>NC_053032.1:367500-3247500 GCF_016746235.2 Drosophila teissieri
GGTGGAGTTTCATTGAGTATGTGGCTGTGGGTTAGATTGGTGTGTCCTAGTCTTATTCTTGTGAATTTTATTGAGTCTGATCGTGAGATGTTTTTCGTCGGGGTGCTGTCGTGGCTAATATTTTTGTAGTGGATTGAGGAGTTGTTAAATATTGAAGTTTTAAAGGTTTCAGTGTTTAGTTTGATGAGTTTCAAGTTGTCTGATGTGTTGAAGTTTTTTTGGGTAATCAAAGGGAAATTATGTGCGTTTTTTGCTGTTTCGTCCGCGAGCTCGTTTCCTGGAATCCCGCAGTGTCCCGGGAACCATAGAATTAAGATTTTATTTCTCTTGTATTTGTTTAGGATATTTCTGATGGAGGTGGTGAAGTAGTTTTGGCTTTTTATGTTTTCAATTTCATTTAGGGATGATAGGGAATCTGTGCAGATTGCAAATTTTCCTCGTTGTTTGCTGGCGTGGTTGCATGCTGTCAGAATTGCTGCTATTTCGGTATGCTGCTATTTGTGGGAGTATATGGTGGAAAATAATTTCTGTTTCCGTGGTTACGCTATATGAGACTCCGTTAGCCGACTTGGATCCATCTATGTAAAGAAAGTGTCTGCCTGCTAGTGTGTTTTTTAATTCCTTGAACTTTTTAATGGCGCCGTTTCTGCTTTGGATGAGGTGTGTAGTGCGGTGTTAGTGCTTGTATTACTGCACAGCCAGTGTGGGGTTATTTCTTTCCTGCTTGTTTCGGGTGATACATAAATATTTACTTTTCTAATTGTTCTATTGTGTTGTGTAGTGAAGACGGGACTTTTGGTATTCTATTGGAATTTTTAATTTTGTTGTAAATTTTTTCAATTGGTGAGAGCTTGGAGTTGATTATGATTTTGATGTTTTTTTGTGTTGCATATGTTGTTCTATGTTCTATTGGCAGTATGTTAGCTTCATGCAATAGGTTGTTTATTGGGCTGGTGCGAAAGGCATTGAAGGCGATTCTTATTGATGAGTGGTAAATCGTTCTTAGTTTGCTCAGGGTTGATTTTGGAGCATTTCCATAATAATTGATTTGACCACATATATTATTGTGTTTGTGTTGCAGCAGAATTTTTTGTTGGCTAGACATTTAATGACGTCTAGTCTTTTAGCTAGTTCTAAAGTAAGATTTTCTTTGTGTTTGTTCCATCTGTAGTTTCTGGCTATTGTTATTCTTAGTATTTTGAGGGACGTTACATTTTGTATGGGGGTATCGTTGGTTTGCAGTGTAAAGTTGCAGGTTCTTTTTCTACAAACGTGCAGATGTTTGCATTTGTTGGTTGAGAGGGATGCACCCGAGTAGTTGCACCATTGATTTATGTCGTTGAGAAGTGCGTCTACGTTGAGGTTGTTTTGTTTTTTCCTAAGATTGTAAATTATTGTGAAGTCGTCGGCGTAAGCAGTGAAATCCATTTGTTTGTACGTAGCAAGTATTTTGTTTAATTGGTTTAATGCTATTGCGAATAATATCACAGATAAGGGGGATCCTTGCGGTATTCCATTGTGTAGTGGTTGGGGGTTTGAGTGGGATTTGTTGGAAAGGACTGTTATTATACCCGTTACTCGTAGAGTAAAAGTATAGGTATACTAGATTCGTTGAAAAGTATGTAACAGGCAGAAGGAAGCGTTTCCGACCATATAAAGTATATATATTCTTGATCAGGATCAGTAGCCGAGTCGATCTGGCCATGTCCGTCCGTCTGTCCGTATGAACGTCGAGATCTCAGGAACTACAAAAGCTAGAAAGTTGAGATTAAACATACGGACTCCAGAGACATAGACGCAGCGCAAGTTTGTTGATTCATGTTGCCACGCCCACTCTAACGCCCACAAACCGCATAAAACTGCCACGCCCACAATTTTGAAAAATGTTTTGATATTTTTTCATTTTTGTATTTGACTTGTAAATTTCTATCGATTTGCCAAAAAACTATTTGCCACGCCCACTCTAACGCCCACAAACCGCCAAAAACTGTCTGTGCTGAAGGCTCTTTTTCGCACTTCCACTAGCTGAGTAACGGGTATCAGATAGTCGGGGAACTCGACTATAGCGTACTCTCTTGTTTTTCTATTAGTGAGGAAGTATGTTATGTAGTTGGAGATCCTTGGGCCTATTTTCCAGGCTATGAGTTCGTCAATGATGATGTGGATGCCTTCTCTGTCAAAAGCTTTAGCGATATCTAGTGAGATGATCGACGCGTGGCTTTTCTTTGATAGGGATGCAGTTATCTGATAATCTAGCATAGCTAGAGAATCAGAAACCGATTTTCCCTTTCTGAATCCCATTTGCCGGTTATCTAGAAGCTTGCTATTTGAAGCAAGCCACCATAGCCGTTTTGCTATTATTTTATCAAGGACTTTGGATATGCATGGATTGAGTGAAATGGGTCGGTAAGAGTTAATGTTGGTTTGGTCCGTGTTCGGTTTGGGTATAGGTATGACGCTGCTTACTTTAAGTTGCTGAGGTATATATGAGCTAAGGATGTTGTTGAAAAGTTTTAGCAGTCTTTGTTGTAGGCTTGTGGATAGGTTTTTAAGCATAGGATAGCTTATACGGTCTCGGTCTGGAGAGACCTTTAAGTTGGTTAAGTGCATCAAGGAGTTCTGTAAGAGATATGTCCTGTTCGATGCTAAGTGCTGTAGGGGATGGGACGTGTTTGTGAGGGATTGGATTTGATTTCCTTTGTATGAATGTTGTGTGGAAGTTCCTGTCAAGCGATGCTTTAGACCAGTGGGTGCAGAGGTTGTTGGCTATTTCATTTTTGTCCATAATGCTTTGTGCTGTGTCTTTGGGATCGGTAAGGCAGTGGATGTGGTGCCTAGTTTTCAGGCCGCAGAAATGGTTTATTTTAGTCCATATTTTTCCGATGGGTGAACTTGGGCTAATTTCGGTTGTAAAGCTTTCAATTGCTGATTTTTTTCTTATTTTTATTTCTCGTTCGAGTTTGGCGTTGGCTTTTTTGTAGGATAATACGTTTGTCATATTAGTGTTTCTGTTGAGATTTTTCCATGCTGTTTGCTTTTCATTTCTTAATTGTTGGAGGGTTTGGTCCCACCGTGGAACGTTCCGCTGTCTTCTAGACTAGTGTGAGTGGGGGATGGATTCATTGGCGGATTGAATTATTATTCTTGTAATAATAGCGAATAGATTTTAATAATGTATTTCCTCTTTGGTTGTTGGTTTGTGAGCCCCAGCTCCTGTGCCAGCTATTAAAATCTCCAGTTATTAGTAGGGGTGGTTGTAAGTTGTCGTATATATTTCTGAGGTTTTGTATTGTAAAAGGTTTGTTGGGTGGGATGTAAGATGATGCTATGGTGAACTTGAATTTGAAATGAATTGTTACTGCTATTGTGTCGAAGTCAAAGGCGCTGATTTCTACATTTTGATGTTGTAATGAGTTATAGACGAGGAGAGCAACTCCTCCAAAACTGTTTGTGGCGGTGTTTTCATGATAGATAGTGTAGTTTATTGGAATAGGTATGTTTTGAGTAGAGTGTAAGTGTGTTTCTTGTATGGATATTATCTTAGGGTTGTGTTTTTTTTATAATAATTTGCAATTGGTTGTAGTTGTTAATGTAACCGTTCATGTTCCACTGTATTACTTTAAGCATTTTTTTTTAATTGGTATTTTAATTAATTTAGGAAATAGAGAAAATTTACCTGTTTTAATGTATAATTGCATTATATTTTTTTTTGTATTTATTTTATTTTTGTTTGTATTAGATACTGTCGCTGTCGCTATTAAGAAGTGGGTTTTTGTTCCTATTCTTTTTTTTTTGTTTTTGTTCAGTTTTTCCTTTAGATTTAAGGGGTTTGGCGAGAGTGTTTTGTTTGTTGGTGTAGATTCTTAGTTTTAGGTCTTCTTGTATGGAGGAGTTCAGTGTTGATGTACATGCAGTGATCGGGGTGGTGTCCATGAGTGTGTCGAGGCAAACACATTAGAATAACAAGATGCGTAACGCCATACGATTTTTTTGCACACGATTCTTTCGTGGTGGCTTTTCAAGTGGCTCCAGGCTCTCTCGAAATTTTGTTTAAAAGCCAGCATCTCTCTTGTACGCATACAGCGACAGCTGACCACTGTATTGGTGCACACGTATGCACATGCATTGTAAAAATGACAAAATATGCCCTTCATTTTAGAAGTTCTTAGACTTTAAATCTATATTATTTTTTATAAATTGCCACCACTTAAAAACTCTAGTTTTGCATTGCCTTAACATAACAATCATTTAAATTCAACATAGAAATAACAATAGCATAATCTATGTACATAATAATGCATAATAATTTTAAAATATGACTTTATATTAGAATAATTGTCATTAGGGTATTCAGCGTGCGACGTGTGAAATATATAAGAAGACCATGATTCTTCGGTGCTTATTTGCGCACTTCGTGCATCAAGAAATACATTTTGCAATAAACAGTTTCCATATTTTTTTTTATTTTATAAATAGTATTTTAGTTTATGAATTATTCTTATGAAATATTTATTTTTTAAATGTTATTTCTTTTTTTTGAAAATTCTTTGTTTTAAATTACAGTAGTTTTAAAAATTTACTTTGTATATGTTTTTATTATTTATTATAGTTATTTAGTCAAATTACTAGTATAAAAATTACCAATTTTCAATATTTAAAATGCAAATATGATTCAGATAAATTATTTTTTTTTATTTTTTTTTGATGTTTTTAAAAAAGCGCGCAATTATGGGTGGAAAGAAAAGCGCGCCAATTTTTTTGATTTTCCTTTTAATACGTTTTCTTGTTCTCTTAATACGTTTGCTTAACGCTGACTATACGTAGAGCTCCTCGATTCTTTTTAAATTTCGCTATAAAATTGTGTTTACAATCAATTAAAGTTGTTTGGTTGCATTGCTAAAGTACGGAAATATATGTGCGAATTATAAATTGCGATTGGTAGTGATAAATAAGAGAAAATTTCAGTTAACTGAATTAAACTTAATTTCGTAATTTTACGCGCTAATACTACGGGCTGCTGCTACTGCTGCTTTTTGAAAAAGGTTAGAGTTAAAATGTATTAGTTTTAATATAAAAATATTTTATTGGCCCATTGGAGCGGCGCTTTCATCAAACGAATATTACAAAAAAAATTCTTTCAAACCATAATAGTTACGAATCGAAATTGACCAAAACATTAATCAAATTTGTTTCTTAGATCAAAATTGATTTCGGCCCAAAAATCGCCTTCTAGCACAAGCACGCACACATACACACTATCTCCTTTATTGTTTTTACTCACACAAGCAAGTTAATTCTATTTTTAGATTTTTACGCTCTGAATTTTTGGCGAGCGAAAAGAGAGCAATTTTGGCCGTCACCAAAAAAGTGGCTGCATAGTGCAAAACCAATGTATGGCCGTTACGCATCTTGTTATTCTAATGTCTTTGGTCGAGGTCATCATATGTTGTGGTGTGTCTAGATGGGGGTTTAGCGGCTGAAGAGGTGGAGGCAGTATTTTTTCCGTTCTGAAGTGAATTGGTTAAGACGATGGGTAGTTTGGTGATTGGCGTGGCTTCTTTTATTGTTTTTTCGGTTGTTATGGTTGAGTATAGAGTAGGTTGGTGGGTATGTCGTGAGTAATAAATCATTAGGGCCTTTTTGTGGTCGACTTTTTCGAGGGTTTTTATAGATGTTAGTTCTTTTTGTTTTATAAATGCCTGTTGTCTGGGATATCGTATTTGCAATTTACGCAAAATTTAGTTTTGGTGCATATTTCGTCTGTTGTTGTGTGTTGTTCTGCGGAGCAGTTGATGCATATTTTGTTTGATGAGCAAGCAGTTGTGGGATGTCCAAATCTTAGGCAGTTTCGGCATCTGAGTGGAAGAGGAATATATGGGCGTACATTCACTCACTCGTATCCAATTATCAGTGTATCTGGAAGCGTTAGTGATGCAAAGGTGATAATGATGAGGCCAGTTTCTTTAGGTTCGTTGTTTTCAATTTTTTAATTTTCCGTATTTCTGTCACGTTTTGTGGTTTTAGTTCATTTACAATTGTTTCGTCGTCGATGGTACGGAGATCATTGGAGTATATAACTCCTTTGGAGAAGTTGAGGGTCTTGTGCTCACTTACTTCTACGGGGAAGTTGTGAAAGTTAGTCATTTTTAGAAGTTTTTGTGCTTGTAGGATGTCTTTAGTTTTGATTAGCACCGATCCTTCTTTTGTGACCTTGGCTGTTTCCACTTCACCGTTGCATGCGTAGTCAATAACTTTTTTCCTTAAGAATGGGTTTACGTTTTTAAATGTTTAATTGTCTATTCTTTTTTTTTATGATTATGAATTTGGGTCCAGTGTCGGATGATTTAAATAATTTATTTATTTCGGGAGGCATTGTTGTTGTTGTTTATTGGGCACTAGCCCTTTTTGCTTTGTCACTTTTTTTTTGTCTCTTTTTATGTCGTTTGCTTGTCGAAAAAAATTTTTATATGGTTAGTGTTGTTGGTTTTTAACTGATAAGGCGTATAGGTCCGCTGTTAATTAGTCGCACGTCTTTACTTCTCGAAGCTTGGAGTGGTACTGAATGCATTTTATTTAATTTATTTTCTTGATCCGTTTTCGGTTTTTTTTCCAGAAATACCTCTATTAATATATTTCTTTATTTTTAGGCTATAGAAAATCGACATGCTTTGGCAAAGGCATTGTACTCAAAAACGTTTACATGGCTGGTTTCCAAAATAAATAGCTGTACAAATCCAGGACAAGATGGCGCTAAATTTCTTGGAGTTCTCGATATATTTGGATTTGAAAATTTTTCTCATAACTCATTTGAGCAACTATGCATTAACTATACCAATGAAAAGCTTCACAAATTTTTTAACCATTATGTTTTCGCCTTAGAGCAATCAATCGTAAGTACAAATGTACATACTCATACATCTTCACCAAACAATACGATAAAATAATTAAAATTTTAAGAGTAAAGGTAGTTCAATGCGATGTAAAGCTATATGATAACCATAAAAGTGATTGTACAACAAGATTCATATAAATTTTATTAAAATTTTAGTGTGTTTTTGTGGTTTTGTTTCAGGCATATTAAACTAATTTCGAAATTATGACTAGTAAGCATGACTAGCTAATATTTCTTATAAGTTTAATGATCATTGTTTCAAAGTGTACTCAAAATTCGCTTTGATCTCAGGCTTTGATTGCATTGAATCACCCCTGGAGCTGTCACATCAGAATGTTAGAACAAGTGATGTCCCCGCTACTATGCTTAGTACATAGCTAGGTAAACCCCGTGTGCAATCGTTTTGCTGCTTGCTAAAGCAATCGGGGTTCTAGACCATCTAGACCATGATACCAAAGACATTAGAATAACAAGTTGCGTAAAGCCATACAATTTTTTTGCACACGATTTTTTGGGACTGGCTCTAGCGCTGGCTCCAGGCTCTCTCGAAAAGCCAGAGAGGGGAGAGCTCTACGAGTAACAGGTATTCAAATGCAAATTTAAATACTTATATTATATGTGGCCAACTAAGCTTCAAAGAGAACGGTCGTGTTTATTTTCTGCGCTCCGAATTTCTATGTGCGTTTGTCAAAACCAGCGGCGGTTTTTAATAAATTCTTTGTAATTCTATTTTCTAATCACATTTATTACAACTCGGTTCGTTTCGCGAGTGATTTACGTTTGATTCGGACAGTGAGAGATTCCGATTTGTCTGCACTGGTTTCTCAACTAGTGATTTCACCTGTCCCGATTAGTTCACCACCACAAAGGAATATTGAGTCCTGACTTCCGGCATAAGTTGGCCCTTCAGAAATACAATCTGCGGTGCCAAAAGCCTTCATGGTGGATAAACTAAAGAAACAAACTTCCGTTTCTCGGCTTTCCCCTGATCAAAAAACATCTGATGTGTTGTTCTATATACAAGACAAAACAAAAACCGATAATATGAAAGTGGAAAAATTTAACTTTTCTTTAAATCTTTCAAGATAACTGTCCCTAATGAGCTATTTTTGGCTAATGTTCTAGTGATTGTTGGACGAATCGTATATTAGTGAAAGAATTCAAAGCTAAGATTAACAAGAGAGAACGCTATAGTCGAGTTCCCAGACTATCTGATACCCGTTATTCAGCTAGTGGATGTGCGAAGGAGAAATTTCAACATTTACATTGGAGACTTGCTAAAATCGGACGTGTTTTTAATACGCTGCGCGAAAAAATCCTTTATCACGAAGACGGCTGGGCGAGTTTGGCTGAATAACTGCCCAAAGCCACTCGGTGCTAATGTGCATCATTTCGGCGCGATAAACAGTGAAAAAAACGCGAGCGATTGGTAAATTGCCTAATTTTTATGACTTTGCAATTCGGTGCAGCTGAGAACAACAGCTGACAGCGCTGCCAACTTACGTCGGCAAGTGATCGGAGCTTAGTGGCGTTGCCAGACCATCGGCACTGCCAGGGCTGCTCCAACAACCGAATCGTGTACCTGTACCTAAATAATAATATTCAAACAATAACTAATTTGAATTTATTATTTGAATCGAAACAGTGAAGTGAACCAAACATAAAATCATAAGCGAAAAGACGCTCTGTGCAATGCCTGCACATATAGATTTTCTAACAAATCCATAAGTTATTAATCATCAATTAACTAATTACAAATATAAATAAACTAACCAAAAACAATGAGTGAAAACGAAGCTCGCGCGCAGCGTCAACGTCAGCAAGATGAGCACCGGCTCTCATTGCAACGAAACAACGCGTACTTCTCATACGTCTCCGCGACTTCTGCAGACAGCGAGCAGACAGCGAGCGGTCAATCACCCCTAACCCGACGAATTTACTTTTGCCAACAACTCAAGAAAGAGCGCGTTCTTGCTCTCCCTCATTACTAACTTCGTCAGAAAACCCGCAAGCACCAAACACTTGCGAAATTTCTTCACGCTTGCCTACGGTGACTAGTACTGTGACAACAACAACCACTGCAACTGCAATCACAACAACAACTGGAACGGTATCATCGGCTCGCTCAATTTCGTCGACGCAAGTACTTGCTCGCCCTGAGCCAGCGATCAAAACAAAAACGCAACTTAACGGTTCCGCTGTGCTAGCAGAAAACCAAAACATAAACAAGAACGCCGGGTCGACCATACAGACTGAAATGGATCGCTACATAACAATTAAAAGAAAACTCAGCCCTCAATATAATAAAGATCAACAATCCGAAAATAAGGCTAAAATTACACGAGACGATGTCACTAATAAAACGCCAGCAAACACCAACAGATTTGAGCTTCTGGCAAATTCTACTGATGAAAGTGTACAAACGGCAAAGTCATCCAAAGAGGAACCTAAGAAGGTTAAGCCTCCTCCAATATACATTCGCGAAAAAAGCTCAAGTGCCTTAGTGAATAAAATAGCGACATTAATATGAGAAAACTCGTTCTACATAATTCCCCTAAGAAAAGGGAACATTAATCAAACAAAAGTTCAAACTCAAACCGATACTAGCCATCGTCTCCTAACCAAATTCCTGGACGATGCAGGAAAAAACTTTTATACATACCAACTAAAAAGCGCAAGGGGCCTACAGGTTGTTCTCAAAAGGATTGAGGCAACTGTTTCGACCACTGAAATCGTAGAAGCGCTCAAGGAAAAGAACTTTAATGCAAAAATGGTCATGACATACTTAACAAAAATAAGGAACCACAACCAAATCGAGTTGGAGCCAGAGAGCCAGATACTAAAAAAAATTAAGTTCACCCAATCTACAAGTTACAGCTACAAGTTACAGCCAACACTAACACTGAACTCTATCTGCGTAGTCTGTAGTGAAGCCCACAACACAGCGAACTGTCATAAGAACAAGGAAGACAGCTCTGTTAAAATGTGCAGCAACTGCGGTGGAAGTCACACAGCGAATTGGCGTGGCTGTGTAGTATATAACTGGGGCACCATGGTACCTACGCAGCGAAAGCATCCATAGAGACCTCAACATAAACCTCGTCAACGAGGAAATCCAGATGAGAAAAAGTAAACATCAAGCAAAGCTCGCCGCACACGAAAATCCTCTCGCGAAGTCGCTCACGCGTGTATGTAGTCACAGCAGACTAAAGCGCAAAGATTCTCCAGCCCAGCAAAGAAAAATCTAGGGCCGTCTCTAAGAAATACAACTATTTAATATTGTACTTAAACTAATTTATATAATAAGATTTAAATAATTATTGTTAGTCTCATAATAAGAGAAGATCCAATAAATAACGCAATAAGTTCGAAAAAAAGGGACAGTTTTTGCCGGTTTGTTGGCGTTAGAGTGGGCGTGGCAAAAAGTTTTTCTGGAAATCGATAGAAATTTACAACATTAATAAAAAATATCACTACATTTTTTAAAATTGTGGGCGTGGCAGTTTTGGGCGGTTTGTGGGCGTTAGAGTAGGCGTGGCAAAACATTTTTATTCAAATCGATATTAATTTACAAGACTAATAAAAAAATTTAAAAATATCAAAACAATTTTCAAAAGTGTGGCAGTTTTGGGCGGTTTGTGGGAGTTTGAGTGGGCGTGGCAGCATGGGTCAACAAACTTGCGCTTCGTCTATGTCTCTGGACATTCTAGCTTTTCTGGTTCCTGAGATCTCGACGTTCATACGGAAGAACATGGCCAGATCAACTCGGCTATTGATCCTAATCAAGAATATATGTTACGTCGGTGTATTAGTGCCCGTGTCCTGGGTAGGGACTCAGGCCAAGGGGCATCCGATGATGCCAACGTAAACTCGTCGATTTCGGGTCGTGGGATCTTGGTAAGCCCCTAACCTCTCCAACATAACGAGAATAAATATTAGTAGTGCCTGAAAAAGTTTGTACCGTTCGTCAGTCAGCAGTTTCCACTGCCCCGCAAGCTGTAGCTTGGCTATAATTGTTTTTAGCGAGGAGTATCGAATTCATCACCAAGCAATGGTGTGCAAATCAACAAAAAATTTTTGGCTATTCACGACTACAAACGTCGCTCTGAGGGCTCATGTTTTTGCATAACAAAAACAAGGCGGATACTCGCTGCTGAATAGTAAAAACAATTTATTTAAGACAATATGGAACATAAAATATTTAATTTCTACCAATGAAATGCATTGCCTGGAAGAGGCTAACAATAAAATATTTTTCTCTAAACCTGACACCCTTCGGTTACTATTGTTACGAAAAATATACTTATATTTACTAACTGTGTGAAAATAAAATAAGCACGAGAATCTATCTTCTATATATATAAAAATTGAGAACAAGTTTCACCAATGATTATAACTCCAGAACGCATGAGCCGATTTCAACGGTTTTGCATTCGTTGGAAAGGTCTCGGGCTCCGTTAGGACGAGCAAAAAAAATTCTGGAAAAAGAAAAGCGGGAAAATCGTTTTTTACATGCAGCGTTATTTCTAAAACATAGGATGACATTCTTCTCTGCTCATTTCGTTTTATTTAATTCATGAGACATACTTTATTTGGTTTATAAATAAATTGTAACAGCAGGCATTTGTTTTTGAGGTGGTAAGTTGAACTGTGTTTATTTTGTGTATCGTGCATTTGAGGTTAAGTTCACCGTTTTATCCTGCTGTGGTTCATTTGGCTGTTCATTTGGAAAATGGACAACGTGTTTATTTTACTAATTCAAATGTGGAGCAGAGAGCGGCACAGCCGCTAAACGTTGTAGGACCACGCTCATTTCAACATTTGCGAACAGTTAATGGTAATTTATGTCAGACATATCGCGAAGCATGTGAACACTTACATTTGTTGGAAAATGATGCACATTGGGATTTGACACTTCACGATGCATCGATTTCTTCTTCTTCACATCAAAAAGGTATGCTATATGCCATAATATTATTGACATGCTTTCCATCGAATCCACTTGATTTGTGGAATAAATATAAAGGTTTAATGGCCGAAGACTTTTTAAATCGAATGCGTCATCATACCAGAAATCACGATTTGCTGATCTCATTGGAAATGTATAACGAGGCATTGATATCGATTGAAGATATGTGCCTTGCGATGGCAAATAAAGCATTAGGTCAATTAGGTATGCCTTCAACGAATCGTCCAATGCATGATTTGTTTGATCGAGAATTGCAACGTGAACAACAGTACAATATCAATGAATGGCAAACATTTGTGAATTGGAATTTACCCAAATTGAACGACCAACAAAAACATGTTTACGATACCATTATGCAAGCAGTACAAAATGATGTTGGTAGATTGTATTTTTTGGATGCGCCTGGAGGTACGGGTAAAACATTTGTGGTATCATTGATTTTGGCAGCCATTCGGTCACAACAAAAAATTGCATTGGCACTTGCTTCGTCAGGAATTGCTGCTACTTTATTGGATGGTGGCATTAAAATTGCCGTTAAATGTGCAGGTTTGTTTGTATTCATTGATTGATCTATTTAAAATACATTAGTGCTAATTAATATATTATTTTTGAACGTGCAGGTGATTGACAATCCCACATGCAACATATCAAGAAATTCTGCAATGGCAAAAGTTTTGCAGCAAGCAGCATTTATTCTATTTGATGAATGTACAATGACCCATAAAAAATCTCTGAAGGCATTAAACAGAACAATGCAAGATCTACGTCGCAATCAACAAATTTTTGGTGGTGCACTAATATTTTTGTCAGGAGATTTCCGACAAACATTGCCCGTCATTCCACGTGCAACGTTAGCGGATCAGGTCAATGCGTGCTTGAAGTATGTTTTCCTGTGCCGATATGTCCAAAAATTGGCATTGAACATAAACATGCGTGTTCAATTG
The DNA here is from genome assembly GCF_016746235.2 of Drosophila teissieri. NCBI lineage: Eukaryota > Metazoa > Arthropoda > Insecta > Diptera > Drosophilidae > Drosophila > Drosophila teissieri. The sequence goes on from NC_053032.1 coordinate 380,306, forward strand.
CACAATGATCAATCTGCAGAACGGTTTTCGACGCAATTATTAGAAATCGGAAATGGCAAAGTTCCAAATACAAATGGCTTGATCACTTCGCCAAACAATTTTTGTACAATTCTACAATCTAAAGGCGAATTAATAGAAAGCGTTTTTCCAAATATAATTCAAAATTACAGAAATCACGATTGGTTGACAGAACGAGCAATATTGTCACCAAAAAATTTACATGTCAATGAAATCAATTGTCACATTCAATTGCCAGGCGCACTGACATCATATAAGTCTTTTGAAATCTGGTATCTGGTAAATCTGCTATGCCACCGCATTTTTTGAACTTAAAAATCGGCTCATCAATTATTTTACTACGGAATTTAAATGCACCAAAATTGTGCAATGGCACAAAATTGGTTGTAAAAAATTGATGTCGAATTTAATTGAAGCCACGATATTGACTGGAAAAGCGAAAGTAGAAATGGTGCTCATTCCGCGTATTCCGTTGATACCAACAGACTTGCCGTTTGAATTTAAGCGACTGCAATTCCCAGTGCGTCTATCATTTTACATGTCCATCAATAAGGCACAAGGACAAACGCTTCTAGTATGCGGGTTGAATTTGGAAGAACCGTGTTTTTCTCATGGGCAGCTATACGTAGCCTGTTCAAGAGTTGGCATTCCAAACTCATTATTTGTATTCGCTCCAAATGGACAAACGAAAAATATAGTTTATCCAAATGTTTTGGATTGAAAATAACAATTTTCAAATAAAATAAATGATTTTCATATAACAAATTCTAGGAATTGAATTTTAAGACTGCATGCGGCGAAGCGCATAGGGCCCACTAGTATATGTATATATAATATAGAGAAAACTCAGGAACAGGGTTCCGCCAAAATTAACCCACTTTAATCCGGAGCGATTAGATCTCGACGCGTTGGATCCTGGGTGTTCCTATATATAGAGTGATGGAGTTATACGTACATATACCTTTGTACACCAATAATTGTAACCGAACAATAATAAGATATACACAACCAAAAATAACAAAAATACACTTAGTGAAGGTCATGTGGTCGACAACCTCCACGGTGTTGATCACATTTGCTGTGTTGTCGGAGGCTTTAGACTCCTTGCCACCCATCCTGAGACTTCTATGGAACTAGTGTTTTCCTTCAAGTGTGTTCCTTTTGTTGGTCCTGGATCCTTCCAAAGTAGTTCCTGTTACTCTAAGGGTTGATAGCGTCCTCGCTCCTCGACATTTTTCCTTTGACTGAAGTTATCCCGAGTGTTGGCTTTCGGGTAGTCAGTTCGAGTCTTCCAGGATATTCACTTTTGGATGTTCACTTTGAGTATTCCCGACTATAGACTGACGGATTATCATCCGGGTAATGACGTACGGATAGTTACCCGGGTTATTGACTATTTTATCTGTAGGCCACGGTCTTTTTATACCCGCATAGAGCTTTTTCTGATCTATCGGTCTTCCATGCCAAGTGTTCCCACCTAGGAGTCATATTTCTAACTTACTCCTATTTGGGGAGTCAATACCTCCTCGGTGAATTGTGCCCGGAACTGGTGTAGGTTTCCTTTTCTTTCTGCAACCTATTGCGACCGCTGAACTGGTCATCGGACACTCGGTTGTTGTCGACTTGCATTTTCTTTGTCGCAATCCGTCTGACTCAACGCGATGATAGTACCCCTTCCCCTGCTTTACATTCTGGTTGTGAATCTTCAAAGTCTTAAGATCTCACGAAAAGGGTGTACGTAACAGGCTCGAAGTGATCGATGCGTTTACGCATGGAATGACTTCGCAAAATAAATGGTACGCCCTTTTTCTAAGTTGATTTTCTTTCCCTGTTCTTATCGGGCGTCCATAAACGTGTGGCTTCGACCATACTCCGCTGACTGCGCTAACCGGGCTATTATGTAAAGATAGAAGTTATCGGTTGTGATCTGTTTTTTTTTTCTTCAAGAATGCTTCTGCTACTTTTCAAATACAACTCGTACCAGCTCCGGCATCTAGTGGTGCCAGTATTTCTTTCCATCACCCTTAGTGATGTCTTGTTGTACGCTCATCTCCGTGTCCGCGACTTTCTGTCCAAAGCGTCTGTGTTCGGTTATGTTTTCATAAAGTTTTTGTGTCTTGCGAGCGTTCCGTGCGATGTTATCCTGTGCGCTGTTGAAAATGCGCTATCGTGCCAATGCATATTCTTCCTTTCGTTGTTCTAGGTTCTTTTGTGATGGGTAGTTCTGCTTGAGCTTGAGGTCATTTACGGGTATGACGAATTCCCGGTCTTGTTTGGCGGACTCCGTGGAAAACACATGTGTTTATCGTCATCTTCTGGCAAAAACGACAAGTGGACTCATGGAATCGAGACGTGCCTGAATTCTTGTTTGCGGGGTGTTGGCGGTAGAAATTCACTCCGTATGCACACACATAGCAAATCATATCGTGCAAAGAGTTTCTGCACCCAGGCGCTGTTCTGTTCCGGCTTGCGTTGCAATACTTCTACAAGAACATCATCAGGAATACGTCCTCGCACGTCTGAGCGTTGGATCTCATTTGCTGGTCTACTTCGCATCGGTTTTCCATGGTTTTTTAACCACCGATCCACTCTGAGCCCCTCCTTTTTAAGCTTTGCCAGAGATCTAATTGGGGACGTCAACAATAACCCACTCATTTGGGAGTTCATGTTGTCCTTTAAAAGTTTTACAAATTCATCCTCGGCGGTCTTTTGTTTTAATTTAAAGTGTAAGTTGTGCATGTCGGAGACATAATCTCTGAAGGACTCGTTAGTCAGCAGACTATGAAATTCTCTGAACACTTGCTGTCGACTTATTCCATATAATTCTTGTAACCTTTCCACACGGAATAAAAAACTTTCAACGGTCATACCGCGGCCGGTTCCGTCAAATTTTAAGTTCCATTTATCTTGCCGAACACCCTTTTGTGCTGGCGCTTGAAAAGTTAGACTACGATCTAGCTCGGGGTGAAATTGGTGACTGGTCTCTGCTGTTCCGGTACGCATTGTTCCGTTATCTGCTGCGGAGTGGCCGTTCGTCTGGGCTCCCTTAATCGATGCATCTGGCAGTTAAAACACTCTTGAGACACTTGTTCTGGTGTCGGGGTGTCTTGATTCCTTAGAAAGATATTCGTGGGGTTTCTGGCCAGTCCAGATGGTGGTGTTCCGTAAAGGTTTGTGCAGCTTGCAACTCAGCCACTCTCTTCTTCAGAGCGTTTATTTGAGCGCTCATTTCCAATTGCGTAAATCTACTTTGTCTTACTAAATCCATCAGTTCTTTTTCCCGCCTATCGGCAGTATACGAACGGTCTTCCGAACTTTCCTGGTACCGCGGAACCATGCTGGAGGGTCCCCTAGGAGTTCCTAGCGGTAAATCCATTCCTCCTTCATCCATTGTATTGTCAATCTGATCGGTCAAGTGTCCTACCTCTTCCGGCTGGTTTTCGAAATTTTCACGACTCTCTTGATTAAGTGCCTCATATAGTCGCCCCCTTCATTTATGCATTTGGGTTTCTCTATTTAAGAATTGTTTTTGGTATTCTGCTTGGTATGCAGCTAAATATATGACACGATCTACCTTGAACGTTGCTGACTGCATAAGATAGCTATGCTGGGGTGCTGTTACGTCATTAATAAGTCTCTCCTCAGTCAAAAACTCGTCCGGTATTTAAGCCCCAAAAAAAAAAACAAATAATTAGCCGGAGCTGTTGGTCGTTGCTCTGACATGGTTACATCTGGCCAACATGCCTCCGTCTTCCGCTGCTTAGGAAACTTTTACTAGGTTCCGTACGTGAACTAGCCCACCTTTTTCTGGGGAGATTTTACGAGGTTCCGTACGTGAACTGGCCTTCTCTTTTCCTCGTGAGCTTCTACGTGGTTCCATATGTGAACTGGCCGTCCTTCTCCTGGGTAGTTTTTACGTGGTTCCATATGTGAACTGTCCACCTAAGACAGTGTATGTCAGAAAACCCACTTCCGCCAGTCGTCAGAAAATGATTCTGTTTGACCGATATTTGCGGACTCCACACCTGCTGCTATTTTACCGATACGTTCGGAATCCACAACAGTTGTCCTATTTCCCTGGCTACGTGCCTCACAAACGACCTGGCTACTTGGCCTAGTACGTCGGCAGCGTGAACCAATGAAACTAAAATCGTCCCCCGCCCAAAATTAGTCATAGAAAGCCGTAACGACTCGCGTCTCTTAAACGACCTGGCTCCTTAGCCTAGTACGTCGGCAGCGTCGATTTTACGTTTTCCGGTCAGTTTCCCCAACCCCTCTGTACTGGATATTCAAATAAACGATATACCCGCACTGCACCGCTACCATTATATTGCCATTATATCTGCGCTCCTATCTCCTTTGGACTCCACCTTCTCGAACGAGCCAACCACAAATTATATTTTCGTTAATTACAAAAAACGTCGATCGGCACTTAGTTGGTTGATATTATAACAAGGACACATTCTTGATTTAAGGAATTTTTACAAATCAATTTTTCTAATGACAAAACAAAGGACTAACGATTTAAATGGGATGATAAGCAAAAGTGATCTCAAAGTCATGCCTCAATTCTAAACCATTTACGCGTGTTCTCGGTTGCAGAAGTTGGGGCTTTAAGTTATGATAAATAGTAAAAGAATTATTAAGCGCGCGCTACTTAAGTCCAATATTCTGTAAATAGTCAAATTATTTTATTTTTTTTTAATTCCTTGTTATTCCTCTCGGGAACTTAGGGCCTCTACGAGAGCCTAAATTTCTCGTATTTGTTTCGGTAATCGGTTTTAGGTTTTTTCGACCGTTGGGTTGGTGATTGGCCAGATGCGGCTTATCCCAGTGGTGGGGCTGGCACCTAACGTCATCGGGGAGTGGCGTCTACGGTGATGTTGCTAGTCGTAGAAAAGCGAACAGTCTGGTAACGCGCCAGGCCCTGCTGGGTGTTGTTGCTGTTCGCAGAACACAGGGTGCACTTGGTAACTATGTGGGGGGACCCCGCTTTACTCCATATAGCGTGGAGACGGCGTAAGGCGGTTTGGCAAGGGAAGTTTGCCGAAGATTGTTGCATTAGGCATTTTGGATGGAATAATACTTTCTAAAAACTAGAAAAGTACTTTTCGAGAGGAAAGATTGATTGTGTGGCCATGTTCCCGTCATGGGTGGGGTTTGAACCCACGCCCTCGTGTTTGACAGGTAGTTGCACTATCCACTACACTACGAGGCCCCACAAATTATTTAGGACATTAAAATATGGAATTTATGCTTATTTAGGTGCCCTTATCTCCCATTACAGAAATGTAGTTCGTTGAACCTAATGACACCATTCCCTAACAAATATGACAAATCCTTTCGTTGGGCGCCAATTCTTTTACATCGGCGTATTAGTGCCCGTGTCTTGTGTAAGGACTCAGGCCGGGGCATCCGATGTTCAGGCACCATGATGCCAGCGTAAGCTCGTCGATTTTGGGTCGTGGGGTCTTGGTAAGCTCCTCACCTCTCCAACATAACAAAAATAAATATTTTTAGTGCCGAAAAAGTTCGTATGCCGGATGGATCGTCGTGGGCCGCGAAGCCTCTCGAGTTCTGGTTTGATGTTTTATGGACTGATGAAGCTACGTTTCAGTTTCAGGGATCCTTTAGCAAGCAATTATACATCTGCCAAAACAACTAAAGGGTAATGCCGTCCAGCCAATCAATCGGTTTGGTAATGGCACGGTGATGTTCTGGGGCTGTTTAAGCTACTATGGATTTGGAGACATGGTACCAATAGAGGGTACACTAAATCAAACAGGATACCTCCATATCTTAAATGAGCACGCATTCAAGAAATAGACTGTTCTTCACGAATGACTGGATCTTGCAGCAGGACAATGCTCCATGCCACAAGGGCCGAGTACCAACCAAGTTCTTGAAAGACATAAATCAGGCGGTACTTCCATGGCCCGCACAAAGCCCCGATATGAACATTATCGAAAATGACTGGGCTTATGTTAAGAGGCAGAGGACATTTGAAAGAGATCGCCAGCGCGATAAAACAATAACCGAAATTACGGAAATTTGGTCCAAATTATCTCTTGAGTTTGCGCACAACTTTGTCCGGTCAATATCAGCAAGGCTCCAAGCAGTCATTGATGCCAAAGGCGGAGTAACCAGATATTAGTTGGCTTAATATAATCACATATTAAAATAATATAAAATATTTCGTTTTAGTTCAATAAAAAACGCAAAAATCAATTAAAAAAGCAGTGTGTAAAAAATTTTGACGCGTAAAAATTCTGTGTAATTACTTCTGACAACACACAAGCATCAGTTCAATGCTTCTATTTTTAGCCCATGAACAGTTATTTTCTCCACTTCTTCTTTCGTTTGCTTCTGTATAGATGTAGAAGCACGACAAATACCGTTATGTTCGTTTCTGAGTACAAAAGCAGCAGCAATAAGCGATCAAAGTTGGCAATTGAAAAAAAAAGCACGTTGTGTAAATACTTTTGACCACCCCTGTATATATATATGTCGGAGCGCTAAAAGTTGTTCTATGATTGTGTAGCGAGTCCCTTGATAGCTTTTCCAATTGTTCTTCCGCTGCATGTGTGTTTCTTCCCAACTTTTTTCCTAAGAAAAACAACCACGCTAAACCTGGGCCACACTCGATCTTTTTGTATGTCAAGATCTCACAATGAAATACAAACCGTCCTATCGATTAGTATCGTAAGCAAGTTAACCATCGATAAGGCGCTCATTTCAAAATAACATTTTCTTCTCCGACACGGCCATTCTGATAAATTACACGCCCCCGTGTATGAGCTACGTCCTGCCATAAATCAGAGATCCACACACTGCATTCAGACTTCAGTTCTAATTTTAATGTGACAATCAACTTAGTCTTAGTCTTAGTCATTAACATCGTTGTTTTCCTTTAACATAATCTTTAGTTTACATTAACCAACGTTATACTTCATCATTTGTTCTAATACTTCAAGTTCTTAACTATTTCGTTTTACATCTTTCTCCTTAAATCCTTCGTTAAAGATCTTTTATTTTAATTTTTCATATTTCAAATCAAAGTATTCCTTAACTTTTCATAATACAACTCAAATCTTTCTTTAAATAATTCTTTAAATTTTTCTCTCAATAGTTCAACTAATTTGAATTCAATTCAATTCATTCGTTTCATTTCTTACTTAATTTCTCTCTTCTTTTATCTCAACTTTTAATCATTCTCTTTTTATACCCGTTACTCGTAGAGTAAAAGGGTATACTAGATTCGTTGAAAAGTATGTAACAGGCAGAAGGAAGCGTTTCCGACCATATAAAGTATATATATTCTTGATCAGGATCAATAGCCGAGTCGATCTGGCCATGTCCGTCTGTCCGTCCGTCTGTCCGTCTGTCCGTCTGTCCGTCCGTCCGTCTGTCCGTCTGTCTGTCCGTATGAACGTCGAGATCTCAGGAACTACAAAAGGTAGAAAGTTGAAATTAAACATACTGACTCCTGAGACATAGACGCAGCGCAAGTTTGTCGATTCATGTTGCCACGCCCACTCTAACGCCCACAAACCGCCAAAACTTCTACGCCCACACTTTTGAAAAATGTTTTGATATTTTTTCATTTTTGTATTAGTCTCTTAAATTTCTAACGATTTGCCAAACAACTTTTTGCCACGCCCACTCTAACGCCCACAAACCGCCCAAAGCTGCTACGCCCACACTTTTGAAAAATGTTTTGATATTTTTTCATTTTTGTATTAGTCTTCTAAATTTCTATCGATTTGCCAAAAAACTTTTTGCTACGCCCACTCTAGCGCCCACAAACCGCCAAAAACTGTCAGTGCTGAAGACTCCTTCGCACTTTCACTAGCTGAGTAACGGGTATCAGATAGTCGGGGAACTCGACTATAGCGTTCTCTCTTGTTTTTTATTTTCTTTCCAAACAATAACATCATTATAATACCACTCTAGGGTCAGGTACCGCCACGTAGCCATCGACAACTGTGTACTACCTTCCGCCATTCTACTCTCTATTTCAACATCTCCATTCTCTTTCTCTTTCATCAACTTCCATACCGTCTCTTTCAACGGCTTCACTACTGTCTCTTTCAACAGCTTCCATACCGTCTCTTTCAACGGCTTCACTACTGTCTCTTTCAACAGCTTCCATACCGTCTCTTTCAACGGTTTCACTACTGTCTCTTTCAACAGCTTCCTCTGACGGGCTAACATCGATCTCCAGCTCGCTTGGCACCTGCCCATTTGGCAATCTTCTCAATCTTTCATGCGCATACTTATAACGTCTATTACCCTTCATACTCTTTAAGGTATATCTGTCATTATCCAATACTTCTGTAATCTCAAATGGACCTCTATATTTAGCATCTAATTTAGTCTGGTTTCTCTCACTATTATTAAGCAACACAAAATCTCCAACACTAAATTTTACTACCTTAGCTCTGCCTTTATCAAACCTTTCCTTCTCATACATTGCCGATCTTTCTATATTTTCTAAAGCTTGAGTTCTTATCTTGGTCAGATCTATTTCTGTTTCTGGATCATGAATTGGAACAAGACCTAAAGGACGAGCAACCTTTCCCATTAATAATTCTAACGGGCTCGCTTTAGCTCTTATTAGCAGTACAATTAATAGGTAACTGCACGTCACCCAATGCCTCTTGCCAAGATCTAGAACTTGTTTCAACACCTGTCAATAAATTTTTTAAGGTACTCATAACCCTCTCAACCTGGCCATTACCTCGGCTTGCTCCTGTTGCTATCAAATGTAGTTTTATGTTTTGGGAAGAGCAAAATTCAACAAACTTTGCACCTGTGAAACTTCTTCCCTGATCAGCCACAATACGAATAGGGACTCCAAACAAAGAAATTGGTGATTTCAACGCCATTACACAACTTTCTGCACTTAATGTGAAAGTGTGGTAAAGATAAACGTACTTGGTAAATGCATCGATCTGTACAATTACATATTCCTTACGATCGCTTTTACCACTAAGCTTGCCTGTTATGTCTATGTGGATAGTATGCCATGGAACGTTTATTTTGGGAATAGGATGTAATTCCATTTGTACTTTCCCAGAGGATGATTTGGAAACTCTGCACGTTATGCAATTTTCAACAAATCTTCGAACGTATTTGGCCATGCCCTCAAACCGATAGTAATCGTATACCTTGTCGAGTGTTTTCTCCCAGCCCAGATGCATTATGGATTCATGTACTTGGTTAATAACCGAACATCTAAATCCGCGAGGCACTACTGGCAAACACAGCGTCTTGCCATTTCTTTGTATCACTCTACAGCTCGAATGGTAATTCATCATCGTTCAACTTGGTAATGATTTCTACAATATCTTGATCTTTCTGTTGCTCTGCACGAATCCAATCCTCAGATACTTCAGTTAATTCGATTCGCTTCTCGACGATCTTTGCATATTCAGGGGAATTTTCCGGAGGAAGTGGATTTCTGGGAAAGAAATCAGCATGGGCCATACGCTTGCCTTCCCTATACTGTATATCAAAATCGAAGGACTGCAAATAAGCCCACCAGCGATAGACTCTAGGCAACAACTCAATCTTATTTCGTGATGATTTTAACGAATTACAGTCAGTGAATATTACAAACTTTCTGCCATGTAAGTAGTGCCGAAAATGCTTAACAGCATTAACCACGGCAAGTGTTTCCAACTCATATGAGGTATATTTGGATTCACATAAACTTGTTGTCTTGCTATAATATTCCACTACATACGGTTTATTTTCAATTCTGTGTAAGAGTATAGCACCATATCCGATTGCACTGGCATCGGTATGCAATTCGATTGGATACTGCGGGTCAAAGATAATTAAGACAGGTTTATTTGTAAGAATGTGAATAATTTTTCTTCGAATTGCCTCGTGTTCTGTATTCCACTAAAGCTTATTTTTCACTGAGGTGAGAAAATATAAAGGCTTCATTAGCTGAGAAAATCCGGGAACAAACTGTCGAAAGTACGATGCTAGCCCAATAAACTGTCTCAATGTTGTTACAGACCTCGGAGGGGGCAAAGCATTCAGAGATTCTACCTTGCGATTATTTGGGCTAATCTCCCCTGCTCGTACTTCAAATCCTAAATATTGGACAAAAGTCCGTAAAAAGAAACATTTTTCAACATTAAATGAGAATCCAGCCTTTGATAAAATATCCAAAACAATTTTTAGTCTTTCAAGTGCCAATTCCTTGGTTGGAGCTACAATCATTATGTCGTCTATATACACAATGACATACGAATAGGCGAGATCACCCAAGGCCTTTATGACTGCTCTTTGAAAAACTGACGGTGCATTCTTGAGTCCGAATGGCATCGACAGGAACTCGTACTGTCCATCAGGGGTGACGAATGCCGTATATTCGACAGAGTTCGGATGCATAGGAACTTGGTAATATCCACTTGCCATGTCTAAGCAGGTGAAAAACTTTGCACCGCGCAGCCTGGCTATCTGATCAGATATTAAAGGCAAGGGAAACTTGTCGGCAACTGTATTGGAATTCAATTCTCTATAATCCACGCAGTCTGGCTGATCCATTCTTCTTCTTCACCAATAGAACAGGGCTCGCAAAAGGGGAGCTACTCGGTCTGATAACCTTGCAATCTAACAATTCTTGAACTTTGTGTCGAACTATATCTCTCTCGCTGGGACTCAATCTATATGGTCTTCTCTGTACCGTTTTGGTCTGATCAATCAATCGAATTTGCATTTCACCAGAATTGACGCGAGTCTGAGACGTACCCTGTATAAAAGAATCTGAGTAGGATTTTAACAATGTTATTATTTCGTTTTTGTTTTCTCCATTTTCATTGCTTTCTATTATATCAAATGAGTTGTCTATGAATTTAGAGCACGTTTTAAAAATTTTTGTTTCATCCTTAATTATTTCAACCCCTTTACAAGATACTACTGCAGCATATCCCTGAGCCAACACTTCTCGTCCCAGTACAATATTATTTGACATACAGTCATCGGGTACAACATGAAATGTTACATTTAAACTATTTCCATTAATAAGAATATTGTTATCAATCTGCATTGTACTACAAACATTTGCATTTCCGATACGATTTTAAGCTAACTACGTTATTTACTTTTCTACCGCTTAGCTTCTCTGCAAAACTCTCTTTAACCAAAGAGCACTCTGCTCCAGAATCGAAAAAGATTGGAAAGTCCTCACCTCGTAACAGCATACTTGTCTTCGGTTCATCCACCACGCACAGCTCAGCTCTCTTTTCGTTCCGCAATCCAGCTCCACCGCCTGTCATATTTTTAGGGCATTGTGAGGCTATATGACCTTGCTCTCGGCAACGATAGCAAGTTATATTGTCTTTAAAATGCTGCTGAAATGGTTGGCTTCCTCGTTGATCCTGTCTCGACATGCCGGCGATCTGCTTCTTGTTTCGGCAATCAATCATTTTGTGCCCCATCTTTCCGCAAAGATGGCACTTCAGTGACGCCAACTTAGCTCGCTTTGCTCCAGATTCCTCATTTCCAGAATGATGTGTGCGCTTGTCAAAAGCGAAGACCTGCAACTCAGCCTGTAGGTCACGTCTATTTTTGATCTCGGCAGTGTATGCAATTCGATCTCCAGCTCGCTTGGCACCTGCCCATTTGGCAATCTTCTCAATCTTTCATGCGCATACTTATAACGTCTATTACCCTTCATACTCTTTAAGGTATATCTGTCATTATCCAATACTTCTGTAATCTCAAATGGACCTCTATATTTAGCATCTAATTTAGTCTGGTTTCTCTCACTATTATTAAGCAACACAAAATCTCCAACACTAAATTTTACTACCTTAGCTCTGCCTTTATCAAACCTTTCCTTCTCATACATTGCCGATCTTTCTATATTTTCTAAAGCTTGAGTTCTTATCTTGGTCAGATCTATTTCTGTTTCTGGATCATGAATTGGAACAAGACCTAAAGGACGAGCAACCTTTCCCATTAATAATTCTAACGGGCTCGCTTTAGCTCTTATTAGCAGTACAATTAATAGGTAACTGCACGTCACCCAATGCCTCTTGCCAAGATCTAGAACTTGTTTCAACACCTGTCAATAAATTTTTTAAGGTACTCATAACCCTCTCAACCTGGCCATTACCTCGGCTTGCTCCTGTTGCTATCAAATGTAGTTTTATGTTTTGGGAAGAGCAAAATTCAACAAACTTTGCACCTGTGAAACTTCTTCCCTGATCAGCCACAATACGAATAGGGACTCCAAACAAAGAAATTGGTGATTTCAACGCCATTACACAACTTTCTGCACTTAATGTGAAAGTGTGGTAAAGATAAACGTACTTGGTAAATGCATCGATCTGTACAATTACATATTCCTTACGATCGCTTTTACCACTAAGCTTGCCTGTTATGTCTATGTGGATAGTATGCCATGGAACGTTTATTTTGGGAATAGGATGTAATTCCATTTGTACTTTCCCAGAGGATGATTTGGAAACTCTGCACGTTATGCAATTTTCAACAAATCTTCGAACGTATTTGGCCATGCCCTCAAACCGATAGTAATCGTATACCTTGTCGAGTGTTTTCTCCCAGCCCAGATGCATTATGGATTCATGTACTTGGTTAATAACCGAACATCTAAATCCGCGAGGCACTACTGGCAAACACAGCGTCTTGCCATTTCTTTGTATCACTCTACAGCTCGAATGGTAATTCATCATCGTTCAACTTGGTAATGATTTCTACAATATCTTGATCTTTCTGTTGCTCTGCACGAATCCAATCCTCAGATACTTCAGTTAATTCGATTCGCTTCTCGACGATCTTTGCATATTCAGGGGAATTTTCCGGAGGAAGTGGATTTCTGGGAAAGAAATCAGCATGGGCCATACGCTTGCCTTCCCTATACTGTATATCAAAATCGAAGGACTGCAAATAAGCCCACCAGCGATAGACTCTAGGCAACAACTCAATCTTATTTCGTGATGATTTTAACGAATTACAGTCAGTGAATATTACAAACTTTCTGCCATGTAAGTAGTGCCGAAAATGCTTAACAGCATTAACCACGGCAAGTGTTTCCAACTCATATGAGGTATATTTGGATTCACATAAACTTGTTGTCTTGCTATAATATTCCACTACATACGGTTTATTTTCAATTCTGTGTAAGAGTATAGCACCATATCCGATTGCACTGGCATCGGTATGCAATTCGATTGGATACTGCGGGTCAAAGATAATTAAGACAGGTTTATTTGTAAGAATGTGAATAATTTTTCTTCGAATTGCCTCGTGTTCTGTATTCCACTAAAGCTTATTTTTCACTGAGGTGAGAAAATATAAAGGCTTCATTAGCTGAGAAAATCCGGGAACAAACTGTCGAAAGTACGATGCTAGCCCAATAAACTGTCTCAATGTTGTTACAGACCTCGGAGGGGGCAAAGCATTCAGAGATTCTACCTTGCGATTATTTGGGCTAATCTCCCCTGCTCGTACTTCAAATCCTAAATATTGGACAAAAGTCCGTAAAAAGAAACATTTTTCAACATTAAATGAGAATCCAGCCTTTGATAAAATATCCAAAACAATTTTTAGTCTTTCAAGTGCCAATTCCTTGGTTGGAGCTACAATCATTATGTCGTCTATATACACAATGACATACGAATAGGCGAGATCACCCAAGGCCTTTATGACTGCTCTTTGAAAAACTGACGGTGCATTCTTGAGTCCGAATGGCATCGACAGGAACTCGTACTGTCCATCAGGGGTGACGAATGCCGTATATTCGACAGAGTTCGGATGCATAGGAACTTGGTAATATCCACTTGCCATGTCTAAGCAGGTGAAAAACTTTGCACCGCGCAGCCTGGCTATCTGATCAGATATTAAAGGCAAGGGAAACTTGTCGGCAACTGTATTGGAATTCAATTCTCTATAATCCACGCAGTCTGGCTGATCCATTCTTCTTCTTCACCAATAGAACAGGGCTCGCAAAAGGGGAGCTACTCGGTCTGATAACCTTGCAATCTAACAATTCTTGAACTTTGTGTCGAACTATATCTCTCTCGCTGGGACTCAATCTATATGGTCTTCTCTGTACCGTTTTGGTCTGATCAATCAATCGAATTTGCATTTCACCAGAATTGACGCGAGTCTGAGACGTACCCTGTATAAAAGAATCTGAGTAGGATTTTAACAATGTTATTATTTCGTTTTTGTTTTCTCCATTTTCATTGCTTTCTATTATATCAAATGAGTTGTCTATGAATTTAGAGCACGTTTTAAAAATTTTTGTTTCATCCTTAATTATTTCAACCCCTTTACAAGATACTACTGCAGCATATCCCTGAGCCAACACTTCTCGTCCCAGTACAATATTATTTGACATACAGTCATCGGGTACAACATGAAATGTTACATTTAAACTATTTCCATTAATAAGAATATTGTTATCAATCTGCATTGTACTACAAACATTTGCATTTCCGATACGATTTTAAGCTAACTACGTTATTTACTTTTCTACCGCTTAGCTTCTCTGCAAAACTCTCTTTAACCAAAGAGCACTCTGCTCCAGAATCGAAAAAGATTGGAAAGTCCTCACCTCGTAACAGCATACTTGTCTTCGGTTCATCCACCACGCACAGCTCAGCTCTCTTTTCGTTCCGCAATCCAGCTCCACCGCCTGTCATATTTTTAGGGCATTGTGAGGCTATATGACCTTGCTCTCGGCAACGATAGCAAGTTATATTGTCTTTAAAATGCTGCTGAAATGGTTGGCTTCCTCGTTGATCCTGTCTCGACATGCCGGCGATCTGCTTCTTGTTTCGGCAATCAATCATTTTGTGCCCCATCTTTCCGCAAAGATGGCACTTCAGTGACGCCAACTTAGCTCGCTTTGCTCCAGATTCCTCATTTCCAGAATGATGTGTGCGCTTGTCAAAAGCGAAGACCTGCAACTCAGCCTGTAGGTCACGTCTATTTTTGATCTCGGCAGTGTATGCAATTCTTTGCACTCGGCGGTCAAAGTTGGCCAAATGTCCCAAAACCACGGACACCGCAATCCTCTCAGCATCCAAGCCCTTCCACTTGTTAACAAGCGAAGCTAGTCCATGCGACTAGCGTATATCGCAAGGCATTCACTGTTGCCGGGGCGACTGTTTAATAACTGCAAAAACATGGCGGCTGGCGTTTCAGTATTTGCAAAGCGTTGTTGAAATAACTGTTTAAATTCCGGCCAAGTCACGCCTGCGTAGCACACTTCAGAAAGCCATTGGGACGCGCTTCCTTCCAACGATTTTGTTAAGGCCAATATTAGAGCACTGCCTTCCAGCGGTTTTTCAACCAAAATAATGTCAACCGTAGCACACCATTGAGTAGCGTCGGCGCCAGGAATGTCGGCGTTAAATTTCGGCAATTTGACGACGCAAGTTTGTGCCTGTTCTCGTACCGACGCTTGCAGAGTTTTTGCCAATTCCAGGAAACTTTGGCTTTGGTGCTCCATCAAGATGCGAAGTTGGTCTTCCATGATTAGTAGACGAAAGTACAATCCCACTTCTGATGTCGGAGCGCTAAAAGTTGTTCTATGATTGTGTAGCGAGTCCCTTGATAGCTTTTCCAATTGTTCTTCCGCTGCTTGTGTGTTTCTTTTTGTATGTCAAGATCTCACAATCAAATACAAACCGTCCTATCGATTAGTATCGTAAGCAAGTTAACCATCGATAAGGCGCTCATTTCAAAATAACATTTCCTTCTCCGACATATATATATAAGTTAACGACTCGCTCCCGCCTTTCCCCGCTGCCGCGGGGACGCAACACCAATGGGCCGACAACATAACTCGACGAACCGATCGTCTCTGCAATGTGCAGCGTCAGCGCTGGAAAACCATCACGTCAGCCAACGTGCACAAGCTTCGGTGCAAGCGTTGTGCTGCGCCCGCTGTTGTTGTCGCTGAGCATGTTTCGCAACATCCGTTGTGCCACTCAGCTGGGTCAGCTGGCCGTTGCTGATGCAGCATTTCCCACGAACATCGCTGGACGCTGAGCGTCGTGGCATTCGCTTCTTTTAAACTTGGCCGGAGGAGTTACGACTTTCCAGTCTGGAACGGACCATCAAGGAACATTGTAGACCTTCAAATAAAAAATCAATAAAGAAAAAACCAACAGAACTAAAGCTTCGAATTATTTGAGAATGGAACAACTAATCATCATGCAATTTACAACTAGGTAAAGTGTCGAGCCAAATGGATCGGCAAAGGCGTGACCAACCGCGTCGCGCTTACTTATATATATGGTCGGAAACGCCTTCTGCCTGTTACATACTTTTCAACGAATCGAGTATACCCATTTACTCAACGAGTAAAGAGTATAAAAATAAGAAAAATGGGCCAATGCGAACTAAACCTCCCTCACGTGGCCTAACCACTGCACCACCCGCCTCTTCTACTTCTTCATCTTCTTCTTCAAAAACATAACTTCTAGTCTTACTATCTCCTAATAAAATGCAAGATGCTTGCATGGCAAGCTAACTTAATTGTATTCTGATAGCCTTTCCTTTGCATCCCATATCATTGTATTTACAGAGACTTGGTTAAAGCCGGAGATACTTAACTCTGAAGTTTTCCCAGGTATGCACATACAATACGGGCATGATTGTCCCTCCAGACGGGGAGGTGGACTCCTAATTGCGGTCTACCCTCACGTCAGAGGAGGTATTTTTGGACCAATTCCATAACGTAAAATTCATTCGCGTAAATCTGTCATTTTCCGATAGCTTTATATTTCGTGCTCTTATATTCCGCCGTCTTCTGAATTCTCAGAATATCTTAATCATTTATTAGCTATCATATCCGTCTCAAATATACTGTCCGATAGGCCCCAATTGGTAGTACCCAGAAGAAAATCGAATATCCGTCTCCCTGTAGCATAACATGACCTTAATGACGGCTTGCTCGACTTTTCGTTGTCTCTTGGTCGAATATAGGATCTATGTCTTGTAACAAGACCTAAAAGAGTGTTTCTGTCCAGAGTAGCACCTCTTACTCAACTTGAAGATTCATATTTCTTACTTTCTTTCTTTCTTACTTTCTTACTTTCCTTGGTTAAGTCTCAGTGTTACAAGAACTATTTAAATCTTTGTAAACAGTTTTATAATTTCGTTAACACTAAGCGCAAAGTTAACACTAAGGGCCTCGTAGTGTAGTGGATAGCGCAACTACCCGTCAAACACGAGGTCGTGGGTTCAAACCCCACCCATGACGGGAGCATGGCCACACAATCTTTCCTCTCAAAAAGTACTTTTCTAGTTTTTAGAAAATGTCTAATGCAACAATCTTCGGCCACTTTCCCTTGCCAAACCGCCTCACCCCCTCTCCACGCTATATGGAGAAAAGCGGGGTCCCCCCATAGTTACCAAGGTCACCCTGTGTTCTGCGAACAGCAACAACACCCAGCAGGGCCCGACGCGTTACCAGAGACTGTTCGCTTTTCTACGACTAGCAACATCACCGTAGACGCCACTCCCCGATGACGTTAGGTGGCATGCCCCACCACTGGGATAAGCCGCATCTGGCCAATCACCAGATCGGTCGAAAAACCTAAAAAAAACCGATTACCGAAACAAATACGAGAAAATTAGGCTCTCGTAGAAGCCCTAAGTTCCCGAGAGAAATAAGCAAGAAATTTAAAAAAAAAAAAAAAACCCAAATCATTTACCTTTCCTTGTTACTCGTAGAGTAAAAGGGTATACTAGATTCGTTGAAAAGTATGTAACAGGCAGAAGGAAGCGTTTCCGATCATATAAAGTATATATATTCTTGATCAGGATCAATAGCCGAGACGATCTGGATGTCCGTCTGTCCGTCCGTATGAACGTCGAGATCTCAGGAACTACAAAAGCTAGAAAGTTCAGATTAAGCATAGAGACTCCAGAGACATAGAAGCAGCGCAAGTTTGTCAATTCATGCTGCCCCGCCCACATTTTTGAAAAAGGTTTTTATATTTTTTAATTTTTGTATTAGTCTTGTAAATTTCTATTGATTTGTCAAAAATCTTTTTGCCACGCCCACTCTAACGCCCGAAAACCGCCAACAACTGTCAGTGTTAAAGTTTCTCCTTCGCACTTCCACTAGCTGAGTAACGGGTATCAGATAGTCGGGGAACTCGACTATAGCGTTCTCTCTTGTTTTTTTGAAAATGCTACTTAATGCTTCTGTAAATGGCAATAGCCGATCTATTTGCCAAATTTTTTCAAACAACATTCCATGTTACCGCACTCCGAACAGCCTTACTCTTGAGTGATATCAAAGTCGAATTTAATATTTTGTGCTACTCTAAACGAAAGCTTACTGCTTTACGATCTTCAGAGTGTCAGTCGACGGAATCTCTGGCTGTGTGCTTAGATTTTGTGCGGAAGCCTTGTGAAAGCCTCTACTAAGACTATTTACTTTATGTCTAGAATCTTCGCAGTTCCCCAATACATGAAAGGAGGCTTTTTTGATCCCTCTCCTTAAAATGGGTAACAACTTGGATGCAAGCAATTACAGAGGAATCTCTAAATTGTTGGCTACCCCTAAGCTTTTTGAAAATGGTATCACTCCTCATTTTCAGCACGTTTGAAGGTCAGTTTTATCACCATAACAGTACGGTTTTATGAAACGCAGATCAACAACATTAACCTTTGGAGCTAAAATTTTGCGTAAACATATTCTTCAAACAGATGTCGCCTACACTTTAATCACTTTGACTCTGTTAATTATTCTCTTCTAGTAAGAAAACTTGATTTATTAGGAGGTTTCCCTGTTGAACTTCTAAATTGAGTTTACCATATTTATTAACGACCTTCTTTATTAATAAAACATTCGCGTCTTCTTATATACGCAGACGATGTTAAAGTATGCCTCCAGTATAAGAACATTTCTTGCCTTTCGGAACCACAATCTGATCTAGATAGCTTTCAAGTATGGTGTCGGGATAACGTACCAAACTTAAATGGTTCTAAGTGTGTAGTGGCCAGTGTACCAGAAATAAGCAGAAGTAAATAATCAAACAAAAATTATTATCATCTGTAAAGACTCAGACTAGACCACATGTAGGTATACATGGGTTAATTGAAAGCTCGTAACAAATCTGTGAGACAGAAGCTATAAGACCTACTTGTCCCTTTCGCACTTCGGTCGTTGCTCTCATAGCCTGGAAAAGTCCCGTTAAAGCTCGCTTGGCTCGCTTGGCCTTTGCAATGAGTACAGCGAACACGCGATCATTCTGATTTTTCTACTCTGAGACGACAGACTGAAAAGGACAGACCACCAAAGTGAAGTAAAAAGACGTGCGGTCTTTAAACAGTAATCGGTCAAAGAAAGTGTATTAAACCAAACAGGGAGACATATTTTGAGTGCGGGAAGTGCGTAAAGAGCACGGAAATCGCCGCTCTTCGATTCCTAAAATTTTAAAGAAGTGTATTTGCAAAGGCAGGTAACTAAGAACACTGAAAAGCGTTATTTTGTACAGAAACTGACCACGGGTTCTTTACAGAATGGCGTACTGTTGGCCGGCACTTTTACACGCCTATGTGCAGCCAAGCCTCGCGGTGTACATACATATTGGCGAGGGTGTGCTGGTATAAGTGCATTCGCTACACATATATGCATACACATATCTATGCATAGGCGCTGCCAAGATTTCTTTTCTATGATCGAAACTGGCGCGAAGGCTTGATCTCTAAATTAGAGACGAAAGAGACAAAGAAAAGGAAGCCACAACACGTGGAGGAATCAGATAAAGTAAAGTAAAAGCAGATAAAGAAGACAGAGAAAGTCGCCGTGAGTACGAATATGTCGCTGATATGGGATGCCTCATGCACTCTGACCAAGGAACCAAGAGAAAGAAAGAGAAAATATTAAAACGAAACAAACCAATGATGAGTTTTCAATGGGAAATTGAAGCAAATTGATTTACAGCCATGTAACTCATTTCCAAAGGTCGGGAGGGTATAGAGGAACGAGTGATTACTTCCCAACACAACGCGGTCCTTTAATTCTCTGCTATCGTTTAGTATAGCTGAGCTGAGCGCAGAGTGCAGCATAGTGCACGAAATTCCGATTCCCTATCAGCCGAGGCTGTAACCGAAAACAAGCAACAGCCCTACTACTATATACAATACACGATAACGTTCAATTCATTATAAGTGTTAAGTTATGCCCTGTCGTGTCAAAACAAGAAACGCGACTTAGACTCATTGGGTGCTCTTTGGACAGGATAACACGAGCTTATGCTCTTGATGTTCCTCTGGAACCTAAACTAAAATGCAGACCATATTTCGTCTATTGTCAATAAGGCCAGGGGTGTGCTTGGATTTATAAAAAGGTGGTCAAAGGAATTTGATGATCTGATGATTATATTAGCAAAAACCCTATTCATTTCGCTAGTCCGTCCGATTCTTGAGTATGAATCACCTGTTTGGAGTCCACAATACGTAGTTCACTCGGACCGCATTGAATCGGTTCGAATAAACTTCTAACTGTTTGCCTTACGGCTGCTAAATTGGGATGCAAATCTTATATTACATACTTAGTCCAGTACACTAATGTTAATTAATATTCCCTTCCTAACCCTAGGTTAGTCGGCTGAACTTCTGAGTTTCAAGCAGATACACTAGAAACTATGTACCCCTAAGCTTAAATCAAGGTATCTTAAAATCTGAATCTCGGCAGCCCTCGTTACGGCCGCGATCATTAATAACTTTTTAACATAAAATTAATTCTAAATTATAAAAGTATACCCGAGCAAAAAAAAAAAAAAACAAGATAGAACGCTATAGTCGGGTTCCCCGACTATCTGATACCCGTTACTCAGTTGGTAAAAGTGCGAAGGAATATTTCAACACTGACCGTTTTTGGCGGTTTGTGGGCGTTAGAGTGGGCGTGGCAAAAAGATTTTTGGTATATAGAGTTAAATTTACAAGACGAACAAAAATGTGAAAAAATTTCACAACATTTTTCAAAAGTATGGGCGTGGCAGTTTTGGGCGGTTTGTTGGCGTTAGGGTGGGCGTGGCAAAAAGTTTTTTTGCAGATCGATAGAAATTTACAATACTAATAAGAAAATGAAAAAATATCAACACTCGAGTTTATGCGTTCAATTAGTACGGTCGTGTCAGCTCCTAATCTAAACCGAAGAGTGATCTTCAACTTCTTTTGCTTGTGCTTATCAGTGCGCAATCTATTGTTAGACACCGTCTGCCAAGCGGTGTCTCTGTGGACTTCGCAAAAACAATAAACACCAGAGCGAAACTGAAAACTTAGTGTACGACCCTGCCCATTGGGCTGGTGTCTTGTCTCTCGCTTGTTAACGCACAGGCCGGCGAGAGATAAGAAAATAAAACTTTTGTCTCCACGTTTTGATGTCAATGCATATGATTTCTATTTTTTCCGAGTTGAAAATTTAGTTAATTATTAAATGGATAAAAACACCCCTTCTAATCCGCCGCTCTCGGAAGAGCTGAACAGATTCGAGAGGATGAAGAAAATCGCTGGACACACTCCAGCAGAGATACGAGTTATGATTGCCTCAAGGCAATACGATTCTCTTGGCCCTTCACAAGCAAGTCTTGGTAAAACCAGCTCTGCTTCAACAGTAACAAATACAGTTACCACTTCTCTTGTTTGTTCAACATTAACATACACTGTGGGAGCTTCCACAAGTACTGCTTCAGTTAATTCCTCTGTAATAAGTATGTCCACAGGTTATACTACTTCACCAGAGGTTCCCCGTCTGGGGTGCTCGTTTCAGACCCGCCCCCCTTCTGGACGCAGGAAGCGGAACCCTACCGATTCTGGAAAAGATCCTACATTATTGAAAAAAAGCAAAGAAACCATCTCCCGAGCGTCTATGGGAAAAACAAGACAAGCTTCGCCCTCAACTAGTCTGCGCAACAACCGTTTCGCACCTTTAGCTGAAGAAATAAGCCTTACCGAAGATATGGAGACTAATGAGGAATCAATTGAATTTAGCGCCGACAACTCAAATAATGACCAGCCGCGTCAAACGGCAGCTCCAAAACCTCCTCCAATATGTGTTCCAAATGTTAACAGTATCAGTAAGCTAGAAAGCACCCTCAACCAGATAATCTCTGAAGATAAATATGACATACGTACTTCCAGATCAGGAATCTCTCGAGTCTACACAGCAGATGCAACGTCATTCAGAAGTGTGGTCCGTAGCTTGACTGCCCTGAATTGCCAGTTTTGGCATCATCAACTCCGTGAGGAAAAACCATATAGGCTGGTGCTGAAGAACATACACTCAACTGTCCCAAGAGAAGAAATAGAGCGCTGCTTCACAGACAAAGGCTTCGTTGTACTGAACATCTACTCCCCAAGGAAGCCTGGCTGGAATGAAATCTTGGCTGGTGGAAACGACGACGAAGAAGCCACTGATGCACAAACTAGACAAAATCTGTTCTTTGTCAATCTTAAGCCGACTCCGAATGTGGCCGAGTCTCTAAAAGTAAACCGTATTGGAAGGCACAGGGTTACAGTGGAGAGGGCTACTCGCAACAAGGACATAGCTCAATGTTACAATTGCCAAAATTTTGGCCACACCCGCAATTGCTGTCATATAAGCCCAGTTTGCGGGAATTGTGCGGGAGAGCATCCTACCGGTTCAAAATCATGTGAGACACACCTAAACAATCAATACGTATGTGCAAACTGCATGGAGAATCACCCTGCCAGTTTTAAAGGCTGCAAAGTCTGAATAGAATTGAGTAAAAAATTAAAGCCAGGGCCGAGACCACCCAACTACACCATTAACAGAGATAATGAAATCCGCCATGTACAATACGCGTCGACGTCAGCTGTCAGAAATGGAGTTTCCTATGCTGACATGACAGAACTAAAGCTGAAAACAACTACAGCGTTTCAGCTAGGAACACAATCACTCAAAGTACTGGGGAGCAATACAACTCTAACAGGAACCTTGCCACCCTCGAGAAGGCAATCTTGGACATTAACGCAAGATTGTATCAACTATTTAAATTAGTCATGGAAACGATTGAGTCCAACAAAGCTTTTCGTGATCTAGTCCACGTTCTGATTTCGAAAAAATGATAGTCTCAAACCTGAAAATCGGATTATGGAACGCAAGAGGGTTAGTACAGAAGAATGAAGAACTTCGACTTTTTCTTATTGACCACTCTATAGACATCATGCTAATTACTGAAACTCATATGCGCCCTGGACTAAAAGTATACACTCCAGGCTATGAACAATATTATGCCAATCATCCAAGTAACAACGCCAAAGACGGTTCTGCAATCTTCATCAAAGCCAATATTCGCCACTGTCAAAATAAATCAACAATGCGCACTGATGTACAAGTCACCAGTCTCGATGTACCAACGAGTGGTGGTATTATCAAAATAGCTTCTCTGTATCTTCCTCCAAATAAGCCTTGGACTAAAAACGACTTTGATCAGCTACTTATCACATTGGGCCCCAAGTGTATAGCAGGAGGGGATTACAATGCAAAGCATCAATGGTGGGCAACCTAAGGGCATGCAGTCGAGGAAAACGACTACAAGAGGCCATCGTAACTAGTTCTAGCGAAGTTCTAGCTACAGGTGAACCTACCTTTTACTCATCTAACACTAGACTGACGCCAACAGCTTTGGACTTTTTTGTCGTAAATGGGGTGCCAATAAATAAACTTTCAATTGAAACAAAATACGATCTATCTTCGGATCACCTACCCTTAGTTGCAACATTAAGCCACACTCCCCAATATAAATCCAGAAAGAAATCCTTACTAGCTCCCGGCTCCTCTGTCGAAACATTTAGGAATGTCCTAGACAGAAGCATTAACCTAAACATCGACATAAATTATCCAGAAGACATCGAAGATGCTATAGTGACGTTCATGGACACAATTAACGCGGCTGCGGCACTTGCTACACCAGGAAGCAGAAATTCTCCTACTCAGAGTAGACGCAGTATACTTCCACAAAACGCTTCAGTTCTCATACAGCTCAAACGAAGAGCTAGACGAGAATTTTCCAGAACAGGAGACGCACGCGCCCACAACATTTACAAAAGGTTATCAAATCGTCTTAACAAAGTTCTGGTGAAAAACAAACAAGACCACTTTGACCAAATGCTGGAAAATGCAAGTCCTGATGCATCAACTAACTACTCGCTGTGGAAACTCACGAATAACCTTAAAAGACAAGTTATTCCAAAGGCTCCCATCAGAAATCCGGCTGGTGGTTGGTGCGGCTCCAGTCAGGAGAAGGCCGATATCTTTGCAAGCAGTTTAGAGGATAGATTTAAGCCATTGAATCTTACTCCGGCAGAACACCGAAACAGGGTGCAAACACTCTTGGACCAACCTTTTCAAATGGCCCTCCCCACAAATCCTGTTACTTTGGAAGAGGTAGTAACGCAGATTAAAATGCTCAAACCTAAAAAAAAACACCTGGTGAGGACCTCCTAGACAACAGGACGCTTAAACTCCTTCCCATCAAAGCTGTACTTTTCGTAGTCCTATTGTTTAATAGCGCCCTAAGGCTGGGACACTTTCCAAACAAATGGAAATCGGCAATCATAACGATGATCCCGAAGCCTGGAAAGCAACCCACTGAAGTAGATGCATATAGGCCCATTAGTCTTCTACCCGCGCTAGGGAAAATGTTGGAAAGGGTAATACTAGAGCGCATCCTCAAACTTCCAAGCGTGAGCAATGCTATTCCAAAGTGGCAGTTCGGTTTCCGAAAAAGTCATGGCACTCCAGAACAGCTGCACCGAGTGACAAACTTTGCTTTGGAGGCAATGGAGGACAAGATGTATACAACCGCTGTATTCATGGATATACAACAAGCCTTTGATAGAGTATGGCATGATGGTCTTCTAAGTAAACTTAAGACCCTTTTGACGCCACAGCTTTTTCTTCTTATCAAAAGCTTTCTATCGAACAGACAGTTCAGTGTGGTTGTCGATGGCGACAAATCGTCTACGCGTACAATCTCAGCAGGTGTACCCCAAGGCAGTGTTTTAGCCCCGACTCTTTATTCGCTGTATACCTCCGATATGCCGGATTCCTGGTGCTGTACAGAAGTTGAAGACGAAAACGTTCTCATTGCAACCTATGCGGATGACACCGCGGTAATGGTCAGAAGTACAAGCATGAGTGATGCAACCAGGGGCTTACAGGAATACGTGACGGCCTTCGAGAAGTGGGCAACGAAATGGAATATCGGCATTAATTGCAGCAAATGTGCTTGCGTCACATTCACAAAAAGGCCCTTGAACTGCTCAGGAATTTCCATGCTCGGCTCCACACTTCGACACGAGACCTTCTACAAATACCTCGGGGTGATTTTGGACAGAGGACTAACGTTTCAAAGGCATACGACGATGATCAAGAAAGCAGTACTTTCAAAGGCTGCAAAAATGTCGTGGCTCTTTTCGCCGAGAAACAAACTCTCATTGGCAAATAAAGTTCGCCTGTATAAATCCATCCTGACCCCAATTTGGAAGTATGCGTTGCAAGTATACGGAATTACGGCCAGAACTAATCTGAACAAAATAAGAGTTGCTCAAAGTAAGGTCGTTAGATCACTATGTAACTCCCCCTGGTACATGAGAACCAGAGATATCGAAAGGGATCTTAATATTCCAAGGATAGGCGATGTACTGAGGACCCATGCGGAAAGATACATGCGGCGACTCGGTTCCCACCCCAACACCCTGGCGAGAAGGCTTATCCATCCCCCGCGAAAAAGAAGGCTGAAAAGATTCCACCCACATGATCTCCCATCGAGATTATTATAAATATTTTTTCTTTTTCTTTTTCAAGGAAAACAAATCAATTAAATATTGTTAGAGTAGCTTAATTTGTAAAGTAATGTATATATTGCCTATGCCTATGCTGTAGAAATTTATGTAAAACCTGGTAAAGCTGCCACATAGGTAGCAGTAAACTTGTTTAATTCCAATTAATAAAATTTAGAAAAAAAAAAAACAATAAAATAAAAAAAAAATTTCAACACATTTTTCAAAAGTGTGGGCG
This sequence comes from Drosophila teissieri, assembly GCF_016746235.2. Taxonomy (NCBI): domain Eukaryota; kingdom Metazoa; phylum Arthropoda; class Insecta; order Diptera; family Drosophilidae; genus Drosophila; species Drosophila teissieri. Next base: position 406,386 of record NC_053032.1, read on the forward strand.
TGACAGTTTTGGGCGGTTTGGGGGCGTTAGAGTGGGCGTGGCAACATGAATCGACAAACTTGCGCTGCGTCTATGTCTCTGGAGTCTGTATGCTTATTCTCAACTTTCTAGCTTTTATAGTTCCTGAGATCTCGACATTCATACGGACGGACAGACGGACGGACAGACGGACATGGCCAGATCGACTCGGCTATTGATCCTGATCAAGAATATATATACTTTATATGGTCGGAAACGCTTCCTTCTGCCTGTTACATACTTTTCAACGAATCTAGTATACCCTTTTACTCTACGAGTAACGGGTATAATAAATCGATGGAAGTTTTGCGCTGCCTGTGGGCGTTAGAGTGGGTGTGCCAACATTTTTAATTTCCTGAGATCGAGGCATTCATACGCACAGACGGACCTCGGCCACCTGATCAAAATTATATATATGTACTTTAACTTTTCAACGTATCTAGTATATTCTTTTAGTCCAGCATCAGAGCATGAGAATGTTTTTTTTTTTTTGATTGCTTCGCAAGTTATTTTCCGTAGTCTTAAACGCAAAAGTAATATTAAAATAGAAAAAGAAGTGATGATGGAGACGATAGGAGAACGAGGAGAACAGGGGAAAGCTATAGTGCATAGTTGAGTTCGAGACTTTGGCGAGGGCTGTCTTAAGACGTTTACCAAAAAACGCGAAACAAAAAGATCAATTCTAATTCAATAAAATAAATAATTTTTTTTATATTTTGTAACTATTCAATCTAAATAGTAACGTAATACATAAACCTTGAATAATAAACTGAATCACACATATGTATAAATACATAATTTGCACCGCACAGCCTTAGCATGAGGAGATGTCATGACTTTGAGGCTCAATCGTACAACATAAATTAGAATCATAAACTTCAGTGCTACTTCTACCTCCTTACAACAATTAATTCAATATCCAATATGTCGGGTCTTGTAGCTGCCAGAAATTCAGAAATTTGATATTTATAAATATGCCAACTTTGGAGACACAGTTCAACAGCTTTATCTGTGCAGATCAGCTGCGTGAGCATCTAGGCTTTTCCCTTTCGCTCTCACTCTCTTTTTTATTACTCTTGCATCTACACCTTTCTACTGTTCGCTGTACAATTAAGTCGCGCTGCATTCTCTCTCGTTTTCGTACCCCATGCATGCGCATCTCTGCCAAATTTCTCGAAGAAAAAATAAAATAATCGTTTGAATTCGCTAACATAAAAATCGACTTTCATTTGCAAATAAGGCTAAAAAATTCGTATTAGCTCAACATTTTGGAGACCCCGACGTGATATATATATAAATAATTTTAGTGCAAGTTATACAAAGCTATTTCAAGCTTCAACTTTAAATGATTTGTGCATAAACAATATAAAGTGCAATCATACGAAGATGTTTAAAGCTTAAACTTCGCTGTTGCTGCTAATTGATTTGTGCATAAACAATATTTGTCTACAATAATTGCACATTAAAGCCAAATAACGGAAGCTGCCGCTATTTTTTCTTTGCGCTCATCTTCCCGCTTGAACCGAATTTTCTGTTGTTGCTATTGCTTTGGCTACTAGAAATTCTAGAAGCGTTACCGCTGATGAAAACAGGGTGACATGAGGCGCAGGCGACTGCCATATATAACAGAGTGGAAGATTCTTTATCAAGTTCTGCGTTAACTTCATTTGACGATTCCGTTCTGCATTTTAGGTTGGAGTTGATCGATGAGCTGCAACAAACATTTCAGAAAATTTTGAGCGAGCTTAAAGAGCTTGATTTGGATCAACTTGAATGCGATTTGAGTGAGAAATTTGATGATGTTCTCATAACGCTTAAATCCTCAGTTCGTGGGGAGATTTCAAAGCGCGCCCCCTCACATATCTACGTCCAGTCAACCTTTGCTGACGTCATTTCTCCGAGCGATTGTAGCCATCAGCAGCGTTCACTCCGGAATAGGGCATCATCGCAGCCCCCTCTTGACCTTCCAAAATTCTCTGGAGGCTATTTTAACTGGCTGGACCTCTATTCTATGTTTGCGACAATAATAGATAGTCATCCTGACCTCACAACCATTGGAAAGCTACAGCATCTACGATCCTGTCTAAGGGACACGGCTGTGGAAACCATTCGCTAATTGGAAATTTCAGAGGGAAACTATGCGAAAGCTTTGGATTGATACAAAATAGATTTGCTAATCGGCGCATGTCACGTGATGCTTCGTGAGCTGTCGGATATATATCCTGCGCTAAATGGAATGGTCAACTGAACAAATCGCTGGATGCATTATCGCCCAAGTTATTGTTCAGAAGCTAAATCCGGCGAGTCAGGCGAAATGGGGGGAGCATTTAGAGGATCCAGTCTTTAAAAATGCAGTTACCACGTCGGAAGCAATGGCATCGTTTCTGGAGCAGCGACGCAGGACGCCGGCAAACATTGAGTTCGCCATAGCCAGCTATGCGCGAGGCAATCAGGTGCGAAGCAACAGAGCATCTGATTTGCGTAGGTCAGCGCTTCTTGCTACAAGTCTCAGCCCTTCGACCTGTGCGTTTTGCAATGATGCGGATCTAAGCACCACACCCTGCTTCATCTGGGAATCTTGGCCTCGCCTTCAGCACATGAAATATCACAGCCTGGAGAAACGCTTGCATCTGACTCACATCATGCCGTAGAACCCTCTGCATTCTCTGGAACGCCCGCTGTTCTTCTTGCACAGGTTCTTGGTAAAGATGTTGCGCTCCTATTAGTGAGGAACCGTTCAGGAATCTTCGTTCCTTGCCGTGCTCTGCTCGTGCTACATCTTGCTACGCCGTGCTACACCTTTTTACTGTTCGCTCTACAATTAGTTCGCGCTGCACTTCTCACTCTCGTTTTCGTGCCCCATGCATGCGCATCGCTACCAAAATTCTCGAAGAAAAAATAAATAAATCATTTGAATTCGCAAACATAAAAAGCGACTTTCAATTCAAAAGGCTAATAATTCTTATTAGATCAACATAATATATGAAACTAAAATGGATGTTCTTGTTGAGCTAATATGCCTTTTTATTAGCTATTTTTTACAAATTAAATGTCAATTTAAATGTGTAGCGATTTCGGTTATAAAAGCAAATGTAATGCACGACGTAATTGCAGAGCAAATAGCAGAACGGTGCAGGTGCGTGAGTACAAGATAGAACCAAGTTTTTGGAAACTGCTTTAGCAACTTATTTTGCGGCATTATATGGTAGCGTTACCAAATACTTATTTTCATCTTATAATCTGGCTGTTAGTGGTGTTTTAGTAATAGTCATAGGTGGTTTTTATATTTTAATGTTTCTGCCTGTTGGCATTTTAAACAAGTTTTTATATATTATATTTATATATTTCTTCGGTCATTTACGCCGAATAATAGAAATATTGAATTTTGCTCAGGGTTGTAGAAATTTCTGAGTGACATCCTTCTGAGGAACTGTCATGAAATTAAGAAAGATTAAAATTCTTGAGAGTGACAAATTTGAAAATTGGTTCACTTGGTGTGTTTCAATAATCTAATTTATTTCTTGCATTATTGAGCATTTGGAAAAACTGATCTAAATTGATTTCTCTATTAAAATAGAAATTAGGCATATCAAAGTGCTATAATTTGTTTTCCTCTTTTTAACAAACTCTTACATGTTCTTGTCTACTTTGAGTATTACATAATTTTTGGTATCAATATTATCTAAAATTTTATAGATATTCGGTATTTCTTAATTTTTTTCTCATTTTAGTTTTTGAAATTACCTGTGCTCTAATTATGAGCTTCGGTTTTTGACCTTTCCTTTAAGGTATTCAACAGTAAAACAATAAACAGCTTGTACGGTCAGAAATGATTTATTGCCCAGTGTATTGCTGCTAACTTATTACCCTGCAGTGCTATCCACCGACTTTTCACCAGTGAATCACCACTTAGTAAAAATTTCGAGCGCTTAGTAAAAACCGCTCAAATTGTTAGAAAACAAAAGATTATTTTAACATAGGGATGTCCTAGGAAATCATTGCTATGAAAAATAACACATAAACACCGCTAAAATACCGTATAATCATCGCCTTTAATCACAGCTAAATATGTGCTATATTCACGCATTTTCACCGCCATTTCTAGAACAAATTTTTATCACCTTTTAGTATTTATGATCACGAATTAGTATGATGTATACGAAAATGTCTTGTCCAATTTACCTTAAATGATCACTTTTGTAAGTTGTATTTGTTGTTGCTTATGAAATAAATCCATTTTAATCCATATGATTAAAAATATAATTTACGAGTATCATTATTTACTTATCATTTTTTTAGAACTTCTCACAAAAATCTAGTCGCAAGTACTCCGCAAAAAAAGCCGCGTGCATTTTCAAAAAGAAATCCGTTAATCTATTTCGTTCTCTTATTGTTATTTTCCTTTTGCTCGTCCCCGTTCCTTTTACATACATATGTGTTCTTTGCAAGATTTCGATGATTTTGTTTGAAATATCATCGGCTTTTTATCAACTTGAGCAATCGCATTAAAATCACTTTGTCATCACTTCAATTCAAATTTTAGGAGAGAGATCGCACGCGAGATTTTCGTAAGAGCGTCGGCTGTGCAGCCGAACGATTTGGCTCTGCTAGAGTAGCCTATGATTTTGTGATGTGTTTTCGTAGCGATGAATTGTGGCACTGCAGGGTGTTAACTGTTGACTGAAATGGTATTGACATAGTACCTCTGCACATGCTTGTTCACTAGCACCTGTGGTTATGCTTAATTGTTTGCTGAAATCCGGGTAATGAAGTGGCGTTGGTTTCATTAATTTTAAATATTCGAATGCATTATTGCAATCATTTGTCTATTTAAATTTGAAAATTTTCTTACATAGCCTCGTTAAGAGGCGTTATTTATCTGAAATTTGTTTAATAAATCTTGTGTACGAATTGCAAAATGCAAGGAGATTTTTTTTGGCATTTCATAGCTGTGGATAGTTTTTAAATATCTCGTATTTTGTCAGTACATTTATGACATACTTCTTTCGTAAAGAAATTTTTTTTACATTATGTAATAATACCCGTTACTCGTAGAGTAAAAGGGTATACTAGATCCGTTAAAAAGTATGTAACAGGTAGACGAAATCGTTTCTCACCATATAAAGTATACATTGTCTTGATTACGATAAAAAGCCGATCAAAGGATAAAAGGCTAGATCGACGGTCCTGTCCGTCCGCCAGTCTGTACGTCCGTATGAACGCCCGACCTAACGCCCGCACAAAACTCCGACGCCCACACTTTTGAAAAATCTTGTTGTATTTTTGCTTACATCGTTGTTAGTCTTGTAAATTTCTCCCGATTATCCAAAAAATTGTTGTCACGCCCACAAACAGCAAAAATCTTATAGGGCTGAAATTTCTCCTTCGCACTTCCACTAGCTGAGTAACGGGTATCAGATAGTCGGGGAACTCGGGTATAGCGTTCTCTCTTGTTTAAAGTTGTGTTGTCTGCATAGTTTGAAAACATCTGCTTTTTAGAACAACGACTACAAGTAACAAGCTGAGTAACGGGTATCAGATAGTCGGGGAACTCGGGTATAGCGTTCTCTCTTGTTTAAAGTTGAGTTGTCTGCATAGTTTGAAAACATCTGCTTTTTAGAACAACAACTACATCAAATCATCGATATATAGAAAAGTTTGCGAAGTCTGTAAGCCTGCGAATGCAAGTATCATCATTTGGGGAACTTGGGGATGTTTTCAAGCCGAAGGGAAGCGCGTGAAGCGATACGAACCGCGGCAAGCAATTATTTATACATTTGACAGTAGTAAAAAACTAATACCGTATCGACTTAGCTTTGAATTTCTGACTTGATTTTCAGGCATCATATATTTTTTAATAAATACTGGTGTCTTATTGTTCAACCTCACCTTTTGTTTATAAAAGTAGTTAGCTGATATTTTGAGACCAAAAATATCGTTGAATTAGGTGCTTAATATTGTTAAATTGTATTCTGCATGTGCTTCATAAACATCATAATCGTCCCTTCCTATATTTGCACTATTTAAAATACCGTCTTAATCTGTTGTATTTACAACAATAGCGATTGCTACAAAGGATCCTTTCCTTTATTTTTTGACGTAAACAGCGATCGGTGGGAACACGTACAAGCTGGCTGCCCGTGGAACGATTACAAGGATACGACGTAAGGTTAGGATAACAGGTGGAAGGTGCGGCGAAATCAACGCAAAGCTCGAGATAGGAGTGGAGTTCGGCAACAGGCGACTCAACATGAGCCTGCTGGGGCGGAATTTCCTCACACAAGTCGGGGTCGAGATCAGGTGCGGTCATGAAATCCGGATACCGGCCAGAGGCAGACACAATGGGTGGCTCGAGGAAAAGTTGTCGGTCGCAGTAGTCCAAAAGGACGGCGAAGAGGATGAGATGGATAAATTCCTGGAAACAGAGCTCGCGGAATTTCTCTCCATGACCGGAACATCTGGTATAGCCGAAGGATGATAAACCAATTAGGCAGAGATAGTACGCCAAGAATCCAAAGATTCAAGGGAAGATTAATGCAGAGGTGGACGAACTTCTGGAGATGGGACTTATAGAACATTCAAGCAAATAAACGCGAAATCCATAAAGGATGCCTACCAGATGCCACGGATAAATCCTCGACCAACTAAGAGAGGCGCGCTTCATAAGCAGTCTGGACCCCTAGGATGGGTATTGGGAAATTCCTTTGGAAGAATCAAGACGGTGCTTCACGGTCCCAGGGAAAGGGCAGTTCCAATGGAGAGTGATGCCGTTTGGATTACACTCCACGCCGGCCACATTTCAACGGGCACTGGATCAGGGAAATGTCGCCACATGCTTTTGCGTATCAAGATGACATCATCGTGAATGGCCGCACCCTAGGGGAACGCCAAAAAAACCTCAGGGAAGTGTTCTGCCGATTGAAGAACGCGAATCTAAGAATAAACCCAGAAAAATGTTAATTCTTTAAGCAAGAACTACTGTACCTAGGGCACCGCGTCACAAGCCAAGGGATAGGCACGGACACAGAGAAGGGAGCAGCCATAGCCCAGCTAGAACCACCGTCATCGGTCCGCAAGCTGAGGCAATACCTTGGAGTCGCATCTGGGTACCGACGTTTCGTGCCTGACTTCGCGCGCATTGTAAGGCCACTCAACGACCTCCTCCGCAAGGGTACCAAGTGGACATGTCACAGGACCACCAGCAAGCCTTCGAGGAGGTGAAAACCAGGTTAGTCACCGACCCAGTCTTGGCGTGCCCCGACTTCGGAAAAATGTTCATCCTGCAAACGGACGCCAATGACGATTTGGAGTACCGAAAGTGGTGACGATTTGGAGTACCGAAAGTGGTGATTACGGACAATGGCGTGCAGTTTACCAGCAGGGCTTTCAAGAAGTTCCTCAACGACATGGGGCTAAAAAGCAGCAGTTTACGGCAGCGTACACTCCGCAGTAGAATCCGATGGAGAGAGCGAACCGCACTGTAAAGTCAATGATAGCACAGTTTGCCGGACAGAACCAGAGGAATTGGGAGTGAAGACGGCCCGAAAACATGCTGGCTGTGAATTCCAGTGTATCGGAATCTACGGGCTACTCAAGGGAGTTTTTAACACATGGCCGCGAGCCAAGGTTACCGAACGCGCAATATGACAGAGAAACGCTAGGTACAGGAAGGAAACCGGAAGGAAACGCCGAGATAGTGCTGGAGAGTGTCCCAAGACCAGGCAAGGCATTACAACCTGCGAAGAAGGCAATGGAAGCCAAGGATTGGTAAAGGAGTTTGGGCCAAAGAGCACCATTTGTCGAAAGCGGCCGAGGGATTCACGGCCAAACTGGCTCCGAGATTCGATGGGCCGTATCAGATTGTAGATTTCGTATCGCCAGTAATCTGTAAGATTCAACACCGAAAGAACGGAAAGGAGCGCACGGTACACATCAGTGACCTTAAGCAACAGGATCGTATGGAGGATGATGTCGAGAAGGCGGATCAGTCGGGAGGAAACAGGGAAGGCATGCAGTAAAGCCAACCGTACCACAGAATGGACGGGGCCAGTCATCCCTTTCATCATCAGGCCAAAGCCGGAGTCAACGGAGACATGCCGCGAGCAAACCGGAATACTGCGTCCAACGAATAGACTGAAGACGTCTGTTTTTTCGTCTGGCCACCGCCAAAGTCAACAGCCCCACCACCTGGGAAAGGTGAGACCACCACTGTCGGTATGGAGAAGTGGGACCCGAAACGGCCTCAACACGACTCCCGTTTCAGCGTCAGGCCAAGGCGAGAGTCAACAGGGACACGCAGCGAGCAAGCCGAAATACTTTTTCTTCCACGAGGACATCAGGATTCCCCAACTAACGTCGGGCAAGTAGCAAAGGCTACGACGGAACTGGCAGCACATGACGGATCACACTACAGGAACTGCAAGGTCGAATTTAAATTTTCCCGAAGGAAGGGGGAGATTTGAGGAGTTAAAACTCCGCACAAAACTCCGCATGAAATGCAGATGCGAGAGGGAGACGGCACGATCTGGAGCAGGACGGCAAGTCAACAGTAGGCCAGGGTAAGGAGAATAACGGTACAGGCTGGACTTTGGACCGGGCCAACGGTAAAATCGTGGACTTTGGATCCGGAGACTGCAGAAAAGAGGGATAAGCCAATATATATATATATATATATATATATACATATATAAGCAGGCCGAACGCTGGAAGCTGGACAGTCAAGGAGATCGAGTATACAAGTCAACAAGTCGCCAGACGAGCTACTGCCGTGATAGTTCGCAAGGAACAAGATCGCTACGTCCAGACGATCAGGACAAGGAAAGTCTTCGAATTGAGGCGCAGGTAGCTGAGGTCCAATACGACGAAGCCCGATTAGTCCGAAAGCATTCAACAGGCGAGGCCGAGCCGAAGAGGGTCCCGAAGAGGCGACAGGAATTGTGGTGAAGACCCGGTCGACTGTGTCGGAGACTGCGTACGTGAACCCGGCGATTGCCTGAGCAAACCGTCAGTGGGCGTCTTGCTACAGGGACTGCGGCGGAAACCGGGCGATTGCGCGGAGCGTCGGTAGGAACTGAACAGGCGTCTGGCGGGACCGGCCGGGAGAGTTCAAGGGACAAGAGGTTGCGGCTAGCGAGGCGTACGCCTTGAGACCCCATTCACCCTAGTCTCAGAACGGTGACGCTACCCTAACCCCAAAGCCTTTATTCTCCAACCACGTGTGGCCGCGGCAGTACCAGACGAGGGTCCAGGACTACGACGGGAGAGCGGAGACGTCCGGATAATCACTGGTAACCTGGTGATCACGTTTTAATATAAATTTGGTGGGACGAACACACGAAATTTTCTGAGCTAGCCGCACGTATTCCATAGCGAGCAGACCAAACCAGATCTTCTAATCTTCTAATTTCTGTGGTGCTATGTAAAGTCATTGGTCTATGCGCATAAGCCAAAAACGCTTAACCATTGGGAAGACAACATACGCCCCGTTACTGCCGATATACGGCCACAAATGTTGGAAAAGCAATCGAAGATTGGACGTCCAAACTGGACTTCATCCAAAGAAGATATTACATATAAAATGTTATGCCACAAGACTATTTTTCAGACAAATAAACTTCATGTTAATCGAATAATCCATCTGTTTTATTGCAATTTAAAGTTCAATACCTCTAAAACAAAGACCCTTTATTATTCCAGGTTGTAGTTCCCTGTTTGGAATGATTACATTTTTTTTACTAGTCGTGAGTTGAATCTTTCGAATCACTTATGACCTGGCTGACAAAACTATTTCGTTATCTATTGAATTATTGGATTGTCTTTATTCCTGAAGTCATGATTTCTTAATGTAAACCAATCTTCACGATCTTGGAATTCTAAACTACTATTGTATTTTTTTATAAAGTCCAACCCGATTATACCATCATCTGGCATAGAACAATTTTCCGGTGCTACATGAAATTTATATAGTAATTCTTGGTTTTGCAGCACACATATAGAAATCAATAGTACCTAGGGACTTAATTATCCCTTGCCCTATTCCTGACATGTTTGCAGTATTACTTGAATTTTTGCTAATTAAATTATTGTTACTTATATGTACATTTAATCAGTAAAGTGTTAGCGTTGAAGTCTTACCGCTGAAATTGATTTGATATAATTTTACTGTTGACTGCCGCCCAATGGGGTCAGTGCGATTTCCACACCAGTGTGGAAATAGACACCTCTATTATTATTGCCGTTATAACTATTATTATGGTTTTGGTTACCTCTATAAGAAACTCCACCTGTATGGTTTTGGTTACCGCGGTATCCACTTCGGCCTCAATAGTTGTTATCGTAACGTCGGCTATTATCTGTATTTTGGTAACTTCCTCGGTTATTATCACCTCTATAGTGTACTCTATTGTTATAGAAATAAACAATTTTCGAGTTGCGAGAAATTTCCAGGAAGCAGTCTATATATTTTTCAATTACGTTATTCATCGTTTTGAAACTTACTGCTTCCAAAATGATTTTGAGTTTATTATGCTTACAGTTTTTGAACATTGCAGATATCGCTTCTTTAGTACGGAATTTATTTGCGTTCTCAGAATCTAGTCTATTATCTATGTATGTAGGCTGCCTCAAGCGCAGGTTTTTTATCTCTGTGGTAAATATATGTTTTTATACCCGTTACTCGTATAGTTAAAGCGTTTACTATATTCGTTGACAAGTATTTATATTCTTCATCAGAAACAGCAACTGATCCGATCTGGCCATGTCCGTCTGTCTGTCCGTATGAACGTCGAGCTCTCAGGGACTATAGAAGCTAGAGAGTTGAGATTAAGCATACCGTTTCCAGAGACATAGACGCAGCGCAAGTTTGTTGAACCATGTTACCACGCCCACTCCAAAGCCCAAAAACCGCCCAAAACTTCCACGCCCATACTTATAAAAGTGTTTTCATACTTTTTAATTTTTTTATTAGTCTTATAAATTTTTATCAATTTTCAGAAATTCTTATTGCTACATCAACTCTAACGTCCACAAACCGCACAAAGCTGCCACGCGCACACTTTTGAAAAATGTTTTGATATTTTTTAGGTTTTTTATTATTCCTGTAAATTTTCATCGTTTTGCCAAAAAAAACCTTTGCCACGCCCACCCTAACGCTTTCCTTTGCATTTTCAATAGCTGATTAAAAGGTATCGAGGAACTCGACTATAGCATTCTCTCTTGTTTTCTCTCGTGCAACTGACCGAAAGGCGCTTCGACAAAATAGACGCGATATAGGAAACAGAAAATAAACGAACAAATTTAGAAGTAAATATAAGTAAGATCTTATTAAGTGTTCTATAAGTTAGTATTGATCGCTTTAGGATCAACAGAGGACCAGAATTCGAGCTAATAGGATAAAGTCTATTACAGTCAAAACAAAATACTCTGTTGGGGTCATGCTAAAATCATAAAATCTGGGTCTTTTATTTCTAGTAAGTCTGCTCGGAACAGATAAGGTTATTAAATAGGCACTATTAACTTCACCACGACTGTTCCAAGCATTGTTCTACGGTTAGCCAGGGAAGGGAAGTTAATTAATCTTAGTCTACTGGAATAAGGGAAGGGAAGTTAATTAATCTTAGTCTACTGGAATAAAAAGGTATTAAGAGGGTTGCATCCCAATTTAGGCGTCGTAAGGCCAACTGTAAGAAGTTTTTTGGAAGCGATTTAATGCGGTCCCAGTGAACTCCGAATTGTGGACTCCAAATAGGTAATCCATACTCAAAAGTCGGACGGAGTTTCGAAATAAAAAAGGTTTAGTCATGTCATCATCAAATCCTATTCCTTTGACCACCTTTTTATTAAACCAAGCGCACCCCTGGCCCTATTGACATTAGACGAAATATAATCTGGAAATTTTAGTTTAGGGTCCAAAAGAACATAAGTAAGAGTTCGAAAGGAAGATTATTAACAAAAAGTAGCGGACCAAGGGGACTCCTTTGGAGAATTTTAATGAGACTCGTTGCGTCCTTTCGCTCACATAACTTAAAAACCAATTTAGAAGATCAACAGGAAAGCCTAATGTCGTAGTCTAGGGTATGTAGATAGTATGCATACACATTTTATATAAGTTTGCTTGATCAACATTGTATATAAGTTTATTTCGCAGCATTGTATAAGCTAACACGCGCAAGCTTGAGTTTGCTGACAACGCTGCTGCGCCGGAAGCCGTCGCGACAAAGTTGCAGCCGAAACCCGAAACTCACACGTGCAAGCTGCCTGATCGCCCGCTGCAGAAGCTGACGCAGCATTCGGCAGACATTCCAGCGTCAGCGCGGGCTTCGTGGTCCGATTAAGCTTGCCCTAAGTTTCAGTTATAAATTTGTTCTCCAAAGGTTCTTACATACCAGAAATAAAAACAAATAAAGATACTTGCTAAATAAAACAGTCTTATTTTAATTGGCGCCCAATCGGCACTCACACAACAAACATAAAAAATTATGAACCCCAGCCAAGAGAGCTGAGCGAGTTAATAAAACAAAAAAACAAATACGAGCGGCCGACGGAAAAAAACATATCGCAGCGGCCACCACACCACTAGATCGAAGTTCAAATTTCTTATTTAAAAAATAAATGTAAGTGAGATGTTCATTTTTTTTTATATTTCAAAAAAAGTTAATAAAAACTCAGAGCTGTCTAGTGTGAGGTAAAAGTGTTTATAAATACAAACTTAAACAATTTCTGCCCGTTGCAATAAAGTGTTGAAGCACCTTTATAAGCATTAATAAAAAATTAATTCTGAAACGATTTGATTCTTTTTATGTTGCGCCCAGGGCAATACCAAGACAATGCGGACGACAGTAGTGGCGACGATCTAATAGCTTCATACTTAGAGCTGACTTGAGAGCAATCAAAAACAAGATAGAACGCTATAGTCGGGATCCCCGACTATCTGATACCCGTTACTCAGGTGGTGAAGATTTGGAAAAAGATTTTTGGTATATAGAGTTAAATTTACAAGACGAACAAAAATGTGAAAAAATTTCACAACATTTTTCAAAAGTATGGGCGTGGCAGTTTTGGGTGGTTTGTGGGCGTTAGAGTGGGCGTGGCAACATGAATCGACAAACTTGCGCTGCAATACATAGACCTCTGGAGTCTGTATGCTTATTCTTATACTTTCTAGCTTTTATAGTTCCTGAGATCTCGACGTTCATACGGACGGACAGACAGACGGACGGACAGAAGGACATGGCCAGATCGTCTCGGCTATTGATCCTGATCAAGAATATATATACTTTATATGGTCGGAAACGCTTCCTTCTGCCTGTTGCATACTTTTCAACGAATCTAGTATATTCTTTTACTCTATGAGTAACGGGTATAAATATAAATGCTGAACAGGTTGCCCAGATAGAGGCAAAGGTGGAGGCAGCCCTTGAGCCACAAACCCGCTTATTTGAGGAGAAGTTAGCCTCTCTGACAAACCAGCTTAGTAAAACTAGAGTTTCTGCACCACAGATAGAAATTTTCCAAGAAGTTGAAATCGTGCCAGGGGCGCGCTGCGACGAGCGATGTTGCAAAGTCCATCCCCGAATTCGACGGAAAGATAGAAAATTATGTTTCGTGGAGCCAAGCCGCTTTCGCAGCCTATAAAGTCTTTGAGCCATACAACGGCACCTCAAGACACTGGCAGTAGCTATAATCAAAAACAAAGTAAGGGGACCAGCAGATGCTGTGCTGGGCTCATTCAACACAGTGTTGAATTTTAAAGCCATTATTGCTAGGTTAGATTTCACATACGCGGACAAGACACCGGTTCACGTAATCCAACAACAACTAGGCACGCTTCAGCAGGGCAACTTGCCACTGCTAAAATATTTCGACGAAGTAGAAAAAAAACTCACACTATTGACAAATAAAACACTAATGACGCACGACTCCGTCGCAGCAGCTGTATTAAACGAAAAGATTAGAAGCGACGCGCTTCACGTTTTCGCCCAACAGGCTGCTTCCGTTCATAAGACGAACAGTTGCAGGGCGAATTATCAGACTTCTGATAGACACAGGGGCCTCAAAAAATTATATAAAACCCCTTCTCGAACTTGCACATTGGGTGTCAGTTGACAGCCTTTTTCAAGTCAACTCAATTCATGGGCACACTAAGATCGAGCAGAAATGCCCAATCCACCTTTTCGACGTAAAGTCCTATTTTTTTTTGCTAGCGTCACTTAATGACTTTGATGACATAATTGGCCTTGACCTGTTTAAACAGATCAATGCCCAAATATATCTAACAAACAACGTCATTAAACACGACCATTTTTTAAAAAAAGCGTGGACTATTTGAGATTTACAGTGTTCAGAGGCGGGATTCGGTCCACGCCCGATAAAGTTATGGCTGTTAAGGACTTTCCCCCCCCGAAAACCCTATTCGCTCTTAGGTAATTTTTAGGTCTAGCACGCTACTATAGCTGCTTCACAACGGGTTTTGTATGGTGTTTAGAATCTTAACATTCATACAGACCACCAGCCATTAACCATTAAGCGTTGGAAAGCCGTCATTAATGAGCACAAAGCAAACATAATTTATAAAGCCGGAAAAGAGAATTTAGTAGCAGACGCTCTGTCTCGCCAAAATGTCAATGCACTAGAGCACTCAGTCGACTCGGATGTTGCCACTATACACAGCGAAGAATCCCTCACGTATACCATTGAAGCCACAGACAAACCGGTGAATTGCTTCCGGAACCAAATTATTCTGGAAGAAGGAACTTTTCCCCAACAGAAGACGCTTATTTTGTTTAAGACAAAAACTCGTCACATACTACATTTTTCTGATCGCAGCACATTATTGCAAAGCATTAAATATGCAGTAAATGCCGACATAGCCAACGCAATGCATTGCGAGCTACCCATACTGTCTTTCATCCAACACGGACTGGTTAAGGCATTCCCTTCTATTGTTTTAACTTGGTTACAGACATTGTAAACCTAACGGAACAGAGGGAAATTGCGACAGCCGAACATAATTGCGCGCACAGAGCAGCGCAAGAGCAATGCGAAAAAAATACTTAGGGACTACTTTTATTCCAAAAATAGGTCACTTAACTTCAGAAATAGCTGCAAACTGTAGAACTTGTGCTTTGAGACATAATCGGCACCCAAAAAAATAGGAAAAAGGGAAAACCCCGATACCATCGTTTGCCGGAGAAATGTTGCATATTATGTTTACTCCACTACCGGTAAATATTTTCTAACCTGCTTCGAAAAGTTTTCCAAGCTTGCGGTAGTACAGCCTATACGGTCCCGCGCAATTGAGGATATAAAAGCTCCACTTTTGCAACATTTGAACATGTTCCCCGAAACAAAGGCAATTTAATGCGACAACGAGAAATCCTTGAACTCAGAAACCATTAAATCAAACCATTAAGGTCGGGAAAAATGTTAATTAGGCTGTCATGTAGAACATTTCTCCATCTGCATTTTTTGAGTTCAGACTCGGGGTCCCGACCCGAAGCGGTAGCCACTGGGCATTAATTGAGTTTAAGCCAGCGAGCAAGAAAGTGCGTCCGAGCTGTCCAAAAAGAAAATATAGTTTTCTCTCAAAATTACAAAAAAAAAGAGAAATTGACAATTCAACCAAAACTCGCAAATTTCGATCGAGACGCAGAATACCCAGTGAATCGGAAAATTTATATATCGTTAACTTTAGTGCCAGAATTTTTTTATTAAGGGCATAAAATTACAGGTTGCACCTAGGAGAATATTATATTTCAAAAATTAACCAGTGAGACCAGTGAGGGAAGCATACGTTGCCGACCAGGAGGTCTATTTCTGGATTTCATCAGTCAGCAGCGCCACCGTTAAGCTCAAAAACATTATTTAAATGAATTTACCATCTTTACATTATCTACATCTATACATATTCTACCTTACACCGCTTTACCGCTTTACACCTGACCGACTGCTTGTTAAGCAGATCGGCAACCAGACAAGGAGATCAGCAAAAGTTATTCCGATCGGAAAAACAAATTCCGCCTTATGTTAGGAAACTAATTTAAGTTATTTTGTAAGAGAAATAGTATTCATTTAGGGCAATTCCTTTCTTTTCTTTCCTTCTCCCTTTTCCTTCCTCTTCCCACATAAACAAGAGCCCGCCTAAACTGGCGTGAGTACAAGAGTGAAGTAAAAAGAAGAGAGAGAGTACCGCAGTAGGAGAGCAGCTCAAAAGAGCAGATCGAAAATAAATTGATAAATTAAATTTTAAATAAATTGAAAATAAATTTTTTAAGCAAACAAAAAACTTTACATTTTTACATACATATCTGTTGCGATAATATCTACATGAACGCCACAGTCCAAAAATTCTTTTAACAATTTAAATCTAGATGTTTAAAATTTGTAAGTTAGGGTAATCCTTTAGGATATGTTGTCTAAACCTGTTCCAAGTAAAACTTTGTCATTTTTTAAGTTTATTCTATGTTAAAAATTAGGGGTGCCATGCGGCGTCGGAAGGTGTATGTCGTGTAAAATGTAGCATACTTGTAGGGATCACCGGTTATGTCAAATGGTTAGCGGTGGTCAAGGTAGGGTGGGCGTCGACAGCTTAACAGCTGCTGTCGTACCAGTGTGCTATGTCCTTGTTTGTCCGTAGTCCTGTCATCCGATAGTCCTTTAGTGTTTCTTGTGGAGATCAATTCCAAAGCACGAGAAATAAATAAGAGTGTGATACGAGACGAGCAAGTAGTCGCGATGTCAAATATTCCCCCCCTTTACTCTACCGAGAATTGGTAGCCGGAACCAGCGCGTGCTTGATCGCCCAACTGCAATTTACCATCTGCTCAGGGAAGTTATACTCGTAGTTCGCTACACGGTTCCATGGCACTCTTGGAGATATAGCTCGCACTTATAAGTTGGAAACACAGGTAGAGGACACTGTCGAAAACATTCTCTTTGCAACCATAACAGGTACAGGTACAACAGGTCAATCCATTCGGTGACAAACGAGAGACGTCTATGCAATTCACGCAGCCTCCAAAGGCAGTACAGTGCAAATCAAAGAAAAAAATGCATCAGCACAGCAAAAGACACTTGACCAAATGAATAAAAAAGGGTCTATAAGTCGTATTTGGTAGGCGATCGGGTTTGGATAAAAAACAATAAAAGGTTAGGAAATAAACTATCAGCCCTATTCTTAAGTAGGTTTTTTACATTTGAAAAATCATGACAATTATTATACCCGTTACTCGTAGAGTAAAAGGGTATACTAGATTCGTTGAAAAGTATGTAACAGGCAGAAGGAAGCGTTTCCGACCATATAAAGTATATATATTCTTGATCAGAATCAGTAGCCGAGTCGATCTGGCCATGTCCGTCTGTCCGTCCGTCTGTCCGTATGAACGTCGAGATCTCAGGAACTGCAAAAGCTAGAAAGTTGAGATTAAGCATACAGACTCCAGGGACATAGACGCATGTTGCCACGCCCACTCTAACGCCCACAAACCGCCAAAAACTGCCACGCCCACACTTTTGAAAAAGGTTTTGATATATTTTCATTTTTGTATTAGCTTGTAAATTTCTATGGATTGGCAAAAAAACTTTTTGCCACGCCCACTCTAACGCCCACAAACCGCCCTAAACTGCCACGCCCACACTTTTGAAAAATGTTTTGATATTTTTTTAATTTGCCAAAAAACTTTTTTCCACGCCCACTATAACGCCTACAAGCCGCCAAAAACTGTCAGTGTTAAAGACTATCCTTCGCACTTCCACTAGCTGAGTAACGGGTATCAGATAGCCGGGGAACTCGACTATAGCGTTCTTTCTTGTTTTTAACTAATTACATTTTTTTAAGGTTAAGATATCTTTTCAGTTTAATAATAGCAACCATGACCTTGACCGAAGCGACATTGAGACTCAACGACTACTCCCGCGCGGACCACATACCTATAGTTGACGAAGACGTAACAATCTGGGACTCGTACACTTACTTGGGACACACGACGAACTTGACATCTTTTGAAACTTACATCGACGAGACATGGAAATTAACAGACAAACTACCCAAAGACCACATGAAACAGATAGAAATCAACCCTTAATTCCAAGCAATACTCAATGACGCTTCAAGGGCCCTATTTTGGCAAAGAATAGAATGATAATTAAAAAGCTTGAGGACTTAACCTCACTGTTACACCTGCAAAAGTAAATTTAATCAGCCCCCTTACACTAGACAGCATCGACATTAAAGAATTATTAAAAGAACAACTCGCCAATACTAGTATAACCGACCTTTTAGAGGTCTCCCATATAAAAGCTTTTCAAAATTCTGAATTATTGAACTTTCTGATCAAATATCCCAAACCTCTGTTAAGCTGTAAAAAAATATATATCCTTCCTGTCCAGCATAATAACATAATATTAGATCTAGAAGAGGGTAAAACGGTAACCGACTGCGGAACAAAGACTTTAGCTGTACGTGACTGCGCTGCTACTGTGAGCACCACTTTCTGCAGAAGACTACAAAATACTTCATGCGCCCAACAACTGGTATCTGGAACCGTCGCACAATATGCCACGTGCTCCGGTCATCTGGCGCACGTGATAGTAATCAGAGAGGGCATGGCAGTAATAAACAACGCGACCATGAATGTAGTGGACAGCACTGGGCACAAACAGATAATCGCGGGAACTTTCCTCGCGACCTACGACGATTACGTCTCACTAAATGGCACCCGTTACGTGAACCACCGAGGCATCCTGAAGAAGAAACCTGCTGTATCCACGTCAGCCGTTGTCAACGTCACCCTATTCAGAGAACATCTGAGCCTCCCATTTCAACATGACCTAACCATGAAGAATCTCCGCCATATCGGGGTTCTTAGAAAAGGATTATATTCACGATCATATGGCGGCTTGGCACTCATCGGCCTATTCCTACTCCTCTTGGGCACCTGGAAATTATATCAGCGCAGAATGAGAAAGAAGAAACCCGAAGACGCGTTTCAAACTAGTAGGGGAGGACTTAACACGCGCAAGCTTGAGTTTGCTGACAACGCTGCTGAGCCGGATGCCGTCGTGACAAAGTTGCAGCTGAAACCCGAAACTCACACGTGCAAGCTGCCTGATCGCCCGCTGCAGAAGCTGACGCAGCATTCAGCCGACATTCCAGCGGCAGCGGCGGCTTCGTGGTCCGATGAAGCTTGCCCTAAGTTTCACTTTTAAATTTGTTCTCCAAAGGTTCTTACATACCAGAAATAAAAACAAATAAAGATACTTGCTAAATAAAACAGTCTTATTTTAATTTATATAAACATTATGCGTAAGTTGTAGTTGGGTGTTAGTGTAGGTGTGACAGCTTTGGCCGTTTTGTGAGAGTGGCAAAAAGTTATCAAAACATTTTCCAAAAGTGTGGGCATGGTCGTTTCACGTGGTCACGTTAATGTGCACGCCAAAGTTTTTTGAAATCAAAGCGTTCATACGGACAGACAAACAGACGGAGAGACGAATAGCTTGTTGGAGGCGATTACATAGCGTAAATATTCTTTGATCAGTATCACTAGCAGAGTCTATACGAATGTTGATATTAAGCACATATGTCAACGATGTGCAGTCTTTCTAAAACATCGCAATTCAGAATGTCAATAATGTGCAGAACTTGAATACATACATGTCCGTATCAAAGCGTTGTTAAAATTTTATACAAGAAAAAAATTGAGCACTTTAGCGAGCTCAACACTATAATTAAATAAAACTAATTTTCAATATTTTAACACATGGTGTGCTAAACATAATTTGAATAATTTATTTGTTTATTGGAAATAAATATAATATCAATTCTATTGCGAAAAAATATATATAAACTAATAAATTATAATTTTATTTGTATTCTAGTATGAACAAGAAGGAATATGCTTTAATCATGTGGAGTTTACAGATAACACTCCTTGTCTGGAAATAATGGAGAAACCTCCGCGATGTGTGTTCAAGTTACTGACAGAACAGTGTCATATGCCAAAGGGCTCCGACTCAGCTTTTTTATGTAACTTGCACACTGAGTTCGAGTCCCACCCAAATTACATAAAGGGATCTGATCGTCGTCTTTGGGAAACCGAGTTTGGAATACAACATTACGCTGGACTGGTGATCTACGCTGCGGGCGGATTTGTAGAAAAAAATCGAGATGTACAACAAGATGTAATGTTTGATTACATGAGCTTTAGCAAAGACTTGTTTATACAAGATTTATCAAAATACCAGGTACCTAAAAGATGATTTAATTATTGTATAATTTCGTATTTAGCTAAATAAATATATATGTAATTAGCGGTGAGCCACGACAGACCAGATTCATTATGTGTATTCTTATGCTTATACGTGCCGTTCGAAAAATCATAAATCTGTATTGGAAGGCACATTATTTAAAACTACTAAAAGTTAAATTTATTCATTTATAATTACTATTTGGAATAGTGAATTCATGGAATAATGTGTAATTGGCAAAAGGAAGCGTGTCCGCGGCTCTATTAAGTATATATTCGTTAATAGGAACACGAACTCAATCGAATTGGCAACATCCGCTTGTCTATTTATATGAACGTCAAGATCCCGGAGAATTATAAAAACTAGAAGTGTCACCAACGCTTTTTATATTTTACTATTTTCCTTGCCAATTTCTATCGCTGTGCTAACAAAATTACACCACAATAATTGTCGATGTTGCGGTGCCGGTAAAAATCTACCGGTTGGATGCACAAATATGTTTGAGACGGGTAGGTGTAATCGCCTCCGTTCTAGTTCCTTCCCCAAAAATAAAATGTCACGTCTGCATATTTGTGCCCCTGTCCAGGAAAAGAAGTGTGGCCGAGGAAGAGGCATCCGATGTTTAGGCACCAGGCTGCCAGCATTTAGGTCGTGGGATTAATTATGGCCAAAAAAAGTGGTCAAATTTACCGTGTGTCAAATGACACCTTCGAAAACTTAATCACCTTCTCATTTTATATTACATATTTATTGATTAATATATTGTTAGCAAGTGCCATGTGAAAAAAATAAAGTTCAAGATAGAGAGATACATTAATAGACAATAGTTTTTGTAGCGGATAGTATCGAATTTTACACCGGGAAACGGCGCATATGTCAGCAAAACTGCTGACTTTTCACAACTAGAAACGATCCTTAAGATTTCCTATAGTATTCCCTGAGAAAATATCCGTAAATTACGCCCCTTAAAAAACACAAATATCTTTAAAAATTTAAAATTTTTATTTATTAATTATTTTATTTGTGTTCATCGAACTTTCTTTATTTGTATTGGTCTTTTTTTGAACACATGCCAAAGCATGTGCTAGGGCTTTCTCCGCTGGCTGATAGCCCTTCAACGAACTAATGCAATCTGTAAAAAAAATGTAATGGTATATCTGCAAAGTTACAAATATACATACATACCAATCAGAACGGAAAAGAATTTCGGAAATGATTTTAAAGCATCCCGTTAAGGGCTCAACTGTTCATATGGCTGCAAACATAGTGCGCGCTGAGACGAAGACGAAGATGAAGACGAAGCTGAAGACGAAAAACAGTGCAGAACAAATCATATGAATTCGCTCGCCCGCAAGCATAGTGCGTGCTGAGACGAAGACGAAGATGAAGACGAAACGCAAGCAATCAGCTTCAAACGCTGCTGTACTGATTTTGAAGACGAATCGCTTGCTATTTTACCGTTGGTTTTCGATTTGGTCTGACTATGCTTTGGCGCCTTAACGTCACAATTAGCCTTTCAGCAGGCATAATTGGGGTTTTATTAAAATTCGTCCAATTTTTAATGATTAATGGTTCAATTTTTTTTAAAATATAATCAAACGTGCTCATTTTCATTCTGGTGTACTTCACAAATTTTTTCTCATCTTGGCGCATCTCATCAAACAAATGATGAAATTCGCCAAATGCTTTTCTTCCCAAATTAATGGGATGCATTTTTTATTTGCTTTTTTAAATTTTAATTTAAAAAATAAACTCTGCTCAATTAGCAGATCATCATCCGATGAGAAATCCATTGCGACTAACACAACAAAAGCGCATCCAATTCATCTTGCACTATGCAACCTATTAGCTTACTCGCAACGCAAGCAATTCGTCTTCAGCTTCGTCTTCATCTTCGTCTTCGTCTCAGCGCGCCTTATGTTTGCAGCCTTAGGGGACGACGCTGGCTCGATCGAATGTTTAAGGGACGACGTTGGCTCGCCTCAGAGTCTAGACTTTGGAATATGATGCTGTGCGTAAATAACAGCTAAGCTTAATCGAAGGGCTCTCGATCTTTGATTACATTTTGTACTTAGACATTACTGTGTGTGTGTGTGAGTTGTTACAATGGTGTGTGTGGTTTTGTACCCTTCAGTACCAAAATTCCTTGCCCGTATTTTTCCTCGCCAGAGTTCGAAAAACAAAAACAAATCTCACAGGCTTTTTCTAGCAAAGTTTCAAACACCAAAGTGAAGCAGAAGTCTGTCGTGCCTCTGCCCGCAGTTCATATTTGTTGGTTTTTTTTCGAAGTAGTTCGGAGCAGTGACCGAAAATGACTTCTAATGACCTCTTCTATAGACTTCTAAATACCGATCTAATAATTGGTGGTATATTTATATAGTTTTAAGTGTATATAATTTATATTTGTTGATTTAAGGATTTTAAGCTTTTTAAGAAATTAAACTGTCGCTATAGGCAATGCAAGTGCGTCCGTTTTAATTAATTAATCTAATTACACGGGATCATTATGGTCGGAAATACCCTGGCACGCGCCTGTCAGAATTTTCGGTTTCGTTTTCCGTCCCCCCTTTTTTTTTACATTTGCAATTAATTGTGAAAGTAACACGTCGTGTTTGTGAACAAATTCAATTTATTTTCAAAAAAAAAATATATAAATCCGGTAAGTAAAGTGATTCTTGTTGATAAGTTATCATAGCTAATTGCATTCCAAAGTTCATGATTTTGCGAAAAGTACATAATATGTGCACAGAAAAACAACTATGGAATGCAATTGGTTTGTTAATTTTATATTCATTATAAAATATACCACGCCCAAGTCGAAATTAAAGCTAACAAGAGAGAACGCTATAGTCGAGTTCCCCGACTATCTGATACCCGTTACTCAGCTAGTGGAAGTGCGAAGGAGGGTCTTTAACACTGACAGTTTTTGGAGTCTTGTAGGCGTTAAAGTGGGCGTGTCAAAAAGTTTTTTGGCAAATCGATAGAAATTTACAAGTCTAATACAAAAATGAAAAAATATCAAAACATTTTTCAAAAGTGTGGGCGTGGCAGCTGTGGGCGGTTTGTGGGCGTTAGAGTGGGCGTGGCAAAAAGTTTTTTTGCCAATCCATAGAAATTTACAAGCTAATACAAAAATGAAAATATATCAAAACCTTTTTCAAAAGTGTGGGCGTGGCAGTTTTTGGCGGTTTGTGGGCGTTAGAGTGGGCGTGGCAACATGCGTCTATGACCCTGGAGTCTGTATGCTTAATCTCAACTTTCTAGCTTTTGCAGTTCCTGAGATCTCGACGTTCATACGGACAGACGGACGGACAGACGGACATGGCCAGATCGACTCGGCTACTGATTCTGATCAAGAATATATATACTTTATATGGTCGGAAACGCTTCCTTCTGCCTGTTACATACTTTTCAACGAATCTAGTATACCCTTTTACTCTACGAGTAACGGGTATAAAAATGGGCCGCGCTATTTTTTTAAAGATAAGTTTTCATGCGCCTCTATTTTTATTTTGGCATACAAATACAGTAGCATGCAAATTTTAATTTTGATTAATCGCTCGAAAAAATCTACAAAAAAAAAGCAATCACAATATTTGTTGGAGATTTTTGTGAAGGGGAAGGCGAAGAATGTGGCTGTGAAAGTGGCGTTCCCAGTCACATCGGAGGAAGACCTGGTGGCTTTAGATCAGAACATAAACTCAGGGTCCCAAGAACGCTACGTAAGTAAAGTATATATGGTCTAAGTGATCGTAAAATTCATTCTGTGTTTTTATTTTTTTCTTTCAGATGGAAGCAATAACAAAAATTTTAAAGAGCAGCCATTTGTCCAAGGCAATAAAGGGCGTTTTGTCAGAAAAGCTTTTAAAAGTCTTTAAAAGCATTTCCCAAATTCTTTTCCGTTCTGATTGGCATGTATATTTGTTATTTTGCTATAATCTAATAATATTATTATTAAAATACTTTTCGTTACAGATAGCATAAGCACATTAGAAAGCGAGCAGCCAGCAGAGAAGGCCTTGGCCCACGCACTGGCATGTGTAAAAAATAATGCAAACAAAAAAAAGGAAAACATTAGTAGAATAAAGGAAAAAAAAAAGTTTAATTTACCATTTAAATAAATTTTATAATTTTTTGGGAGATTTTTCTGGATTTATAGGTATATTCCTTGGGAATTCCTCAGGAATTCCTCGGAAAAATCCTCGGGAATTCGTCCAGGAATTCCTCGGGAATTCGTCCAGGAATTCCTCGGGAATTCGTCCAGGAATCCTCGGGAATTCGTCCCGGAATTCCTGAGGAATTCGTATAGGAATTCCTGAGGAATCCTTATTTTTCGACATTCCCGAAGAATACCTGAAGAATTCCCAAGGAATTCCTTGGGAAAATCCTCGGGAATTACTCGGGAATTCCTCGGGAAAACCCCTTGCTTATTTTTCGATATCCCCGAGGAATACCTAAGGAATTCCAGAGGATGCCACGAACGCCTGTTGTATGGAAATTCCTCCCATTTTACTCTAGGAGGAAAAGAAAATGTTGTTGCAAACGCGCTCTCAAGAATACCTTTAGAGCAGATTAACTCCGTTGCCTCTACACAACATAGCGCTGAAAGTTCTAGCCATGACCTAATCCCTAGTATCGAAGCCCCAATAAATGTTTCAAAAATCAAATATTCTTTTAAAAATCAGATAAATATGACTACAAGTTCACCATCCCATTTCCTACTTTCCATAGACATGAAATATACCGACTCGAATACACCACGGACGATATAATAACATACCAAAAAAACACCTCAACCCTTCCGTAATTAACGGCATTCACACGACTGAAGACATAAAGGGAAAAATACAGACAACCTACAGAAGTCACTTCAAAGGAATCAAAACTCGATTCACCCAATCCAGGGTAGAAGACTTGACAGACGAAACTGGACAGGAAGAAAGAATTCTTCAAATACATAGGAGAGCACATCGAAACGCTCTAGAAAATCAAAAGCAACTAGCAGAAACCTATTTTTTTCCAAGAATGAAGCAAAAAATTATACATTTAGTTAAGCAATGTAAACTTTGCAAAGAAGCTAAATATGACAGACACCCCCCAAATCCGGAAATTCAAGAAACTCCTATTCCAGAATACCCAGGTCACATATTGCACATTGACATTTATTCTACAGAACGACATTTAGAATTCACTGCAATAGATAAGTTTTCTAAATTAGCGCAAGCACGAATTATAAATTCAAAAGCGATAGAGTCCCAAAACATATCGTTATGGACAACGAAAAAGCTTTCAATTCCCAATCAATTAAGTTCATGTTGGAGTCTATACTGCCCCACCATACAAAAGTACCGTTAACGGTCAGGTAGAACGATTCCATTCAACACTCTCAGAGATAATGAGATGCCTCAAGAAAGAGGGCACTGAAAGAAATTTTAAAGAACTTTTAGAAAGGGCAGTTTACGAGTACAATTACAGTTTTCATTCGGTTACAAGGAAACGACAATTAGAAGTATTCTTCGGTAGGAGAGTAACAACAGACCCGGACCAATAAGAGACAGCCAGACAAGACAATATTGAAAGACTTAAAAATAAACAGGAAATGGACCGAACGAACCACAATAAGAACAAAAAGGAAATACTTAGCTATCAGCCAGGAGAAGAAATATTCGTAAAACTAAACACTAGATTAGGTTCAAAGCTTTCCCCAAGATATAGGAAAGATATAAGGAAAACAAGCACACTACAGTAACAACAGAATCGGGAAAAACGGTACATAAAAGCCATATCAAAATCTAAAATTTTTCAGGATATTACTATGGATTACGAACGATGTCAGTGGAACGATGAACCTTACAAACTATACGAACGCACAGATAATGACAATGAACAAGGGGATCGGAAAGCTACAAACCTCAACAACTAAACTAATACACCTCATTAACCTCGACCACATCCAAACCGCTTTAGATATTTTACATGAACATACGGAAAATAGCCTTATACGCTACCCTTCACAATGAGATAAACACAACTATTCACACATTCCGAACACTCACAGCCCTTCCAAAACTTGAAAAACTAGGTCCTTAAATTGGCTAGGGTCAGGATGGAAGTACATAGCGGGTAGTCCAGATCATGATGACCTGGTTATGATAGCAGCGCAAGTTTGTCGATTCATGTTGCCACGCCCACTCTAACGCCCACAAACTGCCCAAAACTGCCACGCCCACACTTTCGAAAAATGTTGTGATATTTTTTCATTTTTGTATTAGTCTTATAAATTTCTACCGATTTGCCAAAAAACTTTTTGCCTTCGCAATTTAACTAGCTGAGTAATGGGTATCAGATAGTCGGGGATCTCGACTATAGCGTTCTCTCTTGTTTTGATCTCAGCTTAAGATTAAGCTCTTATGATAAAACTTGTACTGCACTTTTGTTAACATTGGTTCGGGAACAAGATCTCCCGCTGGGGATATTGAATGTATACAATAATTGATTGTATGCCATATATTTACGAATTCAGACAGAGAGTTTAATAAAAAACAGAACACAGTTGGTTTTTATGTATTATTAAACGTTGTTTATTAATACCAATAAAGGAAGAACTAGAGCCTTTGTATTATCACTAGGTTGGATAATGGACTTCGAAGTTGAAGTGGGCTTAGCAGGGCTATCGCAATTGATAGCGTACTCAGTACTGAACTTACTCAAGGAGACATATTTGCGTTTAGGGGATGTTCGCTCGCCACAGAGTCTTTACTTTGAAACATGATGCTGTGCGTAACTAAAAGCCAAGCTTAATCGAAGGGCTCTCGATCTTTGATTACATTTTGTACTTAAACATTAATGTGTGTGTAAGTGTTTACAATAGTGCGAGTGGTTGGGGATTTAGATTAGATTAGGGTACAATACATATTAGGGTACAATACAGGGGTATTTGCTGAGGGTACAATATTGTCTGTCTCAGGACTTATAATATTTTCTTTTTTTATGGTTTGATTTTTTAATTTTAAAATGGACTTTTGGGGTATAGTTTTATATTTATAGATAAAGTACAATAATGCAATTATGATTAATGTTGTAAGTGTTATTATTTGAAATACTTTATTCGTCTGATTGTGTTGTTCGATTGTTTCTTTTGTCTGAATGTATTCGAGTGGTTCAAGTTTTGTCACATTATTGTTTACATAGATAGTTTGAGTGTAGTTATAATCGTATTAGTAATCGTTAAGTTTTATCTTCCATCTCTGTAATTTCATATTAGGAACGTTTATGTTACTTAGGCATACAAGTGGCCTATAATCGCTTAATATGTCGAGCTTTCTACCGCATAGGTAGGACCTGAAATATTTTGTTGCCCATACTATAGCTAAAAGTTCTTTTTCTATTGCCGAATAGTTAAGATCGTGTTCATTTAAAGTTCTGCTTGCATAGCAGATGGGCTTATGCTCTTGGGATAATACAGCATCGAAAATTTCTTTTGGCACTCATTGGTGACCTTTGACTCATCTGGTTTTAAGTGGGGTTTCCGAATATTTGTACATTATTTTTAAAGATTTTGGCTATTTGATTTTGTAATTCTTCTTTATCTTCTTAATCTAAAGTACCGAATAAGTATTTGTAAATTGTTCCCATAAAGTTAACAAAACCGCGTTTACTACGTTTTACAATTCTTATACCGTTCATTTCTCTGTTAAGTTTTTCTACTAAATACTGTATTTGTGGTACATTTTTAAATAGTTGAGTTTGTTTAATAAGTTCTTCGTAGGTATTTTCGGTTTTATTTAAGTTAATAGATAAGTAATGACATTCGTGGTATATCGGTAAATTTATTGTTCCGGTTTTGCTCCGGTTTGAAAGATTAGGTAGCCGTTTTTGGCCTGGATAGGGGTTACTTCTAGGTATTGTGTGTTAATTGTCGGGTGTAGGCCTGGAATTATCGTTATTATATTTACTTTTGTTAATTTTCTTGTTCTTTATAAAACTAGATTTATAGTGTATTATCATTCTACCTCTATTTGTTTCTTCGAAATGTTTATTATCTATTTGTCTTTAATTTCCTGTCATTTTAAATGGGTAAGTCGTTTTTGATCTAACTAGAGGGGATTCTCTGAAGTTGGTGTCTATGTTAAAGTCTTGTCTATTTTCATTGAGTTTGTCAATTTGGTTTAATGTGTGTTTGTTTGTGAATTGTTTTTCAGGTTCATTTTTGCTTGTTATTATTCTTAATTTTTCATTAACAGTTTTATGATATCGCTCAATGTCAGAAATTCCATTTTTACTTGTTGTTATATTTAGAGTTACTTCTTTTGATTCTATCTAAAGTTTAAGTGCAACTTGGGACACTTATAGGTAGTCTTGGACTCTTCTGGGTTAGACGATCTGGGGCACTCATTGGTAACCTTTGACTCATTTGATATTAGGTAGGGCTTCCGCTTAATTTTCCGGAGGATTTCCTCCTTCTTTGGGGTATGTAGAGGGGTTTCCTCTGGGTTAGATGACCTGGGGCACTCATTGGTTGCCTTGGACTCATCTGTTTGGATGTGGTCGTACCACATTTTGAATGTATAGCCATTTATGGTGACTGTTTGTGTTGAATAATTAATTTGAGTGTTGGTTGGCTCTAAAAAGTTTCTGCCTAATAGTAAGTCATATTTTTCTGAAAAGTTGTGAATATAGAATGTTTGTTTAATGGGTCAAAGTTTGCTTGATGTTATAATGCCATTTATAGTGCGGACTTTTACTTTAGAAGGTTTGATTGGGAAATTAAAGAAATTTTTTTTCATAATATTAATAGACGAACCAGTGTCTAATAGGCATTTGAAGGTAATATTATTCATTTTAGTTTTTAAGAATGGATTTCCTCCTCTGAATCGCTTTCTGATTCCGAGGCTGGTTGAAGAAAATTTTCGCATCCTGTGTCCATTCTAAATTGGGCACTAGCATTTTCTCTCTGTCGTTTGACGGGATGGTTTGGTGCAGTATTTTTAGACGTATCCCAAGCATTCGACAGAGTCTGGCTTGACGGCCTAATGTTTAAAGTTAAAACAGCCCTACCCGAAAGCACACACAAACTTCTAAAGTTTTACCTCTATGACAGAAGTTTGCAGTAAGGTGCAACACTGCCACTTCCACTGATCATAAAATTGAGGCTGAAGTCCCCCAAGGCAGCGTTCTTGGGCTTACCTTATACCTCATCTATACAGCCGACATCCCTACAAATAGTCGCTTAACGGTATCCACACTTGCCGACGATACAGCTATCCTTAGCCGTTCAAGGTCCCCAATCCAAGCTACAGCTCAGCTGGCATTGCACCTCATCGACATTGAGAAGTGGCTCTCTGACTGGCGAATAAAAGTAAACGAGCAAAAATGCAAGCACGTGACGTTTACGCTAAATAGACAAGATTGCCCACCACTCTTGTTGAACAACATACCACTCCCGAAAGCAGATGAGGTAGCGTAGCTAGGAGTCCACCTTGAAGCCAAAAAAACTCAATTTAAACTCAAAGCCAACAGCTTACACTGGCTGATCAACTCTGGTTCTCCGCTCAGCCTAGATCACAAGGTCTTACTCTACAATTCTGTATTGAAACCTATCTAGACCTATGGCTCACAGTTATGGGGCAATGCCAGCAACAGCAATATTGACATCATACAGCGAGCACAATCAAAGATTCTAAGAACCATCACTGGGGCACCGTGGTACGTTCGGAACGAAAACATCCAAAGTGACTTAAATATCCCACCAAGCTTTACTCGCATCCCAACCACCTAGCGAGAGGTGTAACCCAGCTCAGCAGGCGCTCCCGTCTTCGGCGAAAGGACCTACCAACCCAGAGAATTTTTAGGACCGTCTAATCATAGAACAGTTGGAAAAATAATACAACTGGTCAGAACTTTTATAGTTAAGATTTTTAAACTTATTGCTAGTTCTTATACAAGAAGATTCAATAAATAAAAGCAAAGTAAAAAAAAAAAAAGTTTTATTCGTTATCACGGCACCATGTTTGAGAGCTATCTAGATCGGATTGTAAGTCCAAATGGCCAGAAATTTTCTTATACTGCAGGCATAATTTTACATCGTCAGCGAAAAATTCCCATATTAAGGAAAGGGGTTTAATGAATAGGGTAAAAAGGAGCGGGTCTAGGTGGCTCCCTTGTGGGACACCGGATGTGACTCGGAGAATACAAGAAAGCGAATTTTTAAAGAGGACCCGTTGCGTCCTTCCATTCAGATAACTTAGAATCCAACCTAGGAGATCAACAAGAAAACCTAATAAATCAAGTTTCGTAAAAGTGAATGATTAACAGAGTCAAATGCTTTACTTAAATCCGTGTAGATGACTTCTGTTTGAATATTATTTTATAGCCCTGTATTACGAAGGAGGTTAGCTTCACAAGGTAAGTAGTAGTTGATCTGCGTTTCGTGAACCCATGCTGACATGGTGTTATAATTGACCTACAAAGGTGATGCAAATAAGGAGTGATACCGATTTCAAAAAGCTTAGGGATAGCTGACAATTTGGAAATTCTTCTGTAATTGCATCCGATTTGCTACCTTTCTTATGGAGCGGGATCGCAAAGGACTTCTTCCATATATGGGAGAATTGTGAAGATTCCAGAGAAAAGGTAAACAATTTCAGTAGAGGTTTGCACAAGGCTTCCGCACAGAATCTAAGCACACAGCTAGGAATTCCGTCGGGACCTGGCGAATAGACCGGCTTAACACGCTGAAGATCAAAACGCCGTCAGAGTTCGTTTAGAGTGGGACAGAATATTCGACTTTGATACCGCGTAAGAGTAAGGCTGATCGGAATGAGGTAACGTAGAATATGTTGTTTAAGAAAACTTGGCAAATATATCGGCTATTGCCTGATCCGATGTTACCGTAGTATTTTCAAAAAATAGCGAGGAAGGGCGAAACCCTAAGTTTTCATCGGAGCCATTCATTCAGCGGGTAAATATTTTCGAAGAGAGCGATTTGGCGGAAGAGCACAAATGCCTTAAGAAATTTTAAAAAATTCTACCCCATGCTGAAAGTTAAACTTGAATTGAATATCACAAGAAATTAAATTAATGAATTATCGCTTCTTAAAATATACTTTAATTATTGATATTTATAAATTAGCAATACATGAAGTCAATTAACTTAGCAAGTCAAATAAATTGGATTTAAAAAAAAAACATTAAGAGATTAAATCTAACTAAAGTAAGCTTCTGCAATTAAATATATTACTTTAAAATTCCATAATTAAGATTATGATTATATATATATAATCTATTTCCCTACCTATCTCAAAAAAAAACGTAATGTTAGCCTTAGTTACATTTATATTAAATCTCGTTGTCTAATAAAATCATGAAATCATAAATCCCTGTGGTTTTACTGACTCGAATGATGATCCGATCAAAAGGGTTCACCAGAGCCATGCTTTAGCAGTGGGTGATCGTAGGTAGGGCGTGCATTATTCGAGCACAACATCGCAAAAAATGAGTTTTCTCTCTGTCCTTCTGTCTTTTCTCTAAACTGCCGCTTTTTCTTCTAACCTTTATCCTTCAGTGAATTTAGTTTACCATATCCTAGCAAGCAGCCACACTAACTAATAAACCAACAGTCACACTACCTTATTTATTGCACATACATTGCTAGATATACACTTAGTTTTAAGCACAATGTACGCATCCCGCTTACTCTTGTTTTAAGATCGTGCTAAAGACACTACTTCGGGTGTCCCGTTCGCACGATCAGCAACTGACATAGCAATACACATAACTAATAGGCTAAGAATGGAACGGATTGAGAAAATAAAGAACACTTCGTTTGTGAATATGGAAGAGATCTGACGCTTTTATCACCTCCTACAGGTAAGAGATTGTTTTCCGCTTAGTGTTAACGAAAGTATAAAACTGTTTAGGATCCTGTGCGAACTGGAACTTACAACGGCTTAAATAGCTCTTATAACACTGAGCATTAAGCACGGTAAAATTTAACCGAGCACTTAAATATTTAAACAGGATAGATTGAGAACCGGTATTTTTAAATTTTGTATAAAGTCCGGACTTAACATTTCTTAGATGTGTCAAGTGTTTCTTAAACCAAGGAGGTTTGTTAGAAATGGACGGATAGTACATCGAAACACAAGAGTTACAAAATTATTTACTTGCAGTATAAAAAATATATATGGCATCCATTATGTTGCAAGAATAAATTTCAGACCAATTAAAGCCAGATATAAAATTTACCTTACGAAAACAATGAATTCGTTTAGTTGATTTATCTGGCTTCTGTTTCTGGTGGTGTTGATTGTCACCTCGAAAATAGGATGATATGGATCTTCTGGTTGACTAAGAGGTGCTACTCTAGTCAGAAACACACTTTCAGAACTTGTTACAAGGCATAGATCCAATTATCAACCAAGAGAATTTCTAATATATTATATAATTAACTTGCGACAACGATTAGTCGGCTGTTCTTCTTGGACCAAGTAGTGCCTGGTATTTTAAAGACACCTAGAACTACCACTTGGTCCCTATCAGACAGTCTATTTAAGACGGATTGGATAGCGGACAAATGGTTTATATATTCAGGAAATTCTGAAGACGGCGGAATGTAAGAGCACTTAATATAAACAGAGCTATCAGAAAATGATAGCTTTACGGAACTCGTCAAAAAGTACCTCCTCTGACGTGAGGGTACCCTTACCGTAATAAAGACTCCACCTACCCGCCTGGAGGGACGATCATGACTTCAGAGTTAAGTATCTCCGGTTTTAACCAAGTCTCTGTAAACACAATGATATGGGCTGCAAAGGAAAGGCTATCTGAATACAATTTACATTTTGATACGAGATAGTGAGACTAAATTTTAGTTTTTTGAAGAGGAAGAAATAAAAGAAGAAGAATAGTAGGATGGTGCAGTGATCTGGCCACGTGTGGTAAGTTTAATTCTCACGGGCCCTTTTTTCCTATTTTTAATCTTACCTTCGAACTCTTTCACCACCATACTATCCGGACAAAGCTTATTAGGGACAGTTATCTTAAAAGATGAAATGTGTCAGCTTGTGCCGATAGTCCGGACTCAATATTCCTTTGTGGTGGTAAACTATTCGGGGCAGATGGAATCACCGGTTAAGAAACCAGTGCGGACAAAACGGAATCTGTAGCAATCCCAAGCTGGGCTCCGTCCACAACGGATTGATCGGATTGCTTCGAATCTTTGTTAGCTGCCGTTCTGAGTAACATTTGAGGGTTTGCCGCGATCGACAAATGATCAGCTGTGTAGTCCTCTTGATCACTTGCCAGAGGTTTCGGGGCATTAGGCAGCCTACCACCAGCGGGTTTCTTGCGCTGTGGAGATTCCTCTAATAGCTTAAGGCTATTAAATTGTGAATCTAGCGCGGAAAGAAGATCACCAGATCGACGAAAACTATCATAATTAACTATCAACTATCATAAACAATTTCATTTCGTTCGCAACCCCTTGGAAAGTATCCCAACAGTATTTTAGATTTGGGCCTTTAGCTAGGTCATCTCTGTTCGTCCGTTAAAAACCAGCGCACTTAGTGTGCGGTATCCAAAATTTTCGACAGCGCTGGCGATATAGGTTCATCCCAATTTGTTCCAAAACTCCAAGTATTCTGAACTATGATCTTCGCCGAAATATGATAGTCAGCCATTAACCCGAACCCGAACTACGTGTTCTACAATTGCTAGCATTGTCCTTGGAAATCGATCTTTAAAGTTTTCTGCGTTTAGATTCTTGACATAGTTTGCTCAGAATGGCAAACATTTTGCTCGGTTTGACTTATGTCTCCATTTCGCCAGACAAACCGCTGGGCGCTCTGTACGTTTTCGTTTATATGTATTTGCGAAAAATTTCCCGAATATCTGATGTTACACCTATTTTATTGTGCCTAAATTTCATAAGAATTGATAAGAGGGGATTAAGTTGTCAGGACCTTTAAGTTGCGCTTTGTTAAGCGTTATAAGAAGCGTCAAAAACGATGCGCATTTTATCTGGTTTGTGAACTGTTACGTACACCCTTTTTTAAGATCATAAGGTTTTGAAAATTCCCAACTAGAATCTAAAGCAGGCGAAGGGGTACTACCATCTCGTTGAGTCAGACGGAACGTGACAAAGTGGACAATAAACGAGTGTCCGATGACCAGTTCAGCGGCCGCAATAGGTCGCAGAAAAAACCTACTCCAGTTACCGGCACAGTTCACCGAGGGGGTATTGAGTCACAAAATAAGGGAATCTAGAAATATGACTCCTAGGTGGAAAAAATTGGCATATAAGACCGATGCCCAGAGTAGCTCAGAAAAAGCTCTAAGCCGGTATAAAAAGACCGTGGCCAACCGATAAATTAGTAAAGACTCGGGAATCAGTTCTCGAGAGTCAATACTCGGGTGTCAGTAGTCGGGACTCAATACTCGAGATTCCCTTCTCGAGATTCCATCCTCGAGATTCTTTTGTCGGGAAGTCTAATCTCGGGCGGTATCATCCTCAAGTGAAGACAGTCTTCAACGCCAAGAACTTCGGTCAAAAGAAAAGCGCCGAGAGGAGCGAGGACTAAATCCTACACCAACCCCTAGGATACCAGGACTTAGACTGGAAGGATCATGAACCAACATAAGGAATACTCTTGAAGAAAAACTACAATCCTACCGACCAAAAGAAAAGAAGTCTCAAGATGGGTGGCAAGGAGTCAAGGCATCCGACAACACCGCCAACGTGATCAACACTGTGGAAGTCATCGACCTCAGATATGAGATTTTAGGCGTGCAGCATACCCTTGAGTTTATCGCTGAGATGTTAGTGTTGCTGGCACTATTGAAACTAGTAAGGATTTACAAACGATCAGTGTAGCGGCGTCGGGATCATCACCGTACCCTGGAACGGATCGTATCCAGTACTCCGCAACGTCAATAGTGCATACCGCGGGAAACGGAGTTCGCTCAGCAGATATGAGCAGTGTATCTGGCAAAACAATCCGATAATGAATACTCACTTGCCTACTACCGAACACAACATAAAAGCCGGCAAAAAAAATAAACAAAGAATAAGTGAACCGGTGCATTTTTTTTATGTGGATATAAACAAAGACAAAGAAACAGCAGAAACTTTCCCAAACAAATGCACAATTCAAATAATCTGAGAATCGGGTAGCGGCCGAAGCGTGCCGCCGAAAACATTTATACAAACGTACATTTATATATATATATCTACATAGACGACCTTTACTTACTGTATATTGTTTTTTTTGATTGTGTATATTACGTTACTGTTCGGTTTACAAATTATTGCTGCACGATTGTATATGTATGTATAATTCCATCAGTATATATAGCAACACCCAGGATCCTACGCGTCTAGATCTTTTCGCTCCGGATTAAAGTGGGGTAAGTTTGACGGAACACTGTTCACGTATTTTTGTATATTTTTATATATGCATTTATTCTCGTGCCAATTTTTATACCCGTTACTCGTGGAGTAAAAGCAAAGACATTTGAATAACAAGATGTGTAACGCCATACGATTTTTTTGCACACGATTTTTTTGTTCTGGCTCTAGAGCTGGCTCTAGGCTCTTTCGAAATTTTGTTCAAAAGCCAGAGAGCGGAGAGCTCTAGAGCCAGCAGCTCTCTTGTACGCATATATGCCCTTCATCTTAGAAGTTCTTAGACTTTAAATCTATATTATTTTTTATAAATTGACACCACTTAAAAACTCTAGTTTTGCATTGCCTTAACATAACAATTATTTAAATTCAACACAGAAATAATAATAGCACAATCTATGTACATAATAATGTATACAAATTTTAGAATATGACTTTATATTAGAATAATTGTCATTATAAATAATTCTAATTATAATAGAAGAAGACAATGATTCTTCGGTGCTTATGTCCGCACTTCGTGCTTTAAGAAATCAATTTTGCAATAAATAGATTCCATATTTTTAATTATTTTATAAATTAGAGTAGATATTTTGTTGGATATATTGCAAAAGGGTCCAATTGCGATAAATGCAGATCGGTAATTTTAAAAGAAACCGAGCATTTAACAGCTCCATCAGAGCTTTTTATACATGAGAAAAACTACTCGATGGAGTCGGACTTTGGAAAACTAAAGGCACCATCTGATATATTTCTTAATATTTGTAAAATACACATTAAAGTTTTTGAAAATATTTTTAAAAATAATAAAAAACAAATGTGTATAAAACAATTTATTGTAGACCAATGCATTAAGTGTACAAATTAAAGTAGTAATTTCTCATTATGGTTTCATGTATATAATTAATGTAATATGTATAAAATAAATCTTTTAAACAAACTTTTAAAAGTTTTGCTGTTTAAACATTGCAAGTGGTCTGTGATTGCTGATAGACAAAAAAAGCAAGCTAAACACAGCATTTTATCTCATAAATGAAAAATGAGTGATAATTGACGACTAAAAAAATTAAATATATATATGCATATATAAATTTTAAAAATATTATATAACTAATAAAAAGCGATGTAATATATATTGAAAAGCAATAGTTAGAAAACTAGCTTAGTTGGGGAACATGGAAATGTTTAA
Source organism: Drosophila teissieri (assembly GCF_016746235.2). Lineage (NCBI taxonomy): Eukaryota > Metazoa > Arthropoda > Insecta > Diptera > Drosophilidae > Drosophila > Drosophila teissieri. Next base: position 443,237 of record NC_053032.1, read on the forward strand.
ATGTGGAACTGCCACGCCCACACTTTTGAAAAAAATTTTATATTTATACCCGTTACTCGTAGAGTAAAAGGGTATACTAGATTCGTTGAAAAGTATGTAACAGGCAGAAGGAAGCGTTTCCGACCATATAAAGTATATATATTCTTGATCAGGATCAATAGCCGAGTCGATCTGGCCATGTCCGTCTGTCCGTCTGTCCGTCCGTCCGTCTGTCCGTCTGTCTGTCCGTATGAACGTCGAGATCTCAGGAACTACAAAAGGTAGAAAGTTGAGATTAAGCATACTGACTCCTGAGACATAGACGCAGCGCAAGTTTGTCGATTCATGTTGCCACGCACACTCTAACGCCCACAAACCGCGCAAAACTACCACGCCCACACTTTTGAAAAATGTTTTGATATTTTTTCATTTTTGTATTAGTCTTATAAATTTCTAACGATTTGCCAAACAACTTTTTGCCACGCCCACTCTAACGCCCACAAACCGCCCAAAGCTGCTACGCCCACACTTTTGAAAAATGTTTTGATATTTTTTCATTTTTGTATTAGTCTTATAAATTTCTAACGATTTGCCAAACAACTTTTTGCCACGCCCACTCTAGCGCCCACAAACTGCCAAAAACTGTCAGTGCTGAAGACTAATTCGCACTTTCACTAGCTGAGTAACGGGTATCAGATAGTCGGGGAACTCGACTATAGCGTTCTCTCTTGTTTTTAATTTATGTGTTAGTCTCGTAAATTTCTATCGTTTGTCAAAAAACTTTTAGCCACGCCCACTCTAACGCCCACAAACCGCCCAAAGCTGCCACTCCCACACTTTTAAAAAATGTTTTAATATTTTTGTATTTTTGTATAAGTCTTGTAAAAATCAATCGATTTGCCAAAAAACTTTTTGAAACGCCCACTTTACCGCCCACAAACCGCCAAAAACTGTTAGTGCTCTCCTGCGCACTTTCAATAGCTGAGTAACGGGTATCAGATAGTCGGGGAATTCGACTATAGCGTTCTTTCTTGTTTTTTTATACGATTAGTAAGTATATGTACATTTTTGTAATAATGATAACCGAAGGGTGTTCAATATAAAAGAAAATATTTTATTGTTAGCCTCTTTCAGGCAATATATTTCATTAATATACATTAAATGTTCAATTTTCAATATTGTTTAAATAAAAAAAACTTTTCAGCGGCGAGTATCCGCCTTGTTTTTTGATATGCAAAGACAAGGGCCCTTAGAGCGACGTTTGTAGTCGTGAATAGCTAAAAATTTTTGTTGACGTACGCACCGTTGTCCGGTGACGGATTCGATACTCCCCGCTAAAAAACAATTATAGTCTACTTCTCATAATCTTTCTCTGCTGGCTCTAAATTATTGTATTACACATGGCACTAGCAAACAGTTTGTTAATCAATAAAGTTATGCTATCAATTTAACTATAACAAAATGAGTAGCTAAACATTTGCAAAAGAGGTGCTGACGCGAGAAGTGGAGTAGGTCAAAAACGATGACAAACCGTAAGACGAACAACCTTGACATAAAGGTGTAACGAACACGACTGCTTATCTACGCCCGAGAGTCTTCTGTGCCTAACTAAGTTGCCGGCTAGGTTCAGGGCTGGGGTGGGTTGTTTTGACTCTCGAATCGCAGTCGTCACATTACCAATATGTAGAGAGGGGCAATATAAAAAGCGGACGGGAAGTTATAGATGCAGACGGACAGACAGGTAGCTTAGCTAGCAGTGGAAGAATTAGATGGTGGTTTCTTCCGGTCTATACTCGCCCTCCTGGAATTATGTTAAAATCAGTCATAAATTCCCCTTTGTTGTAAACCGTTCCTCCCTCAGGCGACCTTCTATATATTTACTGAATCATATTAATCTCCATTTAATTATTAATCATTGAGTACATTTTAGTAACTTAGTAATAATAAAAATAAAATAAAAGTGCTCTTCATTGAATTTCAAATTTAAATCGTCGCTTCAAACTATCGCTACTAAACAAAAATTTATTCCAATAACTGATGCTTAATTCTAATCGATTTTTACTATTTTCATACTATAATTCATGTTAATATTGGAATTCAAGTGTACCGTTGTCAGACGCGAGTGTCTGGAGGAAACATAATAATAATCGCGGCTATGCCGCGGTTATCCTACGAAGTCAGCAGGCCTGATGACGTCCGATGTTAGGTCGATTTATGCGTTATTTTTGAAATTAGACACAAATGCTCTCTGCAGACTCGAAGTCCAACAATATGTACACGTTAAAGCTACATCTAATCTTCGGCTTAAATAACTTTCAACTTTAAACCTTTTAATAATTTAATATTGCAAATATTAATATTGGAATTCAAGTGTACCGTTGTCAGACGCGAGTGTCTGGAGGAAACATAATAATAATCGCGGCTATGCCGCGGTTATCCTACGAAGTCAGCAGGCCTGATGACGTCCGATGTTAGGTCGATTTATGCGTTATTTTTGAAATTAGACACAAATGCTCTCTGCAGACTCGAAGTCCAACAATATGTACACGTTAAAGCTACATCTAATCTTCGGCTTAAATAACTTTCAACTTTAAACCTTTTAATAATTTAATATTATTAATATTTTAATAACGAAGCAGATCTTGTTCAGTTGATCATATGTCGCACACAGTTTGCAGGGGGTGTAGCGATCAGCGCGTTGTAGGCAGATTCCGTAGAGATGATGCGCACGTGAAGGCGGAGTCCGATAGGATGATCCGCACGTGGAATGGGGAGTCCGGTTGATGATCCGCACGTGGAATGCGGAGTCCGTTTGGAGATCCGCAAGTGGAATGCGGCGTCCGCTGCTGATCCGCACGTAGAATGTGGAGTTAGTAAGGCCATCCGCACGTGGAATGCGGGCAGGGGTCTCCTAGTTGCGCCTGTTGAAGATGGTAGCGTGGGGTGCGCGCGTGACGCGCTAGATGCAAACGAGGACTTCGCTCGGTCCCAGTTTCGAATTTCAATTCCTGTGTTTATTGGTAACCTTAATTAGAAGGCTGATCCCAAACTGTACCAAGTCCACAAGTTTGTACCAATCCAATCAGTTGAAAATAAGAATCACCAGATCCTGTCTGAATCGGTTCTCCAGCTGGTCTTTACTATTTGCACGTGGCTTAAATGAACACGCTGTTTTAATTAAATTCACAAGCACTACGTTATACGACTTTCTTATTTCAGATCAGTATAACAAGAGACCGAACTGACGCCGACAATAAAGGCGGTAAGCTTTTAACAGCAGCAGAGTTGCATTTCGGGTGATCTCGCGTTAGAAAATGTTAATTACTTATCCTAGACATAAGTGGTAGGGCTGCCAGATTAATTCCCTGGAACTTCACTAGTTATCGGTTTAGATAATAAATCGAAATCTTGAATTTCGAAATGTCCTTTGCGTGAAAGTTGCCCAGCTCTCTTCCGTTTAGGTCCTCCAACAAGTACAACGAATTCCCTATTCGTTTTTTTACTCTATCCTTATCACACTTGGCGTTGAAATGATCTGCCAGTTTGCTTATCGAAAAGTTCCGCTTAATTACCAGCTGTCCTAGTTGAAAACATCGTGGTCGGCTGCTACGGTCATAAACTTTCTTGTTTTGCACATACGGCTTTTCCGTGTGGCGATGAATGCTTGAACGAATTTTGTCGAACTCATCGGGCCGTCTTATTTGTGTTGTATTATCCTTGAGTGAGCATGTGTAGATAGGGTGACTTTCCGATCGATTGGTGTATACTATTACGCAGGGAACAGTTTATGCTGCTTATATATAGGTCCCAATCCCGTTGGTCCGATCGGATGTACGTACGCAAGGCCGCGTTTATAGATCGATTGACTCTCTCGGCCGAATTGCTTTGCGGCGAATAGACACCAGAAAACACTTGGGTTATCCCATAAGAGGTCGGGAACGAAACGAACTCTTGGCTTTTAAATTGAGTGTCATTGTCGCTTACTAATGTTTCTGGCACTTCTATGCAAGAGAATATATCCCTCCTAAGATACTGAATAATGACCTTCGATGTGAATTTCTTTACTGGCTTGAGAAAGGTAAATTTCGAAAAGTGATCTAAGATTATGAAGATTCCAATATTTCCCCGCTTAGATCGCGGGAAGGGTCATATAAAATCAACGTACAGCCTTTGAAATGGCCGATGCGTAACGACTGGAGATCCCATCGGTGTCTTTAATGATCGCGTGGGATATTATGAAGTCTGTCACAGATCACAGTTGCCCACAAAATCCCGTACGTCGACAACCATACGATGCCAGTATAAATACCTTCGGATATGTTCCAGAGTTTTGGCAATCCCGCGATGGGCAGCTACTGGTTGACTGTGCGCAGATTTCAAAACGGATTGTCTAAGACCAACCGGAACAAACAGCTTCCATTCGGGGTCGATATCTCCTTCCAGTGATGGAAACTTGGGACGGTGGTATAAATACTTATCAATGACTTGATAATCGGGAATAGCAGCCTTTACGAATTTTTCTTTTAGCTCTAGATATTCCTTGTCTAAAAACGCGAGAGAGTTTAATTCAATTGCAGGGACTTTTCGATGTCGATGGCTGAGATATCGGTTTCTACTTCGTGTGCTCGTGAGAGCGCATCTGCCACTATATTTTGTGATCTTCTCCTATGTTCTATTCAAAAATTATAACCCTGCAACTTGATGGCCCATCGCGCTAGACGCCCGCTGAGATCCTCTTGGTTCATTAACCACTTAAGACTGGCATGGTCGGTGATTATTTTGAACGGGTGTTCATCGATGTACATACGAAATTTCTTTATGGCCAGTACCACTGCCAAACATTTTAACTCAGTCACCGAGTAGTTTCGCTGAGCTTGGTTTCTTCGACATATAAGCTATCGGAAGCTCATTTCCCTCTTCGTCTAGCTGTGCTAATACTGCACCAATACCATAGGAAGTCGCATCGCATAGGATGATGAATGGTGGTAGTAATTGGGATGTCGAAAAAAGGGTGCCGAACACAGTTTGGATTTTATCGCCTCAAAAGATTCTTGGGCAGCTTCAGTCCATTCGAAGACTTTTCCTTTCAGTCGGTCAGAGAGTGCCGCAGTCACTGCTGAGTAGTTTGGAATAAATCTCTGGTACCAGCCAGTCATTCCTAAGAAACGACAATAACCAGAAGGTCATCTAAATAGACGAAAACGTGATCCTTCATTGAGTAGGGAATTACTTGATCCATCAGGCGACACATTGTGTGTGGAGAATTACAAAGGCATGCGTGTGTATTGATAGAGGCCTATTCGGTATGGTAAATGCTGTCTTTGGCTTGGACGTAGTATCGAGACAAATCTGCCAAAATGCATCCTTTAGATCGATTTTAGAGATACAATGTACTGGAGGCTATCTACTAAGCAAACCATCTAAACTCGGCCTTGGGTACGCATCCTTCTTCGTTACCTCATTCACCTTACGCGAGTCTAGACAGAATCGATCCTTGCCTGGTTTTACTATCAATATCCCTGGTGAGGACCATGCGGAAATTGTAGCTTCTTCGATATCTCCTAGACTTAACATTCGATCGACCTCCGCACATAACCGCTTTTCTTTGGTCGGCGATATTGGATATAACCTTTGTATAATAGGTTTCGCTTGTGCGTTATCGATCGTATGCTCAATTAACATAGTCTTTCCCAGTCCATCTCGCTCAAACGAGGGAAATAATTTCGTCACCGCATGTAATTCACGTTATTGGGCAGCCGTTAGCTGAAGTTGGGTCACGTCCGTAGATTCTTCTCCGATCTCGCTGACCTGAAAGCTTAAAGATATTTTGAATCTCTTCCAAAAATCAATTCCATAAATTACATCTTGAGTAATAGTTTCTACAATAAGAAATTGGAAATTGGCTTTAAGTGCGTTACATTCGATTGGTTGAGTTATAATGCCCGATATTGCCTGCTTTGTTCCATCTGCCGTTTTAACATTCGCATATGACATGGTGAAGGTTAACCCTTGCTTCAAGCTAGCCCAGCGAATTAGCTTACCGCCGATGACACTTTTATTCGCGCCACTATCTAGTAAGGCTAAGTAACGCTCATTCAACAGAGTAATATATGTAAACGGTCGGATGTCATCAAGGATGGTCCTGAGAACAACAGACAGGCGAATTGATACAAGAGGTCAAAGTCGCCATTTAAACATCGATAAGTTAAACAGTCCACTCTGTAAATAAAATCTTCGATCGGCATGTCGCCTTGCGTTCCGCTGAATTTAAGATGCCAATTAACAATGAGACTCGAAACTTTATCGGGACGGCTGTCTCTATTAATGGAAATCTCCGGGAATTCTGATCTAAATGGCATCTGTGGATCCGGAATGACGTTATCCCACTCAAGAGGCACCTCTTCCACTCTAGCAGACAGACCTTGCGACGGGAAATTAAGGTTTCTTAGGGCAACTGTAATTTGTTCGGTAATCGACGCTGAGATTGTCTCTTGAAAATTAGTTAGAGATTCGCTAATAAGGTTATGAACTCGTTGTTCACATGAAGTTGCGGTGTTGTTCGACACACTTCCTGTGGACGCATGTGGCAGACGAGAGACTGCAGTGGTCTGGGTGCGCTGGGTTGCGTTTGACGTATTTCTCCTTACACCTCGTGCTGGGGGTCCTGATCTAGCATTAGCGGAACCCGTATTATCAGCGGCGCTGTTGGCACTAACCGAAATTGACGGGGTGGTCGACTGTTGCGCTAAGCTCCTGCTATTGGTCGTGGTTAACATGTGGAGCTCGTCTAAACTACAGGCTCTACGATAGTTGGGACACTTGTCATTGTTAAGCATACACTGCGATATACACACGCTATGAAATCTGTGTCGACAGGTAGTTTCAATGATCGGAACTTCGCTACTGTTCGCTACAAATGGTTCAGGATTGCTAACAGCAAGGATGCCGCTGCTTCTTGTAATAGGCATATTGGTATAACAAAATCTTGAAATTACGATATTAAAGAAATAATCGTGATAAAGTTTTGGCCTAGTTCGGATACGGTTTACAACAATTTAAAGCTAGCTGAGATTATCCTTCTTTCCAACTTGTATACTCGGATTCTACTCTTAAGGTTTTTAAAAATATTGTCTGGTTAAAAGAGGAGTGACCTGAAATAATCCAATATCAAACAGTCTCGATTTCCACTATCCAAATATACGTATATAACAACCTCGGTATTTATATTATTATGACCGGTCTGGTTTGACTAAAATCTGCCAATTCCAGCAATTTCTTGACATAAAGAATATAAATTTAACTATTTCCGCTAATATCAAAGTTTTGGGTGAGCATCTAATACTGGGATGGGTAGGTATTCGTTATTCGGTTATTCGGAAACTTGACTCTTTGATTGTTAAATCAAGTTTTATCCACCAAATTAAGATTCCTTCGGGAATTTAATTTGCTCGTGTATCGCACGATGGGCGTCAATTAGTATGTAAAGAACACGACTGTTCTACGACTGTATCTACGACCTAGAGTCTTGTCTGTCTAACTAAGTTGCCGGCTAGGTTCAGGGCTGGGGTGGGTTGTTTTGACTCTCGAATCGCAGTCGTCACATTACCAATATGTAGAGAGGGGCAATATAAAAAGCGGACGGGAAGTTATAGATGCAGACGGACAGACAGGAAGCTTAGCTAGCAGTGGAAGAATTAGATGGTGGTTTCTTCCGGTCTATACTCGCCCTCCTGGAATTATGTTAAAATCAGTCATAAATTCCCCTTTGTTGTAAACCGTTCCTCCCTCAGGCGACCTTCTATATATTTACTGAATCATATTAATCTCCATTGTGATAATCTCCATTTAATTATTAATCGTTGAGTACATTCTAGTAACTTAGTAATAATAAAAATAAAATAAAAGTGCTCTTCATTGAATTTCAAATTTAAATCGTCGCTTCAAACTATCGCTACTAAACAAAAATCTATTCCAATAACTGATGCTTAATTCTAATCGATTTTTACTATTTTCATATTATAATTCATGTTAATATTCAAATTCAAGTGTACCCTGTGTCAGACGCGAGTGTCTGGAGGAAACATAATTATAATCGCGGCTATGCCGCGGTTATCCTACGAAGTCAGCAGGCCTGATGACGTCCGATGTTAGGTCGATTTATGCGTTATTTTTGAAATTAGACACAAATGCTCTCTGCAGACTCGAAGTCCAACAATATGTACACGTTAAAGCTATATCTTATCTTCGGCTTAAATAACTTTCAACTTTAAACCGAATGCTACCAACATTTTATTGAATTTAAAACATTTTAATAACGAAACAGAGCTTGTTCAGTTGATCATATGTCGCACACAGTTTGCAGGGGGTGTAGCGATCAGCGCGTTGTAGGCAGATTCCGTAGAGATGATGCGCACGTGAAGGCGGAGTCCGATAGGATGATCCGCACGTGGAATGCGGAGTCCGGTTGATGATCCGCACGTGGAATGCGGAGTCCGTTTGGAGATCCGCACGTGGAATGCGGCGTCCGATGATGATCCGCACGTGGAATGCGGAGTTAGTAAGACGATCCGCACGTGGAATGCGGCCAGGGGTCTCCTAGTTGCGCCTGTTGAAGATGGTAGCGTGGGGTGCGCGCGTGACGCGCTAGATGCAAACGAGGACTTCGCTCGGTCCCAGTTTCGAATTTCAATTCCTGTGTTTATTGGTAACCTTAATTAGAAGGCTGATCCCAAACTGTACCAAATCCACAAGTTTGTACCAATCCAATCAGTTGAAAATAAGAATCACCAGATCCTGTCTGAATCGGTGCTCCAGCTGGTCTTTACTATTTGCACGTGGCTTAAATGAACACGCTGTTTTAATTAAATTCACAAGCACTACGTTATACGTCTTTCTTATTTCACATCAGTATAACAAGAGACCGAACTGACGCCGACAATAAAGGCGGTAAGCTTTTAACATCAGCAGAGTTGCATTTCGGGTGATCTCGCGTTAGGAAATGTTAATTACTTATCCTAGACAAAAGTGGTAGGGCTGCCAGATCAATTCCCTGGAACTTCACTAGTTATCGCTTTAGATAATACATCGAAATCGTGAATACTTGAAAATTGTTTAAAACCGCCCTCACAATGGGGTGGGAATGTGGCCGAAACATTCCCCGATCATTTTACGATTAAGCTACAGCTTAGCTTGTGGGGCAGTGAGGACTACTGACTGACGAACGGTACGTACTTTTACAGGCACTTATAATATTTATTCTCGTTATGTTGAAGAGGTTTGGGGCTTATCAAGATCCCACAACCCAAAATCGACGAGCTTACGCTGGCAATCTGGCACCTGAACATCAGATGCCTTTCCCTCGGCCTTTGTCCTTACCCAAGACACGGGCACTAATACGCCGACGTAACAGAACAGACTCTACTGCAAAGTTCAGAATGTACCAGACGGGTTTGAATGTGTCAATAATTTCCGGGTAACTCAGCTCGTGAGCATAACCCTTCTTGACATATTTAGTCATCTCTGTCTTGTATTTTTTAGCAAAGCCTTGATTGGCGTGCATCTATGGGTGGTAAGTTACTCATACCGAAACTCTTAAATTCTACAAACTCAGTCACAATTATTATAATGAAGCTTGGTCAATGGCTACTGCTTTCGAGCTTCCAGTTTTTACTATCCTTTTCGGAAGACCGAAATATATGTTGTCAAGTCCAATGAGCAGGACTGGATTAGCGTCACTGTAATCCAATATTGGTACATTAGCAATTAGGATTGTGTTGATTCTTTGCAAGCGACATTCTTTAAGTCGTATCGCAAATGATCATTCATGCCAGTAATCTCAAATCTGACCTTCTTAGACATTTCTAAACTCTTTCTGTTATTGTACCACTACAGGGTTAATGGACTGCTTTGGCCTTCTAGTCCCAATTGGTCAGCAATACCTTCCTCCAAGAAGGTAACTGAACTTCCGTCATCGAACAATGCATTTATTTTTTACCGTTTAATACGACGGGAATCACCTTAAACAGGTATGGGCTCGAGCTAGTAACTTCGCCGCAGCAATTTAGTATAGGCTTAGGATCTGTGGTTGGTAGATTTTGAATTTGTGAAACATTATTAAGACTACCTTTAAACGGGGAAGTTTGTTTAACTCTGTAATTCTTAACATTATGCCCTTTTTTCAGACATCGGAAATATAAAGGATTTTCCTTGACAATATTCCACCGCGACGTTATATCGGTTTCTTCCCTCCAGATTTTACAAGTTTTATTCTTAGCATTTCATGATGTGTGTGTTTGCAACAAATATAGGCTTTGAGTTTCGGGCGACGAGTTGTTTTCCTGAAGTGTCCACTACAGCTGGTAATCGGCCGACGATTCTCGCAGTTGAACCATGTAGAAAATTGGTCAATAGATGGGGACATATGCCTCCCTTCAGCGCTTTAAAGCCAGTACATCTGGTTAAAAGTTCTTCCAATAAGATTGGGTTATTTAAGTGCTCCCTGTGGTTGGCCGCTGACAAAAAATGTACAACCCCGCGATTATTTGATGCAAAGTTAACAATCTGCTCAAGTTTGTTATAGCAACCTTCGGAAAATCTCGAATCTTTGACAATTGTGAACGAATGAGTAACTCGGGTCGACCAAACGTAAACTCCTCGATCACATCCTGTACACTATGTGAGTAAAATAGCGGGGATGCTACAGTCTCCTTGGCTGCAACTAGGCATTTGCGCAAACGGGTCAGATTTTCTAAACTATTATAATGAAAGAGATCAATAAAATCGTCATAGGTTTTTTTAAAGAGTGGCCAGTCCTCCGTATTTCCAGAAAATGTGGGTAAGTCATGTAGCTGCACGTTGTTTTGGGTATGTTGAGCAACGACTTTTGAAAAAAGTTTTGATATTTTTTCATTTTTTATTCGAATTTTTAATTTCTATCGATCTGCAGAAACACTTTTTTCCATGCCCACTCTAACGCCCACCAACCGCCCAAAGCTGCCACGCCCACACTTTTGAAAAATATTTTGATATTTTTTGGTTACCAAGTCATTGCTCTTTTCACTGACTAAGTTCTCCTCGTCGGATGCCATTTTGCTGCTCGCAAATTATATTGACTCTTTAAGCTTCTTGAATTTTTTAGGGACACGTTGGGGGTAATTTATTTGCCCTGGCGGGTAGCTATGCCCCTGCTCATAGCCGTTTTTTAATCACCCAGGTAAAACAAGGCTTTGGTCAAAATTGTTTGTAATACACGTTCACACTGCTTTTTTAGCCGTTTTGTCTTTTCTAATTCATAGAATTCTAAATTTCAGAGGAAATTTCTTCACACTGACATTGGGCGTCCGTCTCACACATTAGCATTTTAAAGTTCTGTACAAACTGGGCACTAACACTAATGCACTACGACGTTTGTCTCACACTGACATTCGGCGTCTGTCTCCAAAAATTCGCCGCATTTTAAGAATCTGTTAAAACTAATCACTAACTTTGGTTACTAATTTTTTTGTCTAGTCTTATACACACCTTTAGAATCAAAATGGCAAGGTGGGCGTGTCGCCGCCCACAAACACCTCCCCACATAAGCCCCCCGCTCCCTATCTTTAAGATTTTTTTTTACCCAATATATTTTTTAGTATCTATTTTAACGTTGAAAAATAAGTCATTTTTATTTATTATTTATTAACACACTTATCAAATTTCAACAATTTTTTAAAACTCTATTCAAAGATGAAATTATATTTTAAAGGTTGGACGAGGACATCACTTGCTCCAAAAGTTAAGTTTACACTCACAAAATAAGCAACCTATTAGTAGAAACACATAGTACACACCTCAAGAATGAGTATTCATTTCAAATTTGATGGATTTAGGCCTTGTGGTTGAGAAGATATGAATTTTAGTAAGCATTCAAATAATAAGCTCTCCGGTGGCACGTGCATTATGTTTGCAACAGCTGACTTTACAGCTGTTACTTTCAACATTGGACTGTTCATTTTAAATTTGCGTTACATAATATAAATCTATGATCAATTCTTAATTTGTTAAAAAAAAAAAATTTTTTAATTTGCAAAACTTTTAAAAATACATTTATGCCAAAAAACAGGTAGAATTCCCCATAGTGCACTGGCGTCTGTCTCAAAAAACTGGTCAGAATTCTGAATTTCTGCTGTAATTCGGCAACGACTTCTCATTGAAATTTTAAGTTTGTGTCTCGATATTTATTATCGTCGGGCTTGTGGCAGCAATACCTAATCAACTTTCATATACAAATTTATGAAAATTTCATTAATTGTCCGCTACGTAAATTTTTCACTTCATCACTCCGGCAAAACGCACCAAAAATTGAGAATGTGTCACAACTTCGTACGACAAAACTGAAAGATGATAGGATTCGATAAAGGCATTACATTTTTTTTAGTTGATTTCAATTTATTTCACGCGTTTCAATTTTGTGTTTGCTGGCGAGTCTTACTTCACTTCGCTTCCAAAAATATGATATGAATCTATGGCTTTAACTTTAGAGGGTTCCGTTTAACGCCATTAGGTTACGATGTGACTAAGAAAAGTAGCTTCTTTTTTTAAAAATTCACATTTATCCAGATGTAATTTAAAATTAGCTTATGCAAGTTTTGAAAAAACTAGTTCTAATGAATTTATGTGTTCGGTAAGGGATGTGGAAAAAATTATAATATCATTCAGATACATTAAACAGTGTTTGTTAAGCAAAGGTCAAAGGATATTATTCATGCACTTTGAAAAGTACATTTCTAAGGCTAAATGGCATTTGAAGGTATTTGTAATAACCGCTTTTGGTGGAAAATGCAGTTTTAGATATTGATTCCGGGTCCATTTATATTTCTTTATTAAATCGATATATGATTAAGTTTTCTACAATCAATTACTACTCTAAACTTAATATTGCATCACTATTTTTTGGTAGTACTCAGGTTGAACTTTTGTATGGTGAATTACTTTCCTTAATTAATCCCTGATTAAGCATTTCCTGTACTTGGTTTTCGACATATATTTCGTGCGTTTGAGTAAGTGTGTTGTATTATTGGTATTTGTTAATGTTATTTTGTCTCCTTCCTTTTATTGGAAACTTTTAAATGTATTTAATAAACCTGAACAATATATTTTTTTATTGATTCCTGAACTGAGTTTATCATTGGTCCGCCGTGTTTTGGATATAAAAAGTTTTTTTTCGTCTGGATTCTGATATAATTATGTTGCATTCAAAAATTTTGTAAATAAAATGGTTCACTTGTTTTAAAAATTTGTACATAATCAAGTTGTTCAATGTAATAGGACCATATGATGTTGAAACTATACATCTTGTATTTCGAATAGGAAGACAAAATATATTTGTATTAATCATATTTATTGTGGATTTTTGTATGATATTTCTATGTTTTGGTTCTGAATTATTTTGATTTTGTTCATCATTAATTTAGACGGGTTGTACCGGTTTTTGCCCTCCATTATTGAACCCATGGTATTGATTTTGGTCATAATAATTAGGTATAATTGTTCGAATCTGTTCGGTTCTTGAAATCTCAATTCGTGAATAGTCATTTTGGTTAGTTCACTTTCCTATGGACTTAGTCGCTTGGTAATCGGGAAGTTAGTGTTTTTAGATGTCGAGGATTGTTGTTGAGGGTATTCCTCTAAAATGTTCTGTTCGAGGATTTTGCGTTTTATTGGAATGTTGTGGGGAAGGACTTCTGTGAATAATTAGTTGTGTGTTCATGTATGGGTTGGGCTCAAAATAATTTGGTAGGTGCCACATAGGTTGGTTGTATCTGCTGTGTACAGATGGTTCAAAATGGTTCAATGTATTAATTAAAATTAGTTTCGGTGGGTTAAAAAAAATATTGTGTATCTGGGTCGATATTAACTTTAGGTGTTTGTATTTGTATTGTATAATTTTCGGTGTTCGGAAGTCCCAGGGATCGTTTTACGTGTCCGTCCAAGTTCCTTGTCCGTCCTCTACTCAACTGACGAAGTGGTAGATGTTAGATGGTTTATAAATCGCATGATATCTTTTAGCTGCCGACGGGCCTCAGCAAGGTTGTTGTTGTTTAGCGCCCCGATTTGAGGTGCGGCAATAACTGGTTGAGCCATTATAAATGTTTAATTTTGTGATTCAGTAAAAATGTAGTTGAAATGTTGTTTTATTATACCCGTTACTCGTAGAGTAAAATGGTATACTAGACTCGTTAAAAAGTATGTAGCAGGCAGAAGGAAGCGTTTCCGACCATATAAAATATATATAAATTATTCGAGGATGGGTCGCACCGTCTTGCGATGTTGTCATCCGTCAGGTTTCCTTCAGAGGTGAAGGGCTTCCGGGGGATCCGGGGAGCAGGAGAAGATTACTATTTACGTTGAGAGGAACTTTCCTCTTTTAACTGCCAGCCTTGTGGTCTGGCAGAGTAAGTAATAAGAATGTGTTTTACGACGCTTAGTCGGAGTATAAAATTGACGAGCTGCCGCTCTTTATTCTGGTAAATACAAATTCAAACTGATTCTTAAAGCTAACAAAGACTCGCAGCGGCCACGCAAATATGCTGTGTTTGCCGGCTGCGCACGGGTTTCCGGCCCAATGCTGGGTCAGCACTTTGACATTTTGATATTATGTTTCGTACACTGAGCCAACTGTTCTAGTTCGTTGGCTTGTGTTAACTACTCCCCCTTCAAGATTACGGCCGTCCTCGGCTGGTCCTAATTCGGCGATCATCCCGTTTAATTGGATTGCAGATCTCCGCGCTCCGAGGAACCGTAGACAGGTGATACCAATACAAATCAATGCACAACAAATCGCTGCTGCGATAAATATTATGCGATGTGAATGATTAGTATCAATTTCTCTCCCGAACTCTTTGATGAACTCCAAGTTACGTTCACTCAGCTGGTGAAGATAGGGGAGACTCAGAATATCTCTGTTGGCGGTGATATTCAATGATGGGGAACTCGCTACCCCTGGAGCTCGTATTTGGGCCTTGTCGTGATTTATCACGACGCGATCATTGAAGGTGATGAGATGAGTGCCACGTAGGTAAACTTCTGTTCCGTTGTCCACCGTGACCCTGGCTGGCCGGTCATTGATGATGATGATTCCCTCATCCACGCGGGTAAGCGGGTGTAGGTCGCTTGGTTGCGACTCGCAATGCGCTATGACGCCTGTGTGTAGTTCCCTGGCGCATGAGCTTTCCGTTGATAGTTGGCAAAAGGTAGCCCCCGGTGTTGGGGTGCAGTTTTTGATTTTATGGACTTCTTCTCCACACTTTGCTACCATGTTGTCGGTTATCCGCAGCATAACTCCTTTGCAAGCTACTGGGAAAATAGTGACCTTCTTACAAGATAATTTTATTTTGGGGAATTTGATAATAAAGTGTATCATGTTAGAGGATTGTAGTATTTTTACAGACGATGCGGACATAAGATCCCCTATGGGGGTATCTGTGGGTTCTTTCAACCAAACTGATTTTAAGTCTGCATGATCTAGGATATTTGGACTGACAATATTGTTTTTCGCCAGTGTTACAGCCAACATTAAATTCTGTAACTCCATCATTAGTATTCTATTCCTAGCCAGCAGTGTCTCATATAAATGACCGGTGTCAATTTGTGTATTTTTATGTGTTTGCAAGATTTGATTTACAGTTGTTGTTAATTGGTTGATTCGACTTTGTATTCTAGTATTAATTTTGATTTGCCTATTGTTTGACTGTGTCAACTGCCACTCTGTGAATCTAATTCTTTCTAGATCGCCGGCATCCGGCGTCCCCGCTACTACCTTTAGCATTGAGCCCAGAAAATCTAAACTCCTTGCGATTCTGTGGTGGACTTTTAACGAATCCAGCGTGTCCCGAAGGTGCGAGGTATCCACTTCTAGCAATTTCCTCATATGAGACTGTGGAAACATCTCGTTCATGCTGCTTGTTTCTTCTATTACGCGCATGTATTCCGAAAGATTTGCCGAGTGGGTCACATACGCGAGCTCCTCCCACACCAGGATCTCTCCATCTATGATGGGGATATACCTTGCTTGTGAATAGTTAGTGATGTGCGCTGACACCAATGACAGTGAAAGGAGGATGAAAATTCTGCACCTGTGGAAATGTATTCTTTTAGTCGCTTTTTCTTGTTCGCTGAGGTTTATCCCATCACCAATTAATTTTATAATAAACTAAAACATCGTGCCTTTGGCAACGGACTTAATGTCTACTAAATGGAAGTTTGCCAAACGGCTGATGATAGGTAGTAATAATAAAAAATTTAAAATTAAGCGAGAGAGTCATTTTAAGTTGTCTTTGTGGACCACCCTCCCTTCAATGAGGACCGTGGTCCCCAGGTCTGCCTTTATGGCTTTTTCCTCACACAAGGGAGTGAGTTTATTGCCGAGCCTTCTATTAGTTTTGACCAAAACCTTTTCGCCCACTTCGAAGACTCTGTTTTGTCGAGAAGCATTCTCTCGAGACCTTAGCGCGTCTTGGGCATTCTTAATTTTGTCAGCAATCCGTTCTTGTGTGTCGTCCGTGCATTCTTGTATTGCGTCGACTGGCCTCTTATCGATGACCGAATGGATTGACTTGTTATATCTGGTAGTGGCTAACAAGATTATTTCCACAGTATCACTTATGCCCTTGTCGATTTTTAGGCACCAGGCGAGCTCTAGTAGAGTGCTGTGAAAACGTTCCACTTGCCCGTTTGAGACACTGTGAAGGGGTGGCGCATTCGTGATGCTGACGCCAAAATGGTTGTCTAGCATGGCCGTGATCGTGTGCGATTTTAGCGATGGCTCGTTGTCGCAGTAAATCACTTTGGCCTTTGGGAAGAAATTCATGACCTGCAATAAGGCTGGTTTCAAATCCTCAATTGTTCTTGACGGCACATGCTGTACGACGGCGAATTTCGAAAACTTGTCGATGCAAGTGAGGAAATACTTTTTATCCGTTGAGAAAATGTCTATGTGTAGCATTTCTCCTACATGAGAGGGAATCGGTGACTCGCCAATCTCTTGTTTCTTCGGATGCCTATCATATTTAGCTTTCGCGCACGTTTTGCAGTTTTGGACAATTTCATTGGCCAGTTTGGCCATTTTTGGGAAGTAGTACTCTGTGAGAACCTGCTTCACATTTTCTTGGGCCGACCGGTGGGCCCTATTGTGTTCTGCTAATATGACTTCCCTTCTTTCTTCGACCCCAAAAATGTCTGTAACACGGTTTTTGCAGTGCCAGAATTTTGTAGTCGGGAATCTCCGGACTAAGTCGTCCTGCACCGTTGCTAGCGTGTGCAAATCGCAATGGAGGGCGTTTACGCCCTTGGGGACTATTGCATCCGCAAGGTCATCGAGTAATGACTTCTTGTCGGTGAAGTTGATCGAATGTCGTTTCTTATTTTTAAAGAGAACGAAAGAGCGTTTTAGCGGAAAGCGGGCCTCTTCTAGAATTAGTTGGTTCTGGAAGCAATTTAGGGGCTTATCCGTTGTTTCTATGGTGTGAGTGAGGGAAATCTCACTGTGAATGGTCGCAACGCATGATTCTGCATCCTGTTCTTCTATGGCGTTAATTTGCTGCCTAGACAGGGCATCAGCAACCAAATTTTCTTTTCCCGGTTTATAGACTACCTTCGCACCCGTTTCCTCGATGCGACCCTTCCACCTTTTAATTTTCGCGTTAGGGTTAGAATCTGATACCGAGAATGACAATGGCTGATGGTCAGTGAAGATAGTTATATCTTTCACCGCATATAAATAGTGTCGCAGCTTGGCCAACGCCCAAACGATGGCTAATAATTCCCTTTCATTTGTGGCGTAGTTTATTTCCCTATCCTTTAATGTCCTCGAGATCATTGTAATAGGACGGTTCTCTTGTGAAAGCACTGCTCCAATACCGTAGGCTGAAGCATCCGTCGTTAGATGGAATGGCTTCTTGTAATCCGGGTATCTGAGCATAACATCCTCGGATGCCAAAATGTTGCGCAGTTTTTCGAAAGAATTTTTTTGCGCCTCATTGAATTGTACTTGGATGTGTCGCGATCTATGTCTGCTTACACTTCCATTTTCGCCCTTTAAGATGTCCGAAATAGGCCTTGCTATGGCTGCAAAGTCCTTAATAAAGCATCTGTAATAGCTCGCGAGACCTAGGAATGATCTAACCTCAAATATTGTTTTTGGTTCGGGGAACTCTTTTATGGCCCTGACCTTTTCTGGATCGGTGGTAGTGCCATCACTGGTGACTATAAAGCCAAGAAAGTTTACGCTTTTTTTAAAAAAACTTGACTTTTTTACTGAGACCCTCATATTTGCATCGCTTATGGTTTTTAAAACCCAATCCACGTGCTTGACATGAGCATTCTCATTTTCTGAGAAGATTATTACATCATCGACGTAGACATAGCAAGTCTTGCCGATTTGCTCTCTGAGAATGTCATCAATGGCTCTCTGGAAGATGCTGGCAGCATTTCTCAAGCCAAAGGGACGCCTCTTGAATTCGTACTTCCCTCCGCTTACGGAGAAGGAAGTTTTTTCGCGGTCATTTTCCGCTAAGACGATCTGGTGATACCCGGACTTGAGGTCCAGTGTCGTAAAGAATTTGGCCTTGCCCAAGTTGCCCAGTATCATGGAGATATCTGGCATCGGGTATTTGTCTGGGATAGTTCTTTCGTTTAGCTTACGAAAGTCTATGACTAATCGTCTATTTTGATTGCCGGCCTCGTCGGTTCCTTTTTTATCAACCACCCATATTGGGTTGTTATAAGGAGACACCGACCTTTGAATTATACCATTTTTAAGCAGGTCTTGGATTTCGTTGTTGACGAAATCTGCTGCCCCCATGGGGTATGGATATAATTTGGCGTAAATGGGCTCTTCGCTAGTCGTCCTAATCGTGGCCACTACCGATGTGTTATATGGCAGGGCCTCGTTGGGATCTGCGAAGGCGTTTTTTCGGCTCTTTATCATTCCCAGAAATGCCTTCTTCACCAAAGGTGGTGCATCTGCGCACTCCACGTTAGTGAAGTTGACGTCAGTGCATTTATGGAATGAAATCTTCTCAACTTCGTTACCCCATTTGAGCTGGGCGGAAGCGAGGCAAAGTGATGTGCCGGCCTGTGTTAACAGATCGGCCCCGATTATCCCGTCGAATATTGTAAAATCTGGTAGAATGAAAAAAGTCGCTTTCAGATTAAAAATCGAGACGAAGCATTTTTTTGTAAAATTTTTTGACGCGCCGGTGTCTAAAAGGAAATTCATTGGTACCCCTGCTACTCTTCGTCTGATGACGGGTAACAGGGATTTTCCCCTAAAAAATTGACGTAGTCAGAATCATACTCGGCGATGGCATCGTCGTCTATTTTTGATTCCGCTTTGGAGGCGGCGGCGGCATACGCTCCTGTCTTTTCTTCCGTATTCTGCGTAATGAAGTTAATTTGTTGTTGTTTCCTCACGGCGCCTGTGCGCTCAGAGGTGGCTGGTCTTCTGTTCTGGTAGGCGTTTGCCTGGGTCGGCTGCAGCACTCTAGAAAATGAGGGATTGACCTCCATAGGTTCTGGTGTGCCGTTGTTCTTGTAATTTTTGGTACTTTGCGGTTCGGCGTGAACCTGTGCCTTATGCTGCCTATTGAAATATGGGTTTTTGGTATTATTAGGTTGTGGGTCATGGTGGTCGTGCTTGTCAAGTTGACGACCCTGCGCTTTTGCAGTAGGTTTGCGATCTTTATCTTCTTGACTTCTTGCAAAACTGGCTGCAAAAACATATCTCTCGTGGTTAGATTCCACTTCTTGCGCTAAGGCCAGAGCTGACGGCATGTCTTTCGGCTTTGCCGCGAAAAGCACATCAGTGAGGCTGCGTTTAAGTCCCGAGATGAAAATACGCAAGGCGTCCTCTCGGAATTTTTCGCACAATATTTTTGCCGTCGATGGCTCGTGAGACATATGAGCTTTATTTGTGAGTAAGGTGAGTTTTTTCTCGACCTCATCATAATACTGTAGCAGGGTCATGTTGTATCCCTGTCTTAAAGTGCTCATGTCCTGTTCAATGACATGCATTGGACGCTTGTCACTGTAAGTGAAATCGAGCCGATTTATAATAGCATCGAAATTCAGTACAGTGCCAAACGAGGATAAAACGTTATCGGCCGCGCCCCTAACTTTGTTTCTAATAATTGTCACTGCCTCATAATGGCGAGAGGTGCCGTTGAAATTTTTAAATATGCGATACGCAGCAATCGCCGCTTGTCGCCACGAAACATATGATTCCTGTGACCCCGAGAATTCAGGCAAATATTTAACGGCGTCTAAAGTCACGCCACATTGAGAATTATTAGTTATGTCTATGGGTTCGTAGGCTTTAATTACGGGGGCCACAGCTGAGGTGGGCGCGACATGTGTTGCTGCCAACTGGCTGGCCAGTCCCTTAATTATCTGACGCAGTTCATTTTGTACGAGTTGGTTTTTGGCGGCCTCGTCCGCTAAAGCGTTGGTCACAATTGCCTGTATTATAGCTTTGAGTTGTTCTGGATCTATCGACATTTCGGGGGGATTCGCGGTTACACGTCTTAGAGAAGAAGCTAGATTTTCGCTGTCGGACTCTGAGTCGCTGGAGTATGGTTTTTTATTCCTATATTGTGAGAATCCGGGCTGTATGAGCGGTTCAATTCGCCTAGGCATGCAGAGACTGCCTGTGTGGGTAGCAGTTGACCACAGACAAACAAACAATAAATAAAGACAAAGGCTGCAGCGTCAAGTGTCACGCTTGAATCGAATGGAAACATAAAACAACAATAAAAAATGAAAAGCTAACGTATGCGCTGTTGTAAAAAATAATTACATGATTTTTGTTTTTATTCACACTGATATGAGACCACGTTTTAGTGTATCTGCTGGATTAATAATTTGTTTTTGTTCATAATAATTTTTGCTGAAAATATATTTTTTTGTTTAAATTATTTTCTGTTGAAAATAATTTTTTGTTCAAAATAATTTCTGTTGAAAATAATTTCTTTTTATTAACTTTTGTTGGAAATAATTTTTTTGTTTAAAATAATTTCTGCTGAAAATAATTTTTTTTCACTGTAACATTGGCGTTGATTAACAATTGCTTTGGTAAAAAAAACGCTTCTGTGCAGCGGTTTGTGGTACATAAAAATATTAACAGACTTAAAATGCGTTTAGCATCGGTTCCCACTCACATGATTTTTTTCGGTGTGTGTGTTATTTTGTCACTAATTCCCTTCACTTTTCCCGCGCCGCTGTCTTTTGCTTTGCCGCAAATTTAGAAGCTGTGTGGGCGGTGTTGGTGATGGTGGTGGTGGTGGGTGGTGGTTTTTACCACTAGTTGAGCGCCAATTATTCGAGGATGGGTCGCACCGTCTTGCGATGTTGTCATCCGTCAGGTTTCCTTCAGAGGTGAAGGGCTTCCGGGGGATCCGGGGAGCAGGAGAAGATTACTATTTACGTTGAGAGGAACTTTCCTCTTTTAACTGCCAGCCTTGTGGTCTGGCAGAGTAAGTAATAAGAATGTGTTTTACGACGCTTAGTCGGAGTATAAAATTGACGAGCTGCCGCTCTTTATTCTGGTAAATACAAATTCAAACTGATTCTTAAAGCTAACAAAGACTCGCAGCGGCCACGCAAATATGCTGTGTTTGCCGGCTGCGCACGGGTTTCCGGCCCAATGCTGGGTCAGCACTTTGACATTTTGATATTATGTTTCGTACACTGAGCCAACTGTTCTAGTTCGTTGGCTTGTGTTAACTTATATTCTTGATCAGGATCAATAGCCAAGTCGATCTGGTCATGTAGTCTTGTAAATTTCTATCGATTTGCCAAAAAACTTTTTGCCACGCCCACTCTAACGCCGACAAACCGCACAAATCTGCCACGCCTACACTTTTGAAAAATGTTTTGATATCTTTTCATTTTTGTATTAGTCTTCTAAATTTCTATCGATTTGCTAAAAAACTTTTCGCCACGCCCACTCTTACGCCCACAAACCGCCAAAAACTGTCAGTGCTGAAGACTCTCCTTCGCACTTCCACTAGCTGAGTAACGGGTATCAGATAGTCAAGGAACTCGACTATAGCGTTCTCTCTTGTTTCATCTCATTTTGATCTCAGCTTAATACTGAGCTCATATGACAAAAATTTTACTTGTACTGCACTTTTGTTTCATTATTTCGAGAACAAGATCTCCCGCTTGCGATATTGATTGTATAAAAAACGTATATTAATATATATGGTATATTAATATACGTTTTTTATATATATACAAGTATACATATATATGCTGGCATTTCTTTTTAATTTCAAATTATAACGAACCATTTATATTGGCTTAAGGCTGGTCTTATTGTTTTGTGTGGGTATTTCTTCTGTAAAACTCACCACAGTGTGTCTGTGTATTGGTGTAGAAAAGAAAATCAGAAAAAAAAACCAAGCTTTTGGGCATTCTTGATGATAAAATCAAAAGTTACAGACATGCCACGTGCCAGGAAGCGTTTTGTTGAGGAAACAGAAGAAGACGATGTCTCAATTGGGTAAGAAATATTGAGTCAAGGTATCGGTGTTACAATAACATCTAACGCCCTTACAATATTTAGTGAAAAGTCCGTTTCACCTGTTTTGATTTCTGAATGCAATTTTGATTTGGCTAATTTTGATACTGATTAACGTGGATCAGACAAAGATAAATTATTATTATTATTACAAGAGTACTCAAACTCATTCATAATTGGTATTCCACAAACCCGCGTTCCTACGAGACAATTAGAGATTCTTTTAATTGATCAAAACAAGACAGTCCAGAGACGCCCATATAGATTGAGTGTTGAGGAGAAAGAAAAAGGTAGATGTTTGATCCATCAATTAATAAGTCCCAACATTATACGAGCCCAAACCACTATTAATTCGAACAGTATGTGTTTTTGGCAGTGTGCAATGTTCAAAACACGATATTTTCAATACTATTACAGATAACTTATGCCTATTTTGTCTAAAAGAGAATTTTTGTTCTCTTTACGATGACAACAAAAAATTTCTTGTACTTCCAACAACAAGAACAACATGAATAATTCATTCAAACGGTAGACTTAAGAGATAAGAAAAAAATGACCACTATTAATTCGAACGCTGCGTAATATAACAAATCTCTTGCTTACTTAATTTTAAGGTCAGAAATGCTCCTTTGTAGCTCATTTCGAAGCTTGACTTCATTAGCCACCAAATATTTTCTATATATTAATATATTTTCCAGCATTAACCGTCCATTCAATAAAATGCAGCTTCTCTAATCCTTTGGCAGACATACATCCCCATACCATAGTGCTTGCAGGAAACTTTACAATCCTTTTAAGGCAGTCTTTATGGTATGTTTCTGTCTTTGTACGGATGATGCTTTTCCTCATATCGCCGACACTAACATCAAATTTAGCTTCATCGCTAAATATTGCCGTTGAGTCCCAGACATCCTTTCCCGAGCCCATTGCAAACGCAAGGGTTTTTCCTTGGCCTACAAGTCAGATAAGATATTTGAAATGATACACAAGTCAGATAAGTTATTTGGTATGATACATAAATAAAAACAAAACATACTTTATAGAAACCATATCCAATATTTTTTAATTGCAGTCGCGTCCAATCTCTCTTGACAGTTTTGCCAATTTTCTGCGAACACTATGAAGCCACATTTCTTAGGGATTGGCGACGATCAACCTTTACAATTTTGGCCAGTTCTCTTTTGTCACGGGGTGTTATTGCTGAAGTTCGGCCTCTATTCGCTATATTTTTTTCAATACTCCCAGTTTTCTTGAATAATTGGATCACCCCATGCACCGACGATTTTGATAAATTTAATTGTTTGCTTATTTCACTAATTGTCTTCCCAGATTTGAAATAATCTCTAATCAAAACTCTGATTTCGGTGTAAATAGGCTTACCACGTACCATCGTTGCTAAACTTTTACTGATCTGCAGTAATTCTAAATATTTTGCATTCTGCATTATTAAAATCAATACCAAAACGTGTTAAATATGTAATACAGGCCAGGGGCGATGTTACACAATTCTAATATTAATTAATTTGTTATATTACGCAGCGTTCGAATTAATAGTGGTCAATTTTTTCTTATCTCTTAAGTCTACCGTTTGAATGAATTAGTCATGTTGTTGTTGTTGTTGTTGGAGTACAAGAAAATTTTGTTTGTCATCGTAAAAAGAACAATATTCTCTTTTAGACAAAATACATTGGCATATGTTATCTCTAATAGTATTGAAAATATCGTGTGTTGAACATTGCACACTGCCAAAAACACATACTGTTCGAATTGATAGTGGTTGGGGCTCGTAAGACCCAGCTCCTCTCCGTATGCGAGTCCAATATTACTGGTTAAAAAGGATTTCACCAGATTCCAATTCATCCAAATTCAATCGAGAAAACAGCATTCGTATCTCCAGAGGGACAATATGATATCTTAATATATATAAATCTCGTGTCACAATGTTTGTCCTCAATGGACTCCTAAACCACTCAACCGATTACAATAAAATTCGCACACCATGTGCAGTTCGATCCAACTTGAGAGATAGGATAGTTTAAATTTTGGAAAAAGTCAAAAGAAAAGCGGGAAAACCGTTTTTTATATGCAGCGCCATTTCTAAAACATAGGATGTCATTCTTCTCTGCTCATTTTGTTTTATTTAATTCATGAGACAAAATTTATTTGGTTCATAAATAAATTGTAACAGCAGGCATTTGTTTTTGAGGTGGTAAGTTGAACTGTGTTAATTATGTGTATCGTGCATTTGAGGTTAAACTCACCACTTCCACCTTCTTCGACTTCCTCATCCTCCTTCTTCTTCATCAATTAGAAGATACACGAGCCGAACGCAATAAAGCAAGAACACTAAAGCATCAACAATCACGCAGGTTTTCAGAAGAAGGGGGAGGAAGAAGACGAAGAAGGAAGAAGAAAGAGGAAGAAGAAGGAGGAGGATTAAGAAGATGGAGGAGGAAGAAGGAGGAGAAGGATTAAGAATATGGAGGAGGAAGGAGGATGAAGAAGAAGAAGGAATAAGGAGCATGAAGAAGTCAGAAGAAGAAGGAGGAAGAAGAAGAAGAAGAATGACCCATAAAAAATCTCTGGAAGCATTAAACAGAACAATGCAAGATCTACGTCGGTAATCAACAAATTTTGGGTGGTGCAATAATATTTTTGTCAGGAGATTTCCGACAAACATTGCCCGTCATTCCACGTGCAACGTTAGCGGATCAGGTCAATGCTTGCTTGAAGTATTATTTTCTGTGGCGATATGTCCAAAAATTGACATTGAAAATAAACATGCGTGTTCAATAGCACTATGATCAATCTGCAGAACGGTTTTCGAAGCAATTATTAGAAATCGGAAGTGGCAAAGTTCCAAATACAAATGGCTTGATCACTTTGCCAAACAATTTTTGTACAATTCTACCATCTAAAGGGGAATTAATAGAAAGCGTTTTTTCAAATATAATTCAAATTCACAGAAATCTCGATTGGTTGACAGAACGAGCAATATTGTCACCAAAAAATGTACATGTCAATGAAATCAATTGTCACATTCAATTGCCAGGCGCACTGACATCATATAAGTCTTTTGAAATCTGGTATCTGGTAAATCTGGTATGCCACCGCATTTTTTGAACTTAAAAATCGGCTCATCAATTATTTTACTACGGAATTTAAATGCACCAAAATTGTGCAATGGCACAAGACTGGTTGTAAAAAAATTGATGCCGAATTTAATTGAAGGCACGATATTGACTGGAAAAGCGAAAGGAGAAATGGTGCTCATACCGCGTATTCAGTTGATACCAACAGACATGCCGTTTGAATTTAAGCGACTGCAATTCCCAGTGCGTCTATCATTTGCCATGTCCATCAATAAGGCACAAGGACAAACGCTTCAAGTATGCGGGTTGAATTTGGAAGAGCCGTATTTTTCTCATGGGCAGCTATTCAAGAGTTGGCAATTCAAACTCTTTATTTGTATTCGCTCCAAATGGACAAACGAAAAATATAGTTTATCCAAATGTTTTGGATTGAAAATAACAATTTTCAAATAAAATAAATGACTTTCATATAACAAATTCTAGGAATTTTTCACTGAATTTTAAGACTGCATGCGGCGAAGCGCACAGGGCCAACTAGTAATAATATAATTTTTGGCAACGCCTTTTGGGTTTTTGTGGATAAAGTAATTAATGTTGATGTCCCTCAAGTAAATGAAATAAAAAATCTAATATGGGAAGGAATGCCAATTTTGATAGATTTGACAAAAAATAAAGCAACTGTTGTTAAGGAATGAAGAGCGTCATCAAACTAAATTAAATGCCAAATTTGGAGGTCCGTTCTTGGTAGTTGAAACATTGCAAGGTAATCGATATAAACTTATATAGACTAAGGCCGAGGGAGGGGCATCCGATGTTCAGGCACCAGTGTAAGCTCGTCGATTTTCGGTCGTGGGATCTTGGTAACCCCTAACCCTTTCAATATCAATATCAATGATCAATAAATTGTTGGCTAGTGCCATGTGTAATACAAAAATTAAAGGCTAGCATAGAAAGATTATGAGAAGTAGACTATAATTGTTTTTTTTAGCGGGGAGTATCGGATTCATCACCGGACAGCGGTGCGTACGTCAATTGTTGGCTATTCACGACTACAAACGTCGCTCTAAGGGCCCTTGTCTTTGCATATCAAAAACAAGGCGGATACTCGCCGCTTAAAAGTTATTTTTATTCTTTATGAAGTATTTTGCCTGGAAGAGGCTAACAATAAAATATTTTCTTTTATACCGGACACCCTTCGGTTATCATTATTAAAAAAATATACATTTACTTACTAATCGTATAAAAATAAAATTGGCACGAGAATATATGCATATATAAAAATATACAAAAATACGGGAGCAGTGTTCCATAGAACTTACCCCACTTTAATCCGGAGCGAAAAGATCTAGGCGCGTTGGATCCTGGGTGTTGCTATATATACTGATGGAATTATACATACATATACATTCCTATATATATATATATATATATATATATATATAGTGACATATGCACATAGCCAGCATTTAAGAATATGCTGAATATTAGATCCCACGAATTCCCAATTTAATATAGTGACATATTCACATAGCCAGTACATGTGAATATGCTGAATATGCAGATCCCACGATATAAACACCTGCACCCGGAGTAAGCGATGCCGCTCTCCCTACATACAAACACATACTACCACAAGCGGGAGAGCTTGCTCCCATCCCGAATAAATGTAAACTAAGGGCCTCATAAGAAATATTTTGTATCACCTGAATCAGTCTTAAGCTGAGAGTTAATAAATAAAGTCTTGAAAAATACTTTTCTTCGATCTTTTTATTTAATTTTATTTAATATTCTTAGCGTTGTCTTTAGTCACCGGGACGAGACATTAATTCGACTCAGTGTAATTAAAAACATTTTACTGGCGCAGTCGGTAGGATACAAAAAGTATCCGAAGAAAAGAACCTCGATTGGAAAATAAATTAAATTTTATAATCCGGTTTTCGAAAAATATCCCAACGCGATACGCAAAATCTCTTCAACTTGGATTATAATTCCAATTCGGTTGTCCAAAAAACAAAGTGGAAGTGAAACAAAAACTAAACAAAACCAATAAGTCCAAAGGCAACTAGAAGTTAAAACCAATACAATAAACAAATTTAAATTTAATTTAAACAAACTTTGACTCTTAAATAATTAAAAACAAAAATAATAAAAATAAAAATAAACCAAATAAATATTATTTTTGTGTACTGAAACAAACTTAAAAAGTTACAACAAACAAATTTAAATTTAATTTAAACAAACTTTGACTCTTAAATAATTAATAACAAAAATAATAAAAATAAAAATAAACCAAATAAATATTATTTTTGTGTACTGAAACAAACTTAAAAAGTTACAACAAACAAATTTAAATTTAATTTAAACAACCTTTTACTCTTCAATAAGTAAAAACAAAACAAAAAATAAATAAATAAATAAAACCAAATAAATATTTTTTTTGTTGTGTACTTAAACAAAATTAAAATTTACAATAACAATGTCGCAACCAAATATTGCCGCACCCCAAATCGTGGTACTAAGCGATAACAACCTTGCCGAAGCCCGTCGGCAACTAAAAGATGTCATGCCATTCAAAGGAGATCCAGAAACCCTCTACACCTTTGTCAGCAGAGTGGACTACGTAATTTCACTCTACCCAACTAGTGATGTGCGACCACAGACTACTACTTGGAGCCATCGAAAGGAACTTGGACGGCCAAGTAACAAGATCTTTGGGGCTTCCGAACATCGAAGATTGGCCCACCCTCAAATCTAGACTCATCGCAGAATTTAAACCCCAAACACCGAACTACAAACTACTGGAGAACTTCCGGGAGACACCTTACAGAGGAAACCTAAGAGCATTCTGCGAAGAAGCAGAAAGACGACGTCAATTGCTGATTTCGAAATTACACCTAGAAGGTAACCATTCGGATTTTTTAATTTATGTTCAGGCTATTAGAGACTCTATCAAAATACTGATAAGAAAACTACCAATACAATTATTTACTATTTTGGTTCATCATGATATTGCAGACTTAAGATCTTTAATTACTATTGCACAAAATGAGGGAATTTATGAAGAACATATTAATTTTGAACTGAATAAAAATCCTGAAAATCGGAATAAAAACTGAAATCCTAATCAGAATTCTAAATCACACAAATTTAATACTAATAATACCCAAACTCAATATCGACCAAGGCATCCGCAATATCCTCAACCCTTCCAACCTAATTTTAATCAATACATGCAACAATTTAGACCCACCTATACCCAGCAGATACCCAACAACCAACCTATGTGGCACGCACCTAATTATTTTGGACCGAACCCATACATGAACCCACAACCAATTATTCACAAAACCCCTTTTCCACAACATTCCAATAAAACCCAAAATCCTCAAACAGTACATTTTAGAGGAAACACAAACCCTCAACTACAACAACCCTCCACATCTAAAAATACTTACTATCCAATTACCAAACGACTAAGACCATCGGACAGCGAACAAACCAAAATGTCGATTGACGAATCGAGATTTCAAGACGCACACGAATACGAACAGTTTCAACCAAATTATTATGAACAGCAGTATTATGACCTCAATCAATACCATGGGTTCGTTAATGAAGACCAAAAATATGTACAACCCGTTCAAATTAATGACGAACAAAATCCAAACGAAAATTTTCGGTTAACAGCCCCGGACAACACGAATACATAGAAATAGCATACAAAGGTTGCACCTACAAATGCCTTATAGATACAGGATCCACAATAAATATGATCAATAGAAATATATTTTGTCTTCCTATTCAAAATACTAGATGCGAAGTTATAACATCAAATGGCTCAATTACGTTGAACAATTTGGTTATGCTACCCAAAAATAGTATTTTTAAAACAAATGAACCATTTTATGTACACAATTTTTCTAATAATTACGATATGTTAATTGGCAGAAAATTGTTGAAAAATGCGCAATCATTTATAAATTACAAAAATGCTACAGTTACCCTTTTCGATAAAACATACAAATTAATTACTTCAGAAGCAGGAAGGAACCAAAATTTTTACATTCAAAAGACACCAGAACCAATTAAAAATTCAGGTCAGAAATCAATCAATAAAATAGATTTTTCACTGTTTCGATTAGACCGATAAATAAATTTAAAAGTCTTCAATATAAAGAAGGAGACAAGCTAACATTTACAAATACCATTAAACACGTATTAAACACAACACACAACTCCCCAATTTATTCAAAACAGTACCCACTTGCTCAAACCCACGAAATTGAAGTCGAAACCCAAGTACAGGAAATGTTTAATCAGGGTTTAATTAGAGAAAGTAGTTCACCATACAATAGTCCTACCTGGGTAGTACCAAAAAAAACAGATGCTTCTGGCAAAATTAAATATAGAGTAGTAATTGATTACAGAAAAATCAATGAAATAACTATTCCCGACAGATACCCAATACCGAGCATGGACGAAATCCTTGGTAAATTAGGAAAATGTCAATATTTTACAACTATAGATCTGGCAAAAGGGTTTCATCAAATCGAAATGGACCCAGAATCAATATCTAAAACTGCATTTTCCACCAAAAGCGGTCATTACGAATACCTTCGAATGCCATTTGGCCTTAGAAATGCACCCGCTACTTTTCAAAGGTGCATGAATAACATCCTTCGACCGTTGCTTAACAAACACTGCTTATTGTATCTGGATGATATTATAATTTTTTAAACATCTCTTACCGAGCATTTAAATTCAATACAATTAGTTTTTTCAAAACTTGCTGAAGCCAATTTAAAATTGCAATTAGATAAATGCGAATTTTTAAAAAAAGAAGCTAATTTTCTTGGTCATATCGTTACACCTAACGGTATAAAACCAAACCCTCTAAAAGTTAAAGCCATAGATTCGTATCCAATTCCAACAAAAGTAAAAGAGATCAGAGCTTTCCTTGGATTAACCGGTTATTACCGTAAATTTATTCCAAATTACGCAGACATAGCAAAACCAATGACCAAATGTTTAAAAAAAGGAGCAAAAATAGACGTACAAGATCTTGACTACATAGAAGCATTCAAAAAACTTAAAGCTCTAATAATTATAGAACCAATTCTCCAACTTCCCGATTTCGAAAAAAAATTTATTTTAACCACAGATGCCAGTAATTTAGCCCTTGGGGCAGTACTTTCTCAAAATGGTCATCCTATATCCTTCATTATCAGAACACTTAATGAACACGAATTGAATTACAGTGCTATCGAAAAGGAATTACTAGCCATAGTTTGGGCCACTAAAACTTTTCGACATTATCTACTAGGACGACACTTTCTCATTGCTAGTGATCATCAACCTCTTAGATGGCTACATACCTTAAAGGAACCGAATGCTAAGTTACAAAGACGGAGAGCTAAATTAAACGAATACCAATTTAAAATCGATTATATTAAAGGGAAGGAAAATTCAGTTGCTGACGCATTATCAAGAATTAAAATTGAAGAAAATCATCATAGCGAAGTAACTCAACATAGTGCAGAAGAAGACAATAGCAATCTCATTCATTTAACAGAAAAACCAATTAACTATTTCAAAAAACAAATCATTTTTATTAAATCCGATAAAAATAAAATAGAGAATTCAACAATATTCGGTAACTCCATTACCAAAATTCAATCTGATTTAATGACATTCGAAAAGGCTAAACAAATTTTACTTGATCATTTTATTCATAGAAACATAACCATTTATATTGAAAGCAATGTAGATTTTGAAATTATCCAAAGAGCACACAGAGAAATTATTAATACCACCTACACTAAAGTAATTCGCAGTCTCTTCCTATTAAAGAATGTTGGTTCATACGCCGAATTTAAAGAAATCATACTTCAATCACATGAAAAACTTTTACATCCAGGTATTCAGAAAATGACAAAATTATTTAAAGAAAATCACTTCTTTCCAAATAGTCAACTACGAATTCAGAATATAATAAACGAATGCAACATATGCAATTTGGCTAAAACAGAACATAGAAACACTAAAATGACTTTTAAAATTACACCTAATCCCGAACATTGTCGAGACAAATTTATGGTAGATATTTATTCATCTGAGGGAAAACATTACATCAGTTGCATTGATATTTATTCTAAATTTGCTACACTCGAGCAAATTAAAACAAAGGACTGGATAGAATGCAGAAACGCATTAATGCGCATTTTTAATCAGTTAGGTAAACCCAAATTACTAAAGGCAGACAGAGACGGAGCTTTCTCTAGCTTGACTCTAAAGCGATGGCTCGAATCCGAAGGAATCGAATTGCAACTCAATACGGCAAAAAACGGAGTAGCAGACGTCGAAAGATTACATAAGACAATAAATGAAAAAATCCGTATAATCAATTCATCTGATGATGAAGAAGTAAAATTAAGCAAGATAGAAACTATCCTTTACACATACAACCATAAAATTAAACATGACACAACTGGACAAACACCTGCTCAAATTTTCTTATACGCTGGTCATCCGATATTAGACACTCAAAAAATTAAAGAAATAAAAATAAATAACGATCGACAGGAATTTAATATTGACACTAAATACAGAAAAGGTCCCATTCAAAAGGGTAAATTAGAAAATCCATTTAAAGAAAATAAGAATGTAGAAAAAATATATGATGACCATTACAAAATTACTAATCGAAATAGAGAAATCAAATACTACAAAACACAATTTAAGAAACAAAAAAAACTAATACCGTCAAACTTCCACAGGAACCTTGTGTATAATGATGTTGCTTCTATTATTCACCACGGGCCATACTCAACAAATTCAAATAACCAACCCAGATTCCGACCTTGGCTATTTACTCTTTTCAAGTAATCCAATTCAAATACCGCTAGCATATGAACATCACTGTCTAAGAATTAATTTAACGGAAATCAATGCAATCACAAAATCTTTTGGTAACAAAATCTCAGACTCACCTAAAATGAAATATTTGTACAACAAACTATTGAAAGAATTAAATGGTTTAACTATTCATCAACAAATTAGGCAAAAACGTGGACTATTCGACATAATAGGTTCATCTTTTAAATTTCTTTTTGGCACACTTGATGAAAATGATAGAGTAAAAATTAACAAAAAAATAGATCTAATTGCAGAAAATTTAATTCAAGTTCATAAATTAAATGATGTCGTAAAATTTGTGAATGAAGGACTGCAGAAACTCACCAACTACGAAAATAATCGCAATGATATTGACACACTTGTCTATGAGCTCACGCAATTTATTGAATACATAGAAGACATAGAAATGGGCATGCAACTTTCACGTCTTGGTCTTTTTAACCCAAAATTACTCAATTACGACAAGTTAGAAAGCATTAACAGCCAGAATATACTTTTAATCAAAACATCAACTTGGATTGACAAAACAAATAACGAACTATTACTCATTTCACATATTCCTATTAACCACAAAATCTTAAACACCATTAAAATAATTCCCTATCCCGACCATAATGGGTATCAGTTAGACCATTCAGATCAACAATCATATTTTGAAAATGAGAATAAAATTTATAATCAAGATAAAATAGAAGTTAATAATGAATGCATTAAAAACATAATTAAGCGCAAGAATCCCATTTGTAATTTTATACCAACTCTCTCGAAAGAAATAATTCAATACGTTGAACCAAATATTATACTTACATGGAATCTAACGGAAACTAAAATCGCACAAAATTGTCAAGAACTAAATGGCGATATTAAAATAAATGGAAACAAAATTATAATAATAAAACAATGTAAAGTTAAGATTCGAAATGTTATTTTAAGCGAAAATTCGTTAAGTCCAGAATTTGATTTAACTCCATTGTATTTACCAATTAATGTAACTAAAATTAAGATAGTAGAACATAATGACATTTTAAAATTAATTTCAGAAAATAATACCACATTTTATGCAACTATAATAATTTTAGTTATTGTTCTTATAATTTTTCTTGTCCTATCAAAAATTTTTACACTAAATCCACTAACTGTTTTATATAAAAAATTCAGAAAACAAGCAAAAAATAATCAAGAACCACAACAAGAAATAGAACCGCCACAAATACAGTTGCCCGCATCGTACCCTGAAATGGCAGCCCAAGCATAGGCAACCCTTTTAAGGGGAGGGAAGTGACATATTCACATAGCCAGCATTTAAGAATATGCTGAATATTAGATCCCACGAATTCCCAATTTAATATAGTGACATATTCACATAGCCAGTACATGTGAATATGCTGAATATGCAGATCACACGATATAAACACCTGCACCCGGAGTAAGCGATGCCGCTCTCCCTACATACAAGCACATACTACCACAAGCGGGAGAGCTTGCTCCCATCCCGAATAAATGTAAACTAAGGGCCTCATAAGAAATATTTTGTATCATCTGAATCAGTCTTAAGCTGAGAGTTAATAAATAAAGTCTTGAAAAATACTTTTCTTCGATCTTTTTATTTAATATTCTTAGCGTTGTCTTTAGTCAGCGGGACGAGGCATTAATTCGACTCAGTGTAATTAAAAACATTTTACTGGCGCAGTCGGTAGGATACAAAAAGTATCCGAAAAAAAGAACCTCGATTGGAAAATAAATTAAATTTTATAATCCGGTTTTCGAAAAATATCCCAACGCGATACGCAAAATCTCTTCAACTTGGATTATAATATTGAGCGGCAGAATTCAATAAGAGAAACACCGTGTGTTCGCTGCGGAATTTTATTTGCGACTGAATGATGAACGAAAGAAATGACAAAATGATTATACATATTTTCTTATTCCTAATTCGTTAGAGCGGGATAAATCTATGATCGCTAATACAAGCGTGCATTGCATATACAGGGCCTCTATTTTCTACACCCTTCCTCAATGCATGCATGTTTACAAATTATATTTAATATAAATTTAGCATTTCTGTAAACAATTCGTGTTTGGTCTTCGGAAGGTTCTTGGTCAAAATATCTGCTATCATTTCGGTTGAACATTTATATTTTAACAAAACTTTCCCTTCCTTTACGACATCTCTAACAAAATGATAACGTATGTCAATATGCTTCGTTCTGGAATGGTTAACAGGATTCTTGGTTAACGCCTGCGCGCTCAGATTATCGCCATACACGACGATCGGGGTGTTGTCGTCTCCGCAGCCAATTTCCAAAATTAGCCTTCGCATGACTATCGCCTCCTTAAAAGCCGCTGACAGTGCCATGTACTCCGCCTCGGTACTGCTTAACGCCACGCTTCGCTGCTTTTCTGAACGCCAAGAAATTGGACCACCGGCCAACAAGTAGATGTAGCCAGTGTAAGACTTCCTGTCAAGCCTATCTCCTGCCCAATCCGCATCCACGTATCCACAGAACGATTAACCACATTGCTGATAATGTAATTTCACGTCAACTGTGGACGAGAGATACCTTAGGATGTGCTTTATGCCAGCCATGTGCTCAGCATGCGGATTTTGGTTTCGTTGAGCCAACTTGGACACTGAATGCAGTATGTCCGGTCTTGTTGTCAGAGCTAGCCACATAAGCTCTCCCACCACAGATTGATAGACGGTGGGATCCACCTTTTTGCACTTGTCGCTGGTGCAATCTATCTGGAAACCTGCATCCAGGGGACGAATTATGCTGACTTGCATAATTCGCTTCCATGGGTTCGCAATAAATCCTTTATATATTGCGAATGTCCCAAAGTAATGGCTCCAAGGTCGCCTTCTCGCTCGATTTCCATTCCCAGGAAATGGCTCAACGGGCCCTTGTCAACGCACTCAAACGATTGTGAAATGCTGTTTCTAATTTCCAGCAAATCCTCGTGCGATTGGCAAGCTATAAGTATATCGTCAACATATACAAGAATTAGTGAAAGGTTACCTTGTCCGTTCTGTTTGTATAAACATGGCTCGTTGTTGCAGGAGATAAATCCCATATCCACCAAAACGCCATTTAGCTTTTCGTTCCAGGCCCTTCCTGACTGTTTTAATCCGTATATTGCTTTCCTCAGCACCAATACCTTGTCAGGATTGTTCTCGTCAATATTCTTCGGTAAATCAGTAATCTGCCAGGTTTGATTGGCAACCAGGGAATCATATTCCTTAGCCATAGCTTCGCGCCATTCCATGGCATGCGAACTTTCCACCGCCTCTTTGCAGGTCAAAGGGATCGGAACATTTTCCGAAACAAGAGCGCCCAAGATGTTATATTGTTTCTTCGGACGTCCAGGTTTTCCAGTTCGGACAATCTTGGGGCGACCAGGACCTCTGCGTGCCTCTTCTAGGACCTGCTCTTCATTATCGTCAGCACTCTCATACTGATCTATGATCTCATCCGCGCTGCCAGTATCGACGGATATGTCAGATACGGTTTCATCGTCTTCGGCCACATCTCGCTGGCAGGGCTCGTCAAGTTCCTCCAGGTTGATCAGCACAACATCATCTTTGGATGCCGCAGCATGATGTTCATCAAATAAAACATCCCGTTTCTCGACCAGTTGTCGAGCTGCTGGGTCATACAGCCGATAACCTTTGGCTGCCACAGAGTACCCAACCTTTGGGTTGAAACTTGCTGCCCTTCCTCAGACCTTTGTCCAGAGCAACTGCAAGAGATCCAAATACTTTTAGATGTTTCACGCAAGGCTTCTTACCAGTCCACGCTTCCATAGGAGTCATACTCTTTACCGCGCTGGTCGGAGATCGGTTACGCAGATAAACCGAAGTGTTGACAGCTTCTGCCCAAAAACTATCTCCTAGCCCCGCCTGGACCAGAAGACATCTTGACATTTCCACTAGCGTCCGATTTGCCCTTTCCGCCACGCCATTTTGCTGCGGCGTATGCGGTATTGTTAGCTGCCTGGCAATCCCATACTTCCTGAGGTATTCGTCAAACTGCTTATTGACAAACTCTCCGCTGTTGTCACTCCGCAGGCATTTCAGCTGTTTGCCTGTCTGCCGTTCCACCAGATTCTTGAACTCCATGAACTTTGACAGCACCTCGTTCTTCCCACGCAGAAAATAAACAAAAATCCTCCTGGATTTGTCGTCAATGAAAGTAAGAAAATACTTTGAACCTCCCAGAGAAAGTGTTGGGAAGGGTCCGCACACATCCGCGTGTATCAGCTCCAAAATCTCCTTCGCCCGATTACACGTTGTTCTTGGGAATGGTTGAACATGGATCTTGCTAACCATACAAGTTTTGCAGTTTATATTTTCTGGCAAACCAATATTTTCTATGCCGCGCACCATCCCTTTGGAAATAAGTTCTTTCATGCTTGAGAAATTAATGTGTCCGTATCTCTTGTGCAATAAAATCCCATCAACTGCTGACATGGCGAAACACCCGCTTTGACCACCTTCAAACAAATACAAATTGCCAATCTTTTTGGCTTTAACGATGCATTCTCCATCTTGCACCACCATGGCCTTCTCTAGGTCAAATGTCACCTTGCATCTGTTCTGCACAGCACTGCTCACGGACATGAAGTTTCCTGTCATTTTCGGGACGTAGAGAACATTCTTGAGAGTCAACATGCACAGGCCTGTCTGAATCTTGACGTCGCCTATACCTTCTGCTTGAAGAAAACCAGCATCGGCCAGTCCGATCTGCTCTGTGTGCTTCTCAAACTTTATGAAAGGCTCCCGTGCACAACACATATGGCTTGTTGCACCGCTATCTAAGCACCACATCGAGTTCTGTAAGTTGTTGACGTCACAAGCATGCAGCAGACTGCTTTGTCGATTCACCAAATTTTGGCACCGTGCGATTGCTATCTCCTTCGCTCGCACTCCGACACTGGGACTTAATGTGCCCTTGCTCACCGCACCTATAGCAAACGATATTTTTTCGTTTCTTCTGCCCATACGTCTTTGTCTGCCAATTTTGCCTTTGTGTTGCAGCGAATGCCTTAGTATTGTCAATTCGCTCTTCTGCTATTCCTTTTCGTTCGCTCTCTTCCTTCAACTTTATGGTCAGAATCTCGAAAGTAGGCAACTGATCTCGAGTTTCCATGGCCACCACGAAATGTTCGAATTGTTCAGGAAGGCTCGACAGCAAAACTATAGTTCGTAACTCATCGTTTAGGTCTATTCCAACTCCAGCTAGACCATCCAGAATTTCCACAAACTCGCTTATATATGTCGACATGCTCTGCCCCTGCTCCATCCGTTTGTTAAGCAGCTTCTTGTACAACTGTACCTTTCGTACAGGCCCGCTTGGCTGATGTACGTCCCTCAATTTGTTCCATGCCTCCACAGCAGTCGAGCAATTCTTGATGTAGGCCAACTGAGATGTCTTTACACTCAGTGTTATTGTTGCTAACGCCTTATTGTCCAAAGCCACAAAGCTGTCTCCCTCTGGAATGTTCGTTGCTGTTAACTCTCCTGACGTCACACTCCATAACCCGGAATGCACCAATACAGATCGCATCTGTATTTTCCACGTGTCATAGTTTTTCTCCTCTAACTTTTCAATTTGATAAAGAGCACTCATTGTTCTTGATCGTGAGTCACACACCGCTTAACCAAAACTTTATTAAATTCACTAATGCCTGGGCCCATAACCTATTGAGCGGCAGAATTCAATGAGAGAAACACCGTGTGTTCGCTGCGGAATTTTATTTGCGACTGAATGATGAACGAAAGAAATGACAAAATGATTATACATATTTTCTTATTCCTAATTCGTTAGAGCGGGATAAATCTATGATCGGTAATACAAGCGTGCATTGCATATACAGGGCCTCTATTTTCTACATATAATTCCAATTCGGTTGTCCAAAAAACAAAGTGGAAGTGAAACAAAAACTAAACAAAACCATTAAGTCCAAAGGCAACTAGAAGTTAAAACCAATACAATAAACAAATTTAAATTTAATTTAAATAAACTTTGACTCTTAAATAATTAAAAACAAAAATAATAAAAATAAAAATAAACCAAATAAATATTATTTTTGTGTACTGAAACAAACTTAAAAAGTTACAACAAACAAATTTAAATTTAATTTAAACAACCTTTTACTCTTCAATAAGTAAAAACAAAACAAAAAACAAGAGAGAACGCTATTGTCGAGTTCCCCGACTATCTGATACCCGTTACTCAGCTACTGGAAGTGCGAAGGAGAGTTTTTGGCGGTTTGTGGGCGTTAGAGTGGGCGTGGCAAAAAGATTTTTGGAAAATCGATAAAAATTTACAAGACTAATACAAAAATGAAAAAATATCAAAACATTTTTCAAAAGTGTGGGCGTGGCAGTTTTTGGCGGTTTGTGGGCGTTATAGTGGGCGTGGCAAAAAGATTTTTAGCAAATCGATAGAAATTTACAAGACTAATACAAAAATGAAAAAATATCAAAACCTTTTTCAAAAGTGTGGGCGTGGCAGTTTTATGCGGTTTTTGGGCGTTAGAGTGGGCGTGGCAACATGAATCGACAAACTTGCGCTGCGTCTATGTCACTGGAGTCTGTATGCTTAATCTCAACTTTCTAGCTTTTGTAATTCCTGAGATCTCGACGTTCATACGGACGGACAGACAGACGGACAGACAGACGGACGGACAGACGGACATGGCCAGATCGACTCGGCTACTGATCCTGATCAAGAATATATATACTTTATATGGTCGGAAACGCTTCCTTCTGCCTGTTACATACTTTTCAACGAATCTAGTATACCCTTTTACTCTACGAGTAACGGGTATAATAAATAAATAAATAAAACCAAATAAATATTTTTTTTGTTGTGTACTTAAACAAAATTAAAATTTACAATAACAATGTCGCAACCAAATATTGCCGCACCCCAAGTCGTGGTACTAAGCGATAACAACCTTGCCGAAGCCCGTCGGCAACTAAAAGATGTCATGCCATTCAAAGGAGATCCAGAAACCCTCTACACCTTTGTTAGCAGAGTGGACTACGTAATTTCACTCTACCCAACTAGTGATGTGCGACAACAGAGGATCCTACTTGGAGCCATCGAAAGGAACTTGGACGGCCAAGTAACAAGATCTTTGGGGCTTCCGAACATCGAAGATTGGCCCACCCTCAAATTTAGACTCATCGCAGAATTTAAACCCCAAACACCGAACTACAAACTACTGGAGAACTTCCGGGAGACACCTTACAGAGGAAACCTAAGAGCATTCTGCGAAGAAGCAGAAAGACGACGTCAATTGCTGATTTCGAAATTACACCTAGAAGGTAACCATTCGGATTTTTTAATTTATGTTCAGGCTATTAGAGACTCTATCAAAATAGTGATAAGAAAACTACCAATACAATTATTTACTATTTTGGTTCATCATGATATTGCAGACTTAAGATCTTTAATTACTATTGCACAAAATGAGGGAATTTATGAAGAACATATTAATTTTGAACTGAATAAAAATCCTGAAAATCGGAATAAAAACTGAAATCCTAATCAGAATTCTAAATCACACAAATTTAATACTAATAATACCCAAACTCAATATCGACCAAGGCATCCACAATATCCTCAACCCTTCCAACCTAATTTTAATCAATACATGCAACAATTTAGACCCACCTATACCCAGCAGATACCCAACAACCAACCTATGTGGCACGCACCTAATTATTTTGGACCGAGCCCATACATGAACCCACAACCAATTATTCACAAAACCCCTTTTCCACAACATTCTAATAAAACCCAAAATCCTCAAACAGCAAATTTTAGAGGAAACACAAACCCTCAACTACAACAACCCTCCACATCTAAAAATACTTACTATCCAATTACCAAACGACTAAGACCATCGGACAGCGAACAAACCAAAATGTCGATTGACGAATCGAATTCAGACGCACACAATACGAACAGTTTCACCAAATTATATGAACAGAGATATACCTCAATCAAAATGGTCTAATGAAAAAAAAAAAAAAAAAAAAAAAATCCAAAAAAAAAAAAAAAAAAAAAAAATAGCATACAAAGGACCACAAATCAAATACAGATCCAAATAAATAGAAATATATTTTGTCTTCCTATTCAAAATACTAGATGCGAAGTTATAACATCAAATGGCTCAATTACGTTGAACAATTTGGTTATGCTACCCAAAAATAGTATTTTTAAAACAAATGAACCATTTTATGTACACAATTTTTCTAATAATTACGATATGTTAATTGGCAGAAAATTGTTGAAAAATGCGCAATCATTTATAAATTACAAAAATGCTACAGTTACCCTTTTCGATAAAACATACAAATTAATTACTTCAGAATCAGGAAGAAACCAAAATTTTTACATTCAAAAGACACCAGAACCAATTAAAAATTCAGGTCAGGAATCAATCAATAAAATAGATTTTTCACTGTTTCGATTAGACCATTTAAATCAGGAGGAAACCTTAAAGTTGAAAGGTTTATTAAATAAATTTAAAAGTCTTCAATATAAAGAAGGAGACAAGCTAACATTTAACATTAACAAGCTAAACACAACACACAACTTCCCAATTTATTCAAAACAGTACCCACTTGCTCAAACCCACGAAATTGAAGTCGAAACCCAAGTACAGGAAATGCTTAATCAGGGTTTAATTAGAGAAAGTAGTTCACCATACAATAGTCCTACCTGGGTAGTACCAAAAAAAACGGATGCTTCTGGCAAAATTAAATATAGAGTAGTAATTGATTACAGAAAAATCAATGAAATAACTATTCCCGACAGATACCCAATACCGAGCATGGACAAAATCCTTGGTAAATTAGGAAAATGTCAATATTTTACAACTATAGATCTGGCAAAAGGGTTTCATCAAATCGAAATGGACCCAGAATCAATATCTAAAACTGCATTTTCCACCAAAAGCGGTCATAACGAATACCTTCGAATGCCATTTGGCCTTAGAAATGCACCCGCTACTTTTCAAAGGTGCATGAATAACATCCTTCGACCGTTGCTTAACAAACACTGCTTAGTGTATCTGGATGATATTATAATTTTTTCAACATCTCTTACCGAGCATTTAAATTCAATACAATTAGTTTTTTCAAAACTTGCTGAAGCCAATTTAAAATTGCAATTAGATAAATGCGAATTTTTAAAAAAAGAAGCTAATTTTCTTGGTCATATCGTTACACCTAACGGTATAAAACCAAACCCTCTAAAAGTTAAAGCCATAGATTCGTATCCAATTCCAACAAAAGTAAAAGAGATCAGAGCTTTCCTTGGATTAACCGGTTATTACCGTAAATTTATCCCAAATTACGCAGACATAGCAAAACCAATGACCAAATGTTTAAAAAAGGAGCAAAAATAGACGTACAAGATCTCGACTACATAGAAGCATTCAAAAAACTTAAAGCTCTAATAATTATAGAACCAATTCTCCAACTTCCCGATTTCGAAAAAAAATTTATTTTAACCACAGATGCCAGTAATTTAGCCCTTGGGGCAGTACTTTCTCAAAATGGTCATCCTATATCCTTCATTATCAGAACACTTAATGAACACGAATTGAATTACAGTGCTATCGAAAAGGAATTACTAGCCATAGTTTGGGCCACTAAAACTTTTCGACATTATCTACTAGGACGACACTTTCTCATTGCTAGTGATCATCAACCTCTTAGATGGCTACATACCTTAAAGGAACCGAATGCTAAGTTACAAAGACGGAGAGCTAAATTAAACGAATACCAATTTAAAATCGATTATATTAAAGGGAAGGAAAATTCAGTTGCTGACGCATTATCAAGAATTAAAATTGAAGAAAATCATCATAGCGAAGTAACTCAACATAGTGCAGAAGAAGACAATAGCAATCTAATTCATTTAACAGAAAAACCAATTAACTATTTCAAAAAACAAATCATTTTTATTAAATCCGATAAAAATAAAATAGAGAATTCAACAATATTCGGTAACTTCATAACCACAATTCAATATGATTTAATGACATTCGAAAAGGCTAAACAAATTTTACTTGATCATTTTATTCATAGAAACATAACCATTTATATTGAGAGCGATGTAGATTTTGAAATTATCCAAAGAGCACACAGAGAAATTATTAATACCACCTACACTAAAGTAATTCGCAGTCTCTTCCTATTAAAGAATGTTGGTTCATACGCCGAATTTAAAGAAATCATACTTCAATCACATGAAAAACTTTTACATCCAGGTATTCAGAAAATGACAAAATTATTTAAAGAAAATCACTTCTTTCCAAATAGTCAACTACGAATTCAGAATATAATAAACGAATGCAACATATGCAATTTGGCTAAAACAGAACATAGAAACACTAAAATGACTTTAAAATACACCTAATCCCGAACATTGTCGAGACAAATTTATGGTAGATATTTATTCATCTGAGGGAAAACATTACATCAGTTGCATTGATATTTATTCTAAATTTGCTACACTCGAGCAAATTAAAACAAAGGACTGGATAGAATGCAGAAACGCATTAATGCGCAGTTTTAATCAGTTAGGTAAACCCAAATTACTAAAGGCAGACAGAGACGGAGCTTTCTCTAGCTTGACTCTAAAGCGATGGCTCGAATCCGAAGGAATCGAATTGCAACTCAATACGGCAAAAAACGGAGTAGCAGACGTCGAAAGATTACATAAGACAATAAATGAAAAAATCCGTATAATCAATTCATCTGATGATGAAGAAGTAAAATTAAGCAAGATAGAAACAATCCTTTACACATACCATACAACCATAAAATTAAACATGACACAACTGGACAAACACCTGCTCAAATTTTCTTATACGCTGGTCATCCGATATTAGACACTCAAAAAATTAAAGAAATAAAAATAAATAACGATCGACAGGAATTTAATATTGACACTAAATACAGAAAAGGTCCCATTCAAAAGGGTAAATTAGAAAATCCATTTAAAGAAAATAAGAATGTAGAAAAAATAGATGATGACCATTACAAAATTACTAATCGAAATAGAGAAATCAAATACTACAAAACACAATTTAAGAAACAAAAAAAACTAATACCGTCAAACTTCCACAGGAACCTTGTGTATAATGATGTTGCTTCTATTATTCACCACGGGCCATACTCAACAAATTCAAATAACCAACCCAGATTCCGACCTTGTCTATTTACTCTAATTATGTTATTTTAAGCGAAAATTCGTTAAGTCCAGAATTTGATTTAACTCCATTGTATTTACCAATTAATGTAACTAAAATTAAGATAGTAGAAGATAATGACATTTTA
This sequence comes from Drosophila teissieri, assembly GCF_016746235.2. NCBI lineage: Eukaryota > Metazoa > Arthropoda > Insecta > Diptera > Drosophilidae > Drosophila > Drosophila teissieri. The sequence goes on from NC_053032.1 coordinate 487,140, forward strand.
AAATTAATTTCAGAAAATAATACCACATTTTATGCAACTATAATAATTTTAGTTATTGTTCTTATAATTTTTCTTGTCCTATCAAAAATTTTTACACTAAATCCACTAACTGTTTTATATAAAAAATTCAGAAAACAAGCAAAAAATAATCAAGAACCACAACAAGAAATAGAACCGCCACAAATACAGTTGCACGCATCGTACCCTGAAATGGCAGCCCAAGCATAGGCAACCCTTTTAAGGGGAGGGAAGTGACATATTCACATAGCCAGCATTTAAGAATATGCTGAATATTAGATCCCACGAATTCCCAATTTAATATAGTGACATATTCACATAGCCAGTACATGTGAATATGCTTTTTTTTTTTTTTTTAAATGCTTTGCTTTTATTTATTGAATCTTCTCATTTACGAGACTAACAATAAGTGTATCAAATCTTATACTATAACCTAACTAGGAGTCATGTAGACTGAGACAGTGGCCCTGACAAGTTATGGCTGGGTTGGAAGGTCTGTACGTTGCAAGCGGGTTCGGCTGGAGACCCGAGTCAAGACCCTTGCTAGAGGATTTGGGTGGACAGATAGTTTTTCATTGTACGACGCTTTTTGCTTGTCTATTTCATCTTTTACTGCGAGAATGCCGAGGTCCCTGTGGATGTTTTGGTTACGAATATACCATGGTGCCCCAGTGATAGTTCGCAGGATCTTTGATTGGGCTCGCTGAATGATGTCTATGTTGGTTCTGCTCGCGTTCCCCCACAGCTGGGAGCCATACGTCCAGATTGGCTTAAGAGTGGAGTTGTAGAGCAGGACCTTGTAGTCCAGGCACAAGGGCGATCGTGAGTTTATAATCCAGTGGAGGCTGTTGGCTTTCAGTTTTAGGTGCAGTTTCTTGCATTTGATATGTCTATGCCATGTTAGACGTCTGTCGAGGTGGATGCCGAGATACGTTACTTCATTAACTTGGGGGATCTGCGTGCTATTCATACAGAGCGGAGGGCAAGTTTGTCTGTTAAGGGTAAACGTTATGTGTTTACACTTTTGTTCGTTTATTTTAATACGCCAGTCAGATAGCCACTTCTCGACTACCACGAGATGGTTGGCGAGTTGGGTTGTTGCACGGACTGGGCATCTGGAGCGGCTACGGATCGCAGTGTCGTCGGCGAAGGTGGATGTTGTTAGTCGGTCACTCGTAGGAATATCTGCTGTGTAAAGGACGAATAGAGTTGGCCCAAGTGCGCTACCTTGAGGGACCCCAGCTTCGATAGTGTAGCTATCGGAAATTGTTGTATTGCATCTTACTGCGAAGGCTCTATTGTAGAGGTAGGATTCAAGGAGTTTATGGGTGTACCCGGGCAAGTGTGTTTTGATTTTATGCATGAGACCTTTGAGCCAGACACGGTCGAATGCTTGAGATACGTCGAGAAATATCGCGCTGCAATATTCCCTATGTTCGAAGGCTGTGCGAATTTCTGATGTTATTCTGTTTACCTGCTCTATAGTTCCGTGTTTTTCTCTGAAGCCAAATTGATGGGCTGGAATAATGTTGTGGGCCCCCATATATGGTATTATGCGCGTTAGAAGGCATTTTTCGAATAATTTGGACAGGCATGATAATAAACTTATTGGTCTGTAAGATGACGGAATCGTGTGATCTTTTCCGGGCTTCGGTATCATTATAATAATTGATTTTTTCCATTTCCTTGGATAGTAGCCGAGACTTATGATTCCATTGAAGAGTTTGCAGATGACCTTAATAGCACAGTACGGAAGTTCCATTATCATTTTAGTTATTAGGTCCCCGCCTGGAGCCTTTTTTGGTTTTAGCTCCCTGATGACTTTTTTGATCTCGGTCGGCTGAAATGTAGTTGGCGTGGATTCAGTTTCGAGGTGGATTTGCGGAGGAACATAATCATTTGCTGCAGGGTTCGGCTGGAATACGCCTCTGAGATGTAAGGCAAATGATTCGGCTCTATCTTTGTCGCTGCGGGCCCAGCACCCTGAAGAATTCCTTATAGGAGTGACGGTTTGAATTGGAGAGCTTAGATTTGGGTGAGCCCTCCACAAGGGATGCTTTGTGCTAGTTGGCGAGAGTTTTCCAATATATTTAAGTTGTTCATTTTCAGCTTCTTGCTTCAGGGCCCGGTTTAGATTGCGGGTGGCTTCAGTAAGACGTTGCTTTGAACATGGCGATCTGCTGGTTTGCCACGCTCGTCGCAGACGCCTCTTTTCCAGAACCAGCTGTTCAATTTGCCGGTTGGTTTTGAACTTCTTAAATTCCGCATCCTTCCGTTTTGGGGTTGAGATCCTAGCTGCTGTGACGAGTACCTCTTCCAGTGCGGCGGTGGAGCAGTCGATGTCCGCTTCGATATTTAGTTGGGGAGTTAGCTCAATGTGGGAACTCACATACTTTCTGTATTTCATCCAGTTAGTGTTGTGCGACGTCAGCATGTGGGGGTGGTCCGCAATTTCTGGGCTTTGAAGAAGGCTTATCAACAAAGGCGAGTGGTCAGATGAGAGATCCGGTAGTGCTATGGCGCTTATTAAATTGCGTGGGATGTTTTTTGTCACCGCGAAATCAATTAGATCTGGGACCTTTTTTGGGTCTGCAGGCCAATATGTGGGGCTACCAGGGGAAACGTAGTCCAGTTTATTGCTCACCTTTATAAGTGCATTATACAGTTGCCTTCCCTTGGGAGTCACGAGGCGTGATCGCCAGTGCGTGTGTTTGGCGTTGTAGTCTCCTGCGGCTATGAAGCGATCCCCCAGAGTGTTGTAGAAGTCCATGAATTGACCTTCAGAGATATTAAATCGAGGTGGGCAGTAGACAGCGGCAATGCAAAGGTTGCCGTTTCCTGAGATCACTTTTATGGACGTGGCTTGCAGGTAATTTGTTGCAAACCTTTGATGAAAGTGGTGTTTGATGCGTTCTCTGATTAAGATGCCCGTTCCGCCGTGGGCCTTGCCATCCGGATGATCTGTGCGGTAAAAGGTATAGCCTCTTATATAGAAGTTATATCTCCCTGTGAGGTGCGTTTCAACCAGCAGCATGGCGTCGATGTGATTTACGTTTAGGAATAGAGTTATTTCAAGTTTATGCCGTGAAATGCCGTTGGCATTCCACATGGATATACGTAGGTTAGTCATTTATTATTTGGACTGTTGTGCTACAAGCAACTGAATTACCATGTTCTGGTTCTGAACAAGGGTTTGCATGGTTGTTTTCATGAATGACATAAGTTCCATCATACTTTGTTGCATGGTGAACATCATAGATTCCAATTTGCTTTGCGGCTGCACTGGAACCTGCTGAGCATTTTCTGAGTGAGGCTGGGGTGGATTTTCCATGCCTGTTCTTAGTGCTTCGGTGTAGGAGACTCCCTTGGTTGTATTTAGCTGCCCAAATGATGATCTGGCTGCCTTGGCGAAATGTTGTTGGTGCGTAGCTGTCGCTCGTCGCATGCGACTCTTCAGCTCCTTGTAGACCGCACAGCCTCTGTAGTTTGCCGTATGGTTTCCTCCACAGTTGCCACATTTTTTCATTTGGGGGTCTTCTTTGTTTGCGGGGCAGTTTACGGAGTTATGGAAGTCTCCGCAGACTACGCAGACCGTCCGAAGTGTGCAGTATGTCTTGGTGTGTCCATACTCTTGGCAGTTTGTGCATTGAACAGGGCCGTTGCGTTTGTGGGGTTCTTCCACGGTGATTCTTCGATGCAGTAAGAGCTGCAGCTTGTAGATCGGGTGCACTTCGTTTTTCATTAATGCTTTGCTATCTGGTTCGAGCTCGACCTTGAAAAGTGGTTGCGGTTTTTTGTTTCTGTTAACAATATGGCTAACATTGCCAACCGTGTTGGGTGGACTAAGCTTGCGCTTAATCTGGATGTAGCGGTCCATACCAGTCTGTATAGCCGGGCCCGCTTGTTGCTTATCGTGGCTAACTGTTTTTGTTGCCATTTTATTTTGTTGTGCGGCCTTTGGGACCGAACTCGCAGTATTGGTAGTTGGTTTAATTATTGGTGGTGAGTTTACTGCAGAAATTTTAGCACTGCTTGTTGTTGGAGCTTCATTCAGCGAAGCCCGCGGTGATGGGGTTTGGCATTGGTAACTCCATGATGCGGGAGTTGGGGTGAGCAGAGAGGGTGAGCAAGAGCTGGCTCTCTTGCTGTCGACGGTCAGTAGAGTCGAGTTGCTCTTTGTCGACTTCTGATTTTGATCTATATCTCTAGTTGAGAAATAGGAGTAGCAAGCATTTCTTGGGTTGACGGAGCTTCTACGCTCATTCTTTTGATCGCTGCTCATTTTTTCGAGCTTGTTATGCGTGGCACTTATTTGTTTAAATTAAATTAAATCAAATTTTGAATTTAATTTTGAAATTACGCGCCAAACGTTCGTACCTCAGCACTGGTCTTACGGTTGATGTGGCAACGCCACTCGCTCATGATCGCCCACCGAGATAAGTTGGCAGCGCTGTCAGCTGTTTTATCAGCTGCAAGAATTGCAAACTTATATATTTTGCTAACCACCTGCAACACGCGGTCATTCAGCACGCCTAGGTTACGCGCAGAACTATGGCACAAGTCCACCGTTTGTTTTTGCAGATTTGCCGCTAACACTGTTCAGCACAACCACGTTAACACGAGATTTTCGCGCAGCGCTATCGAAAGACGTCCGCTTCCACGAATGTGTAGACTTTCGAGGAAGCATATGCTGAATATGCAGATTCCACGATATAAACACCTGCACCCGGAGTAAGCGATGCCGCTCTCCCTACATACAAGCACATACTACCACAAGCGGGAGAGCTTGCTCCCATCCCGAATAAATGTAAACTAAGGGCCTCATAAGAAATATTTTGTATCACCTGAATCAGTCTTAAGCTGAGAGTTAATAAATAAAGTCTTGAAAAATACTTTTCTTCGATCTTTTTATTTAATATTCTTAGCGTTGTCTTTAGTCAGACATTAATTCGACTCAGTGTAATTAAAAACATTTTACTATATGTATATATATATATATGTACGTTGGTATGAATGTTTTTCTGCTGTTACTTTGTCTTTGCTGATATCCACAAAAAAATGCATCGGCTCACTTATTCTTTGTTTATTTGTTTAGTCGGCTTATATTTTATGTTCGGCTGTAGGCAAGTGAGTTTTAATTGACGGATTGTTTTGCTCGCTGCACTGCTCATATCTGCGGAGCGGACTCAGTTTCCGACGCTATGCACTATTGGTGTGGCGGGATACTGAATACGATCCATTCCAGAGTATGGTGATACTCCCGACGCCGTTGCACTGATCGCTTGTAGATCCTTCCTAGTTTCAATATTGCCAGCAACACTAATAACGCTGCGATGAACTCAAGTTCAGTGTTGATCACATTGGCGGTATTGTCTTGGCCGCCCATCTTAAGACTTATTTTATGTCTTTTGGCGCAGCCGGTATGATTGTAGTTCTTCCTTAGGGAGTATTTCTTTTGCCGGCCCTTGATCCTTCCAGTCTAAATCCTGGTATCCTGAGGTTTTTTTTTGCAGGATTGGGTCTTCACCCGTCTCGGCACTTTAACTTGGCCCGAATTTCTTGGCCCTTAAGACTGTCTTCACTTGAATATGATAGCGCCCGAGAATAGACCTCTTGAGAATAGAATCTCGAGAATGGAATCTCGAGAATTGAATGTCGAGAATTGACTTTCCGAGAATGGACTTCCCGAGAATTGCTTCCCGAGAACAGAACTGCCGAGAATAGATCTCTCGAGAATTGAATACTTTATCGGTAAGCTGAGGTCTTTTTTGTCGCGTTTCTTCTGTCTAAACGAGATGGTAGTACCCCTTCCCCTGATTTAGATTCTGGTTGGTTTTATATGTGAATCTTTAGAGTGTTATGATCTTACAAACAGAATACTTCCATGAATATTTGCGAAGTCCGGGATTACTACAGAGTTCGAAAATTATCGAGGTGATCATAAAGAAAATGTCACAGGTCGAGCCAGTGAGGGCTGCAATTTTGAAATGATCGATGTGGTAATAAAGATGCCACAGGTCGAGCCAGTGAGGGCCGCGACTTGAATAATAAGACAAGAGAGAACGCTATAGTCGAGTTCCCCGACTATCTGATACCCGTTACTCAGCTATTCGAAGGAGGGTCTTCAGCACATACAGTTTTTGGCGGTTTTGTGGGCGTTAGAGTGGGCGTGGCAAAAACTTTTTTAGCAAATCGATAGAAATTTACAAGACTAATATAAAAATGAAAAAATATCAAAACATTTTTCAAAAGTGTGGGCGTGGCAGCTTTGGGCGGTTTGTGGGAGTTAGAGAGGGCGTGGCAAAAAGTTTTTTTGGCAAATCGTTAGAAATTTACCAGACTAATACAAAAATGAAAAAATATCGAAACATTTTTCAAAAGTGCGGACGTGGCAGTTTTGGGCGGTTTGTGGGCGTTAGAGTGGGCGTGGCAACATGAATCGACAAACTTGCGCTGCGTCTATGTCTGAGGAGTCAGTATGCTTTATCTCAACTTTCTAGCTTTTGTAGTTCCTGAGATCTCGACGTTCATACGGACGGACAGACGGACGGACAGACGGACATGGCCAAATCGACTCGGCTACTGATCCTGATCACTTTATACTTTATATGGTCGGAAACGCTTCCTTCTGCCTGTTACATACTTTTCAACGAATCTAGTATACCCTTTTACTCTACGAGTAACGGGTATAAAAATGTAAACTTCTAGATCATTTTCGGATAGAACGGCCCTCTGCACATATGCCATTTGACGTAGTTGAGTCGGCATCTCGAGGGTTATCTGAAGTATTAAGTTATTTGGCCAGTTTAATGACCGTAAGCTAGAAAAACGAAATATATTGACTGGCCAGTTTATTTGAGTTTACTGTGCGCTCGTTAACCTTTTAATAATTATCCTATCAAGTAATAATGCAGATGATATGTAATTACTCTATGAAAGAGCTGTATATCGAAATTGTTTTAATTAAAGTTAGTGGAATCTCGGAATCTCATGGCATAAATATGAAGAAAAATATTAAGTAATTATGAGATGTTTGTTGATTTCCATAAAAAAATAAAGATTATGAAATGAAATGTATTTTGAGTTATCTATAAATGGTAAGCATACGAGGATGTGTGTAGGTCATGAAGACCGTGTCGTATATTTATTATACCCGTTACTCGTAGAGTAAAAGGGTATACTAGATTCGTTGAAAAGTATGTAACAGGCAGAAGGAAGCGTTTCCGACCATATAAAGTATATATATTCATGACCAGGATCAATAGCCGAGTCGATCTGGCCATGTCCGTCTGTCCGTCCGTCTGTCCGTCCGTATGAACGTCGAGATCTCAGGAACTACAAAAGCTAGAAAGTTGAGATTAAACATACGGACTCCAGAGACATAGACGCAGCGCAAGTTTGTTGATTCATGTTGCCACGCCCACTCTAACGCCCACAAACCGCCCAAAACTGCCACGTCCGCACTTTTGAAAAATGTTTCGATATTTTTTCATTTTTGTATTAGTCTGGTAAATTTCTAACGATTTGCCAAAAAAACTTTTTGCCACGCCCTCTCTAACTCCCACAAACCGCCCAAAACTGCCACGCCCACACTTTTGAAAAATGTTTTGATATTTTTTCATTTTTGTATTAGACTTGTAAATTTCTATCGATTTGCCAAAAAACTTTTTGCCACGTCCACTCTAACGCCCTCAAACCGAAAAAAACTGTCAGTGTTGAAGACTCGCCTTCGCACTTCCACTAGCTGAGTAACGGGTATCAGATAGTCGGAGAACTCGACTATAGCGTTCTCTCTTGTTTTTAATTTCAAATTATAACGTACATTTTTCCCTTAATGCGACTGCATTGTCTTTAGAAGCTGCCTGATTTACATCCATGTGTCTCTCGTTTGTCACCGAATGGATTATTCTGTTTACTTGCTCTATAGTTCCGTGTTTTTCTCTGAAGCCAAATTGATGGGCTGGGATAATTTTGTGGGCTCCCATATATGGTATTATGCGCGTTAGAAGGCATTTTTCGAATAATTTGGACAGGCATGATAATAAACTTATTGGTCTGTAAGATGACGGAATCGTGTGATCTTTTCCGGGCTTCGGTATCTGTTCATAAATGAACCCGCCAGTGTTACTGTTTAGTTTGATTTATTGGTTAATTTCAGACACTTAAGATTAATTAGTTCGACACCGATGCGTACGTTTGCTTGCAGATCAAAAATGTGACTAACTTAAGCTTTGGCTGTACTCACGCCATACGATTAAACTAGCATAAGACGTAAACAAGTTACAGTTAGAAGGGAGTTAGAAGTTTGGAAAAGTACTGGGCAAGTCGCGGACAATTACAGCGGTGCGATGCTTGCATTGATTCCGCTGATAAGCTCCGCTGAAGCTGCAGACAAATGATAATGTAAACAAAGATAAAGGGTGACTTGTTCGCGCATACAGGGTGTCTCGTTCCCAAACAGTAACATTATAATAATTGATTTTTTCCATTTCCTTGGATAGTAGCCGAGACTTATGATTCCATTGAAGAGTTTACAGTTGACCTTAATAGCACAGTACGGAAGTTCCATTATCATTTTTGTAGTTATTAGGTCACCGCCTGGAGCCTTTATTTGGTTTTAGCTCCCTGATGACTTTTGTGATCTCGTTCGGCTGAAATGTAGTTTCGAGGTGGATTTGCGGAGGAACATAATCATTTGCTGCGGTGTTCGGCTGGAAGACGCCTCTGAGATGTAAGGCAAATGATTCGGCTCTATCTTTGTCGCTGCGGGCCCAGCACCCTGAAGAATTCCTTATAGGAGTGACGGTTTGAATTGGAGAGCTTAGATTTGGGTGAGCCCTCCACAAGGGATGCTTTGTACTAGTTGGCCAGAGTTTTCCAATATATTTAAGTTGTTAATTTTCAGCTTCTTGCTTCAGGGCCCGGTTTAGATTGCGGGTGGTTTGCCACGCTCGTCGCAGACGCCTCTTTTACAGAACCAGCTGTTCAATTGGCCGGTTGGTTTTGAACTTCTTAAATTCCCCATCCTTCCGTTTAGGGGTTGAGATCCTGGCTGCTGTGACGAGTACCTCTTCCAGTGCGGCGGTGGAGCAGTCGATGTCCGCTTCGATATTTAGTTGGGGAGTTAGCTCAATGTGGGAACTCACATACTTTCTGTATTTCATCCAGTTAGTGTTGTGCGACGTCAGCCTGTGGGGGTGGTCCGCAATTTCTGGGCTTTGAAGAAGGCTTATCAACAAAGGCGAGTGGTCAGATGAGAGATCCGGTAGTGCTATGGCGCTTATTAAATTGCGTGGGATGTTTTTTGTCACCGCGAAATCAATTAGATCTGGGACCTTTTTTGGGTCTGCAGGCCAATATGTGGGGCTACCAGGGGAAACGTAGTCCAGTTTATTGCTCACCTTTATAAGTGCATTATACAGTTGCCTTCCCTTGGGAGTCACGAGGCGTGATCGCCAGTGCGTGTGTTTGGCGTTGTAGTCTCCTGCGGCTATGAAGCGATCCCCCAGAGTGTTATAGAAGTCCATGAATTGACCTTGAGAGATATTAAATCGAGGTGGGCAGTAGACAGCGGCAATGCAAAGGTTGCCGTTTCCTGAGATCACTTTTATGGACGTGGCTTGCAGGTAATTTGTTGCAAACCTTTGATGAAAGTGGTGTTTGATGCGTTCTCTGATTAAGATGCCCGTTCCGCCGTGGGCCTTGCCATCCGGATGATCTGTGCGGTAAAAGGTATAGCCTCTTATATAGAAGTTATATCTCCCTGTGAGGTGCGTTTCAACCAGCAGCATGGCGTCGATGTGATTTACGTTTAGGAATTGAGTTATTTCAAGTTTATGTTCAAGTTTAAATTCCATCATACTTTGTTGCATGGTGAACATCATAGATTCCAATTTGCTTTGCGGCTGCACTGGAACCTGCTGAGCATTTTCTGAGTGAGGCTGGGGTTGATTTTCCATGCCTGTTCTTAGTGCTTCGGCGTAGGAGATTCCCTTGGTTGTATTTAGCTGCCCAAATGATGATCTGGCTGCCTTGGCGAAATGTTGTTGGTGCGTAGCTGTCGCTCGTCGCATGCGACTCTTCAGCTCCTTGTAGACCGCACAGCCTCTGTAGTTTGCCGTATGGTTTCCTACACAGTTGCCACATTTTTTCATTTGGGGGTCTTCTTTGTTTGCGGGGCAGTTTACGGAGTTGTGGAAGTCTCCGCAGACTACACAGACCGTCCGAAGTGTGCAGTATGTCTTGGTGTGTCCATACTCTTGGCAGTTTGTGCATTGAACAGGGCCGTTGCGTTTGTGGGGTTCTTCCACGGTGATTCTTCGATGCAGTAAGAGCTGCAGCTTGTAGATCGGGTGCACTTCGTTTTTCATTAATGCTTTGCTATCTGGTTCGAGCTCGACCTTGAAAAGTGGTTGCGGTTTTTTGTTTCTGTTAACAATATGGCTAACATTGCCAACCGTGTTGGGTGGACTAAGCTTGCGCTTAATCTGGATGTAGCGGTCCATACCAGTCTGTATAGCCGGGCCCGCTTGTTGCTTATCGTGGCTAACTGTTTTTGTTGCCATTTTATTTTGTTGTGCGGCCTTTGGGACCGAACTCGCAGTATTGGTAGTTGGTTTAATTATTGGTGGTGAGTTTACTGCAGAAATTTTAGCACTGCTTGTTGTTGGAGCTTCATTCAGCGAAGCCCGCGGTGATGGGGTTTGGCATTGGTAACTCCATGATGCGGGAGTTGGGGTGAGCAGAGAGGGTGAGCAAGAGCTGGCTCTCTTGCTGTCGACGGTCAGTAGAGTCGAGTTGCTCTTTGTCGACTTCTGATTTTGATCTATATCTCTAGTTGAGAAATAGGAGTAGCAAGCATTTCTTGGGTTGACGGAGCTTCTACGCTCATTCTTTTGATCGCTGCTCATTTTTTCGAGCTTGTTATGCGTGGCACTTATTTGTTTAAATTAGGTAAGCACTTGTATTAATCATAACACTAGTTATGATTATATTTTTCTTTGTTTTTTTAATTGTTAGCGTCTTTTTACACTGTTTGGACTGCTCCAGTCCAATATTCTTTAAGTTTTATTCTTTAAGTTTTCACTATTTCATCCACTATTTTAAATTGTTTTCCCGGAGCTCGCTCGAGACCACGTCCGCTCTATGCGGGAGTGGAGCGCAGAAGAACTATCTCTGATATTTATATTATATGTTGTTTAATTAATTCACATATTCAAATTTGAATTTTAACGATTCTCGCCAAATGGACAAGGTGTGGCAGCCCAGTTGGTCTGGCAACGAAACTCGGTTTGTTTGATCAGTTGGCAGCTCTATCAGCTGGGCCACCCTTGCATTTTTCGCGATCGGATGGTAGCACTATCAGCTGGGCCACACCCGCATTCTTCGCGATAGGTTGGCAGCGCTATCAGCTGTTTAGTCAGCCAGGCCTTCCGCCAAAATTGTTTATATTTTACAATTGACCGAAATAAGAAGTGGTGAATCCTCGTTGTTCCACATGTGAACGTGCAGCAAACAAGGGGTGCAACTTCTGTGCAACTTTGCACAGTCTTCGACTATTTCTGACAGCAACGTCGTTAGAAGTAGTTAAATTTCGCGCAGCGTTTAAAAAACACGTCCGGTTTAGGCGGGAACTGAACTGTGCTGCAGCGTTTCACTAGCTGTAAATACATTTCTTATGGAAATGCGATCAAACACTCTTTGAGTATAGACGTTCCTAGTTTATGCGGAAGCTACGCTTTAGCTTTGAATTCGTTTAGTTCTTGTGTTACAATCATAAAATACAACAAAAATACAAAAATTATTGTGTGGTTGCTGATGAGCACCAACTTACTGTTGTCGACATGAGTGACAGCGACGAAGACCTTACTGTCTTGAACTGGCAGAGAGTAAAATCAAAGCCAAACAAGAGACCATGCCTAGTCTCTCCCGATCTACGCAGAAAAAAAGCTTCTTTGGACGACTCACCAAGCACCAGCGCCAATAAATTCGCTTTCTTAAGCGACGGATTGCCCAGTCAAAGAGTAAACGAAGATAACAAAAAAGCAGATCTCGAATCGGTAAATGAAGACAGCACTACTGACTTTGCTAAGCCCCCACCCATCTTTCTATCTGACGTCAATGAAATAAGTGAAATGCTAGCTTATCTTAATTCAAAAATTAACAAAAATCTGTACCATTATAAAACTCAACGTGATGGACATGTAAGAATAATGGTTAAGACTATCGAAGATTACAGAAAATTAGTTAGAACACTAAGTTATGATTGTGTGAAGTATCACACATATCAGCTTAAGGAAGATAGAGCATTTAGAATCGTTGTTAAGAATTTGCATTTTTCTACAAATATAAATGAAATTAAAAGCGATGTAGAGTCAAAAGGTTATGTTGTTAGGAACATAAGTAATATTAAAAGCCGTGTAACCAAAACGCCACTGAACATGTTCTATGTAGATCTCGAGCCAAACAACAAAAACAGAGATATATATAAAGTAAAACACATTGGTAACGCTATTGTCAACATAGAGCCACCCCGCAAAACCAATGAAATTGTTCAATGCTATCGCTGCCAGGAATTCGGACACACAAAATCGTACTGTGCCAAAACGTACCGATGTGTAAAATGTTCTTCTCGACACCCAAGCAACCTCTGCCCGAAAAATATTGATCAACCAGCAAAGTGTGCCAATTGCAACGAGGAACACGCCGCCAGCTACAAAGGGTGTAGAATTTATCAGGAACTTTTATCAAAAAAATCAACAACTAATCGAAAATTTCTGAATAGCAATAAAGACCAGAGTAAAAATGACTTAGGAAACTCTCAATCTTTTGTTCCGCCTAACAAACCAACATATACCCAACAAAGTAACGATTATCAAACCTACGCCAAAATTGCTACAGGGAATAGCAAAACAAACACTTCACTAGAGAGAATAGAGCAACTTCTAGAAAAACAGTCTGAACTTACTAATAATTTACTTAACATGATTATGTTACTTGTAAACAAACTATGCAAGTAAATCTAAATATCGGTATATGGAATGCCAATGGGCTTTCCAACCATGTAAATGAAATATCCATCTTTATGAAAATGAATGAAATTGACATTATGTTAATCTCAGAGACTCACTTCACCAGCAAATCATATATCAGAGTTGTTGAATATGATATAATCAGAGCTGATCACCCGTCGGGCAGAGCTCATGGCGGCGCAGCTATTTTAATTAAACAGGGCCTAAAATTTCAAATTATGGACAGCATTAGAGAAAACGCTATGCAAGCTGCCACGGTCAAGATCAAATGTTTGCATGCGGACGTATCTGTAACAGCGATTTACTTCCCCCCAAGATTTTCTCTCAAAGAAGAAGACTTTAAGAACTTTTTCCATAAACTTGGAACTCAGTTTATAGTAGGAGGCGACTTTAATGCCAAGCACCCTTGGTGGGGCTCCAGATTGATAAATCCGAAGGGAAGAGAATTGTATAAATGCATACAAAATAACAACATAACAACTCTCTCAACCGGTAAGCCAACATACTGGCCTACTGACAGTAGAAAGATACCAGACCTTATAGACTTCGTAGCATTCCTTGGTATTCCACAATCACACATGCGCATAATGGAAAGCTTTGATCTAAGCTTAGACCATTCTCCAATAATAGTGACGTACAGTACAGTAGCTTATATATTGACAAAACCTTACAAAGTAATTTCTGCAAATACTGACATCAATGCGTTTAAAAGCTATCTGGAAACAAGTATCAGCTTGAATATCTCGCTAAAATCAGGAGAGGAGATAGATAAAGCTGTTGAACTTCTAACAAATAAGATCCATAAAGCAAGCTTTACATCTACGAAGCATCCAGTCAGAAACTCACAACCAAATCAACTCTATCTCTCAGCTGAAATCCGAAGACAAATACAAAACAAGAGAAATTTGCGTAAAAGATGGCAAGAAACCCGTTACCCTGGTGACAAAAGATCCTATAACAAGGCTGCATCTGATCTCAAAAAACTACTGTCAACTTTAAGAAATAAATCCCTCGCTGAATATCTTAGAAACCTAGATCCACATTCTTGTAACCACGAACATAATTTATGGAGAGCAACCAAATATCTTAAGCGACCTGCAAAAAGAAACACAGTAGTCGGAAATAGTAATGGCGATTGGTGTAGATCTGATGATGAACAAGCCAAAGCATTTGCACAACACCTACACTCTGTATTTCAACCAAATGATATTGATAACCCGCAAACAGAGAGAGAAGTAGATAACTTTCTCGAGTCACCATGCCAAATGAGCTTGCCCATTCGTAAAATCAGTATTGATGAAGTTACATCAGAAATTAAATGGTTGAATAATAAAAAAGCTCCAGGTTCGGACAAAATTGATGGTTCAACCTTGCAGAATCTACCACCAAAGTGTATACGATTTCTTACGCTTATATTTAATGCGATCTTAAGAGTTGACCACTTTCCAAGCCAATGGAAATGCGCAGAGATAATGATCCTTAAACCAAACAAGGCAGAAAATGAAGTGACATCGTACCGTCCCATTAGTTTGTTGTCAATATTCTCTAAAGTATTTGAAAAAATACTTTTAAGGAGAATGTTGCCAATATTGGACAAATTCGCTATTATTCCCGAACACCAGTTTGGATTTAGAAGAGGCTACGGAACTCCTGAGCAATGCCACAGGATTATAAATGAAATCTTATTAGCTTTTGAGAACAAAAAGTACTGTAGTGCAACATTTCTTGATGTTCAACAAGCGTTTGATCGAGTCTGGCACAATGGATTATTATATAAAATTAAAAAGTGGCTACCTGCACCATATTTCTTATTATTAAAGTCATACCTAACAAATAGACACTTTTACGTGCAACAAAAAAATGAATCCTCGTCGTTGTTTACTATAAAGTCTGGAGTCCCACAAGGCAGCGTCTTAGGGCCTGTTTTATACACCCTGTACACGGCCGATATGCCAGTTACAAATACCTGCAGTGTGGCAACATACGCTGATGATACAGCTATATTAGCTACTAGTACATCTAAAGAGGAAGCCTCACAACTCCTGCAATCAGAGCTCTGCCTTATTGAAAGTTGGTTCCTGCTCTGGAAAATAAAAGTCAACGCCCTAAGATCTGCGCAAATAACTTTCACATTAAGAAGAGGTAACTGTCCAGAAGTTTTATTTAATGGATCAGCAATCCCACAAACTAACTGCATAAAGTACCTTGGCTTACATCTTGATCGCAGACTAACGTGGAAAGATCACATTAAGGCAAAGCGTCAGCAACTGAGCCAAAAAACTTTGAAAATGACCTGGTTGCTTGGCCGAAAATCGTCAACCACTCTGGAAAACAAAGTCCGTCTATATAAAGCTATACTAAAGCCCGTGTGGTCTTATGGCATACAGCTCTGGGGTACTGCCAGCAACTCAAATATTGAGATCCTACAACGATATCAATCAAAAACACTGAGACAAATTGTTAATGCTCCATTTTATATCTCAAATGCATATATCCATAAAGACTTAGGAATCCCTTATGTTAAAGATGAAATTAAAAAATATAGTAAAAAATATATAGATAGACTAAATCATGAAAACAATTTAGCCATAAGTTTGATTAATAATAATAAGAAGACTTAAACGAATTCACGTGCTCGATCTCCCTCATAGGTAGATAAAAACTATTAAAACATGTAAAATATAGAATATGTAGTAGGGCTTAATGAATAACTACTACCTCTGTTTATTTAATTTTAATTATATAATTTACTTATTGTCAGATTAAGACAGATTGTAAATAAAATGAAGAGAAAAAAAAAAAATGTAAATCCTTTTATATATATTCATGTTCGTCTGAACAATAGTTATATTGAATGCTCTTTTCAGTAGTTAACTTACATGCTATATTTCTCCGGCATACGATGGTATCGGGGTTTTCTCTATTTGGGTGCCAATCATGTTTACTCATAACAAAAATTCTAAAGTTTTCGGCTATTTCCGACGTTAAGTGACCTATTTTTGGAAAAATAGGATACTTGTTTCGGAATTTCTTGCGCTGTTTTAATTTCCCTTTGTTCCGTTGGGTTCACCACATCTGTAATCAAGTTCTTGAAATATCTAAAGGTGGTAGAAAGAAATGCCAATACGGGTAGCTCACACTGAATAACATTGACCACGTCTTTTATTGAGAAATAGTCCCTTCTCCCTGAATAATCTGGTTCCGAAAGCAATACACCGGTTTGTCTGTGGCTTGAATGGTACATGTGAGGAATTCTTCACTGTGGATAGTGGTTCAGCATCCGAGTCTGTTGACATTTTGGCGAGACAGAGCGTCCGCTACCAAATTTTTTTTTCCGGGCTTATAAATTATGTTTGCGTTCTGCTCATCGATGAAGGCTTTCCAATGTTTTTTTTTTCATTCGGGTTCCTGGTTGGTAGTGAATGTTAAGATTCCTAACACCATGTAATGGTTGACTTAAGCATGAGAAGCCGAGGGGTAAAACAGTACCCAAACACTGGTGATTCGTGCTCTCACTCTTCTACTCAGTTATGAATAATGGCGGGTGGAATACTGTGGTGCCTAAGCTCTTTCGGCGATGGGGTGGGTCGGAATGCCTTTCATAACGGTCCACACATACTTTAATTTTTAGGATTCCTGTGGAAACTATAAGTTACTAGGATTGCAAATGCAATACTAAGAGGAATAAAAGAAGAAAAGTGAAGAAAAAAACAAGACAGAACGCTATAGTCGAGTTCCCCGACTATCTGATACCCGTTACTCAGCTAGTGAAATTGCGAAGGAGAGTCTTCATCACTGACAGTTTTTGGCGGTTTCTGGGCGTTAGAGTGGGCGTGGCAAAGAGTTTTTTAGCAAATCGAATGACTAACATGAATCGACAAACTTGCGCAGCGTCTATGTCTCTGGAGTCTGTATGCCTTTTACTCTTCGAGTAACGGGTATAAAAACGGAACTCGCAAAGTGAAACAGAACAGGCTACCGACGGCAGCAATACTAAACGGTAGCAAGGTCTTTGGTGGAATTTGAAAATCGCTTTCTCTACCCAACCCGACCGTAATCTTCACGATGGCATCTTCAAAGATTTCCTATAGAGACTTCCGATCTTATTCAAGTTGCCATGTCAACTCAGGATAATTACAGGTTTAGCAATTCATGATTTTTAAAGTTCATATAATACTTTTATTTACAAAAGCGGCTGTATGGCCGAACAAACAAGATGTAGTAATAGTATTCATTTATGCATCTTGTGCGCCTACTGAAAACAAGTTAAGAAAACTAAGAAAATCTCCTTCATTTACTTAAACTACTATCGAAAGTTCCATTCATTACATTTCCTAAGATCTAAGGGTATTGACGATGTTAAATAATTTTTTAAGGTCTTAACTTAATATTTATGGTTAATTATTGGGGTTTCTGTCAAATAAACTATGCATAAGGTTAGAAATATTTTGAATAATAATGCTAGGTCATATGGAGTCGAACGTTTTTTCGTAATGGGTTCTCGAGTATTTCAATTTCGGTTAATTTCACTGTTTAGATATATAGTTTTTTTCAACCACCCCTTAATCTTTATATTAATTTTAAAGGTTCTTGTAAGAATGTAGGTGTGGCATACGCTACGTCAATACGGAATTACTCTTAGCTTTAGCCCCTTAACTATAAAAATTATGGGGCTACATGACTGCGGTTACGAAACGCACTCTTGCAAGTCGACTTCCGTATGGTCTAGCAACCACCACATTCGCTACTTAAATCTTAACGGTCATGGTTTTGTTTTTCATAAATTATCCTGGCTGGTAAAAGTAACTGGTGCGGATTAGCTCATCCTGCGGTGCGGACTCCTAGTAGTTGTTCTACTGCGCACCGATATATATAGATAGGTCGGTGTGTCCAATCAGTGAATAATCGAAAGGGAAGCCTTCGCGATGTTAGCGTAGCTAGTAATAATAACGCTAGGGGCTCCAAGGCGAGGCAACCACCGCGAAGAACACAGTTGCCACTTAAACTTTTGGGAGAGTCTCGTTTTCCCTCCAGTACGGGAACAGATCACGTCACAAATCGGCGCAGTGGCGCCTTAGATACTTTTGGGTTACAATAGAGATATTTTCATAATTTTTTTTTAAATGAAAGGTACCTTTTGATTACGTGGTCATTCAATATGGTGTGATAAATAGTAGATTTTATACTCGAAAATTAATGTTTTTGGAGGCAGTTTTCTCAATTTTTATCCGATTTCGACAATTTCTTTTCAGTTGGTTTTTCTGAAAATGCTAATATGGTACATATTTAATGTTTTAAAAACAAAAAATAAATACATTTTACAGAATTTTTTCTTTTATTTTTTGTATTTTTTATTGTGTCAATTTTTCATTTATTTTTACCTTTTTTTGCCATTTTTTTCAAAATAATCATTCAATTTTACTTTATTTAATATTTTTGAAGAATAGTTAATCATTATACATTCATTTAAAATCATTACAAAGTCAGGGATTTAAAAACAAGCCGCCAATACAGGAAAAAATGTATGCCCGCCATACAATTTCGTACTGCGCAGCGACTGCGCTTGTAGCAGAATTGGCACTAAGCCGCACGTTTTTACGCTGAGTTGAAAGTATCTTTTGCCTTGGAAATTCGGTCTGGAACGTCTGGGGACCCGATCTCTTTTGAATATGATAAAGAACATATTCAAGAACAACACCTTATACGCCAAACCCATAAGTCGGTGTAAGATCTCTTTTTTTTTACCTATCAAAGTTGAAAAATATGTGAAAACAAGAGAAAACGCTATAGTCGAGTTCCCCGACTATCTGATACCCGTTACTCAGCTAGTGAAAGTGCGAAGGAGTCTTCAGCACTGACAGTTTTTGGCGGTTTGTGGGCGCTAGAGTGGGCGTGGCAAAAAGTTTTTTGGCAAATCGATATAAATTTATAAGACTAATACAAAAATGAAAAAATATCAAAACATTTTTCAATAGTGTGGGCGTGGCAGTTTTGGGCGGTTTGTGGGCGTTAGAGTGGGCGTGGCAACATGAATCGACAAACTTGCGCTGCGTCTATGTCTGAGGAGTCAGTATGCTTAATCTCAACTTTCTACCTTTTGTAGTTCCTGAGATCTCGACGTTCATACGGACGGACAGACGGACGGACAGACGGACATGGCCAGATCGACTCGGCTATTGATCCTGATCATGTATATATATACTTTATATGGTCGGAAACGCTTCCTTCTGCCTGTTACATACTTTTCAACGAATCTAGTATACCCGTTTACTCTACGAGTAACGGGTATAATTATTACTTCGGTAAAACAGGAATGCCTGCACGTGCAAAGAATATTATACATTTATTCGACCTTGGTTTTACCGAGATTTGATGACTCTTTCCATAGAGACCATAACAAAGCCGGTCGGTTACATATTTTAGCTAAAAATCGACCGCAAAGTCAGAATTTTCTACAAAAAAAACCTGAATTTTTTGCAACCCAAAAAAGGTTCAACTTTAAACACGTGTAACTTCTAAAATACTGAACCGATTTTAATTTTTTTGGATTCAACCCTTTTGAACTATTACCTTTCGAATGCGATATCCCATGCAACGATCCGTTGTCATCAAAAATTAGATTTTTGTATAGTATATGTAGCTTTTGCGCCATTGTGCGACGCAAGTAAGTAGTTGCGCTTAACCTCTAACTCTATTAAGAGACTTGCACAATAATTTAGCAGGGAATTTTTCTGGTTACGAAAAGAGCGAGACTGTAGCCGCGTGGGCATTTATATACCGCCAAATTCCAATAAATATAGCTGTGCTCCTATTGGAAAGTTGGAAGACGCTCTCAGTGTTGGGCAACATTTTCGGACATGTAAACCGATGACTAGACTGAGGTTATCGACCCCAGCCTAAAAGCATACCCACTTAATGAACTAACCCAACCATAGAGTTAAGTTCTCAGGTGTACCTGGCCAACATTACATTTACAATTTGTTCTATCTGCAAATTCTTCTCGCTTACCATGCAGACCTTTACAACCATTACGCTTATTTGTGGCAAACCTGGTTACCCCGCTATGATCGCGAGATTATTGTTATCGGACGGCCGCCTTGAGACACTGCTCCCACTCCGTAGTCAGACGCATCATGTAAGATCAAAAGGCTGTTTGCAATTTGGGTAGGACAGCATTACATCTTCGCAAGCTTGTATATTTGTAAGTCTATTACAGGCTTTGTTTTGCTCTGGTGAAAATTCAATTATAACCTTTCCTGAATAATTGGCTTTTTCAGCCTGTGCGTTGACCTGACTTTGCCAATGCACAAGCTAAACAACTTCCAGCGAATGGCATAATAAACCGTCAAAGTCCAGTTATAAAAACCCTATATGGGTCGCCGACAAAAAAAGCATCGACCTTCCTGTTTTCCTCCCTGCTTTATAACGTGGCTTTCCTTTCGTTTTAATTTACTTATTCGCGGCCAACACTGTGTCGCCGTGGCTATAGGAAATAGGGTCGCCCCATACTTATTGTGGAATTAAATTATTGTGGAATGAAATTCGCAAGTTCCTGTCTTTGCTCTATTAATTCTTTAACATCTTCTAATCCTATAATCCGTCCAATTCTGATAACTTATCCGGTTAACGGTCGAAAAATAGGTCTGATGGCTTAGTACTGGTCACCGAGTGAACCGAGCTGTTATACCTAGCAACCAATTCCCTACCCTTAAAGCCAGGGTGCTTTTCAATCATCTGTAAATTTCGAGGAAGGTGGAGTGAAACCTCTCGATTTCCCATTAACTTATCTTTTCTGCGTAAGGACGTTCAAGACGTTCGGGACAAGGAAAGTCTCCGAATTAAGACGCGGGTAGCTGAGGTCCAATACGACGAAGCACGGGTATCCCGGAGGCATGCAACAGACGAGGTCAGACCTAGGAGGGCACCAGAAAAGCAGCAGGGATTGTGGTGTAGACCCGGTGGACTGTGTAGGAGACCGCGTACTTGCACCCGGCGATAGCCTGGTGTCTCCGTGCGATCCGAGCAGGCGTGGTACCGGCGCCACCAGTCCGAATAGACGTGGGGTTGGCGTGTTGCGGTTTCACAGGCGTTTGCCTTGGGGAATCGCAGCCGTTAGCTTCCGTGAGGTTGCGTACGACAAGAATTGTCAGCCCACGTGACGAGCGCCCAACAACGAAGGTCCGCGCCACCCAGGACGACGAGAGCGGCGAGACAGCGGAACCAGGCCGCCGAGCAGACCATCCAGGTCCGACCGCACCGGCAGGAGAGAACACACAAAATCTACTGAGCTAGCCGCACGTATTCCGGAGCGAGCAGACAAACAAAATCAGTTCGTTACAATCGTCAAAAAAATTTAGCCTGGGGAGAATGAAGAAAGTGAGGGTAGAACTGTTGCCCAATGGCTCAAAAGATCTGCCCGCCAAGCCGTGTGTTATTCACACACTACCGCTGACCGCATCTGGCGGCAGTCCTAAGGCTGCTAAAATTATTGTTTAATCAATAATTGTAATTAAGCCCAATATTTTTTTTTGGTATACTAGGTAAGGGGCACCTGAGAGCCTTCAATCATAAAACTTGGGCCTTCTTCCATGGCCGCCTCTGGACCAGCCGTTGCCTTCATTATGTAAAGGCCTACAATTTCCTTGGAAAAAAGGGCGTGAAAGTTTGGTGGGCTTTTCGGGCGTCACAGTGGGTGTGTCCAAAATATTTTAGGCATATTAATAGACAAATAATAAAACTAAAAAATCAACACGTTTTTTAAAAGTGTGGTCATGACAGTCTTGTCTGGTTTGTTTGTGTTAGAGTGGGCGTGGGAAAAAAATGTGGTATACTTATAGCAATTGGCAAGAAAAATAGTAAAATGACAAAACATTTTTGAATAGTGTCGGTGTGTCCAAATGTTTTTGGCATATTGATCGAATTGGCAAATGACCTTATAGATTTTACAGTTTCCAAGATCTCGACGTTTGTATAGACGAACAGATGAACTTGGCAAGTGATGAAGAATCAAGTGATCATGAATACTCACTTTTTAATTAGTTTATAAAAAAATATTATCCGAATAATTAATTTTTAATTTCGCAACGACGAAAACGAAAGAGAAATGCGTGTGCCCGGGGTGAATTCAATTTTCGACATTATCTTCTATTTTACATATATGTTCTTAGGCCTAGCTTAACAGAGGTTGGCGAGAGAGAGCTTTATTATGCTCCCGTCTTCGCCCTAAACTAACTTACACTAGACTTCAAGTTTTTTCCTTCTTCATCTGCCAACAATAAACAACAAAAAATAAACAATGACCGACAATATGGGTTCAGCCAACATATGTATTTTTTATTGGGAAAGGCTTCATCCTAAGTGTTATATAGATATCTACAAATACGGCTACGAGTAACGGGTACAAAGATCTTTTATTGTTATTATTTTATAAAATCAAAAATTCTTAAGTGCAATACAGCTTCTTTTTTTTAGGATTTCCAATTCATCAGTTCGAGTTATCCACGAGGATCATCCAAATCAAAATGTACTGTGAGTGATAATTTTCGACATCAGTTACAGTCCCTCATAGATGTTCTCCAAAATACAAAGCCTTGGTAAGTTTGCAATTTCGTTTTTATGCCTGTTACTCGTAGAGTAAAAGGGTATACTAGATTCGTTGAAAAGTATGTAACAAACAGAAGGAATTGTTTTCGACCATATAATATATATATATATTCTTGATCAGGATCAATAGCCGAGTCGATCTGACCATGTCCGTCTATCCGTCCGTCTGTCTGTCTGTCCGTCTGTCTGTCCGTCCGTATGAACGTCGAGAACTATAAAAGCTAGAAAGTTGAGAATAAGCATACAGACTCCAGAGAAATAGACGCAGCGCAAGTTTGTCGATTCATGTTGCCACGCCCACTCTAACGCCCACAAACCACCTAAAACTGCCACGCCCACACTTTTGAAAAAAGTATGTATATTTTTTAATTTTTGTAGTAGTCTTGTAAATTTCTATCGAGTTGCCAAACAATTTTTTGCCACGCCCACTCTAACGCCCAGAAACCGCCCAAAACTGCCACGCCCACACTTTTGAAAAAAGTATGTATATTTTTTAATATTTGTAGTAGTCTTGTAAATTTCTATCGATTTGCCAAAAACCTTTTTGCCACGCCCACTCTAACGCCCACAAACCCTCAGAGTTAAAGACTCTCCTTCGCACTTGAAATAGCTGAGTAACGGGTATGAGATAGTGAGTAGTTTATCACTTAAGATAACTTAATAATGATAACATAATAATCCTAATCTGTATGTAATTCGTCGCCGCTAAGCCTCGGTAGCCGGCGGTATTCAGGTTGACGTGGACTCCGCCGTCGACCGTATTGCGAACCTTGCAGTTCTCACCGTGCTCCAATTGCACGGCAAGCGGTCAGCGCTCCAACGGCGGATATCGCCACGCTAAGTCGGCACGGGGTGCCAGCGTTCCCGTGATTGGTACGGCGGATGCCTCCGTGCTGAGTCGGCACTGGGTGTGGGGAAAGTTGGAACCAAGCGGTTAGTACTCCACCATTAATTCATATACATATATTCTTTTTTTGAGTTTGAATTAAAAACATATTCATTCCCTAAGCCGTAGTGATATGAAATAATCCAAATTGGAATGTTCTATGTAAATATATATGCGGTTTAGTTATGCAGCCCGCAGCCAACAGCTGCTCATCATTCGGATTGCAACGGCTAGATCAGAGAGTTTGTTTGTTCGTCCGGCTCGACTGGGACTTAGGATGTTATGGGGACAGGGTGTATCGTCCGTGATATAAGCTAGCGCTCCTCCCCGAACCACCTTTGTTGACCAAAGACTCCACCATTCCCTCTTGCTAATGCCAGGCACTCGTCGCCTTTGCCAAAATACCACCTGCGGGCTCGACCGGGGCTTAGGATGTAATGGGGCAGGGTGTATCGTCCGTGAGATAAGTTAGCTCTTCTCCCCGAACCACCTTTGCGACCAAAGACTCCACCGTCCCTTTCTGACCACGCTAGGTCCTGGTGTTTGCTTGTCCTTCGCTTGCGGAGATCCTCTTCGGATGCCCTCTCCGACGCTCAATTGTACTTCAACTATTCCGCCGTCGACCTCCGCGTACTTTCACTGACCGCTTCACTGTATAGTTCTCCACGCACTTTTCCTGATCGACTGTCTGCCTGTATGGCACTCCTCGTACTCTCTCCTCTCGCATTCCAGCCGTCTTCTTTGTTGCTAGTCCGATCTCCTGCACCCGGATTTGTGGGGAGTTTTAAGCTGTTAAATCTTTATCTTGTGACACTTGCTCATTTGCCTTCTGCATAGCAAGGTCACTTTACTTTCAATCGGTTCGGTAGGCGCACTGCCGCCGTTTTTATAAAGTTTGTAATTGAAGTCGTGGAAAATCGGT
Source organism: Drosophila teissieri (assembly GCF_016746235.2). NCBI lineage: Eukaryota > Metazoa > Arthropoda > Insecta > Diptera > Drosophilidae > Drosophila > Drosophila teissieri. Next base: position 511,600 of record NC_053032.1, read on the forward strand.
AAAATATGAGACCGTGTTATAAATAACCATTATTGTTAAAAATAAGAAATTATAAATAATCGCCTGAAACTTTGTATGAAAATAATCTCGCTTAAAAATCTCGCTCATTGCCTCATCATTTGGTGAACTCAACGTGATCGGTAACATTTCTTTTTATCGTCAACTCAAAAACAGTTAAACTAATTTCTGTGGACTTTTGTGTGTACATGAGCGGCTGTACTTTTTCGCCCCCAGGTACTGATTTACGCCAAGCATTCTCGCGTAGCGGCAGTTGCACCATCTCGCTTGCTCTCGTATCATTTTCGGTTTCATTGCTTCCGCACATAAGCATTCACGCGAAGCGGCAGTTTAGCCCGTGTCGCTCGCCCGCGTTCTCGGTTTCTTCTTTGCCTACCGCCAAATTCGTGTCGTTTTGGCTGTGCAAAACGAATTGACTTTGTGCATTAACACACATCATTGCTATTGTGTGTGCAGTTTGGTTGCCGGTGCAAATACAGTACTTGTACAACTGTACACCATTGTGTGTATTGCCCGGTTCAAAATTCAGTTCTTGAAAACTGTCCCTGGAGGAGCTGGACATCGATCAAATAGGAAGTGAGTTGCGTGACCAGTTCAAAGACATTGTCTTTGAAATGCGGTATGTTGTACTAACGAAACTCAGTAGACGCAAAGCGCAAGAGATTTCTTGTTCAACTATGCGTCAAGATCCCGGAACTGAGTAGCCTTTTGGTTCTCTATTTCTACGACCGAATGTGCCTGACTTGAAGCTACCAACCTTTAGTGGAAATTATACCGAATACACAGATTTTATGTCGATAAAAACCCAATACTGGCTGACATGGAAAAGCTTGAACACCTCAAGTCTGGCCTAAGAGGTCCCGCTTTGGCTGCCGTTGCTGCTTTAGAGGTCACTGGTTACAACAATAAGCGGCTTCAAGGCTCACATTTCGGCGATCATGAACATATTACAGGTAGAGAGTTCATCTTCTGGAAAGCTTCGTGAACTATCCAACCAAATAAATTTGCGTTTACCGGGCACCCCTGTGGAATTATCCGAGTGTATTCTCCTTTATTGTCTTGTCCAAAAGGTCGACCGTGAAACACAGCTATTATGGGAGGATGCTGCGTCCACTGAAAGGCTACCCGTCTGTGGTGAATTTGTTAAATTTCTGGAGACAAGATGCCAGAAATTTGAAAACATCGAACGTACCAATGCTGCACTTGGAATCATGCCACAGGTTGAAAAACCTGTGTCGCCACTACCCCTGTCGCTTGCTGCCCCGGTTTCAATGCTGTAGACCACATAATTTTTGGTTGCCCACAATTCAGAAGACTTTCGCCCCAAGATCGCTTACATGAAGCAAAAAGGTTGGGTGTATGCCAAATCTGCCTAAAAGGTGGAAATCACCTACGACATTGTAATGCCGATCGCTGTGTAATGGTCGACATGGTAAGAGAGAAGAATGCAGATAAAAAAAATTGTAAATGCAATGTTGGCCAGGTACAACCAAGAACTTAACTTTATGGTTAGTTCAATAAGTGGATATGCTTTTAGGCTGGGGTCGATAACCCCAGTCGAGTCATCGGTTATTATTACTGCGTAGGACAATCCCTGGCTACTGATAATTCAAACAATTGTCTTTCCGGGAACTATGCCAACATCACGAAGCCTTCCTCTTCGATTACATTCATTGATTGGACACACCGACCTATCTATGTATATCGATGCGCAGTGAAACCGCTACCAGAAGTCCGCCCCGTATGATGAGCTAATCCGCATCAGTTACTTTTACCTTTTGTTTTATGAAAAACAAAACCAGGACCGTCAGCGGATAAGGGGTTAAGATTAAAGTAGTGCAGGTGGTGGTTGCTGGACCATACGGGAGTCGACTTGCGAGAGTGTATTTCGTAACCGCAGTCATGTAGCCACTTAATTTTGATAAGTAAACTAGACTGACCCGGTGGACTTCGACCCACCTAGCCGTGATTTAATTCATGCTATATAAACAAAAACATTTTTTCCCTGTGTAGCATGAAAACAACTAATGAAAACTCCCTATAATTTTTTAATAATGAAAAATTCAAAAAACAAATATTACCAATGAAACCAATTATTTTTAAAATTTTTCAATTTCCACAATAAAACAACTGAAATTTCCAAAAATGATCTAAATTCAAAAAACTCGAAGAACGTAAGATCCCAATAAACAGAGATACGAAATAATGTTCGGCATTTATCACTTTTCTCTTTTTGTTTTTTAAATGAACGTCTTTTTGTTTAAAATAAAGTTCAAAATATAGTATTTGTAGAAGCCATGAGCTATGCACACATGGTATAAATTACACTGATGAGACCCACGCCACGTATGTAAGTACAGTTGTCAATAAAGCTGAGATCTCATTAGCGGGAGCTGAAAACTGGCCGACGTTCAAACAGCTGAGAGCTCATTTGTTGGAGCTGAAACATGGCTGACCTTTCCCGTTTCAAATTTTGTTGAGAGGGTGAAAATGGACGGTAAAAAATAGGGGATGTTGATAGAAGGGTGAAACCTTAGGGTTATACGCATTTTCTAATGCCACGGGTGGACAACCCTTATCGGTTAGGGGTACAAAAAATAGATGTTACCCGATTGCCAGGCCTACAGAATATACTCTCCAAATTTCATCAAAATCGGTCAAGTTTCGGAGGAGTTCGGTTACTAACAATGTGACAGAAGAATTTTATATATAAGATTAATCCCCACTAACATCGACAATATATATCATAATTTCATCGCTGGAAGGCCTTTCAACGCTGGAACTGTACAAATGTAAGTCCGTAAAGCTAAGAATAATTCCGTATTGTCGTAGCGTAGTCCATACCTACATTCCTACAAGAACATTTAAAATGAATATAAGGATTTGGGGGTGGCAGAAAAACTACAAAAACAATATATCTAAGCATTGAAAGTAACCGAAATTGAAATACTAGAGAGCCCGTTACGAAAGAAATTTTTTTTTTATATTTCATAAAGTGACCTCATTTGGCCTAGCATTATTATTTAAAATATTCCTAACCTTATGCATAGTTTGTTTAATAGAAAACCCAATAACTAACCATAATCATTAAGATAAAACCTTACAAAATTAATTAACTTTGTCAATACTATTAGATCTTAGGAAATGTAATGAATTGAAATTTCGATACTAGTTTAAGTAAATGGAGGAGATTTTCTTACTTTTCTTATTTTGTTTTAATAAGGCGCACAATGAAGTTGCATAAGTGAATACTTTTACTAAATCTTATTTGTTAAGCCTCTTTTGTAAATAAAGGTGCAATATGAACTTGAAGAAATCATGAATTTCATTATATCTTCGAAGATAGAGAAGGTAGAGAAAGCGAGGCTCAAATTCCACCTTGCTACAGTTGAGTCTGTAAAATTTTTCTGTTTCACTTTGCGAGTTCCGTTTTTTTTTCAGTTTTCTTATTTTATCCCTCTTAGTATTGCATTTACAAGCAAAGTAACCTATAGTTTCCGTAGGAATCCGAAAATTTAAAGTATGTCTGAACAGTTACGACCCACCCCATCGCCGAAATAGGTAAGGCACCAGACGATTCCACCCGCCATTATTCATAACTGAGTAGAAGAGAGAGATCCCGAATCACCAGTGTTTGGGTACTGTTATACCCCTCGGCTTCTCATGCTTAAGTAAACCATTACATAACTTTTGGCGCCTAACACGTGGGGCATGCAACGGCACGACTACAACGTTCAGTGGTATCGATTTTTTAATCCAATTTATTGTCCTTTGTGGGATTTTCCAAGGATACTGAAGTGTTGAAGTAGTTAGATCGGCGTGTTCTTTCTATCGCCCTTCAGAGAAAAAAGTGCGACCCTTAATTAGGCTACGACGTTGCAAATCGGACGCGGATACCGAGAAACCTTGAAGGAGCTTACACCAACCCATGAATTTAGCATAAAACAAGAGAGAACGCTATAGTCGAGTTCCCCGACTATCTGATACCCGTTACTCAGCTAGTGAAAGTGCGAAGGAGTCTTTAGAACTGACAGTTTTTGGCGGTTTGTGGGCGCTAGAGTGGGCGTGGCAAAAAGTTTTTTAGCAAATCGATAGAAATTTATAAGACTAATACAAAAATGAAAAAATATCAAATCATTTTTCAAAAGTGTGGGCGTAGCAGCTTTGGGCGGTTTGTGGGCGTTAGAGTGGGCGTGGCAAAAAGTTTTTTGGCAAATCGTTAGAAATTTATAAGACTAATACAAAAATGAAAAAATATCAAAACATTTTTCAAAAGTGTGGGCGTGGCAGTTTTGGGCGGTTTGTGGGCGTTAGAGTGGGCGTGGCAACATGAATCGACAAACTTGCGCTGCGTCTTTGTCTCAAGAATCAGTATGCTTAATCTCAACTTTCTACCTTTTGTAGTTCCTGAGATCTCGACGTTCATACGGACGGACAGACGGACGGACAGAGGGACGGACAGACGGACATGGCCAGATCGACTCAGCTATTGATCCTGATCATGAATATATATACTTTATATGGTCGGAAACGCTTCCTTCTGCCTGTTACATACTTTTCAACGAATCTAGTATACCCTTTTACTCTACGAGTAACGGGTATAATCAGCTATTCGTAAATCTTGTGTCCCTAACTATTAATGCTCTTTTGTTCAGTGGTGGGAGTTTTTACAGGGTATCTATCGCTTATGTGCAAGCGAAAGGGACGAGCACTTAAGGAATATTGATGATTTCACTTTGATCGGATATCAATACTTAATGATCGCTCAGATGGTAGAGTATGGTTTCCACAGGGCGCTACTGTTGCAAATTCCTAAAAACACATCTGATAGCTCTGTGAGTTGCGAGTTGTCAGTAAAAATACGTTCTAGAAGTATATGTTTACTGGAACTTGTGAGGATGCAACTTAATGCTTCCACTTACCGAACAGAAACCTGTAGAAAGTTTGTCAACGCACTCGTTTCAATCGGGAAATCATACTTTCAATAATCCAGTCATCAGCGCTAGTTATAGATACGGCAGTTAGTTATAGAATCGGCAGGCCGATCTTATTAAGTTGCCACCAAATGTAAAATTCAGGAAACGAAAACTAAAGAAAAAAATTAAAATAACCAGCAATGCCAGTAGTGAATACGCCTCCCAGAACATCTTCGGAAGGTAATATGGAGAATAATTGCACCCTTTGTTCAACGGTTATAGATAACACCAAACCTTGTTATTCTTGTTTGGATGCGAGTCAAAGTACCGAGCACCGTGAGGGTATTTCTAAACCCGGGGTAGGCCCCGTTCGGGTAGACCAGTCAGAACCATCGACTAACGTCGATTTCAAGCGGTGGATTAAAATACACTTAAAGATATGATAGAGCAAACCATCACCAGGGATTTATCGCTTTTATCCATACAGAATCTTCCTGCACCAAGCAACTCCCAAAGGCCGGACATGACTCGGAAGCAAGCCTCTTTCAGTTCGTCCTCAATAAGTTCTCGGCAGACAGTCGACATCATGCAAATGGGGATGGATCTACGGACGGGTTAGGCGTTGAAGAATTTATATATTAGAATAAAAGCGCTCACAGACGAAACCTTGGGGAGTGACTTTGCATGTATGTGTAAGAACATGCATGTACCCTTTAGTACCAGTCCCTAAGGATTCCCTAAGGAATCCCTTGGGAGTCCCCAGGACTCCTAGAGGAATCCTAGGAGAAGTCTCCATACAAATCGGCAAGGAATTTCCATACAACAGGCGTTCGTGACGAGGAATTCGAAGTTCCCGAGGAAATCCTCTGGAATTCCTCGGTATTCCTCGGGAATATCGAAAAATAAGCAAGGGATTTTCCCGAGGAATTCCCCAGGAATTCCCGAGTAATTCCTGAGGATTTTCCCAAGGAATTCCTTGGGTATTCCTGAGGATTTCCTGTGGGATATCGAAAAAAAGGCAAGGGGTTGTCCTGATGAATTCCGCAGGAATTCCTCAGGTATTCCTGGACGAATTCCTCAGGAATTACTCGGGAATTCCCTGTAAATCTAGAAAAATCTCCCAAAAAATGTATTTAAATGTTAAATTATATTTTTATTTTTTCTTTTATTACATTAATTTTTTCTTATTTTTGTTTGCGATTAAAAAATGCAAGTGCGGCCAGTGGGGCAAGGCCTTCTCCGGTGGCTGCTGGGCTGGCCTCCTAATGTGCTTATGCTATCTGTAAAGAAAAATATATAAATAATATACATATATTAATATAATGTAGTTTGGAATGTAATTAGCTATGCTAATTTACCAATGCGAAACACTACTTACCGGTTTTATATATTTCACGTTGAAAATTTTCCTTACACCACTTGTCACGTTCTACAATTTAAAGAAAACGCAAAAGAAAAGGGGTGACGGAAAACGAACCCGAAAATTCTGACAGGCGTTTGCCAGGGTATTTCCGACCATAATGATCCCGTGTAATTAGAATTACATAGAGAAATAATTAAAAACAGACGCATTTGCGTTGCCTATAGCGACAGTTTAATTTCTTACAAAACTTGAAATCCTAAGATCAACAAATATAAATTATATATACAGACAGAAAAAACCAGTCAGAGATCTAGAAGGTAACCTCTTATCCAATGATGACGCACAAATCCGAAGATGGCGCCAACACATCATGGGAATTGCCACACCACATCACCAAACGTGGCCATAGACTACAGGAGTGTTGTGCCGTCAAGTGGGAGTAGCAGGATACCCTCTGCACCCCCGAATGTAAGAGAAATCGTGAATGCAATAAAGAAGCTGAAGCACAACAGGGCAGCTGGCGAAGACAACATACCAGCCGAATTGCTTCAAGTTGACACCCAACTAATGGCTGAAACATTGCATCCACACTTCTCACGCATATGGGAAGGCGAGACGGTGCCAGACTCCTGGAAAAACGGAATCATTGTGAAGCTTCCCAAAAAAGGCGACCTTAGTGACTGCAACAACTGGAGAGGGATAACGCTGCTCAACACCAGCTACAAGATCTTGGCTATACTTCTGAACGAACGCCTCCAGGAAAAAATTGAGCCAACAATACGAGACGAACAGGCAGGCTTCAGACCACACAGGAGTTGCGTAGACCAGGCAAATACACTACGCATAATAACCGAGCAAGTTGTGGAATGGAGAGCCCCGCTTTACCTCCTGTTCATCGACTTCACGAAGGCATTCGACTCAGTTGAAAGAGCAGCAATATGGTGAGCACTTGCAAGAAAAGGAGTACCTGCAAACCTCATCGCCATCATCAAATCGATGTATGACGATGCCAACCTGGCGGTACTGCACAATGGAAAAACTAGTGCACCTTTCCAGACGAACACCGGAATTCGGCAAGGATTCCCGCTGTCACCACTCCTCTTCAATATCGTAGTCGACGAGTTAATGAGCGAAGTATGCTCTTCCAAGCGCGGAATTTCGTGGAACCTCACCAGACACCTAGAGGACTTGGACTACGCAGACGACATCTGTCTCATATCGCACAGACTCGGCGACATACAGAGGAAAAGTGACGACCTCGTCAAGATAGCAAGCAGCGTAGGAATCGAGATAAACATAGCGAAAACAAAAGCTATGCGCTTCAACCACTCCAGCCAAGGAAACATTAACATAATTGGGAACCCAATCGAGTTCATTACGAGTTTCCCATACCTTGGCACCATCATATCCAACAGTGGTGGAGTGGATGATGATGTCTCCAGTCGTCTTGGCAAAGCCCGCTCAGCATTTGGGAGACTATACCGCATATGGAGAGTACGAAAAATCAGCCGACGAACAATGCTCAGGATCTACAATGCGTGTGTGAAATCCATACTGCTATACGGAAGTGAGACATGGCTCGCCACGAAGAAAATAACGCAGAAGCTACAGGCTTTCAGCAACAAATGCCTGAGAGTCATATGTGGGGTATTCTGGCCAAACAGTATAGCCAACACAGAACTGTGGCGCGTTACAGACGAGTCCCCGATTCATATACAAATAAGGAAAAAAAAAATGGATGTGGATAGGGCACGCTCTCAGAAGAAACCCGAGTAGCATTGTGAGGATGGCACTAGACTGGAACCCCCAAGGAAGCAGGCGAGTAGGAAGGCCAAGAGCAACCTGGAGAAGAACCGCTCACCAAGAACTAGCCCAAATAAACACTACATGGGAAAGTGCAAAACAGACAGCTCAAAATAGAGTTAGATGGAAAGCTCTCGTAGAAGCCCTAAGTTCCCGAGAGGAATAGAAGGAATTAAAAAAAAAAAAATACACTTAAAACTATATAAATATCCCACCAATTATTAGATCGGTATTTAGAAGTCTATACATTGCGTTTTTTCTCGACTCTGATTTTGTCTCCTCTCATCTTTCAGTCTCATTTTCGGTCACTGCTCCGAACTACTTCGAAAAAAAACCAACAAATATGAACTGCAGGCAGAGGCAGCGGCAGAGCCACGACAGAATTCGGCTTGACTTTGGTGTTTGAAACTTTGCTAGAAAAAGCCTGTGAGATTTGTTTTTGTTTTTCGAACTCTGGCGAGGAAAAATACGGGCGAGGAATTTTGGTACTGAAGGGTATTGTTTACCGGTAAGGCTAGATCCTGGTATTGGAGATACCACGAGCAGGTAGATGGAATAGTTTGGTTAAACATTTGTGCGTCACTCCGTCCTAAGGGCTAGATCCTGGTATTAGAGATACCACAAGCAAGAAGATGGAATAGTTTGGTCAAACATTTGTGCGTCACTCCGTTTAAATTAAAAGACCACATAAAAAAGCCTACGATGGCCAACAGCATTCCGATGCGATTGCGTCTATATGAAAAACAAGTGAAACACTATGCTGAAATAAGGAAGAGTCTATTTCAGGATATAAAGCTGCACCGCAATCGGCGCACGCTTAGATTAAAGTCATTCTATGCCGAGGCTAAGAGAAATAAACAATTACAAATTGCCACTATTTTTAACAAGTCAAGTGATTTGCGAAGCTATGCTGAAGTATCGTTCCTGGGGTATACAGAACTTGATCTGTTGGACACAGGAGCGAAACTTAGTTGTCTTGGAGAAGTGCTAGCACATTCAAGCACATTCAAGTCATCCTGAATTTAAATCTATAAAATCGCGAGCTAAGACAGCAAGCGGTAAGAACCAAAACGTAACCGGGTTTCTAGACATTGAACTAATCTACAATAAAGTTAGGAGGTCCCTGCGATTATATATTATTCCCAGCGTCAAACAAAGACTGATTCTTGGAGAACGTTCCAAATGGCTCCAAATATTATATCATCCGTAAATGCACCAACCGAAGAAAATAAGTTGGCCGGAGAATACATGTATCTCTTAACGTCGTCCGAAAGTCAGCTATTAGCAGTAGTAAAGCAATCATTTACAAAAGCTTCAGAGACATTAGGTCGCACTTCACTTATTGAACATTGCATCGAAGTCGGAAATGCAAAGCCCGTTAAACGGAGGTTCTATCGAGTCAGTCTCGCAGTAGAGAAATTACATTATGCAGAAATTGATCGAATGCTGCGATTAGATGTTATTGAGCCTTCCCTAAGCCCATGGAGTTCTCCAATGCGTATGGTCGTCCAACCTAATAAAATTCGACTTTACCTGGATGCACGCAAGCTTAACGAGGCTACCAAAAAGGATGCTTATCCGTTGACCAGCAACGTACTGGCTTAAAACCTTTAACTGCATTCACGGTGCCAGGGCGACCGTTATACCAGTTTAAGGTTATGCCGTTCCGGCTTTGTAAAGCACCGCATCATTCCAGCAGATCTTCGCTATTGTGTCTTTGGATACTTAGACTATCTTTGCGTTGTGTCCAAAGATTTTGAGTCTCACAGTACTGATGAGATTGGGCAAGGAATTTCGCAAAGCCAATCTTACTCTTAACGTGGATAAATGCCATTTTGGAGTAACAATCATTAATTATTTGGGTTACGTCATTGGTAGTGGAGGTATTTGTACGGACCCAGTTAAAATCTCGTGTATAGTAAATTGGCCAGCTCCCAAAAATCTGAAACAAGGGGATTTCTTGGAATTTGTGGCTGGTACCGTCGGTTCATACCCAGTTTCGCGGATCTCACCTGTCCAATCACAGATGTGCTTTCTAAAAAGGTAAAATTTGCTTGGCCTCCAGAAGCTCAAGTAGCGATGGATAGGCTAAAAATTAAGCCCATTGCCTATATGTCGAAAAAGTTAAGTCGATCAAAACGTAATTATAGCGCCACCAAACGAGAGTGCTTAGCCATGGTATTAGTCATTGAAAAGTTTCGCTGCTACTTAGAACTGCAAGAATTTAAAGTAGTCACCGATCATTCTAGCTTATTATGGTCTTAGGAAGACTTGCTAGGTGGATTGTTAAATTGCAACCGTTAAAATTTTCATTCTCGCATCGAAAAGGAAAATATCATGTTGTCCCTGATGCTTTGTCTAAACTATTTGAAAACGAAATAGATGCATTGCACTTGGCAACTATAATAGACCTTAGCTCTGAGGCTTTTACAGAGGACACCTGCACAGCGTTAAAAGTTAAATTTACGAATAGCGAAGATAAGTTTCCCGACATTAAAATAGTAGATAAATTTTTGTACATTCGTACAGAACATGCTGACAGAGATGAGTTTTACGATAAACAGTTCTGGAAACTCTGAGTTAAGACGTTGAAAACGTAAAGACCGAAAGTGCTTTGACAGGCACACGATAGCGAATCTACGCCGGAATCTATTTTGTCCCGGATTAGCAAAAGATGTTAGAGATTACATTCGATCATGTGACGCATGTAAGGAGAATAAAGCCCCGAAATATACGTTACGCCCACCCATGGGTGAGCATTGTCCACCGTATCGACCATTTCAACGGCTATATATTGACCTGCTGAGACCCTATCCCCGTAGTAAGCAAGGACACGTTGGATTGCTTATAGTATTAGACAACTTTAGCAAATATCCTTGGTTACACCCCCTAAAATAATTGAATTCAACGGCAATCATAGCTTTTTTTAAAACAGGTATTTTATAGTGTAGGTGTTCCCGAAACTATTGTGAGCTACAATGGAGCCCAATTTAAAGCTTTGGAATTCAATGCCTTTCTTACGGAATTAGGAGTAAACCACGTTATACCGCATTATACTCACCACACAGTAATGCGACCGAAAGAGTGAACCGTTACCTATTAGCTGCTATCCGCACTTACTTAAAAATCGACCAAACCGAATGGGCAGGAACATCACTAATATCTCATGTTCGATAAGATTAGCGTTGCATCAATTGTAAGGATGTCCACCATAACGTGCGTTATTCGGATTGGATATGATTACCCATGGATCTGATTATAAGCTGCTAAAGAATTTATCCCTCTTGGAAGAACCGATAGCACCGATTTCCCAATCTGATAATTTAGCCATCATTCGAAAGGACATTCAGGCCAATATTCGTCGTGCCTATGATTGCAATGTGCGGCAATATAGCCTACGCGCGAAACCCATTTCCTTTAAGGAAGGACAGGAAGTATTCCGCCGAAATTTTGCCCAAAGAAAATTCGCGCAGAATTTTAACTCGAAATTAAGCCCACAATTTGTAAAGTCCCGAATTAAAAAGAAACTGGGAAATTGTTTTTATTAGAATTTACAAGGAAAAGAGTTAGGAACGTATCATGCAACGAACATTCGAAGCTAATTCCCGCTAATATTGCATCTAACGAAGAAATATTATGGGGTGGTGGTCGGCATGGTAAGCGAAAAGAATTTGCTGATAGTAAAAATTGGAAATGTAATGTTGGCCAGGACATCATCAAGTGGGTATGCTTTTAGGCTGGCTTCGATACATGTCCGAAAAGGTTGTCCAACACTGAGAGCGTCTTCCAACTTTCCAATAGAAGCACAGCTATATTTATTGGAATTTAGCGGTATATAAATGCCCCCGCGGCTACAGTCTCGTTCTTTTTCATAACCAGAAGAAATTCCTTGCTAAATCATTGTGCAAGTCCTCTTAACAGAGTTAGAGGTTAAGCGCAACTACTGAGTAGCGTCGTCCGATTTGTGGCGTGATCTGTTCCCGTATTGGAGAGAAAACGAAACTGTCCCAACATTTTAAATGGAATCTGTGTTCTTCGCGGTGGTTGCCTCGCCTTGGAGCCCCAACCACGTTGTTCGCAAAACCTCATCGGAGGGAATTCTCCCAAGAATTTTCCTTTATCAGGTATGTGGCCGTCTTGCACTCGTGCCCCAACTAAGACCCGCTCTGTTGGCAGTATCAAGTTTTCATATGGCCACCAGACCTCTGCAAATACTGGCCGGTCGGAGGGATTACTGATTATTATTCCTGCGTAGGAAAATCCCTGTCTACTGATAATCTAAACAATTATCTTTCCGGGAACTATGCCAACATCACGAAGCCTTCCTCTTCGATTACATTCATTGATTGGACACATCAGTGGAACCGCTACCAGAAGTTCGCACCGTAGGGTGAGCTAATCCGCACCAGTTACTTTTACCAGCCAGGATAATTTATGAAAAACAAAACCAGGACCGTCAGCGGATAAGGGGTTAAGATTAAAGTAGTGCAAGTGGTGGTTGCTGGACCATACGGGAGTCGACTTGCGAGAGTGTATTTCGTAACCGCAGTCATGTAGCCCCTTAATTTTTATAAGTAAACTAGACTGACCCGGTGGCAGTGGCAAGTTTATCTTCAGATAAGCGTCGTGGTCGGTCAGAAACTGGTGGAATTGCTTTGTATACTTCGATGACGGTTTTGTGACTTCCACAAACTCTTGCAGAAGCTCTCGAAATTTAGAAATACCCTGCACAGTGGAAACAGATGTTTGATTCGCCTAGCCTTGGCAGGCTGTTGCTGACAGTCCTGTGATCGAGTCAATAAGGCATCTGTTTTTGAGATAAATAAGAAGCTGGAATCCGGCTAAAAGTGGCCAGATGAAATTGCGTTTGCAAGTCCAGTTTAGTTATATAACTACCATAGGTGTGAATGATGGACTGGTTGGCTGCGTATAGTGTCAGATCGGTTTTGGGTGGTTTTCTGTTTAACCAGCGTGCGAGGTACAACTGAAACCACAGATTCAGAATCGATGAATTATCTGACGTGCAAACGCTGCTCCCGTGGAACAGATGACTGAACTGATGGATCGCTGCTGCTGTCCTGGCTGCCGCTGACCAGCGCATCAAGCGGCAGCTCCTCTAGTTTAATGACCTAGAGCGTGCGCAGGGTGGTCGGCATTTATTTTCGTTGTCACCGAAGCTCTTGTGGTAGAATCAAAGATTTTCCTGTGCTTTTAAAGTCTGTTAGCCGGAAATGTCCGCTGGTCTGATGATGTCCGCCACGAGATGAACCGCGTGATCAGTTGCGTGATCCTTTTTTACTGCCATAACATCTTGCATGAGCGAACGTAAATTGTCGGAAAGTTCTTTTAAAGAATCTGCAGGGGAAACTGCGCAGGTAGCCGGATTTGAAGGTGGAACAAGAGTTGGGGATGTGCCGATGGCAAACGAGGCGTTCGAGCTAACGGCTTCGAGCATTTTGTCGGCGATCCTTGCAAGCTTGTAAAAAATCGTCTCATTCCATACGGTGAGAAGCGGACGAATGGTCTCTGGCATCTCAGTGAGGTAGCCAGGATCCGGGGCCAAACGTCGCATATTTGCCAAGATTTCCGAAGGCTTTAATCCTGTTAGACCTCCTCCTTGAAGTAGTCGTCGCAGTTTTGATTCGGGCGACTCAGCGAACTTCCGCAGCAAGCGATATTTGATTGCTGCGTACTTGTTATCTTCCGGTGGAAAAGTGACCAAATCCCTCACAGCCAAAACCACATCCAAATGCGGTGTCATTGTCCGTGTCGTCGACAATGTGGTGCAAACGGAATGATCGCTCCACTTGAGCAAACCACAGGTGCGGGTTGCTGTGTGTGAATTTTGGCGGGGCGACTCCTCTCTGTTCGCAGGAACGTTTGTCCGAAGTGACTCGAGCTGTTGTTGTAGTTCTCGAATTTGAGCGGAGAAATCTGGGTCCGAGTCCGGCATGGCGGTGGACAGATTCTCTTGATCGCTTTCGTCGTTGAAACTTAGGTGTCTTCTTTGTAAATTTCGCAAATTGTACCAGTTGTTGCGCGTTGACTTCAGTCAATGTGCGTGCACATGAATTTCACAATAGTACGAAAAATTGTTTTTAGATTTTCGCACAATTTGCGCTAGTCAGGGTCAACACTATGGCGATGTGTGCTTCGCCATTAACTTCGTTTCGCAAATTGTACCGGTTGTTGCGCGTTGACTTCAGTCAATGTGCGTGCACATGAATTTCACAATAGTACGAAAATTGTTTTTAGATTTTCGCACAATTTGCGCTATTTGGGGTCACCACCATGGCGATGTGTGTTTCGCCATTAACTTCGTTTGCGTATATATTTGATTATAATGCTTTATTATAAAAAGGCACACACAATGCGCGCGTATCAAGTCGTATAGAAAGAATGACGCTTAAATACTAAGAGTTGCCGTATCGCTTAAATCTAGTATTATTGTAGGTGACGCTACCAATATATCGATGCCGCCACAGATCTTGTAGAGTAGCACCACCTAGCGTCGAGTAGCGGCGATATCCGGTACTAACTTGCGTGACGCGGGCCCGTCAGGGGCCCAGCAATATCATACTTCCTTTCTAATTTTCTGATTTTCGACCCGAGCGGTCGCATGGCATCTTGCCGTCAACGTACGCTAAATATTTTGGCCAGAACCTGGCTTGATAGATCATATACAGCCCCCTTAGGCTACGGCAGAGTGCGCGCGAGATGCGAAGCGAAGTGAGAAGCTATGAGCAAAGCGAGAAGATGACAGAGTGAGAGCGTGGCGAGAAGCGAGCTACATTCCACACTTTTAGTTATAAATGTGAACGCGATGGATTCGGACGAATTTTTCGCATCAAGCGCAACTATAAACTTTCTATTTAAAAAAAAAACCGGCGTCCACCCCCTTAACACCAACAGAAATGAAAAAGGGGAATTCATCAATTTTTACAATGATTTACGAAACTACCCAGATAGGTTCTTTAACTATACGCGTATGTCTATTTCGACTTTTGATTATATATATTAAATAAAATTAGTAGTCGTTTGACGAAAAATTGGCCAAATTTTGTTTAAAAATTTGAAAATAAACGGTAATTAAACCACAGAATACAACAAAACAATCGTACGCTCTGAGCGAGTTGAAGCGATAAAGCTTTGCTCTCGCTTTATCGCTTGAGCTCGCAACTCGCCTCGCTCTCACTCTGACATCTTTCGATCGATTTCACTTAAAAATGCTTGCAGAGCTTAATCGCTCGTTCTTGTCCAATATTATCGCATCGCTTCGCTTCTCGCGCGCACTCTGCCGTCAGCCTTAAGGCGATCGGTAAACATATACAAGTTAATTACTTTGCTGGTAGCAAAGTAAAAAAATAAAATATATTGGAGTTCAGTTAAGAACGACTTTATTTGTATAAATCCAATTTGCAACTGAATGACCCTAAGCTGTCCCTAGCAAGCTGTGAGTCTTTGGCTGTGAGCTGCGCTGTCCTTGGTGGCAGAGGATCGGCGTCGGCTCCGTAGCTTTCCAATAGGGCACGACATCGGCTGATGTTTTGCTGGTCAAAACGGTGCAGTCTTCTTGGAATCACTTGCATTGGTGGGAGCGGAACTTGTTACCAATCAGAATCTTCGAACTCTACTTGGCAGCTCGGCGTGTGCAGGAAATTATGCAGACGCTGAGCTTGCAGATTAAAGCTTGCTTATTGGGGTTCATTGTTCTGGATTTTAACATTTTGGTTGTTAAATCTTCCCCCTCCAATTTATGCTTGTCCTCAAGCTGTCTCTAGAAGTATGGAATGTCGTTGAACTGAGGTAGCTGGTACTGTGCCTCAGTCGAAGATTGCTCGCGGGTTGTAGGTGCGAGAATCGCGGTGACTTTCGCTTCCATTCCAGGCGTGGGACCTAGTTGCAGGGTTATGCTCTTCTGCCGTTGGCTATAGATGTGGAAACCCAGGATGAGAACCAGCACAATCCCAAAGAGCGTTAGCAAAGTAATGCTGTTAACCGTTGAATGTGTTCTTATGTTGTTTATGTGCAATGCTTCAAGAGATAGAACCTTAAGTCTTTCTTTTTCTTCGGCCGTAAACTGCACAAGAGGTGCTCCGGGGGTCGAGACTGTAGGTTCCAAGTTGCTGAACTGCTGGTTGTCGATAATTATCGAGTCATTTGATAGTTGAACCAGATAGGTGCCCTCTAGGTGAAGTTCTGTGTTGTTCCAGGTTACGTTTCCATCGTAGTCGTTGAGTAGGATGATTCCATCGTCGACTTCTTCTATTTTGGGTACATGGTCGGCATTGCTAAAACTACACAGCGCTTTCTGTCCCTGAACTAACTTTGGTATACATTTTGAATTACTTATCTAATTTTCTTATCTCATATTTTTATATATTTTACGGTTTCACAAGTTTGGGGAATGCCATAGATAAGGTTTTTGAAAACAAAGATTTCTTGAAAGTGTATGATTGAATTGTTTTTTACTATGGGTTTTATAATAAGGTCTTGGTGTTGTATTTCTTCTAAGTTTGGAACTTTTACAATATACAAAAGTGTTGTTTTATTATGAAGAATTGACACATCGGAAAACTCCATTATTGGAGTTATCCATTGATAGGGTTGGCATATTATTTCTTTTAAAAATTTTCTCGATTTCAATTAGATCATCTTCATTTAATACAAGTGTGTAAACTACGTTTAATCGTGCCCATTGAATGGCATATTTAATGTTAATAATTTCTTCTTTTAAAAGGCGAATCTGGTTGTGCAAACTAACAGCCGTCTCGATACTTACTGAACTGCTTTTTTGAATAGAATTGCTGAGAGCGTTAGATACTGAAGTGAGTTTATTTATTCTTTCTTCTAATTGTTTGTTTACAATGACCTGTTGGTTATAATTGTCTGCTCTATCATAACCAGGTCATCATGATCTGGACTACTCGCTATGCATCCTGACCCTAGCCTAGTTTTTCGAGTTTTGGGAAAGGCTGTGAGTGTTCGGAATGTGTGAATAGTTGTGAATGAATGAGATAAACATTGTGAATGGTAGCGTATAATGGACTGCGTTTAAGGCTATTTTCCGTATGTTCATGTAAAATATCTAAAGCGGTTTGGATTTGGTCGAGGCTAATGAGGTGTATTAGTTTAGTTGTTGAGGTTTGTAGCTTTCCGATCCCCTTGTTCATTGTCAGTATCTGTGCGTTCGTATAGTTTGTAAGGTTCATCGTTCCACTGACATCGTTCGTAATCCATAGTAATATCCTGAAAAATTTTAGATTTTACTATGGCTTTTATGTACTGTTTTTCCCGATTCTGTTGTTACTGTAGTGTGCTTGTTTTCCTTAACTATGTCTTTCCTATATCTTGGGGAATGCTTTGAACCTAATCTAGTGTTTAGTTTTACGAATATTTCTTCTCCTGGCTGATAGCTAAGTATTTCCTTTTTCTTCTTATTGTCGTTCGTTCGGTCCATTTCCTGTTTATTTTTAAGTCTTGCAATATTGTCTTGTCTGGCTGTCTCGTATTGGTCCGGGTCTGTTGTTACTCTCCTACCGAAGAATACTTCTAATTGTCGTTTCCTTGTAACCGAATGAAAACTGTAATTGTACTCGTAAACTGCCCTTTCTAAAAGTTCTTTAAAATTTCTCTCAGTGCCCTCTTTCTTGAGGCATCTCATTATCTCTGAGAGTGTTGAATGGAATCGTTCTACCTGACCGTTAACGTTACTTTTGTATGGTGGGGCAGTATAGACTTCTATCTGTAGTTGCTCCAACATGAACTTAATTGATTGGGAACTGAAAGCTTTTTCGTTGTCCATAACGATATGTTTTGGGACTCCGAAATAAAATATAATGTCACGCAAAGGGGTTCTGATATCTTCTATCTCTTTCGAATTTATAATTCGTGCCTGTGCTAATTTAGAAAACTTATCTATTGCAGTGAGTTCTAAGTGTCGTTCTGTAGAATAAATGTCAATGTGCAATATGTGACCGGGGTATTCTGGAATAGGTGTTTCTTGAATTTCCGGATTTGGGGGGTGTCTGTCATATTTAGCTTCTTTGCAAAGTTTACATTGTTTAACTAAATGTACAATTTGTTACTTCATTCTTGGAAAATAATAGGTTTCTGCTAGTTGCTTTTGATTTTCTAGAGCGTTTCGATGTGCTCTCCGATGTATTTGAAGAATTCTTTCTTCCTGTCCAGTTTCGTCTGTCAAGTCTTCTACCCTGGATCGGGTGAATCGAGTTTTGATTCCTTTGAAGTGACTTCTCTAGGTTGTCTGTATTTTTCCCTTTATGTCTTCAGTCGTATGAATACGGAAGGGTTGAGGTGTTTTTTAGGTCTGTTATTATATCGTCCGTGGTGTATTCAAGTCGGTATATTTCATGTCTATGGAAAGTAGGAAATGGGATGGTGAACTTGTAGTCATACTTATCTGATTTATAAAAGAATATTTGATTTTTGAAACATTTATTGGGGCTTCGACACTAGGGATTTCGTTCGCCGCGTAGTTCTCTTCGGCTTTTGAAAGTGTTATAGAAATAAATGATTTAGGGTGGTTGTCTTGCGATAGAACTGCGCCGATCGCGAAATTTGAAGCATCAGTAGTTAAATGGAACTCCTTATTGAAATCTGGGTAACGGAGAATTATTTTGACACTAAGTTACTTTTAAGCTTCTTGAAAGATTCTAGAGCTTCTTTGTCTAGTGAAATTATTTTTTCTTGCTTATTTTGTCTAGCTGACATTTCATGTTGGCGTTCTGTAAAGTTTGAAAAATTTTAGCCAAGTTCTTAATATGCGTATCATCATCTATGCTAAATATGATGATATCGTCTATGTAAATAAAACATATTTTTCCAATATGTTCTCGAAGTATGTCATCTAATGTACGTTGGAAAATTGAGGGCGCATTCTTAAGACCAAATGGAAGTCGTGTAAACTCATATTTTCCGTTGTTTACGGAGAAGACGATCTTTTCTATGTCACTATTTTTTAACGATATTTGATGGAAACCACTTTTCAGATCTAAAACAGAGAATACTTTATTGTCCTTTAATTGGGTAAGTACCTCATTTATCTCGGGAATAGGGTATTTATCTGCAATGGTTATTTTATTGAGTTTGCGATAATCAATAACCATGCGATATTTTTTTCCCCTGAAGCGTCTGCCTTTTTGGGTACAATCCACACTGGTGAATTGTACGGGGACCTAGAAGGTCGAAATATACTATCTTCTAAAAGTTCTTTTATCTGTTTGTTTACTTCATCTTTCAGTGTCATTGGATACTGATAGAATTTCGAGTAAATAGGATTATCGGACGAGGTTCGGATCGTTGCCTTTACGTTTGTTCTGTAGGTCAGTTTCTGGTTTGGGTCTGCGAACAAGTCTGGAAACGACTTGAGTAATTCGCTTAGCTTGGTTTTTTGTTTGTCGGACAAGTGGAATGTTCTTGGAATAATTGTGTTGACTGCTTCCAATGTTTTTTCTTTTATGGGGATCGAGACACCATTCTTCAATATCATAATATTTTTGCTGATTTTTGTTACTGCCCCTAATTCTTTTAAACTATCGTTGCCCAAAATGGCATCGAAAGATTTCAATGTGGGCAACAGAAAAAATTTAACTTCAACATCCTGAATATTAAAAAGGTTTGCTACCTTATGATGCGTAATTACTGTGCTGCCGCCTACTGAGACAGCATTAAAAGGTGATTTATTCTGTATAGGGTTATTGACGAATTTAGGTTGGATATAATTTCGGTTTGAACCGGTGTCTATAAGTATTCTAATAAATTTGCCATTCCTCATCTTGCATACGAAGTATGGAAGAGAGGAATTCTTTATTCTTAAAAATTCAACCCAGCGTTGTCGTAGTAGTCGTAAGTGTTATTGTCAGCGTCCGCTTCATCTATCTGATCTACGTAGTCGTCCAAGTTGTCGGCAAGGTAGTTGTGGTCCTCGTACTCTGCCATAGCTTCTTCGTAGTCCGTCGTGGTCAATGGAGTCTCCGTGGGACGCGTTTCGTTTTCTTCTATTGTAATCTATATGTTAAAGTTCCTTTATCGCTTCATTCCATCTGGTATTTTACCTGGTTCAAAGCGAGGTCTGTTCATATAGCTCACCATTCTAGACTGAACACTGGGATCCACATCCATAGGTTTTTGACGAGGCAGTGGTTTTGGGGCCTGTGGTCTAGGTGGCGCTGACTGTTGTGGCGGGAATTGCCTATTCTGAAAAGGTCGAGGTGCAGCTACTGGCTGTGCAAGCTGGTAACCGAAGTTGTTCCAATTTTGTCGTGGTAAAGCGTGGAATTGGTGGTTGTCTATTGATAAATGAATTACTGCGAGGAGCAGGTGAAGGCTTTGAAGACAGATTCCTAAACTGTCTTGTCTGTCCAATGTTTGCTGCATGTTTTGCCCTGAAGTTCTGATTTTCTAACTTGAGGCAAAGATGTAATGCCGAGGGTAAGTCTACTGGTTCTTTAATTCCTAGTAGACGAGGCAAATCGCCTTGTAATCCTCGTACGAAGGTGTCTAGAGCCTTATCTCTATACATTTTCGTCATTAACAGTTCTGCTTCTCTTCCTAACCCCATACAACCGATCTTGTTTACGATTAGGGATAGGTGCTTATAAACCATTTGATGGAACTCTTCCACAGATTGGTTGGCACCCTGTATAAGCATTGTCATTTTATTAATGTGTTAATGTCGCGCTTGTCAGCATAATGCAGAGTCAGACATTTCGAAATCGCTAACCAGTTCAAAGGAGTATTGTAAGATTCTAGTGCCATGTCGGCGGGTCCTACAATTTTATTACGTATGGTATGTAAAATACCATAGTATTTCGGGGTACCCTGAAAAGCACTGTATGCATCTAAGATACGGTCTACTCCTTTCCTCCCAGAACTGAATTCGGACGGATCACCTGAAAAGTCCCGGATAGATTTAACTATATCCGGCACTCTGTCTAAATCACCTAAGTGCCCTGCATGCTCTGGGGCAATTACCTGGTCTGTTAAGTTTGCGAATTCTTCCGAAAAATTGTGGCGTCTCAAGAGACTTGGTAATTGTTGTGCTAAGATTTCGCTAATTGTAGCTGCTAGTGCAGCTCTGTCTACATTTTCAACCATGATCCTATTGTGTTCTAGTGCTTCCTGTTGTCTGACGCGTTATCTAGCCGCTTCAGCACTAAGTATCGACGGTCTTATCAGGTTGTTCACGTTAGCCATAAAACACTAAGTAAAACCGAACTACGAATGGGTCGAGTTTAAAATAGATCAAGGGAGCAAATGATGGAGCTTATTTCTAATTATGTTTGAATTGAGTTAGTAAGACCTTGTGCTTCTACTTGAAAATAATATGTTCTTGTGTCTTTTATAAATTTTATAACCAGTGGCTGGTTTTTCCTGTACTATAGAGGGTCCCTTGGGAATCGTAAAGCTGGAATTAGTTATATCACTTTTGTGATCTTTTTGTTTGTTTTATCGTTTTACGGTATTTCATTGATCACTTAAGTTTATAGGTTTTTTTTTTCAATTTGTTTGTTAGTTTTGTGTTTTTAAAATTTGGTTGGTTAAGCTTACAGTACTATGGGTATTCTTATTGATGTGGCTCCTCCCTCCGACGATCCGGATTTCATCCATTTTATCTAACGAAGACTACTTGGGATCCAGCGATGCGTACAGGGTTGAGGGGTGGTCTGTGGCCCTGCCTTCAGTCCTTGGAGTCCACCGATGGGCAAATGAACAAGTTAAGTTCGATTTGCCAGAGTGAATTTGAACGAACGAGAAATGTTAATTTTTCGTGAGTTGCGCGTTCTTGTCACTCGCGTTTTGACCGGTTGCCGCTAATGTTATTGCTAGCCGCGAACTTACAAAACGTTTTGTTGTATCGTATGCGCACCGGTCCCTGTTCGGGCGCCAGTTAATTACTTTGCTGGTAGCAAGGTAAAAAAATAAAATATATTGGAGTTCAGTTAAGAACGACTTTATTTGTATAAATTCAATTTGCAACTAAATTACCCTAAGCTATCCCTAGCAAGCTGTGAGTCTTTGGCTGTGAGCTGCGCTGCCGTTGGTGGTGTAGGTGGATCGGCGTCGGCTCCGTAGCTTTCCAATAGGCCACGACATCGGCTGATGTTTTGCTGGTCAAATCGGTGCAGTCTTCTTGGAATCACTTGCATTGGTGGGAGCGGAAGTTGTAAACATGAATCGCTATCTAAATTGAAGTAGAAAAAAAGAGCTAAGAAACATAGGCGTAATGTTCACACATAAGTCATGAAAGAATAGCAGAGGTAAGAAATGTGGAAATCAGTGAAGCATTAATATGTCCAACTAAATTATTCCGCATACGAAAGAATAGATACCGGGATAGAGTGATGATGGGGATGGGGATTATTTCTGTGCAAGCCGTTAATTTTATATTTCACCCTAACCACCAACCTATGAAAGCGCTTTTATCAGTGGATTATTCCAGGTGAGCCAAGAATAACCTATTTCTAACCTATCCGGCGTTTCAATGTATAACTAATCGTATGATCGAAATTTACATATGTGCACATTTTCTTGTTTAAGTTTAAATTAAAAACATATTCATTCTATAAAATATACAAAAGTTAAATGTTTTATGTATATACATATATATGCAATGAAGTTAAGAAATTCTCACTTTTGAATTACACAAATATTTGCACGAATCTACTAAAGTAAATAAAAACAATAAAAGCTTAATAAAATTTAAAGTTAAGAATGCATTGTTTTGTGGAATCGCGTTGGCCATGGCAGGATGCGCAATTATCATCCCCACTGATGTCCTGGGGTGTTCACTGTAAGAATTTCCCTATCAATCTTTCTGCTTTTTTACATATCTACAACTATTGTCGACTAATTTAGGTTCGTTGCCTGTTTGCACGCACAAACTTTTAGTTTGTATAGATATGAATGAGCACTAATATGGTGGAACCTCTTCAGAACACCACGACACCCTCCGAAATAGCGTGTGAAATAGCCACGTCTGACGATACTAACTCCGTGCCATTGAAACGTCAGCAGTCTCCAGAAATAACCCAAGCTAAACAAGTCTTTTTCAATTAGAGACAATCCAGGAAGAATCTTGACTTGACCGACATATAGCAGTTCGAAGAAGAAACTGGCTCCAAACAATAAATTGATGCGTTGAGCTAAAGACTAAGCGTCAATAAACGTCAATATTATATTGGATGATGATAATATTGGAGGTAGTAACAGCAGTGATGTCTAACGAGTTTATATGCGTTCGAGAAGAAAAAAATTTTTTTTTAGATATATGTATATTTATACCCGTTACTCATAGAGTAAAAGGGTATACTAGATTCGTTGAAAAGAATTTAACAGGCAGAAGGTAGCGTTTCCGACCATATATTCTTGATCAGGATCAATAGCCGAGTCGATCTGGCCATGTCCGTCCGTCTGATGAACATCGAGGTCTCAGGAACTATAAAAGCTAGAAAGTAAAGATTAAGCATACAGATTCCAGACAGACAGACGCAGCGCAAGTTTGTTTGCTGATGTTGCCACGCCCACTCTAGGCAGCTCACCTGAGTTTTAAGACTCCTCACATCTTCTCCTTCTTTTGGAAGTTTTGAAAAAGTTCCTTCGTAGCCTGACATTCTTCGCCCATTAGACCCCGTCGTTCAGCATGTCGACATGGCATCTCGAACTTCCCTGTGGCCTTTTCCAGATTCCTATTATCGACCTTGCGCCTTTTCGATCTCAGCCTTGTTGTCTCAGCCGCTATCGCTGCGCCCAGGTCACGTTCTTCTCCACCTAGTCCAGAGCGCCCCGGAGACCAACTTGCCCGCACGCCGCACCACCCCTTCGACTCCTTAATGGCTGGTTTTATTCCGCATTCAAGACTCTGGCCGCCCCGCCTCGGCACATTTTCAGGCGATACCGCTGGTAATCGAGGTCGAATAGCTTGGCCCAGCGGTCCGTCCGGCTTTGCGCCATTAGGTTAGCGGCCTCCTTGGCCAATCGGGGCAATAACTCCTCCTCCGGCACCGCGGTAGCGCCGGCTGCGTCGGTGATGCCATCGGCGGCAACGGTGGCTGCGTTAGCGGCAGTGGCGACAGTGTCTGCGGCCGGTAGTGTCGCCTGCAACGGCGGTGACGGTGTCGGTGGCTGAGGCCTCCCCCCTCTCACCACAGGTCATCCTTATCACTCTTAGAGGAGATCACCTCGGTCGCGTCCGCTGGTTCCTTCACCAGCTCCTCGTCCGAAAGATCGACGTTCGGGATCTCCTCCGGACCCTCCGGGGATGAGGAATAGGGATCCCTACTCCATCTCGCTCCTTACCGTTTTCTGATGCCGGTCTCCCGCATCTCCCGGTTGTCGTTGTTTTTGCGTGTTGCCAACTCTATTTCAAAAGACGGGCTGGAGTCGTCCTCTATGCGACAAACCCTCGGATTTCCCGTGCACCGGTAACGGAACCGGGAACGGAACTCGCCCTTCGCGTATATGCCTTCCATGGAAGGCACACCGGTGTGCGTTAGCTGTTAACAGTGCTTGCGGCCGTTTACCCTTCCGGTCTTGTTCTCGCGCTCCAAATGCCCTGTGAGCGTGAGTGACTTCTGTGCAGCTTCGATACCGCGTATCGCCTTTCCCCGCCGTCTTAGCACTCTCTCCGTCGGCGTTCGACTGTCCTTTTCTATACTAAACGTTGCCAACGCGGAATGCAATCCGAAGGCATTACTTGCCATTGAAACAGTCCCGTTCCCGATACCGTGAATGCCGTATATTTCCGATTTTTTGCTTCCTGTATCCGTCTTTTAAATCCAGGCTTTTTATGTTCGACTGTCCTTTTCTATACTAAACGTTGCCAACGCGGAATGCAATCCGAAGGCATTACTTGCCATTGAAACAGTCCCGTTCCCGATACCGTGAATGCCGTATATTTCCGATTTTTTGCTTCCTGTATCCGTCTTTTAAATCCAGGCTTTTTATGTACTCTTATGTACTAAGCGTGCTTCACAGAAATTGCATTTATATGGCGGGAATTCACGCATACCCCCCATTGCCGCGTCTTCTTGTTCGCCATCACTATTGGTGAGCTGTACGGGCTCCTTCACCCATTTTGTAGCAGTTTGTCGACCTTGGCGTTAATCTCTCCTGCATCTCAAATTTCTTTGGGTAGTAGCGCTGCTTGTCCGGTTGATCATCTTTCATCGTGATTTTGTGCACCATTGATATTCCATGCACCCTTTCTAAGTTGGCTAGTTCTGACTTTAGGAACCCCTCACCATCCTCCTCTGAGAAGTCTACCGTTCCTTCCACGATTGCTACTGAGTCTCTCGCTTGACCCGCTTTGACCCGTTGTAACTTCCGGTATTGGCACGCTGAGCCCTGCGCACTCCATCTTGTTAGATAGTCCCATCCATGTACTAGGGCGTCGCCCATCTGCCATCCGCATTTTCCCCCTAGTATGTTCGACCCTTCCCGCCGGCTGTTTGCATTATTGTCAACGCTGCCACGAGAAGCTATTTCATTAATTTTCAGTGGACTAGATTCGTTGAAAACTATGTAACAGGCAGAAGAAAGCGATTTCGACAATATAAAATATATATTCTTACACAGCATCAATCGCTGTCGATCTGTCTATGTCCGTCTGTCAGTCCGCATAAATGTTTAGATCTCAGGAAATATAAGAGCTAGAAAGTGAGATTATGCATGGAGACTCCAGAGACATAGACGCAGCGCAAGTTTATTGACCCATCTTGCCACACTTTTGACATTTTTTTCATAATTCTTTACGTTTTTGTTAATCTCTTAAATTTTTTTCTCGATTTAACAAAAATCGTTTTGCCACGCCCACTCTAACGCCCTCAAAACTGTCAAAGTTGAAATTTCTCCTTCGAACTTTCACTAGCTGAGTAGCGGGTATTAGATAGTCGGAAAATTTGACAATAGCATCCTCTCTTGTTAAAGCTATATATCCACGACTTCCCCATCTTATTCTCTGTTGTCTTGGCCAGGACAATCACGTTTAGGCACCAGATGTAACGAACTCTTATTCTTCGTTCTGCTCGCTACAAGATGCAACGGTTAGTTTAGAGAGTTTATTTGTTCGTCCTACCATATTTATGATTTGTGTGATTTCCCGACCAAGGAGAAAACAGGGTTTCAGATTTCGACAAGCCCTCGACAACGAACCCCGCGCTGGGTCAGGCGAGACCTAGGATAATATAGTGGCGGGTATCTTTGCAAACAGCCGTGTAGATTCCCGCGTTGCACTGCTCAGTGCACTGCTCACTTGCAGTGATTATACTCGTACTGCAGCTCCTTCCAAACATTTCTTTGCCACGCCTACTTTAAAACCAGCAAACCACCCTTTTGAGGAATGATTTCAGTTGTACGATATTTATTTTGCCAATTTCCATCGATTTATCAAAACGTTTTGTCCACGCCCACTCTAACCCCCACAACCGACAAAATCTGTAACACCTCCACCCACAAATGAAAAAACTCTTATGTCTTGATGTTAGTTAAAATTGGAATTGTCACTTTGCAGTTTATTGATCGAGCAAAAAAACTTGGCCGAATCACTTTATTACTTTAAAAATTTCTAAGAATATAAGATATCAAGGAGTAGCATGTTCAATAACGTGAGAGATAGTCGATCAGTGCAGCGACTTTCTGGCAGACGCTAACAGTATTCACAACTGCAAAAATGCTTTAAGCGTTATTTTGTGCACAAATTAAATAGTTGGATAATTAAATACACCCTGTGAAATATTATTTCAATATCGGTTTAAATATTATCTTATTATATAATTTTCATAAATGCAAGGCTAAATCTGAGTAAATTGACCGAAATGGGAAAGTTAAAGAATACAATTTAAAAAAAACACTTTTTTACAATATATATACTTTATGCTATATATATATGTCGGGAATTTACTTGGTTCATAAGATTTAATATTAATTATATGTCTCTCTGTGTATTCGCTATGGAAATAAATGAGGATAAAAAGGAATGAAAAGAGAGAGAGAGCGCTCTATTGAGAGAGAGCGTGTATGAGAGTTTCTGTATAAGAGCGCTGTGGGGAAGGAGAACCAAAATCCCTGCTGAGCGTGGCGCAATGCGAGGTGAGGAGGAAGAAGAAACAAGAAGAGGAAAGACAGTTCGAATTAGCCTCCGAAAAGAACAGAAGTAACTATTGCGACTCGCTGCGCGACAGTGAAATAAATTATCAAACATGAACAACGCTAATGAAAATCCATCTCCGACATATACTATACATATATATACTATTTTCTATATGTTTCATACCTCCCACCGAATCTAGGAAACCATTTGACACCACAAGTAAGATGTAAAAATAGCACGTATATTTAATGAACCATAATTTGCTCTTTTCAGGTATGTTCGTTGCATAAAACCTAACTTACAAAAGAGACCAAACAACTATGACAGCTCTTTAGTTCTCGACCAATTAAAATATCTTGGAGTTGTAGATATAATTCGAATAAGAAGAGAGGGATTTCCAATACATTTAAGCTATAAAGACTTTATCGTTAGATATAAATGTCTTATGAAATATAAATCATTTGAAAATCCAGAAAAATATTTAACAAATATTTTTCAAATAAGTGGCATGCCTCCTACGGAATGGCAAATAGGAAAAACTAAAATATTTTTACGCAATGCAATATATGAACTATTGGAGACCAATCGAAAAGATACAATTTATAAAAATGCCATTATTATTCAAAAATACTGGAATAGATATTGTTGCCAAAAATCGTTTATACGCAATAAACAGGCTGTTCTAAAAATACAGCATGCGTATAGAGGCTGGAGATTAAGAATTCGTTTTATGAGAATGCGGCGTAGTGCTATTGTCATACAAAGTCGACTACGTGGAGTTTTTGCTAGAGAGGTAAGACTATTTATAAAAATTATTTCGTAATTACTAAAACAAAAACAGTAACGTATAAATAATTGTATATGTGGGGGATTTATATCTCATTTTTTTTGCCTTTCTGCCACGCCAGCGCGAAAAACACATTAGGCCTTTCCAATAATACAACCCTATGTAGCATACAACCTGCAATGTTAATTGCGTGATCTTGCCGAGCTCATGGGGTGTGTATTCAAGGATAGTCGCACGTGCTGTTAATTTTTTTTTGCTCTAGGGTAGCTGTGTAATTTTACTGAGCAGATGTTCGAGTTTAGTTGTTGCCCGACCATAATCACCACGTTCCAAATAAAAATGCGTTGGCGATCACAAAAATAACTACCGACCGGACAACTACTTAATTTTCTCCCCTCCCATTCGATGTAGGACTCGCAAATATTTAGTTTTAGTCTTTAATTTTTCAATATCAGACAATTTAATTATCTTCGATTCGTATAGCTGCTTTTTTTTATAAAAATTAAAAATAATAATAGAAAGTGCTAATGTGAAATAGATAATTATAATTTTAATAGGTATATATGTAAGCATAAAATTAAAATTCGTATTTTGTTTTTCTAAGTGTAAACCTATAAATATATATACTTTATATACTAATGTGTGTGCAAAAGAAAAGTAATAATAATAAACACCAGTGGATTTAAAAAAATTTTAGGAAATGTATTATCTATTATATCATATTTTAATATTTATACCTGTAGAGTAAAAGGGTATACTAGATTCGTTGAAAAGTATGTAACAGGCAGAAGGAAGCGTTTCCGACCATAGAAAGTATATATATTCTTGATCAGGATCAATAGCCGAGTCGATCTGGGCATGTCCGTCTGTCCGTCCGTATGAACGTCGAGACCTCAGGAACTATAAAAGCTAGAATGCTGAGATTCAGCATGCAGACTCCAGAGACATAGAAGCAGCGCAAGTTTGTCGATTCACCCACTGCCCACAAACCGCCCCACACTTTTGAAAAATATTTTGATATTTTTTCATTTTTGTATTAGTCTTGTAAATTTCTATTAATTTGCCACAAAACTTTTTGCCACGCCCACTTTAATGCCCACAAACCGCCAAAATTTGTCAGTGTGAAGACTCTCCTGCACACTTCCACTAGCTATCAGATAGTCGGGGAATTCGACTATAGCGTTCTCTCTTGTTTTTTTATTTATTATAATTTATTTTTTGTTTTGTTAGTTAACTTGTTTATTTTCTCCATAATAATTTTTCTTCTAATCTTATATTTATTGTCATAAAAAATGATATCTGCACCGTCTCTATTTTTTTCACTTTTCTTTAGACACCTCGCATTAACCCTTAATTTAAATTCACACAAATTTGGTGATTTGAAAGTTGAGATAAAGCATATTGACTCCAGTGATATAGACGCAGCGCAAGTTTGTTGACCCATGTTTCCATGCCCAATCTAACGACCACACCTCGCCCAAAGCGAAAAAAATGTTTTAATATTTTTTCACTTATTTGTTAGTCTTGTAAATTTCTCTCGATTTGCTAATAAACTTTTTGCCACGCCCACTCTAACGCCCACAAACCACCTTACCACCTTACAACGTTGTCACTAACGACTCGTGACAAAGGCACGCACCGCTATCGATAGACCACCGCTGACATCCGTACCACGGCGCACGAACGATCAGGGTCGGAGCGATAGCCGATCGATAACTTATCGATCATTCAACTACTCGATTGCCGAGGACCCGCTTCCTGGCCCGCCGGTGCGTCGAGTCCTCAATCACCAGCAAGCGGAACCCGAAGGGCCCCACCCGCGGGTATACCCCGGAGGAGGGTATACCCACCGCACTAGCCGAGCGGATAGCGCTTACTGGAGGAGGAGGGAGGCCGGCGATACTCCGTGAGGATATCCCGTGACGGCCTCCACGTAAGAGTCGCACACCATACCCGAGGAAGGGATGGGGTGTGAGGACCCCTTTTGGGCCCCTCACCATATTGGTAGATTCAATTGGTAGGTTTAATTGGTAGGTTTAGTTGGTAGATTTAATTGGTAGGTTTAATTGGTAGGTTTAATCGGTTGGTTTAGTTGGTAGGTTTAAATTGGTAGAATTGGGGATTAGGATTAATTGGTAGAGAGAGTTGTTACTAGAATAGGTTTGGGATTAAGGGTAGTCTATAAGCTAGAATTAGAGAAATAAGAAAGACCCATGAAGGGCACCTAAAATAAGAACCCCCACACACACACCCTACCGCGCCACAGCAACAGGCCCACACACACACACGGGCCCAGCAACATCAACACCCGCAACACGGGCCCAGCAACATAGCATCATCAGGCCCGCAACATAAGCGGCCAAACCCAGCAACTCGGGGCCAACAACATCGGCAGAGCCCACAGCGGCAGAGCCAACCGACGCAACACAAAACAACATCGGCAGACCCCCCCGACGCAACACATGGCACTATCAGCAGAGCCCACAGCGACAGAGCCGAAGCGGCGCAACCAGCCGAGCCACGATCGGCCGATGCACATGCTAAGCCGGCAAGCCAAAGCCCGACGCCGCCACGTGGTTTTCCACCTTGAGTCGGCCGAAGGCGACAACGCTTGTGCGGGCAGAGCGATCGGCGGCAGAGACGAGCTACTGGACGAAACGCTGCTGCATATCTCCTCGCGGAGTTATGTCGTTCGAAACGTCATATCTCTGCGCGGAATAATGTCGTTACCAAACGTTTTAGCGACATACATAGACATAGTATGTATGTACAACAATATTTATGTGAATACGTATGTTTGAATGTATGTGTATTATTAGAACCCTTCAGTACCAGTCCCAAAGGATAACCAAAGGACTCTCTAGGTTTTCTCCAGGAATCCTCGAGGAGTCCCGAGGAAATTTCCATACACATCGGCGAGGAATTTTCATACAACAGGCGTTCGTGGCGAGGAATTTGAACTACCCGAGGACTACCCTAGGAATTTCTACGGAATTTATCGGGAATTTCTGGGGAATATCGAAAAATAAGCAAGGTCTCTTGCCGAGGAAGACTAGAGGAGTTCCTGAGAAATTCGAGAGGAATAACTGGGGAATCCCTTTAGTATTTCTTAGGAATTCCTCGGAATTGCAAAAGAAAAGGGGTGACCGAAAACGAAAATTTTAACAGGCACGCAGGGTATACTCGACCGTAATAGTCCCGTGTAAAAAGAATTACATAGGCAAATAATTACACACGGACGCATTGGCATTCCCTATAGCGACAGTTTCATTTCTATCAAAATTTAAAATCCTTAAAACAACAAATAAATATTAAATATACACTTAAAAATATAAAAAATATCCCACCAATTATTAGAACGGTATTCAGAAGTCTATACATAGCGTTTTTTTCTCTACTCTGATTTTGTCCCCTCTTATCTCTCACTCTCTTTTTCGGTCACTGCTCTGAACTACTTCGAAAAAAAAACAACAAATATGAACTTCGAACATAGGCAGCAGCAAATCCATGACAAAATTTGACTTGACTTCGGTAACTTCTCTTGTACTATTTATTGAGAGTTTGGGAATTTTCATTAATTTCGTTGTGTACAACAATTTGATACCAACAGGTGCAACATATGTTTACATGGTTACATGGGCGCAACAAAACCGATTTGGTGCTTTCAAAACATACTATGCACGGATTTTGTTGAACAAATGATGAATCGGACCACTGGCTTAAATTAGAAGAATTGGAGGAAAGAGATGATGATGATGATGAGGACTTAAGTTCGGACGACATTTCGGAAAAAATTTTTTGCGTATCCACACTATTTAAAATGTCTTGTTTAGAGAACTTTTCGATCAGAAAAACTGTGCGTGTCAAAAATCCTTGGATGTCGATTTCTCCTCCATCAAAGATTTGCATGGCATCCATAATGGTTTGAGCGCGGCCCTGCAAAATTAATTAGTGTTAAAACATTCAATTTCAATCAATTTAATTGCATATTGTATAAACAATTGCCAAATCCACCGTTTTGAAAAAATATAGCGAATTTGCGGCTTTACTCATACTATGCATCAATTAAAAATTTAACAAATTTGAAAGAATTACCTTTTGCTCCAATTTTCGTTGCCCAAATTTCGACATTTTTTGTTTTTGGGTCCTTTCTGTATACAAATATAATTAATTAAATTAAAACGAAAACAAGAGAGAACGCTATAGTCGAGTTCTCCGACTATCTGACACCTGTTACTCAGATGGTGGAAGTGCATAGGAGAAATTTTAACAATGACAGTTTTTGGCGGTTTGTGGGCGTTATAGTGGGCGTGGCAAAAAATGTTTTGGCAAATTTATAGAAATTTGCAAAACGAATACAAAAATGATATAATATAAAAACATTTTTCAAAAGTGTGGGCGTGGCAGCTTTGGGCGGTTGGTGGGCGTTAGAGTGGGCGTGGCAAAAAGTTTTTCTGCAGATCGATAGAAATTTACAATAAATAGTTTTTTGCCAAATCGATAGAAATTTACAAGACTAATGCAAAAATAAAAAAAAATTAAAACATTCGTGGCAAAAAGTATCAACAAACTTGCGCTGCGTCTATGTCTCTGGAGTATGTATTCTTAATCTCAACTTTCTAGCTTTAGTAGTTTCTGAGATCTCGACGTTCATACGGACGGACAGTCGGACGGACATGGCCAGATCGACTCGGCTAGACTCAAGAATATACATATGTACATAATTTATATGGTCGGAAACCCCTCCTTCTGCCTGTTACATACTTTTCAACGAGTCTAGTATACCCTTTTACTCTACAAGTAACGGGGTAAGTTTGACGGAACACTGTTCCCGTGTTTTTCTATATTTTTTATATATGCATATATTCTCGTGCCAATTTTATTTTCAGACGATCACTAATCGTACATTTTTGTAATAATGATAACCAAAGGATGTCCGGTATAAAAGAAAATATTTTATTGTTAGCCTCGTCCAGGCAATATATATATTATATTTATATATTACATATATTATATATATATTTCATTTATAGACTTTAAATGTTCAATGTTCAATATTGTTTAAATAAAAATAACTTTTCAGCGGCGAGTATCCGCCTTGTTTTTGTTATGCAAAGACAAGAGCCCTCAGAGCGAGGTTTGTAGTCGTGAACAGCCAAAAATTTTTTTGACGTGCGCACCGTTGCCCGGTGATGAATTTGATACTCCCCGCTAAAAACAAATTATGGTCAACTTCTTATAATCTTTGTATGCTAGCCTTTAGTTTTACACATTTAATTACGCATGGCACTAGCCAACAATTTATTAATCAATAAAATTAAGATATTATTTTAACTACAACAAAATGAGGAGGTAAGCATTTCCAAAAAAGGGGTGCTGAAGCGAGAAGTGGAGTAGGTCAATGACGATGACGTTTGACGGACAACCTTGACAAAGGGGATCGTATTGCGCGGCCCGCGACTGTCCATCAGGCATGCGGACGGATGATCGTTTTACGATAAAGCTACTGCTTGTGGGGCAGTGAGGACTGCTGACTGACGAAGACTGTTGGAGAGGTGAGGGGCTTACTAACTTCCCACGACCCAAAATCGACGAGCTTACGCTGGCAACATGGTGCCTGAACATCGGATACCCCTCCCTCGACCATAGTCCTTACCCAGGACACGGGCACTAATACGCCGACGTAACACACTATTTGCAAACCCGAAATCAAATGGTTGCAGTTGCAAAGTAAAAACTAAGATCAGCACGTTTACTCGGTAAAAAATGAAGAATGCAATCTTTTCTACATTTGATTTCAGGTTTCAAGAAAATCGACTACGAAAGCATAAAATTACTCTTTAATGATGAGCTCAATCACAATTTTTGATAAATTATTATATCTTAGTTATGTATGTGTCAAAATTACACTTTCGTCTTTGTCCGCCATAATGTTAGCGATAATGTTTCGATCGCAATGAAGCTCTACGCACAACTGAACTGTGTCGCACATCTCTTCTACGTGTTTATCACACGTGCATTGAACCACACTCGGCGTCAGCCGCTGGCGCCGCGCTATAGCGGTTCTTCCCAATACTACAAAATACAGGCGACCAATAACTGCGAAAATAGAGGCTGATGCAATATTTCCATTATGATGAAATACACTAAAAGTATACCCATACACTAACACATGGAAAAGTATACTCCGACACGGCCATCCTGACCATTACACGACCGCGTAAATTATTACCAACAATGATTTGTTCTTTATAACTTTAATGCAACAAAACCATTTTCAAATCACACTTTCATTAACAAATTTAATTTCACATTTTAATATCATTCTTAGAGTAATACAAACTTTTTAACATAATTCAATCATTACAATATCTAATGCGCCACACGCCATGATCAAAACAATTGTTTTGCACTTGTGCTTACATTATTATTATAAATTTCTGTAGTGTCACTTGCTAAAGCTTATATTTTAATCATTTCATTACTGTCTCTTTCAACAGTTTCATTTTCCATCTTGTGACGTTCACTGTCTCATTCAACAGTTTCATTTTCAATCTCTTCATTTAAATTCTTTTTACATTTTTCTATACTTGCCAATCTGGCATTTTTCTTATATCATCGTGAGCATATTTATATTTTCTATTGTTCGTCAACGACCTGAGTATATATCTATCCCCATCCAACAATTCAGTTATTTCAAAAGGCCCTCTAAACTTCGGACTTAACCCTGCTTTGATAACCTACGTCTGAGAGACGTGTGCTTCTTAATATTTTCGCTCTCTCTCGAGAGAGTGTTTTTTGAGCACGCTAATTTTTTAGTTTTGCTCAGTCGTGTTCTGCAGCTTGTCGGTGGTGGTCATCAAATTGTGGTAAGTTCTTTGCTTTCGGAGTTTTGACTATTGCATACTTATATGACTTCTAAACTCCACGTAAATTTTTTTTTTTTTAGTTTGCTTTTGTTTTTTCCTGAATTAAATCAAGTATAATGGATCGAAAGAAATGCTTAGATGATACACAAATTGCTGCACTTTTGCAAGGGCTTACGGACGATTCAGAATTGTCGGATATAAACAGTGAGTCGGGAGATGAAGTATTTGAAGACGATGTTCAGAGCGACGTAGAAGATGTTGAAGTTGAACAATCCGTTGAAATTTCAAATTTGTGTGAAGACGAACAAGCAACATATACTGATTGTCACGTGTCTTCGAAAAGTCGTATACGAACGTTCTCTGTGCCTAACATAAGATCCAAAAATAAGTACTGCTGGAGTACTTCAAAAGGAAAAGATACTGGCAAAGTTAGTGCTATAAATATTGTTCGAACGGCAAGAGGTCCTACTAGGGCATGCAATTACTATTAGGGCCGCTCTCATGTTTTAACTTGTTCTTTACCGATGCTATAATTCTTGAATTAGTAACATTGACAAATGCGGAAATAGGCTTGAATCGGAAAAGCAATATGACCAAAGCCACTTTTGGAGACACAAATATACATGAAATCCGTGGAAAAACGATTGCAGACTCCTAGTTTAAGTAACGTATTGAAACGCAATATTCAAAACGCATTGCCTGAAAAGCTCGAAAACGCCAATAAAGAAAAAAGAGAAGAGCCGGAACCGAAAAAAAAGAGATATTGTTTTTATTGTCCCTCTAAAATAAGGCGCATGTCGAAAATGGTGTGCGTTAAATGCAATAAGCCTATATGCGGCGAACACAAAAGTGATTTGTGCAAAACTTGTACTTAAATTGAAAATATTTCCAAACTTTTTTTAAATTTCTTAAATTTCATATATATATATAAGCTAGAACAGCAAGAAAAATATGTTAATTTTATTTGTTAAGAAAACTACAGTTCCTATGAAAAAAGACTTAGTTATTTTTGTTTATTTTTTAAGAAAAATGAATTTGTTAATTTTTTGTTTTTTAATAAAATTAAGTTCTGAAATAAATGTTTTTAAATTCTAAGGAAATAAATTAAGAAACAATGTAAGTACAAAAATGGTGAATAAATGGATCAAAATGCTTTTTAAATAATGAAAAACATTGACTCGGAGACGTATGGTTATCTTTTACGCACCTCCTAGGAGGGTTATCAAAGCAGGGTTAACTTTGTTTGATGCCTTTCTTCATTTTTTACAACACGAAATCCCCAACTTGACATCCAACAACTTTGGCTTTTCCTTTATTAAATTGCGCCTTGTTATATGCTGCTGCAGCTGAAATATTGCGAACTGCCTGTGATCTTACTTCTGCCAAATCAATCTCATCTACCGTATCGCAAGGAGGAAGCAACCCCAACGGGCAACCGACTTTGCCAATAAACAGTTCTAAAGGACTTGCCTTGGTTGCCAATGCATCTTGCCAAGAGCGGCTGCTAGTCTCAACTGCAGTCAATAAGTTTTTTAAGGTGCTCATAATGCGTTCGACTTGCCCATTAGCTCTACTAGCACGAGTCGCAATCAAATGCAAATTTATTTTCTGTTGATCACAAAACTCACTAAATCTAGTACTGAAAAAACACCTGATCTGCTAAATTGCGATTTGGCACTCCAAACAAAGATATAGCCGTCGACATGGCTTTTATGCAATTCTCAGCGTCAATCTTAATAGTGTTGGTTAGATAAACAAATTTAGTAAAGGCATCTACTTGGAAGATTATATACTCTTTCTGATCAGCCTTGCTGATCAATATGAACGGTGTGCCAAGGTATATTTACTTTTGGTATTGGATGAAGGCTATCTTGAATTTTGCCTGAAGAAGTCTTTGACATTTTACAAGTAATGCAGTTTTTAACGAACTTTCGAATATATTTAGACATGTTCTCAAACTAGTAAAAGTCATAGGGGTTATCTAATGTGATTTATAACTTATCATGACTTATCATGAATTTGATTTATAACAGACCATCTAAATGATCTTGGAACAATTGATAAGTAACTACCGTTCTACCGTTTCGCTGAATTTTCCGATATAATATTCCCCCTCTCAATTCATAAATTTTTGCAACATCCGCAGGAAGAGAATAATCTTTCAATTTATTTACGATATTAACTATTCTGACGCTGTTCAGCCGAAAGCCAATTACTGGATATTTCTGCTAGATTAACTCTTTTTTCAGGAATATTGCACTTTGTAGCAACTACATCAGCTGAAGTCAAATTTCTCGAAAACAAGTCAACATGTGCCATTCGTTTACCTTCTCTATATTGCAAGTCAAATGTAAACGACTGTAAATAAGTCCACCATCCTTGTACCCTGGGAGATAGGTCAAGTTTGGACCTTGATGCTTTAAGGGAGTTACAGTCCGTAAAGACAACCAAATTTCTACCCAGTAAATAATGCCGAAAATGTTTTACAGCCAAAACAACGGCAAGAGTTTCCAATTCATAAGAATGGTATCGTGACTCGAAAAGTGAAGCAGCCTTACTAAAATATTCGACCACATGAGGCCTATTATTGATTTTGTGTAATAAGATCGCACCGTATCCACGAGAACTTGCATCTGTATGCAACTCTATTGGGTGTCGCGGGTCAAATATTACTAAAACTGGCTTTTGTGTAAGGATAGAGATAATCCTTTGTCTAATTTGTTCATGCTCTGCATTCCAAATAAATTCATTCCTTTCCGAAGTCAAAAGATATAGCGGCTTCATAAAGCAAGAAAATCCCTGCATAAATTGTCTAAAATAAGACGCTAATCCTATAAATTATCGTAAAGCAGAGACATTTTTTTAAATTGAATGTAAATCCAGCCTTGGTAAGACAATCAAGAGTTATCTGTAACCTTTCTAAGGTCTCACTTTTTGTTGAAGCAGCCACCCTTACTTCATCCATATAACAGACAATAAATGTACACTCTACCGAATCTACATGCAAGGGAATTGGGTAATATCCACTTGCCATGTCTAAGCATGTAAAATATTTCGCTCCATGAAGTCTAGCTATCTGATTTGATATAAGAGGCAAAGGATATCTATCAGAGACCGTATTTGAATTTAATTCTCGGTAATCAACGCACAAACGATGAAAACCGTCCTTTTTGTTAACTAACATTATGGGACTTGCATAGGGTGAGCAGCTCGGTTTTATAATCTTACACTCCAATAGCTCCTTAATTTTCTCACGCACTAATTCTTTTTCATTTGGACTAAGCCTATATGGTCTTCTTTGAACAATTCTATTTGGGTCTACCAATTTAATTTTCATTTCTCCTGAGCTAACTCTAGACAAAAGAGTTAATAAAAGATTTTGAGTACTTTCCCATTAGACTTTTTAATTTGTTTAGATCTTCACCAACAAGATCAGTATTTAACTAACAAAGATTTTCATCATTTGAACAATAGTTTACAGTTTTTGATCTGACGATTTCAAATTGGCCAGGTGATAATACTACATTAAATCCTGAGAACAACACTTCTCGACCAATAATGATATCATTTCTTAAATGCACATCGTCCAAAACATGAAACAATATCTCAATACAATAGTTGTTAATTTTTACGTTGCTAAGTATTTGTAATGTGCTACAAATACTACCTTTGCCAATACCTTTCAACAACACTACATTGTTAATTCTATTACCAATAAATTTATTACTTAGCTTTTGTTTAATTAAAGAAAATTCCGCTCCAGAATCAAAAGTTATTGGAAATGTCTCGCACTGATGAACCATCTTTGGTTCAACAACTTCACAAAGCCGTTTCACCTGATGCGTGCATTTTTCTTTCTTTGGTTTACTGCAATATGTTGAAATATGGCCACGTTCACCACAGTTAAAACAGGTTACATCCGATTTTTGATGTTGACTAACTGCGCTCCTTTCGTTGCTGTCCTTAGCACGATATGAACGATTTGGATGCTGTTTAGTTCTGCATTCGATCATCTTGTGGCCTAGTTTTCCACAGAAATGACATCTTGTTGTTGAAAGTTTATGACGCTTTATTTCAGACGGACCCGCTTCTTCTTGCACAGTTTTCTTCCTTTTGTTGAAGGTAAATGCTTTAAGTTCCGTTTGCAATTCAATTGAAGTAAATGTCAATCGCTGCAATCTGCTATCCACATGTGCCATCTTAGCAAGCGTTACAGAAGCTGCAATTTCCTCCACATTCATATCACGCCATTTCGTAATAAGTGACGTCATCATGCGACTAGCATAATTGGGAAGGCATTCACCGTCAGTCGGACAATCTGCCAGCATTGCCAAAAATATAGCCGCTGAGGTTTCCGCTCTGGCAAAACGCTGAACGAAAAGTTCTTTAAATTCGGCCCAAGTTATGCCAGGATAACATATTTGAGCAAGCCACTGCGAAGCACTACCTTCCATTGCTGCACTCAAAGCCATCACCAACGCGCTGCCTTTTATGGTGTTTTCTGTTAAAATTATGTCAACTGTAGAGCAACACGCCGTTGCATCGACGCCAACAACGTCTGCGTTGAATTTGGGTAGCACTACCCAATTTTTATACCCGTTACTCGTAGAGTAAAAGGGTATACTAGATTCGTTGAAAAGTATGTAACAGGCAGAAGGAAGTGTTTCCGACCATATAAAGTATATATATTCTTGATCAGGATCAGTAGCCGAGTCGATCTGGCCATGTCCTTCTGTCCGTCCGTCTGGCCGTCTGTCCGTATGAACGTCGAGATCTCAGGAACTACAAAAGCTACAAAGCTTGAGATTAAGCATACAGACTCCAGGGACATAGACGCAACGCAAGTTTGTCGATAGATGTTGCCACGCCCACTCTAACGCCCACAAACCGCCTAAAACTGCCACGCCCACACTTTTGAAAAATGTATTGATATTTTTTAATCTTTGTATTAGTTTTGTAAATTTCTATCGATTTGCCAAAAAACTTTTTGCCACGCCCACAAACCGCCCAGAACTGCCACGCCCACACTTTTGAAAAATGTTTTGAAATTTTTGCATTTTTGTTTTAGAGTTGTAAATTTCTATCGATTTGCCAAAAAACTTTTTGGCACGCCCACTCTAACGCCCACAAGCCGCCAAAAACTGTCAGTGTAAAAGACTCTTGTTCGCACTTCCACTAGCTGAGTAACGGGTATCAGATAGTCGGGGAACTCGACTATAGCGTTCTCTCTTGTTTTTGTATGTTTTTTCATTACATATAATACATATATATCTATGGAAAGCTAGTTCAGCATTTTTAAATTTGTATTTACTAGATTCGTTTAAAAGTATGTAACAGGCAGAAGGCGTTTCCGACCATATAAAGTATATATATTCTCGATCAGCATCAATAGCCGACTCGATCTGGCCATGTCCGTATGAACGTCGAAATCTTAGGAACTTTAAAAGCTAGAAAGTCACTCCAGTGACATAGAAGCAGCGCAAGTTTGTCGATTCATGTTGCCACGCAGACTCTAACGGCCACAAACTGCCCAAAACTGCCACGCCCACAATTTTTAAAAATGTTTTGATATTTTTTCATTTTTGTATTAGTCTTGAAAATTTCTATCGATTTGCCAAAAAACTTTTTGCCCCGTCCACTCTAACGCCCACATACCGCCAAAAACTGTTAGTGTTGACTCTCCTTCGCACTTCCACTAGCTGAGTAACGGGTATCAGATAGTCGGGGAACTCGACTATAGCGTTCTTTCTTGTTATTTGTTGTTTCGGATGCCGTTCTTTGCAGTGTTTTAACAAACTCGATAATATTTTTATTTTGCATTTCCATTACACTTTCGACTTTGTCCGCCATAATGTTAGCGCAGTGAGTTTCGATCGCACTGAAGATCTACGCACAACTGCACTGTGTCGCACACCTCTTCTACGTGCTTACCACACGCGAACCACACTCGGCGTCAGCGACAACACGCTAGCGACGCGCTATAACGGTTCTTCCCAAAACTACAAAATACACGCTGGCGCCGCGCTATAACGGTTTTTCCCAAAAAACAACAAAATACACGCTGGCGCCGCGCTATAACGGTTCTTCCCAAAACTACAAAATACAGGCGACCAATAACTGTGAAAATAGAGGCTGATGCAATATTTCCATTATGATTAAATACATTAAAAGCATACCCATACGCTAACACATGCAAAAGTATGCTCCGACATATGTAAAACTAAAAAAATTTTTTAAAGTGTACGAAACAGTTGAAAAAAGAGATTATGGTGCGTGTCTATGCTATTCTCATCCTTATGTACATGTGTATACATATACATACATCCATAGGATGGCGCGTGCCAACTGCGAATTAATTTACAAACCAGGAAAGTCTAATGTTGTGGCTGACACACTTTCTCGCTTTACTCATTTAAACCATTATTCGGATATAGATGAAGCGTCCGTAGGCGAGCTAGAATCGTCTGCCACCTTGCATAGCGTCGAAACACCCATTAACGTATTTAGGAATCAGTTAGTATTCGATCTAAAGCAGCAAGATACATATGCGTATATACGTCACCTGATCCCTCTCAAACTGAACCACCATTCCAGTTTAATTACTTCGTTACAGAAGTTCCTCAAACCTTTAATAATTAATGGCGTAAAAATTCCAGAAACAAACTTTCTAATCTGTTTGCTTTAAGAATTTTAGGCTCTTCAAAATTCGAATAACGCATAGATGGGTTATTGATTTATCAGATAAGGACGAAATATGCGAGGTAATCAAAAAAGAACATCGCAGGCCTCAAGAGGTCTCAGAGAGGTAAGAGTGTAGATTTTGGAGAAAATGTACTTTCCAGAAATGTCAAGCACAATTCAAGTACCAATTTCTTCTTGCCAATATTGCAAGACCTTCAAAAACGAGCGCCACCCCAACAAAGCTGTCCTTTAATCTACACCAATCCCAAACCACCCATGCGAAATAATGCACATTGACGTGTTCACATAGGAGAAAAAAAATGTATCTCAGCTGCATCGATAAATTTACTAAATTTGCTAAACTATTTCCCCTAGAGTCAAAATCGGCAGTACATTTGCGGGAAAATTACTCGAAGCAATTCACTACTTCCCAGTACCTAAATAATTGTCTCCGATAATGAGAGAGGTTTCCTTTGTTCAACTGCTCTTAATTATCTTCGTTGAAAATTCAACTATACTACACGCCTACACAGAAAACAGAATTATTACTGTTAAAACTAGGTTCAGTAAAATTTTTCATAAGTCGGATATAAGGAACTAACAAAGAAAAATGCAGAACAAATAAAACAAAAAACAGTCATGCGGTTTACCCATTTATGCTAGTTTAATAACATTTTTCGCAATAAAACAAAAAAAACTTACAAACATTAAAACGAAAACCATACAAGAAACACTTAAATAAAAAAATATATAGTAAAACATAACGTAAGAAAACACACTAACAACAAAGAAACACTCAAAACAAAAATGATATAAAAGAAAACACTAAAACACAAAACATAAAAAAAACAAATAAGCATTATACTAAAACACTATAACAAATGTTTACCAACTAATTATGTAGCACATAAGACAATTTAAAAAACAAGACTACAATATATACAAATTGTTTCTTGTAAGATTGGCATTTGCTCACGAGTTGGGAGCTGTCCACATCTACAAATACGATGGCTTCCCCTCCATGGCGACGTTTGGAGAATCAATGGAGTTTTAAAGCTGGACTTGGAAAGGTTACGGCAACTAACGAATGAAATTATTAAAGAGGCAGCTATGTTGACGGACAAAACGATAGAACCATTGGTTGATCACTACCCAACGTGCGGCGGAAGGTTCAACCGGATACCTATTGTACCCAGAAGGAGACCACGTTCCATAGATTGGATAGGCGAAGCCTGGAAATGGGTAGCCGGATCCCCGGATGCAGTTGATGGGAACGTGATTCTAAGCGCACAAGATACAGCTTCAAAGAACAATGACCAACAGCTAAGAATCTCCAGAATCTTTGATGCGACCAATGAGTGAATCCAACGAATTAACGAAGATTTCCACGCAACAACGACAGTCCTCCAAAAGGAAATCATCCTAGCCACCCAGGTTTTGGAAGTGGCAAGAGCTTGCCAACTTTCCAAAACTGGAATCGTCAACTGGATCATTATGAGATAGAGTTAAGCTTATCAAAGGTGGACAACCTGCTGTACCAAAACACGATCGAGGCCATAGAATTTGCTCGGCCGTCGATCGTCACCAACGGAACCTTGTTCTTGTATATCCTAGCGTTTAAAAGTGACGGACAGAAGTTACCGTCTGACCCATATCTACCTAACGGTCCAGGAAGGAAAACAAATAATACTGCAATACAACAAATTGGCAGTAAACGCAAACGAAACTGGGAAATTGCCTATCAATCGAAAACATCAACGTCTGCCAAGAGGGAGAGATGTCAATACTAAAACAAGACGATTGTATCCCTCGCCTGCTGAAAGGAGGACATGCCGCCTGTGCATACCAAAGGAATGATCAGTATCTGGTCAAACCAATCGACGAAGGCACCCTTTTCATAACCAACTTCAATGGCACACTGACACCCACAACGAGGGAATACCATTTGATTGGATCATTCATCATCCAATACGATAATGAGACCATCATGGTCGATGGGCGGAATTACACCAGTTATTCGGCAAGCCATCTAATGGCAATGCCAATTGTCCTCACCCACGTCACTGCAACCAACTATCATCTTTCCTTGGAATATGTCCACGACGTTAGTTTGAAGAATCTGAAGAGGATGTCCGACATAACAGGAGGACTACTGGCTTATTTCCTCTCGGATGCAGCCTTCGCTTTGGTCATCGTTATATCGCTGTACCTTCTAAGGAGAAGGCTAACATCTTCCAAAGGATTTCCCAAGCCCAGCGACATCATCCCGACAAATCCCGGAGTGGTGACCGCCATCGAAACTACCAAGGCTCACTGATCTGCGGGACGCAAATCTTGTAAGGGCGAGGAGTTAACGACCAGCTTTCGTCTCTCCCCGCTGACGCGGGCCGCAACACCAATGGGTGGACAACCTGACTCGACGAACCGATCGTCGCTGCAATGTGCACAAGCTTCGCTGCCAGCATTGGGCTGCGCCCGCTGTTATCGCTGAGCCCGTTTCGCGACATCCGTTGTGCCACTCAGCTTTTTAGTCGGGCCGGCCGGCCGTTGCTGATACAGCATTTCCCACGGGCGTCGCTGGACGCAGAGCGTATTGGCATTGGCTTCTTTTAAGCTTGACCGGAGGAGTTTGGGCATTCCAGTCTGGAACGACGAGCCGAGTTGATCAAGAAACATTATAGACATTTAAATAAAGAACTTAAAATATTGTAATAAAGGAAAAACTCACGGAACTGAAGCTTGATTTATTTGATGAGAATGGTAAATCGTATCTTCATGCAATTCGCAACTAGGTAAAGTGGATCGGCTAAGGCGTGACCAACTGGGTCGCGCTAACTTATATATTATTTTTCCATTTAATTTTAGGGAATTTTTTTTTAGGCCCCCCCTTCCTGAATTGAAAGGTGATATTTCTCTCGACAAATTAATCCCATCGTCGAAGCTTGGCGCTGAGGCGCCAATCCCTCTCCGGGTTCATGGCGAGCTCCAGCCCGTATCTCGGTCCGTATGGGCCAGCAGTCCCTGCGAGTCTCCCGGGAGGTTCCTGTCAACTCCAACTCTAGCAGTTGGATGTGGAGTTGATCCACATACCTTTTGGAATCCCCCTATGCACTCCTGTGTGGTGCACTCCTGTGGTGTGGTGTTCTAGTTGTGACCGAACCAGTTTGGACTGCGTCGCAGTCTTCTGGATAATCGTCATCTGGGTAGTAGAGTTGTGGCTGCTCATTGTAGGAGTTTTAATGTTCTTCTGATAGCCAGTGATCTGCTAAATATATAGGGAGTTTCTGGACACGACTGCAAGATCTCAGGT
The DNA here is from genome assembly GCF_016746235.2 of Drosophila teissieri. Taxonomy (NCBI): domain Eukaryota; kingdom Metazoa; phylum Arthropoda; class Insecta; order Diptera; family Drosophilidae; genus Drosophila; species Drosophila teissieri. The sequence continues at coordinate 556,458 of NC_053032.1, forward strand.
GATATACAAATCTTTCGCTTGGAACACTCCGACACTTTTGCCCTAAGCATAGCCCAGCTCGTATAACGTCTTGCCCTTACGCTGCAAAATAACGCAGCGCACGCGATTTGGGCCGAGCTTGGCATTATACCCTTCTGACTTGTTACTTTGCCTCTAGGAATTTGACCACTTCTGCGGCTACTGCGGTTGTTGATGGCGTCATGCTGGCAAAAAAAACATTCGTTTGTAAGCACACTATTCTGAATATTTGAGCATTTATCGGCGTTAGGTTCGGCAGCTTGTATTACTGCCAGATATTCTTGGGATTGGAAAAAAGTGCATTTTAGGTTGATGTGGAGTTCTGGCGCGGTGACGTCAACTTTTTGTATTGCATCCATATGAACTCTAGATAGTGCATCTGAAACCACGTTAAGGGACCCCGGCAGTGTTTGGTGGTGAAGTCGAAGGCCTGTAGTTTGAGGCTCCATCGCGCTAGCCTCCCCGATAGGTCTTTCTGGCCAATATGGCATTTCAAGCTACTAGCATGGTCAGTTATTACTTTAAAAGGCATTCCCTCTACATAAGCACGGAATTTTGTGATGCTGAGGATTGCGGCGTAGCATTCCAGTTTAGCTATGCTGTAATTCCTCTGTGCCTTGTTTAGTTTTGCGGACATGTATGCGATTGGGTGCTCGCCGCCTGCGTTATCTTTTTGAAACAGGACTCCTCCCACTCCAGTGGTAGAGGCGGCGCATTGAATGATGAATGGCTTTTAAAGTATGGAGTGACAAGCACAGGTGCTGCTGCCATGTCGGTCTTGAGGGACTCAAAAGCCTGAAGCCTAAAGCCTAGGCAAATCTCGTATCGCCTGTATCTTGGATGCAACTGTGCAAATGCATCCCTTTCCTACAACGTACCCCAAATATTTGGTCTGACTATAGCAAAACTCAATCAATCGCTCACCTGATTTAACATTCAAAGGTACGTGAGCAGACCAGTAGGTCGTCGACCTACCTCATCGAGGTAAACAAATACCTGCTCACCTAGCGCTGCTGGAATAACCTTATCCATTTGGCGGCACATTCTTTGTGCGGCGTTGCACAAGACGAATGGCATGAGGGTGAATTGATATGGTGGCCTGCCGGGAACTGTAAATGCCATATTCTCTCTACTGTTGGGTTCTAGTGGCATTTGCCAAAGGCATCCCTTAAATCAATCGCGGAAATACAATAGATTTCCTGTAATCGGTACGCGTCTTGAATGGGTCGGGCGTTAACTTTTCGGGCGTCTAGGCAGAGGCGATTCTTGGTGCCCTTCTGCACTAGGGTCACTGGAGAGCTCCAGCTGCTGTTGCCAAGCAGACCTAACATGCGATCCAGTTCAGCATACACCAATTCCCACTAGCACCAGTATATAGAAGTGCTAATATTTATTTTCCGTCAACTTTCGTTTTGGCAAGGAAACGGTTGTCATGTTGTACGCTTAGTGTCCGGTGAGCAGACCGTGCGGTGTAATCCTCTTCCTCAGCGCCGTTGAAAAACTACAAGCCTACAGAATTCTCAAGATGGGCGGAAAGGAGTTCAAGACCTCCGAAAACTCTGCCAATGAGAAAAACACCGTGGAAGGCATCGACCACAAAGATGAGATATAAGCGGTGCAGCATATACCCTGAAGTTCATCGCCGTCATATAAGTGCTGCTGGCACTGAAGCTAGTAAGGATTTACAAAAGATCAGTGCAGCGACAACGGGATCACCACCACACCCTAGAACGGATCGTATCCAGTATTCCGCAACACCAATAGTGCATAGCGCGGGAAACGAAGTTCGCTCAACAAATATGAACAGTGTATCGGGCAAAAACAATCCGTCAATGAAAACTCGCTCGCCTACTAACAAGCATAACATGAAAGTCGGCCAAACAATTAAACAATGAATAAGTGAACCAGTGCATTTTTTTTTTGACATCAACAAGACAATATACCAGCAGTGACTGTTCCAAACGAGTGCACAATTCTAGTAATCTGAGAATCGGGTAGGGACCGAAGCGGGCGAAAACATTCATACAAACGTATATATATCTATATATATAAAAATTGAGAACAAGTTTGGTGAATGATTATAACTCTAGAACGCATGAGCCGATTTCAACGGTTTTGCATTCGTTGGAAAGGTATCGGGCTCCGTTAGGACAAGAGCGAAAATTCTGGAAAAAGTCAAAAGAAAAACGGGAAAACCGTTTTTTACATGCAGCGCCATGTACATAGGACATGGGATGTCATTCTTCTCTGCTCATTTTGTTTTATTTAATTCATAAGACAAACTTTAAATGCTTTACTAAAGTCGGTGTGGATGATCTGTTTGAAGATTATTTATGAAACCCTGTATTAAGAAGAAAGATAGTTTTAAAAGATTAGTGGTTGTTGGTAATTATTATTAGTGGTAATTGACCTAAATTAGGAGTGATGATATTTTCAAAAAATTTAGGGATATTTTAAAGAATTTAGAGATTCCTCTTGCATCTAATTTCTTACTTTTTCATGAAAACTTTTAAAGACTTCTTCAATATATGGCCGAAATTTGAAGATTTTGGAGATAAGGTTAACAGTTTCAGTAGTGGCTTGCACAAGGCTTCCGCACATAACCTAAGCACACAGCCAAGAATTCCGTCGGGACCTGGCTTATATACAGGCTTAACACGCTGAAGATCGTACAGCAGTGAGCTTTCGTATAGGGTGGGACAAAATATTAAATTCGATTTTAATACCTCGTAAGAGTAAGAATATGTTGAGTAGAATATGTTGTTTGAAAAAACTGGGCAAATAGATCGAGGACTATTGCCTAATCCAATGTTACCGTAGAATTAAATAAAAGGCAGAAAGGGTAATTTCTTGTTTTGCGGCTAGTGCTAACAAAGTTATATCGGATCCTGTGAGAACTGAAACTTACAACGCTTTAAATAGTTCTTGTCAGACTCAGCATTAGGCACTGTAAAATTTAACCGAGCAGCATAATATTTAGAGAAGATAGACTGAGAACCGGAGTATTTAAATTTTTTATAACGTTTCTTAGGTCTGTCAACACTTTATTAAACCAAGGAGGTGTGTTGGAGATATTCCCTATTGATATTCACTAGAGATATTCACGATCGGACCAATTAAAGCCAGATTATATTTTTTGGCCTCAGAGAGTATGCCTTGCGAAAACAATGAATTCGGTTGGCTGACCTCTCCGATTTCTCTTTTATTACGGTACCTGTACGTACGCTACCGGTACGGTCACCTCAAAAGTAGGAATGCCAGCTTTATTTCCCTTAGTAATAAAACATTTGCGTGTACTCATGTACGCAGACCATGTTAAATTATGCTTGCAGTATAAGGACATTTCTTGCCATTTGGACTTCCAATCCGATCTAGGTATGGTCCCATGGTAACGTACTAACCTTAAATGGTTTCAAGTGTAAAGTTATGACCTTTTGTCATGTCAACCAATACACGCGACTTACACTCTAAGTGGGAGCTCTCTGGACAAAATAACACGGGTGTTCTTCTGGACCCTAAACTTACATTTTCAGACCATATTTCGTTTATTGTCGATAAGGTTAGGGGTGTGCTTGGTTTTATAAAAAGGTGGTCAAAGGAATTTAATGATCTATAGATAACCAAAACATTATTCCTTTAGCTAGCCCGTCCGATTCTTGAGTATGGATCACATGTTAGGAGTCCACAATATAGACTTCACACAGACCGCATTAAATTGGTCCACAAAATTTCTTTGCCTTACGGCGCCGAAATTGGGATGCAAACTTGTTATTAGTAGCTGTAATATACGGGTGCGGCCGTTTTTACGGTTTATGATTAGTTGACTTTTTTATAAGTACGCTACATACCCTATAACCAGTTTGTATGATATTTCTCATTAAATGTTTTGACCACTCATTATCCTTCGAGGAAATTGAGGACATAGTAAGGTGTATACTCTTGAATTCCAGCTACTTCCAGATCAAAGCTATGGAACCGTAGGAAAAAAGACACAACAACCTTAAGTCAAAGCGACTTTCCACCAAATTTTGAATCTATGCATGGTAAAATCTTAGAACATATAAAGTAACAATGACTAGTAGTCATCAATATTATCAAGATCCCTGCCTGGGGTCATCCGAAATAGTTCCCTACAGAGAATTGTATTTCAGATTATCTGTTACCTGTCGCCATTTTCAATATGCTAAAAGATCCCATAAAATCAAATATTTATGATTCTTTAAACATAATATCTGTTCAGTTTGTTGCTTGTTCCAATGTGCGAGAGAGTGGCGATCAACTGATCGCTTACTCGTTTCTGGGCAGTGCATACGACGGGGAGAACGGAGGAGAGGGCAATAATCAGTCTGAATTTGCGAACGCCGCTGACCGCCCGTTTTCAGTCTATCTATTTTGCATACACACACATATATAAAGTAAATCAGTCATTATAACGTCTAAATATATTCAACCTGTGTTTACCATTGTCTGGGAACTCCTCTTGCAATGACCTCTTCTTAGCGATATACAAGGGGACACAGGCGGAGCCTGTAAGTGTAAAATATTAAATTCGACAGCTTTTTGTGTGTAAATAGATTACTTTAGATCGTGGTCGCGTTTAGTTTGAAAATCGACTCGGTGAATTTCCTGAAAAAAAGACGGCGATACATAGGCGCAGCAGTTGCAGTTTGGAATTTTGGCGTCTCTTCTTTTTCGCTTATTTCCGGCTTGGCGAAACTCGGGAAAGGAAGACGGAGACACATAGGCGTCGCAGATGCGCCGCAGCTGGAGGCGGATTCTGTCGTCAATCGCGGGATTCGCGGGATCTAACTATGAAGTGAAGAATTTTCTGTCCTCATTCACAACAACAATAATCTAAGTAATATGCAACGGTTGCAAATTCTCAAAGAGTCGTTGTGAGTAGGGTGCGATAATGACATCCGACAAATGCAGCTCACTAAGATAAATCGTGGCTTGGGGACTGATGATTAGAAGGTACAATATTAGTCATCTCGTTTTTGCGCACCACTTGAACGCTATCTCCGCGTTACCCAGACTGCAAAAGGAGAACTCCGGATTAATTTGGTCGATGTAAAGCCAGTCAATGTTTGGCTGCATTCCGCCGCGTTGGCGCATAACGTAGCATCGAAGTTGCCCAAGGAGACCCAAAGACCTTGGGAGCACCATCAAGGAAGCGGTGCTCACATAAGAAATTATCATTTTTGTATGATCGGTTGGTCATAGATTGACGTGCATCGATCGCTACGTAGTGCGGTGGCCCTTTAAAACCTACCGGGATCCAGCCATGGACCTAGGAGGATCTCATCAAATGGCGCTCAATCGGGTCCAGGTGTTGGAAAGACGTCAGTCTAGCAGTCTAGAAAGGGGAGCAAATATGTGGATGAGATCGAGGAATACTTTGCGCTCTAAATAGCACCGGCGGGGAGCAATTAAGGCAGTTCAGTAAGGAATACTTCCACGAATAGGCACGTAGCATCTTGTGTTCTTCCTCATCACGCTGATTTTAAGAAGGATCCTCAGTCGACCAAACAGCGATAGCAAAGGACGATCGTTAAACGACATTCCTTGCACTGGGCCGACCCTTCAGAACGACATGTCGGCAGTCATACTCAATTGGCCGAAATAACGTTTCGGTTTCACAGTGTATATTAAGAAAATCTATCGCTTGTGACGGTCGTCAGATGGATCATCATCAAAGTTAATGCATTGTCAACGCTAACATTCAGAACAGCTTCTGCATCATTCACGGGCATCCGATCCATTTAATAATTAAGGATGAGCGGCGTTCATTTCCCAATGCAGAGGAAGTGTTGGTGAACGAGATGAGGTGAACAAACAATACATACCCAAATCTGAAAAACGTCGCAAAATTGTTAAGGCACTAGAAAACATTTACGATTCAAAATGTAAAAAAAAACAATTTAACACAAAAACGTAATAAAATGCTTCGCGTTTCTTTGTATGCTTCAATCGTTTTCGTAACTTACATTTTGTAAATACCGTTTGTTTAAAATGTGCTTGCCCTTCTTTGTGAGGAGTCTTAAAACTCCCCACAAATCCGGGTGCAGGAGATCGGCATAGCAACAGAGAAGACGGCTGGAATGCGAGAGGAGCCAAGGGCGTTCAGGTCAAACGGGGAAATAATGGACCTTGGACCCCGGCAAAGCGGAGAGACCGTGAAATAACGGTACCGCGCTGGACCTTGGACTCGAGCCAGCCAAGGACGCAAAGGTCGAACGGTAACGGTGCGGACTTTGGACAAGCACAAAGAGAACGCACCGTGAACTAACGGGACATGTTTTGGACCTTGTACCCGAGCGAGCCGTGCGCAAAAAGAGAAATAGCGTGATCCCCGCGGCCTATAAAAGGGCTGCGCAATCGCAGCTCGGGACAGTCAGTCAGTTAAACACGCGTGGGTCATACGAGCAAGAGCAGAGTGTGGGCGCGAGGCGCTCAGTCCGGACACGGGCGTGCGACCAGACGGTCGGAGCAGGTTCAGGGAGAGTCAATAAGAAAGTGCGCGGAGAGCCATACAGCCACATAGTCGATCGGGAAAAGTACGCGGAGTACACGGAAAGTCAGCGAGAAAGTACCCCACACGGGCAGACAGTCAATACCGAGTGACAGTGAGGCAGCGAACGTACAAGTGCGTCAAGCGAGCATCCAGAGAGGATCTCCGCAAGCAAGGACCATCGAAGGACAAGCGAACACTAGGACCTAGCGTGGTCAGAAAGGGACGGTGGAGTCAGTGGTCACAAAGGTGGTTCGGGGAGGAGCGCTGCTTATCTCACGGACGATACACCCTGCCCCATAACATCCTAAGCCCCGGTCGAGCCCGCAGGTGATCCTTCGGCAAGGGCGACAAGTGCCTGGCATACGCAGGAAGGGACGGTGGAGTCAGTGGTCGGCAAAGGTGGTTCGGGGAGGAGCACTAGCTTGTCTCACGGACGATACACCCTGTCACCATAACATCCTAAGCCCCAGGCGAGCCGGTACGGATCCGCCATCGAAAGCGACGCAGGACGACGAAGGAAGGACGGCGAAGGAGCAATGACGCGCATCCGACGGCGAGGGTCACAGGATTTTTGCCAGCAAGTGACACTGAATAAAGGTGAATTAATCTGAAACTCTGTCTTCTTCTTGGTCGGGCAATCACACAAATAATAAATTTAGTGGGACGAACAAACAAACTCTCTGAGCTAGCCGTTGCAATTCGTAGCGAGCAGAATCTAAGAAAACAGTTCGTTACTTCTGGCGCCCAACCGTGATTGTCCTGGCCAAAAGATCAGAGGGGAAGCGTGGGGCTTGGAGGCAGAGCTGAAGGACAGTTTCTTAGAAGAGGAAGGGGGAAGACGATACAGAGTATCGTAACGCCCAACCGATGTTCAGAAGGAGGAGTTCGAGCGCGAGGCGGAGGCCAGGAAGAGCAGCTCGCAACGACAAGCGCAACAAGCGATAACCGGGTGGTGCGGGAGACCGGCACTGGGGAACATTTTTATTGCAATAAGTAATTCTTGAGGCACGACGTCCGGACATACGCACCTTTATATTATTATTTTTATAGTTTACATAGTTTTTACATAGTCAATAGTAATATAGATTTATAAGACCCATAAACTTGTAAAGGGAAGGGAATATTTTGTCAAATTTACAACATGAGCATATGTGTGCAAATTAAGTATAGGTGCAGGTTGTCGTAACAGGTTGTGCTGCTACATCCCTGCCCTATTCCCGCGATGAACTACTTTCTTCTTATCGTCCGATTGCGGTGTGGTCCATCGGCGTTAGCGGCTGTCCGTGATTTCTTGCAGTGCAACTGCAACTTTGTTGTAATAATGTCTTCTTAGAATGGTAATGTTGGGGAGTTACTTTCCTCCCTAATCACTGGCCTTGTGGCTCAGTAATTGTACCAGTGATAGAAAAAATTATTACGGCTGAAGTAGGAGCAATGTTTTATTATCGAAGCATACGCTTTCGGATCTTGGACCGAACTGAAGTACAACAAGAGAGAACGCTATAGTCGAGTTTCCGGACTATTTGATACCCGTTACTCAGATGGTGAAAGTGCGCAGGAGAGTCTTCAACACTGACAGTTTTTGCGATTTGTGGGCGTTAAAGTGTGCGTGGCAAAAAGTTTTTTGGCAAATCGATAGAATTTTACAAGACTAATACAAAAAAGCGTTAGAGTGGGCGTGGCAAGAATTTTTTTGCAAACCGATAGAAATTAAGGAGACTAACACAAAAATGAAAAATATCCAAAAATTTTTCAAATGTGTGGGAGTGGCAGTTTTAGACGGTTTTGGGCGTTAGAGTGGGCGTCGCAACATGAATTGACAAATTTGCGCTGCTTCTATGTCTCTGGAGTCTGCATGCTGAATCTTAACTTCCTAGCTTTTTTAGTTTCTGAGATCTCGACGTTCATACGGACGAACAGACGGACGGACATTTTTCAAAAGTGAGGGCGTGGGAGTTTTGGGCGGTTTGTGGGCGTGGCAACACTAAACTTGCGCTGCGTCTATGTCTCTGGAGTCTGTATGCTTAATCTCAACTTTCTATTCTATTGATCCTGATTAAGAATGTATATACTTTATACATTCACTTCCTTCAGTCTATTACATACTTTTCAACGTATCTAGTATACCCCTTTAAGTCGGGTATAAAAATAAAGTTAATAGGACACTTTTATTTTATTTATTGGGGAAAAAAATTTTTTTTCGAAAAAAAAAAATCAAAAATATCAAATATATCGATATTTTTTGTGATATTTTAAATATTATCATCATTTTTTTTTGACAAAAAAAATGTAATCGATAAGATATTTTTTTAATATCACGACATCCCTACTATTATGTTATATATTATATATGAAATATAGAAATGCAGTCACCGCACAGGAACTCGGCCTTTCGCGGGCAACAACTTGGCGAATTTGGTGTCGGGTCTTGTGCCTGCACCAGTACAAGATCCAACTGACCCAGCGGCTTAAGGTTAATGACCATAGACAGCGCCGTGTGTTCGCTGACTGGGCAATTTTGGCTATGCTAACAAGCATAATTGCCGTATTTGAGACAAAGCAAATCCACACGAGGTTCACCAAGTGGGAATGCATCCGCAGAAAGTGACTAGTGCGGATTTTGTGACGGAGGCGCAATTGGTCCGTATTTTTTCGAAAACGATACTGGTGTGGCCTTCACCGTCAATGGCCAGCGATACCGGTGATAACCAACTTCTTTTGGTCTGAATTCGGGAATATGGGTTTGGACAACATGTGGTTTCAACAGGACGGCGCTGCTTGTTCTGCACGAGCCATTTTCGGACATGGTCATCTTGCGCGAGACGTCGTGATCTGGCCACTGAGATCGTGCGATTTGACGCCGCTGGACTTTTTCTTGTCGGGTTTTCTTAAGACACACGTCATTGTATGACCTGACCAGGTTTAGTATGATTTTTGGTGAATGGATAATTTAAAAAGTTTTGATTTATTAAGTTTATGCTTAACCCTAAATCAATAAGACCGAGGAAAACTTTATTATAAATTAAAATTTTAGGTTAAGTTACTGGTCTTATATTTGAGTAAGATTTTGATGTCTAAAATTCGTGAGTTTTATCGTCTTGAGAATTTTGCGACATTTAGGAATGAATTTGGAATATATCTTCAAACATTCTTACAGCTTGGGCAAATTTTTTAAATTTAAATTTTGTCTGGAATTTAAAACTAAGACTGTGTTGGCTGGATTATTGAGTAAGCTCAGTTTACAACATGTCTACTTCTAATTCTGTGCGTACATCATCTTTTTAAGATCATTTTTTTATACCCGTTACTCGTAGAGTAAAAGGGTATACTAGATTCGTTGAAAAGTATGTAACAGGAAGAAGGAAGCGTTTCCGACCCTATAAGGTATATATATTCTTGATCAGGATCAGTAGCCGAGTCGATTTGGCCATGTCCGTCTGTCCGTCCGTCTGTCCGTCCGTCTGTCCGTCGAGATCTCAGGAACTACAAAAGCTAGAAAGTTGAGATTAAGCATACAGACTCCAGGGGCATAGACGCAGCGCAAGTTTGTCGATTCATGTTGCCACGCCCACTCTAACGCCCACAAACCGCCCAAAACTGCCACGTCCACACTTTTGAAAAATGTTTCGATATTTTTTCATTTTTGTATTAGTCTTATAAATTTCTATCGATTTGCCAAAAAACTTTTTGCCACGCCCACAAAACCGCCAAGACTCTCCTTCGCACTTCGAATAGCTGAGTAACGGGTATCAGATAGTCGGGGAACTCGACTATAGCGTTCTCTCTTGTTTCTTTTTAAATGCTTTGCTTTTATTTATTGAATCTTCTCATTTACGAGACTAACAATAAGTGTATCAAATCTTATACTATAACCTAACTAGGAGTCATGTAGACTGAGACAGTGACCCTGACAAGTTATGGCTGGGTTGGAAGGTCTGTACGTTGCAAGCGGGTTCGGCTGGAGACCCGAGTCAAGACCCTTGCTAGAGGATTTGGGTGGACAGAGAGCTTTTCATTGTAGGACGCTTTTTGCTTGTCTATTTCATCTTTTACTGCGATAATGCCGAGGTCCCTGTGGATATTTTGGTTACGAATATACCATGGTGCCCCAGTGATAGTTCGCAGGATCTTTGATTGGGCTCGCTGTATGATGTCTATGTTGGTTCTGCTCGCGTTCCCCCACAGCTGGGAGCCATACGACCTTGTAGTCCAGACACAAGGGCGATCGTGAGTTTATAATCCAGTGGAGGCTGCTGGCTTTCAGTTTTAGGTGCAGTTTCTTGCATTTGATATGTCTACGCCATGTTAGACGTCTGTCGAGGTGGATGCCGAGATACGTTACTTCATTAACTTGGGGGATCTGCGTGCTATTCATACAGAGCGGAGGGCAAGTTTGTCTGTTAAGGGTAAACGTTATGTGTTTACACTTTTGTTCGTTTATTTTAATACGCCAGTCAGATAGCCACTTCTCGACTACCACGAGGTGGTTGGCGAGTTGGGTTGTTGCACGGACTGGGCATCTGGAGCGGCTAAGGATCGCAGTGTCGTCGGCGAAGGTGGATGTTGTTAGTCGGTCACTCGTGGGAATATCTTCTGTGTAAAGGACGAATAGAGTTGGCCCAAGTGCGCTACCTTGTGGGACCCCAGCTTCGATAGTGTAGCTATCGGAAATTGTTGTGTTACATCTTACTGCGAAGGCTCTATTGTAGAGGTAGGATTCAAGGAGTTTATGAGTGTACCCGGGCAAGTGTGTTTTGATTTTATGCATGAGACCTTTGAGCCAGACGCGGTCGAATGCTTGAGATACGTCGAGAAATATCGCGCTGCAATATTCCCTATGTTCGAAGGCTGTGCGAATTTCTGATGTTATTCTGTTTACTTGCTTTATAGTTCCGTGTTTTTCTCTGAAGCCAAATTGATGGGCTGGAATAATGTTGTGGGCCCCCATATATGGTATTATGCGCGTTAGAAGGCATTTTTCGAATAATTTGGACAGGCATGATAATAAACTTATTGGTCTGTAAGATGACGGAATCGTGTGATCTTTTCCGGGCTTCGGTATCATTATAATAATTGATTTTTTCCATTTCCTTGGATAGTAGCCGAGACTTATGATTCCATTGAAGAGTTTAAAGATGACCTTAATAGCACAGTACGGAAGTTCCATTATCATTTTTGTAGTTATTAGGTCAACGCCTGGAATGTAGTTGGCGTGGATTCAGTTTCGAGGTGGATTTGCGGAGGAACATAATCATTTGCTGCGCGGTTCGGCTGGAATACGCCTCTGAGATGTAAGGCAAATGATTCGGCTCTATCTTTGTCGCTGCGGGCCCAGCACCCTGAAGAATTCCTTATAGGGGTGACGGTTTGAATTGGAGAGCTTAGATTTGGGTGAGCCCTCCACAAGGGATGCTTTGTACTAGTTGGCGAGAGTTTTCCAATATATTTAAGTTGTTCATTTTCAGCTTCTTGCTTCAGGGCCCGGTTTAGATTGCGGGTGGCTTCAGTAAGACGTTGCTTTGAACATGGCGATCTGCTGGTTTGCCACGCTCGTCGCAAGACGCCTCTTTTCCAGAACCAGCTGTTCAATTTGCCGGTTGGTTTTGAACTTCTTAAATTCCCCATCCTTCCGTTTAGGGGTTGAGATCCTAGCTGCTGTGACGAGTACCTCTTCCAGTGCGGCGGTGGAGCAGTCGATGTCCGCTTCGATATTTAGTTGGGGAGTTAGCTCAATGTGGGAACTCACATACTTTCTGTATTTCATCCAGTTAGTGTTGTGCGACGTCAGCCTGTGGGGGTGGTCCGCAATTTCTGGGCTTTGAAGAAGGCTTATCAACAAAGGCGAGTGGTCAGATGAGAGATCCGGTAGTGCTATGGCTCTTATTAAATTGCGTGGGATGTTTTCTGTCACCGCGAAATCAATTAGATCTGGGATCTTTTTTGGGTCTGCAGGCCAATATGTGGGGCTACCAGGAGAAACGTAGTCCAGTTTATTGCTCACCTTTATAAGTGCATTATACAGTTGCCTTCCCTTGGGAGTCACGAGGCGTGATCCCCAGTGCGTGTGTTTGGCGTTGTAGTCTCCTGCGGCTATGAAGCGATCCCCCAGAGTGTTGTAGAAGTCCATGAATTGACATTCAGAGATATTAAATCGAGGTGGGCAGTAGACAGCGGCAATGCAAAGGTTGCCGTTTGCTCAGATCACTTTTATGGACGTGGCTTGCAGGTAATTTGTTGCAAACCTTTGTTGAAAGTGGTGTTTGATGCGTTCTCTGATTAAGATGCCCGTTCCGCCGTGGGCCTTGCCATCCGGATGATCTGTGCGGTAAAAGGTATAATTTCTTATATAGAAGTTATATCTCCCTGTGAGGTGCGTTTCAACCAGCAGCATGGCGTCGATGTGATTTACGTTTAGGAATTGAGTTATTTCAAGTTTATGCCGTGAAATACCGTTGGCATTCCACATGGATATCCGTAGGTTAGTCATTTATTATTTGGACTGTTGTGCTACAAGCAACTGAATTACCATGTTCTGGTTCTGAACAAGGGTTTGCATGGTTGTTTTCATGAATGACATAAGTTCCATCATACTTTGTTGCATGGTGAACATCATAGATTCCAATTTGCTTTGCGGCTGCACTGGAACCTGCTGAGCATTTTCTGAGTGAGGCTGGGGCGGATTTTCCATGCCTGTTCTTAGTGCTTCGGCGTAGGAGATTCCCTTGGTTGTATCTAGCTGCCCAAAAGATGATCTGGCTGCCTTGGCGAAATGTTGTTGGTGCGTAGCTGTCGCTCGTCGCATGCGACTCTTCAGCTCCTTGTAGACCGCACAGCCTCTGTAGTTTGCCGTATGGTTTCCTCCACAGTTGCCACATTTTTTCATTTGGGGGTCTTCTTTGTTTGCGGGGCAGTTTACGGAGTTGTGGAAGTCTCCGCAGACTACACAGACCGTCCGAAGTGTGCAGTATGTCTTGGTGTGTCCATACTCTTGGCAGTTTGTGCATTGAACAGGGCCGTTGCGTTTGTGGGGTTCTTCCACGGTGATTCTTCGATGCAGTAAGAGCTGCAGCTTGTAGATCGGGTGCACTTCGTTTTTCTTTAAGGCTTTGCTATCTGGCTCGAGCTCTACCTTGAAAAGTGGTTGCGGTTTTTTGTTTCTGGTAACAATATTGCTAACATTTTTGGCACAGAAGCCCCTAGCCTTAAGGGCTTCCTGAATTTCAGAGGGGGTGACGCCAGGTTCTATACCTTTTAGCACAACTTGCAGTCCCTTTCTGCTTTTTAGTTGATAGGTGTAAAAGTTCTTTTTTGTGTCTTCCAGGTACTTAGACACAGCTCGGAAGTGTTCTTCGGACTTCGTTTGAACCTTTGTTTCGTGTATGTTCCCTTTAATAAGCGGAACAACATGGAAATTCTCGTCCCCGACCAGCGCAACAATTTTGTTGACCGGGGCGCTTGAACTTTTTTCCCTTATGTAAATAGGTGGGGGCTTAGGTTTCCTTTGGGTCTCCTGCCCCAACTCTGGTTGGTTGTTGTCCGCCTCTGCTAAGATGGAGAATCGGTTTTCATTGGAGCTCCTCGTTTGATCGGTGCTTTTGTTGGTTCGATTGATCTTTGGTTTATTGCCAACCGTGTTGGGTGGACTAAGCTTGCGCTTAATCTGGATGTAGCGGTCCATACCGGTCTGTATAGCCGGGACCGCTTGTTGCTTATCGAGGCTAACTGTTTTTGTTGCCATTTTATTTTGTTGTGCGGCCTTTGGGACCGAACTCGCAGTATGGGTAGTTGGTTTAATTATTGGTGGTGAGTTTACTGCAGAAATTTTAGCACTGCTTGTTGTTGGAGCTTCATTCAGCGAAGCCGGCGGTGATGGGGTTTGGCATTGGTAACTCCATGATGCGGGAGTTGGGGTGAGCAGAGAGGGTGAGCAAGAGCTGGCTCTCTTCCTGTCGACGGTCAGTAGAGTCGAGTTGCTCTTTGTCGACTTCTGATTTTGATCTATATCTCTAGTTGAGAAATAGGAGTAGCAAGCATTTCTTGGGTTGACGGAGCTTCTACGCTCATTCTTTTGATCGCTGCTCGTTTTTTCGAACTTGTTATGCGTGGCACTTATTTAATTAAATTAAATTAAATCAAATTAAAAAAAAAAATTGTTTAAAAAAATTAAATCAACGTTCGCACCTCAGCACTGGTCTTACAGTTGATGTGGCAACGCCACTCGCTCATGATCGCCCTCCGAGATAAGTTGGCAGCGCTGTCAGCTGTTTTATCAGCTGCAAAAATTGCAAACTTATATATTTTGCTAACCACCTGCAACACGCGGTCATTCAGCACGCCTAGGTTACGCGCAGAACTATGGCACAAGTCCACCGTTTGTTTTTGCAGATTTGCCGCTAACACTGTTCAGCACAACCACGATAACACGAGATTTTCGCGAAGCGCTATCGAAAGACGTCCGCTTCCACGAATGTGTAGACTTTTTTAAGATCATGACTTTGAAGACTCACACATATAACTGCCATCTATAGCTGAGGAGAGGTGTACAGCTACCTCGTTGAGTCAAAATGAATGCAACAAAGAAAATGCAGTCCAATAACCAGTCCAGAGGCCACAATAATTCACATGGAAATTCTACTCCAGTAATTGGCAAAGTTTATCTGTAAGGCATTGACTCCCAAAATGGGGGAAATAGTGAAATACTTAGCCCATAGAGCAGATTATGGGAGTAGTCAAGAGAAAGCTCTAGTCCAGTGTAAAAGACCTCAGCCCAATAAAAAAAAGACAGTATTGAGAGGGGACACTCTCGGGAGAAGACTGTCTCGGGAGAGTACAGTCTCTTGGAAAGACAGTCTAGTGATATAGAGATTTCGGGTGCAATAGAGATCGAGACCAAATGTTGTAATACACATAAAAAAAGAACACAAAGCGAAGATTGTCTACCTAGATATATAATATATACGTGTAAAGTGGTAAGTATGTTTCCGTGCGGCACGCTCCGACCGCTGATTCTCAAATTACTCAAATCCGGCACTTGCTTAGAAGTTATTTTTGTTATTTTGTTTTTGCTGGCATTTGTAAAAAAATGTTTCGGTCAGCTATTTTTATTTGCTTGATTTACCGGCTGTTTTATGCTCGTGATGTGAGTTTAATTTGCCGATTACCATTGTCACTGCACTGCTCATAAATGCTAAGCAGACTAGCCTTCCACAATGTCAATTATCAAGGCTACGGGATGCTGGATACCATTCTTTCCAATGTGTGGTGATGGTCACTACACCACTGCACTGACCGCTTGTAATTCTTCACTAATCTTAATATTGCCGGAAACACCAACACAATTAGAAGTTCTCTGGGATCGTATTTAATCGGTTAAAAAAATTCTTATTGTTTGCCTTACAGCGCCTAAACTAGGATGCAAACCCTATATAACCTCCTTATTTCAGAAGACTAATTTTGCTGACTTACATTCCCCAGCTAACAGTAAAACGATGCTCGGATCAGTCTACTTTAATTTTTTCATTTGGTCAGCTAATCTCTCTCTCTCTCTCTCTCTGTTCCAAGAAGATTCACAATTTTTTTATATTTTACTCGTTGTTTACTGCATTTCAATATCGCGTCTTTCTTTTCACGAATCGAGCCATTTGATTCACGGCTGCGGTCCTCGGTCGGTTGGAATAATTTTTTCAGAAAACGAGCCTTTTAGGGAATGCATACCGTAGCCCTTCACGGAGTGCTTACTGATGCGTTGCACTGCCTGCAAAATGGAACACCTTCCACTCGAAAAAGAGTTATGAAAGAACGTGTTCCGAAATAATTTCCACTAGTGGAGTTCTTTTCGTTCCGTATGAAGCAACTTCTGGACTTACTCAAGGTAGTTCCCTTGGCCCTTTGGTTTAGTTATTTTTATCAATCATATTTGTTCGCGCTTACAATTTTCTAATTACCTGCATTACGCAGATGATCTCAAAATCTATATGACAATTAACACTATTAGTGACAGTTTTTTGCTTCAGGCTGGTTTGGACAGAATTTGCAATAAAAATAAATAAATGCAATAAATAAATATTACATAAACCTTGTCAAAAATGGCTTTGTCCTTGTTAGATGAGATTATGGACCTGAGAGTTATTTTTGATAGCAAATTCAAGTTATCTGCGCATTTGAAGCCCATTGAAGCATTTGGAGCCCATCTGCCACGGAGCATATCAATAGACTTGAACGGCAACGAAAAAGTTTATGAAATTTGCACTGCAGTCCCTGAATTTTTCTGGTACCCGCTTATAATATCCCTGCCAGTGTTGTCTCCTTAATAAGTGGGAGATCGGCGCTCCTAGCTATCGAGCGCCGATATCTGCTTTTTGTTAATGATATTTTGAACGGAAACATTGATAGTTCTTATCTTTTGGAGTTAATTAATATAAATATTCCAGTACGAAGTCTTCGCACCTTGGTCGAATTTAATGAAGCCTCTGTCAGGACTATTTATGCACGAAATGACACCATATTGAGGGCCTTGCGCTTATTATACTCTCGTCCTGCAAGCATTCGCTTTGGTTGGGGAGCAGATAGACGTCAGCTTAAAAAAGATCTTGTAAATTTTTTGAGTGTAAGATAGAAGCGTAATGTAAATATGACAGTAGCCGGATAAGGTTCTACGTATTCATTGGCGTAAATAAATAAATGAATAACTTAATTTCTGCAACCATTCGCTTTGGTTAGGTAGCTGATAGACTTCAGCTTAACAAAATCTTGTAAATGGTTTGTATGTAGGATAGAAGCGTAAAGTTTATCTGAAAGTAGCCAGTTAAGGTTCTACCTATTCATTGGTGTAAATAATAAATGAATAGCTTAATTGCAGAGCGAAGAGCAGAGCGCTAATCCAAATTTGCCAGCGAGAAAGGGAGAAAGAGAGGCGAGATAAGACGCTTGCGCAGTTATTCTACACAGCTGTCGTAGAGCATAATTGCATTCTTGCATAATTTATGTTAGGATCTGCGAAAGTTGCATTGTTGCATTGTCGGAACAAATTGGTCATGGCTTCTTCCTTATTCTTATGATTCGCTTGAGACCGGGCAAGAAAACTACTGTGGATAGATTCCATATCATCGCCTTGGTTGTGTTTAACTACACGAAGGTCTTTTAGTAACCACGTGTCGCTTTTCTTTACGGTTTTTCTTCCCCCAATACGAACAGTACCCTGTTGGCTACAAAGATTTTGGCTACAAAAGCGGTAAACGCATAAGATCCATGCAGATGTTCCTTTGGTAGTAACGCCTTAATGTGTTCAACTGGACGAAGTTCTTTTAGTAAGCACGTGTCGCTTTTTCTTTCGGTTTTTCTACCCCCAATACGAACAGTACCCTGTTGGCTACAAAGGTTTTGGCAACAAAAGTTTTGTCTTTTAAGGTTTAATGTGCGTTACCAATACAGTACGACTTCCGTGTCAGTTGACATGAATACTTGCTCTACAATAGAGCTAATCGATTTCTGGACATCATGCCATAACTTAGGAAGCAGGAGTGGTACGAAAAGTCACATCTTTTTTGGGAGAGAAGTTTTCGGATGAATATTTTTGGAACATTTCGCCAAACGGAATTTCTGCCTTATTAAAAAAACTACCGTTAAAATCTCAATTTGCTAGCACGAATCTAGCAGACTCGAGAATTTAAACACTTACATGCAACAGAGATTTGACTTTTCCGAGAAAATCAGTTTATAATAGCGTTTGATTCTGACTGATGCTATTTAGCATAAATTGAGTTTTATTTGTTTAAAACAGTGTACAGCAAGAAACCGGGCGATGGTTCTATACGTGACCGTCTTAAGTCGGTGTTTTCCACATCAATTATGCCGAAAATCTCACTGCATTAATGGCAATATTGGGGGTCTGCAAGAGTAACGTGTTCAGTGATTCTATCTATTACAGCTGCGTTTGATTTTGGGTGATACTCGTATGAGGAAATGGACTTTAAAATTATAAATTCGATAGCTGGCGGCGAAACGTAAGCCTTGCTTACCCGGCGCGAACATACGTCATGACTGATCTTAGATTGTTTTACCCTGAGTGCGGTGATTAGTCTGCTGTATGATGCTTATTAGGTTTATATAATGCATCTGAGCACTGTTTACATAAAGTTATGAACTGATAATTCATACGCGCAACCATTTACATGCGGCGGTCTCCCACCAAAATTCAAATCCCCATCTCAACCTAAAACCTTCGTTGTAACTGGCGCAGTTGGTATTCCTTTGGCCTGAGGACGGATTCCACAAGGTGACGAGCGGAGATGCAGACAGTAATATTAATAATAACAAACAAAACAAGAGAGAACGTTATAGTCGAGTTCCCCGACTATCTGATACCCGTTACTCAGATGGTGAAAGTGTGCAGGACACACAACACTCACAGTTTTTGCGGTTTGTGGGCGTTAAAGTGGGCGTGGCAAAAAGTTTTTTGGCAAATCGATAGAATTTTACAAGAATAATACAAAAATGAAAAAATATTAAAACATTTTTGAAAAGTGTGGGCGTGGCAGCGTGGAGTCCGCATGCTGAATCTCAACTTTGTAGCTTTTGTAGTTCCTGAGATCTCGACGTTCATACGGACGGACAGACGGACGGACATGGCCAGATCGACCAAGATCAAGAATATATATACTTTATATGGTCGGAAACGCTTCCTTCTGCCTGTTACATACTTTTCAACGAATCTAGTATACCCTTTTACTCTACGAGTAACGGGTATAAATATAAAAACAAACAGTGAGCAGGGTGTTAGTGTGTGAAATGGGGGTTAGAATAACATGTAAAACCCAATTAAAAAATGAGTAAATGATAATATGGTCCAAAATATATACTAGTTAGTACAGAATTAAAAAGGTGAAGTTTAGTTTCGGCAGAGGAAATCGTTAGGCGTGAGACTGAAGTTGGGGTTAGAACAAGTACCGGTTGGCGACGTCGGTAGACAGTTGTGGCGCGATGTTCCAACGAACGGTGTAATCGGACGAATTGCCGTCGGCAAACTGTTGCGGTTCACATGTATTAAGCGGCGCACTGAAACGCACAGGGCGGCTGCCTAGCGTAGGAATGCACTGCGTTCAACCCGTACAGAGAAAAGCGATGCAATGCAAGGAATAGCACGTCAATGCCAGGGCTCGAGAGAAAAATTCACTGATTCGGCTTTTCAGATCATGATTCAAAATATGACAAGAATAAGACACCCTGTGTAATGGCATTACTGTGATGTCATCGTGTATACTTCTGTCATAAATAACACTTTGGGAGGCCGTGCATTTTGGATAACTTGAATCTGTGCACGGGCTTAATGGGTGATTCATTCATCGGTGAAGGCGTTCTGTTTTGTCAGTCGATAGAGATCATCACTGGGTTATCATCACAATGGTTATATCTAAAATTCCGCTACTACGTAGTGTTTCTGGGTCAGAATAGTGAATTTTGTATGGAATTCGTGAGCAGCCCCGCGCTCAGTAATCACAACGGGCTAAGGATTGATATGAAAAATATTGATATGCGGACTCAGCAGCAATATGGATGTTCCGTGCAAACAGTTCGACAGCATCATTAATGTCATTAAGAGAGTTAATAAGCTGGTTAACTGCCAATGGGAAAGGTAAAGGCTCGTGTTTCGCTGAAAGATGTGGCTTGTGAGAGTTTATTTGCGCAGTGACTCTTAATTTTATGATCAATGGGATATGATCAGAGTTAAGCTCAAGACTTTCAGTTATGAAGACACACTTATTCCGAATCCCTCTATAGACAGCAAAGTCAATGGCTTTTCGTGTTCTTTGGCTGTAGGGATAGTGCGTGGGCCCTCACGTAGCAAAGAGTTGTTGTGATGGCTGCTGCTAAGGTGGTTCTTTTTTTTGACGCATCTGACTTCCTAGTGCTGCTGCCAGCGGGGGAAACTTTTGACTCTGCGGCAAAGCCACAGGAAGTTCTTAGTACAGGGGACGACTAACTTGATCATTGTAAAAAACTTTGACGCCGCTAGCATATATGCTCGAAGCCATTAAGTTTGGTCGAATATTTAGTCTATCTGACTTGTGGGAAATGCTGCTGCGATGAAATGTATACTTTTGCATAGACTTGCAAGTTGCTGGTATACGACACAGTCTTTTTTATCTGGGTGTATGGTTTCTGCCACAGTTAACACACTTCTACGTGTTGCAGGCCACACCTGACTATATGGGAAAGCTTTTAGCAATGGTGTGTCCGATTGCTTGGCATCGGTGGCATAAATAACATAACATAATAATCTGATAATCTGAAAAATTATTATTGACAATGTTGTTATTGGTATGGCTGTATGCAGTGGCGTCACCGTTGTTGGTTAAGTTTTTTTTCTAAATTATGGTGACTAAATTCGGCAATCGTGTTCCGGTCGGCTCAAACCAACCAGTAGACGAAAGCACTTCAAATTTATTTTGTATCTAGTCGATTTGAGTTCAAATTTTTTCCAACCAGCGGTGATTTGCCAGTTTCTGTTTTCGCGACAAGACAACTAACGGAGCATAGGTATAGGTACAGGATTGCAAAAGATAAAAACTGTTGCCACGATTATGGACTTGTACTCAAATACACGTTTGCAGTCCACCAAAGCATGATCGAATCTAAAAATAAAGTTATACTAAAATTCAAACAAATTTAGAATCTGAAAATTTAAATAAAATATATCGAGTTTATTATTTTAAAAATCTTCATATTAAACGCCGAAATATGTTGTTCTTGAGAAATATGAAGGTGACACGACTTTCACGAATGAAATCAATTACGTTATAAAAACAAAACAAGAAGAACCAATTTATAAAAGGCCATTTTTTAATACCATCATGTACGACCCAAAAGTAGAAACACAAATAGAAGAAATTATTAAACAAGGTAAAATTAGAAAAACCAAATCTCGTGCGATCCTATTGTAATGGTATCCAAGAAATGGATTGTATCGGACAAATGGCTATTAAGTACGGAGATAATCACCGAAATAACTATTATTGGTAAATTTTCAATTCCAAGCATGGAAAAAGTATTACCCAAGTTAAAATGCCATAAGTATACCCGTTACTCGTCCAGTAAAAGGGTATACTAGATTCGTTGAAAAGTGTGCAACAGGCAGAAGAAAGCGTTTCCGACTATATAAAGTATATAAATTCTTGATCAGGATCAATTTCCGAGTCGATCTGGCCATGTCCGTTTGTCCGTCTGTCCGTCCGTATGAACGTCGAGATCTCAGGAACTATAAAAGCTAAGAGAGATTCAGCATGTAGACTCTAGAGACATACACGCAGCGCCAGTTTCCCCGCCCACTCTTACGCCCACAAACCGCCCAAAGCTGCCAGCCGCGTTGATCTAGACATTTCCGAATGTCTGTTCGTCTGCTCTCAAATTGAGATTCGGGAGAAATAGACGCAGCGAAAGTATGATTGCCAATTTCTATGAACACGACAAAAGGTCAGATCCTGACACTTTGAACCATTTAAGTTAAGTATGTTATCACGGCAGCATATTTGGAAGGTATTTAGATCGGATTGTAAGTCCGAATGGCAAGAAATGTCCTTATACTGAAATGTCTCATCTGAGAAGAAGGTTGTATATAAATTAATATGTTCCTCCGTCGTGGTTGGTCCTATGGCCTCCTGACGGTGCGGATATTCCTTCCCGTGGGATCCGGTACGATGCTGCCACCAGGGATTTATATCTTCTTACGAAGTTTAGGTTGGAGGGCGTGACTTTGCCCTCTTTGTCGATCGCTGGCCTTTTGGCTCAGCGAGAGTATTCAAATAATAAAATGATATTTTACGGCTGCGTGCCGGAGTGAATAGCTGCTCTTTATTAAAGCTCTGGCTTAAGACTGAATACAAAAGAATATGAAAGTGTGGATCTACTCTGGCTCCAATGCATCACGCCATAAACCCATGGTCGGCAAGCCGACTCAGCATTTATGCAACATAGCTCGGTACCCCGGATAAGGGGTGTCCGTTTGCTGTTGCTGACCGTTCGTAGCGCGGAGCGCTGAACTCGGTTGGGGCGCGTCAGCATTGTTTATATGAAGTACTAGTGTTTGTGTATTGGTGACAAAAGTGTTGGTACTCTTAGTTGTTAACTACTCCCCCTCTAAGATTATGACCGTCCTCGGTTATATTGAGTTTATCGATGGTTTGTTGAATCTCAGCGGAGGCTCGCCTTCTCCTTAATGCCAGAAAAAGGATGAGTGAACCAATCAGACCAATGTTAATGACTACTCCAGCCGCGAACCAAAGTTTGGGGGGGCCCGCGGCGTCAACCTCGTCTTTGAACCCTTGGTTATCGTTGTTCATGCGGTGTAGCAAGGGCATGCTCAGTGCCTGGTCATGGCCGAAGATGTTCAGTAGTGTTCAGAAAGTGCTGTGAGTGGTTTCCATGCACTCGGTGAGCGAAAAGGTGTCTTCCTCGCACTCTGCTAAGGTGTCTTCATCGAGTCGCAGGATTGTCTGATAGTGAGAACCTTCTTACATCTGACCTTCACCCTAGGATAGGCTATTAGTATGTGAATAATGCTGTCGGACTGAAGAACCATAATCTTAGAGGCTTCTAATAAGCTAACTATTGGAGTGTCTTGTTCAATTAATGAGCTCAAATCGGCATGATTAAGGATTGTGGGATTTACTATGTTAGCTTTAGCCAATGTGATTGTGAGAATTAAATTTTGGATCTCTGTTGTCAGCATTCTATTTCTCGCTAGTAATGCCTCATACAAATGCGGGGTGTCGACCAAGTCGTTGTTTCGGGCTTTGATAATTTTGTTCACGGTGTCGGTCAGTTTGTTTATTTGTATTTGGGTTTCGGAATTTATATTAATTTGCCTGGAGTTGGAATCTATTAGCTGGGCTTCGGTCATTTTGATCTTTAGAAAATCTGAGGCGTCGGGAGTCCCTGCAACTACCTTAAGAGCTGTACCTAAAAAGTCTAAGCTTCTAGCGATACGGTGGTGTATTTTTAAAACGGACAACAAGTTTATAATGTGATCTGTATCCACGTCTAACAACTTGCGCATATGCGATTGTGGAAAGGAAGCGGACAATCTCTTTGTTTCATCTACCATGTAAATATAATCAGACAGGTTGCTCGAATGCCTCAGGCAATTACGATGCTCGAACACCAATACATCTCCATCTACGACGGGAATGTATTTGGCGTGGGAAAAGTCGGTAATCCGAGCACTTGCCACTGCCATGGTGATGAGTGTTATGATGGCGAACCTGCAAACAAAACGTAGAATGAGACCACGGCACAAATACTTAAATCTGGCTTACTACTAGGAATAGGCAAATAAAAGTGGGAATTTTATTTGAGGTTGTCCTTGTGGACCACCCTCCCCTTAATGAAAACAGACGTTCCCAGGTCTGCTTGCACCTTTTGTTCTGTGCATAACGGGGTTAGCTTATTTCCTAACCTTTTATTGTTTTTGACAAACTCTTCTTCTTCTTCCTCAAAAACACGGTTTTGCCTAGCTGGGTTGCATCTTTCGATGTTGTTTTGCTGGGCCTTTACCAGCCTGTCTTTTATGCCTAGGCAGCGATCATCAGAACCCGTGTGGAGAATCTCGACTGGTCTCTCCTGAGTGACAGAATGTAGGGTCTTATTATACTCTATTGTTGCCCTCAATATTAATTCTGTCGTATCGCTGATTTTTTTGTCTAACTTAAGACACCTGGCTATTTCTGTCAAGGTACTGTGGAATCGTTCCACTTGACCGTTTGACAGGCTATGCAGCGGGGCCGCATTTACAATGTCTATGTGGTAGTTGTTTTTAAGTAAGGAGCTGATAGTCTCCGAATTGAAGGCGGCTTCATTGTCGCAATATATCGTTTTGATTTTGGGAAACAAATTTACGAGTTGAAGCAGGGGCCCCGTGACGTCCACTATTGTTCTGGACAGCACTGGTTGCACTATTGCAAATTTCGAGAACTTGTCAACACATGTTAAGAATTGCTTCTTATCAGTTCTGTCGTGACAATTTCCAACTGCTCATTTCTATTCGTAACGTCTATAACCATATTCTTACAGTATCGGAACTGCGTAGCTGGGAAATGAGAAATTAAATCATGTTGAAAACTTGCCAGGGTGGGCAGATCGCAGTGTACCGCATTCACGACTTCGGGGTTTACGACCTCCTTCAGCATTTCCAAAATGGTGCTTTTGTCAGCGAAATTGATAAGGTGGCGAGTTTTACTACGAAACAACACCAAGCTTCGCTTTAGTCGGAAACGTGCTTCTTCTATAACAATCTGATTTCTGAAGCAGTTCACCGGTTGGTCTGTCGTTTCGACCGTGTAGGTCAATGACAGTTCGCTGTGGATAGTCGCAGCGTCTGACTGAGGCTCATTTTGTAGGGCATTAATGTTCTGCCTAGAAAGAGCGTCAGCCACATGGTTGTCTTTACCTGGTTTGTAGTGGATTTTTGCGTTATGATCATCGATATACGCTTTCCATCTTTTTATCTTCGGATTTGGATTCCGATCGGACACCGCGAATGTCAGCGGCTGATGGTCCGTATAAATATTTATATCGCGAGTGCCGTAGAGGTAGTGTTGTAACTTGCCCAAGGCCCACACTATGGCCAACAATTCTCTTTCATTTGTGGCGTAGTGTGACTCGCTTTCTTTTAGGGTCCTAGAGATCATAGTGATGGGTCTTTTATCTTGCGATAAAACCGCACCAATACCGTTCGCAGAAGCATCCGTCGTCAGATCGAATGGCTTCTTGAAATCGGGGTATCTGAGCATTACATCTTCAGAAGCCAAGATGTTTCTCAGCCTCTCAAATGCATCTCTCTGCAAATCACTAAACTCAATAGGTGTTTTCTTGGACATGTGTTTGCTGATAGAGCCGTTTACTCCTTTCAGCAAGTCTGTCAAGGGCCTCGCGATCGCCGCAAAGTCCTTCACGAAGCAACGGTAATAACTGGCCAGACCCAAAAATGACCTTAGCTCATACAAATTTGTAGGCTCTGGATATTCCTTTATGGCCTTTACTTTTTCTGGGTCGGTTTTTGCACCTCCATTGGTAACAATAAATCCCAGATATTCAACACTCTGCTTAAAGAAGTGTGTCTTTTCGCTAGATACCTTCATATTAGCATTGCACAGGCTTTTTAAAACCCAATCTATATGCTTGACGTGGTCATTTTCGTTTTCAGAAAAAATAATGACGTCATCTACGTAAACATAGCATGACTTGCCAATTTGGTCTCGTAAGACGTCGTCGATCGCTCTTTGGAAGATGCTTCCCGCATTCTTCAACCCGAACGGTAACCGACAAAACTCATACTTTCCGCCGTTTACCGAAAAAGAGGTCTTTTCGCGGTCCTGTTCGGCCAAGTATATTTGGTGGTAGCCAGACTTTAGATCTAACGTCGTAAAGTACTTAGCTTTTCCTAGGTTCGCCAGTAGCATGGAGATGTTTGGCATTGGGTATTTATCAGCGATGGTTTTTTCATTAAGTTTCCTAAAGTCTATAACCAAACGCTTATTTTTGTTCCCCAATTCATCCTGGCCTTTTTTGTCTACAACCCATGTTGGATTGTTGTAAGGCGATTTAGAGGTTCTAATGATGCCTTTCTGAAGTTAGTCTGCGATTTCTCGCTTAACAAACTCAGATACACCCATTGGATGCGGGTATAGCTTGGAGTATACCGGCTTATCATCGCTTGTGCGAATTCTGGCGACAACAGAGGTGTTAAACGGCAGTGCCTCGTTAGAGGCTGAAAATGCCTTAGATCTGTTTTCGATCATACCTCGAAATTGCGCTTTTACAGGCTCTGGTACGGCGATGTCATTTACGTTAGTAAAATTAACATTATTGCAATTATGATGCTGAAGCTTCTCAGAAACAGAACCATAATTTATCGTACCTTTCTCTGCGTCGAGTTTTGCTCCTACTTGAGCT
Source organism: Drosophila teissieri (assembly GCF_016746235.2). Classification (NCBI taxonomy): domain Eukaryota; kingdom Metazoa; phylum Arthropoda; class Insecta; order Diptera; family Drosophilidae; genus Drosophila; species Drosophila teissieri. Next base: position 582,934 of record NC_053032.1, read on the forward strand.
AGGAGATCAAATCCAATTATACCATCGAATGGTGTCAGTGCGTCCAAAAGAAAAAACGCAGATGTTTTTCCAAAAATATTCATTAAACATTTTTGGTGAACCCTGTTAGAACCATGAATGGAACCGTGAAAGGGGAATCGACGGGCACTACATTACGGGCTTGATGTAGTTTTTCGCCGCCCCTGTGTCAATTAGTATTTTTAGTAGTCTCCCTTGGAGCTGTCGTTCAATGAACGGCAGTCGGGAGCGCTCCCTAAAAAATTGATCTGATCATTTTCATCAGATTCGTCATCTATCTCGGTAACGGCCGCTGCGACCGCACCATCATACTCTTTTTTTTTTTTTTTTTTTTTTTTGCTTTTTTTTATTATTTATTGAATCTTCCCTTTGTGTTAAGAGACTAACAATAAGTGTTCAAATCTTAATCTAACTTAATTAACTTTCACTTAGTGATAGTTTTTTCCCTAGTTTAATGCCCTAATAAGTTTATTGCTGGGCTGGGAGGTCGTTGCGGTGCAGCCGGCTTTGACTGCATACTCCGATTAGTTTTCTTGCGAGGGGATTTGTATGGGTGGTCAGCTTTTCGTTATACTTCGTTTTTTTCTCAGCTATTACTTCGATTACTAATTTGATTTTTAGGTCTCTGTGTATGTTTTCGTTCCGAAGGTACCACGGCGCTCCAGTGATAATTCTCAGAATTCTTGACTGTGCTCGCTGAATAATGTCTATGTTACTTCTGGATGCGTTGCCCCACAGCTCGGAGCCATAAGTCCAGATAGGTTTTAAGACGGAGTTGTATAGAAGAGCCTTGAACTCCAGACTAAGTGGATAGCGAGCATTTATGAGCCAGTGGAGGTTCCTTGCTTTAAGTTTAAGATGTATCGATTTGGCTTCTATATGTTTGCGCCAAGTGAGCCGCCTGTCCAGATGAACACCCAGATATGTTACCTCGTCGGCTTGTGGAATGCATATGTTATTCAAGACCAGTGGTGGGCATGTTTGTTTGTTTAAGGTAAAGGTAACCTGCTTGCATTTTTGAACATTTATTGAAATTCTCCAGTCGGCAAGCCATCGTTCTACAGATGTTAAGTGTCGGGATAGGAGTGCCGTGGCTTTTATTGGGCATTTGGAGCGACTGAGTATCGCGGTATCATCAGCGAACGTGGAGGTTGTTAGATTGTAGTCTATGGGGAAATCCGCCGTATACAGGGTGTATAAGATTGGACCCAGTACACTGCCTTGCGGCACTCCAGCTTCGATTGCGCAATCGCGTGAAGTGCTTGTATCGCATCTTATTGCAAACACTCTGTTATATAGGTATGACTTCAGTAGCTTATGTGTGTTTTGGGGGAACAGCTTGATTATTTTAAACAAAAGTCCATCGAGCCACACTCTGTCAAATGCCTGCGCGACGTCTAGAAAAATGGCTGTGCAGTATTCTCGATGTTCAAAAGCAGTACGAATTTCTGACGTGATTCGATTGACTTGTTCGATGGTTCCATGTTTTTCTCTAAAGCCAAATTGATGTGTTGGAAGTATGTTGTTTATTCTAAGATGAGGGCTAATCCGAAGGAGTAGCATTTTTTCAACAGCTTTGAAAGACATGTTAGTAAGCTTATCGGTCTATATGATGATGGCTGCGTTTTATCTTTTCCTGGCTTTGGAATCATTACTATGGTCGACTTTTTCGACTTGGTTCGACTTTTTGCTCGATATATGAACGTTGGCTGTTTTTTTCCTCTTGTTTGAGAGCATTGGTAAGCCTGCGTGTGGCTATCTTAAGCATGTGCTTTGTAATTGGTGATCTATTAGACTGCCAATCCCTTCGTAGGCGTCGTTTATCTAATACCAGCCGCTCGATTTCGCGATTAGTTTTGATGTAGTTTGGTTTTGCATACGTCACTGGCGGGGTTGAAGCCTTTGCAGCCGAAACTAAAATGTTTCCAAGAGTTTCCGTTGACTTGTCTATATCCTCCTTTGTAGATAATGCCGTCGTTAGTTCTATGTGTGAACAGACATACTTTTGATACCTTGGCCAGTTTGTTCTAAAATTTGTGAGTCTATACGGTGGGTCGACGATGTGGGGGCGAGTTAGCATATTTAGAAAAACAGGTGAGTGATCTGATGATAAATCTGCTAGTGCTTCGGCGATGACCATGTTGCGGGGGACATGTTTAGTAATTGCAAAATCGATCAGGTCTGGGATTTTTCTTGGGTCTGCTGGCCAGTATGTAGGCTTACCCGGGGATACATAGTCTAGCTTGTTTTCTGGCTTCGTAAGCGCATTGTACAATTGCTTACCCTTTGGCGTCACAAGTCGAGATCCCCAATGGGTGTGCTTGGCGTTATAGTCACCCGCTGCGATGAACCTGTCACCTAGTGTGTTAAAGAATTCCATGAATTGATCCTCAGAGATTGGAAAGCGCGGTGGGCAGTAGACTGCGGCTAGAGTCGTTGAACCATTGTTGAGTTGTAAGGCTATGGACGTAGATTGTAAGTAGTTTTTGTCAAAATTGTTTAAGTGGTGGTGTTTTATGCGATTTCTGATGAGTATTCCAGTGCCTCCATGAGCTTTACCATCTGGATGATTTGTACCATAGAACAAGTATCCTGGTATATGAAAATTGTTTTTATTTGTGAGGTGCGTTTCTGATAGTAGCATTACGTCGATGTTTTTTTCGTAAATGAACTGTGTGAGCTCTTGTGTATGCCGTGAAACGCCATTTGCGTTCCACAGAGATATCCGTAGGGAAGCCATTATGGGGATTTTGAAGATACAAGAAGTTGAATCAGGATATTTTGGTTTTTCATGAGCTCTTGCAAAGTATTTTGCATGAACGTCATAAAGTCTTTCATGCTTTGCTGTAGGGATAGCATCATAGCTTCGATGCCACTTTGTTGTGTTTGTTGGATGTTTGTCGGTGTATGTTCGGAATGAGCAGTTCTTGTCGGTGGGGCGGGCACTTCTAGTCCGGATTTTAGGGCGCTAGCGAAAGAAATTGTTGGAGTAGTGCTTGGGACAGTTAGGGGTGGTTGAAAAATCGGTTGCGGAGAGTAGAAATTGACTTTATTGTATGTATGTGCTGTGGCAATACGTTTGTTTAGGCGGCTCTTCAATTCTTTGTACACCACACAGCCTCTGTAGTTTGCAGTATGTTTTTCCCCGCAGTTACTGCATTTCTTCACAGACTTATCGTCCTTGTTTTTGGGGCAGTTTGCGGTAGTATGAGGTTCGCTACAGACAACACATACGGACTTAAGGGTGCAGTATGCCTTGGTGTGGCCGTATTCTTGGCAATTAGTACATTGAACTGGATTGATACGTTTGTGCGGCTCCTCCACGGTGATACTCCGATGTAGCAAGTACTGTAAATTGTATATTGGGTGCACTTCGTTTTTCTTTAGTGCCTGGAGCTCTGGTTCGAGTTCTATTTTGAATAGTGGCTGCGGAACTTTGTCTTTGTTTAAAATATTAATAGCTGTCTTTGCAGAAAAGTTTTTGGCCTTCAGAGCCTCAATTATCTCAGCTGGTGTCACTGTTGCTTCAATGCCCTTAAGTACTACCTGTAGCCCTTTGCAACTTTTTAATTGGTATGTGTAGTAGTTTTTACCAGCATCATTTAGGTATTTATTCACTATACGGTGGTCTGCTTCTGTTTGGATCTGTAGTTTTATTTCATGAATATTTCCTTTTTTAAGTGGGATAATGTGGAATTTGCTGTCACCAATCAAAGCAACGAGTTTATTTACAAGTGCATTTGTACTTTGTTCTCGTATGAAAATTGGTGGAGGCCTGGTCTTTTTTGGTTCCCCTACCGTTTTTTCGTTGGGTTGTTCGGTCGCAGAATCAGCCAAGATAGCATATCGGTTTGAATTATTTACTGCAGAGTTTTCATTGCCGTTGTTGGTTCGATTGATTTTGGGTTGATTACCTGCCTTATTGTTTTGAGGGCTGAGCTTTCTCTTGATTTGGATGTAGCGATCCATGCCAGTCTGCACAGTCGAAATCGACTTCTGCTTTTGTTTTGATTCTTCTTTGCGTGCATTATTGTTGTTGCAAACGGTCAGTGCTGCTGAATTATTTACAGCTGGCACAGCGATAATTAGTTGACGCTGACGAAGTTGTTGTTGTGGTAGCAGTGACAGTTGCCAGTGAGGTCACTGCACTCGTTATTGCAGTGTTACAGTTACCCGGGACGGTCGTTTGGCGCTGCGAGAGGAGCGGGGTAGGAGAGGCGGTCTCTTCGCTCCACGACTTGTGAGCCGAAGCAGGCAGAGAGGGAGAGCAAGAACGCGGTCTGTCGTTCTCTGAGGGCAAAAGTTTCGAGTTAGTTGAAGGTGAGGGTGCTCGATCACCGATTTGCGGTGAGACGAAAGAAAAGTATGCATTGTTGCGTTGTAAAGAGAGCCGGCGCTCGTCTTGTTCACATTGTCGCTGAGAACGTATGTCGTTTTGATTCATTGTTCTAAGTCCACATATAACAATTACCAGAACAATATGGAATAATTATTTATTTTAGTAAATAATTACTATAGTCAATAATTGTTAGTTGTGCAAACTGCACTTTACACTTTGTGTTTAACTTTCACTATACTGTTGTAGTTTTTAGAACTTGCTATTCGTAGCTTGAAAGAAACACGTCTGCACTCGCCGACGTTCGATTCGCTACCATCATACTCGCCGTCATTATTCTCTTCAGCCTGTTGCATAGTGTTCTGCAATCTCTGACGCCTCTGCCCGGTCATGCGAGCGGAGCCGAATCTTTTCTGGCCTCGAGTACTCTCGGCCTTGGCGTTTGTAGGCTGACCGTTTCCAAAGGAGGTCGGTTGCCTATGTTGGGTTACAGTGGAGCCTAACTCCATAGGCTCAGGTGCTTGATTCTGATAGCTGTTATTATTCTGGGCAAAATTATTTGGTTTACCCTGCTTCTTGTAAAAATGAGGGTTTATCCCTAGGCCGTCCTCGGCCCTGCTATATTTTCCATGCGGCTCCTTTGAGCGGTTTCGATCCTTTCGGTGCTCATAGGTGGTTGCCTTGTACTCTAAAACCTTTGCATATGTATTGGCAAAGTTTGTGCGTTCTATGTTAGCCTCGGACTCCCTAGCCAAAGCTAAAGCTGAGGGCAAATCCTTGGGCTGCGCCGGCAAGACTATGGCCCTCAAGGGTTTCCTAAGACCGGCAATAAATGCGTGGAGAGCATCCTCTCTAACTTCAATATTAAACAGAATCGCACTGTCCGGTTCGTGAGTCATAACGATCTTGTTTGTTATTAACGTCAATCGTTTCTCTACATCGTCGTAATATTCCATTAGGCTAAGCTCTCCTTGCCTAACTGTTTCGAGTCCCTGCCTAAGTACGCGCAGCGACGTTTTGACCGCGTAGGTACAATCCAGTCGAGCAATAATGGCATCGAAATTTAGGACTGTGTTATGGGCAACTAGTAGCCCTCTCGCTGGCCCCCTAACTTTGTTCCTGATAATCGAGACAGCTTGGTAATGTGCCTCGCTACCGTCATACCGTTTGAAGATTTCGTATGCGTCTACGGCTGACTGCCGCCATGACACATAGTCGTCCTGTTCCCCCGAAAAGTCTGGCAAGGTCTTCACAATGTCAAGCTTGACCTCGCACCGTACGTCAGGGTTTGGGATTATTTTTTTGTATGCCTCTACCTGTGGTGCTTCTACACGCAAGTTTTGCATCTGCTGTTTAACCTCATCTAATTGTGCCTGGAAGTCCTGCTTTAGTCTGTGTTCTTGTTCAGCCAAAGCCTGGCTAACAGCTCCAGCTATAATAGCTTGTAGCTGTGCGGCGTCCATGGCTGCAGTGCTACTTGTAGTATTCGGACAAAAACCTACTGGCTCTGAACTAAACTCGTCGTCACTATCGTCTTCGACTTTATGTTTCTATATGCCGTCCAACTCATTTACCATTGGTTGACACCACGCAAATTAATTCTTTCCGAGCACGGTCGATCGGCTATGCGAGGCGTGATATTTGCACGCGCGAGAAATATAAGGCGACACAAAGGGAAAAAGGTGTTTCCCCTAAAAACGACAAAGAAAAGGTCTGCACAGAAGAAATATTTATTCCTTATTAATTTCTTTGGGCAATAGCTCAAAGTAAAGTAAAGTAGAATTTACGTTTGGTAAAAGTAACTTGGGGTATGCGACAGAATTTACTCTTGTAAAAAGTAGGCTGTGTAAAATCAATGGGTCGAGGTAAAGTAAAGTAGAATTTACGTTTGGAGTATGCTACAGAATTTTCTGTTGGTAAAAGTATGCTGTGGAAAATAATGCTCCCTAAAAGCATGCAAAAAAGGGCTGTTAGCTTTTTTATTTATTTAATATTCATACTGACGTTTGTGCACGAAACCTGGTCACACCTAAATTCGGGCCAAATAAAAATAATAATTTGTTATAACATAAGACTTGACGCTGTCTAGCGCAGTGTCGGCAGTTGGACAATAACAACAACATAAGTGTAGTGCGATAGACTGCATTTGTGGCTCGTTAGGGCATCACTGTCCCCCTCACACTGCGAGCAGCTGCACAAGAGGGGAAACAAAAGCAGTGATTGTCTTACATTCGAATCTGCATATAATCGCGAGAGATGGCAAACTCTAGGAAAACGAAGCTTCTTGGCGAAGCTCTGAGAGAAGCCGTCATGGATGAGGAGATTACAGGAGTGTTAACTCTGGCTGAAGAACTGGACACTAGCGGCAAGCTTGACCCATATGTTATAGCAGTATCAAGCAGTAATGCAGCCTGTGTCACTAGTACTCTGATAACAACTCATAGTCCAATGTATACCTACACTTCATCATCGCCCAGCTATGCAGTAGCGTGTGCTCAGCGTCTATGCCTCTTAAAGCATTGGGCGCTTCTATAGACTTCCCCCCTTTACCGGGCCTCAACGAATCTGATTCACCTAGATGGCAAAAAATCCAGAGCCAGAAGAGGAAGGTGCCATTAAACTCACCAAAAATTCAACGAAAACGTGCCGTTTCTAGAAATTTAGAACCCAGTGACCCTGTGACAGCAAACAGGTTCGAGACACTATCAGTAGATGACGATGAGATGGACTGTAATAGTGTGGACGAACCATCGACTAGCGCTGAAGCAGCGGCCTACCGTTCCTCTACCGCTTCTAAGGCTAAAGACAGCAACGTACATAATAAGAACGCAAACGTACAACGTAAAACTGATTCATCTACGGTAAACTCTGCTTATACTGGTAGTCCAAAACCACCTCCAATCGTTCTTATGGGCGTGACAAACGTGAACGAACTTCTTATCGCTATCGAGGAAGTTACAAATCTTGAAAATATTGAAATCAAATCCTCTGTGGGCTCCACTCACAGAATCTACACCAAGGACGCTAATACCTACAGGGCTGTAGTACGACAACTAAATACTCTGAAAATTGAATTCCATTGCTATCAATTGAAAGACGAGAAGCCATTCAGAGTTGTTGTGCGAGGATTACACCATTTACAGCTCCATGATAAAATCAAAGAGGAATTACTAAGACAGGGGCATAAAGTTCAATCAATATATAACCCAAAAAGCAACAAGAGCGGTGAAAAGATGAACCTCTTCTTCATTAATGTAGAAAAGAATCTAAATAACAAAGATATACTCCAACTACGATCTCTATGCCGCCAACGCGTTAGTATTGAAGTAGCCAGAAAAGCGCACGACATTGTGCAATGTCGGAGATGCCAATCGTTTGGTCATACTGCAAGATATTGCTACAGACCTTTTATCTGTGTCTCTTGCGGTGAATATCATAAATCATCAGATTGTCCCAGAAGCAAAGAAGCACCAGCAACTGGCACTCACTGCGGAGAAAATCACCCAGCTAACTTCCGTGGCTGCAAATCCTATCAAAAATTGCTCAAAATGAACGACAATGTACAGAAAACTCCAATAGTGGGCATAAACAATAACTCTACACCTAAACATTATGAAAATGGAGTTTCTTATGCTCAAATAGCCAGAAATGCACTTCCAATCACGGAAAAACAAAACAAACGACCAGGAAACCTAACAAATAGGCTACAGGACGCCAATCATGCGCACTTCTTCTCAGATGTTTCACAACAGCAAAATGCACAAGAATCTAATATAGAAACGGCAATTGCATCGCTCACAAAAGGTATCGAGGGTCTACACTCCATGCAAGCCCAGATGCTGCAGATGCTGGTCGCAATTAACGCGCAACTCACACAATGTCCCAAATAAAAATTTTCACCTGGAACACGCGAGGTGCTGCCGGCAAAATGACTGTAATCGGCCACCTTGCGGAGAGAGAGAACATTGACATTCTCCTTCTCACCGAAACGAAGACATCCAACCTTCAACTATTTGGATATGAAGTCTACACTTCAAATTTACCTGACGGCAGTCGCAGGGGTGGAGCTGCAATCCTGGTTAACAAAAATATCAATCACTTTCCCATTGAGCCAATCGCCCATGCTAAAGTCCAAATCGTGGGTGCCAAAATCCAAACATGTATAGGACAAATATTCATCGGATCAATCTACTGCCCTCCAAACTTCAGCTGGACTCAATCAGAATTTGATGACATATTCGCTAACTTCAACTTTCCAAGATCATTCATCAGCGGAGACTGGAACGCAAAACATCCATGGTGGGGTTCTGCGATCACCTGTCACCGAGGTAACTTACTTGCCGCTAGCGTCAACTCAATTAACGCCAACATCCTGGCGACTGGAGCACCAACATACTATCCAAGCGCAGTAAATCGAAGACCATCCTGTTTAGACTTTGCAATCTATCGCAACATTCCACACGACAAGCTAAACATCAGAGACAGCTGGGACCTTGAATCGGACCACCTGTCTCTCATCACTACATTAAAAACAGAAGCCACACAATGCACTCAACGTAGGCAACTTCTTAGCAAACACACAAATGTAGCTGTTTTCAAGGAAGAACTATGTAGATCGATACGCCTTAACATTAAGATCAACTCTGCTGCTGAAATTGACGACGCGGTAGACCTCTTCACTACCAATGTGACAAATGCGGCGAGGAGTGCAAACATGCACACTGCAAATAATCATAGCAGAGCCCTCATACGCCACTCGAATAGATTTGATCCAACCATTGCAGAGATGCTAGTCCGTAAGAGAGCACTGAGAAGACGTTATATTCGAACGCACAGTCCTGAGGATAAAGCTCAATGGCATAGATGCGCCAGAGAGCTTCACGTTGCCATGGCTGAATTGAAAAATGCGCAATTCGAACATATGCTAACCAATATGGATTATTCTAATGATTCCACTTTTAATATGTGGTCCTTTACCAAAAAAGTTAAAAGAATGCCACAGAAAGTTACGCCTCTGAAGAACAGCAATGGTAACTGGTGTCGCTCCTTAGAAGAGCAAGTACAAACATTTGCGGAACACCTTGGCGACAGATTCACTGCGTTTAATTTCGCATCCGAGGGGGATATCAACAGTATAAACGAAGTACTACAGCGCCCATTCCAGATGTCACCTCCAATAAGACCTATCCGTCTGGAAGAAGTCTCAAACATGATACGTACCCTCAAAAGACGAAAGGCGCCAGGTCACGACCTAATAAGCAACGCAGTACTTAAAATCCTTCCCAAGAGAGCACTATTACTTATCACATTGATATTCAATGCGATACTTAGAGTGCAATACTTTCCCAAAAAATGGAAGAGTGCTAGAATCAGTATGATTCTAAAGCCAGGGAAGCCGGAACAGGATCCAAGCTCCTACCGGCCTATCAGTCTCCTGCCCTCCTTATCGAAGGTAATGGAAAGGCTGATAGCTTCCCGACTTATAATACATCTAGAAGACAATGATACTATCCCAATGCACCAATTCGGATTCAGAGCTGGCCACAGTACGATTGAGCAACTGCACCGTGTAGTCAATCATATCCTGAAGGCCTATGACCATAAAGAATACTGCAACGGAATCTTCCTCGACATTCAACAGGCATTTGATAGAGTTTGGATCCCGGGACTACTAGCCAAAGTCAAAACAGCGCTGCCAGCCAACCTGTTTGAGCTCATTAGATCGTTTCTCACAAACAGAGAGTTTTGCTACAAGTCCAGAGACGCAACCTCTGTAAATTTTGCCATTGCAGCTGGCGTACCTCAAGGAAGCGTCTTAGGACCGATACTTTACTTCATCTATACAGCAGACATCCCCAAGCCAAGCTATTATGAAATGACCTATGACAACAGCAAAATGCTGTTGGCCAGCTTCGCTGACGACGTCTGCTTTCTCAGCTCCTCGAACAGTGAGACCGAGTCGTCACAAATGCTGCAAACTTATCTCAACGAATTCGAGAAATGGGCCATGGCGAACAACATCAAAATTAACGAAAGCAAATGCGTAAACGTTTGCTTTACGTTACGCCGTAACACAACTCCTGCGGTACACATTAATAATGTGGACATAGAACAAGCAACTAAGGCGAAATACCTAGGCCTCACACTGGACAAACGCCTAACCTTCCGCGATCATATTGCCAGAGTCGTCAAAATGTGCAACCTAAAGCGTAACCAACTATTCTGGATGCTAAATAAGAAAAGCAAACTACCTTTAAGATGCAAGCGTCAGATTTATCAGCAAATCATCGCACCTACTTGGAGATACGGCATCCAAATTTGGGGAGTGGCGGCTGCGTCCCACCGAAAACGATTCCAAACCGTCCAGAACAAAACATTAAGACAAATCACTGGCTGTGACTGGTTCGTTAGCGGCCAAACGCTTCACAATGATTTAAACCTGCGCCTTGTTGAAGACCAAATCTCGTTCTTCTCAAGCAGATACAACGACCGACTAACTGCCCACTGTAATCGTCTCGCCCGGAGATTACAGGGGGCTATCCCAATTCGCAGGCTCAAAAGAAGACATTTTGGACTGCTTCTAAGATGTTAGTATGAATATATTATTTACCTGAAACCTCACTACTCGAAATTTGACCTATTCCTATATATTAAGATGAAAACAAATTATATTTTATAATTAAGAGATTATTTACTTAAGACAACATTTAGGTTAAAGGCTTTAATTGATCTGTTCCTGAATAATATTAAATAAAGATGTTAATTAATTAAAAAAAAAAAAAAAATTTAATATTCCACACAAAATTCCTTAGGTTGCCGAGTGACTTCACTAATCAAACTTACATGGCCTGTACTCTTAACTACGTTGTTATGTTAAGATATTATTAGGTGCGGGTACTAAATGTACGTTGGGCGCCAATTAATATGTTCCTCCGTCGTGGTTGGTCCTATGGCCTCCTGACGGTGCGGATATTCCTTCCCGTGGGATCCGGTACGATGCTGCCACCAGGGATTTATATCTTCTTATGAAGTTTAGGTTGGAGGGCGTGACTTTGCCCTCTTTGTCGATCGCTGGCCTTTTGGCTCAGCGAGAGTATTCAAATAATAAAATGATATTTTACGGCTGCGTGCCGGAGTGAATAGCTGCTCTTTATTAAAGCTCTGGCTTAAGACTGAATACAAAAGAATATGAAAGTGTGGATCTACTATGGCTCCAATGCATCACGCCATAAACCCATGGTCGGCAAGCCGACTCAGCATTTATGCAACATAGCTCGGTACCCCGGATAAGGGGTGTCCGTTTGCTGTTGCTGACCGTTCGTAGCGCGGAGCGCTGAACTCGGTTGGGGCGCGTCAGCATTGTTTATATGAAGTACTAGTGTTTGTGTATTGGTGACAAAAGTGTTGGTACTCTTAGTTGTTAACTTATACATAAAAGTGGTCAAATGTAGTGGCTCGGAGAATACAAGAAGGAGAATTTTTAAATAGGATAAATTTTTAAATACGTCCTGCCATTCAGATAACATAAAATCCAATTTAGAAGATCAACAGGGAAATCTAATAAATCAAGGTTCCGTACTAGAAGAGAATGATTAACAGAGTCAAATGCTTTACTAAAATCATTGTACATGACATCTGGTTAATGATAATTTTTGAAACCCTGGAAGTTAACTCCAAAAGGTGATTGACCTGCGCTTAGAGATTCCTCTGTCATTGCTTGCATCCAATTTGCTACCTTTTTTATGGAAAGGAATCAAAAAGAATTACTTCCATATATGGGGGAACCGTGAGTAGAAGAATGTAAAGCATAGATAAAGAATTGAAAAGGCGTTTTATATTTTGCTAAATAACAACACAATCTTAAACGTTCAAATTATCAAGCTTGTTTTTATAAATGATTTATCTTCATATTATAGGTAGCAGCGGCATTAAGAGAAATGAAGCGCGTAGATGAAGAATTGAAAAGGCGAGATGGAATGTATGGGCAATTAACCAGTATCAACACAAATACTATTGCTGATTGTGAGAGGTAAGTATAATTTTAAGGTCTGCTGAACTGAGAAGGTGAATTGGTGTACACTTGCTAGACACTAGACAATTCACTACACTAGATAATTCAAATCGGTTCAGTATTTTAGGAGCTACACGTGTTCAAAGTTGAACCTTTTTTGGGTTGCGCAGTGGCGCATTAGATACAGATACTGAATTTTAAGCAAATTGTTGATGACAACGGATCGTTGCGTGGTAATCGCATTCGACAGGTAATAGTTCAAAAGGGTTGAATATAAAAAATAATTCAAATCGGTTCAGTATTTTAGGAGTTACACGTGTTCAAAGTTGAACCTTTTTTGGGTTGCAAAAAAACAGGTATTTTTTTGTAGAAAATTTGGACTTTGTGGTCGATTTTTAGGTAAAATATGTAACCGACCAAGCTAGTTATGGTCTCTATGGTCATCAAATCTCAGTAAAACCAAGGTGGAATAAATGTATAATATTCTTTGCACGTGCAGGCATACCTGTTTTACCGAAGTACTAATTTTCACCTATTTTTCAACTTTGAGGGAAAACAATGAATGGGATTCTACCGGATTCTGTGTTTGGCGTATGAGGTGTTGTTCTTGAATATGATTTTTAGCATAATCAAAAGATCGGGTCCCCCCACGTCCGTCCCAGAATTTCCCAGGCAAAAGATACTTTCAACTCAGCGTAAAAAACGCGCGGCTTAGTGCCAATTCTGCTACAAGCGCAGTCGCTGCGCAGTACGAAATTGTATGGCGGGCATACATTTTGTCCTGTATTGGCGGCTTGTTTTTCAATCCCTGACTTTGTAATGATTTTAAATTAATGTATAATGATTAATTATTATTTTGAACAAAATGATAAATAAAAGGTAAAAATAGATGAAAAATTGACACACAAAAAAAATATAAATAAATAAAAAAATTTTTCTTTAAAGTTTATTTAGGTACTAAAATTAACTTTAATTTAAAAAAAAAACAAGAGAGAACGCTATAGTCAAGTTCCCCGACTAATGATACCCGTTACTCAGCTATTCGAAGTGCGAAGGAGAGTCTTCAGCACATACAGTTTTTGGCGGTTTTGTGGGCGTTAGAGTGGGCGTGGCAAAAAGTTTTTTGGCAAATCGATAGAAATTTACAAGACTAATACAAAAATGAAAAAATATCGAAACATTTTTCAAAAGTGTGGGCGTGGCAGCTTTGGGCGGTTTGTGGGCGTTAGAGAGGGTGTGGCAAAATGTTTTTTGGCAAATCGTTAGAAATTTACAAGACTAATACAAAAATGAAAAAATATTAAAACATTTTTCAAAAGTGTGGACGTGGCAGTTTTGGGCGGTTTGTGGGCCTTAGAGTGGGCGTGGCAACATGAATCGACAAACTTGCGCTGCGTCTATGTCCCTGGAGTCTGTATGCTTAATCTCAACTTTCTAGCTTTTGTAGTTCCTGAGATCTCGACGTTCATACGGACAGACGGACAGACGGCCAGACGGACAGACGGACAGACGGACAGACGGACGGACAGACGGACATGGCCAGATCGACTTGGCTACTGATCCTGATCAAGAATATATATACTTTATATGGTCGGAAACGCTTCCTTCTGCCTGTTACATACTTTTCAACGAATCTAGTATACCCTTTTACTCTACGAGTAACGGGTATAATTATGAAAATATCTCAACTGGTTCAAGAGTTATTATTGTTATTCACCAAAAGTATCTAATGCGCCAATGTGCGGCGTTGTTCTACTTCCTCAGATTTGCAAATTATGAAATCACAGAGTTAAAATATAACCGAGCACTTAAATATTTAGAAGAGATAGACCGAGAACCAATATGTTAAGATTTTATATAAAGTATCGACTTTACATTTCGTAGGTGTGGAGGTTTATTACAGATTATCCGTGTGGATTGTCACTTTAGAAGTAGGATGATATGGATCTTTAGGCTGATTAAGTGGTGCTACACTTTCCGGACTTGTTACTAAGCTTAGGTCCAGCAATCGACAAAATTCTTATATAATTAACTTGCGACAACGACATTTCGAGCAAGCCGTCAAAAAAGTCATGTTGTGCTATAGGGGGAAGAATCAGCAAATCGGAATCTGTAGCAATCCCGAATTTCGAAACCCTTTATCCTTTCCGATCTAAGCAACATTTAGGGGTTTGCTCGACAGCTGATCAGCTGTAGAGTTTGATCACTTGCCTGAAGTTGTGACGCCGTTCCATAAGGCAGCCTACCACCAGCGGCTTTTTTGTGGTTTAATAGCTACTACACTGCGAATCTAGCGGGGAAAGAAGATCATCAGCTCGACGAAAGCTAGCAACGCCCAAACTTCTAATCAGCCCCTTTAAGCCACCATTAGTTTGGCACAACCCCGTTCGTTCGCAAGCCAGAGGTAAACATTACAATATTTTAAGGTAGTGACGACATGGCACTTAAGTGGTTAAACAACATTAAAATCACTTCAGAAAGAATCGCCAGATGCGTACTAGAGCTACAGCAATACAACGTCGATATTGCGTACACGAAGGGCCAGTTGAACATCGTAGGCGATAACACTGCCAAGGCATCCACTACCGGAGTCTGTGACCGCATCACCAGAGACACTCCGGCGAATGCAGGAGATAGAGCCGAAAAGGGAATGACTCCCCAGCATATGGCCATGTGAGCAGTCGAAAGACAATTGCACGATTAACAGCCCGGAATATTGGTGACACAAATCCTGAAAGAGCGGTGAGCAACAGTGCGTGCTTACTTCGTTAGACCATTGCCGAGGTCAATTGCCATGGTTACAATATGTTGTTGGTGCTGATCGACCAATTTTCTAAGAGGACGGAAATGGTACCCTCGTCAAAAGAACAGCGAAACCATTACAGAAATCATTTTAGAGAACGCATAGTCTCGATGTTTGGAGTTCCAAAAGTGGTGATTACAGACAACGGCGTGCAGTTTACTAGCAGGGCGTTCAATAAGTTTCTCGGCATTATGAGTTGAATAAAGAGTTTACAGTTTACGTCAACATACACCCCTTAAAGGAATACGACAGAGAGAAGTAACCTCGTGGCCGGGGGAGACGCGAGCCTAGGCTACCGAACGCTATACGATCAGGAAATGCTACAGGAAGGCAGCCAAAAGGAAACGCCGAGGAAATAAAATTCATTTTGGATATAGTGCGAAGGAACGTGGAGATAGTTTCTCAAGACCAGGCAAAACATTACAATCTGCGAAAAAGTCAATGGAATCCAAGGATCGGTGACGTTGTTTGAGGCAATGAAAACCATTTGTCGAAAGCGACAGAGAAGCTTGCGGCTAAGCTAGCACCAAGGTTCGATGGGCCGTGCAAGATTACGGATTTCGTATCGCCAGTAGTCTGTAAGATCTAACACAGGAAAGGCAGAAAGGAACTGTTCTAAACAGAGAGGACACAGTACACATTAGCGACCTTAAGCAGCAGGATCAGGTGGAGGACTATAGCGACAACGAGGAGGCTTATCCGACGGGAAAAAACCGGGGAAGTATGCGGCAGAATCAACAGGACCCGAGAATGCTATTAATTACTAGCAAAAACACGTGAAACCCGCCACGTTTCAAAAGTTGCGGAAATTCGCGTTCGTGCAATAAAAAAAACTTTAATAAAAAAAAAACATCTACAAGTTATGAAAAATTCTGGTCGTGACCAAACTTTTTGGCTTGTGGGGGTTTGAAAATGTCAAAAAAATGGCAATACATGTGCGTTACTGTCTTGGGCGTCTTGTGGACGTTGCAAAAATATTTTGGTATTTTTATAAATTTGGCGAGACCAAAACTACAATTTACACGACTAATAAGGGATCTTTGATTAAAATCAATCTATTCTGGTTTGTTTGTGGGCGGTAATGTGAGCGTGACATCAATATGAAACAAACTAATAAGGGATTTTTGATTAAAATCAATCTATTCTGGTTTGTTATTGGGCGGTAAGCGTGACAACAATATGAAACAAACATGCGCATCTGGACGTTCATACAGACAGACAGACGCACATGGAAAGATCGACCCTACTCTTCATCCTGATCAAGAATATATATACTTTATAGGGTCGTCAACTTGTTACATACCTCTTACATACTTAGCAAAGATTATAGTATCCAGGACCTGAGTTCGTTGAATTCCAGTACAGGAGGACTACACAGGTATTGCCATCAGGTCGGTTTGAAGTTAAGCTGCCGTTTAATTCCAATCCAAATGAGTTGGGAACACTTGCCAGCCCCATTTCAGGCTATTCGGTGCTGAAAAAGGTTGAGTGAACCTGAAAGATGTTCACTCCCTAGAGCTGCTGACGTAATTGGATCCAATTTCTTCATAGATGACATGTTAACTAGTGCTGCGCGCGTAGAGGAGCTAAAGACAATTAAGTCCAAAGTCTCTCTGCTTTAAAACTCACCTGAGGTCACTGCATCTGATAGCACAGTTTAGTCGATACCTATCTCGGATTCAGAGTCAAGGCTTTAGGAATACCGTGGTTGCCCAGCGAAGATGCCTTCAGGTCAAAAGTTACATGGGTCTCCGAGCGACAAAACGGAACATACAGTCGGCTTATTAAGTTCAATTGTGATTAAGGGAAAGATCTTATTGCAGGAACTTTGGCTTAACAAGTTAGCTTGGGAAACAGCTTAGAGTATGCTAAAAAACACTCTGTCTCAACTGGATGATATATCTATACGGTTCGTGCATACCGACCCGATGTCAGCGGTACAGTTACATGTCTAAGCTTACGCATCTAAGAGAGCTTATAAAGCTTGCGTTTACAATTGTAGCAAAACTTCCGAAGGTTAAAAATTATCATTGTTGACTTCAAAGTCGAAAGTAGCATGCGCCGCTCACTTTCTCGCAGATCTCTGTCATAGAACCAAACCCTTATTAAAACAGGGTAGCGGATATTCAAGAATGGTCAGGAGAAGCTACATGACGTAATGTTACCACAAAGCTGATTCTCATCACACCTAAACTTCGCTTATATGTTTCGCTTTATAAGAATATGCAAAGAGAAGGGTATAGTTTTCGAAGAAACTTTGTCACCGACTGAATATAATTAATCTTTTCATAAAATTATCAAAATAGTTTGAAAGCACGAGTATCAAGTAGAAATTGAAAAAAATCATAAAGCCTCAAGGTGGTGCAACTTTTCGTTGTTCCGAGTATGGCCCAACTACGTCCGGCATCAGCACCATTCAAACTCTCTCCCTTGAGCACTTGTGAGCACCCTACGCCCATGAACTCTGCAGTCCTATTTGTCATTAGTGGTATTGATTTTTGTGGCTCTTTCTATACGACATTTACATATGTCGAACTCGAGGAAGGCTTTCGTTCAAGTCCTACGCTGCCTTATTTATTTGTTTTGCTCCCAAGGCGGTTCACTTAGAAATTGCATCACATCTAAGTACTGATTCATTAGCTATCCGAAGGTTTATTGGTCGACAAGGATGTCCCCAGACGGTCCCAGACAATGCGACGAACTTCGTCGGAGGGAGTCGCCTATTCGTGTCGGTCGCGTATTACCCTGATCGTGGTTCCTAATTATTGCTGCCACCAACGAGGGACCTTCACCGTAAAGGAAAGTGGCTAATACAAAGGTATTTCCTTATTTCTATAAATATGCCAGAAAAATTAAAAATTTTCTCGTTCGCACTTCCACTTCCTGAGTACCGGCTATCGACAGTCGCGAAACTCGACTATAGCATTCTCCCTTTCTTCTACTTTAAACACGAATAAAATGGTTAATATTTAGTAAAACAAGAGAGAACGCTATAGTCAAGGTCCCCGACTATCTGATACCCGTTACTCAGTTAGTGTAAGTGCGAAGGAGAAATTTCAGCACTGACAGTTTTTTGCGGTTTGTGGGCGTTAGAGTGGGCGTGACAAAAAGTTTTTTGAAAAATCGAGAGAATTATATCAGACTAACAAAAATGGGAAAAATATAACAAGATAACAAGAACAAAAGTGTGGGCGTGGGAGTTTTGGGCGGTTTGTGGGCGTTAAAGTGGGCGTGGCAAAAAGTTTTTCTGCAAATCGATAGAACTTAAAAATATATATAAAAAAATAAAATAAAAAAATATCAAAACATTTTTAAAAATTGTGGGCGTGGCAGTTTTGGGCAGTTTGTGGGCGTTAGAGTCTGCGTGGCAACATGAATCGACAAACTTGCGCTGCTTCTATGTCACTGGAGTGACTTTCTAGCTTTTAAAGTTCCTAAGATTTCGACGTTCATACGGACATGGCCAGATCGAGTCGGCTATTGATGCTGATCGAGAATATATATACTTTATATGGTCGGAAACGCCTTCTGCCTGTTACATACTTTTAAACGAATCTAGTAAATACAAATTTAAAAATGCTGAACTAGCTTTCCATAGATATATATGTATTATATGTAATGAAAAAACATACAAAAACAAGAGAGAACGCTATAGTCGAGTTCCCCGACTATCTGATACCCGTTACTCAGCTAGTGGAAGTGCGAACAAGAGTCTTTAACACTGACAGTTTTTGGCGGCTTGTGGGCGTTAGAGTGGGCGTGGCAAAAAGTTTTTTGGCAAATCGATAGAAACTTACAACTCTAAAACAAAAATGCAAAAATATCAAAACATTTTTCAAAAGTGTGGGCGTGGCAGTTCTGGGCGGTTTGTGGGCGTGGCAAAAAGTTTTTTGGCAAATCGATAGAAATTTACAAAACTAATACAAAAATTAAAAAATATCAATACATTTTTCAAAAGTGTGGGCGTGGCAGTTTTAGGCGGTTTGTGGGCGTTAGAGTGGGCGTGGCAACATCTATCGACAAACTTGCGTTGCGTCTATGTCCCTGGAGTCTGTATGCTTAATCTCAAGCTTTGTAGCTTTTGTAGTTCCTGAGATCTCGACGTTCATACGGACAGACGGACAGACGGCCAGACGGACGGACAGACGGACATGGCCAGATCGACTCGGCTACTGATCCTGATCAAGAATATATATACTTTATATGGTCGGAAACACTTCCTTCTGCCTGTTACATACTTTTCAACGAATCTAGTATACCCTTTTACTCTACGAGTAACGGGTATAAATATGCTTAATAACTGCATTACCGTATCGTATTATATCGTATTTCTAAGAAGTCGTATAAAAATCCTAGTGGCAACTTTAATAACTTTTTACATAGATGTTCAACACAATTTTGCCGTTCCGCCGCCGACATAATCGAAAGTCTTGTCATGCGGCTTAGCCTAAGTGAATATCACCAAAAATTGTAACCTTTTAACCGGACCAGGAGCATTTCTGCTCTTACAAAATAAATCCAAAACTCAAAGAACAAAACTTGAAGATATACAATAAGTTAATATATATTCTCTGTATAATATTTCAGATTAATACAAGAGGAACTAAGAGTGCTGGCTCATATTTCAAATAACATTCAAACCAAGCCAATTAACGATAATAATGACTCTGAAAGCAATACTACCAGACCTTCAATCCAACAGGACTCCGTTGACCTGGACAATATATTTGACTTCCTATGCGAATCAAATGGATCATTGGATAATGCACTAATTGGAGAAATAAATGACAACATAAAAAAGTTGGCTAAATATCTTGACGCAGAAGTAAGTAAGCTAACATGATATGAACGTCACATGCATAACATTGTTTTTAAAAGAAAACATTGGAAGTTATGCAGCGTTCGCAACTGTTTAATGAATGACTTTAGTTACATTTGACTATTTTTCTAAAGGTTAACCATTAAGTCCTTAGCTCTTTACTCTTCGATATTCTGCCAGCAAGTGACAGCGTGAGTATGGATTTTGGTTCCGTAGCTCACGTTGCAACTGGGTATCGGGTAGTTAATATTTAAAACAAGAGTGAATGCTATAGTCGAGTTCCCCGACTATCTGATACTCAGCTAGTGGAAGTGCGAAGGAAAAATTGCAACAGTAACAGTTTTTTGCGGTGGGCGTGGGAAAAAGATTTTTTGAAAATCGGGATAAATTTACAAGACTAACAAAAATGTAAAAAAAACAAGAGAGAATGCTATAGTCGAGTTCCCCGACTATCTGATACCCGTTACTCAGCTAGTGGAAGTGCGAAGGAGAGTCTTCAGCACTGACAGTTTTTGGCGGTTTGTGGGCGCAAGAGTGGGCGTGGCAAAAAGTTGTTTGGCAAATCGATAGAAATGTACAAGACTAATACAAAAATGAAAAAATATTAAAACCTTTTTCAAAAGTGTGGGCGTGGCAGTTTTTGACGGTCTGTGGGCGTTAGAGTGGGCGTGGCAAAAAATTTTTTGGCAAATCGATAGAAATTTACAAGACTAATACAAAAATGAAAAAATATCAAAACCTTTTTCAAAAGTGTGGGCGTGGCAGTTTTTGGCGGTTTGTGGGCGTTAGATTGGGCGTGGCAACATGAATCGACAAACTTGCGCTGCGTCTATGTCCCTGGAGTCTGTATTCTTAATCTCAACTTTCTACCTTTTGTAGTTCCTGAGATCTCGACGTTCATACGGACAGACGGACAGACAGACGGACGGACAGACGGACATGGCCAGATCGACTCGGCTACTGATCCTGATCAAGAATATATATACTTTATATGGTCGGAAACGCTTCCTTCTGCCTGTTACATACTTTTCAACGAATCTAGTATACCCTTTTACTCTACGAGTAACGGGTATAAAAATCTGAAGTTTGGGCGTGGCAGTATTGGGCGATTTGTGATCGTTAGGGTGGGCGTGGCAAAAAGTTGTTTGGCAAATCGACAGAAATTTACAAGACTAAAAGAAAAATGTATATATACATATATATACAGTGACGAGCAAAACTGTAACACGAGTTGCATATTCTAACTTCGACGGTCACTGTCTTTTCTCCTATTTTATGTACGATAATAATCTTAGACTTGTTTTGCTGCTACTATATTTGTCTATCGCTTGTAAAATAATATGAAGCGATTTGATCATTTTGAATAAATATGCCGAAGCAAAATGTAAAAAAAAGTCAATTGTCACAGTTATGCATGCACTGGGGTTATATATCAAACAAAAATTTTATTTGCGATTATTTTAATAATAAGTAAACAGGCCTTTTGATTTTTTTTAGCTCTGTTATGCGATTTGGCATACTTTGGGTATAGCGTAGTACCATTTCAGGAGGAATAGCGTACCAGACGTCCTTTGTTCTTTCCCACAGCTCCATCATTCCACTTCGAGGGACTGCATATTTTGCCAGTTGGGATTTTACATGGCTCTACAAATTTTCTATGGAATACATATAATATCACGAGATTGCGGCGGTCACTCAGCGACTGAAAATGTTGCTTTTCCATCCAATTTTTGACCAAAATCTAAGTGTGTTTGGGATCCTTGTCTTGCTGAAATATTTATTTTTTAGCAGCAATACCCATATTTTGAATTACTTTTGGAAGATTTTGTCGCAAAATGTTTAAATACTGTTCCTTCCGCATTATTCCTTCAATTAAGACCAAGGGACCAACTCCGTTTTGTATATACAGCCCCAAACCATTATTGATCCGCCACCGTGCTTCACGGTTCACTTCACGTTACTTGGTGACTGGACTGTCCAATACCAAGAGTTAAAACATTTAAAAAAATTTGGGGTTTTCAGCTTATTGGTCAGATGAAACAAAAATTAATCGTTTCGAGTCAGTTGGACGCTCTTGTAAATTTTCTCTGGATTTGCCAAAAAACTTGTTGCCACCCTTTTTTTTTTTAAATGTTTTGATATTTTGCCAAAACTCTTTTTGCCAAGCCCACTTTACGCCCACAAGCTGCTAGGAACTGAAATTTCTCCTTCGCACTTCCCCCAGCTGTTTTATACACGTTACTCGTAGAGTAAAAGAGTATACTAGATTCGTTGAAAAGTATGTAAAAGGCAGAGGGAAGCGTTTCCGACCATATAAACTGTATATATTCTTGATCAGGATCAATAGCCAAGTCGATATGGCCATATCCGTCTGTCCGTCCGTATGAACGCTGAGATCTCAGGAACTATAAAAGCTAGAAAGATTAAGCATACAGACCCCAAAGACATAGACGCAGCGCAAGTTTGTTGACCCATATTGCCACGACCACTCTAACGCCCAAAAAAGCTGCCACGCCCACACTTTTAAAAAATGTTTGGATATTTTTTCATTTTTGTATTAGTCTTGTAAATTTTTATCAATTTGCTCCGCCCACTCTAACGCCCACAAACCGCAAAAAACTGTCTGTGTTGAAGACTCCCCTTCGCACTTCCACTAGATGAGTGAAGGGTATCAGACAGACGGGGAACTCGACTATAGCGTTCTCTCTTGTTATACCCGTTACTCGTAGAGTAAAAGGGTATACTAGATTCGTTGAAAAGTATGTAACAGGCAGAAGGAAGCGTTTCCGACCATATAAAGTGTATATTCTTGATCAGGATTAATAGCCAAAACGACCATGTCCGTCTGTCCGTCCGTCTGTCCGTCCGTATGAACGTCGAGATCTCAGGAACTACAAAAGCTAGAAAGTTCAGATTAAGCAGTTAAGACAAAGACATAGACATAGACGCAGCGCAAGTTTGTCAATTCATGTTGCCACGCCCACTCTAACACCCACAAACCGCCCAAAGCTGCCACGCCCACACTTTTAAAAAATGTTTTAATATTTTTCATTTTTGAATTAGTCTTGAAAATTTCTATTGATATTTTTTCATTTCTGTATTAGTCTTGAAAATTTCTATTGATTTACCAAAAAAAATTTTGCCACGCCCACTTTAACGCCCACAAACCGCCAACAACTGTCAGTGTTGACAGCTGAGTAACGGGTATCAGATAGTCTGGGAACTCGACTATAGCGTTCTCTCTTGTTGTACTTCAGTTCTGTCCAAGATCCGAAAGCATACGCTTCGATAATAAAACTTTGCTCCGGCCTTAGCCGAAATAACTTTGTCTATCATTGGTGTAATTACTGAGCCACAAGGCTAGCGATTAAAGAGGAAAGTAACTCCCCAACATAATATTCCTAAGAAGACTTTGTTACAACCAAGTTGCAGTTTCTCTGCAAAATTTCACGGCCAGCCGCTAACGCCGCTGGACCGGTCATATTTTTTTGTATATTATTAAAATTAACCAGAATTATTTTTTGTGAAACCTTTGTCAACTTTCATTCTATTTCTCGCGAAACGTAATTTTGTTGTCTCGAAAGCCAATCAATTGTGCTCTTCAAAAATAAATTTGTGTAGTGCCAACCAATGGTCAATGATTTGGGCAAGAGATAGAGTTATTAAAGTCGAATACGATAGTGACGACGGGTGGGATCTAGAAATATAAGGCTTTCGCCCTACGACAAATAACACTACAGACATGGACGCTGCCCAGCTACAGGTAATAATATCTGGAGCCGTTAGCCAGGCCTTATCCCAGCAAGAAGCTAGACTGACACAGGCATTCCAATCACAGTTAAATGAGGTGAAACAGCAGATGCAAAGCTTGTGCGTGGAAGCACCAAAAATGGAAGCTTACAAAAAAATAACTGTAGACCCATAATGTGAGGAGTCTTAAAACAAATCCGGGTGCAGGAGATCGGCCTTGTAACAGAGAAGACGGCTGGAATGCGAGAGGAGTCAAACGGTCAAACGGTAAATAATGGACCTTGGACCCCGGCAAAGCGAAGAGACTGTGAAATAACGGTACCGCGCTGGACCTTGGACTCGAGCCAGCCAAGGGCACAGAGGTCGAACGGTAACGGTGTGGACTTTGGACGATCACAAAGAGGATGCACCGTGAACTAACTGGACATGAGTTGGACCTTGTAACCGAGCGAGCTATGCGCAATAATGGAAATAGCGGGATCCCCGCGGCCTATAAAAAGGGCGGCGCAGGCGCAGCTTGGGACAGTCAGTCAGTTAAACACGCGTAGGTCATACGTACAAGCGCAGAGTACGGGCGCGAGTCGCTCAGTCCGGACACGGGCGTGCGACCAGACGGTCGGAGCAGATTCAGAAAGTGTGGACACAGTCAACCAGTGGAAGTACAGACAGTCAATTAGGAAAAGTGCGCAAAGAGCCATACAGTCAGACAGTCAATCAGGAAAAGTGCGCGGAGAACTATACAGTCAAGCGGTCAGTGAAAGTACGCCAAGGTCGACAGCGAAATAGTGAAACAGTTAAAGTACGCGGAACGAGACCTGGAACGAGTGAACGGCAAGTGAGCGTCGAAGCGGGCATCCGAAGAGGATCTCCGCAAGCGAAGGACAAGCAAACACCAGGACCTAGCGTGGTCAGAAAGGGACGGAGGAGTGTTTGCTTCCAAAGGTGGTTCGGGGAGGAGCGCCAGTTATCTCACGGACGATCCACCCTGCCCCACCCTTAACATCCTAAGGCCCGTACGAGCCCGCAGGTGGTACTTTGGCAAAGGCGACGAGTGCCTGGCATACGGAAGAAGGGACGGTGGAGTCTTTGGTCAGCAAATGTGGTTCGGGGAGGAGCGCTAGCTTATCTCACGGACGATACACCCTGTTCCCATAATATGCTAAGCCCCAGTCGAGCCGGCACGGATACGCCGTCGAGAGCGACGCGGGACCAGCGAAGAAGGACGACGAAGGATCCACTACGCGCATCCGAAGGCGAGGATCGCAGAATTCCCTTTGTCAAACGTCACTAGATAAAGGTTGTTCTAATCAGAAACTCTGTCTTCCCTTTGTTCGGGCAATCACACAAATCATAAATTTGGTGGGACAAACAAACAAACTCTCTGAGCTAGCCGTTGCAATCCGTAGCGAGCAGAAACCAAGAAATCAGTTCGTTACAACCCACAATATGGCCTAATTATTTAACATTTTTCATTCAAAATTTGCTCTTATCATGATGATTTAATGTCAAACCAGCAGCTCTTATGTGACTAGAAACGGTGCTCAGAAACCTTAATTGAACCTCAAGCTGTCTGAGACGATCAGGAGATCATCCAGATACACCAAAACTTCATTTCTAAGTTCAGCCGGTATAACTTTATCCATCAGCCTAGTCATTGTGCGACGCATTCGTTAAACCGAAAGGCATCACCTTGTAGTGATAAAATGGCTTGCCAGGAATTGTGAATGCGGTTTTGTCGCGCGACTGCGGATCTAGTGGAATTTGCCAATAGGCATCTTTGAGATCCAGGCTAGAAATAAAATTGGCTTTAGTTAGACGATTGAGTCGTCTATAGCATCTATTTGTAGCAAAGGATACGTGTCTTTCTTTGTCACTTCTCAACGGCTGGTGAAACAGGAAAATGTCTCTGTTTTACGGGCTTGGCTTCCCCAACATCTATAGAATGGGAAAGCTTGCTTGTTTTTTCCAAACCCAAAACAGCGAAAGAAGGAAATTGATCAATAATTGCCTGCAACTTGGCTCGTTGGATGTCAGACAAGACATAAGCGTCACTGGTCAATTCCTCTATACTCATTTCCGGTGGCAAGAGTCCAAACATGGTCCAAAAATTAATGCCCAAATATTAATCCTGGCTCAAAGAAGGAATAATATATAATTCTAACTCTTGTGTCATTTCCTCGTACTGAACCGGCGTTTTAAATCGGCCTATCACTTTTTGCATTTGGCAAAATATTTTTCTTTACTACTTAAATCCGTGATACCGATTACCCTCTTTCCTGCAGTTTCAGCACACCAATGCAAAAGCATCTACTTCGGCTACTTGATCGGCGTCAGAAAACTCCGCCGCGTCAGCTCGGATACCTGCTTTCGAAAAGAAGCTGGCTTTTGGTATCCATAAGTACGTTTAACGTCCTCTAAGAAACCTTCCCTGCGCCGACAGATATCACTAAGCTTTTGAACGGAATCTATGCTTACGTTTAAAAGCTCATGCCGAATTTCCGGACGCAAATTCTGGCGAAAAATTTCTATCAGTTCTTTTTCCGGCACCGTTATCTGCCCATTGGCTTCAAAGAAACAGTCAAAGCTCTATCTCTCTTTCCGCTTTCGGTCCCTAATTGACTCTATTAGATCCACATCCGTTCGCGTATCGCGAAACTGCTTGCAGAACCAAGAAATCAGTTACTTACAATACATTCGATGTGAAGTCAAGCTTGACATTGTAATAACCATGCCAGATTTTACGGGAGCCCAAGATGACTATGGGTCGGGGCGACAGTCAGCCGTAGACGCAAATGAAGTTTTCAAACCATATCATGGCAGCGAGGTTCACTACCAAGCCGTTTCTATTTTGAGAAATAAGATCAGGTGATCGGCAAGAGGGCTACTAGTTGCCGAGAACACAGTCTTGAATTTTGGTGTCATAATTAATCGATTGGACTGCACATACGCGGACTTCAGGCAAGGAGAACTTAGCCTGATGCAGTACTACGACGACGTAGAAAAACGGTCAACACTAATAACAAATAAGATCGTTATGACACACGAACCAGACAGTTGTATTATATTTAATAATGAGGTTAGAAAAGATGCCCTCCATGCGTTCATTGCAGGTCTCAGGAAACCCTTGAGAGCCATAGTCTTGCCAGCTCAGACCAAACTCACAAGAGCCAAAGCTGACACGCTGACACCTTTCGATGGCATTATAGGATTTGGCCTTCTAGCTCAAGTGGGAGCGAAGTTGGACGCAGAGAAAGGTACTATAATTGATGGTTCTGTTTCTGAAAAGCTGCAGCATCACAGTTGCGACAATGTAAATGACATTGTAAATGACATTGCCGTACCAGAATCTGTAAAAGTTGAATTTTAAAACATGATCACAAACAGATCTAAGGTATTTTCAACCTCTTTGAACATTTCGGTTGTTGCCACAATTCGCACAAGCGATGATAAGCCGTTATACGCCAAAATATACCCGCATCCCATGGGTGTATCTGAGTTGGTGAGAAATAGCAGATTTATTGCAGAATGGCATTATTAGAACTCAAGGTCGCCGTAAAATAAACCAACATGGGCTGTGGACAAAAAAGGCCATGATGATCTGGGGAATAAGAATAAGCGTATGGTTATAGACTTTAGGAAACTTAACGAAAAAACCATCGCTGACAAGTACCCAATACCAAATATTCCCATGTTACTGGCAAATTTAGGAAAAGTCAACGTTAGATTTAAAGTCCGGTTATCACTAGATATACTTGCCCGAGAATGACCGCGAGAAAACCCTTTTTTGGTAAATGGCGGAAAGTATGAGTTTTGTCTATTACCGTTCGGTTTAAAGACTGAGGAACTACCAACTGAGGAACTTCCAACTAAAACCAAGATTGGTGTTCTTTTGTAGCAAAACTCCCCAACCAATCAATTTCGCAAAGGCAGCATTTTAAAAGTTCTGAAAGAAGTCGTAAGCCCCGACGTCGTAAATACGATACACTGCGATCTACCCACCAATGTTGGTGTTATAATGGACGTAACCAATAGAGACGATGTACGAACTGATATTATTGGCCTGCTCGCTACGGAACACCTGCGGCTAGCTCAGAAGTTTCGTGGGTTCGTCCCGCCAAATTTATATTAAAAAGTGATCACCCGATTACCAGTAACAACACTTTGCAGTTCTCGTTTCTTGGTTATTTATTCTCTACCGTCGTAGAACTGGACCCTCGCCTGGTACGGCTGCGGCCACACGTGGTTGGTGGCGAGTAGAAAGGCAGTGGGCTTAGAGAAGCGTCACCGTTCTTAGACTAGGGTGAACCAGTGCTGGGCTCTCAAGGCGTACGCCTCGCTAGCCGCAACCTCCTGTCCCTTACTCTGTCCCGGCCGGTCCCGCCAGACGCCTGTTCAGTTCCTACCGACGCTCCGCGCAATCGCCCGGTTTACGCCGCAGTCCCTGTAACAAGGCGCCCAGTGAAAGACGAACGTTCCACCCTACCTTTTCTCTCTAGCTGGTGCGGACGGACCTGGGTGGTCTGCTCAGCGGCTTCGTTCTGCTGTCTCGCCGCTCTTGTCGTCCTAAGTGGTGTGGACCGTGTCGCTGGGTGCCCGTCACTTGGGCTGAGGATTGTCGTCGTATGCGAACTCACGGCAACTAACGGCTGCGATCCCCAAGGCAAACGACTGGTGGAACAGAAACACGGTAACCCCACGTCTGCTCTGACTGGTGGTGTGGGTACCATTCCTGCTCGGATCGTGCACACGGAGCGGCTCAAGAAAATATCAAGCAAGTCCTCCGCGATTACTATTTCCCCTAAATGAGCAGCCTAGCAAAGGAAGTGGTTGAAAATTGCATAATATGCACCAAAGCCAAATATACAGGCACCCAAAATAGCAGGAGCTCAGGGAAACACCCATACCACGTTACACGTGCGAAAAACTTGTTCCCTAAAATCAAAACAATATATTGCGACAATGAGGCCGCCTTCAATTCTAATACTATCACCTCTTTACTGAAAAACAGCTACTACATTGACATTTTGAACGCGGCTCCGCTAAAAAAAATTCGAAAAATTTGATTCAGCAACTAAAGTGTTTTACATAAACAGTACCCTAGCAACTATGTACCTTCACACGAGCAATGCTGACGTGCCCGAAATAAGTTCAGCGCTCCGCCCGTAGAACGTCCAGCAGCGGTAATCGTCCGGAGTGCTGCGTTGCGGTGCATGGGAATGCTAAGTCGCCTTGAAACGTATGTAACAGGCAGGAGGAACCGTTTCCGACCATATATAGTATATATATTCTTGATCAGGTTCAATAGCCGAGTCGATCTGGCCATGTCCGTCAGCCCGTTCGTCTGTCCGTTCGTCTGTCCGTCCGTATGAACGAGATCTCAGGAACTACAAAACGTATAACGTTGAGATTTAGCATTCAGACTCCAGTGACATAGACGCAGCGCAAGTTTGTCAATTCATTTTGTCACGCATACTCGAACGCCCATAAACCGCTCAAATTGCCACGCCCACATTTTTCTAAAATTTTTTGATATTTTTAAATATTTGCATAAGTATTGTAAATTTCCATCGATATGCAAAAGAACTTTTAGCCACGCCCACCCTTACTCCCACAGACCGCAAAAAACTGCCACGCCCACACTTTTGAAAATTGTTTTGATATTTTTTCATTTTCTTATTAGTCTTGTAAATTTATATCGATCTGCAGAAAAACGTTTTGCCACACCCACCCTAACGCCCACAAACCGCCCAAAACTGACACTCCAACTATTTTGAAAAATGTTTTGAAATTTTTTCACATTTTTGTTGGTCGTAAATTTCTCTCGATTTGCCAAACAATTTTTTGCCACGCTCACAAACCGCCAGTGCTAAAATTTTTGTTCGCACTTCCCTTAGATGAGAAACGTGTATCAGATAGTCGGGGAACTCGACTATAGCGTTCTTTCTTTTTTTATATATGCGATGATTTTCATTGATGAACCCAGGTGTGGCACTTATACGCCGACGTAACAAAATATTTTAAATATTTTGTGTTCTCAGCTGCGTGAGAGTACTAATCAAGCTGTATACATCTTTAATAAAGTCAATTTTGTTTTTTTATAGACAGCAGGCATGAATTGCTTACATATATAAACGGTATATATAGAGTTATATTATATACCTATATATATATACTGCCGCTTGGCTAGCTGCCGTTAGTTTTTTGTCGTTCCCTATCGTTCTATTATTGCGCTGTGATTGTATTGAAGCTAAATTCCATGGAGCCCGAAAAGAGTGAACTTCTTGAAGCGTAAGTCAATTGCATTTTACGCAATGGCTCAAAGGTTGCAAATATCCTTGTTAAATAAGTCGCTAAGGGGCTGCGATGAATCAACGCTGCTTGTGCGGCTGCAACAAATCGAGAAACTTCGAGACGATTCGCAACGACCTAGAGGAACTGGAGTTAGTAAGTGAACACTTCGACGAATTTGCAATTCAAAGCTAGCTTATAGCCAGCGTAATGCCAATTTTGCTCCGCATTTGACGCTTAAAACATTCAGCGGAGGCTATGCGAACTGGACAGACTAAAAGTGTCGATGCTTACAAGTATTATAGGAAGATATCCGGATCTCATCAACATTTAGAAGTTGCAGCACCTAAAGTTTTTCTTGAAAGATTTCCGGTTTTTGGAAATCTCTAACAGAAACTATATACTGCGTTAGATTTATTGCAAAAACGATTTGAAAACCGCTGTTTGGTTTTTCAGCCACACATTACGGAGATTCTGGCCAATGGATCAGTTTCTAAATTACGGGAACTATCGGATACATTTGGGCTCGCCTGAGCATATCGCCGGAGCCCTTATAGTCCTTCTTTAAAAACTGGATTCTACGAGTCATGCCAAATGCTAAGAGCATCTAGAGAATCCGACTTTCGTTAAGTTGATTCCGTCGTGGGAATCTATAGCAAATTTTCTGGAGCAGCGCTGCAGAACATTCGAAGCCGTGGACTACGCCATGGTAACCTAAACGCCAGGCGGCCAGTGGGAAAAATTTGACAACATAAAATATCCTTATTTATATCAATTGTCGAATTATTGTTGGCTGCATGCCATCTGATCGTCTTAAAGAGGTGAAAAGGCTGGCTCTGTGTATGAATTGCCACACACGAGGACATCAACTACGTCAATGCAATTCAAGCCACTGCCACACTTGTGGGTCTAAGCATCACTAAGAATCCCATCTTCCGAGCAGGCGCCACCTGATGCATCAGTTCCAACAGCTTTAAGACTTAGCACTGATGACAATGCGTAGCCTCTCTATGCCACTGCACTGTTATTGCGCTGTTAGCCACTGCGTCCATTTTAGTTAAAAGCCGTAATGAATCGTTCATTGCCGAACGGGAATTCCGGCTCGCAATTGCACATAATTACATCCCTTTTTGCCAACCAGCTTCAACTTAAAAAATCAAGATCCTATGAAACAATTTCGGGAGTAGGCGATTTCGTTACTGATGGGTTATTGGCGATATTATCCTACGTTCCACTGCTTCGGACTACTCTACAAACATATGTGCAACTAATGCTCCAAATAGGCACTTCGATAATAGCTGCTACCTCCATCCCAAACCCCTAAGAATAATGTTATTGAAAAGCTTGATGTTTTTTGCAAACGCTTCTGAAAGGTAGAAAGTTGTCCAGACCTAATAGTTCAGTCTACAAAAGAAGAGTTTGACTGAGAGGCGCTTTTCGTGAGGCACTTCGCCCGAATGCCGACTTGTGAATTTTCTGTCCGCTTGCCGGCCAAATTAAACTTGGGTCTTTTGGGAGATTCCTAGTAGCAGGCCATGCGGAGTCTTCTATTTCTTGAGGGGAATTCTGCTTTCATGATGGAGTATCTGGGCCTTAGGCATATGTCTCTTGTTCCTTCATCCCAGGTCAGTTCTTGCGAATACTTCTTACCGAATTACTGTGTCACGAAAAAAGATGGTTCTACAACTAAGCTTCTAGTCGTCTTTGACGGATCAGCGTCTACTTCTTCTGGTCACTCTCTTAATGATCTGTTAATGTCGGGTGCAGTTACGTACGGCACCAAGCTAGCCTCCAAGTAGGAGGCTATGTGTGTCTGTGAGGGCTATGCACCAGTTGGCAATGTATGTGCGGACAGCATTCCCATTGGAGCAGATATTCTTCGTCGCGATTTGTAAGTGGAGGATCTCATATCAGGTGCCAATTCCGTGGAAGATGCCATCAACATTATGCACCAGACCCCAAAAATCTTGCTAGAGGCCACTTCAAGCTGAGGAAATGGTGCTCCAATATTCCGTTAATTCTAGAGGATGTACCCAAGGAGGACAGGGAATCCTACGTAAAATTTTATGATGGGAGTGACATTACCAAAACTTGGGGTATCGCTTGGGATTCTATCTCTGATCATCTGTGGTTCTCATTTGCTGTTCTGCAATCATCATCGACCCCATTTAGATCCGTATGATCCACAATTGCGAGGTTTTAGGATCCCTAGGGCCGGACTCTGGGATCGTAATCGCAAAGTGTAAAATCTTTCAGCAAAATCCAATTAAGAAGATCAACAGGGAAACCCAATAAATCAAGTTGGGGGAACTGCGAATATTCCAGAGATAAGGTAAACAATTTCAGTAGAGACTTGCCCATAGATTCTACGCAAAATCTAAGCACACAGCCGGGGATTCCGTCGGAGCCTGGCGATTAGCCTGGCTTAACACGCTGAAGATCGTAAAGCAGTGAGCTTTTGTTTATCTCTAGAATCTACACAGTTCCCCCAAATATGGAAGGAGTCCTTTGTGAGTCCTCCTTCAAACATGGTGCCGTGATAACTTAATACGTTATCACGGCTTAAATGGCTCTAAGTGTAAAGTTATGACCTTTTGTCGTGCCAACTCAATGCACGCAACTTACACTTTAAGTGGGTGCTGTAACGAACTGATTTTGTTGGTCTGCTCGCTACGGAATACGTGCGGCTAGCTCAGTAGAGTTTGTGTGTTCGTCCCACCAAATTTATAGAATAACGTGATCACCCGGTTACCAGTAATAACACTCGCAGTTTCGTTCTCGGGTCTTTATTCGATCTCAGTTTACAATGTATTTCAATTGTCCGGACGCCTCTGCTCTCTCGTCGTGGCCTCGGATCTTCGCCTGGTATTGCCGCTGACGCGTGGGGAGGAAGGTCGAGGGCTTAGGGAAGCGTCACCGTTCTCAGACTAGGGTGAACAATTGGCGGGGCTCTCAAAGGCATACGCCTCGCTAGCCACAACCTCTTGTCCCTTGCTCTGTCCCGGCCGGTCCCGCCAGACGCTTGTTCAGTTCCTTCCGACGCACCGCGCTATCGCCCGGATACGCCGCAGTCCCTGTAGCAAGACGCCCAGTGAAAGACGAACGTTCCACCCTACCTTTTCTCTTCTGCCGGTGCGGTCGGACCTGGGTGTCCTGCTCGGCGGCCTGGTTCTACTGTCTTACCGCCTTCGTCGTCCTGGGTGGCGCGGACCTTAGTTGTTGGGCGCTCGTCGCGTGGGCTGGGAATTGTTGTCGTACGCAGACTCACGGAAGCTCACGGCTGTGATCCCCAAGGCAAACGCCTGTGGAACAGCAACGCGTCAACCCCACGTCTGGTTCGGACTGGTGGCGCCGGTACCACGCCTGCTTGGATTGCACGGACACACCAGGCTGTCGCCTGGTTCAAGCACGCGATCTCCTACACAGTCCACCGGGTCTTCACCACAAACCCTGCCGCTTCCTCGGGTGCCCGCTTAGGTCTGACCTCTCCTGTTGTTTGCCTCCTGGCTACTCGTGCTTCGTCGTTTGGACCTCAGCTACCTGCGTCTCAGTTCGGAGACCTTCTCGTCCCGAACGTCTTGACGTAGCGATCTTGCTCCTTGGTGACTATCACGGTCGTAGCTCCTCTGCTGACTTCGTTATAACGTTGTTGACTCGTACACTTGCTTTCCTTGACTGTCGGTCTTGCTTCCAGCGCTCGGCCTGTTTATATAGGCCTCCTCTAACGGTTTATCCCTTTGGTCTGCAGTCTCCGGATCCAAAGTCCATGACTTAACCGTTGGCCCGGTCCAAAGTTCGATTTGGTGTAGCCGTGGGCCTCGCGCGTAAAAAAAAAAAACAAAAAATACCGCGTAAGAGTAGGGGATATCCTTATCCCTACGTTCCTACGTGGAATATGTTGTTTAATAATATTTGGAAAATAGATCGGCTATTGCCTGATCCAATGTTACTGTAATATTTTCAAAAAATAGCGAGAAAGGGTAAGACATCGTTTTGCGCTTAGTGTTGACGAAATTATAAAAACATTTCGGATCCTGCGCGAACTAAACTAAACGAACGATATAAAAAATATTTATGTCATCCGCCAATTTGTTGCACGTATAAAGATCGGTCCAATGAAAGCCATTTGTAAAATTTATGCTGCTCAGAAAATTTGCCTTGCGAAAACGATGAATTCGTTTGGTTGACTTCTCTGATTTTTCTTTCATTACGGTACCGATGTCGATTGTCACCTTGAAGGTAGGATGATATGGGTCTTCAAGTTGAGGAAGAAGTGGTACTCTGTCGCATGTCACAAGACATGGATCCAATAATCCATACAAAGAGTTTCGTATACCATTTACTTGCGACAACGATAGGTCGAGCAAGCCGTCAATAAAATCATGTTGTGCGATAGAGAGAAGGATATTCGATTTTTCTTTTGCCAGCAGAAAAATGTTCTTCCCTGGAATTCTCTTCAACAAGAATGTTTTTCCACGGAATTCTCTCCGACTTAAATTTTATATATTTATGTTGAGCTAATAAGAAGTTTTATTATCCTTTTTTAAAAATGAAATGAATTTCTTCAAGAAATTTGGCTGCGATGCGCATTAATGGGGTACGAAAATGAGAGTGGGTATAGAGTACAGAGCAGCCAGCATAACGCAACGACAAAGATGCAGGCAGGAGTACAAGAGAGCGCGATCTGTAAATGATCCGCATAGATAAAGCTGAGGTGCCGTAGACTAAGTGCTTTCTCCAATGTTGACAAAACTGAACATAAGTTTAGGTGCTGCTGGCGGCTGCTAGACCCGACATATTCCCCCCGTTGGAAGTGTGGCTTTCCATCCGCCCGCTTCGTCAATTCTATTGGTGTCTTTAGC
Source organism: Drosophila teissieri (assembly GCF_016746235.2). Classification (NCBI taxonomy): domain Eukaryota; kingdom Metazoa; phylum Arthropoda; class Insecta; order Diptera; family Drosophilidae; genus Drosophila; species Drosophila teissieri. The sequence goes on from NC_053032.1 coordinate 617,821, forward strand.
ACAGAAAGTCGGGCAACTCCATCTCTACCAGGTGGCAACTCCGCGACTCTCACTAAAGGACCCTTCAGGGGCGGCAAACATGCATCCTTAGCGAGGACCACGTCATCCACAACTAACCCAGCTGCTGCAGTAAGGTTAAATACTCTTCCTTCCATCGGGACCAGAAAACCTGCTGCAGGTAGGCGACGCGCTGCCAGCTATCCAAGCGATTGAAGTTTAAATTTGTCACATCTGGCTCGATAAACGAAAAATGCATGAGATCCATCAAGACGCTCTTATGGCAGATCCGCCATTATGTGCTTAATTAAGTTAGGTTTCGTTCTGCCCTGTTTACGGTTTTCCTCCCCCAATAGGCCAATATGGGGATCAAATTATGCTAAAGGTGACAGTGAGACAAGTGGACTAGATGTCGGTACTACCCCTTTGGTTTGCAAGGATTTAATATCATTCCAAAACTGAGCGGATGTCTGCTGCATTATGTTGATGGCTTTGTCTTTGGAGCTGGCACCAGATATCAAGTCATCAACATAAAAGTCACGGCGAAGGATCTCAGCACCCACTGGAAATTTCGCCTCCTCAACCATAGACAACTGATGCATCGACTTCACAGCTAAGTAAGAAGCTAAGTAAGAAGCGTAACAATATCCAGCTTTAACACGCACTGATCATCTTGAGGAGAATCTCTTCACACAATGCACTGGAAGTAGCTATCTTCAGGCGAAACCCTGACACATCGGTACATTTTACAGATGTCTCCTGGGATTGCATCTGGATGTGAGCGAAAACGAAGAAAAATCTGGAATCGTTTTGGCTGAATCACTGGACCAGCCATCAGAACATCGTTTAATGAGTATGCTGAAGAAGTTGACGCCGATCCATCAAAAACGACGCAAAGCTTTGTGGCGGTGCTGTCTTCTTTCATGACAAAATGATCAGGCAAAAAATACCGACAGGAATGGGATTCTTCTGTCGGAACTTCTGACATATTTCCCATCTGTAAGTACTCCTCAAAAGCCTTGTATTGGGCCTTGACGGACTGGACGATACTCTAGTTTTCTCTCAAGAGATAAGAATCTTTGCTTAGCTTGCTGGTAGGACTCTCCCAACAGATCTAAACTGAACTTGGCTGGCAATTGAACAGAATAATCCCTAGATGGCAAGCGAGCAAAGTGTTTAACGAAATGCGCTTCACAGTCAAGCTCTTCCCCAGTAGCCCGGACAATGGGCTCGGCGCAACACTCCACCTCCCAAAACCGCCTTAGAAGCATTTCAAGACGATCCAGTTGGGTTTCCTTATTGGGCGGAACAACCGCGCACGACGATATTAAAGCCTTGCCATTGAAGCGACTGCAGCCTCCGGAAACAACCCAGCCTAAACAAGTATTTTGAATTTGAGGCCGACCCGGCAGAAGTCTGACATGACCAAAGCATAGCAGGTCGTAAAATAGACTGGCGCCTATCAACAAATGATCGCGCTGGGGGCGATTGAACTCTGCATCCGCGACCTTCAGGCTTTGGGGTATGTTCCAGTTACAAACGTCGATGTTAAAGTTGGTCTGATGTTCGATTATATTGGATGCAATGACAGCAGTGATAGAAGTCAAGTACTCGGAGGTTTAAGATCGCATTGTTAAGTTAACTGACAAACCATATGTCTTGAAGATGGAGTAACCTATTGCGGTAACACAAGTTTTTTTTTAAGCTGAAGCAAGTTTGAAAATCGGGACGTTATTAAGTGCAGCTGAGAGCCAGAGTCGAGTACAGCACGGCAAGGAACAAAGGTTCCTGACCGGTTTTTTCTAACACAGCGGCAGTGGCTAGGAGTACCACAAAGCCCCAAAATCTTAGTGACAACGGCCTGAAAAACTAAGCGTCGATTAGAAAATCTGTTTTGTAACAACTCCAAAGCTATAGCATAGTTGCCCTCCGAAATTTCCAGTGAGCGAACGGTTCCAACGCCTTAAATAGGATAGTAAATGCTGCAGCTTTTATATGTTTGAGATGTCAGGATGGCTAAATATTATCGTCGTGTATATAGAATAAAAATCCAGCCAGTTAGCATGGGCTCCAGCGAATTATATGGCAGTCGCCTTGCGCCTCAAAGATGTCACCAAACAGGGCGACAGCAGCGGTAACGTTTCCAGTATTTTTAGCAGCCATGGCAACAGTACCAACAACAAATTTTGTCCAAGCGGGAAGATGAGTGCGAAGAAGAATCAGCGGCAGCTTCCGTTATTTGTCTTTAATGTGCAATTATTGCAGACAAATTTTATTTTTGCAGTAACAGCTGAGTTTAAGCTTTAAACAGTACTAATATACTAATACCTTTTTTTATTTAGGCCAACAGTGAAAAGTTGCAAACATGTACTCACACTTGCACGCCACTGTATATAAATCACGTCAGGGTCTCCAAAATGTTGAGCTAATAAGATTTTTTATTACCTTTTTTTGTTATTTTTATGTTAGCGAATTCAAACGATCTATATATTTTTTCTTCGAGAAATTTGGCAGGGATGCACATGCATGTGGTACGAAAACGAGAGTGAGTATATTACAGAGCGAACAGCATAACGCAACGACAAAGATGCAGGCGTGAGTATAAGAGAGCGCGATCTGTAAATGATCCGCATAGATAAGGCTGAGGTGCCGTGGACTAATTGCTTTCTTCAATGTACGCATGCGTCTTCCCATTTAGGAGGTGCACTTGGCGATGCTCTTATTTCGGCTATTCTCGGAATATTTTCCGTAAGCCTCCCATTCCTCAGGGTTTAATTTATGCATTTTTTTAAGTACTCCTTCCTGCCCCTTACTCACTTTGTTTTAGGTTGAGTTTGATGATATTGTCCGTTTCTCTTGTTCACGGGAACAATTTAAGAACACGACACAATCCTTTAAACGCAAAGAGATTATTTTCATGTATATATTCATAAATATTTATGTATATGTATATGGTTATATCTGTCATATTATTATTAATTTTCCTTAAGCCTAAGTATGGTAGTCAACCTGTGGGCGCAGCTGGTAGAAAAGCTGACAATGCAGTTTCGCATGTATTCACCACCATATATTCCAAACCACCTGAAGGCGACTAAAATAAATAGGCATTGTATGGTTTAGCTTAAGATTGTTAGAGACAACTTAATACTCGTTAGTGAGTTGACTTTTTAATATATCCTTATATCAAATTCATTTGGCTAAAACCTTTCTCCGTCTTGGTTACGGTTCGAATTGACGACGACGATAAGGATAATGAAATTAGTTGCAGGGTTCGGTTCCTGTCGCTTGTGGACTGTTTCAAAGTATTTGTGTATACTCACCCAGCAATTAATCGCTTCTTATAACTATTACAAAATCATCGAAATCTAAAACTTATAGTTAAGAAAAAATTTATGATTATTTAATTTAATAATGTGTGACAAATTAGTGCCCGTGTCCTGGGTAAAAACTTGCAAAAACAAGGTTTTTTATTTAAACAATATTGAACATTAAACATTTAATTTTTATCAATGAAATACATTGCCTCGAAGAGGATAACATTAAAATATTTGTTTATACCTGATATTCTTCGGTTAACATTATTACAAAAGTATACATATATTTACTAATCGTGTGTTGAGAATATATGCATATATAAAAATATAGAGAAATCACAAGAACAGTGTTCCGTCAAACTTACCCCAACTTTAATTCGGAGCGATGAGATCTCGACACGTTGGATCCTGGGTGTTGCTATAGATACTGATGGAATTGTACATACATATACATTCGTAAATCAATAACTTGTAAACCGAACAATAACATATTATACACAAACAAACAAAAAAAAAATACTCTAAGTCTATCTCAATATATATATACATATATGTGCGTTGGTATGAATGTTTTTCTGCGGCACGCTTCGGCCGCTGTTTGGTACTCAGATTACTTGAATTATGCACTTGTTTGGAAAGTCACTGTTGTTACTTTGACTTTGCTGATATCCACATACAAAAATGCACCGGTTCACTTATTTTTTGCTTATTTGTCTTTACGGCTTTTATTTTATGTTCGGTAGTAGGCAAGTGCGTTTTCATACATATGCTGAGCGGACTCCGTTTCCCGCGCTATGCACTATAGGTGTTGTGGGATACCGAATGCGATCCTTTCCAGGGTATGGTGATGGTCCCGACGCCGTAGCTGGTTCCGGCTACCAATTCTCGGTAGAGTAAAGGGGGCGAATATTTGACATCGCGACTACTTGCTCATCTTGTATCACACTCTTATTTATTTCGCGTGCTTTGGTATTGATCTCCACAAGAAACACTAAAGGACTATCGGACGACAGGACTAAGGACAAACAAGGACATAGCACACTCGTACGACAGCAGCTGTTAAGCTGTCGACGCCCACCCTACCTTGACCACCACTAACCATTTGACATAACCGGTGATCCCTACAAGTATGCTATATTTTACACGACATACACCTTCCGTCGACGCATGGCACCCCTAGAGAGATTTAATCTGATTTAAACATTATAAAATTTAATTTTTAACATAGAATAAACTTAAAAACTGACAATGTTTTTATTGGAACAGGTTTAGACAACATATCCTAAATGATTACCCTAACTTACAAATTTTAAACATCTAGATTTAAATTTTTAAAAGACTTTTTGGACTGTGGCGTTCATGTAGATATTATCGCAACAGATATGTATGTAAAAATTTAAAGTTTTTTTGTTTGCTTAAAAAAAAGGAATATTTACGCTCGGCAGGGCATTAAGAATAGGGAAAATAGGTTATAAAGGGATGTGTATTTTAATTTTTAAATTTTTATGTTTTTATTCTTTTAAGATTTTAGAAAAACGAAGATTGGGGCAAGGGTAATTTTTAAACATGATCGAGTTTCATTTCAATTTAAAATTTCTTTTTTTTTCGAATTTATTTTTGATATACCGTGGACTTGGAAACAAGTAGTGCCGCAGTAGCTAATTATTTGATTTTATTTTATTTTTCGGCAGCTGCTTCCTCATTTATGTAAAACAATTTAAATTACTCACTTTGGATTTCCTACGATGAAGCGCTTCAAGTGGTTGCCTGTGAAAGAGAAATCAGCTTACACCGCCTTTTAATCCTAAGAGAGCTATTTATTTTCGATCTGCTCTTTTGAGATGCTCTCCTACTGCGGTACTCTCTCTCTCTTCTTTTTACTTCATTCTGTACTCACGCCAGTTTAGGCGGGCTCTTGCTTATGTGGGAAGAGGAAGGAAAATGGGATAAAGGGAGAAGGAAAGAAAAGAAAGGAATTGCCCTAAATGAATACTAGTTCTCTTACAAAAATAACTTAAATTAGTTTCCTAACATAAGGCGGATTTTATTTTTCCGATCGGAATAACTTTTGATGATCTGCTTGTCTGGTTGCCGATCTGCTTAACAAGCAGTCGGTCAGGTGTGAAGCGGTGTAAGGTAAAAATGGGTATATATGTAGATAATGTTAATATAGTGAATTCAATTAAATCATGTTTCTGCGCTTAACGGTGGCGCTGCAGTCTGAGGCAATCCAGAAATAGACCTCCTGGTCGGCAATTTGTGCTTCCTTCACTGGTCGCACTGGCAATGGTTATTTTCTTGAAATTAAATATTTTCCTAGGTGCCACCTGTAATTTTATGCCCTTAAGAAAAAATTCTGAGCCACAACACACGCACAAAACTTACCCTCTAGGGGTTGGCACTAAAGTTAATCAAAATATAGATTTTCCGATTCACTGGGTTTTGGTTGAATTGGTTGAATTACCAAATTGTTGAATTTCTCTTTTTTTTCTGTATTTTTGAGAGATTACTTTTATTTTCGGATTGCTCGGACGCACTTCCTCGCTCGCTGGTTTAAACTCAATTAATGCCCAGTGGCTACCGCTTCGGGTCGGGACCCCGAGTCTGAACTCCAAAAATTGCAGTTGGAGAAATGCTCTTCCTGACAGCCTAGTTAACATTTTTCCCGACCTAATTAAGTGCCTACTTTTAGGCCGAGACCAACGACAAGCTACCTTACAATTCCCCCCTACCAAAATCTAACTTGGGGTAAGGTATTACCACAAGGAAGATTCAAGCTTGTCGGGCGGATACTTTCTATTGCCGTAGGTCTTTAGCATGGTATTTGCCTACAACCTTTCCTTGGAGATCCTCGATCTCGTAATAAGCCGTTCCTAGCTTCTTCCGAACTCTTGATTTTATGAAGACCGGAGCCAGTTTTGAGCTAAACCCTTTGCAAAAATTGCTTTGTTGAAAGTTCCTTCGGTACACTTCCTGTCCAGGTCTATAAGATACCTCTCGGCTTCTCAGATTGTAGGACCGCTCGTTTCTTTGCCTTTGAACGTCCATCGCCTCCTGGGCGGTACGCATGATTATATCCCTCGAGTCGTCTTTATCAAACTGCACCGTTCTATCTTCCAGCAGTCCTAGTTCTCTAATAACTCGATACGACTTCCCGTCTACAATCATGTGCTGCCCAAACACCATCCTATAGGGAGTTCTTTTAATGGCTGAGTGTAAACTCGATCTCAACGCACAACAGATGCTACTGAACTTACTATCCCAGTTCTTTTGTAAGCTTTAATAGCAGCTAAAACAGATCTGTTGACCCTTTCTGAAGCGTTGGCTTGCGGTGCATAAATAGCGGTATAAGAATGCGCCACGCCATATTTTTCTAACAGGGAATTGAAAGCCACGGATTTAAATTGTACCCCATTGTCGGAAATGATTGTTTCCGGAACGCCAAAACAGTGGAAGATTTCCTTTTCCAGGAAGGGAAGGATAGCCTCCGTTGTGAACTTCTTTACGGCTTTAAGAAATGGGAATTTTGAAGCATGATCGACGACTATGAACAATCCTATATTCCCTTCTGAGCTACGCGGATACGGTCCTAAAAAATCGACATAAAGTCTTTGGAAGATCCTGTCTGAATGACCAGTATTTCCTAAGGGTGGCCTTAAGATCTGACTGGGGTGTTTGGTAGTTTTACACACCGCACACTTGTTGACAAATTCCTTGACATCTGCTGCTAAATTTGGCCAATAAAAATATCTTCTTAGTTTCTCCAACATTTTAGCTACTCCGCAGTGGGCTGCCATGGGATCTTCATGAGCTCTTTTTAGCAAGTCGGGAACTAATTCTTTGGGAAGCCAAAGTTTCCAGCAAGACTCATCTCCAACCTTTTCGTCTGCAGCGCGTTCCGCGCGGCGATACAAGTACCCGTTGCTGATCTTGACATCCAACAATCTGGGTGTTCCTGAAGAGACAGCTGACTTTAAATTTTCGTACTCCGTTCCCCTGAATGCTTTGGCCTCCATATCCACTAAACTTGCTACTTCGAAAGCGGATAGGTCGTCTGTAAAGGTCCTTGACAGGGCGTCTGGCACCACGTTCTGACTGCCTTTTCTATGGCTTATTTTAAACTTAAACCCTTGTAATTTTAGGGACCAGCGGGCCAGACGGGAACTTAGGTCTCCTTGGGACATAAGCCATTTCAAAGAAGCGTGATCCGTGATAATACTAAATTCTTGTCCCTCCACATATGCCCTAAATTTTTTTACTGCCAACACGGCTGCCAGACACTCCTTTTCGGTCACCGTGTAGTTTGATTGGCACCTGTTCAGCTTCCGAGACATAAAGGAGATCGGAACCTCGTTTCCTTCCGAGTCTTGCTGCATCAGGACTGCACCAACTCCTGTATTGCTTGCATCGCAATGAATGGAAAAAGGTGCGTCAAAATTCGGGCTGTGTAAAACTGGGGCAGTGCACATTTTTTCCTTTAGCCCCTCAAAGGCTTCCTGAGCTTCCTTGGTCCAAACAAATCTCCGTTTATTTTTTAGAGTATCTGTAATTGGGGAGGCTAGCGCTGCGAAGTTCTTTATGAACTTATTGTACCACCCAGTCATCCCTAAAAATCGACGAACTTGCTTCATTGATCGCGGGCTTGGAAATTCGACTATGGCGGATATTTTATCTGGGTCCGTCCCTACAGTTCCATTTCCAATCACATGTCCTAGATATTTTACTTCTTTGATGCAAAAGTTGCTCTTCTCCACATTTATGGTTAGTTTGGCTTTTTGTAGATAAGAGGCAACCTCCTGCAAAACTTCTATGTGCCTTTCGAAAGTGTCTGAGACTATTAGTAGGTCGTCCAGGTAGACGAACACCTCGTTTCTCAAGTCTGCGGGTATCACCTTATCCATCAGTGTGCAGTCTGAGGAGAATTGGATAACCCAAAAGGCATAACCACAAATTGGTAAAGGGGTCTCCCTGGCACGGTAAACGCTGTTTTGTCCTTGGAGCTTCGGTCTAGCGGGATCTGCCAGAATGCATCCTTAAGGTCTAAGGTAGTAATGAATTCAGCTTTAGGGAGTCTACTCAATATTCCATTTATTAAGGGCATGGGGTATGCATCTTTTACCGTCACATCATTTAACTTTCGGCTATCGATACAAAGCCTAACTTTTCCTGGTTTTTGCACCAGGACTACTGGGGAGGACCAAGCGCTGGATGACTCTTCAATAACCCCTAACTTGAGCATCCTATCCAACTCGGCGTACATTAATTTTTCTGTTGCAGGCGATACGGTATAGTGTCTTTGCTTTACTGGCTTTGCTTGAGCAACATCAATGGAGTGGGTAATCAATTGGGTCCTTCCTAATCCTTTTAAGGCCTACGACGGGAAAAGTTGAACAACCTGAAGCAGCGTTTTCTGCTGGCTTTAAGTAAGCTCTCGAGCCGAAGGCTCCTCTAAGGCTGCCACTACTTGGTTGTTGCCACAAAAAGCTTCGGGTAGCAGCTGAAAGTGCTTCCAAAAATCTATTCCTAAGTAGAGATCCCCTGCTAAAGATGAAACTACGTAGAAGGTGATATTTTTATTCTCGTTTCGGAAGGACACTTCAGTGGTTACTCGGCCGGTAATTTTTTGAGATTGTTCATCGGCTGTTCTAACATCTGCGGTACATTTTTGGCATAAAATATTTAGACCTGGCAGCTCTGTGGCCAGACTACCACCTATGCAGCTAACAGATGCCACTGTATCCAATAAGCCCACTACGTTCTTCCGTTCTTAGTTTTTTTCTTTTCTCCCTGCGAACTTTTGATCGGCTTGTATCTGTGACCTCTAGCTTTTGTTGGACCTGGTCCACCTCAAAGGTTGTAGATACGCTGCTACTAGTTTGGTTGAAATCGTTTAGTTTGTCATCGTTGATTTCAAAACCATCTGTCTGCGTGCCTTTGTGCCACGCCCTTGCTGGTTTTTTGGAGCGTGACGGCTTATACGTATCTGCTTTACCGCAACCATAACAGAAGACACGTCTGTCCGCGGTGCACTCCTGATACCTGTGACCCTTTTCCTGGCAGTTCCAGCACTGCAATTCCATGGCCGTGACTTTTGTGACTTTTCTGTAGTTGTCCTCCGTTTTCGTTTGAAGTTTGATTTCATTGATAGTACCTCTTACGAGGGGAATTATATGAAAGCTATCTTTCCCAATAAGGGTGCGTGCCAATGACATATAAATTCTATCCGGCAATTTTTGATCTATTACGGATTGGATTTTTCTTTTAAATTGTTTTGCAGATGTTACTGACCACTCGGGATTTTTCTTGAATACTACTTTCCCGTAGATTCTTTTGCGGATCTCAAAATAATTTTAGAATCACTGTTTTTAATTCGCCGATCCTGGATAGCTAGTTGTATAGCATATCCTTCAATGGATCAGTACCGTACTAAAAGGACTCTTTATTTAACAGATCCTACCGACTGCGCCAAATAAATAATCGCAATACTCATATGTAAAAAAAAATATAATTTTATTTTTACTGAATGATTGCAATATTTATTCTTGAGAAGAACACCGACCGATTATAATTAGGCCTCAAACTGAACTCTAATAATTACTCTGATTTGATTGACGTTCAAGCCTCGGTTTCGAGCTTTTCTAATATGGACTTTAGACTTTAGAGAGAAAGCTTTTGAGTTGCTGACTTTAATTGGGTGTTTCCCCCCGGGCCCGTATTCCCTGTCGCCAGGCCTGGGCGTTAGCGTGCATATTTTCAAAGATTTTTTTGTTTAATGAAAGGTAAATATAGTATGGTAGTATAGTAGTATACAATATGGTGTGATAAATATAATATTAGATTTTAACTCGAAAATTAATGTTTTTGGAGGCAATTTTTTCCAATTTTTATCCAATTTCGACAAATACTTTTCATTTGTTTTCTCCGAAAATGCTTATATGGTACATATTTAATGTTTAAAAACAAAAAATAAATAAATTTTAAAGAAAACAATTTTTTTTTTTTTTGTAATTTTTTTAATCTATTTTTACCTTTTTTTTTTACAAATGTATGCACTTTTTGTTAAAAATAATTATTCAATTTTACTTCATTTAATATTTTTGAAGAATAATTAATCATTATACATTCATTTAAAATCATTACAAAGTCAGGAATTGAAAAACAAGCCGCCAATACAGGAAAAATGTATGCCTGCCATACAATTTCGTACTGCGCAGCGACTGCGCTTGTAGCAGAATTTGCACTAAGCCGCGCGTTTTTTACGCTGAGTTGATAGTATCTTTTGCCTGGGAAATTCGTGGGGGGACCCGATCCCTTTTGATTATGATAAAGAACATATTCAAGAACAACACCTCATACGCCAAACCCAGAAGCCGGTAGAATCCCATTTTTTGTTTTCCATCAAAGTTGAAAAATATGTGAAAATTAGTACTTCGGTAAAACAGGTATGTCTGCACATGCAAAGATTATTATACATGTATTCTACCTTGGTTTTACAGAGATTTGATGACCCTTTCCAAAGAGACAATAACCGGTCGCTTACATATTTTACCTAAAAATCGGCCGCAAAGTCCGAATTTTCTATAAAAAACACCTGTTTCTTTTGCAAATCAAAAAAGGTTCAACTTTGAACACGAGTAACTCTTTTGTAAATCAAAAAAGGTTCAACTTTGAACACGAGTAACTTCTAAAATACTTAACCGATTTGAATCATTTTTTGGATTCAACCCTTTTGAACTATTAAATGTCGAATGCGATATCCCATGATCCGTTGTCATCAAAAATTTGATTTCTGTATAATATCTGTATCTTTTGCGCCATCGTGCGACGGTCGATCGTCTGCTTGAGCCGCCCACCCTGTATATATTCTTGATCAGGATCAGTAGCCGAGTCGATCTGGCCATGTCCGTCTGTCCGTCTGTCCGTAGGAACGTCGAGATCTCAGGAACTACAAAAGCTAGAAAGTTGAGATTAAGCATACAGACTTCGAAACATGGACGCAGCGCAAGTTTGTCGATTCATGTTGCCACGCCCACTCTAACGCCCACAAACCGCCCAAAACTGCCACGTCCACACTTTTGACAAATGTTTCGATATTTTTTCATTTTTGTATTAGTCTTGTAAATAAATAACGATTTGCCAAAAATCTTTTTGCCACGCCCTCTCTAACGCCCACAAACCGCCCAAAGCTGCCACGCCCACACTTTTGAAAAATGTTTCGATATTTTTTCATTTTTGTATTAGTCTAGTAAATTTCTATCGATTTGCAAAAATCTTTTTGCCACGCCCACTCTAACGCCCACAAAACCGGCAAAAACTGTATGTGCTAAAGACTCTCCTTCGCACTTCGAATAGCTGAGTAACGGGTATCAGATAGTCGGGAAACTCGACTATAGCGTTCTTTCTTGTTTTTTTTTGTATACTTTGCTTTTATTTTTTGCATTTTGTCATTTTCGAGACTAACAATAAGTGTAACAAGTATATATACTATAACCTAACTAGCAATCATGTAGACTGTAACAGTAGAAGTGGCCCTGACAAATTATGGCTGGGTTGGAAGGTCGGTACGTTGAAGGCGGGTTCGGTTGGAAACCCGTATCAAGCGGATTTGGGGGGGGAGAGAGTTTTTCATTGTACGACTCTTTTTGCTTGTCTATTTCATCTTTTACTGCGAGAATGCCGAGGTCCCAGTGGGTGTTTTGGTTTCGAAAATACCATGGTGCCCCAGTGATAGTTCGCAGGATCTTGGATTGAGAGCGCTGTATGATGTCTATGTTGGTTCTGCTCGCGTTCCCCCAAAGCTGGGAGCCTTACGTACAGATTGCCTTAAGAGTGGAGGTGTAGAGCAGGACCTTCTAGTCCAGACACAAGGGCGATCGGGCGTTTATGATCCAGTGGAGGCTGCTGGCTTTCAGTTTCAGATGTACTTTCTTGCATTCGATATGCCTACGCCATGTTAGGCGTCTGTCGAGGTGGATGTCGAGATACGTTACTTCTTTGACTTGGGGGATCTGCATGCTATTCAGGCAGAGCGGAGTGCAAGTTTGTCTGTTAAGAGTAAACGTTATGTTTACTCGGTGGTGGTTGGCGAGTTGGGTTGTTGCACCCACTGGGCATCTGGAGCGGGTAGGGATCGCAGTGTCGTCAGCAAAGGTGGATGTTGTTAGTCGGTTACTTGTGGGAATATCCGCTGTGTAGATGACGTATAGAGTTGGGCCAAGTGCGATGCCTTGTGGGACTCCAGCTTCGAAGGGTAGTTGTCGGATATGGTTGTATTGCACCTCACTGCGAAGGCTTGGTTGTAGAGGTAAGATTCAAGGAGTATATGAGTGTACCCAGGCAAGTGTGTTTTAATTTTATGCATAAGTCCTTCGAGCCAGACGCGGTCGAATGCTTGAGATACATCGAGGAATATCGCGCTGCAATATTCTCTACGCTCGAAAGCTGTGCGAATCTCTGATGTTATTCTGTTGACTTGCTCGATAGTTCCGTGTTTTTCTCTGAAGGCAAATTGATGGGCTGGGATAATGTGGTGAGCTGTGGTATTATGCGCGTTAGTAAGCATTTTTCAAATAAATTTCGACAGGCATGATAATAGACTTATTGGTCTGTATGATGATGGAATCGTGTGATCCTTTCCGGGCTTAGGTATCATAATAATGATACTATTACTTGGGTAGTAGCCGAGGCTTATGATTCCGTTGAAAAGTTTACAGATGACCTCAACAGCACAGTACGAAAGTTCCATTATAATTTTTGTAGTTATTGGGTCGCCGCCTGGAGCCTTTTTTGGTTTTAATTCCCTAATGACTTTTGTGATCTCATTCGGCTGAAATGAAGTAGTTTGTTTTTTGTAGTAGTGTTTTTTGTCACCGCGAAATCAATTAGATCTGGGATCTTTCTGGGGTCTGCAGGCCAATATGTGGGGCTACCAGGAGAAACGTATTCCAGTTTATTGTTCACTTTTATAAATGCATTATAAAGTTGTCTTCCCTTGGGAGTCACGAGGCGTAATCCCCAGTGCGTCTGTTTGGCATTGTAGTCTTCTGTAGGTATGAAGTGATCCCCCAGTGTGTTGTAGAAGTCCATGAATTGACCTTCAGATATAGTAAAGCGAGGTGGGCAGTAGACAGCGGCCATGCAAAGGTTGCCGTGTTCTGATTGCACTTTTATGGACGTGGCTTGCAAGTAATTCATTGCAAACCTTTCGTGAAAGTGGGGTTTGATGCGTTCTCTGAAAAAGATGACGGATGTTCTGTGCGCTAGAAGGTGTAGCCTCTTATATGGAAGCTATAACGCCCAGCGAGGTGCGTTTCAACCAGCAGCAAGGCGTTAATATGATTTTAATTTAGAAATTGCGCTATTTCAGGTTTATGCCGTGAAATGCCGTTGGCATTCCACATGGAAATGTGGAGATTGTTCACCCTAGACTGAGAACGGTGACGCTTCCCTAAGCCCTCGGCCTTTCTTCTCGTCACGTGCGTCCGCGGCAGTACCAGGCGAGAGTCCGACTGTACGACGGGAGAGCAGAGACGTCCGGATAATCAGATTACATTGTAAAGCTAAGTACGAATAAAGACCCAAGAAACAAAACTGCAAGTGTTATTACTGGTAACCGGGTGGTCACGTTATAGCCGCACGTATTCCGTAGCGAGCAGACAAACAAAATCAGTTCGTTACATCTGACGCCCAAATAACGTGATTATCCCGGCAGTATGCACAAATAAAGCAGTATGGGTAGAAGTTGGATCTACCGTCTTATAAAGGAAGATTTCGCATATGTCGCACAAAGGTTGCGCATATCGCTGTCCGGAAGGACAGAGGAAATGAGAAAGGCCCTAGCGGAGTTCTACGCAGAGACGGAAAATGACCCGAAGCTTGCAGCAGTCTGGACAGAGTTGGAGACAGCATATCCAGACAGACCAGGTACAAGCGTAAGGCTTACGAACCCCGAGGGCGAAGACCTCATCGCAAGCCTGAGCATGGAGAAAATACAGCGGGAAGGTCAACGGAGAGACGAGCAGGAAAAGGAGGCCAAGTCCAGAAAGACCCAGGCCCAGCCAGCCGGACTACGCAAAAGTAGCAAAACAATTCATAGAATGGTCTTTTCGCTTTGACGGAGAAGAAAAACTCCTCGAATTTCTGGAGCAGGTGGAGTGGTCTTCAAACACGTATGGTTTGGACCTGAACATGATTTCCCGAGCCATGCCGGAATTGATGCAGGGAAAGGCTCTAAAATGGTACATATCAAACACCAAACACTGGAGGACTTGGGCCGAATTTATAGATAGTTTCCGTATTTCCTGCCCAGGGGATACTTAACGAAACTCGCGGACAAGGTTAAACAAAGGAAGTAAGGGTTTAGGGAAACATTCAAGGACTACATGGTCGAGATGCAGACCCTGATAAGACCCCTTGGGTATGGAAAAAAGGAAACGCTGGAGCTCATCAAGGAGAACTGCACGCCAAACCTCCGAATAGCATTGAGATCCTACCACGTGGACGACCTAGAGGCACGTGGACGACCTGGCAGATGAGTACGAGGAACTGCACAGGGAACGGGAAGCCTTTGCGGAAGACCATAAATTCAGCCGCAACAAAGCCTCGGCCGCAACACACGTCACGTGTAAAAGGTGTGAGGACTGAAAATTATGATGTGCGGAATGCTGCCAGAGAGCGGGAAATGGCCAGCGATCCCAGCCGCAGAGAGGCGAGCCGGGGACGCAAGGTGCCGCCTCTCCAAACTAACTGGCAAATTAATCGAAGAGGAGCAGCAGTTGTCCGCAGCGGTAATTAACGGTGGGGACACGTACAAGGCCACGATCGACACCGGGGCAACAGCAAGCTTCATAAGCGAAAAGCTGGCGGACAAGCTGGCTGCCCGTGGAGCGATTATAAGGACACGACGGCAGGTTAGGTTGGCACATGGAAGGTGCGGCGAAATCAACGCAAAGCTCGAAACAGGAGTGGAGTTCGGCAACAGGCGCCTCAGCATGAGCCTGCTGATATTACCAGGAATAGTGGATGCGTTGGTGCTGAGGTGGAATTTCCTCACGCAAGTCGGGGCCGAGATCAGGTGCGCCGGTCATGAAATTCGGATACCGGCCAGAGGCAGACAGAACGGGTGGCTCGAGGAGAAGTTGTCGGTCGCAGTAGTCCAAAAGGACGGCGAAGAGTATGACATGAATAAATTCCTGGAAACAGAGCTCGCGGAGTTTCACTCCATGACCGGAACATCTAGTATAGCCGAGCACACGATAACCATGAAGGATGATAAACCAATTAAGCAGAGATACTACCCCAAGAATCCAAAGTTTCATGGGGAGATTAATGCAAAGGTGGACGAACTTCTGGAGATGGGAATGATAGAGCATTCAAGGAGCTCGTACAGCTCACCTATAGTCATGGTGAAGAAGAAAACTGGAAAATGGAGACTATGCGTGGACTTCAGGCAGATAAACGCGAAATCCATAAAGGATGCCTACCCGATGGACCTCAAGGATGGGTATTGGCAAATACCGTTGGAAGAGTCAAGCCGGGGCTTCACGGCTTTCACGGTCCCAGGGAAAGGGCTGTTCCAATAGAGAGTGATTGCACTCTGAATCGGCCACATTTTAACGGGCCCTGGATTAAGTGATTGGACCGGATATGTATGGGATTGGCGCGATCCTCACACAGGACACAGAAGATGGCGAAAATGTCATTTCATACTCCAGCCGGACCCTAAACGGAGCCGAGAAGAACTACTAAACAACAGAGAAGGAGTGCTTGGCAATTGTGTGGGCTATTCGGAAGCTAAAGCCATAGCTGGAGGGCTACCACTTTAAGGTAGTGACGGATCATATGGCACTGAAGTGGCTGAACAACATAGAAAGCCCTTCGGGAAGAATTGCATTTGGAGCTGGAGCAGTATGACTGCACGTGGTAGCAGATGCCTTATCGAGGCAGCCACTGCCAGAGTCGCTTTCAGCAGAATCCGAAAAGCAGAGAAGAACGCAGGACACAGAGGCCGAGTCAGAGTGCAGCTGGATCACGGAAATGCGAGAGAAGATAAAAGCGCATCCTCAAAAGTTCGCAGACTACGTATGGGAGGGTAGCACCCTTTACAGGCAGATTCCGCATAGAGCAGGGAACGAAGATGTAGTGACCTGGAAGCTATGTGTTCCGCGGCAGCTGAGGGAAACTGTCTTGCGCGAAAACCACGACTCCCAGGCAGCCGGTCATGTAGGCAGTCGGAAGACGATTGCGCGGCTTGCAGCCCGGTACTGTTGGCTAGGAATGCAGAGAGACGCATTGCAGAAAGCGTTCAGGGAACGCATAGTCGCACGATTTGGAGTACTGAAGGTGTTGTTTACGGACAATGGCGTGCAGTTTACGAGCCGGGCTTTCAAGAAGTTTATCAACGACATGGGGGTAAATTGGATGCGGGTCCATCGGAAGAAAACAGGGAAGGCATGCAGGAGAACGACAACACCTGAGAACGGACGAGGTTCGGCAGCCGTTCTAGCGTCAGGCCGAGGAGAGAGTCAACGGGTGCAGACTGCGAGTCCGACAACCATTACAGCGTCAGGCTAAGGCGAGAGTCAACGGATGCGGACCGCGAGCGGACCAGAATATTGCCTCTAGCGTCAGGCCAGGGCGAGAGTCAACGGGCGCAGAATACGAATCCCATAACCGTTCTAGCGTCAGGCCAAGGCGAGAGTCAACGGAAACGGACCACGAACGAACCAGAACCCTGCCTTAAAAACCACCACCATATATTTTCCCGAAGAATGGGGGTGATATGAGAAGTTAAAACTCCGCACAAATGCAGATGGTGATCGCATGAGGAGTACGCAACAAATCAACGCGTAGTAACGGCAGTGCGAAACCAAGAAGAAAGGGAGTTTGGAGACTCTGAACTGGAGAAAGAGAGATGGGAGACTCTGAAAGAAGAGAGTTTTGAGACTCTGAGAGAAGAGAGTTTGGAGACTCTGAACTGGATAAAGAGAGTTTGGAGACTCTGAGTGAAGAGAGTTTGGAGAGACAGAGGGTTTAAAGGTGAATAACGCTACAAGTTGAACCTTGGACCGGGCCAACGGTAAAAACGTGGACTTCGGATCCGGAGAGTGGAGGCCAGAGGGATGAAATGAGGCCTATATAAGCAGGCCGAACGCGGGAAGCTGGACAGTCAAGGAGAAACGTAAGTGAACAAGTGAAGAACGAAGTCAGCAGAAGAGCTACAGCCGTGGTAGTCAAGATCGCTACGTCAAGACGTTCGGGACAAGGAAAGTCTCCGAATTGAGACGCAGGTAGCTGAGATCCAATACGACGAAGCACGGGTAGTCCGGAAGCATTCAATAGGCGAGGCCGAACCGAAGAGGGTCCCGAAGAGGCGAAAGGAAATGTGTTGTAGACCCGGTCGACTGTGTCGGAGACTGCGTACGTGAACCCGGCGATAGCCTGGTGTGTCCGTGCGATCCGAGCAGGCGTGGTACCGGCGCCACCAGTCTGAGCAGACGTGGGGTTGGCGTGTTGCTGTTCCACCAGGCGTTTGCCTTGGGAATCGCAGCCGTTAGCTGCCGTGAGTCCGCGTACGACGACAAATCCTTAGCCCAAGTGACGGGCCCCAGCGTCACGGTCTGCGGCGTATCCGGGCGACAACGCGGTGCGTCGGTAGGAACTGAACAGGCGTCCGGCGGAACCGGCCGGGACAGAGCAAGGGACAAGAAGTTGCGGCTAGCGAGGCGTATGCCTTTGAGAGCCCGCCAATTGTTCACCCTAGTCTGAGAATGGTGACGCTTCCCTAAGCCCTCGGCCTTTCTTCTCGCCACCCGCACACGTGCGTCCGCGGCAGTACCAGACGAGGGTCCGACTTTACGGCGGGTGAGTAAAGACGTCCGGATAATCAGATTACATTGTAAAGCTAATTACGAATAAAGACCCAAGAAACAAAACTGCAAGTGGTATTACTGTTAACCGGGTGGTCACGTTATAATATAAATTTGGTGGGACGAACGCACAAAATCTACTGAGCAAGCCGCACGTATTCCGTAGCTAGCAGACAATCAAAATCAGTTCGTTACAGTAGTATATCCATTTATTATTTGGACTGTTGTGCTACAAGCAACTGAATCACCATGTTCTGGTTCTGGATAAGGGTTTGCATAGTTGTTTTCATAAACGACATGAGTTCCATCATACTTTGTTGCATGGTGACCAGCATAGATCCAAATTGCTTTGCGGCTGCCTTGGGACCTGCTGAGGGTCAGTTTACGGAGCTGTGGAAGTCCCCGCAGACTGCCCTAAGTGTGCAGTATGTCTTTGTGTGCGCATACTCCTGGCAGTTTGTGCATTGTACAGGGCCGTTGAGTTTGTGTTGTTCTTCCAAGGTGATCGTTTGATGCAGTAGGAGCTGCAGCTCGTAGATCGGGTGCATTTCGTATTTCTTTAAGGCTTTGCTACATGGTTCGAGCTCGACCTTGAAGAGTGGTTGCGACTTTTTGTTTATATTAGTAATGTTACTAACATTTTTGGCACAGAAGCCTTTGGCTTTGAGGGCTTCTTGAATCTCAGAGGGGGTGACGTCAGGTTCTATTCCTTTTAATAAAACTTGCAGTCCCTGGCTGCTTTTTAGTTGGTAGGTGTAGAAGTTCTTTTTTGTTTCCTCCAGGTACTTAGATACAGCTCGGAAGTGTTCTTCGGACTTCGTTTGAACTTTGGTTTCGTGGATGTTCCCTTTAATAATTTTGTTGACCAGGGAGTTTGAGTTTATTTCCCTTATATAAATAGGTGGGGGCTTTGGTTTCATTTTGAGTCCTCTGCCCCAACTCTACTTGTTTGTTCTCCGCCTCTGCTAAGATGGAATATTATTCTGACTCCTAGTTTGTTCGTTGCTTTTGTTGGAACGGTTGGTTTATTACCAACCGTGTTTAGTAGACTAAGTTTACGCTTAATCTGGATGTAGCGATCCATACCGCTCTGTATAACCGAGACCGCTTGTTGCTTATCGAAGCTTACGGTTTTTGTTGCAATTGTATCTTGGTCTCCAGCTGTTGGAACCGAATTCTCCATAATTTTAGTGGGTTTAGTAGTTGGTGCTGCTTTTGCTGCGACTGCAGTAATTGTAGCACTGCTAGTTGTTGGGACGTTCATACGGGCGGATATGGCCAGATCGACTCGGCTATTGCTTCTGTTCAAGAATATATAATATATACTTTAAATAATCGAAAACGCTTCCTTCTGTCTGTTACAAACTTTTTACGTTTCAACAAGTTTTAAAGGGCATGTGTACAGAACAATTTGAACTTTCAGATTATCTTGTTTTGTACCATTTAAATCAATCACAGAACGTCGATATCAAGAGTTTGATTAAAGAGTATGGACCCGAACGCAACGTAAATGCACCAGTACAGATGAAAATCATCTTAAAATACAAAATACCGGCTTATCAGCATCCACGCCGTTTACCAGTATGTGATCAGAAAACAGTTGCCGAAAAACGGAAGGAAAGCTGTGACAACCGAAAGCCAAACGAAAAATTATCACGTGCTGCCTCGAATGAAACCTAGCATGTTATGGGGGCGGGGCCGCAAGGTATGCCGCCTGATTCCTTACTGCGTCCTGCGCGTTCTTACTTACCTTTATCATATTGACGGGTGCGCGTTTGTCACTGACGAGATTCTTATTCACTGCCTTCTTGTTTTTCGACTGTTCCGAACTGCACTTGCGCAGTCGTTTTATTGGCCTGTTATTTCACTCTTTTACGCACGTCCCGCTCGGGTCCAAGGCCACCAAGTGTCCGGTTAGTTCACCGTGCGTCCCCTGTTCAAAGTCGACACCGTTACCGTTCGACCTCTGTGCCCTTCGCCGCCTCGAGTCTGAGGTCCAGCGCGTTACCGTTAGTTCACGGTCTCTCCGCTTTGCCGGTGTCAAAGATCCATTATTTCCCGGATGCCCTTGACTCCTCCTGCATTCCGCCCGTCTTCACTGTTGCTAGGCAGCTCTACTGCACCTCGGTTTGTGGGTAGTGCAGTTTATTCCTGACAACACACAAGTTCTTGTTGTCTACTTAATTCAAAATGCCACTTAATTCAATAAACTACCGATTCACTTCATTGCGGCAAATTCGCGTGCACAATCGAAAGGATAATTTGGTCATTATAATTTTCTTTTTACTTATTTGTCAAAACTTACTACTACGACTACGGATTTACTAGGACTTTTTATTTGGAATCCTACCGGCTGGGGCAATCAAATATTTAGGTGTTCATATAAATAACTAGAGAGAACGCTATAGTCGTGTTCCCCGACTATCTGATACCCGTTACTCAGCTAGTGGAAGTGCGAAGGAGAGTCTTCAGCACTGACAGTTTTTAGCGGTTTGTGAGCGTTAGAGTTGGCGTGGCAAAAAGTTTTTTGGCAAATCGTTAAAAATTTACAAGACTAATACAAAAATGAAAAAAAATCGAAACATTTTTCAAAAGTGTGGGCGTGGCAGTTTTGGGCGGTTTGTGGACGTTAGAGTGGGCGTGGCAACATAAATCGACAAACTCGCGATGTGTCTATGTCTCTGGTGTCTGTATTTTGTAGTTCCTGAGATCTCAACGTTCATACGGACAGACAGACGGACACACGAACAGACGGACATGGCCAGATCGCAGAAGTGCTTCCTTCTGCCTGTTACATACTTTTCAACGAATCTAGTATACCCTTTTACTCTACGAGTAACGGGTATAACAGAAACATAAGTTTATTATCGTTTTACGGTTGGTGTCTTCAGAGAATCTTTACTGTGAGGATTTTTATGAGTGAAGCTTTTCAATAGATCACTTTAAGTTTTTCGTATAGAGAATAAATATGTCATACTTTATACTTTATAGGTTGGAAACACTTCTTTCTATCTGATACATACTTTTCAACGAAGTACTCACTTACTCTACGAGTTACCGGTTTAGAAATCCTCATTAGGTTATTAAAATCAAACAAAATAACTATAATACATAATTATTACCTCTTTTGATTTTAGGAAGCACTGTGTGTGCAGACCGAAGACTCGGCAGAACTTTTTACAACAACGGTCGTCCGGTCAATTCCAGAACCAACAGTACCACCCCCACCGCCGCCCGTATCTATAAATGCAAATTTAAATTCTGAGCCAATATATGAGGCAATAAACTTATACAAGCTAGCAACAACCAAAGAAATAAAAAAGGAAAAGTATATGTTACTTGATTACAAAAGCATTAAAGATAACAGTAAGAAGTCCACTCCCTCTTCTTCCGTTTTTGTAAAATATCAAATTGATGAACGTGAGAATAGACGAAAACATAGAGTGGAAAAAAAAATTCATGAACTAACATTTAGTAATAGTCACAAAGATATTCACATCGATGATTCCTTTTACAATATTTTAGAATTCGCCGAAAACTATTTTAATACTCATGACAATTCCACTGAACATAACTTTACTTCTACACCGACACAAAAGGGAACAAGTTCCGATATGTTGCTAAAACACAACATGACAATGTTTTCCAAGTCAGACAAAATTCCAACATCACATATACACATGTATGATCCTGAGAATGTTTTATTGTCGTGCAACATGTTTCGGGTAAGTATAATTATCTTTAAGTAATATTTAATATTATTTTTATATTAATATTGCAAAATTCACTCTAAGGATCGATATCATGGGCTTAAAATAAATAAAATAGTTATCAACATGTATGTATACATTACATACATTTAATAAAATACATAAATATAATACTGTAATGTGCACACATATCGAATAAGCACTGTACCAAATCAGAACATTGGGAACAATCACATTGTAGCACTTTTGCAACAATGTTTACGTAAGACTTTTCAGTTCCCAGGCATATCTTGAGTGCTCAGCAATCTGACCACACAAGAATGCTGAATAGACCAGAAGTGCAGAGTCGGCATAATTAGCATGCACGACTGCTCGATCTTTATGTGCACATGACTCTCTTAGACAGCGGCGCTCTCGCTGCCAAAGTTAAGTACATAAGTCAAAGCAACGTCTCTGCCGACGGCCTCTCTGCCGGCGCAGATGGATTGCATTTGGCTAGCTTGGACTCTTCAAGACCATGTACAAGGCAGTCGTCAAAGAGTCTTCAACGGGTCTTAATTGAATCTTAATCAGTCTTAACAAAAGTTACAAATATACTGGATATCCAACTGAATCTCTCTTTCAATAAAAGTTATATTAAAAACATAAAAATGCATTACTATTATTACATGGCGACCGTGACATGGTCACTTAAGCCTGTAAAACAAGAATAAAAAGAAATATATAAAAGTTAAAATGCGAACAATGACCATTGAAAAAAAAAAAATTGTGACATTAAATGCTATCAAAGTGTTAAATACACGGCAAATATTTTGAATGTTGAAGTGTTTGAAAATAAAAATACAAACACAAACCTGTGCGATGACCAGACCAGAAGAATATAATACCATAATTGATCACTCATTGACCACTCACAATAGCTGAGTATAGGGCAAGAAGACAGCCAAAACCGAAAATAAAGAAGAAAAGAAGCGGCAAAAGGATCAAGCTGCTTCAACAAAGGAGGTTAATAAAGGACCTTATAAAGACGGCAACTACAGAGGAAGAAAAAACCAACCAAACCAAAAATCTGGAAGCGATTGAAGCCAAATTGTGCAGTGGTGCGCAATAACGCAGTTGAGGCTGTATTTAATACCAATGCCCCAATCTGCCTTAATATTAAGAATAAATACCTCAAGCCGATGCGTGAAAACGCTGCTTGAAAAATACTAATCTCTGTTAGGCTTTTACTAAAAACATGTGTACGGTATTGAATTATATAGAGCAAAACATTGTAAACCGTACACATGCCCTCTAACTAACTTTTTCTTGGACAGGCATACGTGTAGGAAGAAATAATAGCAATATACAATTTTTAATCAAAATTTAATAATAAAAAAAAATAATAATCGTTCAATTAACAACTATGGGTTGGTTCGGATCTGACGATAGTCAGACCAAAGACAACACGGCTAATGTCGTGAACAACGTCCGAATAGTAGATCACACAGAAGATATTCAAGCACTGTGGGTTTTACTCCTAATTTTGACAATTACCAGTGTGGCCCAGTTCCTTCTGACGTTGTACATAAAACATAACAAAATATTAAAAAGAAAATATATGAGTAGGGCGAATAATCTAGACAGGGTTTAGATAAAAAAAAAAAAATAAAAAAAAATATATACATATATATATATTATCAAAAAAAAAAAAAAAGAAAAAAAAAACCTAACAAAAAAAATAAAGAATGAGTATATAAATATATACTAACAAGTAAGAATTATTAATTATGTAAAAACATAACAAGAATAAGAAACGAATTTGAAAAATCGCATAAATGTTTGTCACAAAATATACCTATTCTAGGACCGACAATAAAGAAACATGCAAATATTCTGGTAAATTCCTTCAACGAAGCACGAATACTAGTGTATGATAACAAGGAAAGACTAAATCCCGATCATCTGTCTCAGGTATCGAAAGTTCTCATAAAACTTAGATCGAACTTGTTATCTGTAAAATTGAAACTTGGTTTGGATATATCAATAACAACCATATTAAATTCGCCAATAAAAATAGAATCGGACGAACAAACAGAAACAGAAATAGAAGACGAAGACTTGAACAACTTAACAATTCCAGCTATATCAACACTAGCTGAATTGACGGAGGAAGAATTGGCTGAGTCAGACATAGAAGAAACAGAAAAAAAATCTGTCATCATGGTGGACGAAGCAACTGCCCAGAGGGCATACATAAAAGACATTTCAACGGCGATTCCGGAATTTGACGGTAAAAAGATAAATTTGGGTAGATTTATCACGGCAATCAAGTTGGTTAACCTGACCAAGGGACCACATGAAGCTATTGAAGTGATTAAATCGAAAATAATCGGAACAACACTCTATAGAGTACAGAATGAAGTTACAATTGATGCCATTATCAGGAAATTAGAAGAAGTGGTCGTAGGAGAAACAACGGACGTAGTAAGAGCAAAAATGGCAAATGTTTACCAAAAAGGTAAAACAGCCACACAATTTACAAATGAAATTGAAAACCTACGCAAGTCTCTTAAATCTTCATATATAGATAAGGGATTGCAACCAGAACATGCTATCAAATTTAGCACAAAGGAAGCAATCAATACAATGACAAAGAATTGCGATCATGGAAAACTAAAAACAATCCTAGAGGCAGGAACATTTAAGACAATGGACGAAGGTTTAAGTAAATACATCCATTGCAGCACTGAGATGACAGGAAGTGCAAGTTCCGTTTTGTTTTACAAGAGAGGACAAGGAAGTTACAACAGAGGTAACTACCGAGGACGAGTACAAAATGAACACACAGATAAGATACTTACATTTCTAGTAGACACAGACGCCGATATATCAGTCATTAAAGAAAATTCAGATGAACTTTTGAATATTGATCATAATAATATAACACAAATTACAGGAATTGGAAAGGGTTCAATAAATTCAATAGGTTTAACACTTCTCGAGATGAGAACCGGTAACTATATAGTACCGCACAATTTTCATGTTGTGGACGACAATTTTCCGATCCCTGGTGACGGAATAGTTGGAATCGACTTCATAAAAACATTCAATTGCCAATTAGATTTTACTACAGAAAGTGATTTTTTCATTCTAAGGCCAAACAATATTAAACAAGCGATACAAATACCAATTTTTCATAATATCGATAACATTGAGATAACCATACCATCTCGTTGTGAGGTTATCAGGCAAATTACCGTAAGTTCGGTGGATAACAAAATTCTAATACCGAATCAGGAAATCCAAGATGGTGTATTTGTCGAAAACTCGATATCAGATTAAAAAACACGTACATCCGAATACTAAACACAACTAACAGCAATAAAATTTTAAACGTAAGCAAAATCAATTTTGAACCATTAACTAACTACAAAATAGCAGACCTAATCGACTCCATAAGAGCCGAATCAATTTTAAGCAGATTAAAGAAAAACTTTCCATCTGCACATAAGAAAATGTTGACTGAACTGTGTTCACAATATACTGATATTTTTACCCGTTACTCGTAGAGTAAAAGGGTATACTAGATTCGTTGAAAAGTATGTAACAGGCAGAAGGAAGCGTTTCCGACCATATAAAGTATATATATTCTTGATCAGGATCAATAGCCGAGTCGATCTGACCATGTCCGTCTGTCCGTCCGTCTGTCTGTCCGTATGAACGTCGAGATCTCAGGAACTACAAAAGGTAGAAAGTTGAGACTTAGCATACAGACTCCAGAGACATAGACGCAGCGCAAGTTTGTTTCCACGCCCACTCTAACGCCCACAAACCGCCCAAAACTGTCACGCCCTCACTTTTAAACAATGTTTTGATATTTTTCATTTTTGTATTAGTCTTGTAAATTTCTAACGATTTGCCAAAAAACTTTTTGCCACGCCCATTCTAACGCCCACAAACCGCCCAAAGCTGCCACGCCCACACTTTTGAAAAATGTTCTGATATTTTTTCATTTTTGTATAAGTCTTGTAAATTTCTATCGATTTTCCAAAAAACTTTTTGCCACGCCCACAACCCGCCAAAAACTGTCAGTGCTGAAGACTCTCCTTCGCACTTCCACTGGCTGAGTAACGGGTATCAGATAGTCGGGGAACTCGACTATAGCGTTCTCTCTTGTTTTGGATTGGAGACAGAACCAATCACTACAAATAATTTTTACAAACAAAAGATAAGATTGAAAGATGATGAACCAAGCTATATTAAGAACTATAGAAACAAAACAAAAATACGAACATAAAAATAAAAAGACAAATAGAAACCACTGTACCTGAATAAGCCATATTGCATTCCAAAGAAATGCTTATCGGATTCAAAAGAAAAAAAATGGCGTTATTAGTGATTTTATGATTATTGTCAATAAGAAAAAATTATTATCAATGAGAACGTTTCCAGTGATAGCTATCGCCACATACAATAATTATTAACTGACAATATCCCCCCTTGCCAAATGAAGCATCGACATAATCGAATTAGGTAACTAAATTAATAGAAGACAAGATAGTAGAACAGCTGAAATATAGTAGCCCATTATTGCTAGTTCCAAAGAAATGCTTATCGGATTCAAAAGAAAAAAAATGGCGTTTAGTGATAGACTATCGCCAAATAAATAAAAAGTTATTAACTGACAAGTTCCCCTTGCCAAGAATAGATGACATACTTGATCAATTAGGCCGAGCAAAATATTTCTCGTGCCTGGATCTTATGTCGGGATTCCATCATATAGAGTTAGAAGATTCTCGAAATATAACATCCTTTTCTACGAGCAGTGGCTCTTATCGCTTCACGCGACTACAATACGGATTAAAAATAGCTCCAAATTCCTTTCAACGAATGATGACAATGGCATTTACAGGTCTGGAACCATCTCAAGCATTTCTGTACATGGATGACTTAATTGTCATAGGCTGTTCTGAAAAACACATGACCAAGAATCTTACAAATGTTTTTGAACTATGCAGGAAAAACAACCTCAAACTGCATCCAGATAAGTGCTCATTTTTCATGAGTGAAGTCACTTTTCTTGGACACAAATGTACTGATAAAGGCATATTGCCTGACGATACTAAATATGATGCTATACAGAGATATCCAGTTCCTACTGACGCAGACAGTGCCAGAAGATTCGTAGCATTTTGTAACTATTATAGACGTTTTATACAAAATGTTGCAGATTATTTCCGTCACATAACAAGATTATGTAAGAAAAATGTAAAGTTCGAATGGACAGCTGATGGCCAGCATGCCTTCGAACACCTTAAAAAAGAACTAATGAATCCAACTTTGCTGAAATACCCCGACTTTAGCAAAGTGCGATAAATCATTTCAAACCATATATATATGGTAGACACTTCACCGTCAAAACAGATCACAGACCGTTAACATACTTGTTCTCGATGGTTAATCCAAGTTCAAAACTGACCAGAATGAGGCTTGATTTAGAAGAATATGAATTTACTGTGGAATATCTTAAGGGAAAAAGACAATTATGTAGCAGATGCGTTATCCAGAATAACCTTCGACCAACTAAAAAATATATCCAAACAAGTACTTAGCCTAAGCAAACTACTCAAGAAGCTTCTAAGCCCAAAGTATACGGAGTCATTAATAATGACGAAGTACGCAAAGTAGTGACATTGCATGTAAATAATATGATATGTTTTTTTAAACATGGAAAAAAAATTACTGCAAGATACAACGTTGAAGATTTGTATATTAATGGAACTCTCGACTTAGGTCAATTTTTCCACAGGCTTGAAAAGCAGGCCGGTATGCATAATATCAATCAACTTAAAATGGCACCGTGGGAAAATATCTTTGATAACATTTCAATAAATACATTTAAGAAAATGGGCAATAAAACATTAAAACTATTAAGAGTAGCGCTACTCAACCCGGTGACCTTAATGAATACAAAGAAAGAAAAAGAAGCAATCCTGTCTACACACCACGACGATCCAACACAAGGAGGACACGCAGGCATTACAAAAACCCTGGCCAGGATTAAATGACATTACTTTTGGAAAGGTATGACTCGGGAAATAACAGAGTACATACGGAAATGTCAAAAATGCCAAAAAGCAAAAATTGTGAAACACACAAAAACTCCTTTATCAATTACAGAGACACCAATAAGCGCATTTGACAGAGTCATAGTGGATACGATAGGTCCACTACCAAAGTCAGAAAACGGTAATGAATATGCTGTTACACTTATATGCGACCTGACAAAATATTTGGTAACCATTCCAATCGCAAATAAAAGCGCAAATACAGTAGCGAAAGCAATATTTGAAACTTTTGTACTAAAATTCGGTCCAATGAAGACGTTCATTTCGGACATGGGAACTGAATACAGAAATTCAATTATCAAAGACTTATGCAAATATGTACCTGAAAGTAGAAAATATAACTTCTTCAGCACACCATCATCAGACGGTAGGAACAGTGGAAAGATGTTATAGAACTTTTAACAAATACATCCGGTCATACATATCGGTTGATAAAACTGACTGGGACGTATGGATAAAATGGCACATAATTATTGTCCATATGAGTTGATTTTTGGTAAAACATGCAATTTACCAAAGCATTTTAATAGCGCAGATAGAATAGAACCCATTTATAATATAGAAGACTATGCTAAAGAAAGTAAATATAGGTTAGAAGTAGCATATAACAGAGCAAGAATTATGCTCGAAGAACAGAAGAAAAAGAATATGGAATTAAATGACTTAAAATTAAACGATATAAGTATATCAATAGGAGATAAGGTGTTATTAAAAAACGAAACCGGACATAAGTTAGATTTCAAAAATACAGGACCTTATACGGTAGTAAAGATAGAAGAAAGGGATAATATAGTAATCTCAAATGATAAGAAAAAACAACAAACGGTACATAAGGATAGGTTAAAATTGTTTAGTTCTTAAAAAAAAAAAAAAATTATATGGTGGCCATCAAAAAAGTATATATATAGAGAAAAGAGTTAACCCCACATAAGTGCATTGAATGTAAGAAAACATTTTTCTTTTATCATCTTTGATGGTTAAACGATTATAAACAAAAACAAGAGAAAACGCTATAGTCGAGTTCCCCGACTATCTGATACCCGTTACTCAGCTAGTGAAAGTGCGAAGGAGTCTTCAGTACTGACAGTTTTTGGCGGTTTGTGGGCGCTAGAGTGGGCGTGGCAAAAAGTTTTTTGGCAAATCGATAGAAATTTATAAGACTAATACAAAAATGAAAAAATATCAAAACATTTTTCAATAGTGTGTGCGTCTATGTCTCAGGAGTCAGTATGCTTAATCTCAACTTTCTACCTTTTGTAGTTCCTGAGATCTCGACGTTCATACGGACGGACAGACGGACGGACAGACGGACATGGCCAGATCGACTCGGCTATTGATCCTGATCATGAATATATATACTTTATATGGTCGGAAACGCTTCCTTCTGCCTGTTACATACTTTTCAACGAATCTAGTATACCCTTTTACTCTACGAGTAACGGGTATAAAATAAATTTGAATTTAAAAACCCAATAACACATATGTTTGTACAGAATGTTCCTTAAATTTCCTTAAGATTTAAAATTATTTCCTTAAAATAAAAAAAAAAAAAATTATTTTTGTAAATTTCCTATCAACTTAACAAAGAAAAAAAAAATTTTAAATTATAAAATAACTTCATAAAATTACGTTATTTTCCAAAAGAAGGGAGATGTAATGTGCACACATATCGAATAAGCACTGTACCAAATCAGAACATTGGGAACAATCACATTGTAGCACTTTTGCAACAATGTTTACGTAAGACTTTTCAGTTCCCAGGCATATCTTGAGTGCTCAGCAATCTGACCACACAAGAATGCTGAATAGACCAGAAGTGCAGAGTCGGCATAATTAGCATGCGCGACTGCTCGATCTTTATGTGCACATGACTCTCTTATGACTCGCTGCCAAAGTTAAGTACATAAGTCAAAGCAACGTCTCTGCCGACGGCCTCTCTGCCGGCGCAGATGGATTGGATTTGGCTAGCTTGGACTCTTCAAGACCAAGTACAAGGCAGTCGTCAAAGAGTCTTCAACATGTCTTAATTGAATCTTAATCAGTCTTAACAGAAGTTACAAATATACTGGATATCCAACTGAATCTCTCTTTCAATAAAAGTTATATTAAAAACATAAAAATGCATTACTATTATTACAATACTTTGTTGTAATTCGATAAACAAAGAAAATATCAATTCAATGAGAATTCGTTTTTATTAAATCTATTAATAAATAAGAGGTCATAGTAGTATTAATAGTTTATTATTATAGTTAAAACACCTAATAAAATAAAACGGTTTTGTATGTTATACGATGGAAAAATTCCTTAATTTCCATAAAGATCATCCTAATAATTATATATATCAATTTCTTAACAAGGCACCTTCAACTACAACATATATCAAAAATGTAATGATTAATAGTAATATTTACAAATAACTTTTTAAAAATAATTTAACAATTTCTTATTCAATCATATTTAAGCTACATGCTACTATTATTCGCCACATAATTTTACCTTACCCCGCAAAATCGGATTGTTTGATTTTAGAAGAATAAAAAAATATTTGCTAAAACTGGTGCAATATAAGTTAACACAAGCTTAGCTGAATTGGGTCAGCCGGATGCGCGTGCAACAAAGTTGCGACACCCAATGGCGGAATAACTTGATCCGCACAAATAGCAGCCGGCGAAGAAGGTCACGAGGGGCACGGTCAGCAGATACGTACGCCAAGCGGCCGCCGCAGCACGGCACGAGGCGCATGATCATAGTTCTGCCGCGACGCTACCGAGTATCCGTAGATTTGGTTAGGCTTCTAAATGCTTAAGCTTGTTAGTTTTAAGAGAAACATGAACAGATCCAAACGGATCATAATTAGGTAAAAAAAAATTAGATTCATGTAAGTGGAATGCTAAGGCTGACGGCAGAGTGCGCGCGAGAAGCGAAGCGAAGCGATGCGATAATATTGGGCGATAACGAGCGATAAAGCTCTGCAATCATTTTTAAGTGAAATCGCTCGAAAGATGTCAGAGTGAGAGCGAGGCGAGTAGCGAGCTCAAGCGATAAAGCGAGAGCAAAGCGAGAGAGCAGTTTGCAACCAGCTTTATCGCTTCAACTAGCTCAGAGCGTACGATTGTTTTTTTGCATTCTGTGCTTTATTTACCGTTTGCTTTTAAAGCATGCGTTTTTAATGTTTTCATTTGGTGGCATTTGTGAGAAAACAACAGAACGAAATGGAGATAAACGTTGAAAAATTAATTGACGAAATATTTTTACGCCCAGCGCTATGGGATAAAAAGAGCAAGATCTATCATAATAGAATCTTGGTGGAAAAAAATTGGACAGAAATGGAAAACATATTTGAAACAGAAAGTAAGTATAGATTTATTAATAACTGTAAACTATTTGTATTTACATAGTTTTATTCGGTGTTTCTGTGAGTGCAAACAAAGTCGCGAAAGGCGTTTCTAATTAATTGGCCTGTTCTTAAATTAACATGATTGAAAGTTTCGTCGTTATGAGTTTCGGTGTCAATATGGAAATTTTGTGTTTCCATATCAATATCATAGGGCCCTTCCAAGTCAATAATTGTATAATGCAAAATACATATACTCTTCACAATTATATCAACAAAACTGGGATCTGTCTCAATAGGCTTCCAGAGAAGACGCCATTTGGATGTTATGATACCAAAGGCACATTCAATGCATCTTCGAGCTCTGGAAAGTCTACTGTTAAAAAATTCGTAGTTTGCATTTATATCCCTTCTTGAATATGACCTTAAAAGATTTCCGAGTAATGGATAAGCCTCATCACCAATAAAAACATATGGCATCTTTGTGTTTGTTCCAGGCAAGCAAGAATCTGGCGGCAAGAATTGTCGAGCCTTTAGCATCATATACAGTTGTGATGCATTGAATGTTCCACTATCACTTTGTTTTCCGTAACCTCCAACTTCTATGGCAATAAATTTGCATTTGGCATCTGCTACCGCTTGAAATACTATCGAAAAGTACTCTTTATAATTATAGAACATAGACCCAGAATCCGGTGGACACTTAATACGGATGTTTTTTCTATCAATTGCTCCAGCGCAATTGGGAAAGGTCCACAGATTCCAAAATTTGTCTGCCGTCTGGCTAATTATTTCCTTCGTGGGCTGAGGCATATGTAGCGGTTATAGCTCCTCCCAAAGAGTTATTACAGTCTCTTTCACAACAACTGAAACAGTAGTCCTCCCAATTTTAAATGAATATGCCAATGATGCGAAAGATGATCCAGTAGCTTTCGACATCAGTGTAATTAATACAATTTTTATTTCAGAAGGCTGTTTAAAAAAAAAAATGGAAGAACATCCGCGACCAGTTCCGAAGCGAATGGAAAAAAATTCCTATTCCCAAATCTGGAGACCCTTGAATTTCGGAGGAGGCTTACAGCCATTACACTTCTTGGCCTCATTTCACCAGTTTGCTTTTTTTATAAGACCAGATGAAACCGCGCAAATTGGTTGGAAGTTTTGACGCATCATCACAATTTACCTTCGAGGCAGCTTCACCGGGATTTTCATCAGAAGTGTCTCTAGATGAGACCATCTGTGAGGAAATTCGAGAGCTTTGTGATGATCAACCAATTTGTCCACCAAAAAAAAAACAGAAGAAGGTGACTGCAGCGGAGGAATTGGTTGCTATTGAACAACAAAAGTTGCTGTTGCTCGAAAAAAAAAACAAATGGCAAAAAAGAGAAAGACGACGACGAGGTATTTTTTGACAGCCTACTACCATACTTGCGGAAAATGGATCCGAAAAAAAAATTATTATGCCGAATGGAAATTCAAAAAAACAATTTTTAATTTTTCTTTTGACGATATTTCCGATACCGACAAACTATAATGCACAATAAATATATTAAAAACTTACCTCAATGTTATTATTAATTTTTGACAAGGCAGTATAGGGTGTATAACAAAATTTTATTTAATATATAATCAAAAGTCGAAATAGACATACGCGTATAGTTAAAGAACCTCTCTGGGTAGTTTCGCAAATCATTGTATAAATTGTTGAACTCCCCTTTTTCATTTTTGTTGGTGCTAAGGGGTGAACGCCGGTTTTTTTATACCCGTTACTCGTAGAGTAAAAGGGTATACTAGATTCGTTGAAAAGTATGTAACAGGCAGAAGGAAGCGTTTCCGACCATATAAAGTATATATATTCTTGATCAGGATCAGTAGCCGAGTCGATCTGGCCATGTCCGTCTGTCCGTCCGTCTGTCCGTCCGTCTGTCCGTCCGTCTGTCCGTATGAACGTCGTGATCTCAGGAACTACAAAAGCTAGAAAGTTGAGATTAAACATACGGACTCCAGAGACATAGACGCAGCGCAAGTTTATCGATTCATGTTGCCACGCCCACT
This sequence comes from Drosophila teissieri, assembly GCF_016746235.2. Lineage (NCBI taxonomy): Eukaryota > Metazoa > Arthropoda > Insecta > Diptera > Drosophilidae > Drosophila > Drosophila teissieri. The sequence goes on from NC_053032.1 coordinate 651,211, forward strand.
CTAACGCTCACAAACCGCCCAAAACTGCCACGTCCACACTTTTGAAAAATTTTTCGATATTTTTTCATTTTTGTATTAGTCTTGTAAATTTCTAACGATTTGCCGAAAAACTTTTTGCCACGCCCTTTTTAACGCCCACAAACCGCATAAAACTGCCACGCCCACACTTTTGAAAAATGTTTTAATATTTTTTCATTTTTGTATTAGACTTGTAAATTTTTATCGATTGGCCAAAAAACTTTTTGCCACGCCCACTCTAACGCCCACAAACCGCCAAAAACTGTCAGTGTTGAAGACTCTCCTTCGCACTTCCACTAGCTGAGTAACGGGTATCAGATAGTCGGGGAACTCGACTATAGCGTTCTCTTTTGTTTTTTTAATATAATGTTTATAGTTGCACTTGATGCGAAAAATTCTTCGTCGGAATCCATCGCGTTCACATTTATAAATAAAAGAGAGCAATGTAGCTCGCTTCTCGTCTCGCTCTCACTTTGTCATCTTCTCATAGCTTCTCGCTTCGCTTCGCATCGCTTCGCTTCTCGCGCGCACTCTGCCGTCAGCCTAAACGTTATTACTCCTTTTAATAAAATATAAATGAAAATAATATTGCTGAGTTGATCAAAGAATTTCGAATTTAACCTTGTTTTCTTTTTGTCTTGATAATCAATATAGCCGATACGGTGACAGATTGAGACATAAGCTAAACAACTAAAAAATGATATGGTTAGTGCTTTCCGCAGTGAGTTAGATGCTTTATAAAGTAAAACACAAATTGTTGAATACAAAAGGGCAAAAGTTGTTTAGGGATACAGTGCGACAAACCTCTTCACTTAGTCAAATCTTTGCCAGATTTTTCTGGTAAACAAGACAAATATGTCGCCTTGCGAGAGGCGGCAGCATTCGCTTACGAGGTCTTTGAACCTTATGATGGCAGTTCCAGGCACTTCCGTGCAATTGGTGTTATAAGAAATAAGATCAAAGGCACGACCAGTGCAACTTTATCATCTTTAAATACTGTGTTAAATTTCAAAGCTATTATAGCCAGACTAAACTTTACTTATGCTGACAAAACGCCAGTACGCGTTATTTTACAGAAACTCGGTACTCTTAGACAAGGAGAGCTATCCTTGCTAGAATACTATGACGAGGTAGAAAAAACTTTAACATTACTCACTAACAAAAAAATCATGACAAATGATCCTGCAGCGGCATCTGTTTTAAATTAGCAGTTCAGAAAGTACATATGCATTACATTCCTTCGTTGCTGGCCTTAACAAATCTCTTAATTCTGTAGTGTTTTCGGCTCAACCCGAGGATTTGCCGTCAGCTTTGTCCTTAGCCCAAGAGGCTCAGGAGCAGGACACTGTTAATAATGATTACCGGTCCCTGGCTGAGGAAAATGCTCACGCATATGAAGAAGATAAAGAAGAGCAATGATTCTTGTAATTTTTTAGGAATAAGTCCTTTCTCCCGTTCATCGAACAGGATATGGGAGGAGGCTTAATTCTTAAGTTACTAATCGATACCGGTGCCTCAACAAATTATATCAATCCTTTATCCACCTTAAAGAATGTCTTACCCGTGGAAAAATCTTTTCAGGTTAAGTCCATCAATGGGGGCACACAGATTACAAAAAAATGTCTGATTAAATTGTTCAATAAAACAACCTTTTTCTTCATATAACCAACTCTTAAAGATTTGGACGGTATAGTGGGACTTGGCCTGCTTATGCAAGTTGACGCACAACTTGATATAAAAAACGGTATCATTAGGTTGAAAGACGAAATTCGGTTGCTTAACTTTAAACCGTGCCCCTAAGTAAATTTCACACAGGTCGATGACTGTGACGTACCTTTGTCTATAAAAGAATCGTTCGATATCATGATCAAATTTAGATCAAATACATTTGCAGACCCAAACGAGTCGCTACCCTACAATATAAAAACTGGGCCTACCATACGAACAGATTTGAGCTGGTGTCCTCAAAGTTATACCCAATGGGTGTAGCAGACTTTGTCAATCATCAACAACATCATTCGACGATCAAGATCATCAATAAACCTATTTGGGTTGTTAATAAAAAAAGGTGTCGATCAATTCGGTCATAAAAGGAAAAGAATGGTCTTAGATTTCAGGAAACTGAATCAAAACACCGTTAGGGATAAATACCTAATATCTCTTCAATATTGGCAAACATTATTCAATATTTTACAGCACTGGACCACCACTCCACCAAATAGAACTAACGGTAATGGATAGAGAAAAAAACGCTTTTTCCGTAAGCTATGGGAAGTATGAGTTTTGAAAGATGCACAGAGCATATTTCAGAGGGCTATTGATGATGTCCTCCGTGAGGAGGTCGGATAAACCTGTCATGTCTATGTTAATGAAGTGATCATATTTTCCAAAAACAAAGATGACCTCGTAAAGCATATTTTAAAAAACCTCGAAGACGCTATCATGAGAGTGTCTCAAGAAAAATCCAAGTTCTTTAAACAGAGCGTTACCCCTTTTTGTACTTAGATCATTTCTATGGTTATTTAATTAATATAGGTGTTTTATTAAGGGATTCGATAATATCGCCAAACCCCTAACGGACGTGTTGGCGAAAATAAGTGCTAATCACTCGAGGAAAGTGATTATTGAACTAACTCAGAAAGATGTCGTTTTGGGATACAAACCTGGCAAGGAGCATAGGGAAATAGTAACGGCAGAACATAACCGTGCCCACCGAGCGGCACAAAAAATGTTAAGCAAATATTGCGTGACTTTTTTTGTCCTAACATGTCCAAATTAACAGCAGAAATCGTTGCAAATTGTAAAGTCTGCTCGAGGGCTAAGTATGATCGACATCCAAGAAAACAGATGTTGGGCGAAACGCCAAGAACGCAGGAGAACGTTTACACATTGATGTATTTTCTACAGATCAAAAATACTTTCTAACGTGTGTTGATAAATTCTCAAAGTTTGCTGTGACTCAGCCGATTTGCTCAAGAGCAATCGTAGACATCAAAAATCCAATCATGCAACTTATAAATATTTTTCCTAAAATGAACACTATTTATTGCGACAATGAAAGGTCTCTAAATTCGGAGACGATAAAATCTATCTTGTCCAAATCTAACATCCGAATTGCAAATACACCTCCCTCCCACAGTGTTTCAAACGGTCAAGTCGAAAGGTTTCACAGCACTGTAGCAGAAATTTCTTACCTAGGACACACAACGAACGTGACAACGAAACCAGACTGACACTAAGCTTATTTAAACAGGACCACATACGGAACGTTCTACTCACTGACCTTTGACTCATCGACACACTAAATACGACTCTTATAGCAACCATAGAGACGCACGTAGTATAAACTTGCTGGGGACAGCTCTGAAGGTTGTAGCAGGGACTCCTGATTTCGATGACTGGGAACAGATTAAGTTTAGGCAAGCGCAACATACCGATTCAGAAAACCGACAATTAGAATTAAACACTAACTGAAATAGTTAAATCAATTGGCAAAACAGATGAAATTGACTCGAATCACCTGTATGAAACTATTCTAGCAAATAATAGAACGCTTATCACAGACGTACAGAACTTAATTCTTGCCGTAAATAACTTTAAAAAAAAAACTTGATCAGCAAACAACGCTGATGTTAAGGAGACATTTAAGCGCTTCACTAATATTATATTAGCATAACAGATGTATTAGAAGTAGCTTTTATCAAAACATTTCAAAGTAATGACATTTTGTATTTCCTAATTAAGTATCCCATACCTAAGTTAGTATGTAAAAAAAATAAATATATTTTCAGTACAACAAAATTCTGGACTTCGAAGACACAAACATCGTCGCTGACTGCGGTACGGATATCTTTGCGGTTGGCGAATTAAGCAGTTAGCACCACGTTCTGCAAAAACCTGGAAACACCGCAGCAACGAATGGTTGAAACCCTAGCGCAATGCAGCACTCGCACTGGCCATCTGGATAGGCTGGTTGTAAAAGACGACGGCGCTCTGCGTCGTCAATCTCCGGAACCTACCTGGTGAACTTTCACCAATAACGAGACACGCTACACCAACAACTATGGTGTCTTTAGGAAGAAACCGGTGGTTTCTGCTGTCACTCAGATCAACGTGACCAAGCACCGGGAACACATGAGCTTGCCCCTCCTGCATAAGATTAGTCTGACGAATTTGCCACACATTGGTCGAATACAATCCATGTTGACCTACAGACCCATATGGAGCTGCGGAGTCAAATTTACAGCCGTCATGATTTGCCTGGTACTGGCCAACAACGCACGAAGCTCCGGGAACGAAGCGAGTTCATCAAGAACCTACAGACAAACACTAGGAAAACAAAGGAAGCTGAGGGAGGAGTTAACACAAGCTAAACTGAATCGGATCAGCCGGATGCGCGTGCACAAAGTTGCGACACCCAACGGCGGAGTAACTTGATCCGCACAAATAGCAGCCGGCGAAGAAGGTCACAGTCAGCAGATCCTTAAGCCAACGAGCGTTCTGCCGTGACGCTGCTGAGTATCCATAGCTTTGTTTGGCTTTTAAATGTAAGCTTATGTACTAACTTAAGAGAACCATGAACAGATCCAAACGGATCATAATAAAATATAAATAAATCGAATACTACTTTGTTAATTTATACCATGACCAGAAGACGTTAGAAATTAACAGGACAAATAATAAAACAAGATAGAGCACTATACTCCAGTTTCCCGACTATCAGATACCCGTTACTATGCTATTGGAAGTGCGAACGAGAAATTTTAATATTTTTCCAGCAATTTGACAAGAATTGTACGAATTTGACCAAGCTGAAATTCGCTTACTGCTGATATCCACTGCTACCTATTAACTTGGCGATAGACAGCTAAAAGGGCAGTCTTGAAACGGATAACAAGGCGAACAAAACTAATCAAAAAAGCGGTGGTTATATACTAACATTTAATAATTTAACCATTGGTGTGAGTCGAGGCACATCATAATAAAATACCTCTTAAACGGTTAAAAGTAAATAATGATATCAACAAAAAGCTTTAAATTGATATTGTCTTAACAATTAATAACAGGAGAACAGACTCAAAGCATCATAAGAAATAATAAAAATGATCCCGTAAATAGGAAAACTTATCTAGCCTATTATAAAGAGCGCCTTTCCAGCTTAGGTGTGTGGACATAATGGCCGCAATTCCATGCATTGAACAAATAATTAATGAATCGTCTTTAATCATTATACAAAAAATGTGGTATTTAAAAACAAATGTTACGGTAGAAGCAGATTGTCTTATTCGCCGTTTATCCCTAACAGAAACCAGCTATTCAACAGCAGCCGACCTAACCAAATTTTACTCAGGACTGGAAAATTCCAGCTCTGTCCCACCCACAATTTGGAAAACCAGGAAAAATGTATATTTTCCTTGGCGCACAACACTTTGTGACCTCATGCAAGCTGAGTGCCTGAAATAAAAAAATGGATTACGAAGGAAGAAGGAAGGAAGAGATTACCAAGCTTGAATGGATTGTAGCGTCAAAATCATCAATACTTACAGAAGGAGAAAAGGCTGACGTACAACTCGCACAGTTTTGGGAACGTGTGAATTTCCAACCTGAAACAAAATGCTATTCCCCAAAAAAAAAAGGAGTGTGAATCTCATTCTCAACATTACTTTCAGGAGGCCAAAAATGTATGGTCAAATTCCTGTTTTTGGAAACTACTTCAGCGCTGTGGGAGTCGTGACGTTGCCATGCGAAGGATGGCATCGCCACCGCCCAAAACTGCCACGCCCACACTTTGGAAAAATGTTTTGATATTTTTTCATATTTTTGTATGTCTTGTAAATTTATCGCAATTTGCCAAAAACCGAAAAATGTCACGGGTATGTAACGGGTATCAGATAATTGGGAAGCTCGACTAAAGCGAGTGACCGTGCCGCAGTGAAACTGACTACCATATATATATATATATATGGGTTCCGTTTAACTCGTACGACGACTTTGTATTATTATTATAAATGGTTATTTTATTATTAATTTTTAGCAAAACATGTGTTTAATGAGTTTACAAAAGTGTGTTCGTTCAATGTGTTACGCCTGAGATCTCGGCACCAACTGGACTTGTTAATTACATTGATCTCAATTCTCTCACGTTCTTAAAAGCGACAACCGCTCCGTGCCTCTCGGGTTACTCGCTCTTGGTTTGTTTCTGATTCTTACATTCGTCCCTCCTAACTGTGTGTTCGTTCCCTAAATCTTTTATGAACTTAGGTACAGTGGTACAGTCTCTACCTTTCTAAACATCATATCTGCCAAGCCTGTGAACTATTACTACTTTGTAAGGTCTAAGAAACTTTTCTTTGAACTTTTTGGGCTTTTGGGCTCGGCATTGTTTATCAATTGCTGAACTTTACCTACATGCTTATACAAATTTCCAGGGTTCCCTAGGTGCATCTTTGACAGGATAGGCATCAAGATCTTGTGCTGTGAAAGCTGCACCACGGTCACGTATCTTCTCTATGAGAGTAATTTCGTGCTTAATGCGCAGTGTTACATGAGATATTTAATTCGCTGTAAGTTCCAGTTCGCGCAGGATCCGAAACAGTTTTACAATTTCGTTAACGCTAAGCGCAAAACAATACCTTCCCATTCCCACTATAAACGAAAGCTCACAGCTTTAAGATCTTTAGCGTCTTAAGGCAGTCTATTCGCCAGCAGTACCCTTGTGCAAGCCTCTGCTAAAACTGTTCATCATATCTCTGGAATCTTTGCAGTTCCCCAATATATGGCAGGAGTTCTTTGTGATTCCTCTCCACAAAAAAAGGTAACAAATTTGATGCAAGCAATTACAGAGGAAGCTCGAAATTTTCACCTATCCCAAAGCTTTTTGAAAATGTTATCACTCCCCATTTGCAGCACTTATGTATGTAGGTCAAATATATCACCATGTCAACATGGTTTTTTGAAACCCAGATCAACAACCACTAACTTTTTGGAGCTAACCCCTGGTAATCAAGGCTTCAAAAGCAATCGTTAAACAGATGTCATCTACACTGACTTTAGCAAAGAATGTGTAGTTATGTCACCAGTATAAGGAAATTTGTCATTTGGATTAAAAATCCGATCTAGATAGCTTTCAAATATGGTGCCGTGATAACTTACTAAACTTGAATTGCTCGAAAAGTAAAGTTATGACCTTCTGTCGTGTCAATCCAGGACAAGCGACTTACACTTTAAGTGGGTGCTCTTTGGACAGAATAACACGGGTAAATGATCTTTGCGTTCTTCTGGACCCTAAATTAAAATTTTCAGACCATATTTCGGCTGAAGCACCGGCTTGGAATCCACAATATGTAGTTCACTCGGACCGCATTGAATATATTCAAAAGATTTTCTTACTGCTTCCCATGCGGCGCCTAATTGGGATTTAAATAGGTTTATTCGTGGTGAAGTTCATAGTCCCGAGTTAGTCCGCTAAACTTCTCTGTTCTAAGCAGATACACTAGAAACTACATACGTTAATCTTAAATCATTGTAGATTTAACTATAAGTTGCATGAACCATAAAGAGTATTCTCGCAAATCGAGCCGTACGATGCACGGCAGCGCCCCTCGGTCGGTTAAGCGGCAGGTGTTAGCCGCCCTACGTCTTACTTGGTGACATCTAATATATTTTCTGTTTGTTTTTAGACATTCTAAAACGTTTTCTAAAATTCTCCACAACTACCTCTTTCTCGTATTTAATGAAGTCCTGTCTTGCTTTACATGTGATCGAATTTTCCGATTTCATTCCATTTGAATTTTCAACTGCCTCATAGTCCTGGCTTGGTATAATTACATTGGGATCTGAATAGATAAGATGTCGGCAGGACGCTTTGAACGCTTTTGTGACCGGGTTAAAAAAATCATTCCGACATGTAGTTCTTTCAGCTGCGCCCAATGATTTGCCATCAGCATAGGCCGTGGCTTAACGGGCAGAGTCTTGAACAAGCCTGGTTCATTGCAAGCTTTAATAAAAATGTAGAAGAAAAATCTTAGAATTCGAAAAACTGTCGCCAGAGTAACCGTTTTCATAACACCCCTCAAGGTAATAACCACAACAACTCCCAATGTGCTTTTAAGAGAAACCAAAACAATAATGCACCGGGCACTAAGTAGTAATCAATCATAAAGACTCTCAATTTTCTAAAAACCAAGGAAATAAAGGCCAAACGCAAAAAAACAATGAATCAAATAATCCTCGAATAGGCTATACGCAATTGACCTCGATCCCACATCACGTTCTAACTTTAGGGGCGAGCAGACAGCTCGCAGTCATCAATGGTTGAACCATACGACTCAAGAACAGTCAAATAACTAGGAGAATACAGTAAAGTCATCCTACGAAACAGCGAAAATCAAGGCAGATGACACGTCCGATTCCGTACCATGTAATTTTTTAGGGGAACGTCCCTGCTCCCGTACATAATTCGTACGATAGCGGGGCGGTAAATTAGATTACTGTTGAATACAGGAGCCTCCAAAAATTGCATAAAACCTCTAGCACAATTAAAACACTTTAAACCGGTGGAAACAGCATTTGAAGTCACGTCAATTGATGGTCATACAAAAATAGAACAAAAGTGTCTGATCCATCTATTCAATGTTAAGTCATACTTTTTCTTGTTAAACAATCTGAACGGATATGATGGAATTGTCGGACTGGATGTGCAAAAAAGGGTCAATGCAAAAATCGATCTAACAAAAAACATCATCGAGCATGATCATGGTTCGGAACAAATTTTTTACTCAAAATGCAAAAACGTAAACTTTATTAACATCGATGACGTGGACGTGCCAAACGACGTCAGCGAAGATTTCAAAAAGATGATCAAAAAAAGATCAAAAGCCTTTGCGGACCCTAACGAGTGCTTCCCCTTTAACATAAGTACGGTCGCCACGATTCGCACTGACGGGGAACCCGTATATTCTAAACTTCACCCATACCCGATGGGTACAGCCGATTTCGTCAATACGGAGGTTAAACAACTTCTAGCAGACGGAATAATAAGGCCATCCCGGTCGCCTTATAATAACCCATGACAAGTATCCTATACCATCCATATCGACCATACTGTCGAACATTGGAAAAGATCAGTACTTCACGACTTTTAATCTGAAGCGGAGCGCGATCGAGAAAAGACCGCTTTTTCGGTCAACAACGGGAAGTATGAATTCTGCAGGCTTCCCTTTTGTTTAAGAAATGCCCCGAGGAGGAATTAAAACTTCACCTGAATAGGTTACCCAAATTTTGACTTGACCACTGACGTCTCTTGAAGCGGCTTAGGGGATGTTCTTTCACAGAACATGATTTCTCGGCAAGCAGCCGAGAAGTTAAACATCTTCACCGTCCATCAACCACTTACCGGTTCAACGACAGATAAAAATCCGAATCCCAGGCTGAAAAGGTGGAAAGCGTTTGTTGATGAACATAACGCACAAGTGTTCTACAAGCCGGGAAAAGAAAACCACGTAGCCGACGTCTTGTCGCGGCAAAACGTAAATGCATTAGATAATTATACACACGTTGACCTACACTGTAGAGTCAACAGTAAAACCTGTAAACTGTTTCAGGTACCAAATAGTGATCGAACAGGCGGATTTCCCGTCTATAAAGTCAATTATCCTTTTTAAATCAAAAACGCGTCACAATGTGCGATTATTATTATTATTGTTATTCACACCGCACAACATTGCGTCACTCATTGCGTCAATGCAATCCACTGCGAGCTATCTATACTCGCCTTCATTCAGCACGATTTAATCGTCGCTTTTCCCTTGACGACATTTAGACATTGTAAGAGGTTGGTCATTGATATAACAAACAGTACCGAACAAAGGGAAATTATTTCCGTGGAGTCACAATAGAGCAGGACAGGAAAACGTAAAACTACTTCATGACTACTTTTTCCTTAAAATGGGCCAACTAGCGGCAGAAATCACAGCAAATCGCAGAACGTGTTCCAAATACAATACAAAATACAATCGTCACCCAGTGCAACAAACAATAGCGGAAACACCAATTCCCGATTATACAGGGAAAATTATCCACATAGATATATTTTCAACTGATCAAAAGCATATTTATAGTCCAACCAATCGGTTCAAGACCAATCTTAGATATCAATACTCCGATACTACAACTAATAAATCTGTTTCCCAAAATAAAAACAGTTTACTGCGACAATGAAATGTCTATCAACTCACAAACCATACGAACCATCCTAGAAAATAGGTATGGTATACAGGTCTCAAATGCGCCCCCGTTGCACAGCACATCTAATGGCCAAGACTTTTTTTTTTTTGTTTTGTTTTCGCGCGAGTCCCACGGCCACACCTTCCGCCCAACCGACCGAGGGACGCTGCCGTGTATCGTACGGATCGAATCGCGGGAAGATAGACGCGATATAGAAGACAGTAAAGGACGAGGAAATATATGTATACTAGTAGTAATATCTAAGAATTCGTTAAGTACGTTAGTATTGATCGCTTTAAAAACGGCAGAGAGTCAGAATTAGAGATAATAGGATAGAATCTATTATAGTCAGAACTTAATACTCTGTAGGGATCATGCAACTCATAGTTAAAACTACGATTTAAAATTAAAGGTACGTAATTTCTAGTAAATCTGCTTGGAACAGTGAAGTTTAGCCGACTAACCAAGTCGGGACTATCCACTTCACCACGAATAAAGTTAAAAACAAGAGAGAACGCTATAGTCGAGTTCCCCGACTATCTGATACCCGTTACTCAGCTAGTGGAAGTGCGAACAAGAGTCTTTAACACTGACAGTTTTTGGCGGCTTGTGGGCGTAAGAGTGAGCGTGGCAAAACATTTTTTGGCAAATCGATAGAAATTTACAAGTCTGATACAAAAATGAAAAAATATCAAAACCTTTTTCAAAAGAATGTGCGTGGCAGTATTAGGCGGTTTGTGGGCGTTAGAGTGGGCGTGGCAACATGAATCGACAAACTTGCGCTGCGTCTATGTCCCTGGAGTCTGTATGCTTAATCTCAACTTTCAAGCTTTTGTAGTTCCTAAGATCTCGACGTTCATACGGACAGACGGCCAGACGGACAGACGGACATGGCCAGATCGATTCGGCTACTGATCCTGATCAAGAATATGTATACTTTATATGTTCGGAAACGGTTCCTTCTGCCTGTTACATACTTTTCAACGAATCTAGTATACCCTTTTACTCTACGGGTATAAAAAGACTGTTCCAAGCATCGTTCTACGGTTAGCTAAGGAGGGTAAGTTAATTAACATTAATCTACTCGAATAAGGAGGTAATGTAAGGTTTGCATCCCAATTAAGGCGCCGTAAGGCAAAAAGTAAGAAGTTCTTTTGAACCGATTCAATGCGGTCCGAGTAAACTTCATATTGTGGACTCCAAACAGGTGATCCATACTCGAGGATCGGACGGACTAGACAAATAAATAAGGTTTTGGTCATGTAAGGATCATCAAATTCCTTTGACCACCGTTTTATAAAACCAAGCACACCCCTGGCCTTATTGACAATAGACGAAATATGGTCTGAAAATTTAAGTTTAGGGTCCCGAAGAACACCAAGATCATCAACATGTGTTATTCCGTCCAAAGAGCACCCACTTAAAGTGTAAGTTGCGTGCATTGAGTTGGCACGACAAAAGGTCATAACTTTACACCTAGAGCCATTTAAGTTTAATACGTTATCACGGCACCAGGTTTGAAAACAATCTAGATCGGATTGTAAAGCCAAATTGCGAGATATGTCCTTATATTGCAAGCATAATTTTACATCATCAGCGTACATTAGTACACGCGAATGATTTATTATTAAGGGAATGTCGTTAATAAATAAGGTAAAAAGGAGCGGACCTAGGTGGCTCCCTTGTGGGACGCCCAATGTGACTCGGAGAATACAAGAAAGAGAATTTTTAAAGAGGACCCGTTGCGTCCTGCCATTCAGATAACTTAGAATCCAATTTAGGAGATCAACAGGGAAACCTAATAAATCAAGTTTTTTTATTAAAAGTGAATGATTAACGGAGTCGAATGCTTTACTAAAATCCGTATAAATGACATCTGTTTGAAGATTATTTTTGAAACCCTGTACTACGAAGGAGGTTAGCTCCAGAAGGTTAGTAGTTGTTGATCTGCGTTTCATGAACCCATGCTGACATGGTGAAATAATTGACCTACAAAGGTGCTGCAAATGAGGAGTAATAACGTTTTCAAAAAGCTTAGGGATAGCAGACAATTTGGAGATTCCTCTGTAATTGCTTGCATCCTTTTGCTACCTTTTTTATGGAGAGGGATCACAAAGGACTCCTTCCATATTTGGGGGAACTGTGTAGATTCCAGAGATAAGTTAAACAGTTTTAGTAGAGGTTTGCACAAGGCTTCCGCACAGAATCTAAGCACACAGCCAGGAATTCCGTCGGGACCTGGCGAATAGACAGGCTTAACTCGCTGAAGATCATAAAGCAGTGAGCTTTCGTTTAAAGTGGGAAAGAATATTAAATGTGACTTTGATACCGCGTAAGAGTAAGGTCGTTCGGAATGAGGTAACGTAGAATATGTGGTTTGAAAAAACTTGGCAAGTAGATCGGCTATTGCCTGATCCGATGTTACCGAAGTATTTTCAAAAAGGAAGAGTAACTAGTTGTTTTGCGCTTAGTGTTAACGAAATTATAAAACTGTTTGGGATCCTGTGCGATTTGGAACTTACAACGGTTAAAATAATTCTTATAACACTGAGCATTAAGCACGGTAAAATCTAACCGAGCACTTACATATTTAAAAAATATAGGTTGAGAACCGGTATTTTTAAATTTTATATAAAGTCTGGACTTAACATTTCTTAGATGTGTCAACTCTTTATTAAACCAAGGAGGTTTGTTAGAGGTAGACGGATAGTACATCGGAACACAAGAGCTGAAAAATGATTTAATTGCAGTTTAAACAAGAGAGAACGCTATAGTCGAGTTCCCCGACTATTAGATACCCGTTACTCATCAGTTAAATTTAAAAAACAATAAGTATGCCTTCGTATATGTACGTAATTTTTCGCCGCTCGAATTAGCTTCCGATTAAAATTTTTAAATCGGTACCCAGGGAACACCACGTGGAGGCCGTTGAGTTACAACGGGGTCGTTTAAACCAAAATCAATTTTGGGGACCTACGAGTCGACTTGAGTTTTCAAACTTTGGAAAATTTATAAAACTCCATGTTCCCAAAAAATTTTGTTTGTCCGTAGCACACGGAGGCATAGATATTATTATTATTAAATTAAATATTTAAAAATGAATTATTAAATTAAATTAAATTATCACACTTATTTAAAAATATTAATGTTTTTTCTTAGGTTTTTGTTTTTATTTATTTTGTTTGTTGTTTTTTTTTTAATTAAATTAAATTATCGGACTTATTTAAAAATATTATTTTTTTTAAGTTTTTTTGTTTTTAATTTAATAATGAATACATCTAATAACTAAAAAAATTTAATTAAATTATCAGACTTATTTAAAAATATTAATTATTTTTGTAGGTTTTTTTTTGTTTTTTGTTTTTTTTTTGGGGTTTTTTTTTTTTTAATTTAATAATGAATACATCTAATATCTAAAAAACTTCAAAAATATATACTTATTTAGTTTATATTTAATTAAATAACTACAATACCTACTCTGCCTCCCTAACGCTAACTAATATACCACTGTGGTAACTATATGTGGTCTCAAATGTGCGCGCAGTGGCCCGATTATCGAAAATATTTGAAAACGCCCAATCAATATGCGTATTGCAATTGGTTGTCGACGAATCCAAATCTAGCAAAGAACCAAAACCCTTAACATCTACTAAAAAATCGAAAATTTGCTTGCAGCAGCCAGAGATGGAGTGGAGGCACAAGTTAAAATCTCCTAACACTAAACAATTACTATTTAAAAATGTGTTCTGCTGAAATAACTCCTTAAATTCAGTTTCAAACTTCTTTAAGGGATAGGTCGGACTTTTATATAAGACAAGAATCCCTAAAGATCGGTACTTAAAGATAGCAAACTCATACACTGAAGAGGCTAAATTTGAAATATTTGAAAAAAATCGACCACTTGAGCGAAGACTAACATTCTCAAATAGTTCGTTTCGAATAAAAACGAGAATGCCTCTTTTTGGTCGGGCTCCGCTACCTACTGACTGGCAATCTAATCTCACTGCTGTGGTAAAGCCAGGAACTTCGTATATTTCATTTGAGTATGTTGATGCTTCAACGAAGCACAAAAGAGAAGACCTAAGCATTAGACGATCGGAACAAACATCGCTTATGTGGCAGTGTAAACTTTCCGTATTATGGAAAAAATATGAAGATTCGGAATATTGATTAAACAATCGAAATGGGTATTTAGTAGCTTAGTGGAACGCAAGCTCGGAGCTCTGCTTCTGAAGCTGAATCTTGGGCGGATCTTGGGGGGACAAAAGGTCCAATAATGAAAAGACCTGCCGCAGTTGTGGCTCTACTACAGGCTACATACAGCGCAGCTCTCTGCATGCTGGAGTTAGTGTGAACTACCACTTTACTGTACGTAGCGCCTTGACTTTTATGAATAGTTATTGCTTCTGCAGGAACCACTGGAAACTGCTTTCGGTCAATTGTAGTTGCCTGATTAGAATTAATTTGAAAACTTTTTATAATTTTCGAAATCGGCGTCCATGAATGCTTTCATCTAAAAATTGTATCCAAAGAAGATCTGGAGTGTTGGACGTACTGAAGCCTATCTCTCTAAGGACACCAGTGGCTCCGTTTACGAGACCATCTGATGTATCTACATTGACCGTCATCATGTATTTGGCAGTGGTTTTTAAAGTGAGCGAGGTACACAATCCTTGCGTCTCAGATGTTTTTAGGGACCTAGCTTGTTCCAGACATCTGTTCCTCTGCTCTAAGCTTATTTGAGCGGACTTAACTGAGTCAAAAGCTTCCGAGAGAAATTGAGCAGTGGGTATCGAGTTAAGCTTCTCCCTATTGTACCGATCTGTGTCCTGATTACTTGTAAAGAGGTGAATTGAGTTATTTGGAATTCGACTTTCATCGGAAATTCTAGATCTAAGCAAGCTAATATCATCAGACGTCATTTGGCCGGATGCCATGTTATTAAGTGCAATTGCAAAAGGTTGGTCATCTCGCTGTCGCATTATCTCTGTGAGTTCAAAAAACCTAAAAGGACTCCACAGATACGATCCAAATATAGCACTGTATGGATCATGCGACGGGGCCTGAAAAATCCAGCGATCACATACAGGCCGCAACTGTCTAAGATCGCCGAACACGATAACCGAAATACCTCCAAAAGGAGTTTCAGCATTAGAAAATATTTGCTTTAGGCGAGAGTCCAAATGAGAAAACATTGTTGCACCGATCATAGAAATTTCGTCTATTATAAGAATTTTAAGATCAATAAATCTTGAACGAAGGGTATTCAACAAATCAGGACTTAAACTTCTAAATGCGGACCCAGCCTGATTTACAGGGAGAGAGAACATGGAATGAAGAGTGGATCCTCCGATTCCAAAAGCAGCTTTGCCTGTGGGAGCACACAGTAAAATTTTTACCGAAGTTGGGTCGCATCCTACTCTACCATTATACTCCTTGGATAGGGACTGAAATAACGTTGATATTAATCTACTTTTGCCGACACCTGCTCCGCCACCTACGAACTCATAAAAGGTTCGATTTGTCCTTGCATTATGCAAGACATGAGTAAGGAAAGTTTTTTGCTCCAAATTTAGTGATATAACTAAATTGGCTAAGTTTAAAGGGGATATAAGTGGCGGAAGCTTTATAACCCGCATATTGCTATCCGTATCAACATCTAACAAATTGTTGTTTAAGTTTAAAACATTAATTTGAGAAGATATTTCAGGAATAGCTAATGCCCTAAACTCCTCATTATGTTCGACCTCCTCTTCTTCATTCTCTTCTATACTATCTGCTTCCATGGCCCTTCTAAGCGCGTCTTCCAAACTATCTATGGCATTATACTTTTCAAAGTTGGCTTTAATAGCCTCCTCATTCTCCTTATAAAATTCCTCGCAATTTCTTTGATTTAAATATACCTGTTCGTTTCGCCACGGAGAAAAGAGCATAACTAATGATCTAAAATAGTTAAACCTATCTGTATTAATATTAAATGGCCTATACCTACTAGCCCTATTTCTTTCCCTAATAAAACCGCTTCCATCTCGGAGCGGAAAATATACATCTCCTAACACGTCATTGCCTTCTTCAGTTTCATCGTCACTATTTGCCCTCTGACGAGTACTTCTACGGCTTTTCGAAAACTCAAAATTTGCTATAAAAATCGGCTAAACACAGGCCTTCATGGAAATCTGGTCTTTGTTCGTATCTATCCAGCAATCCTTTCAGAAATATGTCAGTTGAATTCTGAGGCATATTTTGAAGGTCGCGTGTAGGTCTAAGCATACGAACTCGTTGTTCTGGAGGAAAGGTGTTGATATGAACGCACTTATTACTTGCTTCGGACAACGCCATTCCCAGACAACAATACACGGCTTCCTGAGCAGATATCTCAGTGCCTGAAATAAACTTGTGACCGAGATACTGTAGCTTTTGTCGAATGCTTGAATTGCCTCTTCTAATGTTATTAGCTGCTTCTCGCATTAACTTCGAAATACCCCGTTGGGATTTGTTTATATAATTAATAATGTAGCTACAGCAAGCAAAAGGGTCCAAAATTAACTGGATATCCATATTTGCCCTTTGCATAGAAAGAATGTGTTTATTATAAGCATTTACTTGAATTTCTGCAAATGTTCTCTTCAGAAAAATCTGTGGTTTTTTCAAACTAGACCTAATAGCATAAATGTAGTCCTCGTAACTGAGGCTCACATGGTTGTGAGAAAGAAAATTTTCAAATATGCTTAAATGGCTAATCATGTCATCTGCATGATTGCGAAGTAGAAAATCTCGAATTTTTTTGAAGTTTTCGTGATGAAGAGAATTTTGAGTTGCTTCGGGAAGTGGATTTAAAATTTCCGTCTGGGGCATTGGAGGGTATGGAATACCGAAACGACAAATAGATTGTCCACGCACTTTTTTAAGACACGAATGCCCGTGCTTATGCTTTTGGTATTCAATATACTGATGATCAATGAAGGCTATTACAGTGCGTATAGACTCTTCATTGTTTAAATCCACTTTTGGGGCATCTTTCAGCCAAAACATGCCGTGAATATGAGGCGAACCTCTCTGTTGAAACTCAACTCGCCAGTAATAGGTAGTAACGAAATTACTTCCAAAGACACCCCCTGGCTTTTTCATAAGTTTTAAAACTTCTCTATATCTGTAATCAAAATATCTAGCGCACGTCACTGGGTCTGTTCTTATAAGGCGCGCCTTTTCCCTAAACTGCAAATTTGAAGCTTCTTCTTCACTTATATTAACCCTATCTACATTGCGCTTGAGCTGTACTAGCAGCTCTGGCCCACCTAGTTTCAGCGGCCGATAAAGTTATGAAAAAAGTTGGCAGTCCAAATTGGCGAATCATGGCATCTTCCCAGTGAGCAGGAGACGTGCGAATGTCCCTAAGGATCCTATATCCCTCATCATGACAAATGAGGTTGCCCATAAAATCTTCATTTAGGACGTTAGCAGCTGTTATGGCACTGGAGGCACTCCGCTTACGTAAGCAAGTTGAAATATTATTTCGAATTTTTATTAATTCCAACTTCTTATAATTGAAGAATAACTTATCAGTTCGACAACCTCGTCTACCTACATTCCTGAGTTCAGATCTAACTATGGTTGTGTAGCTTTCTGAAGATGGTCTTTTTACGCCAGCATATATGCTAGGGAATGCCAGTTCTTCAGAATCCACGTCGAGAATTACGTCGAGAGGCTTTTGGCCCTCACCTGGAGCTATTGTAATTCTCGTCATTCCTACAGTATGTGTCTGGTTATTCTCAAGCAAAGTTTCTTGTCCTCCAGGATTTAGTTCTTCGGCTTCTGTATTCTGATCAGAATTACGCGCCTCCGAATTTTCATCCTCCTGCTGGATGCCTAGTTGTCCCTCTACAAAGGCTACATCAGCTTGAGATGCTATGAATGGAACAGTTTCGGATGTGAAGTCAGAGATCCACTGCTCGTTAACTGACACATTGTGCTTTCTATAAAGCTCTGTATTAACTAAATACCTAATAGCGTCAGCAATTTTGGCAGGCCGTATGGTTTCTGCCATGAAATCATGTCCGTATTCCATTCTTCGTTTGAGGTGGAGCTGAATTACCTCAGCCTCATTGAAAGCTCGTGGAAGAGACGTCACGATATTGCTTACTGGAATAGGGACAGTCACAACTGCTGCTTTAATAGCACTTTGACGCTCGTGACCTATTGACTTAATTATCATAAATGGAAGGCGAGGTGCATTCCGAAGATTTTCTGCTTCCCTATTTGCACTAAGGTTTCTATAATGACTAACTCTTTGACTTATATTTCTAATTGAATCGATCGTTGCTTGTCGAGCAGCTAATCGTGCACTTCGTCGAGCAAGTGTATTTCTCACCTGCTCGACTGCCCTGCGATCCCTACCGGCCCTAGCCCTAGCTCTGTTAGCCCTATCACGCTCTCTTTCTAATAAGCGTTCCTGTGTATCTCTTGGCAGTGCTCGACGCAGGGTATTTGCTTCTTGCTCACCCGCGCAGTACACGATATCCAAGCGCCTTCTTCTATGGCTGGCAGTGTTTTGTTCCTGCTCCACAGCTCGATTCTTGCTATTTTGTCGCCTTGCAGAAGAGTATTGGCTGCTTGCTCAATTGCGCGAAGAGCGGGATCAAAACGTCTTATAGAATGGCGCCGAGTATTGGCTGCATGCTCAGCTGCGCGAAGAGCAGGATCCAAGCGCCTTTCCCTATGGCCAGCAGTATTTTGAACCTGCTCCACAGCTCGATTCCCGCTATTTTGTCGCCTTGCAGAACGACGTCGAGTATCGGCTGCTTGCTCAATTGCGCGAAGAGCAGGATCCAAGCGCCTTTCCCTATGGCCAGCAGTATTTTGAACCTGCTCCACAGCTCGATTCTCGCTATTTTGTCGCCTTGCAGAACGACGTCGAGTATCGGCTGCTTGCTCAATTGCGCGAAGAGCAGGATCCAAGCGCCTTTCCCTATGGCCAGCAGTATTTTGAACCTGCTCCACAGCTCGATTCTCGCTATTTTGTCGCCTTGCAGAACGACGTCGAGTATCGGCTGCTTGCTCAATTGCGCGAAGAGCGGGATCAAAACGTCTTATAGAATGGCACCGAGTATTGGCTGCTTGCTCAATTGCGCGAAAAGCAGGATCCAAGCGCCTTTCCCTATGACTAGCAGTATTTTGAACCTGCTCCACAGCTCGATTCTCGCTATTTCGTCGCCTTGCAGAACGACGTCGAGTATCGGCTGCTTGCTCAATTGCGCGAATTGCAGGTTCTAGACGCCTTTGAGAACGAAACTGAGAATTAGATTCTTGCTCAATTGCACGAACAGGACGATTCAAGCGTCTCGACCTTCGCGACACTGTATTGACGCCCTGTTCTGCATTCCTGACTAACGAATCTTCCCTACGCCTACGCTGATATACTGTATTTGCCACTCTCTCCACCTCTGCATATCCCTCATTTTCCCTATTTCTCAACAATTGCGTTCTGGCACGTTGAGAAGCAGTGGGTCTATTTAGACGAGGCATTTCTAGTAATTATATACACGACTTAATAAAGTATTTAGAAATATAATATTTAGAAATTATTATTTATTGAACACAGGAAAAAAAACTTAATAGAAAAATAATATTATAAGAATAAGTATTTAAAAATACTCAAGCTTATATTATTATTTTAAATATTAATATAATTTAATTAATAGTATTAGAAGTAAAAGTCTTTATAAAGACTAACGCTTGCAGCACTATTAAACAAATACGTATAAATATGTAAAATATGTATGTATAAAAATTATTCTTTTAAAAAGTATAATTCTTATATTTATATTAATTAACTGCGAAAAAAAGGAAATAATATGAAGTTAAGAAAAAGTCTATAAAAAGACTTTGGCTTAAATTATTATTATTAG
Source organism: Drosophila teissieri (assembly GCF_016746235.2). Classification (NCBI taxonomy): domain Eukaryota; kingdom Metazoa; phylum Arthropoda; class Insecta; order Diptera; family Drosophilidae; genus Drosophila; species Drosophila teissieri. Next base: position 671,358 of record NC_053032.1, read on the forward strand.
AACCAACCTAACCAAATTAATAGTATTATAAGTACAAGTCTTTAAAAAGACTTAAACTTTTAGTACTATTAAGATTATATACGCTAAGTACGTAAATGAATATAAATATAAAAGTAAGCTTATAAAAATGATTATAATTATATTAATGGGAAATTGTATAGAATATAATAAGATTAAATGTGAAAAAAATAATAATAAGTTAAGAAGTCTTTAAAAAAACTTAAAACTTAAATTATTATTATTTTAATGTATAATTATATAGTATAATAATAAAGTATAGTATTAATAGTATTATAAGTGCAAGTCTTTAAAAAGACTTGAACTTTTAGTACTATTAATTTTATATACGCTGAAAACGTATATGGATAAAAATATAAGAATAAGCCTTTAAAAAGGCTCAGTTCTTATATTAATATGGGTAGAAAAGCGTGGGCGATATAAGGATAAAGAAAAGTCAACTGCAAATTTGATACTTAGCAATGAGCGCAGCGACGAGACAGCAGCGGGCCAAACGGCAGCGTCGTCAATCGAAGCAGCTACAGCACTCACGACCGCGTTGTAATTTAACAATTTAATTTTACGTTAATGTATGCCACTTTTTATCAAAAAATTTAATCTTTACGTTAAAAATTAAGCTTAACACTTATTGGTTGGCAAAAAAACGTCAAGAACTGGAAAAATCAATTAAACATCGCACTCGGCTCTAAAAAGATGTTGTAATACGCAAATTTAGTCTTCGACTGACTCCCTTCTTCTTTATTTTCTTTTACTATTTACTTTTTCAAGAAAAGCGCGGGAAAGCACCGTAAGCTAAGAGCGAGTTCTTCCATTTAGATTTAACATTTTCTAAGAGCAATGCTCTTATTAAAATTACATTCTATTCAACACTAGATCAATATATATTGAATTATTGAAGAGTACCTGAGAAAAGCCAAATAACCATAACATATGATTAAAGGCGCCTGCTAGCTCATAAGAAAAACAAACTTTAAGCTTCTAGAATTAACTTGTATCTTACCAAATGGATATAGTTTAGACATATATTTTACTATAGTAAAAGAAGTTCAATAAGGGGTCAGAAAGGAAAAATGGCACATATTGATAATATTATGTTTTTTCAAAAACCGAGTTTCGCTCTTTATAAAGAGTGCGCATCGATTTCTATTTTCAAAGTGTCAACAAAGACGTCCGTCTCTCTCTAACATTAACCTGCCACGCACTTGTAAAAAACGTGGAAAAGCGCTCTAAGAGAGAGAGAAGCTAAGAGCGAGATTTAACACTAAAATTCTTTGCAACACTAGATCAATATTGTAAGGTAGCTTGTCGTGATCTCGGCCTAAAAGTAGGCACTTAATTAGGTCGTGCTTAAGGTCGGGAAAAATGTTAACTAGGCTGTCAGGAAGAGCATTTCTCCAACTGCAATTTTTGGAGTTCAGACTCGGGGTCCCGACCCGAAGCGGTAGCCACTGGGCATTAATTGATTTTATACCAGCGAGCGAGAAAGTGCGTCTGTGCTGTCCGAGAATAAAAGTGATCTCTCAAAAATACAGGAAAAAAAGAGAAATTCAACAATTTGATAATCCAACCAATTCAAACAAAACAAAACCCAGTGAATCGGAAAATCTATAATTTGATTAACTTTAGTGCCAACCCCTAGAGGGTAAGTTTTGTGCGTGTGCTGTGGCTCAGAATTTTTTTTTAAGGGCATACAATTACAGGTGGCACCTAGGAAAATAATTAATTTTCAAGAAAATAACCAATGCCAGTGCGACCAGTGAAGGAAACATAAATTTGCCGACCAGGAGGTCTAATTCTGGATTGCATCATACAGCAGCCACCGTTAAGCGCAGAAAAATGATTTAATTGAATTCATTAACATTATCTACATATATACCCATTTTTACCTTACACCGCTTCACACCTGACCGACTGCTTGTTAAGCAGATCAGCAAACAGTCAAGCAGATCAGCATAAGATATTCCGATAGAAAAAAATAAATTCACCTTATGTTAGGAAATTAATTTAAGTTATGTTGTAAGAGAATAGAATTCATTTAGGGCAATTCCTTCCTTTTCTTTCCTTCTCCCTTTATCCCATATTCCTTCCTCTTCCCACATGAGCGAAAGCCCGCCTAAAGTGGCGTGAGCACAAGAAGGAAATAAAAAGAGAAGAAAGAGTCCCGCAGTAGGAGAGCGGCTCAAAAGAGCAGATCAAAAAGAAATAGCTCTCTTAGAGTAAAAAGGCGGTGTAAGCTGTTTTCTCTTCCACAGGCAACCACTTGAAGCGCTTCATCGTGGGAAATGCAGAGTGAGTACTAAAGGTTTTATTTAAATGAGAAAGCAGCTGCCGGAAGAAAAATCCAACAATTAGCTACTGCGGCGCTACTTGTTTTCCAAATTCACAAATAAATTCAAAAAAAAAAAAAGAAATTTTAAAATGGAAATGGAAATTGCTCAATTTTAATTTTTACCCTTGCCCCAATCTCCGCTTTTTTGCTAAAATCCTAAAAGAATAAAAACAAAAAATTTAAAAATTAAGATGCACCTCCCTATATAACCTACTTCCCCTATTCTTAATGCCCAGCATAAATATTCCTTTTTTGTAGAGCAAACAAAAATTTTACATTTTACATATATATCTCTGGCGATAATGTCTACATAAACGCCACATTCAAAAAAAGTCTTTTAAAAGTTAAATCTAGATGTTTAAAATTTGTAAGTTAGGGTAGTCATTTAGGATAGGTTGTATAAACCTGTTTCAGTTAAAACATTGTCAGTTTTTAAGTTTGTTGTATGTTAAAAATTAAAGTTTATAATGTTTAAATCAGAGTAAATCTCTCTAGGGGTGCCATGCGTCGACGGAAGGTGTATGTAGTGTAAAGTATAGCATACTTGTAGGGATCACCAGTTAAGTTAAATGGTTAGTGGTGGTCAAGGTAGGGTGGGCGTCGACAGCTTAACAGCTGCTGTCGTACGAGTGTGCTATGTCCTTGTTTGTCCTTAGTCCTGTCGTCCGATAGTCCTTTAGTTTTTTTGGTGGAGATCAATTCCAAAGCACGCGAAATAAATAAGAGTGATACGAGACGAGCATGTAGTCGCGATGTTAAATATTCCCCCCTTTACTCTACCGAGAATTGGTAGCCGGAACCAGCGCGTGCTTGATCGCCCAACTACAATGTACCATCTGCTCGGGGAAGATATACTCGTAGTTCGCTACAGTATTCTTATTATTTATCATAATCTTATTTTGGCGCCCAAACGTGTGAGGCCCGATTCTGTCATGGTGACAGATCGATCCGGCGAGGCCAGATCAAAAATAAACATTTTTTCAAACCGTCAATAACATCAGACGTTCGTCCCCAAGATCTCCACAAGTTCATTAACAAAAGTATGTGGTCAAAGCAAAAAAAAAAAAAAAATCGCGATCTAGAAATCCGAAAATTGCTTAAATCAGGCAGCTGGAAAAGTATTAGTCATTTGGCTCTTACGCCGCTACTGAATCAGAACACATATTTTTTTATTATTATTATTATTATTATATTAAATTGTCCTATTGTCTGCTGGAAGAGTTTCAGCTATTTAGCTTTAACGCCGCGTCATAATTAGTGCATTTAATGTTTTAATAATTTATTTTGTTATTTTTATTCCTTTTTTTAATTTTGTTTTGTTCGTTAATCTTTTGTATAAAATTAAAAAAATTAAATGTATAAATTGTACAAGCTAATTGTTGTCTGTTGCCTTTTGTGTTTTGTATAATTTGTCATTTATTAATGAAATTCAAAAGGTTAATGTACATAGGATGTTAAATGTAGGACTAGTGAAAAGTTCACTAGGATTCCAAAGAATCAAGGAACCACTTGTTGCCTTTTGCCTTGTGTTGAGCCAAGATATTTGTTTTCTATGTCTAAATACAACATCCTTCACCTTCCATTCTAGTAATTTTCTGTTTTAAATCAGTAGTGTCAATAGCGTACATTTAAACCACGTCAGGACTTTAGTAACAAGGAATTTTACACAACGATACCTGAAAACGATTGCATGGCAACCCGATTTTATTTATTTATTTATTTTCTTTTACCTTATTTTTGTGTTCTCAATTATTTATTTTAATAGGATAATTTTTTTTATTAATAGTCCACATCATTTATTTATTTATTTTATTATATGTTCTTGAGTGTATAGTATAGGTCAGTGTTTAGCATAGGTTCATTAGAGATGCCACTAACACACAGCACCGAAGACTTATCTAAAATTGTAGAAAATATATGCCACATCTGCGCTAGAACTATTTCTTATCCTAGCCAAATTTTAACCACCAGTTGCGGACACGAATTTCACCGAACTTGCTTTACTGCGAAATCGGGGAAAAATAAAATCTGTCCTGTCTGCTCTAGTTCCCTTTCATTACCATCCACCGAAAACTTGTCCGGGGACCTAGAAAACCAACCGTCAGGGTCAAAACTTAAAACTCCAAGAGCACAACCGAACGTTCTGACTAGGTCCAAAACCAGTCAAGAAAGGCACCAACAAAAAACGACAATGTCCAACCCAAAAAACCAAGAACAGCCTTCACCTCCGACTGAACCCACAACCGATTTTCAGACAGCAATGGCTGAAAGCATAAAATCGGCTATCTCGGGAGCCATTACGGCAGCCTTGGCCCAACAATCAAAATGTTTTGCAGACGCTTTGGGCCAACACACAAATAGCCTGACCCAAGCGATCACTGCGGGCTTTCAAGCTCAGGCATCAAGCCTTCCGTCTAACCAAGTATTCCTAGACCCAATATACGACAGATCTAACGGAGTACCACAAGGCTCACCAAATGTAGGTCCAACCCGTAGCGTTAACCAGTCACCTGCGTCAGCAATGACCTCCTTAAGACCTGATAAGATCGCCCAGATAATGTTTAACTGGAAACTACGTTTCTCAGGAAAGGGTCCAATGGCTGTCGAGGACTTTATTTACCGAGTCGAAGCTTTAGCCGGTCAAACATTGGACGGTAATCTTCAACTCGTGGCTCAAAATGCCAGTACGTTATTCGAGGGTATTGCGAGCGAGTGGTATTGGCGTTACCACAAAAGTGTAACCGTTGTGCGCTGGTATGAATTATGCGCCGCACTCAAAGGGCAATTTAAGGACGACCGAACTGACAGAAATATCAGGGCCGAGATAGACCAGAGAAAGCAACGCGGAAGCGAATCATTCGATGATTTTTACCGGGTAATCGCAACTCTTGCGGATAGACTATCGCAGCCCATGTCAGAAGGTGCTATGGTTGAAACCTTACGAGCCAATCTCCAACCCGAGATTCAGCACGAAATTTTATACGAGCGTGCCGATACCGTTTCCGAATTAAGAAGGTTGGTTAGGACTCGGGAAATCTTTATGCAAAGCGTAGGGAAGCCTCAGGGGTTTCCACAACGCCAGGTACCCAGGCGACAGGTTTGCGAGGTCCAATGTCAGATCGAGTCGGAATCGGAATTCGAAGATCTAGAGGAAGACCTAGAGTTAGCGGCCATGGAATTGCAGTGCTGGAACTGCCAGGAAAAGGGTCACAGGTATCAGGAGTGCACCGCGGATAGACGTGTCTTCTGTTATGGTTGCGGTAAAGCAGATACTTATAAGCCGTCATGCAGTAAATGTACTAGTTACGCTCCAAAAAACCAGCAAGGGCGTGCCACAAGGGCACGCAGACAGATGGTTTCGAAATCAACGATGACAAACTAAACGATTTCAACCAAACAAGCAGCAGCGTATCTACAACCTTTGAGGTGGACCCGGTCCAACAGAGGTCTAGAGGTCACAGATACAAGCCGATCAAAAGGTCGCAGGGAGAAAAGAAAAAAACTAAGAAAGGAAGAACGGAAGCTGCTTCTCTCAGCCATGGTGGGGCAACTTCGCGACGTTAGGCCGTATGCTCAGGTGAAAATGCTAGGAAAAACAGTAGTGGGCTTATTGGATACAGGGGCATCGGTTAGCTGCATAGGTGGTAGTCTGGCCACAGAGCTGCCAGGTCTAAATATTTTATGCCAAAAATTTACCGCAGATGTTAGAACAGCCGATGGACAATCTCAGAAAATTACCAGCCGAGTAACCACTGAAGTGTCCTTCCGAAACGAGAATAAAAATATCACCTTCTACGTAGTTCCATCTTTAGCAGGGGATCTCTATTTAGGTATAGATTTTTGGAAGCACTTTCAGCTGCTACCCGAAGCTTTCTGTGGCAACAACCAAGTAGTGGCAGCCTTAGAGGAGCCTTCGGCTCGAGAGCTTACTCAAAGCCAGCAGAAAACGCTGCTTCAGGTTGTTCAACTTTTCCCGTCGTATGCCTTAAAAGGATTAGGAAGGACCCAATTGATTACCCACTCTATTGATGTTGCTCAAGCAAAGCCAGTAAAGCAAAGACACTATGCCGTATCGCCTGCAACAGAAAAACTGATGTACGCCGAGTTGGATAGGATGCTCAAGTTAGGGGTTATTGAAGAGTCATCCAGCGCTTGGTCCTCCCCAGTAGTCCTGGTGCAAAAACCAGGAAAAGTTAGGCTTTGTATTGATAGCCGAAAGTTAAATGAGGTGACGGTAAAAGATGCATACCCCATGCCCTTAATAAATGGAATATTGAGTAGACTCCCTAAAGCTGAATTCATTACTACCTTAGACCTTAAGGATGCATTCTGGCAGATCCCGCTAGACCAAAGCTCCAAGGACAAAACAGCGTTTACCGTGCCAGGGAGACCCCTTTACCAATTTGTGGTTATGCCTTTTGGGTTATCAAATTCTCCTCAGACTATGTGCAGGCTGATGGATAAGGTGATACCCGCAGACTTGAGAAACGAGGTGTTCGTTTACCTGGACGACCTACTAATAGTCTCAGACACTTTCGAAAGGCACATAGAAGTTTTGCAGGAGGTTGCCTCTTATCTACAAAAAGCCAAACTAACCATAAATGTGGAGAAGAGCAACTTTTGCATCAAAGAAGTAAAATATCTAGGACATGTGATTGGAAATGGAACTGTAGGGACGGACCCAGATAAAATATCCGCCATAGTCGAATTTCCAAGCCCGCAATCAATGAAGCAAGTTCGTCGATTTTTAGGGATGACTGGGTGGTACAATAAGTTCATAAAAAACTTCGCAGCGCTAGCCTCCCCAATTACAGATACTCTAAAAAATAGACGGAGATTTGTTTGGACCAAGGAAGCTCAGGAAGCCTTTGAGGGGCTAAAGGAAAAAATGTGCACTGCCCCAGTTTTACACAGCCCGAATTTTGACGCACCTTTTTCCATTCATTGCGATGCAAGCAATACAGGAGTTGGTGCAGTCCTGATGCAGCAAGACTCGGAAGGAAACGAGGTTCCGATCTCCTTTATGTCTCGGAAGCTGAACAGGTGCCAATCAAACTACACGGTGACCGAAAAGGAGTGTCTGGCAGCCGTGTTGGCAGTAAAAAAATTTAGGGCATATGTGGAGGGACAAGAATTTAGCATTATCACGGATCACGCTTCTTTAAAATGGCTTATGTCCCAAGGAGACCTAAGTTCCCGTCTGGCCCGCTGGTCCCTAAAATTACAAGGGTTTAAGTTTAAAATAAGCCATAGAAAAGGCAGTCAGAACGTGGTGCCAGACGCCCTGTCAAGGACCTTTACAGACGACCTATCCGCTTTCGAAGTAGCAAGTTTAGTGGATATGGAGGCCAAAGCATTCAGGGGAACGGAGTACGAAAATTTAAAGTCAGCTGTCTCTTATGGAACACCCAGATTGTTGGATGTCAAGATCAGCAACGGGTACTTGTATCGCCGCGCGGAACGCGCTGCAGACGAAAAGGTTGGAGATGAGTCTTGCTGGAAACTTTGGCTTCCCAAAGAATTAGTTCCCGACTTGCTAAAAAGAGCTCATGAAGATCCCATGGCAGCCCACTGCGGAGTAGCTAAAATGTTGGAGAAACTAAGAAGATATTTTTATTGGCCAAATTTAGCAGCAGATGTCAAGGAATTTGTCAACAAGTGTGCGGTGTGTAAAACTACCAAACACCCCAGTCAGATCTTAAGGCCACCCTTAGGAAATACTGGTCATTCAGACAGGATCTTCCAAAGACTTTATGTCGATTTTTTAGGACCGTATCCGCGTAGCTCAGAAGGGAATATAGGATTGTTCATAGTCGTCGATCATGCTTCAAAATTCCCATTTCTCAAAGCCGTAAAAAAGTTCACAACGGAGGCTATCCTTCCCTTCCTGGAAAAGGAAATCTTCCACTGTTTTGGCGTTCCGGAAACCATCATTTCCGACAATGGGGTACAATTTAAATCCGTGGCTTTCAATTCCCTGTTGGAAAAATATGGCGTGGCGCATTCTTATACCGCTATTTATGCACCGCAAGCCAACGCTTCAGAAAGGGTCAACAGATCTGTTTTAGCTGCTATTAAAGCTTACATAGACCCAAACCAAAAGAACTGGGATAGTAAGCTCAGTAGCATCTGTTGTGCGTTAAGATCGAGTTTACACTCAGCCATTAAAACAACTCCCTATAGAATGGTGTTTGGGCAGCACATGATTGTAGACGGGAAGTCGTATCGAGTTATTAGAGAACTAGGACTGCTGGAAGATAGATCGGTGCAGTTTGATAAAGACGACTCGAGGGATATAATCATGCGTACCGCCCAGGAGGCGATGGACGTCCAAAGGCAAAGAAACGAGCGGTCCTACAATCTGAGAAGCCGAGAGGTATCTTATAGACCTGGACAGGAAGTGTACCGACGGAACTTCCAACAAAGCAATTTTTGCAAAGGGTTTAGCTCAAAACTGGCTCCGGTCTTCATAAAATCAAGAGTTCGGAAGAAGCTAGGAACGGCTTATTACGAGATCGAGGATCTCCAAGGAAAGGTTGTAGGCAAATACCATGCTAAAGACCTACGGCAATAGAAAGTATCCGCCCGACAAGCTTGAATCTTCCTTGTGGTAATACCTTACCCCAAGTTAGATTTTGGTAGGGGGGAATTGTAAGGTAGCTTGTCGTGATCTCGGCCTAAAAGTAGGCACTTAATTAGGTCGTGCTTAAGGTCGGGAAAAATGTTAACTAGGCTGTCAGGAAGAGCATTTCTCCAACTACAATTTTTGGAGTTCAGACTCGGGGTCCCGACCCGAAGCGGTAGCCACTGGGCATTAATTGATTTTATACCAGCGAGCGAGAAAGTGCGTCTGTGCTGTCCGAGAATAAAAGTGATCTCTCAAAAATACAGGAAAAAAAGAGAAATTCAACAATTTGATAATCCAACCAATTCAAACAAAACAAAACCCAGTGAATCGGAAAATCTATAATTTGATTAACTTTAGTGCCAACCCCTAGAGGGTAAGTTTTGTGCGTGTGCTGTGGCTCAGAATTTTTTGTTAAGGGCATACAATTACAGGTGGCACCTAGGAAAATATTTAATTTTCAAGAGAATAACCAATGCCAGTGCGACCAGTGAAGGAAACATAAATTTGCCGACCAGGAGGTCTAATTCTGGATTGCATCAGACAGCAGCCACCGTTAAGCGCAGAAAAATGATTTAATTGAATTCATTAACATTATCTACATATATACCCATTTTTACCTTACACCGCTTCACACCTGACCGACTGCTTGTTAAGCAGATCGGCAAACAGTCAAGCAGATCAGCATAAGATATTCCGATAGGAAAAAATAAATTCACCTTATGTTAGGAAATTAATTTAAGTTATGTTGTAAGAGAATAGAATTCATTTAGGGCAATTCCTTCCTTTTCTTTCCTTCTCCCTTTATCCCATATTCCTTCCTCTTCCCACATGAGCGAAAGCCCGCCTAAAGTGGCGTGAGCACAAGAAGGAAATAAAAAGAGAAGAAAGAGTCCCGCAGTAGGAGAGCGGCTCAAAAGAGCAGATCAAAAAGAAATAGCTCTCTTAGAAATAAAAAGCGGTGTAAGCTGTTTTCTCTTCCACAGGCAACCACCTGAAGCGCTTCATCGTGGGAAATGCAGAGTGAGTACTAAAGGTTTTATTTAAATGAGAAAGCAGCTGCCGGGAAAAAAAAACAAACAATTAGCTACTGCGGCGCTACTTGTTTTCCAAGTTCACAAATAAATTAAAAAAAAAAGTAATTTTAAAATGGAAATGAAAATTGCTCTCGTCTAAATTTTACCCTTGCTTCTTCGCTTTTTGCTAAAATCGTAAAAGAATAAAAAACAAAAAATTTAAAAATTAAAATGCACATCCCTATATAACCAACTTCCCCTATTCTTAATGCCCAGCATAAATATTCCTTTTTTGTAGAGCAAACAAAAATTTTACATTTTACATATATATCTCTGGCGATAATGTCTACATAAACGCCACATTCAAAAAAAGTCTTTTAAAAGTTAAATCTAGATGTTTAAAATTTGTAAGTTAGGGTAGTCATTTAGGATAGGTCGTATAAACCTGTTTCAGTTAAAACATTGTCAGTTTTTAAGTTTGTTGTATGTTAAAAATTAAAGTTTATAATGTTTAAATCAGAGTAAATCTCTCTAGGGGTGCCATGCGTCGACGGAAGGTGTATGAAGTGTAAAGTATAGCATACTTGTAGGGATCACCAGTTAAGTTAAATGGTTAGTGGTGGTCAAGGTAGGGTGGGCGTCGACAGCTTAACAGCTGCTGTCGTACGAGTGTGCTATGTCCTTGTTTGTCCTTAGTCCTGTCGTCCGATAGTCCTTTAGTTTTTTTGGTGGAGATCAATTCCAAAGCACGCGAAATAAATAAGAGTGATACGAGACGAGCATGTAGTCGCGATGTTAAATATTCCCCCCTTTACTCTACCGAGAATTGGTAGCCGGAACCAGCGCGTGCTTGATCGCCCAACTACAATGTACCATCTGCTCGGGGAAGATATACTCGTAGTTCGCTACAATATATATTAAATTATTGAGAAGTGGTAAAGAAAAGCAAAACAACATATGATTTCATTTATTTATCATCATATATCAGCTACTTAGATATATCAGCTATTCAGATAAAGCATTGCTCCGATCAAAATTATATAATAAGATAATATTTAAACAGAATGGGCGTGGTAAAAAGTTTTTTTTGGCAAATCGAAAGAAATTTGCAAGACTAATAAAACTATGAAAAAATATCACAAAAAGTTTTAGAAGTGTGGGCGTCAGGTGACAGGGACGGGGAATACGGGCCCGGGGGGAAACACCCCGTCCCCACCCCCCCCTGTCATCGGGCCTGCATATAAGTTATGTTTCCGTCAAAAATCCGGTGCAGAATTTCGGGCCCGGGGGGAAACACCCCCCCCCCCCCCTGTCGACGGGCCTGGTGGGCGTTGCCGTTTTTTTGCGGTTTGTGGGCGTTAGAGTGGGCGTGGCAAATCAATAGAAATTTGCAAGACTAATAGAACTATGAAAAAATATCAAAACATTTTCCAAAAGTGTGGGCGTGGCAGTTTTTTGCGGTTTGTGGGCGTTATGGTGGGCGTGGCAAAATGAATCTACAAACTTGCGCTGCGTCTAGCTGCATGCTGAATCTCAACTTTCTAGCTTTTATAGTTTCTGAGATCTCGACGTTCATACGGACGGACAGACGGACGGACTGAATATATTCAGGAAATTCAGAAGACGGCGGAATGTACGAGCACGTAATATAAACATATCAGAAAATGACAGCTTTACGCATAAGAATTCTATGTTACGGAACTCGTCAAAAAGTACCTCCTCTGACGTGAGGGTAGACCTAACAGCAATTAGGACTCCACCTTCCCGCCTGGAGGGACGAACATGCCTGTATACTGTGTACATACCTGGGAAAACTTCGGAGTTAAGTATCTCCGGTTTTAACCAAGTCTCTGTAAACACAATAATATGGGATGCAAAGGAAAGGCTATTAGAATACAAATTAGTTAGCTTACTACACAAGCCTCTTGCATTTTGATAACAGGTAGATTTTAGTTTTTTGAAGATAAAGAAGTAGAAGTAGTAGAGGAGGATGGGACAGTGATCTGGCCACTTGTGGGAAGTTGAATTCCCACGGGCCCTTTTTTCTATTTTTAATCTTAGCTTCAAACTCTTTCACAATCATACTTTCCGGCCAAAAATCACCAGAACATATGGTTGAGAATAGCTCATTTGGGACAGTTATCTTGAAAGATGAGATGTCCCTAGCATAAAAAAAGTTAAATTTTTCCACTTTTATGTTGTCGGCTTTTGTTTTGTCTTGTATATAAGACAGTACATCAGATGATGTTTGATCATGGGAAAGCCGAGAAACAAAAATTTGTTTCTTTAGTGGAACCACCGAGAGGGGTTTTGGCACTGCAGGTTGTATTTCTGAAGTTCCAACTTGTGCCGGTAGTCCGGACTCAATATTCCTTTGTGGTGGTAAACAATTCGGGACGGGTGGAATCACCGGTTGAGAAACCAGTGCGGACAAAACGGAATCTGTAGCAATCCCAGGCTGGACTCCCTCCACAACCGATTAATCGTATTGCACCGAATCTTTTTTAGCTGCCGATCTAAGCAACATTTGAGGGTTTGCTGCGATCGTCAACTGATCAGCTGTAGAGTCCTGTTGATCAATGCCGAAGGTTGCGGGGCATTCCCCTTAGGCAGCCTACCACCAGCGGCTTTCTTGCGCTTTGGAGATTCTTCTAATAGTTTGAGGCTATTAAATTGTGAATCAAGCGCAGAAAGATCATCAGCTCGACGAAAACTATCTCTAGCCACGCGAAAACTGCTGATCAGTCCTTTCAAGCCACCTTTAGTTTGGCGCATAAAGAGTTGCATTTCATTCGCAACTCCTAGGCAAGTATCACAACAGTATTTTAGATTAGGGCCTTTAGCTAGGTCATCACTTGTTCGGCCGTTAAAACCAGCGCACTTAGTGTGCACCATTCTATCACATAGCCAACAGGTCATTTTTGACTGATCAGGCTTTATTACCTGACGACATTTGTTATGGAAGCAGACAACATTGGTTTCCATGTTTAATTGGGTTTGGACCACTGTACCAAAAGACAAAATCAGAAAATGTACCGCAAGAGCGCAGTGTGCACTTTAAGATTTTGTGTGGGAGAGCGAGAGAGCGGGTGCTCCGTGCAGTTAGGTACAAAAACAACACCAAACAGCACTACGGACAACGCACGAAAAAGAGAGTAAACAAAACGCAAAGACAGAAAGAGAACAGATTGAATTAATTTATTAAAATAATGCACATATCACAAAAGATTCACTCGCGAAGCGAACGGAACTTTAACTAGTACGGATTACGAAATTGAATTATTAGAAGAATTTGTTAAATTTCACCGCTGGATTTAGCAAAACAAAAATAAATTCGGAGCGCAGAAAAAAAACACGACCGTTCGCTTTGAAGCTAGAAGATCATAGCACCCTAGCAGAAATCGCACGGCGCATTTAGATAGACCAAAATATAACCAATGCGACCGACCTTATTTTATTCGCAACAATAGAATATAACCGAACTGTCCACTCATGAAATAGTTCACGCTACTCCACCAGATCTTGCGGGCACAATAAGAGACAAGATCAAAGAGGCGCAGGAGAAAACACTTACGTACTCAAATGCACACAAAGGCAATAAGAAGTACCAAGTAGGCGAAAAAGACTGGTAAAAAACCATCAGACGCCTGGGTACCAAATTAACGCCACTCTTCTCAGAATAGGTCATTGAGGCTGATCTGGGCACGACCGTCCACCTTCGGTAAGGGGGTGCTCAATTTAATTTTATATTTTTCATATTACTACCTTTCTATACTTTAGTAACTCTCTACGCAGACGAGACGAAACACACGATTGACTTCTTCGTGAGGGAGCACATGAGACGGGTATTTGAAACGGACTAGGGACGAATAGAGACTCTCTGGGACACACTAAAGGTACGTCACCGACCAGCCCGTAGTCTTAATTTCCTAGCTGCTTTGAAAGCGATAGCAGGGAAACCTGAATCTGAAGACTGGGACCAGGTGAGGTTTAGACAGGGACAGCTAACTGACTCGGTAAACGGACAGATTGAAATAAACGACAAAATACAATTGCAATTAAACACACTGACCTCATCCATGAATTCTATTTTCAAATCGGACGTGGACACAGAACATTTGTACGAGAAGATTTTGGCAAAAAACCGTATTGTAGTTCAAGAACTTGAAAACTTAATACGTGCAATCACCATATCCAAATTAAACGTAATAAGTCCAAAAAAAAAATATTTCAAGTACATCATGAAAATAAAATCTTAGATTTCGAGGACGGTAGCACATTCGCGGATTGCGGGGCGGAAACCTTCGCCGTCAAGGACTGCAACGTATCAGCGGGCACCACCTTCTGCAGGATATCAAAAGCGCCAACCTGCGCACAAGAACTCATCTCTGGCATGGTCGCCCATTGCAACACCCAGCCTGGACACTTGGACCCGGTCACCATGATCGACGAGGGAATGCTCATCACCAACGATGTAACCATAAATATCACGGACGAAAAGAAAATAAGCCAGATTATATCAGGAACTTACCTGGTAAAAATCTGCAGCACATCAACCACCTTCAATCCCGATTGCCACCAGGCAACACCTGGATCTTTTGCTCTGTCTCCTCCACCTCTTCATCCTTCTTATTTACCGTATGAAAGCCAAACGTCAACAACCATCTAAGACCATAGAATCCGGGGACGACTTCATCTTAAGACAGGGAGGTGTTAAGAGGGGTGCAACGACCCGCCGAAATGCTATCCAAGAACGGATGCGCCAACAATAACAACGACGACACTGAGCGAGCCCAGTAACGCATTTCGCTTTAGCGAAAGCGATGTGCAAGGGCCAGCGTAATGTGAGTCGGGCATGTGAGCGCTGAGTGACCGTCGAAGGCATGAAGCTCCAGACGGTACGAGGCGCTGACTAAGCGCTCTGCTGGGACTTGGCGGCCTGAATAAATTTGATTTGTATTTAGTTTGTAATTGACCAGAACTAAGAGCAGTTGGCTCTAATAAACTAATACAAATAAATGAGTCGCAAATCTGCATTCAAAGAGATCGGTTGTGTTGCGCGCATGCAAAAGTGATTGTCTATTTTGATTATCGGTGCATTCCCTTTTGTGCTCAAGATAGCACAAATCATTTATTTGGGCGCTGCTCTGGGCGGTGTCGGCAGTTTGACAAAAACAAAGTGCTTCAGGTGAAGTGCAGTCAAGCGGTGCTTCTGCCCTTTGGGCAAGTCATCTACCTCACCCCGCGCAGAACTGCATAAGAGGTGCAATAAAAACTTTGCTTATCAGTAAAACCGACCTGTTTTTGCTCTGTTTGTGGCCATTTGGGCCTGCATTTGGTCTGCAAATTTATTGCTGAATAATAAGACTTAATACAAAAACAATGAATGAAAACAGTTTCAATGACTCTCAGCTTTTAAAGAAGCAGATTGATCATGAAAAAATGTTCTCAATAGCTGGAAAATTACCTAGTAAGATTAGAGATGAGTGCCGATCTGAAATCCAACGCATTACATGCAACAAGTCTCATAAAAGTAGTCTCACCACAACAACGGTGACATTTACTAGTGCCAGTAGCAGCACCATATACACAATGGCAAATGCCACAATGAGCAGCATCTGTTCTGATTCAAGTTTAATAAACCAAGAAAGTTCCCAATTGACCAGCCCCGACATTGCAACAAAAAACCTAAGCGATGCAGCCAGAAGACTGCTGGATGATCAAAATCGGAAAGCAGGCAAGAGGAAAAATACAAAGCCACCGTCCCCCATCTTTAACCCGAAAAGAGTGAGCAGTACCCAGGATTTGCACTTGGACCCCACAATTAACCAGAAGGCAAGCTCTAGTAACAGGTTTGCTATTCTCGACATGGACATCTTTACTAATGAAGAAAACGGAGAAGACATGCTGCTTGAGGGTGCTGATGATGTTAGTGCCCACTTGGACGAACTTCAATCTGCAGAAATTAATACTGGCAGTAAATCTCAGGAAACATCTAACGCCACCAATCAACTTGAAGATTCTAAAAAACCACCGCAAATTGTTGTTAATGTTAGCAACTTAAATGATCTTTTTGAGCTTATAAAAGAAAAGGCAAATCTAGTTAACGTTGTAGTCAAAGCTAACCAAGGGGAAACAGTTAGAATATTTCCCAAAGACAGTGACACTTACAGAAAAATTGTTAGCCATATGGATGAGATTGGTATGCAGTTTCACACTTACCAAATGCTGACAGAAAAAGCACACAGAATTGTAGTAAAGGACTTACATCACAGCACACAAAACAAAGATATAACTGCCGATCTGAAATGTTTAGGCTATGAAGTACTCCACATTCACAACCCTAGTTCAAGGATTAATAAAGATGAAAAACTGAATATTTTTTTTATTAACATTAAGCCCTGCCCTAATATTAATGAAATTTACCACGTAAAAACCCTTTGCCGACAGAAAATACGGATAGAAAGGATGCGAAAGTCCAGTGAAATTGCAAAATGTCGACGTTGCCAGGAGTATGGCCATACAGCTAAATACTGCCGCAGGCATCCAAATTGTGCCAGGTGTGGTGAAAATCACCAAACCACACAATGCATACGTCTTGTAGGTGCTCCACCCACATGCTATCACTGTTCTCACGATTACATGGCTAGTTATAAAGGATGCCATAAGTACCAGGAGCTTCTCCGCAGATCTATGGGGCCTGTAAAGAAGGCGAATCATCCAAACAGAAATAATCATGGGTTCAATCATAGAGATCAGCAACAGTTTCCTTCCGTGCAGCTTAATCGCCGTAGGAGTACCAACCAATCAACAGAACATCAGCTACTAACACAACCACTCCCAAATATGGTACAACATCAACCATCTATAGGTCCTGGGAAAAATACAAAAGTATCCTACGCCACAGTAGCAAAAGAATATTCTAATACAACGCCCTCCAAGGATGGACCAGCTCAGCGACGTTTATATAACATACAAACGCAACAGTTATCGCAGCAACAACGGCTGAATATTCAGCAAAATAATTCACTTGACGTTCAAGCATTGTTACAACAGCAACAACAACAGTTCCAAGAATGACAACAACAACAGCTACACCCGATTGACGTTCAGTCAATATTGGCACAACAGCAGGAACAATTTATGAATTGGCAGCAACAGCTCCAACAGCAACAACAGCAGCAATTCCTGTCGTGGCTTCAGCAGCAGCAACAGGAGCAACAACAACAAAACAAACTGAATAGTCAACGACTTGAACGGCTGGAAAAAATGGTTTACGAAATGGCCAATATTCTGAAGCAAAGGACTGGAGATACGTCGGCTCTCCAACTCCATAGTAACGCTTTACCATCGCAATGAACTCTCAGAAGATTCTTATCTGGAACGTAAATGGCATTTCAGGTAAAGCTAAAGAAGTTGAGCTCTTCGCACACAACAACTGCGTTGACATTCTTCTCCTAAACGAGATCAGACTCAACAGAAGGAACACAGTTAAGATACATGGATACAGCTTTTATCCCGCATATAAACCTGCAAACCACAATTACGGAATGAGAGGAGCAGCAGTACTGGTGAGGAGCTCCCTTCGTCATTTCCCGCAAAGAGTTATTGAAAAGAAAAGTATACAGATGTCTTCAGTTAAGGTCTCCACCGGGCTGGGAGATATGGAATTTAGCGCGATATACTGTCCACCAAGAAATAAAATTGAAGAGAGACACTTCAGTGACATCCTTCTCTCTTGTGGCCAAAGGTATTTTGTTGGGGGGGACTGGAACGCTCGACATTGGCTATGGGGTGATACGTACAATTCACCCAGGGGTCGAGAACTTGCTGAAGCCATTTCAGCCAGAAGTGCTTATATCCTTGCTACAGGTTCGCCAACTAGATACCCACATGTGCCCAGTCATACCCCTACCTGCATTGATTTTGCTGTGTATCATGGGATAAACTTAGACAGAACAAGCATTTGCGAAAACTGGGATCTAGACTCCAACCATGTAGCCCTTGTTGCTACTCTACAAACAGAAGGTTCGTATGTTAGGCCATGCTCTCGGTTAATAAACAGCCGAACTGATCTTTTTGCTTTCAGACAACATCTTGATAACTCTTTCCAATTAAATACGGTTCTGAGCTCTAAGGAAGACATCGAGAACGCAGTAGAAAATCTAACGCAAAATATACATAGAGCGGCTGCTGCTTCTACGCCACCTGAGCCTGAGGCATGCCCCAGAAGTTATGGAATTATATTAACAAGGGAGGCTAGAGAACTAATCAAAACCAAAAGACGACTTCGAAGGAGAGCAATTCGAACTCAGGATCCATGGGACAGAATCTTGTGGAACCGAGCAGCAAAGCAACTGAAAGGCATTCTAAGGGAGCTCAGAAATTATTTCTTTGTGCAAAAATTATCTTCCATGGACTACACAGTTGATGCAAACTATTCGCTGTGGAAGTGCACAAAAGCGCTCAAGAGACAACCATTTCGATGGGTACCAGTACGATGTCCTGGCGGGCAAATTGCAAAAAGTGAAGTGGAACAGGCTAATGCATTCGGCTACCACCTTGAGGATCGTTTCACTCCTTATGACTTCGCCACGACAGAGCAGATAAGTGAGACTCACCAGTACCTACAAATGCCATTGCAGATGTCTTTGCCTATTAAGCCAATAAGAATAGAAGAAATATCTGAAGTAATTAAATCACTGCCGAAACATAAAGCTCCAGGATATGACAGGATCTGCCACGCCACGCTAAAGGTTTTACCTATAAAAGCGATCATCTATATAGCACTTATCTTTAACGCTATTTTAAGGGTCCAAGTATTCCCAAGACAGTGGAAAATGGCTGTTATCATGATGATCCACAAACCCGGGAAACCAGAAGCTGATCCTGAGTCTTATCGGCCTATAAGCCTGTTACCCTCCCTCTCTAAATTATGGGAAAGACTTCTTGTCAATAGGATCAATGACATTGTAAGACAAGGTAATATCTTGCCGGACCATCAATTTGGATTTCGGAAGGGACACGGCACTGTAGAACAGGTCCACAGACTGGTGAAGCACATATTACAGGCCTTTGACGACTGCGAATACTCAAACGCTGTCTTTATAGATATGCAACAAGCCTTCGACAAAGTATGGCATGTTGGATTATTATGCAAGATAAAGACCATGCTTCCTGCGCCCTACTTCTGTATTTTAAAGTCATATCTAGAGGGACGAGAATTTAAAATCACAGTGAGGAATAACTACTCTTCCATATATCCAATGAGAGCTGGAGTCCCACAGGGCAGCGTCCTTGGACCACTACTATACTCCTTGTACACTGCAGATATCCCTTGCCCGAACTTCGATCACATGGAAGCACCCTACAAGGCTCTTATGGCAACCTATGCAGATGACATCGCAGTGGTGTATAACTCTGGGGACAGCAGAGAGGCAGCGAAAGGACTGCAAGAATACATTAATGCTCTGGCAGCCTGGTGTAAACGGTGGAATCTAAAAATAAATGCAACGAAAACCACAAATCTATGTTTCACATTGAAAACGCTCATCAAAAAAACACCCCCACTCCAGCTAGAAGGAGTTACACTAGACCAGCCGCTGCAAGCAACATATCTAGGTATAACACTGGATAAACGCCTCACCTTTGGGCCGCATCTCAAAAATGCAGTAAAGAAATGTGGTCGCAGATCACAACAACTGAGATGGCTCATGAACAGAAGGAACACCCTCTCGCTGAGATGCAAAAGAGCTGTGTATGCGCACTGTATCCTACCGATCTGGTTATACGGGATCCAGATTTGGGGAATCGCACCCAAATCAAATTACAAACGAATCCAGGTGATGCAAAATCGAGCACTGCGACAAATAACCAACTGCCCCTGGTACGTACGGAACTCTACACTCCATAAGGACCTCAATCTCTACACAGTTGAGGAACAAATTGGGAGACACACAAGTCGATACAGTGACAGACTACAGAGTCATAGCAGCCTTCTTGCAAGACGTCTTATCCCCGCTCGACCTCTGAGACGACTCAAAAGGCAAGGCTTTGCCAAGACATTTGGACAGCAGTAAAAACTGCTATGTATATATGCTCCTACTTCACTAATTTGTATATAGTGTTTGGTTACCCCTAGAATATTTCTCCCCTGTGATGTTAAGATACAATATTATGATGTACGGATTCTTCACTTAATAAATAAAACATAACAAATAAAAAAAAAAATAAAAAAAATACAAATAAATAAAACAATTAATACCCTAGCTGGTTTAATTTATATACACATATATATATATAAATATATATATAAGTTATGCAACTCATAGTTGCAGGGGGGGTGACAACCTCTTGTCACTGAATAGCTCACCTAGTGAGAGTAACCCAGATCGTTGTCATTCTATGATGATGGAAGTAGAGATCCTCAGAAAATAGACGAGTCAGATGATTAAACGTTATAATTCTATTTATTGAAATATTTCAGGCGAGAAGATTCGGTTTGAATAAAAGCAGGATTGCAGTCGGCTCCGTTCTGGTGTCAATCAAAGACTAACTTCTGTCGCCGGGCCTGGTTAGCACTAGAGCCGCGGCTCCAGAGTCGTGGGAAGTATTTGTGGCCGGTGCGGGGTGAGGGGCGACTCCGTAAAGCACTTGGGTAAGCGGCCGTAATTTGATCCATGCCAAGTCGGCGGTCGCTTACCCAACGTCCGGCGGTTCTGCCGCTCTGCAACAACAATTGCAGATGCAGCAGTTTTTCGGCGGCGCGATCACGGCCAACAACAAGAAGTGTCGCTGGCCGGCGTAGCGGTCTTGTAGCTGTGTCGCCTGGCGTAGCGGTCTTGTAGCTGTGTCGCCTGCCGACGCAACCGGCGGGTCATTGAATACAGTGTTGCGTTGCTGGGTGAGGGAGGGGGCGAAGTCAGCGTTTTGAAGTGGGCATAGCGGAGTTGGGTGACCGTCAAGTGGCGTAAGGGGAGGAAGCGCGTGTTAGGCAGGCTGGTGGGAGGGGGTAAGGCAAAGGGGAAGGGAAGAGGGTTCATAACTCCTCCCCCCTCAAGATCTGCGTCCCGCAGATTATTGGGCCTTGGGTGCCCTGTTAGCTTCTTGTACCTCCAGGTCCAATGTGCCGTCTTTTATGATTGGGATCCCCTTGGTCGATGTTAACTTCCTCCATACGGTGTATAGGGGTACTCCGATAACCAAGGCGACCAATGCTTCCACCAGGAAGGAGAAGGAGACCTTCTCGGACATACCGGAGAGTCTCTTCAGGTTCTCCATATTAAAGGCGTTGACGTAGTGCAGTGAAGGCGCGTATCCCGTGGCAGTTATAGAAGTGAGTACTGCCGGCATGACTGTAAAGTGCGTCGAGGAGTAGCTCGTGTAAGTTCTTCCGGCCACACTGATCGTCTCATTTGCGAACTGGACTGTGTAAGTTCCAGCCAAGTGGTGGGTTCTGGATCCGACCTCCATCGTCCTGTTGAAATTAGACAGGAACATTGTCCCATCCTCGACCAGTTCTATGCGCTCCTCATTGCTCCTGAGAAGTTCGCATTTAGCCTGGCCGCCCTTTAGCAGCTTGGGGATGCATCCGTTCTCGTCTAGCTTCAGAAGACTCTTCTCCGGGCAAACAGTCGTGTTTCCCATGGAGAGGCAGTCGTCTACCACGGCGTAGGTCTCTTCGGTGGTTACGGCGACTTTGTCATGTTTGACCATGACTTGCTTTCCTCCATGCGTTGTCGGAAGAAGAAGAAGAAGACGGTAGTCCTTGGGGGCGACCTTGGGCATAGACAAAATGTACAGCAGCGCCGTTCCATTTGTTAGCACAGACGGGCGGGAAAATTCCAGTGCTTCTACTGTGTTCTGGTACGGCAAGTTCCTGACCTCTGTCAAAATTGTTTGTACCTCTCCGTGGTCAAGTAAGCGGGAGTTTACAATTCCTGTCTTAGCCAATTGGCAAGCTTGGGTCAGCTCGCCGACCTGACTATCGATGATCAGGGCCTTGTGCAGTAGCGTCGTTGCCGTGTGTACATCTCCATCGATGGCATTGACCCTCGCAGCTACCTCGTTCAGTTGTCTCAGGGACTCGTGTGAGGCGTCAAACAGGCCAGCGTTTATCCTTACTTGCTGGTCGGCTGTTTTGACGACGCGAAGTATGGCGTCCCAATCCGATGCGTCCGGAGAACCCGCAATCCACTTCCACGCGGACCCAATCCAGTCCAGTGAACGTCGTCCGCGCCGCGTTCCCATCAGTCTTGACAGGCCTTCCCGCGATTCTTCCAGGTAGTGTGTTACCAGCTCTTCAATCCTGGGATCCATTAATAGCTTAGCCTCACGTTGAACCTCCTGAACCAATGCCTCGAGCCTTGCCAAGTCGATTACATGTGCCAGTTTGAATCGACCGTTGACCCGCCAAACTGTGCCTTCCTGCAGCGGCACAACCGGAGCTTCATATTTGAAGATGTCCGCAGCTCCCACCATTTGGGCCACGATGATGCTTGCAATTAAAAAATGTAGCTTGCAGTATTAAATTTTTTGGGGTAGGTGTTTGATTCCTCATTGTGTGCTTAGGGTTACGTGTAGTAAGGGAGGGGCACAAGTGTGTGTGTGTAAGAAAGTTTGTGAAACACACATGTACTGTCCAGCGCTTTTTTATCTTTATCTTTTTTTTTATATTTTTTTTATTATTACTTGTTTATTTCCGCAAATCGGACTTATGAAAAATTTTGCCTGTCTTAGTTTTAACCGTCACGTTCCTATCCTCAGCAACCTCTTCAGCCCTGAAACGCGGCTTATCTTTGGTCTTAATTTGTTTATTTGCGACAAATACCCTGTCTCCTTGATCGTAGGGGTCGCGTTAGTGAGTTTCTGCCTATATTCTATTAAGCCTCTAACATCCTCTAGGACCTTTGTCCTGAAGTTTGTCAGACCCTGGTAGTTGATCCTGGCTGAGCGGTCGAAGAACAGGTCCGCCGGCTTATTCTCAGTCACCGAGTGAACAGAATTGTTGTATCTGTCCACTGCTATAGCGACCAATTCGTTGAACTTGAAGTCAGGGTGTTCACCTTTCAAGCATCGGTAAATCTCAAGGAAGGTGGAGTGAAACCTCTCGATTTGACCATTGACTTCGCTTTTCTGAGTCGGAGTATTGTAGAGTGCAATCCCCAGCGTACGCAAATAGTTCAGTACCGTCGGGCACAGGAGGCCCCTCTCATTATCTGAGACCAATACCTTCGGGACGGTGAAATAGTGAAGCACCTCTACTAGTCTTTCTCGTAGATGAATTGAAGATTTTGATTCTAATGGGAAGAGTTTGGCAAATTTGGTGAACTTGTCTATACAGCTCAAGTAGATTTTCTTTTCTAAGGTAAAAATATCAATGTGAAGGATCTCGCACGGATATTTTGGGATAGGTGTCGGTTGAAGGAGCGGTTTATTGGGGTGTCTCTCGTACTTGTAGAGTTTACAACACTCGCATGACGAGAGTTGCTTGCGGATCGTGCTGGTCATCTGAGGGAAATAAAATTTCTCCAAAATTTGTAGGCGCACCTCCTTAGCACCCCTGTGAGCTCTGCGATGTTCTTTTTCAATAACTTCACAGACCTCCTCGGGATCCGACAAATCTGTCACCAACCTTTGCGTTATTCGTATTTTGAACGAGGCAAAATTCTCTAAGCATTGATGTTGGAATGATGACAGGTAAATTTCCGGAATCTTAACCCCGTTGATCACCGATGGTTTGAGGTATTTTCCCAGGGTAACGACCAAATCGGATAGAAGACCAACTCCAACCGGAATGAGATGACGCACGAAGCCCCTGTGCGGTTGCTCGCACAAATATTCCGATCGGTTGGGATCGAAAACCAATTGGTTGCGGTATACGTTAATGGGGACTTCCACGTGGGGGAGTAGGTGAGACGAGTCTTCGTCCGCGCTATGAATGGTGGAGCCCCCTTCAGTAGCCGATGCAGTGTCTGAACGGCACTCATCGAGGTAATGGTTCATCTGAAGAATACGAGACAAGGCGTCGGCAACGACGTTGGATTTACCAGGCTTGTAAATGAGTACGCAGTTGTACTCCTCAATTCTCGCCTTCCAACGTTTCAATTTGGCATTGAAATTTCTACTCCCTAGCGCAAACGTCAAAGGTTGGTGGTCTGTATAAACCTTAACGGATGGAGCGCCATACAAATAGGACCTGAGGTTGTCCAGTGCCCATACTATAGCAAGCATCTCCTTTTCTATAGTGGCATAGTTTTCTTCAGTTTTGGACAGAGTGCGCGAGATGTAAGCTATGGGGCGGTCTTTTCCCTCAATGTCTTGCGACAATACAGCTCCCAGAGCATAGTTAGACGCATCTGTGGTCAAATGGAATGGCTTGCTGAAGTCTGGGAAGGCAAGCACTTCTGAGGAGGATAGGGTTGCCTTGAGGTCGTCAAAAGCCTGTAGGGCCGTGTCATCGAGCTCGACCGGGACTCTTTTAGACTGGTTCGCCTTAACGCGAGCGGATTCCCCGCGGGTCAAATTGGTCAGAGGTTTGGCGATTTTTGCATAATCGCGAATAAACTTCCTATAATAGGATGTCATCCCAAGAAAGCTTTTCAGTTCCTTGATATTGCCAGGGGGTTTCATTTTTGATATGGCTTCGACCTTTTTAATGTCCGCTCTGATACCGTCATGACTGACAATATAGCCGAGAAACTCGACCTGGGTGGACAAGAATTGAGTTTTGGTCAGATTAACTTGAAGCCGGGCCTTTTTAAGACACTCGAAGATCAGACGAAGGTTTTCCCAGTGGCTATCATAATCGTTACTAAAGACGATGATATCGTCAATATATACGTAACAAATTTTGCCGATGTGTTCCCGAAGGACATCATCGATCATACGTTGGAAGATAGCCGGGGCGTTTTTCAAGCCGAAGGGAAGGCGGAGGAACTCATATTTCCCGTTAAGGGTGGAAAATGCCGTTTTCACGGTGTCGGATGGTTTCATGTGTATTTGGTGAAACCCCGAAGTAAGGTCAAGTGTTGTAAAATATTTGGCTCCGCCCAGGCTAGCCAGCGTGGAATTTATGTCCGGGATCGGGTAGGTGTCGGAAATCGTGACCGCATTCAGACGTTTAAAGTCGATGACTAATCGCCATTGCTTTTCGACATCCGGTTTCGGCTTTTTCGGAACTATCCACACCGGGGAGTTATACGGACTTTTAGACGGACGTATGATACCCTCAGTCAAGAGTTCCCTGATTTGTTTATCCACTTCAGACCTCAAGTTCGCTGGGTAGGGGTAACTTTTCGCGTAAATTGGGTCTGAAGTGTTTGTGCGGATTTCTGCCCTTACACAAGTATCGACGGCCTCGCCCGGTGACAAGGGGTCGAAGAGCTGCGAATACTCGTCAATTAAGGCCTTTAGGGTCTGTTTTACACCATCCGGATGTGTTGGGTCTATTAAGGCATTCACGTTGGGGGACCTTTTGGCAAGAAGGGGGATCTTTATCCCAGGGGATATGACCAAGCAGTTGTTCTTTCTGTCTACTAAAGCCTTTAGATCTTTGAGGGTGTCGTCCCCTATGATACCATCGAAGGTATTCAGACCGGGGAGGACAAAGAAGGTGAGGGTCAGGTCATTTCCTAATTTCTTAAAAAACTTCCCGGCTACGCAGCGCGTTATTGTAACGGAGCCCGTAGCCGATTGGACGCGGAAGGGGATAGGGAGGACAGTCGACCCGGCGGCGATTCTGGGGCTGATGAAATTTTTGTTTGCGCCGGTATCGATCAGAAATTGTAATTTAGCCCCATCGTTCCCTTCGTATTCTAGGTATGGGACGCTGGAGAGGCCTCGGTCATAAAATTTGGGCCTTCAGTTCCCATTTCAGGGTCGTCCCTCTCTTCCACAGCCTCCTGACGAGGCATCCTAGCGTCTTCAGCACCGAGCTGATCGTAGTAGCGATCAGCTGGAAGGACCTCGCCATGCTCAACAGGAATTGTAATAGAAGGGTCGGTTATGGGCTCCATGTGATATAGTTTTGTTGCCCTTTGGAACGGGTTCTGGTATTCGTTCGATGTTCGCTTTATTCCAGAACCCTCGTTCTGTGGGGACCTATAGTCTGAGCGGTGGGATTGGCCCGACCGGTTCGACTCCATTTTTATGGCTGGCCTCGGGCCCTGGAAGCGGTTGTTGTTTTGGGGCCCACCATATCCCGAGCCTAGTGAAGGTCTACCGTTTCCCTGATAGGGGGAAGAAAAGCGAGGAGCGTTTGGCGGCCGGTAGAACCGGGTATTTGGCACAAAACTCGCCGGCGCGGAGGACTGGGTAAAGTGACCCCCTCTTGGGGCAACAGCCTGTAACTCCTTGCAAAAGAAGTATGCTTCTTGTAAATCTTTTGGTCTGCGCATGACCAGTAACCTCGAGGCATCATTGCCGACTCCCCGGATAAAGACATCAAGGGCCTTGTCCCTCGAGTGTTCTGAGAGGGCCCTAACTGCCTCCATTGGATAACCCATAGCCTTCAATCCGTTGAGGATAAGGGAAAGGTGCTTATTCACCTCCAGATAATACTCCTCTAGAGTTTTGTTCCCCTGGGTCAGTTGGCCAAGCTGATATTCTAGCGTACGCACATCGCGCTTGTCCGCGTAGTGCAGTGCCAGAACTCTCTTGATTTCCGGCCAGTCGTCGTCTTGAACCCCATAAGAGTCAAGAGCTTCCTCAGCCTCGCCTCTTATTTTTTGCCTAATGTGGCAGACTATGGCGCGGTACAGAGGTCTCCCTTTGATAACCTCGTAATCGTTTAGAATTGCCTGTGCGCGGTTAACCCATGAAACGTATCTCTCGGCCTGACCTTCGAATGTCTGAAGCTCCTTAACGCAATCTGGAAGCGTAAAGACTTCCTTCAATTCGTATTCATTGCGCGCACGCGCCAATGGCACCGAAGGCGTGACCACCGGATTACGACTTTCGTTTTCGGTCTCTAGCGTACTGAGTCTACCATTTATCTTTCTCATATCATGCTGTAACCCGGTCAACTGAGCAAGGAGCGCGTTAAGGGATTCTTTAATCTCTTCCATTTCTATGAGCGTAGGGGTATCGGAAGTAGATAGGATCGGACAGGCGGACGGTCAACCAAGGGTTCGTATTTTTAATTTTTATTTTAGAGAGTCAATTTGTAGGGCGTATTTTATTTTTTATATTTTTTTTTGAAAATCAATAACTAGAACGTATCCTATTTTTTATTATAGAAAATCAATATCTAGAACGTATTTTTTTATTTTTTATTATGGGAAATTAATATTTAGAACGTATTTTTATTTTTATTATAGAAAATCAATATTTAAAACGTATTTTTATTTTTTATTATAGAAAATCAATATTTAGGACGTATTTTTATTTTTTATTATAGGAAAGCGAAAACTGGATGTAAATGCGGTTTCACTCACCCTTGACAATCGATGTTTGCGTGTTGACGTGTATTGTTGTCTGTTGTGTACTTCTTTTAAAATCTGAGGAAAGATAAAGATGTTTCTTTTTAGAAAATTCAAGCAATGTGGGCAACGGTTTTTCGTTTTTTTTTATTTGTTTAAGTTTCATTTTTTATTCTTTTTATTTTTCATGTGGTTTTGGTTTTTTTTTTTTATTTAGACAGTGACGAGTGAATTTAGTGAACTGGGTGCGGTGGTCCGTATTCTTCCTTTTTGGCCTTGGCCTACTAATGGTACGGTTGCCACACAATCTACTGGGCAGCTTCTTCGGGTGCCTCCACACCACTCAGCCTATCCAGCAGATTACCACATATTTCAGTTAGAGTTTATTGTGATTATTTCATCTTTTCCTTTTTATTTATTCCTTTTTTCTTTTCGGCACTATGTACATTGCACTCGCGAATAGGCTACAACGAGTGTAGGCAAATCGCCGCAGTGGGTCGTTACATAGGCCTTCACTATTATTTTTTATGAAGACGCTTTTGCGCCCGCGTATATCGCTCCTGGATGGAGACAGTATTAACGCTGTGGCGGGTGGTCTTTTTTAATTAGTTATGTGCGACTTTTTTACGCCCGTGCAGAATGTTATTCCCGCTACAGACTGTAGGGGCATTCTAACCGCGGCGGGTGGTCGTTTCTATTGTTTAATTGTTCACTGTCACATCACTGTCACTCTAATTTTTCCAATTTTTCACATTTCCACATTTCATTTTTCTTCTTTTTCTTGTTTCAATTTATTTCTTTGCTTTATTTGATTTTTTTGGTTCGGGCGCCAGTTATGCAACTCATAGTTGCAGGGGGGGTGACAACCTCTTGTCACTGAATAGCTCACCTAGTGAGAGTAACCCAGATCGTTGTCATTCTATGATGATGGAAGTAGAGATCCTCAGAAAATAGACGAGTCAGATGATTAAACGTTATAATTCTATTTATTGAAATATTTCAGGCGAGAAGATTCGGTTTGAATAAAAGCAGGATTGCAGTCGGCTCCGTTCTGGTGTCAATCAAAGACTAACTTCTGTCGCCGGGCCTGGTTAGCACTAGAGCCGCGGCTCCAGAGTCGTGGGAAGTATTTGTGGCCGGTGCGGGGTGAGGGGCGACTCCGTAAAGCACTTGGGTAAGCGGCCGTAATTTGATCCATGCCAAGTCGGCGGTCGCTTACCCAACGTCCGGCGGTTCTGCCGCTCTGCAACAACAATTGCAGATGCAGCAGTTTTTCGGCGGCGCGATCACGGCCAACAACAAGAAGTGTCGCTGGCCGGCGTAGCGGTCTTGTAGCTGTGTCGCCTGGCGTAGCGGTCTTGTAGCTGTGTCGCCTGCCGACGCAGCGCATCGCAACCGGCGGGTCATTGAATACAGTGTTGCGTTGCTGGGTGAGGGAGGGAGCGAAGTCAGCGTTTTGAAGTGGGCATAGCGGAGTTGGGTGACCGTCAAGTGGCGTAAGAGGAGGAAGCGCGTGTTAGGCAGGCTGGGGGGAGGGGGTAAGGCAAAGGGGAAGGGAAGAGGGTTCATAACTTATATATATATATATAAATTAATATAGTATATATAGTATATATAACATATCCATTCTACACCCACAACTCCCCAACCACACATACTATTGTAAGCACTCACACACACACATTAATATCTAAGTACAATCACACACACACATTAATGTCTAAGTACAAACTGTAATCAAAGATCGAGATTAAGCTTATCTGTTGTTTACGCACAGCATCATGTTCCAAAGTCTAGACTCTGCGGCGAGCCAACGTCCTCTAAACATTCTTTCTCTTGGCGAGCCAACTGAAATAACAAAAACTTCCGCCCACGCAATCGTTTCAGGATTCTCCAATTACTCCAATTTTTCGGGACCTTCTCCTTCACGGGAGAATAAACGTTTATAACTTTATTCTCTTATGCTTCGCTCTTAGCTATCCCAATCTGCCTATATAAACGCAAACATGTCTCCATGAGTTAGTTCAGTACTGAGTACGCTATCAATTGCGATAGCCCTGCTAAGCCCACTTAAACTTCGAAGTCCATTATACAACCTAGTGATAATCCAAAGGCTCTAGTTCTTCCTTTATTGAAATAAATAAAAATCGTTTATTAATACATAAAAAACCGACTGTGTTAATTTTTTTATTAAACTCTCTGTCTGAATTCGTAAATGGAGCAGTCGGTAGGATAAAAAAGAGTGTATCTTTTAAGATTGAACCATGTGAATCGGCGCTAAAGTGAACATAAATTGTAATACAATTAACTCTATTTTATCCGCAAATGAACTACGTATAATCGGTGATTACACAATAAACCTACTGTAATAAACCTACTGCATACGGTCAATAAAAGTTTAAAAACAAAATACCAAAAACTCTGCTAAAACAACAAGATCAACCATGGCATCTGAACAAGTCCAACTGTTATCGGAACCCCATCTGAATCAAGCCTTAAGTCAAATTAGGCAAATACCAACATTCAGTGGAAACATTCAAAGCTCAGTCCCTTTATACGAAGGTTCGAGTTCATACTTCAAATTTATCCATCAACCGACACCAGACAAACCCATGTATCCTTCAGCGCAATTGAGATGCAACTTGCAGGAGATGCCCAACGAGTATCCCAGTTATCCAGAGCAACAACCTGGCCAAATCTAATGAACGCGCGAATTTAAAACCCAATCACCATGTGAGGAATTACTCCGTCGTCTTTTCAACACACCATTTAACGGAAGTATCCGTAAGTTCGTCGAAGAGTTAGAAATTAAATCTTTCACAATTTTAAATAAGCTTTTGTTAGAAAACAACATCAGTAATACCGTATTATACACAAATGCATTAAATAATACAATCAAAGACCCCGACTATCTGATACCCGTTACTCAGCTAGTGGAAGTGCGAAGGATAGTCTTTAACACTGACAGTTTTTGGCGGCTTGTAGGCGTTAGAGTGGGCGTGGCAAAAAGTTTTTTGGCAAATCGATAGAAAGTTACAAGTCTAATACAAAAATGAAAAAAATATCAAAACATTTTTCGAAAGTGTGGGCGTGGCAGTTTTGGGCGGTTTGTGGGCGTTAGAGTGGGCGTGGCAAAAAGTTTTTTGGCAAATCGATAGAAATTTACAAGACTAATACAAAAATGGAAAAATATCAAAACCTTTTTCAAAAGTGTGGACGTGGCCGTTTTAGGCGGTTTGTGGGCGTTAGAGTGGGCGTGGCAACATGAATTGACAAACTTGCGCTGCGTCTATGCCCCAGGAGTCTGTATGCTTAATCTCAACTTTCTAGCTTTTGTAGTTCCTGAGATCTCGACGTTCATACGGACGGACGGACAGACGGACATGGCCAGATCGTCTCGGCTATTGATCCTGATCAAGAATATATATACTTTATTATGGTCGGAAACGCTTCCTTCTGCATGTTACATACTTTTCAACGAATCTAATATACCCTTTTACTCTACGAGTAACGGGTATAAAAAGCTATGCGCTTCAACCACTCCAACCAAGGAAACATCAACATAAATGGGAACCCAATCGAGTTCGTCACCAGCTTCCCACACCTTGGCACCATCATATCCAACAGTGGAGGAGTGGATGATGATGTCTCCAGTCGTCTTGGCAAAGCCCGCTCAGCATTTGGGAGACTATACCGCATATGGAGAGACCGACAAATCAGCCGACGAACAAAGCTCCGGATCTACAATGCGTGTGTGAAATCCGTACTACTATACGGAAGTGAGACATGGCTTGCAATGAAGAAAATAACGCAGAAGCTGCAGGTTTTCCGCAATAAATGCCTGAGAATATGGGGTATTCCAAACAGAATAGCCAACACAGAACTGTGACGCGTTACGGGCGAGCTCCCGATACACACCCAAATAAGGAAGAAGTAATGGATGTGGATAGGACACGCTCTCAGGAGAAACCCTAGTAGCATAGTAAGGATGGCACTGGACTGGAACCCCCAAGTAAGCAGGAGGGTAGGAAGGCCAAGAGCAGCATGGAGAAGAACCGCTCAACAAGAACTTACCCAAATAAACATCACATGGGAAAATGCTAAACAGACAGCACAAAACAGAGTTAGATGGAAGGCTCTCGTAGAAGATTTAAGTTCCCGAGAGGAATAGCAAAGGCATTAAAAAAAAAAAAAAAAATTTAGAACCAACCAACACTCATATTAATTATTGAACACAAACAGTCACTATAAATGGCTATATATTCAAAATGTGGTACGACCACATCCAAACCGATGAGTCCAAGGCTTCCAATGAGTGCCCCAGGTCATCTAACCCACAGGAAACCCCTCTACATACACCAAAAAAGCAGAAAACTCTTCGGAAAATTAAACGGAAACCTCTCTTAAATTCAGATGAGTCAAAGGTCAACAAGTGCCCCAGATCGTCTAACACAGAAGAGTCCAAGACTACCTATGAGTGTCCGAAGTCTTCTAAATATGAGGAAAACCCTCGTATCACCCCTTACATAGAAAAAGCCCTTCTAGTAACATCCTCGTATTCAGATAAGAACATCCAAATACAGAAGAAAGGGAACAACTTTCCCACGTTGCTTGAATACAGTGCTATTCAGTACAAAGAAGGTGAAAATATGACTTTCAAAACATGACTTTCACGATTAAACATTTTATTCATACAAAACACGAAGACCCTATCTATAAAAAACCATATAAATACCCCCCAGCGTTTAATCAAGAAGTCAAAAAGCAAATTAACGAAATGATACAACAAACAAGAAAGAACGCTATAGTCGAATTTCCCGACTATCTGATACCCGTTACTCAGCTGGTGGAAGTGCGAACAAGAGTCTTTAGCACTGACAGTTTTTGGCGGCTTGTAGGCGTTAGAGTGGGCGTGGCAAAAAGTTTTTTGGCAAATCGATAGAAAGTTACAAGTCTAATACAAAAATGAAAAAATATCAAAACATTTTTCGAAAGTGTGGGCGTGGCAGTTTTGGGCGGTTTGTGGGCGTGGCAAAAAGAATCGACCAACTTGCGCTGCAAGTTTGGAGTCTGCATGCTTAATCTCAATTTTCTAGTAGTTCCTGAGATCTCGACGTTCAAACGGACGGACAGACGGACATGGTCATATCGACTCGGCTATTGATCCTGATCAAGAATATATATATTTTATATGGTCGGAAACGCTGCCTTCTGCCTGTTACATACTTTTCAACGAATCTACTATACCCTTTTACTCTACCAGTAACGGGTATAAAAATAATTAGGAAATCTAAGGCCCCTATTGTTCTCCAATTTGGATAGTCCCAAAGAAAAGCGATGCTTCTGGTAAACCAAAATTTCGATTAGTCGTAGACTATCGTATTCTCAACAAGATAAGCATTGACGACAAATTTCCTATTCCCGTAATGGATGAAATATTAGACAAGCTTGGACGCTGTGAATAATTCACAACCATTGATCTAGCTAAAGGTTTCCATCAAATTCAAATGGAATTCAATATCTAAAACAGCATTTTCAACAAAACATGGATATTACGCATATACTCGTATGCCCTTTGGTCTAAAAATTGTGAACAATCTTCTAGAAGAGTTAATTTATAAAGATTGTTTAGTTTACTTAGATGCTATTATCATTTATTTCACTTCATTGGAGGAACACATAATGTCATTTTTAATAAGCTACGATAAGCTAATCTAAAATTGCAACTCGATAAATGTGAATTTCTGAAAAAGAAAACAGAATTTCTCGGTCACAATTTCTCGACAGACGGTAAAAACCAAACCCTAACAAAACAAATGCAATTATTAATTTCCCTATTCCTTAAACCACAAAAGGAATAAAATCTTTCCATGGACTCTGCGGATTCTACCGTAAGTTCATTCCTAATTTTGCAAAAATAGCAAAACGAACGACCCTCAAATTAAAAAAAGGAGTAGTAATTAACACAAAAGATAATGATTATATGTCCGCCTTCGAGAAACTAAAAGTACTCATCACGTCCGATCCAATCCTAATATACGCTAATTCGAAAAGAAATTTTCGCTGACAACAGTCGCAAGTAATATAGCCATAGGTGCTGCATTATCCCAAGAGCATAAGCCCATCTGCTATGCAAGCAGAACTTTGAATGAACACGAACCCAACTATTCGGCAATATAAAAATAACATTTAGCTATAGTATGGGCAACAAAATATTTCAGGTACTACCTATTCGGTAGAAAGTTCGACATATTAAGTGATCATAGGCCACTTGTATTGTCAAGTAACATAAAAGATCCCAATATGAAATCCATCTCTGTGAAAGATAAAACATAACGAATACGATTATAATATTCAATATCTACCCGGTAATAAAAAATCACGTCGCTGATGCTCTATCTAGAGTTCAAATTCAAGAAAACATCCTGGGACAAGATGACCCAGCTTCCTTTCCTACAGCAGCTACTGTGCATAGTCCACCAGAAGACAACTAAAATCACAATCACATTTCAATAACAGAAAGACCTCTTAATTATTATAACAGACAATTCGAATTCATAATAGACGATTTTAATGACGTCCAGATAATAAAATAATTCCATAAAAACTAGAATAAAAATCAGTTATAAAGAAATGACTGATACCCTTGCTAAAGATGTAATTAAAGAAAACTTCTGCACTAAGAAAAGTGTTCCATAATGAAATTAACTTTCAAGTCTTTCAAAATGCGTATATTCAAATTATAAGTCCCGACAGTTTCACTAAAACTATGAAAACTAGTAACAAACTAATAGACATTGTACACCCTGGTATAGAGAAACTCACAATTCAGTTCAAACAACTTTACTATTACCCTGATTACCAAATACGTATCCAAAACATCATAAACGAATGTGAAATCTGTAACATCGCTAAATCTGAACATAGAAACACAAAATTAATCCTTGAAACGACCACAGAAACCTTCAATCCCAGAGACAAGTATGTCATGGATTTTTACTTAATAAACAATAAACAATTTCTATCATGTATTGCCATTGCCAAGAGCTATTTTACGCATATTCAACGATATGGGTAAACCTATAGAAATAAAAGCCGACAAAGACTCCGCTTTAATGTGCATTGCACTTAAACTCTGGGTAGAATCAGACGGAGCGACTCTAAATATAACAACAAGTAAAAATGGAATTTCCGACAGTGAGCGATTTCATAAAACTGTTAATGAAAAATTAAGAATAATAACAAGCGAAAATGAACCTGAAAACCAATTCACAAAATTCGAAAAAATATTTTACATATACAATCACAAAACAAAACATAACACAAATGGTCGAACTCCAGCTGACATCTTCATTTTTGCAAGAACCCCTGCCTATGACACTCAACAAAATAAAGTAAACAAAATTGACAAACTCAATGAAAATAGAAAAAAACTTTAACATAGACACCAACTTCAGAGAATCCCCTCTAGTTAGATCAAACCCATTTAAAAAGACAGGGAAATTTAAGACAAATAGATAATAAACATTTCGAAGAAACAAAAATAGGTAGAAAGATAATACACTATAAATCCAATTTTTTAAAGAAAAAGAAAATTAACAAAAGTAAATATAATAACGATAAATCCAGGCCTACTCCCGAGCATGATACTCATGTTATGCCTCCTATCGACAATTAACACACAGTAGCTAGAAGTAACCCCTATCCAAGCCAAAAACGGTCGAATTGACTAATAATTTAAATTTTAACTTTGAAGGAGAACAAATGACAGATTTAATATTTTTCAACCTACAAGAATTCACTGAATGCATTGAAGACATAGAGCTTGACACACTTGACAACTGACACACTTAGGTATCTTTAATCCAAAACTTTTAAAACACGATTCATTAATTCACGTCAATTCTGAAAAACTTCTTAATATCAAAACTTCAGCTTGGCTTAAATCTGATACTAACGAAATTCTGATAATATCCCACATTCCAAGAGACATGATCAAAACACCAGTTTTTGAAATAATCCCATACCCAGATGAAACAAGAGAGAACGCTATAGTCGAGTTCCCCGACTATCTGATACCCGTTACTCAGCTATTCGAAGTGCGAAGGAGAGTCTTCAGCACATACAGTTTTTGGCGGTTTTGTGGACGTTAGAGTGGGAGTGGCAAAAAGTTTTTTGGCAAATCAATAGAAATTTACAAGACTAATACAAAAATGAAAAAATATCAAAACATTTTTCATAAGTGTGGGCGTGGCAGCTTTGGGCGGTTTGTGGGCGTTAGAGTGGGCGTGGCAACATGAATCGACAAACTTGCGCTGCGTCTATGCCCCTGGAGTCTGTATGCTTAATCAAGCTTTTGTAGTTCCTGAGATCTCGACGTTCATACGGACGGACAGACGGACAGACGGACGGACGGACGGACAGACGGACGGACAGACGGACATGGCCAAATCGACTCGGCTACTGATCCTGATCAAGAATATATATACTTTATATGGTCGGAAACGCTTCCTTCTTCCAGTTACATACTTTTCAACGAATCTAGTATACCCTTTTACTCTACGGGTATAAGAAGTAACATACCAACCGAAACAATACATGACAAATATTTTTCACACAATAATCAAACATACACGGCAAGTTCTCAAAGCTTGGTTAAATAAATGTATAACTGGTATACCAAAGCAGGTCCCAACACAATGTAGATACAGTAAAACACATTCTGATTTAGAAATAAAATATGTAGAGCCTAACATAATTACAACTTGGAACCTTCCCAAGACTATCCTAAACCAAAATGGTATCAATAGAGAAACTTTAATAGAAGGCAATAACATGATAAAAGCATTTAATTGTTCTGTTCTGTTTAACTAGAAGAAATATCAATTACCAACACAATGTTAGACTATACTCAAACTATCTATGTAAATAATAATGTAACAAAACTCGAACCACTCGAATACATTCAGACAAAAGAAAAAATGGAACAACACAATCAGGCGAATAATGTATTTCAAATAATAACACTTACAACATTAATCATAATTGTTATAATTGCATTATTATACTTTTTCTATAAATATAAAACTATACCCCAAAAGTTAATTGTAAAATTCAAAAATCAAAGCCTAAAGAACGAAAATATTATAAGTCCTGAAAGAGACAATACAGTACCCTCAGTAAATACCCCTGTATTGTACCCTAATCTAAATACCTGAGGGCAGGTTTTTTCTTAAGGATGGGGAAGTAACATATCCATTCTACACCCACAACTCCCCAACCACAAACACTATTGTAACCACTCACACACATACATTAATGTCTAACACATTATTCCCCCCGAGAGTTCGAAAAAACAGAAACAAATCTCACAGGCTATTTCTAGCAATGTTTCGAACACCGAAGTCAAGCCGAATTGTCGTGGCTCTGCCGCTGTCTCTGCCTGCAGTTCTTATTTGTTGTTATTTTTTCGAAGTAGTTCAGAGCAATGACCGAAAATGAGAGTGAGAGGAGACAAAATCAGAGTCGAGGAAAACACGATTTGTATAGACTTCTGAATACCGTTCTAATAACTGGTGGGATATTTATATATTTTTAAGTGTATATTTAATTTATATTTGTTGATTAAAGGATTTTAAATTTTGTAAGAAATTAAACTGTCGCTATAGAAAACGCCAATGCGTCCGTGTTTAATTATTTGCCTATGTAATTCTAATTACACAGGATCAGTATGGTTTGAAATACCTTGAAACGCGCCTGTCAGAATGTTTGGTTTCGTTTTCCGTCACCCCTTTTCTTTTGCATTTGCATTCAATTGTAGAATGTGACAAGTGGTGTTTGGAAAATTTGCAACGTTAAATATATAAAACCGGTAAGTAAAGTGTTTCGCATTGATAAATTAGCAAAGCTAATTGCATGAAAATAATGTAAACAAAAAAGGAAAAAAATAATGCAATAAAAGAAAAAATAAAAATGTAATTTAAAATTTAAATAACTTTTTTACTTTTTTTGGGAGATATTTTCTGGATTTACAGGTATTTTCCCGAGGAATTTCTAAGGAATTCCAAGAAATACTAGAGGAATTCCCGAAGACCTTGGTTATTTTTCGATATTCCCCAGGAATTCCTTGTAGGGTTGTTGATAATATATCAAAATATCAATATATCGATATTTTTTCCTGAAAATGATATATTTATATCGTGATAATTTTTTTGAACAAATATCGATATTGCGATATTTTTTGTTGATATTTTTTTTGATATTTTCTCTTCGTTCACTCTGATTTCCAAAGCGATACCGAGTAAAAGTGCACGTGTTAAAATGAACATAAAATCCAATTACACTGATAAAAAAAACGGGACTGCAAAGGGCAAACTCTGCGACCGAATTATTAATACAACTGGAAACTCTTCAAAGTTGTCTTTGCACCTTAAGAAGCCGAATGACAGACACATAACACAACGAGTCTTCCTAAAATCACTTTATTCTAAGTACTGGTAGCATTATAATATGAAATTTATATAAACATAACGTATTATTATCTGCATTATAAATAGAATATCCATGCATTTAAATAAAAACAAGAGAGTACGGCGTTAAGGTGGTAACTATGTCTCTGGAGCCTGTATGCTTAATCTCAACTTTCTAGCTTTTGTAGTTCCTGAGATCTCGACGTTCATACGGACGGACAGACGGACTTGGCCATATCGACTCGGCTATTGATCCTGATTAAGAATATATATACTTTATATGGTCTCCCTGTTACATACTTTTCAACGAATCTACTCTACGAGTAACGGGTATAAAAATAAAGTTAATAAAACACTTTAATTTTATTTATTGTGGGAAAAAAAATTTTATTAAAACAAAAATTTATCAAAAATATCAAATATGTCGATATTTTTTTGTGATATTTTAAATATTATCATCATTTTGTTTTGATAAAAAAAATATCATCAATACGATATGTTTTTAATATCACGACATCCCTAATTCCTTGGAAATTCCTCGGGAACTTCGAATTCCTCGCCACGAACGCCTGTTGTATGGAAATTCCTCGCCGATTTGTATGGGAAATTCCCCAGGAAGGAAATTCCTTAGGGAATCCTTAGGGACTGGTACTTCACACATACAATCACACACACACATTAATGTCTAAGTACACAATGTAATCAAAGATCAAGAGCCCTTCGTTTAAGCTTAGCTGTTATTTACGCACAGCATCATGTTCCAAAATCTAGACTTTGCGGCGAGCCAACGTCCCCTAAACATTTGATTACTTGGCGAGCTACTGAATTAACAAAAACTTCCGCCCACGCAATCGTCTCAGGATTCTCCAATTACTCCTATTTTTCGAAAGCTTCTCTCTTCACTGGAGAATAGACGTTTATAACTTTAAACTCTTAAACTTCGCTCTTAAGCTATCCCAATCTTCCTATTCAAACGCAAACATGTCTATATGAGTTAGTTCAGTACTGAGTATGCTATCAATTGCGGTAGCCTTGCTAAGCCCACTTTAACTTCGAAGTCCATTATCCAAGCTAGTTCTTTTTTTTTGTGTTCTCTTTTTTATTAAACTCTCGGTCTGAATTCGTAAATATATATATATGCATATACATATATGTATACTTAAATATACATATTTTATGTTATTTTTTTTGTATGCACAACGCTTTTGTTATATGTTGGAGTTTTAATTTCTTCCCTGCCACAATAAGAACTTTATTAATGTCCTTTTACCCTAAGATATTATTTCTTTGGGTACCAGGTATAAAGGAAAATGAACTAGCCGACAACCAAGCTAAATTAGCTCCTAAATTTTCTCTAATCTTTACCAACAACTTTAACATCTGGGATTTAATCAACGTCATCAAAACAAGACTGCTTAATAGCAAATTAAATCGACTTAACCAAGCATCTAGATGGTATCAAAATATAAATAATACTAATATAAACCACAACCATTATATAACATTTATACAATATGATACAATCCCAATAAACATTCAAACCAAATTTATTAGACTAAGACTTGGACATACTAAAATTACCCACGAACATTACTTTAATCTATCTATATAAATAAAAATTGAGAACAAGTTTTAACGGTTTTGCATTCGTTCTCGGGCCCCGTTAGGACAAGAGCAAAGAAAATTCTGGAAAAAGTCTAAAGAAAAGCGGGAAAACCGTTTTTTACATGCGGCGCCATTTCTAAAACATAGGATGTCATTCTTCTCTGCTCATTTCGTTTTATTTAATTCATGAGACAAACTTTATTTGGTTCATAAAAAAATTGTAACAGCAGGCATTTGTTTTTGAGGTGGTTAGTTGAACTGTGTTAATTATGTGTATCGTGCATTTGAGGTTAAACTCACCACTTCCACCTTCTTCGACTTCCTCATCCTCATCGATTGAATTTATGTGCCTTGCGATGGCAAATAAAGCATTAGGTCAACTAAGTATGCCTTCACCGAATCGTCCAATGCATGGTTTGTTTGATCGAGAATTGCAACGTGAACAACAGTACAATATCAATGAGTTGCAAACATTTGTGAATTGGAATTTACCCAAATTGAACGACCAACAAAAACAT
The DNA here is from genome assembly GCF_016746235.2 of Drosophila teissieri. Taxonomy (NCBI): domain Eukaryota; kingdom Metazoa; phylum Arthropoda; class Insecta; order Diptera; family Drosophilidae; genus Drosophila; species Drosophila teissieri. The sequence continues at coordinate 711,358 of NC_053032.1, forward strand.
GTTTACGATACCATTATGCAAGCAGTACAAAATTATGTTGGTGGATTGTATTTTTTGGATGCGCCTGGAGGTACGGGTAAAACATTTGTGGTATCATTGATTTTGGCAGCCATTCGGTCACAACAAAAAATTGCATTGGCACTTGCTTCGTCAGGAATTGCTGCTACTTTATTGGATGGTGGACGAACAGCACACTCAGCATTAAAATTGCCGTTAAATGTGCAGGTTTGTTTGTATTCATTGATTGATCTATTTAAAATACATTAGTGCTAATTACTATATTATTTTTGAACGTGCAGGTGATTGACAATCCCACATGCAACATATCAAGAAATTCTGCAAGGACAAAAGTTTTGCAGCAAGCAGCAATTATTCTATTGGAGAATGTACAATGACCCATAAAAAATCTCTGGAAGCATTAAACAGAACAATTTAAGATCTACGTCGCAATCAACAATCAACAAAGTTCCAAAGTTGATCACTTTGCCAAACAATTTTTGTACAATTCTACAATCTAAAGGCGAATTAATAGAAAGCGTTTTTCCAAATTTTTCCAATATATTATATATATAAAATCACAGAAATCACGATTGGTTGGCAGAAAGAGCAATATTGTCACCAAAAAATGTACATGTCAATGAAATCTGGTATCTGGTAAATCTGGTATGCCACCGCATTTTTGAACTTAAAAATCGGGTCATCAATTATTTTACTACGGAATTTAAATGCACCAAAATTATGCAATGACACAAGATTGGTTGTAAAAAAATTGATGCCGAATTTAATTGAAGCCACGATATTGACTGGAAAAGCGAAAGGAGAAATGGTGCTCATACCGCGTATTCCGTTGATACCAACAGACATGCCGTTTGAATTTAAGCGACTGCAATTCCCAGTGCGTCTATCATTTGTCATGTCCATCAATAAGGCACAAGGACAAACGCTTCAAGTATGCGGGTTGAATTTGGAAGAGCCGTGTTTTTCTCATGGGCAGTTATACGTAGCCTGTTCAAGAGTTGGCATTCCAAACTCTTTATTTGTATTCGCTCCAAATGGACAAACGAAAAATATAGTTTATCCAAATGTTTTGGATTGAAAATAACAATTTTCAAATAAAATAAATGACTTACATATATCAAATTCTAGGAATTTTTCACTGAATTTTAAGACTGCATGCGGCGAAGCGCACAGGGCCAACTAGTAAAGTATATATATTCTTGATCAGGATCAGTAGCCGAGTCGATCTGGCCATGTCCGTCTGTCCGTCCGTCTGTCCGTATGAACGTCGAGATCTCAGGAACCACAAAAGCTGGAAAGTTGAGATTAAACATACAGACTCCAGAGACATAGACGCAGCGCAAGTTTGTTGATTCATGTTGCCACGCCCACTCTAACGCCCGCAAACCGTATAAAACTGCCACGCCCACACTTTTGAAAAATGTTTTAATATGTTTTAATTGTTGTATTAGTCTTGTAAATTTCTATCGATTTGCCAAAAAACTTTTTGCCACGCCCACTCTAACGCCCACAAACCGCCAAAAACTGTCAGTGTTGAAGACTCTCCTTCGCACTTCAAATAGCTGAGTAACGGGTATCAGATAGTCGGGGAACTCGACTATAGCGTTCTCTCTTGTTTTTGTTATGCAAAGACAAGAGCCCTCAGAGCGACGTTTGTAGTCGTGAATAGCAACAATTTTTTGTTGACGTGCGCACCGTTGCCTGGTGATGAATTCGATACTCCTCGCTCAAAACAATTATAGTCAACTTATCATAATCTTTGTATGCTAACCTTTAATTTTTGTATTATACATTACACATGGCACTAGCCAACAATTTATTACTCAATAAAATTATGCTATTATTTTAACTGCAACAAAATGAGTAGGTAAACATTTTCAAAAGGGGTGCTGACGTGAGAAGCGGAGTAGGTCCAAATCGATTACATAACGTTTAACAGACAACCTTGACAAAAGGGTATCGTATTGCGCGGTCGATCCATCAGGCATGCGGGCGCATGTAGGGGAGGGAATGTGGCGCAAACATTGCCCGATCGTTTTACGATCAAGCTACAGCTTGTGGGGCCGTGAGGTCTGCTGACTGACGAACGGTACGAACTTTTACAGGCACAAATAATATTTATTCTCGTTATGTTGGAGAGGTGAGGGGCTTACCAAGATCTCACGACCCAAAATCGACGAGCTTACGCTGGCATCATGGTGCCTGAATATCGGATGCCCCTCCCACGGCCTTAGTCCTTACCCAGGACACGGGCACTTATACGCCGACGTAACATATTTTATATAAACCAGCAATTTCAAGCCCTCGGAAAAACTGACCTAAATCAAGATTACCATTAGTGTCACCAATTTCATAACTTGCAGCGATTTACTTTCTATGTTTGAAGAAACATATTATATGCAAGCTCACTACTTTACACAGTGGCTTTGAAGCTTTTGTATATTTCTTAGGCAATTCTATTACAGGAATCCTGTTTTTTGATATCATTATATTTCTATTTATATTTTTGAGTTCATTGATTGTTATTCTGGACAGAGCATCGACTACATGTTAATACTTCCCCCCGTATTGTACCGTAAACTTATATTCTTCCCAGCCCAACCGCATTTTTGTGAGTTCGGAACATGTGTTTCTCATTGAAAATAGGTGTGTTAGTTGCCTGTTGCGTTTAAACTAAGAAATGCCTATATTAGCTACTAGTTCTTGTTTCGTTATCGACTTATTACTTCATATACTTATTACTTTTATTGCCACTTGTAGCTGTTGACCGTTATGGTATTGAGAATGTATCGCTCCTCATGCTCGTTTACTAGCATCTGTGGTTATGCAAAATTATTTGCTAAAATCTGGTTTCTGAAAAAGATTGTATTTATTTTAAGATAATCTATTGCCTCTTTGCATTTCTTTGTCCATTCGAATGGGACATTCTTTTTGCAAAGCCTTGTAAAGAGGCGTAATTCTTTTAAACAAATTTTAATGAATCTTCTGTAATAGTTGCAAAATGCAACGAATCCTTCTGTCTACAAATATACAAAGCTTCGTCTGTATTTGCTGGTTGTGGGATTTTAAATCATATGTAGAGTCATCTGATTGTATATCTTTATCATTACATTTGTGACCTAAATAAATAACCTCTTTCATAAAGAAAGTACATTTTACATTAATGTAGTTTTAGATTAAGCTGTCTACATAATTTGAACACGTCGATAAAATTCTTAAGCATATGCTTTTCCGAACATCCAATTACCACTAAATAATCCATATATAGAAATGCTTGCGAAGGCTCTAAGCCTATGAATGCAAGTGTCATCATTTTTTGGAAGGAATTTGGTGCTCTTTTTAAACCAAATAGTTCGACAGTTTTATCGATTTGTCATTTTGCCTTTGAAATGCTAGCTTTTTATTTTCTTCCATTCTGTAGTTGTTGATGTATACAGGGGTTTTATCATTCAATATCAATTATTGAAAATACAAATTATTAGCCGATATGGTTTCTGTTTCTGGTTGAGATAAAAAATATATTTTAGAAAAGTTTTTGAAGTTCTGTGCGGATTATTATCTACATTTGCATTTTAAAAATCATTTAACGATTCGCTTTTTATATTATGCTGTTTACTACAGCGTCTTTGCAAGTTGTATTTATTATACGAATCATTACATTCTCAGTGCTTACAAGTGCGGTTGCAATTATAATTCCAGATTGTAATTCCAGGTTGAAAATATAAAAAAATGCGTATCTTTTGAAAATATATTGATCTTTCGTATGACTTTAGATCTTGTAAGGAAAACTATTTCATTCTCGAGTGAATGTATAGTAGGAATGTTTAAGTTCCTACAATTATTGGGTATCACCGTGAACTAATCTTTCTGGTCATGGAATTCTTAAATATAATTGCATTTCTTTACAAAATCTTTTTAAATACCATCACCTAGTATCGGAAAGTAGTCTTGTACGATATGGAACTCATATGGTATTACTAAATTAACAACGCAAATATCTAATTTTACAGTATCTATGCCTGATATAGTAGTAATATGCCGCGAATTTAAATTATTCAATTTTTTAGATATCTGAACCTGTATTTATCCATGAGTAAAAATGCCTTTAAATTGGGACTCATGTTTTGTAATTTAATAAAAATTCCTAAATTAAGATTTATTTTATACAGCTGTTGGCTGTTGCTCAAGGGGCATCCTGGTTGTCCGTCTGAATATATTTATAACATAATTATTGCCTTTATTTTTGTTGTAATTCCGGTTTCGGTTATAATTTTGGTTTTGTATACCTCTATAGTAACCTGCACCTCTATTATTATTCTGGTTACCGCCGTGTCCTCTATTTCTGCCACAATAACAACCTCGGCTTCTATAATTGTCATTAGAGTTATTATATTTACCTCGACCGTTACCTCTGTTTTGGATATCGTTATCTACTGTTATATTATAACACACTTTTCAAATTGACGGTCATTTTTGCAGCAGTCAATATATTTTGCAATCATGTCCGTGAGCAGTGCTGTGCAGAACGGATGCAAGGTGACATTTGACCTAGAGAAGGCCATGGTGGTGCAAGATGGAGAATGCATCGCCAAAGCCAAAAAGATTGGCAATTTGTATTTGTTTGAAGGTGGTCGAAGCGGGTGTTTCGCCATGTCAGCAGTTGATGGGATTTTACTGCACAAGAGATACGGACACATTATTTTCTCCAACATTAAAGAAATTGTATCCAAAGGGATAGTGCGCGGCATAGAAAAGATTGGTTTTCCGGAAAATATTAGCTGCAAAACGTGTATGGTAGCAAGATCCATGTTTAACCATTCCCCAGGGCAACGTGTAATCGGGCTAAGGAGCTTTTGGAGCTGATACACGCGGATGTGTGTGGAGCTTTCCCAACACTGTCTCTGGGAGGTGCAAAGTATTTTCTTACATTCATTGACGACAAATCCAGGAGAATTTTGGTTTATTTTCTGCGTATGAAGAACGAGGTGCTGTCAAAGTTCATGGAGTTCAAGAATCTGGTGGAACGGCAGGCAGGCAAAAAGCTGAAATGCCTGCGGAGTGACAACGGCGGAGAGTTTGTCAATAAGCAGTTTTATGAATACCTCAGGAAGTATGGAATTGCCAGGCAGCTAACAATACTGCATCGTCGCAGCAAAATGGCGTGGCGGAAAGGGCAAATCGGACGCTAGTGGAAATGTCGAGATGTCTTCTGCTCCAGGCGGGGCTAGGAGATAGTTTTTGGGCAGAAGCTGTCAACACTTCGGTTTATCTGCGTAACCGATCTCCTACCAGCGCGGTAAATAGTATGATTTCTATGGAAGCGTGGACGGTTAAGAAGCCTTGCGTGAAACATCTAAAAGTATTTGGATCTCTTGCAGTTGCTCTGGACAAGGGTCCGAGGAAGGGCGAGTACTCTGTGTATCTATCGGCTACCCAGCAGCTCGACAAGAAGTAGAGAAGCGGGATGTTTTGTTTGATGAACATCATGCTGTGGCATCCAAAGATGATGTTATGTTGATCAACCTGGAGGAACTCGAAGAGCCCTGCCAGCGAGATGGGGCCGAAAACGATGAAACCGTATATGACATATCCGTCGATACTGGCAGCTCGGATGAGAGCATAGATCAGTATGAGGGTGCTGACGATAAGGATGAGCAGGTTGTAGAAGACGCACACAGATTTCCTGGTCGTCCCAAGATTGTCCGGACTGGAAAACTTCGACGTCCGAAGAAACAATATAACATCTTGGGCGCTCTAGTTTCGGAAAATGTTTCGATTCCCTTGACTTGCAAAGAGGCGGTAGAAAGTTCGCATGCCATGGAATGGCGCGAAGCTTTGGCTAAGGAATTTGATTCCCTGGTTGCCAATCAAACTTGGCAGATTACTGATTTACCGAAGAATAAGGATGGGCAAATAGAACGTTTCAAAGCTCGTCTGGTAGCTCCCAGCAGTTTGGCGTAAATTACGTGGAAACTTTTTCGCCGGCATGCCGACTGAAGAGTGTGCGTCTAATGATAGCACTGGCGGCGGAGCTTAAGCTATATCTTCATCAGATGGATGTATGCACGGCGTATCTCAACAGCGATCTAAGAGAGACGGTTTACATGAAGCAGCCGAAGGGATATATTGATGAGAAGAATCCTGACAAGGTATTGGTGCTGAGGAAAGCAATATACGGCTTAAAGCAGTCAGGAAGGGCCTGGAACTAAAAGCTAAATGGCGCTTTGGTGGATTTGGGATTTATTTCCTGCAACAACGAGCCATGTTTATACATACAGAACGGACAAGGTAACCTTTCCCTAATTCTTGTATATGTTGACTTATAGCTTGCCAATCGCACGAGGATTTGCTGGAAATTAAATACAGCATTCCAGATAGATTGCACCAGCGACAAGTGCAAAAAGGTGGATTTCACGGTCTATTAATCTGTGGTGGGAGAGCTTATGTGGATAACTCTGACAACAAGACCGGACATAATGCATTCGGTGTCCAAATCGGCTTAACGGAACCAAAATCCGCATGCTGAGCACATTGCTGGCATAAAGCACATCCTAAGGTATCTCTCGTCCACGGTTGTCATGAAATAACATTATCAGCAATGTGGTCAATCGTTCTGTGGATACGTGGATGCGGATTGGCAAGGCGATAGGCTTGACAGGAAGTCTACATCTACTTGTTGGCCGGTGTTCCAATTTTTTGGCGTTCAGAAAAGCAGCGAAGCGTGGCGTTCAGCAGTACCGAGGCGGAGTACATGGCACTGTCGGCGGCATTTTAAGGAGGCGATAGTCATGCGAAGGCTAATTTTGGAAATTGGAAATAAAATTTCGCAGCGAACTCACGGTCTTTTACTTAGCTCTCTTAGAATTCTGCCGCTCAATATGGACCAATAATTATACCCGTTACTCGTAGAGTAAAAGGGTATACTAGATCCGTTGAAAATAATGTAACAGGCCGAAGGAAGCGTTTCCGACCATATAAAGTATATATATTCTTGATCAGGATCAATAGCCGAGTCGATATGGCCATGTCCGTCTGTCCGTCCGTCTGTCCGTCTGTCCGTATGAACGTCGAGATCTCAGGAACTACAAAAGGTAGAAAGTTGAGACTAAGCATACAGACTCCAGAGACATAGACGCAGCGCAAGTTTGCCGATTCATGTTGCCACGCCTACTCTAACGCCCACAAACCGCCCAAAACTGCCACGCCCACACTTTTAAAAAATGTTTCTATATTTTTTCATTTTTGTATTAGTCGTGTAAATTTCTAACGATTTGCCAAAAAACTTTTTGCCACGCCCACTCTAACGCCCACAAACTGCCCAAAGCTGCCACGCCCACACTTTTGAAAAATGTTTTAATATTTTTTCATTTTTGTATAAGTCTTGTAAATTTCTATCGATTTGCCAAAACATTTTTTTGCCACGCCCACGCTAACGCCCACAAACCGCCAAAAACTGTCTGTGTTAAAGAATCTCCTTCGCACTTCCACTAGCTGAGTAACGGGTATCAGATAGTCGGGGAACTATAGCGTTCCCTCTTGTTTTTGTCTTTATTCCTTTGACTGCTAACATTTATTGATCTCCTTTTGTGACATTTGTTAGGCGAAAAGCCGTTAGAAATCTATTCATATATACCTTTTTACTTTCAATTTCGAGTATTGTGCACGAAATCTGTCGCACATATGGCACCTTGACGCTGCCAGTCATTCTGTTTGTTTTTCTGTCACTATGCTTATAATGAGTGTTTTTTCATGTTATAGAACTCTTAGTTGGCATTACTGTTCAAGATGGCGACCAATTGCTGTGACTGTGATGGTTCTGTGCGGAATACGTATCGCGCACTACGTCTATTTAATCGTCGGAAAAATAGTGCATCAGGGCAGTTAATTCGATTAACCATGACCAACCATTTCTCTATGGTGCATACAGGTAAAGCTATTGCGGAAGACTCAAATGAGTCCATCCACCATCGAGCACAGACAACCGATCAGCCTAACGATCATTAAGCAAGGCGTGGATTCGTCGAATGGGCCCAAAATAAGATTGCCGTTGTTTCCGAATCTCATAGGCGAATATGGCTTAGCGATAAAGCGCACTTCTGGTTGAATGGCACGTCGCAACTGTTACACAGCTTTTGCCATAATCGATTTTTGAGAACCCACGATTGGTGACCGCCTAATTTCATTATTATAAAACAACTTACGTGCTTTATTATAGCATTCTACCAATTTTCGAGCATACCTATTGATAGTTCCTCGTTGTGCTTGGCTATTTTGGCTGACATTTGTCCGACTTGTCAAATTCCGTTTTAGTCTTGTTGGGTCATGCAGCCGCCAAAACTGTGCAGTAGACTAATCTCATACTCTTAATATTGTAAGCCGAAATAGTCAGTGGTAGCAGTTGCGATGCCCATAGTGCAAACCGCTGTTCTCGCACGCATTTATCTGTACGGCGCTCATTCCTTGTTCTCTTTGTTATCTACCTACGTTAAGCTTGGGCGCTGCATTTCGGCTGTCTGTCCCGCCAATTGTCACTTCTTCGTTTTTTCGGCAAAGACTCAACTTGTGTATTCGATATAGCTCTTTGTCGGCCCTAGCTGCCGTAAACAATTCGCAAAATAAACAGTATCGGAAAATAAACAAACTTTCTTCGGCTATTTATTATTCGCAACAAGTTTTGGAAAAGCTCAATAGCTAAACATTGGTGACCCCGACGTGATAGTGTTAATTTGCATGCATTAATTAATGCACTTATCCCGTTTATAAATAAATATAAATACATTAAATCGCAATCGTTTGGACAAGTGAGTGGTGATAGTGGCTGTGTTTAAGCGAGCTAGCATTACATATATACATACATACATATATACATACATACATCGTTGCGTGCGTTGACTCCGCTTGCATTTTCGGCATTTATTTTGTGCTCATCTTCCCGCTTGCATTTTCGGCATTTATTTTGTGCTCATCTTCCCGCTAAACCGAATTAAAAGCGATTTGTTGCTATGCCCGCTGAAAGTGACAAAAACAGGGTGACCTTTTTAAAGCGCAAAGCCAATGCGCTGTTCAGCAGGTTGCAGAGGCTACAAACGTCGCTGTCTAATGAGACGCTGAGCGGATACGACGAACCCACTCTTACGGTGAGGCTGGAGCAAATTGATGAGCTGCAAAGTGCCTTCAATGTTCTGCATACAGAACTGGAGGAATTGGATTTCGATGAAATTGGCAGTGAAATGAGCGAGAGTTTCGATGAATTCATCGTTGAATTCAAGGCTAGTGTGCGCGCGGAAATAGCCAAACGCAATGTGCATTTCGCGCCGCACTCAACGCTTGCGGAAGGTGTTGTGCCTGTACAGCTGCCAACGTTTGGCGGAGGCTACGCAAACTGGGCGGATTTTTACTCCGTGTTCACGAGCATAATCGACAGCCATCCGGACCTCTCCAACATTGAGAAATTTCAACATCTGCGGTCATGTTTGAGGGATTCAGCGCTGGAAACTATCCGATCATTGGAGATCTCAAACGGCAATTACGAAGCAGCTTTAGAGTTGCTTCAAAAAAGGTTTGATAATCGGCGTCTCGTTTTTCAGGCGCACATCACCGAGATTCTGGGTTTAAAGGTAGTACGGAATGGTTCAGTGGCATCGCTTCGGGAATTGTCGGACAAGTTTAACGCTCACATTCGTGCGTTGAAGGGTTTGGGCACCACTGAGCAAATCGCTGGCTGCATTATAGTGCAAGTGCTGCTGCAAAAGCTGGATGTGGCGAGCCAAGCTAAGTGGGAGGAGCGCTTGGAGGATCCGGTCTTTGTCAACCTTATTCCGTCGTGGGAATCGATGGCTGCATTCCTGGAGCAGCGATGTAGGACTTTGGAGGCCGTGGATTGCGCCATGGCAACCTATGCGCCAGGCGTTCAGGTGGACAGAAATCGTTCGACGCTAGTTGCTACCACCCAAAATTCTCTTGGTTGCATGCTTTGCCATAGTGCAGAGCATGCCATATATTATTGCCCGCAATTTAGAGACTTAGCGCCAGTAGATCGTCTGCGCGAGGCAAAGAGACTAGCACTTTGCCTAAATTGCCTAAAGGCAGGTCATCAGCTACGCCAGTGCTGCTCGAGCCGCACCTGTGGAATCAGGCATCATACGCTGCTCCATCTAGATGGTCTGCCTTCCTCGCAGCCACATGTTCCGTTGTCTTCAAGCTCCCACACTGAGCCTTATGCCCCGCTTCTTCTACTCTAGTTGCCCAGGATCTCGGTAGTGACCTTGTGCTGCTAGCCACTGCAACCGTTCTAGTGCAGAATCGGTCGGGACTGTTCGTTCCCTGCAGGGCCTTGTTAGATTCTGGCTCTCAACTGCACTTGGTCACCTCTCGGTTTGCAAATCAACTGCAACTTAAGAGGTCGAGGTCGTCCGGCTCCGTCACTGGAATCGGGGATTCCAATTTCGCGACTGATGGATGGAATTGCGATGCGGTCTGTCACTTCGGATTTCTCAACGAGCATAACAGCAGTTATCGCTCCCAATATCACGGATCGCCAGCCAAGTATTAATGTGGACAATGGGGACTGGAAGATTCCAGAAAACCTGCAGCTTGCCGACCCGGAATTTCATAAAGCTCCGCGTGTTGACCTGTTAATAGGAGCTAGCCTGTTTTATGAGCTGCTGTGCGTAGGTCAGATAAAGTTGTTGCCAGGACTGCCATTGCTTCAAAAAACTCGTCTGGGCTGGGTTGTGTCTGGAGGCTGCGCGCGCCCTTGTGGTAGCGCCTTAATTGCTTCACGCGTTCCTTCTTCAGCCAGCAAGGAAAACAGCATTGATGTTGAACTTGATTCACTTCTGCAGCGTTTTTGGGAGGTAGAAAATTGTCCCGGCCCAATAGTTCAAGCCACTAAGGAGGAGCTAGATTGCGAGGCCCACTTTGTTAAAAATTACACCCGATTGCCAGCTGGCGATTACTCGGTAGGGTTGCCGCTAAAACTCCATTTGGATTCTTTAGGAGATTCCTATCCTCAGGCTTTGCGGAGATTCTTGTCGCTAGAGAGGAAGCTTACAAAGCACCCTGGCTTGAGGGTTAAATATGCGGCGTTCATGAAGGAATATCGTGATCTGGGACATATGTCGCCTGTGGCTGCCTCTGGAGTCAGCTCGTGCCGATATTTTTTACCACATCACTGCGTCATGAAGGAGGATAGCTCTACCACCAAGCTTCGCGTTGTCTTTGACGGATCAGCTGCCACTTCCACTGGTTACTCGTTTAACGATGTGTTAATGGCTGGCCCGGTCATCCAGCCCAAGCTATTTCACATTCTAATTCGATTTCGCTCACACCCAGTTGCCGTTACAGGAGACATATGTAAAATGTACCGATGTGTAAGAGTCTCGCAAGAAGATAGCTATTTGCAGTGCATTGTATGGAGGGGCTCCCCAATAGATGACCTTCAAGTATACAAACTCGACACAGTTACGTACGGCACCAAACCAGCCTCCTTCTTGTCCGTAAGGGCTATGCAGCAGTTGTCAATCGATGAGCAGGCATCTTTCCCCATTGGATCAGAAATCCTTCGGCGCGATTTTTACGTGGATGATCTTATCTCCGGCTCCGGCACGGTAAAGGATGCTATCAGCATAATGCAGCAGACGGCTGGCATTCTTGCGAAGGGCAAGCTCAAGCTAAGGTAATGGTGCTCTAACATTCCGCTTGTGCTGGAGGGTGTGCCCGCCGAGGGCAAGGAGTCGTCGTTCATGAAGTTTGAAGATGGTAGCGATTTCACCAAAACTTTAGGTCTCGCTTGGGATCCCGCCTCCGACCAGCTATTGTTTTCGTTCTCTGCCTTTCAGTCGCCATTGAGACCCTGCAGGCGCTCTGTTTTGTCTGCGGTTGCTAAATTTTACGATCCTCTCGGCCTGGTCGGTCCTGTAATCACAAGGTGTAAAATCTTTTTGCAGCAGCTCTGCAAGGAAAAGCTGTCCTGGGATGAAAGCCTCCCGGAAACTCATAACACGAAATGGCTTGATATATGTCGCAGTTTTGAAATAATAAGTCATGTTAGTTTCCCTCGGTTCGTGTTTAGCGCAGAGTCTGGTCTTGAGGTGCATGGCTTTTGTGATGCAAGCATTGATGCCTATGAAGCCTGCGTTTATGTGGTTTCTAAAGGGAATCAAAGTTTTAGCCATTTGCTTTGTTCGAAGTCGCGCATAACTCCGTTGAAGACCATAACAGTACCAAAGCTGGAACTTCGTGGTGCGGATCTTCTGGCTAAAATCATGAGGGAAATAGTTGGCTTGAAAGTATTTAAAGGACGCTATTATTGTTGGTGCGACTCGACGGTGGCACTTTCCTGGATCCGAGATGAGCCCGCCAGGTTCAACATATTTGTGGCAAATAGGGTTGCTGCCATTCAGGAGCTGACAGATGTCACGGCTTGGCGTTATGTTCCAACAGCGTTAAATCCGGCTGACATCTTATCCAGAGGATCCCTGCCGTCTGAGCTTAGCGAATCGTCACTCTGGGCGCATGGACCCGCCTATCTTACGGAGCCTGAAAGAGATTGGCCAAAAGCTGTTTGTCCTGACAAACCGGTGCTTGAGCTTCATCGAAGTGTGTTCATCGTAAAGTCGCCGTACGTGGATGTAATTGCTAGCTCCAAATTTGCAAATTCGTACCCCTCACTGCAACGAGTGTTTGCATACATTTACAAATTTTGTAATGGAATTCATCATCCTGGGCTCACCGTCTCACACATTCAAGAGGGTACTCAGATGATGCTGCGGTTGGTGCAGCGCGCGCAGTTATGGGAGGACATGTAGTCCCTAAAAACGCTGGGAAGAGTTTCCTCGTCTAGTCCCATATCCTCGCTGTCGCCGTTCCTGGATCAGTTTGGACTTCTTAGAGTAGGCGGTTGCCTCCGGAATTCGTCATTGGACTTTGATGGCCGCCACCCGAAAATCCTTCCAAGGTCCCATCCGGTGACTCTGGCAATTATTTCGCATTACCATTAAAGCAATCTTCATGGCGGACCTCGAGCTCTTCTGGGTGCAATTCGATCCCAATATTGGCCTATTGGGGGGAGGAAGACGGTTACCAAGGCCGTGAACAGATGCGTTAGATGTTTTCGGATGAAGCCGCGGCTGATAGAGCACATAATGGCGGACCTTCCCAAGGAGCGCTTGGAAGGATCTCACGCCTTTGAGGTTGCTGGCATAGACTTCTGTGGACCCTTCTTTCACAAGTCGGATACTCGCAACAAGCCCGCGGTTAAATGCTACGTCTGCGTATTTATATGCTTTGCAACCAAGGCAGTGCACCTGGAGCTGATCAAGGATATCTCGACAGGTGCATTTCTGTTCGGACTCAAGAGGTTCATATGCACCCGGCGGAAGCCGAAGCAAATTTGGTCAGACAACGCCACCAACTTTGTCGGCGCCAAGAATGAACTTCTGGAACTTCGAAGGTTATTTCTCAGCAGCGAGCATCAAGGCTCCGTTCAGAATTTTTGCCATTTGGAGACGATTGACTGGCGGTTCATCCCTCCACGGTCGCCCCTTTTCGGTGGACTTTGGGAAGCGGCGGTGAAAACGGCCAAACATCATTTCTACCGCGCTGTGGGTACGGCGGTTCTGACCTTTGACGAGCTGAGGATGCTGGTGTGCCACATCTCGGCAGTTATTAACTCCAGACCTTTAGTTCCCATTTCAGAACCCTGCCGATCTGAACGTCCTCACTCCGGCGCATTTTTTCAATGGTGGTCCGCCTTCGTCGTTTGACGAGCCAGATATAACGGGCCTAAACTATAATCGGTTTGACTCTTGGCAGCGCATCTCCTTTCTTCAGCAAATCTTTTGGTCGCTATGGAAGGAAGAGTACTTGACGTTGCTTCAGCAGCGCTCCAAGTGGCGCACTCCAAAGCCTGGCGTAGCCGTGGACAACGTCGTTCTTGTTAAGGACGAGAATTTACCCCCAATGATATGCCCGTTGGCGAGAGTCGCAGAATTGAGGACCGCGTCTGGAGTAATAAGGCGGGCAGTGAACAAGCTGTGTCTGCTTCCCCTTGAGGACTCTGTTGGAAGCCAAGCTTCCAACGGGGGGAGGATGTTGGGTCATGCAGCCGCCAAAACTGTGCAGTAGACTAATCTCATACTCTTAATATTGTAAGCCGAAATAGTCAGTGGTAGCAGTTGCGATGCCCATAGTGCAAACCGCTGTTCTCGCACGCATTTATCTGTACGGCGCTCATTCCTTGTTATCTTTGTTATCTACCTACGTTAAGCTTGGGCGCTGCATTTCGGCTGTCTGTCCCGCCAATTGTCACTTCTTCGTTTTTTCGGCAAAGACTCAACTTGTGTATTCGATATAGCTCTTTGTCGGCCCTAGCTGCCGTAAACAATTCGCAAAATAAACAGTATCGGAAAATAAACAAACTTTCTTCGGCTATTTATTATTCGCAACAGCTATTGAAAAAGCGCAATAGCTAAACAAGTCTTTTTATGTTCTTTTATTATTGTCTGCCAACCCATTAATATTGTTCAATCAACATCAATTAACGATATAGGCGGAATCTTACTTTATTACGAACCACGATGAGCTTATGGTCTTCCTTGGTGATATACCCGCACGCATTTTAGTCCGACTCTATCTCGTCAGCGAGTGTCGTGGTGTTATTAAGAGGTTGCAGCATATGGGTGATCAGTCATATCTGTACGAATTAAAAGTGTATGAGTGCGAATTGGTCACAAGCCCAAATGAGTCGTCACTAGTGGTAGTTATGCAAAAAGATAGAAGGATTAATAGGGAGTTTCTCTCAGTGCACACCCCAGGATGTTATTGGGGGTGTTAGTTGCCAACCCTGCTATGGCCAACGCTATTCCACAAAATTCTGCTGTAGTATACACTTATAAATCCATATAATATACATCTATAGCACGCATGCACTTTGTTGCAATACTCGTATTTCTGAGAACCAAAATATGAGGTCTGTCACTACCCTAAAATGGTAGCCCTCCAGGTATTTTTGTTATGATCGTTACATGTAACGTAAAAAGGTATACAAGATTTGTTGAAAAGTATATACTTGTAGGAGGAAGCTTTCCTATATTCTTGATCAGGATCAATAGCCGTGTCTATCTGGCCATGTCTGTCCGTATGATCGACTCGATCTCAGGAATTATAAAAGCTCGAAAGTTGTAATGGGGAAAGTTGAGAGAGACATGTAGTTTGTTTCCAAATGTTGCTACGTCCACTCTGACGTGCACAAACCGCCCAAAACTGCCACGCACACACTTTTAAAAAAATGTTTTGAATTGTTTCATTTTGTGACCAGTTTTTTAATGTAACCGAATTTATTTATTAATTAAATTAGGCTCCCAAAATTTAAAGGTATATTAAGTTCAGCATACTTTTAGGCCCAACAGAATAAAATATTTTTTAAGCGCAGTTCCTTTCTATCACACCACGTCACAGTGGTTCCCATTGTAGACACTTGAAACTAAGCACAAAATGTTCTTATTTTTGTAGCAAAATGATATGAAAAAATCAGCCGGATCGGACCACTATATCCTATAGCTGTCATATGAACGATCAGTTTAAAATTAAGTGTTAGTATGGAAAACTTTTTTGTTTTCAATAATTTTGCAACGAAAACATGGAATTCTACAAAAGAAATTAGTATATATATCCAGGGCGAGCTTAGCGAAAATGATATGATTTTGCTTGAAAAATCATTTTGTTGCAAACAATATTGGATGAAAATTTTCATTCATTTCGTAAGAAATTAGTATATATATCCAGGGCGAGCTTAGCGAAAATGATATGATTTTGTTTGAAAAATCATTTTGTTGCAAACAATATTGGATGAAAATTTTCATTCATTCATTTAATAAAACCCACAAAATAATATTTTAGGTTTTTTTTAGGTATACTTATATTTTATTTATTAATTAATAAATTAATAATTAATTAATTTTTAATTATTTTTAATTATTAATTATTATTTCAAAAGCCTGGACACCTGCCGGCACTTGAATTAAACGTTTTCTTAATTTTAAAATGTTAATAAACAATGCACAAAAAACATTATTAAGTTAAGTGGAAATTGACATAACGAAAACACCAACAAAAGATAGCAAACATTAACAAAGAACATCTGCAACTATATACTAAACACAACATTAATTTACGCAAAACACAGAACATCGTACATATAATTATACCCGTTACTCGTAGAGTAAAAGGGTATACTAGATTCGTTGAAAAGTATGTAACAGGCAGAAGGAAGCGTTTCCGACCATATAAAGTATATATATTCTTGATCAGGATCAGTAGCCGAGTAGATCTGGCCATGTCCGTCTGTCCGTCCGTCTGTCCGTCTGTCCGTATGAACGTCGAGATCTCAGGAACCACAAAAGCTAGAAAGTTGAGATTTAACATACAGACTCCAGAGACATAGACGCAGCGCAAGTTTGTTGATTCATGTTGCCACGCCCACTCTAACGCCCACAACCCGCATAAAACTGCCACGCCCACACTTTTGCAAAATGTAATATTTTTTAATTTTTGTATTAGTCTTGTAAATTTCTATCGATTTGTTAAAAAAACTTTTTGCCACGCCCACTCTAACGCCCACAAACCGCATAAAACTGCCACGCCCACACTTTTGAAAACTGTTTTAATATTTTTTCATTTTTGTATTAGACTTGTAAATTTCTATCGATTTGCCAAAAAACTTTTTGCCACGCCCACTCTAACGCCCACAAACCGCCAAAAACTGTCAGTGTTGAAGACTGACTTCCACTAGCTGAGTAACGGGTATCAGATAGTCGGGGAACTCGACTATAGCGTTCTCTCTTGTTTTTGTTTTAAAAATATACTAAATACCATTATTTATTATACGAATGCCTTCCATTGCAGAGTAATGTCGATTTATAAGGTTTTTTATAGACTTTACGGACAACTTCACTTGCAAGTTGCTCACGCTTGTAGCGAACTACGAGTATAACTTCCCCGAGCAGATGGTAAATTGCAGTTGGGCGATCAAGCACGCGCTGGTTCCGGCTACCAATTCTCGGTAGAGTAAAGGGGGGGAATATTTGACATCGCGACTACTTGCTCGTCTCGTATCACACTCTTATTTATTTCGCGTGCTTTGGAATTGATCTCCACAAGAAACACTAAAGGACTATCGGACGACAGGACTAAGGACTACGACAGCAGCTGTTAAGCTGTCGACGCCCACCCTACCTTGACCACCGCTAACCATTTGACATAACCGGTGATCCCTACAAGTATGCTACATTTTACACGACATACACCTTCCGTCGACGCATGGCACCCCTAGAGAGATTTACTCAGATTTAAACATTATAAAATTTAATTTTTAACATAGAATAAACTTAAAAACTGACAATGTTTAATTGAAACAGGTTTAGACAACATATCCTAAATTACTTTAACTTGCAAATTTTAAACATCTAGATTTAAATTTTTAAAAGACTTTTTGGACTGTGGCGTTCATGTAGATATTATCGCAACAGATATGTATGTAAAAATGTAAAGTTTTTTGTTTGCTAAAAAAAAAAGTATTACCACTGTTTAGGTTTAAGATGTCTTTTAATTCTTTTGATTTTTAATTGTGTTTTATTCTGTTTATATGTTATCTCTCTCGTGTCCAATAATCAAGTGTCCGTAGACCTCTTCTTTACATAATCTCTACTTCTCTCATCTAATGCTAAATGCTAAAATACTAAATGCTGAATACACACTACTAAATACTAAATGGTAAATGGGATGGTACTTATACCATCCCTGCTAACAGCTCGGCCATCCTGACAATTAGATCGTCCTCGATCGTCGATTTCAATTATTTACAATATTTACATTGTTGATTTTAATTATTTACATGTCTTGAAGTCTAAATATTAAAGTTTAGTTAAATACATATTAAAATTTGAATAGAATATAAGTAAAAGAGAAATAATAATTAAAAAAAAATGAAAATATATACAGTATAGGTATATAAAGAGAGAAAAAAGGTTATGATTGTAACAATTTTATATATTCTTTATTAACGATGTTTCTCCTTCAACTTCTCGATCCAAAGTCCTTTCTTCTTGCTCCTCGATCACTTATCTACATTCGATATATCGATGATACTATCGTTCATTCTTAAATCTATTCAATTAATTCTATCGATATTTAGTTATTTAGTATTTACAATTATATACAGTTTACATTCGGCCTACCTGACTTATGATCGACCTCGATCTACAATAGTAATGCTATAGTATGGTTTACAACGGTTTTCCAATGTTTCAATCTCGCTGGTTCTAATATACTCTTAAATGGTAATTGGGTTAATTGACAATCATCTACATCAACAATTTCATAACGGTCATTTTCAAATACTCTATTTACTTTATAAGGGCCGCGATACTTGGGTGCGAATTTCTTATTAACTCCAGGTGTTGTATCAATATTTCGTATAGCTACAAAATCTCCGACTTTATATTCCAGAGGGGCTTTATGTTTCTTTGCATAATATTGCTCATTCTTATATTGTGAGTGCTGTATATTCCTATTAGCCTTTAAACGGATACTATCTAAGTCTTTTTGCTCTAAATTAAACTTGTCCTCAATGTATTCTGATAATTCATCAACTATAGGGCCTTTTTGACTAACACCAAATAATAGAATACTAGGTGATTCTTGAGTACTACTATGAATGGAATTATTAATGGCAAACTCAACTTTATTTAATAACTTATACCAATCCGCCTGCTCTATTGGCTCTGATAATTTACCTAACATAGGTGTTAAGATTCTGTTCACTCTCTCTACTTGCCCATTGGCTTGAGGTGCGCCTGTAGCCACCTTGATATGCTCTATTTCACGTTCTTGAAGAAAGGTCGAAAACTCTAGGGAGGTAAAACAAGATCCCCTGTCAGAAATAATTCGTTTTGGACGGCTATAGAAGTCAAAATACCTACTAAGTGAATCTTTTGCTTCACGAGTACTAGTGCTATTTACTGGAAATAGCTTAACAAATTTCGTAAATGAATCTATGACAACAAGGAGGTGTTTTCTTTTTGAATGTATGCTTGGTAACGGTCCTAAATGATCTATGTGAATAGTATGGAAAGGTATACACGGCTTTGGAATGCTATGGAGTGTACGATTATGAATGGTTTTCGGTACTGAATGCAATATACACGGTAAACAATTTCTTATAAAATTTCCTACTTTACTACTCATAGCTGGGAACCAATAGTTTCTCTTTAAATCCTTTACACATTTTTCAGCAGCTAGGTGGCCTAATTTTTCATGTGATAACCTAATTATTTGTTCTTCCATGCAACTCGGAGCATACAGACATAAGGATTCGTCACTATTCTTTTTATAAATCACGCCATCTACTAATTCAAATGAAGTGCAACTACCTTCCTCCACGGCTGTTCTTATCTTAATTATTTCAGGGTCACGCATTTGTTCAGTTTGCAATATAAGGTCAATATCCCTAGGTGTTGCTCCTACTACCCCCACTACTTTAATCGACTCTACTATGGATTTTTCTCTAAACTCCAATTCATTTGGGACACCACCCCAGCTGTCTTTACTATCCTCTATGCTAAAATTATGGTCTTCTGATATATTTGACTGAGTCTCATCTCTACTTTCACAATGCGGCATGTATCTCCTATTTCCTACTCTACTCTCTAAGTTCCTATTATTCCCTATGGATTTAGCTATGGACTCTACGGTATTATCACTATGTTCACTACTCATCAGGGGTTTCGCTAGGGACTCTATGGCGTTATCACTATTTTCTCTAAGTGCATCTAATACTTGAACTTGTCTACTCAACGCATCAACATGAGGCATATTAACACCAGGTCTATGAACTATAGAATAATCATAATTCTCCAATTCCAATGACCATCTCGCTATCTTAGGGTTTATGGCTTTCCTACTCAGTGTCTGCACTAAAGAATTACAATCTGTCACTATTTTAAAATGCCTATGCTCTAAATAAACTCTAAATCGACGTAATGCATTAATAATCGCTAGGGTTTCCAATTCAAAACTATGATACCTAGACTCAGCTGCATTAGTTTTACCTGAATAAAACGATACTGGATGCATCTTGCCATCATCTTGTCTCTGCATAAGGACGGCTCCAAAGCCATGCGAGCTAGCATCTGTATGAAGTTCAGTCTCACGATTAGGGTTAAAGATAGCCAATACTGGAGGATTCGATAATACGGTTTTCAACGATTTAAAAGCTCCTAGTTGTTCTTCATTAAGTGGAAATGGGCCTCCTTGTTTTAATAAATCCGTTAAAGGTTTTGCAATTTTTGCAAAGGATAATACAAAACGCCTAAAATATGAGAAGAATCCTAAGCACGAATGAAGGGTGTTTAAATTTTGCGGTATAGGGAAATTTTTTAAAGCATCTAGGTGTGCTTCACTAGGTGTAATTCCACTACGGTTGATTTTATAGCCAAGGAACTCACATTCAGGTTTTAAAAATTCACATTTTTTTAGGTTAATCTCTAGGTTGTTCTCACTAATACGATCTAATAATTTCTTTAGGATTTCTAAATGTTCCTTTACAGTTTTGGTAGCTATCACTATATCATCCATATACACTACTATTTGCTTGTTTTGAATAAAGTCCACTAATACTTCTGTAATAAATCTTTGAAAAATAGCTGATCCATTTTTTAAGCCAAATGGCATTCTTAAATATTCATATTGCCCATGGGGTGTTACAAATGAGGTAAACGGTACACTCTGTGAATCTACGCCTATTTGGTGGAAGCCACTCTTAAAATCCATTATTGAAAAACACATCTTGCCTTCTAAGTACTCTAAGCAATCTTCAATTAATTATGGGAAATTATCTTTAACTATTCGCTTATTAAGTCCTCTATAATCTACGCACATTCTAAGTTCACCAGATTTCTTTTTAATCAAAACTATGGGAGATGCATAAGGAGATTTACTTTTTCTAATAACATTTTTCTTAAGAAGATCATCCATTATTTCACCTACTTTCTCTTTTTCATAGTATGACAAACGCCTAGGTGAACAATGAAAGGGTGTAGTATCTGTAACTCTAATAGTCATCTGATATATAGGAGCTTTTTTATAATCTAAATTTTTACTTAAATAATGAGTTTTTACTATTTCACTACATTTTTCTTCATAATCTTTTCCGAATCCGTTTCCTACACGAATTAGTTCCTTTAACTCTTCTTCAATATATCCTGCATAGTTACTAAAAAATTGTTCTATTTCTAATTGATTACTTTGTTGGTAACTATTTATATCCTTTTGATTATTTAGTTTTTGGTTATTCAACTTATTTTTACTTAAACAACTAGAATTATTTATATTAGTTTTCTTATTGTAATGGGTTATATATTTACTGGTGAAAAGAGATGCAGAAAACTTGTTATTACTGTCGTTATTAATATTTTTATTTGAAAAATTATATTCCGCATTTATCTGTTTCTTATGTACTAATTGGACTTCCATTATTTTAAGTGAATCTCGCCCTAGTAAGGTAGGTAATGGTAATAATGTGTCTTCTACAACTAATAAACTAACTTTATAAGCTTTTTTATGAAAATATACACTGCATTCAATTTTTGCAAAAATTAATATTTGTTGTCCACCTATTCCATGGTATTTACTTCTTTGAGATTTTAATTTAACATTACTTGGAACTAAAGATTTTTGAATAAAGCTTACTGGACTTCCTGTGTCAAATAAACTTAAAACAGTAATACACCTCTCTTCACCATAAAGAAATCATAACTTAACCGATTGAACCGCTGCCAGGTCATCAGTGTCCGACAGTTCCCCATCTTGCATGGCTGCTACGGTAGTGACGCCCCTCTTCCTCGGGCAGTCCTGGTATTTGTGGTCCTGGCTGTAGCAGTTGAAGCAGGCACCTTCAGGTCTCTTTGGGCGTCTGCACTCGCTCATTATATGCCCCAATTTTCGGCAATTGTAACAACGCACAGCTGTAGGTCGTTGCTGAAGGTTTGTTGATTTAATCATTTTTACATTACTCGAACTATCCACGTTTGCAGCAGCCACCCGTTGATCAGATATCTTTACTTTATCATATATAGTTATCTTCTTGCGCAATTCATCCAACGATTCACAAAAGGCTAAAGAAGTGGCAGCTCCTGTTTTGTCTTGGAGCCCACTCACAATTGCACGAATTACATCAGAATCCGCTAGCGTTGCTTGCTTCGAAATGCCACACATAGCGATGTAATAGTGCAATGTACTTTCATCAGGAAATTTTTGTCTCGCTTCAAGCTGTTTAATCACGTCCCACGCTGTCACTTTTTGTTCAAAAATCGCCAGCAGCTCCTTGCATAGGGTATTCCATGTTAAAGGGTTCACATTGATCATTTGAGCTTTTGCTGATCCGCTTAACATACGCCTAGCAAATATCCAACGGCGTTGATCTGGTACGTCATACGTGTTCATTATATGCTCAAAGTCATTTATCCAACGCCGTATCGGGTAGCCATCATCTCCCGAAAAACAATTAATCAAGGCTTCTATGTCTTTCATCCCAATGACGTCATTTCTCACGGTTCTTGCTCCTCCTTCCATTAACTTAAAATCTGCTTCCAGTTCAGCAACACGCATACGAGCTAGGTACAAGTTTTCCAAGTTGTTTAAATGCTGCATCTCTAACTGTACATATTCAGCCTCTCTTGATAAATCATGCTTTTTCTCGTTTAGCATTTCATTCTTTCTTATTGCCTCATTTCTCGTAGTTATTTCATCATCTTTTCCAGGTATTTCATCATCCACGCTGCCGCTTGGCGCTACACTATGGTTGTCTCTTTCTTCCCTGTGCATGCTGCCACTGTCACCGGTTACAGTTATTGACTTCTCGTAAATTTTAATTTCATCAGAATCCTCGTGCACATTCTCGTTGCCACCGCCAATCGTCTTAATTTCACTTTTAGGAATCGTCACATTAGTTGGTTCTTCATCTGCCTCTATGGTTTTCACTAGGTTTGACGCTATGGTTTTATTTTTATTCTCAGCCATTACACTCTTAACGGCGTTGCGCAGTTGAACTAAAGTCGCGTCTTCGCCAAAATAAACTTCGTTTGCTTTTAAAATGTCAATTAACTCAGTTTTTGATTTTTTTAGAATAACACTATATTCCATCGTAGTCTTGCTTTATTATAACTTTTTTGGGATATACCCCACACCTGGTTTTTGTAACAATTTTATATATTCTTTATTAACGATGTTTCTCCTTCAACTTCTCGATCCAAAGTCCTTTCTTCTTGCTCCTCGATCACTTATCTACATTCGATATATCGATGATACTATCGTTCATTCTTAAATCTATTCAATTAATTCTATCGATATTTAGTTATTTAGTATTTACAATTATATACAGTTTACAAGATATTATTCTACAAATTAGGAGATATTTCCGCACTCCAATCTGCCCATTTTCTTAACCGACATGCCTCTACTATTCCTTCATACGGAATTTGACTAATTTGGCAATTTTCAATGTCTGTTAAAACGTATCTATCATTTGGTAAAATTCGTTTAATGACGTATGGGCCCTTATATTTAGGTACAAATTTCTTATTTGTGCCGATTGTGGTGTCAATGTTTCTCATCACAACAAAATCGCCTTCTAAAAATTCTACGTGGCTCTTATGATTTTTCTGAAAATGTTCTTCGCTTCTTCGCTGACACTGTTCTATTTTATTTAAGGAGTTCTTACGAACGTTTTCTAAATCGCATTGTGCCATATCAGTTCTATCATCTAAATATTCCGTTAATGCATCAATATTACAACCTCTCTGTTGAACTCCAAATAATAATACTGAAGGTAATTCTTTCGTTGTTGAATGTACTGAATTTTTGATGGCATATTCGGCCTTTACAAGAAGCTTACTCCAATCTTCATGCTTAATTGGTTCAGTTATCCTAGCTAACATCGCTTTCACTGTTCTATTAACTCTCTCCACCTGACCGTTTGCTTGAGGTGATGCAGTTGCTGTTCAATATTATTTTCTAACAAAAATTTTGCAAACTCCAAGGACGTAAAACATGTCCCTCTATCACTAATAATTCTACGTGGGCTACTATAATATTGAAAATATTTTGAAAAACAAGTGTTGACTTCTTTTGTTCTCGTTGTGTTCACAGGGAACAATTTAACAAATTTAGTAAATCCGTCAATGATAACTAATAGATGTTTCTTTTTCGAAATAACGGAGGGCAGTGGTCCAAAGTGATCCACATGTAATGTGTCAAAAAGAATTGGTCGTTTTGGTATATTGTGCAATGTTCGATTATTAGCATGTGTGGGTACTGTAAACATAATACACTTTAAACAATTTCCAATAAACGATTCTATCTTAGACTTCATATCCGGAAACCAATAGTGTATCATTATTTCTTTTATACATTTCTCTGTACCTAAATGACATAAATTCTCGTGAACTCTCCTGATTACATGGTTTTCCATTTCAGCTGGTACATTTAATAATTTTATATCATTTTCACCTAATCTATAAACAATTCCATCGCTTAAAACGAACTTCTTTACATCTCCATGTTCTAATTTTTCTTTTAATTTTACTATAAGACTATCTCTATTTTGCGTTATCTGAAGCTGAAGGTTTATGTCATCACTGTCAATTACTGAAACTATTTTATCCTTATTTTCACTTTCTTGTATTGTCACTACTGGTTCATATTCAAAATCTTGATTAAAGGCTGAAGGATATCTACTTAACGTATCCACATGGGTCATGTATTTTCCACTGCGATGTTTAAGGGTATAATTATAGTTAGCTAATTCTAAGGCCCATCTGGCAATATTAGAATTAAGGCGTCCTTTTCCTAGGCATAAAACTACTGCATTACAATCGGTTACTATATTAAACGGAATTCCTTCTAGATATATTCTGAATTTTCGTAATGAATAAACTACTGCTAATGTTTCCAATTTAAAACTTTCATACCTTGCCTCTAATTTTGTTGCTCTTTGTGAAAAATAAGCTATTGGATGAAACTTATTATCATCTTGTTTTTTTAATAAAATTCCACCAAATCCTTCACTACTTGCGTCACAATGCAATTCTCTTTCTCTGTTGGGATTATAAAGAGCTAACATCGGAAAAGAAATTAATTTCTCGCGAAGATATTCAAAAATATTGATGCAATTCTCGTCGAGTTCATACTTAGAGCCAGCTTTTGTGAGTTCTTGGTTTTGCTAATGGTTTTGCTATTTTCGAGTATGCCGGAATAAATCGCCTAAATTAAGAAAATAATCCTAAACACTTTTGCATACCATGGCGATCCTTTGGAATCGGAAGATGTTTAATAGTCGATGTGTGTTCATGATTCGGACTTATCCCTTTTCCACTAAGTGTGTATCCTAAAAATTCGATGCTTTTATAAGCAAACTGACATTTACTTATTTGAATTTCTAATCTATATGCTGCCAGAATTCTTAATACTCTTCCTACAGTTACAAAATGTTCACTCAATGTCTTAGAACCGATAGCAGTATCGTCTATATAAACTACTACATTTCCTTCGCGTATCAATGGTTGCAGAATAAAATTTATAAATCTCATAAAGGCATTCTTGTATATTCGTTTTGACCAGAGGGTGTTACAAACGCTGTGTACTGAACTGAACTCTCTGCTACTTTCACCTGATGATATCCGCTCTTCAAATCTAAAAGTGTGAAATATTGATTCCCTTCTAATCTTTCTAAACAGTCATCTATGAGCGGCAATGGATATCCATCACGGATTGTTATCTTATTGAGTTGTCTATAATCCACACACATCCGTTTTTCTCCAGATTTCTTCTTAACCAGTACAATAGCTGAACTATAAGGTGAATTACTTTCTCGTATAAATCCTTTTCTTAACAATTCATCAATTTTGCAATCTACTTCCTTTTTCTCCTGATATGAAAGTCTTATCGGAACAGAGCGAACAGGTTCTTCTGACTTAAGTCTTAGCCTCATTTCATAACTATGTTGAATCGCTGGAATGTTGTGTAAATCTAAATAATTTATTCTTATTATTTCAATGAGTTCACTGCGATTACTATTATTTAACTTCGGCTCAATGTTAAAATCTTCATCATCCTTAAATATATCAATATTATATATATATGGTAAGCTCTTATATTCTCTATCTATTTCAATATCCTTATCAAAATCACTTTTCTGAAATCTCTGTCTAGTTTCTAATTTATTTATGGGTTTACAATTTTTTGATCTACTCGCTGGATCACTATCAATATCAAATATATTCACTGGTTCCCTATCAATATGGAATCTATTTACTGGTTCACTATCCAAATTCGATCTATTCAATTCAATTTTCAATCTATGCAATGGGTCACTATCATTGTTCAATAAGGCACTATCAATATTCAATAAATCACTGTCAATATTCAATAAGTCACTGTCAATATTCAATAAGTCACTATCAATATTCAATGGGTCACTATCAATATTCAATAAGTCAATTTCTCTTCTTCCTCTTATCTTGTCTTTAAAAATTAATTTTATTCCAAATTTGTTCAAGAACTGTCGACCTAAAAGAACATGAGTTGCTACATAATTGTCGGGTACAACAAAAAATGATATTTCTTCTTCTATGTTTTGAAAATTAAGTTTAACAAAAATTTTTCCAAATGTATTTATTCGAGATCCATTTACACCGCAATATTCTGTTGGGCTCAATACGTCATTAAACTTTTTAAATGGTATCGCTGTGCGCTGGATTAAATTAACGGCGCTGCCGGTATCAAACATGGCAGAAAGGAACGTCATATTACTATTTTGTCTTTTATCAGTGCAAAATTATACTCCTACCTGGTTAAATATAGGAATAAACGTATTGTTCTCCTCCTCATCTCGTATCAACTGGTTGTTGGTTGCTCCCACGACTCTCGGATTAGTTTTCGGCTGCTGTTGACAATCCTTGATCCTATGCTGAAGGGATCCACAACGGAAACAGGATCCTTTCTCGCGCTTTGGTGCAGTACAAGATGAAGCGTAGTGTCCATGTGCCGAACAATTAAAGCAGCGTATTTGACCTCTTTCTCCAGCGAAAGCGATTCCCGTGCGAATGGTCGACGTTTTGGGAACCTTCCGTAGATTTTCATATTTCCGAGCCATCTCCTTCAATTGTCCAATTGTGGTTGCTGAGTACAATAGCGCGATATTGGATGACCGATCTCGAAAACCGTCAATTATGAATTGTACTGCTAACTTTTCATCAATATCTGCACGCATAGCAATTTCCTCCATTTGAAGTATGTAGCCCATGACGGTGTTCTTGTTAGGATTAAAGATGGTATCCTTCAGAAGCAATACGATATCGGCTGTTGAATTTCCATGGCCAAATGTCTTGAGAAAACTTTCTTTAAATGTAGCGTAGAATTCGAATGGTCAACACGCAAGAACAGGTCGGCATCTGTTCCTGGTTTCATCAGCATTCGGACACAGCGAAGTTGAAAAATTGTACTATCATTTACTCCTCTGCAAACTCTTTCGAAGCCCGAAATCCATTGGAATGCTTCTTCATTTTTAGTGGCGGAGAACGGAACCATGAGTTGCTTAGCCATTTGGAAGTCATCCGTCATCTTGCTGTCGTTCTGCATCAACTTTGCCAGTATCTTCTTCTTCTCGGCCACCCTTATTGCAGCGTCGAGTGCTTCCTCTTCTTCTTCCAATGTACTATTGATCTGGTACTATTGATCTCGCTAGCGTTTTGGCAACCGGCGTCCAATGCAAGCTTACGCAGTTGTCGAAGCGTTGCGCTTGTTGGGAACTCAATTTCATTGGCCTTCAGCCAATCCGCAATCTCCGATTTATTCATGGCCAATTGGTCGGGCACGCTATTTTAACTTTGTGAAAAGAAAAACGTGTGTATTGTCGGCTACGTCGAAATATTGATGTAGGCGGGTGCATAGAAGGTTGCTATCCCACTTCTGAAGTTGTTACCACTGTTTAGGTTTAAGATGTCTTTTAATTCTTTTGATTTTTAATTGTGTTTTATTCTGTTTATATGTTATCTCTCTCGTGTCCAATAATCAAGTGTCCGTAGACCTCTTCTTTACATAATCTCTACTTCTCTCATCTAATGCTAAATACTAAAATACTAAATGCTGAATACACACTACTAAATACTAAATGGTAAATGGGATGGTACTTATACCATCCCTGCTAACAAAAGGAATATTTACGCTCGGCAGGGCCTTAAGAATAGGGAAAGTAGGTTATATAGGGATGTGTATTTTAATTTTTAAATTGTTATACCCGTTACTCGTAGAGTAAAAGGGTATACTAGATTCGTTGAAAAGTATGTAACAGGCAGAAGGAAGCGTTTCCGACCATATAAAGTATATATATTCTTGATCAGGATCAGTAGCCGAGTCGATCTGGCCATGTCCGTCTGTCCGTCCGTCTGTCCGTCCGAATGAACGTCGAGATCTCAGGAACTACGAAAGCTAGAAAGTTGAGATTAAACATACGGACTCCAGGGACATAGACGCAGCGCAAGTTTGTCGATTCATGTTGCCACGCCCACTCTAACGCCCACAAACCGCCCAAAACTGCCACGTCCACACTTTTGAAAATTGTTTTGATATTTTTTCATTTTTGTATTAGTGTTGTAAATTTCTAACGATTTGCCAGAAAACTTTTTGCCACGCCCACTCTAACGCCCTCAAACCGACAAAAACTGTCAGTGTTGAAGATTCTCCTTCGCACTTCCACTAGCTGAGTAACGGGTATCAGAGAGTCGGGGAACTCGACTATAGCGTTCTCTCTTGTTTGTTTTTATTCTTTTAAGATTTTAGAAAGGGCGAAGATTGGGGCAAGGGTAAATTTTAAACATGAGCAATTTTCATTTCCATTTAAAATTTATTTTTGGTAAACAATGGACTTGGAAACAAGTAGCGCCGCATGAGCTTAATCTTTGATTTTCTTTTGCGGCAGCTGCTTCCTCATTTATGTAAAACAATTTAAATTACTCACTTTGGATTTCCCACGATGAAGCGCTTCAAGTGGTTGCCTGTGAAAGGGAAATCAGCTTACACCGCCTTTTAATCCTAAGAGAGCTATTTATTTTCGATCTGCTCTTTTGGACTGCTCTCCTACTGTGGTACTCTCTCTCTTCTTTTTACTTCATTCTGTACTCACGCCAGTTTAGGCGGGTTCTTGCTTATGTGGGAGAAGGAAGGAAAATGGGATAAAGGGAGAAGGAAAGAAACGAAAGGAATTGCCCTAAATGAATACTATTTCTCTTACAAAATAACTTAAATTAGTTTCCTAACAAAAGGCGGAATTTATTTTTTCGATCGGAATAACTTTTGATGATCTGCTTGTCTGGTTGCCGATCTGCTTAACAAGCAGTCGGTCAGGTGTAAAGCGGTAAAGCGGTGTAAGGTAAAATATGTATAGATGAAGATAATATAACGATTAAATAAGGTTTTTGCGCTTAACGGTGGCGCTGCTGACTAATGAAATCCAGAAATAGACCTCCTGGTCGGCAATTTATGCTTCCCTCACTGGTCTCACTGGCCTCAATGGTTATTTTTTGGAATATAATATTCTCCTAGGTGCCACCTGTAATTTTATGACCCTAACAAAAAAAATCTAAACCACAACACACGCACAAAACTTACCCTCTAGGGGTTGGCACTAAAGTTAACGAAATATAAATTTTCCGATTCACTGGGTTTTCTTCTCGATCGAAATTTGTAAGTTTTGGTTAAATTGTCAATTTCTCTTTTTTTTTTTGTATTTTTGAGAGATCACTATATTTTATTTTTGGATGGCTCGGACGCACTTACGTGTTCGCTGGCTTAAACTCAATTAATGCTCAGTGGCTACCGCTTCGGGTCGGGACCCCGAGTCTGAACTCCAAAAATGCAGTTGGAGAAATGTTCTATATGACAGCCTAATTAACATTTTTCCCGACCTTAACAACGACCTAATTAAGTGCCTACTTTTAGGCCGAGATCAACGACAAGCTACCTTACACGCTGCAATAATCGATTGATATCATGCTGTCTCTTTCGATGCTATTCTTGAAGCGGACAGTTAGAGCAAAACAAAAACATGAATAAATTTGAATACCTAGACCAATTATGAGAAAGTAATGATACAATTAACGTCAAAATTTGGACTTTTATTTTTTTATTTTTGGCCTATGGGGGGAACCACTCTGCACATTGTGAAACACATAGAGGAATGCTTCGGTAATCGTAATTTTTTTTCGAATTCGAATTCGGCCAAATCTTTTGAATTCGTATTTAGGTGCTCTGGTTTTCGCAAAATATTTGCTTTCGGAATGTTTCGTTTCTCATCGCTTCTTGCTCAAACCCCTGTTTTATTTTTTGTTGTCAAAATCAAACAACGTGAAAAAATTACTTTTATATTTGCAATTGCTGGTTTTGAAGCCAGGAGAGCAGAAATTGGAGGGCTTGATAAAATCCAGAGCTGCCACCTTTTTCACAGATTTAATTACCATGTTCGCAATTACTTTTTTACTGCATTTCGACCATTTAAGTAATTAAATTAAATATCATAATTTACAAACAATACTTTTGGCCCTCCTTTAAATTAATGCATAAATTCATTTATATTTTATTACTATTTTGCCCTGCCTGTTTCGTTTCGCCAACAGTATGGCAACCTTCGCGATAGCTTTTGGCGACGACCCCTTTCCAAATCGAAAATTGTTGTTGCCGACGGCAACATTTTGTTTGGAAAATCTCAGGTGGGGCAGAAATAAATGCTTTATAAAATAACTAACTGGCAGAATGATCTTGTGGTAATGTGGAATAATCATCAATAGACCACTGTATTTAACTATTTATTTCCCTTAGTAAATAAGATCTGATTTGATATAATCATTTCGGCCAGACAAAAGTGCCCATTTTACAAATCGAAAAATTCTTACGAACTCAAAAAACTTGAGCACCAATTTTTCGATTTCAAATCGATTTGTTTTACACTTACCACTATTTAATGTTTTTTTAATATTACTCCTTTTTTTATTTCTAGGAACTCTGTAAATACATGCGGGGAGAACTTAATGCAGAGCGTGAACTGCACATAATTCAGTATATTATTGGATTGGGCATTGAGAGGGAAGAATTACGAGACGAAATATTTATTCAATGCATTCGTCAATCAAGAAACAACCCAAATATTGATTGGACAGACAGAATTTGGCTAATTTTGTGTCTTTCCATTGTTGCTTTTCAACCGAGTAAACTTCTATTCAGGTAAGGAAGCGTTGTGTTTTAATATAAATTGAATTAATATATATCAAGATCAAATATAACATAAAGTATCGTAAAATGTTGATTAATTCTAACCACATGCAACTTCAAAGAATTTCTTCAGAATTAAATAGTGAAAAATGAAAATTTGCACCGTTTCTGGATATAGTTTTGCGAGTAATAAACATGGTCTTAAAGATCAATACAAATTTGTCCGGGAAGGTCCCGCTCCAATAGAAATATCTTTCCTAAGTGAGTTTGACATGTCGCGGAATGGTGTTTCAATCAGCACTTGGCCGTCTTCAAGAGGAACGCATTCGTTCATTTCGCGCTGTGAAAAACCAAAACTGTGTTGTGCAAAAAATTATTAACAAAAGTGTACCGCATTGAGTCTTTGTTAATAGAGCATTGTCTCGTAATTGTAAAATATTTGATACGGAAAACTCGGTTTGGGCTTAAAATGAATCCCCAAGTGATATGGACTTCTACAGAGCCAAAGCCCAATCTGTGTTGGGGCAAATGAACTCGATGAAGTTTTATTTAAGCGCTGATTTGCCTAATCAGTTTGGTGATGCTGACTTAGAGGACCGCGAGAGGAATGGATCCATTCCCTTAACTTGGCGTTTGATTCATTTAAATTTTCCGCAGTTTTCATGGATGTGAAGTCGAAACTAAACCGAGGATTAGCTGCTTATCGGAAGTCCCAATTGCTGGCAGCAACCGCTGCCAATTTCACATATATTACCATTATTAACAATGCGGATCTTTCTTTTTGAACTAGATTGCCAAATTTGGATCTTGCGCGTTTTCATGGATCCTATTACAATTGGCCGGCTTTTTTCGAAACTTTTACCACGTCATCAGAAATGATCATGAGCTAAGTGATATTGAAAAAGTACAATATCTACGGTTTAGGCATCGTCGCACTGGAAACCATAAGCTCGCTCGAACCCCCGAATGACAATTATAAACAGGCTATGAATTAACGGATTAATCGATTTGATAATAAAGTTTTACACCTTAAGGTACACGTTCAGGCAATATTTGGATTAAAAAGTGTCAAGAAGGGATCATCAAAGGGACTTCGGAAGCTCAGTGATTGTATGAATTCGCATCTACGGGCAATTCAAACCCTGGCCACTGCGCAAAAAATTTCGGATGGACTTCTGATTCACGTCTTTACTCGATAACTGGAACAGGGGACACGGGAAAATTGGGAAAAGGATTTTTAAATTAATGATCTGTCTACCTGGGATACTATGGAGTCGTTTTTGGAGAAAAGGCCAGCAGGTGGAAAAAAACTTGCACAAATATAACCAAAATATATCCGAATTGCTTCTGCTACTAACTTAATTCAACCAGGTTGTTTATTTTGCGAAAGATTATTATTTGCCAAAGTGCTCTCAATTTTTTAATTTGAGCCGGATTTTAGATTTAGGGAAGCAAAGAAGTTGCACTTTTGCCTTAACTGTTTGCGCAGGGGACATAGTTTGCAGCAATGCAAGACGACTCACTGCATATATTGTTGCATATCATTGCATATGAATCATGACCTATCCGAACCATCCACCTCATTTTCAACTCCGTCATGTGACCCAAACTTGAGCTCTCAGCCATTGCCATCTACTTCATCAACATTAGTATCATGCTTCTCGCTTAGCTATTCAACTGAATTTGAATCCTAGAAGTTCGCAAACCTTGATTTCTGGGATCTCAAAATCTTCCATGATTTCTGATAAGGCAGTAGATTTACTTGCACAATCACGGATGCAAGCTATCGTGCTTTATTCTCAGCGGTTGTGACAAAGCAACCATCGGTACCACAATTCTTTTTGACTTTCCATGGCGTACATGAGGAGGTGTTGATGGATCTGCTAAAACGACTTCTGCTAGCCCTGTAAAGGTCTTCTAGCAGTGCCAAAAATTCAGAAAAAAATCTTTAATATACTGCTTTGCTTTCGATTTTTTAAAATGGTTCTTTGTGGAAATACCTGTAAGATGTACCTTTGTGTGCGTGTTTCGTACCTGGATGACTTTTTGCAGTGTATCGTTTGGCGAGAGAACTCCGCGGATGAGTTAAGTGTTTTTAAAATGACCACTGTGACTTATGAAACCAAGCCAGCTGCCTTCTTCTACCGTCCAATCATCGACCCACCAAGCGGATTACATTGTCAACAATATCCAAATTTAATGATTGTTCCAAAATCTTAGATCTTTCCGCAATGTCTATGGAGTGCTAACGTGGATTGGGATGACGCATTGCCAGAGCCAATTCTTTCGTCATGGGGGGAGTTGACCTCACAGCTATCGGACGTACAGAACTTAAAATTTCAACGGTTCGCAATGCAGCCTAGGGCTTCCGTTGAGTTGCATGGATTCTACAATGCTAGCATATCAGCTTATGGAGCGTGCTTATACGATCAAATGCGATCAAAAACGTATGGAGAATCGAAAGTCAATTTGCTATGTGCCAAGTCAAGAGTAGCTCTACTATAGGCCTTAACAATTCCAAGATTCGCGAGGATGTGCCCCGACAGAATTGCTGGGGCATTTCATTTGGACTAATGGGCTTTCATTCCTTTCGTATAGCTTGACGAATTGGCCGTCCCTGTTGCATGCAGTAAAGGATTTGCCAGAGCGCCGTTTTGCGGCTCTAATTGGAACCGTGTGCATTGACCACTCATCGAACTTTAAATTCCTCAGTTGCAGCGCGTATTTGCATACATTCATCGTTTCATTTCAAATTGCAGAGAGTGCTCCGCACTTCAGTGATTACTGGAAGGCTGCTGTTAAGTCGGCTAAATTGAAATACTACAGAGTAGAAGTGTGTGTGAGATTTCTGCCATCCTGAACTCCTGTCCACTTTCAGATGCTGAAAGTCATGAGGTGCTATCGCTGGCGCATTTTCTAAAGGGTCCCAGCTACACAACATTTAATCTTCGCGAAGGCCGCCTCAGCAGATGGCAACGGGTGCCCCAGATTCAACAACACTTCTGGAAAAGATGGAGACGCAGTACTTGTCCCTACTTCAAGTAAAGAGCAAGTGGCACGTCGATAGGTCTAACATCAAGGTTGGAAGCATAGTTTTGCTAAAGACCACCGTTGAGATGGCAGCTTGGGCGCATCCAGGAATTCATATTCGGCGGTGATGGCGTCATCAGAGTAGCTATGGTGCGTACAGCTACGGGTCTAATCAAGAGAGGAAACTTGTACAGTCGACGGCAGCGGTTTTTAGTGGATAAACATTATTGCTGGCCTCAAGATGATAAACCTGCAGTTTACAGTTGGCACCAGAGTGGGGTCGGGGTAGACCGCGAGTGGCCCGCTGAGGCAGGCAATGGGCGGTCAGCACACTTCCTTTGGCACACTGCGGTTGTTTCTTTTTCTGCTGCCGCCGTCGCTCTGTCGTTGTTGTCGATTTGGCGTTGGTTATTATATCAGTTCGATGCTGTCGTTGGTAAATTTATGGGTTAGCCACTTGAATTGCTGGTACAATGTGGATGGCTAGAGAGTGGTAGAGGGAAGGGGGTATTTGGTTGGTTAACTTATATAATATATATTACACTTTTTTGGTATATTTTTTTGTTTTGAATTTATTTTGCTTCGAATAAAATATATTTTTGTGTATGCTTATGAACAGTTTTATTTTTTGTTGATATTATTTCATATTATTATGTCTTCTCTTTCTTCTATCTTTTCCACCTTAAAGGGTCCTTTATATGGGTAATTCTCTGCTGTCGCACGCGACTTTTGTACGCATTCAAACTAAAAAAAAACATGTACCAAGACATCATTTTAATTTTAAATAAAATAGCTCTTGGTTAGCATTATAATTGGTGTTAAGGTCGATTTCAAACAATTGTTCGTTTTCAAGATAATGACAAAAATGTAAGATATTCGCACGCGACACAGACAAAAGTAACATTTTCGGTAACCAGTTCAAGCACTGATTTTTGCGAAATTTGATGAAAGATTTTAATACAATTAATTTTAATGTATTATATATCAATTCATCCTAATAATGTATTTGAGCTGACTTAAAAATATTAAGTAGTTCTTTTTTTAATTGAATTTTAATCACTGCCGCACGCGACATTTTCTTCTATCATATTTTTAAAATTGTTTTATACTTTTTAAGTAAATTAGAAGAAATATAATGCATTTAAATTTTTTTTAATATAGTTCACTATTTTTTTATTTTTAAAATTAATTTCAGACTTAACAAAATATCTTCAGTAAAGTTAAAAATATTTACACATTCTTCTCATATGAAAAACTTAATTATCTAACTAAAATTATATAGTTAAAGAAGTCAAAAACAATATTTTAAATGAATATGCTGTTCTAGCAGCTTTGGTCTGTTGGCCATTGCAACAAAACCAATGCATCTGGCTTTTCCACGTAATTCTGGCCTTTCGCATTCTTTCCTTGTTCTTTAATTTCGGCATTTCCATTTTTGATTTATCATTTTTTAAATTTTCTCTCCAACGTTTTCAATTCAATTTGATTTTCTCCTTGCCCTAATTCATCTGCATTAAATAAAAGTTTTTAAACAACGCACGCGACTCGGCTTTGCATCGAAATATTTCAAAATGTGTTACGATTAAATGTCAAAAATACTACTTCAATTTACTTTATTTTTTATACATATACGTGAAAAATCCCCACTTATATAGACTTTGAATTTTTTGGCGGCGGTTGTACTTTCTGGAGAATTTCCTATATTTAAAATCCAGTTTATATCCTACTTCATGTTTTAATTCAACTTTATCCCCAACTGCTATTGCTATTTTATTTATTTATTTAACAAAATTAAATCTAGTATACAATACTAAACCTAATAAATTTAATGAGTACTAGCTACGGGGGCCTTCGACTCGAAACTTGTGGGTTATTACTTTATATAATACAGTTAGCTTTTTGGACAAATATGTTAATTTTTAAGATATTTACAAAAGAGGGGTTACATAAACAAATTGAGTGACTATGTGTACCAAATATTATAGATCTAATTGAGCGCAATGGACTGCAGGCGTCCAGAATATGGTCAACGGTAAGCTCGTCCCCGCATAGTTGGCAAGTTGGTCGCGCCGTTCCCGTCAGTATGTGTTGGTGTGTGGACTGTGTGTGCTCGATGCGTAAGCGGATGAAGGTCGCGCATTCCAGTTTGTGTATGTTCGGTGGTGGCTTGAAACTGATGCAATTTGGGTTTATAATCTGGTACCTGTGCATGAAGAGTGCCCATTCGGAGAGTTTCTTTTCTTTGAAGTAGAGCTGAATACGACTTTGTATATCCTTGCAGTTAAACGGAGTGAATAGGATTGATGGTCTAAGTCTCATCTCTTGTGCGGCTTTGTCAGCGAGTTCATTTCCATGGATTCCTTGATGACTGGGAACCCAGAGTAAGGTGATTTTTGTTGGATGAGAAATTAGAATGTGGCTAATTTCTTGTGATGTGGGGTCATTGTGATTCCAGTTGCGTGTAGCGGAAAGAGAGGAGAGGCTGTCTGTGCAGATCACAGATTTACCAGCGTTTTTGGAGGCGACTTGGCAAAAGCTTCAGCTGTGAATAGGGAGTTGTACGACGGGAGCCTACCTCCTGCAATTATTTTACGGTTGCAGTCTACAACCGCAAACGTGGTTGAGTCGGTGACTTTAGAACCGTCGGTGAAAATCCAGGTTTTCTCACCAAGATCTTCTTGTGCACTCAAAAAACGTTTTTAGTATTCTAAGCGGAATGTATCCTTTTTAGCAGCATTGTAAATTTGAAAGTTTATGTTTGGCTGTTTGGAACCCTAATGAGCTGGGGATTTGAAAGACCTCCTGGGCTTAGGCAGGGGAGGTCAAGTTCCTTGATGTAGTTTGCGCAACGTCTTAGAGTGGATATGCATTTAAATTTCCGTTTTTGCTTGAAAATAGCTCCGAGGTTTTTGGTTAACGGGGGGTTCGACGTGGTGTACAGCTTCGGGATAAGCATCATTGTAGTTTCTTCTACGCGTGATTGAATACTCGGTAGACTGGATACTGCCAATGTGCACGCTACTGGAGATGTGGGAAAAGCGTGAATGGCGCGACGAACCGCTCCGTGATATGGGGCTTGTAGCTTTTTTGAGTGCGATTTAGCACACCAACAGAAGATTGGTAGACTATAGTCAATTTTGGATAGCATTAAAGCGCGCGTAATATCTATGAAAGTCTTAATGTGTATGCAGCAATATTTAGATTATAAAAATCAAACTCTGAAGGCAAACTCTTCGGCGATATTAAAGGACCCAGTTAGAGTACCTGAGTTGGAATTGATGTATTTGAAAGGTGTGGGAGGGATGCGTTTTATATCAGACCAGACTTTTTTTGTGGAGGATAATGGGGAGATTCTGGAAGTAAATTGTTCATGAGAGTTTCGCTTGGGCGAAAGTACGGCTTTTTTGAAAAGGGCGTTTGCTTTTTTGTATCTGATGAGGCTTGAATCATTCATATTGGCTTTGTAGGAGGATAACAAACGCTGCTTCTGGTCCCTAAGCTGATGAAGCTCAGGGTTCCACCATGGCACTTTGTCTTTGTGGATCACTCTTTTCGTTTGGGGAATGCTGCAGTTTGCAGCTGCTCGTATGGCTTTCGTCATTTGTGCTACTTGCTGATTTAGCAACCGTCAGTCCAATTTACTGCAGATTTTTGGCAATTTTCATCAAAGCGTTTCTAGTTTGCTAGGTCTGTCTTGTACTTGGGAAGGGGTATAGTATTATCAGGGTGGGTAGGCGTATCTATGTGGATGATAATGGGAAAGTGGTCACATCCATGGAGGTTATCTGATGTAGACCAGCTACACCTATGGGCTATCTGTGGAGATATTAGAGAGATATCG
Organism: Drosophila teissieri; assembly: GCF_016746235.2. Lineage (NCBI taxonomy): Eukaryota > Metazoa > Arthropoda > Insecta > Diptera > Drosophilidae > Drosophila > Drosophila teissieri. The sequence continues at coordinate 749,564 of NC_053032.1, forward strand.
ATGTGAGTGAAGGTGTTGTGAGTTGAGAGGTGAGTCGGGGAACCGTCGTTAAGGACAATTAGGCTGTTTTCATGAATTACTCTTTCGATTTCTTGACCCCTTGTGTTTGTGCGCGGCGAGCCCCATAGAGGACTCCACAAGTTTAGGTCACCGAGGAGTATGGAAGATCCATTAAGATTTTGAAGTATTTCTTATATGTCAGCAGATGAAAATGTTTGGTTTGGTGGGATGTACGTATTAATGATATTAATACCCTGATCCAAATTAAGCTGCAATGCGGAGCAAAGAATGTTGGACTGTATGTCATGGTATGGATGTGTGACGTTCCTTTTAATGAGAACAATGAGAACCAACGCCTTGTTTGGCTGCCGTATTTTGAGGAAAATTGTGAAAGTAAACAGTCTTTGGGGCAGATAAAGATTTTGAAATTGCATGGAAGGTGGGTTTCCTGCAAGAATACAATGTCGGGTGCATGGTCTTTTATTAGTAGTGTCAGTTCGTTATAATTATTAAAAATACCGTGGGTTTGAGGTGTGTTTGCAAAATAGTGATTGTCATGATTCAATTTTATTTAATATTCGTATTTATTTGAGGTGTGTATGAGTTTGCGTGTATAAAAAAATGAGGGTGAGGAGGATCGGGACTAAGAGTCGAGTTCATCCATAGTGTCGTCTGAGTCTGTTGTGCTGAATGTTTTTTGTAGGTTTGAGGTGTGAGAGATGTGTGAGGTGTGTGAGGTGATAGATTCGTTAGAGTTGGATCTTGAGGTCATATCGTTTTTGTTGGTTTGTCCGATCAGAGCATTAGCTTCCGATCGAAGGGCGCGGGATTGTTCCCTATATATTTTCAGTTTACTTGCTGGGCTTAAGTAAGATAAGTCATTTTTGGCAGAAGTGCTTGGTGAGGTAGTTTGATTCTCTTTGGAATTCAAAGTATTGGCATGAGAAGAGGAATGCGTTTGTAAAAGAGGAGTTGGTCATTTTGTCAAGCTGGTGGGCAAGTCGGTGTTCGTAATCGTGTCTGTTTTTCGAGTTTTTGTGATATGAGCAGCAGAAGCTGGGTTTTGGTTTGCGACGGTCGAGTAGGTAAGCGTGGAATTGGTTGTTGTGTTTTGTTTTTGTTTTAGGATTATGCGAGCTTCACGAAAACTGAATTTTTTGCTTGTTTTGATGTGGAGAAGTTTTTTTGTGTTTGATATTGTGGACATTCGGGTGAGAAAGCTGGGTGTTCGCCTGTGCAGTTTGCACAGAAAATGCGAGTGCGGGGCACGGGAAGATGGGGAGTGAGATTGCATGATACTCAGGCGGCTGGGTTCTTGCAGTGCTTTGATGTGTGTCCTAATAATTGACAAGACTACATCTCATCGGGTTGGGTATATATTCTGTAACCTTAACTGTGTGCCAGGAAACGATTAGTTTACTGGGAAGAGTGAAGCGGTCAAATGTTACGAGAATTTTACCAAATGGTTTGGAAGTGCCGTCGATCAATTTGGTGAACTTAAAGACGCTGTGTAAATTTGAGATTTTAGTTCCTCAATGGAACAATGGCAGGGTGCGTAAATGGTGCCTTTGACAAAGTTAAGAGTATTGTGGAGCTTGCACTCGATTTCGCATAAGCCGGGTAAAGAGGTCACCTTGATGAATTTGTCGCTAATTTCCCTGGAGTTGACAAGCAGGAGAAGATTACCATCGCGAAGATTAGAAGTGGATATGATGTCTTTGCTTATATACTTAAGGACTCTATGGACGGCGAAGCAGTTGTACTCGGATATGGTTTTCGGAGAGTTTTTTGATGAAATTACTAAAAATCTCAGATTCTTGCACTGTGTTTTAGGGAGGTCGGGGAAATCAACTGGTAATTTCTGAAAAGATCTTTTTTTCTTTGCTTTGGGGCTAACGCTGAGGCTGGCAAAGCGATTATCCCCAAAATTGGGTGGCCCGGGGGCCATGGTTGATAAGTTTATTGAAATAAAAAATTTGTTTATGGATTTTTCACGTGCGCGTTGAAAAGAAGATCAATGGAAAGGCGATAAGCTGGGCGATGGGATTTCGCGATAAGCAAAGCACTCACAATTGGATAGGCACAGACGTCCGCACTCGAAGAAGTCGGTGAATGTGATATTTCTATATTTGTTATACTTCAGTCGTAAATTGCCTTATTTTTATATCCGTTACACGTAGAGTAAAAGATTCCTTAAAAAGTATGTAACAGGCAGAAGAAAGCGTTTTCGACCGTTTCTGGCCATGTCCGTCTCACAGTGGCGCATTAGATACAGATACTGAATTTTAAGCAAATTGTCGATGACAACGGATCGTTGTCGCATTCCTATCGTATTCGACTCAAAAGGGTTGAATAAAAAATAATTCAAATCGGTTCAGTATTTTAGAAGTTATACGTGTTCAAAGTTGAACCTTTTTTGGGTTGCAAAAAAAGAAGGTATTTTTTGTAGAAAATTTGGACTTTGCGGTCGAATTTTAGGTAAAATATGTAACCGACCGGCTTGGTTATGGTCTCTATGGAAAGGGTCATCAAATCTCGGAAAAACCAAGGTGGAATAAATGTATAAAATATTTTTGCACGTGCAGGCATACCTCTTTTACCGAAGTACTAATTTTCACCTATTTTTCAACTTTGATGGAAAACAATGAATGGGATTCTACCGGATTCGGTGTTTGGCGGATGAGGTGTTGTTCTTGAATATGTTCTTTATCATAATCAAAAGAGATCGCGACCCCCATTTTTATACCCGTTACTCGTAGAGTAAAAGGGTATACTAGATTCGTTGAAAAGTATGTAACAGGCAGAAGGAAGCGTTACCGACCATATAAAGTATATATATTCTTGATCAGGATCAATAGCCGAGTCGATCTGGCCATGTCCGTCTGTCCGTCCGTCTGTCCGTCCGAATGAACGTCGAGATCTCAGGAACTACGAAAGCTAGAAAGTTGAGATTAAACATACGGACTCCAGGGACATAGACGCAGCGCAAGTTTGTCGATTCATGTTGCCACGCCCACTGTAACGCCCACAAACCGCCCAAAGCTGCCACGCCCACACTTTTAAAAAATGTTTTGATATTTTTTCATTTTTGTTTTAGTCTTATAAATTTCTATCGATTTGCCAAAAAACTTTTTGCCACGCCCACTCTAGCGCCCACAAACCGCCAAAAACTGTCAGTGCTGAAGACTCTCCTTCGCTATTCCACTAGCTGAGTAACGGGTATCAGATAGTCGGGGAACTCGACTATAGCGTTCTCTTTTGTTTGTTTTTAAAACATTAAATATGTACCATATTAGCATTTTCAGAGAAAACAAATGAAAAGTATTGGATAAAAATAGAGAAAACTGCCTCCAAAAACAATAATTTTCGAGTATTAAATCTACTATTTATCACTCCATATTGTATGACCACTTAATCGAAAGTTACTAAAATTACCTTTCATTTAAAAAAAAATTATGAAACTACCTCAACTGGTTCAAGAGTTATGATTGTTATTCACCTAAAGTATCTAATGCGCCACTGTGCGTCTGTCAGTATGAACGTCAAGATCTCAGGAACTACAAAAGGTAGAAAGTTGTGCATACGGACTCCAGAGACATAGACGCAGCGCAAGTTGGTTGACACATATTCCCACGCACAGATAGTCGGGGAACTCGACTATAGCATTCTCTCTTGTTTTAATAATAATATCTTTGCATCTTGGCCAAAGATTTTGTAATGCCTGTGTGTCCTTCTTGTATTGGATTATCATGTAATGTAGACAAGTTAACAACAAAAACGTTTAAATCCAGAACAATGAACGCCAATAAGCAAGCTTTAATCTGCAAGCTAAGCGTCTGCATAATTTCCTCACACGCCGAGCTGCCAAGTAGAGTTCGAAAAATCTGATTGGTAACAACTTCTGCTCCCACCAATGCAAGTGATTCCAAGAAGACTGCACCGATTTGACCAGCAAAACATCAGCCGATGTCGTGCCCTATTGGAAAGCTACGGAGCCGACGCCGATCCTCTGCCACCAAGGGCAGCGCAGCTCACAGCCAAAGACTCACAGCTTGCTAGGGACAGCTTAGGGTAATTCAGTTGCAAATTGGATTTATACAAATAAAGTCGTTCTTAACTGAACTCCAATATATTTTATTTTTTTACCTTGCTACCAGCAAAGTAATTAACTGACATTATATATATTTTTTTTTCATTTTTTACTTACTTAATACTATTAATGTTATTTTGCCCATATTTTGGAATACATCTTTTAAAATATTTTTAAAGATATTTTCCCATGGTGCCATTTTAACGTGGTTTATTTTATGTATACCGGCCTGCGTTTCAAGCCTTTGGAAAAATTAACCTAACTTGAAATCTCCATTAGTGTAAAAATCATCAAGGTTTTAACTTGAAGTGCTTTTCTTTTCAAATTTGAAGAAACATATCATATTGTTCACATGCAAGGTCTCTACCTTTCGTACTTTGTCGTATTTAATAACTGTAAATACTTTACATTTTTAAGCATATGATTTTTTAAATATTTTATTACTACTAAAAAATTCATATATAAAAATGCTTGCGAAGGCTGTAAGGCTTTTTTGTTTTTTTTTTTTTTCGCGCGAGTCCTACGGCCACACCTTCCGCCCAACCGAGCGAGGGGCGCTGCCGTGTATCGTACGGCTCGAATCGCGGGAAGATAGACGCGATATAGAAGACTGTAAAGGACGAGGAAATATATGTATACTAGTAGTAAGATCTAAGAATTCGTTAAGTACGTTAGTATTTATCGCTTTAAAAACGGCATAGAGTCAGAATTAGAGATAATAGGATAGAATCTATTATAGTCAGAACATAATACTCTGTAGGGATCATGCAACTCATAGTTAGATCTACAATGATTTAAAATTAGAGGTACGTAATTTCTAGTAAATCTGCTTGGAACAGTGCCTATGAATGCAAGTGTTCTCATTCTTTGGAAGGAATTTGGTGCTATTTTTAAACCAAATGGTTCGACAATGCCGTCGCTGTTGTGTTTTGTCGTGGTGTTGTGTATTCAGCAATTTTGCTTTAATGACGTCAGGCGATTATTATTCCACTAATTGTTCTTTTCTTTTCAACTTTGTATGATAATGGACCAACAATTTTTGGCTTTTTGTAATTCAGTTCTGTCAAAGATCCGAAAGCTTACGCTTCGATAATAAACAAGAGAGAACGCTATAGTCGAGTTCCCCGACTATCTGATACCCGTTACTCAGCTAGTGAAAGTGCGAAGGAGTCTTCAGCACTGACAGTTTTTGGCGCTGGTTTGTGGGCGCTAGAGTGGGCGTGGCAAAAAGTTTTTTGGCAAATCGATAGAAATTTAGAAGACTAATACAAAAATGAAAAAATATCAAAACATTTTTCAAAAGTGTGGGCGTGGCAGTTTTGGGCGGTTTGTGGGCGTTAGAGTGGGCGTGGCAACATGAATCGACAAACTTGCGCTGCGTCTATGTCTCAGGAGTCAGTATGCTTAATCTAAACTTTCTACCTTTTGTAGTTCCTGAGATCTCGACGTTCATACGGAATCCAAAGCTACCATAGAACGCACTACCACCACATATGCAAAGGCTTTGGAGGATAAGGCACTCACGGTCGATTCCCCTTTCACAGTTAGTTCCATTCATGGTGCTAACAGGGTTCGCCAGAAATGATTATTGAACATTTTTGGGAAAAGATCTGCGTTCTTTCTTTTAGACGCGCTGACACCTTTCGATGGTATTATAGGATTTGACCTTCTAGCTCAAGTGGGAGCGAAGCTGGACGCATAGAAAGGTACAACAAATTATGGTTCTGTTTCTGAAAAGCTGCAGCATCACAATTGCGACAATGTAAATTGTACTAACGTAAATGACGTCGCCGTACCGGAATCTGTAAAAGTTGAATTTCAAAACATGATCACAAACAGATCCACTGCCATTTAACACTTCTGTTGTTGTCACAATTCGCACAAGCGATGATAAGCCGGTATACTCCAAACTATACCCGCATCCCATGGGTGTGTCTGAGTTTGTTAAGCGAGAAATCGCAGATTTATTGCAGAAAGGCATAATTAGAACTTCAAGGTCGCCGTACTACAACCCAACATGGGTTGTGAACCATTCTGGGGAATAAGAATAAGCGTTTGGTCATAGACTTTAGGAAAATTAACGAAAAAACCATCGCTGACAAGTACCCAATGCCAAACATTCAAATGATACTGGAAAATTTAGGAAAAGCCAAATACTTTACAACGTTAGATTTAAAGTCCGGCTACCACAAAATATATATGGCCGAGCACGACCGCGAGAAGACATCTTTCTCGGTAAATGGCGGAAAGTATGAGTTTTGTCGATTACCGTTCGGTTTGAAGAATGCGGGAAGCATCTTCCAGAGAGCGATCGACGACGTCTTACGAGAACAAATTGGCAAATCATGCTCATGTAGATGATGTCATTATTTTTTCTAAAATGAAAATAACCATGTTAGGCACATAGGCAAATTTTTTCGGTCTAGCCAGTTACAACTTTGCTTCGTGAAAGACTTTGCGGCGATCGCAAGGCCTTTGACAAGCAAGGCCTTTCTATCAGCAAGCACATGTCCAAGAAGACTCCTATTGAGTTCGCTGATTTGCGGAGAGATGCATTCGAGAGGCTGAGAAATGTCTTGGCTTCCGAAGATGTAGTTCTCAGATACCCTGATTTCAGGAAGCCATGCGATCTAACAACGGATGCTTCCGCGAACGGTATCGGTGCGGTTCTATCGCAAGAAAAAAGACCTATCACAATGATCTCTAGAGCCTTCATAGAAAGCGAGTCACACTATGCCACGAATGAAAGAGAATTATTGGCCATATTGTGAGCTTTAGGCAAGCTACAGCACTACAGCTACAGAATCCAAATCCGAAGATAAAAAGATGGAAAGCGTCAGTATCATTTCAATATCATAACGCAAAAATTCATTACAAACCGGTTAAAGATAATCATGTGACCGACGCTCTTTCCAGGCACAATATTAACGTCTTACAAAATGAGCCTCAGTCAGGCAGCTATTCACAGCGAACTGTCACTGACCTACACGGTCGAAGCGACAGACCAACCATTAAACTGCTTTAGAAATCAAATCGTTATAGAAGCAGCACATTTCCAACTAAAAAGAAGCTTGGTGTTGTTTCGTTGCAAAAATCGCCACTTATTCAATTTCGCCGACAAAAGTAGCATTTTGAAAATACTGAAAGAAGTCGTGAACCCTGAGGTTGTAAATGCGATGCACTGCGACCTACCCACCCTGGCAAGCTTCCAACATGACTTAATTGCTCATTTCCCGGCTACACAGTTTCGCTCTTGTAAAAATGTTGTAATGCACGTAACCAATAAAAACGAACTGTTAGAAATTATCACGGCAGAACACAATCGTGCACACAGAGCGGCTCAGGAAAATAGCAAGCAAATCCTCCGCGATTACTATTTTCCCAAAATGAGCAACCTAGCAAAAAAAGTTTTTGCAAATTTCAGAAATTTCACACGGGTTTCGATGATCGCTGCCTAGACATTAAAGACAGGCTGGCAACAAGCCAACATCGAAAGATGTAACCCAGCTAAACGAAACCGTGTTTTTGAGGTAGGAGAAGAGGTATTTGTCAAGAACAATAAAAGGTTAAGAAAAAAAGCTAACTCCATTATTCACGGAACAAAAAGTGCAGGCAGACCTGGGAACGTCTGTTCTTATTAAGGGAAGGGTGGTCCATAACCAACAACCTCAACAACCTCAAATAGATCCCCCCACTTCTAATTTGCTAGTAAGCTAAATTTTTTAATAGTAAGCCAGATTTAAGTTAAAACACCGAGGTCTCACTCTACGTCTGGATTGCAGGTTCGCCCTCACAACGCTCATCACCCTAGCAGTGGCAAATGCACGGATTACCGACTTTTCTCACGCCAACTACATCCCAGTCGTAGATGGAGATGTGCTGGTGTTTGAACACTACTACTTGAGGCACTCGAGCAACCTTTCCGAATTTATTAGTATGGTAGATGAGACAGAAACATTTTCCGAGTCTTTTCCGCAGTCGCATATGCGCAAATTGCTAGATGTTGATACAGATCATATGAGAACCTTGTTGTCCGTTTTAAAAATACACCTCAAAATTGCGAGAAAAAGTTTTTTGGCAAATCGATAGAAATTTAGAAGACTAATACAAAAATGAAAAAATATCAAAACATTTTTCAAAAGTGTGGGCGTGGCAGTTTTGGGCGGTTTGTGGGCGTTAGAGTGGGCGTGGCAACATGAATCGACAAACTTGCGCTGCGTCTATGTCTCAGGAGTCAGTATGCTTAATCTCAACTTTCTACCTTTTGTAGTTGCTGAGATCTCGACGTTCATACGGACAGACAGACGGACAGACGGACAGACGGACAGACGGACGGACAGACGGACATGGCCAGATCGACTCGGCTATTGATCCTGATCAAGAATATATATACTTTATATGGTCGGAAACGCTTCCTTCTGCCTGTTACATACTTTTCAACGAATCTAGTATACCCTTTTACTCTACGAGTAACGGGTATAATTATATGTACGATGTTCTGTGTTTTGCGTAAATTAATGTTGTGTTTAGTATATAGTTGCAGATGTTCTTTGTTAATGTTTGCTATCTTTTGTTGGTGTTTTCGTTATGTCAATTTCCACTTAACTTAATAATGTTTTTTGTGCATTGTTTATTAACATTTTAAAATTAAGAAAACGTTTAATTCAGGCAGGTGTCCAGGCTTTTGAAATAATAATTAATAATTAAAAATAATTAAAAATTAATTAATTATTAATTTATTAATTAATAAATAAAATATAAGTATACCTAAAAAAAACCTAAAATATTATTTTGTGGGTTTTATTAAATGAATGAATGAAAATTTTCATCCAATATTGTTTGCAACAAAATGATTTTTCAAACAAAATCATATCATTTTCGCTAAGCTCGCCCTGGATATATATACTAATTTCTTACGAAATGAATGAAAATTTTCATCCAATATTGTTTGCAACAAAATGATTTTTCAAGCAAAATCATATCATTTTCGCTAAGCTCGCCCTGGATATATATACTAATTTCTTTTGTAGAATTCCATGTTTTCGTTGCAAAATTATTGAAAACAAAAAAGTTTTCCATACTAACACTTAATTTTAAACTGATCGTTCATATGACAGCTATAGGATATAGTGGTCCGATCCGGCTGATTTTTTCATATCATTTTGCTACAAAAATAAGAACATTTTGTGCTTAGTTTCAAGTGTCTACAATGGGAACCACTGTGACGTGGTGTGATAGAAAGGAACTGCGCTTAAAAAATATTTTATTCTGTTGGGCCTAAAAGTATGCTGAACTTAATATACCTTTAAATTTTGGGAGCCTAATTTAATTAATAAATAAATTCGGTTACATTAAAAAACTGGTCACAAAATGAAACAATTCAAAACATTTTTTTAAAAGTGTGTGCGTGGCAGTTTTGGGCGGTTTGTGCACGTCAGAGTGGACGTAGCAACATTTGGAAACAAACTACATGTCTCTCTCAACTTTCCCCATTACAACTTTCGAGCTTTTATAATTCCTGAGATCGAGTCGATCATACGGACAGACATGGCCAGATAGACACGGCTATTGATTCTGATCAAGAATATAGGAAAGCTTCCTCCTACAAGTATATACTTTTCAACAAATCTTGTATACCTTTTTACGTTACATGTAACGATCATAACAAAAATACCTGGAGGGCTACCATTTTAGGGTAGTGACAGACCTCATATTTTGGTTCTCAGAAATACGAGTATTGCAACAAAGTGCATGCGTGCTATAGATGTATATTATATGGATTTATAAGTGTATACTACAGCAGAATTTTGTGGAATAGCGTTGGCCATAGCAGGGTTGGCAACTAACACCCCCAATAACATCCTGGGGTGTGCACTGAGAGAAACTCCCTATTAATCCTTCTATCTTTTTGCATAACTACCACTAGTGACGACTCATTTGGGCTTGTGACCAATTCGCACTCATACACTTTTAATTCGTACAGATATGACTGATCACCCATATGCTGCAACCTCTTAATAACACCACGACACTCGCTGACGAGATAGAGTCGGACTAAAATGCGTGCGGGTATATCACCAAGGAAGACCATAAGCTCATCGTGGTTCGTAATAAAGTAAGATTCCGCCTATATCGTTAATTGATGTTGATTGAACAATATTAATGGGTTGGCAGACAATAATAAAAGAACATAAAAAGACTTGTTTAGCTATTGCGCTTTTTCAATAGCTGTTGCGAATAATAAATAGCCGAAGAAAGTTTGTTTATTTTCCGATACTGTTTATTTTGCGAATTGTTTACGGCAGCTAGGGCCGACAAAGAGCTATATCGAATACACAAGTTGAGTCTTTGCCGAAAAAACGAAGAAGTGACAATTGGCGGGACAGACAGCCGAAATGCAGCGCCCAAGCTTAACGTAGGTAGATAACAAAGATAACAAGGAATGAGCGCCGTACAGATAAATGCGTGCGAGAACAGCGGTTTGCACTATGGGCATCGCAACTGCTACCACTGACTATTTCGGCTTACAATATTAAGAGTATGAGATTAGTCTACTGCACAGTTTTGGCGGCTGCATGACCCAACATCCTCCCCCCGTTGGAAGCTTGGCTTCCAACAGAGTCCTCAAGGGGAAGCAGACACAGCTTGTTCACTGCCCGCCTTATTACTCCAGACGCGGTCCTCAATTCTGCGACTCTCGCCAACGGGCATATCATTGGGGGTAAATTCTCGTCCTTAACAAGAACGACGTTGTCCACGGCTACGCCAGGCTTTGGAGTGCGCCACTTGGAGCGCTGCTGAAGCAACGTCAAGTACTCTTCCTTCCATAGCGACCAAAAGATTTGCTGAAGAAAGGAGATGCGCTGCCAAGAGTCAAGCCGATTATAGTTTAGGCCCGTTATATCTGGCTCGTCAAACGACGAAGGCGGACCACCATTGAAAAAATGCGCCGGAGTGAGGACGTTCAGATCGGCAGGGTTCTGAAATGGGAACTAAAGGTCTGGAGTTAATAACTGCCGAGATGTGGCACACCAGCATCCTCAGCTCGTCAAAGGTCAGAACCGCCGTACCCACAGCGCGGTAGAAATGATGTTTGGCCGTTTTCACCGCCGCTTCCCAAAGTCCACCGAAAAGGGGCGACCGTGGAGGGATGAACCGCCAGTCAATCGTCTCCGAATGGCAAAAATTCTGAACGGAGCCTTGATGCTCGCTGCTGAGAAATAACCTTCGAAGTTCCAGAAGTTCATTCTTGGCGCCGACAAAGTTGGTGGCGTTGTCTGACCAAATTTGCTTCGGCTTCCGCTGGGTGCATATGAACTTCTTGAGTCCGCAGAGAAACGCAACTTTCGAGAGATCCTTGATCAGCTCCAGGTGCACTGTCTTGGTTGCAAAGCATATAAATACGCAGACGTAGCATTTAACCGCGGGCTTCTTGCGAGTATCCGACTTGTGAAAGAGGGGTCCACAGAAGTCTATGCCAGCAACCTCAAGAGCATGAGATCCTTCCAAGCGCTCCTTGGGAAGGTCCGCCATTATGTGCTCTATCGGTTTAATCCGACGGTGAGCCCAGGATGACGAATTCCATTACAAAATTTGTAAATGTATGCAAACACTGGTTGCAGTGAAGGGTACGAATTTGCAAATTTGGAGCTAGCAACTACATCCACGTACGGCGACTTTACGATGAACACACTTCGACGAAGCTCAAGAAACGGTTTGTCAGGACAAACAGCTGTTGGCCAATCTCTTTCAGGCTCCGTAAGATAGGCGGGTCCATGCGCCCAGAGTGACGATTCGCTAAGCTCAAACGGCAGGGATCCTCTGGATAAGATGTCAGCCGGATTTAACGCTGTTGGAACATAACGCCAAGCCGTGACATCTGTCAGCTCCTGAATGGCAGCAACCCTATTTGCCACAAATATGTTGAACCTGGCGGGCTCATCTCGGATCCAGGAAAGTGCCACCGTCGAGTCGCACCAACAATAATAGCGTCCTTTAAATACTTTCAAGCCAACTATTTCCCTCATGATTTTAGCCAGAAGATCCGCACCACGAAGTTCCAGCTTTGGTACTGTTATGGTCTTCAACGGAGCTATGCGCGACTTCGAAGCCATTTCGTGTTATGAGTTTCCGGGAGGCTTTCATCCCAGGACAGCTTTTCCTTGCAGAGCTGCTGCAAAAAGATTTTACACCTTGTGATTACAGGACCGACCAGGCCGAGAGGATCGTAAAATTTAGCAATCGCAGACAAAACAGAGCGCCTGCAGGGTCTCAATGGCGACTGAAAGGCAGAGAACGAAAACAATAGCTGGTCGGAGCCGGGATCCCAAGCGAGACCTAAAGTTTTGGTGAAATCGCTACCATCTTCAAACTTCATGAATGACTCCTTGTCCTCGGCGGGCACACCCTCCAGCACAAGCGGAATGTTAGAGCACCATTTCCTTAGCTTGAGCTTGCCCTTCGCAAGAATGCCAGCCGTCTGCTGCATTATGCTGATAGCATCCTTTACCGTGCCGGAGCCGGAGATAAGATCATCCACGTAAAAATCGCGCCGAAGGATTTCTGATCCAATTTGTATACTTTAAGATCATCGATCGGGGAATCCCCCCATACAATGTACTGCAAATAGCTATCTTCTTGCGAGACCCTTACACATCTGTGGAAGTGGCAGCTGATCCGTCAAGACAACGCGAAGCTTGGTGGTAGTGCTATCCTCCTTCACCTCGACCTCGGAAGCAGGCACAGGCGACATATGTCCCAGATGACGATATTCCTTCATGAACGCCGCATATTAAACCCTCAAGCCAGGGTGCTTTGTAAGCTTCCTCTCCAGCGACAAGAATCTCCGCAAAGCCTGAGGATAGGAATCTCCTAAAGAATCCAAATGGAGTTTTAGCGGCAACCCTACCGAGTAATCGCCAGCTGGCAATCGGGTGTAATTTTTAACAAAGTGGGCCTCGCAATTTAGCTCCTCCTTAGTGGCTTGAACTATTGGGCCGGGACAATTTTCTACCTCCCAAAAGCGCTGCAGAAGTGAATCAAGTTCAACATCAATGCTGTTTCCCTTGCTGGCTGAAGAAGGAATGCGTGAAGCTATTAAGGCGCTAGCGCACGGGCGCTAACAGGTCAACACGCTGAGCTTTATGAAATTCCGGGTCGGCGAGCTGCAGGTTTTCTGGAATCTTCCAGTCCCCAATGTCCACATTAAAACTTGGCTGGCGATCCGTGATATTGGGAGCGATAACTGCTGTTATGCTCGTTGAGAAATCCGAAGTGACAGACCGCATCGCAATTCCTACCGAGAATCCATCAGTCGCGAAATTGGAATCCCCGATTCCAGTGACGGAGCCGGACGACCTCGACCTTTTAAGTTGCAGTTGATTTGCAAACCGAGAGGTAACCAAGTGAAGTTGAGAGCCAGAATCTAACAAGGCCCTGCAGGGAACGAACAGTCCCGACCGATTCTGCACTAGAACGGTTGCAGTGGCTAGCAGCACAAGGTCACTACCGAGATCCTGGGCAATTAGAGTAGAAGAAGCGGGGCAGAAGTCTCAGTTTGGGAGCTTGAAGACACCGGAACATGTGGCTGCGAGAAAGGCGGACCATCAAGATGGAGCAGCGTATGATGCCTGATGCCACAGGTGCGGAAGCGGCTCGAGCTGCATTGCCGTAGCTGATGACCTGCGTTTAGGCATTTTAGGCAAAGTGCTAGTCTCTTTGCCTCGCGCAGACGATCTACTGGCGCTAAGTCTCTAAATTGCGGGCAATAATATATGGCATGCTCTGCACCATGGCGCAATCCACGGCCTCCAAAGTCCTACATCGCTGCTCAAGGAATGCAGCCATCGATTCCCACGACGGAATAAGGTTGACAAAGACCGGATCCTCCAAGCGCTACTCCCACTTAGCTTGGCTCGCCGCATCCAGCTTTTGCAGCAGCACTTGCACTATGATGCAGCCAGCGATTTGCTCAGTGGTGCCCAAACCCTTCAGCGCACGAATGTGAGCGTTAAACTTGTCTGACAATTCCCGAAGCGATGCCACTGAACCATTCCGTACTACCTTTAGACCCAGAATCTCGGTGATGTGCGCCTGAAAAACGAGACGCCGATTATCAAACCTTTTTTGAAGCAACTCTAAAGCTGCTTCGTAATTGCCGTTTGAGATCTCCAATGATCGGATAGTTTCCAGCGCCGAATCCCTCAAACATGACCACAGATGTTGAAATTTCCGGATCCGGATTTCAGGTCCGGATGGATATGCTCGTGAACACGGAGTAAAAATCCGCCCAGTTTGCGTAGCCTCCGCCAAACGTTGGGGGACAACACCTGCCGCAAGCGTTGCGTGCGGTGCGAAATGCATATTGTGTGTGGCTATTTCCGCGCGCACACTAGCCTTGAATTCAACGATGAATTCATCGAAACTCTCGCCTATTTCACTGCCAATTTCGTCGAAATCCAATTCCTCCAGTTCTGTATGCAAAACATTGAAGGCACTTTGCAGCTCATCAATCTGCTCCAGCCTCACCGTAAGAGTGGGTTCGTCGTAACCGCTTAGCGTCTCATTAGACAGCGACGTTTGTAGCCTCTGCAACCTGCTAAACAGCGCATTGGCTTTGCGCTTTAAACAGATCACCCTGTTTTTGTCACTTTCAGCGGGCATAGCAACAAATCGCTTTTAATTCGGTTCAGCGGGAAGATGAGCACAAAATAAATGCCGAAAATGCAAGCGGAGTCAATGCACGCAACGATATATGTAGCAATGTATGTATGTATATATGTAATGCTAGCTCGCTTAAACACAGCCACTATCACCGAAATCACCACTCACTTGTCCAACCGATTGCGATTTAATGTATTTATATTTATTTATAAATGGGATAAGTGCATTAATTAATGCATGCAAATTAACACTATCACGTCGGGGTCACCATTGTTTAGCTATTGAGCTTTTCCAATAGCTGTTGCGAATAATAAATAGCCGAAGAAAGTTGTTTATTTTCCGATAATGTTTATTTTGTTAATTGTTTACAGCAGCTAGGGCCGACCAAGAGCTATATCAAATGCACAAGTTTAGTCTTTGCCGAAAAACGAAAAAGTGACAATTGGCGGGACAGACAGCCGAATGCAGCGCCCAAGCTTAACGTAGGTAGATAACAAAGAGAACAAGGAATGAGCTACCACTGCCTAATTCGGATTACAATATAAAGAGTATGAGATTAGTCTACTGCACAGTTTTGGCGGCTGCATGACCCAACAGCCTCAAAAAAAAACAAATAATTACCAGGAGATATTGGTCGTTACCCAGACATGGTTACATACGGCCAACATGCCTCTGTCTTTCACTGCTTAGGGAACTTTTACAAGGTTCCGTACGTGAACTAGCCCACCTTTTCCTGGGGAGCTTTTACGTGGTTCCGTACGTGAACTGGCCGACTTTTTCCGGTGGAGCTTTTACTAGGTCCATATGTGAACTGGACCACCTTTTCCTGGGGAGCTTTTACGTGGTTCCATGTGTGAACTGGCCCATCTTTTTCAGGGGAGCTTTTACTTGGTTCCATATTTGAACTGCTCCCCCTTTTTCCTGGAGAGCTTTTACTTGGTTCCATATGAGAACTGGACCACCTAAGACAGTGTATGTCCGAAAACCCCCTCCCGCCACTTGTCGGATAATGAGGCTGTTTGACCGATGTTTGCAGACTCCACAACCTGCTTCTATTTGACCGATACGTTCGAAATCCACCACCCGCGGTAGCGTGACCTATGCGTGCGGAATCCACAACAGTTTTCCTATTTTCCTGGCGACGAGCCTCACAAACGATCTGACTACTTGGCCTAATACATTGGAAGCGTTAGCCACTCACAAAATATATTTACGTTAATTACAAACAAACGTCAATCGGCACTTAGTTGGTTGATACTATAACAAGGAAATCTCCTATATTTTTGATATAAGGAATTTTTAAAAATTAATATTTCTAATCACAAAACAGAGGACTTACGATTTGAAAAGGACGATAAACAAAAGAGATCTCAAAGTCATGCCTCTATTCTGAACCATTTACGCATGTTCTCCGTTGCAGAAGTTGGGGACTTTAATTTATGCTAAATAAATTCCTTAATAGATACGAAAAATCCTTTCGGTAAGCGCCAATTCTGTTACGTCGACGTATTAGTGCCCGTGTCCTGGGTAAGGACTAAGGCCAAGGGAGGGGCATTCGATGTTCAGGCACTAGGTTGCCAGCGTAAGCTCGTCGATTTGGGGTCGTGGGATCTTGGTAAGCCCCTAACCTCTCCAACATAACGAGAATAAATTTTATAAGTGCCTGTAAAAGTTTGTACCGTTCGTCAGTCAGCAGTCCTCACTGCCCCACAAGCTAAGCTGTGGCTTGATCGTAAAACGATCGGGCAATGTTTCGGCCACATTCCCTCCCCTTCATTCGTCCGTATACCTGATGGATCGTCGCGGGCCGCGCAATACGATTCCCTATTGTTGAGGCTGTCCGACAAACGCTATGTCATTATTTCTGAATTTCTATTTCTCGCGTCAGCACCCTTTTTTGGAAATGTTTAACTACTCATTTTGTTGTAGATAAATTAATAGCATAACTTTATTGATTAATAAATTGTTGGCTAGTGCGATGCGTAAAACAAAAATTAAAGGCTAGCATACAAAGATTATAACATGTTTACTATAATTGTTATAGTACCGAATTCATCACCAAACAACGGTATGCACGTCTACAAAAATTGTTGGCTACTCACGATGAGGTCTCGACGCCCATTTCCCCATTTTCCCCTATTTTGGGAGTCAATACACCCTCGTGAACTGTGCCCGTAACTGGAGTAGGTTTTTTTTTCTGCGACCTATTGAGGCCGCTGAACTGGTCATCGGACACTCGTTTATTGTCGTCTCGTTCCGTCAACGCGATAGTAGTACCCTGCTATAGATTCTGGTTCTGCTATGATCTTACAAAAAGGGTGTACGTAAAATATCCTATATTATTTGTTCTAAAATACGAAAATTGTTAATTATATCTGTTAATTAAATCTGAGGCAGAGTCAGACTAAATGCACCAAAGATTCCGCATTCAAAGACCACGGTTTTACCGTTGGGTCAATCGTGGTAATGAGGCATGCCGTTCTGAATCTTGTGCCAAAGGGAGACTTTCGTCCCAGGACAACTTTTACTTGCACAGCAGCTGAAGAAAAATGTTGGATTTTGTGATTACTGGGCCAACCAAACCAAAAGGATCGTAGAATCGAGAGTTTGCTGATAAAACTGAAAGTTGAAAATGAAAACAACAGATGATCAGACACGGCATCCCAAGCGAAGGCCTAGCGTTTTGGTAAAATCGCCTCGTCAAACTTCAAGAAGGACTCCTTATCATCTTCCGAAACTCCTTCCAAAAGAGCCGGTACTTTTGAACACCACTTTCTTAGTTTAAAATTGCCTCTGGACAAGAGCGCGGACCTTTGCTGCATTATGTTGATGGCTTCTTCTTTGGAGCTGGCACCAGATATCAAATCATTAGCATGAAAGTCACGGCGAAGAATCTCAGCACCCACTAGAAATGTCGCCTCCTCAACCATAGACAACTGATGCATCGACTTCACAGCTAGGTAGGAAGCAGGTTTCGTCAAGCGAAACCTCTGACTAATTGGTACAATTTACAGATGTCTCATGTGATTGCAATTGAGAGCGAGCGAAAACGAAGAAGAATCTGCAATAGTTTTGCCTGAATTACTGGACCAACCATCAGAACATCTTTTAAGGAGTATCCCGAAGAAGTTGACGCTGATCCATCAAAAACGACGGGAAGCTCAGTGGTGGTGGTCGTCTTTCATGACGCAATGATAAGGCAAAAAATATCGACAGGAACTAGAATCTTCTGTTGGAACTGCTGACATAAGTCTCATATGCAAGTACTCTTAAATAAAAGCCTTGCATTGGGCCTTGACGGTTGGACGATGCTCTAGTTTCCCCTAAGAAAAAAGAATCTTACAAGAGATTGCTGGTAGCACTCCCAAGGAAGATCTAAATTGAAATTGACTGCCGATCGAACAGAATAATCCAAGCAAGCAAGTAAAAAGTTTAACAAAACGACAATGGGGTCGGCGCGATCCTCCACCTCCCAAAACCGACGAAGCAGCACCTCAAGACGATCCAGTTGGTTTTTCTCATTAGGCGGACTAACGGCGTACGACGATATTAATGTTATGCCATTGGAGCGACTGCATCCTCCGGAAACAACCCAGCCCAATCGAACCAATTGAATTAGAGGCAATTCCGGCAGTAGCTTGACTTGACCGACGCACAGCCTATCAATTGATCTACGCGCTGAAGGCGATTAACATGTGGATCCGCGAGCCCAAAGTTTTGGGGTATGTTCCAGTTACAAACGTCGATGTTAAAATGGGCTGATGATCGGTTAAATTTGAAGCAAGAACAGTGGTAGAAGTCAAGTAATCAGAGGTTTGAAATCGCATTCTTAAATTAACTGAAAAACCATCTGTTTCGAAACTAGAGTCACCTATTCCGCTAACACAAACGGACGATTTTGTTTTCTTAAGTTAAAGCTGATTTAAAAATCGGGACGTTATTGAGTTAGCTGGGGGCCCGAGTCGAGTACAGCGTGGCAAGGAGCAAAGGTTCCTAAACGGTTTTTTACTAACAAGATGGCAGTGGCTAGGTGTACCACATAATTGCCAAATTCGTGCGCAATAAGAGCTGTAGATAGGCCAGGCAATGCAGAGGGTTCTGAGGCCACCGTTTTAAGTTTCCCAAGTGAAACAGAGTTTCGTGCATTGATCCGCAGGGACGGCAGTTGCCAAAGTTGCACAGTCTCAATTTATGACCACTCTTTAGAAAATTTATACAAAGAGTCAGCCATTTTGCTTCTTGAAATCGACTTACTGGATTCAGGTTCTCTGACAATACCGAATTGAGTGCCCGGAAGCATTACAGAAAACACAGGTCGGAGGGTTAAGATTTGTGGTGAAAAAGGATGAGAAAGGCATATAAGATATACGGTTAGTTTCAACCTTGCTGCCTTGCGCATAGTCATGGTGAAATCCATAGTCTCCTGAGTCCTACATTGCTGCTCCAACAATGGATTCCCATGCTGGAATTACATTTTTGAAGGCTGGGTACTCCAAATGCTCGTGCCATTTAGGTGACTCGCCGGATCCAGCTTTTGGACAAGTACTTGGGCGATAATGCATTCAAAGATTCGTTCCGTTGTACTCAATCCATTAGGAACGCGAATATGAACGTTGAAGTTATCCGACAGTTCACGAAGCATTGAAACGAAACCTCTGTACTGCCCTTAGTCCCAGAATCTCAGTGACATGGCATGACGCCGATAAGCAAATTTGTACCATTGAAAAGCTATAGCATAGTTGCCCTCCAAAATTTGCAATGAGCGAATGGTTTCCAACGCAGTGTCCCTAAGACATAATGCTGTAGATGCTGTAGCTTTTCAATATTTGTGGGGTCAGTATGTTTATCTATAAATGTATATAAATTACATCAGCGGTAACGTTTCCAGAATATTTAGCAGTCATGATTATAGCAGCAACAATAAACAAGCAGATCACCGGCTCGCAATATAGCGGGAAGATGAGCGCATAGATGAATTAGCGGAAGCTTCCGTTACTTGGCTATGTACGCACAAAATATAATTTCGTATGTATTGCACTCTTGAGTAACCAACAGAATTACTTTTAATGCCTTCTTATTGTCTGAATATTGCAGACAAATTGCTGTTCTTTAACACACCCAGCAACAAAAGTGATTTAATTAAAGTTAATGCTTTAAACCGCTTTGTATGATTTGCCCTATATATTGTTTTGGACAAATCGCGTTGGGGTCACCAAAATGTTGAGCTAAGAAGCTTTTTATTAGTTTGTATGTTTGCGGAATAAAAAGTCGTTTTCTTTGATTCGATTTTGAACGAATCAAACCACATTCATGCGCACATCCACGCCCAAGGTTTTAAAAAAATGTAATGAAATTTGTTCCTTTTATATTAAATTGTCAGATCCTAAAAAGCTTCCAGACTGGATTGACTTTGCCATCACCAAAAGAATATCCCAATCAATGATTACAGCTGAGGCACTTTCAGAACTTTCATCTGATCACTGCCCGGTGCTCTTTAATCTTTTGTACCAACTGCAACACATCGAGCGGCCGCATAGACTCACAAGCAACAGGACCAACTGGGAGAGGTACAAAAAATATGTTTGTTCACATACCGACTTCTCTAGCTCATTGGAAACCGAGCAAGACATCGATCAGTTTGCTGGTAGCCTAGAATCAACACTAGTCGCAGCAGCAAAAGCGTCAACTCCACAAGATACCAACGGATCCAGTAAAAAGTTCAACATGACAAGTCGAGATACCGAACTCCTTGTGCTTGAAAAACGACGACTTCGAAGGGAGTGGCAGGAGCACAGATCACCTGGCGCAAAGAGTAGACTAAAAGCAGCTTCTCGCAGACTTACTAAAGCGCTTAAGAAAAAAGAAGCGGACGCACAACTGCGTTACATCGAGAACCTCACGCCCACCAGCACAAAAAACTCATTGTGGAAAGCCCACAGGAATCTGCAGGCACCAGCAGAAACTGTCGTACCCCTCCGTAACTCTACCGGAAACTGGTCTCGTAGTGACATGGACAGAGCAAGAGTCTTCGCTGATCATCTCAAAAAGGTATTCCAACCCAATCCAGCCACTAACTCATTTACTCTCCCACCCTTAACTGCATCTGAATTAGCACCACAAGATCCCATAGATATTCGGCCAAGCGAAATAACGAAAGTCGTTAGAGACCAACTGAAGACTGGAAAATCGCCTGCCTTCGATTTAATAACACCGAAAATGATCATCGAGCTTCCAATGTGTGCAGTTCTACAAATCTGCCTACTCTTCAACGCTATTACCAAAATTGGATACTTTCCTCAAAAGTGGAAGAAATCAGTTATAGTTATGATCCCTAAGCCTGGGAAAGACAAAACACAGCCATCATCATACAGGCCAATAAGCCTACTTACTTGTCTCTCCAAGTTATTTGAAAAAGTACTGCTGCTACGAATCAGTCCCAACCTTAAAACACACGACACACTCCCATCGCACCAATTTGATTTTCGGGCAAAACATGGAACTGTTGAGCAGGTTAACCGCATCACAACGGAAATTCGCACTGCTTTTGAGCATCGTGAGTATTGTACAGCTTTATTCTTAGACGTTGCACAAGCATTCGATAGAGTATGGTTGGATGGACTTATGTTTAAAATAACCAAACTGCTGCCTCAAAACTTACATAAGCTTCTAAAGTCTTACTTATACAAAAGAGTGTTCGCGGTTAGATGTAGTTCAAGCACTTCAAGCGATTGTACTATAGAAGCTGGAGTGCCCCAAGGAAGTGTATTAGGTCCAATTCTATACACCCTATACACGGCGGACATCCCAACAGACTACCAGCTAACAATATCCACATTTGCGGATGACACTGCAATACTGAGTCGATCCAGATGCCCAGTAAAAGCTACGATGCAACTAGCACGCTATTTAACATGTGTAGAGAATTGACTTGCAAATTGGCGCATACGAGTAAACGAACAAAAATGCAAACAAGTTACGTTTACCCTTAACAAACAAAGCTGCCCGCCCTTGGTTATGAACCACACGCGCATCCCACAAGCCGATGACGTAACATACTTAGGTATTCATCTGGACAAGCGGCTCACCTGGCGGAAACACATAGAGGCCAAGACGACGCACCTGAGACTAAAAGCAAAGGATCTACACTGGCTTATAAACGTTCGGTCTCCCCTAAGCCTGGAGTACAAAGTCCTATTGTATAACTCCGTTCTTAAACCCATATGGACCTATGCACTATGGGGCGAACGACCACTTTTTGAGGAATTAATTAATAACTCGAGAACGAAGCAACATATTTACGTTCTGTTTTTTTATTTATGTTCCTGATAAAAATAGTAATATAATTGAGAAAAATTGGGCGTGGTTTTGCCATCAAACAAAAAAAAACAACCCAAATTTGTTTTTAGTGTACAGAAAAAAATTTTTTGATCTAAAAAATTTAAAATATAATCTTTAAATGAACCAATAAAGTAACCATTGGGGGTTGCTTATCTTGATTTTAAAAAATATTGAAGTTTTTCTTCTTGCTTCACAGTTTTTTTTCTTTAAAATAGCATAAATATGTTTGTAAAACTAATGTTTCCCAAAAAACCTAAAATTTACGGAACTAGAATTTTATTGTAATAAATATATTTATGTTTCACACCTATCGTTCATCGCCATCCACGAATTAAAGCTTTAAAACAACTAAAAAGGGCGTTATTTTTTGCATTACTCGTCGTCTTTTCTTTCTATTTCTTGAACAATTTGCTGTTTTTCACTTTGGGTTAGTCCCTTAAAAGTTAAATTTTGGAGAAAGTGTGCAAAAGTGTGCATTTATACTTATAGCATATACTAAGAATTGATAACTCTACAACATATAACAGGTTTTAGAGCCGGAGAGAGCCGGACTCACTTTGTTGCTCTATTTAAAAATTAGAATACACTACAAAAGTTGTGTTTTATTAGGGTTAGAACTTACAGAAGATTATTGGGACACCACAATTAATTTCAACATTTAACGATTACAAACACATATTACAAACCACAAGGATTGGATTTCATGTTATAAGTAACAATTTTGATATTTGTTTATGCACTTTTTGTCACTTCAAAGTTGAAAGATTTTTCAGCGATTTGGTTATGCGGTTATCGGTGTGGCAGCGCAAACGAAACAGCTGACTAAACAGCTGTTCACTGAACAGTGGCGCCCTCTTTAAAAAAAGCCGGATCCAGCTTTTGGACAAGTACTTGGGCGATAATGCATTCAAAGATTCGTTCCGTTGTACTCAATCCATTAGGAACGCGAATATGAACGTTGAAGTTATCCGACAGTTCACGAAGCATTGAAACGAAACCTCTGTACTGCCCTTAGTCCCAGAATCTCAGTGACATGGCATGACGCCGATAAGCAAATTTGTACCATTGAAAAGCTATAGCATAGTTGCCCTCCAAAATTTGCAATGAGCGAATGGTTTCCAACGCAGTGTCCCTAAGACATAATGCTGTAGATGCTGTAGCTTTTCAATATTTGTGGGGTCAGTATGTTTATCTATAAATGTATATAAATTACATCAGCGGTAACGTTTCCAGAATATTTAGCAGTCATGATTATAGCAGCAACAATAAACAAGCAGATCACCGGCTCGCAATATAGCGGGAAGATGAGCGCATAGATGAATTAGCGGAAGCTTCCGTTACTTGGCTATGTACGCACAAAATATAATTTCGTATGTATTGCACTCTTGAGTAACCAACAGAATTACTTTAAATGCCTTCTTATTGTCTGAATATTGCAGACAAATTGCTGTTCTTTAACACACCCAGCAACAAAAGTGATTTAATTAAAGTTAATGCTTTAAACCGCTTTGTATGATTTGCCCTATATATTGTTTTGGACAAATCGCGTTGGGGTCACCAAAATGTTGAGCTAAGAAGCTTTTTATTAGTTTGTATGTTTGCGGAATAAAAAGTCGTTTTCTTTGATTCGATTTTGAACGAATCAAACCACATTCATGCGCACATCCACGCCCAAGGTTTTAAAAAAATGTAATGAAATTTGTTCCTTTTATATTAAATTGTCAGATCCTAAAAAGCTTCCAGACTGGATTGACTTTGCCATCACCAAAAGAATATCCCAATCAATGATTACAGCTGAGGCACTTTCAGAACTTTCATCTGATCACTGCCCGGTGCTCTTTAATCTTTTGTACCAACTGCAACACATCGAGCGGCCGCATAGACTCACAAGCAACAGGACCAACTGGGAGAGGTACAAAAAATATGTTTGTTCACATACCGACTTCTCTAGCTCATTGGAAACCGAGCAAGACATCGATCAGTTTGCTGGTAGCCTAGAATCAACACTAGTCGCAGCAGCAAAAGCGTCAACTCCACAAGATACCAACGGATCCAGTAAAAAGTTCAACATGACAAGTCGAGATACCGAACTCCTTGTGCTTGAAAAACGACGACTTCGAAGGGAGTGGCAGGAGCACAGATCACCTGGCGCAAAGAGTAGACTAAAAGCAGCTTCTCGCAGACTTACTAAAGCGCTTAAGAAAAAAGAAGCGGACGCACAACTGCGTTACATCGAGAACCTCACGCCCACCAGCACAAAAAACTCATTGTGGAAAGCCCACAGGAATCTGCAGGCACCAGCAGAAACTGTCGTACCCCTCCGTAACTCTACCGGAAACTGGTCTCGTAGTGACATGGACAGAGCAAGAGTCTTCGCTGATCATCTCAAAAAGGTATTCCAACCCAATCCAGCCACTAACTCATTTACTCTCCCACCCTTAACTGCATCTGAATTAGCACCACAAGATCCCATAGATATTCGGCCAAGCGAAATAACGAAAGTCGTTAGAGACCAACTGAAGACTGGAAAATCGCCTGCCTTCGATTTAATAACACCGAAAATGATCATCGAGCTTCCAATGTGTGCAGTTCTACAAATCTGCCTACTCTTCAACGCTATTACCAAAATTGGATACTTTCCTCAAAAGTGGAAGAAATCAGTTATAGTTATGATCCCTAAGCCTGGGAAAGACAAAACACAGCCATCATCATACAGGCCAATAAGCCTACTTACTTGTCTCTCCAAGTAATTTGAAAAAGTACTGCTGCTACGAATCAGTCCCAACCTTAAAACACACGACACACTCCCATCGCACCAATTTGGTTTTCGGGCAAAACATGGAACTGTTGAGCAGGTTAACCGCATCACAACGGAAATTCGCACTGCTTTTGAGCATCGTGAGTATTGTACAGCTTTATTCTTAGACGTTGCACAAGCATTCGATAGAGTATGGTTGGATGGACTTATGTTTAAAATAACCAAACTGCTGCCTCAAAACTTACATAAGCTTCTAAAGTCTTACTTATTTTTTTTTTTTTTTTGTATCGCTTTACGGTAGGAAAATTAAAATCTTCTAAAGATACCACCTACCATCAGTAGGTGGCATGCACGATTCATAACCCCTGGTGGGATTATGCCTACGTACTAAAACAAAAACCTCCGTATGCTCCTCAGTCCTATAAGCGCTCACCGGAACTGCCAGTCAAGGTAAGACTTCGATGAGCAGGATGTGAGGCCAGGTCGCTCTCCCTTCCTGATGTATTGGCCATGTAGCGCTCCTCCTTTTCACCCTTTAGTCGCCTTTTACGACAAGCCGGTAACGCTGAGGTAGTATTCTTATCCCGCCACCTCACAGGAACACACCTTCTGTGTTTTAATTGCCAGCTCTGTTGGCCGTCTCGTCGGCACGGACTCGTTTCATCATATTTATGATGATGCGGTGTCCCAGCTCCCAATTATTTGCATTCGCCGTCATCGCCGAGATCAATCCATTTGGACTCAGCGGGTCTCCAGTCAACGCTTTCAACTGTTCCCTCTCCGCCGAAAACCTAGAACAGTGCATTAGCACATGTTCCGCGGTTTCCACCGCATCATTGCAGTATAGGCATTGGGCTGAGTCTACATGGCGGAAACGATGTAGGTAGGCCCGGAAGCAGCCATGGTCCGTGAGGAATTGGGACATGTGGTAGTCCAAGGTTTTGTGGCTGCACTGCGTCCATGCGTCTATCTCCGGGATGAGTTGGTAGGTCCACCTTCCCCGTTGCGACATTTGCCATCTCGTCTGCCACTCTCCAACCACCCGTTCGTAAGCCTCGTCCCGTGTAGCACCATTGCTGATGAGAACAAGAGCCTTGATCTCCAGATCGGCTGGTGGCATGCCTGCCAGAACTAATGCCGCATCCTGGGATATCGTTCTAAAGCCTCTTATTAGCCTAAGGGCCATCGACCTTAACACCATCCGCGCTCCATTTAGGTATGAGCCTTTCTTTGTGGCGTCACTCCAAATTGGCGCAGCGTATAGAAGCGTTGCCTTTGCTACGGTTACCAATAGCCTCCTGGCTGGGTCTCGGGGGCCTCCCACGTTGGGCATAAGTCGGGATAAGGCTGCCGATGTGATGGCTGCCTTCCTGCTAGCGTATTTAGCATGATCCTTAAAAGATAGCCTGTGGTCTATGAGGACTCCGAGGTACTTCAAGGACTCAGCTGAAGACACCTGGGTACCGCTGACTGAGACTTGCATGCTCTCCACCTTTTTCCTGCTGCTTAGTAAGACAGCTTCAGTTTTATGTGCCGCTATTGCTAGTCCAGCTTTCTCAAACCAGTCGATAGCCGCTCTGATTGTTGCGTTGCACTTCTCCTGAGTTTCCGTGATCGTTTTGGCGACTGCAGTTATAGCCACGTCATCTGCGAAGCAGTGCAGCTCAGCTCCTGGCGGCTTCCTGATTGCCAGTATACCATCGTACATGATGTTCCACAGGATCGGTCCAAGTACAGATCCTTGTGGAACACCAGCCGAGACTCGATAACTTTTCGGTCCAATTTCCGTATCATACCAGAGGATACGATTCCTGAAATAGCTGCCTACGGCGATCCTGAGGTACTCCGGGATACCCATCGTGTACATAGCATCGAGGATTAAAGGCCATTTTGCCGTGTTAAATGCGTTTTTAACGTCCAGCGTGACAATCGCACAGTATTCTTTTCTGCCACCTAGCCATCTGTCGCCCTCGAGCGCGTTCTTGGCAATGTTTCTCACTGCCGTGAGTGCGTGGAGGGTACTCTTTCCCTTTCGAAAGCCATATTGGTGGCTGCTTAGACCGTTTGTGCTCTCGGTTACCGCCTCTATTCGGGCATATAGGATGCGCTCAAATAGCTTTCCTACTATGTCCAGAAGGCATAGTGGGCGGTAGCTGACTGCAGCTTGTGCTGAACCTTTCCCTTTAGGCAAGAGTACCAGCTTCTGGCTTTTCCACCTTGCTGGAAAGACTCCGTCCAGGAGGCACTGCTGAAAGGTGTCCCTGAAGATGTCCGGTCTAGACAACGCTACTTGTTTGACGACTACTCCCGGAATGCCATCAGGTCCAGGGGCTTTGTTAGCCTTGATGCGCCTTGCTGCCTCCACAACCTCGTGTGCAGTGATGCTCGGGAAGTCGGAGAATGGAGCTGCAGCTAATGGCTGCCATCTGGTCGACTGCAAAGGGAATAGCTCCGCAACAATGTTGGCCAGGACATCAGGGTCCGAAGGGGGGACATCTCTCTTCCGCAGTTTGTTGCTTACCAACTTATAGGCCAGACCCCAGGTGTCGTCGTCTACGCTATCCAGCAGATTCTTGTAGGCCTGTGCCTTGGCCGCCGAGATTCCGTGCTTGAACGCGGTTCGCTTGGCTTTAAAAGCTTCCAGAAGCTCCGTTTGATGAGGGCTACCTCTGGCTCGTTGTGCTCTCCTCCTAGCCTTGAGGCATTCAGATCGCATCTGTTGGAGGACGGGGCTCCACCAGTATACGGGGGGCTTACGCAGCACCTTTTTTTTGCGAGGCATTGTCGCATCGCACATTGCTACGAGTATTTTCATAAGCTCCGCCGCCATTGTCTCTGCGTCACCCGTTGGGGTTAGTAGGGTGTCGATCTGATATTGCAGCATATCCTTATCTAACTTCCTGGTATCCCATGCTTGCCCCAGTGATCTTCTCGGTTGACTTCTGGTTGTGCCGGTCGGAGAGACGCTAAAAGTGATCAGAGCGTGATCGCTCAGCGTAACCACGTCCAGTACCGTCCAGCTTGAGTTAGCCACTAAGCTTCTGCTGACGAAAGTGACGTCAATAAATGAGGTACCCCTGTCATTATTAAACGTGGGCACGCGGCCGTCGTTCAGCAAGGTCAGGTCCAGCATCATCATTGCATCTATCACCGCTCTGCCTCTGGGATTGGATACCCTGCTGCCCCATTCGACTGCCCAGGCATTAAAGTCCCCGGCAATAATTGTCGGACAGCGCCCTCTCGCATGATTGACAAGAGTGTCCAGCATCTCCTCGAATTGGTCAGTGCTGTCGCTAGGCGGGGCGTAGCAGCTATAAATATGCACACCCTTCACCCTGGCATATGCTATACCACGCATCAGCAAGTAGGCCCGATCCTGGACGTGTAGGGGGCTGCAACACTTTATGGCCGCTTTGCCTGACTCGTCCATAATCATCGAAAGGTTTCCAATTCCCGGGGAATAGGGCTCGCTTAAGAGCATGATGTCTATGCTGCGCTCCGCTGCAGTATGAGCCAGGAGGCTCTGAGCAGCTGCGCAGTGGTTGACATTAAGCTGTATGATTTTAATCATGGGTGCGGCGTCTTAAGGCTCCTTTTGTTGTGCTCGCTTTAAAGGTAGGGCATGTAAAGCTACCTGTCGGGTGATTCCTGTCTGTGTCGCTGTTGCAGATCAGGCAATTCGGCGGGTTGACACAGCCTTTCGCTTTGTGACCTCGTTCGCCGCACCGGAGACAGCAGTCCGAGCGATCAAGCTCCTTGCAGTTGTGTGCCCTGTGGCCGTAGCCCAGGCACTTATAACATCTTATGGGGCGTGTGTCCTGGATGATGCGACAGCGAGACCAGCCAACAGTTACTGACCCCTTATTCAGGACGCTAATTGCGTCGTTAACGCTGAGCGTAACCGTCGCCACTTGGGTCCCATCTCTCATTTTGCGCAGCCCACGCACATCTTCTGGTTTCAGCTGGATCCCTTCGAATTGAGAGGCCATACAGCTATAAAGCTCCATTGCAGTCGTCGCCTCATCCATGCCACTGCAGGTTAACGCCATTCTCCGCGCGCCCGTGCGGACCGCAGCCATTTCCCGAAGGGATTCTTCGATAGCTCCCCTGTATTCGGACATGCTTGCGGCAGCTTTCCCCTCCACTTCGAGCAACAGCTCTCCTTGTTGGGTCCTCCTGATTTTTTTAACGTGGCTGCCCAGTTCAGACAGGCACGGGTCTGCTTTAAGTTTACGGAGCATGTCCGTATACGAGGCTTCTCCAGTCTTCTTAATAATGATGGCCTCCGGTTTTTTCCGTAGTCGCTTAGATGCCACCTTGGTCCACTCCGGATTTTTGTTACCCTCTTTGGCAACGGACGCAAAGCTGGGCGGAACAGGCTCGTTCACCTTATGCGTCTGTAAAATCGCGTTCTTGCTAACCGGAAGCTTCTTCTGGGGAGGCTTCGCCAGGGCGCTACTTTTGCTGGCTGCCGGGGCGCTCGCAGGTTTGGGTTGCCCTTCCGTCTGGGTGGCCGTACTCTTTGCGGGGGCCTCCTTGGCTTTGGCCTCCTGCAGCTGTATAGCTCTGGCATTTAGAGCTGCCAGCTCCGAGATCACACCCTTGGTTTCCCGGGTAACGTGGCGCTGCGTCTCAAAAGCTGATAGCAGTACCGCTATTTTCGAGTTCATCATGCCCAGGATGCTAATCAAATCCTCGTTTTTGTAGGCCGACAGGTCTAGTGGCCTAGACGGCGAAACAGGCGGTGTTCTTGCTGGTGCATATTGGGACGGCACACTGATGAGGTCGGAGATCTTCTTCCTATTCATCAGGGATGTTGAGGGGGCCAAGTCCTCTGATGCAGTAGCTCCACCGATGCTGGGTGTAGACGTAAGCGTCTGGGGGACGGCTTGCGCTACGCTCACAGCCGCTGGAACTGGCATTACAGCTCGCTCCGTTATCTCCGTGATTCCCACTCCTTTGGACGGGGACCTGGACATTCTGGCGCTTCGTTTGAATGGGTCCACCACGTCGTCGGGGGCAGTGCCCCCCGCTGGACCGTCCATTAATTGACGGGTGTCAACCCTAGTTTACCCTATGCGAACGTGGAGCACCAAATTTAGCAGGGGTCCCACGTAGGCCACGGATTTCTCCTAGGCGTTGGCTGATGGAGGTTATTCCGCCTCTTCTCGGACACCAGAGCCTCTACTTGGGCACCGAGATGGTGAGAGGTTAATGATTGGTCTGACCGCGACCTTTATGCCGATTCCCTTGCCAAATATTGGTCAACTCCACACAAATTTATATATAAATATATATTTTGTTGGTGTTTCGCAATTTTTGTCAGATGTCCACTTCTAAACTAAATTCAAATTATTGTTTGAATATTATTGTTTAGGTACCGGTACTCGATTCGGCTGCTGCAGCAGCCCTGGCAGAGCCGATGGTCTGGCAACGCCACTAAGCTCCGATCACTTGCCGACGTAAGTTGGCAGCGCTGTCAGCTGTTGTTCTCAGCTGCACCGAATTGCAATGTCATAAAAGATTGGCAATTTAACAATCGCTCGCGTTTTTTCACTTTTAGTCGCGCCGAAATGATGCACATTAGCACCGAGTGGCTTTGGGCAGTTATTTCGCCAAACTCGCCAAGCCGTCTTCGTGGTAATGGATTTTTCCGCGCAGCGTATCAGAAACACGTCCGATTTTAGCAAATGCAAATGTCGCTTTTTCAAAAAAAAAAAAAAAAGTCTTACTTATACAAAAGAGTGTTCGCGGTTAGATGTAGTTCAAGCACTTCAAGCGATTGTACTATAGAAGCTGGAGTGCCCCAAGGAAGTGTATTAGGTCCAATTCTATACACCCTATACACGGCGGACATCCCAACAGACTACCAGCTAACAATATCCACATTTGCGGATGACACTGCAATACTGAGTCGATCCAGATGCCCAGTAAAAGCTACGATGCAACTAGCACGCTATTTAACATGTGTAGGGAATTGACTTGCAAATTGGCGCATACGAGTAAACGAACAAAAATGCAAACAAGTTACGTTTACCCTTAACAAACAAAGCTGCCCGCCCTTGGTTATGAACCACACGCGCATCCCACAAGCCGATGACGTAACATACTTAGGTATTCATGTGGACAAGCGGCTCACCTGGCGGAAACACATAGAGGCCAAGACGACGCACCTGAGACTAAAAGCAAAGGATCTACACTGGCTTATAAACGTTCGGTCTCCCCTAAGCCTGGAGTACAAAGTCCTTTTGTATAACTCCGTTCTTAAACCCATATGGACCTATGCACTATGGGGCGAACGACCACTTTTTGAGGAATTAATTAATAACTCGAGAACGAAGCAACATATTTACGTTCTGTTTTTTTATTTATGTTCCTGATAAAAATAGTAATATAATTGAGAAAAAATGGGCGTGGTTTTGCCATCAAACAAAAAAAAACAACCCAAATTTGTTTTTAGTGTACAGAAAAAAATTTTTTGATCTAAAAAATTTAAAATATAATCTTTAAATGAACCAATAAAGTAACCATTGGGGGTTGCTTATCTTGATTTTAAAAAATATTGAAGTTTTTCTTCTTGCTTCACAGTTTTTTTTCTTTAAAATAGCATAAATATGTTTGTAAAACTAATGTTTCCCAAAAAACCTAAAATTTACGGAACTAGAATTTTATTGTAATAAATATATTTATGTTTCACACCTATCGTTCATCGCCATCCACGAATTAAAGCTTTAAAACAACTAAAAAGGGCGTTATTTTTTGCATTACTCGTCGTCTTTTCTTTCTATTTCTTGAACAATTTGCTGTTTTTCACTTTGAGGTTAGTCCCTTAAAAGTTAAATTTTGGAGAAAGTGTGCAAAAGTGTGCATTTATACTTATAGCATATACTAAGAATTGATAACTCTACAACATATAACAGGTTTTAGAGCCGGAGAGAGCCGGACTCACTTTGTTGCTCTATTTAAAAATTAGAATACACTACAAAAGTTGTGTTTTATTAGGGTTAGAACTTACTTAATTATTGGGACACCACAATTAATTTCAACATTTAACGATTACAAACACATATTACAAACCACAAGGATTGGATTTCATGTTATAAGTAACAATTTTGATATTTGTTTATGCACTTTTTGTCACTTCAAAGTTGAAAGATTTTTCAGCGATTTGGTTATGCGGTTATCGGTGTGGCAGCGCAAACGAAACAGCTGACTAAACAGCTGTTCACTGAACAGTGGCGCCCTCTTTTAAAATTTCAAGTACGCAACATGATAGATTGATGTTTTTTGAATACATTTCAATTTAAAACAAATTTTTTTAACGACTTTTAAAAAATGGGTTTATTCCACTAAAAGTGGTCGTTCGCCCCATAGTGCTATGGCTCCGAGCTATGGGGCAATGCATCGAGAAGCAACATCGACATCATTCAGCGAGCACAGTCTAGGATTCTGAGAATCATAACCGGAGCTCCATGGTATCTTCGGAACGAGAATATACACAAAGACCTAAAAATAAAACTTGTCATCGAGACAATAACAGAGAGAAAAGTTAAATACAAGGAAAAACTAGGCTCACATCCAAATCCCCTTGCAAGAAAACTTCTTCGAGTATGCAGCCAAAGTCGACTGCACCGCAACGATCAACCAGCCCAGCGTTAAATTTGTTAGGCCACATAGCACAAATCATCTCATAAAATGATAATTAGTTAGCTTAGAATAAGATTTGAAAACTTATTGTTAGTCTCTTAAGTAAAAGGGAAGATTCAATAAATAAGAGAAAGAAGGTAAAAAAAAAAAAAAATATTAAATTGCCTTGTAAATTTCTATCGAATTGCAAAAGAACTTTAAGCCACGCCCTCTAACGCCCATAAACCGCTCAAAACGGCCACGCTTATACCTTTGAATTATTTTTTTCATTTTCTTTTGTATTTTTCCCTATTTTAATCAATTTGCCAGAAAAATGCCATTATTTCTTGTTCGCACTTCCACTAGCTGAGTAACGGGTTTCTGATAGTCGGGCAATACTACTTTGCTTGAAGTTATTTAGTTCTACATCTTTCACAACAGTGCCCCAGTGCAGCCTCTTCTCCGAGTCGGCTAATTTATGTATTATTGGTGCCAATACTCGATTAATTATTTTCATCAGTCTATTTGCTCAGGGTGTTTCTTATCGCTTTTTCTTCCAGCTGCAAAGGTGCTGTTACAAACTGTTTCTCTACGTTATATAATGAGTTGCATCGGTTAGCTAACAGGTTGTGTATTCGTCCCAAAAAATGTTTTGATCTTTTGTAATTGCCCGACCAAAAAGAAGACTAGGTTATAGATTCTATCGTCTGCTTTATTTGGGATATCTCCGGCTCTTGTTTTCTTGTAATTGCCCGACCAAAAAGAAGACTAGGTTATAGATTCTATCGTCAGCTTTATTTGGGATATCTCCGGCTCCAGATACGGACTCCGTCGACCCTCGTCGTTCTGAACAACAAACGGTCCTTGTTGGAACGGGACCTAGTATGTTTTGGTGGCGGACCGCAAGGGGAGTCGTCCATTAGGTTAGGCCGAAGCACTTTCCAGAACCAACGTTGTAGAACAAACGTTATGAATCTCTTGTGATTTGTGCATTATTTAAATATATTTAAATAATTTAATCTGTTCTCTTTCTGTCTTTGTTTTTTGTTAACTCTCTCTCCCGTGCGTTGTCCGTAGTGCTGTTTGGTGTTGTTTTTGCATAGAAACTGCCTTGTACACACGCTCTCTCGCTCTCCCATACAAAATCCAAAGTTCTAAACGTGCAGACTGCGCTCTTGCGGTACATTTCACATCTCGCTTAAAAGTTTAATTTTGCGTTTTTGTACAGTGGTCTGAAACTAGTATGGAAACTAATGTTGTCTGCTTCCAAAACAAATGCCGTTAGGTAATAAAGCCTGAGCAGTCCAAAATGACTTGTTGGCCATGTGATAAAATAGTGCACACTAAGTGCGCTGGTTTTAACGGCCGAACAAGTGATGACCTAGCTAAAGGCCCAAATCTAAAATACTGTTGTGATGCTTGCCTAGGGGTTGCGAACGAAATGAAATTGTTTATGCGCCAGACTAAAGGTGGTTTTAAAGGACTGATCAGCAGCTTTCGCGTGGCTAGAGATAGTTTTCGTCGAGCTGGTGATCTTCTTTCCGCGCTAGATTCACAATTTAATTGCCTTAAGCTATTACAGGAATCTACAAAGCGCAAGAAAGAAACTGGTGGTAGGCTGCCTAATGCCCCGAAACATCCGGCAAATGATCAACAGGACTCTAAAGCTGATCAGTTGTCTATCGCAGCAAACCCTCAAATGTTGCTAACATCGGCAGCTAAATAAGATTCGAAGCAATCCGATCACTCCGTTGTGGAGGGCAATCTAGGCTGGGATTGCTACAGATTCCGTTTTGTCTGCACTGGTTCCTCAACCGGTGATTCCAACTGCCCCGAATAGTTTACCACCACAAAGGAATATTGAGCCCGGACTATCTGCACAAGTTTGCACATTTCATCTTTCAAGATAACTGTCCCTAATAAGTTTTTTTCGACCATATGCTCTGGTGATTTTTGGTCGGATAGTATGGTGAAAGAGTTCGAAGCTAAGACTAACAAGAGAAAACGCTATAGTCGAGTTCCCCGACTATCTGATACCCGTTACTCAGCTAGTGAAAGTGCGAAGGAGTCTTCAGCACTGACAGTTTTTGGCGGTTTGTGGGCGCTAGAGTGGGCGTGGCAAAAAGTTTTTTGGCAAATCAATAGAAATTTATAAGACTAATACGAAAATGAAAAAATATCAAAACATTTTTCAATAGTGTGGACGTAGCAGCTTTGGGCGGTTTGTGGGCGTTAGAGTGGGCGTGGCAAAAAGGTTTTTTGGCAATCGATAGAAATTTATAAGACTAATACAAAAATGAAAAAATATCAAAACATTTTTCAATAGTGTGGGCGTGACAGTTTTGGGCGGTTTGTGGGCGTTAGAGTGGGCGTGGCAACATGAATCGACAAACTTGCGCTGCGTCTATGTCTCAGGAGTCAGTATGCTTAATCTCAACTTTCTACCTTTTGTAGTTCCTGAGATCTCGACGTTCATACGGACGGACAGACGGACAGACGGACAGACGGACAGACGGACGGACAGACGGACATGGCCAGATCGACTCGGCTATTGATCCTGATCATGAATATATATACTTTATATGGTCGGAAACGCTTCCTTCTGCCTGTTACATACTTTTCAACGAATCTAGTATACCCTTTTACTCTACGAGTAACGGGTATAAAAATAGGAAAAAATGGCCCATGGGAATTAAACGTACCACACGTGGCCAGATCCTTGCCTCATCCCCCCATCCTTATCTTCAAAAAACTAAAATCTAGTCTCACTATCTGTTATCAAAATGTAAGAGGCTTGTTTAGTAAGCTAACTAATTTGTATTCAGATAGCCTTTCCTTTGCATCCCATATTATTGTGTTTACAGAGACTTGGTTAAAACCGGAGATACTTAACTGTAAAGTTTTCCCAGTTATGTACACGTGATCGTCCCTCCGGGCGGGGAGGTGGAGTCCTAATTGCTGTTAGGTCTACCCTCACGTCACATTTGACGAGTTCCGTAACGTAGAATTCGTACGCGTAAAGTTGTCTTTTTTTAATAGCTCTGTTTATATTTCGTGCTCTAACATTCCGCCGCCTTCTGAATTTCCTAAATATATAAACCATTTGTCCGCAATCCCTTTCAAATAGACTGTCCCATAGGACCCAACTGGTTGTGGTCCACAGAAGAACAGTCGAATATTCTTCTGCATATAGCACAGCATGACTTTATTGACGGCTTGATCGACATATCGTTGTCGCAAGTTAATTATATTCGAAATTCTCTTGGTCGATTATTGGATCTATGTTTTTTTACAAGTCCTGAAAGTGTGTTTCTGACTAGAGTAGCAGTTCTTAGTCAACCAGAAGATCCTTATCGTCCAACTTTCGAGGTGACAATCGACGCATGTACCGTAATAAAGTCAACCAAACGAATT
The DNA here is from genome assembly GCF_016746235.2 of Drosophila teissieri. Taxonomy (NCBI): domain Eukaryota; kingdom Metazoa; phylum Arthropoda; class Insecta; order Diptera; family Drosophilidae; genus Drosophila; species Drosophila teissieri. Next base: position 785,452 of record NC_053032.1, read on the forward strand.
CATTGTTTTCGTAAGCCAAACATTCTGAGGCTAAATCATTTTATACCTGGCTTTAATTGGTCCGATCTTTATACTCTTATAACTCTTGTTTTCCGATCCTATCCATCCATCTCTAACAAACCTCATTGGCTTAATAAAGAGTTGACACATCGAAGAAATGTGAAGTCCGGACTTTATATAAAATTTAAAAATACCGGTTCTCAGTGCTCGGTTAAATTTTACCGTGCCTAATGCTCAGTGCTATACAAATTATTTAAACCGTTGTAAGTTCCAGTTCGCATCCCAGGATCCCAAACAGTTTTTTTTTGCATCACCTTTGTAGATCAATTATATGTATCACCATGTCAGCATGGATTCATGAAACGCAGCTAACCACCTTCATAGTACAGGGCTTGAAAAATAATCTTCAAACAGATGTCATCTATACGGATCTTAGTAAAGCATTCGACTCTGTTAATCATTTACTTTTAGTAAGAAAACTTGATTTATTAGGTTTCCCTGTTAATCTCCTAAATGGGATTCTAAGTTATCTGAATGTCAGGACGCAACGGGTCCTCTTTAAAAATGATCTTTCTTGTATTCTCCGAGTCACATCCTGTGTCCCACAAGGGAGCCACCTAGGTCCGCTCCTTTTTGCCTTATTTATTAACGACCTTCCCCCAATAATAAAGCATTCCCGTGTACTTATGTACGCTGACGATGTAAAATTATGCCTTCAGTATAAGGGCATTTCTCGCCATTTGGACTTACAATCCAATCTAGATAGCTTTCAAACCTTGTGCCTAATAACGTTTTAAACTTAAATGGCTCCAAGTGTAAAGTTATGACCTTCTGTCGTGTCAACTCAATACGCGCGATTTACACTCTAAGTGGGTGCTCTTTGGACAAAATAACACATGTTGATGATCTTGGTATTCTTCTGGACCCTAAACTTAAATTTTCATACCATATTTCGTCTATTGTCAATACGGCCAGGGGTGTGCTTGGTTTTATAAAACGGTGGTCAAAGGAATTTGATGATCCTTACATGACCAAAACCTTATTCATATCTCTAGTCCGTCCGATTCTTGTGTATGGATCACCTGTCTGGAGTCCACAATTCGAAGTTTACTCGGATCGCATTGAATCGGTTCAAAAGAACTTTTTACTCTTTGCCTTACGGCACCTTAATTTGGATGCAAGCCTTAGATTACCTCCTTATTCAAGTAGACTAATGTAAATTAACTTACCCTCCCTATCTAACCGTAGAACGATGCTTGGAACAGTCTTTATTTTCAATCTTATTCGTGGAGAAGTTGATAGTCCCGACTTGGTCAGTCGGCTAAACTTCACTGTTCCAAGCAGATTCACTAGAATTTACGCACCCCTAATTTTAAATCAATGTAGATCTAACTATGAGTTGCATGATCCCTACGGAGTATTATGTTCTGACTATAATATATTCTATCCTATTATCTCTAATTCTGACTCTCTGCCGTTCTTAAAGCGATCAGTACTAACGTTTTTAACAAATTCTTAGATCTTACTAGTATATATAAAATTTCCTCGTCCTTTACTGTCTTCTATATCGCGTCTTTCTTCCCGCGATTCGTACGATACACGACAGCGCCCCTCGGTCGGTTGGACGGGAGTATGGCAGTGGGACTCGTAAAAAAACGCCTTTTATGACCGCTCCTATGACCGATGTCCCAATAACTTACGATGCATCCTCTTTGTCCTCGTCCATTAACTGTTCCCCTTGTCTTCCCTCTTGCACCAAACTGCTTCTACTTTCCAGATCCAGTCAGGTCAACGCACCCTAAAAGCAAGGCTACCATAAAGAAAGGACCAAGGGCAAATTGGCATATATTGATCCTATTACTTTTTAAATAATGGGTAATTCGCCTTAAGAGGGAATCTACTTTTAGACAATTAAAATAATTTTTATTGTTTTAATCGATAGGTTTTGCCTAAGAATATCGAGTCAAAGTTTCAAAAGCTAATTCTCGAATTTGTGGAAGAGATGCCTTCCGGAAGTTACTGGCACAGACCCAGTCTCTCCATGACCGCAAACTTTAAACGTCATTTTCTCAAAACCATGTTTTTTCGTTGTCACCTAACCTAAAATCAAAGGCGAATCGGCATGTATTGATCATAATATTTTTCTAAATGATTGACGTCGGTTGAAGTTGGAAGTTACTGGCGCAGACCCAGTCTCTCCATGACCGCAAACTTTAAACGTCATTTACTCAAAACCATGTTTTTTCGTTGGCACCTAACCTAAAATCAAAGGCGAATTAGCATGTATTGATCATAATATTTTTCTAAATGATTGACCTTAAGGGAACAACTATCTTTAGACACTACAAAAAATTAATTTTTTTTATGGTGTCAAAATATGGGAAGCTAATTCTCAAAACAGCAAAGAAAACAGCGGAGTTGATCCCAATCAAGAATATTTATACTTTATATGGTGGGAAACCTTTCCTTCTGCCTGTAGCATACTTTTTAACGAATCTGGGATACCTCTTACTCTACGAGTAACGGCTATAAAAACTACTGAACCGGTTTTCATCACCTAGCATTTTAAAGAGCATAAAAATTTGTTTTATATAGACTAAAAAATTTAAACATTTAAAAAACAAAAAAAATGAAGCACTTTTTGAGAGCACTTACAACGAAAATTTTTGTGAAAATCTCAAATTTTGAATTTTTGGAGTCGGTTTGAAAGGCTTAATTTTCGAATTTCGAAAAGATTTAAGTTCGCCGACGACAAAAAACCCTCTCAAGTAAAAAAATGTTTGGTTTGTTGCCTAAAATTGTGGCCAGCATCACTTATACACCAATTATGATGTCAGGGGCGATATGACTTAGAAGACCCTTGTAAAATTTGTTAAAATTTAATTTTCACTTAAAAAAACTTTTTTTATTGCCTCTGTCATTACTCTAAATAAATATTATATGAATATAAAAATAATTGTTTTCATATCCCTACAAAGTGTTTGCAAAGAATACCTTATTTTCGGCCTCTAAACACAGTTACGTCCTTAAAAGTAAGGGCATTCGGACATAAATATAAGAAAAGCCAAAATGAGAGAGACAAGTCTATTTGGGTCTTCCTATTTGCTTCACTTTATTCTTTAAAAAAAAACACATAGAGAGAGCTCTCGTTTTCGTCGAAGTTGGTAAGTTGGTAATGGATCCTTTTTTAGGGCTTTTTTCTGAATGTACAGGCGAAAAGTGGGATTTTTAGTGCGACTGTGGGTAACCATTTTTATGAGAATTGGGAGTTGTAATACTCCTCTGTGTTCACGGTCATAGCTAGAAAAGAGATGCTTTCATGACGAATTGAATATTGCAGTCGTACCTATGCTGGCTTCTTGCTTTCTTTCCACCAATTTGAAAGCTTCTTTTTTTAAGACATGATTAAAGAAGATATTATGCAGACCTAATAGTCACTTTGCACCTCAGAAAATATTACAACTGCAGTAATGGATTCTTCATATAGAGAGAAAAGTTGTCAATTTATCAACAACTGTTTGGTATGTATTCTTATTGACAAGAAATTCGGAGAACGAGATGGTCTGGGAAATAAACTCCTGCAGTCTTTATGTGGATCACCAAAGATCTATGAGTCACTCAACCTCCAAGCAATATCGATTTAACTTGTACTAACGAAGTTGAAAAATTGATCAGCTGCCTTTTCCTAACCATCACATATTATAAGCGATGGAAGTGTCGCTTTTACGCAAATTTTAACTATATGCTTTGAAAAATGTCATTGAACACGTTAAGACTACAACAGTAGTAGCACCGTCCACATGTCTTCCGCTTTGCCAGTACGAGAGTCAAATTCTCCGAATTTTTAAGAGCTCAATGTTGATATTAATCATTTTCTATTGACGCCGATATGGCGGAAGCTTATATCAAAAGATGTGATAAAATATTTTTTTCAGCACCACTCGATCGCCCCTAAATCATAAAAAATAATAATAATAAATTAAATAAATTAAATAAATTAAATAAATTAAATAAATTAAATAAATTAAATAAATTAAATAAATTAAATAAATTAAATAAATTAAATAAATTAAATAAATTAAATAAAAAAAAATAAATAAATTAAATAAATTAAATAAATTAAATAAATTAAATAAATAAATAAATTAAATAAATTAAATAAATTAAATAAAAAAAAAAAAAAAAAAAAAAAAAAAAAAAAAAAAAAAAAAAAAAAAAAAAAAAAAAAAAAAAAAAAAAAAAAAAAAAAAAAAAAAAAAAAAAAAAAAAAAAAAAAAAAAAAAAAAAAAAAAATAAATTAAATAAATTAAATAAATTAAATAAATTAAATAAATTAAATAAATTAAATAAATTAAATAAATTAAATAAATTAAATAAATTAAATAAATTAAATAAATTAAATAAATTAAATAAATTAAATAAATTAAATAAATTAAATAAATTAAATAAATTAAATAAATTAAATAAATTAAATAAATTAAATAAATTAAATAAATTAAATAAATTAAATAAATTAAATAAATTAAATAAATTAAATAAATTAAATAAATTAAATAAATTAAATAAATTAAATAAATTAAATAAATTAAATAAATTAAATAAATTAAATAAATTAAATAAATTAAATAAATTAAATAAAAAAAAAAAAAAAAAAAAAAAAAAAAAAAAAAAAAAAAAAAAAAAAAAAAAAAAAAAAAAAAAAAAAAAAAAAAAAAAATAAATAAATAAATAAATTAAATAAATTAAATAAATTAAATAAATTAAATAAATTAAATAAATTAAATAAATTAAATAAATTAAATAAATTAAATAAATTAAATAAATTAAATAAATTAAATAAATTAAATAAATTAAATAAATTAAATAAATTAAATAAATTTAATAAATTTAATAAATTTAATACATTAAGTAAATAAAATAAGTGCTCTATTTGAATAATAATAAGTAAGTAATAAGTGAACAAGAAGGTAAGAAGTATTACCATAAGCTCTTATACTAATTAGGGTTGACCAAAGTAGTTAGGTATTTACATATATAAAACATCCCCATCACTTGGAGTCGAGTTTACGACGGTCAGAGAACGCCTCAAAGCCATAGGAATGATGTGGAAAACTCCAGAAGGGTTTGGCACGGATTAGAGTAATGAAGAAACTATCCCCGCAAAAAGATTTTTCAGGCATAAGCTTTGACATGTTGGATACTGCAAAGCCATTGAAATGTCATATACTGGTGGAGATGCGCTATGTTAGTAGCGTACAGAAGAGTATTTACTTTTGTATGTGTGACTATGAATAGTTTGTAGCATATAACAAAGATTAGTTATACTGCGAGCAGATGTAATTGTCGTAGTGGTAGCAGTGGCACGCGCTGGTTCCGGCTCTCGGCAATGGGCTGGGTTATAAGTTAAATACTGCAATACTACGTGCTCTTGAAAGTTAAAACAAATAAACTAAAATCGCGTGCGAATAGCCAACAAATAATCTTGAAGGAAAAGAGAAAGATAGACCGAAAAGAAAAAAAATAGAATTAAAAGAAAAGAAATCTCAAACAAAATATCCTAGTGGATCTTAAGGCGCAACCCAGGTTCTGGAGTGGCCGCTGCCCCATCATTCCATGATCGCCACGAGTAAAACCATGTTTGTTGGCCATTGGTCCACTAAGAATTCATGTCACTGCATCAAATCCGCTGTTCATAATCTCAGATAAATAACTTCTATTCGGACTTCATTATAAATTTATTCATTAAAATTAATTAAACCAAAACCTTCCATTTGTTGTTCCTGCTAAACTACATTTTTAACCTAAAATCCTAATTAGATAACATGTAAAATAGGAATATATTAATAGAAAGAAAAAGTAAAAAAAATTAAACTCCAAGAAATTACCTAACCTTATTTTTGTTCTTTTAATTGTTATTATGGGCGATTATTATTCTATCATTATTATATATATATATATAGTTTTATCCTATCTTATTTATTAATGCAAAAGAAATTATTCCAAAATTATTTGTTCATTGCAATAGTCGTTGTATATATGTAATTATGAGTGAAAATACAGTGGCTGAAAAGAAAATATGTTTCAAAACAACCTATACCATTCGCATAGGTATTAATATAATATAAATGTAATATAGTTCGATAATTCAATTTTTCAATTTACTACCGGTGTACCCAATATTTCGGTCCTCGACTGTACTTATACTCGAGAGAGGCTCGGTGTACACAATATTTCGATCCTCAATAACATGTTGTCCACGCAATAACATGTTGTCGTAGGTCAGGCCTGGGTTTTGGTTTTTGAAGCTGGAGTGCCCCAAGGAAGTGTATTAGGTCCAATTCTATACACCCTATACACGGCGGACATCCCAACAGACTACCAGCTAACAATATCCACATTTGCGGATGACACTGCAATACTGAGTCGATCCAGATGCCCAGTAAAAGCTACGATGCAACTAGCACGCTATTTAACATGTGTAGAGAATTGACTTGCAAATTGGCGCATACGAGTAAACGAACAAAAATGCAAACAAGTTACGTTTACCCTTAACAAACAAAGCTGCCCGCCCTTGGTTATGAACCACACGCGCATCCCACAAGCCGATGACGTAACATACTTAGGTATTCATCTGGACAAGCGGCTCACCTGGCGGAAACACATAGAGGCCAAGACGACGCACCTGAGTCTAAAAGCAAAGGATCTACACTGGCTTATAAACGTTCGGTCTCCCCTAAGCCTGGAGTACAAAGTCCTTTTGTATAACTCCGTTCTTAAACCCATATGGACCTATGGCTCCGAGCTATGGGGCAATGCATCGAGAAGCAACATCGACATCATTCAGCGAGCACAGTCTAGGATTCTGAGAATCATAACCGGAGCTCCATGGTATCTTCGGAACGAGAATATACACAAAGACCTAAAAATAAAACTTGTCATTGAGACAATAACAGAGAGAAAAGTTAAATGCAAGGAAAAACTAGGCTCACATCCAAATCCCCTTGCAAGAAAACTTCTTCGAGTATGCAGCCAAAGTCGACTGCACCGCAACGATCAACCAGCCCAGCGTTAAATTTGTTAGGCCACATAGCACAAATCATCTCATAAAATGATAATTAGTTAGCTTAGAATAAGATTTGAAAACTTATTGTTAGTCTCTTAAGTAAAAGGGAAGATTCAATAAATAAGAGAAAGAAGGTAAAAAAAAAAAAAATATTAAATTGCCTTGTAAATTTCTATCGAATTGCAAAAGAACTTTAAGCCACGCCCTCTAACGCCCATAAACCGCTCAAAACGGCCACGCTTATACCTTTGAATTATTTTTTTCATTTTCTTTTGTATTTTTCCCTATTTTAATCAATTTGCCAGAAAAATGCCATTATTTCTTGTTCGCACTTCCACTAGCTGAGTAACGGGTTTCTGATAGTCGGGCAATACTACTTTGCTTGAAGTTATTTAGTTCTACATCTTTCACAACGCCCCAGTGCAGCCTCTTCTCCGAGTCGGCTAATTTATGTATTATTGGTGCCAATACTCGATTAATTATTTTCATCAGTCTATTTGCTCAGGGTGTTTCTTATCGCTTTTTCTTCCAGCTGCAAAGGTGCTGTTACAAACTGTTTCTCTACGTTATATAATGAGTTGCATCGGTTAGCTAACAGGTTGTGTATTCGTCCCAAAAAATGTTTTGATCTTTTGTAATTGCCCGACCAAAAAGAAGACTAGGTTATAGATTCTATCGTCTGCTTTATTTGGGATATCTCCGGCTCTTGTTTTCTTGTAATTGCCCGACCAAAAAGAAGACTAGGTTATAGATTCTATCGTCAGCTTTATTTGGGATATCTCCGGCTCCAGATACGGACTCCGTCGACCCTCGTCGTTCTGAACAACAAACGGTCCTTGTTGGAACGGGACCTAGTATGTTTTGGTGGCGGACCGCAAGGGGAGTCGTCCATTAGGTTAGGCCGAAGCACTTTCCAGAACCAACGTTGTAGAACAAACGTTATGAATCTCTTGTGATTTGTGCATTATTTAAATATATTTAAATAATTTAATCTGTTCTCTTTCTGTCTTTGTTTTTTGTTAACTCTCTCTCCCGTGCGTTGTCCGTAGTGCTGTTTGGTGTTGTTTTTGCATAGAAACTGCCTTGTACACACGCTCTCTCGCTCTCCCATACAAAATCCAAAGTTCTAAACGTGCAGACTGCGCTCTTGCGGTACATTTCACATCTCGCTTAAAAGTTTAATTTTGCGTTTTTGTACAGTGGTCTGAAACTAGTATGGAAACTAATGTTGTCTGCTTCCAAAACAAATGCCGTTAGGTAATAAAGCCTGAGCAGTCCAAAATGACTTGTTGGCCATGTGATAAAATAGTGCACACTAAGTGCGCTGGTTTTAACGGCCGAACAAGTGATGACCTAGCTAAAGGCCCAAATCTAAAATACTGTTGTGATGCTTGCCTAGGGGTTGCGAACGAAATGAAATTGTTTATGCGCCAGACTAAAGGTGGTTTTAAAGGACTGATCAGCAGCTTTCGCGTGGCTAGAGATAGTTTTCGTCGAGCTGGTGATCTTCTTTCCGCGCTAGATTCACAATTTAATTGCCTTAAGCTATTACAGGAATCTACAAAGCGCAAGAAAGAAACTGGTGGTAGGCTGCCTAATGCCCCGAAACATCCGGCAAATGATCAACAGGACTCTAAAGCTGATCAGTTGTCTATCGCAGCAAACCCTCAAATGTTGCTAACATCGGCAGCTAAATAAGATTCGAAGCAATCCGATCACTCCGTTGTGGAGGGCAATCTAGGCTGGGATTGCTACAGATTCCGTTTTGTCTGCACTGGTTCCTCAACCGGTGATTCCAACTGCCCCGAATAGTTTACCACCACAAAGGAATATTGAGCCCGGACTATCTGCACAAGTTTGCACATTTCATCTTTCAAGATAACTGTCCCTAATAAGTTTTTTTCGACCATATGCTCTGGTGATTTTTGGTCGGATAGTATGGTGAAAGAGTTCGAAGCTAAGATTAAAAATAGGAAAAAATGGCCCACGTGGCCAGATCCTTGCCTCATCCCCCCATCCTTATCTTCAAAAAACTAAAATCTAGTCTCACTATCTGTTATCAAAATGTAAGAGGCTTGTTTAGTAAGCTAACTAATTTGTATTCAGATAGCCTTTCCTTTGCATCCCATATTATTGTGTTTACAGAGACTTGGTTAAAACCGGAGATACTTAACTGTAAAGTTTTCCCAGTTATGTACACGTGATCGTCCCTCCGGGCGGGGAGGTGGAGTCCTAATTGCTGTTAGGTCTACCCTCACGTCACAGTTGACGAGTTCCGTAACGTAGAATTCGTACGCGTAAAGTTGTATTTTTTTAATAGCTCTGTTTATATTTCGTGCTCTAACATTCCGCCGCCTTCTGAATTTCCTAAATATATAAACCATTTGTCCGCAATCCCTTTCAAATAGACTGTCCCATAGGACCCAACTGGTTGTGGTCCACAGAAGAACAGTCGAATATTCTTCTGCATATAGCACAGCATGACTTTATTGACGGCTTGATCGACATATCGTTGTCGCAAGTTAATTATATTCGAAATTCTCTTGGTCGATTATTGGATCTATGTTTTTTTACAAGTCCTGAAAGTGTGTTTCTGACTAGAGTAGCAGTTCTTAGTCAACCAGAAGATCCTTATCGTCCAACTTTCGAGGTGACAATCGACGCATGTACCGTAATAAAGTCAACCAAACGAATTCATTGTTTTCGTAAGCCAAACATTCTGAGGCTAAATCATTTTATACCTGGCTTTAATTGGTCCGATCTTTATACTCTTATAACTCTTGTGTTCCGATCCTATCCATCCATCTCTAACAAACCTCATTGGCTTAATAAAGAGTTGACACATCCAAGAAATGTGAAGTCCGGACTTTATATAAAATTTAAAAATACCGGTTCTCAGTGCTCGGTTAAATTTTACCGTGCCTAATGCTCAGTGCTATAAGAATTATTTAAACCGTTGTAAGTTCCAGTTCGCATCCCAGGATCCCAAACAGTTTTTTTTTGCATCACCTTTGTAGATCAATTATATGTATCACCATGTCAGCATGGATTCATGAAACGCAGCTAACCACCTTCATAGTACAGGGCTTGAAAAATAATCTTCAAACAGATGTCATCTATACGGATCTTAGTAAAGCATTCGACTCTGTTAATCATTTACTTTAAGTAAGGAAACTTGATTTATTAGGTTTCCCTGTTAATCTCCTAAATGGGATTCTAAGTTATCTGAATGTCAGGACGCAACGGGTCCTCTTTAAAAATGATCTTTCTTGTATTCTCCGAGTCACATCCTGTGTCCCACAAGGGAGCCACCTAGGTCCGCTCCTTTTTACCTTATTTATTAACGACCTTCCCCCAATAATAAAGCATTCCCGTGTACTTATGTACGCTGACGATGTAAAATTATGCCTTCAGTATAAGGGCATTTCTCGCTATTTGGACTTGCAATCCAATCTAGATAGCTTTCAAACCGTGTGCCTAATAACGTTTTAAACTTAAATGGCTCCAAGTGTAAAGTTATGACCTTCTGTCGTGTCGACTCAATACACGCGATTTACACTCTAAGTGGGTGCTCTTTGGACAAAATAACACATGTTGATGATCTTGGTATTCTTCTGGACCCTAAACTTAAATTTTCATACCATATTTCGTCTATTGTCAATACGGCCAGGGGTGTGCTTGGTTTTATAAAACGGTGGTCAAAGGAATTTGATGATCCTTACATGACCAAAACCTTATTCATATCTCTAGTCCGTCCGATTCTTGTGTATGGATCACCTGTCTGGAGTCCACAATTCGAAGTTTACTCGGATCGCATTGAATCGGTTCAAAAGAACTTTTTACTCGGCATCTTAATTTGGATGCAAGCCTTAGATTACCTCCTTATTCAAGTAGACTAATGTAAATTAACTTACCCTCCCTATCTAACCGTAGAACGATGCTTGGAACAGTCTTTATTTTCAATCTTATTCGTGGAGAAGTTGATAGTCCCGACTTGGTCAGTCGGCTAAACTTCACTGTTCCAAGCAGATTCACTAGAATTTACGCACCCCTAATTTTAAATCAATGTAGATCTAACTATGAGTTGCATGATCCCTACAGAGTATTATGTTCTGACTATAATAGATTCTATCCTATTATCTCTAATTCTGACTCTCTGCCGTTCTTAAAGCGATCAGTACTAACGTTTTTAACAAATTCTTAGATCTTACTAGTATATATAAAATTTCCTCGTCCTTTACTGTCTTCTATATCGCGTCTTTCTTCCCGCGATTCGTACGATACACGACAGCGCCCCTCGGTCGGTTGGACGGGAGTATGGCAGTGGGACTCGTAAAAAAACGCCTTTTATGACCGCTCCTATGACCGATGTCCCAATAACTTACGATGCATCCTCTTTGTCCTCGTCCATTAACTGTTCCCCTTGTCTTCCCTCTTGCACCAAACTGCTTCTACTTTCCAGATCCAGTCAGGTCAACGCACCCTAAAAGCAAGGCTACCATAAAGAAAGGACCAAGGGCAAATTGGCATATATTGATCCTATTACTTTTTAAATAATGGGTAATTCGCCTTAAGAGGGAATCTACTTTTAGACAATTAAAATAATTTTTATTGTTTTAATCGATAGGTTTTGCCTAAGAATATCGAGTCAAAGTTTCAAAAGCTAATTCTCGAATTTGTGGAAGAGATGCCTTCCGGAAGTTACTGGCACAGACCCAGTCTCTCCATGACCGCAAACTTTAAACGTCATTTTCTCAAAACCATGTTTTTTCGTTGTCACCTAACCTAAAATCAAAGGCGAATCGGCATGTATTGATCATAATATTTTTCTAAATGATTGACGTCGGTTGAAGTTGGAAGTTACTGGCGCAGACCCAGTCTCTCCATGACCGCAAACTTTAAACGTCATTTACTCAAAACCATGTTTTTTCGTTGGCACCTAACCTAAAATCAAAGGCGAATTAGCATGTATTGATCATAATATTTTTCTAAATGATTGACCTTAAGGGAACAACTATCTTTAGACACTACAAAAAATTAATTTTTTTTTATGGTGTCAAAATATGGGAAGCTAATTCTCAAAACAGCAAAGAAAACAGCGGAGTTGATCCCAATCAAGAATATTTATACTTTATATGGTGGGAAACGTTTCCTTCTGCCTGTAGCATACTTTTTAACGAATCTGGGATACCTCTTACTCTACGAGTAACGGCTATAAAAACTACTGAACCGGTTTTCATCACCTAGCATTTTAAAGAGCATAAAAATTTGTTTTATATAGACTAAAAAATTTAAACATTTAAAAAACAAAAAAAATGAAGCACTTTTTGAGAGCACTTACAACGAAAATTTTTGTGAAAATCTCAAATTTTGAATTTTTGGAGTCGGTTTGAAAGGCTTAATTTTCGAATTTCGAAAAGATTTAAGTTCGCCGACGACAAAAAACCCTCTCAAGTAAAAAAATGTTTGGTTTGTTGCCTAAAATTGTGGCCAGCATCACTTATACACCAATTATGATGTCAGGGGCGATATGACTTAGAAGACCCTTGTAAAATTTGTTAAAATTTAATTTTCACTTAAAAAAACTTTTTTTATTGCCTCTGTCATTACTCTAAATAAATATTATATGAATATAAAAATAATTGTTTTCATATCCCTACAAAGTGTTTGCAAAGAATACCTTATTTTCGGCCTCTAAACACAGTTACGTCCTTAAAAGTAAGGGCATTCGGACATAAATATAAGAAAAGCCAAAATGAGAGAGACAAGTCTATTTGGGTCTTCCTATTTGCTTCACTTTATTCTTTAAAAAAAAACACATAGAGAGAGCTCTCGTTTTCGTCGAAGTTGGTAAGTTGGTAATGGATCCTTTTTTAGGGCTTTTTTCTGAATGTACAGGCGAAAAGTGGGATTTTTAGTGCGACTGTGGGTAACCATTTTTATGAGAATTGGGAGTTGTAATACTCCTCTGTGTTCACGGTCATAGCTAGAAAAGAGATGCTTTCATGACGAATTGAATATTGCAGTCGTACCTATGCTGGCTTCTTGCTTTCTTTCCACCAATTTGAAAGCTTCTTTTTTTAAGACATGATTAAAGAAGATATTATGCAGACCTAATAGTCACTTTGCACCTCAGAAAATATTACAACTGCAGTAATGGATTCTTCATATAGAGAGAAAAGTTGTCAATTTATCAACAACTGTTTGGTATGTATTCTTATTGACAAGAAATTCGGAGAACGAGATGGTCTGGGAAATAAACTCCTGCAGTCTTTATGTGGATCACCAAAGATCTATGAGTCACTCAACCTCCAAGCAATATCGATTTAACTTGTACTAACGAAGTTGAAAAATTGATCAGCTGCCTTTTCCTAACCATCACATATTATAAGCGATGGAAGTGTCGCTTTTACGCAAATTTTAACTATATGCTTTGAAAAATGTCATTGAACACGTTAAGACTACAACAGTAGTAGCACCGTCCACATGTCTTCCGCTTTGCCAGTACGAGAGTCAAATTCTCCGAATTTTTAAGAGCTCAATGTTGATATTAATCATTTTCTATTGACGCCGATATGGCGGAAGCTTATATCAAAAGATGTGATAAAATATTTTTTTCAGCACCACTCGATCGCCCCTAAATCATAAAAAATAATAATAATAATAAATTAAATAAATTAAATAAATTAAATAAATTAAATAAATTAAATAAAAATAAATAAATTAAATAAATTAAATAAATTAAATAAATTAAATAAATTAAATAAATTAAATAAATTAAATAAATTAAATAAATTAAATAAATTAAAAAAAAATAAATTAAATAAATTAAATAAATTAAATAAATTAAATAAATTAAATAAATTAAATAAATTAAATAAATTAAATAAATTAAATAAATTAAATAAATTAAATAAATTAAATAAATTAAATAAATTAAATAAATTAAATAAATTAAATAAATTAAATAAATTAAATAAATTAAATAAATTAAATAAATTAAATAAATTAAATAAATAAATAAATAAATTAAATAAATTAAATAAATTAAATAAATTAAATAAATTAAATAAATTAAATAAATTAAATAAATTAAATAAATTAAATAAATTAAATAAATTAAATAAATAAATTAAATAAATTAAATAAATTTAATAAATTTAATACATTAAGTAAATAAAATAAGTGCTCTATTTGAATAATAATAAGTAAGTAATAAGTGAACAAGAAGGTAAGAAGTATTACCATAAGCTCTTATACTAATTAGGGTTGACCAAAGTAGTTAGGTATTTACATATATAAAACATCCCCATCACTTGGAGTCGAGTTTTCGACGGTCAGAGAACGCCTCAAAGCCATAGGAATGATGTGGAAAACTCCAGAAGGGTTTGGCACGGATTAGAGTAATGAAGAAACTATCCCCGCAAAAAGATTTTTCAGGCATAAGCTTTGACATGTTGGATACTGCAAAGCCATTGAAATGTCATATACTGGTGGAGATGCGCTATGTTAGTAGCGTACAGAAGAGTATTTACTTTTGTATGTGTGACTATGAATAGTTTGTAGCATATAACAAAGATTAGTTATACTGCGAGCAGATGTAATTGTCGTAGTGGTAGCAGTGGCACGCGCTGGTTCCGGCTCTCGGCAATGGGCTGGGTTATAAGTTAAATACTGCAATACTACGTGCTCTTGAAAATTAAAACAAATAAACTAAAATCGCGTGCGAATAGCCAACAAATAATCTTGAAGGAAAAGAGAAAGATAGACCGAAAACAAAAAAAATAGAATTAAAAGAAAAGAAATCTCAAACAAAATATCCTAGTGGATCTTAAGGCGCACCCCACCCTTCCATGATCGCCACGAGTAAAACCATGTTTGTTGGCGATCCCATTGGTCCACTAAGAATTCATGTCACTGCATCAAATCCGCTGTTCATAATCCCAGATAAATAACTTCTATTCGGACTTCATTATAAATTTATTCATTAAAATTAATTAAACCAAAACCTTCCATTTGTTGTTCCTGCTAAACTACATTTTTAACCTAAAATCCTAATTAGATAACATGTAAAATAGGAATATATTAATAGAAAGAAAAAGTAAAAAAAATTAAACTCCAAGAAATTACCTAACCTTATTTTTGTTCTTTTAATTGTTATTATGGGCGATTATTATTCTATCATTATTATATATATATATATAGTTTTATCCTATCTTATTTATTAATGCAAAAGAAATTATTCCAAAATTATTTGTTCATTGCAATAGTCGTTGTATATATGTAATTATGAGTGAAAATACAGTGGCTGAAAAGAAAATATGTTTCAAAACAACCTATACCATTCGCATAGGTATTAATATAATATAAATGTAATATAGTTCGATAATTCAATTTTTCAATTTACTACCGGTGTACCCATTATTTCGGTCCTCGACTGTACTTATACACGAGAGAGGCTCGGTGTACACAATATTTCGATCCTCGATAACATGTTGTCCATGCAATAACATGTTGTCGTAGGTCAGGCCTGGGTTTTGGTTTTCTCGACGAATTAGACGATCAAAAGAAAGAATAGATTCAATATATATAACTGCAAAATTTAAAGAGCCATCCACCAAAACAAAAAAAATGCAATGCCTTGTTTACATAATATATCGTTGCAAGCAAGAGAGACAAATTTTAAGATATCACTTACATGTTATTTTCTCCCACGGCGAAAGTACTTTCTCCGGCGAATTTCTTCTTATTGTTTAATGTTTTGGTCTTGATAAATGTTTGCGGAAAAATTTGTGTATGTATATATATATATATTACTAGTTGGCCCTGTGCGCTTCGCCGCATGCAGTCTTAAAATTCAGTGAAAAATTCCTAGAATTTGTTATATGAAAGTCATTTATTTTATTTGAAAATTGTTATTTTCAATCCAAAACATTTGGATAAACTATATTTTTCGTTTGTCCATTTGGAGCGAATACAAATAAAGAGTTTGGAATGCCAACTCTTGAACAGGCTACGTATAGCTGCCCATGAGAAAAACACGGCTCTTCCAAATTCAACCCGCATACTTGAAGCGTTTGTCCTTATGCCTTATTGATGGACATGACAAATGATAGACGCACTGGGAATTGCAGTCGCTTAAATTCAAACGGCATGTCTGTTGGTATCAACGGAATACGCGGTATGAGCACCATTTCTCCTTTCGCTATCAATTAAATTCGGCATCAATTTTTTTACAACCAGTCTTGTGCCATTGCACAATTTTGGTGCATTTAAATTCCGTAGTAAAATAATTGATGGGCCGATTTTTAAGTTCAAAAAATGCGGTGGCATACCAGGCGGTTCTAGGGAATTTAAAAATTCAACTGGATAATTCACTGCATCATCTTCTTTCATTGCGCTATCAAAAGATTTATATGATATCAGTGCGCCTGGCAATTTTTCTTGAATGTGAAAATTGATTTCATTGACATGTACATTTTTTGGTGACAATGAGCAATAGCTCGTTCTGTCAACCAATCGTGATTTCTGTGATTTTGAATTATATTTGGAAAAACGCTTTCTATTAATTCCCCTTTAGATTGTAGAATTGTACAAAAATTGTTTGGCAAAGTGATCAAGCCATTTGTATTTGGAACTTTGCCACTTCCGATTTCTAATAATTGCTTCGAAAACCGTTCTGCAGATTGATCATAGTGCTATTGAACACGCATGTTTATTTTCAATGTCAATTTTTGGACATATCGCCACAGGAAATAATACTTCAAGCAAGCATTGACCTGATCCGCTAACGTTGCACGTGGAATGACGGGCAATGTTTGTCGGAAATCTCCTGACAACAATATTATTGCACCACCCAAAATTTGTTGATTGCGACGTAGATCTTGCATTGTTCTGTTTAATGCTTCCAGAGATTTTTTATGGGTCATTCTTCTTCTTCCTCCTCCTTCTTCTTCTGACTTCTTCATGCTCCTTATTCCTTCTTCTTCTTCATCCTCCTTCTTCCTCCTCCATCTTCTTAATCCTTCTTCCTCTTTCTTCTTCCTTCTTCGTCTTCTTCCTCCCCCTTCTTCTGAAAACCTGCGTGATTGTTGTTGCTTTAGTGTTCTTGCTTTATTGCGTTCGGCTCGTGTATCTTCTAATTGATGAAGAAGAAGGAGGATGAGGAAGTCGAAGAAGGTGGAAGTGGTGAGTTTAACCTCAAATGCACGATACACATAATTAACACAGTTCAACTTACCACCTCAAAAACAAATGCCTGCTGTTAAAATTTATTTATGAACCAAATAAAGTTTGTCTCATGAATTAAATAAAACGAAATGAGCATACAAGAATGACATCCTATGTTTTAGAAATGGCGCTGCATGTAAAAAACGGGTTTCCCGATTTTCTTTTGACTTTTTCCAGAATTTAAACTATCCTATCTCTCAAGTTGGATCGAACTGCACATGGTGTGCGAATTTTATTGTAATCGGTTGAGTGGTTTAGGAGTCCATTGAGGACAAACATTGTGACACGAGATTTATATATATTAAGATAAGATTGAGGTATTGCGTTGGATGAATGGCTGGAGTATTTTTGACTTTTGATTAACCCATTATGGTTTTAATTTTAATTATTTTTATATTACTATTTATTTAAATTTTTTATTTTTTTCTAACTGGCATGGCCAATTCTTTCCACCACTTACTTTCACTCGGTTTACCGTTTTTGTTTATTTAATTTATTCTATATTTAAACTATATATAATTTTTTTTTTTATCTAGAGTATAGCAAACTCGTAGTTTGCGTAACGTTTTAAATTGAATTCATTCTTTTTGTTTGGACGATCGTTGGTGATTAGTTTTTTTATTAGTGTATTAGCACATGTATTGTGATGCGTGCGGTAAACCCATAATTTTGTCACAGTGTAGCCACCTCGTGGTATAACCAAAAAAAAATTGAACTGCTTAATGTGAATGGTTTTTGTTTTCTTTTTTTTTTTCACTACAGGTTTTATTTTTCACTGAACTTTTGCGGGGGGTAGATTAATTCACACTAATAACACTTGAATATAGGTCATCCGATGGCTTCGGCCGAAAACAGATGTTTTGATGATCGATGTGCATCGGCTACTCTGCTGGCCGTGCTGCTCTGGTGGTACGGCTTGGAGCCGGCGGTTGCTTGTGCGTAGCACAAGGTGCCAGAACCTTGTGAAATTATTAAATTTTCAGTTAGATTCTGAAGTGAGAAAGCTCGAACAGATAGTTACTTTTGATCTGGCACCGAAATAACCCCAAATTTAAATACAGTTGGTGGGTATACTAAACTGGGCTTGTGTACTCAAGACGAAAATAATTAGCTAAAGCGAATTTCACTTTAGAAAAATAACTCACAGTAGAATATCGAAATACAAAAAGAAATTAGCAAGAAAACGTGGGTGTTTTTTTTTTTTTTTTTTTTGGGTGGTCGCACTTGTTCGTCTGATCACCTCCAATGTTAAAACGGAAAAAGAACGACCGACATGGCGTTCACTAGTATGCCCAGGTTGCGTTTTTTATTTATTACAGTGTAAGCTTGCAATTTCGATATAACCCAGACTGCATTGGTAGATATAGGTTAATGGGTAGGTGGCCCTACTTAAAGCAAGTTCCTAACCCCGATAATGCTACTTTCGAACTATCCCAAAACCGTGACAAGCACC
Source organism: Drosophila teissieri (assembly GCF_016746235.2). Lineage (NCBI taxonomy): Eukaryota > Metazoa > Arthropoda > Insecta > Diptera > Drosophilidae > Drosophila > Drosophila teissieri. The sequence continues at coordinate 804,198 of NC_053032.1, forward strand.
ACTTCAAATCCCCCCCACTAAATTAGACAATCAAGGGTGATCCACGCTTGGAACGAAAACTATTGTTTAAGATCCTTCGCGTGAAACTTTCCCACAATTCGTCCTTGTAAATCCTTAAGCTCATAATATGCCGAGCCTAGTTTTCTTCTCACTCGAGCTTTTAAGAAGGCTGGAGCTAACTTGGCATTGAAACCTTTTGCAAAATTGCCCTGTTGGAAGTTTCTACGGTAAATTCCTTGACCTACCGCATACGATACTTCTCGACTACGCATGTTGTACGCCTTTTCGTTGCGAGCATGTTGCTTTACCACCTTTTCATTAGCTTGCTCTCTCATGATATCGAACGAATCGTCCCTATTAAATACAATGGATCTATCTTCTAACAGATTCAATCGTCGTAACAATTCGTAGGTAGATCCATTAGTTATCATGTGTTGTCCGAAAGCAAGGCGATACGGCGTTTGCTGTACGGCAGTGTGAAAACTTGAGCGAAGTGCACAGCTAATCTTACTCAGGTTCTCGTCCCAGTTGGTCTGATTCGGATGGACATAGGCTTTAATGGCAGCCAGAACGGATCGATTTACTCGCTCAGATGCGTTTCCTTGTGGTGCATATAAAGCAGTGTAGGCGTAGTTAATTCCATAGCTAGTCAACAGATTGTTAAAAGCGTGCGACTTAAATTGCAAACCGTTATCGGATACGATAGTTTCAGGTACGCCAAAGCAAAGGAATAACTCTTCCATATACGGCACGATTGCATCCACAGTAAATTTTTTTACTGCTTTTAGAAAAGGAAATTTGCTAAAATGATCAAGGACTATGAATATGCCAATGTGGCCAGACTTCGTCCGAGGGTAGGGACCCAAATAATCCACGTATAGCCTTTGAAATAGTCGCATACTGGTCGTTACTTTGGCTAACGGTGGTCTAAGCACTTGGTTAGGGTGCTTAGTGCTTTTGCAGACCTCGCATTGATTAATATAATTGCGAACATCGGTTACCAGATTAGGCCAAAAATAATATCGACGAATTCGCTCTAAGGTTTTATTTATTCCGCCATGAAAAGCTAAAGGGTCGTCATGGGAAGCCTTAATAGCTACTGGCACTAATTCCGAAGGTAGCCAAAGTTTCCAAACTAATTCATCAGCAACTTGCTCAGCCGAAGCATGCTCGGTACGACGATAAACATAACCGTTTACAACTTTTACGTCGGGACTTAGAAGACTACCTTGCTCAATTTTTTTCTTCAACTCCTGATAGCTTGGTACTTCAAATGCTGCTGATTTTAAATCAACCTCAATCGCCGAGAGATCGTTAGCGTGCGTCCGTGACAGCGCATCAGGGACGATGTTTCGACTACTCTTGCGATGCTGTATCGTGAAGTCTTAACCCTGGAAGACTTTGTGTTGACTGAATTAATTCAGTGTTTACAGTTAAATTAAGTAAAGAAGCTTGTAAGGACGCTTTACAAACTGGACAACGGTCGCGATTGGTAACTTTTGTATTGAAAGAAACCCAATGGAATGTATGATTGCAGCTTGTAGACAACAACTGGACGGTGTATTCGATAGGTTTCAAACAAATATAGCAATGAGTTTCTTGTTGAAGGTGTTCATAACTACGAGACAACGGCATTTTGTTTTCTTTAAAGAAAGGTTTTTTTTTTTTTTTGTAACAGTTATGATATAATTATTTTAGGTGTTTAAAATTTTTTTTTCAATTTAAATGCATAAAAATATCTAGGGATTACTTTGTTTAGATTGCCATTAGGGGTAGAGTGTAGTTTATTCACCCACAACTCTAGGTCTAAACTGAAAAGGAAACAGGAAATACAAAAATGGTAACCTGTTTAACGGTAGGGTATTGTTTATACACCCATATCCCTAAATCCATACTAAACAGAAGCGAAGCTAAGTTTACTTTACTGGTCACGAAGCACAGCCGAAGATGAAAAGGCAAACGTCATCAAATTCACTTCCTGCCACTCACGATCCAAGTCAAATAAACTAAGACAACGATACACTTTAGCGGTAGCTTGTAGATTCTTTCCACAATACCAAAATCCAGCTAAAATGCAAAAGCCATCATGTGAACTATGGCAAGCGCGGTGAGTAAAGTCTATTACCTAATCCAGCGTCCAGCTCATAATTACATGCGAGTGTTACTTGGTAATAGCACCGTCATCCAAGGTACTAGAAAATCCATTGTAACTCAGTCACCAAAAGAAATAAGAACAGCAAGATTATTTGGACGCGGTCGAAAGATGTAAGTGACCGATTAGAATTTTATTATTCATTTGGAGCCTGCCGGATCTGGCCCCACGTTGGGCGCCATTATTTATTTGTAGCATATAACGAAGATTAGTTATACTGCGAGCAGATGTAATTGTCGTAGTGGTAGCAGTGGCACGCGCTGGTTCCGGCTCTATGTTGTCGGCAATGGGCTGGGTGATAAGTTAAATACTGCAATACTATGCTCTTGAAAGTTAAAACAAATAAACTAAAATCGCGTGCGAATAGCCAACAAGAAAACGTGGGTGGTTATTTATTTATTTTTTTTTTTTTTGGGTGGTCGCACTTGTACGTCTGATCACCTCCAATGTTAAAACGGAAAGAGAACGACCGACATGGCGTTCACTAGGATGCCCAGGTTGCGTTTTTTATTTATTACAGTGTAAGCTTGCAATTTCGATATAACCCAGACTGCATTGGTAGATATAGGTTAATGGATGGGTGGCCCTACTTAAAGCAAGTTCCTAACCCCGATAATGCTACTTTCGAACTATCCCGAAACTGTGACAAGCGCCACTTCAAGTTGGCTATCGAAATGTTTCGTAAAACGCTACGAATTAATTCCAACACTTAGTACTATATTATATTATTATATCTATAGTTAAGAAATTCATTATTTTTGTACTTTAAAAATAATATTTTGTAAAGCCATATTTTATATATTTTACAGATATTTCGTTTCATTCATAAAAAAAAATATGATTGATTTAGATGGGAAGTTCAGACAATACTCACAATGGTGCTTTGATAACTGCAAAAGTACCAACGTATCAACACGGATGTATCCCCCATCAAGTGTCGAAGTTGCGGTAAGTCTTAAAATTACATTGCTCTTTGACTTACTCTGCCAGATAGCTTAAAAGCTTGAATACTTTTAGAAAAAATGAAAAAAAAAATCTTTTGTAAGTCCTGGAATGTTTGAAAACAGAGAGAGCCCATTCAGAAAGCTTATGCTACAATCGTTTTGTTGATCTTATCGCGGGTAAGCCTCCTGCAGAATGTCTAGTTCGCTGTATCGAGGTCATTATTTTGGTTCGTGATCTTATCCAGTATTTAAAAGTAAAATAAACCATACATTAATGGTCTTTGTGTCTGGAATTGGAGAATTGGCGCATACAACTGCATTGACTTATATATATAGTACATACCACATATAAATTATATTACTGCTGTAATACTGTACCTCTTTTGAAGAGATAAGATTCGAACACATTGTGAGTATTCTGGGGAAGCTGTTTTGTTATCTTGTACATTAGTCCTTCCAGCCAGACCCGGTCACAGTGTGTTGCGATTGATCTGCCCATGATTTTTGGGAAAGCCAAATGGATGGTATTGTATTTCGCCCTTTTAGGTAAGGAACTAGGTGCTTTAAAAATGCCTTTTCAAACAGTTTAGAGAGCCACGTTAGGAATGTAGGATAGTTACGTTTTGTCTTTGCCTGGCCTGGAATCATCATTATGACCGCCTCTTTCCACCTTTGGGCATAGTATCCAAGTTTCGTAATAGCGTTGAAGAGATGTCATAAGGTCGGAACCACACACGGTAGGAATTTTATTATCATTTTTGGTGTCACCAAGTACAGGCGTTTTTGGAGTTCCCTTTACCCTCTACCCGATGCAGTTAACGGTGCCCGCTCTGCATTTGACCACCTCTGAAGAAGACTCGAGAATATTAACTTTGAACAGTTAATCTGAATTTGTACATCACGCGATTGCGACCATCTACTTTCATACTTGCTGGCCGCGTTTAAAACCGTTCATAATAACATCCCCAACCATTTTTTTTGCCTCACTGTTCAGTGCAAATAATCATCAGTATTTAAATAGTGAAATAAACCTATTTTTTTTTCATTATCGCTGCAGCAAGTCCCCAAAAGCAGGAATTTGCTTTTCTTTGACTTCCGATTTAACGGCTCAGTCACAACATTTTGGTGGCCAATAAGGGGAACTCCTGCGATTTAATAAAATCTATTTTTAACTGCACTGAAGGCAAACAATCTGTCTCGGTGGATTTATTAACAAAGTCCATCCTTTTGCAACACCACGCTTCCTGGATTTCATGGAGAGGTTAACGCAGCTCGAGCGCAATGTGAAGAAGGATAGCCAAGGTAGAAAATCGAAGCTATATTTTGCTCAACGACTCAGCACTTTGGAGGACTTATCAAAACAGTTCGATTCCAACCACAGCATAATTTGCCAGCTTTGCCCACAGCTACACCCATAATATTCGACAAAACTAAACAACCAGTTTGGCGAAGAGTACACAAGGGTTTTTTGCAGCGTCACGGAAGACTGCGAGAACAAATTTTCAACATCTCCTCCAAGGTCTATCGGATCTTCCTGCGACCACTGGTTAGTGCACCACCTACTTACAAAACTCCCTACAACTACAACGCAGGCATGGGAGCACTCTATGGGTAGCTCCGTCGCGATTCCCACCTTCTCAATGCTTGAGAAATTTTTGCTGGAGCGTCTAGTCAGCATTGACTTAATCGAGAGTCGGTCTCAGCCAATCTCAAATCGATTTACCACGAAACCGGCATCATTCCCAAGGGCAGCCAGCAGACCACTTAACAGCGCCACTAACAGAAACTGTTACGTACACCCTTTTCGTGAGATCGTAAGACTTTGAAGGTTCACAACCAGAATCTAGAGCAGGGGAAGGGGTACTATCATCGCGTTGAATCAGATGGATTGCGACAAAGAAAATGCAAGTCGACATTAAACGAGTGTCCGATGACCAGTTCAGCGGCTGCAATAGGTTACAGAAGCAAAAGAAAACCACCAGTTCCGGGCACAATTCACCGAGGGGGTATTGACTTCCAAATAGGGGAATATGACTCCTATGTGGGAACACTTGACATAGAAGACCGATAGATCAGAAAAAGCTCTATGCCGGTATAAAAAGACCGTGGCCAACAGATAAATTAGTCAATACCCCGGGTAACTACCCGTACGTCAATACCCGGGCGATTATCCGTCAGTCTATAGCCAGGAAGACTCGAGCTGACTACCCGAAATACCCCGGGTCAATACCCCGGGTAACTACCCGTACGTCAATACCCGGGCTATTATCCGTCAGTCTATAGCCGGGAAGACTCGAACTAACTACCCGAAAGCCAACACTCGGGATAACTTCAGTCAAAGGAAAAATGTCGAGGAGCGAGGACGCTATCAACCCTTAGAGTAACAGGAACTACTTTGGAAGGATCCAGGACCACCACAAGGAACACACTTGAAGGAAAACCCTAGGTCCATAGAAGTCTCAGGATGGGCGTCAAGGAGTCTAAAGCCTCCGACAACACAGCAAATGTGATCAACACCGTGGAGGTTGTCGACCACAAGGAGGAAATAGCAGGGGTGCAGCATACCCTGGAATTCGTTGCTGCCTTATTGATCTTTCTGGCACTATTAAAGCTAGTGAAAATGTACAAGAGATCCGTACAGCGGAGGAGGGACCATCACCATACACTGGACAGAACTGCATCCGGTTTCCCTCAAAGTGCATAATTAAAAAATACAAACAGCAAAACAATTAAACAAAGAAAAAGTGAACCGGTGCATTTTCGTTTATGTGAATATCAGCAAAAACAGAGCAACAGCGTGGACTTTCCAAACAACTGATTACTCCAAGTAATCTGGGAGTCGAATAGCAGCCAAAGCGTGCCGCAGAAAAAAGATGATACAATGGTAACCGAAGGGTGTCAGGTTTAAAGAAAAATATTTTATTGTTAGCCTCTTGCAGGCAATGTATTTAATTAATAGACGTAACATATTTTTTGTTCAATATTGTTTTAAATAAGAATTACTTTTCAGCGGCGAGTATCCGTCTTGTTTTTGTTATGCAAAAACAAGAGCCCTCAGTGCGACGTTTTTAGTCGTGAATAGCCAACAATTTTTGTTGACGTGCGCACCTTTGCTTGGTGATGAATTCAATACTCCTCGCTGAAAATCATTATATTAAACTTATCATAATTGTTGTACGCTAGCCTTTTAATTATTTTGTGTTACACATTACACATGGCCATAACCAACAATTTATTAATCAATAAAATTATGCTATTATTTTAACTACAACAAAATGAATAGGTAATTATTATTGAGCGGCAGAATTCTATGAGAGAAACACCGTGTGTTCGCAGCGGAATTTTATTTGCGACTTAATGATGAATGAAAGAAATGACAAAATGGTTATACATATTTTCTTATTCCTAATTCGTTAGAGCGGGAAAAATCTATTATCGGTAACGAAATACAAGCGTGCATTGTATACATACAGGGCATATATAGGGCCTCTATTTTCTACACCCTTCCTCAATGCAAGCATGTTTACAAATTATATTTAATACAAATTTAGCATTTCTGTAAACAACTCGTGTTTGGTCTTCGGAAGGTTCTTGTTCAAAATATCTTCTATCATTTCGATTGTACATTTATATTTTAACAAAACTTTCCCTTCCTTTACGACATCTCGAACAAAATGATAACGTATGTCAATATGCTTCGTTCTGGAATGGTTAACAGGATTCTTGGTTAACGCCTGCGCGCTCAGATTACACAACATCGGGGTGTTTTCGTCTCCGCAGCCAATTTCCAAAATTAGCCTTCGCATGACTATCGCCTCCTTAAAAAGCCGCCGACAGTGCCATGTACTCCGCCTCGGTACTGCTTAACGCCACGCTTCGCTGTAGTAGATGTACCCAGTGTAAGACTTCCTGTCAAGCCTATCGCCTTGCCAATCCGCATCCACGTATCCACAGAACGATTGACCACATTGCTGATAATGTAATTTCATGACAACCGTGGACGAGAGATACCTTAGGATGTGCTTTATGCCAGCCATGTGCTCAGCATGCGGATTTTGGTTTCGTTGAGCCAAATTGGACACTGAATGCAGTATGTCCGGTCTTGTTGTCAGAGCTAGCCACATAAGTTCTCCCACCACAGATTGATAGACCGTGGGATCCACCTTTTTGCACTTGTCGCTGGTGCAATCTATCTGGAAACCTGCATCCAGGGGAGTTTTCGCTGACTTGCATAGTGCCCTTCCATGGGTTCGCAATAAATCCTTTATATATTGCGAATGTCCCAAAGTAATGGCTCCATGGTCGCCTTCTCGCTCGATTTCCATTCCCAGGAAATGGCTCAACGGACCCTTGTCAACGCACTCAAACGATTGTGAAATGCTGTTTTTAATTTCCAGCAAATCCTCGTGCGGTTGGCAAGCTATAAGTATATCGTTAACATATACAAGAATTAGTGATAGGTTACCTTGTCCGCTCTGTTTGTATAAACATGGCTCGTTGTTGCAGGAGATAAATCCCATATCCACCAAAATGCTATTTAGCTTTTCGTTCCAGGCCCTTCCTGACTGCTTTAAGCCGTATATTGCTTTCCTCAGCTTGTCAGGATTCTTCTCATCAATATATCCCTCCGGCTGCTTCATGTAAACCGTCTCTCTTAGATCGCTGTTGAGATACGCCGTGCATACATCCATCTGATGAAAATATAGCTTAAGCTCCGCCGCCAGTGCTATCATTAGACGCACACTCTCCAGTCGGCATATCGGCGAAAAAGTTTCCAGGTAATTTACGCCACACTGCTGGGAGCATCCCTTTGCTACCAGACGAGCTTTGAAACGTTCTATTTGCCCATCCTTATCTCGTTTCACGTTGAAAACCCATTTGCAACCAATTGCTCTCTGATTCTTCGGTAAATCAGTAATCTGTCAAGTTTGATTGGCAACCAGGGAATCATATTCCTTAGGTTACAGAAGCAAAAGAAAACCCACACCAGTTCCGGGCACAATTCACCGAGGGGGTATTGACTTCCAAATAGGGGAAATATGACTCCTATGTGGGAACACTTGACATAGAAGACCGATAGATCAGAAAAAGCTCTATGCCGGTATAAAAAGACCGTGGCCAACAGATAAATTAGTCAATACCCCGGGTAACTACCCGTACGTCAATACCCGGGCGATTATCCGTCAGTCTATAGCCAGGAAGACTCGAGCTGACTACCCGAAATACCCCGGGTCAATACCCCGGGTAACTACCCGTACGTCAATACCCGGGCGATTATCCGTCAGTCTATAGCCGGGAAGACTCGAACTGACTACCCGAAAGCCAACACTCGGGATAACTTCAGTCAAAGGAAAAATGTCGAGGAGCGAGGACGCTATCAACCCTTAGAGTAACAGGAACTACTTTGGAAGGATCCAGGACCACCACAAGGAACACACTTGAAGGAAAACCCTAGGTCCATAGAAGTCTCAGGATGGGCGTCAAGGAGTCTAAAGCCTCCGACAACACAGCAAATGTGATCAACACCGTGGAGGTTGTCGACCACAAGGAGGAAATAGCAGGGGTGCAGCATACCCTGGAATTCGTTGCTGCCTTATTGATCTTTCTGGCACTATTAAAGCTAGTGAAAATGTACAAGAGATCCGTACAGCGGAGGAGGGACCATCACCATACACTGGACAGAACTGCATCCGGTTTCCCTCAAAGTGCATAATTAAAAACCTAATTATAACCTGTTGACAGCTTCTGCCCATAAACTATCTCCTAGCCCCGCCTGCACCAGAAGACATCTTGACATTTCCACCAGCGTCCGATTTGCCCTTTCCGCCACGCCATTTTGTTGCGGCGTATGCGGTATGCGGTCCACACACATCCGCATGTATCAGCTCCAAAAGCTCCTTCGCCCGATTACACGTTGTCCTTGGGAGTGGTTGAACATGGATCTTGCTAACCGTACAAGTTTTGCAGTTTATATTTTTTGGCAAATTAATATTTTCTATGCCGCGCACCATCCCTTTGGAAACAAGTTCTTTCATGCTGGAGAAATTAATGTGTCCGTATCTCTTGTGCAGTAAAATCCCATCAACTGCTGACATGGCGAAACACCTGCTTCGACCACCTTCAAACAAATACAAATTGCCAATCTTTTTGGCTTTCACGATGCATATCCATCTTGCACCACCATGGCCTTCTCTAGATCAAATGTCACCTTGCATCTGTTCTGCCCAGCACTGCTCACGGACATGAAGTTTCCTGTCATCTTCGGGACGTAGAGAACAATTTTGAGAGTCAACATGCACAGGCCTGTCGGAATCTTGACGTCATCTATACCTTCTGCTTGAAGAAATCTAGCATCGGCCAGTCCGATCTGCTCTGTGCTCCCTCAAACTGTATGAAAAGCTGCCGTGCACAACACATATGGCTTGTTGCACCGCTATCTAAGCACCCCATCGAGTTCTGTAAGTTTTTGACGTCACAAGCATGCAGCAGACTGCTTTATCGATTCACTAAATTTTTTGGCACCGTGCGATTGCTATCTCCTTCGCTCGCAATCCGACACTGGGACTTAATGTGCCCTTGTTTACCGCACCTTAAGCAAACGATATTTTTTCGTTTCTTCTGCCCATACGTCTGTGTCTGCCAATTTTGCCCCTGTGTTGCAGCGAATGCCTTAGTATTGTCAATTCGCTCTTCTGCTATTCCTTTTCGTTCGCTCTCTTTCTTCAACTTTATGGTCAGAATCTCGAAAGTAGGCAACTGATCTCGTGTTTCCATGGCCACCACGAAATGTTCGAATTGTTCAGGAAGGCTCGACAGCAAAACGATAGTTCGTAACTCATCGTTTAGCTCTATTCCAACTCCAGCTAGACCATCCAGAATTTCCACAAGCTCGCTTATGTATGTCGACATGCTCTGCCCCTGCTCCATCCGTTTGTTAAGCAGCTTCTTGTACAACTGTACCTTTCGTACAGCCCCGCTTGGCTGATGTACGTCCCTCCACAGCAGTCGAGCAATTCTTGATGTAGGCCAACTGAGTTGTCTTTACACTCAGTGTTATTGTTGCTAACGCCTTATCGTCCAAAGCCACAAAGCTGTGTCCCTCTGTAATGTTCGTTGCTGTTAGCTCTCCTGACGTCACACTCCATAACCCGGAATGCACCAATACAGATCGCATATGTATTTTCCACGTGTCATAGTTTTTCTCGTCTAATTTTTCAATTTGATAAAGAGCACTCATTGTTCTTGATCGTGAGTCACACACCGCCTAACCAAAACTTTATTAAATTCACCAATGCCTGGGCCCATAACCTATTGAGCGGCAGAATTCTATGAGAGAAACACCGTGTGTTCGCTGCGGAATTTTATTTGCGGCTTAATGATGAATGAAAGAAATGACAAAATGGTTACACATATTTTCTTATTCCTAATTTGTTAGAGCGGGATAAATCTATGATCGGTAACGAAATACAAGCGTGCATTGAATACATACAGGGCATATACAGGGCCTCTATTTTCTACAATTATTTCCAGAAGGGGTGCTGACGCGAGAAGTGGAGTAGGTCAATAACGACGACATACCTTGACGAAAGGGGATCGTATTGCGCGGCCCGCGACGATCCATCAGGCATGCGGACGCATGAAGGGGAGCGAACGTGGCCGAAACATTGCCCGATGGTTTTACGATCAAACTACAGCTTGCGGGGCAGTCAGGACTGCTGACTGACGAACAGTACGAACTTTTAGAGGCACTACTAATATTTATTCTCGTTATGTTGGAGAGGTGAGGGTCTTACCAAGATCCCACGACCCAAAATCGACGAGCTTACGCTGGCATCATGGTGCCTGAACATCGGATGCCCTCCCTCGGCCTGAGTCCTTACCCAGGAGACTAATACGCAGACGGAACAAAACCACAGTATTCATGTGATCACCGACTCTGGAACCACACGGTGTACGTGTGCTGCTTACGGCTCTTCTGCTCCCTCTAACCTGCAGAGCGCAGCTTACGGCTCATCTGCTCCATCTAACCTGCAGAGCGCAGCTTACGGCTCATCTGCTCCAACAGAAACGCAACTCCTCAGCGCAGTTGCCACACAACGGAGTCCCTCCGCAACGATTCTTGCTACCGCTCTAGTCCGAGTTATCAACAACAACACGGGACAATCACTGTTGGCGAGGGCATTAATTGATCATGGCTCTAAAGCAATGCTTATTACAGAGAATATTGTACAGAGTCTGGGACTTGCACCGTCTTACGTCAGCGGAAATAACAGGAATCGGTGGCCCTTCTCAAACCAAGTGTCGACACAGCGCAGGATTTATGATAAGTTCGTGCTTCGGGTCGCACTTCACGACTTTCGTGTCCAACGCTTTTATTCTTAGCACCCTGACAGGACATCTTCCGAAGCGGGACATCAACATCAACTTGTATCGACACCTGCGAGGATTGCAGTTCGCTGATAGGTGTTGATCTTATCCCACAGGTAAAGCTCCCGGAGATACGACGAGGCACGCACGAGGAACCAATCGCACAGAATACCCTCTTAGGTGGGATTGTCTTTGGTCCTGTGATGTCTCCCGTGTCACAAACGGTCACCGTTCGCTGTAACGTATTAAATCTCGACAATATGGTGCAGAAGTTCTTCGAATTGGATCAAGTTCCCACTGAACGCCAGCTCACTCCTGAAAAACAACGGAGCAAAGAAAGTTTTGTGCAAACCCATGTTAGACAGCTCAACGGAAAGTGCATGGTTCGATTGCCTCTCAAAACATTGTTCGACCCTTCACAAGTTTTAGGTCGATCCAGACAGATAGCACTGCATCGCTTCCACGCCTTGGAACGGAAACTTCGGAATAAAACTGATTTTCACCATCAATATACTTGCGCAATCGATGATTATTTTGATCTACGTTAAGCACAGAACATATCACACTCAATGCAATGAGAATGAACAACTACTTGTCTCCTGCAGCACAATCCCACATGATGCAGTCCTGAAGGAAGAAAGCCTCACCACTAAACTCCGAGTAGTGTTCGACGCTTCCTGCAGAAGCTCCAAATGAAAGCCACTGAACGATATCTTATGCATCGGTCCAGCCGTGCAGGACGACTTGGGAGGAGTAATTCCCAATTGGAGCTTTTATCCGTACGTGTTTGTGTTCAAAAGATGTATAGATGCATTGCAATGCATCCTAATGATTCTTAATATCAGCGGATATTCCCGAAGCAGATTTATGCAACAACTCTATCTTTGAAATAGACAACAACGACGCCATTAAAACATTAGGATTGTACTGGCAACCCAGCAACGACAACTACGGATTCAAAATAAACTTCGCAATCAATCCCACAATGACAAAAAGATCTCTTTTATCCACCGTTGCACGTCTTTTCGACCCAATAGGTTTTTTAGCACTCGTCATCGTCGAGTCGAAAATTCTACTAAAGGATGTATGGAGCTTTCTCCTTCAACAAGGCGATGGTACATAGGGTATACTTGATTGGGACGACAATTTGCCAAATTCGCCCGCCGAACGTTGGCAGCAGTACATCGACCATCTTCCAGACGTACAACAGATTAAAGTACCACGTTGGTTTGGTTTCGACTTAAGCAAGATTGTTTCTCTTCAATTGCATATGTTCTGCGATGGATCATCATCTGCATATGCATCGTGTGCATACCTCAGAGCGGTGTGCCTGGATGGTACCGCGACCACATCCTTAATCGCATCACGCAGTCGCCGCACACAATACCGAGAGTAGAACTCTCTGGTGCCGTCCTTTCCACTAAACTGGCAGTATGGATTCAGAAACAGCTCCACGTTCCAACGATTCCCGTTTCAGTACACTACTGTTCGGATGCAATGATTGTGCTCTACTGGATACACGGAGACCCGTGCCGATGGAAGACATTCAAGAAGCCAGCTCATTCTCCCAGTGGCACCATGTGCCTACCCAGGACACCAGCACAGCTTGCCTAACAAAAGCTATGGTGTAACGGATCAGAATGGCTACAAAAATCTGTACACCAATGGCCCACTCTTAAACTCATATCTCTAGAACCTGAAGTGTACTAGCAGAACAGGCAACACAAATCATCAAGGCGCACACCTGCTCTACTTCAGACTCACTAATAGAGTCGTTTTCTTCATACAACCGACTCGTATTTTATATCGCTTTCATCCACAGGTTCGCTCATAATACTCGATACAAGGGAACTCTACGCAAAATTGGGCCGCTACGAGTAACCTAGTTAGCGCAGGCATTGTCTACTATAGTTCGTTTAGTGCAACGCAACGCATTGGCTGATGAATTGGCGAAATTACAAGCTTTGAAAGCACTCTCCAAGAACAATAAGCTCAGTCAATTGTCTCCCTTTATTGACGACGACGGTATCATGAGAGTGCGGGGCCGGCTTAGAAACGCGTTGCACATCACCACTCAGCAACGCACGCCCATTATTTTACCCAAGCTGCATCATTTTACAGACTTGGTCATCAGAAATGCACATCTGAACACGCTGCATGGAGGAACACAACTCACTTGGGCGGTCACTCAGCAGCAGTTCTCGATAGTCAACGGCAAGCAAGCAGTCAAAAGAGTGCTTCGCCAGTGTGTGTCTTGCTTCCGGCATCGACCTCCAGACAACTAATGGGGGATCTACCATTTCACCGGTTCAACCCGCCGAAACGAGCTTTCGAAGCCGCAGGTATGGATTACACAGGACCCATCGAAGTCAAGGCCTCCAGGTTTCGAGGTCACACCACCTACAAGGCCTACATTGCGGTATTCATCTGCCTCGCGAGTAAAGCTATCCATTTGGAACTGGTGACAGGAATCACAGCACAACATTTTCTGTGGGCACTCCAACGCTTTATCGGTCGACGTGGGCTGGTAACGCACATCTACAGCGACTGCGGCACTAATTTTATTGCAGCGGAAAAATCGTTACAGTTCTGGAGCAAGAAGTTCCACCAAGACGTTACCGAGACGGTCCTCCCAGAGCTCACCAAACTTATGATTCAGTGGCACTTCAACCCACCACACAGTCCGAATTTCGGAGGATTATGGGAAGCTATCGTCAAAGCCGTTAAACCCATCTTCATCGCGCTTTTAACGTAAACACAATGACATACGAGCATCTGTCAACCATCCTGGTTCAGATAGAAGATTGCCTGAATTTCCGACCATTATGTCCGTTAACGGCTGATATTAATGATCAGCAAACCTTAACACCGGCACATTTTCCTATTGGAGATTCAATGCTGGCGCCTCCTACTCCCAATCCCAAGGATAAGTCGATCAATGCACAGTTCATGGAGGGAGAACGTATTTTACGACAGTTTGGGAAACGATGGAGCTCAGGCTGGCTTTCGCATCTACAAGCACGTCCCAAATGGAGACAAGAGAACTACAACTCAACGACATTGTCATTATCAAACACGACCAGACCGGTCCCACCAGGTGCAAGGTAGGCCGTATAATCAAACTGCACCCTGGTCTAGATAATCTGGTCAGAGTTGCGACCATCAAGACAGCTGCTGGCACCTATAAACGATCTGTTTTCAAGATCTGCAGGTTATCCATTCCTAAATATACGGAAGCCTCTCTTCAAGAAGAAGCTAAAAATTAAATTCGCACTATGATCTCATATATATCCCAATGCAAGCACTTCCTCTTTTCAGGTACAGAGAACAATGGCTTAATACTGGACCCAGCATTGGGGGCGGCATGTACAGGCGTTTTGGAGTACACTTTACCCTTTACCTGATGGAGTTAACAGTGGTCTATCGATTGCCCACCCGCTCTATCGATTGACCACCTCTGAAGAAGACTCGAGAATATTAACTTTGAACAGTTAATCTGAATTTGGACATCACGCGATTGCGACCATCTACTTTCATACTTGCTGGCCGCGTTTAAAACCGTTCATAATGACATCCGCAACCATTATTTTGCCTCACTGTTTAGTGCATATAAAGATCAGTATTTAAATGGTAAATTGCACCTAGTTTTTTGTCATTATCGCTGCAGCAAGTCCCCAAAAGCAGGAATGTGCTTTTCTTTGACTTCCGATGTAACGGCTTAGAAACAACACATTGTAACAAACTGATTTCTTGGTTTCTGCTCGCTACGGATTTCAACGGCTAGCTCAGAGAGTTTGTTTGTTCGTCCAACCAAATGTATGATTTGTGTGATTGCCCGACCAAAGAGAAGACAATGTTTCCGATTAGAAGAACCTTTATTTAGTGACGCTTGACAAAGGAAAGCCTGCGATCCCCCCCTTCGGATGCGCGTCGTCGTGCCTTCGTCGTCCCTCTTCGCTGGTCCCGCGTCGCTCTCGACGGCGTATCCGTGCCGGCTGGACTGGCAGGACTGGACTAGGTCCTGGTGTTTGCTTGACCTTTACGGTGCGTCCTCTTTGTGTTCGTCCAAAGTCCACACCGTCACCGTACGACTTCTGTGCCCTTGGACGGATCGAGTCCAAGGTCCAGCGCGGTACCGTTAGTTCACGGTCTCTTCGCTTTGCCGGGGTCCAAGGTCCATTACTAACAGTTTGACCTGTCCGCCCTTGACTCATCTCGCATTCCAGCCGTCTCCTCCGTTGCTAGGCCGATCTCCCGAATTTGTGGGGAGTTTTAAGACTCCTCACACCTCCCCCTTTCTTCGGAAGTTTATCAAAAGGATGTTGTTTCCGGCGGACCTCCGCTTTGGTCTCTCCTCGCATAGGCAGCTTCCTCATTTCTCCTCTTGTCGACCCTGCGCCCTTCGTTCTCAGCCTGGCAGTCTTAGCCTATTAGACCCCGTCGTTCAGCGTCTTGACTTGGCATCTGGAACATCCTTGCGCCTTCCTGATCGCAGCCTTGGCGTCTCAGCCTATTTGACTCTGTCTTTTAGCATCTCGACATGGCATCTTGATCCTCGAACTGTATCGTTCCTGACTCCTCTCGTCGACCTGCGCCTCATTGATCTCAGCCCGGCAGCCTCAGCTTATTAGACCCTGTCGTTCAGCATCTCGACTCGGCATCTCGATCCTTTCGCCTTTCTCCTGCTTCCTTCATCTGTTGCCGTCTGCTTCTCGTCACCAGCTCTGTATTTGAACTCCCCGCCTTCTCATCACCTTTCGTCTCTGGCAACTCCACCAATACTCACTACGATCGAGTTATCGATATTGGCGACCGGCGTTGCCACTTCCTGTGCCTATCGATATCGTCACGTCGTGCCGATTGCACGACCTAGTTATCGATATTGGCGACCGGCGTTGCCACTTCCTGTTTCTATCGATTGTCATGTCGTGACGGCTTGTCAAAAATCAATGTAAATTCTAGTATTGTTTGTTTCCTATCGATCGACCGCTATTATCGTAACGCCCCCATCCCTATTTTCTTTGCTCATGGTTCTGCTTTTGCAGCTCAATGGAGGTGATTTCGCACCTTTTTTTTATGTGAGCATATGCAGTGCCCACAGCCTCCCCTTTCCCAATCAACACGTTGATTATCCTTCGGTTTATCGTTTATTGGGGTGTATATACCCTGATTTCGCCATCAAACCGCGCCAACCTCCTCCCACACGCGGGCCTCCGGCGTGTCCTCCACCTCCGCTGGTGCGTGCCACGTCCACTTCACCGTCTGCTGGTGCCACCGGCGGCCCTCCATGCCGATCGTGCGCAGCGGCTGCGACGGCGGCGGTGGTGTCGGTGGCAACGGTGGCTGTGTCGGCTGCGATGCCCACAGCTCCTCCACCTCCTCCTGCCTCTGTGTCAGTCGCTCCTGCCACGCGGCCTGGGCGGCGACTGTCTTCAGTTCCACCACCATCCGCTCGAACAGTCGCGAGTGGACTTCCGCGCGTCCACGAACTTTCGCAGCTCCTCCGGGTCCAACGTCGGTATCCCGTCCCCGAGGCGGATTTGGCCGTACCCCTGCGTCGCTCGCCGCACGCTGCGATAAGCCATCCTAGCCCTCGCCACCCGTACTTCGTCCTCCTCGTCCGAGGACACCTCCGGGGTGACCGTCCCACCCCCGTCGTCCTCCTCACTCTCCGATGAGAGGGTAACACATACGAATGGTCCCTCGGCCACATCTCGCCCTCCGACAGATCCACGTCGGGCATTCTGCCGACTCGATTTTAAAGGCGGACTCTCGCTTTTCTCGCTTTACACGGCATTCTCCTCCGTGTGCCTCCCTCCCACGGAAATATTTCATCAGATCTTTCTTGTTATTGCGGAGTCAATGAGATCCGGGAGCTTATTTGGATCTGCAGGCCAGTATGTAGGCCTACCCGCGTAAAATAATCGAGCCTATTTCGCGGCTGAATGAGCACGTTGTAAAGTTGTTTGCCTGTTGGGATCAAAAGGCGTGATCCCCAATGCGTGTGCTTGGCATTGTAGTCACTGGCCGCTATGCACGCTCACCGAGTGAGTTGACAAATTCCAAGAATTGGTCCTCAGAAACTACAAAGTTCAAGCTTATGCCGTGAAACGCCATTCACGTTCCAAAGAGATATTTTAAGTGGAGACATTACATTGATTTTGATGACACGATAAGCTGTATCAGCATTTTTTGGTTTTGCATAAGCTCATGCATTGTGGTTTGCATAAATGTCATAAATTCTTGTAGGGTTTTTTGGAGAGTGATCAGCATGCATCGCTCACCAAGTGAGTTTACAAATTCCAAGAATTGGTCCTCAGAAACTACAAAGTTCGAGTTTATGCCGTGAAACGCCATTCACGTTCCAAATAGATATTTAAAGTGGAGACATTACATTGATTTTGATGACACGATAAGCTGTATCAGCATATTTTGGTTTTGCAAAAGCTCTTGCAGTTTGGTTTGCATAAATGTCATAAATTCTTTTAGGGTTTTTAAGAGAGTGATCAGCATCGTTTCAGTACCAGTTGATATATGCTGTTTTGTTATTTTTTTATTAGTCTTCCAAATTTCTATTGATTTTGGTTTTGCAAAAGCTCTTGCATTGTGGTTTGCATAAATGTCATAAATTCGTTTAGGGTTTTTAGGAAAGTGATCAGCATCGTTTCAGTACCAGTTGATATATGCTGTTTTGTTATTTTTTTATTAGTCTTCCAAATTTCTATTGATTACCACGTCCATTACCAACCGCCCAAAACTGCCACGCCCACACTTTTGAAAAATGGCTCGATATTTTTTCACATTTCGGTTAGTCTTGTAAATTTCTATAGATTTAAATCAAATTTTTTGCTATGCGCACTCTAACGCCCACAAACCGCCAAACACTGTCAGCGTGGAAATTTGTTCTTCGCACTTCCACTGGCTGAGTAACGTGTATCAGATGGGCAGGGCTTCTCGACTATAGCGATGAGATGATGTTGATTATGTTGTTGACCAGTTTTGAATTAAAGTTATTTTCCTTTTGCGATTCAACGATTTCAGTGGTCGAAACCCTTGCCTCAATCCCTTTGAGAAAAAACCTGTTGGCATTTTACGCATTTTAGGTGGTATGTATAAAAGTTTTTTCCTGTATTATCCAGGAATTTGGTTATGTTACGATTGCTAGCGTCGGTTTCAGTTTGAACTTTTGATTTATTTATGTTCCCGTTTCTTCGGGGGATGCTATTTTGTTCAGAAATGCATTTGAGCTTTTTTTGCGAATGTATATTGGAGGATGCTGGACCTTTTTACGTTCCTCTTTGGATGTCTTTGCGTTTGTACACTTTCATCAGAAGAATTTGCCAGCACCTTAAATCTGTTGGTGTTTGCTGGCGTTCTATTAGCATTGTCACGTTGCTCATTTTAGCATTGTGTAATTTTTGACTTCTTTTCTGTTAGTTGACTTTTGTTATTTTGACGGCTAAATGGCGATCCATTCCAGTCTGTATGGTCGACTCGGCGCTCTTGTCTATGTTTTGGTTTGCTGATAGCGCAGCAACCCCGTTAAGTTGTGTTTTTGTTTTGATAAGCGTAAAGAAAAGAACGTGCTCTTTCTTGAGTTGTTGCCAAAGGTAAATTCGTCGGGTTAGGGGTGATTGAACGCTCGCTGTCTGCAGAAATCGCGGAGACGTAGATAAGTACGCGTTGGTTCGTAGCAATGAGAGAGTCTCTCTCTTGTTTAAAGATGTAAGTCCCGATGTACTATTTCAAACACAAAATATGGTTCATCGCAGAGAGCGTCTCTTTCGCTTACGATTTTTTTATTTTTTTATTAATAACCATTCATTTCTCAAATCAACCAATTCTATACGTAGCTATTAAAAAACACGTCTTCAAACGTCAGAGACTAACTCAGATGTATTTGTATTGTAAAGTATAAAATGCTACTGGCGGTGTCGTCTTTGTCCATCGGTTCTGCCGATGAGGGCTGGTATCATCTTTTCCACGTCTGCTTGTATCTCTCCCCTCAATAGATCTAAGGTGTTGGACGCCTGCCTCGGGTGTTGGAGAATCACGTGCTATCGGGACTTGCGGCTGCATTTGACTGTCCAGGGCAGATGTGGGCAAGATCAGGTGTTACGTTTCCCTCCTACGGAAGCGCTGTCCCGTTGCCTCTTCCTCGTCGCTGGACTTCGATTCCCAACGCATGGCCTTGCACGTGGAATGGTGCAAGGCACGCATATCAATGGGACCCATAGATGGATTCTATCGCTTTCTGACTCGGAGGGGTCTACCGGTAGATTGGACATGACCTCGTCATCGAGGCTCTGATCTTCGGGGCTTGTTGGTGACGCGGTCTGGTTGCTGGAGTCCCCTGGATATCGATAAGGTCGTGGCCCACCGTTTCCTCGCAGCGGGCCCCATAATGTAGAGTGGTTCCGTAATTGGACTCCCACTTGGTCGAAATGGCGCCTCTATGCAGATAGGTTGGGGTGAACGAGGTAGATCCACGACCCCCGATGGAAACCGAAACGGTCTTCTCCCTCGAAGATGTAATGGCCCGCTCCTTCTGGTGAGTGACCGCCTTGCCGGCAATATTCGTCTTTTTCCTCCTGGCTGGTCTCGCAGTAGTCACGGAACCACACGGCTCGAAGCTCCTGCCTTCGTCCTCGTCATGGTCTTCTTCCTACGGTGACGTGGTCCTGTCTTCGCCGGGTGACCCGGTTGTGGGCGGGTCACCTCGGACTGTTTGGGACTTTCCGCCCGGCGGAAAGGGTTTGCGTCGGTCCGTGGCAAAGGAGGATACGCCTCTGACCAGAGAGTGCGGTGGAGGGTCAATGAAAAGTTCGTCGTGCGGGGTCAGTTCGACACTGTCCAGATCGTGTCCTAACGTGGGAGATACTTTCCGATATTGTCTCCATGACATGTTTTATTAGAAGGTCTCTGTGTATATTCTTGTTCCGAAGATGCCATGGAGCTCCAGTTATGATTCTCAGAATCCTAGACTGTGTTCGTTGTAATAAGTCGATGTTGCTTCTCGATGCAGTGCCCCAGAGCCATAGGTCCATATGGGTTTTAGAACGGAGTTATACTAAATGTCTTTGAACTCCCGGCTTAGGAATGCTTGTGCAACGTCTAAGAATTAAGCTGTGCAATATTCACGATTTTCAAAAGCAGTGCTTCGTGTTTTGCCCGAAAACCAAATTGGTGCGATTGGTGTATGTTGTGCGTTTCGTAGCAGCAGCACTGTTTCAAATAACTTGGAGTGACAAGTAAGTAAGCTTACTGGCCTGTATGATGATGGCTGTCTTTTGGCTTTCGCCGGATTTGGGATCATAACAATGACTAAATTCTTTCACTTTTGAGGGAAGTATCCAATTTTGGTAATTGCTTTTTGTAGAACTGCACACATTGGGAGCTCGATTATCATTTTTGGGGTTAATAAATCGACTTTCGCTATTTTGCTCTGTCCATGTCACTAAGAGCTACGAGGTACAACAGTTTCTGTTGGTGCCTGTAGATTCCTATGGGCTTTACACAATGTATTCTTTGTGCTGGTGGGCGTGAGACTCTCGTAACGAAGTTGTGCGTCCGCTTCTTCCTTCTTAAGTGCTTTGGTAAGTCTGTGAGAAGCTGTTTGGTCCTGTTGCTGTTTCTTAAAAGCCTATACGGCCGCTTAATGTATTGCAACTGTTACAAAAGATAAAAGAGCACCGGAAATTGATCAGATGATAGTTCTGCGAGTGCCTCAGCTGTAATCATTGATTGGGATATACTCTATGTGATGGCAAAGTCAATCAAATCTGAAAGCTTCTTAGGATCTGCTGTCCGGCTCACCCGATTCCGACTTCCAGCGTGGTGGGCAGCCTATCCATCGTGGTCGCCACCACTTGTCACTCGATCGTCGTGGCCAAACTTGGTCAAGTAGCTCCTGAAGCATCCATGCCCTTACAGTCTGGGTTAGCCAAAAGTGATTTCGTCATGCCGTCCATATTCTCACATCCGGGGTAATCCCATAGGTCCAGCGCCCCTTCGTTGACTGCTGCCACCGCCTTTGCTACCTTTCCATGCGATTAGCTTTGGCGTTGGCTTTAATGGCTCGCCCTTGAGCAGTGCTGCGATTTTCTTCACCTCGTCGTAGATCTCCTTTGCCTCCACGGCCAGCTAGTCTATAGGAAGAGTTACAGTTATAACTTGGGCTGCGTCGTCCGATATCGTCCGAAAACCGGAGCACATCCTCACAGCACACAGCCTGTGCGTCGATTCCAGGACCATTATGTAAGGCCTTTTCTCGGAAGCTTTGACCCATATCCGGCCTGCGTATAGTACTGTCGCAGTACCAGCTTCTGTATTCTTCAGCGCTCTGGGAAAAAGCCTTCCGTGAGGCAGTTGTTAAAGACGTTAGCGAATGCTTTCTGGTGCTCATTCATGCCTAGCTTTACAGCTTTGTCTGGGATTCAATCATGCGCTTCTCCCGACAGCATGTCCTTGGCGACCTTGTGAATTTCATCCGGTAGGAATGATAATTGGGATGTGTCTCCTGGAGCCGCGTGCACATAGAGGCAGCGCTAGTTTGTTGATTCATGTTGCCACGCCCACTCCAACGCCCGCAAACCGCTTCCACGCCCACACTTTTGAAAAATGTTTTGAAATTTTTTCATTATTGTATTAGTCTTGTAAATTTCTATCGATTAACCAAAAAACTTTTAGCCTACTCGGCTGTGGCCGATTTCCTCCGGATTTAGACCGGGTTTCCGCTAGCCGATTCTCTGTCGGCTAATCTGGGGTGAGCAGGAAATAATAAATGCAAATGATGAGCGCTGAAAATTGTCTAGAGCCGCCGGGAGAGTCGGATGGTCGGGGGGCGAAACGGGCGGAACTGCCAGTGGCGGTTTACCGAAGACGGAACTGAGGATGTCGGCGAAATAGACCCAGCGGTCGATGAACTGGGGGCTCGCCTGCCACCACAATCCCTTTTAAATTTGGTCATTTATTATAGCTCCTTTTAAAACTCCCCCCGATTTGATAGGAAACACAATAATATCACGAAAAAATATACGGATCACTCAGTTTATAATAAAATACCGATCCAGGTCTTGGCCTTTATTTAAAGCTTAAACAACTTTAGGCACGAATTAAAAATTTCGAAATGCTCGGCTCACGTCCGGCTCACGTCCACTCCATTTTGTAGAGTATTTATCTGAGAGTTTTTTTAATTAGGAGCGATACTCTTATCCCTCCATAACCTTGCCACGACCTTGTGCTAGCTTCTCCTAGATCTTAAATCTTACCTCCGCGAAACCTTTTCCCGGCCTACTTTTAGGCATCAATATCTGTATCTGCATATGCATCTGCACGCAGCATCCTACAAACTCTCCCCCTCCAAAATCACACTTTTGGGGCTCTTTAAGACGCTAAAGGGGGATGAATCCGTTCGTGGGCTCATGAATTATTGCCTGATATCTTTGGCATATCTTTGGCTCACGTCCGCTATGGGTTTTTCCAATCGAATACATTCAAGCTGCGGACAGCAGGTCAGCCAAGACCCCGCCTAGGACGGCGTTGTCAGCAAACTCCATTTTGTAGAGTATTTAACTGAGAGTTTGTTAATTAGGAGTGATACTCTTACCCCACCATAACCTTGCCACGACCTTGTCCTAGCTTCTTTTAGATCTTAAATCTTACCTCCGCGAAACCTTTTTCCGGCCTACTTTTAGGCATCAATATCTGTATCTGCATATGCATCTGCACGCAGCATCCTACAAACTCTCCCCCTCCAAAATCACACTTTAGGGGCTCTTTAAGACGCTAAAGGGGGATGAATCCGTTCGTGGGCTCATGAATTATTTCCTGATATCTTTGGCATGGAATTGCCCAATAGCTCGGTCCTGCAAGTCTTCGAGCTCGTAGTAAGCCTGGCCTATCTTCCGCTTCACTCGAGGCTTCACAAAAGCTGGAGCCAGATTGGCATTATATCTCCGGATGAAGTTGCTTTGCTGAAAGTTTCGTCGGAACTCTTTCTGACCCGGGCTAAATGAAACTTCTCGACTGCGCAAAATATAACTTCGCTCATTTCGAGCATGTTGATCTCGCATATCTTCTGAAGCCGAATTTCGAAGTAAATCGAAGGAATCTTCCCAAGCAATGTCTACCCACCGATCATCTTACAATTCGAGCTCTCGCAGGAGTGAATACGTATTGCCATGAGTAATCATATGCTGTCGGAACGCTAACCTATATGAGCTAGTTTTGACCGCACTGTCAAACGCAGTAAACAGGCTATATGGCTTAAATTTTCATTCCAATTGATCTGATCGGGACGCACATAGGCCATAATTGTGGCCAAAATCGATATATTTCCCTGCGGTGCATAAGAAGCTGTAAAGGCATGTTGCACGCCATACTTTTGTAAAAAGGTATTAAAACGTGAGCCTTAAATTGTACCCCATTGTCTGACACTAATACTTCCGGCGTGCTGAAACCGTGGAACAATTCCTTTTCAATATAGGGTATTATGGCGTCGGCAGTAAATTTTTTCACTGCCTTGACAAAAGGAAATTTGGAAAAGTGGTTCAATACCACAAATATGCCAATATTACCCGAACGACTCCGTGGATAAGGCTCCAAAAAAACTACATAAATCTTTTGGAAAAATCGTTGCGTTTTCCAGACTTTCCCAGCGGAGGTCTCGATGGCTGATTAGGATATTTCGTGCACTTGCATATCTCACATTTGCCTATATGGTCAGTTACACTTTTCAGTAAACTTGGCCAATAATAATATCTTCTAAGCCGCTCCGTGGGCCCATCGCAAAGCTTTTGAGACCATTGCAGCGGGAAGCCATAATTTCCAACTTGTCCGGCGCGGCATGCTCGGATCGCCGATAAACACATAGCCTAATTACTTTCAAGTCTGAGATTTTGTCCTGATTTTCTTCAACTCTTTTTCCAAGCGAAACGTAGTCATTGGACTTAAAGTGGTTAGAGGATAGGCTCAATCCAGTTTCCGCTGCCAATTCAGCGAGATCCCCAGAAAAGGTTCTAGATAAAGCGTCGGGCACAACATTTTTACTACCCTTTCTATGTTGGAAGCCTTGCAGCTTTAAAGCCCAGCGCGCCAACCTACTGCTGAGGTCGGATTGCGACATAAGCCACTTCAAGGACGCGTGATTGGTTATTGCCGTGAACTCCTGACCTTCGACATATGCCCTAAGCTTCTTGGTACTTAAAACAAAGCATTCTCTTTCAGTCACCAAATACGCCTTCTGACATTTATGTAGTTTTCGGGACATATAGGCGATGGGCACCTTATTGCCCTTCGAATCGCGCTGCATGGGCACACCTCCTACTCCGGTATCGCTAGCATTACAATGCAGAAAGTAGGGTGATTTAAAATCAGGGATATGCAGCACGGGAGCCTTGCACAATGCAGATTTGACAAATGATTGTTGTGCTGCCTCCGTCCAAAGGAATTGGCGCTTTTGTTTGAAACAATCTGTCAACGGGGAAGCTATGGCGGCATAATTTTTAATAAATTTGTGACACCAGCCCGTCATACCTAGGAAGCGCCTAAGCTTCTTCAATTACTACGGCACTGGATGCGTCATACCTAGGAAGCGCCTAAGCTTCTTCAATTACTACTGCACTGGATATTCTTCAATGGCTCGGATCTTATCCGAGTCCATTGCAATGGTTCCATGACCCAGAATATGTCCTAGATACTGAACCTCAGATACGCAAAACTACATTTATTGGCAAATTGGATTCCCTAAGCTTATTAGCGAGTATGGCTAACACTTCTATATGCCTAGCAAATGTTGCCGAAATTATAGGTATGTAATCCAAATATATAAGCACCTCATTTCGGAGAGGAACAGGGATGATCCTATCCATTAATTTGGACATCGTCGAAGGCGCAAGAGCAAAGGTGAGACTAGTAGAAAGACTTTCGACGTTAAAGTTCTTGGGCATTTTGACGAGGTGTCGAAACAAGAATTTTTCGTGGTGAAATTCCGTATTGAAGAGTGGATAGAGCTGGCGAAAGGGACGTCGAATATCACAACAGAGACAACGAGAGCGAAGCAATCGACGTAAAATAAGACGTGTCCAAACAAGAATTTGTCGTGGTGAAATTCCATATTGAAGAGCGGATAGAGCTGGCGAAAGAGACAACGAATTTCACAGCTACGACAATGAAAGGACAACGACAAAGACAAACCAAATTAAGGAGGAAACAGTAAACGTCATACGACGAAAAAACAAGAGAGGCATCGGCGACGTGAATACGTGCATTTCGACGGGGACGACGACGAAATAAGAACAGCAGCAGCGACAAAAAGCAGGCAACGTTAGAACAACCGAGAGAGCAGTCAACGTAACCAAAAAGAGGCAAAACTTGGAGCTGGCAATATTGTAACAACTAATTTTGCACAGCGACGAGTATATGAGTACACATTTTTGAACAAATCGACGACGATGACATCGACGGCTGTACCCGACGTAAGAGCAATCGACGATGCGATCCGTGAGGTTAACGCGAACACGAATTTCGCAACGCAGAAGAACTTTAATACGACGACATTGAAGAGCCGAGAGTTGTAGCCAATGGTTCGGTGAGCGAGAGGCGGAATTGGGTTTGGATACCAATGGGCAAAAGAGCGCTTTGCATGACAGATTATTTGAACACTATGGCATAGATGTGGGCGGTGCGGATGAGGATGTAGCAAGTGTTTCGGGATCATCTAATTATCAAGAAGTTAGTCAGCACGTAGGCTCGAGATTTACTTTACGCGATGTCCAAGACAGCATTTCATCATTTTCTGGCTCAGATCACGAAGACGTCTATCATTGGTTGTCTGAGTTCGAAGACGTTGCAGTAACCGTAGGCTGGGACAATTAACACAGATTTATCTATGCTGAAAAACTTTTTACTGCAGCCGCCAAGCTTTATATCAATAGCACAAACCGAATTAGAGGGTGGGTCGAGTTAGAGCGCGTTATCGCTCTATCGGTGACGGCACAGTTATGCCTTCACCACCCCCGAAACCCTCCAGAACAGCAACCTATATTCAGAACAGTCAACCCGGAGGCAGAGCGACCAACTAGCAGAGTCATCAACCAGCTGCGGATCGTCTAGCGGAGTCAGGATTCCGAAGAACCGAACCGTAGTACTGGACATCCGGGCATAACCGCTGACGCAGGGGTTCGTAACAGCAATGAATTGTACTAGGCTAAGTAAGAAGTATCCGGAAAATAAAAATTATTCTTATCCAAGCAACTGAAAGATTCAGTCATATATCCAAAATGCCTCCTCGGATTTATTTCAAATTATTACATTCAATTATACATTCAACACTCGCAAAACTTAGCTCGCGCGCCAAAAGATGAGTTCGGTAAAAAAATATGTAAAATGATAGTAGCAAATTGTTTGACACTCGTCAGCCAAGTCATTAGCGTCTCCAGTTAATATGAAGATCATATGGGAAGATGATGTACCCGTTTATCAGTGCCCACGACACACTTCGTACGAGAACAAATGTTTCATAGACAACCAGGTGCAAGACTGGCTTTCACAGGGAATAATCGTACCAAGTTGCTCGAAGTATGCATCGCCGGTGGTATTAGTCTCAAAAAAGGATGGATCGAAGAGATTTTGTTGTGACTATCGGAAACTTAACCAGAAAATCAAGAAGAACAACTTTCCAATGAGCCTGATAGACGATGTTCTGAATAGATTGCAGGGGTCGAAAATCTTTTGCACTCTCGACATGATGAACGGATTTTTTCACGTGCCGATCGACAAAGATTCAAGATTCGTGACTCACAACGGACCGTATGAATTTACGAATGTTTTATTTGGCATTTTAAATTTCCCGGCTGTGTTTTGTCGTTATGTTTCAGCAGTCTTTCGAGAACTCATTCAAAATCAGACAATCGTAGTATACATGGACGATATAATCGTGTCAATCAAGGACGAGAACGATGGCATCAAGGCTTTGGAAATCGTGTTGAACGCACCTTCAAATGCAGGTTTGCGAATTAAGTGGGAGAAAGCACAGATTTTGAAAAGCAGAATTTATATCTTAGGCTATACGGTTGAGAATGGAACCATATCCCTAACTGACGAGAAAATGCCTTGGCAGCAAAGCCTTTGAGTGACATGCTTCGAAAGGAAGAGAATCAGAAAAACGATAGGAATCTCGTGATGATTGAGTTGCGTATCGCTTCCTTCAAACAGTTATAACAGAAAAGGAGGGATTACTATCGCCGATCGACAAGGCTCAAGAACCGCTCGGAACTTACCACATCGACCACTGGCCCACTTACCGATACAAAGAAGAAATATAACCACATATTAGCAGTCGTGAATGGATAATCTAAATTTGTTTGGCTTTATCCAACAAAATCAACAGGAACAGATGAGGCTATAGAAAAACCCGAGAAGCTAGCAGCAGTTTTGGGAACCCTCACAGAATAGTGACAGACAGAGGAACCGCATTCATTTCAGGATACTTCACTGAATATTGCAATCGCGAAAGCATTCAACTACCTCACATTGCGACAGGTATGCCCAGTAGCAATGGACAAGTCGAACGAATACATAAAATTGTCACCCCGATGCTCGGCAAAATGTGTCAAGAAAGCCCAGTAAATTGGTATCGCAACTTAGACAGAGTTCAACAAATTATAAAAAATACTCCACCTCGAACCTCTCATGGGTGCATGCGCCTGGCTGTTTTTTGAATGGTTACATTTCGGACAAGATGGCTTGTATGTCTTTGGCTGACCACAGCCATAACAAAATACCCTAGACATTCCTGATGTCGATACCCGCTACCTTTGCAATTCCAGCATATTAAATTCAAGGCTTATATTTCCTCCTCATTATCTTTGGACTCATATCCTGAAGCTGCTGCAGACGAGGATTATTGTGTCCACTTCCTACAGACAGCATAAACGCTTCTCTGGTCCAAACTAAATGGCAAAGTTGTCCAATACTTTCTATGGACTCGTATCCGGTAGCAAATTTGCGCGTAAATACTCCAACAACGAAGACTCCGGTAAAGGTACCGTCAGTTTATCGGCAAGTAATACGATAGCATCGTGAATTTCGTCGAAGGACTCCTGTGGCTTTTTCTTCCTGCGATCTATAGATGCCCCAATATAGACATCTCTTTGCTCATCTTTAAAAAACGTCTGCATGGCGCTCTTAAGATTACCCCAAGTCATCACTCTGGTGTTCCTATGGTATCGCCAAAACCAATCAAGCGATTCCCTGAAATATGCAAATGTTACTTTCACAAACAGAACAATAAGCTGCAGCGACGTCTCACTGAAAGGAAGAGTGCTTGACCATAAGTCATCCTACAAATATCTTGGAGTGATCTTAGATAGAAAATTATTATTTGTAAGGCATATTACGGCGATACAGCACGCTTTCAAGACCAAGGTCTCAAAAATGTCGTGGCTAATTGCTGCCCGCAACAAACTTTCCCTCGCCAACAAGGTCAGAATCTACAAGAGTATATTAGCTCCTGGCCTATTCTAAGCAATACAGGTGTCCGGGATCGCTGCCAAAACGCACCTGAATAAAATTTCGAGTTCTCCAGGCAAAAACGCTCAGGAAGATCACGGGCGCTCCTTGGTACATGAGGACCAGAGATATTGAACGCGATCTGAAGGTGCCAAAAATGGGAGCAAGGATCCAGGAGCTAGCGAAGAAATATAATGATAGGCTAGAATCTCATCCCAATAGCCCAGCGAGCCATCGCAGCCCAAAGTCATCGGACGAGAATGCGAAGAAGACTAAAACGCCACCACCCTCAAGACCTCATTAACCGGGACTTGACATACACGTGCTACATGTGAATCCTCTCAATTCTTTATTGTTATTCTATATTATTATTCCATTTTCTTTAAAAACTACCCAATGTAATCTTTGTAAACAACTTAGATATTAAGGAAAATTCGTTGTAACCCAGATTAGATTAAGTTGTCCAATAAGGGTAATAGTACGCTAGTCCAAATAAACAATTTCGTTAAAAAAAAAAATTATAATGACGATGATGAACGATTGATTCCGCCCCATGTATATATGTATTTTGTATGAACATGTATACATTTTTGTTTTGGCGATTTATATTTATGTAAATTATTTGAAACATACATATAACGGTGACGATGATCAGCGATTGATTCCGCCCGTGTACATATTTATATACATACGATATATATATATATCGTATATCTGAACCGGGGCTGCTAGTCCACAGATCACAAACAACATGGTTTGGTTCCATTTATTTTTGGACAGTACGCGTACAAAACAATACACATAAATAACAAAATACTAATTTAAACACAAAATTTTTTACTTTATTAATTCTACATACCTGGGTTATCAAAATCCATATTTTAAAATGTGTTTTTGTTTAATTTTGCAAAACAAAAAAAAACTCTTTTCTTTTAGAACATGAGCTGCGCAAAATATGTGTTTCCTTATAAATAATTACTAAAAATAATGTTTATTTATTCCTAAATCAGCTCTGGCTTGACTCTAAAAGCTCTCTGTAACGCGATCTTCCTTCTTATATATAAATTGTATAAATTGAATTTTGATTGTCGGTTGGTTTTTTTCTGATCATCTAGTATAGCATGTTGAATTTTCAGGTGTTGTTTTTAGTCACAAATGTTTAATTTAATGTTTTATTGATCTCCATGTGCTTTGATACCAATTTGGGTCCTAGGTTATATTGTCCGGCTTGTATGACTTGGGGTACGTGGTGCAAAGAGGCTAGTTCGGAAACGAGGTGCGGAGGGGTGCCCCTACAGCTCTATGAGTAGAGGGGTTGTAACGAACTGATTTTGTTTGTCTGCTCGCTACGGAATACGTGCGGCTAGCTCAGTAGATTTTATGCGTTCGTCCCACCAAATTTATAATATAACGTGATTACCCGGTTACCAGTGATAACACTTGCAGATTTGTCTCTTGGGTCATTATTCGTACTTAGTTTTGCAATGCAATCTGATTATACGGACGTCTTTGCTCTCCCGTCGTAGTGCTAGATGACTAGTCCAGCCGCCTCGTTCCTCTGTCTCGCCGCTCTCGTCTTCCTGAGTGGCGCGGACCTACGTTGTTGGGCGCTCGTCACTTGGGCTGAGAATTGTTGTCGTACGCAGACTCACGGAAGCTAACGGCTGCGATCCCCAAGGCAAACGACTGTGGAACAGCAGCACGCCAACCCCACGTCTGTTCGGACTGGTGGTACCGCCGGTACCACGCCTGGTCGGATCGCACGGACACAAGTACGCGGTCTACTACACAGTCCACCGGGTCTACACCACAATCCGTGCCGCTTTTCCGGTACCCTCCTTGGTTTGGCTTCGCCTGTTGAATGCCACCGGGCTACTCGTGCTTCGTCGTATCGGAACTCAGCTACCTGCGTCTCAATTCGGAGACTTTCCTTGTCCCGAATGTCTCGACGTAGCGATTTTGCTCCTTGTTGACTAAAACGGCTGTAGCTCCTCTGCTGACTTCGTTCTTCACGCTGTTGTCTGGTATACTTGTACTCCTTGACTGTCCAGCTTCCAGCGTTCGGCCCGCTTATATAGGCCTTCTTTAACGGTTCATCTCTCTGGTCTCCAGTCTCCGGATCCAAAGTCCACGGTTTTACCGTTGGCCCGGTCCAAAGTCCAGCTTGTACCGTTACTCTCCTTCAAACCTTCTGACTTCAGGCTCACAGTCTCCAAACTCTCTTTCTCCATGCTCTGAGTCTCCAAACTCTCTTTTTCCAGTTTCAGAGTCTCCAAACTCTCTTTCTCCAGTTCAGAGTCTCCAAACTCTCTTTCTCAATGGTTTCGCACTGCCGTTACTACGCGTTGATTTGTTGCGTGACTGGCAACGGCAGGCACTCCTTATGCGATCATCACGGGAAATTTTAAAGTCCGACCTTGCAGTTACCGCGGAACATTCCTGAGATCCCGTCGACGCTCACAGCTCCGTCTCGAGTTCCACAGCGCTGATCTCCTTTCAGTAAATTCCTCGTTCCTCCTTTTCAAATTTTGCCGCCCACTCGAGTTTCTGTGATGCTTCTTCGTTCTTTACTCTTCTTCCCGCATTCTGCATTTTCGTCCTCTCGTCATCTGGTCACACTATTCCCCCTTGATCGATTGTTGCTGATAGATCCCGATAACTCCCGTTGGTGCGGCGTTCATGGTATTTCTGTAGTGTGACCCGTCATGTGCTGCCGATCGACCGCTTTGTGATCGAGGCGCCCCCTTCCCTAAGCTTTGATGACTATAAACAAAATTCTGGCGGTAAGTTGGAATGTAAACAAAACCGTTTCATCATTGTTAATCCTTGACTTTCTTCCCAGCAGCATCATTTGGCGTGCCTTGCGGTACTGCTGTACCGCCCCTCCCCTTTCCTCGGGAGTATGTGGGTTCCTTGGAGGTAGTTGTTGAGACAGGATTCTGGTTCGCTCGTGGTCCGTTTCCGTTGACTCTCGCCTTGGCCTGACGCTAGAACGGTTGTTGGATTCGTAATCTGCGCCCGTTGACTCTCGCCCTGTCCTGACGCTAGAACGGTTGCCGAGCCTAGTCCGTTCTCAGGTGCTGCCATTCTCAACGTCCCGCCGTTTGTGAACTTACTTTTCCCTGGTGGTGGTTGTCAAGGCAATATTCTGGTCCGCTCGCGGTCCGCACCCGCTGACTTTCGCCTCGGCCTGACGCTAGAACGGCTGCCGAACCTCGTCCGTTATCAGGTGTTGTCGCTCTCCTGCCTGCCTTCCCCGTTTTCTTCCGATGGACGATCCACGTTCTCGTCATTATTGTCCTCCCTATCCTGCTGTTTTAGGTCGCTGATGTGTACCGCGCGATCCTTTTTGTTCTTCCGGTGGCGAATCTTACATATCACTGGCGATATGAAATCAACAATTTGGTACGGCCCATCGAACCTCGGAGCTAGTTTGGCCGCAAACCCTTCAGCTGCTTTTGATAAATGGTGCTATTTGGCCCACACCACTTCACCAATCCTCGGCTTCCCCTGTCTTCTCCGTAGGTTGTAATGCCTCGCTTGGTCCAGGTTCCTCCGCACAATCTCGAAGATCTCTTTCATCTTCTCAGCGTTTTCTTCCGGTGACTCTGGTTGCCTTCCTGTACCTAGCGTTTCTCTGTCATAGAGTGCGTTCGGTAATCTTGGCTCGCGGCCCTGTGTCAAAAATGCCGGTGAGTAGCCTGTGGAATCTGACACACTGGAATTCACAGCCAGCATGATTTCAGGCCATCTTTTCATCCTAATTCCTCTGGTTCTGTCCGGCAAACTGTGCTATCATTGTCTTCACAGTGCGGTTGGCTCTCTCCGTCGGATTCTCCTGCTGGGTGTACGTTGCCGTAAACTGCTGTTTTACCCCCATGTCGTTGAGGAACTTCTTGAAAGCCCGGCTCGTAAACTGCACGCCGTTGTCCGTAATCACCACCTTCGGTACTCCAAATCGTGAGACTATGCGTTCCCTGAACGCTTTCTGCAATGTTTCCGCTGTGGCTGTTCGCAGGCACCAATTTCGTCCACTTTGAAAACCTGTCGATCAGCACCAACAACATATTGTTTCCATGCTTCGATCTTGGTAGTGGTCCGACGAAATCGACGCACACTGTCGCTCAGGGCTCTTCCGGGATCTGTGTCAACATCTTTCCCGCCGCCTGCCGCTGATTCGGTTTGAACCTTGCGCAGTCCTCGCATTTTCGAGCGTAGGCCTTGCATCTCTCTGCATTCCTGTCCAATAGTACCGGGCTGCAAGCCGCGCAATCGTCTTCCGACTGCCTACATTACCGGCTGCCGGGGAATCGTGGTTTTCGCGCAGAACCGTTTCCCTCAGCTGCCGCGGAACACATAGCTTCCAGGTCCCTACATCTTCGTTTCCTGCTCTGTGCGGAATCTACCTGTAAAGGGTGCTACCCTCCCATACGTAGTCTGTGAACTTTTGAGGGTGCGCTTTTATCTTCTCTCGCATTTCCGTGATCCAGCTGCATTTTGACTCGGCCTCTGGGTCCTGCGTTGTTCTCAGCATTTCGGATTCTGCTGAAACCAACTCTGGCAGTGGCTGCCTCGATAATGCATCTGCTACCCCGTTCAACTGGCCTTTCCAATATTAGACTTCGAAGTCTGCTGCAGCTCCAACGCCCATCTGGCTATTCTTCCCGAAGGGCTTTCTATGTTGTTCAGCCACTTCAGTGCCATATGATCCGTCACTACCTTAAAGTGGCCCTCCAGGTATGGCTTTAGCTTCCAAATAGCCCACACAATTGCCAAGCACTCCTTCTCTGTTGTTGAGTAGTTTTTCTCGGCACCGTTTAGGGTCCGGCTGGAGTATAAAATGACTGTGTGAGGATCGCGCCAATCCCGTAGTCACTGGCGTCCGTTTGCAGGATGAACATTTTTCCGAAGTCGGGGCACGCCAAGACTGGGTCGGTAACCAAACTGGCCTTTACCTCCTCGAAGGCTTGCTGGTGGTCCTGTGACCATGTCCACTTGGTACCCTTCCGGAGGAGGTCATTGAGTGGCCTTAGAATGCGCGCGAAGTCGGGCACGAGACGTCGGTATTGCCTCAGCTCGCGGACTGATGACGGTGGTTCTAGCTGGGCTATGGCCGCTACCTTCTCTGGGTCCGTGCCTATCCCTTGGCTTGTGACGCGGTGCCCTATTTACAGTAGTTCTGGCTTGAAGAACTGGCATTTCTCCGGGTTTATTCTTAGGTTCGCGTTCTTCAACCGACGGAACACTTCCCTGAGGTTTCTTTTGTGTTCCTCTAGGGTGCGGCCAATCACGATGATGTCATCTTAATACGCAAATGCATGTGGCGACATTTCCGGTCCTGATCACCTGATCCAGGGCCCGTTGAAATGTGGCCGACGCGGAGTGTAATCCAAACGGAATCACTCTCCGTTGGAACAGCCCTTTTTCTGGGACCGTGAAAGCCGTGAAGCCCCGGCTTGACTATTCCAATGGTATTTGCCAATTCCCATCCTTGAGGTCCAGACTGCTTATGAAGCGCGCCTCCCTTAATTGGTCGAGGATGTAGTTTCTCCGTGGCATCGGGTAGGCATCCTTTATGGATTTCGCGTTTATCTGCCTGAAGTCCACGCATAGTCTCCATTTTTCTGTTTTCTTCTTCACTATGACTATGGGTGAGCTGTACGAGCTCCTTGAATGCTCTATCATTCCCATCTCCAGAAGTTCGTCCACCTTTGCATTAATCTCCCCTTGAATCTTTGGATTATTGGGGTAGTATCTCTGCTTAATTGGTTTATCATCCTTCATGGTTATCGTGTGCTCGGCTATACTAGATGTTCCGGTCATGGAGTGAAATTCCGCGAGCTCTGTTTCCAGGAATTTATTCATGTCATACTCTTCGCCGTCCTTTTGGACTACTGCGACCGACAACTTCTCTCCGAGCCACCCGTTGTGTCTGCCTCTGGCCGGTATTCGTGTCCACCGCACCTGTGACAAGCTTCTTGCGGATTGGCAACATGGGTTTTTGTTTTGACCCGAGTTGGCCCCAAGAGTCACTCCAGTGTGTCTCTGGGTGGTGATTGGCGGCCTTCATAGGGTTGTGTTTTGTCACCTAGACTGCACCGGGGTATATTGCGCCCACTGTTCCTGGGTCTGCGTACCTATATCTCCTGAGTCCTCACACCTTCTACACGTGACGTGTTTTGCGGCCCTGTGCAATTCCTCGTACTCATTTGCCAGGATCATGAGTGCCTCTAGGTCGTCCACGTGGTAGGATCTCAACGCTATTCGGAGGTCTGGCGTGCAATTCTCCTAAATGAGCTCCATCGTTTCCTTTTTCCCATACCCAAGGGGTCTTAATAGGGTCTGCATCTCGACCATGTAATCCTTGAATACTTCCCTAAACCCTTGCTTCCTTTGTTTCACCTTGTCCGTGAGTTTCGTAAAGTATCCCCTGGGCAGGAAATACGTTTGGAAACTATCTATAAATTTGGTCCAAGTTCTCCAGTGTTTGTTGTTTGATATCTACCATTTCAGAGCCTTTCCCTGCATTAATTTCGGGTATGGCTCGGGGAATCATGTTCAGGTCCAAACTGTACGTGTTTGTTTTCCAGGAATTCGAGAGGTTTTTCTTCTCCGTCAAAGCGAAAAGACCATTCCTTTACTTGTTTCGCTACTTTTGCATAGTCCGGCTGGCTGGGCCTGGGCCTTTCTGGACTTGGCCTCCTTTCCCTGCTCGTCTCTCTCCGTTGACCTTATCGAAACATCTCCTCTATGTTCAGACTTGCGATTAAGTCTTCACCCTCGGGGCTCGTAAGCTTTACGCTTGGACCTGGTCTGTCTGGATATGCTACCTCCAACTCTGTCCAGACAGCTGCAAGCTTCGGGTCGTTCTCCGTCGATGCGTAGTACTCCGCTAGGGCCTTTCGCATGTCCTCTGTCCTTCCGGACAGCAATATGCGCAACCTCTGTGCGACATATGCGAAATCTTCCTTTTTAAGACGGTAGATCCAACTTCTACCCATACTGCTTCATTTGTGTATACTGCCGGGATAATCACGTTATTTGGGCGCCGGATGTAACGAACTGATGTTGTTTGTCTGCTCGCTACGGAATACGTGCGGCTAGCTCAGTAGATTTTATGCGTTCGTCCCACCAAATTTATAATATAACGTGTTCACCCGGTTACCAGTGATAACACTTGCAGATTTGTCTCTTGGGTCTTTATTCGTACTTAGTTTTACAATGCAATCTGATTATACAGACGTCTTTGCTCTCCCGTCGAAGTGCGTAGTGACTTGTCCAGCGGCCTCGTTCCTCTGTCTCGCCGCTCTCGTCTTCCTGAGTGGCGCGGACCTACGTTGTTGGGCGCTCGTCACTTGGGCTGAGAATTGTTGTCGTACGCAGACTCACGGAAGCTAACGGCTGCGATCCCCAAGGCAAACGACTGTGGAACAGCAACACGCCAACACCACGCGGTCTCCTACACAGTCCACCCGGTCTACACCACAATCCCTGCCGCTTTTCCGGTACCCTCCTTGGTTTGGCCACCGGGCTACCCGTGCTTCGTCGTATCGGAACTCAGCTACCTGCGTTTCAATTCGGAGACTTTCCTTGTCCGAATACCATGGCTGTAGCTCCTCTGCTGACTTCGTTCTTCACGCTGTTGTCTGGTATACTTGTACTCCTTGACTGTC
This sequence comes from Drosophila teissieri, assembly GCF_016746235.2. Lineage (NCBI taxonomy): Eukaryota > Metazoa > Arthropoda > Insecta > Diptera > Drosophilidae > Drosophila > Drosophila teissieri. The sequence continues at coordinate 840,845 of NC_053032.1, forward strand.
CAGCTTCCAGCGTTCGGCCCGCTTATATAGGCCTTCTTTAACGGTTCATCTCTCTGGTCTCCAGTCTCCGGATCCAAAATCCACGATTTTACCGTTGGCCCGGTCCAAAGTCCAGCCTGTACCGTTACTCTCCTTCTAACCTTCTGACTTCAGGCTCAGAGTCTCCAAACTCTCTTTCTCCAGGCTCAGAGTCTCTAAACTCTCTTCTCTCAGAGTCTCCAAACTCTTTTTCTCCAGTTCAGCACTGCCGTTACTACGCGTTGATTTGTTGCGTAACTGGCAACGGCAGGCCCTCCTCATGCGATCACTATCCGCACTTGTGCGGAGTTTTAACTCCTCACAGGGTGTTTCTTCGCCACTAGGTGTAGAGAGATGCTCCTTGGACACTAGGTGGGGCACTCCTATGGGAGCGCGTTGATCAAGTTATTCCTATGGCACGAGAAGGTACTCCCAGGGACACTTGTTTTATGTACGCGCCCCAAAGGGCTCCTGCTTAGCTATTGCTTGCTTTGTCTTGCCTGAGAGGGAACAAAAAATGGATTAGAACTTGGGAAAAAGCGTAAACTTAGCACACATTGCATACCTGGCCGATCTTTGAACCGCAAAGAAAATAAAAAGATGAAAGGGAAAGAGAAAAAAGGGGGGAACAGTTTGCTCTTGTTAAAGTCGCAGCTGTTCAAAGGCCAAATCCGCTAACGGCCTTTTTTATTTTGCAGCCTCACACAGTGGTGTGATTAATAGTTTTATTTTATTGCCTGAGTTTGCTATTTCCTTTGTTTGTTATTTTCCTTTCGTTTCCTTTTTTATCTACCTATATATATAAAAAATTGAGAACAAGTTTGGTGAATGATTACAACTCCAGAACGCATGAGCCGATTTCAACGGTTTTGCATTCGTTGGAAAGGTCTCGGGCTCCGCTAGGACAAGAGCAAAATTCTGGAAAAAGTCAAAAGAAAAGCGGGAAAACCGCTATTTACATGCAGCGCCATTTTTCTTCTCTGCTCAATTCGTTTTATTTAATTTATGAGACAAACTTTATTTGGTTCATAAATAAATTGTAAATTGTAACAAATGCCTGCTTGTTATACCCGTTACTCGTAGAGTAAAAGGGTATACTAGATTCGTTGAAAAGTATGTAACAGGCAGAAGGAAGCGTTTCCGACCATATAAAGTATATATATTCTTGATCAGGATCAATAGCCGAGTCGATCTGACCATGTCCGTCTGTCCGTCCGTCTGTCTGTCCGTCTGTCTGTCCGTCTGTCTGTCCGTCTGTCCGTCTGTCTGTCCGTCCGTATGAACGTCGAGATCTCAGGAACTATAAAAGCTAGAAAGTTGAGAATAAGCATACAGACTCCAGAGACATAGACGCAGCGGAAGTTTGTCGATTCATGTTGCCACGCCCACTCCAAAGCCCACAAACCGCCCAAAACTGCCACGCCCACACTTTTGAAAAATATTTTGATATTTTTTCATTTTCTTATTAGTATTGTAAATTTCTATTGATCTGCAGAAAAACTTTTTGCCACGCCCACCCTAACGCCCGCAAACCGCCCAAAACTGCCACGCCCATACCTTTGAAAAATGTTGTGCATTTTTTTCACATTTTTGTTCGTCTTGTAAATTTAACTCTCTATACCAAAAAACTTTTTGCCACGCCCACTCTAATGCCCACAAACCGCCAAAAACGGTGGTTGCAATTTCTCTTCGCACTTTTACCAGCTGAGTAACGGGTATCAGATAGTCGGGGAACCCGACTATAGCGTTCTATCTTGTTTTTGAGGTGGTAAGTTGAACTGTGTTAATTATGTGTACCGTGCATTTGAGGTTAAACTCACCACTTCCACCTTCGACTTCCACATCCTCCTTCTTCTTCATCAAATAGAAGATACACGAGCCGAACGCAATAAAGCAAGAAGACTAAAGCATCAACAATCACGCAGGTTTTCAGAAAAAGGAGGAGGAGGAAGACGAAGAAGAAAAAGGTTGAGGAAGAAGAAACAGGATGAAACAAATGGCATGTGCTGTGCTAACGGCAAAGTAAATTTAACTCTCTATACCAAAAAACTTTTTGCCACGCCCACTCTAACGCCCACAAACCGCCAAAAACGGTGGTTGTAATTTCTCTTCGCACTTTTACCAGCTGAGTAACGGGTATCAGATAGTCGGGGAACCCGACTATAGCGTTCTATCTTGTTTTTGAGGTGGTAAGTTGAACTGTGTTAATTATGTGTACCGTGCATTTGAGGTTAAACTCACCACTTCCACCTTCGACTTCCACATCCTCCTTCTTCTTCATCAAATAGAAGATACACGAGCCGAACGCAATAAAGCAAGAAGACTAAAGCATCAACAATCACGCAGGTTTTCAGAAAAAGGAGGAGGAGGAAGACGAAGAAGAAAAAGGTTGAGGAAGAAGAAAGAGGATGAAACAAATGGCATGTGCTGTGCTAACGGCAAAGTGAAATTGCCAACATTTGAATCTCCACCAGATCCACTACGTTCGCTGATTTTTGAAATGGTATCAACGTCGACCCATTTTTATACCCGTTACTCGTAGAGTAAAAGGGTATACTAGATTCGTTGAAAAGTATGTAACAGGCAGAAGGAAGCGTTTCCGACCATATAAAGTATATATATTCTTGATCAGGATCAATAGCCGAGTCGATATGGCCATGTCCGTCTGTCCGTATGAACGTCGAGATCTCAGGAACTACAAAAGGTAGAAAGTTGAGTCTAAGCATACCGACTTCAGAGACATAGACGCAGCGCAAGTTTGTCGATTCATGTTGCCACGCCCACTCTAACGCCCACAAACCGCCCAAAACTGCCACGCCCACACTTTTAAAAAATGTTTTGATATTTTTCCATTTTTGTATTAGTCATGTAAATTTCTAACGATTTGCCAAAAAACTTTTTGCCACGCCCACTCTAACGCCTACAAACTGCCCAAAGCTGCCACGCCCACACTTTTGAAAAATGTTTTGATATTTTTTCATTTTTGTATAAGTCTTGTAAATTTCTATCGATTTGCCAAAAAACTTTTTGCCACGCCCACGCTAACGCCCACAAACCGCCAAAAAACTGTCAGTGTTAAAGACTCTCCTTCGCACTTCCACTAACTAGCTGAGTAACGGGTATCAGATAGTCGGGGAACTCGACTATAGCGTTCTCTCTTGTTTGTCTTATATTCAAGAATACAATGCATCATTTCAAATGACTTCTTTTGGTGCGACAAAAATTGTAAGAGACAATTTTATGCCGACGTTCAAGGTGATTAGTTCTTCTTCCTTCTTCTTCTTCATCCTCCTTCTTCTTCTTCATCCTCCTTCTTCCTTCTTCTTTCTCCTCCTTCTTCTTCTTCCTTCTGCGTCTTACATATTACAGATTCAGGGTCATTATTACAATATCCTAATACCGCGTATTCCATTGATACCAGACATGCCGTTTGAATTTAAGCGACTGCAATTCCCAGTGCGTTTATCATTTGCCATGTCCATCAATAAGGCACAAGGACAAACGCTTCAAGTATGCGGGTTGAATTTGGAAGAGCCGTGTTTTTCTCATGGGCAGCTATACGTAGCCTGTTCAAGAGTTGGCATTCCAAACTCTTTATTTGTATTCGCTCCAAATGGACAAGTTTATCCAAATGTTTTGTATTGAAAATAACAATTTTCAAATAAAATAAATGACTTTCATATAACAAATTCTAGGAATTTTTCATTGAATTTTAAGACTGAATGCGGCGAAGCGCATAGGGCCCACTAGTATATATATATATTTGGTTAGGAATTTTTCCCTTCACGTGGTTGCAAAAATTTCCTAATTGCGAGACGTCTCTTCTCTTTGGCACTATGAAGTGAAAAGATCGTACCGAACAATTTTGAGGCTAGAACACTGGTAGACTGTGGTCACTGTTCCGTCAGATGATATCGAACAGCAACTCAAGATCAGCTGATTCATTTTTGTTTTATCCTACTAAGGCGAAGACAGTCTTTTATCTGATCTCACAACCTCTTATCCGATGCAATAACTTGCGATTTAAAACAATTTTTTTTTTACAAAACTGTTCCTTACTTTCGGATACTTGAATAATTCAAAAATGGGCTGCATTGTTTTAGCTGGTTTCCAAAAAAAAAGTATCTTCAGGCGCCGCAACAAAGCCCACCCGGTTGAATCTGACTAGGGTATAGTCAGTATAGGTATCCAAGATACCCTAGACAGATACCCCCTAAAACACTATCACTGTCGAATATCCTTGGCGTGATAATTATCCAGCGGTCGGCCTTGCATGTCTTTTAGCTACTACAAGCCGCATTTCCGGACCAAATTTAGCGCTGTAAAATTGCGTCTGAACCATTTCAGACCATCATTGTGATTATGAGCATTTTGCATACACTTTTTAGCTTCAGCTCGAACTATCTCGAATGAGTCCGGCCGATCGAACACTAATAAACGGTCTTCTAGCACGTTGAGTTTCCTCAAAAGAGAGTAAGTGTTGCCAAAGGTCACCATATGCTGACCGAAAATCATAAAATACGGAGTCGTACCTATACTCGAGTGTTTCGAGGAACGCAAAGAGCAACAAATTTTTTTCAAATTTTCGTTCCAGTTTTTTTGGTCGGGATGCACATATGCTCGAATGGCTGAAAGCACAGATCGATTCACTCGCTCGGAGGTATTCGGTTGAGGTGAATGAACGACCGTCAACGTATGTGTTGTATCATATCGCTTCATGAGCTTTTGAAACGCCTCGGACCGGAACTGCGAACCGTTATCCGAAATCACTGTTTCCGGCACGCCAAATGTCATAAAAGGCTCGCCTTCAAAGTACTTTATCACAACTTCGGCTTTAATTTTTTGCACGGGCTTTAAAAAAACAAACTTTGTAAAATGGTCTAAAACAACGGAAATGCCGATATTCCCACTTCTTGAGCGCAGATAGGGGCCGAGAAAATCAACGAATAGGCACTGCAAAACTCGATAAGTTTCAACAGCTTTTCCCATAGGTGGTCGCAACACATGATTGGGAGTCTTGGTTGATTTGCAGACCTGACAAGCATTAATATATGCCTTAATATCGTAAAGTAAATTAGCCCAAAAGTAATATCGTCTCACTCGCTCAATAGTTTTGTTTATGCCTCCGTGATATGCCATAGGACTATTATGTTCTCGTGATATTACTAGTGATACCAATTCTTTGGAGACCCAAAGCTGCCACGCATATTCATTGTGTGTTCGCTCGGCCTTTAGGTCGGGAAAGTTGGCGTTGTTGGCTTGCACTTTACTGACCCACTCCTTATATTCGGTGGATTTGAAGTGCTCATAATTAAGGTCAATAAGCAAACCTTCTTCGATATCAATTGCTGCCACTTCGTCTTCATTTACTCGCGACAAAAAATCTGGCACAACGTTAAGCGAACCTTTTCTGTACTTAATCTCGAATTTAAATCTTTGCAGAGCTAAAGCCCACCGAGCCAAACGAGAATTGAGGTTGTGGTTGGACATTACCCATTTTAAAGATGCGTGAGCTCTGATATGTTTTAGAGCTTCAATTGCTGCTAGACGTTCTTGCTCAGTGACAGTATAATTTCGCTCCGATTTGTTGAGCTTCTTAGAAATAAAGGCTACTGGTCTCTCATCTCCCTCTTCCGAAGTTTGAGTTAACACTGCTCCTTCTCCAGTTTTGCTTGCGTCGCAATGTGAAATCGAGGCAACACAATACGGGAGCCTTAGTGAGGTAAGATTTTAGTTCTTCGAATGCTTTTATAGCAGTCTCAGTAAGAGAAGATCTTCTATTGGTGGTCATGATTTCGGTCAAAGGGGAAGCCAGAGTTGCACAGTTAGGTAACTTGCGGTACCACCCACACATTCCCATTAATCTTCTTAAACTGCGAAGAGTTTAAGGAATAGGAAATTTCGTGATAGCCGACACCTTCTCAGGACCTGCGCGAATTCCACCCTCTCCAATAATGTGACCTAAATAACTTACACGACGCATGCAGAAATGACTTTTGCCAATATTGATTGAAGCGCAATCTCTCTGAGGACTTCAATATGCCCCTCAAAACTGCAAGGAACTACGATAAACCTCCTATAACGTCAAAGCTCAACATCCTGTCAATTTCGGCGTACATTTCCATCTCTACAGCTGGAGAAACCGGAAAATGTCTTGTTTAGCGTTGCCTCTGTCGATTGAATCTATTATCAGGTTAGTTTTTCCTAACCCTTCTTCAGCAAATGAGGGAAAACACCTGATCATAAGATTTAGCTTCGACTGTTGATCTTGTGTTAAAGCGTGTTCTTTGACCTCAGGATTTGGAATGTTTTTCTCTTTGGAATTCAACTCGGCTATTTCTAGTTCTTTGGAGAATATCCTAAAAAGCCTCCAAAAATCCATGCCAAGATACAGTTCCTGTTGCAACGATGGGACTATGTATAAGTCCAGAGACTTTTCTTCGGATCGATATCCTACATTTAATTTAAATTTTCCTATTATACGCTGTGACCTGCCATCAGCCATAGAAGCAGTTGCTTTTATAGACTTGTAAACCACGTCTCCGTTGAGGACTTCCGCGGTCAAAGTAACTCATATGCAGCTTATTGACGCTCCTGAGCCTAGCAGTCCATACACCGTTCAATTCAGCAGCCGAATTGGAAAATAAAGACGAGGATCTGTAGGTGAGGCGGGAATTGCGCAAATGTGGCTTAATGCAATCTGGCACTCTTTAACGCGTTTTTTTTTGCTATTCCTTTGGTATTCCTCTCGGGAACTTAGGGCTTATACGAGAGCCTATTTCTCGTATTTGTTTCGGTAATCGTTTTTAAGTTTTTCGACCGATCTGGTGATTGGCCAGATGCGGCTTATCCCAGTGGTGGGGCTGCCACCTAACGACATCGGGGAGTGGCGAACAATCTGGTAACGCGTCAGGCCCTGCTGGGTGTGGTTGCTGTTCGCAGAACACAGGGTGCGCTTGATAACTATGTGGGGGGACCCCGCTTTACTCCATATTGCGTGAAGAGGGGGTGAGGCGGTGGGGCAAGAGGAAGTTGCCGAAGAATGTTGCATTAGGCATTTTGGATGGTTTTGCTTTCTAAAAACTAGAAAAGTCATTTTTTGGTAGGAAAGATGTGTGGCCATGCTCCCGTCATGGGTGGGGTTTGAACCCACGACCACGTGTTTGACAGGTAGTTGCGCTATTCACTACACTACGAGGCCCTCACCTTTACCGCGTTTATAAAAGCTTTTTATCCAAATGCAACTTCTAAACGGCGAACGCCGTAATAAGGAAGTAGAAACACTTTCGAGAGAATACATATCCGGTAAATTGCCAATTTTCCCATGAAGGAGAGTTGAGTGTGCTGATGTATCTCAAAGTACATCGATCCTTAATCTATCATCGTTCCGTGATTGCGCTGCGCACTCAAAGCCTTCGGTTTGGGTGGGGAATTCTGCGTGCGGCCTTTTCAGTTTTTTGAATACCTACTGCAGTCTGCCTTGTAGGTGTTGTTTGCACCACACCCGTAACAAAAGACACGTCTTTAAGCTAAACAATCCTGATACCTATGTCCGTCTTGGTTGCAGTTCCAACAAATTAAAGTAAACGTTTCTACTTCGATTACACGTGTCTGAATCCGATTCTTCTTCTTCTTCTGTGTTTTCCTTTAAAAGTTCAGAAACTTCTCGTCGATAAGTTGTCCCTTTAACATGTCCTTGCAAACGCTTCACATCTTCTAAAAAGATCTCTCGTCTTCGACAAATGTCTCTCAATTCTGATACCGTTTTTATTTCAATGTTTAATAATTCATGCCTTATCTCGGGTCGCAGATTGGTTTTGAGAAGACGTACTATTTTCGGCGGTGACAAAGGATTCTCCAGTTGGTCTAACAGCACAGATATGCTATCAAAGAAGTAGTCTGCTTCATCCCTTTCCTGACGAAATTGCAATCTCAAAGCTACACACAACTGATTTCATTGGATCTCATTTACCGACTTGTGATAACGCCAATAAAATTCATTGGCATTGCCTTCAAAGAGAACACTGGCGTTTTTACATAACACAGACAAATTTCCCTCCAATGTCTGTACTTACCGTACTTACCGTGCTTCTACTCTGTATATAAAATTATCGACTGATAAAAAGCCTGTTCCCGAAAACTTTAGTTTCCATCCGTTAAGAATATGGACAACTTTGTCGGGACGATTTAGCAGATCGGTATTGTGGGATCTATTCGAAAAGAGCGATCCCGCGTTTTGGATTTGTCGGTGTTCTATTCCTGAGACGGAACCTACTTCATGTGAAGAGTTTTCTATCGGGGTTTGTGCTCGTGTACTATTTGAATTCGACTGAGGAGGTGAAATCATGAGTCTTTGCATGGTGTCCATGACTGAATTCTGTATAAGTTGACTCATTTTCTCAGACAGACTTGTTAGACGCCTGCGCTTCATTGTAATTAAAGCGATAGCATTCATGGCCTCACCAGGATTTATGGCAGTTTCGATTGTAGGCAAACAGACGGCATTACATCTTGGACATTTGTTGTCACTTTTAAAATGCGCTGCAAAACATTTCCTATGAAAATTGTGAATGCACGATGTTTTATAGATTTCAGCAACTGAATTAATATATATTTCACATAATGAACGCACTAACATTGACTGTGCGTCAGCACCAGTTTTCTCGGGAAATCGAAAAATAAATTGTTTAAAATAAAATTAACAGAGGTATTTCTCAAAAATCAATTTACTATCAACAGTAATTTAACGTTTTCTTTAATGCTGTTAATTATTAACGATAAAATTGTATATAAAAATTGAACTCTATGCATGACGTTTCGCGCAATGTAGGAGGATTTAATTACCATATATTTTCTTTACCGAGAAATTTTATAGAAAAGACAAAAGACTTCGACCTACGTTCTATTTCTTTGATCGAATTAGGGAAATAGTTATGAATGCGCGGACAGTGGACTTTCGTAAACGTACCCATTTGTATTCCAGCTTGCTACATAACTAAGACAGGCTTAAAAAAAAACAAGAGAGAACGCTATAGTCGAGTTCCCCGACTATCTGATACCCGTTACTCAGATGGTGAAAGTGCGCAGGACACACAACACTCACAGTTTTTGCGGTTTGTGGGCGTTAAAGTGGGCGTGACAAAAAGTTTTTTGGCAAATCGATAGAATTTTACAAGACTAATACAAAAATGAAAAAATATCAAAACATTTTTCAAAAGTGTGGGCGTGGCAGCTTATGGCGGTTTGTGGGCGTTAGGGTGGGCGTGGCAAATATTTTTTTGGCAAACCGATAGAAATTAAGGAGACTAACACAAAAATGAAAAAATATCGAAACATTTTTCAAAAGTGTGGGCGTGGCAGTTTTAGGCGGTTTGAGGGCGTTAGAGTGGGCGTGGCAACATGAATCGACAAACTTGCGCTGCTTCTATGTCTCTGGAGTCTGCATGCTGAATCTCAACTTTATAGCGTTTGTAGTGAGATCTCGACGTTCATACGGACGGACAGACGGACAGACGGACGGACAGACGGACATGGCCAGATCGACTCGGCTATTGATCCGGATCAAGAATATATATACTTTATATGGTCGGAAACGCTTCCTTCTGCCTGTTACATACTTTTCAACGAATCTAGTATACCCTTTTACTCTACGAGTAACGGGTATAAAAATTGAACGCGGATAGAGCAATCCTTGCAAACAATACAATTATGTTCCAGCGCTCGAATTTTCAATCTTTTAATTCAAGTAAGGGGCAGATTCACTAACAATTTGTGTGGTATCTCAATTGGGACAAAATGTCAACCAGAGTTTGACTTTCTATTCTATTTCCGCTAATTGAATGATACCTGACCACCAAAGCATGGTAGAGTAAATTTTTGCCTTAAACATTTTAACTAAATGCTGCTCTTACTGTATTCCAACGCAAAAGAGAATAATTAAGCAAAAATTTTAAATCGGGAATTAAAACCTGAAAAAAAAAAAAAAGTATACGAAAGAATATTTTTGAATCTTTTATTAATGAGTTCCAATGAATAAGTACTTTATTCAATGAGGCCCATACGTTGGGCACCACTTTTCTTTATAATAATAATAAGTTAACAGTTAATACTGTAACGTGCAACGTTACACGTTTTGTCGGACGATCTGAGCTTGCGGGGCACGTTTTATTTTCCGGCTTCTAGCTCGTCGGCTTTGGGGGTGGTGGTCTTGATTGGCCAGATCGTATTCCCGCTACACTAACTTATTATTATCAAGAAAAGTAATAACCGTGCTGCGACATTCAGAAAGCTAGTAAAGAAGAGCTTCACAATTGATTCAAAAAATAGAAGAGACAGTGTTAAGGATCGAAAAACGGAAAATATAATGGCAAATGCGAAACCACAGGTGTTGTTGTGGTCGCATGTGCCCACCCTACCTATGGTCACCCACCTGAGAGCATAGCTTTGGTGACCCCTTTGTCCCCTACAACTGCGGAATCATTAGCATGAGTTCAATTGCTAGAAACTTCTCATCCCAGATTCGGTGCAGTGTAGGAGCACAAGGAATCATCCATCAGAGTAGGGCTACGGAATAGAGGACACACCTAAAAAAAATTCTAAAATTGGGAGCAAGATATATGGCGAGTAAGAAAAATGTACTATATGCATTTGTAATATGTAGATGTTTTCATTAATGTGGCATTAAAATTTATACATGGGCGTGCGTATAACAAAAATTAATTCATTCTATATGTAGGGAGTATGTAAAATGACTAAAGAGTTTCGCTTGCATAGCATGCAAGACTAGGTTTAAAAACAAATATAATAAAAAAAAATTTTCAATATAAAAGTGTTAGTTGCTAGCCATATGCTGCTAAACCTCGAACAGATCAAGATAGAGCTTCATATCATTGCATTAATTATATCTTTTCATTTTTTTCTTTGCTTTAAGATACATTCATATACATTTTAATTTGGTAGTTCATGTGGTTTTATAAAGAAATAAAAATGTATAAGTGAATTATGCAAGTTATCCAACCCGTAAACATAGCACTCTATCCCAGTTTATAAACAAATTTTAAATTTCAATCTAGGCGGCATTTCCTTTGTTTTTATTCTGTCATTGCCTTTGCCAGCGCTTAGCTACCCGCTAAGATAAATAATCAAACTCCAAAAAAATACAGCTTCCGCTTGGAGACCAAACCATGGTAAACTTATTGCGCTTCAATCAAACTGCATCGGTCAGCATAATTGACTTTCACAATGCAAAGAAATAATTTCAGCATCAAGCTTTTATTCTAAACATAATTGAAAGTTCAAGAAGTTTTCCAAAGAAAAGCTTCTGGCCGAGGTTGATTGGATCAGGATTTAGAATCTAAAAGTCAGTCTCTTTCGGGATCGGATTGAGAACGATCGAAGATAAAATCTGATAATAGTGTCTTGTAATATTGTTTAAGTGAAAAAGTTTATCACCAATAAATTTATTAAAATGGAAATTGGAAAATTATTAATTGGAAATTAATTAATGCAATAATCCAATTAACAAGTTAAAAAAAAAAGGGTGGACTGAATACTTAATACAAATTACAAGATCACGATACTAAACAGAACTCAACAAAAACAGAACTCATCAACAAACTCAAGTGAAACCAAACTAAAAACTATAACCAAAATATTCCAAAAATATAATAAAAAATCAACACGAAGAAGAAAGGAAGAGCAGAGAGCCATCCCCCGCCACAGCTGATTACAAAAATTTTTTAAGGAAGACCCCAACAGAAAATAATCAGGACAACTAAACTGAAGGCAGAATACAACAAAAAGTATCGTGAGCAGAATAAAATAATATTAAGTCTTTAAAAAAATTAATAAAACAAGATCAGGATATAAGGAATACTATAAAGTCTAAAAAAATTTAAAATCTTTTTAAACCATTAATATAAGAAAACAATCTGGAAAATGTAATAAAAAGTTTTGAAGATTTTAATTTAACAATGGCAACCGGAGGTTCAGCACCAATCCTCTCTGCGGGCGGGATATCTAACGCCAGCAATCTGACGATGGAATTAATTAACCGATTAATAAGTGTACAATTGAGTGAAGTGACCAGAAAAATTGAAGGAATAGAAGGGCAGATAATCGCAAGCAAAAATGTATTGGAAGATTATAAAATCCAAACAATCGACCCAACTATAAAATGTGAAACTACCCTACAGGTTGTTAAATCGTAACCAAAGTTCACAGGAGAAATAACCCAATATGTAGGCTGGAGAGAAGCGGCAGAAACTGCCATGTGTCTATACAAAATTCGAAGCGAACAATATTTTATCGCTTTAACAATTCTACGTAATAAAATCATGGGAGCAGCACATGATGCTCCAACTAACCATGGTACAGTTTTAAACTTTCAAGCAATTCTTTCCAGATTGGATTTTATTTATAACGATAAAAGACCAATCCACATTCTCGAATCAGAATTAAGCATCCTTAGGCAGGGACGTATGACCATTACAGAATTCTACAACGAGGTAAACAAGAAAAGGACATTACTGATAGATAAAACCATAATGACATATGGAAAAGACAGCGAAATAACCAAAGAAACAAATAAAACAATTAGGAGCAACGCCCTTAGAATTTTTATTTCTGGATTGAACGGTTCAATCTCAGAAACACTATTTTTACTAAACCCACCAGACTTCCCAAATGCTTTGGCAAAGTGTCAAGAATTAGAGTCTAACAACTTTCGTGCCCAATTTGCAAATAGGTATTTTGGATTTAGGAATGAAAATAATGGTCAGGGAAATAACTTAAGATTTAATACAGTAAATTCCAGACAGAATAATAATAATAATTACAGAATGAATAATAATTGGAATAACAACCAGAATAATAATTGGCCGCAAAACGGGATCTTTGGGCAAAATAATAATTGGAATTCAAATAACAATTCTAAGGTACAACTCCCACCAGAACCAATGGAAGTCGAAAGTTTCATAAAGTATCAAAATCGTCCGAATAATAATTACTATCGTCCGAGTAATAATTACAACAGGGGGTATAATAATAACAGACAGAATTATAATAATTTGGCACAAAGATATAATTATAATCAAAACCAAGCACAAAAAATTGAACCACAAATCCCATTAAAAAGGGAAGCAACTGGGACAGTAAGTCAACCAGCCCAGAAAGGTATGAGAATAAATAACATTGATGAGGATCATTTCTTAAATCAAAGTCCTACAGGGGAATGCCTCATATAACAAGAATAGACCGAAATACAAAAAAACAACTAAAAATATGAATTGACACAGAAGCCTCTTCTTGCTATATCAAAAAGGGAATTTATAAAAATAAAAAAAAATTACCAATTTACAAGAGAGTATCAACAGTTCATGGATACTCAATTATAAAATATTACCATATACTAACAATATTTGAACCGAAACATATATTTTATGAAATAGAAGGTTTAGAATCCGACATTAATTGGGTACAATCTATTAAGGAAAATTGGAGCTAAAATAGTTGTAGAAAAAGGTATTCTGGAATATAATGGAAAAAAGGAAAAACTAGAATGTTATAACAATGAAGAGAAAAACGATTTGTGTTTAATTGGAGAAAATAATTCCTTTTCATTAAAGGAATATATTATAAAAAAATACTTTAGCAATCAAATAGAATATAAAACTGAATCAGTTATTGCAGAAAGAAGTAATTATAGCTGGAGATCTTATAATCTCGAGCACGCCGACAATGGTAATTCCGTCAAATTACAATTGAAAAGTTTGGGATCGAAAAATCCTGAACATGCCGACGATTTTAATTCCGTCAAATTACAATTGAAAAGTTTGGGATCAAAAAATCCTGAACACGCCGACGATGTTATTTCCGTCAAATTACAATCGAAAAGCTTAGGATTAAAAAATCCTGATCACTCCGACGTTAAATTATCCGTCAACAATAAAACTAATAGTTCGGGATCCACAAATCCTGAACACGCCGTCGTTGTATTTTCCGACAAAGAAAAAATTCATAATCTAATAATAATTTCAAATCAATTAAAAGATTTCGAACGCTGACGCATTGAAAAGGAGCATTCTAAAATAAATATGCAAATCCCTTTTCGAACCGATATTCGAGGAGAAATAAATACTGACAATGACAGGGCAATTTATAGCAAACAATATCCTTATGCTATGCCAGTCTCAGATTTCGTTAATAATGATATCGATAGAATGTTAAAAGAACAAATAATAAGACCTTGTAGAAGCCCCTATAATTCACCAGTCTTAGTAGTACCCAAAAAGGGTCAAAACGAAGATGGAACTCTAAAACATCGACTAGTTATCGACTATAAAAAATTAAACGAAAGCACAATATCGGACAGATACCCGATGCAAGACCCGTCTGTAATACTATCTAACTTAGGAAAGTAAAAATATTTCTCAACAATTGATTTGGAATCAGGATTCAACCAAATTTTAATGAAAGAGATATTGAAAAAACTGGCTTTTCTATTAATAATGGGAAATTTGAATTCTTACGTATGCCATTTGGGTTAACAAACGCCCCTAGAATATTTCAAAGAGCAATGGACGATTTATTAAGAGAACAAGTCGGAAAAACTTGTCATGTTTATATGGATGACATAATAATCTTTTCAAATACAATTGAACAACACTATACTGATCTAATGCAAATAATTAATATTTTACAGCTAGCAACTAAGAAAATTTCTCTTGAAAAATCTAAATTCTTTAAATTAGAAACAGTATTTCTTGGTTATATTGTTTCTCACAATGTAATTAAAACGGGTCCTGAAAAAATTTCTACAATTATGAAGTATCCGATTCCAAAAAAAAATTAGAACTTCGAAGTTTCCTAGGACTCACTGTATATTACCGAACATTTGTCCGAAACTATGCAAACATTGGCAAGCCCTTAACCAAATATAATACTTAGGAGGAGATAAAAAAATTACAATACAGTTAGATGATCCAGCTGTAAAAGCTTTTAACGAACTTAAAGATAATTTAATAGCACAAGTGCAATTAGTCCAACCAGATTATAAAAAAAACAACAGACGCATCATATGTAGCTATCGGAGCGGTATTATCACAGGATAATAACCCAATTACTTTCATATCCAAAACTTTAAATAAAACCGAACAACTTTACGCCACAAATAAAAAAGAATTGTTAGCCATAGTTTGGGCTCTTAAAAATCTTAGAAATTATTTATATGGAGTAATCGGTATAGAAATACAAACAGACCATCAATCTTTATCTTTTACAATCTCGGATAAAAACCCGAACGTAGAAATGAAAAGATGGTATTCTTTCATAGAAAGTTTCACCCCAAAAATAATATATAAACCCGGAACCACAAATGTCGTCGCTGACGCATTATCTCGAATAAAATTAAATAATATTACAGACAGCGATATAGAACAATCAAGCTCAGATCAAAATACACAGCATTCTGCCGAAAGTAGTTTTGAAAATGTAATACAAGAGACCCGTAAACCGTTAAATAAGTATCAACAACCACTGTTATTAACAACGGGGAGGTATGCAATACATGAGTCATTGAGAGTTTTTGACAAGACACGACATATAGTCGAATATGATACGCCAGAAAATGTAATAACAATATTAAGAGAATATCTACCACCAAACATAACGGTAGGAATTCCACTTTAGAAGATCTTTATCATATTCAATTACCTTAAAAAAATTATTTTACTAACAAATTTCTTTTTACTAAAATATTTCTACTATATTTTCAAGACATGGAAAATAATGAAGATAAGGCGATTATAATAGAAGAAACACATTGTCGAGGAGGAAAATTACAAACAAATCAATAGATTATATTTTTGGCCAAATTTACTTACCAAATTAAGGGAATACATAAAAAATTGTACAATTTGTAACGAAAATAAATATAACAGGCATCCAACTAAAGAGGGAGAAAATTTACACATCGATATTTATTACGCGCAGAATCTTATTTTCTTAACTTGTATTGACGCGTATTCAAAATTCCTAATAGTAAAAGAAATTCAAAATAAAGTAAACATCAATTTAAATCCTTTGCACAAATATGTGGTTTAACTCTAAATTTCGCAGACCCCAGACACAGTACCTCGAACGGACAAGTTGAAAGGGCACATTAACATAATTAGCTCGTTGCATAAAGAAAGAATTTAATCTCATTGACTATTCTGAAATAATTATTAGAGCCGCAAAAGAATTCAATCAGAGTATTCATTCTACAACAAACCTAAAACCTTTTGATATTCTCTTTAATAAAATTGAACACAAAAACATTCCAAACATTCTAAAGAACACTTAGGAAAAAATGTTAGAAACACATAATGAAGGTCGTAAAGAAAAAAAAGATCATGTAAGACAAGTTGTTTATGAAAAGAAACATGGGAAAGGAAATAAGCTAAAAACATAATATAAAACAGATTGGTAAGGAAAACCTACCTAACAAAATAGTAATCAATAATAGAATATCAGAGTAGAATATTAAGTTTTAAAAAATATTATATTTCTTTTAAATTTACAGACAATGCATTTCTTGTTACTTCTAATGACATTCGTAATGATAGCCACTTCAGAAATAATTGATTACTCCAATCACGAAACATCAAAAAGGATGTTCTTACTTATGAATCCTATAGCGATTTATTCCACGACACCAATTTATGTTTTTATAAAGAAATAATAACTGTTGAATCACAAAACATAAAGAAAGACACTAACAAAAGATCACAGTGGGAAATCACATACGACTTAGAAGTTATTGAACTAATTTTATTACAGTTAATATCATCTACATAGATCCAAAAGGGGAAATAATGAATTAGGCACCATGCTGGAACTCCGGGTCATGATGACTTCGTCAAAATTCAAAATACAATCAATGACTTAATAGAAAATAATAACAAACAATTTATTATAAATTCATGTATAAAACATGTATTTATTGACCGAGATTTACCATTAAAAAAACATCGCCTAAAACTTTTAACATTTGACCTGCAAAATTTAATCGATACTATCACATTAGCTAAAATTTACTAAAATTTTAAACCTTGAAGAAATAAAAGAAATATTAAGTCACGAATTAAGACCTGTAATCATTGCAGACCTAATGGATATCTCTGTGTTTAAAATCGTATTACATAAAGAACTCTTAATAATTTATGTAAAATACCCTACCCTATAGTTTATAACAGATGCGAAATATACTATGCTAGAGCGATTTCCAAAGGCGATGGAAAACTAGTAATAAGCAATCACGTCGCAAAATGCGACATTACATATTATGAAATGTCTACATTTAAGACCGAACTTTTTAACAATTACTGTACTATAAGTAAGGAAAAAGACCTGTTTTACCAAATTATTAAATGGAGAAAAATCTACTTGTAGGAAAATAAGGGAACAAAATATGGAAATAGATATCATCCAGGACGGTGCCATTTTTATAAATGGTTACAATATTGTTAACAACTCCCACTTAAATGGGTCATTTCTAATAACATTTAACGGAACAACCACAATAAACAACATTTCATATACCAATTTAGAAAGTAAAATTCTTGAATACATAACCACAAACCATTTTACATATTATTAACTATCCGATTACATACTGTATAATGACTCGGAACTCTCTCTTGATAATATAAACATTTTAAATCCCTTCATTAAAATAAGTAATATCTTTTATATTATTAATTTTATTCATTTTGTATTTGATTACAATAGTAAAATTCAGATATTTTTTATTTGTAACCAAACAAAAACGGCCAGAACTAGAAAAACCAAATAATGAGGAAGTATTTTTAACAGAATTAAATGAACTTTTAAACGAAATTCGTAATTAAGCGGGACGCGTCATGTTAGAAAGGGGAGAGTTATCCAACCTGTAAATTAAATTTCAATCTAGGCGGCATTTCCTTTGTCTTTGTTTTTGTCATTGCCTTTGCCAGCGCTTAGCTACCCGCTAAGATAAATAATCAAAATAATCAAAAAAAAAAATACAGCTTCCGCTTGGAGACCATGGTCAACTTCTTGCGCTTCAATCAAACTGCATCGGTCAGCATAATTGAATTTCACAATGCAGAGAAATAATTTCGGCATCAAGCTTTTATTCTAAAATTAATTGAAAGTTCAAGAAGTTTTCCAAAGAAAATTGTTGGTTGAATGTTGAATTTTCAGGTGTTGTGACTAAATTTAACCTCACTCTAGAGAGTACGAAAATTTACTCACGCAAAAATTAAACAGAAAGCCAATCTTTATAAAATTGCCTGAGTTTTTGTACCAAACTCTTCCTTATTTTCGGATACTTGAATAATTCAAAAAGGTGCTGCATACTTCTTGCTGCTTTCCAAAAAAAAATTTATCTTTAGGCGCCGCTACAAAGTCAGCAAACTAATCACCTCACTTAGAAAATCGATTAAAATGACAGAGCTACATTTTCAGCAAAAATATTTATTGATTCTTTTTCTACAAATAATCTAAGTGCCATTCAGTTAGTAGATGTCATAGCGGAGTGGTCCCGTTCAAGAGGGACTACTGCAAAGTTTTGTCCCGACAAGGTTCAGTCGCTTCCAAGAACCCTACATAATTTGAAAACCAACATACAAGAAGAAATCGCCAACATAACACCTGCTATGCTAACAAGAGTCACGACAAACGCCAGAAATCGGTTTACGCTATGTATGGCGAATGGGGGACGTCACCTATTAGATTTCATCTTCAAAAAATTATAAATAAAAACTTTAGACATGTACCAAATTATAAAAATAAATAAATATGTTCCGATGCATACATAAGTTTTTATGCAAATTTTATGCACGCCCAGGTGCCCGGAAGTTGGATGTCGTTGCATTTTTGGAGATTTGAGCGCGGATACGGTTATGATCCTGCTAGATCGCGGTTATTACTGTCTGTGGGCGCTCGAGAAGGTTGGCTTCAAGCTCGTGCAGTACGTTATCCACGTTATACCACGTTAGTTTTCACTTACACTGCAAAAATCACGATTAGATTGGCCGGGATCGGCTTTTGTTGCACTCGCGTTCGGTGGTTAACCAATCTAACTAATTCGCAAGGGCGGCTTGCCTCGCGATCACAGTGTGATACTAGGGATGGAGCCTTGCTGGAGTCTTGCGAGAGGGTAGCCTAGATACCCGTTGTTGCTATTCTTGACAATTATCCTGACGATATCCTGTCTGGGGCTGACTACTGCAGACCTTGATTAATATCCTTGAGGAAGTCCTTGCTACCGTTGAATACTGAAGTCCTTGTTTGGTGTTCTTGAGGATGTCCTTGCTGGCGTGGACTACTGGAGTCCGTGATGGTTACCTAAGAGGATGTCATTGCTGTCATTATATCGATTTATAACCTCGGTTTTACTTGGCGGAATGCTCGCGATCGATTGTTCAGGAAGAGTGCTCCACGTTGAACTTAAATATCGGGGTCAACCCGGCCCGAGCTTACCTCCTTATAAGAGGAAACATTGCTGGTGGCGGTGACGCCGACTGCGGCGCCGTTGTTGACTTGGTACTTTGCTTCGGAGACTCTGCTCTGCCCTCCTATCCCCTTAGCATATCGGAGTGCGTTTTGTTCCGAAAAGAGTAAAAGGGTCTACTAGATTCGTTGAAAAGTATGTAACAGACACGGGGAAGCGTTTCCGATCATACAAAGTATATATTTTTTATCGGGAACAATAGCCGAGTCAATCTGGTCATGTCCGTCTTCCCGTTCGTCTGTCTGTCCGTATGAACGTCGAGATCTCAGGAACTGTAAAAGCTAGAAAGTTAAGATTCAGCGTGTAGACTCCAGAGACATAGACGCAGGGCATGTTGCCACGTCCACTCTAACGCCCACAAACCGCCAAAAACTGCCACGCCCACACTTTAGAAAAATACGTTGATATTTTTTCATTTAGTTGTTAGTCTTGTAAATTTCTATCGAAATGCCCAAAAAACTTTTTGCAACGCCTACCCTAACGCCCAAAGAAATGTTTTGATATTTTTTTCACATTTTTGTTAGTCTGGTAAATTTTTCTCGATTTGTCAAAAACACTTTTCCACGCCACTCTTAAGCACACTCTAACGCCCACAAGCTGCCAAAGACTTTCAGTGCTAAAAATTCTCCTTCGCACTTCCACTAGGTGAGTAAAGGGTATTAGATAGTCGGTGAACTCGACTATACCGTTCTCTCTTGTTCCTCCTTGGTACGTCCGCCTATGGGCTCTGCCGGGTCTAGTCATGAGAATGATTAAGCATGCACTTCTATAAAAGTTTATTTTATTTTATTTTTTAGGCTATGCGCCGCCTTGGAACAATAGTGTGCAGATTTTTTTTCTTAGACGCACGCACCAAAGCAATTGATGTACACCCTACTGATACGGCTGGTGACGCTGTGCAGAAGCTGGCTGAAAAACTCAACTTAATCACTACTGATGGATGGGCAATTTATCAGAATCGTGCAGACGGTGAAGAACACATAAAAAGTTATGACTATTTGTATGATATAATTTCAGCATGGGAAATGAAACAAGTTACAAATACAAGCACAAAAAAAACAGCTAATGGCTCTTCGTCTGGTGAAAATAGATTTGTTTTTAAGAAAAGGCTTTTTAAATTAACTCATGAACTATCACAAGATCCTGTCGAAGTTAGCATGTTATATTCACAAGCAGTTCACAGCGTTGTTAAGGTAAGTAATATATGTGTAGTAATAAGTGGCCTGTAATAATAGTTATTTTTTTCAATGGTATGCCATTGAAAATTGCCAATTACCTTTTTAATTATTAGCAGCTCGTTTCCTTTGTTAAAAGGTGCAGTTAATACTTCTGTTTAAGGTATGGGTATACATAAGCGTTACTAAGATCTAAATGCCTAATCTCAATTTTCTAGATTTAATAGTCTCGAGAACACCTAAGCGCCTAAACAGCGAAGGAACACACGTTACTGCTTAAGAATACATATAGGGACGAAACGCCATTTTATAACTGCATTTTCAGTGTTGGGACAGGTTAGCTTTATTTTTACCTAGCTAAGGTACAAGGTAGTTAAAAAAATAAGTACCTATGTAAGGTAAAAGGTTTTGAAAACCTTTTACCTATGTAAGGTAAAAGGTTTTCAAATTTTTGTGTACCTAGGTAAAGGTAATACTTAAAAACACGTTTATGAATTTTTAAATTTTGTATTCGGTACTTTTTAAAATTAAAATAACAATTCATATTTACACGTACAAAAACTATTATAGTATGATTAACTTACTTAATAAATTGATTTTTTTAAGCATAACTAAGGTTTCGAATACGTTATCTCCCAGCCTATTTCTTTTTGGTGTTAGTATCTGACCCCCGCCACTAAAAATTCTTTCAACGGGCAAAGAGCTAGGAAGGACAGTGTTAAACTTTAAAAATACATTGAGAACTCGCTTATATTTATGCAAAGAAGTGACATCGTCCTTATAGTTTTCCGGCACGGAATATTTACCGAACGCCTAGCAAATGCACCCAAAAGAGATATACAACTTGCCTTTTCCACGGCAGCATTTCAGTGATAATATAGTCGCATATTTTGTTGTTCAGCTATAAAAAAAGGTTATTAAAATACATATCATTGCTACAGATTCCGTTTTGTCCGCACTGGTTTCTCAACCGGTGATTCCACCCGTCCCGAATTGTTTACCACCACAAAGGAATTTTGAGTCCGGACTACCGGCACAAGTTGGCACTTCAGAAATACAACCTGCAGTGCCAAAACCCCTCTCGGTGGTTCCACTAAAGAAACAAATTTTTGTTTCTCGGCTTTCCCCTGATCAAACATCATCTGATGTACTGTCTTATATACAAGACAAAACAAAAGCCGACAACATAAAAGTGGAAAAATGTAACTTTTCTTATGCTAGGGACATCTCATCTTTCAAGATAACTGTCCCAAATGAGCTATTCTCAACCATATGATCTGGTGATTTTTGGGCGGAAAGTATGATTGTGAAAGAGTTTGAAGCTAAGATTAAAAATAGAAAAAAAAGGCCCGTGGGAATTAAACTTTCCACAAGTGGCCAGATCACTGCCCCATCCTCCTCTACTACTTCTACTTCTTTATCTTCAAAAAACTAAAATCTAGTCTCACTATCTGTTATCAAAATGTAAGAGGCTTGTGTAGTAAGCTAACTAATTTGTATTCTAATAGTCTTTCCTTTGCATCCCATATTATTGTGTTTACAGAGACTTGGTTAAAACCGGAGATACTTAACTCCGAAGTTTTCCCAGGTATGTACACAGTATACAGGCATGATCGTCCCTCCAGGCGGGGAGGTGGAGTCCTAATTGCTGTTAGGTCTACCCTCACGTCAGAGGAGCTACTTTTTGACGAGTTCCGTAACATAGAATTCTTATGCGTAAAGCTGTCATTTTCTGATAGCTATGTTTATATTACGTGCTCGTACATTCCGCCGTCTTCTGAATTTCCTGAATATATTAACCATTTGTCCGCTATCCAATCCGTTACAAACAGACTGTCCGATAGGGACCAACTAGTTGTCCTAGGTGACTTTAATATACCAGGCACTAAGTGATCCACAGAGGAACAGTCAAATATTCTCCTGCCTATAGCACAGCATGACTTTATTGACGGCTTGCTCGACATATCATTGTCGCAAGTTAATTATATTCGAAAATCGTTTATTGGATCTATGTTTTGTTTCAAGTCCTGAAAGTGTGTTTCTGACTAGAGTAGCACCTCTTAGTCAACCAGAAGATCCATACCATCCAACTTTCGAGGGGACAATCGACACAGGTACCGTAATAAAAAGTTCGTAAGGCAAACTGTCAGAGGTTAAATCTTTTTATATCTGGCTTTAATTGGCCCGATCTATATTCTTGCAACATAATGGCCGATGCCAAAGATATTTTTATACTGCAATTAAATCATTTTTCAACTCTTGTGTTCCGAAGTACTATCCGTCTACCTCTAACAAACCTCCTTGGTTTAATAAAGAGTTGACACATCTAAGAAATGTTAAGTCCAAACTTTATATAAAATTTAAAAATACCGGTTCTCAATCTATATTTTCTAAATATGTAAGTGCTCGGTTAAATTTTACCGTGCTTAATGCTCAGTGTTATAACAATTATTTAAACCGTTGTAAGTTCCAGTTCGCACAGGATCCCAAACAGTTTTATAATTTCGTTAACACTAAGCGCAAAACAACTAGTTACCCTTCCTCTCTATTTTTTGAAAATACTTCGGTAACATCGGATCAGGCAATAGCCGATCTATTTGCCAAGTTTTTTCAAACCACATATTCTACGTTACCTCATTCCGAACGACCTTACTCTTACGCGGTATCAAAGTCAAATTTAATATTCTGTCCCACTTTAAACGAAAGCTCACTGCTTTATGATCTTCAGCGAGTTAAGCCTGTCTATTTGCCAGGTCCCGACGGAATTCCTGGCTGTGTGCTTAGATTCTGTGCGGAAGCCTTGTGCAAACCTCTACTAAAACTGTTTAACTTATCTCTAGAATCTAAACAGTTCCCCCAAATATGGAAGGAGTCCTTTGTGATCCCTCTCCATAAAAAAGGTAGCAAATCGGATGCAAGCAATTACAAAGGAATCTCCAAATTGTCTGCTATCCCTAAGCTTTTTGAAAACGTTATCACTCCTCATTTGCAGCACCTTTGTAGGTCAATTATTTCACCATGTCAGCATGGTTTCATGAAACGCAGATCAACAACTACTAACCTTCTGGAGCTAACTTCCTTCGTAGTACAGGGTTTCAAAAATAATCTTCAAACAGATGTCATTTATACTGATTTTAGTAAAGCATTCGACTCTGTTAATCATTCACTTTTAATAAAAAAACTTGATTTATTAGGTTTCCCTGTTGATCTCCGAAATTGGATTCTAAGTTATCTGAATGGCAAGACGCAACGGGTCCTCTTTAAAAATTCTCTTTCTTGTATTCTCCGAGTCACATCCGGCGTCCCACAAGGGAGCCACCTAGGTCCGCTCCTTTTTACCTTATTTATTAACGACCTTCCCTTAATAATAAATCATTCGAGTGTACTAATGTACGCGGATGATGTAAAATTATGCTTGCAATATAAGGACATTTCTCGCCATTTGGACTTACAATCCGATCTAGGTTGCTTTCAAACATGGTGCCGTGATAACGTATTAAACTTAAATGGCTCTAAGTGTAAAGTTATGACCTTTTGTCGTGCCAACTCAATGCACGCAACTTACACTTTAAGTGGGTGCTCTTTGGACAGAATAACACATGTTGATGATCTTGGTGTTCTTCTGGACCCTAAACTTAAATTTTCGGACCATATTTCGTCTATTGTCAATAAGGCCAGGGGTGTGCTTGGTTTTATAAAACGGTGGTCAAAGGAATTTGATGATCCTTACATGACCAAAACCTTATTTATTTCTCTAGTCCGTCCGATCCTCGAGTATGGATCACCTGTTTGGAGTCCACAATATGAAGTTTACTCGGACCGCATTGAATCGGTTCAAAAGAACTTCTTACTTTTTGCCTTTCGGCGCCTTAATTGGGATGCAAACCGTAGATAACCTCCTTATTCGAGTAGATTAATGTTAATTAACTTACCCTCCTTAGCTAACCGTAGAACGATGCTTGGAACAGTCTTTATTTTTAACCTTATTCGTGGTGAAGTGGATAGTCCCGACTTTGTTAGTCGGCTAAACTTCACTGTTCCAAGCAGATTTACTAGAAATTACGTACCTCTAATTTTAAATCATTGTAGATCTAACTATGAGTTGCATGATCCCTATGTTCTGACTATAATAGATTCTATCCTATTATCTCTAATTCTGCCTCTCTGCCGTTTTTAAAGCGATCAATACTAACGTACTTAACGAATTCTTAGATATTACTACTAGCATACATATATTTCCTCGTCCTTTACTGTCTTCTATATCGCGTCTATCTTCCCGCGATTCGAGCCGTACGATACACGGCAGCGCCCCTCGGTCGGTTGGGCGGGAGGTGTAGCCGTGGGACTCGCGCGTAAAAAAAAAAAATTTTTTTCTTTACCTGGTTTGAATTTTGGAAACAGAAGAAATTTGGTTTTGTTTGGATGCACCCTCTACAATAAAAGTATTAATATGTAGAATCAAATATTTTTAAAACTTCTTAACATTTACTTGTGACGGAATTTCGGCCAAATATTGTAAGTGCGTATGTAAAAATGACTGGCTACATCAATATATATCATCAATTTCCAATATATATTGATGTAGCCATTCATTTTTACAAACGCACATACAATATTTGGCGCCAAAATTCCATCACAAAACCACACATACATGTGTATGTGTGAAATAAAATGTGCCGATTTGATTTGGTATAAGAAAACGTCAACACATCAAAGAACTATTTTTTATATTTTCTAAATTAAATACACATTTCGCGCATAAAATATTGTCCGAGGAAATACCCTTTTAACACTTTACAAAATTTGATTTTGTCAACAAAATGTTTTTTAATTTAAACAGTATAAACGAACTTTTATATCCCGAAGCACAGAAATTATACGTATTTTCATTTACTTTACTTCACTTTTATTTTTTCACTTGCACACAAATACACACATATGAACATATAATATAATTATATTGTACTTAAGATGTTTTGTATAAATTTCCAGTCTAATTTAATCGTCTTATTTATACACAGTACACATTTGGCATCTGGCTTAAAAAATTTGACATTTAAAATAAAAGGTAGTTCCTTTTTATTTGAGCTTTTTTCCGGACATTTTTCGTCTCTTATGTACTGTACTGGGTTCTTTCACAAATTGTTAAGGTAGTTTCAAATATGAGTTTGCTTCAAGCTAATAATAGCCGAACAGCATTTGCGTGGAAAATGGTGCAATTATAATCGCAACATAAATAACTTTCTATGGTGGAATCAGCTTTTTTATTATTGTGGAGTTCGATTATTTTGTTCAAAGGAAAATAATCAAAAAGTCTTTTTAGTAATAAATAATGCAAAACACAAATATTTCAGTACCTTGTACCTAGCTCACCTACTTCTCTAGGTATATACAAATTAGTACCTAGGGAAGGTAAAAGTTAGCATAATATTTTTATACCTAGGTAAGGTAAAAGATATTAAAAAATGGTACCTAGGAACAAGTATCTAGGTACTCCCCAACACTGTGCATTTTACGGCCTTTTGTTCATTTTTGTTTGTTTGACTGTCTGTCGTTCTGTAGGGAGTTGCGATCTGGATATGCAAGCCAATATTTAAACCATTTTTTTCGATATTTCTCACTAGCGCAAAAAGCGGTTAATATATGTAACTAAAATTACATATATGAAACTATAACAAATCGCTGAGGCAAACAAGCAGCTTGTGGGCGTAAGAATTTAGCAATACATGCTAAATATTAATTCATATCGGTATTCATATATTCTGATCAAAAATATATATACTTTCTACGACCAGAAACGCTTTCTTCTACCTGTTACATACGTTTACAATACAAATACATACGAATTCAATAAATTTTATAACTGAATTTAACTTCCTTTTCGTATCGAAAGCATATGTCCCTTTGTATGCTCGACTGTCTGTCGTTCTGTATAATATCTTTTTTTGAGAGCTGTATAAATTTTATTTTAGTAAGCAGCTTGAACGGAATTATTTTTTTTAACGGTTTGGTAAAATATTAGCTGGTTTAGCGGTAAAACAACTTGAACAGCTATGGCTTCTCCTCAATTTTGCTTACATTTGATTTGTGACTATCGACAATAACACAACGCTTTAGAAACTCATGCGACGGTCAATATCGCTTTAAGTTTTTATAAATTCCTTGACAATAACGCGAAACCGTACAACGAAGTGTAAACAATTTCTAAGAGGTTGTAAATCCCATTCAAAATTGATAGTTCAACCCTTTGGATAATCCAAATCTATTTTGAGAAAACAAATTTAAAAAAATAAATATATAACTGAAAAATAAAATCAAACAATATTGAATGAGACAAATAAATAAGATAAGATAAGATAATTTAAGATAAGATAAGATAAGATAAGATAAGATAAGATAAGATAAGATAAGATAAGATAAGATAAGATAAGATAAGATAAGATAAGATAAGATAAGATAAGATAAGATAAGATAAGATAAGATAAGATAAGATAAGATAAGATAACAACAAGAACATCAGCAAAATGGCTCGTGTCATTTTCCGTTCCGTTCCCCACCAGATTGGTAATGTGCAAAAATTCAACGATCTGGACACGCTATACCAGTGTTTGAAAACTGCAGTCGAATTAGCAGAAGTCGCAATATTTTTGCTTTTCACTGATTCTGCTGCGAGCGATATCAGAAAGTGAACAATTGCTTCTGCTTCTGAAAAATCAGAAGTCGCAGTCAAAGCATAAGTAAAAATCACGCAGCGACGAATATCAAAAATCAGCAGCAGTCGCCGTTTTTCGTTTTTTCGCTTTCTGCTTTGCTGTTGCTTTTGATCGTAGACGTAAGTCGCTGCTGCAGCTACCGACGACTTTCGGAAGTCGTTAGCAGTCGCAGCAGCATAAGTCGGCGCCTTCGACTGTTTGCTGCATTTGATTTTCGTTGCTAGTGCTGCTGATCAACAGTCGCAGCAGCGTAAGTCGGTGCTTTCGACTTTTTGCTTCTTCTGATTTTTGCTGCCGAGCAGCATAAGGCGACAGACGCATGAGGCGACAAATTCTTGGAAGACATTTGCAGCGGCTGCAGCCGTCGCAGCGTTTATATCCTCATATTAATTTTACTTGTAAAACGTTTGCTGCTTGATTCACACCTACACTCACTTGCACATTTCTGCTAACCATGGCAAAAAGTGAAGTTTGGAAATATTTTGAAAATAAGGCAGTCGAGGGCTTAGCTGTAAGTAATATACATATGTAAAAGCTCTCTCAAAAATAATAGAATATCAAATTTAAAAGCACATTTACAAAAACAACACAAAATTAATGTTATTGTGATTAGTTTAGAAATAAATAATAAAAAAATAAAAAACAACTAATAAGATCATATACATATATAATTGGTAACCGAAAATAGCGAAAATAGCCCTTCAATATTTTAAATTCACAAAATATGAGAAACATACTTTATCCAATTTGTGAAGGTCTAAAAACAGCTGAAGGGAAAATAATGAAATTAAACGCAGCAAACTGTAAAAATACATTGGAAATAGTGGCAAACAATATAAGAACACATATAACAGCTGAACTTCAAAACACGTTATTATCTTTGAAAATAGACAGTGCAACGCGTATGTCCAGAAATATTTTTGGAATAAGTGCACAGTATATAAATTCGGCTCAAATAAAATCTATTATTTTAAGAATGATTGAGTTGAAAGGTGCAGGATCAAGTGGAGCCAAAAATCTTGCAACCGAAGTGATTAAAGTGCTTAATAAATATAATATAAGTTTAAATCAAATCGTATCCATTACTTCTGACAACGGGGCAAATATGCTTAAGGCAACTAATATTTTGTCATTTGTGTCTGAACAAAATTATGAAGAGAACGATTAAGAGTGCACCAACGACGATTATTTAGATATAATAGAGTTAATAAAAAAAAAAATTCCCCAAAGTTTTAATAGGAAATATTGAAGATTGTGCCCTCGATGTAATTAAATCATTGGACATACTTAAATACATACTTAATTGTAGGAATATGACTAAATATATTAGAAAACCATCGAATGGATATCGCGAAATATTTGAGCTTAAAAAATTAAAAGTGCCACAATTAGACTGTCCAACAAGATGGGGATCCACGTATGTACATAATGTTAAAAAACTTGTTGGAAGCGAAATATATTTTAAGTAAAATTGAGTCTCTTAAAAACAGAACGGATGAAGAGAATTTTGATGTAGATGCCTCGTTTTGGGATTTTATTGAAACATATTGTAATGTTTTTAGTCCCTTGCAAAAATCTATACAAAGATTCCAAGAGGAGCAACTACATTATAGTCATTTTTACGCCCAATGGCTTAAACTAAAAATATCGACCGAAAAAATAGTCAATGATTCAAGTCACAATTTAACAAAAACTATTGGAAATAAAATGTTAAATTCAATAGAAACACGAACAAAAACATTGTTAAATAATAAATTTGTAGTTTCATGCTTGTTTTTGGATCCCCGCTTTAAACATATGCAACAAAAAACCGACGCAATAAATCATTTAAAATCAATTTGTGGCAGACTATATAGTCTGAACCCTACTGGCAATATGTGTTCAACTCCCAACTCTAGCTTTAATCAAATAGACAATTTCTTTTATGACGAGGAAGACGAAATGTTAGAGGCCTATTTATCGCAAGGCGTTCAATCAAAAGTAAATAGTTCAATAGGCGTGTACACAAAAATTGAAAATCTACAACTTGCGTATCAAAAATTTGACATAGACGTGCTATCTTACTGGAAAGGAAAGCAGTATACTGACCAGGAGTTATACGCAGTTAGTAACGTTTTTTTGAAAACGAAGAACTTACTCTTAGTGGTTTATAAAATAAGTAAAATAATAGTTAAAACAGAAAACAATGAAAATTTACTTATGTATTATTCATTAAAACATATACTATTCATATACTATGTTATTCATATATGTTTTTATTTTTGCTAGTTTTGTTTCTATAATCTTTTTTAAATTGATTCGTTTTATTATTTTATAAGCATTATACAAAAAGAAAGTCAAAAAAATAAAAAAGTACAAGAAGTACGCTATAAGTAATTTCCAAAAAATTTAGTCATTCGTAATCAAATACAAGTCGCGGCTACTGAATGAATTTGTCATGCGTCTGTCGCCTTATGCTGCTCGGCAGCGAAAATTAGAAGTAGCAAAAAGTCGAAAGCACCGACTTACGTTGCTGCGACTGTTGATCAGCAGCACTAGCAACGAAAATCAAAAGCAGCAAACAGTCAAAGGCGCCGACTTATGCTGCTGCGACTGCTGACGACTTCCGAAAGTCGTCGGTAGCTGCAGCAGCGACTTACGTCTACGATCAAAAGCAACAGCAAAGCAGAAAGCGAAAAACGGCGACTGCTGCTGATTTTTGATATTCGTCGCTGCGTGATTTTTACTTATGCTTAGACTGCGACTTCTGATTTTTCAGAAGCAGAAGCAAAATCATGTGAAATGAAACTTACGGCAGTTTTTTAAACGCTGCGCTATACACCCTTATGAACCAAATTGACTACATACTGGCCCTTTATGTTACTGGAGATGAACAGAATGAGCTGATCGCATTTGGGCGTATCGAACGCAGCGTCAGCGAACACGTTATACGCTGCATTGGAGCCAACGACATGACCACATCACCATAGACGACAATTAGTACTCAACTTTAAGCCCCAGACCTCTAACCCCTTTAATTTGGAGGAGTTTTAAAAGACCCTTATATCGATACCGTCGATGCCACGGGCAGCGCGTTTCCTAGGCAATGACATACTGAGCTCTTAAATGAAGACTGTGCCATATCTACACCAAACTTAGTATCTATTGGCTTGTGCCAGATCAGCATAACGGTGCCTCAAATCTACTCGACTGCGTTCTTGCTTTTTTGTCGCGTCGAAGTTCACTGGAATTCAGACCCGAAACTACTCGAAGCTTGGCACCACACTTCTTACAGCCATGTCGCGCCTAGGCTACGCAAAACAGAAACAACCGTTAGCCCAGGCATCGAACGGACACAAGACGAGTTCTAGAGAATATAGAGAATTCTGCGAATTGCTTTACATTTCATCATTTATTTAAATTAACAATAACATGGTATAATGCTTCAGCATGACAAATATATTATAAAGCAGCGACATATAATATAAGGCGGCGACACATACCTTCCACCAAGCACAGTCATAACAAATTATTAGGTATGCCATTCGGATTAAAAAATGCACCAGCCACCTTTCAACGGTCATGAATAATTTCTTGCGACCGCTCCTTAATATGCATTGTCTCGTGTACTTGAACGACATAATTGTATATTTGACATCCCTAAAAGAGCATCTACAATCGCTCGGACTAGTTTTCGAAAAACTGGCAAAAGGCAACCCTTAATCACAGCTTTACCAGTGTGAGTATTTAAAGCTCACGTTCTAACACCATACGGCATAAACTCAAGCCCTGATAAAATTAAAGCCATTCAAAATAATCCAATTCCCACTAAACCAAAAGAAATAGAGCTTCTCTTGGACTGACAGTATACCACCGTAACCGATGAGGAAGTGTTTAAATATGAACACACAAATTGACACTACCAACCTAAAATATGACTTGGCATTCAAAAAATTAAAATATCTAATTTCATAGGACCCAATTCTTAAAGTACCCGACTTTACAAAGAAATGTACATTAATGATGTCGCTTTGAGTGCAGTACTCTTACAAGAGGGACACCCGATTAGTTAGTGAGATCTCGACGTTCATACGGACGGACAGACGGACGGACGGACGGACGGACAGACGGACATGGCCAGATCGACTCGGCTATTGATCCTGATCAAGAACATATATACTTTATATGGTCGGAAACGCTTCCTTCTGCTTGTTACATACTTTTCAACGAATCTAGTATACCCTTTTACTCTACGAGTAACGGGTATAATTACGTTGCGAATGCTCTTCCCAGAAAAAAACTTGAGTGAACAAACCCATCATACTGCACAACAGGACAATACCGATTACTTATCTAGAATATAATAAAGGAAAGGCAAATTAGAAAATCCATTGACACCAACCAAAAATGTGGAGCAGACAGACTCTGAGCATTACATCACTAATATAAATAGTTACTCACTACCACAAAACACAATTCAAAAAACGAACGAAAAATAATCAACTTTCAATATGATGATTACTGCAGTTCATGGCAAGCAATTTAAAATTAATAATATTGACACAATTCACGGATATCTGCTTTTTTTGATTAACAAGTCCAGATACCATCCTCCTATGAAGATCATTGTTTGATAATCAACTTAACTTGAATGGACATCGTAGCTGATTATTTTGAGCAAAGGCTACGTACCGACTACCATGAACACCAGGTAATATCTTTATTCGATAAAGTATAAAGAGCACTACCCTGTATTATAGAAATAAACAGGGACTTATTAACGTTGTGGGATTAATTATACCCGTTACTCGTAGAGTAAAAAGGTATACTAGATTCGTTGAAAAGTATGTAACAGGCAGAAGGCGTTTCCGACCATATAAAGTATATATATTCTTGATCAGGATCAATTGCCGAGTCGATCTGGCCATGTCCGTCTGTCCGACTGTCCGTCTTTCCGACTGTCCGTCTGTCCGACTGTCCGTCTGTCCGTCCGTATGAACGTCGAGATCTCAGCAACTATAAAAGCTAGAAAGTTGAGATTCAGCATGCAGACTCCAGAGAAGCAGCGCAAGTTTGTCATGTTGCCACGCCCACTCGAACGCCCACAAACCGCCTAAAACTGCCACGCCCACACTTTTGAAAAATGTTTGGATATTTTTTTATTTTTGTGTTAGTCTCCTTAATTTCTATCGGTTTGCCAAAAAACTTCTTGCCACGCCTACTCTAACGCCCACAAACCGCCCAAAGCTGCCACGCCCACACTTTTCAAAAATGTTTGGACATTTTTTTTATTTTTGTGAATGTCTCCTTAATTTCTATCGGTTTGCCAAAAAACGTTTTGCCACGCCCACTTTAACGCCCACAAACCGCAAAAACTGTCATTGTTAAAGGCTCTCCTGCGCACTTTCACCATCTGAGTAACGGGTATCAGATAGTCGGGGAACTCGACTATAGCATTCTCTCTTGTTTATAAATATCTATTTGGAACACTTGATGAAAATGATCGAGCAGAAATACAATATAAATGTGGCGACCGGCATTGCCAACAACCAAGCAACCAAGGAGACGGAGAATGGAGGAGAGGCCAAAAATCAGTCTGAATTTGCACACGACGCTGAACGCCCGCCGCCGGTCTAACTATCTATTTTACGTATATACACACACAGACGCCTGTACATAATCATAGCTTAAAGTAAATCAGTGAATAATGATAATGATTTAAATTAATTCGACTGTGCTGTTTTCTCTTGCTGGGGAACCCCTCTTACAATGATCCCTTGTTAATCATATACAAGGGGATACAACTATACAAACCGTCTTAACTGTGTGAGCCGACATATACATGGAAATAATAAGGAAATGGGGAGAGGGACTAAACGAAGTAAATACAACAGAAACCAACATTGAGCACAAAGTGGAATTAGTGGTCTTGCATGCAATAAACATTTTGCCACGCCACCCATAACGACCACAAACCGCCAAAAACTGTCAGTGTTGAAATCTCTCCTTCGAACTTCTACTAGCTGAGTAACGGGTATCAGATTGTTGGGGAACTCGACTATAACGTTCTCTCTTGTTAAGTATCTATTTGGGACACTTGATGTATATGATCGAAAGGAAAGCAAGAAAAACTTGACACAAACGCCCAAAACTCAGTACAATTACATATACTAAACGACCTTATACGATCGATAAATGAGGGAATGCAAAAGATACTGAATAATGAAGACGACAACAGCTTGATTAACACTCTTTTATGTGAACTCATGCAGATTACAGAATACACAGACGATTTGGAAATGGCAATGCAGCTTTCCAGACTCGGACTGCTTAATCCCAAACTACTAAACTACGATAAACTTGAGAACGATAACAGCCAAAATATTTTAAACATTAAAACATCCACTTTGATAACCAATTATTAATCATATCTCACAAACCCATTAACTTTTCACGAATAAACACAATTAAAATTACACTTTACCCAGACTTCAACGGATAGAT
Organism: Drosophila teissieri; assembly: GCF_016746235.2. Classification (NCBI taxonomy): domain Eukaryota; kingdom Metazoa; phylum Arthropoda; class Insecta; order Diptera; family Drosophilidae; genus Drosophila; species Drosophila teissieri. Next base: position 874,768 of record NC_053032.1, read on the forward strand.
TACAGAGACAGACAATCATATTTTGAAAGAGGAAATATAGTTTAGAATACCGAAAATTATTAAACAATGAAGGTGTTACCAATTTTATTAAACTCTAAAATTGGATGATATACTAAAATATCTAACACAATCGTAACCTGGAACTCAACATTGATCAAAAAAATGAATCACAAATAAAGTTAATAATATGAAAATAGAAGACAAAAAAAATTAAACCATTGTAAAATACAAATTAATGGCTTAATTTTACGATGAAAATCTTATAAAACTACGAATAGATTTGACACCACTATACACACTACTATACAAAACAAAAATACAAATTGTATAACAAAGGAAATTAACCAAATGATTTCAGACAACATTACACGTTACATACTAATGACCGTTGTCATCATTGCACTTATTTTATTGTACTCTTGTTTAAGATACGTATTATTCAACCCATTCATGATGTTTACATAAAGCATAATTAAAATTAAAAAATAAACGAAATCAAAATACACCACAACAAATAGAAATGGAAGAAGCTTCATTACCCCTACTATAACTCCTACTATATAAATTATTAGATTGCTCTTTATAATTATACCCGTTACTCGTAGAGTAAAAGGGTATACTAGATTCGTTGAAAAGTATGTAACAAGTAGAAGGAAGCGTTTCCGACCATATAAAGTATATATATTCTTGATTCGGATCAATAGCCGAGTCGATCTGGCCATGTCCGTCTGTCCGTCCGTCTGTCCGTCCGTCTGTCCGTCCGTCTGTCCGTCCGTCTGTCCGTCTGTCTGTCCGTATGAACGTCGAGATCTCAGGAACTACAAAAGGTAGAAAGTTGAGATTAAGCATACTGACTCCTGAAACATAGACGCAGCGCAAGTTTGTCGATTCATGTTGCCACGCCCACTCTAACGCCCACAAACCGCCAAAAACTGCCACGCCCAAACTTTTGAAAAATGTTTTGATATTTTTTCATTTTTGTATTAGTCTTATAAATTTCTTACGATTTGCCAAAAAACTTTTGCCACGCCCACTCTAACGCCCACAAATCGCCCAAAGCTGCTACGCCCACACTTTTGAAAAATGTTTTGATATTTTTTCATTTTTGTATCAGTCTTATAAATTTCTATCGATTTGCCAAAAAACTTTTTGCCACGCCCACTCTAGCGCCCACAAACCGCCAAAAACTGTCAGTGCTGAAGACTCCTTCGCACTTTCACTAGCTGAGTAACGGGTATCAGATAGTCGGGGAACTCGACTATAGCGTTCTCTCTTGTTTATTGATTCAAATTATTAGATTGCTCTTTATTCTTTATTGATTTAAATTATTTTAAGTTCACAATTGTTGCACCTATGTTAATCGATGGAGTTATTCTCTTAAACTGAACCTAAATGTTTCGCTGTTCTTCGGCGGAGTTTCGGACTCTCGACTGCGCGGTCGATTAGGTGCCGTGTCAGCGACTTTGCGTCCGCTTGACGACGGCCACTTGTTGGACTGCACCACGGACTGCGTATTCAGCATTTGTCCTTCGCGTGCGGGCCTTTCCGTCCGGTCTGCAACTTGGGAGTTTCGCAATATTTCGTTACGCGTGCTAACTCTTCCCTCCTTTAAATGGTCGTCGTCCCGGCGGCCTCCTCTATGTAGTCACCGCTCTTTGAGTTGGTGCGCCGATTAGCTATCCAAATCAGACGGCTAAGCCAGATGACGCAGGGTAGAACTACAACGATTAAGGAGTAGCCGACGAGGGATCCCAACAGGAACCTTTCCTTTATAGCTTCGATGTGATGGAGGTTTCTCAGGCTCAGCTCGTGTAATAGAGGGAGGCTTAGTCGGTCCTGGTGTGAAGTGACATTCACCAAGGTCATGGCCGCCACTGCGGATTTTTTTCTTGAGCTTCCTAGCTGGTTGACATACCAGGTTCCATTTAGGGAAACTGTTTGAGTAATTAACCAGGTAGGTACCAGCTACAGTCTAGACGAGACCGTTATCGTCTATGATGGTCATGTTGGCATTATTGATGATGATGTTGGCATTGTCCACAATGGTGACTGAGTTCAGGTTCCGGAAGCGTATTACAGTGTGCAATAGTCCCCGCAACCATTTGACGTGCGAATGTCCTGCTCTGAAGTTCCTTGCAGAAAGTTGCTCCGACTTCTGTCTTGCAGTCCCCGATGTTTATAATCCGAGCGACGCATTCAGCGACCAGATTTCCGTCATCGAAATCTAGGATCCGGTTGTGGTGTTGAACCGGGTAAACAGCGATTTTTTTACAGACGAACTTAGCGTCTGGTACTTTAATGAGGAAATGAATTAATTCATAATTTTGAAAAACGCTTACACTAGATACTTCTAATATTTCTACCAAAAGGAATATTTGTGGGCTGTTTGTCTTTGAGTTCGCTTATATCGGTACTATCCAGGATAGCTGGGTTTACAATATTTAGTTTGGCCAGGGTTACCCCCATTACTATATTTTCCAAATCTGCGATGATTATTCTATTTTTCGCTAAGATGATCTCTAAGAGGTGAGCTTCTGGTTTCTATTTAGCGAGTTGGTTAGCTCGTTTAGTCTATCTTGAGATTTTATATTTAACTCGTTTTGACTTTCTTCCGTTCTACTTAATGGCTCCTGATTAAATTTTATTTTCTCCCAGTTATCAATGTCGGGAGTTCCTGAAATAACCTTTAACGTTGTTCCCAGTATATTAATGCTCCTAGTTCCCCTATGGTGTATTTTAAGAAAGGCAACTAAATTGCGAATATGCTAAAGGTCCGCCTTTTCCACTGGTGTCCTTTGGTCATCTGTAAAGCCCACCGTAAGCTTCTCCGTCTGGTCTGCGTTGTCTTCGTAGGACGTCATGTTCGTTGAGTGTTGAAAGTATCCGTATCTGTCCCGTCCGTTATAGGGATGTAGTCCGAGTTCGTGTAGTTGCCGATTTTTGTCACCGCGTCTGTCGTCACAGCTGCTATTACTAGAGGTAGAAAATATGCTCCTAGCCTAAACGAAATATTATATAAAAATAAGTAAGGGGTGATTAACGAAGATTGTCTTTGTGACGCGGCCGCGCACAATAATATATAATACATTATACATAATAATAAAAAACAAGAGAGAACGCTATAGTCGAGTTCCCCGACTATCTGATACCCGTTACTCAGCTAGTGGAAGTGCGAAGGAGAGTCTTCATCACTGACAGTTTTTGACGGTTTTTGGGCGTTAGAGTGGGCGTGGCAAAAAGTTTTTTTAGCAAATCGATAAAAATTTACAAGACTAATACAAAAATGAAAAAATATTAAAACATTTTTCAAAAGTGTGGGCGTGGCAGTTTTGGCCGGTTTGTGGGCGTTAGGGTAGGCGTGGCAACAAGTTTTTCTGCAGATCGATAGAAATTTACAATTCTAATAAGAAAATGAAAAAATATCAAAACATTTTTCAAAAGTGTAGGCGTGGCAGTTTTGGGCGGTTTGTGGGCGTTAGAGTGGGCGTGGCAACATGAATCGACAAACTTGCGCTGCGTCTATGTCTCTGGAGGCTGTATGCTTACTCTCAACTTTCTAGCTTCTATAGTTCCTGAGATCTCGACGTTCATACGGACGGACAGACAGACGGACAGACGGACGGACAGACGGACATGGCCAGATCGACTCGGCTATTGATCCTGATCAAGAACCAAAAAAACCAGCCAAGCGCTATATAAAGCGGGCGGCTGGCCTCAGAATGATCAGTCGGTGGTCGGAGTCGACCGAGGTGGAAGTCACCAGCGAGCGGGAAAGCAGCAAGATCAGGACCGGGATCAACAAGTGGTAACTATTGGAGAGTAAGCTCAACCCCTACGTATATACCCCGCCCTAGCTGACTTCAGGGTCCTGCTTATATACGCTGACTTCAGGGTCCCGTATAATTCTCTACGCTGACTTCAGGGTCCCACATAATTCTCTACGTTGACTTCAGGGTCCCACATAATTCTCTACGCTGACTTCAGGGTCCCGTATAATTCTCTACGTTGACTTCAGGGTCCCATATATAATATCTACGCTGACTTCAGGGTCCCGTATAATTCTCTACGTTGACTTCAGGGCCCCACATAATTCTCTACGCCTCGGGTCGGGGATTCGTCTCTAGCACCACTGTCCTGAAACAAAGAAATTTCCTGGACGACCCTGGCCAGCCCTGACTACCCGAGGCACGGCTGAACGTCACATCTTTATGGACCACCCTCCCCTTTATGAGAACCGTGGTCCCCAGGTCTGCTTCAATGGTTTGTTCAGAGCAAAGCGGCGAGAGTTTGTTTCCCAAGCGTTTGTTTGACCTTATGAAAACTTTATCGCCTACTTGGTAATCTTCTTCCGTCCTATGTTTATTGAATTTTTCCAAGCTCCTATTCTGTGCTTGTTGAATTTTATCACTGATTTCTTTCGCGAATTATACTGGTGTTGAATGCCTGCCCGTTGGAAGTACTGTGTAAATTGAAATGTTTAAATTGTTGAGGAGGACTGATTTAATAGTTTTTGAATTTAGTGACCTTTCCTTGTCACAATACATAGATGGTTTTTACGTTTGGAAAGAAGTTGGCTATATTTAATATTGGTGACTTTACGTCCACGATTGCCCTTGATGCGATTGCCTGTACAATAGCAAATTTTAAAAATTTGTCGACACACGTAAGGAAAAAGGTCCCATCTGTTGAAAATATATCGATGTGGAGTATTTCTCCAGCATAAGAGAGAATTGGCGTCTGTCCGATTTTATGTTTATTGGGGTGTCGACTATACTTGGCCATAGAACAGATCTTGCAGTTAGATGCCGTTTCCGTTGTTAGGCGAAGTATTTTTGGGAAGAAGAAGTCTCGCAAGATCTGTTTCACATTTTCTTGGGCTACGCGATGGGCCCTATTGTGTTCGGCTGTGGCGATTTCCCTTTGTTCCGTTTTGTCTGTAATATCTTGCACCACATGTTTCGAATATCTAAATGTGGTATTTGGGAATGCTTCTATTAGTGAGTGTTGAATAAATGCTAGGATTGGAAGTGTCCAATGTATTGCGTTGACGACTCCCGCATTCACCACATCTTTAATGCTGTTTATAAGGTTTTCCCGGGCGGAAAATCTTATTACGTGCCTCATTTTGTTTTTAAAAGAATAAGGTTATTCACTGAATTTTTACCCTCTTCTATAATGATCTGATTCCTGAAACAATTAATTGGCTTGTCTGTTTTGTCGAAGGTCAGTGATTCTTTGCTATGTATTGTGGTTGCGTCCGACTCGTATGTGTCTTTACAAACCCTTTTGCTTTGGCGAGATAATGCGTCTGACTCGTATGTGTCTTCTAATGCGTTTACGTTCTGACGAGATAACGCGACTGCTACGAGGTTTTCTTTTCTTGGCGTGTAAATAAGTTTCGCCCCATAGTCTTCGATAATCCCATTCCAACGTTTTAGCTTCGCATTAGGATTTTTTAGGATCATTGTAATTGGGCACTTGTCTTGGGATAAAACGGCTCTAAGTCCGTACCCAGATGCATCCGTCGTTAAGTCGAACGGTTTTTTAAAGTCTTGGTATGAAAGAAGAACGTCTTCTGATGCCAGTATCTCTCTTAGCCTCTTAAATGTTGTTTTTTGTTTTTCAGTCATATTTATATTAATTTTTTTTTTGGCTTATACTTGCTTGTTTTCGCTTTTAAGGATTTTTGGTTCCACTTTCTAAAGTCGATATCCAACCGTTTCTTTTTACCCCGTTTTGGTCAAATCCCTTTTTGTCTACAAGCCAAGTCGGGTTGTTGTAGGGCGATCGGGCTGGCCTTATTATGCCATTCGCCAGAAGTTGTTTAACCTCCGCGTTTACAAATTCCGTTACGCCCATGGGGTCTCTGTCTGTTTTTATGGTTGCCATTGTATTTATGTTGTATGGTAGGGCTTCATCTGTGTCGGCGAAGGCCCTACAATTTTTTGCTATCATATTGTCAAAAGCGGCTTTAGTGCCGGTGGGACGTCTTTGTCGTCTATTTGGATGATGTTAACATTTTCGGTTTTAGAGAATTGGATTGTTTCTACCCCTTTACTAGTTTCTAGTATATTTTTGGTAAGTCTTGCATTCTTGCAGTAAGTCAAGCCCGACGAAAAAAATTTGAATGAACATTAAAGAGAGAAATTAGGCACTTAGGCACTTTTTTAAAGAGCCAGTATCAATAAGTAATTTGATTTCCCTCCCTGCTAACGTACGAGTGATATATGGAAGCAGGGATTTTACCCTAAAAAATTGCAGACGTCGTCTGTGTCGAGGTCGTCTTCTATTTGTTTAACCCTTTCATGTGCCACCTGGTTATATTCTTCCTCTTCTCACCTCTGTTCTGGCATATAGTTAATTCTTTGTTGAGTCCGTTTGACTTGCCCCTTTGCCAAGTAGCAGGCTGCCTGGACCGAAATGAGTTATCAACCTCCATTTGTTCGGGTGGAGGCGGCTGGCTCTGGCTGTTTCCCACATACGGACGAGACTGCTGCCTAAGCGAGCCGGTTTGAAGGTTTCCTCCCCTTGGGGTTTTATGAAATTGCCATTTTTTTAAATGCCCCTAGGTTCTGACCCTGCTCATAGTTATATGAATTTTGCTGTGATGGATTTCTCCACCCGAATGGTCGTTGAGTGTTTGGTTTGTTAATTTTTTCTTCCTTATGCCTGGCGAAACCAGCCGCGAACACACTCCTATCATTACTTGATTCGGCCTCGTGGGCCAGGGCTAAGGCTGTGCCGGGAAAACAGCTACTTTCAGTGATTTTTTTAGACCTGACACAAACGCATACAGCGCGTCGTTTCGGGACTGTTCATTTAAAACAGCCGCTGCGGCCGCGTCGTGAGTCATTACGATTTTGTTTGTTAGAAGTGTTAATGTATGGCATCAAAGTATAATACTGTATTAAATGAGGCTAATTCAGCTGCCGCTGGCCCTCTTACTTTATTTCTGAGAATTGCGACGGCCTGATAATGTCTGTTGCTGCCATTATAAGGCTCGAATACTTTGTAGGCCGCTTTTGCAGCCTGCCTCCAAGAAACGTATGTTTCCTGTTTCCCTTTAAATTCCGGGACAGATTTTATTATATCTAGGGGCTCACAACAGTCCACTCCTGGTAGGATGGTAATTTCTTTAAATGCTTCCACTTGAGGCGTGGTTTTTATACCCGTTACTCGTAGAGTAAAAGGGTATACTAGATTCGTTGAAAAGTATGTAACAGGCAGAAGGAAGCGTTTCCGACCATATAAAGTATATATATTCTTGATCAGGATCAGTAGCCGAGTCGATCTGGCCATGTCCGTCTGTCCGTCCGTCTGTCTGTCCGAATGAACGTCGAGATCTCAGGAACTAAGAAAACTAGAAAGTTGAGATTAAGCATACAGACTCCTGGGACATAGACGCAGCGCAAGTTTGTCGAATCATGTTGCCACGCCCACTCTAACGCCCACAAACCGCCAAAAACTGCCACGCCCACACTTTTAAAAAAGGTTTTGATATTTTTTCATTTTTGTATAAGTCTTCTAAATTTCTATCGATTCGCCAAAAAACTTTTTGCCACGCCCACTCTAACGCCCACAAACTGCCCAAAACTGCCACGCCCACACTTTTGACAAAGGTTTTGGTAAAATATGTAACCGACCGGCTTGGTTATGGTCTCTATGGAAAGGGTCATCAAATCTCGGTAAAACCAAGGTAGAATAAATGTATAATATTCTTTGCACGTGCAGGCATACCTGTTTTACCGCAGTACTAATGTTCACATATTTTTCAACTTTGATGGAGAAAATAAAGCGATTCCCTACCATTCCCTGGGTTTGGCGTATGAGGTGTTGTTCTTGAATATGTTTCGTATCATATACAAAAGAGTCCAACTACGCCCAACTCCGAATTTCCCAGGCAAAAGATACTTTCAACTCAGTGTAAAAAACACGCGGCGCAGTTGCTGCTTAGTACGAAATTGTATGGCGGGCATACATATTTTCCTGTATTGGCGGCTTGATTTTCATTCCCTGACTATGTAATGATTTTAAATGAATGTATAAGGATTAACTATTATCAATAGCCGAAGGCCTCAGTAGCCATGGCTCCAAAAACTGTTCACTTAAACTTTCAAGCTTAAGTCAACTCTTCAAATAAATAAATAAAAACTATTATCAAAAATATTAAATTAAGTAAAATTTAATGATTATTTTGAACAAAAAGTGCAACAAAAGGTAAAAATATATAAAAAATTTACAAAATAAAATTTATTTTCTTTAAAATGTATTTATTTTTATACCCGTTACTCGTAGAGTAAAAGGGTATACTAGATTCGTTGAAAAGTATGTAACAGGCAGAAGGAAGCGTTTCCGACCATATAAAGTATATATATTGATCAGGATCAATAGCCGAGTCGATCTGGCCATGTCCGTCCGTCTGTCCGTCCGTATGAACGTCGAGATCTCAGGAACTGCAAAAGGTAGAAAGTTGAGACTTAGCATACAGACTCCAGAGACATAGACGCAGCGCAAGTTTGTCGATTCATGTTGCCACGCCCACTCTAACGCCCACAAACCGCCCAAAACTGCCACGTCCACACTTTTGACAAATGTTTCGATATTTTTTCATTTTTGTATTAGTCTTGTAAATATCTAACGATTTGCCAAAAATCTTTTTGCCACGCCCACACTTTTAAAAAATGTTTTGATATTTTTTCATTTTTGTATTAGTCTAGTAAATTTCTATCGATTTGCCAAAAATCTTTTTGCCACGCCCTCTCTAACGCCCACAAACCGCCCAAAACTGCCACGTCCACACTTTTGACAAATGTTTCGATATTTTTTCAATTTCTATCGATTTGCCAAAAAACTTTTTGCCACGCCCACTCTAACGCCCACAAACCGCCCAAAACTGCCACGCCCACACTTTTGAAAAATGTTTTGATATTTTTTCATTTTTGTATTAGACTTGTAAATTTCTATCGATTTGCCAAAAAACTTTTTGCCACGCCCACTTTAACGCCTACAAGCCTTCAAAAACTGTCAGTGTTAAAGACTCTCCTTCGCACTTCCACTAGCTGAGTAACGGGTATCAGATAGTCGGGGAACTCGACTATAGCGTTCTGTCTTGTTTTATACTCCCGAATTATGTCTTCCTCTGACGAGTCGCTATTGTCGTCTCTGAGCATGAGTTAATGTGAAGAAGAAAGAAATTGTTTCGCTTGCGAAAAACTTGTATACAATTTTCTGTGCATTTTTGTTAAAAAATTATTTAGAATATTGTCATACTATTTTACCAATTCCACAAATGATTTTTTTAAATTTATTTTTTTTTTGACAAAAAGCCCACTTACATATTTTATTTTTTCCTTCGAATTAGTTATTATTGAAATTGTCTGCTACCGGCTGTATTCTCCCTCGGAGGGGGGGAAGGCATTCCCTGCAGCTCCCTTGTTTTTTGTCGTTCTGTTGTGCTATTTTGCACTGTTGTTTCTGCACTGCTGTTTTTTTTTTTCTGCTGTGCACTGCCGTGGATGTTCGGCCGTTGGGCGTCAATTATTAGATTGCTCTATAATCTTTATTGATTCAAATTATTAAATTGCTCTTTATTGATTCAAATTATTCTAAGTTCACAATTGTTGCACCGATGTTATTCGATGGAGTTATTCTCTTAAACTGAACCTAAATGTTTCGCCGTTCTTCGGCGGAGTTTCGGACTCTCGAATGCGTGGTCGATTAGGTGCCGTGTCAGCGACTTGTTGTCGGCGTGATCCGGCAGATTATCGAGCACTGCACCACGGACTGCGTATTCAGCAGTTTCTGTCTTTCGCCTTTCCGTCCGGTCGGAAGCAGCGCAATTTACGTCCCACAAAATATATATAACGCCACCATGTTGAGCTAGTGAGCTATCGTAAAAAGAGTTTTTGCATCTTCATTTGTATTTTTTTGATATCTCCATCTTTCTCGCACTCTTACATGCTGAGTTGGGCAATTGAATAATTTAATATTTATACCCGTTACTCGTAAATAATAATAATAATAAAAATAATAATATAATAATAAATAATTTTTTGCCACACCCACCTTAACCAGAAATCTCCCAAAACTGCCACGCCCACACTTCCTAAAAATCGTAAGACATTTTTATATTAGTCTTGTAAATATCTATCGACTTGCCAAATATCGTTTTGACACCGAAGAGTTACCAGAATTTATTTTTAATTACTTTCGCAGAAGGACGAGTTCCCAGTCAGTGAAAAGGTGGCGCTTCAACTAGCAGGACTTCAAGCTCAAGTAGCTTTAGGAGATCCTTCCAAGCAGCCAAAACCGGAATATTACTCAGATATAAGCAGCTTTTTGCCTATGAGAATTTCTAAAACAAGAGAACAACAATTTTGGATACCAATTTTAGCCCAAGCCCACCGACAATACGGATCCTCAAGAAATGAATTGACAGCGAAAGTGTTGTACCTAAGTTGCGTAATGCAATATCCACTGTATGGCACAACAATGTTTAAAGTTAATTACAAAGGGTATTGGAATATGGCAAGCAATATTATTCTTGGAATACATTTTGATGGACTAAAGTTTATTAATCCTGAAGATAAATCGGTTATGCACCAATTTAAATACGTGGATATTGAATCCATTTTGTTGGACCCAAGTGACAGTTTTATAACTATATCACTCAATCGAAGCGCGCAACTATTAAAAAGCTCGCGTGATGGAAGTTCTTTTATAGAATCACAGAAATGTTTCGTATTTGAGACACCTCAAAAAAATGAAATAGGATCTTTGATAATTTCGTATTACCCACCGTTGTCTAACTGGATCTTAAATAATTTGGAGTGCTCAAAAAAGTATAAAGGAACTACTAAAGAAGACCGATTGAGACTGCATCAAAATGTTGTTCTGTGTAGACGACAGTTGGTGGATATGAATATAGTCAAAAAACCACACGATTTAGGAGGTTTTCTAAGAAATACCCTAAGACGTCTGTCAAAGCATCGATTAGAAAAATTACGATCGGAGCAGGGGTCTAATATGCAGGACCATGGCGAAATTTACAAAGGTTTTTCGCACACGTTTTGGGCATTTAGTAAACAACAAATCCCGTTTTGTCTAAGTACAATATCTGACCAAGAAGAGGTAGTAATGGTGCAAGTATTTGATTCAATATTGACATTTTCTGGGCTTGGAACGTCAGGTAAGTGCTCAAAAATATTAATATTCCTTTTTTTATTTATTTATAATAACACATAAATATTATAGCTGAAAGATCCTCCGGAGCAAATAGTATTTTTCTCAATGATGTATAAGTTAACAACTAAGAGTACCAACACTTTTGTCACCAATACACAAACACTAGTACTTCATAAAAACAATGCTGACGCGCCCCAACCGAGTTCAGCGCTCCGCGCTACGAACGGTCAGCAACAGCAACCGGACACCCCTTATCCGGGGTACCGAGCTATGTTGCATAAATGCTGAGTCGGCTTGCCGACCATGGGTTTATGGCGTAATGCATTGGAGCCAGATCACTTTCATATTCTTTTGTATTCAGTCTTAAGCCAGAGCTTTAATAAAGAGCAGCTATTCACTCTGGCACGCAGCCCAACGTATTTAGTACCCGCACCTAATAATATCTTAACATAACAACGTAGTTAAGAGTACAGGCCATGTAAGTTTGATTAGTGAAGTCACTCGGCAACCTAAGGAATTTTGTGTGGAATATTTTTTTTTTTAATTAATTAACATCTTTATTTAATATTATTCAATTAAAGCCTTTAACCTAAATGTTGTCTTAAGTAAATAATCTCTTAATTATAAAATATAATTTGTTTTCATCTTAATATATAGGAATAGGTCAAATTTCGAGTAGTGAGGTTTCAGGTAAATAATATATTCATACTAACATCTTAGAAGCAGCCCAAAATGTCTTCTTTTGAGCCTGCGAATTGGGATAGCCCCCTGTAATCTCCGGGCGAGACGATTACGGTGGGCAGTTAGTCGGTCGTTGTATCTGCTTGAGAAGAACGAGATTTGGTCTTCAACAAGGCGCAGGTTTAAATCATTGTGAAGCGTTTGGCCGCTAACGAACCAGTCACAGCCAGTGATTTGTCTTAATGTTTTGTTCTGGACGTTTTGGAATCGTTTTCGGTGGGACGCAGCCGCCACTCGATGATTTGCAGATAAATCTGACGCTTGCATCTTAAAGGTAGTTTGCTTTTCTTATTTAGCATCCAGAATAGTTGGTTACGCTTTAGGTTGCACATTTTGACGACTCTGGCAATATGATCGCGGAAGGTTAGGCGTTTGTCCAGTGTGAGGCCTAGGTATTTCGCCTTAGTTGCTTGTTCTATGTCCACATTATTAATGTGTACCGCAGGAGTTGTGTTACGGCGTAACGTAAAGCAAACGTTTACGCATTTGCTTTCGTTAATTTTGATGTTGTTCGCCATGGCCCATTTCTCGAATTCGTTGAGATAAGTTTGCAGCATTTGTGACGACTCGGTCTCACTGTTCGAGGAGCTGAGAAAGCAGACGTCGTCAGCGAAGCTGGCCAACAGCATTTTGCTGTTGTCATAGGTCATTTCATAATAGCTTGGCTTGGGGATGTCAGCTGTATAGATGAAGTAAAGTATCGGTCCTAAGACGCTTCCTTGAGGTACGCCAGCTGCAATGGCAAAATTTACAGAGGTTGCGTCTCTGGACTGGACGCAAAACTCTCTGTTTGTGAGAAACGATCTGATGAGCTCAAACAGGTTGGCTGGCAGCGCTGTTTTGACTTTGGCTAGTAGTCCCGGGATCCAAACTCTATCAAATGCCTGTTGAATGTCGAGGAAGATTCCGTTGCAGTATTCTTTATGGTCATAGGCCTTCAGGATATGATTGACTACACGGTGCAGTTGCTCAATCGTACTGTGGCCAGCTCTGAATCCGAATTGGTGCATTGGGATAGTATCATTGTCTTCTAGATGTATTATAAGTCGGGAAGCTATCAGCCTTTCCATTACCTTCGATAAGGAGGGCAGGAGACTGATAGACCGGTAGGAGCTTGGATCCTGTTCCGGCTTCCCTGGCTTTAGAATCATACTGATTCTAGCACTCTTCCATTTTTTGCATCGCATTGAATATCAATGTGATAAGTAATAGTGCTCTCTTGGGAAGGATTTTAAGTACTGCGTTGCTTATTATGTCGTGACCTGGCGCCTTTCGTCTTTTGAGGGTACGTATCATGTTTGAGACTTCTTCCAGACGGATAGGTCTTATTGGAGGTGACATCTGGAATGGGCGCTGTAGTACTTCGTTTATACTGTTGATATCCCCCTCGGATGCGAAATTAAACGCAGTGAATCTGTCGCCAGGGTGTTCCGCAAATGTTTGTACTTGCTCTTCTAAGGAGCGACACCAGTTACCATTGCTGTTCTTCAGAGGCGTAACTTTCTGTGGCATTCTTTTTACTTTTTTGGTAAAGGACCACATATTAAAAGTGGAATCATTAGAATAATCCATATTGGTTAGCATATGTTCGAATTGCGCATTTTTCAATTCAGCCATGGCAACGTGAAGCTCTCTGGCGCATCTATGCCATTGAGCTTTATCCTCAGGACTGTGCGTTCGAATATAACGTCTTCTCAGTGCTCTCTTACGGACTAGCATCTCTGCAATGGTTGGATCAAATCTATTCGAGTGGCGTATGAGGGCTCTGCTATGATTATTTGCAGTGTGCATGTTTGCACTCCTCGCCGCATTTGTCACATTGGTAGTGAAGAGGTCTACCGCGTCGTCAATTTCAGCAGCAGAGTTGATCTTAATGTTAAGGCGTATCGATCTACATAGTTCTTCCTTGAAAACAGCTACATTTGTGTGTTTGCTAAGAAGTTGGCTACGTTGAGTGCATTGTGTGGCTTCTGTTTTTAATGTAGTGATGAGAGACAGGTGGTCCGATTCAAGGTCCCAGCTGTCTCTGATGTTTAGCTTGTCGTGTGGAATGTTGCGATAGATTGCAAAGTCTAAACAGGATGGTCTTCGATTTACTGCGCTTGGATAGTATGTTGGTGCTCCAGTCGCCAGGATGTTGGCGTTAATTGAGTTGACGCTAGCGGCAAGTAAGTTACCTCGGTGACAGGTGATCGCAGAACCCCACCATGGATGTTTTGCGTTCCAGTCTCCGCTGATGAATGATCTTGGAAAGTTGAAGTTAGCGAATATGTCATCAAATTCTGATTGAGTCCAGCTGAAGTTTGGAGGGCAGTAGATTGATCCGATGAATATTTGTCCTATACATGTTTGGATTTTGGCACCCACGATTTGGACTTTAGCATGGGCGATTGGCTCAATGGGAAAGTGATTGATATTTTTGTTAACCAGGATTGCAGCTCCACCCCTGCGACTGCCGTCAGGTAAATTTGAAGTGTAGACTTCATATCCAAATAGTTGAAGGTTGGATGTCTTCGTTTCGGTGAGAAGGAGAATGTCAATATTCTCTCTCTCCACAAGGTGGCCGATTTCAGTCATTTTGCCGGCAGCACCTCGCGTGTTCCAGGTGAGAATTTTTATTTGGGACATTGTGTGAGTTGCGCGTTAATTGCGACCAGCATCTGCAGCATCTGGGCTTGCATGGAGTGTAGACCCTCGATAGCTTTTGTGAGCGATGCAATTGCCGTTTCTATATTAGATTCTTGTGCATTTTGCTTTTGTGAAACATCTGAGAAGAAGTGCGCATGATTTTTTGCACCGTAGTGATGTTGCTGTTGATTGGCGTCCTGTAGCCTATTTGTTAGATTTCCTGGTCGTTTGTTTTGTTTTTCCGTGATTGGAAGTGCATTTCTGGCTATTTGAGCATAAGAAACTCCATTTTCATAATGTTTAGGTGTAGAGTTATTGTTTATGCCCACTATTGGAGTTTTCTGTACATTGTCGTTCATTTTGAGCAATTTTTGATAGGATTTGCAGCCACGGAAGTTAGCTGGGTGATTTTCTCCGCAGTGAGTGCAAGTTGCTGGTGCTTCTTTGCTTCTGAGACAATCTGATGATTTATGATATTCACCGCAAGAGACACAGATAAAAGGTCTGTAGCAATATCTTGCAGTATGACCAAACGATTGGCATCTCCGACATTGCACAATGTCGTGCGCTTTTCTGGCTACTTCAATACTGACGCGTTGGCGGCATAGAGATCGTAGTTGGAGTATATCTTTGTTATTTAGATTCTATTCTACATTAATGAAGAAGAGGTTAATCTTTTCACCGCTCTTGTTGCTTTTTGGGTTATATATTGATTGAACTTTATGCCCCTGTCTGAGTAATTCCTCTTTGATTTTATGATGGAGCTGTGAATGGTGTAATCCTCGCACAACAACTCTGAATGGCTTCTCGTCTTTCAATTGATAGCAATGGAATTCAATTTTCAGAGTATTTAGTTGTCGTACTACAGCCCTGTAGGTATTAGCGTCCTTGGTGTAGATTCTGTGAGTGGAGCCCACAGAGGATTTGATTTCAATATTTTCAAGATTTGTAACTTCCTCGATAGCGATAAGAAGTTCGTTCACGTTTGTCACGCCCATAAGAACGATTGGAGGTGGTTTTGGACTACCAGTATAAGCAGAGATTACCGTAGATGAATCAGTTTTACTTTGTACGTTTGCCTTCGTTTTCCTAGAGTTTGCCATCTCTCGCGATTATAAGCAGATTCGAATGTAAGACAATCACTGCTTTTGTTTCCCCTCTTGTGCAACTGCTCGCAGTGTGAGGGGGACAGTGATGCCCTAACGGGCCACATATGCAGTCTATCGCACTACACTTATGTTGTTGTTATTGTCCAACTGCCGACACTGCGCTAGACAGCGTCAAGTCTTATGTTATAACAAATTATTATTTTTATTTGGCCCGAATTTAGGTGTGACAAGAGAGAATGCTATAGTCGAGTTCCCCGACTATTTGATACCCGTTACTCAGCTATTCGAAGTGCGAAGGAGAGTCTTCAGCACTGACAGTTTTTGGCGGTTTGTGGGCGTTAGAGTGGGCGTGGCAAAAAGTTTTTTGGCAAATCGATAGAAATTTACAAGACTAATACAAAAATGAAAAAATATCAAAACATTTTTCATAAGTGTGGGCGTGGCAGTTTTGGGCGGTTTGTGGGCGTTAGAGTGGGCGTGGCAACATGAATCGACAAACTTGCGCTGCGTCTATGTCCCTGGAGTCTGTATTCTTAATCTCAACTTTCTACCTTTTGTAGTTCCTGAGATCTCGACGTTCATACGGACAGACGGACAGACGGACAGACGGACAGACGGACAGACGGACAGACAGACGGACGGACAGACGGACATGGCCAGATCGACTCGGCTACTGATCCTGATCAAGAATATATATACTTTATATGGTCGGAAACGCTTCCTTCTGCCTGTTACATACTTTTCAACGAATCTAGTATACCCTTTTACTCTACGAGTAACGGGTATAACCAGGACCGGAAACTTTAAAATTCATTTTATCTAAAAAATATCTAAAAAATGGGCGTGGTCGTTAGTATTTACGCCCACCAAAAAGCAAAAACCAAAAAATACACCTAAAATTATGCTTCAATTTTGTTAATATGAAAGAATATTATGAAGAATATTAAGACAAAAACAAGGCGGCAGCATTTTTTTGTGTAAGATAACTCAGCCTTCTGCAAAGTTCTGCAACTGAAATTTGTTTAAATATATCTATAAGCATAGACCAATATTTATACCCGTTACTCGTAGAGTAAAAGGGTATACTAGATTCGTTGAAAAGTATGTAACAGGCAGAAAGAAGCGTTTCCGACCACATAAAGTATATATATTCTTGATCAGGATCAATAGCCGAGTCGATTTGGCCATGTCCGTCTGTCCGTCCGTCTGTCCGTCCGTCTGTCTGTCTGTCCGTCTGTCCGTCCGTATGAACGTCGAGATCTCAGGAACTATAAAAGCTAGAAAGTTGAGAATAAGCATACAAACTCCAGAGACATAGACGCAGCGCAAGTTTGTCGATTCATGTTGCCACGACCACTCTAACGCCCACAAACCGCCTAAAACTGCCACGCCCACACTTTTGAAAAAGGTTTTGATATTTTTTAATTTTTGTATTTGTCTTGTAAATTTCTATCGATTTGCCAAAAAACTTTTTGCCACGCCCACTCTAACGCCCACAAATCGCCCAAAGCTGCCACGCTCACACTTTTGAAAAAGGTTTTGATATTTTTTAATTTTTGTATTTGTCTTGTAAATTTCTATCGATTTGCCAAAAAACTTTTTGCCACGCCCACTCTTGCGCCCACAAACCGCCAAAAACTGTCAGTGCTGAAGACTCTCCTGCGCACTTTCACCATCTGAGTAACGGGTATCAGATAGTCGGGGAACTCGACTATAGCGTTCTCTCTTGTTTAAAATTAATTTCATCGTGCTATCACTTTTGAGTTCTCTTAACATTTAATGCTCAAAAAGACACAGGAAAAAGTTCAGTTACAAGAAGCGTCTGTAGAAAACGGTAAGAAAAGAATGGGGACAAATATAATAAGCAAAATTGTTGACACAAACATAATTGACAAACACAAATGATGATTACAAAAGAAACATCACAAAAACATAGGACAAGCAGCAAAATACGGCGAAAACTTGACCTTGAAGACTGCAAGACAGCTTGAGTTTATTATTGTTTACACGTATGTTTGCAAATATTTGCAGCTAGACCTACGATTTTTATTTCCTTAAAACATTGACAAATACAGTGATAGCACTCTTTAAGGGGGGATCGGGGGGCAATATATCTAAAAGTTTATCTAAACTAGGAAAATGACGTTCACATAATACACAAAAAAGGTATAATCCATCAAAAATTCACCAAATATGATAAATCAATTCAGTGAATTTCACAATCAGAATTTATTAAAGTAAATACCGGAAACTTTAAAATTAATTTTAAATAATTAAAATTGGACCTATCAATCGCACGTTTGACCACTTTGAAGTTCACTTTTGTTGTGACGAAAAGCAATCAAAACTCCGCTGTGCTGCAAAAATGAACAATTGTTCTCCCTTTACACTCTATTTTTAGAATGTCCCGATAGAGTTAAGACAAAACGGTCTTGGCATACACATATTTGGACATTTTAGAGACAATCTGGTTACTTTTCGTATATATTTATAAAAAGTTCCAAGTGCGATGCGGCTCCTCAACCACCAGCACGCCAAGGCCGGAGTACCTCAAGGCAGCGTCCTTGGACCCCTTCTCTACACCCTGTTCATAACAGACCTCCCTATCATACCCTCCCGTAACCTCACAATATCCACCTATGCAGACGACCCCGCATTCTTTGCCACCGCAACAAACCCACAAGAAGCATCAGCCATCATCCAAGGAAAACTGAAACGATGGTGAACGCGGAGAAATCATCCCACGCATCATGGGGTGGACAACCACCCCAACCTCCTGGCCAACAACCTTCTGGACAACAGCCAATCCCGTAGACGTCTGCTGGGAACGCCCTCACTGACCTCACACAACATTAAGATATACATTTAACCTCTACACAAGTTCATCTTAGGTACTCCCCTTATGTTAATGTTATGATATGGCCGGATAAACTTGGCTATTGATCCTGACCAAGAATATATATACTTTATGTAAGAATTTATTATTTAACGTGTGTAATGTTTTATTAGGATAAGTTTAAACATGAAGTGTATTGTTGCGTTTTTCAAAGGTATTTTATTCTTGTTCATTTTCGGTTTTCCCTGCAGAACTACAACCACTACTCCGCATCTTGCACAAGAATTGGCGGTCTACCAAGTATCGAGTACTTTTCTTGAAAGCATTCGGTCCTCTTGCCTATTTAATCGCCTCGATTAAACCTTAAAATGGGCTTCATATTATCGCAACGTAGGAGTTCCAAATGGACCCTCTGATCCATAATCCCTTATGTCATAATCCGACTGCGTGTAGAATTCTCTTGATCGCTACCAAATAATTTAGTTGATAGACACGCTCCTGATTTTTTTAGAAATCAAACGCATTCTTATTTTCGTCCTCTCTTTCGTCAATTAGCTGCAAGCTCCTGCATCAAGTCCTTTAATTCATTGCAACCGGGTTTTCGCATATTATTGGATTTTGATAGAACCAAGTGCCCCGCAGAATAAGTAGATTTTAATTGGACTCCAAGAACAGAAAGAAGGAAAGCTTTATTCAACTGCTATTTATATCCATAGGTCCGCATACGTCACTATGGACGATTTCCAAAAGCTCCTCTCTTTTATTTTCGGATTGCGTAAATGGTAACGCACAGCTTTTACTTTTTAAACACACTGTACAGTCAATATTTTTTAAATTTGTGTTAAATTTTAATTCATGCACTAGATTATTTTCGCGTAGTTGTATTAAACTGTTAACGTTTAAGTGCCCATACCGTTTATGCCATTTTATTAGTTCTTTTTGATCACCGTTTCCATTGCATAACATGTAATTATCTTCTTTTGTTTCTCACAAAAACGAATTGTTTACTTTTATTGCCCTCAGCAAGTTTTCGTTGTTATACTCGTTACTCGTAGAGTAAAAGGGTATACTAGATATACATACATACCCGCAGCGCAAGTTTGTCGATTAATGTTGCCACGCCCACTCTAACGCCCACAAACCGCCAAAAGCTCCCACGCCCACACTTTTGAAAAATGTTTTGATATTTTTTCATTTTTGTATTAGTCTTGTAAATTTCTAACGATTTGCCAAAAAAACTTTTTGCCACGCCCTCTCTAACGCCCACAAACCGCCCAAATCTGCCACGCCCACACTTTTAAAAAATGTTTTGATATTTTTTCATTTTTGTATTCGTCTTGTATTAGTTTTGTAGTTTTGTATTTGCCTAAAAACTTTTTGCCACGCCTACTCTAGCGCCCACAAACCGCCAAAAACTGTCAGTGCTGAAGACTCATTCGCACGTTTCCGACCATATAAAGTATATTCTTGATCAGGATCAATAGCCGAGTCGATCTGGCCATGTCCGTCTGTCCGTCCGTCTGTCCGTCCGTCTGTCCGTCTGTCCGTCCGTCTGTCCGTCCGTCTGTCCGTATGAACGTCGAGATCTTAGAAACCACAAAAGCTAGAAAGTTGAGATTAAACATACGGACTCCAGAGACATAGACGCAGCGCAAGTTTGTTGATTCATGTTGTCACGCCCACTCTAACGCCCACAAACCGCATAAAGCTGCCATGCCCACACTTTTGAAAAATGTTGTAATATTTTTTAATTTTTGTATTAGACTTGTAAATTTCTATCTCCTTCGCACTTCCACTAGCTGAGTAACGGGTATCAGATAGTCGGGGAACTCGACTATAGCGTTCTCTCTTGTTTTTATTTGATTCACCGCAGTAACTCTTTTTCGCGAAACAGTTTTTTGAATGCGCAACAAAGGCTTGTACAGTTCCGTCGTTTTCAGCTGCGTCACAATTTTTTCGGCGCTCACCTTCTTTGAGTAACTTTATTTTCAAATTAGAAAGTCTTGGAAGTTCATCACGAGATTCTAATGCCACGACTAAATTTTCAAATGATTTTGGTAAGCTTGCCAATAGCATTATCGTGCCACGACTAAATTTTCAAATGACTTTGGTAAGCTTGCCAATAGCATTATCACTAATAGTTCCTCTTGCAAAACTATTCCCATCTCAGTCAATTGAACGAAAACATTTGCAAAGTTTGTTAGGTACTGCTGCATTTTCTCATCTTCAGTCATGCGCATATATGTATAATAATTTTGTAAACACTTTTCTCACAGGTCCCGATGGCTGATGAATTTCTTTTAATTGTGTCCAGGCCTCCTTGACAGATTGACATTTTTTTATGTTTGTAAGTTCACTTGTTTTAACCGATAGCGTAATTGCGGCTAAGGCCTTTTGATCTTTTAGTTTGTAATTGGCGTCTTCTTCTAATTTTTCTTCCGAAATCACTGACCATAGTTCTTGATGCACCAACACTTTTCATCTGCACACACCACGAGTCATAATTGGACTCACCCAATTTGTCTATATTATACTTATGACTTATTTTACTTTTCTTTTATTTTATTTAGTTTAACGATCAATACACACAGTAATAATCGGCTTCTCTCAACATATGAGAGTTATCTCGGACAGGTTCCAAATTAACTTATTTTCTGCTAAGGGTCCTGGGCCCATAACCTATTGGATTTTGATAGAACCAAGTGCGCCGCAGAATAAGTAGATTTTAGTTGGACTCCAAGAACAGAAAGAAGGAAAGCTTTATTCAACTGATATTTATATACACTTATAAGTATGACATTAAGCTCTTATACTAGGGTTGACCAAAGTAGTTAAGTAGTTATGTATTGCATATTCCAACACTCCTCTTCAATACATATAATTCAAATTTTATAATTCAATATGTATTCAGGTACAATAATTCAGGTTAATTTTCATAATTGTAAAGACCTAGCAATTGTGTACATTTTTCATGTTTTACTTTACATAAGTTTTTCGTTAGTAAGTCTGCCACCATATCTTCAGTTGGAAAATATTTAAGTTCAATCAAATTCTCACTATAAATTTCTCGTACATAATGATAATGAATATCTATGTTTTGATCTTGCATGTTAAACAGCGTTTTTAACTAAATTCATAGCGCTTAAATTATCTCCATATATAGTAATAGGTTTCTCATTTAAATACAAATTCATTTAATTTAAGACGTTTCTTATATATACGGCATCTGTTGCTGCTTGGGAAAGTGCCATATATTCAGCCTCAGTGCTGCTCAATGCCACCGACGTCTGCTTCTTGCTTTCCCATGCAAAAGTGCTGCCTCCTAAGATGAAGATATGACAACTATACGATTTGCGATCTGTAGAGTCTCCACCCCAATCAGCGTCGTCATAGCCAGTCACCATTTGACCACTCTTTTGATATTTCAGTTTCAAATCCAGCGTAGTTTCATAGTATCTGCTTTGCTGCTGCTAAATGCTCTGAATGTGGGTTGGTGTTTCGTTGTGATAGCTTACACACCGAGTGCAAAATATCAGGACGTGTTGCGATGGCTATATACATGAGTGACCCTATAATTGATTGGTACTCCATCTGGTCCACCAGCTGACAGGATTGACTTTCGCGTTTGGGTTGAAAGCCTGCTTCCAACGGTACTGAAGTGGTGCGACAACTTGTCAAGCCGTACTGCTCCAAGAGTTGCGAAATATGTTGCTGTTGGTTTATAGTAATTGTGCCAGTTGACCCATCTCGTTCAAAGCTCATGCCCAGAAATTGGTGTATCGGCCCCTTATCGACAATCTGGAATGTATTAGAAATTACTCTCTTGATCTCCTTTAACTCACCAAGGTCTGAACAGCAGACCTTAAGGTTGTAAACATAAACGGCTATTATGTTGGTGATAGCGCCCTTATGCCGTGTATACAAGCACGGTTCGCTTGCGCACGCTGTAAAGCCTATTCTTTGTAGCATCTCGTCTAGCTTCAAATTCCACATTCGACCAGACTGTTTGAGTCCATACAGGGATTTCTTGAGCTTCAAAACCCGATCATTGCCAAGCTCAAATTGTTCTGGCTGCTTCATAAAGATGTCTTCAGTAAGGTCTCCATTGAGGTATGCTGTTGACACGTCTAGTTGATGTACATCGAGCTCCAGCTCAGCCGCTATTGCTAAGACCATTGGAAATGTGGCATGCTTTGTAACGGTCGATTTCACCGGTTGCGCCTCTTTCTATCGCAAATACCCACCGGCATCCAATGGCTTTTTGGCCTGGGGGCAAGCCTGTTATCTCCCAAGTCTCATTCTTTATAAGCGCGTTATACTCCTCTTGCATTGCCTCCGGCCACTCATCAATGTTCTCGCTGGCCAAAGCTTCTTTCACCGTTTGAGGTACTCTTTCTTCATTTTTTAACATGTTGACTGAATTGTACTGCTTCGCTGGTCTCCCTTTGAGTCCAGTCCTGATCAATCTTGGTTTTCCTCTGCCACGCTTCTCAGTACTTGCTGCACCATCGTTGTCATCTTTGACGTCTTCTGCTTTTTCGCCGCTGTCGTCTGCCATTTCCCTACTGATCGTTAGAGGTTCCGTGTTATCTTGCATTTCGCCCTTAGCTGAAATTGTATCATTAGTAAA
Source organism: Drosophila teissieri (assembly GCF_016746235.2). Lineage (NCBI taxonomy): Eukaryota > Metazoa > Arthropoda > Insecta > Diptera > Drosophilidae > Drosophila > Drosophila teissieri. Next base: position 897,896 of record NC_053032.1, read on the forward strand.
CTTCTTTGAAACAAATTCAATTTCATGAGAAGCTTCTTCCATAGGCTCTATAAAACGAACATCTCTGCTAACGATCATATTCTTGGCGACTTTATTGTACAGGCGATAAGCTTTGGATATGTCAGAGTATCCAGCCATCATCAGTTCTCTTCCCCTTGAGCGGTACTTCTTATGTTCGGTTTTATTTAGTGCAATTGCCCTACAACCGAAAGGTTGAAGATGGCTTACTGTAGGTTTTCTTCCATTCCATGCTTCATATGGAGTCATATTTACCAGTGCCTTGGTTGGTGATCTGTTACGTAGGTAAGCAGCGGTGTGCACAGCTTCAGCCCAAAACTTTTCATCCAACGCTGCATTTACTATCATGCTGCGAGCCATTTCAATTAAAGTGCGGTTCTTTCTCTCTGCCACTCCATTCTGTTGGGGTGTATGAGGAACAGTCAACTGCCGAAGAATTCCATTTTCTTCCAAAAAATTGTCGAACGCGTTATTAACATATTCAGTTTCGTTATCACTTCGCAATATTTTAATTGTTTTTCCAGTTTGGCACTCAGCCATTTTCTTGAACGATTTGAAAATGTTTATGTTTAATGAAATAAACATGCACAAGGCGCGATTTGTCGTCTATCATTGCCACAAAATATTTTGAGCCACCGATCGAAGGTATATTAATCATTTTAAACACACTGTACAGTCAATATTTTTTAAATTTGTGTTCAATTTTAATCCATGCACTAGATTATTTTCGCGTAGTTGTATTAAACTGTTAACGTTTAAGTGCCCATACCGTTTACGCCATTTTATTAGTTATTTTTGATCACCGTTTCCATAGCATAACATGTAATTATCTTCTTTTGTTTCACACAAAAACAAATTGTTGTTTTTATTATTTATTAGAGCACAGTTCCCTTTAAATATCACTTTACAGCCACTATTTACAGCTTTGCTAACTGATATGAAATTGCACTGAAATTGCGGAACATACAGTACATCTTTTACGGTTATTTCACAATTGTGTGTTTTTATACCCGTTACTCGTAGAGTAAAAGGGTATACTAGATTCGTTGAAAAGTATGTAACAGGCAGAAGGAAGCGTTTCCGACCATATAAAGTATATATATTCTTGATCAGGATCAATAGCCAAGTCGATCTGGCCATGTCCGTCTGTCCGTCCGTCTGTTCCTCTGTCTGTCCGTATGAACGTCGAGATCTCAGGAACTACAAAAGGTAGAAAGTTAGAATTAAGCATACTGACTCCTGAGACATAGACGCAGCGCAAGTTTGTCGATTCATGTTGCCACGCCCACTCTAACGCCCACAAACCGCTAAAAACTGCCACGCCCACACTTTTGAAAAATGTTTTGATATTTTTTCATTTTTGTATTAGTCTTATAAATTTCTTACGATTTGCAAAAAAACTTTTTGCCACGCCCACTCTAACGCCCACAAACCGCCCAAAGCTGCTACGCCCACACTTTTGAAAAATGTTTTGATATTTTTTCATTTTTGTGTTAGTCTTATAAATTTCTATCGATTCGCCAAAAAACTTTTTGCCACGCCCACTCTAGCGCCCACAAACCGCCAAAAACTGTCAGTGCTGAAGACTCCTTCGCACTTTCACTAGCTGAGTAACGGGTATCAGATAGTCGGGGAACTCGACTATAGCGTTCTCTCTTGTTAGTTTTATATTTCCGCGACCGCGGCATTAACATATGTCGCAGCGTTGTCATTTTCTTGCGCCTGATCTTCCATGTCGACACATAAACCCCTCGAGTGAAGCGAATTCCAACCGGCGTGCGCAATCGTCTTCATGCAACTGCATTTCCTACATATCGATCAATGCTTTACACACGCTAGCTGGACTACACTAGGCGACAGCGCGACAACGTTGTCGCCTCACTCGTTGCGGTACTTTGGCGCCAGCCATATTATGCGTCGTAGTCAAATTCTAAGAATGATTTCAAAATGTACCAAACTCATTGCGCAGATGCGACTTGCAAACACAGTGGTCAAACTATGTTAATAATGTGACAGAAACATACTGTGGTCAAAATACCTTCGTAATGCGACACGGCCTTCCTGACATAATACACGTCATCGTGTGTTGTATTAAATCTACCACATAAGTGACAATACTTCAGGATTCAAAGACTCTCTGGATATTTCAAAGAATTATTTCCATTCAATTTATTTCTGATTCAAATTAGTTTCAACTTCATTCTTATCATAACATAACTAAATTATTTAAATTTTCATAACATAATTTAAATTTAAGAAATCATTCCATTTGTGTAATTCCTTTAACACATTTTTCTCTTAATCTTTTAAACCAAACAAATTTTGTAGTTCCTTTTACAAATAATTAACTTATCTTTTGTGTAGTTCCTTTAACACATAATTTACTTATCATCTGTGTAGTTCCTTCAACACATACGACCCCCGCCATAAAAAGTCTCTTCTGCTATGGTGCGGTCTTCAGTTTCTCTATTGGGCAACAGACACAACTTCTATTGCGCTGTCCCTAACTTTACATAACTCATCGTGTATCTGATTATTTGGCATTGCTCTTAAACATTCATGAGAATACTTATATGTTCGTTTACATGTTAAAGATTTTAGCGTATATCTATCTCCATCCAATACTTCAATTATCTCAAATGGCCCTTTAAATTTAGGATCGAGTTTAATTTGATGACGTTCTTCGTTTTTAAGCAAAACATGATCACCCACTTTGAAATGTACTATCTTAGCCTTATTTTTATCAAACCTATCTTTATCGTATTCTGCTTGAGTTTTCATGTTCTTTTTAGCCTCCTTTCTCAAATTTTCTTTGTCTACCTCATCATTGTTTTCTTCGTTTAGCGGCAACAAGCCAAAAGGTCGAGCTTCTTTACCTATCAATAATTCCAAAGGGCTAAACTTAGTCACACGATTAATCGTGCATTTCATTGCTAGCTGCACTTCAGCCAACGCATCCTGCCATGATCTCTGACTAGACTCGACAGCCGTTAGCATACCTTTCAGGGTACTCATGACACGTTCTACCTGACCGTTTGCTCTACTTGCACCCGTAGCAATTAAATGTAGATTAATTTTTTGAGAGGAGCAAAAATCGCGAAAGCTTTTACTTGCGAAACTACGTCCTTGATCTGCTATAATTCGAGTGGGTAAACCAAACAAGGAAACGGCGGATTTTACAGCCTTGATGCAGCTATCAGAATCTATATTTAGTGTGTGGTAAAAATAAACAAATTTGGTGAAGGCATCTATAAGGACGATGACATATTCCTTCAAATCATTTTTGCCACTCAATTTGCCTGTGATGTCGATATGTATCGTATGCCACGGTATTTCTATTTTAGGAATAGGATGCAGCTCAGCCTGCACTTTTCCCACTCGTGGCTTAGAAACTTTACATGTAATGCAATTTTCTACAAATCTACGAACGAATTTAGACATATTTTCGAACCAGTAATAACAATAGACTTTGTCCAGCGTCTTTTCCCATCCAAGATGCATAATGGATTCATGGACGTGATTTATGACGGCCCATCGAAATTGATTCGTAACTCTGAAATCTTATTTATACTTTTGGGTTGTTCAAGCACTGGATTTCGAGAGAGAAAATCCACATGCGCCATTCGCTCGCCTTTTCTATACTCTATTTCGAAATCAAATGCCTGTAAAAACGCCCACCATCTATGCACCCTCGGTGTTAAATCTAGTTTTATGCGGCTGGCCTTTAAAGAATTACAGTCAGTATAAACTACAAATTTACGTCCCTGCAAATAATGTCGGAAGTGTTTTATAGCATTTACCACTGCTAACGTCTCCAGTTCGTATGAGTGGTATTTAGATTCGGCGGGAGACGTACACTTACTGTTATACTCTACAACATGAGGTTTATTGTCAATTTTATGTAACAGGATCGCTCCATACCCAATACAACTTGCGTCAGTATGGAGCTCTATTGGGTATTGCGGATCGAATATGATTAGAACTGGCGTCTGGGTCAATATAGTTATTATTTTTATTCGCACCTGTTCATGCACTGGTAACCAAACAAAGTCAGTGTTTTTCTTAGATGTGAGAAGATACAGAGGTTTAAGCGTTTGGGAGAAATTTAACACAAATTGCCGAAAATATGTGGCTAAACCAATGAATTGTCTTAGCTGTGAGACATTTTGGGGTGATGGTAATGCTTTTAAAGCTTGAATTTTTCGTAAATTTGGCCTGACTTCTCCGTTGCTTATTTCAAATCCGAGATACTCTATTTTTGTGGAGAGAAAGGAACACTTAGTGACATTAAATGAGAATCCAGCCTTACTTAATGTCTCCAATACTCTCTGCAATCTAACTAGCGCATCTTCTTTGCTTTCTGCTATTATGAGAACATCATCAATATAAACAATTGCATAAGTGTAAGCTAAAGCTCCTAGGGCCTTCATTATAGCCCGCTGGAACACAGATGGTGCGTTTTTCAAACCAAACGGCATTGTCAAGAACTCGTATTGACCCTCTGGCGTTACAAATGCTGTTCGTTCAATTGAGTCCTCATGGACTGGAATTTGGTAAAAACCGCTTACCATATCTATGCACGAAAAATATTTAGCACCCCGAAGCCTAGAAATTTGGTCTGAGATGAGGGGCAATGGATACTTGTCAGCAACTGTGTTTTCATTTAGCATGCGATAGTCCACACACAGTCGATCGGTGCCATTTTTTAACTAGCATCATGGGACTAGCGAAAGGTGAACAGCTTGGCCGAATAATCTTAGCTTTTAGTAGTTCATCAACTTTACCCCGCACTTTGATTTTCTCTTCTTCACTAAGTCTATATGGCCGCCGTTGTACTGTCTTTTGCTGATCTATTAATCTAATTTCCAACTGCCCTGTGGTGACCCTAGTCTTTGGTATTCCATCAATAAACCAATCTGAAAAACATTTTAGAATTTGTTTTAAGGCTGCCTTATCAAGATCATCAAGTTCACGATTTGATTCTATTCGTTCTTCATAATTGGTAATTACTAACGATTCTACTCTTTTGGTTGTGTAAATATGAAATTTGTCAGCGTCCATGGTTACGCCAAAGCCCTGGCCTAAAATTTCACGGCCAATTAGTACGTCATATTTCAAATACTTATCCATAATAACATGTAACAAAATCTCAAAATAACATTGATCAATATTTATATTACATAATAGTTGTTGAGTGCTGCATATTGAATCATTACATATGCCCTTCAATTTAACAATGTTATTAATTCTTTTGCCACTAAATTTATCGGCGACACTTTCCTTAACCAAGGAACATTCAGCGCCAGAGTCGAAGCAAAATGGAACAGACTCACCGGTTGAACTTCTTACTATTCCTGATGGTGGAGCTACAGTACAGATGTCAACACGTCTCTCGGTTACTTGGTCGTTTCCTCGTGATCGTCCTTTCGGACAGGCGGATGCGAAGTGCCCAAGCTCGTCGCATTTGAAACATTTGACTGTTGACCGTTCTTTTGATCCTTGCGTTGAACTTCCGTTGTGACTTTTTCCTTGATTTTGTGGCCTCTGCCGAGCACGACATTCAGCATATTTATGTCCGATCTTTCCACAATAATTGCATTTCACTTGAGAGAGATACTTAGACTTTTTACGCTCTGGGCCTGTTGTAGATGCGTCGTCATCAAGGTTCCGTTTTTTAAAAGTGTGCGCTTGTAGTTGTTGTTGCATGTCATTTCGAGTTTTAATATTGTTTGTAAAAACCCAGCGCGACAATTTGTCATCAATTTGTGCCATGTGAGCCAGAGTAAGTGAAACCGCAATTTCCTCCAGATCAATAGATTTAAATTTGGACATAAGTAAGGTGACGATTCGGCTTCCATATTCGGTGTAACTTTCTCCAGACTTTGGTCGCCCGTTCAAAATTTTCATCAGTGTGGCAGCAGACGTTTCGATGCCAACGAAGCGTTGAACGAAGAGTTCTTTAAATTGTGGCCATGTGATGCCAGCAAAGCATATTTGGGACAGCCATTGTGATGCACTTCCCTCTAGCGCCTTGCTCAAAGTTATCATCAGGCTGCTACCTTCGGGCATTTTATCAGCAAAAATGAGATCCACTGTTGTACACCAAGCTGAGGCATCTGCACCAGCTCCCTCAGGATGAAACTTTGGGAGAGTTATATGTTTTCCCTTTTCATCAGTTGCCGATGCCTTCGGTGTCTGCATATTTTTGATGATCTCCATTAGGTTGTTGTTTTGCACTTGTAAAGCTGCCAGGTATGCATGGGGGATATTTGTAGGCAATGCAGATCTTCTGATGTCGCAGCGTTGTCATTTTCTTGCGCCTGATCTTCCATGTCGACACATAAACCCCTCGAGTGAAGCGAATTCCAACCGGCGTGCGCAATCGTCTTCATGCAACTGCCCGCATTTCCTACATATCGATCTATGCTTTACACACGCTAGCTGGACTACACTAGGCGACAGCGCGACAACGTTGTCGCCTCACTCGTTGCGGTACTTTGGCGCCAGCCATATGCGTCGTAGTCAAATTCTAAGAATGATTTCAAAGTGTACCAAACTCATTGCGCAGATGCGACTTGCAAGCACAGTGGTCAAACTATGTTAATAATGTGACAGAAACATACTGTGGTCAAAATACCTTCGTAATGCGACACATATTTGTTGCCCGCGAGATGTATGTATACTAGCAGCTGCAGCAGTGAACTTTTCATTTTCGCTTCGCTTTTGCACCGCTACCTGCGTTGTTGTTGTTTGGCCCTTTTTCGTTGGCGCGCTTAGATTAGCGGACCGTCAAGTGACGCTATACCCTGTATTCTGCGGGTATACTCTTTTCGGCGTCATTTCGCACCCACTATTAATTGATACTGCGTGACTTGAATTTCAATTTAAATAATTTGTTTTCGTTGTTCTCATCAGAAAAATATTTAATATACATTAAATATTTATTTCGAACAATAAATTAATAATTTATGAAATTAAAAATAACCTATTTTTTTGGTTTCATAAATTTCGAATTATTGATTCGAAGGTTATTAAATTATATTGTCGGTCTGATTTGAGATAATTTGTTTCGGCCATTTATTTATTTAATTCGGAAATAATATTTAATTAATTTAATTTAATTAATTTAAATATTTAATTTAAAATGAGCCTAGCTCCGGGACTAGCTGCTGTAGCTCCAACTCGTGCGCGACTTCCGAATTTGGCATTGCCAAAATTCAGTGGAGATTATTCGGAGTTCAAAAATTTCATCAGCCTTTTCGAAACTTTGGTTAATAAAGACGCCAGCATTCCAGTTATCGAAAAATTTAACCATTTAATTTTATGTCTCTCTGGTGAAGCTTTAGGAACAATTAAAGCTTACCAAGTCACCGAGAGCAATTACGAAAAGGCACTAGCCAGTTTAAAAAAGGTTTACGATAACGAATGCCTCATCTTTATGAATAATATATCAACATTGTTTAGTCTTCCTAAAATATCGCATCAGTCCGCTTCCTCCTTGAGAAACCTTATCGATACTGTTTCGTCGATTTATGGTTCTCTGTTATCGATAGGAGATGATACAAAAATTTCGAATGCAATGTTGATATATTTGGTATTGAATAGAGTCGACCCAGTGACCAAACAAAAATGGGAGGAACAGCTCGATTATGAGACTTTGCCGCTTTGGGCCGATTTTGAAAAAATTTAAATCGCCGATATCAGCATTTATCAGCTGAAGAATCGACAAAGCCGAAGCAAGATAAAATTGTGTCGAGCAAGCCACATAACCGTAGCTCATTCTCGTGTTCTTTCTCCAACAGCAAGCCTCATCAAACTTGTAGCTATTGCAATGCAGCAGATCATTTGCTACAGAATTGTAGCCCGTTTGGGCGTGTCTCTGTAATGCAAAGGTTCGAGTTTGTTAAGTCTGCCTCCTTATGTATTAATTGTCTGCGAAAAGGCCATACTGTTTCGAAATGCAAAGGCAAAAAGTGTCGAACTTGTGACCGCTCACACCATATTCTGCTTCATAGATATACAGTGCCTGAGAACAGTTTAGCGTTGCCACCCCCGGCAGAGACCATATCTCCTACTTTTAACCAAGATCAGCCTTCCACGTCACATGTTATGCATGCCACGTCCTTGGACAGGGTGATTTTGGCTACGTCAATCTTAAGCGTCCGTACGAAAAACGGAGAATACGTTTTAGCCCGAGCTCGGCTGGACTCTGGGTCTCAAACAAATTTTATAACAGAAGAACTGGCGAACCGCTTACAGATTCGTAGAGAGGAGTCGTGTATCAACTTACTTGGTATTGGCGAGTCCAATTCTCAAGTCAAAAAAAAGGTACACACAGTGGTGAAGTCGCGAATAAATGGTAGTGAGTTCTCGTTCGATTTCTGGATCTTAAAGTCGATCTCCGAACTTCAGTGATTGGAAGATCCCGAAGAACCTACCATTAGCAGACCCATATTTCTACAAGTCACAAAAAATTGATATGTTGATAGGAGCAGAATCATTTTTCGAATTGCTAGCTGTTGGTCAAATTAGACAAGGTCCTGACTATCCAACTCTACAAAAAACCCTTCTTGGTCGGGTTGTTTCGGGCAGATACACGTCTGCAGTCCCGAAACAAGTTGTGAATAGTTTCAGTTGTAGTGAAGAACCTTTAGTATCGAAATGCCAAATCCAAAGAAAATTCTGTCGCCTGAGCACAAGTTATGTGAAGACCATTATAGGAAGACTACTCAGGTATTGCCATCAGGTCGGTTCGAAGTTAGGCTGCCGTTTAAATCTGATCCAAATGGATTAGGCAACTCCTTCGAGGTTGCAAAACGGCGGTTTTTGTCGTTTGAGCGAAGGTTGTCTCGAGATCCTAACTTGAAGACCATGTACTTGGAATTCATGGAAGAATATCTCGCCTTAGGTCATATGTCGCCTACAGACATCAAAATCCCTTCCACTCCACATTATGTCATTCCCCATCAATGCGTGTTAAGGCCCCAGAGTACGTCAACAAAGTTGCGCGTCGTGTTTGATGCGTCCTGCAAAACATCGTCTCAGGTGGCCTTAAACGACATCCTGATGGTGGGGCCGACAATTTAAGAAGAGTTGTACTCCACTCTACTCCGCTTCCGGCTGCACAGGTATGTCCTGACTGCCGATGTAAAAAAGATGTATCGCCAAGTAAAGGTTAATGAAGCGGATAGGAAGTTTCAACTCATAGTGTGGAGGAGAGACCCCTCTGAATCCTTGAGATTATACAAGCTCAACACCGTCACATATGGTACTGGACCAGCCCCATTTTTGGCTATTCGGTGTTTAAAGAGGTTGATTGAATCTGTTCATTCCCTAGAGCTGCCGACGTAATTGGATTCGATTTTTACGTCGATGACATGTTAACTGGTGCTGCATGCGTAGAGGAGCTAAAGACAATTAAGTCTGAAGTGTCTCAGGTTCTTCAAACAGCAGGTTTTGAATTGATAAAGTGGTTTAGTGAGGTCACTGCATCTGAGACCACAGTTAAGTCGATACCTATCTCGGATTCAGAGTCAACTAAGGCGTTAGGAATATCGTGGTTGCCTAGCGAAGATGCCTTCAAGTTCAAAATCGACACTTCTGTCATGGGTCTCCGAGCGACAAAACGGAACATACTATCGGTGACATCGAAGCTGTTTGACCCCCTCGGCTTGTTAAGTCCCATTGTGATTAAAGGCTATTGCAATGCAGCAGATCATTTGCTACAGAATTGTAGCCCGTTTGGGCGTGTCTCTGTAATGCAAAGGTTCGAGTTTGTTAAGTCTGCCTCCTTATGTATTAATTGTCTGCGAAAAGGCCATACTGTTTCGAAATGCAAAGGCAAAAAGTGTCGAACTTGTGACCGCTCACACCATATTCTGCTTCATAGATATACAGTGCCTGAGAACAGTTTAGCGTTGCCACCCCCGGCAGAGACCATGTCTCCTACTTTTAACCAAGATCAGCCTTCCACGTCACATGTTATGCATGCCACGTCCTTGGACAGGGTGATTTTGGCTACGTCAATCTTAAGCGTCCGTACGAAAAACGGAGAATACGTTTTAGCCCGAGCTCGGCTGGACTCTGGGTCTCAAACAAATTTTATAACAGAAGAACTGGCGAACCGCTTACAGATTCGTAGAGAGGAGTCGTGTATCAACTTACTTGGTATTGGCGAGTCCAATTCTCAAGTCAAAAAAAAGGTACACACAGTGGTGAAGTCGCGAATAAATGGTAGTGAGTTCTCGTTCGATTTCTGGATCTTAAAGTCGATCTCCGAACTTCAGTGATTGGAAGATCCCGAAGAACCTACCATTAGCAGACCCATATTTCTACAAGTCACAAAAAATTGATATGTTGATAGGAGCAGAATCATTTTTCGAATTGCTAGCTGTTGGTCAAATTAGACAAGGTCCTGACTATCCAACTCTACAAAAAACCCTTCTTGGTCGGGTTGTTTCGGGCAGATACACGTCTGCAGTCCCGAAACAAGTTGTGAATAGTTTCAGTTGTAGTGAAGAACCTTTAGTATCGAAATGCCAAATCCAAAGAAAATTCTGTCGCCTGAGCACAAGTTATGTGAAGACCATTATAGGAAGACTACTCAGGTATTGCCATCAGGTCGGTTCGAAGTTAGGCTGCCGTTTAAATCTGATCCAAATGGATTAGGCAACTCCTTCGAGGTTGCAAAACGGCGGTTTTTGTCGTTTGAGCGAAGGTTGTCTCGAGATCCTAACTTGAAGACCATGTACTTGGAATTCATGGAAGAATATCTCGCCTTAGGTCATATGTCGCCTACAGACATCAAAATCCCTTCCACTCCACATTATGTCATTCCCCATCAATGCGTGTTAAGGCCCCAGAGTACGTCAACAAAGTTGCGCGTCGTGTTTGATGCGTCCTGCAAAACATCGTCTCAGGTGGCCTTAAACGACATCCTGATGGTGGGGCCGACAATTTAAGAAGAGTTGTACTCCACTCTACTCCGCTTCCGGCTGCACAGGTATGTCCTGACTGCCGATGTAAAAAAGATGTATCGCCAAGTAAAGGTTAATGAAGCGGATAGGAAGTTTCAACTCATAGTGTGGAGGAGAGACCCCTCTGAATCCTTGAGATTATACAAGCTCAACACCGTCACATATGGTACTGGACCAGCCCCATTTTTGGCTATTCGGTGTTTAAAGAGGTTGATTGAATCTGTTCATTCCCTAGAGCTGCCGACGTAATTGGATTCGATTTTTACGTCGATGACATGTTAACTGGTGCTGCATGCGTAGAGGAGCTAAAGACAATTAAGTCTGAAGTGTCTCAGGTTCTTCAAACAGCAGGTTTTGAATTGATAAAGTGGTTTAGTGAGGTCACTGCATCTGAGACCACAGTTAAGTCGATACCTATCTCGGATTCAGAGTCAACTAAGGCGTTAGGAATATCGTGGTTGCCTAGCGAAGATGCCTTCAAGTTCAAAATCGACACTTCTGTCATGGGTCTCCGAGCGACAAAACGGAACATACTATCGGTGACATCGAAGCTGTTTGACCCCCTCGGCTTGTTAAGTCCCATTGTGATTAAAGGAAAGATCCTATTGCAGGAACTCTGGCTTAATAAGTTAGATTGGGTTGAGTCAATTCCGATGCATTTGGAAACAGCTTGGGATATGCTAAAAAGCACTCTGTCTCAACTGGATGAGATATCGATTCCTCGGTTCGTGCATACCGACCCATTGTCACCGGTACAGCTACATGCCTTTGCCGACGCCTCTATGAGAGCTTATGGAACTTGCGTCTATATTCGTAGCAAAACTGCCGAAGGTTTTAAATTATCGTTGTTGACTTCAAAGTCAAAAGTAGCGCCACTCAAGACCAAAACGCTCCCAAGGCTCGAGTTATCTGCCGCTCACCTTCTCGCAGATCTCTGCCATAGAATCAAACCCTTATTAAAAGTCCCTATCGAACGAATTGTATACTGGTCGGACTCTAAAGTTACTCTTCACTGGATTCGATCTCATCCATCTTCGTTGTCGACATTCGTTTCGAACAGGGTAGCGGATATTCAAGAATGGTCAGGAGAAGCTACATGGCGGCATGTTCACACAAAGCAGAACCCAGCAGATATCGATTCGAGAGGTTGTGACGTCGACGAGATGGGGCAGTCGATCTGGTTCACTGGCCCACCATTTCTGAAGGACGAAGAAGAAAACTGGCCCAAAAATGCGCAGTCGGATGAGGAAGTCATGCGTCAGGAAGCTAGGAAGACTGTGGTCGGGCTTACCGCTGCTGTGCAAACTTCCGATTTGCTGGATGTCATCGAGGGGTTTTTGTCACACGTCAAACTGCTTAGAGTGTTCGCTTATATGTTCCGCTTTATAAGAAAATGCAAAGACAAGAGTATAGTTTTCGAAGAAACTCTGTCACCGACTGAATATAATGAAGCGTTTTATAAGATTATCGAAATAGTACAAAAGAACGAGTATCAAGTAGAAATTGAAAATGTTCGTAAAGGCTCCAAGGTCGACCCAAGTCTTCAGCGATTGAACCCATTCATCCATGAGGATACAGGCACTCGGTGCAACTTTTCGTTGTTGCGAGTTGGGGGGCGACTAGCTAACGACTAGCTAGCGACTAGCTAACGTCCTATATCATATGATGCCAAGTTTCCCTTGCTGTTGACGAAACGCTCACAGTTTGGGCAGAGCTACGTCCGGCATTTGCACCATTCCAATTTTCATGTCGGCCCTCGAGCACTTGTGAGCATCCTACGACAGCGTATTTGGACCGTAAACGCTCAGGAACTCTGCAGTCAGACAGTTCGATCATGTGTGCGCTGCTTTAAATGCAAGCCTCGACTGATGACACAAATTATGGGAAATCTACCCGCAGATAGACTCCGTGCTCTCCGCCCATTTGCGATTTTTGTGGCCCTGTCTATACGACATTAAAAATTCGAGGAGGCCCCCGTATAAGTCCTACGTTGCCTTATTTGTTTGTTTTGCGTCCAAGGCGGTTCACTTAGAGATTGTCTCAGATCTAAGTACTGATTCTTTTCTATTGGCTTTTCAAAGATTCATTGGTCGACGAGGATGTCCGCAGACGGTGCATTGCGACAACGCGAACTTCGTCGGAGCGAGTCGCCACTTCCTGGCTGTTCGCGATCGGATCGAGGAGCAGGCGGACGCAATTCGCGAGTTCGCATCAAAAGGCGGATGCGAATTTGCGTTCACACCCCCTCGGGCTCCGCACATGGGCGGACTATGGGAGGCAGGTGTGAAGATTGCAAAGTACCTACTCCTACGAGCGGTGGGCAGCGCACTCTTCAACGCCGAAGAGCTGGCAACAGTCCTCGTCGGGATCGAGGCCACGATGAACTCACGGCCCCTCGGAGCGCTCAGCCAGGACCCAGGCGACGGAGAGGCGCTAACTCCCGGCCACTTGCTGACAGGCGGGCCGCTCATCGCAGCACCAGCACTCCGGACCCCGGACCAGACGGGTCTCAGTTGCTTGCGGCGATGGCAGCTTGTCTCGTCAGTCAGGCAAACGTTCTGGCGGCGATGGTCCCGGGAATATGTCCCGGACCTTCAGGTTCGGGGCAAGTGGCACGAGGAGAAGGCCAACGTCGAGGAGGGCCAACTCGTCGTCGTGGCAGAGGACAACCTGCTGCCTCAACAGTGGCTCCTGGGAAGGATCGTCGCGACGCACGCAGGAGAGGATGGCAAGGTCAGGGTAGTCGACCTTAGGAGGAGTGATGGAGCCATCTTCCGGAGGGCGATCCACAAGCTGGCGCCGCTGCCGATTTGTTGAAGCCGTGGAGGCGTTCAACGGGGCCGGTGTTGGCTGAACTCATATTGTCGGTCATTGTTTATTGTTTGTTGTTTATTGTTGGCATGTGAAGTAGAAAAAAAATTTGAAGTCTAGTGTAAGTTAGTTTAGGGCGAAGGCGGGAGCATAATAATGCTCTCTCTCGCTCTTTGCGAATTCGCCCCGTCTTCGCCAACCTCTGTTAAGCTAGGTCTAAGAACATATATGTTAAATAGAAGATGAAGTCGAAAATTGAATTCAACCCGAGCACACGCATTCTTTTCGTTGTCGGCGTTCCGAAATTAAAACCTAATTATTCTTGCCACCAAAGTTCGATCAATATTTTTAATAAACTAATTAAAAACTTCACTACCCTACATTAAAAGGCCAAGCTAGCTGCGCCCACTTTCCAACTCCTTTAAATCATTATAAAATTGTATTAAAATCTAAAAGGAAATATATCTCTTAAGCTAAGAAAAGGAGACATGCAATAAATATAAATGCTACATCAGCTGTCAACTTTCACAGCCTTTAGGAAAACGAATTTACTGTAATGATCTAGCACAATGATTATCTCTATATTTCCACTCTTTGAGCTGGGATACGGGCCTAAAAAATCGACGTAGAGTTTTTGGAATTTCCTTGCGGATTTAGGAGCTACTCCCATGGGTTGTCTCAAAGCGCTATTAGGAGCCTTGGTCGTCTTACAGGTCTCGCACAACTGAATGTACTCCTTCACGTCCTTTACCAGTCTGCGCCAATAATAATACGCTATTAGCCTCTCTAAAGTTCTATGCAAACCTCCATGTGAAGCTATGGGAATATCATGAGCACTTTCGAGAGCTTCGGGCACTAGGCCCCTAGGAATCCATAACTTTCAACAAAAACTATCATGCATCGGGTCTCCTGTTAAATGCTCTGTCTTCCTGAAGAGAAATCCATCAGCAACTTTAAAGTCCGGAAGACTGCTAACGTTGACTTTAACTTTCTCCACAAGTCTCCAAATCAACTAACAAACCGTGACTTTCATCTGAAGCCGCCACCTCTTCCTCATTGACCCGTGATAATGCATCAGAGACTACATTGAGCTAGCCGCTTCTATGCTCAATTTTAAAATTGAAGCCTTGAAGTTTCAACGCCCACCGAGCAAGCCTTGAATTCAAATCGGTCTGCGACATCAGCCACTTGAGCGACGCATGGTCGGTGATGACCGTAAAGGCATGGCCTTCCAAGTAAGCTCGGAAACGTTTTATGCAGATAATAGCAGCCAAATACTCTTTCTCGCTGACTGTGTAGGACTTTTGCACAAAGAGGACGCACCGGGAACTAACGGGGCATGAGTTGGACATTGTACCCGAGCGAGCCGTGCGCAAAAAGGGAAATAGCGGGATCCCCGCGGCGTATAAAAGGGCGGCGCAGGCGCAGCTTGGGACAGTCGATCAGGAAAAGTGCGCGGAGTAAGACAGTCAGTCAAGAAAAGTGCGCGGAGAACCATACAGTCAATCAGGAATAGTACGCGGAGAACCATACAGTCAAGCGGTCAGTCAGAGAAAGTACGCGGAGGTCGACAGCGAAATAGTGAAACAGTTAAAGTACGCGGAACGAGAACCGTAACAAGTGAACGACATGTGAGCGTCAAAGGGGGCAGCCGAAGAGGATCTCCACAAGCGAAGGACAAGCAAACACCAGGACCTAGCGTGGTCAGAACGGAACGGTGGAGTCTTTGGTCGCAAAGGTGGTTCGGGGAGGAGCTTATCTCACGGACGATTCACCCTGCCCCATAACATCCTAAGCCCCGTACGAGCCCGCAGGTGGCCCATTGGCAGAGGCGACGAGTGCCTGGCATACACAAGAAGGGACGGTGGAGTCTTTGGTCGGCAAAAGTGGTTCGGGGAGGAGCGCTAGTGCTCTTATCCACGTTTAATGTCAAACCAGCAGCTCTTATGTGACTTGAAACGGTGCTCAGAACCCTTAATTGAACCTCAAAGCTGTCTGAGACGATCAGGAGATCATCCAGATACACAAAAACTTCATTTCTAAGTTCAGCCGGTATAACTTTATCCATCATTATCCGTCATTGTCTGCGACGCATTCGATAAACCGAAAGGCATCACCTTGTACTGAAATAATGGCTTGCCAGGAATCGTGAATGCGGTTTTGTCGCGCGACTGCGGATCTAGTGGAATTTGCCAATAGGCATCTTTCAGATCCAGGCTAGAAATAAAATTGGCTTTAGGTAGACGATTGAGTCGTCTAAAGCATCTATTTGTAGCAAAGGAAACGTGTCTTTCTTTGTCACTTCTCAACGCCTGGTGAAACAGGAAAATGTCTCTGTTTTACGGGCTTGGCTTCCCCAACATCTATAGAATGGGAAAGCATGGTTATTTTTCCCAAATCCAAAACAGCGAAAGAAGGAAATTGATCAATAATTGCCTGCAACTTGGCTCTTTGGATGTTAGGCAAGAAATGAGCGTCCCTGGTCAATTCCTCTATACTCATTTCCGGTGGCAAAAGTCCAAACAACAAAACCAATTAATGCCCAAATATAAATCCTGGCTCAAAGAAGGAATTATATGTATATAATTGTAGCTCTTGTGTCATTTCCTCGTACTGAACCGGCGTTTTAAATCGGCCTATCACTTTTTGCATTTGGCCATCGGCCGTATTTACAGTGGTTTCCACCCTCTTAAATGGCATCCTCTGTCTAATAATTTCTTCGGCCAATCTTCCACCCACGGCACTCATGGACGCACCAGTATCTAAAAGGTTCTATCTAATATGCGAACTTCAGCATACGGCCGTTTATCCTGCCTTTTATGTCTGATAGCCTCAACATTTTTCACTGCTCGCCAAAAGCTCATGTCTTTGTATGTTCCGAGACTATGTTTTATTTAAATTAGTCGTTATGTCCGGTATTCTTTTATTCTTTAAAGTCTGAGGCCTGAAAATCGGCGGATTGCGGTCAGTATCTACGTCTAATTCCTCAAATTTATTTTTTAATTGACATCTAGGTTGCTGCTGGGTCGTGTGTTCGGTTTCGCGTTTTTTTGACACTTGTGGCAGGATGGTTTATAAGAGTTTGGTGCTTCACAACCATAGCAAAATATTTTTCTTTACTGCTTAAATTTGTGATACCGATTACCCTCTTTCCTGCAGTTTTAGCACACCAATGCAAAAGCATCTACTTCGGCTACTTGATCGGCGTCAGAAAACTCCGCCGCGTCAGCTCGGATACCTGCTTTCGAAAAGAAGCTGACTTTTGGTATCCATAAGTACGTTTAACGTCCTCTAAGAAACCTTCCCTGCGCCGACAGATATCACTAAGCATTTGAACGGAATCTATGCTTACGTTTAAAAGCTCATGCCGAATTTCCGGACGCAAATTCCGGCGAAAAATTTTTATCAGATCTTTTTCCGGCACTGGAACCTCTAGACAGTCCGTTATCTGCCCAACGGCATCATGGGAACATACAAAGCCCTCTCTCTCTTTCTGCTTCCGGTCCCTAATTGACTCTATTAGATCCACATCCGTGCGCATATCGCGAAACTGCTTGCGTAAAGCAGTGTAAGCAAATCCCACCACAAACTATCTGACACTTTGTGAAAACGCCAATAAAACTCTCGTGCCTTCTAGCTAGCGTTTATCCACTGTAAGACCGTCTTGAGCTTTGTTGAATCGCAGCTTCCAGCTGCTGAAGATCTGTCCGACCTTATCCGGACGGCTGCTCAAATCTGAGCTTGAAAAGGCTGAAACGGGTCTATCCTGGAGCTCAATATCTCCTAGTTCTGACGAGCCTTCAAAGTTTTGGACAGATTCGGCTGATCTTCGCGGCTCCTGTATATGTGCCCAGAAATTTGCCTGAATTATTTGCCCCATCTTTTCTGTTAGTTTGGTAAGCATATCATGTTTCAGCGCCTTTATTTGTTGCGCTACTATGTTGCTGCTCGCTTCTGCGTCAATGCTGCTAAATGATTTCTTTCCTGAAGCTGGGGATTTCTGCTTACCGGAGTCTTTCTTAGCCTTGCAACCAGGACAACTGCCCTTCGACTTGACCAGAGTGCCCATGCATTCCATGTGGAATTCATGTCGACATCTTGCAAGACTTACTTGATCCGGTGACAAGGTCTTGTCGCAGAGTGTGCATTTTGTTGACTCCGAAGGTTCTGTCTACTATCACGCTTACAGGCCACAAAAACGAGAAAAAATAAATAATATTAAAACCGAAAAAATTCAACTCCTAAAAACTATAACTTAAGATAAACGTTCCTAAAAACAAATAAATAACAAGAGAGAACGCTATAGTCGAGTTCCCCAACTATCTGATACCCGTTACTCAGCTAGTGGAAGTGCGAAGGAGAGTCTTCAACACTGACATTTTTTTTCGGTTTGCGCGCGTTAGAGTGGGCGTGGCAAAAAGTTTTTTGGCAAATCGATAGAAATTTACAAGTCTAATACAAAAATGAAAAAATATCAAAACATTTTTCAAATGTTTGGGTGTGGCAGTTTTGGGCTCTTTGGGGGCGTTAGAGTGGGCGTGGCAAAAAGTTTTTTGGCAAATCGATAGAAATTTACAAGACTAATACAAAAATGAAAAAATATCAAAAAAATTTTTATAAGTGTGGGCGTAGCAGCTTTGGGTGGTTTGTGGGCGTTAGAGTGGGCGTGGCAAAAAGTTGTTTGGCAAATCGTTAGAATTTTATAAGACTAATACAAAAATGAAAAAATATCAAAACATTTTTCAAAAGTGTGGGCGTGGCAGTTTTATGCGGTTTGTGGGCGTTAGAGTGGGCGTGGCAACATGAATCGACAAACTTGCGCTGCGTCTATGTCTCAGGAGTCAGTATGCTTAATCTCAACTTTCTACCTTTTGTAGTTCCTGAGATCACGACGTTCATACGGACAGACGGACGGACAGACGGACGGACAGACGGACGGACAGACGGACATGGCCAGATCGACTCGGCTACTGATCCTGATCAAGAATATATATACTTTATATGGTCGGAAACGCTTCCTTCTGCCTGTTACATACTTTTCAACGAATCTAGTATACCCTTTTACTCTACGAGTAACGGGTATAAAAATATCTATCCAAGCTCCGAACCCTGAGATCGCAATGGAATCTATTTGCTTCTAACACGTTCCATAACAAGGTTCACCTTCGACTTAAAAATCTGAAGTTTCATCCAATAAATGTTTTTAGTTTTATAAATAAGAAATCTATAGAAATGTATTTAAATATGCAAGGTTTTATAGATGTAGATAATAATATGATATAAGTATAAAAATATATGTCGATAAAATCAATCAAAACTTTGTTTCGCAAATCAAATATAAATCAAAATCAATAAAAAAAGTCTGGCCAGCAAGCATAGCAATGCTTGCAATTAAAAATGCACTTATATGCAAACAAAAGGTTTCAGCACAAAAGAGAATTGACAAAAAAAACTGAAGAGCGTTGTCTATTGCTAATCAGCAATAACAACAACATGAAACGCTTGCCGTGGCCAGACATTAGCTTCGCTGTCTGCAGTCCAAGCGGCTGGCGCTTCTAGTCTTTCGTTTTTGTTGGGCCTATGCCTTTCACTATTACCCGTGGTCTGAGTTTCTCCTATTCAAATAATAGCAATATTAATTAGTCCCAATGAGATTTGTTGTGCCACTTTGTCTATGCCTATCATCCGTGGTCAGCTGCACGCTTCTCGTCTGTTTATTTGTCGTCTATTATTTATAATGATAACGAACATTGACAAAAAACATAAGAGGCATGATGTTGTCTCGAAATCTGAGCGCACCCAAGATAGTGGCCCGTCCTTGGCTCGTGGTCTTGCTCAGATCTCGGAATGCCTATGCATAATTTTAACTAAAAATAATTGCGTGCGACAACAAGCTTTAACCGGGATAGAGATACACACACACAAATAAATAAATGCTGCAGGAAAAATATTTTCATTTTTTGACTGAACCCCTCTCTCAACTCCTTTGATGTTCTGGAGGCTCGTCTCTTGCCCACCCTACCAATTGTCGCTCCTACCCTCAGCGATTAATAGCCTGAGCGACCCCTTTTACAAGTGCTACCCTACATTACAAGGCAAATCTAGCTGGGGCCACTTTCCAACTCCTTTAAAACATTATAACATTTTATAAAAATCTAAAAGGAAATATATCTCTTAAACTAAGCAATGGACACATAACATAAATATAAATGGTATACAATAAAATATGCGATTAAAATCGAGAATTAAATATAATATTCACGGCCATACAAGTATTTAAATTATGGAATTCTTCGAACAATTTAATTACGGGATAAAATGGTATGGGACGGCAACTCAAAGTAGGATAAAGATTCATAGGTACACTTTCAGAATTTTCTAGAGGAATATTGCCGCTGAAAGGGCATTTCTTTATGCAAAAATAATAATCAATGCAAAACATAAGAGCTTTTAGCTCGAACCAAGTGAGCTTATTTATGCTCTCTTCTCATTGTATCTCCTTCCCTTCATTTATGTTAAAATTTATGTTTCTTTCTTTTCAGAATATAATTTTTTAGTTTTATTTAATTGACCAGCTCTCGTGATGTTTTACGTTTAACACTCACCACACTATCCACAACCACCGATGAAAGCGCTTTCTTCGTTGAAGTGCTAGCTAGAATAGGGAGAAAAGAAAATCATGGGCAACAACAACTGGGACATAGAAGATGATTAACACTGAAAATTTGGCGACGCGCTCTTTCTGCTCATTTATACGACACTATTATTTTCCTTCATTTCCAAACTATTTATACTCACTAAATGAATGTTAAATCCTTATTGGATTTGCCGCCCAACACTTTTTTTTTTCGTATTTTCACCTTAATCTAACCTTAATTTCAAGGATTTTTTGTTCTAAATTTTTTTCTGCGGAATGTTGGGACTCACATCTGGATGATTTTTTTAGGCCGTTCTTTGGTGCCTTTCAAAGGCTCATTTACGGTTGGGAGAAAGCGCGGGCGGTTCGCGCCGGCGACAACAAATGGGCGGGCAGAGCAACTCGAAACTAAAAGGCTAGGCTCAGCCACAAGCTATGTGCTCTCGGTCCCAAGCATAAGGGCTCTATTTTAAGCCGGTTTGTTGCTTGGAGCTCGCTCCCGATTTACTGGCTCATGCCGAAGCGCCTACTGCTATGTGGAGCGGAGCAGAGGTTAGGTACGGGCTGCTGCATAGAACCTTCTCTCTTTCTGGCGAAATTGGATTTATTTATGGGGTTTTAATTGTACTTCTTTGGCTCGCTGCTGCGCGGGTGGAGGCGACGGTCACGCCGGGAGCTAGCTCGCTCCCCAGCTAGCTCCTCGAAGATCGGCGGCGTCGTTCCTATTAGGCTTGACCCTCTGCTATAGGGCCTCCGAACGATAAATGCTGCTGCCAATAAGATCCAACAAATATATCCATCAACCTAAGCGTTCGCTCTTTCTCCGCTCACCTTCAGATCACAACTCGGCACTGCTTTAAAAGCAAATATTTCCTAATCGCGAGTATTTTCGATTTAAATACAAAAAGGTGGGTTTGGCTCAGACACGTCCAACCTTTCTCAACGGCTGCCAAAAAGAAACGGAAGACCATGACGCCGGAAAAGTGGCGGTAAGCCTCTATGAGAAAGTGGATGAAATGGACAAAGTTGAGGTTAGCCACTGTTGCTCTCTCGCATCTATTCGTCTATGCCCATTCACTACCCTGTATTGCCTTAGTGGCAACACAGCTCCTCGAACTTCATCTGACCCACAGATGGCGCAAAAAAGTATCTTTATTTTCCCGAGCAAGCACTTCACTGCAGCATTCGATAGTTATAAATATTCGATCGTCGCCGAGTGCAGACGTGTTTGCCTCTATGCGAAAGTGGATGAAGTGGACAAAGTTGACGTTAGCCACTGTTGCTCTCTCGCATCTATTCGTCTATGCCTATTCACTACCCTGTATTGCCTTAGTGGCAACACAACTCCTCGAACTTCATCTGACCCACAGATGGCGCAAAAAAGTATCTTTATTTTCCCGAGCAAGCACTTCACTGCAGCATTCGATAGTTATAAATATTCGATCGTCGCCGAGTGCAGACGTGTTTCTTTTTTGCTACGAATAGCAACTACAACAAGCCAACAACGGCAATGAAAACTCTTCAGTAAATAATTCAAATCTTGGCTGATCCTGCGACCGAACAACCCAATGAAACAACGGTAGTAAAACCAAAAAAGAACAGGTTCCACCTATATTCATACGAGAAATATTCATGAAACAAAACTTCAGATTCGAACAGAAGCAGACCACCGTTAGGTGACTAAATACCTAAATGAAGCTGGTGAAAATTACCTACCAATTCAAATGTTGCAAAGGGCTGCAGGTTGTACTTAAGAGTATTGAAGCAACAGTGACACTTGTCGAAATAATTAAGGCTCTGAAGGTCAAAAACTTTTCTGCAAAAACAGCCATTTTAAATATAGACAAAGTTACGCAGCCACTATTTAAAATAGAACTCGAACCAGAGTGCATCCAATATACAATCTACAGTACTTGGTACATCGGAGGATCACCGCGGAGCAGCTGGACAAACGTATCAATCCAGTTCAATATACTAACTGCCAAGAATACGGCCACACCAAGGCATACTGCACCCTTAAGTCCATATGTGTTGTCTGTAGCGAACCTCATACTACCACAAATTGCCCCAAAAATAAGGAAGATAATTTTGTGAAGAAATGCAGTAACTGCGGGGAAAAACATACTGTAAACTACAGAGGCTGTGTGGTGTACAAAGAATTAAAGAGCCGCTAGCGCATAAAAATCCGACGCCCCACCGACAAGAACTGCTCATTCAAAACACACATTGACATATATCCAACAAAGTGGCATCAAAGCTATGATGCTATCCCTACAGCAAAGCGTGAAAGACTTCATGACGTTCATGCTAAATACTTTGCAAGAGCTCATGAAAAACCAAAATATCCGGATACATCTTCTTGTATCTACAAAGTCCCCATAATGGCTTCCCTACGAATATCTCTGTGGAACGCAAATGGCGTCTCACGGCATGCACAATAACTCACACAGTTCAATAATGAAACAAAAAATGCTACTATCAGAAACGCACCTCACAAACAAATACAGTTTTCATATACCAGGATACTTGTTCTATGGTACAAATCATCCTCATGGTAAAGCTCATGGAGGCACTAGAATACTCATCAGAAGTCGCATAAAACACCACCACTTAAACTATTTTGATAAAAACCACTTACAATCTACATCCATAGCCTTACAACGTAACAATAGTTCAATGACTCTAGCCGCAGTCTACGGCCCACCACGCTTTCCAATCTCTGAGAATCAATTCATGGAATTCTTTAACACACTAGGTGGCAGATTCATCGCAGCGGGTGACTATAACGCCAAGCACACCCATTGGGGATCTCGACTTGTGACGCCAAAGGGTAAGCAGTTCTACAATGCGCTTATGAAGCCGAAAAACAAGCTAGACTATGTATCCCCGGGAAGGCCGGCATACTGGCGAGCAGACCCAAGAAAAATACCAGACCTGATCGATTTGCAATTACTAAACAAGTCATCAGATCATCAGATAACTTGAAAATATTCTGGGCTTCAACCCCGCCAGTGACGTATGCAAAATTAAACTACTTCAGAACTAACCGAGAAATCGAGCGGCTGGTATTAGATAATCGACGCCTACGAAGGTAGTGGCAGTCCAATAGATCACCAAATATAAGGCACATGCTTAAAGTAGCCACACGCAAGCTTACCAAAGCATTGGATGCTCTTAAATAAGAGAACGAAAACAACCAATGTTTATAAAGAGCTCACAGAAATATAAAGACTCCAATAGCGTCAATTATGAAACTTTGAAGTCCCTCTTGCACCTTCATACAGAACCTCAAGAACCCATTGAATTCCGACCATGTAAATTAGCAAAGGTTATCAAAGAGCAACTAAAGCCAAGAAAATCGCCTGACTTCGCCTTAATAATTTTTTAAAATGCTTATTGAACTTCCAAAGTTTGCTATTCTGCACATCTGCTTGTTGTTTAACGAAATCGCCAAGCTTGGATACTTCCCTCAAAAAAGTCGACGATAGTAATGATGTTTGGGAAAAGATAAAGCGCAGCCATCATCATATAGACCGATAAGCTTACTAACTTGTCCCTCAAAGTGGTTTGAAAAAATGCTACTCTTGAGAATTAGCCCTCATCTTAAAATAAACAACATACTTCCAACACATCAATTTGGCTTCAGAGAAAAACATGGAATCATCGAACAGGTCAATCGAATCAAGTCAGAAATTCGTACTGCTTTTGAACACCAAGAATATTGCACAGCCATTTTTCTAGACGTCGCGCAGGCATTTGACACAGTGTGGCTGGATGGACTTGTGTTTAAAATAATCAAGCTGTTGCCCCAAAACACACATAAGCTGCTGAAGTCTTACCTATACAACAGAGTGTTTGCAATAAATTGCAATACAAGCACCTCACGCGACTGCGCAATCGAAGCGGGAGTGCCACAAGGCAGTGTTTTGGGTCCAATCCTATACACCCTGTATACGGCGGATTTCCCAACAGAGTACAATCAAACAACCTCCACGTTCGCTGATGATACCGCGATACTCAGTCGCTCCAAACAAAAAAGTCGCCCAACAAAAGCCACGGCACTCCTATCCCGTCACTTGATATCTGTAGGACAATGGCTCCCCGGGTGGAGAATTTCAATAAATGTACAAAAATGCAAGCATTTTTCCTTAACAAACAATCATGCCCACCACTGGTTCTGAATAACATATGCATTCCACAAGCCGACAAGGTAACATATCTAGGTGTTCATCTGGACAGGCGGCTCACTTGGCGCAAACATATATAACGATTCAACTTAAACTTAAAGCAAGGAACCCCCACTGGCTCATAAATGCTAGCTCTCCACTTAGTCGAGAGTTCAAAGCTCTTCTATACAGCTCCGTCTTTAAACCTATCTGGACTTATGGCTCCGAGCTGTGGGGCAACGTATCCAGAATTAACATAAACATTATTCAGCGAGCACAGTCAACAATTCTGAGAACTATCACTGGAGCGCCGTGGTACCTTCGGAACGAAGACATACACAGAGACCTAAAAATCAAATTATTAATCGAAATAATAACAGAGAAGAAAACGAAATACCAACAAAAGCTGACCACCCATCCAAATCCCCTCAGAAAAAACTAATCCGAGTATGCAGTCATAGCTGGCTGCACCGCAATGACCTCCCAGCCTAGCAATAAACTTATTAGGGCATTAATCACAAACACTATCACCAAGTGAAAGTTAACTAAGCTAGATCATGAGTTGGATACTTATTGTAGAAGAAGATTAAATAAATAATAGAAAGCAAAAAAAATATGTATATATATATTAATATATTATATATATCTATATATAATTTTATTATACCCGTTACTCGTAGAGTAAAAGGGTATACTAGATTCGTTGAAAAGTATGTAACAGGCAGAAGGAAGCGTTTCCGACCATATAAAGTATATATATTCTTGATCAGGATCAATAGCCGAGTCGATCTGGCCATGTCCGTCTGTCCGTCCGTCTGTCCGTCTGTCTGTCCGTCCGTATGAACGTCGAGATCTCAGGAACTACAAAAGGTAGAAAGTTGAGACTAAGCATACAGACTCCAGAGACATAGACGCAGCGCAAGTTTGTCGATTCATGTTGCCACGCCCACTCTAAAGCCCACAAACCGCCCAAAACTGCCACGCCCACACTTTTAAAATATGTTTTGATATTTTTTCATTTTTGTATTAGTGTTGTAAGTTTCTATCGATTTGCCACGCCCACTCTAACGCCGACAAACCGCATAAATCTGCCACGCCCACACTTTTGAAAAATGTTTTGATATTTTTTCATTTTTGTATTAGTCTTCTAAATTTCTATCGATTTGCTTAAAAACTTTTTGCCACGCCCACTCTAACGCCCACAAACCGCCAAAAACTGTCAGTGCTGAAGACTCTCCTTCGCATTCCACTAGCTGAGTAACGGGTATCAGATAGTCGGGGAACTCGACTATAGCGTTCTCTCTTGTTTTTTACTATTTTTACTTTCCTAATTTAGGAATGGGATGGAAGGAAGGATAAACGCCGTCGCCATGGACGAAATGGAAAATAAAACCGTAAAAATCTTGATTTTATCTACAAGGGGCGCCGGTGGATCAGTATAAATCCGGCTCGAAGGACCATGAAGTGGAGGGGCCGGATAATTCCAAATAATACGGCCACTGGATTGGGTGGGTGGTCCGTTGGTCGCTGCGGGCGAAGTTGGATGATTGGTTGCTGTTGTTGTTGCTGGTAGGAGTCCCAGAAGTTGATTTATTACATCGCAGGAGGATTAATACTAACTTATACCTAACAACTTGCCGGCTGAAAGGAGAAAAAGCGAGCAGACGAATAGGGCGGAGCGAAATTTCGCGCGCAAGCCCTGGCCGCTCACACTGCCGGTCAGAACTTCGTGTTTTATGTCGGTAATGTTTCAAAGAAAATGTCTTTGTGGTCACCAGAAAGTTTTTCTGTTTTCTTCTTACTTAATATTATTCTGTATATCTCCGTTAAAGGTGATTGGAGTCTCTTCACTGGAAAGATTGTTGGAATGACGTAAAATACAGTACTATATTGTATTGTGCACGAAATCTTTGAACAGTTTGCTTGCGAATTCCAAACCCTGATCGAAAATGAGTTTTTTCTGGGATTGTATATCCTGAGGCAAAGTTAGAGAATTTGTCGATAAGGTGTCTTATCAGTCCATCTGATTAGTAGAATAATTTCTTCCACGGGAGTAGTCGCTGAGTTTCTTAGGATTACCGCTATAAAATGGTAGAAGAAGGATTACGTACGGGACTTTTAGGGACAAAACTAAGTCCCCTTGGCTTGCTGGTATAGCAGTTTAGACAAGTGGGGGTCAGTGCTTGATGCTAAATTCATTGATCAAGTTGAGGGTAGTCTTATCAGGACAAAACGTTTTGATGCCACCGTGATTGTCGCTGAGCCATGTGGTCGTTTTAATGCCAACCGTCTGCCCTGTCATTGCTCGCAGGTCACACTGAACACGTTGTTTAGGGTAGCCAGGCATCATCCCTGCTGCCCGTTGGCATCGAACGATCTATGTGTGTGCGCATGGCATTGCGCTATGATTTCTTGAATAATAACTTTTTAACCGTGTTAAAATTATTTTTTTTTAGGTTAGGATCCTCTTTTATACCCGTTACTCGTAGAGTAATAAGGTATACTAGATTCGTTGAAAAGTATGTAACATATTAAGTATATACAGGGTCCGCCACGTAACTTTTAAATGCAATAAAACAAAAACGATTCATCCGATCATCAAATTTCTTTTTTCATATTAAAGTACAATCCTTCCGGTTACTTATGGAATACAAGTTCGTTCAAATGGCTGCATCGGCTGGCCTTGCAGTACGCCATACGGCCGACCCAATTTTTGAGGACATTTCCGATTGTTTGCGGCCGTATTTCAGCAACGGCGACGCGAATGTTGTCCTTCAAAGCTTGAATTGTCACTGGCTTGTCCACATAACACTTGTCTTTGACGGCGCCCCACAAATAATAATCCAACGGTGTCAAATCACAGCTCCGCGGCGGCCGAACGACATCAGAAATTCGGCTGATAATTCGGTCTCCGAAAACAGTGCGCACAAGATCGATCGTAACGTTGGTTGTGTGGCACAGAGCGCAGTCTTGCTGGAACCAAATGTTGTCCAAGTCCTCCTCTTCGATTTCCGGGAAGAACCAATCTGTTAACATGGCGCGGTAGCGTTCGCCATTGACCGTAATGGCGCACAGTGATACTTTAGATACTTTAGGTGAATAACAATCATAACTCCAGTTGGGATATTTTCATAATTTTTTTTTTAAATGTAAGGTAATTTTAGTACCCTTCGATTAAGTGCTCATACTATATGGTGTGATAAATAGTAGATTTTATGCTCGAAAATTAATGTTTTTGGAGGCAGTTTTCTCAATCCAATTTCGACAAATAATTTTTTTTTTCTCTGAAAATGCTAATATGGTACATATTTAATGTTTTAAAAACAAAAAAATAAATAAATTTTAAAGAAAAAAATGTTTATTTATTCAATTTATTTAAGTGAAGTGAATAAATAAAACAAAATAAATTACAAATATCAGCGAAAAGACGCTATTAGCAATGTTAAATTGCTAAACTATAATATTTGTTGTGTGTGGAATCATTAAATTAAAATAAAAGCTAATTTTAATAGACAACAAACAAATCGACAGTTCAAAAATAAGCCAACGCGATTTGCGCGCTCAGCGGCAAAAAGAGCAAGACGAGCGCCGGCTCTCTCTCCAACGAAACAATTCATACTTCACCGTCGTGTCTGACGCCCGCGAGTGCCAAACAATCCATCGAGTCAATGACCTAGCACCAGCAGAAAGCAAACGATCGCGGTCTTGCTCACCAATGCTTATGACTGCACGATGTGAACCCGAACGCATTGAGAGCGTCTCTCTCGCGCTCTCCTCATTGCAAACGGTGTCAAGCTCTGTAGCTACCAGCACAGTAACTTCGATATCTACTGCAACTGCACCTATAGCAACAACAACAACAACATCAACACTATGCTCAGTACCGAGAGCTGTGTACATTTCTGCTGAATCAACAACAACGAAAGCAAGTGCACTCTCTCCGACTCTAGAAAACAAAAGCGGACAAGAACCAAAACAAAACACAATACTGTTTCAAATAGGGCTGGATCGCTACATTCATATAAAGCGAAAGCTAAGCCCACAACACAAACAGGCTGGCAATCAGCCGAAAATAAATCGCACCAACGTTGACAACTCAACTTCAAATAGGTTTGCACTACTGGATGACTGCGATGTGCATCCAATCAAAGAACAGGAGCAGAAGAAGATTAAGCCGCCACCAATATTTATACGAGAGAAAACCTCAAGTGCACTGGTTAACAAACTAGCTACGATCATCGGAGAAAACAAGTTCCACGTTATACCTCTTACCAAGGGAAACATACATGAAACGAAAGTGCAGACTCCTGATGAGTCTAGCCATCGATCAGTGACCAAGTACCTGGATGAAGCTGGAAAGAGTTACTATACCTACCAGCTTAAAAGTGCCAAAGGATTGCAGGTTGTCATTAAAGGAATTGAATCATCAGTGACCCCATCCGAAATTATCGAGGCACTAAAGGAGAAAAACTTTAAGCGTCAACTCTACAAGATACCCACGGATGCAGTAAAAAGTTCAACATGACAAGTCGAGATACCGAACTCCTTGTGCTTGAAAAACAACGACTTCGAAGGGAGTGGCAGGAGCACAGATCACCTGGCGCAAAGAGTAGACTAAAATCAGCTTCTCGCAGACTTACTAAAGCGCTTATGAAAAAAGAAGCGGACGCACAACTGCGTTACATCGAGAATCTCACGCCCACCAGCACAAAAAACTCATTGTGGAAAGCCCACAGAAATCTGCAGGCACCAGCAGAAACTGTCGTACCCCTCCGTAACTCTACCGGAAACTAGTCTCGTAGTGACATGGACAGAGCAAGAGTCTTCGCTGATCATCTCAAAAAGGTATTCCAACCAAATCCAGCCACTAACTCATTTACTCTCCCACCCTAAACTGCATCTGACTTAGCACCACAAGATCCCATAAAATTCCGGCCATGCGAAATAACGAAAGTCATTAGAGAGCAACTGAAGACTGGAAAATCGCCTGGCTTCGATTTAATAACACCGAAAATGATCATCGAGCTTCCAATGTGTGCAGTTCTTCAAATCTGCATACTCTTCAACGCTATTACCAAAATTGGATACTTTCCTCAAAAGTGGAAGAAATCAGTTATAATTATGATCCCTAAGCCTGGGAAAGACAAAACACAGCCATCATCATACAGGCCAATAAGCCTACTTACTTGTCTCTCCAAGTTATTTGAAAAAGTACTGCTGCTACGAATCAGTCCCCACCTTAAAACACACGACACATTCCCATCGCACCAATTTGGTATTCGGGCAAAACATGGATCTATTGAGCAGGTTAACCGCATCACAACGGAAATTCGCACTGCTTTTGAGCATCGTGAATATTGTACAGCTTTATTCTTAGACGTTGCACAAGCATTCGATAGAGTATGGTTGGATAGACTTATGTTTAAAATATCCAAACTGCTGCCTCAAAACTTACATAAGCTTCTAAAGTCTTACTTATACATAAGAGTGTTCGCGGTTAGATGTAGTTCAAGCACTTTAAGCGATTGTACTATAGAAGCTGGTGTGCCCCAAGGAAGTGTATTAGGTCCAATTCTATACACCCTATACACGGCGGACATCCCAACAGACTACCAGCTAACAATATCCACATTCGCTGATGACACTGCAATACTGAGTCGATCCAGATGCCCAGTAAAAGCTACGATGCAACTAGCACGCTATTTAACATGTGTAGAGAATTGGCTTGCAGATTGGCGCATACGAGTAAACGAACAAAAATGCAAACAAGTTACGTTTACCCTTAACAAACAAAGCTGCCCGCCCTTGGTTATGAACCACACGCGCATTCCACAAGCCGATGACGTAACATACTTAGGTATTCATCTGGACAAGCGGCTCACCTGGCGGAAACACATAGAGGCCAAGACGACGCACCTGAGAATAAAAGCAAAGGATCTACACTGGCTTATAAACGTTCGGTCTCCCCTAAGCCTGGAGTACAAAGTCCTGTTGTATAACTCCGTTCTTAAACCCATATTGACCTATGGCTCCGAGCTATGGGGCAATGCATCGATAAGCAGCATCGACATCATACAGCGAGCACAGTCTAGGATTCTGAGAATCATAACTGGAGCTCCATGGTATCTTCGGAACGAGAATATACACAAAGACCTAGAAATAAAACTTGTCATTGAGACAATAACAGAGAGAAAAGTAAAATACAAGGAAAAACTAGGCTCACATCCAAATCCCCTTGCAAGAAAACTTCTTCGAGTATGCAGCCAAAATCGACTGCACCGCAACGATCAACCAGCCCAACGTTAAATTTGTTAGGCCACATAGCACAAATCATCTCATAAAATGATAATTAGCTAGCTTAGAATAAGATTTGAAAACTTATTGCTAGTCTCTTAAGTAAAAGGAAAAATTCAATAAATAAGAGAAAAAGAAAAAAAAAAATTTTTTGTTTTTTATTTTGTCAGTTTTTCATCTATTTTTACCTTTTTGTTCAAAATAATAATTCAATTTTACTTCATTTAATATTTTTGAAGAATAATTAATCATTATACATTCATTTAAAGTCATTACAAAGTCAGTGATTGAAAAACAGGCCGCCAATACAGGAAAAAATGTATGCCCGCCATACAATTTCGTACTGCGCAGCGACTGCGCTTGTAGCAGATTTTGCCGCGCGTTTTTTACGCTGAGATGAAAGTATCTTTTGCCTGGGAAATTCGGGGTGGGACCCGGGGGTCGATCCGATCTCTTTTGATTATGATAAAGAACATATTCAAGAACAACATCTCATACGCCAAACCCAGAATCCGGTAGAATCCCATCTTTTGTTTTCCATCAAAGTTGAAAAATAGGTGAAAATTAGTACTTCGGTAAAACAGGTATGCCTGCACGTGCAAAAAATATTATACATCTATTCCACCTTGGTTTTACCGAGATTTGATTACCCTTTCCATAGAGACCATAACCAAGCCGGTCGGTTACATATTTTTCCTAAAAATCGCAGAGTCCGAATTTTCTACAAAAAATACCTGCTTTTTTTGCAACCCAAAAAAGGTTCATCTTTGAACACGTGTAACTTCTAAAATACTGAACCGATTTGAATTATTTTTTGTATTAAAACTTTTTACCTGTCGAATGCCATATCCCACGCAACGTTGTCATCAACAATTTGCTTAAAATTCAGTATCTGTATCTAATGCGCCACTGTGCGGCGGCTCCTGCCGCATTTTCGAAGAAAAATGAGCCAATGATGCCGCCTGCCCAAAATCCGCACCAAACAGTAACTCTCTGAGGATGCATTGGCTTCTCTTCGATCACGTGCGGGTTTTCCGTCCCCCAAATACGACAATTTTGTTTATTGACGTAGCCGCCAAGATGGAAATGAGCTTCGTCGGAAAAGATGATTTTTTGGTAAAATTCCGTGTCTTCGGCCAAGCGCTCATCTGCCCATTCGGCAAAGGCAAACCGAACGAGCTTGTATTATATAAGTAACCGGAAGGATTGTACTTTAATATGAAAAAATAAATTTGATGATCGGATGAACCGTTTTTGTTTTATTACAAAAAAAAAAGTAACGTGGCGGACCCTGTTTATTCTTGATCTCCGTCTGTCAGTCTTGCCACGCCCAATACAACGCCTACAAACCACCCAAAACTGCCACGCTAGTTTTTATTAGTGTTGTAAATTTCTATCGATTTGCTAAAAAAAAAATGCAAATGTCCAACGCCATCAAACAGCCCAAAACTAACCGCACAAATTTTTAAGTTTTGGTCGATTTAGCCCACCTATACGTCAATGACTTAGTCTGCCCTTATGCAGCATTATCACCGTCTTGCTCGTGAAAACTTTAGCTCCACACGTTTCAAGGAAGAAACAGAAGAAACAGATCATCCGCCGATGCTCTCAGAGGACGAGCGATACGACTCAAGGCGTCTGAGCAGTACATCTATCAACAGTTACCAAATGAATGGGCCACTGAGCAGTACATCTATCAGCAGATACCAAATGAATGGGCCACTGATTGATCCCAGAGGACAGCCCCTAGTTTATGAAACATAGACCATTCCAAAATTGCTTCGAAAACCTGCACTTCGATATAAAAAACTAGGCTAATCTACGCAGTGCACAGCTCCTTTATGCCGAGCAGGAATTGTGCCGGGCTGGCAGAAATACTGAAGTTTATAATTAGCAGCAGGACCACATCCATATATATGAGGTATGGCTGGAGATCGTTGCCGAACTGGCAGTATACGGAGATTGAGCCAAAACTTTCTTTCACATTTACGCATGCGCCGCAGTCATTAGTGAGGTGCTCCGCATGCTTGCAGACGATAGCTATTGACTAGGATGGCTGCCTTTCCTCGTCGATCAGTGAAAATCCTTATATCGTCAGACAGCACATCCGTCTTCCCACTGTTCAGAAAGGGCTCCTGGACAAGAGCGAACAGGCTACCAGACTCTAGTATTCGCTCTACCAAATCACTCATGGCAGCCATGCCATTCTGCCATGTCCATCCTGTCCACAAAATTGTTCTTAAATAAGTCACTAACTCCCAGTAGACTGGCGTCGTGGCTGTGTCAAGGTTACTGATAATGATCTTAGGCTTCTGTGCTGCGCTCTGCTGCACTTCGAGGCCCACTTCAGCAAACTTCCTGTTTGCAACCACCTTTCTTATCTAGTTCGCCGAGGAGGTGCTTATGATTGCACCACCACGCGCTAGCCCTGTCACCTCGTGAACACGAACACCATGTAACGGAGCGATCTCCTACCGAACTTTCTCTGCCATTTCCTTTCGAGAAACATTCGGATCCTTGCTGTGGACCACAGCCGACCAGGTCTCCCTTGCTGCTTGACTTGGCTTACTGCGTATGCGTAGGAGCTGCCGAAGGCAACGGCAAGCTGGGCTATGCAGCTGCATACCCATCAGGAATGTTCACCGTTTTCAGAAATTTTCATGCGACCTGATCTATATTCATTGATATAGTATGGGCTTGTGCCTATTGCAAAAGGCACCGCTTTGTCCCAATTGTCCGCAGAATTCTTTTGAGGTGTGTGAACTGCAGTAAATGAATGTGTCAACGTATACACTAGGGATGCCGGAAATATATCGAAATATCAATATATCGAATAATATTTTTCAAATCAATATATTTATATCGCGATATTGGTTTTGGCGATATATCAAATATGCGATATTTTTCTTGGGTCGTATTTGATACGTTTGCGTTGGTCACATTTGCACTGGAAAAAGCGACCGCGAACCACGACCATGATCGTCATGCAAATAAAAGAAAATTATTCTGATATTAAAAGCGGAACTGCCAAGTGAAAAATATGCGCAAAAACTCTCTACTAACCAAGTGTCCCATATTAAAAATAGGCACTATAATATAAAAGAATAAGCTTAAAAGAAATTAAAAATATATTTAATTTGTTATTTACAAATATATGTACATACATCTTTTTATCGTGGGACGGGTATATTTTTGTTGAAATTAAAGAAAAATTTTAAAATATCGGAAATATTTTATATATCGATATTTTAAAATCAAATTGAAATTTTTTAATATGAATTTAAGAATTATAAATATGCCAATGTTACCGTTGCCAGATAAGGTCCAAGAAAATCTATGTATAACCTCCGGAAAAATCATTCTGATTAAGACTGCTTGGCTAGCGGTGGTCATAGTGCATGATTGCCCCCTTAAACGGAAAGAGGGTGCCATTTACTGAGAATCTCTGCAATTGTTTTTTTGGGTACCAATAATTTTGAATTGTTTTATTGTATTTATGGTGAACCGGCTCTCCATCTGAATATTCAGCCCTTTTAAATCCTTTCCATTATGTACTTTAACATTCGACAACCAATATTTGTCACCTTCCACTCGTGAGATCAAATTCATGTATTCTGCTGACATATAATTTAGTCATAAATATTTTATTCTTTTGGAACATAACTTGCTTTTCCCAATGGTGATCGTCTGTCCAGCTTGCTTAAAATGCCATGTAATTTACCGTTATATCTCCAAATGCTTTTGTAAGGTGTCTGAGGTGTCACGTTAAGCAAGTCATCTAAATAAAGAAACACCTCAAATGGGGCGGGATAACTTGATCTATTTATCTTGACGTAGTTTGAGTGGCATTACATAACCCAAATGGCATACATTTAAAATTGGAACAGTCCTTGTACAGTAAGAACTGTCCTTGTCCCTCGAACCTACATCCAAGGGAACATCCGTTTTAGGCAAACGACTCAAAATGCCCCTGATTTGGGAAAGTGGATAAGCATCCTTTTGTGCGAGTTCCTTTATTTTTCTGCTGTCCAAACATAAACGAAATTTTCCTGGCTTATGCTCTATGACTAAGGGTGATGAACGCGAACTATAAGATTTCTCAATAAGTCCATACTCAATCATTCGGTTTTTTTCCGCATATATCAGTTTCTCCATTGCATATGACACCGGTGATGTCTCTGTTTAACTGCTTTAGCTTGCCCTACATCTATTGAATGGGCTATTAATTTGATTTTTCTTAGTCCTTCATGCGCAAACGATGGAAACCAATTAACCACATTTCCTAACTACGGACAACTCAGATTCAATTGCTGTTAAGTCTATTTCTAATACATTTACCAAATTCGGCGCCAAATCAAATTTACGCCATAAGTCGATCCCTAAGTACAGATTATGCTTTAATGTGGGCGCTATGTATACGTTTTTATCTTCCGTCCTTTGGTCGTAGACCACTGGTAGACAAACTTTTCTCACAATTTCTTGTCTGTTGCCAGCGGCGGTGCTTTCGTATATGTTTTTTTGATTCCCTCATATTTTTCCAAAACCCTTAGCTGAGGGCTGCGAGATCTTTTACTGTTGCACCGTCGTCGTTTAAATCAACGTATTCTGATGAAGACAACGAGTATTCATCTCCATCAGACTTCAATATATTGCCATCCTTGTGGAAATTAATAGAGTTAGGCTGATTCTATCAAATAAAGGTCATACGAGAATGTAAATGATGAGCTAAAAAGAAATGAAAAGGCGTGTATTGTAACATCCATAGTTGATTGAGTGGTGAAATCTTCGCTAAATTGTTGGCCGATTGGGACCCTAGTTGCAGCTAGCGTACAATCGGCATTGGGGGGTTCGTTGGCCAAATAATAAAGCCCTCACTCGATCAGAAAGCCACATTTAATTTAATTTATAGTCCCGTGCCTATTACGTAGATGAACAAGATTTATAATTACTGCATAAACAAATTTAAAAGAAAGAACAACATTCTGAGAGCTCTGGGTGTATGATGCTGCTATGCCAGTATATCTAATGGAAATGAGGTTACACATGGTATAGTAACCTTTTCGCCTTTTCACATAAGGAAAACTAGATTTTTTTATGAAAACATTATAATAATTTTATTCATTTAATAATAAGATAAAAGGAAGTATATAAGGCCATGTTGTCTAGTTGTTAAAAGTAAAAAACAAGAGAAAACGCTATAGTCGAGTTCCCCGACTATCTGATACCCGTTACTCAGCTAGTGAAAGTGCGAAGGAGTCTTCAGCACTGACAGTTTTTGGCGGTTTGTGGGCGCTAGAGTGGGCGTGGCAAAAAGTTTTTTGGCAAATCGATAGAAATTTATACGACTAATACAAAAATGAAAAAATATCAAAACATTTTTCAATAGTGTGGGCGTAGCAGCTTTGGGCGGTTTGTGAGCGTTAGAGTGGGCGTGGCAAAAAGGTTTTTTGGTAAATCGATAGAAATTTATATGACTAATACAAAAATGAAAACATATCAAAACATTTTTCAATAGTGTGGGCGTGGCAGTTTTGGGCGGTTTGTGGGCGTTAGAGTGGGCGTGGCAACATGAATCGACAAACTTGCGCTGCGTCTATGTCTCAGGAGTTAGTATGCTTAATCTCAACTTTCTACCTTTTGTAGTTCCTGAGATCTCGACGTTCATTCGGACGGACAGACGGACAGACGGACGGACAGACGGACAGACGGACGGACAGACGGACATGGCCAGATCGACTCAGCTATTGATCCTGATCATGAATATATATACTTTATATGGTCGGAAACGCTTCCTTCTGCCTGTTACATACTTTTCAACGAATCTAGTATACCCTTTTACTCTACGAGTAACGGGTATAATGAGAATTTAATTTTAGTCAACCTAATTTCATTTAATTATTTTTATCGGTATGTAATTACGTTAGCTACAATTTATTTGTTACATTTTGTTTCTTTAATTTTTAAACCATCCAATATTTTAATTCAATTTCCGGTTTCGGTTGTTAACTTTAATTGAATTTGTTTTCTTTCCTAATTCATGTTTTTAATTTTTTTTTATATCCTGTTTAAATTTCTGTAATTTTGTTTAGTACTATCTTTTATTTCTGTTTCACTAATTTAATTTCACTAAACTTTTGTTGAATGTAACTTTCATTTTCATGTCTTTCACTTTTAATTTGCTCCTCTCAATTCTTTAATTATACCCGTTACTCGTAGAGTAAAAGGGTATACTAGATTCGTTGAAAAGTATGTAACAGGAAGAAGGAAGCGTTTCCGACCATATAAAGTATATATATTCTTGATCAGGATCAGTAGCCGAGTCGATCTGGCAATGTCCGTCTGTCCGTCCGTCTGTCCGTCTGTCCGTCCGTCTGTCCGTCTGTCCGTCTGTCCGTCCGTCTGTCCGTCTGTCCGTATGAACGTCGAGATCTCAGGAACTACAAAAGCTAGAAAGTTGAGATTAAACATACGGACTCCAGGGACATAGACGCAGCGCAAGTTTGTCGATTCATATTTTTTCATTTTTGTATTCGTCTTGTATTAGTTTTGTAGTTTTGTATTTGCCTAAAAACTTTTTGCCACGCCTACTCTAGCGCCCACAAACCGCCAAAAACTGTCAGTGCTGAAGACTCATTCGCACGTTTCCGACCATATAAAGTATATTCTTGATCAGGATCAATAGCCGAGTCGATCTGGCCATGTCCGTCTGTCCGTCCGTCTGTCCGTCTGTCCGTCCGTCTGTCCGTATGAACGTCGAGATCTTAAAAACCACAAAAGCTAGAAAGTTGAGATTAAACATACGGACTCCAGGGACATAGACGCAGCGCAAGTTTGTCGATTCATGTTGCCACGCCCACTGTAACGCCCACAAACCGCCCAAAACTGCCACGTCCACACTTTTGAAAATTGTTTTGATATTTTTTCATTTTTGTATTAGTGTTGTAAATTTCTAACGATTTGCCAAAAAACTTTTTGCCACGCCCACTCTAACGCCCACAAACCGCCCAAAGCTGCCACGCCCACACTTTTGAAAAATGTTTCGATATTTTTTCATTTTTGTATTAGTCTTGTAAATTTCTATCGATTTGCCAAAAAACTTTTTGCCACGCCCACTCTAACGCCCTCAAAGCGACAAAAACCGTCAGTGTTGAAGATTCTCCTTCGCACTTCCACTAGCTGAGTAACGGGTATCAGATAGTCGGGGAACTCGATTATAGCGTTCTCTCTTGTTTTTATTTCTTGCATTACTAATTTATGCTAAGAGTAACGTGTCTAAAAAGTTCCATATGTATTTTAAATTGAAAAAATATATATTTTTTGAAATTCCTATACTATTTTTATACCCGTTACTCGTAGAGTAAAAGGGTATACTAGATTCGTTGAAAAGTATGTAACAGGCAGAAGAAAGCGTTTCCGACCATATAAAGTTCTTGATCAGGATCAATAGCTGAGTCGATCTGGCCATGTCCGTCTGTCCGACCGTCTGTCCGTCCGTATGAACGTCGAGATCTCAGGAACTACAAAAGCTAGAAAATTGAGATTAAACATACAAACTCCAGAGACATAGACGCAGCGCAAGTTTGTTGATTCATGTTGCCACGCACACTCTAACGCCCAGAAACCGCATAAAACTGCCACGCCCACACTTTTAATAAATGCCTATTTCTATCGGAGTACCGAAAATACTTCTTCCACTCCCACTGTAACGCCAACAAAACGCTCTAAACGACACGCGCTTAATAATAACCGTTTATGAAGGCATATTTATTATTGCTCAGTTTATTAGCTGAGTAACGAGTATCTATGACATTTTCTCTTGTCCTTTTTTTTACTAAAAAGATCAGTTTTAATAAGACAATTTCAAAACTCTTTATCTATTCGAGTATTTATCAAAACCGATGGAGTTTTTTATTTACGACTTGAATAGTTTTAGTTTGAATAGTTTAGTTTTCCACTCAGCAGAGGTTTTTTTCTCTGTGGGCCGTAAACGGTAGCGCTTGGAGGCAAAAACATTAGATCCCAGATAGATACGGGCGAGTTCTTTGTACAAATGTCAGCCACGGAACGCCCAAAATGCACGACCGCGAGCATAATCCCCATCATCTACATCATCATGATGGGATCGTAAAAATAACAAGAGAAAACGCTATAGTCGAGTTCCCCGACTATCTGATACCCGTTACTCAGCTAGTGAAAGTGCGAAGGAGTCTTCAGGTCTTTTGGCAAATCGATAGAAATTTATAAGACTAATACAAAAATGAAAAAATATCAAAACATTTTTCAATAGTGTGGGCGTGGCAGTTTTGGTTGGTTTGTGGGCGTTAGAGTGGGCGTGGCAACATGAATCGACAAACTTGCGCTGCGTCTATGTCTCAGGAGTCAGTATGCTTAATCTCAACTTTCTACCTTTTGTAGTTCCTGAGATCTCGACGTTCATACGGACGGACAGACGGACAGACGGACGGACAGACGGACATGGCCAGATCGACTCAACTATTGATCCTGATCATGAATATATATACTTTATATGGTCGGAAACGCTTCCTTCTGCCTGTTACATACTTTTCAACGAATCTAGTATAGCCTTTTACTCTACGAGTAACGGGTATAATAATCAACAAATAAGAAACTTAAAAGAAAAGAATAGAAATAAAAATTAAAAGTAAGAAAATTTAAATGAAAGGCCAGTTAAACTAATTCTTTGTTTTGTACCTTCTTTTTCTTATTTGGTCATGTTAATGCTACTTCTGTTTATTTTTTTTCTGAATTGTTTTTAATCGTGTTAAATGGTAATTAATTGATAATGTGTAACTGGGTGGATATATGTGTATAGTAATATGTAAGTTTGTGCATCACTATTTATGTATGCATAAATAACTGCATTCGAAAATCGCGAATACTGTACAGCAGTATTTTTGGACGTATCCCAAGCATTCGAAAGAGTCTGGCTCGACGGCCTGTGCCCCGGAAGCACACACAAACTCCTTAAGTCTTACCTCTATGACAGGTGCAGTGCGGTGCAACACTGCCACTTCCACTGATCATGTAATTGAGGCTGGAGTCCCCCAAGGCAGCGTTTTTGGGCCAACCTTATACCTCATCTACACAGCCGAAATCCCTACAAATAGTAGCTTAATGGTATCCACATTTGCCGACGATACAGCTATCCTTAGCCATTTTCGGATTGTGTTATTTTTCTTCGAAAATTCAAATTCATCGTTTTTCGGAGTTAAGCGTATTTTTCAACAAAATAGTTGTTTTCTTCTTTTTATTTTTTGCAGAAATTCTTTATAGGGTCCGTACTAAATATTTTTTAATGGGCACAGCCAATGGAATTTTGAAAGGTGATCAACCACTATGAGCAAACCAATATATCCTCGTTTGCTCCTCGGATAGGGACCTAAAATATCTACATATAAACGTTCAAATGGCCTGTCAGATATGGCTGGCTTACCCATAGGAGGCTTTAAGGATTGATTTAGTGCCTTATTGGATTGGCACACATCACAGGCGCGAACATGCGAGCGCACTTGTGACACCATGCCTGGCCAATTAAAGTTACGCCGTATAAGCTCCAAAGTTTTAGCCATGCCACCATCGGCGCTCACTACCGACTCGTGAGCCCGACGAATGACACTTTCTGTTAATCCTTTGGGTATCCATAACTGCACACCTAAATCTGTGCCATCTTCATGTTTAGTTCGAATATATAAATATTTACCTAATACTTTTATATCTGGATATTTTTCTTCCGAAGTTTCTGATTCATTTCTCATTCGGACATAATCTGCCGCATCAAAACATGCAGAGTCGAGATCAATTTCTGGCTCAATCAGCTCAATGTATGACACCTCCTCTACGTGCATTCTTAAAAGGGCGTCTGGCACTATATTTTCACTACTTAGGAGTATGGATTATAGAGAACCTATATCCCTGCAAACGCATAGACCATCTAGCAAACCTGCCTTTAAGACTCGGCTGTCGCATAAGCCATAGAAAACCAGCATGGTCTGTTATGAGCTCTAATTCTTGGAGTTCCATATAACACCTAAACTTTTCAATTGCCAACACAGCCGCCAAGCACTCACGTTCGGTAACGCTATAATTGCGTTGTGCCGTCTTTAATTTTTTGGACATAAATGCCACTGCGCGTTCAACATTGTCATGTGAAAGCAGCACTAACATAGCACCCACCCCAAAATAGCTTGCGTCGCAATGTACTACGTTATTTACGGTATCTCCAATACCATTCTATTACTTTACTTGTCAAGAGAACATGTATGTTTTTGCATACAATAGCAATTTCGCCGTTCAGACTATCTATGGTCAATGCTTTTACTGTGTATAAAAACTCCTGAACTGTAGGGCCATTAACTGTTCCGTCGTATTTTAATCCCCAACTCTGGATGATCTGAGTACTTTCTCTGGACTCAACATTGTGTTCGAGCGCGTGTCACTCGGCCTTGCCGAAGCTGCACTAAAGTGAGACACACGCGGAGGTGGGAGTTGCTGAGAAATATTAGGAGAATGTAAGCCGTTTGAATGGTTTAAGTTGTCGTATTTGGCTTGTATGAAATTTTCGATCCTACTAAAAAATCTGTCATAATCGATTTCTTTAAAATTATATGCAGGCGGATCAAAAATTCGCGGTTGATAACGAATATTTCTATTTTAACCTCTACCACCCCTAGGCTGTCGACCTTGGGTGGATCGTAAATTAATTTTTCGCTGAGTATCTTGGCTTTGTGACTCACAAAAGTCAGCTGCCCCTATCTCCTCATCTACTTGATGGTTTACGGTTACCCCAGTATCGGATTTTCCTTTACTTCGTGTGTTTTTTGGAATAGCACCTTTACAAGTGCTTGCTTCAGGCTCTGAGTAATGCAAGTCCTGTATTTTCAGATTTTGTTATTTTTTTCACAAAAAAATTCAAATTCAAATTCATTGTTTTTCGGAGTTAAGCGTATTTTTCAACCAAATCGTTTTATTTTTTTCTTTTTTTTTTTAATACAATTGGAAGGGCTGTACATTACAGCAGACCATTGTGGTATGTAATACTGCTTAAAGCTCTGACATTTAATGTTGTCGATCTTTGCTGAAGTAAAATCTCAGGATATTTACGGATCGCCCTTGATAGTGTATATATAGTAAATCAAGTGGCTGTTTGTCAAAAAATTAATATTAGAACATTTGTGTATTTAAGGTGCGATTGTGACATTATCCTCGTTTAGAGGTAATTTTCTTTTGGTTTAAATTGTTGAACAACAATATTTACTAATAATACTATAATAGCTCCGAGAGCAACAAACAACTGATTATAAAGGTTAAGATCGTACAAAAAGACACACATCTACCCAGAGGTCTATGTAATTAAAACAATGTGTATATAAATAACGCCCACCATGCCTAAACATATTTTTAACCTGATAATTTATTTATTACAGGCGAATCCATAAAGCGTGCAGAAGATGAACATGTTCGAATAATTCAATCAATAATGGACAAATGTATGAAAAAGGAATCTTTATTAAATGAACTTTATCTTCAATTGATAAAACAGACCACGGATCATCCAGATGCAAATTCAAGAGTAAATTTAAAAAATTGGGCACTTTTATGTGTACTGTGTAGCGTAATTTTGCCGTCAATGAAGGCTGTTCGAAAATACCTAATTGCTCATTTGAAAAGATGCTCAAGTGATTTTTTATCTGAGGAGGGTAAATACGCACGATTTGCAGAAACCGTAAGTACCGTTCACCTTATCTAATCAAAACGATTTACTCAGATATATGAAAATTATTCGCATTATCCAAAAAGGTACATCAAATTAAAGGAAAGGAAGCTTATAAGTTATTAAGTGGAGTGGGAGGTTGGCAATAATATATCCCTCGCCGTTGTCTCCCAGTGTAGGTAGCCGGTTGGCTGTTGCTGGTTGTCCAGTGGGGGGCCGGTTGGCCGTCCTGTTTCTATGATGAAATAGAATGATTACGTTGGAAGGAGACTGTCCTTCAATACCGCTGGCCTGGAGACTCAGCC
Organism: Drosophila teissieri; assembly: GCF_016746235.2. Classification (NCBI taxonomy): domain Eukaryota; kingdom Metazoa; phylum Arthropoda; class Insecta; order Diptera; family Drosophilidae; genus Drosophila; species Drosophila teissieri. The sequence continues at coordinate 940,834 of NC_053032.1, forward strand.
GGTATATTTTGTAATAAAAAGGTTTAACGGCTAAGTGCCGGAGTTTCGTCATATGAGCTTGTGCTCTTTATTAATTGAATATAAAATCAGAACTGAACTTAAGAACTAACAAAAGCTCATGCATGACCAGATGCCCGTGTCAGACCGCTGACCATGCACATTTTGCAGAAGTCATACAATCGCTGCTAGCCAATGGGACAAAGCCACGGCCCATAAGGGCGCAATATGTTGGCTCAGCTCTCGGGCCAATTAGGGTGGACCCAATTTGGGGTGGACCATACATGAGTGGAGTAATAATTATAATATAAAATGCTTAATATTAATAAATTATGGGTAATAAAATGATTAATATTAATAGGAGGAATAAAAATAGGCCTGCTGATGCTAACCTGGGAGTTCGTTGTTAACTACTCCCCCCTTAAATTAGACGCCGTCCTCGGTGACAGCCAATTCGTCAATGGATTTTTGCAACTGGGATGCCTTCCGTTTGCGCCTGCAGTGTTCTTGCAGCAGGACCAAGCCGCATAACGTGAAGCTAACGGCGACTCCCGCGACGAACCAGATTTTTGGTGCACCTCCCGCGGACACGTCCTCTCTGAGCTCCTGCATCAGCCGCAGGTTGTGCTCGTTCATCCGCTGTAGTAGCGGCAGACTCAGTATTTGATCATGTCCGGTGATGTTGATTAATGGGGAGGCCGCGATTCCAGGGATCTTATCCACAGCGTAATTGAGGTTCAAATACACTGAGCCGTTGATGACTGCCTTCCGTTCGAAGGTAATAAGGTGGGTCCCTATTACGGTTGTTGTAGGCCCGTCATCGATAGTAATCCTCGTAAATTTCTCGTTGACGATTATTACTCCATCGTCCATGATTGTAAGGAGCTCTAGATTGCTGGGCTGCGTCCGGCATGTAGCCACACCGCCGGCATGTAACTGCCTGGCGCAGGTGTCGTGAACCGCCTTTTTGCAGAACGTGGCCAAGTTGGTAGACGCGCAATCTGAAACTGCTAGGACTCCGTCATCACATTCCGCCAAGACGTTTTCTTCAATTTGTAACATGGTATGGTAGTGAGCAACAGGAAAGAGCAGGACTTTTTTACAAATGAACTTAACTTTAGGATATTGAACAATTACATGGATAAAAATATTAGATTGAAAAATCTTAATCTTAGATACATCCATAAGACTAACTATGGGGACCTCTGTGAGCTTTTCGTCGAAGATAGATTTAAGGTCATTGTGATTAAAAATAACTGGATTTATCATATTGTTTTTTGCGAGTGTGATCGTGAGCATGCAATTTTGTATTTCTGAAATTAGTATTCTATTTCTGGCTAAGAGGGTCTCGAAAAGGTGGCCGGCGTCAACCAACCCGTCCCTTTTCTCTTTGAGGATTCTGTTTACTGTGACTGTGAGTTGGTTAATATGTTTTTGCGTTTGTGTTTATTACTACCTGCCTATTGTTTGCCTCTATTAGGGCTGCTTTGTTAGCTTTGATTCTAAAGAGGTCCTCCGCGTCGGGCGTGCCCGCCACGACCTTGAGTGCCGAGCCCAGGAAATCCAGGCTCCTGGCCATTCTACGGTGCACGGTAATTTCATCCAGCATGTTCTGGGCATGGTTGATGTCGACTTCCAGAAGTTTCCTCATGTGGGACTGTGGGAACAGTTCAAGCATTCTGACTGTAGAGTCAATTATGCTAGAAAACTCAAGACAGATTTGTCGAGTGCCTAATCAGGCCATACTGTTCCCATACTAATACATTCCCGTCTAACACCGGGATGTATTTTGCATGCGAGAAGTCGGTGACTCGCGCGCTTGCGGTGGTTAGAAGTATGATGGATATTACGGCAAGCCTGTGGAAATTATAGCAAATGGTGAGTGTGTAATATACATATAAGGTGAATGCGGCAGATGAAATGCCTATTTGATATTGTCCTTATGGACCACCCTCCCCCTAATGAGAACAGATGTTCCCAGATCTGCTTCCACACGCTCTTCTGAATAAAGCGGAGTCAATTTGTTACCTAACCTTTTTTTGTTACGTAGGTGTACTTTTTCACCAACTTCAAAGATTCGATTTTGTCTAGAAGGGTTAATTCTGTCCAGGTTTGTCTATCTTTGATTGCCAACATGATCTCGTCATTGCCAGCGTGGATAACCTCCACTGGTCTAAACTTTGTGACCGAATGTAGCGACCTGTTGTATTCTATCGTAGCCCGTGAGATCAATTCCACAGTATCCTCTATTTTTTGATCAATGTTGAGGCATCTGGCGATTTCTGCCAGTGTACTGTAAAACCTTTCAATTTGGCCATTGGAGCTACTGTGTAGCGGTGGCGCATTGACAACATCGATGCTGTATTGGTTTTTAAGCAACGACGTGATTGTCTCAGAGTTGAAAGAGGCTTCGTTGTCGCAGTATATGGTTTTGATATTTGGGTAGAAGTTTACCAATTGGAGAATAAGGGCTCGTACATCGATGATTGCCCTAGAAACTAAGGGTTGTACGATGGCGAATTTGGACAATTTGTCAATACAGGTTAAGAAGATTTTTCTGTCAGTGGAAAATATGTCGATATGCAACATTTCTCCAACGTATGAAGGTATAGGGGTATTTCCTAATTCCTGTTTCTTAGGATGGCGGTCGTATTTGGCTTTATTGCAGACTTTGCAATTTGCGACCACTTCGCTAGCTAGTTTAGACATATTCGGGAAGTAATAATCCCGGAGGATTTGTTTAGCGTTCTCTTATGCAGCCCGATGGGCGCGATTTGGCTCGGTGTTAGTGATTTCAAGCTGTTCATAGACGTTGGTAATATCACTGACGAAGGCTTTACATGTCAAAACTTTGTCGCAGGAAACTCCTGCCTCAAGGCATGTTGAATACGCGCCAGGGTAGGGAAATCACAGTAAATCGCGTTCACGACATTGGCGTTGACAATTTCTTTAACGGATTCTACAAGCGAGTCTATGTCATTAAAGTTAATGATATGGCGAGTTCTATTTCCGAAGATTATGAAGTCTCGCCGAAGCGGTTGGTTTGCTTCTTCCAAAATGATTTGGTTTCTGATGCAGTTCAGAGGTTTGTCTGTGGTTTCTATAGTGTACGAAAGGGAAAGCTCACTATGCACCGTGGCTGCATCGGACTGGGCCTCAGCCTCTAAGTTGTTTAGGGGTTGTCGAGATAGCGCGTCCGCTACCAGGTTCTGTTTTCCCGGTGTTTAAAATACTTTCCCGTTGTTCTCATCAATAAATGCTTTCCATCGCTTAATCTTAGCGTTGGTGTTTTTCTCGGATACCGCGTATGTGAGGGGCTGGGGATCTGTAAAGATCCTTACCTCTTTGGTACCGTATAGGTAATTTTGAAGTTTGCCTATTGCCCAGACTATCGCCAACAATTCTCTTTCGTTGGTGGCGTAGTTCAGTTCGCAGTCTTTCAGCGTACGAGAGATCATGGTGATGGGCCTCTTGTTCTGGGACAAGACCGCGCCTATACCACTGCCTGAAGCGTCGGTGGTAAAGTCAAATGGTAATTTGAAATCGGGGTACGTCAAAATGACATCTTCTGATGCTAGGATGTCACGCAGGTGATCAAACGCATTGCGATGGGTTTCATCAAATGTAACAGGAACTTTTTTCGACATGTTTATACTCACTGTACCGTTTTCCCCTTTGAGAATATGAGTGAGAGGCCTGGCAATGGAGGCAAAATTCTTCACAAAGCTTCTGTAATAGCTTGCCAGGCCGAGGAAAGACCTAAGGCTAAACAGATTTTTGGGTTCGGGGAACTCTTTTATCGCCCTGACTTTTTCAGGGTCTGTTTTCGTTCCCCTCCTAGTGACTATGAAGCCTAAGAATTCTACGCTTTCTTTAAAGAATTTAGTCTTTTCTCGTGCCACCTTCATGTTGGCCTCGAGCAGTCGCTTAAGCACTATATCGATGTGCTTAACATGTTCGGTTTCGTTTTCTGAAAATATAATGACGTCATCGACATAGACGTAACATATCGTGCCTATTTCTTCCCTCAGCACATCATCGATGGCTCTTTGGAATATGCTACCTGCGTTTTTTAATCCGAAAGGTAATCGGCAAAACTCGTATTTCCCTCCGTTAACTGAGAAAGAGGTTTTTTCCCGGTCCTTCTCGGTCCCTAGTATATCTGGTGATACCCTGACCTTAAGTCTAGGGTAGTAAAGTATCTGGCTTTTCCCAAGTTCGCTAAAATCATGGGAATGCTTGGCATAGGGTAGCGGTCAGCAATTGTTTGTTCATTTAGTTTCCTAAAGTCGATTACCAAGCGCTTATTTTTGATGCCGTTATCGTCAGTCCCTTTTTTGTCAACTACCCAAGCAGGGCTGTTGTATGGGGATCTGGAAGGCCTTATTATGCCATTGCTCAGCAGCTCCTTGATCTCGTTGTTAACAAAGTCTGCTGCCCCCATGGGGTAGGGGTATAATCTGCAGTAGACGGGTTCGTCACTCTTAGTTCGAATAGTGGCGGTGACCGAGGTGTTGAAAGTTAGCGCCTCGTTAGAGGTCGAAAACACCTTTATTCTTTTCAGAATAACATTTTTAAATTCGGCTTTCACCGAATTTGGTACCACTATGTCATCAAGTTTAGTGAAATTAACGTTTTCACAGTCAAAGAATTTGAGCTTTTCAGTGACGTTTGCGTATTTTATTACGCTGTCGCCTAAGTTCAATGCCACTCCTGCTCGCGTTAGCGAGTCTAAGCCTATTATAGCATCGAACGTGCTCAGTGTGTCCAACAGGAAAAATGGGGCGTCTAACCCAAAAATGCGCATTATGCACTTGTTCTTGACGTCACTGGAGCCGTGAATAGAGCTCACAGTAAAGGGGGTCTCGACCGGCATTACATTTCTTAGCTCCTTTACGGGCTTAAGGTAATTCTTTGCCGCCCCCGTGTCGATAAGTATTTTTAGTGTTCTACCAGCCAACTGTCGTGCGATGAACGGCAGTCGGGAGCGTTCTCTAAAAAATGTAGCAGATCTTTAAGTTCGTCGGAGTCGTTACCTTCTTCAATGCTGGCGACTTCCGCTTCAGCTGTGACGGAATACCCTGACTCTTCCTGCTCGTGGGATTGAGTTATATTATTAACACGCTGGCGTCTTTGTCCCGAATAACGCTGAGATGAATTCCGTCTTTTGTTGTTGCTATTATTCTAAAGCTTTCCCCAATTTGTTTCCTGCCTAGATTTGGCTGTCGAAGGGTCGATCTCCAAAGGCTGTACTTTGTTATGGTCTACAATTTCGGGGTCCCCGCGCTTCTGCCAGGGGCTGTCCTCTTGGGGCTTGCTTTGGAATTGCTTAGGAATGAAGTGTGGATTTTTATCCTCTCCTTTCCATTGCTTTCCCTGAAATTTATTAGTACGCCTTTTGCCATCGTGCACAAGAGCCCTGTCTTCGATGGCCTTCGCGTATGACGCCGCGAATGCACTTCTTTCAATGCTATTTTCAGCCTCCCGCGCAAGCGCTAACGCAGTCGTAAGGTCTTTTGGTTGTGCTGGTAGCACCAGTGCTTTGAGCGGTCTTTTCAGCCCAGCAATAAATGCGTGTAGGGCATCGTCCCTAACCTCCTTATTTAAGATAGTTGCCGTGTCCGCACTATGCGACATAACTATTTTGTTCGTGACGAGCGTGAGTTTCCTCTCGACCTCGTCATAGTATGCCATAAGATCGGCATCACGTTGTTGAACCATCTCGAGATTTTGACGTAATACTCGTAGGGACGTTTTGTCCGCGTATGTGCAGTCCAGCCTAGCCAGAATTGCATCGAAATTTAGCACAGTATTATGTGACGTGAGGAGCGCTCGCGCGTTACCAAAAATTTTGTTTTTAATAATTACCACTGCTTCATAGTGGGCCTCGCTGCCCTTGTATCTCTTGAATACCTCGTACGCATCTGATGCGGCCTGCCTCCAAGACACGTATTCATCGTGGCTGCTAAAGGCTGGGAGCGATTTCACAATATCTAACTTGACATCACACTTTATGATGGGATCCGGCGTTACCCTTTCATAAACTTCTACTTGGGGTGCCTGCACAGTTAACGAGCTGACCTGGTTTCTAACTGATTCCATTTCTGCCCGCCAGCGCTGCTCCTGTGCGGTTAGCGCGGCGTTGACGGTATTTGTTATGAGCGCTTGGACCATTTCTGCATTCATTTCTAATGAGTCTGGATGTCTCACTGCGGGGCAAAATCCGATTTCTTCACTATCGTCACTGTCTACTTCTTGCTTCACTTCCCTATATTCCCAATTCATCGGCCGCAAATGAAGCTGAGTGAATTAATTGGCAGTAATATGGGTGGCGAATAAAGGTAAAATTTGCGTTTCGCGCACCGCTTTTAGTTGGCCAACACTTGTAGCTAAGTCAGGGTCTGGCGACGATGTACAATATTTTAGAGGAGTCACAACACAGTGGGCGAAGTATAACAAATTTGAGAGAAAATATAATAATAAACCCGCAGCATTTATATGTGTAAAACTTAGCAATCGTTTGCTGGAGTTGCTGCACAGAGAGTGGAGTCACAGAAAATTCGAGAAAACATCACAATAAAAACGCTGAGTTATACATCCCAAGAAAAATTCCAGTTGGGAAATGGTTGGAGCGAAGCACAGGCTTAGCAAACACACAGATGCACTGGGCACAAAATTTCTACGTTTCTTTATTTAAAATTAGACACATGCAAATTAAGTAAATTCACAGAATACTCCAGGAGAAAGGTGCGGGGCATAATCGCCACACAAAAATTCAAAGAAATATATATATCGGGATTTTACACTGTACGGAATTTTTACTGGCGTATTACTGGCGTATCGTTTATTACAGTATCACGACCTGGTGCTATCTTAGTCGCACAGTCACTTACATTTTATGATCTAGGTTCGAAGAGTAGTTGGGCGTCAGTTATTAAGTGGAGTGGGAGGTTGGCAATAATATATCCCTCGCCGTTGTCTCCCAGTGTAGGTAGCCGGTTGGCTGTTGCTGGTTGTCCAGTGGGGGGCCGGTTGGCCGTCCTGTTTCTATGATGAAATAGAATGATTACGTTGGAAGGAGACTGTCCTTCAATACCGCTGGCCTGGAGACTCAGCCGGTATATTTTGTAATAAAAAGGTTTAACGGCTAAGTGCCGGAGTTTCGTTATATGAGCTTGTGCTCTTTATTAATTGAATATAAAATCAGAACTGAACTTAAGAACTAACAAAAGCTCATGCATGACCGGATGCCCGTGGCAGACCGCTGACCATACACATTTTGCAGAAATCATACGATCGCTGCTAGCCAATGGGACAAAGCCACGGCCCATAAGGGCGCAATAGGGTGGACCCAATTTGGGGTGGACCATACATGAGTGGAGTAATAATTATAATATTAAATGCTTAATATTAATAAATTATGGGTAAATGGCGGCTGCGCTGCTCGCAACAACAATGTGTTGCCTGCGGACGCAGCACATTGTAACCGGCGCGGCCGTCAAATACGTCGTCGAGTTAGTGGGTAAGGCGGGGGGGCGAAGTCAGCGTTTTTGAGGAATGCACTTTGAAGTGACTGACCGTCGAGTGGCGCAACGGGGAGAGCGCTTGTATGAGAGGCGGTCGATAGGGGATGGGGGAAGATACTTGAAGACGCTTCATAACTCCTCCCCCCTCAAGATCTGCGTCCCGCAAATTAAAGGGCTTTCGGTGCCCGGACAGCGTCTATCGTCTCCGAGCTCGGGGTGCTGTTTGTCACTGCAGGGATACATGCAGAGTCGAGATCAATTTCTGGCTCAATCAGCTCAATGTATGACACCTCCTCTACGTGCATTCTTGAAAGGGCGTCTGGCACTATATTTTCACTACTTAGGAGTATGGATTATAGAGAACCTATAGCCCTGCAAACGCATAGACCATCTAGCCAACCTGCCTTTAAGATTCGGCTGTCGCATAAGCCATAGAAAACCAGTATGGTCTGTTATGAGCTCTAATTCTTGGAGCTCCATATAACACCTAAACTTTTCAATTGCCAACACAGCCGCCAAGCACTCACGTTCGGTAACGCTATAATTGCGTTGTGCCGTCTTTAATTTTTTGGACATAAATGCCACTGCGCGTTCAACATTGTCATGTGAAAGCAGCACTAACACAGCACCCACCCCACAATAGCTTGCGTCGCAATGTACTTCGTTATTTACGGTATCTCCAATACCCTTCTCTTGCTTTTCTTGTCAAGAGAACATGTAACATGCATACAATAGCAATATCATCGTTTAGACTATATATGGTTAATCTGACCATAAATCTGAGTGGAAATTTACTTTGACCCTCGCAGTAACCTCCTTCAGTTGCCTCAGGGACTCGTGTGTGGCATCAAACAGTCCAACGTTTATCTGCACTTGTTGGTAGGCCGATTTTACGTCATTTTCCTGAGTATGAAGAAAATCGTCCCAGTCTGACGCATCCGGTGAGCCCGCAATCCAGTTCCAGGCGGACCCAATCCAGTGCAGCGATCGACGTCTACGCTGTGTACCCGTCAGTCTTGACAGGCCCTCCTGTGACTCCTCCAGGTAGTGCGCCACCAGCGCTGCAATCCTGGGATCCTGGGAGCTGCACCGCCTCGCGTTGAGCCTCCTGGATCAGCGACTCGAGCCTTCCCAAGCCGATTACATGTGTCAGCTTGAAATGGCCGTTGACACGCCATACTCATAAGAATAGTCTTATGAGTAATATTCTTTTTTATGGTGTTACTTAAATTAGCTTAGAGGTAAGGTATTAAGTTCGTAAAGGTTAAGAAATGCTTGTTTCGTTTTGTAAGGGTGCGTGAATTATTGGTGTGTTTAAATTATGGTAAAAGTGTTTTTGAATTGTATAATCAAGGTCGTGTAGGGGAAACGTTGCTTCTCCTTTGTTTTTTTTTATTGGCAACGAATATATTGTCCCCCTCGTTATATGAGATAGGCTCAGGCCCTATTTTACTATGAGCCGCGTTTGCGAGCTCTTGTTCTATTCCCGAAAGTTCGGATACTTCGTCGGTTCCTGGTGGAATTTCCGCAGTACCTTGTTAATCCACCTACAGGAGTTGTCCTGCACCTGTGCCTGTCGTACAGTGGCCAGCGGTTGGCGTGACAGCGCGTCGGCGACCAGGTTTTGCGTCCCGCGTCGGTACTTGAAGTCCTATTGGAACTACTGCAATTCCAGGGCCCACCGAGCGATCCGGCCTGTGCGGTTGTTAATGGAATTTAGCCACTTGAGTGTGTGGTGGTCAGTGATCACCTCGAATCGGTATCCTTCGAGGTAACAGCGCATTTTGCTGACTGCCCAAACTATTGCCAGGCATTCCTTCTCGGTGACGGAATAGTTCCCTTCGGCGGTATTCAGCCGGCGGCTGGCGTATGCGATGACACATTCCTGCCCTCTATGGTTTGGGTGAGTACGGCACCAATGCCGTAGTCGCTGGCGTCCGTCTGCAATATAAATGTCTCTTCGATGTCGGGACATGCGGCGGAGCTCCTTGAGGTTCGTCGGCGGCCTCAGTTCCCGTATGGCGGCGACTTTGTGGGGGTTCGTGTGGATTCCGGCCTCGCTGATGACGTGTCCGAGATATCGTATACTCCGCTGAAAGAACTGGCACTTGTCTCGGTTGAGACGGAGGTTGGCTTTTCTCAGACGTCGGAACACCTCCCGTAAGTTCCGTACGTGCTCCTGGAGTGTAGACCCAACCACGATGGAGTCATCGAGATAGGCAAAGGCATGCGACTCCATGACCGGGCCAATAACAGTGTCTAGGGCCCGCTGAAAAGTCGCAGGGGTCGAGTGCAAGCCGAATGGCATCACCTTCCAGTGGAACAGTCCACGGCCGGGGAACGCGGTGCATTCACGGCTGGCGGCGGCAACTGGTATCTGCCAATATCCATTCTTCAGATCCAGCGACGAGATGAAACGGGCATGTCGTAGCCGCTCCAGGACGTGGTGGATCCTGGGCAACGAATACGCATCGGGGACTGAGTTTTCGTTAAGCTGCCTGTAGTCGACGCATATCCTGACGTCACCGTTCTTCTTAGCGGGGTTCCTGACGGGGTTCCGTGTGTGCCCGTGATGCGGCTTCTTGTGGTTCGGGACGCGATTCATGTTGCCACGCCCACTTTAACGCCCACAAACAGCCCAAAACTGCCACGCCCACACTTTTGAATAATGTTTTGATATATTTTCATTTTTGTATTAGTCTTGTAAACTTCTAACGATTTGCAAAAAAACTTTTTGCCACGCCCACTCTAACGCCCACAAACCGCCAAAGCTGCCACGCCCACACATTTGAAAAAAGTTTTGATATTATTTTATTTTTTTGTAGTATTCTTGTAAATTTCTATCGATTTGCTAAAACCCTTTTTGCCACGCCCTCTCTAACGCCCACTCTTCGTCGCACTTCAAATAGCTGAGTAACGGGTATGAGATAGTCGGGAAACTGGACTATAGCGTTCTCTCTTGTTATACCCGTTACTCGTAGAGTAAAAGGGTATACTAGATTCGTTGAAAAGTATGTAACAGGCAGAAGGAAGCGTTTCCGACCAAATAAAGTATATATATTCTTGATCAGGATCAGTAGCCGAGTCGATCTGGCCATGTCCGTCTGTCCGTCCGTCTGTCTGTCCGTCTGTCCGTCTGTCCGTATGAACGTCGAGATCTCAGGAACTACAAAAGGTAGAAAGTTGAGATTAAGAATACAGACTCCAGGGACATAGACGCAGCGCAAGTTTGTCGATTCATGTTGCCACGCCCACTCTAACGCCCACAAACCGCCAAAAACTGCCACGCCCACACTTTTGAAAAAGGTTTTGATATTTTTTCATTTTTGTATTAGTCTTGTAAATTTCTATCGATTTGCCAAAAAACTTTTTGCCACGCCCACTCTAACGCCCACAGACCGTCAAAAACTGCCACGCCCACACTTTTGAAAAAGGTTTTAATATTTTTTCATTTTTGTATTAGTCTTGTACATTTCTATCGATTTGCCAAACAACTTTTTGCCACGCCCACTCTAACGCCCACAAACCGCCCAAAACTGCCACGCCCACACTTTTGAAAAATGTTTTGATATTTTTTCATTTTTTGTATTAGTCTTGTAAATTTCTAACGATTTGCCAAACAACTTTTTGCCACGCCCACTCTTGCGCCCACAAACCGCCAAAAACTGTCAGTTCTGAAGACTCTCCTTCGCACTTCCACTAGCTGAGTAACGGGTATCAGATAGTCGGGGAACTCGACTATAGCATTCTCTCTTGTTTTTTTCTTATCTCTTAAGTCTACCGTTTAAATAATTTACCCATATTGTTGTTGTTATTAGAAATACAATAACATTTTTTTTTTCATAGTAAGGATAATAAAACTGCCTCTTAGAAAAAATATATTGGTATTCCAATCTGTAATACTATTGAAAATTTCGTGTGTTAAACATTGCGCTCTGCAAAAAAAAAACATACTGTTCGAATTAATAGTGGTTTGGGCTCGTAATTGACCTGCAAAGGCGCTGCAAATTGATTATAAGCCAATTCGGAAGGAGGTAAAGAAAAATATATAGTTTGCAAAAACTGGGAATGTAGATCCGCCTTTGTCTGATTCGATGTTATCGAAGTATTTTTAAAAAGCGAGAAAGGGTAAAAATTGAGAAAAATTGTAGTTTTTCTAGCACTGAGCATTGAGCATGGTAAGTATAACCGATCACTGAAATATTTAAAAAGGACAGAGAACCTGTATCTTGGAATTTCTTAAAGGGCCTATTGAGATAAAAGGATTAGTTAGAGATAGTTAGTAAATCGAAAAAGTATACCTAATATCTAATTCCTGTTTGAAAACTGTAGTCGAGGTCCTTAAATATTAATTATCAGTAAATTATGTAGTGGAAGGGCTTGAAGTGTTTAAATTTGGCCGTGACAGTCATAGATAATTTGTGGGCGACAGAGTGGGCCTGACCAATACGGTCGGCCTAGAGGGGACGTGGTTAAAGTGTGTTTTGGTATACCGATAGGACTTGGCGATAGAACGAAAAAAATTCAACAATTGTTTCAAAAGTATGAGCGTGGCAGTTTTAAGCGAGCCTTTACTTTTTGTTGAATTTAGTATACTCTTTTACTTTACGAGTAACGGGTATAAAAACGGCAAAGTATCGACAATCAGTATATGAACCAGGTTCAAAATACTGCTGATCATAGGAAACATAAAAAAACGCTATGTGAAATGTCTGTGAAATCTGTGCGTCTCATACAAGGTACAGAATTCCACTTCAAACAGTGCAATCACGCTTTGGCATTCTCTGCAGGAGAAATAAGAAGGAATTCTGTTGAAAAATTAAAATGGGGTCAGCAAGGTATAAGCCAGCAATGAACTAGAGTTTCGTATAACGTTTAAACGGCTGCTGCAGAAATGTGTATATTAAGGCTAAGCCTGAACCACTGGCAATACAATTTAAATCAATTTTGCACTTTTTCGTAATAGCTCTCACAATCAAAGAAGACCTAGATAGGGACCAATTGAAAGTAGAAGTGCAAGCAGCGATAAGCAGCTGCAAGAATGGCAGGAAACTTGGACAAGATTTGGCCAAGGTTGCTAAAAAACGTATCGACAATGGAACTATAATCCAAAATGGGATGCACAAGCGTTCGAGTGCTTTTTGCTCAACGAAGTATGTATTCATACATGGTCGGAAAAGATATCATCGAATTTTGTTTATCAGCAATTAGAATAGACCACGAGTAAACACAACTTAAAGTCAATAATATTAATAAACAGGCCCACCCTAATTGACCAACTTGAGGAACTTCCGAATTTATAGTCACCGTTTATAAGAATGTGTTGTTGGATATGATTCGTTAGGAAGGACCCAATTCATGTACATAAGGCAAGATAAAAGCAGATCGATTGCGAAGCAAAGCGGAGGAGAAAGAAAGTAATTTGTTTTCGCGGCAGTTCACCTTTTGGTGCTTTAATCTTTTATCCGTCACTGCATCAGCTCGTTGGTAGCGATTTCACCGATGGATGCGGCAATTTCAAAGTGAATAACAATTTAAAACATTTTGTTATACATAAGGCGATTAAACTGAAATGCAATACAAATCGTCTTGCTTGGTTCAGAAGTGATTGAGCCGATAGATTCGCGCAAGCTGTAGCATATAAAAGATCAGCAAATAATCAAAATCCATTGTTGCCCCCTGTTTCGTTCCGTCACCAACCGTCCGCGCCTGCCCGTTCACGATCGGCTGGTAGTTTGCTTTCCACTTGTTTTCGGGAATGTGTTATGTTATGTTATATGTTATGTGCGCAAAACTTACTTATAATTCATTTTTTGTATGTTTTATTTTCGTCCTGCCAAATGTTATATTTGTTTAATTATACCCGTTACTCGTAGAGTAAAAGGGTATACTAGATTCGTTGAAAAGTATGTAACAGGCAGAAGGAAGCGTTTCCGACCAAATAAAGTATATATATTCTTGATCAGGATCAATAGCCGAGTCGATCTGGCCATGTCCGTCTGTCCGTCCGTCTGTCTGTCCGTCGAGATCTCAGGAACTACAAAAGGTAGAAAGTTGAGACTAAGCATACAGACTCCAGAGACATAGACGCAGCGCAAGTTTGTCGATTCATGTTGCCACGCCCACTCTAACGCCCACAAACCGCCCAAAACTGCCACGCTTACACTTTTGAAAAATGTTTTGATATTTTTTCATTTTTGTATTAGTCTTGTGAATTTCTATCGATTTGCCAAATAACTTTTTGCCACGCCCACTCTAGCGCCCACAAACCGCCAAAAACTGGCAGTGCTGAAGACTCCTTCGCACTTTCACTAGATGAGTAACGGGTATCAGATAGTCGGGAAACTCGACTATAGCGTTCTCTCTTGTTTTAGTTTTAAGTAAGTGAATTATATTGAATATAGAATATGTGTTTTGAAGCGAAACTTGGGCTGATGCACGCCAATAGAATTGCTAAAGGGGTTTGTCGCAGAACGTAAAACTTAAAATTGGGATAATAATGTACATATAAGGGGAAATCTAAGTGCAATTTCCAACCCACTCCTAGCGAAAAGCGCATCCAAAGAATTAACGCGCGCGGTGCTAATTCGATTGGGCCCAGCCCAGCAGCGAGCCCCGTTCTTTTCGTTGGTGCCATCGTTCCACTTGTCGTCGTTTTACAATTAATATCCTCTGTGTACTAGCTGTATTCTACCAAGACTGGCCTCTCTCTTTTTATGCACGCTCGCTCAACCCCAAAATCTATTGCGCAGCTAGCTTATGTCACACTTGCCATCCTGCTCTTTCGCACACACAGGACGAACCAACGGAAGAGGCAATACACCAAACACGTGGCACGGGTCACACTCAGTGAGAGAACTTACAATAAGTCCTCCCACCGACTCTCGGTGATTTAAAGAACACAAGACAGCAATAACGGTTGTTCTGTTTTCTCTATCCTTTTTTATTACAATGTTGTCACATACAATATTCATGTTGCTGTACTAAATTCAAATAATGGTACCAATGCTCCGACACGGCCAGTCCTGACTTTTACACGTCCTCGTGTATAAATTTAGCAATTCATGTTTATATGCCCTGCTCAAGTATTTCTTCCTCTTTCTTAAAATCAATTTTACAACTAATTTGATATTCAAATCATACAGATGAATGTCCAGATAGCGCACCAAGTCTACCTATGTTTCTCGAAGAGGCCTTTTTGGATCATGACGTTACACCTTTATGCGTCTGTTTCAACGCCAGTACATTCTCTGGCACTGTCTATTGCGTATGTTTCAACGCCACTTGTACCCTCACTGGTACCAATTGCGTCTGTTTCAACGCCACTCATCATATTCTCATCCATCTCCGCAGAAACTGTCGACCGGTAACGCCCTCAAACACTCATGAGGATACTTGTAGGTTCGCTTGCTTGTTAATGACTTCAAACAATAACGGTCTCCTTCAAGTAACTCGGTTATAACAAACGGGCCTTTAAATTTGGGATCTAGTTTGGTCTGATTTCTTTCTTCGCACTTAAGCAGAACATGATCACCCACTTTATGCTTTACAACGTTTGCCTTCAGAGTATGGTGTAAATAAACGTATTTTATAAACGCATCTATAATGACTATGATATACTCTTTTTGGTCGTTCTTGCTACTTAGTTTACCCGTGATGTCTATATGTACCGTATGAAAGGGTATTTCGACTTTAGGAATCGGATGCATTTCTTGTTGAATTTTCCCAGATTGTGGTTTCAATAGTTTGCACGTGATGCAATTGTCAACGAACTTTCGTACGTATTTCGTCATTCCTACGAACCAGTAACAGCTATACACTTTGTCAAGAGTCTTTTCCCAACCAAGGTGCATTATTTCCTCGTGAATGTGGTGAATGACAGCCCACCTATAAGACCTTAGAACTACAGGTAACCAGCGGCGCTTTCCTTAATGATTGAACACTCGGCTCCGGAATCAAAGCAAAAATCAACGAACTCACCAAAATGAACGAGCACACCATTACCGAACATATGTTACCTCTCTTTTCAGTGCTTTGTCCAATCTAAGGGCATCCAGTAGAAATGTTTCCAGCCTGTCCACACTTATAGCATATTACGTTCGACTTTTGCTCTTTTGGCTTCATACCAAAGCCTCCAGCATTCCCGCTTCCCGATGATTGTGATTCCCGATTTTTCTTCTAGCGGCAGTCTGCGATTTTGTGCCCTGACTTTCCACAATAATGGCAAACTAAGTTTTGAAAATTTCTGATTCTTCCTTTCTGGCCCCAAAGTTGTGTCTGCCATCGAATTCTCTCGCTGCCAGATTTCGTATACCTGTAACTGTTGCTGCAATTCGCTACGCGACTTGATGTTTGTGGTGCACACAAGCTTTTTCAGTCTGCTGTCCAGTTGCGCAGTATGCGCAAGTACAACTGACAGCAACAATTCCTCGCGCTCCATATTTCTCATTTTCGTCATTAGCGAAGTGACGAGTCGGCTTGCATACGACGACATGCACTCTCCAATCCCTGGGCGTCCTTCTAGCAGCTTGAGAAGTAATGCTGCAGCTGTTTCTACGCCGACAAATCTTTGCGTAAATAGTTGATTGAATTCAACCCAAGTCATGCCAGGAAAACAGATCTGCGAAAGCCATTGCGATGCACTGTCCTCCATAGCTTTGCAAAGAGCAATCACAAGTGCACCGCCCTTAAGTGGGTTTTCAGTAAAAATCATGTCGGCCGTAATACTCCAAGCACATGGATCGGCGCCAGCAGGTTCGGGATTGTATTTTGGTAAAAACATCGTCTTTGGCTCACGAGGCGCTGCGCTAGCCTGCATTGTTCGCAGAAACTCCATAAAATTTATATTTTGTTGCTCCAAAATTTGTCGCAACTCGGAGTTAGGGGGGTCGAATCCCACTTCTGATGTCGAAGCGTCAGTTGCTTCAGTATTCTTAGCACCTCGAGCAGCGAGCCCCGTTCCCTTCGTTGGTGCCATCGTTAAACTTGTCGTCGTTTGACAATTAATATCGTCTAGCAGTATTCTACCAAGACTGACCTCTCTCTTTTTATGTATGCTCGCTCGTCCCCAAAATCTATTGCGCAGCTAGCTCATGTCACACTTGCCATCCTGCTCTTTCGCACACACAGGATGAACCAACGGAAGAGGCAACACACCAAACACGTGGCACGGGACACACTCAGTGAGAGAACTTACAATTAGTCCTCTCACGGACTCTCGGTGATTTAAAGAACACAAGACAGCAATAACGGTTGTTCTGTTTTCTCTATCCTTCTTTATTACAATGTTATCACATACAATATTCACGTACTAAATTCAAATAATGCTACCAATGCTCCGACAGAAAAGGTTTTATAAAGTAATTATTAAGTATAAAATATAATCAAAAGCCAAAGGCAAAAGTAGGTCATTACATGCATATTTCATTAAAAGAACAGCTCAGTCGGTATAAAATTCGTAACACTTTTGAAATAAATCGAATTTCATTCTTTGATTTGTTATTTACTTAATGGTAAGAAAATATTTTTTAATGTGCGATATTCCTGACATAATTTAGATTTACTTTACTTTGTTTTTGGGATCAGTTTTTTTTCGATTGAGTTTATTTCGGTTTTATGCAGACTTACCGCTCCATTTCCAGTCGGGCGAAAGCTCTTTCGACAAATCTGTCGGGAGGGGTATACGGGTTTTAGATTACTTTCGGTTTCCTTACTCTCGATCACTCTCGATTTTGACCTAGTAACTTCTTTAATTTTCCTTTAATTTTCTTTTATTGTAATTAATTGTTTTTTACGGACTTTAATACCATCAAATCACATCGCTTTTATATAGCTTAACCTTTTCATACCTATTTTACATGATACCCACATGATTTTCTTTATTATATATTTTTTAACCCGTTACTCGTAGAGTAGAAGGGTATACTAGATTCGTTGAAAAGTATGTAACGTGGAGTTAGATGAAAATGATTTTGAACAGTGATTTTGAACCATTGAATATAAATGCATTATTGAGCTTTTCAACAAGACTGTTCCCTTCTTCATTCTACCGGACCTCTCAAGCTTTGATGCTATATTAGGATTTGACACGCTTACGCAGATGAATGCAACATTGGAATTAAAAAAAAAATCTAAAACTCAGTCGAACCAACTAAATTTGTAAAATGTAATAGCGTTAATTTTTCTGATATGAAAGACATCGTAGTACCAAACCAGATATCCGACAAATTCCATATAATACTAAAAGACCGATTTGCAGACCCAGAAGAGGCACTGCCATTCAATACCAATATTATTGCTACCATACGTACGGAAGGCGACCAACCGGTATACTCAAGATTTTCCCAAATCCCATGGGCGTAGCAGATTTAGTAAATGAAGAGACAAAGGCGTTGTTAAATGACGGAATTACAGGACCTTCGCGCTCACCATACAACAATCCGGTTTGGGCAGTCGACAAAAAGGGTACAGATGAGAAGGAAAATAAGGAAAAAGAATGGTTATAGACTTTCGAAAGCTAAACTCAAAGACAGTGGACGACAAATACCAGGTGCCAAATGTTTGTTGTATTCATCCTATCAAATTTGAGAAAAGCCATTTTTTTTACCACACTAGATCTAAAGTCAGGAAAATGATAGGGAAAAAACCGCATTCTCAGTTGCATATGGAACATACGAGTTCTGTAGACTTCCCTTCGGCCTTAAGAACGCACCCTGTATGTTTCAACGTGCCATAGACGACGTACTCAGGCCCCAAATAGGAAAGTCTTGGTATGTTTGACGACGTTATTATTTTTTCCAAACGACTTGAGGACCATCTGAATCACTTGTTGGGTACTGGATAGACTACTTGAAGCCAACATGAGGGTGTCTATGGAGAAATCGAACTTTAAGGAAAGTGTAAAATTTTTGGGATTTGTAGTATTCAAAGACGGCATCACAAAAATCCCAACCTAGTAGAGGCTATCTTTAATTATGAAGAACACACTAATTTGTTCAACGTTAAATCCTTTTTAGGGTTACTAAGCTATTATCGCCGTTTTATGGAGGGCTTTGCTTCAATAGCTCGGCCTTTGAATGACATCCTTAAAGCGGAAAACGGAAAAGTCTCCGCCACTCGCTCTAAAAAGATACCTATTATTCTATATGATAAGCATCGCTCTGCTTTTGAGAAAGAATATCTTAGTTTCCGAAAATGTAATGCTACCTTACCCAGTCTACACAAAGACTTTTGGTTTAACTACGGACGCTTCAGCATTGGGCGCGGTTTTATCACAAAACAACAAGCCTATTACGATGATATCTAGATCCTAAAAAGGTAGAGAGCTTTGTTTCGCACCAAACGAACGAGAGCTCCTAGCTCCTACCCATTGAACACAGCAGAGCGCACAGGCTAGCGCAGGAAAACGTTAAACATATTCTACAAGATTATTTTTCTCAAAAATGTCACAGCTAGCAGCCAGTATAGTAGGTAACTGCCAACAAGCCAAGTACGTACGTTACCCGCAAAAACAAGTCCTTAGGAGAACGCCTATAGATACTTTAGGTGAATAACAATCATAACTCTTGAACCAGTTTAGATATTTTCATAATTTTTTTTAAATTAAAGGTAATTTTAGTACCTAAATAAATTTTAAAGAAAAAAACACAACACGCCAAACACAGAATCCGGTAGAATCCCATTCATTGTTTTCCCTCAAAGTTGAAAAATAGGTGAATAGTCCTTCGGTAAAACAGGTAAGCCTGCACGTGCAGGTTAGGTTAGGTTAGGTTTTACCGGCCGTCGGTTATCCGACGCACTTAGACCATTAGAGGTCCGTTGTGATACCGTGAACGCGGAGGTTCGTGTGAAGTTAGCAGTTTCCCCAGCCAGAGGCGCTGGTGAATTTTTATATCCGATGTGGATCGGTGTCGGACAGGTCGGACGTGTCTATCAGGAATCTGCTTCCTAATTGAGCAAGTCTTTTCGCTTGCAGTGCTGGACAGTGGCATAGTAGATGCTCTACTGTTTCTTCCGATTCTTCGTCCCTACAGCTACGGCAGAAATCATTATACGGGGCATTTAGTCATCCGGCATGGGTGCCTATCAACCAATGCCCTGTGATGACTCTCATTGCAGTGCTGAGGTTTGCTCTGGTCAATCTTAAAAGTTTTGACGTTCTCTTTGAGCTTATTTTTGGCCATATTTGGCGTGTTAGGCCACAGTGTGTGGTGTTATCCCATATTTTCTGTTTGTTACGGTTTAGGTTTTCCTTAAGTAGTAGTTTACAAGAGGCTAAAGGCATACTCATGCCCTCCATCTCTTGTATGAGTGGCGCGGTAGTGCCCTCTCGAGCTAGTTCATCTGCGATGCAGTTGCCTTCTATGTCCCTGGGTCCGGGTACCCATATAAGGCTGATTTCGAATTGTTGTGTCATCTCGTGTAAAGATGATCGGCAATTCGATACTGTTTTCTAGTGGCTAGAGATTGAGCCAATCGATTTGATAGCTGCTTGGCTGTCACTAAAAATGTTTACATGTGAGCCTTCCGGCTTTAGAGATTTTAAGTGTTTTAGGGCCTCCCTTATTGCTGCCACTTCAGTCTGGAAGACGCTGCAATGATCGGGGAGTCTGAACGAGGTGCGTAGGCCTAGCTGTTCGGAGTAAACTCCTCCTCCTACTCTGTTCTGTAGTTTTGATCCATCCGTATAGAAGCATATAGCATTCTGGGGGCCAGGTATTTGTGAGTTCCAATCGTCCCTCTCTGGGATGATTGTGTTGAAAGGTGTTTTTATGTACTCCCTAGGAGTGCAGTAGCCTGTCCTGGAGGGGACTATTTGAATGTTTTTTAGGATACATGAGTGACCCACTTCTTGTGGCTTCCACTGTTTGGTATCTCTAAGCCAGTTTACTATATAGGGTGTCATGCCCAATTTGAGCCCTATTGCTTTCTTGCACGTGAAAAGTGCTATTGAAGCTTTTTTGTATCTGTCTGTGAGGTTCAGATTCCAGTTTAGTTTCCTGTCAAGTATTACGCACAGGTATCTTGCCCTGTTACTGAAGGAAAGTCTTTGGTTGTTGAGGATGGGTGGGACTCGGTCTGGTATGTTATACTTCCTAGTGAAGAGAACCAGCTCGGTCTTTGAGGGGTTAATTCCTGATCCGTTATTTTTGGTCCAGCTGGACAAAACACTGAGTTTTTCGCTCATGAGATCGCATAGCGTTTGGGGGTATTTGCCTGTAAAGATGATAGCAACGTCATCCGCATAGGCTATTATCCGCATTAGGCTATTCTATTTTGGAGACGAGAGAGTGTAGTGCTGTCTCTGTCGATTTCCCTTTCTTGTAGGCGTGTTGCGTGTCCGTGATGAGACTAGGGTTGAGAGTTGATGTCAGGTGCAGTCCGATGATTCTTTCAAGGGTCTTTAGTAGGAAGGATATCAGACTGATTGGTCTAAAATCCTTGAGGGTCGTATGTGATGATTTCCCTGCTTTGGTGATGAAGACAATTCGGGACTCTAGCCACGATTGCGGTAGGTGTCCAAGAAGTAGGGACCTTTTAAAAATGTCTAGAAGCCAGTTTATGGCTATGTTTCCCGCATGTTGGATTTGTGCGGGTATGATTTTGTCTGGACCTGCAGATTTGTATGGTTTAAAACTGTGTATGGCCCAATGGAGGACCTTTGGGTCTAACCACAGTTCGATGCTTGCCAGTGTGGCGTTTGGCTGTTTCCTGGGAAGTGAGTGTCTAGAAGTATCTCCAGAGATTCCTCACTCGAGCTGGTCTAGGAGCCATCTGCTCTTTTAAGGTAGCCTAGGGTTGTGGCCGATTGGCAGAGGATTTTTTTAAGCCTGGCTGATTCAGTTGTATTTTCAATTTCTGAGCAGAAGGAATGCCACGAGGATCGCTTTGCTTTCCTGATGGCTTTTTTGTAATTTGCAAGGGCTTTCTTGTAGGCGGTCCACAGGGCCTCCTCATTTCCTGCCTTGGCCCTGTTAAAAAGGGTTCTGCAGTCCATTCGGAAGGGAGATAGTTCTGCTGACCACCAGGGAGGTTTTCTTATTCTTTTGGGCTTGCTATTGGGGTAGGCCCTTTTTGGTGCATAGTTGCAGGTTTCTGTGAAGATTAGACTAGTTCGCTTAGACTAGAGATTGTTTGGGGGTATGGAGGGGGATCCGTTGGGATTTTTTCCCTTAAAATGTTTTTATATTTTTGCCAGTCTGTTTTCCTTGGTTTTGTGAAAACTGCTGGTTTTGTGGGATTGATTGTAATGGTCGTTTCTATGTACCTGTGGTCCGAGAAAGAGTGCTTATCTAGCACCCTCCAGTGAGTTACTGTCTCTAATAGTGGGTTAGAGACGAGAGTTAGGTCTATTACCTCTTTTCGATTCTTGATGATAAAGGTGGGGTCATTACCTTTATTACATATGAAGAGATTTGAACTGAAGATAAAGTTAAAAAGAGACTCACCGCGGTCGTTTGTGTCTGTACTTTCCCATTGTGTATGGTGGGCGTTAGCATCACAGCCTATTAGTAAGCCTATCTTTTGCTTTTCGCTGTCTTCTACCAGTGTCCTAACCAGTTCATCCGGCGGTTCTTGCCTTTCGTAGGCCATGTATGATGACAGCACTCGGAACGGAGATGGCTGACTCTCCACGGTGGCTGCCGCGTTGTCTGCATCGCTGTAATTATGGAGCAGAAAAATGCTAAGGTGCTTTTTGGCTAGTATGCAGGCTCTTATTTTACCTTCGCTGGGAGCTGTTAGAAGCTTATATTCCTTAGTCCCTAATCCTGAAACCTTTCCTCCCACTATCCAAGGTTCCTGGATTAGGACTATGTCGACTCCATCTTCAGCCAGATGAGCTATTTTGTGACCCTGGCCCTCAGTCAGGCTGACTCTCGGCACGGGTCGAATTACACCTTAGTCCGGCCCGGGACGCCCGACTACCATTTGCCAGCATCCTCTGACAGAGACATAACCTTGCCAGGGGACCTGTTTCCAGCCGCCCTCGCGTGGAGAGTATATATTTCCTAAAAATCGACCGCAAAGTCAAAATTTTCTACAAAAAATACCTGCTTTTTTGCAACCCAAAAAAGGTTCAACTTTGAACACGTGTAACTTCTAAAATACTGAACTTAACTTCTAAAATCCCACGCAACAATCCGTTGTCATCAACAATTTGCTTAAAATTTAGTATCTGTATTTAATGCGCCACTGTGCGGCGAGAGATTACACATTGATATCTTCTCTACGGACAGGAGATATTTCCTGACCTGTATAGAAAAATTCTCAAAATTTGCACTCAAACAAACCATAGGTTCTAGAACGATAGCCGACATAGAGCCCATAATAATAATGTAGTTAATGAACCTGAAAACAAACGCAAAGACAATATTTTGTGACAATGAACCATCTGTAAACTCTGACTCAATCAGGTCACTTTTATTAAATCGGTTCAATGTTCAAGTGGAAAATTTACCACCCTATCATAGTACCTCAAACGGACAGGTACCTACACAGCACGCTGTTAGAAATAGCACGATGCCTAAAACTAGAAAAAGGCCTAGTTGATACGGTAAATCTCATACTTCAAGCAAACGTGGAATACAACAAAACAGTACAATTAGTCATTAATAAAAAGCCGATCGATATTATTCATGCAATGTGTAGTGTGCAGTCCTTTTAGTTTTTTTTTGTTTAAATTCTTCCTAGCTGGGGCCATGACAGAGCTCGGCAGTGTGCACTTCTAGCATTTGCTCTAACTAGCTCGACGGATGGGGCGGTGTTCTTGCCTCACAATACTTTAAGTGCACGGTTTCAAATGAACAAAAATCAACAGGATATGTATAAAAAAATTAAATAAATATTGTAAGTCCCAATAAAAAGATAGATACCGGATTATTTACAGAAACATTCGGTTCCGATTGACTCTAGGGTATGAGATGTTAGTTTTACCTTATTCTACTGGGAGGGTGTAGACAACACCGGTGAAAATATATGGGTTGTCCCTTGAGCTAACGTTAAGGTAGCTACTATTTATGTTCTAGGATCGGCATGGTGTTCGGCGACAGATTCTCAAGAAAAAAAATTAAACCTTTTTAATTACAAAATAATTATTATAATTATAATTAAAAGATTAAAAAAATGAAGTTTAAGCTGAACTGAGCTTCTTAAATAATAATCATAATGAAGGATAAACAAAATTAAAGAAAAACAAGAGAGAACGCTATAGCCGGGTTCCTCGACTATCTGATACCCGTTACTCAGCTAGTAAAAGAGCGAAGAGAAACAAGAGAGAACGCTATAGGCTAGTTCCCCGACTATCTGATACCCGTTACTCAGCTAGTGGAATAGCGAAGGAGAGTCTTCAGCACTGACAGTTTTTGGCGGTTTGTGGGCGTTAGAGTGGGCGTGGCAAAAAGTTTTTTGGGAAATCGATAGAAATTTACAAGACTAATACAAAAATGAAAAAATATCAAAACATTTTTTAAAAGTGTGGGCGTGGCAGTTTTGGGCGGTTTGTGGGCGTTAGAGTGGGCGTGGCAACATGAATCGACAAACTTGCGCTGCGTCTATGTCTCTGGAGTCTGTATGCTTAGTCTCAACTTTCTACCTTTTGTAGTTCCTGAGATCTCGACGTTCATACGGACGGGCAGACAGACGGACAGACAGACGGACGGACAGACGGACATGGCCAGATCGTCTCGGCTATTGATCCTGATCAAGAATATATATACTTTATATGGTCGGAAACGCTTCCTTCTGCCTGTTACATACTTTTCAACGAATCTAGTATACCCTTTTACTATACGAGTAACGGGTATAATTACAACACTGACTGTTTTTGGCGGTTTGTGGGCGTTACCGTGGGCGTGGCAAAAAGTTTTTCTGCAGTTCAATAGAACTTGACAATACTAATAAAAAAACAAGAGAGAACGCTATAGTCGAGTTCCCCGACTATCTGATACCCGTTACTCACCTAGTGGAAGGGAGAAGGCGAGTCTAAAACACTGACAGTTTTTGGCGGTTTGTAGGTTAGAGTGGGCGTGGCAGAAAGTTTTTTGGCACATCGATAGAAATTTACAAGACTAATACAAAAATGGAAAAATATCAAAACATTTTTCAAAAGTGTGGGCGTAGCAGCTTTTGGCGGTTTGTGAGCGTTAGAGTGGGCGTGGCAATATGAATCGACAAACTTGTGCTGCGTCTATGTCTCTGGAGTCTGTATGCTTATTCTCAACTTTCTAGCATTTATACGGACGGACAGACAGACGGACAGACAGACGGACAGACAGACGTACAGACAGACGGACAGACAGACGGACGGACAGACGGACATGGTCAGATCGTCTCGGCTATTGATCCTGATCAAGAATATATATACTTTAAATGGTCGGAAACGCTTCCTTCTCCCTTTTACATACTTTTCAACGAATCTAGTATACCCTTTTACTCTACGAGTAACGGGTATAAAAAAGGAAATTTAAGAGAAAGCATTTAAATTAGTGGCATAATACGACACAGCGTCCGAATTGTTGAAACAAAGGAAATTTGTATGTCAATTCTTCTTAGCCACTTTTAATATTTATACGTCTGATCCAGACCTAGCACATTTTTTGGAAAATTGGTCAATAAAGAGTTGGCGTCGCTATCTTCCTTGGAGACGGTTCAGAAATTTCCAATATAAATTTAATTGGCAGACGTCATATTTTTATTCCAGCTTATTGGTCGAAATACTTTCAAGACATAGCGAAAATCTGCGGCAGCGCTGCACCAAATATCCAAGGCAGATATTTAACCAAAATTAACCAAAACAGCGCTCAAACAACCAAAGCAGCGAAGAATAAGGTAGAGCAGGGGCAGCGCAGCTCCACATAACCAAAACGCCGCAGCACTGCGAACGGCGCAGTTGCAAATAACTCAAACGAGGTTTGCCATGACGTCACAAAATTGCCAAAACCTCGTGTGCCAATTCGGGGTGGGATTTTCATCTGCAGTAATTTTCTCCAAACAATATATATAATATAAGAAGGCACTGACACTAAATAGGCACTGAAATAAAATTTGGTTATAAATTGTTTAAAGGAAAATGAGCAATTTCATACCTGGCCACTTTTTATAAATGCACTTGGAATTCAAAGAAATTAGTTTTATGCGTATGTTTGCCGGTTTTGAACTGATATTATTATATTAAAATGTATTTTTATACATTAACTTCAGTATATCACATTTTCAGCAAAATATATAAATTTATTTCACGCACTTGACTTGACCTTATTTGGTCGGCTGCTGTTCTTAGAATGAGCTGCCGATCATGCGACAACGGCAAGTGGAGCCGAAGTCGACAAACATGCGTGGGTATCGGCACGCACAAACGATGCGCTAGCTTATCGATCGAATTGTGATCGAATTAAAGATAATCCACGTCTTAGCTAATTGCTTTCGGAACTAGCAAAAGGGGAAACAGAAAAGAAACAAATGCCCCTGTAGGAAATGGGACACTACAAATGGGGAAAGAGAAAAGAAACAAATGCCCCTGTAGGAAATAGGACACTACCGCCGCCAAGGCGACGCGGTTTTGCATGCAGTAGAGAGCAGCCATGACGAAAGAAAGAAAGAAAGAATCGTTTTTATACCCGTTACTCGTAGAGTAAAAGGGTATACTAGATTCGTTGAAAAGTATGTAACAGGCAGAAGGAAGCGTTTCCGACCATATAAAGTATATATATTCTTGATCAGGATCAATAGCCGAGTCGATCTGGCCATGTCCGTCTGTCCGTCCGTCTGTCCGTCTGTCCGTCCGTCCGTCTGTCCGTCTGTCCGTCCGTCCGTCTGTCCGTCTGTCCGTCTGTCTGTCCGTATGAACGTCGAGATCTCAGGAACTACAAAAGGTAGAAAGTAGCATACTGACTCCTGAGACATAGACGCAGCGCAAGTTTGTCGATTCATGTTGCCACGCCCACTCTAACGCCCACAAACCGCCCAAAACTGCCACGCCCACACTTTTGAAAAATGTTTTGATATTTTTTCATTTTTGTATTAGTCTTGTAAATTTCTATCGATTTGCCAAAAAACTTTTTGCCACGCCCACTCTAGCGCCCACAAACCGCCAAAAACTGTCAGTGCTGAAGACTCCTTCGCACTTTCACTAGCTGAGTAACGGGTATCAGATAGTCGGGGAACTCGACTATAGCGTTCTCTCTTGTTATACATTAACTTCAGTATATAATATTTTCTGAAAAATATATAAATTTTTTTTACGCACTTGACTTTGAACTTGTTTGGTCTGCTGTTGTTCTTAGAGTGATCTGTGCAGCCGAAGTCGACAAACATGCGTGGGTGTCGGCACGCACAAACGATGCGATAGCTTATCCAAGGTGACCGAATTAAAGATAAGCCACGCTTAAGCTAATTGCTTTCGGAACTAGCAAAAGGGGAAAGAGAAAAGAAACAAATGCCCCTGTAGGAAATTGGACACTACACCACAGTTAATGCTGCAGAGATTTTAATACCGGAAGCATTCACTGAAAAAAGTACAATTTCCACCTTAATTCTTTTTAGGCATATTATGCAAGTCTTTTAAATGATATACACCTATTGATTTACCCGACTCATTAATCAGTTCCTAATACGTATAACTTAATTTCTTTTTAACCTTAGCTGGAATGAACACAGGTGCCAGCTTGGCGTTGAATCTTTTCCCTGCATTGCTTTGGGCAAAGTTTCTATCATACGCGTTGGCTCCCACACTGAATTGTATTGGTCGGCAGCGTAGATTATAAGTGCAACCGTTAACGTCATGAGATATAGCGACTTTCTCTTTAGCTTTTGCTCTAGCAATCTGAATCACGTCCAGCTGTTTAAGAGAAGTATCGTCAGACAGCAGATTAAGTTTTCGAAGAAGCTCGTAATCTTGACCATTTAATATCATGTTTTGGCCAAACGCCAAGAAATAGGGTGAGAATCCAGTGCTGCGGTGAACACAGGCTCTTAATGAACCACTAATTTCGTTGAGATGGCTATCCCAATTCGAATGGTCATTACCAATATATGCTCGAATTGCCGCGAGAACTGGCCTGTGGCGAATAGACAGCTGTACACATATGATTAATGCCAAATCGTGTTAAGAACGATTCAAAAAAGCCAGATTTGAATTGGGAACCGTTATCGGTTAGTACTACCTCGGGTACCCCAAAAACGTAAAACAAGTAATTCTCTAAATAGTCACAAATCCGGTTCGAAGTAAACTTCTTTAAAGGATGTAAGAAAGGAAATTGAGTATGATGGTCAACGATGATAAGTCCTATTTTACCATTCTTTGATCTGGGGTAGGGGCCCAGCAGATCAATATATTGTTTCTGAAACGCTCTATATGAGGTCATTGGTTTACCCAAGGTGGTCGCAAAACACTATTTGGGCTTTTTGTAGACCTACAAACAGAACAAGCCGATACGTAAGTACGTATTTGAGTCACCATTTCTGGCCAAAACAGATATCTCTTCAGCTTTTCTATTCATTTACCTGTGCCACAGTGAGCTGCATCGGGTGAATTATGTGCACGATAGAGAATATCTTCAGTGGAAGCTGTTGGAATCCATAATTTCCATGACTCTGCTTCTTGCGTTGCATTACCAGTTGCGTGTTGCGTGCGCTTATATACAACATTATCGCTAACTTGTAAATCACAACTTAAGCTGATTTTCTTGTACGCGCCTTATGAGATCTTGGTACTCGATTGAGTTAAACTCTTTAAGTCTACTATCAGACCGATATCATTAAGTTCATTTACGTACGGTTCATCGCGTCTAGATAGAGTGCCGGCTACAATATTCTCAGTACCTTTTCGATGACTAATCTGCAACAAATAACCCTGCAGATAGATTGCCCATCGAGCTAATCTTCCTGTTAGATCTTTTTGCGCCATTACCCATTTGAGCGAGTAATTACCTGGAAAGCGCGACCCTCTACATAAGCGCGAAATTTCCTAATGCCCCGGATTACGGCTAAGCAATCAAGCTCAGTGACAGTGTAGTTTGGGCCTTTGACAACTTCACAGACATAAACGCGATAGGTAGCTCTTCGCCCTCTTCATTCTTTTGAGCTAATACGCAACCAAGACCATGAGTGCTAGCGTCGCAAATAAGTATAAATGGTTAAGAGAAATCGAGAGACCTAAGCACTGGAGCTGTAGTTAAACTGGATTTCAGTTTCTTGAAAGCTTCTTCTGCGGCTTCATTCCACTCTAAGCATTGGTTTTTCTTGAGAATATCGATATCGGTTTTCAATTGGCCATCGCCAATTATGAAACCGAGATATTTAATTCCCCGCATGCAAAACTTAGACTTTTGTATATTAATAGTCATGTTGGCTTTCCGGAGATATAAGGTACATGTGGGAATCAAAGTCGTCTGACAAAATAAGGAGATCGTCTAAATAAACGAACACCCTTGTTCGCAAATGTGGTGGTATTACTTTTTCCATAAGCCTACATAAGGTCTGGGGTGCATTGCACAGTCCAAACGGCATTACCTTATACTGGTACAAGGGCTTGAAAGTATTCTTAGCCCCACAACCGAAACAAAAGATGGTTCTCTGTTCTAAACAGTCATCGAAACGATGTCCCGGCCTTTCGCAATTCCAGCACATCAATCGCTTGTGTTGAATGGCGGAAACATTCTCCTGTTCATCAACCTCAGTTGCCAGTTCTGCTATACGCGGACGCGATTCGAATTTGGACTTGATTGACTGTGTTCGCAAATTTTTATGGAATTGCGTCGTTCATCGCTACGCACAGACATACGAATTCGCCTCATTAAGTGCAGACCGCTCAAGTTATATTATAATTAAATAAAGACAAAATATACCTGATTATAATTTGCACTGCTCAGAAACGAGCGGTCGATCAGCTAATCGCCGCTCTTCTGCACATTGGGACAAGCAGCAAACTGAAAGAAATGATGATGATAAAGGAGATGATATTCATTAAACATGAGTTAACAATTTTCACGAGTAGAACAATTTTATCCAAAAAAACAAACACGTAAAGTTAAAGAAAATTAAGAAGAAAAATTATTATCAATTATTTTCAGACTAAAGACACTTTTTTTCCAGTGCGTATACCCATTTTATTTAAAGAAAGTCAAAAATGTGGAATTATAAGATACGCAAATATCATGGATATCAAATTGAAATAAACGATAAACATAAATATTTTATAAATAATAAAGTGACAGTATTTTATTTGATAATACGCCAAAATCTTTAGCAAACATATTAGAACACATTTGTTTTAAAAAAATGAATCTATAGAATACATTAAGCCTAACATTATTATCACATATAATTTACTGAAACACATACAGGGCAACCATATAATACAATTAAAACAAGAGAGAACGCATTATTCGAGTTCCCCGACTATCTGATACCCGTTACTTAGCTATTGGAAGTGCGCAGGAGAGTCTTCAGCACTGACAGTTTTTGGCGGTTTCTTGGCGTTAGAGTGGGCGTGGCAAAAACTATTTTTGGCAAATCGATAAAAATTTACAAGTCAAATACAAAAATGATAAAATATCAATACATTTTTCAAAAGTGTGGGCGCGGGAGCTTTGGGCGGTTTGTGGGCGTTAGAGTGGGCGTGGCAACATGAATCGACAAACTTGCACTGCGTCTTTGTCTCTTGAGTCAACTTTCTAGCTTTTGTAGTTCATGAGATTTCAGCGTTCATACGGACGGACAGACGGACATGGCCAGATCGACTCGGCTATTGCTCCTGATCAAGAATATTGTGAGGAGTTGAAAACTCCGCACAAATGCAGATGATGTTTGCATAAGGAGGGCCTGCCGTTGCCAGTTACGCAACAAGTCAGCGCGTAGTAAAGAACCAAGAGAAAGAAAGTTTGGAGATTCTGAGTCTGGATAAAGAGAGTTTGGATACTCTGAAACTGGTGAAACTTGGACCGGGCCAACGGTAAAACCGTGGACTTTGGATCCGGAGACCGGAGACTAGAGGGATAAACCGTTAAAGGAAGCCTATATAAGCAGGCCGAACGCTGGAAGCGGGACAGTCAAGGAGAACGAGTATACAAGTCAACAATGTAAAGAAACGTGGTCAGCAGAGGAGCTATCGGCGTGAGAGTCAGCAAAGGACAAGATCGCTACGTCAAGACGTTCGGGACAATGAAAGTCTCCGAATTGAGACGCAGGAGCTGAGGTCCGATACGATGAAGCAAGGGTAGTCCAGAAGCATTCAACAGGCGAGGCCGAACCAAAGAGGGTCCCAAATAGGCGACAGGAATTGTGGTGTAGACCTGGTCGACTGTGTTGGAGCCTGCGTACGTGAACCCGGCGATTACCTGGTGTGTCCGTGCGATCCGAGCAGACGTGGTACCGGCGCCACCAGTCCGAGCAGACGTGGGTTGGCGTGTTTCGGTTTCACTAGGCGTTTGCCTTGGGGATCGCAGCCGTTAGCTACCGTGAGTCCGCATACGACGACAAATCCTTAGCCCAAGTGACGGTCCCGCGCCACTCAGGACGACAAGAGCGGCGAGACAGCGGAACGAGGCCGCTGAGCAGCCCATCAAGCCCTACGACGGGAGAGCAGAGACGTCCGGATAATCATATCGCATTGTGAATCTAAGAAAGGATAAATACCTCAGAAACTGGTAACCGGGTGATCACGTTTTAATATAAATTTTGGTGGGACGAACGCACGAAATCCACTAAGCTAGCCGCACGTATTCCGTAGCGAGCAGACCAATAAAATCAGTTCATTACAATATGTATACTTTATATGGTCGGAAACTAAAAAAAAACTGTATAACCCGAGATACCTATTATTCCATTTGCCGACAACATTGGAAGAGCCAACTATAGGAATAATTCAAATGAATAAAATAAAAGCACTTAAAATCCTTGCCAGCAGAAATAAATAATTTTGATACTTTTAAACAAAGGCTATCGCTTGTGAACATTCGTTAGCATAAAAGTTGTAACTAATCCAAATTAAGTAAACGTAACCCATTGCAGCCTGGAACCTATTGATCAGGCCACTGTTTTGACCAATCAAAATCTTTTGATTATAGAAAAGTTTTGCTGCTCACTTCACTGTCTCCAATAAAATCCATAGTTATTTCTAAAGTCAGTTTTACATTGTCTATCTAAATAAAAAAAACCTTACCATTAATACATTTAAATAAAAGAAATCTTTTATTTTATTTTATTTTTTAACCAATAACCATACTTACATGCGTATTTTGCTCGCTACCTTTTGGGGCTGGGGAAAGCATGAACGTTTTAGGACTGTGGATACTACTGTGGAGTGGCGGAAGAGGGGCGAAGAGCGTCTGAAGAGCGACTGAAGAGTTCCGCCGGCTGTGGTTCTGCGACCGGCGCGCCTCCTGACGCGGCTGGCGCTCGAAGAGGTGCAGAAGCGTGTGGTGATCCTGACCGCACGTTTTTTAGCAGTCCCCTCGCCGACACGCTCCATCGGATTGCTCGTGGACCAGACAGCAGGGGCAGTACCGATTGGCGGGGACAGCCCGTAGCCGCTTCTCGGCACTCAAGCGCTGAAATCGGCGGCATTTCCGTAAAGGGTGGATCCCACTGCAGACTCGGCAACGGTAGGAGTTGGTACCTCAAGAACATCTGCTTTCCAATGCGGAAGTAAAGCATACTTGCACTTCCTCTGAGGCGCCCGTGCCTTCTGGAATAGGTGCGGGCCGAGTCCTGGCTGTCGCAGACAAACTTGAAGCGGTCGCAAATGGATTGCCGCTGTGCAGGAGGGTATGATCCCGGCTGTAGCATATGGACACTAGTGCAATCCCGTTGCTGTTGTCCTCGTGCGAAACAGTTCAGACAGAGCTGCCTTCTCCTGATTCACCTGAACCGTGGACATAAGCGAATAGGGTGGTTCTCCCTGGAACAGATATCACACCCCTTGGGGGTCGGAAGCACTTTCTTCTCCCTGTTACATACTTTTCAACGAATCTAGTATACCCTTTTACTCTACGAGTAACGGGTATAAAAATAAAGTTAATAAGACACTTTAATTATACCCGACTCAGAAAACAAAATTAGGCCCACGAAAGGTTGATCTTGTTCCGTAATCCGAAAATAATTAATTAATAATGCAGAAAATATTAATGAATGCGAACCGAAACGGTGGAATTAAGACCTTGGCTGTTATGCCGTCGGCAAGCAGTGTATGCGTAAGCGACGCAAGAGAGAGGGAGAACAAACAACAACAACACCGCGGCCTCTGCAGCGGTTAAATCGAAACTTTGGACTAAAAAAAATCGCGGTCCCGCCCCTTATGAATTTGTAATAAAGGTTCCTTTATAATTTGTATTTATATTAATTTCGTAGCGGAGGCTAGTTCCTGGAATATGGCAGATAATATACGTATATGGAATATATGGGCATGCATGTACATATATGTATGTAAGGGCACAGTTAAGCGTCGAGTGGACTTTATTTGGATGTATTGAATGTCTGTAAAAGGAAAGAAAAATGATGTGTCGAAAAAATGGCACACGAAAATATCGCAAACACGGCGGACTGCCCGGCGAACAAGGAAATTCCCGAACACAGTGCACACCAGTTGGCCGATATTATTTATGCCTTTTTTTTCACCACACAATTTCACTTTGCGAATTCGCGGAGTTAAAATCGCGCCTACATAAATTTGTGTACATATGTATGTGCACGTATGTATGTATGGGATGAATATATTTGTAACTATATATGTATATGGTATAGTAACATATCAATTCTACACCTACAACTCCCTAACTCACATTAATGTCTAAGTACAAAACCACACACACTATGTAACAACTCACAACAAAATCTCTCCTATTTTTCGAGAGCTTCTCTTTTAATAAACATTTATAACTTAATTCTCTAAAACTTCGCTCTGAAGCTATCCCAATCTGCCTATATAAACGCAAACATGTCCCTATAAGGCAGTTCAGTTCTGAGTACGCTATCAATTGCGATAGCCCTGCTAAGGCCCATTTAAACTTCGAAATCCATTATCAAACTAAATGATAATCCAAAGGCTCTAGTTCTTCCTCTATTGGAATTAATAATATATCAAGAACCAACCTTGTTATTTTTTTATTAAACTCTCGGTCTGAATTCGTAAATGGCGCAGTCGGTAGGATAAAAAGGAAATATTATGCGAGTTGTTTACAAAATATCAATATAGTGACAAAAGATCATTGTACGACCAAGCGTATCTTTTAAGATTGAACCACGCGAATCGGCGCTAAACGTGAACATAAAATCGTAGTACAATTAACTTTTTATCCGCAAAAGAACTACGTATAATCGGTGGTTGACACTCAATAGTCAAACCTACTGTATACGATTGATAAAAGTGTAAAAACAAAAACCCCAAAATAACTCAAAAGAACTACGAGTAATCGGTGGTCGACACACAATAGTCAAACCTACCGCATACAGTTAACAAAAAGTTAAAACAGTGCAGTTCACTTAAGACATAAATCTCAGTCTGTGAATAAAAACAGTAGCCCACTAAAATCAAAAGTGCGACCGCTACTATTGTGTAATGCAACAAGAACAAAAACAGAAACTAACTAAAAAGGCGCTACCAGCTGAAAATCTTTCTCAATTACTTCGGCAATTACGCCAAGTACCACCATTCACTGGAGACCCATCAAAACTCAGCCCGTTCATCAGACGAATGGAATACCTGTTGAACCTATACCCTGTAAACGACGTTCGACAGAAGGCGATCATATTTGGAGCCATCGAACTTCAGATCATCGGAGATGCAGAAAAAGTTGCCCTATTCGGAATGCATAATGATTGGCCAACTCTAAAGGACGCCTTAATCACGGAATTTAAGACCCAGACACCCCTGGAGGAACTACTAGGAAGATTGTACCGCACACCTTTCAAAGGTATCTTACGTCTATTTTGTGAACAGTTAGAAGATAAATTAAATGCAATCATAAATAAGTTAGCATTAGAAAATGACAGAACCAATATTACAGTTTATACACAAGCAATGGCAACCACTATAAAAAATACAATTCAACGATCACTCCCCGATAGGCTGTTCATGACCCTAGCGAGGCATGACATTTCAACTATCCAAAAATCAAGACAAACCGCCCAACAAGAAGGTCACTACGAAGACCCAATCTCAAAAACATCCGATAGTCAGCCAAGATTTAACCCAAAATCACATAAACATACACACATTAACCAAACTAAAAACACCCATTCCAACCAACGATTCCTTCCCCCTTTTATTCCATTAACAAACCCTACACAGATCCAAAACACTAACTCAAGACCAGCTGAAATAAATCCGAGGTTAGCAAGGGAACTCACACAAAAAGTAAATACAGGTAGAATTCAAAATTATTTAAATTTTCAACAACGAAATACTAGTGCACCAAACCCTCCTACCAAAAGAAAGAGAGATAATGCTAGTGCTCAATACAGAATGGACACAGGATGCGAAAATTTTCTTTAACCAGCCTCGGTATCAGAAAGCGATTCAAAGGAGGTGGAAACCCATTCATAAAAATTAAAATGAATAATATTACTCTCAAATGCTTAGTAGACACTGGTTCGTCTATTAACATTATGAAACAAAGTATCTTTAATTTCCCAATCAAACCTTCTAAAGTAAGAGTCCACACTATAAATGGCGTTATAACATTGAACCAAAGCGTTTCATTGCAGTCAAGGTAACTTTGTCCCACTAATCAAATATTTTATATTCACAATTTTTCAGAAAAATATGATTTACTGTTACGCAGAATTTATTTAGAGCCAACTAACACTAAAATTAATTATTCAACACAAACAGTCACTATAAATGGCTATACATTCAAAATGTTGTAAGACCACATCCAAACAGATGAGTCCAAGGCTACCAATGAGTGCCCCAAGTCATCTAACCCAGAGGAAACCCCTCTACAAACCCCAAAAAAGGAGAAAACCCTCCTGAAATTAAGCGGAAACCCCACTTAAAACCAGATGAGTCAAAGACCACCAATCAGTGCCTCAGACCGTCTTATTCAGAAGAGACCAAGATTACCTATGAGTATTCCAAGTCTTCTAAATCTGAGGAAAACCCTCTTATTACCCCTTACATAGAAGAAGCTCTTCTAGTAACATCCTGTAACTACGCCTTAGACGACGAGTTAAGAGAATCCCACGTATTCAGATTAGAACACAGATTAGAATACAGAAGAATTTGACGACAAATTCCCTATTCCCGTAATGGATGAAATATTAGACAAGCTTTGACGCTGTCAATACTTCACAACCATCGATCTAGCTAAAGGCTTCCATCAAATCCAAATGGACCAACAATCAATACCCAAAACTGCATTCTCAACAAAACATGGACATTATGAATATACTCGTATGCCCTTTCGTCTGAAAAATGCACCAGCAACATTTCAACGCTGCATGAACAATCTTTTAGAAGATTTAATTTATAAAGATTGTTTAGTTTACTTAGATGATATTATCATTTATTCCACTTCATTGGAGGAACATATGATGTCATTAAAAAGGGTATTTAATAAGCTACGATCAGCCAATCTAAAATTGCAGCTCGATAAATGGGAATTTCTGAAGAAAGAAACAGAATTTCTCGGTCACATTATCTCGACAGACGGTATAAAACCAAACCCTAACAAAATAAATGCAATTTTTAATTTCCCTATTCCTAAAACCACAAAAGGAATAAAATCTTTCTTTGGACTATGCGGACTTTGCCGTAATTTTGCAAAAATAGCAAAACCTATGACCCTCAAACTAAAAAAAGGAGCAGTAAGTAACACAAAAGATAATGATTATATGTCCGCCTTCGAAAAACTAAAAGTACTCATCACGTCCGATCCAATCCTAATATACCCTAACTTCGAAAAGAAATTTTCACTGACAACAGATGCGAGTAATTAGCCAAAAGTGCTGTATTATCCCAAGAACATAAACTCATCTGCTATGCAAGCAGAACTTTAAATGAACACGAACTTTACTAGTCGGCAATAGAAAAAGAGCTATTAGCCATAGTATGGGCAACAAAATATTTCAGGTCCTATTCGGTAGAAAGTTCGACATATTAAGCGATCATAGGCCACTTGTATGGTTAAGTAACTGTGAGGAGTCTTAAAACTCCCCACAAATCCGGGTGCAGGAGATCGGCGTAGCAACAGCGAAGACGGCTGGAATGCGAGAGGAGCCAAGGGCGGTCAGGTCAAACGGTAAATAATGGACCTTGGACCACGGCAAAGCGGAGAGACCGTGAATTAACGGTACCGCGCTGGACCTTGGACTCAAACCCGCCAAGGGCGTAGAGGTCATACGGTAACGGTACGGACTTTGGACAGGCACAAAGGGGACGCACCGTGAACTAACGGGACATGGTTGAACCTTGTACCCGAGCGAGCCGTGTGCAAAAGGGGAAATAACGGGATTTCCGCAGCCAATATAAGGGACGGCGCCGGCGCAGCTCGGGACGGTCAGTCAGTTAAACACGCGTGGGTCATACGTGCAAGCGCAGAGTACGGGCGCGAGGCGCTCTGTCCGGACACGGGCGTGCGACCAGACGATCGGAACAGGTTCAGGAAGTGCCACACAGGGACAGTCAAGAAGAAGTACGCGAGGGCCATACAGCCATACGGTCAGTTAAGAAGTACGCGAAGAGTCGATACCGAGTGACGCTGAAACAACGGGAACACAAGTGCGTCAAGCGGGCATCCAGAGTGGATCGCCGCACGTGAAGATCGGCGAAGGACGAGCAAACACAAGGACCTAGCGTGGTCTGAAAGGGACGGTGGAGTCAGTGGTCGCATCGGTGGTTCGGAGAGGAGCGCTAGCTTAACTCGCGGACGATACACCCTGCCCCATAACATCCTAAGCCCCGGTCGAGCCCGCAGGTTATCCTTCGGCGAGGGCAACAAGTGCCTGGCACACGCAGGAAGGGACGGTGGAGTCAGTGGTCGCACGGTGGTTCGGAGTGGAGCGCTATCTTAGCTCGCGGACGATACACCCTGCCCCATAACATCCTAAGCCCCAGGCGAGCCGGTACGGATCCCCGTCGGTAGCGACGCAGGCGTACGACGGAAGGACGACGAGTGAGCAACGACGTGCATCCAGCGGCGAGAATCACCGAATCCTGTTCAGCAAGTGACGCTAAATAAAAGTGGTTTAAATCTGAGAATCTGTTTTCTTCTTGGTCGGGCAATCACACAAATCATAAATTTGGTGGGACGAACAAACAAAATCTCTGAGCTAGCCGTTGCATTTCGTAGCGAGCAGAAATAAGAAAATCAGTTCGTTACATAACATAAAAGACCCCAATATGAAATTATAGAGATGGTAGATAAAACTTAACGAAT
The DNA here is from genome assembly GCF_016746235.2 of Drosophila teissieri. Lineage (NCBI taxonomy): Eukaryota > Metazoa > Arthropoda > Insecta > Diptera > Drosophilidae > Drosophila > Drosophila teissieri. The sequence goes on from NC_053032.1 coordinate 978,728, forward strand.
ACGATTATAAGATTCAATATCTACCCGGTAAAGAAAACCACGTCGCTGACGCTCTTTCTAGAGTCCAAGTACAGGAAAACTTCTTAGGAGAAGATGACCCAGATTCCTTTCCCACGGCAGCTACTGTGCATAGTGCACCAGAAGACAACCAAAGTCACATCTCAATAACAGAAAGACCTCTTAATTATTATAACAGACAATTCGAATTCATAAAAGACGATTTTGACGACCCTAGAAAATAATGTATTTCCATAAAATCAGAATAAAAATCAGTTATAAAGAAATGACTGATACCCTTGCCAAAGATCTAATTAAAGAATACTTTTGCACTAAAAAAAGTGTTATTTACTTCCCTAATGAAATCGACTTTCAAATCTTTCAAAATGCGTATATTCAAATCATAAGTCCCGACAGTTTCACTAAAACTATGAAAACCAGTAATAAACTAATAGACATTCAAACCACTTCAAAGAAATCATTCTCAAAACACATAAAGAATTATTACACCCTGGTATAGAGAAACTCACGCTTCAGTTCAAATAACTTTATTACCCTGATTATCAAAAACTTATCCAAAATATCATAAACAAATGTGAAAACTGTAACATCGCCAAAACTGAACATAGAAACACAAAATTAACTCTTGAAATAACCCCAGAAACCTTCAATCCCAGAGACAAGTATGTTATGGATTTTTACTTAATAAACAATAAACAATTCCTATCATGTATTGACATTTATTCTAAATACGCCTCCCTGATAGAAGTAAATAGTAGAGATTGGCTTGAAGCTAAAAGAGCTTTTTTACGCATATTCAACGATATGGGAAAAACCCACAGAAATAAAAGCCGACAAAGACTCCGCTTTCATGTGCGCTGCACTTAAACTCTGGTTAGAATCAGAAGGAGTGACTCTCAATATAACAACAAGTAAAAATGGAATTTCTGACATTGAGCGATTTCATAAAACAATTAAAAATAATAGCAAGCGAAAATGAACCCGAAAACCAATTCACGAAATTCGAAAAAATTCTTTACATATACAATCACAAAACAAAGCATAATACAACCGGTCGAAATCCAGCTGACATCTTCATTTTTGCAGGAACCCCGGATTAAAAAGAAAAATGTCGATCGAAGAGGTGAACTGAATTTCTTACCTGCCGTTGTGTCGGGAAAATTCACGGATGTGGAATTGATACGGAAAATAGTCTTACAGCAGTGCGACCGAAATTGAATGTTCGGAGCTCTGCTGAAGACCGGTAGTGAGAAAATTGAAGAAGGCTCGTACTTATCTTGGCGGACCAAATGGCCGGGAACTGCTGGCACACGGGAAGAATATCCTGGCTTGAAGGACCAATGTTCGTAGGGGGGCGATCGTCCTCTAAAAATAAGCGGCAAGCTGTTGGCGAATATATAAATTCCCACGGCGCAGAGCAAAAGTCGAAAAACACCACCCAGGGGCTGAAGAAGATGAACGAAGTAGCGGGGGCATCGTGGGTATTAGTTTTGCTTTCTTCAGCTGCATACATGAGACTAAAGTTCGAGCTTAAACTAGAGCGGCGTTCCCACCCGCTTTACTTCGCTAAAGCGGGCTCGGGTGATCAACGGCGGCCGACCGCGGAGTTTGGAGTGCGCGAGTTCGGATGAGAGCGAGAGCGTAAGTGCGGAAAAGAAGGCGAGCGCGGGCAAGAGAGAAAGCTCTGTGCACAGAGGCGATACAGTGGCCCCTCACATCAACAATAATCATAATCAGACCATCATATCATATTAATCATAATCCAGACAGTGTCAAATAGTTGCGATAGGGAACAATTGGTACTACTTGGACCACAGATTAAAACAAGAGAGAACGCTATAGTCGAGTTCCCCGACTATCTGATACCCGTTACTCAGCGAAGGAGAGTCTTTAGCCCATACAGTTTTTGGCGGTTTTGTGGGCGTTAGAGTGGGCATGGCAAAAAGTTTTTTGGCAAATCGATAGAAATTTACAAGACTAATACAAAAATGAAAAAATATTGAAACATTTGTCAAAAGTGTGGACGTGGCAGTTTTGGGCGGTTTGTGGGCGTTAGAGAGGGCGTGGCAAAAAGATTTTTGACAAATCGAAAGAAATTTACTAGACTAATACAAAAATGAAAAAATATCAAAACATTTTTCAAAAGTGTGGGCGTGGCAGCTTTGGGCGGTTTGTGGGCGTTAGAGAGGGCGTGGCAAAAAGATTTTTGGAAAATCGTTAGATATTTACAAGACTAATACAAAAATGAAAAAATATCGAAACATTTGTCAAAAGTGTGGACGTGGCAGTTTTGGGCGGTTTGTGGGCGTTAGAGTGGGCGTGGCAACATGAATCGACAAACTTGCGCTGCGTCTATGTCTCTGGAGGCTGTATGCTTACTCTCAACTTTCTAGCTTCTATAGTTCCTGAGATCTCGACGTTCATACGGACGGACAGACAGACGGACAGACAGACGGACAGACGGACGGACAGACGGACATGGCCAGATCGACTCGGCTATTGATCCTGATCAAGAATATATATACTTTATATGGTCGGAAACACTTCCTTCTGCCTGTTACATACTTTTCAACGAATCTAGTATACCCTTTTACTCTACGAGTAACGGGTATAACAACGAATCTAGTATACCCTTTTACACTACGAGTAACGGGTATAAATATCCTTCTCACAATAGAACAAAATGACCTTATTGTCGGCTCCTACTATAGTCTAATATAGTCTTCTCGCGAATCGAGCCGGTCGATACAAGGCAGCACCCCTATTTCGATTGGACCGAGAGAACCCCACGAGCCAAGAAAAAACATATAAAATAGAATATAAAATAGATAATTTCTTAAATAAAATTAATAAAACTAAAGTAATTTTTTATTTGATAGTGTTTTTTCAGAACCCAAGGGACAAGGCGTCGACAGTGGACGCCAAGCCGAGAGGAAATTTTATGTACTACAAATCGCAGACCATGCTACGCCAAATTTTATTTTATGGATGGGCAATATTATTCAATCGAGTTTCAACCAAGCTCCACAGCAAATGACGTATTAAAAATAATAATGAAAAAGATCGGATTACAAGATAATGCAAAGGGATATTCCATTTATGAAGTTATAGGAAACTCGGAAAGAAGTCTTTCATCGGAGGAGAAAGTAAGCGATGTAATGGCTAAATGGGAGAAGTATCAAGTAACATCACAACAAGGATTTCAGGTAACTTCTAGCAAAATCAAATATTGTTTTAGAATTTAAAGACTGTTAATTAAATGTAATACCAAATATACATTTCAATGTAATTTTCCGTTGAATACGAACCAAAATATCATGATTCCAAAAAAAACGCTGGAGTTTCATATCACAAAAAATGTTTAAAAAATTACTTAAAATATGCAATATGCATATCATTATACCCGTTACTCGTAGAGTAAAAGGGTATACTAGATTCGTTGAAAAGTATGTAACAGGCAGAAGGAAGCGTTTCCGACCATATAAAGTACATATATTCTTGATCAGGATCAGTAGCCGAGTCGATCTGGCCATGTCCGTCTGTCCGTCCGTCTGTCTGTCCGTATGAACGTCGAGATCTCAGGAACTACAAAAGGTAGAAAGTTGAGATTAAGAATACAGACTCCAGGGACATAAACGCAGCGCAAGTTTGTCGATTCATGTTGCCACGCCCACTCTAACGCCCACAAACCGCCAAAAACTGCCACGCCCACACTTTTGAAAAAGGTTTTGATATTTTTTCATTTTTGTATTAGTCTTGTACATTTCTATCGATTTGCCAAACAACTTTTTGCCACGCCCTCTCTAACGCCCACAAACCGCCAAAAACTGCCACGCCCACACTTTTGAAAAAGGTTTTGATATTTTTTCATTTTTGTATTAGTCTTGTACATTTCTATCGATTTGTCAAACAACTTTTTGCCACGCCCTCTCTAACGCCCACAAACCGCCCAAAACTGCCACGCCCACACTTATGAAAAATGTTTTGATATTTTTCCATTTTTGTATTAGTCTTGTAAATTTCTAACGATTTGCCAAAAAAACTTTTTGCCACGCCCACTCTTGCGCCCACAAACCGCCAAAAACTGTCAGTGCTGAAGACTCTCCTTCGCACTTCCACAAGCTGAGTAACGGGTATCAGATAGTCGGGGAACTCGACTATAGCATGCTCTCTTGTTTATACTACGGACGGGTAAGGACGATTTCTAATATTTTTAGTATGTTACCCGTAACGCGTAGAATAAAAAGGTACAACTTTTTTCAGACGCCCACTCTAATGTCCAAAATCCTCCCAAAACTGACACGCCTACATTTTGGCCCCTCTTAGCAAATAAGCTGAAATTTTTACATTGCACTTCCTGTAGCTGAGTAAGAAGATTTTGATAGTCCTTTATTTTTAAAACCGCTAGTGAAAGATGGATGTTAAAGTGAAAGTGGCCAAAAAAAGCGTATTATATGATTCTCAAAAATATATTTAGCTGAAATTCAGTTCTCGTTCGAGAGCGCAAGCCACCGATCATGTTCTTCCGCGGGTTCTTATCTACAATCTGTTTAATTAGGCATTCTATTTCGTCAGCTTTAAATAATCCATGTAGAATGCATAGCAGCAATGAGAAATTTAAAATGTTGGTTTGGATATCGATTGAAATTAGCAAGATATATAATAAAACTTTTTGACAAATCGATTAAAATTTTCAAGACTATAATAAAAATTAAAATAAAAAAATGAAAATTGTTTTGAAATTGTGTTGTTGTAGCTTCGGTCGTTTGGAAAGATCACTGCAACGCTCCGAAAGGGAACTTCCATAGGATAAAGGTCAAAGAGATCTATGAATAATTAAAAATTTTAAACAGGTCTAATAAAAATTACATTTAAATCCAGAACATAACTTCAAAGGATATGAAAAAGTGTAAGTACGAAGTTGTTGTATGACAAATCAAAGCACTGCCAAAGCACATCCACTTTCAAAAGCTGTTGCCTTGCAGCACATGCTGAAGGAGAATCTTGCACGAATAAAACTAACTGCATTAATTGTAATGAAAAGCTCCCCAACACAGAACACAACGCTCTTGAAAGAAATTTCCCTGTATTCATAACCCAAAATTAAGTCCAAGCAATCAACTCCTACTAAAATCTTACAACACCGGATCAACCTGATCAATTTACAACAGGAGACACCAGCATGGATTTTTATACTCTACCGTCTCTCATTTGAGCTTCCGAAGCACACGAAGAAGCACTCTGAAGCACAAATCCCTCATTAGGTACACATTGGACGATTTCCTTTATTCAATTTTGACAATTTGGCTTTATTTCAGCTTTATTTAGGTTTATATCATCTGAAAAGAAAATAAAACATAAAGCTATTGCTTCTATAGATACAAATCCAAAATGACACCAAGAGGATATGACAGTTAAACTACTTAAATATAGCATGAACGGCTATTCCTACAACAAATAACCTATTTGAAAAAACAATTCAACTCCAAAATAATTTAATTCAAAGAAACGCACATCAAAACAAGAGAGGACGCTATAGTCGAGTTCCCCGACTATCTGATACCCGTTACTCAGCTATTCGAAGTGCGAAGGAGAGTCTTTAGCCCATACAGTTTTTGGCGGTTTTGTGGGCGTTAGAGTGGGCGTGGCAAAAAGTTTTTTGGCAAATCGATAGAAATTTACAAGACTAATACAAAAATGAAAAAATATCAAAACCTTTTTCAAAAGTGTAGACGTGGCAGTTTTGGGCGGTTTGTGGGCGTTAGAGTGGGCGTGGCAACATGAATCGACAAACTTGCGCTGCGTCTATGTCCCTGAAATCTGAATGCTTAATCTCAACTTTCTAGCTTTTGTAGTTCTGAGATCTCGACGTTCATACGGACAGACGGACGGACAGACGGACATGGCCAGATCGACTCGGCTACTAATCCTGATCAAGAATATATATACTTTATATGGTCGGAAACACTTCCTTCTGCCTGTTACATACTTTTCAACGAATCTAGTATACCCTTTTACTCTACGAGTAACGGGTATAAAAATACCTATTTCAGTAAACTTCCAAATCCGTCACACAACTTCGCACAGTCTGGATGGCGGTCCTGCTATCTTGATACACAAATCGATTAAAAACATGGATACTACGGTGGATTGTTCCTAGACAGCCTATAACAGTCCGGCGTTGTTTACAGAACATCAACAGCTGGAAAAAAAAACTGAATACTGCGACAATTTTTTTTTCGATTATGACCCTATCATCCTTAACAACGGGCAACAACATTTCGACCCAAAGTTCACTCGCACATATAGAATTAGTATTTTGCTCACCAGATCCCAGAGTCAATTGCGATTTCAAAATTATTGACTCTCCGCTTCTTGACCTTTGACACCTATTATTACTAGCTTGTTGGTGCTATTTTCACAGGGATTCCATGAGTTGCTGACAAGGATTCTCGTCAGCAGCCCAAGAAAGTTGCTACGTCCAGCGACAAGATCGTTTGTGGAGTTACGTAGCAGTTAGCTTCTTACGGGTAGCATTGTGGCGACACTGATATATTGGTAGCGTCACCTACAAAATACTAGATTTAAGCGATACGGTAACCCTGTACATTTAAGCGTCATTCTCTGGATACGACTTGATACGCGCGCATTGTGTGTGCCTTATTATAATAAAGCTTTGTAATAAAAGATATATGTACGCAAACGAAGTAAATGGCGAAACCAACATCGCCAAAGTGGTGACCCCGACTAGCGCAAATTGTGCGAGAATCTGAAAACAATTGTTCGTACTTTTGTGAAATTCAAGTGCACGCACACTCACACACATACGTTGACCCAAGTCAATGCGCAACAGCCGTTATAATTTGCGAAATTTACAACCAAGTCGCCTAAATTTCGACGACGAAAGCGATCAAGAGAATCTGGGTTCGGGTCCGGCATGGCGGTGGATGCCGGACCCGAACCCAGATTTCTCCGCTCAAATTCGAGAACTCCAACAACAGCTCGAGGCACTTCGGACAAACGTTCCTGCGAACAGAGATGAGACGCCGCGCACGCACACACGTGATACCGTGCATTTGCCAAAATTCACACACAACAACCCGCACCTGTGGTTTGCTCAAGTGGAGCGATCATTCCGTTTGCACCACATTGTCGACGACACTGACAAGTTCGACTTGGTGACACTGCATTTGGAAGAAGATGTGGTTTTGGCTGTGGAGGATTTGGTCACTCCTCCACCGGCAGACAACAAGTACGCAGCAATCAAAACTCGCTTGCTGCAGAAGTTCACTGAATCGCCCGAGTCAAAACTGCGACGACTACTTCAAGGAGGAGGTGCCACCGGATTAAAGCCTTCGGAAATTTTGGCAAAAATGCGACGCTTGGCCCCGGATCCTGGCAGCGAAAACATCATTCACACCCTATTCCTGGCTGAGATGCCAGCCTCCATTCGTCCGCTGCTCACCGTATGGGATGAGTCGGACTTGGACAAGCTTGCGAAGATTGCAGACAAAATGCTCGAAGCCGTTAGCACGAACGCCTCGTTTGCCATCGGCACATCTTCAACTGCTGTTCCTCCAGCAAATCCGGCTATCTGCGCAGTTGCCCCTGCAGATCCATTGAAAGAACTTTCTGACAATTTACGCTCGCTCATGCAAGATGTCACGGCATTGAAAAAGGATGTCAAGCGCATCCAATCACGCAACCGATCACGCAGTTCATCTCGTGGCGCCAGACCAGCGGACAATTCCGGTCAACAGACTTCAGGAGCACAGGAAAATCTTTTTTTTTACCACAAGCGCTTTGGTGACAACGCAAATAAATGCCGACCACCCTGCGCACGCTCCACGTCGTTAAACTAGAGGAGCTGCCGCCTGACGCGCTGGTCAGCGGCAGCCAGGACAGCAGCAGCGATCCACCAGTTCAGTTAGCTGTTCCACGGGAGCAGCGCTTGCACGTCATCAGATACCTCATCGATTCTGGATCTGTGGTTTCAGTTGTACCTCGCACGCTGGTTAAACAGAAAACCACCCAAGCCGATCTGACGCTATACGCAGCAATCCAGACCATCATTCACACCTATGGTAGATACATAACTAATCTGGACTTGGATCTCAGACGCAACTTCACCTGGCCATTCATCATTGCGGACGTAGACACACCTATAATTGGAGCAGACTTTTTAGCCGAATTCCAGCTTCTTATTGATCTCAAAAACAGATGCCTTATTGACTCGGTCACAGGACTGTCAACAACCGCGCGCCTAGCACAGGCGAATCAAACATCCGTTTCCACTGTGCAGGGAATTTCTAAATTTCGAAACCTTCTGCAAGAGTTTGTGGAAGTCACTAAACCGTCATCGAAGCATACAAAGCAACATGATGTACAACACCATATCGAAACATATGGGACCACCGTTTCTGACCGACCACGACGCTTATCTGGAGATAAACTTGCAACTGCGAAAAAGGAAATCAACTTTCTGATTGAGCAAGGCATATGTCGTCCCTCCAAAAGTCCTTGGTCCAGCCCACTCCACATGGTCACCAAAAAAGACGGTGGCTGGAGGGCATGCGGCGATTATCGTAAGCTCAACTCGATTACGATACCAGATCGCTATCCGATTGCACACATTCACGACTTCACCGAACAGCTACATGGTGGGAAAGTCTTCTCAACGCTTGATTTGGTAAAGGCGTACTACCAAATTCCCATGGCGGAAGAAGACATCCAGAAGACGGCCGTATGCACCCCTTTTGGACTCATAGAATTCCAGTACATGCCTTTCGGGTTAAAAAATGCGACACAGACGTTCCAGCGTTTTATGGACAATATTTTTCGCGGCATGGACTTCGTATATTGCTACATAGACGATATACTTATAACTTCGAAATCGATCGCCGAACACGAAGAACATCTTCGAGCAGTGTTATCAGTCCTGCAGAAACACGGGCTAAGCATCAATCTGAGCAAATGTCAACTAGCGCAAACGCAAGTTAATTTTCTCAGCTACACGATTAACGAACACGGCATCAAACCATCGTCCAGTCGCATCGATGCCATCCTCAATTATGCTCGTCCTGAAACTATCAGCCAACTAGGCCGTTTCTTAGGCGTTATAAACTACTATCGCAGATGCCTACCTCGATCTTCGCACACTCAGGCACCGCTGTCCGCGCTGCTAAGAAATGTAAAGAAGAACGACCAACGACAAATCATCTGGACTACAGAACTCATGTCAGCCTTCGAGAGTTGCAAGCAGAGCATAGCAGACGCAGCGCTCTTATCATTTCCTGCCCCGAAATCTGAACTACAGCTGGTTTGTGACGCATCGGAGCAGTTCTGGAACAACGCACTAGTCATGACTGGCAACCTCTAGGATTTTTCTCCAAGAAGCTCACCGACACTGAGAGAAATTATTCCACGTACGACCGAGAGCTACTTGCCATATACGAGGCAATCAAATATTTCAGAAACCTCGTCGATGCACGCATTTTTGTGATAAAGACTGATCACAAGCCAATGGTTTACGCATTCCAACAGCGCCCTGAAAAAGCATCACCTCGACAGCTGCGGCATTTAAATTATATTTCGCAATTTTCGACGACCATCCTTCACATAAAGGAAAATATAGTCGCAGACGCTTTTTCGAGGCTTAGCACTATCACGATGCCCACAGCGATCACCGCGGCGCAACTCGGGGAGGAGCAAGCCTTAGATTTTGAGTTGACACGCATCTTGCAAGGAACTACTTCCTTAAAGCTGAAGAAAGTTTGTTTCGGTGGAGAAAATGCAATATACTGTGACGTATCCACACCAAATCTCCGTCCAATTGTACCGCAATCTCTTCGCAAACAGGCTTTCTCATATATCCACAATCTTTCGCATCCCAGCGGACGAGCAACTGCCCGTCAAATCAGACAGAAGTTTGTCTGGCCTTCGATGAACAAAGATGTCCTAAAATGGTGTAGATTTTGTCTCCCATGCTAGCGCTCCAAAATTCACAAGCACAATTACCTTCAGCCGGAGAAGATCGCTGTGCCAAATGGAAGATTCGACCACGTCCAACTGGATATAGTTGTTATGCCTTTACAACAAAACTATCGCTATTGTCTTACAATGATTGACCGTTTCTCACGATGGCCAGAAGCAGTACCACTCACTAATATCACGGCCGATACGATAGCCATGGCGTTCTGGACACACTGGATATCCCGTTTTGGATCACCCAAAACAATCACCACTGATCAAGGCGCGCAGTTTGAATCTGCAGTTTTCAAACAACTAGCCAACCTGATCGGAAGCAAGCATATTCACACTACGGCCTACCATCCGCACTCAAACGGACTTATAGAGAGGTGGCACAGATCCTTCAAATCGTCCTTGATGTGCAGCAGTGGCACGCCGTGGCCTCAACTATTACCAACTGTGCTACTTGGCCTTCGTACCTGCTTCAAAAAAGACATAAAATCCTCTGCAGCTGAAATGTTATACGGAGTACCAATTCGACTGCCAAACGAATTCTTCGCCAACATGGATGAAACTGTGAATCCTACGACATTCCTGAGCAGTTTTCGAGAGCACATGCAGAAAATTCGACCAACTCCCACATCGCACCATATTAAAGAAAAAATATTCCTACTGAAGGGAATTGACAAATGCACCCATGTATTTCTCCGCATAGACGCAGTAAAGCAACCTCTGGAGCCTCCTTACACCGGACCGTACGAAATCATCAAACGCGACAACGACCGAGTTTTCACCATACGAATCGACGGGAAGGACTCAGCAGTATCAGTCGACCGCCTCAAGCCTGTTTTCCTAGTCAAGGACGACAAGCAGTTCGACTCGGAGGAATCCAACCCCACTCCTCAAAGGACTTACGAAAAACGGCGTAAGGTAACATTTGCGAGCCAAGGATCGTGTTGGATTCACTGGAAGGGGAGTACTGTGGCGACACTGATATATTGGTAGCGTCACCTACAAAATACTAGATTTAAGCGATACGGTAACCCTGTACATTTAAGCGTCATTCTCTGGATACGACTTGATACGCGCGCATTGTGTATGCCTTATTATAATAAAGCTTTGTAATAAAAGATATATGTACGCAAACGAAGTAAATGGCGAAACCAACATCGCCAAAGCATTTGCCGAGAAGCGCCACCTGTGGTTGGGGACGCCTTCGGCTATGCAGCTCTGCCAGACCGGTAGCCTGAGCCGTTTGCAGCTGGTTTAGCAGCTGACTGTGAGATCAGCTGACGTGGCAGTGCATCTCGTTGTGCAAGTTAACTAAAGCAAACGTCGTTCCCACGGGCGCATGAATATGAGATCGCAACAATGTGTTTCGTTTTCATGCTAGCTCCTAAGTTTGAATTCTTGTATTTTATATTCAGTTCTGATTTTGTCTCCGACGCTACAGCTCCGCTTGGCTCGGTGTAATAAAGCATAAAAAGTAACTCCTAATCTTTCATTGTCACGGCTCCGCCTGACACCTGATTAGTAAAAGTCGCGCGCGTTAACCGCCGGCCAACCCTTATTATAATTGGCGCCCAACCAGTGGTATTTGACAGTGCGTTAGTCATTACCCACGAACACAAAAAAAGTGCAAAACAAACTAAAATAAATTCTAAAAATCTAAAACCTAACTACAAGTTAATCAGACTCAGCCACATTAACAGGGCTGTAGCAACAAAACAAGTGCTTGTGACCACTGTTGTTTACAACATAACTATTTAACAAGTGGCTGCTGCTGACCTACGTCAACACAGGCAGCACAGCTACAACGCCATTAACCTCGCCTCTTGAGTGCAGTTGGCTGAGGTGCGCTATAGCGCAAACTTAATTTCACGTCACACCGAAGCCGCGGGTGCTCTTCGGGCAGCGACTTATCGCCAGATTAGCGCGCAAGCTATCTGGACAGCGGAGACGGCAGCGCGGGAGGCAGAGACAAGCAGTGTACAAAAACAGAAACCAACTTCAGTTTAGAACACAACACAACACCAAAAAAAATGTAAGTGGGCACCTTTTTTTTAAAACTGCACTTAAACCTGCGAAACAAAAAATAAGCATATAAAAACATTTTTGCAAGTGTCTTTTCTTAAATGAAATTAAATAATAAATAGTTTTAACATACGTGAAACTAGTAAAGGATTAGGTTGACGGAAAACTATTGGCAGCAAAAATATATAAACATTTGTTGAATAATTACTAAAAGCGGCGCATCAAATGCATGCGCGCACAAATTTTTTTTTCCGTCTGCCTTCATCTTGTTCGTTTTGTTTGGTCGTTCAACGTAATACGATCCGTGGGATTTCGCAACTTTGTTGCCTCCGTCCTCAAGCGTTGTGTTCGAGTTTTCGTTGTTTACATTAGAAGCATATGACTTCACCCTTCCTTTTCTATAGAAACACTCGCCGAAAGTGTAGTGATTCTGACTCTGATTGCGACGACCATCGCATTCGCTGTTCAGTGCCAAGACGCACACCCTCACCCCCACCCTCACCTCGTCCTACAGACAACGTCATGGACCCAGACCAGTTGAAATTCGTAATGCAGGCAGCCGTCACCGCTGCCTTAGCTGAGCAAGCCGCTGCAAATAAGATCTTGCTTGACAAAGTCAACGCAATGTCCCAGCAGCTGGCCGCAGCGCATATTACGCCACCAGAGGTGCAAGCTTATGCACCCATAGAGATAAGAAATGATATCCGCTGCGACGAGCCATTAGATGCCGTCAAATGCTTGCCCGAGTTTGCAGGCGCACATGAATCGTATGTTTCATGGAGACAGGCGGCTCTCGCAGCCTATCGTATTTTTAGGCCGTACGACGGCAGTTCACGCCATTATCAGGCGGTCATAATTATAAGAAACAAAATCAGGGGGGCCGCGGACGTTGTTCTAGCCTCTTTCGGCACAGTTCTTAACTTCGACGCGATTATAAGTCGCCTCGACTTCACGTACAGCGACAAACGTCCAGTTCACGTAATTGAGCAAGAGCTGGCCACGCTGAGACAACATGTCTCTGCTGCAATACTATGATGAGGTCGGCAAAAAGCTTACATTGTTGACTAATAAAGTCAACATGTCATACGAGCCGGTCCTAGCAAAGGGCCTCTGCGAAAAGTTCCGCGAAGATGCACTACGTGTGTTTGTTTCGGGACTCAAGCGTAGTCTCACAGATGTGCTGTTCTCAGCAAAGCCAAGGGACTTGCCGTCAGCTCTGGCGCTCGCGCAAGAGGTGGAATCGAACCATGAAAGATATGCGTTCGCTGCCAACTTCGCGAGAAGTATTGAGGAAAAAAAACACAAGGCAAGTACCCAACAGCGGGTCAAGCCACCCCAACAAGAAACACAGGCAAGCGGGTCAAAGAACCCACATTTTAGTAGGCAGAACAAGCAGCAAGGCCAATACGGCCAGCGAAATGCCGAGCAGCAAACTCGCGCCAGTGCTCCAGAACCAATGGAGGTAGACCCTTCGCTGTCAAAATTTGGACAGCCCACCCAGGCCGCCGCTGGCGTCAGCAGGCGGTCGGCCATGTCCGATCGCTCTAACGGAAAGGGCAAGCAACAAAGGGTGAATCATGTAACCCAAGATGCTGGGCAGGGGCAGACCTCGTACGCCGAAGCCGCCAACGGCGCTATGGCGCAGATCGAGGACGATGCCGAAAGTGATTCTGACGCCCTCAATTTTTTAGGGGAAAATCCCTGCTACCCGTCATTAGACGAAGAGTAGCAGGGCAGGATATGAGCTTCCTTATTGATACCGGCACGTCCAAGAATTACATCAGACCACACAAGGGGTTGCGTGGCGTCCGTCCGGTTAAATCGCAATTCACTCTGCATTCCATCCATGGCTCAACCACCGTCACACAAAAATGCTTTGTTGCGTTGTTCAACGTGAAAGCAACATTTTTCATTTTACCATACTTGTCAACCTTCGATGGGATAATCGGTCTCGATTTGTTAGCTCAGGCTGGGGCGTCACTCTGTTTGGCCTCCGGTCAGCTCAAATGGGGTACGGAAGTTGAGAAAATCTCCTTCCACAAATGCACTGATGTCAATTTCACCGATGTGGATTGCTCAGATGCACCCGCTTCAGTGCGGGAGACCCTTCGGAAATTTTTAAAGGCCAGAAAAAAGGCCTTTGCAGACCCAAACGAGGCTCTGCCATATAATACTTCGGTGGTTGCCACCATCAGAACGGTGAGCGAAGAGCCCATCTATGCCAAGCTGTACCCATATCCCATGGGCGTAGCTGACTTCGTTAATAAGGAGATCCAAGATCTTCTAAGAAACGATATAATTCAGAAATCGGCATCCCCCTACAACAACCCCATATGGCTAGTTGATAAAAAGGGCACCGATGATGCGGGAAACCGCAAGAAGCGCTTGGTGATAGACTTTCGCAAGCTTAACGAGCACACCATTCCCGATAAATACCCCATGCCAAATATATCAATGATATTAGGCAATTTGGGCAAAGCACGCTATTTTTCGACACTGGATCTTAAATCAGGATACCATCAAGTCGTACTAGCGGAGCGCGATCGTGAAAAAACTTCTTTCTCGGTAAACGGAGGAAAGTATGAGTTTAAGAGATTGCCATTCGGCCTCAGGAACGCTGCCGGCATCTTCCAAAGAACGATCGATGACATCCTACGGGAGCAAATAGGCAAATTTTGCTATGTTTATGTTGACGATGTGATCATCTTCTCGCAAGACGAGGAGGCTCACATCAAACATGTAGAGTGGGTGTTAAAGAGCTTAGAAGAAGCTAACATGAGAGTATCGATCGAGAAATCGCGTTTTTTTAAGAAAAGCGTGAGCTTTCTCGGGTTCATTGTCACCAGTAACGGTGCAACAACGGACCCAGAAAAGGTAAAGGCCATAAAAGAATTTCCAGAGCCAGACGGTATTCGAAGTCAGATCGTTTCTGGGCCTCGCGAGCTACTATAGGTGCTTCATCAGAGACTTCGCTGCTATAGCAAGGCCCATTTCAAACATATTAAAGGGCGAAAATGGAACAGTTAGTAGGCATAGATCGAGGAACATTCAGGTGCATTTCTCCGAGTCCCAGCGAGAGGCGTTCCAAAAGCTGCGCAATATATTGGCATCAGAAGATGTCATGCTCAGCTACCCGGACTATAAGAAGCCATTTGATCTAACGACAGATGCTTCAGCCCATGGTATAGGTGCGGTGTTGTCTCAAGAGGGCCGCCCTATAACAATGATTTCAAGAACTCTTAAAGACAGTGAGGCCAACTACGCGACTAACGAGCGTGAGTTATTGGCCATCGTTTGGGCCCTGGCTAAA
This sequence comes from Drosophila teissieri, assembly GCF_016746235.2. NCBI lineage: Eukaryota > Metazoa > Arthropoda > Insecta > Diptera > Drosophilidae > Drosophila > Drosophila teissieri. The sequence continues at coordinate 994,059 of NC_053032.1, forward strand.
CTGCGGCATTACTTGTATGGAGTGAAAGATATAAATATCTTCACTGACCATCAGCCGGTAACATTTTCTGTGTCGGAATCAAACCCGAACGCAAAAATTAAGAGGTGGAAGGCCCGCATAGACGAGTTCAATGCTCGTCTATTTTACAAGCCCGGTAAAAAGAACCTGGTAGCGGACGCCTTGTCCAGACAACAGCTTAATGTGCTGGAACAAGAAGAGCCCGAATCTTGCGCAGCAACGATTCACAGTGAGGTGTCTCTCACCCACACAATCGAGTCAACAGACAAGCCATTGAACTGCTTCCAGAACCAGATAATACTGGAAGAAGCACGTTTCCCGTCTAAAAATACCTTTATTTTATTCGGGAATAAAAGGCGCCACACGGTTAACTTCGTCTGCAGGGGGTCTTTACTAGACGAACTGGCAGACATAATCGTCCCAAGGGCCGTAAACGCCTTCCATTGCGATTTGCACATGCTCGCAATGATACAAGATGAGATGAGTGCAAGGGCAAAGTATGACAGGCACCCGAGAAAACAAGAACTCGGTGAAACGCCAATACCGTCACACACAGGGGAAATGTTGCACATTTTCTCTACCGACAAAAAGTTTTTCCTCACTTGCGTCGACAAGTTTTCTAAATTTGCCGTCGTACAACCAATCGCCTCGAGAACTATTGAACCCCTGAAGCCGGCGCTGCTTCAGCTCATGAACTTTTTCCCAAGGGCAAAGACCATTTATTGCGACAACGAACCGTCGTTGAAGTCACACACGATCGTGTCCATGCTGTGTAACAACTTTGGGGTAAGCGTTACAAACGCACCACCACTGCACAGCACCTCCAACGGGCAGGTGGAGCGTTTCCATAGCACGTTGCTGGAGCTAGCCAGATGCATAAAGATAGACAAGGGCTTGAGTGATACGGTCGAAATAATAATGTTGGCCACTACCCAGTATAATAAGTCGATTCACTCGGTCATCGACAGGAGACCGGCTGACATCGTCCTAACACACCCCGATGAGCCGCAGCTAGAGATCCGCAATAGGATCCAGAAGGCTCAGACCGCGCTGAGGGCCAGAGAAAACGCCTCGCGGCAGAATAGGACATTCGATGTTGGCGAGAAAGTGTTGGTAAAATCCAACCGAAGACTCGGCAACAAGCTCACGCCGTTGTGCGAAGAAAGAGCTGTAGAAGCGGACATGGGGACCACGGTCCTTATTGAGGGGAGGGTGGTCCACAAGGACAATTTAAAATGACGCGCTCAGCAGCGAGGTCAGTGTTTCGCTTAATTTTAAATTTTTTCTAGCCACTTGGCGTAAATTTTAATAGATCTAAGCATAGCGCCATCCGCGCACATTATATTCTTAAGCATTTTTATTATTATTGGTGTTGGGTTCCCCTTGTCTACAAAATAAAAAAATCAACCATTTAAACTTTCACCCACAGGACCAATCTTATCCTTCTCGTGTCTCTATCATTGGCATCGGCTCACATCACCGATTATTCGCGCGCCAAATACATTCCCATAGTCGATGGCCAGATCTTGGTGTGGGAGAATTTCGCGTACGTGAGGCACTCCGCGAATCTTTCGGAGTACGCTCGTGTAGTAGAGGAGACGGTCGGTCTGCTTAGCCACTTCTCGCAGTCACACATGAGAAATTTGCTGAATGTAGATTCAGCACACCTCCGGGACTTGCTGGATGCGCTGGGCACGCACCATCGAGTGGCCAGAAGCTTGGACTTCCTGGGCTCCATACTAAAGGTTGTAGCCGGTACACCTGATGCCAGCGATTTGCAAACCAGTAGGGTCGTAGAGGCGCGATTGATAGACGCGAACAATAGGCAGATAGAAATCAATACAAAAATCCAGAGTCAAATTAATAAATTAACTGCCACCGTCAACTTAATCCTCAAAGCAGCAAAAGCGTCGCAAATTAACTCCGGTCATTTGTATGAAACGTTGCTCGCGAGAAATAGAATGCTCATGATGGAGCTTCAAAATTTAATGTTGGCCGTGACACTTGCAAAAATGAACATTGTTAGCCCAAATCTTCTTGATCACGCAGATTTGAGTTCAGTTTGGCTAGAGGAGCCCACCAACACCCCCATAGGGGACCTAATGTCCGTATCGTCCGTAAAGGTTCTGCAGTCCAATAACGCATTAAACTTTATCATTAAATTTCCGGTAACTAAGTTCGCCTGTAAAAAAATTACTATTTTCCCCGTCAGTCACGAAGGAGCCATGCTACGTTTAGATGATGGCGTTATCGCAGAATGCGACAACGAGATCCACACCGTCAAAGCTTGCACCGCATCAACCAGCGCCACCTTCTGCCAGCTATCATCAGGCAGCTCTTGTGCGAAAGAACTCCATGCAGGCGGCGAGGCGCACTGCGAAATACAACCCAGCAGCCTGGACCCCATCACCTATGTAGATGAGGGGATCGTCATCATCAACGACAGGGCCGCCAAGGTACAAGTGGACAACGGCTCTGAAATCTGGGTGCATGGTACGCATCTTGTTACCTTCGCCCGACGTGCCGTCATTAACGGAACCCTGTACGTCAACCAGAACGGGATCCAGAACAGAGTACCGGGGGTAGCGAAATTCCCTCTGCTGAACATCACCTCTCACCAAAGCGTCGCTCCCACGGGCGCATGAAATACGACAACATCGGCATACTGCAACGTAAGCATTATGCCGGATGTCGATACGTAGCCGGCAGACACTGCAGATTTGTGTGGCCGCTACGAATATGAGATCGCAACAATGTGTTTCGTTTTCATGCTAGCTCCTAAGTTTGAATTCTTGTATTTTATATTCAGTTCTGATTTTGTCTCCGACGCTACAGCTCCGCTTGGCTCGGTGTAATAAAGCATAAAAAGTAACTCCTAATCTTTCATTGTCACGGCTCCGCCTGACAACACCGCCGGCCAACCCTTATTATAATTTGCACATACAGAAAGAGGACGAAAGATTAAAGCGGAGAATAGTCTTCCGCGTGTAAGTGCTCGAAGCCGCGACGCCAGTCCAGGCCGTCTCCCATTGGCGCGTCCACGCTGGCTCAACGCGAAAATGTTTGCGTTTTTCCGGGAGCGCCAATGCGACGCTCCCGTCTTTAAACACTTCACCAACACCTCGTCGGAGTGCGTGTGTGTGAAACAAGAGAGGGAAGGGGAATAATTAATCATTTATAAGAACATAAATACAAAAAAAATTTATTTTGGTCTAATAAAAAAAGTAAATATGTCAAAAAAAAAAAATTAAAAGACAATACAAAATTGATATAATAAAATAAATCTATTATATTACGCCAATTTTCAGAAGGAAAGAGATGTAATATGTACAATATATCGCTGTACAAACTGCAACATTTTGTTACAGTGTATTTACGTAAACATACGGGATCACAAAATGTATGTAAAGTGCAAGTGTCAGGGAATTCCCACACAAGCGATGCATTTATATACACCTTCTGTATTTCCCATTTGAGCAGGAATTCTTCGTCGCGATTTCTACGTGGATGATCTTATATCAGGTGCCAATCAACATCATGCACCAGACCACTAAAATTCTTGCTAGAGGCCACTTTAAGCTGAGGAAATGGTGCTCCAATTCTCCATGTAGACGCTTTGTTTTATCCACAAATGCAAGGTTTTACGATCCCTTAGGCCTGGTTGGGCCCGTATTAGCAAAGTGTAAAATCTTTCAGCATGGAAAAGTCATGCAGTTTGCAGCAGCTTTGTAAGGATATGTCGCATTGAATTCCCACATTTTGTGCTGGACTCAGATTCATATCTTCAAATTCATGGATTTTGCGATGCTAGCCTTGAAGCTAACGTTGCTTGTGCTTATATTGTGTCCAAGAAGAACAGCGTTCCAGTCAGTTACTATGTTCGAAATCTCGTGTTGCTTCATTAAAGACCATCAGTGTTTCTAAGCTGGAACTTTGTGGTGCCGATCTCTTAGCTAGAGAGGAATGGCTGGTATTAAAGTTGGTAAGACTCGACTGTGGCGTTGTCCTGGATTCGTGATGAACCTACGAGATTCAATGTTCAATGCGTCTATTCAGAAGTTGACTACTTCCAAGATATGGAGCTATGTTCCGACGACCTTAAATCCACCCGACATTCTCTCCAGACCGTCCTTTCTAATCGGGTCAGAGAAACATTGGCCATCTTCTAGTCTTACTGAGAGGCCGCTGCCTGAGCTTCGTTGTAGTGTATTGCAAAATCTCCGTATGTGGACAATACTATTTGCAATCTAAATTTGCAACAGAGTTCAACATCCTGGTCTCACGGCAGCGGACCTTCAAAAAGGAATTCAGCTGATGCTGCTCATAGTTCAGCACACTCATCTCTGGTAGGACATACAATCTTGAAGGAATAAAGGAACTGTTCCCTGGATCAGTTCGGCCATCTTCGAGTGGACAGGCGAGTAAGGAATTGTTCGCTAGATTTTAATGGCCAGCACCCACAGATACTGGCAAGATCCCATCCAGTAACGTTGGCAATTATTTTGCATTACCATGAAGGTAATCTTCATACCGGCCTTAGAATTCTTCTTGGTATAATTCGTTCCAAGTATTGGCCTGTTGATGGGAAAAAGACTGTGGCCAAGGCCGTGAATAGATGCGGGCTAAACCTCGTCTCGTGGAACACATTATGGCAGATATTCCGAAGGATGGGATTTCAGGTCTCTGGAGTCGATTTCTGTGGGCCATTCTTCTACAAGCCGGAGTCTCGCAACCAGGCCCCGATAAAGTGCTACGTCTGTGTATTTATTTGCTTCGCAACCAAGGCTGTGCATCTCGAGCTAATTAAGGATATCTCCACAGTAGAATTTTTCTACGGTCTCAAACGCTTTACATAAAGCCTAAGCAAATTTGATTAGACAACGACACTAATTTTGTGGGCGCCAGAATCGAGCTACTAGAACTAAAGCGGATTTTCCTTAGCAGTGATCACCAGAAGTCGGTACTCGATTTTTGTCTATATGAAACTATCGACCCGACAGAGATGGTATCTCTAGAATTGCTGTACTGAAAACATCATCAGGAGAGGCAAAACGTAAAGTGAACACGCTGCTGCTCTTTAAGTACTCTGTTGAAAGTTTGAAATTTCGAATTTTTTTTCGATTTTTCTTCAGTGGACCACGTAGTGCCACCAGCCACTTAAAACTAGTAAAGGTTCCCTATCGGACAACTTATTTGAGACAAATAATTTAGAACCTCTGTGAATTCAGAAGACGGCAGAATGACAGCTTTAATTCTACGTTACGGGACTCATGAAAAAGTACCACCTGTGACATAAGGGTAGACCTAAGTTAAGAGTTAAGTATGTATGTTAAGTTATGTAGCTGTTACCAAGGCTCTATAAACACAATGATACGGGGTGCAAAGGAAAGGCTATCGAAATACAATTGTAGTTAGATTGCTACGCCAGCCTTGTGCACGAGTAGAAGCGGAGAATAATGCAGTGGTCTGGCAAGTTTTATTCCCACGGGTCCTTTTTTCGTATTTTTGATCTTAACTTCGAACTCTTTCATTACCATACTTTCCGGCCAGAAATCACCAAAACATATGGTGGAAAAGAGCTCATTAGGGATTTTTATTTGGAAAGATGTCCCCAGTGTATGTCCCCAGTGTATGAAAAGTTTAATTTTTTTCACTTTAACACAGTACATCAGATGATGTTTGATCAGGGGAAAGCCGGGGAATGAAAATTTGTTTCTTTATTGAAACCTCGAAGAGGGGTTTTGTCACTGCAGGGTTTGTTTCAGGGTTTTCAGCCGGTAGTCCGAACTCAATACTCCCTTGTGGTGGTAATCTAATCGAGACAGGTGGTTGTGAACTGGTTGTAAAACGGGTACATACAAAGCGGAATATCTAGAAATCCTAAGCTGGACACCCTCTTCATCGAATTTATTGGATTGGGGATTTTCTGCGATCGACAGCTGATCAGCTGTGAAGTCCTGTCCTACTAGGAGCTTCCTGATGGCTGTTTATTTAATTTTACCAGGGCTTCTGATGTTGTAGACTAGTTTATCAACTTCTTTTATAAAAAGAGCAAGAAAAAGTTGGTCTCCATTGAATTTCTTTATATTCTTTAATTGCGGAAGAAAAAGATTCATAGATATTTCTGAGAGAAGGGTTGCGGCTGTAGATGCAGCAAGTTACATTTTTTCCAGCTTAAAAATGTATCATAAAGTTATATAATTTTCATTAGCTAGACATAATTAGTTTGGACTGACAAGTGGGTTTACAAGCTAGACAATTTTCTTAAAGGTGAGAACATTGTTTATGTCTGCTGTCGACGGTAAGGGCGTGTGAAATGATTACAGCTTGGGTGACCTCGATCGTAATCGTGAGAAAGATTTATGCCGCCTAAGGAGTTTAAATGTTTATGTCGTATTGATTTCATGTAATTTTATGTGACTAAATGTGTTATAGTAGAACTCTATAAAAAGCCTTATAATACAATAAATATAAAACAAGTTGTGGAAAACTAATTTATTTGCTTTGTTTTGTAGAAGCTTAGTGAATTTTGTGCATCCGAACAATGTGCAATAGGCCGACGAAAGCAATGACAGTAAATGGAGCTCCCGACCGCCGTTCATTGAACGTCAGTTACATGGTGAACATCTAAAAATCTTAATTGACACAGGGCGCTAGCACAGGGAGCTAACAAATGTGATGCTGGAGAGTTAGGAAAGTATAAAGTATATATATTTTTGATAGCCATGGCCGTCTGACCGTCCATATGAAAGTCGAGATCTCAGGAACTATAAAAGCTAAATAGTTGAGATTAAGATTAAGTTTGTTTCAGATTAAGTTTCAGTTTGTGCCAGGCCTACTCTTTCCATTGTTTGGCCAATTTGTAGTAGTAAACCAGAATTATTTTAGTGGCCAGAAGTCATAATAAAAATTTGTTTATTATATTTCATGTTTTTATTTGTTTTGCTATCGATATGCCAGAAAAATCTTTGAATTTCTCGTTCAAACTCCCACTAGTTACACAACAGTTCTCTGAACAGTTCTGCTAGCTCAATTGTGAGCGAAGTTGGGCACGGCAAGAGATAAAATTTTTCAAAAGTGTGGGCCTGACAGTTTTGGGCGTGAGAGAGGGTGACACATTTTTTTTGCTAATGGGTAAAAATTTAGAAGACTAATGAAAAAGTATTAAAACCTTTTTCAAACCTGTGGGCGTTGCAGTTTTTGGCGGTTTGTGCGCGATAGAGTGGGCGTGGCAAAAATGTGTTTTGCAAATCGATAGAAAACAAGAGAGAACGCTATAGTTGAGTTCCCCGACTATCTGATATCCGTTACTCAGCCAGTGCAAGTGCGAAGGAGAAATTTCAGCACTGACAGTTTATGGCGGTTTGTGGGCGTTAGAGCGGGCGTGACAAAAAGTTTTTCTGCAAATCGATAGAAATTTATATGGCTAATAAAAAACTAGAGAGAACGCTATAGTCGAGTTCCCCGACTATCTGATACCCGTTACTTAGCTATTCGAAGTGCGAAGGAGAGTCTTCAGCACATACAGTTTCTGGCGGTTTTGTGGGCGTTAGAGTGGGCGTGGCAAAAAGTTTGTTTGCAAATCGATAGAAATTTACAAGACTAATACAAAAACAAGAGAGAACGCTATAGTCGAGTTCCCCGACTATCTGATACCCGTTACTCAGCTAGTGGAAGTGCGAAGGAGCCACTTCATCACTGACAGTTTTTGACGGTTTTTGGGCGCTAGAGTGGGCGTGGCAAAAAGTTTTTTGGCAAATCGATAAAAATTTACAAGACTAATAAAAAAATGAAAAAATATTACAACATTTTTCAAAAGTGTGGGCGTGGCAGTTTTGGCCGGTTTGTGGGCGTTAGGGTAGGCGTGGCAACAAGTTTTTCTGCAGATCGATAGAAATTTACAATACTAATAAGAAAATGAAAAAATATCAAAACATTTTTCAAAAGTGTAGGCGTGGCAGTTTTGGGCGGTTTGTGGGCGTTAGAGTGGGCGTGGCAACATGAATCGACAAACTTGCGCTGCGTCTATGTCTCTGGAGGCTGTATGCTTACTCTCAACTTTCTAGCTTCTATAGTTCCTGAGATCTCGACGTTCATACGGACGGACAGACAGACGGACAGACAGACGGACAGACGGACATGGCCAGATCGACTCGGCTATTGATCCTGATTAAGAATATATATACTTTATATGGTCGGAAACGCTTCCTTCTGCCTGTTACATACTTTTCAACGAATCTAGTATACCCTTTTACTCTACGAGTAACGGGTATAATGAAAAAATATCAAAACATTTTTCCAAAAGTGTGGGCGTGGCAGCATTGGGCGGTTTGTGGGCGTTAGAGTGGGCGTGGCAAAAAGTGTTTTGGCAAATCGTTAGAAATTTACAAGACTAACACAAAAATGAAAAAATATCGAAACATTTTTCAAAAGTGTGGACGTGACAGTTTTGGGCGGTTTGTGGGCGTTAGAGTGGGCGTGGTAACATGAATCGACAAACTTGCGCTGCGTCTATGTCTCTGGAGTGTGCATGCTTAATCTCAACATTCTAGCTTCTATAGTTCCTGAGATCTCGACGTTCATACGGACGGACAGACAGACGGACAGACGGACGGACAGACGGACATGGCCAGATCGACTCGGCTATTGATCCTGTTCAAGAATATATATACTTTATATGGTCGGAAACGCTTCCTTCTGCCTGTTACATACTTTTCAACGAATCTAGTATACCCTTTTACTCTACGAGTAACGGGTATAACTATCAAGAGATTTTTTAAAAGCGTGGGCGTGGCAGTTTTGGGCGGTTTGTTGGCGTTAGAGTGGGCGTGGCAACATGAATCGACAAACTTGAGCTGCGTCTATGTCTCTGGAGTGTGCATGCTTAATCTCAACTTTCTAGCTTTTATAGTTCCTGAGATCTCGACGTTCATACGGACAGACAGACGGAGATGGCCAGATCGACTCGGCTGTTGATCCTTACATAGTTTTCAACGGATCTAGTATACCCTTTTACTCTACGAGTAATTACAAATCTAATACAACAATGAAAAAATATCAAAACATGTAACAAAAGAGTGGGCGTGCTAGTTTTGGGCGGTTTGTGGGCGCTAAAGTAGGCGTGGCAACATTTGAAAAAAAAACTTGCACTACGTCGACATAGACGCATGTTCCAGCTTATATAGTTCCTGAGATCGAGGCGTTTATACGGACAGACGGACGGACATGGCCATTTCGACTTGGGTATTGATCCTGATCATGATTGAAGAATATTATATGGTAGAAAACGCTTCCTTCTGCCTGTTACATATTTTTCAAACAATGTAGTTTACCCTTTTACTCTACGAGTAACGGGTATAATAATTTAAAATCCTTTATATATTTAGTATCTAATGTACAACAATATATTCAATACATATGTACGCTAGCACAAGCAATCGAGTTCAAGTGTACGCTTAATAGCGCGCTTGAGCTTATGCTGACACAACAGTCCGACGCAGGCCGAACCAGCTTATATACAATTGCGAGAGTTACCTCCAAGTCTTAACAGCAGATTCGCGGCACGACAACTGCGAATAAAACATTATTCCCTTCTGTTAGAGTTTCAGTCTTAAGTTATTTGTCAAACTGAGAAATAATAAAGAAAATCTGGGATTAAATCTGCTGTTCATTATTTTACTGATAGAAGTTGACAATATCCAGGAGGCAAACGAGAGATGACCAGCAGATTATTGACGCAGTCGGCAATTGGACTATGAATCTTCCTTTAATAGCGATCAGACAGTGAGTAGAGTTGGAGAGTTAAAAAAAATTAAAATGCCAAACACATATACATTAAAACACTAGAAGAAAAGATATAAAGATCAAATCCAGGGATCAAACAGTCTAACGCTCAAAGTTCAGGGACAAGGACAGACCATTTAACAGAATGAAGGCTATCATGTCAAAGGAGGAGGACAGATAACACTATGGCAGAGACAACTAATACCCGCAAAATCACGGAAACTTGAAACATCAAAGACAGACAACACTTAACCATATGGAAACAAAAGATGCAGTAGAACTACAAACATTGAGGACGGAAATTTTCTATTAAAAGCCTCGGCGAAGCCCCTTACTATACATAAAAATCAACATCGATCCAGCTGACTATTAACATTTTTAGTGGACACGGGTGCCACTTCATCATTTATTAATCCAAGTCTTATCAAGGAGACGTTCGAAACACATTAGGCTCCCATAAAGTAAACAGAATGACTAAAATCAAATTATTCACTAAATAAATTTTATAAATACTTTAACGGCCTTATAGGAATAAATACATTGGATAAGATTTTAAGGATAATAGACGAACCAGGCAGGACACTAACTACACCGAACTTCATGATTAAATTACATCAGCTAATAAAACGAAAAAAAGAATCATTTACCATAAAAGAAACATCTAAGAAATTAGTAATGCTGCCGGTCACAATTAAGGAAAGTACATTCTTATGTAACCACTAAAAGATTTCAGAAGACATGTTAATTACCGGCGGCCTATGCACGGCCTACAATAATTACAGTTGCATGGAAGTGGCAAACAAATCTGAAAAAGAAGGACAGTTATACCCAGAAGTATCAATAGAGGTAAATTAGTTTAGCACAGACGAATTTTTATACGTGTTACTCGTAGAGTAAAAGGGTATACTAGATTCGTTGAAAAGTATGTAACAGGCAGAAGGAAGCGTTTCCGACCATATAAAGTATATATATTCTTGATCAGGATCAATAGCCGAGTCGATCTGGCCATGTCCGTCTGTCCGTCCGTCTGTCCGTCTGTCTGTCCGTCTGTCTGTCCGTCTGTCTGTCCGTCCGTATGAACGTCGAGATCTCAGGAACTATAGAAGCTAGAAAGTTGAGAGTAAGCATACAGCCTCCAGAGACATAGACGCAGCGCAAGTTTGTCGATTCATGTTGCCACGCCCACTCTAACGCCCACAAACCGCCCAAAACTGCCACGCCTACACTTTTGAAAAATGTTTTGATATTTTTTCATTTTCTTATTAGTATTGTAAATTTCTATCGATCTGCAGAAAAACTTGTTGCCACCCCTACCCTAACGCCCACAAACCGGCCAAAACTGCCACGCCCACACTTTTGAAAAATGTTTTAATATTTTTTCATTTTTGTATTAGTCCTGTAAATTTTTATCGATTTGCCAAAAAACTTTTTGCCACGCCCACTCTAACGCCCAAAAACCGTCAAAAACTGTCAGTGATGAAGACTCTCCTTTGCACTTCCACGCTCTTTCCGTGTAATTTTTAATTTCGAAAGGGCCGACATAGTCAATGCCCGTGTAGGTGAAGGCTCTCGAGAAGGAGACTCTGTCAGAAAATCGCCCATCAGCTGGGCTTGAAGACAGTCTACAGTCGTAGGTGAGAATTATCGGATGGCGTTCATCACATTGTAGGCCCCAGGAGGCAGTGAGGCGGCCGCATGCTCTTAAGGGCCGTGTTGGTCCATGAATGGAAACAAATTCAGTAACGGACTGGACACTGGAAGGGGCCTCTTATCTGCCAGATGCTTCTGCTCTTGGCCGTAAGCTCAGTGTTGCGCAATGGACATCAGAGTTCTTTCTGCCTCTAGAATATCTTCCCTAGTGGACCGTGAACTGGGCAGGATCGAGCCCTTGCGGCAGCGCTCAAACGTCGAACATTTGCGAGAACTCGAAGTGCCCTGTCCAGTCTGGAAAAACGTTCGAGGAAGTCGATAGACGGGGCCTTGACAAAATGCACTTTGACCGCGCGCTGCTCTAGCTCTGTCACTGTATGAGTGTCGCTTTGCGCTGTCCACAGTTCTCGTGGGCCTTGGAGCCACTCTGGTCCGTGCCACCAGAGATGATTACCTGCCAATTTATGTAGTCGAGGCGTAGACTGGCTAGATCGGCGGAGTTTTGTACAGATAGAACGTGTGCCCAACAGTCGACTGGTGTCGCCTGCGGTTTTCGCAACCAGGCTAAAACAATCGTGGAATCTGTCCAGCAGTCTAAGAACGATTTCCACCTCTGAATCATTTCGGTGGGAAGCTTATCCTCTCAGCCTATGTCCTGCAACCAAATCTCCTGCAGGAACATTTTTGAACGGATGATGAACGGGCAGGATCTAACAACCTAGCGATGTAGAATAAAACTTCTCGCATTGTATAGGAGGGTTCCAAAGCTATTCCCGGAGGGACGAATTAGAATTCGTTGGACTTTGCGTCCTGGCCGTGCCTTCGTATCGATGTCGAGGAACTCGCTATGAAGGAGGTGCTCGGCGGGACGTCTTTCAGTACGCCCTTGTTTTGTCCACTTTCTCAAAGGAAACCCGGAGGAACTTAGGGCTGCTAGCAACTCTCGAATGAAACTTTGGAATTCACGTAATTCGCCCCTGCAAGAACGTCGATGACATGTGCTGCTTAATGATGCGGCTAGCTTTTGGAAATGGCACTTGGACGTCCTCTGCCAGCTGTTGCAGTACTCGAATGGCGAGGAACGGGGCGCAGTTGACCCCAAGGGTAACTGTTTGCAATTCGAGGGGGGGTATGCTTTGGGTCGACCCAGATTTGATGAAACATTTTTTAATGTTCTACTTCAGGATCTGGATCGTTAGATCGGATTGTAGGACTGGACCAACTGTTCCTCAATTATAAGACCCTAAAAATTTCTTCGCTGGGATGGTAGGTCCTTTCGACGAAGACGGGAGCGACTGCTAAACTGTGTTAGACGCTAGAATGCTTGCTATTTCGGAATTTTCCTTTAAATCCCGTAATTGCATTGATGACAGGTGGAATATTGAGGTCTCTTTGAATGGTTTCATTCCAAACGTACCGCGGTGCCCCAGTGATGGTTCTGGGATCTTTGATTGTGGTCGCAGCAAAAGTGGTAGCCAATCTTGTCTGTTTAGCGTAAACGTCACGTGTTTGCATTTTTGCTCGTTTACTTTTATTTGCAATTCAGAGAGCCTCTTTTCAATGTCTATGAGATGCAATGCCAGCTGTGCTGCAAGCTACAGCACAGCTTGGGGACCTTGAACGGCGTGGGACCAAGAACGCTGCCTTAGGGGACTCCAGCTTCGATATTATGGTCAGCGGAAATGGCAGGGTTCCACCGCACTGCAAAATTTCTATAGTAGAGTTATGACAATTGAAGTTTGTGAATGCTTTCGGGTAAAGCTGTTTTAACTTTAAAGATTAGGCCGTCAAGCCAGACTCTATCGAATGATTGGGATACGTCTTAAAATACGGCTGTACAGTATTCTCGATCTTGGAAAGCAGTTCTTATTTCTACTGTTATTCGATTCACCTGCTCAATGCTTCCGTAGCTTTCACGAAAGCCAAATTGATGAGCTGGGACCCAAACAGATGAAGTTTAAGTCGGATTAGCAGCATCGAATAGTTTCGAAATACATGGGAGTAGACTAATTGGTCTGTAAGGTGAAAGGACTGTGTGGTTCGTAACGGACTTTGGGATCATTATGATCGATCTCTTCCATAGTTGTGCGAAGTAACCAAGTTTGGTGATGGCATTGAAGAGCTGGGCTACTCCAGAATGTGACAGCGCGATGATCATTTCCGGTGTTATAAGGGGGCAGCCAAAAGTTTTTGTCGAGCTGAGATTGTCTTTAATAATTATGGTTATTTCTTTTGGACGGAATACAATGGCGGTATGTTACTGGTGGAAGTAAATGGGTGAGGACAGTGCGCGAAAGTGCTAGGAGCCTCGTTTGGGATAAGTAAATTTTGTAAGTGAGTAGCAAATGTGGTGGCTCTGTCTGCGTCACTACGGGCCCAGCCGCCTGAGGGATTCCTTATCGGCAAAACGATTTCAGTGGGTGGATGAAGAGTCGAGTGGGCTCTCCGCAGTGACATGTTTTGTGCCTGTTGAAGAAAGTTGCTCTATGTATCGGCGCCGAACGTGTTCCTCCTCTTGTTTCAGGGCGTTGGCCAGTTTCCGTGTGGCTATTTATACCCGTTACTCGTAGAGTAAAAGGGTATACTAGATTCGTTGAAAAGTATGTAACATGCAGAAGAAAGCGTTTCCGACCATATAAAGTATATATATTCTTGATCAGGATCAATAGCCGAGACGATCTGGCCATGTCCGTCTGTCCGTCCGTCTGTCCGTCCGTCTGTCCGTCCGTCTGTCCGTCTGTCCGTCTGTCCGTCTGTCCGTCTGTCCGTCTGTCCGTCTGTCCGTCCGTCTGTCCGTCTATGCGTCCGTATGAACGTCGAGATCTCAGGAACTACAAAAGCTAGAAAGTTAAGATTAAGCATACAGACTCCAGGTCCACTCGCCCACTCTAACGCCCACAAACCGCCTAAAACTGCCACGTCCACACTTTTAAAAAAGGTTTTGATATTTTTTCATTTTTGTATTAGTCTTGTAAATTTCTATCGATTTGCCAAAAAACTTTTTGCCACGCCCACTCTAACGCCCACAAACTGCCCAAAACTGTCACGCCCACACTTTTGAAAAATGTTTTGATATTTTTTCATTTTTGTATTAGACTTGTAAATTTCTATCGATTTCCTAAAAAACTTTTTGCCACGCCCACTCTAACGCCTACAAGCCGCCAAAAACTGTCAGTCTTAGAGACTATCCTTCGCACTTCCACTAGCTGAGTAACGGGTATCAGATAGTCGGGGAATTCGACTATAGCGTTCTTTCTTGTTTTAGCTTTTATTTTGCAGATGGAGATCTGGAAGATTGACATTTTCTACGTAAGCGTCGTCGGCAGTATACGGCCGCTAGTGTGAGGTGAGTGTTGTCCACCAGCTGCATGTTGATAGATGTGGCCTGAAGATGATTTTTAGCGAACTCTTTGTAGAAGTGGCCTTTCATACGGTTCCTTATAAGTATGCCGGTCCCACCGGTCAGTTTTTGTTATCAAATAGTCGGGGAACTCGACTATAGCGTTCTCTCTTGTCTTTTTTGATGTCTATGTTCGTTTGAACTACATCATAGTTTGAAAGCGGCTCAAATGTTAAATTGCTAGCTAATCAAATAAAAATGTCTGGAGCAGTTGAAATGAAACCAGAATTAAATGTTATGGGGACGTGAAACGGATAATTTAGGTTATTTGGTCTGATTATTAGCCAATCTTCTGTATTGTATTAATTATACCCGTTACTCGTAGAGTAATTATACCCGTTACTCGTAGAGTAAAAGGGTATACTAGATTCGTTGAAAAGTATGTAAGAGGCAGAAGGAAGCGTTTCCGACCATATGAAGTATATATATTCTTGATCAGGATCAATAGCCGAGTCGATCTGGCCATGTTCGCCTGTCCGTCCGTCTTTCTGTCTGTCTGTCCGTCTGTCTGTCCGTCCGTATGAACGTCGAGATCTCAGGAACTATAGAAGCTAGAAAGTTGAGAGTAAGCATACAGCCTCCAGAGACCTAGACGCAGCGCAAGTTTGTCGATTCATGTTGCCACGCCCACTCTAACGCCCACAAACCGCCCAAAACTGCCGCGCCTACATTTTTGAAAAATGTTTTGATATTTTTGCATTTTCTTATTAGTTTTGTAAATTTCTATCGATCTGCAGAAAAAATTGTTGCCACGCCTACCCTAACGCCCACAAACCGGCCAAAACTTGAAAATTTTTTTAATATTTTTTTATTTTTGTATTAGTCTTGTAAATTTGTATCGAATTGTCAAAAAAACTTTTTGCCATGCCCACTCTAACGCCCAAAAACCGTCAAAAACTGTCAGTGATGAAGACTCGCCTTCGCACTTCCACTAGCTGAGTAACGGGTATCAGATAGTCGGGGAAGTCTACTATAGCGTTCTCTCTTGTTTTTAATTTTGGATTTGTGGATCTTTTGTCTTTTGCTAGTCGTACATGTTATCCCGTTGTCACTTGCAACATTGTGCCTTGTGAATCGGGGTGTCAGTTTGATTCTTCTGTTTTTTCTGAAAACCGTATCTCCCTCTTCTACCGCCACCGGTTGAGACCTGGTTTCATTTAATGTTTGGATTTTACTTAGTTTTTTTCAAACTCATCTTTTACTTCGGTATACAATTTGGTTTTGAAGCTGTCTATTTCCCTTAGGTAGTCTTGTTGACTATCTGCCTTGTAAGTGTGCTCAAAGATGTGGGTTTGTCCTGTAAAAGCTTCGTGAGGGGTTAAAATTGGTGGTAGATTGTATCGCGTTGTTATACGTTATAAATGTTTCCGCTACCATCCAGTCGAGGTCGATCGAGTTTTAAGGCTTTTTTCATATCGAAAATAGTCCTATAGATATCCGTTAGGGATGAATGTAATGTAAGTCTGCTCAAAGATATGGGTTCGTCCTGTAAAAGCTTCGTGAGGGGTTCAAATTTGTGGTAGATTGTATCGCGTTGTTATACGTTATAAATGTTTCCGCTACCATCCAGTCGAGGTCGATGGAGCTTTAAGGCTTTTTATACCCGTTACTCGTAGAGTAAAAGGGTATACTAGATTCGTTGAAAAGTATGTAACAGGCAGAAGGAAGTGTTTCCGACCATATAAAGTATATATATTCTTGATCAGGATCAGTAGCCGAGTCGATCTGGCCATGTCCGTCCGTCCGTCTGGCCGTCTGGCCGTCTGTCCGTATGAACGTCGAGATCTCAGGAACTACAAAAGCTAGAAAGTTGAGATTAAGCATACAGACTCCAGGGACATAGACGCAGCGCAAGTTTGTCGATTCATGTTGCCACGCCCACTCTAACGCCCACAAACCGCCTAAAACTGCAACGTCCACACTTTTGAAAAATGTTTTGATATTTTTTCATTTTTGTATTATGCTTGTAAATTTCTATCGATTTGCCAAAAAACTTTTTGCCACGCCCACTCTAACGCCCACAAAACCGCCAAAAACTGTATGTGCTGAAGACTCTCCTTCGCACTTCGAATAGCTGAGTAACGGGTATCAAATAGTCGGGGAACTCGACTATAGCGTTCTCTCTTGTTTTCCCTGTGCACATGGTAACGAAGCCTTACTATGCCCCTTTGGATTATCTTTAGACTTGCCTTTCGCCTTCGTTGACTCTTCTGCTGCTAAATATTGGGTGGCGCAATCAGACCAGGAAGGCAGCTGGTTGTTATTAAGCTTTTCTTTGTATCTAGACCTGGTCGCTTGGTCCACCGTAGACATGACTATATGGATAATCATAGCTTTGACAATGTCCTTATCAGATGCCAGCGACATAAGCGACCAATAAATGACAGAAACCGTGTCAATAATTGATCGCAGACCTCCTGAAGATGCCTTGGACATGCTTGGCAATTCGAACAATTGAGACACAGTATCAAAAAAAATTAGGCATTTATTATCATAAACAGCATCAAAGCCTTTTGATATTTACTGTCTGACAATTGAAATGGTTTCTACCTTCAATACTGAATGATACCTATAAATACAAAAATTCCTATAAGCGGAATGCTTGCCACTAAACTATGAAAGAGACATTTTTGGCAATTGAGCATGATGACTTGTACTAGTGACAGTGCACACTTTAGGCCGGTTTTGCTTAACAGCATTTAAAAACAAAGCATTGGTGGCAACACACAAATCCTTTTTGCAAGCTTCCCGCTATTTTTCGCTGAGCGGCAAATTTCTACAAACATAGATATATACATATTTGCAAGCTCCCGCGCTATTCTGCGCTGAGCGGCTATTCCGTATACATACATACTTGATTTACATTGGCTTGCCTAACTGCAAGTTCTCTCTTCTTCTCTTTGCTCTTCAGCAGGTGCACGCAGGATACCCTCCAATAAAAGCACAAAAAAAAAACAAATAAAAGAATTTCGTCAACAACAAAAATTTAAAACCTTTCCAAATAATTATATATTAATTAACGAAAATTTGCTTATTTTCTGGCATTTTTTACGGTTTTCCCCTAATTGATACTAAATTTTAGTCCGTTTCCTAAAGATAAAATCCAACCAACCTAAATAATTTTAAATATTTAATTAATATTTTCCTCCGGAAATATCAGCTTTTCCAAGGCGGGGGAAGCCGGCAGAGTGCAGGCTTCCTTTTTCCCTTTTTCATAATTTAGTATGCCCATAGAGGGAAACAAAAAAAGGACATCTGCGCCAAGAAAAGAACACAAAAGAATAATTATTATTGGTTTTAATTACTTTGGATTTGTATTTTAATTGTTTTTTTCATATTTATTTATTTATCATTTTCAGAAAAAATATAGGGGACAAGATTTTTTTTTGCGGAATTAGCATTCTGTTCATTTTTCTCTGTTCAGCTTTTCATATTTATGTACAAAATATATTACTCACTTTGTGTTTAGCTTACACCGCTTTAACTAAAAATACGAATTCTTTTCTTTTCTATTCTGATCAGCTCTTTCGAGCCGCTCTCCGTTCCTCTTCTACTGCGGTGATTTCACTTTCCTCTACTTCATTTTTTGCTCTCGCGCCAAGATTAGGCGGGCTCTCGCTTTAAAGCGGGAAGAGGAAGGAAAATGTGGAATAAATGGAGAAGGAAGGTAAAAGGGAATTGCCCTATATTGTGAATTCTTTCTCTTAAAAATATCTTAAGCTAATCTCCTAACATACTAAGGCGGAATTTAATCGGACTCAAACTATTCTCCTGCTTTTAATGATCTGCTTATCAATTGGTAATGTAAAAGATGTTTAAGATGTATGTACAGTTTGGTAAAACGAAATAAAATAATAAATCGACAGCTTAACGGTGCCGCTGCTGGGATGACTCTTGTTCCAGTAGGCGTCTTTTTATATTCCTTTTTATTTTTTGATTCTTTAAACTTCTGGGTGCCACCTGTAATTTTACGGCCTTAAAAGATCTTTGGGCCACAGCACAAGCACAATACTTACCCTCTAGGGGTTGGCAATGAAGTTAGAAAAATATAAATAGTTCACTGCTGCCGTGCAGCGGATGCTGAATCTCAGCGCGAGTTTTGATTGAATGGTTTTTTATTCTTCCTCAATTTGATACCCGTTACTCGTAGAGTAAAAGGGTATACTAGATTCGTTGAAAAGTATGTAACAGGCAGAAGGAAGCGTTTCCGACCATATAAAGTATATATATTCTTGATCAGGATCAATAGCCGAGTCGATCTGGCCATGTCCGTCTGTCTGTCCGTCCGTATGAACGTCGAGATCTCAGGAACTATAGAAGCTAGAAAGTTGAGATTAAGCATACAGCCTTCAGAGACATAGACGCAGCGCACGCCCACTCTTAAAATTTTTATCGATTTGCCAAAAAACTTTTTGCCAAGCCCACTCTAACGCACAAAAATCGTCAAAAACTGTCAATGATAAGGCTCGCCTCGCACTTCCACTAGCTGAGTAACGGGTATAAGATAGTCGGGGAACTCGACTATAGCGTTCTCTCTTGTTTTATGTTGGGAAATCACTAAATTTCTACGGAATGAACTTCCACGCACCACGCACTTTGCACTCTATTGCTCGCTGACCAAATGCGATTTGAAGCCCAGTGGCTGCAGCTTCGGGTTGGGACCCCGAGTTTGATTTCTAAAAATCCACCAGTTGGAGAAATGTCTTACATGATGGGCTTAATTAACATTATTCCCGTCCTTTAGAACGGCCTAATAACGTGCCTACTTTTAGGCCTAGATCGATCGGTAAATCCACGACAAGCTACCCTACAATTCCCCCCCTACCAAAATCTCTCTTGGGGTAAGATATTGCCACAAGGGATTTGCAAGCTTGTCGGGCGAATCCTTGCTATTGCTTAGGTCTTTAGCGTGGTATTTACCTATAAATTTTCCCTGGAGATCCTCGATCTCGTAATACGCCGCTCCTAGCTTCTTTCGAACTCTCGATTTTATAAAGATCGGAGCCAGTTTTGAACTAAAACCTTTGCAAAAATTGTTCCGGCGGTAGACTTCCTGTCCAGGTCTATACGATATATCTCGGCTTCTAAAATTGTAGGACCGCTAGTTGCTTTGCCTCTGGACGTCTATCCCATCCTGGGCAGTATGCATGATGATCTCCTTGAGTCGTCCTTATCAAACTGCTCTTCCATGGCCGCTAACTCTAGGTCTTCCTCTATATCTTCGAATTCGGATTCTGACTCGATCTGACATTGAAACTCGCAAACCTGTCGCCTGGGTACCTGGCGATGTGGAAATCCCTGAGGCTTCCCTACGCTTTGCATCCCGAGTCCTGACCAACCTTCTTAACTCGAAAACTCTATCGGCACGCTCATATAAAATTTCGTGCTGAATTTCGGGTTGGAGATTGGCTCGTAGGGTTTCAACCATAGGTCCTTTGGACATGGGCTGCGACAATATATCCGCAGGAGTTGCAATTACCCGGTAAAAAGCATCGAATGATTTGTTTCCGCGTTGCTTTCTCTGTTTTATCTCCGTCTTGATACTCCTGTCAGTTCTGTCGTCTAGTGGGTTTACTATTTTGTTAACAGAAAATGACTAAGATGGAAGGTGAAGGATGTTGTATTCAGACATAAAAAACAAATAACTTGGCACAACACATGGAAAAAGGTAACAAGTGGTTCCTTGATTCTTTGAATTCCTAGTGAACTTTTCACGTGTCCTAAATTTAACATCCTATTTAAAAAAATATACTTTTTAAATTTAATTAATAAATGACAAATTATACAAAACAAAAAAGGCAAATAACAACAATTGGCTTGTACAATTTATACATTTAATTTTTTTAATTCTATACCAAAGATTAATGAACAAATCAAATTTAAAAAGGAATAAAAATAACAATATAAATTATTAAAACATTAAATGAACTAATTATGACGCGGCGTTAAAGCTAAATAGCGAAAACTCTTCCAACAGACAATATGTCAATTTAATATATTAATAATAATAAAACAATAGGTGTTCGGATTCAGTAGCGGCGTAAGAGTTAAATGGCTAAAACTTTTCCAGCAGCCAGAATTTAAAACAAGATAGAACGCTATAGTCGGATTCCCCGACTATCTGATACCCGTTACTCAGCTAGTTAAATATAGAGTTAAATTTACAAGACGAACAAAAATGTAAAAAAATTTCACAACATTTTACTAAAGTATGGGAGTGGCAGTTTTTGGCGGTTTGTGGGCGTAAGCGTGGGCGTGGTAAAAAGTTTTTCTGCAGATCGATGGAAATTTACATTACTAATAATGGCAACATGAATCGATAAACTTGCGCTGCGTCTATGTCTCTGGACGTATGTCTCATACGAACGGACAGACTGACGGACAGACAGACAGACAGACAGACGGACGGACAGACGGACATGGTCAGATCGACTCGGCTATTGATCCTGATCAAGAATGATCGGAATGATCGGAATGATCGGAATGATCGGAAACGCTTCCTTCTTCCTGTTACATACTTTTCAACGAATCTAGTATTCCCTTTTACTCTACGAGTAACGGGTATAAAAATTGTAGATCGCAATTTTTGCCTTGAACACATACTTTTGTTGATGAACTTGTGGAGATCTTGGGGACGAACGGGTGATGTTAGTGACGGTTTGAAAAAATTGGTATTTTAGATCTGGCCTTGCCGGATCGATCTGTCACCATGACAGAATCGGACTACTCACTTTTGGGCGCCAAAATAAGTTTACGATAAATAATAAGAATACTGTAGTGAACTACGTGTATTACTTCCCCGAGCAGATGGTAATGTGTAGTTAGGCGATCAAGCACGCGCTGGATCCGGCTACCAATTCTCGGTAGATCTCCACAAACAAACGGGCTATGGGACTAACTGACGACACGACTAAGGACGAACAAGGACATAGCAACTTTCTTCGACAGCAGCTGTTAAGCTGTCGACGCCCAACCCACCATGACTACCAATGACCAGTCAACATAAAAGGCCCTACAAGTATGCTACACTTGACACAACATAGACCCTCTGACGACACATGGCTCCCCTAGAGAAACTTACTCTGATTTAAAGAACACTATACAATTTAATGTTTAACATAAAAGAAACTTCAAAACATTCAGTGATTACACTAGGTTTTGATACTAGACATATAAATTTAAGCCGTTAAAAAACGATTTTTGGTTTTGTGGACCTTCAAGTAGAATTAATATTAACCATGTAGACTTTATGTACAAATGCGAGAGTTTTCAAATAGAAAATTTAATATTGGTTTTAACTACAGGGCATAATAGATTGGGTAGTGCGTGAGGGAGGCTTGGGATTTGTATTTTAATTGTTTTTTTCGTTTTTATTTATTTGTCAATTAAAAAAAAAATTTAGGGGACAAGTTTGTATTTCAGCATTAGCATTCTGTTCATTTTTTTCTTTGGGAATTTATCAACAACATTTTTCCCAAACTACGGAATTGAAAAGCGCCGCAGTAGCAATTTATTTGTTTTTCTTTTAAATATTATACGGCAGCTGCTTTCTCATATTTATGTAAAAAATATATTACTCACTTTGTGCATCCCATGATGAAGCGCCTCATGTGTTTGCCTGTGGAAAGAGAACAAAAGTTTACACCGCCTTAAGGGGGGAGATACCTACGCAAACCTAGAAAAAGCGTAGGTCTTTTCCATTGGATTCCGGGAAATTGAAAACAAAGCGAGTCAAGTTTGTTATGTATATATTTAGTGGCATCTCTTAGCTTAACAAAAAAAATTTTTTGTAAAAAAAAAACAAAATGGCGGAAATATGACCGATCCAGTCACGGTGACAAATTCTGCGGGCGTCAACTTCCTGGTTAAACTTTTCATCTGAAACAAAAAAAAAAGATTTTGTTATAATGAGAAAGCTTTAATGAAGTGCGTAGTAGAGGGATTTTCATGATTTCGAAAAATTAGACATATATAACCATGAGTTCCTGAAAAGTGCGATTTTTACCCGTGTTTTTTGATATAATAATACTTAAAAAACTATAAAATAGCTATTTTTTTAAAAATATCGCTCTGTCACGCACTTGAATATCGAATTCTTTATCAAATGCCGTTTAGTTTACGTGAATTGATTGCATAGTTCTCTCGTAATCGTGACGCCCGTATTGTAAAACATAGTTTTGAGAAAACGAGCTCTAAAGTTTTTGTACAAGAGAAAACATTTTCTGTTCAACTTACCGGTCCTTTTTTATATTCCGAAGTCGCGTACCCATTCGCTTCTGGACATGGCCAACACACTCACTTTTCACGACAGGAAACTTGTCACCATAAGGATTTGATTTCACTATATTCGAATAAGTCTTTGAATCACCGTCTCCGTTGAGCGCGCTCCGACCGATAAGCCGCCGCGGGGGCGGAACCGGACTTTACTTCTCTCGGGTCGATTATCTCGAAAAATATTTATCGCAGCTTAACGAAATTTTGGGAAAATATTTTTAAACAATCTTTCGATTAAATGAAAAAAAAAATTTTTTTTTGAAAATTCTATAGGTATCTCCCCCCTTAACTAAAAATAAGAGAGTTCTTTTCTTTTCTGATCCGTTCTTTCGAGCCGCTATCCGCTCCTCTTCTACTGCGGTGATTTCACTTTCCGCTACTTCAATTTTTGCTCTCACGCCAAGATAAGGCGGGCTCTCGCTTTAAAGCAGGAAGGGGACGGAAAATGTGGGATAAATGGAGAAGGAAGGTAAAAGGGAATTGCCCTATATTGTTAATTCTTTCTCTTAAAAATAACTTAAGCTAATCTCCTAACATACTAAGGCGGAATTTCCAATCGGACTTAAACTTTACTCCTGCTTTTAATGATCTGCTTATTAATTGGTACGGCGGGTGCAAAGTAGATAAAGTAAAAGATGTAAAAGTAGATAAAGTAAAGTTTGGTAAATCTAAATAAAATAATAAATCGACAGCTTAACGGTGGCGCTGCTGGGATGACTCTTGTTCCTGAAGGCGTTTGTTCATATTCCTTCTTAGCCGGAAAATGTAGACCTCACTGGCTGGGCAATTTTTGATTATTTAAACTTCTGGGTGCCACCTGCAATTTTTCGGCCTTATAAAAATCTTTGGGCCACAGCAGAAGCACAAAACTTACCCTCTAGGGGTTGGCACTGAAGATAGAAAAATATAAATAGTTCACTGCTGCCGTGAAGCGGATACTGAATCTCAGCGCGAGTTTTGATTGAAATCCACCAGTTGGAGAATTGTCTTACATGAAGGGCTTAATTTACATTTTTCCCGTCCTTTAGAACGGCCTAATTACGTGCCTACTTTTAGGCCCAGATCGATAATAAATCCACGACAAGCTATCTTACAATACGTTGCAAGTCGATCTGCAACAAGTGCGAGTCCTATGGGACAATGTGGAAAAAGAGTACGAAACATGCTCGGAACTCATTGCGCTAGAAGGATCCCTCGACACATTGCCTCTTCTCCAGGCCAAAAATGAGTACTGCTAATCAGTATACGAGTCATGCGCAGCACAAATTGAAACTATTGACAGAGCAACGCCTCAAAAGGCGCAAACACCCACAAGTGGGAATGTCTGTTGGTTTTCTCTGATCGAGCAGACTGCCAAAGCCGACCCTCTCCTTATGGCAACAGTCCTTAACGTCCAAATCCGAAATTCCAGCTTGGAAAGAAATGAATACCTTCCTGAGCGAAAGGTATAGGACATTAGAGGCCATAGAGGATATGAAACCGGCTCAGGAGGTTCAAACAAAACTTCAATCCTTCGAGACAAAGGTCAGTATTACTCAGAAAGGGTGTGACTTATGCTTTAAGGAGAACCATCCCCTAAGATTGCGCCCGCGCATTCTCCAAATTTCAGCTTACGCGCATTCCGGCTACATCAAAAAGAAGCAGCTCCGTCTAAATTGTTTCGCGAGAGGCCATCAGCTAAGTGACTGCACGAGCACTCACAGTTGTTTGCTGCATCGCAGCCCCCCAAATTACGAGAAGGCGAGTTCCTCAACCTCCTCGCCCCCTACACAGCAATCTCGTCCTTCGAGACCCTCCAGCAGAAATGCATCGGCAAGCACTTCAGCGGTGCAAACCTACTTCGCTTCCGGCACTTCCCCGTTCTACTGAGCACGGCAATCATTGACGTGTGTCATTTGGGGACGAACTACCGAGCACGAGCTTTAATCGACTCGGGATCCGAGACGACGTTCATTTCCGAACGCTTAAACAGGCGCTAAGTTGCCATTCCGTAACACCCAGACCAAAGTCTCCCGGCTAAATCATTCTGTCTTCGCGAAGTCCTCGAAGCTGTGTCATTTCGGAATCCGCTCTTCGAATTAACCAGTGTCTACAAGTAGACACCGCGGCACTCCTATCCGATCCCCCGGAAGGACCTGCCCGCCCTCCGCTTTTGTGAGGTCTCAAATTGATATATTGATCGAGGCTGACATTTCACCGTCCATCATGATGGATGGCACCCGACAATATATTTGCGGCTCGCTCCTGGGTCAAGAAACTATTTTCGGGTCTGTGCTAACGGGACCGATTTCCAATGGTAATCCGAAATGGGTCGCATCCTTCACGACTCAGGTGCACCAAATAGGCGACCCTGATTCGCTTGACTAGCTTCTCAGCAAGTTATGGGAGGTGGAGGATCTATCAGTCATGATGGTAAAAGAGTCTGATTCCTATTGCGAAGGAACTTTATCCGAACTACTTAGAAAGACGCAAGCGGGAGGTACGTGGTGACAGCCATATTGCTGTGAGCAAGCTACAGCAATATTGACGTCATACACAAACAAAGATCCTCAGAACCATCACTGGGGCAGAGACTTATATATTCAACATCAATGCAATTACGGAACTTAAAGAAAAATACCATAGCATGCTTCCTTCGCACCCTAAACACCTAGCGAGAGGTCTAACACAACTCAGCAGTCGCTCCCGCCTTCGTCGAAAGGACCTACCATCCCAGCGAAGATATTTTTAGGGTTGTGTAATCGAGGAACTGTTTAAAAATTTCTTATTGTTAAGATTTTTAAACTTATTGTTAGTTCTTATACAAAAAGATTCAATAAATAAAAGCAAAGTCAAATAAAAAAAAAAATTGTAACTTAGAAAACAGAGGTAATCGGCCTAGAAACAAAGCCTGTTTCCGCCAACAATTTTTATAAGGAAAAATTGTATGCATAAAAAGTTATAGAAATCGTCATAGTCAAGTAGACGAAATTACGTCACAAGTTCAAAAATTAATCAATGATAAAATAGTCAAGTTATCAGTTTCAGAATAAAAGAGGCCACTTTTGTTAGTACCGAAAAAAAACATCACGGGCTCGGAATAAAAGAAGTGGCGATTAGTAATTGACTATCACCAAATATATAAAAAGTTATTATCCGATAAATTTCCACTCCCCAGAATTGATGACATATTTTTGATGATATAATTGATAAAATATTTAGAGCTAAATATTTTTCATGCCTCGAATTAATGTCAGGTTTTTAGTGTCATGAAATGTGACGTCGTTTTCGATAAACAACGGTTAATAACTTTTCACGCGACTACCGTTTGGGATAATTCTTTTAAAAGAATGATGACTATCGCATTCTCTTGACTGGAGCCCTCCTAAGCAGTCCTTTATATGGAAGATTTAATAGTTATAGCTTGTTCCGAAAAACACATAATCAAGAACTTAAGGTCAAATTTTTGGAACACAAATGCACATATAAGGAGTCTTACCAGACGACAAAAAGTTCAATGTCATAGAGAATTACCTCGTTCCACATGATGCGGACAGCGCAAGGCTGTTGCATTTTGCAACTATTACAGGAGATTTATGAAGAATTTCGCCGTCTAGTCACGGCACATAACAAGATCATGTAAAAAGAATGTTCCATTTGTATGGACAGAAGACTGCCCAAAATCATTTTTACACTTTAAATCTGAACTGATGCGACCAATTCTATTACAATACCCAGACTTCAGCAAAGAATTTTGCATAACGACGAATGCAAGTAAGCAAGCGTGTGGCGCGTAATGGCCCATAATGGCCACCAACTCTCAGTTGCATACGCATTTAAATCATTAATAAAAGTACGACTGAGCAGGAATATAGTTAAAACTGATCACCGACCATTAATCTATCTATTTTTAATGACGATCCCGGGCTCAAAATGAATACGTATGCGACTCGAATAAGAGGCATATAATTTTACGGTTGAGTATCTAAGGGGCAAAGAACATTATGTTGCCGACGCAACGAATCGAAAAAATAGAATTGCTTAGGCAACCTATGCAAGCTTCTACGCCCAACGTATACGGAATCACTCATTATGACGAGGTACGTTAAGTAGTGACCTTGCATGTGAACAATATGCTTTAGTTTTTTAAGCATGGAAAAAAAAACACTGCAGCATATGATATTGGTGAATTGAACACTAATGGAGTTCTTCTACGCCCAACGTATACGGAATCACCCATTATGACGAGGTACGTTAAGTAGTGACCTTGCATGTGAACAATATGCTTTAGTTTTTTAAGCATGGAAAAAAAAAACACTGCAGCATATGATATTGGTGAATGGAACACTAATGGAGTTCTTCTACGCCCAACGTATACGGAATCACCCATTATGACGAGGTACGTTAAGTAGTGACCTTGCATGTGAACAATATGCTTTAGTTTTTTAAGCATGGAAAAAAAAAACACTGCAACTTATGATATTGGTGAATTGAACACTAATGGAGTTCTCGACCTAGGAAATGCAAGCCGGTATACATAAGATCAAAAGTCTCAATGGCACCGTGGGAAAACATTTTTAAAAATATTTCAATAACAGAATATTGAAAATCTTACGAGTAGCGCTACTCAACCCTTTACCTTGGTGAAAAGGCAATACAAAAATGTCTAGGACATCTACCAAAATCGGATAATGGCAATGAATATGCAGTAACTCTCACATAACAATCTAAATGCAAACACCGTAGCAAAGGCCATTTTTGAATCTTTTACCTGAAGTACGGTTGAATACGTTCATTACGGACATGGGAACAGAATATGAGAATTCAATAATCACTGATTTATGCAAATACTTAAAAATACAAAATATAATCTCCACTGCTCATCACCATCAGATAGTAGGAGTAGTCGAAAAAAGCAACAGAACTTTAAATGAATATATACGATCCTACATACATATTAGTTGACAAAACCGATTGGGACATCTGGCTTCATTATTTCGTTTTTTGTTTTAATACAGCCCCCTTTATGGTACATAATTATTGTGGTAGAACCAATTATTTGCCAAAACTCTTTAACAGATTAAAAACCATGGAAGTAATCTACAATATAGACGATTACGCTAAGGAAAGTAAGTTCAGGTTAGAGGTAGCATATTAAAGAACTAGGAATATGATTGAAGAACATAAAAGGAAAAACAAGAGAGAACGCTATAGTCGAGTTCCCGACTATCTATCAGCTAGTGAAAGTGCGAAGGAGGCTCTTCAGCACTGACAGTTTTTGGCAGTTTGTGGGCGTTAGAGTGGGCGTGGCAAAAAATTTGTCTGCAGATCGATAGAAATTTACATTACTAATGCAAAAATGAAAAAATAAGAAAACATTTTTCAAAAGTGTGGGCGTGGCAGTTTTGGGCGGTTTGTGGGCGTTAGAGTGGGCGTGGCAACATGAATCGACAAACCTGAGCTGCATCTATGTCTCTGGAGTCTGTATGCTTAATCTCAACTTTTTAGCTTTTGTAGTTCCTGAGATCTCAGCGTTCATACGGACGGACAGACGGGCGGACAGACGGACATGGCCAGATCGACTCGGCTATTGATCCTGATCAAAAATATATATTTACTTTATATGGTCGGAAACGCTTCCTTCTCCGTGTTACATACTTTTCAACGAATCTAGTATACCCTTTTACTCTACGAGTAACGGGTATAATAAGGAACTTTACGATTCAAAAACAAGTAATTTAGATATATCAGTAGGAGATCAAGTTTTATTAAGAAATGAAGCAGCACATAAACTAAAATCTAAATGTACGGAACACTATATGGTAGATAATATAAAAGAAAGAGAAAATATAATATAAAAAAATTAAATAATAAGAATAAGAAACAAGAGAGAACGCTATAGTCGAGTTCCCCGACTATCTGATACCCGTTACTCAGCTAGTGGAATGCGAAGGAGAGTCTTCAGCACTGACAGTTTTTGGCGGTTTGTGGGCGTTAGAGTGGGCGTGGCAAAAAGTTTTTTAGCAAATCGATAGAAATTTAAAAGACTAATACAAAAATGAAAAAATATCAAAACATTTTTCAAAAGTGTGGAAGTGGCAGATTTATGCGGTTTGTCGGCGTTAGAGTGGGCGTGGCAAAAAGTTTTTTGGCAAATCGATAGAAACTTACAACACTAATACAAAAATGAAAAAATATCAAAACATTTTTCAAAAGTGTGGGCATGGCAGTTTTGGGCGGTTTGTGGGCGTTACAGTGGGCGTGGCAACATGAATCGGCAAACTTACGCTGCGTCTATGTCTCTGGAGTCTGTATGTTTAGTCTCAACTTTCTACCTTTTGTAGTTCCTGAGATCTCGACGTTCATACGGACGGACAGACAGACGGACAGACAGACGGACATGGCCAGATCGACTCGGCTATTGATCCTGATCAAGAATATATATACTTTATATGGTCGAAAACGCTTCCTTCTGCCTGTTACATACTTTTCAACGAATCTAGTATACCCTTTTACTCTACGAGTAACGGGTATAACAAATAGTACATAAGGACAGATTAAAAAAGTTTTATTCATAATTAGTTTCATAGAACCAAAAAACAAAAAAAAAACAAGAAGAATCAGAAAACAAAGATATAAATATAAACACAAAAAAGACCAAAAATATATATTTTTATATTCTTTCCTACAATTTTATTATATAAACATATAAGAAGAAACTAAATAACTACACTAAGTTACTTTATTTCTTAAAAGAAGGGAGATTTAGTATTCGCACATATTTAGTATCTACTTTACAACAATATATTCAATACATACGTTAGCATAAACAGCCGAGCTACATGCATCAATGGCCGAAACAGCTTATATACAATTGCGCGCATATCACATTCCGTTCCGTTTATGAGTGTGAGCAGCAATACATTTTATAATACAAGTTAACAACACTCTTTACCAAAAGCTCATAAAGAAAAGCTTAGGTCAGCGTCTGCATTATTTCCTGCACGCGCCAACCTAAAGTAAACTAAAACATAACAAAATTAATATTAACAGAGCATTAAACTGCAGTTGCGAAACAGTTCACACGGGCACCTGCAATTCCTACTATTATAAATATTAGCCACAACAGGAAATGGCCACGCAGTTCACACGGGCACATGCAATTCCTATGAAATATTGACAACAGGAAATAGCCAAATTTATTAAGAACATTTGCAGAACTGCAATTAACCAACTACAGCCAACTGCACAACTGACAAACTGTTGTCAAACTTTGATTCGTCGCTGCCACTGTCGCTGCGCTAGCGCTGCCACCATAGCTGCCACCGCTACACCAAATTCTGATTCACAAAAGGCCAGATTAGGGAACTAGAGTAGAACTTCAATTTAGTCTTAATTTTGAATCCAATAGAGTTGCAAAGTTTATTTTCATTAATAAACAAATAAATTAACTGGCGCCCGAACAGGGACCGGTTTATAACATAACAGTGCAAAAAGCCTCTAAGTGTTAGCGAATAAAATAGCAAAAGGTAGAGGCTCGCGTCGTGACGAAAACCGTGTTCCGTTAAATAAAAGGGGAGACTCCCATCCACAGTGGTGGCCCTAAAAGCAACGTAAAGGCAACTCATTGCCTACAAAGTCCAACGCCGTACAAGGCCCGTCCCCACGGAACCTTCCGAAGGAAGTATCGCACCTGGATCCTCAGTAGATGCAGCAAACCGGACCAAATCCAGACGATCGGGAAGGATGGCAACAATATCCTACTTGTAAGATAGTTTTAAGAAAAATTTTAAAAAAAATTCACAATCAAACTTAAAAGAAAATTTGAAAATTAACAATTCCAATCAAACCAAACTTAAAAAAAAACTAAAAAATTAACAATACAAGTTAAGCAAATCTAAAACAAAAAAAAAAATATATATATATAACAATTTCCAACTTTGCAATTCCCTACGAGGACCCTCCAAAGTAGAAGGAAGAAACCAGCTACTGGTTTTCAAACATATAAAAATTTTACTTTTTGACCAAAATATTTCGGAATTTCGTTGAATCACTGGTGAAAAACATATTTAACCACAAATTAATACGACATATTCTAAATTTTTAAAATTTCCGTGCCCGTAATGGCAAATCCTAATAGCTTAATTAGACCACCAATTCTTTCAGCAAACCAGACAGAACAAAACAGAGTCAATATGAACCAACAAGAACTTAACGCACACATTAGTAGAATAGTTTCAGAAGCCATCGCTTCTCAGGTTCCCCAATTAATCAGACAACAAAATAACCCGAATAGTAATTTCTTAGATGTACCAAATCAAATAATTCAGCCTCAACATCGGGGAAATCTTAACGATTTAGATAAAATACCGGATGTATGCTAAATATTTCGGTATAATACATACCAAAAGAAACAAAATTGTTGGCAATGCCGACACAGCCTTAAAATCCTATAACGTGCCACTAGACTGGAATGCTATTTCATAATGCTTAACAATGCATTACGCAGATAAGCGCGATTTGAGTACATTAGAGTACCAATTGACAACCATTACTCAGGGTGTCAATCACAGTAGAGGAATTCCATCAGGTAGTTTATCGTCACCTGTCCTTACTACTGAATAAAGTTGGTTGTATGGAATTATCTCGCGAGTCAGAACAAATGATGACTAAGCTTTACAGAGATAAAGCTCTAGACACTTTTATTCGTGGATTGAGAGGAGACCTACCTCGCCTTCTTGGAATGAACGAGCCTGAAGATCTACCTAAAGCTTTAGATGCATTTGAATGATTTGAAAATCGAGAACCAAACATATCGATCAAACTATGCTACAGACAAATTTCAATCTACGGTCTTCCGACCAAACCAAAAACCAATACCAATACCTAGAACTCAATACTTTAATAATTCGACTCCCCGAGCACCTCAAAACATGTCTCAAAGATCACCAATTGCTCAACAATATGGCAGACCAATGCACAACATGACATTCTTTAGCAACCAAGCACCAATACAACAACCGTACGTACAACAACCATACGCACAGCAACTATACGCAAGACAGCCGTTCACACCAAACCCAACTTTCGTACCGACTCGCCCCACGGCACTAAAACCGCTGCCCCGTCCTGAGCCTATGGACTTAGCCCCAGCATCCGCACAAGACAAGTGAACTACATGAACAGACCACCGAACTTGGAAATGGGTAAACGACCAGGAAACCCCATTCCCCCTGTTCCACAGTATGACAAACGACAACGTACTTTCAATATAGAAAGTAATGAACAAAATAATCACACTACTACATCTAGTAGCAATGACCAGAACACAGAAAACGAACAAACAGAATATGAACAGTTAGCGTACAGCCAAACAGACTCAAACGAATACGGACAAACGTTAGACGAATACCAAGAACAATACGAGTAGGACAAGAACAATATGCCGATCTGCATTTTTTAGAGTAAGTAGCTCCTCCTTACCTTATTTTGAGGTGAACGTAGGAGGAGAAGTTTTGAGAATACTTATTGATACGGGATCTAATAGAAACTATATTAAACCTAGTTTAGTGAGTAACCCCGCTCCAATCGAGAAACCGTTTCAAGCTGTTAAAGTTGGAGGTAGCGTTAAAATTACACACTATAAAATGACACATCTGTTTAATATCCGAGATGTGCGTATTAAATTTTTTTTTTGCCGACATTAAAATCTTTCGATGCCATTCTCGGCAACGACACTTTTAAAGAACTTAAAGCAGTAATTCACACACATTCGAACTATATGATCATTAAGGACAACGTAAAAGTAATTATTAAAGAACAAAAATATGACTCAATTAACAATATTTGCCCCCGTACAGACCATTTGTCCGATCAACAAAAAAATAATTTAGAAAATGTACTTAAAAATTTTCCCAACTTATTCTAAAAACCAGACGAAAAATTGACGTACACTACTAACGTGAACGAAGAAATACGCACGAACAATGAAACACCTGTATATTCTAAATTCTACCAATATCCCATGTCTCTAAAAGCGAGGTTAATAAACAGATTTCACAACTATTGGCAAATGGTATTATCCCCGTACAATTCACCTGTGTAGATTGTTCCCAAGAAGCTCTTCAAACGAAAAGAAATACCGAATGGTAATAGATTATAGGAAATTAAACAAAGTAACAATAGCTAATAAATACCCTATCCCCGAGATAAATGATGTGCTTGCCCAATTGGGCAACAACAAACTTTTTTCCGTTCTCGACTTAAAAAGCGGATTTCATCAAATAAAACTAAAGTCCTCAGATATAGAGAAAACCGCTTTCTCTATAAATAATGCCAAATATGAGTTCACACGCCTTCCCTTCGGTCTTAAAAATGCTCCATCCATTTTCAAACGAGCACTAGACGATATACTACGTGAACATATAGGGAAAATTTGTTATATCTATGTATATTGATGATATAATTGTTTTTAGCCAAGATGAAAAATCTCATCTTGAAAACATGAATACCATATTCGATACCCTATATAGAGCCAATATTAAATGTCAACTTGATAAATGCAAGAAAAGTTGAATTTCTAGGTTTCGTAATATCCGATAAAGGTATTGAAACCAACTCTGACAAAGTCTCGGCAATAGCTAATTTTCCTACCACAAGGACAATAAGAGGACTCAGATAATTTTTTGGCTTATCAGGATACTATAGGAGATTTATAAGGGATTACGCAAAACTTGCTAAACAACTCACCATACTGTTAAGAGGTGAAGATGGAGACTTAAGCAAGAAAGCAGCATTAACTAAAGCATTAAGCTTCATACCCCGATTTTAAAAAAGAATTCCACCTCAACACCGATGCATTAAACTATGCCATTGGTGCAGTTCTCTCACAGAACCTATCTCATTCATCTCACGAACCCTCTCCAAAGCTGAAGAAAATTACGCAGCTAACGATAAAGAGATGTTGGCCATTATATGGGCCCTTAAAGCGTAACGTAACTATCTATACTGTAAAGCCAAAGTGAAAATATTCACTGATCACCAACCGCTTACACACTCATTGAGTAGTTGGAATGGCAACGCTAGAATTAAAAGATGGAAATCTCATTTAGAAGAATACGACTACGAGTTACTCTACAAACCAGGAAAAGACAATGTAGTAGCAGATGCATTGTCTCGCATTTCAAATTTAGGTCAGATAAACTCAGTATCCACTCAACATAGCGACGAGAGTTCAAGCCATGTGTGTCACCCTGTTTGCATCAGCGATAACGTCAACAATTTTCAGCAGCCATGGCAACAACGAATTCGGTTAGCGACAGCTTCCGTTATTTGGCTTTAATGTTCACTGCCTTTATTTTTCTAATATTGTAGACAAATATTGTTTATGCACAAATCACGTTGCATAGATAACAAAGATAATGATGTCCAAAGTTGGAAATTTAGCAAAAAACTAATTTAGGAATTTCTTAAAGCTTGTGGGAGTCGAGCCAAAATGGCAACCTTATATGTGCTATCGCACTCATTTGGTAACGAACCATTACGGCCAAGTTCAAATCCTGGCAAAATTGAATATTGCCCTATAAAATACCACAAAAAGCCCGAGTAGGATTGTGTCAAGCTACGGTCACGCTTGATTTTCATACTTCCGTTCTCTTTCCTGGAAGGCGTGATCGAGGGCAGTTTAGCTTTGTGCAAAGTCCCTGATTATAAATCCACGAGCATCATGTAGACCGGATAAGAGTTTTTTTCAAGGCAAATACTGCCAAGTGATAGTGATAAATCGTGAGTTAACTTTAACTGGTAAGATTTCGAGTGCGTTCGATCTCCAGTATCTAAAAATTCTTCTTTTTCTACTCTTCATCGCCGCAAGCGAGGAGCAGATTGAATTGCGGTGCCGTCCTTGTCGCACACATCGGATCAGCGTCTCTTCTTCTTCATCCGTGCGCATTCCGAGAATTTGCGCACAACACGAGCCCCAGGCTGCTGGTTTTGCCGCTGCGTATGCTGCTAACCTGAAGAAGCCACAACACGAATGATCGTGTCCAGTCTTGAGTATCTTTAGAATAGTTATAAACCTTATACGATAAACCTCTACGATTCTAATTTAGCTTAACTTGTGGGAGATCTGACAAATATATATATATGTGATTTTCCCAATTTATATTAATACATACAGCAAATCATCAACAGTCATCAGGCCTGCTGACATCGATGGAAAGTGCGTAAGTACGGCATTGCCGTGAACAAACAAAAATAATAAAAACACACATGCATATATAAAGCCAGATATTCCTAAATAGTGTGCTAAAAATACCTTGCCTTAATTAATCGTATATCTAGATCACTTAATTTAAAGAAGTTTAAAGTTTAAATATCAATTAATCATACATAATTCTAATGTAAAGTAAGCCAAACAAACAAAAGTATTAATGTAAACTTAAATACCAATATTTGCATTCCTATCTTAATTATTTTTCCTTTCTTTTGTCGTAAATAAGCAAAATTACTCAATAAGAGATTTCCTTAACGTAAATAACGTAATTTTTAGTTTAAGGATTAGGATTAGGAAAATGTATCGAAATATTATCTTTATCTTCAATTATATGGGGTCGAAAATAAACTAATCTGATGTCTGCTTGGGCACCAAAGGGTATGTAACGCAGCGGTTGTAAAAGGGTGGAGTCCGAATGGATTTCACAGGTAGAGTGGGTATAGAATGAGGCCAATAACATCTGGGCCTCATCTTCAATGGGTACACTTTCTTGTCTGGTTCTTAACCGTTTGGTTATCGTTTTGCATCTATCGTATCCCTGTCTACAGTATTAAAGCTGTGACACTCTTGTTCATCTTAACACAAAACCCACGCCCATTTTCCCTGAGCATGCCGGTCAAAATAGTAGACAGAGTGTGTTGAGGTGGACAACGCTTAATGAGTGTGTTCGTTACAAGCTGCGAGACCCGATAGTCATTATTTTTAAAGGAATTTCTTAATATTCGTATACAAGAAGCAACGCAAACTTTTTCGATGAGAAGCATTAGCTTAGCAATGCATCATTAAATTTTATTACCTCATTTCCTATAGTTCGAATAATATTTTTACACCCGTTACTCGTAGAGTAAAGAGGTATACTAGATTCGTTTAAAAGTGTGTAACAAGTAGAAGGAAGCGTATTCGACCATATAAAGTAACTATATTCTTGATCTGGAACATTGGAAGAGTCAATTTGGCCATGTCCGTCCGTATGAACGTCGAGATCTACGGAACTATAAAAGCTAGAGAGTTGAGATTAAGCATGCGGACTCCAAAGACATAGACGCAGCGCAAGTTTGTTGACCCATGTTGGCCCGCCCAAAACTTTCAAGACCGCTCTTTTTAATTTTTTTTTAAATGTATTTTTTTTTTTGTTATTTCTATTAATATGCACTCCCATTAGCTGAATAACGGGTATCTGACAGTTGCGGAACTCGAGATGCGGATGAGATTGCAAAACTTTCAATTACTACATCTAACCACCACTTTAATGTCCACAATTTCCAATGACAATAATTGTTTTCAGGTTTCACTAGTAAGCAGTCTTGAAAAGTGTATTATGTTTCTTCTTTTTATCTATCTTCATCTCCCCTGCACTCTAACTATC
The DNA here is from genome assembly GCF_016746235.2 of Drosophila teissieri. Classification (NCBI taxonomy): domain Eukaryota; kingdom Metazoa; phylum Arthropoda; class Insecta; order Diptera; family Drosophilidae; genus Drosophila; species Drosophila teissieri. The sequence goes on from NC_053032.1 coordinate 1,030,803, forward strand.
TTAAAAACAGGTATATTGAGAAATTCAACTGAGGCATTCTCGCTTTTAAGCTACCATATGCTGGAAAAGCAGCTATATGCTTTTCTTTAACTACAAAGACTTATATAATATTAATAATATGCCATATTTTTATTGAGAGTATAATTAAATAAATTTTAACATTTCAAAACCATTTATTTACTTTTAGATAAATACAACATTAATTTCACGACAGAATCAGTATATGTTCCTATTCAAGAAACATTTATTTTTTGACAATTATATTAATTTAGAGGATATTGTTGAAAAGGAATTATTATACCATCAAATACTGCATAGCCTAAGAAGTGAAAGATATCCAATAACTGAAATGGAAGCGATTATGCTAACTGCTCTTCAGAGCCAACTTGAGCTTGGTGACTGTAGTGAATTAATAACTGATTACAGGGCTGTCGCTGGCCATTGCTTACCACCAAGATTTGTACCAAATATACCACATGAAGCTGTCGCAATGCATCATCAAAGTCTTAGAGGAATGTTACCAACAGAGGCTAAAAAAGCTTTTTTAAATTTAATAAAAAGCTGGCCTCTTCATCGAGCGACTATTTTTGATGTTATGGTAAGCATTATAGATTTAAGTTAAACTGTGCATATTCGTTAAAATCGCTGCAACCGAGGAGTGGTCACATGGCTTGCATAGAATTTTTATACCCTAAACTAGCCTGCAACTTATACCCTTGCAAAGTGTAGATTGAAGTCAGATCTTTGCAAAGCATTGAAGCCATATAAGCTATATATTAATGTTGTATGAGTATCAACAGCCGTGACCGATATTGCCAAGTCCGTCCGTTCGTTTCTATGCAAACAACCAAGCGACTAAAGGGAGCGCGTGACTTCGATGTTTATCTGCTTCACAGGATTCCCCTTAGAGATTAATGAAATGGGCACGTAGAACAGGCAGCTTTTGTAAAAAGTGTTACCAGCGCAACCAGAGTACGAAGTCGCTTGTAACTGCGTTAGAACGGTGTCCCACAAGCTCATAGGAAAACAAGAGAGAACGCTATAGTCGAGTTCCCCGACTATCTGATACCCGTTACTCAGCTAGTGGAAGTGCGAAGGAGAATCTTCATCACTGACAGTTTTTGACGGTTTTTGGGCGTTAGAGTGGGCGTGGCAAAAAGTTTTTTGGCAAATCGATAAAAATTTACAAGACTAATAAAAAAACAAGAGAAAACGCTATAGTCGAGTTCCCCGACTATCTGATACCCGTTACTCAGCTAGTGAAAGTGCGAAGGAGTCTTCAGCACTGACAGTTTTTGGCGGTTTGTGGGCGCTAGAGTGGGCGTGGCAAAAAGTTGTTTGGCAAATCGATAGAAATTTATAAGACTAATACAAAAATGAAAAAATATCAAAACATTTTTCAATAGTGTGGGCGTAGCAGCTTTGGGCGGTTTGTGGGCGTTAGAGTGGGCGTGGCAAAAAGGTTTTTTGGCAAATCGATAGAAATTTATAAGACTAATACAAAAATGAAAAAAAAACAAAACATTTTTCAATAGTGTGGGCGTGGCAGTTTTGGGCGGTTTGTGGGCGTTAGGGTGGGCGTGGCAAATATTTTTTTGGCAAACCGATAGAAATTAAGGAGACTAACACAAAAATGAAAAAATATCGAAACATTTTTCAAAAGTGTGGGCGTGGCAGTTTTTGGCGGTTTGTGGGCGTTAGAGTGGGCGTGGCAACATGAATCGACAAACTTGCGCTGCTTCTATGTCTCTGGAGTCTGCATGCTAAATCTCAACTTTGTAGCTTTTGTAGTTCCTGAGATCTCGACGTTCATACGGACGGACAGACGGACAGACGGACGGACAGACGGACATGGCCAGATCGACTCGGCTACTGATCCTGATCAAGAATATATATACTTTATATGGTCGGAAACGCTTCCTTCTGCCTGTTACATACTTTTCAACGAATCTAGTATACCCTTTTACTCTACGAGTAACGGGTATAACTACCCAGATACACGCACAAACAAATACAGAAGTCATACCTCTACGAAATTAAGCTTGCAGTGAGAAGAAATACTGCTACAGTCAGTGACCATCAAATTAAAGCAGGGGTCGCCCAAGGCAGCGTTCTTGGGTCAACTCTATACCTCTCATACACAGCTAACCTACAAACAAGCAGAAGTCTGACAACATCTGCGTTTGCCGACGACACCGCCGTCCTTAGACGTTCCAAGCATCAGCGCAACTAGCTCTTCACCTGGTGGACTTTAGTGGCTCTCAAATTGGAGAATAAATGGAAACGAACAAAAAAGCAAGAACGTCACCTTTACTTCAAACAAGTAGGATTGCCCATCACTTTCGCTAAACAACATAGTAATACCAAAAGCACAAGAGGTGACATACCTGGGAATACACCTCGACAGACATCTCACTTGGCGCAAGCACATTGAAACCAAAATGATCCACTAAAAACTCAAAACCAACACTGGCTGATCAACGCATACTCCCCGCTAAGCCTGGACCACAAGGGACTACTCTACAACTCTGTACTGAAACCAATTTGTACCTATGACTCTCAGCTATGGGAAAATACCTGCAATAGCAATATAGACATCGTCCAACGAACTCAATCAAAAATCCTCAGAACTATCACCGAGCCACCGTGGTATGCTTAAAACGAAATCATTCAACGAGACTTGAACATCCTTCCAGTAAAAAATGCAATAGCCGAAATCAAGAGGAAATACTACGACAAGCTTACATCGCACCCCAACCACCTAGCAAGAAGTCTGACGCATCTCAGCAGTCAATCCCGTCTCCGCCGCAAGGACCTACCTGCCTAGCAAACCAATTTTTAGGGACGTCTCATCAAAGGACAGTTTAAAATAAACTGTTGACAAAATAAACTAGTATTAAGATTTTAAAACTTTTAAATAGTTCTCATATTATAAGAGAATATAAAATAAATAACCGCTCAGTAGAAGAAGCACAGGCGCAATCGACCAGTGCAGTGCACTTACTGTTAAGAATATGGCTACACTAAGGTTTACTGTACACTAAAATCACAGCAAACGGCTATAAGAACAAGGAAGACTTCTCTGTAAAAATGTGCAGCAACTGCGGCGAAAACCACACAGCGAATTGATGTGCTTGTGAAGTATACAAAAAACTAACGAGCTGCGTTAACAAACGTGCAGAATCACGCCCAGGCCACCCACATCAGTCACACTACGCCACAATCGGGACCGTCTTACACGGAACCCCCTCCTACACATTGTACCAATCTTAGCGTTTCCTTCGCTAGTGCCTTAAAATCCGGAAATAAATCTTTGTTTCCGATAATACAAAGTCGACTACTACGCAGGAAGAACTGAGAAAAACTACATTGAACAAACAAACGCAGCATGTATCAACTGGAATTTAAATGATGATGATCTCACTTCAGGGAACCCTAAAAGAATTTATGACATTCATGCAAACCGCAAAGCAAGTGCTTATGCGAAACCAAAATACGCTGATACAGCTTCTCATCAAAATCAATATAATGTCTCCACTTAAAATATCTATGTAGAACGCGAATGGCGTTTTACGTCATAAACGCGAACTTTTTTTTTTGTAGCATGCGTTTATTAATTTAAAATCTGTCCAAGTGGACAATAATTAAATGATTTGGTGACATTGGCATTGGCATAAGGAAGTACTACGAGTACATGTAATTGTGGCGGGATCTTATTAATTTATTGTCTATTGTTGTGGAAGATCCAGGTTTTCTCTTAAATCGTCTGCGGGTATGGCTGTTGTCCATAAGGTTTATGGCGAGATGGTTGGGATGGTTCTCTAGCCTTCTCAGTAATCTCTCGCTGAGCCTGGAGATTTTGTCGGTGACTAAGGGGATTCCAAGTTCCTTGTGATTTGTTAAGTTTTCGTGGTAGGGATGCGCGTTGGAGGCAATTCTCAAGCACTTATTCTGCAACCGCTAGATTCTGAGGCGTTTTGAGTGGCTTGCGTGCCCCACAGATGTATCCCGTAGGTCCAGATTGGCTTGAGAATTGCCTTGTAGACGAGGACCTTGATGTTCTGCCTTAGCTTGGATCCTTTCCCAATGAGCCATTGCATCTGCCTTAATCGTGCATCGGCCTCTATGCGTTTGGTTATTATATGAGGGCGCTATGTCAGCCTGCAGTCCATGGTCAGCCCTAGGTACTTAGGCGTGGACACGTTGGGGATATTGGCTCCGTTTAGCGTGATTGGTGGGCACTCTCCTCTTCGTAGTGAAAAGGTGGCTTGGGTAGATTTCTCCGCGTTCACTACGATGTCCGAAAAAAATATTGACGTCATGCTCCTCTCCGAGACATATCTAACAGACAAGCACCACTATCATATTCCAGGATACATATTCTACGCCACAAAACCATTGGGACGGCAAAGCCCATGGCGGCACTGTTGACGAAGCGGGCAGTGAATAGCTTATTCACTGTGCTTCATCTTAAAGAAAGCCATGTTTCCAACGGGGGCGTATGTCGGGTTTCGCAGCCGCCAGCAGCACCCAAATTGATGTCCAGTTGTTGTCAAAATTGGAGAAAATAATTAGTCCACCTCAGCTTTATCTATGTGAATCAGCTGCAGATCGCGCTCTCTTGTATTTTCGCCTGCACCTCTGTCGTTGCGTTTTGCTGTTCGCTCTGTAATATACTCACTGTCGTTTTCGTACCCCGAGCATGCGCATCGCTGCCAAATTTCTCGAAGAAAAATAAATTAAATCGCTTGAATTCGCTACCATAAAAATCGTCTTTCATTTTATAAGAAAGACTAATAAAAAGGCTTATATGCTCAACAGTAGTTTTCTGAGAAAAAATTCTTGGAATTTTTCAACTCACTCGGTGTACGATTCAATGCGGCCGGTGACTACAATGCCAAGCACTCGCGCTGGGGATTACGCCTTTTGACCCCAAAGGGCAAAGAACTTTACAACGCGCTCATAAAGCCGCGAAATAAACTCCATGATGTGACTCCGGGTACTACTGGCCAGGAGATCCAAAAAAGCTCCCGGATCTCTTTAACTTCGCAATAACAAAAAAGATCCGAAGAAATAATATTAGAGCCGAGTCACTTGCAGAACTATCATCTGATCACTCTCCAGTTCTACTTACCCTCAGGCATCGGCACATATAACTGAGCGGCCCTTCAGGCTGACAGGTATCAGGACCAACTGGGCAAGGTACACGAAATTGCTTCACATATTGATTAAGCCAAGGCCTCTACGCCTCCAGACATACACAAAAAAGAACCCTTTGTGGAAAGCACATCAAAAAATATTCAGCCACCAGCAGAAACAGTCGCTGAATACGCAGCGAAGAAGATAGAGCTAATGCGTTCGCCGATCACCTTTAGAAAGTATTTCAACGAAATTACGCTAGTAGCTCATTTGTCCTACATACAGTATCTTAAAACTTTCCACCAATTAATCCAATAACATTTAGCCAAAGCGAGGTGGCATCTATTACTTAAGACCAAAAAATCACCTGGACATGACTTGGTTCTTGTTCTCCTCGATTGAGTCTCGCTTTCAACGCTCGGCCTGCTTATATTAACCGTTATTTCTATATGTCTCTAGGTCAAGGGTCCATGGTTTTACCGTTTGCCTGGTCCAAAGACTAGCCTGGTACCGTTGCTTCCTTTAAATCGGCAAGCAGACACTCTCTGTTCTACTGCTGTCCTGCCGTAATTCGTTCCGTCTCACTCTCGCTCTACACGTTCTCTCTCTAAACTCTTTTCCTGCAGACCCTCGTTCTCCAATTGATCTCCAGACTCCGTTTCTCCAAACTCTCTTTCTACCGATTCTGTTTCTCCAAATGTATTTTTCTTCAGATTCCGTTTCTCCAAACTTCCATTCCCAAAGCATTTCTTTTTGGACTGCCATTACTTTACTCTGATTTCTTGCGTATCTGGCCAAATGTAGGCCCTCCTTCCGCAATTGATATTTGATCGGAGATTTACCTCCACCTCATTCTTCGGGATACAATAAACAAGTTATTGCCTTCCTTGGTGAACACTCCTGGGATTTGTAGTGTACGTAGTTTCAAAGGTTTTAACTAACCGGTCTTTAATAGTGGATAAAAATTACTACTAAAGAGGACCTTATACTTTCTTCGCTAGGGATGCGCTCTCTTGCTAGTTTCGGGTCTAGCTCGCCGTAGGTCGGGGTTCATTTAGCTTAGGATAGTTCAAAACGCTACTACAATTAATAAGTGCGTCTACTTCAAAACAAGAATCAAAGCTGGACTAATAATTAATTCAAGAAATCGATTTATATTGGTACTACGGATGCACGCCGACACGTGTGAAGATAATCTAAAGATCTTGATAGTTATTGGGCATTTTGGATGGAACTCTATCGCATATTCAAGAAATGGTTCGATATTATTCTTCACCTTTCCGATCGCAGCCTTGGCGTCTCAGCCTAGTTTACCCTGTCTTTTAGCATCTCGACGTGGCATCTTGATCCTCGAAATACACCACTCCTGACTCCTCTCGTCGACCTGCGCCTCCGTCGCCTCAGCCCGGCAGTCTCAGCCTAGTAGACCCTGTCGTTCAGCATCTCGACTCGGCATCTCGATTCTTACGCCCTTCTCCAACATCCTTCATCTGTTGCCGTCTGCTTCTCGTCACCAGCTCTGTATTTGAACTTCCCGCCTTCATATCACCTTTTATCTCTGGCAACTCCACCGATACTCACCACGATCGAGTTATCAATATGTTCAAGAGTTATGATTTTTGTAACCCTAAATTATCTAAGGCGCCACTGTGCGACATTCAGCTCGCCCTTTCTATACGAGATTTCCAAATCGTATTGTTGGAGCTCCAATGCCCACCTCGCGATCCTTCCGGACGGGCTCGCGATGCTATCCAGCCACTTCAGGGCCATGTGATCTGTTATCACTTTGAAATGGTAGCCCTCTAGGTATGGTCTTAATTTCCTGACAGCCCACACTATTGCTAATCATTCCATCTCTGTTGCAGAGCAGTTCTTTTACGCTTCGTTCAGCGCTGTGCTGGAGTAGGATACGACCCGCTCGCCTTGGTCGGACTGCAGTGTGAGGATAGCGCCCAGCCCGTAGTCGCTGGCGTCCGTCTGTAACACGAATGTCTTTGCGAAATCGGGGCATGCCAGAATGGGGACGCCGACCTCGACGGCCTCGAATGCTTCTTGATGGGCGTCTGTCTTACTTTGCCTGTTGTTTGAGGAGTGCATTCAGCGGTTGTACCAGCGTCGCAAAATCAGGTACAAAACGCGTGTACCACGACGCCACTCCCAGGTACTGTCGCAGCTCCTTCACGTTTCCCGGGGGCTTCAGCTGTGCTATTGCCGCTACTTTCTCCGGATCTGTTTCGATGCCTTGATCCGTCACGCGTTGACCCAAGTATTGTAGCTCCTTTTGAAAGAACTTGCACTTATCTGCGTTTACTTTCAGGGTTGCCGCCCTTGGCCTCCGAAAAACCTCTTTCAGGTTGCGCATGTGTTTTTGAAGTGTCCGTCCGATTACTATTATATCGTCCTGATACGCGAAGGCGTGTGGCATCATCTTGGGTCCTATTACCCAACGTCCTTTGGAACGTTGCCGATGCGTAGTGCAGTCCGAATGGCATCACTTGCCATTGAAATAGGCCCTTTCCCGGCACCGTAAATGCCGTATATTGCCGTATATTGCCGACTTGCCGCTTCCAGCGGAATCTGCCAGTACCCGTCCTTCAAGTCGAGGCTGCTTTTGTACTTCGCCTCCCTTAATTGATCCAGAATGTAATTGATCATTGTCATTGGGTACGCGTCCATCACGGACTTCGCGTTTATTTGGCGGAAATCTACAACCCGTCTTTATTTTTCACCATCACTATTGGTGAGCTGTACGGGCTCCTAGACGGCTCGATGCATCCTTTGTGTAACAACTCGTCGACATTGGTTGATCTCTACCTGCATCTTCGGGTTCTTCGGGTAGAAGCGCTGTTTGACCGGTTGATCGTCTTTTATCGTGATTTTGTGCACCGCCACTGTTGATGTCCCTTGCACTCTTCCCGTTAGTTCACGGTGCGTCCTCTTTGTGCTCTTCCAAAGTCCACACCGTTACCGTTCGACCTCTGTGCCCTTTCGAAGCCGGTTCGAGTCAAAGGTCAAGCGCGGTACCGTTAGTTTACTGTCTCTCCGCTTTGCCGGGGTCCAAAGTCCATTATTTACAGTTTGTACCAGACAGCCCCTGACTCCTCTCGCATTCCAGCCGTCTTCGCTGTTGCTAGGCCGATCTCCTGCACCCGGATTTGTGGGGAGTTTTAAGACTCCTCACAACTTCTTTACATTTTCCAATTCACACACGGAAATTTATGGGAATATTCCACTCTTGTTTAATTCCGGTTGAATATTTATAATTTTCGAGTGCCGTAAAATGAGATTTATCTGAGAATGCATAGAGCTCTGGGAAGCTGCATGCAGGTGGCCACTGCTATGAGCGTTCCTTTCCCTAACTGTACAATTGGTCAACTGTTCTGATTGGTCTTCATCATTTTTCTCACAGTTTCCGTTAAAAAAAAGCTGCTATAACTTTGTACGAGGGTGGGTTGAAGAGTTTTTGCCAATGTAAAGCCATAGCTGGCCACTACAGATTCCCTTGACGCTTACAGCTATATAGCGCCGATCTTCTCCCAATGTATCCTAATTTTCCTCATTTTTTTTAAATTTGCTGCCCATTTTGGTTTTCTTAAAGCTGTTCCTTGCTTCACCATCGCTCTTCTTTCTGCATTCCGTATTATCCGTTCTGCCGTCACACTTCCTTCTCTACCTTTTGTCATCTCCCGTTGGTGCGGCGTTGCCACTCGATGGTCTGAGTATTTCCGCAGTGTGACCCGTCATGATCAGTACATGACTTTCCTCTGCTTTTGCCCATCGATCGTTCAGTGGCAATCGACCGCCATGTGATCATGGCGCCCCCTTTCCTAAGCACTGATGACTACAAATAAGATTTTTTGCCGGTAAGTTTGTTTACCATTGGTTTTTTCTTCCCTGCATCTTCATTCTGCATGCCTTGCGGTACCGCCCCTCCCCTTTCCACGGGAGTATGTAGGTTCCTTGGTTGCTATCCTCCTCCGTGAGTCCGACTCTAGCTCTGGGTTCGGTCTTTATGGTAAAAAAGTTCGAATTTTCTTTTTATTCGTTCGGCTCCCTGGCTTCGGTAAGTGCATTACTCCTTCGTACCCAGTTTTCTTGCGGAATGCTCCCCTTGACTGCGGCTTTGGCCTGACGGTGAAACGGTCGCCTCAGTTACTTGTATTTTGGGATACGTTGTATGTGCCCGTTCCTGCCATTCCTCTCTTTTAGTTGTTCTGGTATTTTGATGTTCGTGTGGCAGAATCAGCATTTCGGCTTGCTCGCTGCATTCCTCCGGTTTTGGACGGACGTTGAAACCGTCGACCTGCTCCGTCCATTCTTGGGTCCTGTCGATTTCTTCCCTCCCAGCGGTGGAGTTCTTATTTTCTATTCTTGGTGGTAGAGACTGATGACTCTGGTGGTGGCCAGACGAGAAAACAATTGCCTTGCTGCCTTCCCAGATCTCGCTGTCGGGTGTGTTTGTATGACGGAGTATCAGGTTTGACTCCGGCTTTAGCCTGACGCTAAAACCGTAGAGCAGCTCTGTCCATTCTCGGGTCCTGTTGACTCTGCCGCATACTCCCACTGTGTTCTCTCAGCAGATTTGCATCCCTGTTTTCGCTATTGTCCTCATTTTGTCATTCCGGTGGCGGATCTTGCAGATTACTGGCGATCCATTGGCGAACCAGTGGCTTCCATTGCATTAATCACAGATTGTAATGTCTTGCCTGGTTTCTCCGCCAAAATCTTGTTTCAAAAACGCCGGTGAGTAGCCTGAATATTGTGATACACTGGAATTTACAGACAGCTTGAGAAACTACTTAAACGCCCGGCTTGTGAACTGCACGTTGTTTTCCGTTATTAAACGTTTGGAGCTCCAAACTTCGTGACTATGCGTTCTGAAAATGCTTTCCGCAATTGTAATCGTTCTTTGGATAGCCAGCTTATTCGCCCGTTCTTTACTAACGATGCTTGCTGTTGCCCTGGGGCCGATCGTGGACTTGTTTGTGTCTCCACCAATCGTCACTGCTGCGGACGACTGCTGCTCCTTCTCGATTAATTAGCCAGCTAGTTTGGAGAAGCGGCACCCCTTCTCGCCTCTCTGCGGTTGAGATCGCTGGCCGTTCCCCGCTCTCTGGCAACATTCCATGCTTCTAATTCCTTCCTTTCTGCACATCCAGCAGAACAACAACCGCTGATTCCGGTAGCCTGTTGTCCAACGACCGTGTCCACCGCACCTGAGACGATTGGCAACGTGGGTTTGGGTTTCGGCAGCTTCTTGTGCAGCCCCTTGTTCTCGTTTGCTATAATCATGAGTGCCTTTGGGTTGTCCACGTGGTAGGATGTCAACGCTATTTGTAGGTCTGGCGTCCAGTTATCCTTGATGATATCTATCGTTTCCTAGTTTTGTAAAGTATCGTCTGGGCAGGAAGCATGTCTGGAAAATTGGAAATGGACAATTTCAGAGCCTTCCCCTGCATCAATTTCGGCATTGCCCGGGGAATCATATAGGCCGTACGTGTTCCAGGATTTTGTTCCTCTGTCAAAGCGGAAATACAATTTCCTGACATGTTTTTCGTTTTTCACGTAATCCGGTTGGCTGGGTCAGCGTCTGCATTTCCTTTACGCTCAGGCTTGCAATCAAATCTTTGCCTGGGGTTCGTCCTCTTAGTGCTCGGACGTGGTCTGTAGGGGTATCTGCTTCCAATTCTGTCCAGATTGCTGCGGGGACCGTTTTCCTTTTCGTTGTTATATTTTATTTTATTTATTTATTGTGCTTTATATTCCCTTAAAATTTATTTTAGTCACTAAAGCTTATGATATAATATTATAATTTTTCAGAGTCTAGCATTTATGCGCTTTTCAACTGAATATTTTTTTTTTTTAACAATTTATTGTGCTGGAATTTTAATTTTTCAAGGAAAAGTGGGGAGAAAAACCTTGATTTGAGTTTTCTTAACATACTAACTTAAAAACTAATTTGAGTATAAATTTAAATATTGTTTTACAGTTGGAACATTAGCTATACTGTGTAGATATAAGGTGCCTGTATAATATGGCAAATTCAATAGTAATTTAAGTAATTTGTTTTGACATATTTGAATTTTCTTGATGTGTGCCGGAGCAGACTTACCCCAGATGGAACTTCCATACATGAGAGACGGCCTAAATATTGTCTTAAAAATTATAAGTTTATTAGAATTGGATAATTTTGATTTTCGATTTATAATAGGGTACAATAAGCGAATTGTTTTATTTATTTTATCAATTGCATGACCAACATGAAATTGAAAAGTGAGCCTTTTATCAAAGTGTATCCCTAAATATCTAATATTATTTGCCCATTCAATGGGAGTATTACATATATGCAAACAACTATTAGGCATATAACAGGATTTTCTTCGTTTGGTGAAAAAAATGGCGCTGGTTTTGTTAGGGTTAATTTTAATTTTCCATTTATGATAATACTTTTCGAGTGTATATAAATAACTTGCATAGAATTATTAATACCATTGTATAGAAGGCCGGTGGTGTAAATGGCTGCATCGTCAGCAAATAAGGAAAGCTTGCAATCAGATACTTGAGGTATATCATGCGTATATATGTTGAATAATATTGGTCCTAAGACTGAACCCTGCGGAACTCCAGCCAAAATATATCGTTGAGTGGAATGGGCACTATTAATATCAATATAAAATGAACGTTGCTTGAGAAAGTTTTTTATTATATGTATAAGATATAAAGGCGCACCAATAGTTATTAGTTTGTACACTAATCCCTCGTGCCAAACAGTGTCAAATGCAGCTTCAATGTCAAGTGTAACCAACCCCACTGATTGTTTGTTTTCTAAGTTATCTTTTATGAAATTTTTGAGTTTTGAACAAGGAATTGTGCAGTTAAGTCCAGATCTAAATCCATATTGTACAGAAGGTAACACACTGTGTGAGTCCAAATAGTCAACCAATCGTACTTTTATTAGTTTTTCGAGTATTTTTGACAAACCACATAGCAAGCTAATCGGTCTGTAACTACCAGGTCTACTAGCAGGTTTTCCTGGTTTGGCAATAGGTACTAATCTTCATCAGGAAAATATCCAGTGCGAAAACAGAGATTAAATAGTTTGGTCAGGAAACTAATTGCAAGAACTGGGAGATTTTTAAGACATATATTTCGTATGCCGTCATAACCGGGGGTTTTCCTGGTCACTAGTCCTTTAATTATGTTAACAACTTCAGCGTTATTAACAATTGAGCTATGTGGTATGGGAATGTTATTATTTTCAATGGCCTGTTAAGCCGAGTTAACAAGGTTTCTTTATTAGAGTAAGTATAAGTTAGCTTATGCTTCTCTTCAAAGGTGTCAGCCAGAATTTTAGCTTTTTCTTCTCCTGTCACAAAACTTTTGTCTGCAAAGTTAAGGCAGGGTAAAAATTGCTTTCGCCTTTTTAGTGTTTTTGTTGTGTTCCAAAAAGGCTTACTACATTTGTTTAGTTTTTAAAGTTTATTATTCCATTGCTCATTATAATGTGTAAAAACCTTCTGTCTGATAATATAGTTAAGGTGATTACATTTGGCTTTAAGTAATGGCAACCTTGTTTTAGTCCATTTCCTCAGGATTAAATTTCTAATTTTAAACAGCTCTGAAATATGTTGGGGAATCTTGTAATTTTCATACTTAATTTTTCTATGTGGAACGGATTTGAGGAATGCGTTATTCACTGCTGCAGTGAATGATTTGGCCATGAAGTCAATTTCAGTTGTTGAAACTGCAGAATTATAGCTAAAAAAACCTGTGTCCAGTTATGTGTCACTAACAGTTTCTTTAAACATTCTCCAATTTGCTTTGCTGATAATTGGTGTAGATTTCTCAATAAGCAAGAAATTAATGGAATATTTTAACACAATTGGTAAGTGATCGGAGGAGAGATTGATAGAAACTATTGGGTTAGTAATCTGTTCGGGAGATTTTGTGAGACAAAGGTCTATCGTAGAGGCTTTTGTTTTGTGGCAAAACGGAAGATATGTGGCTTGGTTTGGAAGTAATATATTTAATTTTCCTTGGTCTGAAATGTTATTAAGAATGATACCCCAACAGTTAGCTCGAGTGCAGTTCCAGGCCCTATGACGAGAATTATAATCACCACAGGTTATAAAATTACCCTCTATTCTTGAAATTTTTAGTAAGTCAGACTTATATTGACTTTAAAGATGTTTTCGATCATTAGAATTATTGCATGAATTTAATAAGCATTTTGCTGTGTTACCAGGAAAGTACATAGCGTATATTTATACCCGTTACTCGTAGAGTAAAAGGGTATACTAGATTCGTTGAAAAGTATGTAACAGGCAGAAGGAAGCGTTTCCGACCATATAAAGTATATATATTCTTGATCAGGATCAATAGCCGAGACGATCTGGCCATGTCCGTCTGTCCGTCCGTCTGTCCGTCCGTATGAACGTCGAGATCTCAGGAACTACAAAAGCTAGAAAGTTGAAATTAAGCATACAGACTCCAGGGACATAGACGCAGCGAAAGTTTGTCGATTAATGTTGCCAATCCCACTCTAACGCCCACAAACCGCCTAAAACTTCCACGTCAACACTTTTGGAAAAGGTTTTGATATTTTTTCATTTTTGTATTAGTCTTGTAAATTTCTATCGATCTGCCAAAAAACTTTTTGCCACGCCCACTTTAACGCCCACAAACCGCCCAAAACAGCTGCGCCCACACTTTTGAAAAATGTTTTGATATTTTTTCATTTTTGTATTTACAAGTCAAATTTCTATCGATTTGCCAAAAAACTTTTTGCCACGCCCACTCTAACGACTACAAGCCGCCAAAAACAGTCAGTGTTAAAGACTATCCTTCGCACTTCCACTAGCTGAGTAACGGGTATCAGAGAGTCGGGGAATTCGACTATAGCGGTAGTTGCTCATGTTTGTACATGTAACGGTTGTGTGGGCTCCGGCACAGTGGGCACAAGAAGTTTTAACAGAACAATTGTTTGATCCATGACCAAATAATTGACAGTTGTAGCATTGAGTAATTTTATTTTCAGATTTTACCTTGTGATCCCATCGTACTTTCATATGGTTAATATATTTGTAGTTTTAAGCTATTGTTATTAGAGTTAGATATAATTTTAATACCAACATTTTCAATAAGATGAGTTTTTAAGTTAGGAATTTGGTCGTGTTCAATTTTATTGCTCACGATTATGGCAACACCACCGCCTCTACTTTTTGTTCTATCATTTCTATACACGGTATAGTTAGGTATATTGAATCGATCTTCTTGAGTAAGCAATGTTTCACTTAATGCAGCCTCGTCAATATTAGTATCATCCAAAAACTTTATAAATTCTACTCGCTTATGTTTAACGGAACGGGCATTCCATGCCATAACATAACATTCAAAATATCATTATTAGTATTATTTTTTAGCATATACATATTTGATTGCTAAGTTTGAGATAACTTGAAATTGTTCTCCTTTATTGGAGCATGTACTAAGGTTATTTATTAAATCTATTAATAGTGAATTAATTTCGTCTGGTGAAAACAGCTCTGGTTTATTTGGTGAATCGCTTGGTGGTGTAGATGATTTGACAAGTGCATCTCTAAAGCTGCCATATATCGATTGTGAGACTCTCTTACTTTGAGTAGGTGAAGAGAGCGCGCTTCTGGGGTTCGCATCATTAAGAGCTTTGCTATTGCTCTGTACAGTTTTAAGTAATTCGATGTTGCTTCTCCTCATTCGCATAGCCGAGCGCTTTGAGATCATGTTGAGATAATATAAACGGCATGGACAAGTCTTATCTGTAGACGCGTGCTCTCCCTTACAGTTCGCCCATTTTTTGTTGCTCATGTTTGTACATGTAACGGTTGTGTGGGCTCCGGCACAGTGGGCACAAGAAGTTTTAACAGAACAATTGTTTGATCCATGACCAAATAATTGACAGTTGTAGCATTGAGTAATTTTATTTTCAGATTTTACCTTGTGATCCCATCGTACTTTCATATGGTTAATATATTTGTAGTTGTTACGTAGTTGTTGTACTGTTACACTTTTATTTACAAAGTAAACAATGTAGAGTAACAGATCGTATCCGATTTAGTTTTCTTTTTAACTATTTTGACGTCAATGCATTGTAGTCCCAGATCAGTTAGCAAGGTCTTCACACTGTCTGTTGGAAGCCTTTCCAATCAAGATAGGACGGCCTTGTAAAGTTTCGTTGCTTTTGTATCATAGGTAAAGAACTCCAACTTAAGTTCCTTGAGTTTTGTTGAAAGCTGCTCGAAATTGTCCACGCTTTCCACAAATATTTTAATACCAATGAAAATTGTTTGTAAAAAATACTTTTCAATTCAGTAGTAGACATAATTGTATGAATTTCTTTAGTGTTTTGTTTAATAATAGTAATAGGAGGTGGTTTTATTATCACTTCATTATAAGTTTCAGTTTCACACATATCATTATTGTCAATATCTAGTGTTTGTAGAGGACGATAATACTTTGCAAATTGGCTGGAGGCAGGATTAGCTCTTTTAACGGTTTTCTTTTTATAATTATTCATATCAATATCAATAGCGGCAGATGCCAAGGCATCGCCATTCGACAGTTTGAGCTTCTAAATTATGAGTAACAAAAGGAATAAGTAAAACAGAGAACTGATAAGAACTTCGCAGCGAAAGCGGGTAAACGATTACCGAATTAGTTATTGAGACAACCGTTCACGACAAGAGCTTGTCAAAGACTGATTAGGCCCACATGGATAACATCTCTCACATTAATGCTATCTTATAGGACTCGGATGACTTATTTCTTGTGGGTGACTTTAATTTGGGCTCTGTTGTATGGTCAGTTGTACACCAGTCTTGTTATTGATGATTTATATAGAATGGTTTATATGTCACCTGACATTACGTTTTAACATTGAGTTTCTACATTTTCTAAAGTCTGTTAATGTAATTCAAAAATTTAACCTAAGTGCTTTAACCATAAATGAAATTAATAATTCCCTCTTATCATTAGATTGTACTATCGAATGCTTGCATTGAAATTAACTATAACAACTTCTTAACGACTCTTGACAGCTATACTTCAACCATGGTGCGACGTTCTTACAATATGCAGTGGTACACAAAAGGCCTTCAGAAGTTAAAAAAATCTTAAAAATAAATTTTATAAGAGGTTTATCCAATGGGTATTCCAGTTGATAGGGAAAGGTATAGACAACACAAAAGGGAAGTTGAGTTCCTCAATAAATTCTTATCTTATCAGTACATCTCTGATGTTAAAATTAATAAGTGCAAAAATTAAATCTTCATCATATCTTCAGCTATGACATATGAAAACATATCAGCTAACTCTGATTTTGACAGCTGTAACCTTTTTGCTTTCTATTTATCTACTAGCTTTGAGTCGACTGTCGGACTGTGGGGTAGTCCCACGGATTTACTTCAGATTAGATCAATATGATCAATCCAACTTCTTCCAGGAGTATAAGCATTAGTGCCCTTTCCTCAATTTGCATATAGATACTTATAAGCCATCATTACGTTCAGTACTGTAAACGTAACCGTCTCTCCCCAACGCAATTGGGAGATAGAGGATAACACTGAGCACATCAAAAAGGATCCATCAAGCCAAAGACATTAGAATAACTAGATGCGTAACGCTATACGATATTTATGCACACGTTTTGATGGATCTAAACCCATCTTTTTGTTCAAAAGCCAGTGAGAGAGAGAGAGAGCGCTCTAGAGCCAGCAGCTTTCTTGTACGCATACAGTGACAGTATTTGACAAAATTGTTGATTACTTTAAATCTTTATTTTTGACCGATTACCACCATCATGTAACTCTAATTGTGCGTTGCCGTAACATGATAATTATTCAAATACAGCATAAAGCATAGTAATAGTCTAATATACATACATATGTATATAATAATTTATAATTAATTTCATTAACTACTTTATACTACAATAATTGTCGTTTGTGTATTCGACGCGTTAAAAATATTTAAAGATTCTTAGGTGATTATGTCCACACGTCGTGCCTCGTGAAATCAATTTAGCAATAAACAAGTTTTCGATAGAATCTGACTTTGGACTAATGGCGCCATCTGACCTTTTTTTAATATCTATAAAATGCACATTAAATTTTTTGTAAATATTTTTTTTAAAAATAAAACAACTGTGTGTACAAAATTTATTGTAGAGCAAGGCAATAAGTGCACAGATCAATGTAGGATTTTCTTATTATGGTTTCTCTCAAATTGTGAATGTTATGTGCATAAAATAGGTCTTTTAAACAAAACATTTAGATAACTGAAAAAGAAGCAAAATATATTTTTTTGTTTGTTTTTTTTACGCGCGAGTCCCACGGCCACACCTCCCGCCCAACCGACCGAGGGGCGCTGCCGTGTATCGTACGGCTCGAATCGCGGGAAGATAAACGCGATATAGAAGACAGTAAAGGACGAGGAAATATATGTATGCTAGTAGTAATATCTAAGAATTCGTTAAGTATGTTAGTATTGATCGCTTTAAAAACGGCAGAGAGTCAGAATTAGAGATAATAGGATAGAATCTATTATAGTCAGAACATAATACTCTGTAGGGATCATGCAGCTCATTGTTAGATCTACAATGATTTAAAATTAAAGGTACGTAATTTCTAGTAAATCTGCTTGGAACAGTGAAGTTTAGCCGACTAACCAAGTCGGGACTATCCACTTCACCACGAATAAGGTTAAAAATAAAGACTGTTCCAAGCATCGTTCTACGGTTAGCTAAGGAGGGTAAGTTAATTAACATTAATCTACTCGAATAAGGAGGTAATCTACGGTTTGCATCCCAATTAAGGCGCCGTAAGGCAAAAAGTAAGAAGTTCTTTTGAACCGATTCAATGCGGTCCGAGTAAACTTCATATTGTGGACTCCAAACAGGTGATCCATACTCGAGGATCGGACGGACTAGAGAAATAAATAAGGTTTTGGTCATGTAAGGATCATCAAATTCCTTTGACCACCGTTTTATAAAACCAAGCACACCCCTGGCCTTATTGACAATAGACGAAATATGGTCCGAAAATTTAAGTTTAGGGTCCAGAAGAACACCAAGATCATCAACATGTGTTATTCTGTCCAAAGAGCACCCACTTAAAGTGTAAGTTGCGTGCATTGAGTTGGCACGACAAAAGGTCATAACTTTACACTTAGAGCCATTTAAGTTTAATACGTTATCACGGCACCATGTTTGAAAGCAATCTAGATCGGATTGTAAGTCCAAATGGCGAGAAATGTCCTTATATTGCAAGCATAATTTTACATCATCAGCGTACATTAGTACACGCGAATGATTTATTATTAAGGGAAGGTCGTTAATAAATAAGGTAAAAAGGAGCGGACCTAGGTGGCTCCCTTGTGGGACGCCGGATGTGACTCGGAGAATACAAGAAAGAGAATTTTTAAAGAGGACCCGTTGCGTCCTGCCATTCAGATAACTTAGAATCCAATTTAGGAGATCAACAGGGAAACCTAATAAATCAAGTTTTTTTATTAAAAGTGAATGATTAACTGAGTCGAATGCTTTACTAAAATCCGTGTAAATGACATCTGTTTGAAGATTATTTTTGAAACCCTGTACTACGAAGGAGGTTAGCTCCAGAAGGTTAGTAGTTGTTGATCTGCGTTTCATGAAACCATGCTGACATGGTGAAATAATTGACCTACAAAGGTGCTGCAAATGAGGAGTGATAACGTTTTCAAAAAGCTTAGGGATAGCAGACAATTTGGAGATTCCTTTGTAATTGCTTGCATTCGATTTGCCACCTTTTTTATGGAGAGGGATCACAAAGGACTCCTTCCATATTTGGGGGAACTGTGTAGATTCTAGAGATAAGTTAAACAGTTTTAGTAGAGGTTTGCACAAGGCTTCCGCACAGAATCTAAGCACACAGCCAGGAATTCCGTCGGGACCTGGCGAATAGACAGGCTTAACTCGCAGAAGATCATAAAGCAGTGAGCTTTCGTTTAAAGTGGGACAGAATATTAAATTTGACTTTGATACCGCGTAAGAGTAAGGTCGTTCGGAATGAGGTAACGTAGAATATGTGGCTTGAAAAAACTTGGCAAATAGATCGGCTATTGCCTGATCCGATGTTACCGAAGTATTTTCAAAAAATAGCGAAGAAGGGTAACTAGTTGTTTTGCGCTTAGTGTTAACGAAATTATAAAACTGTTTTGGATCCTGTGCGAACTGGAACTTCCAACGGTTTAAATAATTCTTATAACACTGAGCATTAAGCACGGTAAAATTTAACCGAGCACTTACATATTTAGAAAATATAGATTGAGAACCGGTATTTTTAAATTTTATATAAAGTCTGGACTTAACATTTCTTATGTGTGTTAACTCTTTATTAAACCAAGGAGGTTTGTTAGAAGTAGACGGATAGTACATCGGAACACAAGAGTTGAAAAATGATTTAATTGCAGTATAAAAAATATCTATGGCATCGGCCATTATGTTGCAAGAATATAGATCGGACCAATTAAAGCCAGATATAAAAAGATTTAACCTCTGAAAGTTTGCCTTACGAAAACAATGAATTCGTTTGGTTGACTTTTCTGGCCTCTCTTTTATTACGGTACCTGTGTCAATTGTCACCTCGAAAGTTGGATGGTATGGATCTTCTGGTTGACTAAGAGGTGCTACTCTAGTCAGAAACACACTTTCAGGACTTGAAACAAAACATAGATCCAATAAACGACCAAGAAAATTTTGAATATAATTAACTTGCGACAACGATATGTCAAGCAAGCCGTCAATAAAGTCATGCTGTGCTATAGGCAGGAGAATATTTGACTGTTCCTCTGTGGATCACTTAGTGCCTGGTATATTAAAGTCACCTAGGACAACTAGTTGGTCCCTATCGGACAGTCTGTTTGTAACGGATTGGATAGCGGATAAATGGTTAATATATTCAGGAAATTCAGAAGACGGCGGAATGTACGAGCACGTAATATAAACATAGCTATCAGAAAATGACAGCTTTACGCATAAGAATTCTATGTTACGGAACTCGTCAAAAAGTACCTCCTCTGACGTGAGGGTAGACCTAACAGCAATTAGGACTCCACCTCCCCGCCTGGAGGGACGATCATGCCTGTATACTGTGTACATACCTGGGAGAAACTTCGGAGTTAAGTATCTCCGGTTTTAACCAAGTCTCTGTAAACACAATAATATGGGATGCAAAGGAAAGACTATTAGAATACAAATTAGTTAGCTTACTACACAAGCCTCTTACATTTTGATAACAGATAGTGAGACTAGATTTTAGTTTTTTTGAAGATAAAGAAGTAGAAGTAGTAGAGGAGGATGAGGCAGTGATCTGGCCACTTGTGGGAAGTTTAATTCCCACGGGCCTTTTTATCCTATTTTTAATCTTAGCTTCAAACTCTTTCACAATCATACTTTCCGGCCAAAAATCACCAGAACATATGGTTGAGAATAGCTCATTTGGGACAGTTATCTTGAAAGATGAGATGTCCCTAGCATAAGAAAAGTTAAATTTTTCCACTTTTATGTTGTCGGCTTTGGTTTTGTCTTGTATATAAGACAGTACATCAGATGATGTTTGATCATGGGAAAGCCGAGAAACAAAAATTTGTTTCTTTAGTGGAACCACCGAGAGGGGTTTTGGCACTGCAGGTTGTATTTCTGAAGTGCCAACTTGTGCCGGTAGTCCGGACTCAATATTCCTTTGTTGTGGTAAACAATTCGGGACGGGTGGAATCACCGGTTGAGAAACCAGTGCGGACATAGCGGAATCAGTAGCAATCCCAGGCTGGACTCCCTCCACAACCGATTGATCGGATTGCACCGAATCTTTTTTAGCTGCCGATCTAAGCAACATTTGAGGGTTTGCTGCGATCGACAACTGATCAGCTGTGGAGTCTTGTTGATCACTCGCCGAAGGTTGCGGGGCAATCCCCTTAGGCAGCCTACCACCAGCGGCTTTCTTGCGCTTTGGAGATTCTTCTAATAGTTTGAGGCTATTAAATTGTGATTCAAGCGCAGAAAGAAGATCATCAGCTCGACGAAAACTATCTCTAGCCACGCCAAAACTGCTGATCAGTCCTTTCAAGCCACCTTTAGTTTGGCGCATAAAGAGTTGCATTTCATTCGCAACTCCTAGGCAAGTATCACAACAGTATTTTAGATTAGGGCCTTAAGCTAGGTCATCACTTGTTCGGCCGTTAAAACCAGCGCACTTAGTGTGCACCATTCTATCACATAGCCAACAGGTCATTTTTGACTGATCAGGCTTTATTACCTGACGGCATTTGTTATGGAAGCAGACAACATTGGTTTCCATGCTTAATTGGGTTTTGACCACTGTACCAAAAGACAAAATCAGAAAATGTACCGCAAGAGCGCAATGTGCACTTTAAGATTTTGTGTGGGAGAGCGAGAGAGTGGGTGCACCGTGCAGTTAAGTACAAAAACAACACCAAACAGCACTACGGACAACGCACGAAAAAGAGAGTAAACAAAACGCAAAGACAGAAAGAGAACAGATTGAATTAATTTATTAAAATAATGCACATATCACAAAAGATTCACTCGCGAAACGAACGGCACTTTAACTAGTACAGATTATGAAATTGAATTATTAAATAATTTGTTAAATTCCACCGCTGGATTTAGCAAAACAAAAATAAATTCGGAGCGCAGAAAAAAAAACACGACCGTTCGCTTTGAAGCTAGAAGTGAATATTCATTGAAAAGCAATAGTTAGAAAACTAGCCTAGTTGGAAATATTTTGAAGTTTAACTATTTTAAAATTAAAATATTTTAGATCGTCCCAAAGGTCATAAATATAAGTCTCCATTACAATTGTAATGGCCTCCCCATAGTGTTTCCAGGGTACCACTTATTACATATATTACATCTTATTAATAATAAACAACTGTCTAAAGATGTGTTTAGACATCATAAGTAGACAAACTATAAATATGTTCTATTTATGGGCTGCAATAAACATGGCACGGGACAACATAAGTGGCAACTACAGATAAGTACGATTGCAGTGGTCTATTGCCGAAGTGTTAAGAGATATGATCACGCGGGAGGTGATTAGCGCGGTCATAGGTCACCAATATAGATTTAAGATAAATCTCAGCTGCATTGACCAACGCAGACTGCAGCGTCTTACAAGCGCTGCATTATATAATTAGATGATAAGAACCTATGTAAGAATGAATAAAAGGCGATGCCCTTGCAGTAGCGAGTCCGTTAGATTCAAACACCCCAATTGAACTTATTAAGTGTACGCATTAGTTTATAGTGTGAACATTTTGGTCCTTCGAGAAATTCTGTTGTTTTTCCCCACCAGTGGTAAGAAACACAGAAGAAAAAACCAGCGCCTTAAAGTAAAAAGAGCAAGGTCCTTCGAGAAATTCTGTTTTTTTCCCCCACCAGTGGTAAGAAACACAGAAGAAGAAACCAGCGCTTCAAAGTAAAAAGAGCAAGGTTATTCGAGTGATTCTGTTGTTTCCCCCACCAGTGGTAAGAAACACAGAATAAAAGACCACGCCTTAAAGTACTAGGACTATAAGGTGAAACATTGTGTTCTTGCTTTTCCTTGGCTGATCAATCAGCTGTGAGTCGAGGCACAGCTAGGTCAACTGGGCGACCAATCAAAAAATCCTCCAACGGATCACTCCAAAGAATACAAGCAGAAAGCACAAGTCACAGTGATTGTTTTTCCAAGATGTTGTCGGAAAGATCTGTGAAATTGATGCAAGACCAAGGAGTGCTGCAGAACAAAATACTGCAAGCCATCAAGGACAAGGCATCTATACCAGCAATAGAAGCATTGGTAGACCAATTTATAACTAACAACAATGCGCTGGTAAAATTGGGAGTTGGCGATCATCAATATTTTAATGATAAAATATTTATTAAAACTATGGATGCTGTCAAGGCCTACAAGGAGTCGCAATTAAAGGTAGAAACACTTGAAGAGATAAATATACCAAGTGGATCAAAATTATCTGATTCCGCATCAGCTCGGAGCTCCAGTCCAGTTGATAATCTGGTTCAACTGGTGCACAGAAAAGCGGACAGGGACAGATAAGCCTAATATACGAAACCCTGGATAGTTCAAGTGAGATTGAGCTAGTCAAGCAGCTGGCAATGATGAAAAGTCATTGGTCCAACGTGACGGACACACTGAAACTGCTTGAAAACAAGTATGACAGAACAGCTGTGAGGAGTCTTAAAACTCCCCACAAATCCGGGTGCAGGAGATCGGCGTAGCAACAGCGAAGACGGCTGGAATGCGAGAGGAGTCAAGGGCGGTCAGGTCAAACGGTAAATAATGGACCTTGGACCCCGGCAAAGCGAAGAGACCGTGAATTAACGGTACCGCGCTGGACCTTTGACTCAAACCCGCCAAGGGCGTAGGGGTCATACGGTAACGGTGCGGACTTTGTACAGGCACAAAGAGGACGCACCGTGAACTAACGGGACATGGTTGGACCTTGTACCCGAGCGAGCCGTGTGCAAAAAGGGAAATAACGGGATTCCCGCAGCCGATATAAGGGACGGCGCCGGCGCAGCAGGGGACAGTCAGTCAGTTAAACACGCGTGGGTCATACGTGCAAGCGCAGAGTACGGGCGCGAGGCGCTTTGTCCGGACACGGGCATGCGACCAGACGGTCGGAACAGGTTCAGGAAGTGCCACACAGGAACAGTCAAGAAGAAATACGCGAAGGGCCATACAGCCATACGGACAGTTGAGAAGTACGCGAAGAGTCATACCGAGTGACAGTGAAACAACGGGAACACAAGTGCGTCAAGCGGGCATCCAGAGTGGAGCGCCGCACGTGAAGATCAGCGAAGGACTAGCAAACACCAGGACCTAGCGTGGTCAGAAAGGGACGGTGGAGTCAGTGGTCGCAACGGTGGTTCGGAGAGGAGCGCTAGCTTAACTCGCGGACGATACACCCTGCCCCATAACATCCTAAGTCCCGGTCGAGCCCGCAGGTTATCCTTCGGCGAGGACCTGGCGTGGTCAGAAAGGGACGGTGGAGTCAGTGGTCGCACGGTGGTTCGGAGTGGAGCGCTAGCTTAGCTCGCGGACGATACACCCTGCCCCATAACATCCTAAGCCCCAGGCGAGCCGGTACGGATCCCCGTCGGAAGCAACGCAGGCGTACGACGGAAGGACGACGAAGGAGCAACGACGTGCATCCAACGGCGAGAATCACCGTATCCTGTTCAGCAAGTGACGCTAAATAAAAGTGGTTTAAATCTGAGAATCTGTCTTCTTCTTGGTCGGGCAATCACACAAATCATAAATTTGGTGGGACGAACAAACAAACTCTCTGAGCTAGCCGTTGCATTTCGTAGCGAGCAGAAATAAGAAAATCAGTTCGTTACACTGCCTTTGATCAAGATGAGGCAGACATTCTGCAATCTGATGTTGCCGCACTAGAGATGGTACTTCAGAGGAAGTTGGAACAGTTCAAAAGTTCCAACTACGACGTGCCAGAACTCCCAAAAGTGGACCTTCCAACGTTCAATGGAAATGCGAAGGAATGGCGAACATTTTACGAGCTATTCTCTGAATTAATAGACAGCAGGAAGGATCTCAGCAACACAAGGAAGCTGGGATATTTAAGAGCCTGCTTAAAAGGAGAAGCTCAAATGGTGGTTAGCCATTTGATAACGGGATCAGCGGCAAGCTATGCAGCAGCGTGGGAGCTTATCTGCAAACGCTATGAGAATAGCAGAAAAATATTCTCCCAACACTTCAACAAATTAATGGAACTGGAGCGCTTGCTGCCCCATGATGAGAAAAATTTAGAGAAGTTTTTGGATACTGCGACCGAGAGCATATTCATCATAAAGCAAAAAGGAAAAATAGGAAGCTCTGCTGACGTAATTTTAGCAGAAATTCTGCTGCGGAAATTCTCACCAGAAGCCTTGCAGCTGTCTGAACAGCATGTAAAAAAGTCAAGAGCTATACAGTCCTTACAAGATGTACTGGAGTTTATTGAGCAACAATACAACTCAGTAAATGCCATTACCAAAAATACCGCTCAGCTTCCTACAAGAAAAGTGCAAGTTAGATCGTGTGCCTTTTGCCCTAAGGATGGCCACGATATGATAAAGTGTCTCAAATTCAGAGCACAATCAATCGAAAAAAGAAAAGAATTCGTTCAAAAGAACAGCATGTGCTTTAGATGCTTTGGAAAGCATAATGCTATCGACTGCAGAAAGGAAATTACATGCAATCGATGCTCCAAAAGACACAACAGCCTTCTTCATGAAGACACAAAACGCAGTACCAACAGCAATAGCCTTAAGCAAGGCCAAGACACACTATTGGCTAGAGCTGGTGGAGAAGACGCTGATTTCAGAGGAAGCAGCACAAATATTAAGGATTCCCAGATTAAGGAGTACTCTATTTCGACCTCTACGAAGGTATCTCCCAGACTACTCAATTATCAAAAAATAGTGTCCACCTGACGATCAAACCAAAAATTCCAAGCAGCTTCAAAGCATCAACGGAAGCATGGGTTTTACCAACACTCCATAAAGCCCTTCCCAGCAAAAAGTTTGATATTGATATCAACAAAGAGTGGAATGGCTACAGGCTAGCAGATCCACGATTTAACGAGCCAAGCAGATTTGACATGGTGATAGGTGTGGATCTATTTCCCCTGATTATGATGGAGAAAATAAAAACCGTAAAAGAAACGTAAATGGAATCTTGGGACAAAAAACCAAATTTGGATGGATTGTGTCCGGAAATATAACTCGAGCAGCAAAGCAAAAAATTATAAGTGCCACTACAACAATAAATCTAAAGGACCTGGATCGCTTTTGGGAATTGGAAGATGAAGCCGATGAGACGATTACAGACAATGCAGAATGCGAAAGAAAATTCCAAGAAACAACTGTCATCAACGAGGAAGGCAGATTTGTGGTTTCAATTCCATTCCACCAAGAGGCAAAGCTGGTGGACTCTCGCAAACAGGCAATGGCAAGGCTTATGCAAATGGAAAAGAAGTTTCAAAGAAACCCAAAGAACTGGGCTGCATACTACGAATTCATGAAAGAATACCTTAAGATGGGACATATGGAATCTGTAAAGACAACGGGTCAAGGTAAATACTATTTACCCCATCAAGCAATCATCAGGCCTGGAAGCTTAACTACGAAGCTACGAGTAGTTTTTGACGCATCCGAAAAGACGACAAATGAACTAAGCCTAAATGACGTAATTATAGCTGGTCCTAAGATTCAAAAGGATATATTCGATATTCTAATTAAATGGCGCAAGTGGCAATATGTTATGGTAGCTGACATTGAAACAATGTATCGCCAAATAAAGGTTGCTGAGAAAGACCAAGAATACCAATATATCCTATGGAGAGATGATCCAAAATTGCCGATCAGTGAGTTTAAGTTAACAACCGTAACTTATGGCACCTCGACAGCACCTTTCTTAGCAGTCCGATGTCTACGAGAGTTGGCAGATCGCTTTTGCCAAGAGGATAGCGTCTTAGCAGAAACAATAAGAGACGACTTTTATATGGATGACCTCATAACTGGTGGAGACACAGTCAACGAGTGCTATGAACTTCAAAGGAAATTGAGACAAGTGATGGAGAAGGCCGGCATGCATCTGCGAAAATGGGTTGCAAATGACGAACGTATTTTAGCCGACATTCAGGACGACGGTGCTACGGAGAAAATTTGCATTGAGGAGAATGAATCGATCAAAACCTTAGGACTTCAATGGGATCCGAAGAAGGATACATTTACGTTTTCGGCAGAAAACCCAATGCTAACACGCATAACAAAGCGGTTAGTGTTATCACAGTTGTCCACAATTTTTGACCCACTAGGATGGTTGGCACCTGTAACGATTCAAGGCAAATGTTTCATTCAGGAACTGTGGAAGCTAACGATGACTTGGGACGTTGAATTGGAATCCAACTTAGCAAACTGGTGGATGGAATATGCTAAAGGTCTATCAGATTTAGAAGAAATTAGCATTTCACGCTGGACTGGATACTCCAAAGGTATTATGGAGCTACATGGACTCTGCGATGCATCAGAGAAAGCATATGCAGCGGCTGTGTATACAAAAGTAGGCGGCAGACTTACCTTGCTAGCAGCAAAAAGCTAAGTAAATCCTATAAAAAACAGGAAAACAATTCCAAAGTTGGAACTATGTGCTGCGCATTTACTAGCAAAGTTATTAGCGAAAGTGCAGGCTATACGGAGCAACAAGATTACAACGCATGCATGGAGTGATTCGCAAATTACTATTGCTTGGATACAGAACAAGCGCAGCAAAGATAAGTTCGTCAGAACTAGAGTGGAAGATATCAATAAACTAATTCCCAATGTCAAATGGAATTACGTTAAATCGGAAGAAAATCCAGCAGACGTGGCTTCAAGAGGGATATCACCGCAAGCTCTTAAAATCTGTGAAATTTGGTGGAGAGGGCCGAATTGGCTATCTATAGATGCACAACACTGGCCCACTAAAAAGGAATCGGAAATTGTTGTGATATCCACATTGATAAAATCCGAATATCTGCAAAACCATCTTTTATCGAAGTATTCACCGATCGACAAACTTCTTAGTTTTATGCTTCACAACAAAGCTGAGAGGAAAACCGCAACAGCCGTCACATCTTACGGTGGAGGAATTAAAGCTAGCGAAGATTGCTGTGGTAAAGATACAACAACAGCTAGATTTTGGACACGAAGTCAGACTACTCAAAAACAAAAGACCATTAGACCCAAAGAGTAAGTTGCAGGCGCTAAATCCGTTTTTGGATAGTGATGGCGTACTTCGAGTTGGTGGACGACTACAAAACGCAATGATACCGTATAATGTAAAACATCCAATTGTACTGGATAAGTCACATTTGACTTGGTTAATTGTAAAGGATTCTCATAAAGAAACTCTGCAACTCTGGCGGAATTAACATTATGAGAACTTATATTCAGAGGGAGTTCTGGATATTTGGAATACGAAATTCCTTAAAGAAATATTTAAGGGAATGTATTGTATGCATACGATACAAGCAAGAGATGTCCAGTCAACTGATGGGAAATTTACCAGTTTATCGAGTAACGGCTGATTACTCGTTTCAAAATACTGGAATAGACTACGCCGGACCGTTCCAGATTCGCTACTCAAAGGGAAGAGGTCAAAAAACGTATAAAGGATACATTTGTGTATTTGTTTGTATGGCAACAAAAGCAATACATTTGGAAGCTGTTAGCGACCTTTCGTCAGACAAATTCCTGGAGGCTCTTCGAGGGTTCTTTGCCGGACGAGGCAAGAGTGAGAACATATACTCAGATAATGGAACAAACTTCGTAGGAGCTTCAAGAGTATTGGACAAAGAACTTGTAGCTGCCATTAAAAACAATAATGAGTTAGCACCTACACTAGAAAAAGAAGGCATCAAGTGGCACTTTATTCCCCCGGGAAGCCCCCACATGGGAGGTTTATGGGAAGCCGGTGTAAAATCAGTGAAGCATCACCTTAAACGAGTTATTGGTGAAAACAGCTTTACATATGAAGAATTTGCATCGCTGCTATGTCAAATCGAAGCAGTGCTAAACTCGCGCCCATTAGTCACTGTAAGGAGCGAAAACGATGGTGAGGAAATATTAACGCCGGGTCATTTTCTGGTGGGAAGACCTCTAATTGGAGCTCCTGAACATTTTGACGAAAGTAAGACAATCAGCTCTTTGGATAGATGGAAGCTTATTCAACGCATCAGAGGTGATTTTTGGAAGAAATGGAAAGAGGAGTATCTGGTGTCATTGCAACAGCGAACCAAATGGCGCCAAGTAAAGCCAAATCTGAAGGAGGGACAGCTGGTTCTTATAAAACATGAGAACACTCACCCTGCAAGATGGCCAATGGGAAGAATCATTAGTACGACTAAAGGACAAGATGATAATGTCCGGGTGGTCACAGTTAAAACAAGCGATGGGGAAGTAAAAAGATCGCTAAACAAGATCTGTCAACTTCCTGTTAGCGAAGCAAAACCAGCTGGAGCTGCAACGCCATCTATAACGGAGTCAATCCAAGGCAAGGACAAGAAGCTTAGGCAGCGAGTTCCAAAAGGCAAAAGGAAAGGCACTGGAAGCATAGCTACTGTGCTATGCTGTTTATTGATGTTGCAAGCTACAACTGCGACAGAAAATTCGGAAGATATTCCCAAAGAACTTGGGAAAATTTACGACATCGACGCAAAAGCTGCAGTTATGGTAAACAAAATTGGTAAAATTGAAGTCGCTACATCCAGTTGGCAATTATTGTTTTATTATGACATGCAAGCCTATTTTGATGTCATAAAACAATCAGAGGACTTTCTGGAAAAATCCCGCCTGGTTTGGAAGATAGAAGCAAACCGGAATTTGGGAAAACTGACCCAACAAGTCAATATTATTGCAGAAACCATGAAGGAGCACTTTATGGTATATAAGGAGTCAATTAAATTCCTTATGTTATCAAATCACGTGCGAAACTGGATTGAAGAGGCAGAAAACCTACAAGCAACAGCGATCTCAATGATAACGGACATTAGTGAAGGAAGAATTCATCCTACACTAATTGCGCCTAACAAAATGCTGGAGGATCATTGAAGCAAAATTGCTGATATACAACAATCAGGAAACGGATCTCTTTGAAGTAATCCCAATACCACTGTGGACAAACAGAACAAAGCTTATTCCGAAATTGAATTCTACATTTTTAGCGTTCAATACAGACATAAACGCATATCACCTAATGTCTGAAATGGAAATTAACCAATGCAGACAAGAGGATTCGACTACATAGCTTTGCAAAAATAATTGGGCATGGAAAAACGCGGATGATCACTCTTGCGAAATATCTCCATTGAAACCAAGCAAGGCACACTCATGCGAAATGGTGGAATTTCAAGGCAATTCGTTCATCAAAGAGATAAGTGGATCCAACCGTTGGCTATTTAGACTGTTTCGAAATACAACAGGTAATATAAGATGCAACGAACAGCATCATGTTATAAGACTGCCCAATCAAGGCATTATACAACTACCTGCAGGATGCATAGCAATATTAGGGGATACAACAATAATTACTCCTCAAAAATTAATTTCGACAGCGTCTGAAATGTCTATCTTTCCCAGTTTACGAATTATAGATGACAAGGAGACATGGAACGTGGTCCCGCTGAAGCACTTGATTGTCAACAACACTAATGAACTACAAGGATGCTTTGTTCTATTTGGCAAGAGTTTTTCAATATATTTCAGTTATGCGTTTTCATCATCTTGTTACAGAGTTTGCGCATGGCGATCTGCTGCTTTGCAACGCCCGTCGCAGACGCCTCTTTTTCAGAACCAGCTGTTTAATTCCCAAGCTGGGAAGTGTCGAGTACCTCTTCCAGAGCGGCGGTAGAGCAGTCGATGTCCGTTTCTATTTTTAGTTGAGGAGTTATCTCAATGTGGGAACTCACATACTTTCTGTATTTCATCAAGTTAGTGTTGTGCGACGTCAGCCACGATTTCTGGGCTTTGAAGGAGGGTTATCAGCAAAGGCGAGTGGTCAGATGAGAGATCCGGTAGGGCCATGTCGCTTATCTATCTTCTGACTGCACTTCTCTGCAAGTAATTTGTTAAAAACCTTTCGTGAAAGTGGTGTTTGATGCGTTCTCTGATGAAGATGCCGGTTCCGTCGTGGGCTTTACGATCCGGATGATCTGTGCGGTAGAAGCTATAACCTCTTATATGGAGGTTATATCGCCCAGTGAGGTGCGTTTCAACCAGCAGCATGGCGTCGATGTGATTTCAAGTTTTTTGCCGTTTCGAGGCAGACATTTATTAATTGGACAGTTGTGCAGACATTTTCTATGTCTGTTCGAAGTGCAACAGAGCCGTTGCGTTTGTGTGGTTCTTCCACGGTAATTCTTCGATGCAGTAGGAGCTGCAGCTTGTTGATCTTGTGCACTTCATTCTTCTTTAAGGCTTTGCTATCTGGTTTGAGCTCGACCTTGAAGAGTGGTTGCGGCTTTTTTATTCTGTTGATAATGTTACTAACAAATTTGACACAAAAGCCCTTGGCTTTAAGGGCTTCTTAAATTGTATAAATTGTAGGAGGGCGACGCCAGGATCGGTTGCCTTTAGTACAACTTGCAGTCCCTTGCTGCTTTTTAGTTGGTAAATTGTAGGAGGGCGACGACAGGATCGGTTGCCTTTAGTACATCTTGCAGTCCCTTGCTGCTTTTTAGTTGGTAGGCGTAGAAGTTATTTTTTGTTTCCTTTAGGTACTTAGAAACAGCCCTGAAGTGTTCTTCGGACTTCGTTTGAACTTTGGTTTCGTGGATCTTCCGTTTAATAAGCGGAACAACATCAAAATTATCGTCCCCGACCACCGCAACAATATTGTTGACCAGGGCGTTTGAGTTTTTTTCCCTAATATAAAAAGGTTTTTGTTTCTTTTGGGTCTAATGCACCGACTCTGCAATCTGTGTTCTACTGTTGTCCCGCTCTAAGTGTTCCACCAAATTAAATTCCACCCAGACTCTATTTAAGTCTTATAGGAAGGGTCATAATAAATATACATATATATACGTATAATGCCTTTTGGTCATAAAAACGATCCCGCTACACTTCAGCGTTGTATGAATAATGAATTGAATTGTTAGGACATATAAGTACAACCGAAAGTATTAAAGTGAAAAGTATAAGAAACAAGCTATTTAAGATTTTAAAATTCGAAAATTCTGATTTGTTAATTTTATTGTAACATTATTAAATATTTGGCAAAAACGATATAAGCAAAAAGAAATACAACCCATGTCAGCTATAATGAAGCGTTTAAAAACCTTAATAAGTATCGATAGATTGTTACACATCCAGATTTTAACAAGAAATTCGATTTAACTATAGAAACATGCATTAGGAGCCGTATTATCCTAAAAAGGTAAACCCATTGTTTGGCAACTATGTAAATACTTCTGCCCTTATCTCTTCAAATGTTTTACAGTATGCTTTAACCATCCCCGCTTGTTGCATAACTTAAAATAACACAATTTAAAATTACAACGTAAGAAAATAAACCTTGTAGAATTTGATTTTAAAAAAAGTTCTCAATGGATATGAGAATGAATGAGTTCTCAATGATATGAGAATAGCTTTGTCTAGAATTCAAGAAAAAAATCTAAAGACAATGAAATTGAGGATGTATTTTAAAAGACTCCCCTGCAGCACCTGTCTTGACTTTTAAAACAAAAATCAAAACTCTAAGGAATTTACTCAATGCTGTAATAAAACTATTATAAACTATTAGAATAACATGACTGAACGATTGGCCAAAGATATAATTATAACATTTTATGTCGGGTCTCGCAGCCGCTAGTAGTTTCTAAATTTGTTAAGTGTAAATAAGTCATCTTTAGAGACACGGCACCTCAGCTGAGCTATAATCTTTCGTTATCTAAGGGTACTACTTCGCCTGTCCCGCGCGACCCCTCTCTTTTTTTCTAGCGCTTGCACTTGTTGGCTTAGCGTTCTGCAGTGATGTGTATATAATACACCCGCTTTCGTAACATATGCATATGCGCATCAATACCAAATTTCGTCCAAACCATAAAATAAAATAAGAGAGAACGCTATAGTCGAGTTCCCCGACTATCTCATACCCGTTACTCAGCTATTTGAAGTGCGAAGGAGAGTCTTTAACACTGAATGTTTTTGGCGGTTTATGGGCGTGGCAAAAAGGTTTTTGGCAAATCGATAGAAATTTACAAGACTAATACAAAAATGAAAAAATATCAAAACATTTTTCAAAAGTGTGGGCGTGGCAGTTTTGGGTTGTTTGTGGGCGTTAGAGTGGGCGTGGCAACATGAATCGACAAACTTGCGCTGCTTCTATGTCTCTGGAGTGCATGCTGAATCTCAACTTTCTAGCTTTTATAGTTCCTGAGATCTCGACGTTCATACGGACGGACAGACGGACATGACCAGATCGGCTATTGATCCTGATCAAGAATATATAATATATACTTTATATGGTCGGAAACGCTTCCTTCTCCCTGTTACATACTTTTCAACGAATCTAGTATACCCTTTTACTCTACGAGTAACGGGTATAACCATCATTTGAAATCGAAAAAAACAGCTAATAAAAATGCCTATTAGGTCAACATTTGGTGACCCTAATGTGATTTGTGCATAAACAATACCAAGTGAACGTCACACAAGACTATTTAAAGCTTTAAATTTAATTATATCGCATAGGCACACAATACTGAGATTCTGGGGCTAATCACAGTGCAGAGTGGTTCTGTTTCAATGCTTCGTAAACTATCAGATAAATTTAACGTTCATATTCGCGCTCTAAATGAAATGGGCTCAACGGAGCAAATAGCTGGATGCATCGTCGTCCAAGTACTTTTTCAAAAGCCGGATCCTGATAGTCAACCAAAATGGAAGAAGAGTTTGGAGGACAAAGGCTTCAAACATTCAATTTCAACGTGGAAATTCATAGCATCATTTCTTTGTATTAATGGCCTTAAGACTGGTCATCAACTGATGCAGTGGAGATATTGCCCTGCATGCGGAGACTTGCCCTCGCCAGATCACAGCATAGAAAAACGCTTACCTCTGACTAAAATCATGCTCTCGAACACTCGCTTTGCCTGGGACGTCCACTACGCTTCAAGCACAGGATTACAGTAAAGATGTGCAACGGCCACCGTAACTTTCTTCCTTGCTGTGCTCTACTCCACTTGGGCTTTCAACTTAAAACGCGAATTGCAAATTTGCTTTAACTTTTACATGCAAAGTCATTCGCTTGCGTTACCGGAATTTCAGGATTAAGACAGCGGCTTTGTGCGTAAATATTTCAAAGCGATATCACCAAATGCCAGCCCTGCTTTGACATTGATATTGGCAGCTGGAGCATATTTCGTGTAAGCTGGCGGACCCAGATTTTAATCGTACTCAACGCATAGATTAATTGATTGGCGCCAGCCTCTTCTACGAACTTCTGTGCGTCGGTAAAGTGAAGCTTTTACCGGGAGTGCCCTAAAGTTCCGAAGTATCGTACAGCAGGAGGATCGACGAAGCAAGCAGTGAATAAGCTGTGTCTACTACCCCTTAAGGATACTCTTGAACGCGGTCGGGTCCCGCAGCCGCAACAGTTCCTAAATTTGTTAAGCGTAGTATGTGTGGAAACTTGGGAGACACAATTTAACCCTACGGCACTTAGCTGAGCGATAATCTTTCGATATCTAAGCATCTAAGCTCGCCTTTCTCTTATACATATCTATGCCAAATTTCGTTCAACCCAAAACATAGAAGTATTATTTGAAATCGCTACAAAAAAAGCTTATAAAAAAGCTTATTAGCTCAACAATGTGCATTAATAATGTCCACTTCAGCAATTTGAATCGAAAAGTCGGTCAGTGGCCTTAAATAAGTTTAACCGACCTAACTTGGAGCACTGGTAACGAATAAGAACTCGAATGGAAAGTAAAATCTTTAGGCATATGTATAAAAGAGACCAGATTCTTCGGCACTCGGAATTGTAACTATACGTTTAAAGTGTCCACAAAAATCGTTAGCAGGAAGGCAGCGTGAGCAACACGCAGAGCAACGACCTTAAAAATTTTATATCGGTCACATCCAATCGTTCTGAGCGAAAACGCAACTAATCTAGTCAAAAAAATCATATAGAAAAAAAATATATATTTACAAGTGATTGCACCTGATGCAAACCAAAAGTCATCGCTGTAGATTTCCCAAATGCCGTTTTAAATTTAATCGTTTTTTGTGTATTTTTGTGGTGCCTTTCTTTAATTTCTTCTTCAGATTCCGCTATCTTTATTTTGTCTTTATTACATCTTTCCTGTCATTAGAGAAATCTATAATTATACCCGTTATTCGTAGAGTAAAAGATATACTAGATTTGTTGATAAGTATGTAACAGGCAGTAGGAAGCGTTTTCGATCATATAAGGGTTATAAATTCTTGGACAGGATCAATCGCGGAGTCTTATTAGTCTTATACATTTTCATCGATTTCCTAGAAACTTTTTGCCACAAACGCTTTAACGCCCACAAACTATCAGTGTTGAAATTTCTCCTTCGCACTTCCACTTTTTTTATTGTAACGAACTGCTTACTTGTTTCTGCTCGCTACGAATTACAACGGCTAGCTCAGAGAGTTGTTCGTCCCAATAAATTTATGATTTTTGTGATTGCCCGACCAAAGAGAAGACAGCGTTAGAGTAGCTTCATTCAACAAGGGACTCCTACCGTCCTCGCCGTCGGCTGCGTGGCGTCGCTCCTTCGTCGTCCTTCTTCCGTTGCTCCCCGTTGTCCTTGACAGCGTACCCGTGACGGTTCGAATGGGGCTTTAGATGTTATGCCAAGCCAACGCTCTTCCCCAAACCACCGTTGCCGACCACTGACTTCACTGTCCCTTCTGACTATGCCAGGCACTTGTCGTCTCTGCCAACGGAGCACCTTCCGACTCGAATGGGGCTTAGGATGTTTTGTGGCCAGGGGGGGCAGGTCAAGCAAACGCTCTTCCACGAACCATCTTTGCCGGCAAAAGACCCCACTGTCCCTTCTGACCGCGCCAGGTCCTTGTGATCGCTTGTCCCGTGGATATCTACGTTGCTTGGTTATCGCTGACTGATATCCTTCTGCAATCCTTATGTATTGACAATTCGCGGCGTTTCTCTTGATTTATGACTGTGACCACGCCTTCTAATTCAGCTCCGAATGTCGACTTGCGTCCGTCTTCTGCGCTTGCATGTATGACCTACGCGTGTTTTACTGACTGCCCCGAGCTGCGCCGTCCCTTTTTAGGCCGCGGAGATCCCGTTATTTCCCCTATTGCGCACGGCCAAACGGTACAAGTCCAACCCATGTCCCGCTAGTTCACGATGCGTTCTCTTTGTGCTCGCGGAACCGGTAGCTCACGGTCTCGCTCGCTCGGGTGCAAGGTCCAACTCATGTCCCGTTAGTTCACGGTGCGTGCTCGTCCAAAATCCACACCGTTACCTCTGTGCCCTTGGCCGGCCCGAGTCCAAGGTGAAGCGCGAACTTACGGTATAGTTCACGGTCTCTCCGTTTTGCCGGCGTCCAAGGTCCGTTATTTACCGTTTGACCTGGCCGGCTTGACTCCTTTCGCATTACAGCCGTTTTCGTTGTTGCTAGGCCGCTCCATGGACCCGGATTTGTGGGGAGTTTAAAGACTCTCCCCCTTCCTTTGGAAGTTTTTGAAAAGATGGTGTTTCCGGCGGTCCTCCTCGCAGAGACAGCTTCCTCGTTTCTCCTCTCGTCGACCCTGCGCCCTTCGTTCTCAGCCTGGCATTCTCAACCTAGTAGACCCCGTCGTTTAGCGTCTTGACTTGGCATCTCGAACAATCTTACGCACTACTTCTCCAGCCTCCTTCTGTTGTCCTGCACCTTCCTGACCCCAGCCTTGGTGTCTTAGCCTAGTAGACCCTGTCGTTTAGGGTCTTGATGAGGCATCTGCGCGTCCTTGATCTCAGCCCGGCAGTCTCAGCCTAGTAAACCCTGTCCTTAAGCGTCTCGATTCTTGCGCCCTTCTCCAGCTTCCGTCCCAGATTTGCATCGTACTCAACGCATAGATTTATTGATTGGCGCCAGCCTCTTCTACGAACGTCGGTAAAGTCAAGCTTTTGCCGGGAGGTTTTTTGGAGGTTGCAGTCGCGCTGAAGTCACGGACCCCATAACTGATTGGCCACCTACGATATTAACGGAGAAACCAGTACTGGAATTTCGCCGATGAGTCTTGCTTGGAAAATCTTCGTAAAATAAAGGCTTAGTACTGACGTCTATGTCACTGGAGTCTGGATGCTGAATTTGAACTTTCTTACAGTTCCTGAAATCTCGACGTTCATACGGACGGACAGACGTATATATAGAATATATAGAGAATAAATATATAGAATATATAGAGAATAAAAATATATTTACAAGTGAGAACAAATAAAACGTTAAATTAGAAGCAGAACGTATTTGTTGGAGCGCTGCGATAAAATTACACACCAATAATCTTTTTAATACTGAATTATTGGTGTCATCTAAATCTTAAAACAAACAACAATACATATATAATATATGAGCATACTTGAATGTAGAAACTCGCATACATTTGTGCATATACATAAATTAACTAATTTGTACTAGTTAATTACAAATTGAACTAATTACAACCTTTGAACTAAAACAAATAAAATAAAGCAACTTCACATTAGTTACATATTGATATTAAATTTTCGGAATATGCTGGTTACATTTGTTGTATTGCAGTTATTGTACAACAATTTAAAGTTGTTGCTGCAATTGTTGTACTCAAATTTCAAAGTCGCTAACTCTGTCATTGAACTTTCGCTATTTGCTGGTTCCGCTTTGGTGTTAGTGGCTGTAAGATCTGGCTGTAAGATCTGTCGCTTAGCAAAGACGTCGACTGATCTTGGTGCATTGAGTGGTCCATTACTTCGTGGAGCCGTTTGTTCCGTTAACTTTTTGCCTTCTCAGCTGAGCACTTACACATAGGTAAAGGAGTATATAGGTCGAACGGTTAAGTTTTTTTTCTTGTTGATTGCTGGATATCGCTTAGCATTTATTCCCATTAAAGTAAATCATGGGCCATGAAGAAAATTTCAAACCAGCAAGCAGCTCTAAGCGCATGGCAATAATGGTTCAAGCATTAGATCGCCTGAAATCTGTTAATGAGTGCATGAAGACTTCGTTTGAGCAAAAAACAATATCTTTTGAAAAATCACAGCTCGAGTGTCGTCGAGATTTTAGAAGGATATATTGAAAAGGCAATGCGCCTACAAACACAATTAGAGAGTTCTGATCCGAGTGGTGCCACAACAGGGCCGCTTGAGGATTTGTGTGTTGCCACCAAAGCTTTGTTTTTAAATGCTGTTAATTAAAACCGGCCTAAAGTGTGCACTGTCACTGCTAGTAAAAGTCATAATGCCCATTTGCCAAATATGTCTCTTTCGAAATTTAGTGGCAAGCATTCCGCTTATAGGAATTTTTATACCCGTTACTCGTAGAGTAAAAGGGTATACTAGATTCGTTGAAAAGTATGTAACAGGCAGAAGGAAGTTTCCGACCATATAAAGTATATATATTCTTGATCAGGATCAATAGCCGAGTCGATCTGGCCATGTCCGTCTGTCCGTCCGTCTGTCTGTCCGTCTGTCCGTCCGTATGAACGCCGAGATCTCAGGAACTACAAAAGCTAGAAAGTTGAGATTAAGCATACAGACTCCAGGGACATAGACGCAGCGCAAGTTTGTCGATTCATGTTGCCACGCCCACCCTAACGCCCACAAACCGCCTAAAACTGCCACGTCCACACTTTTGAAAAAGGTTTTGATATTTTTTCATTTTTGTATTAGTCTTGTAAATTTCTATCGATTTGCCAAAAAACTTTTTGCCACGCCCACTCTAACGCCCACAAACCGCCCAAAACTTCCACGCCCACACTTTTGAAAAATGTTTTGATATTTTTTCATTTTTGTATTAGACTTGTAAATTTCTATCGATTTGCCAAAAAACTTTTTTCCACGCCCACTCTAACGCCTACAAGCCGCCAAAAACAGTCAGTGTTAAAGACTATCCTTCGCACTTCCACTAGCTGAGTAACGGGTATCAGATAGTCGGGGAACTCGACTATAGCTTTCTCTCTTGTTTTTTTTATAGGAATCATTCATTATCAAAGGTAGAAACCATTTCAATTGTCAGACAGTAAATATTAAAAGGCTTTGATGCTGTTTATGATAATAAATGCTTAATTTTTTTGATACTGTGTCTCAATTGTTCGAATTGCCAAGCATGGCCAAGGCATCTTCAGGAGGTCTGCGATCAATTATTAACAAGCAAAAATTGTGGAAACAGAAACTAGGTTGGGACGAAACGATTCCTGCTTATCTTGATACAGAGTGGATTTAGTTTATAGATACGTGATCTTAGCAGAAAAAAGCGGCCTCGATACGTCTGTAAAGTCAATACAATGAATTGCAAATTCATGGTTTCGCAGACGCTTCGAGTAACTCTTATGAATGTTGCATGTACGTATGTACACGATATGAAGTAGAGACAGTGTTGCTAACAGCAAAATCTAGAGTCGCTCCGTTGGCAACTAAGACTATTTCTGGTCATGAGTTGTGCGCTGCGCATTTGCTAAGCACTGTGTGGATACAAATTGCCCCCGTTCTGTCCAAATTTAAAATAGACAGCGTGCGACTCTCAAGAAACCATTTATTGGTTAAAAAGAGAGCCAGCGTCATTATTTACCTTTGTAGCTAATAGAGTTGTTGAAATTCAAGACTCTAATCATGTTATATGGCGACATGAACCGACTGAGTTATACGCAGCTGATATTGCATCTAAATGTGCATGTATAGATGAGTTTATGAAATCATTATGGTTTAAGGGTCCAAGCTTCTTACACGACTCTGCTGAGAATTGGCCACAACTCCAAAAGTTTGAGCTCTGCTCAGAAGTACAAAGTTTAGAAAACAAAAAATTTGTTTCAGTTCACAAAGTAGTTTATGAACAGGCAAAATGAAATAGAATTTCAGAACTAATTGAATGACGTACTTCCTTCTCTAAGATTATTCGAATAGTAGCGTATGTCATGCGGTTCTGCTACAGAAATTATAGACCCAATTAAATATTGTTGCTTGAATAATCGCACGTTTTGCAGCCAAGTATTCAGTCGCAAAACCCCTTTATGCATGAATTTGACGAATCTTGAATACATTTTAAAGTCATTCGAGTAGGTGGTAGGTTACTGCAGAGTAACATTCCCTACGATGCAAAATTTCCTCTTTCTTTGCCTAGAGACGAAACTTTCGTCAAGATATTTGTACGCAATCTGCACATTAGAAACTATCACGCTGCCCAAAAGTATTAAGACACTTTTGAGGCAGCGAATTTGGCTGATAACGAACGAAAATTGTGCTCAGCAGTTGTTTGCAACCACGGGCATTGTTCCAAATATAAGCCAAAAATTATTAGGCCAAATCATAAGCAAACTTGCTTGCAAACCGTTTGAAAGAAGGTCAGAGATTGCGGTGTTGATTTTTGAGGACCATTTTATGTAAGCTACAGATTGCGCGGTAGACCCCCAGACTTATGTCGCTGTGTTTGCTTGTTTTACGCCAAAGGCTGTTCACCTTGAACTCGTAGTTGACTGCCGGAGAAGATATACAGCGGCATTGCGACCAATTTCGTCGGACCGAGCACTGAAGGATCTGTAAACAGCGTTCGAGAAGCAGAAGGAGGATCTTCAGGACTACGCCGCGGAGAGAGGAGTGGAGTGTGTAACGAACACGATTGTTTATCTACGCCCGATAGTCTTCTCTGTCTAACTAACTTGCCGGCTAGCTTCAGGGCTGGGGTGGGTTGTTTTAACTCTCGAATCGCAGTCGTTACATTATTAATATGTAGACAAAGGTAATGTAATATATGAAAAGCGGACGGGAAGTTATAGGTGCAGATGGAAAGAATGGTAGCTCAGCTAGCAGTGGAAGATTTAGATGGTTGTTTCTTTCGGTCTATACCCGCCCTGGAAATATGTTCAAACTAGTCATAAGTTCCCCATTGTTGCAAACCGTTCCCACCTCTGGCGACCTTCTGTTGATTTACTCAATCATATTATTCTTCATCGTGATAGTCTCCATTTAATTTTTAATCAATGAAAATAATCTAGTAACTTAACAAGACGGTTGGATTTTTATTTTAAATAAATTGTCCTTCATTTAAATTCAAATTTTTATTGTTGGTTGGGCTGGGGTTGGCTGGCCTGGAATTTTCCAGATTAGCTGAAAGAGAAAACACTCGAAAGGGCGAACACTTGGCTTTTAATAACTATTGCGCGGGCGCGACCGGTCGGTGTTTATTCAGCGAATACAAAAGATAGACTAATGCTTATTCTAATTAGCGAAGCTCTCCCGAGCGCAGCGGAGACTCCAATTTGAGCTGCCACGGGAAGAGCAGAATTGGAGATTCTGTGGTGAAGAACGAGAGAGAGAGAGAGAGAGCGGAGAGCGGGTGACAGTCCTCGCCCCGTAACCTGGACATTCCGCCCCCCTTGGAATCACTGGGGTTGCAACATATCCGTCCCACGGCACGCTGCAGGCACCGAACACGACCCACCCAAAAACTGTTTTCTGCGACCGGCATTCCCTCGTCGAAGGTCAGGAATCCGGATTGGATGACCTTTGGATAAACATCTGCTCACAAGATCATGGAGACGGTAGCGGGCCGATGGAACTGGTCATCAGCCAGCATGATGTCCCGGAACTTGGACACCACTGTGTCGCTCAATGCCCGGACAGGTGTGCGGACTCGCACACTGGGCACGACCTCCACCTTCGTTCCCGCGTCGACCCTGGAGCGAATCGTCTTCGTGCAGACTTTCTCGTCGCCATCACTGGTCATCGGCAGCTTAAAGGCTGACGCCAACGAAGCGTCGATGCAGCTCAAGGGGGTGCACGGATCCAGCACTCATCGAAGGTCTCGAAGGTCTGCGTCCCGGTCTCCAACTTGACCAACACTGTCGGAAGGATGTTCACGCTGTGGCGTTGCAGTAGCGACGAGAGCGATGGGCCTGGCGTGGTCGATTCCGGGCGTTGTGTTGGTGAGCTCCCACGCGGAGTTGGCGGATTTTGCCTGCGGGAACGCTGGGACGAGGCCGAAGCTGCTGCCGGGTTGGCACCGGTTGGAGACGAGAGCGCGCTCGCGACCGCGACGACGAGCTAACCTGCTCGTGCATGCGTGTGGTGGGATCGGTCGCACTTCCTTCAACGATCACCGCTTCGGCAGTCTCCTTTGTTGATGAGGACTGCTCGTAGACGCTTTTCAGCGCTGAGCTTTAGGAACCTCGCGCACTTCCGAAGAAGATGGATACCGCGGCAGACTCGGCAACGGTAGGATTGAATACCTCGGGTACGTCTGCTCTCCAAGACACGAGCACTGCGTGCGTTTTGTTGACGAGGGCCCATGCTGCGGTTAGTTGAATGTCGAAAGGAGATCGTAAACGAAATGAAAAATAATGGATGATTAGTGCTAGTGAACTACAATTAAGGACGAGAGGAGCGCCTATTATTGTGGAGATTCGGAAGACTCCGTCGGCACCACTTTTGCCACTAGACGTTTAACAACTCCACGTGCAGTACGGATATTTACTACACGGACGTTGCCGTCGGCTCCTGGAAAGACAGACTCAATTCTGCCGAGCCGCCACTCATTAGAGGGTAAATGGTCGTCCTTGATGACGACCATGTCATCGATGCGAAGATTTTTGGTCGGGGCCTGCCATTTAGTGTGCCTTTGGAGTTCTTTGAGGTACTATTCTTTCCATCGCACACGGAACTGCTAATGGAGAGCCTTCAAATGCTGCCTTTAGGAGAGAGCGGCCTGGAGTTAAGGCACGCTTCTATTTTTGCCAAGAGCGTGGAGAGCTCTTCGAACGTGTACTTTCGCGTGGCAGTGCATTTAGTGTCTTAAAACTTTTTCGCGTGCTTCCCAAAAGCCTCCCATATGGGGTGCCCCCGGAGGAATTATTCGCCATTGCATCTCTTGATGACTATAGGCATTCGTCACCGACTCTTTTACGGCCTGACGGAAATCGCGGGAAAGCAGGGTGGCAGCGCCAACAAAGGTTTTGCCATTGTCTGACTGGACTTGACGTGGACACCCTCTTCTGGATACAAAACGAGCGAAAGCGGCAAGAAACTATTCGGTCGTTAAGTCAGATGTAGGCTCTTAATGGATGGCCTTGGTGGAGAAACAAACAAAAACTAACACATACCCCTTTGTGATAAGACATGCTCTTCACGTATAGTTCTTTATATCGAACGGACCGGCGTAATCCATGCCAGTATACGTGAATGGTCGGGAGAACGATGCTCTTTTCTTTGGGCAGGACACCCATCAGTTGGCTTTGCAACCGCTTTTTGTGGATCAAACATACCTTGCACGAATTTACTACTGCTTTCATCAGGTTCTTAATTCTCGGAATCCAGTATTTCGACCGGATGAGGCGCACCATTAACTGGTTACCACCATGACGAGTTATGCGATGTGTGAAATTCGCAAGGAGGCGAGAAAGCAGGCAGTTATACGGAAGAATCACTGGATGAATATAAGCGAGGACCCGTAGTGCTTTCTCAAGCTTGGAAAAACGTTCCAACAACTCTTCAGAAGGAGCTTTTGCGAGATGGACTTTCAGAGCACGCTTCTCCAGAGCGGTCACCGGAGCGTTGTCGACCTGAGTTGGCCATTGGTTGCGTGGATTTTGCAACCAAGTCGGTCCGTGCCACCATAACTGGCTATCGGCAAGATCTTGGAGGGAAACTCCTCTACTTGCCAGGTCTGCTGGATTATGCTCAGATTGAACATGAGACCAATTTTCTGTTTTTGTGGCCTGGGCGATCTTCGTCACCCTATTGGCTACAAATGTGGTCCACTGGCACGCTGGCTTGCTTAACCATGCAAGCACTATTGTGGAGTCCGTCCAGCAGTAAGGTTCGGAATTGATCGTAGGCATCTGTGGAATGATGGCTGCAGCCATTTCAGAAAGCAATAACGCTCCGCGCAGCTCCAGTCTTGGGAGCGAAACCGTTTTGACTGGTGCTACCCTGGTCTTCGCGGTTAGGAGTTGCACCATAATGGTGCTGCCCACTTCTATGCGGACATATATTGCCGCCCCATAAACCTTTTGCGATGCATCGCAAAGCCATGATGCTCGACCTTGAAATCTGGATGAAACGAGAGCCAGCGTGGAATGCGTATCTGCTTTAAAACCGAATAACTTTGGAGAAAATTAGGCCATCGCTAAAAAAGCTCATTTGAATAGTCTTCGTCCCACCCAAGCTCCTGTAGCCAAATCTCCTGCATGAAAATTTTAGCTCGAACGCTAACCAGCCTGCAGGGTCGAACAATTCGGCAATTTGGGAAAGGACTTGTCGTTTTGTGAAGGACGTTTCAATAGCCAACTCTGGCGGAACGAAGAAGAGCTCGTCGGAAGTTACCTTCCAGCGAATACCGAGGGTTTTGGCAGTGCTTTCTGCATCGATCTCGAGAAAATCAGTATATAAGAGATGGTTGCTCTGAATGGCCGCTAAAACTTCCTTTTGGTTGGAGGTCCATTTCCTCAATGGAAATCCGGCGGAATTCAAAGCGTCTTAGAGCTCTTGCACCATGAGCTGAGCTTCTTCCGTGGAGTCCGCTCCGGCTAGAACATCATCCACATACATGAAATTTTGAATGATATTGCTAGCTTTTGGATGGCTGAGTTCTACGTCAGCTGCTAGCTGCTGCAGTACTCAAATGGCCAGGAAAGGCGCGCAATTGACTCCAAAGGTTACTGTTTTCAATTCGAAATCTCTGATTTCCCCTCTATTGTTTCGGAAAAGTATTCGTTGGAATGGAGTGTGCTTCGGATCTACCCAGAT
This sequence comes from Drosophila teissieri, assembly GCF_016746235.2. NCBI lineage: Eukaryota > Metazoa > Arthropoda > Insecta > Diptera > Drosophilidae > Drosophila > Drosophila teissieri. The sequence goes on from NC_053032.1 coordinate 1,075,496, forward strand.
CTGCCGATACATTTTTTCGATATCGGCGCTAAACACGTATCGGAAATAGCTCCACTTCAGAATTTGAATGGTTAAGTCGGACTGTAAGACAGGGCCCGCATGAAGGATATCATTTAAACTTGTACCATTCGATGAAGGGCTGGAGGCATTGAATAGTACACGGAGTGTAGTAGTTACGCTGGTGTGGCTGATAATAGGCGTTGCAATCATGGGTAGGAAGGACTTGTCGCATGTGCTCAAGGGGGTGCACGGATCGATGAGTGCTGCGGTCTCGAAGGTCTGCGTCCCAGTCTCCAACTTGACCAACGCTGTCGGAAGGATGTTCACGCTGTGGCGTTGCAGTAGCGACGACAGCGATGGGCCTGGCGTGGTCGATTCCGGGCGTTGTGGCGGTGAGCTCCCACGCGGAGTTGGCGGATTTTGCCTGCGGGAACGCTGGGACGAGGCCGAAGCTGCTTGCCGGGTTGGCACCGGTTGGAGACGAGAGCGCGCTCGCGACCGCGACGACGAGCTAACCTGCTCGTGCATGCGTGTGGTGGGATCGGTCGCACTTCCTTCAACGATCACCGCTTCGGCAGTCTCCTTTGTTGATGAGGACTGCTCGTAGACGCTTTTCAGCGCTGAGCTTTAGGAACCTCGCGCACTTCCGAAGAAGATGGATACCGCGGCAGACTCGGCAACGGTAGGATTGAATACCTCGGGTACGTCTGCTCTCCAAGACACGAGCACTGCGTGCGTTTTGTTGACGAGGGCCCATGCTGCGGTTAGTTGAATGTCGAAAGGAGATCGTAAACGAAATGAAAAATAATGGATGATTAGTGCTAGTGAACTACAATTAAGGACGAGAGGAGCGCCTATTATTGTGGAGATTCGGAAGACTCCGTCGGCACCACTTTTGCCACTAGACGTTTAACAACTCCACGTGCAGTACGGATATTTACTACACGGACGTTGCCGTCGGCTCCTGGAAAGACAGACTCAATTCTGCCGAGCCGCCACTCATTAGAGGGTAAATGGTCGTCCTTGATGACGACCATGTCATCGATGCGAAGATTTTTGGTCGGGGCCTGCCATTTAGTGTGCCTTTGGAGTTCTTTGAGGTACTATTCTTTCCATCGCACACGGAACTGCTAATGGAGAGCCTTCAAATGCTGCCTTTAGGAGAGAGCGGCCTGGAGTTAAGGCACGCTTCTATTTTTGCCAAGAGCGTGGAGAGCTCTTCGAACGTGTACTTTCGCGTGGCAGTGCATTTAGTGTCTTAAAACTTTTTCGCGTGCTTCCCAAAAGCCTCCCATATGGGGTGCCCCCGGAGGAATTATTCGCCATTGCATCTCTTGATGACTATAGGCATTCGTCACCGACTCTTTTACGGCCTGACGGAAATCGCGGGAAAGCAGGGTGGCAGCGCCAACAAAGGTTTTGCCATTGTCTGACTGGACTTGACGTGGACACCCTCTTCTGGATACAAAACGAGCGAAAGCGGCAAGAAACTATTCGGTCGTTAAGTCAGATGTAGGCTCTTAATGGATGGCCTTGGTGGAGAAACAAACAAAAACTAACACATACCCCTTTGTGATAAGACATGCTCTTCACGTATAGTTCTTTATATCGAACGGACCGGCGTAATCCATGCCAGTATACGTGAATGGTCGGGAGAACGATGCTCTTTTCTTTGGGCAGGACACCCATCAGTTGGCTTTGCAACCGCTTTTTGTGGATCAAACATACCTTGCACGAATTTACTACTGCTTTCATCAGGTTCTTAATTCTCGGAATCCAGTATTTCGACCGGATGAGGCGCACCATTAACTGGTTACCACCATGACGAGTTATGCGATGTGTGAAATTCGCAAGGAGGCGAGAAAGCAGGCAGTTATACGGAAGAATCACTGGATGAATATAAGCGAGGACCCGTAGTGCTTTCTCAAGCTTGGAAAAACGTTCCAACAACTCTTCAGAAGGAGCTTTTGCGAGATGGACTTTCAGAGCACGCTTCTCCAGAGCGGTCACCGGAGCGTTGTCGACCTGAGTTGGCCATTGGTTGCGTGGATTTTGCAACCAAGTCGGTCCGTGCCACCATAACTGGCTATCGGCAAGATCTTGGAGGGAAACTCCTCTACTTGCCAGGTCTGCTGGATTATGCTCAGATTGAACATGAGACCAATTTTCTGTTTTTGTGGCCTGGGCGATCTTCGTCACCCTATTGGCTACAAATGTGGTCCACTGGCACGCTGGCTTGCTTAACCATGCAAGCACTATTGTGGAGTCCGTCCAGCAGTAAGGTTCGGAATTGATCGTAGGCATCTGTGGAATGATGGCTGCAGCCATTTCAGAAAGCAATAACGCTCCGCGCAGCTCCAGTCTTGGGAGCGAAACCGTTTTGACTAGTGCTACCCTGGTCTTCGCGGTTAGGAGTTGCACCATAATGGTGCTGCCCACTTCTATGCGGACATATATTGCCGCCCCATAAACCTTTTGCGATGCATCGCAAAGCCATGATGCTCGACCTTGAAATCTGGATGAAACGAGAGCCAGCGTGGAATGCGTATCTGCTTTAAAACCGAATAACTTTGGAGAAAATTAGGCCATCGCTAAAAAAGCTCATTTGAATAGTCTTCGTCCCACCCAAGCTCCTGTAGCCAAATCTCCTGCATGAAAATTTTAGCTCGAACGCTAACCAGCCTGCAGGGTCGAACAATTCGGCAATTTGGGAAAGGACTTGTCGTTTTGTGAAGGACGTTTCAATAGCCAACTCTGGCGGAACGAAGAAGAGCTCGTCGGAAGTTACCTTCCAGCGAATACCGAGGGTTTTGGCAGTGCTTTCTGCATCGATCTCGAGAAAATCAGTATATAAGAGATGGTTGCTCTGAATGGCCGCTAAAACTTCCTTTTGGTTGGAGGTCCATTTCCTCAATGGAAATCCGGCGGAATTCAAAGCGTCTTAGAGCTCTTGCACCATGAGCTGAGCTTCTTCCGTGGAGTCCGCTCCGGCTAGAACATCATCCACATACATGAAATTTTGAATGATATTGCTAGCTTTTGGATGGCTGAGTTCTACGTCAGCTGCTAGCTGCTGCAGTACTCAAATGGCCAGGAAAGGCGCGCAATTGACTCCAAAGGTTACTGTTTTCAATTCGAAATCTCTGATTTCCCCTCTATTGTTTCGGAAAAGTATTCGTTGGAATGGAGTGTGCTTCGGATCTACCCAGATCTGCCGATACATTTTTTCGATATCGGCGCTAAACACGTATCGGAAATAGCTCCACTTCAGAATTTGAATGGTTAAGTCGGACTGTAAGACAGGGCCCGCATGAAGGATATCATTTAAACTTGTACCATTCGATGAAGGGCTGGAGGCATTGAATAGTACACGGAGTGTAGTAGTTACGCTGGTGTGGCTGATAATAGGCGTTGCAATCATGGGTAGGAAGGACTTGTCGCATGTGCTCAAGGGGGTGCACGGATCGATGAGTGCTGCGGTCTCGAAGGTCTGCGTCCCAGTCTCCAACTTGACCAACGCTGTCGGAAGGATGTTCACGCTGTGGCGTTGCAGTAGCGACGACAGCGATGGGCCTGGCGTGGTCGATTCCGGGCGTTGTGGCGGTGAGCTCCCACGCGGAGTTGGCGGATTTTGCCTGCGGGAACGCTGGGACGAGGCCGAAGCTGCTTGCCGGGTTGGCACCGGTTGGAGACGAGAGCGCGCTCGCGACCGCGACGACGAGCTAACCTGCTCGTGCATGTGGAGCAGCGTGTGGTGGGATCGGTCGCACTTCCTTCAACGATCACCGCTTCGGCAGTCTCCTTTGTTGATGAGGACTGCTCGTAGACGCTTTTCAGCGCTGAGCTTTAGGAACCTCGCGCACTTCCGAAGAAGATGGATACCGCGGCAGACTCGGCAACGGTAGGATTGAATACCTCGGGTACGTCTGCTCTCCAAGACACGAGCACTGCGTGCGTTTTGCTGACGAGGGGCCATGCTGCGGTTAGTTGAATGTCGAAAGGAGATCGTAAACGAAATGAAAAATAATGAATGATTAGTGCTAGTGAACTACAATTAAGGACGAGAGGAGCGCCTATTATTGTGGAGATTCGGAAGACTCCGTCGGCACCACTTTTGTCACTAGACGTTTAACAACTCCACGTGCAGTACGGATATTTACTACACGGACGTTGCCGTCGGCTCCTGGAAAGACAGACTCAATTCTGCCGAGCCGCCACTCATTAGAGGGTAAGTGGTCGTCCTTGATGACGACCATGTCATCGATGCGAAGATTTTTGGTCGGGGCCAAATGGAGTTAATGCGCTTATGGAGTTCTTTGAGGTACTATTCTTTCCATCGCACACGGAACTGCTAATGGAGAGCCTTCAAATGCTGCCACCGATTTAGAATGGATTTCGTTTCTCCCTTTAGGAGAGAGCGGCCTGGAGTTAAGGCACGCTTCTATTTTTGCCAAGAGCGTGGAGAGCTCTTCGAACGTGTACTTTCGCGTGGCAGTGCATTTGTAAAATAGAGCGGCCTGGAGTTAAGGCACGCTTCTATTTTTGCCAAGAGCGTGGAGAGCTCTTCGAACGTGTACTTTCGCGTGGCAGTGCATTTGTAAAATAGTGTCTTAAAACTTTTTCGCCTGCTTCCCAAAAGCCTCCCATATGGGGTGCCCCCGGAGGAATAAATCGCCATTGATGAATCGCCTCTTGATGACTATAGTCATTCGTCACCGACTCTTTAACGGCCTAACGGAAATCGCGGGAAAGCAGGGTGGCAGCGCCAACAAAGGTTTTGCCATTGTTTGACTGCACTTGACGTGGACACCCTCTTCTGGATACAAAACGAGCGAAAGCGGCAAGAAACTATTCGGTCGTTATGTCAAATGTAGGCTCTAAATGGATGGCCTTGGTGGAGAAACAAACAAAAACTAACACATACCCCTTTGTGATAAGACATGCTCTTCCCGTATAGTTCTTTATATCGAGCGGACCGGCGTAATCCATGCCAGTATACGTGAATGGTCGGAAGAACGATGCTCTTTCTTTGGGCAGGACACCCATCAGTTGGCTTTGCAACCGCTTTTTGTGGATCAAACATACCTTGCACGAATTTACTACTGCTTTCATCAGGTTCTTAATTCTCGGAATCCAGTATTTCGACCGGATGAGGCGCACCATTAACTGGTTACCACCATGGAGAGTTATGCGATGTGTGAAATTCGCAAGGAGGCAAAAAAAGCAGGCAGTTATACGGAAGAATCACTGGATGCCGTTCATTGAATTGAAGGCTTTCGGAAGCCGCCACACGGCCGCACGCCCTGATCAGTCCTCGCGGATCTAGAAAAGGGTTCATGCTTAGGATGGAACTGGTACTTGGCACTGGACGCTTTTCACTTAGGCAGTGATATTCCACAGGAAATTCTCTGCGCTGAGTGTTCGAAATTAGGAACTGCTCGGCGGCGGCGATTTCAGTGGCCAGCAAATGCACATCAAATGGAGATGTCTGCTTCCTGCACCGCTGTATGAAGCGATGAACATAAGCGAGGAACCGTAGTGCTTTCTCAAGCTTGGAAAAACGTTCCAACAACTCTTCAGAAGGAGCTTTTGCGATATGGACTTTCAGAGCACGCTTCTCCAGATCGGTCACCGGAGCGTTGTCGACCTGAGTTGGCCATTGGTTGCGTGGATTTTGCAACCAAGTCGGTCCGTGCCACCATAACTGGCTATCGGCAAGATCTTGGAGGGAAACTCCTCTACTTGCCAGGTCTGCTGGATTATGCAGATTGAACATGAGACCAATTTTCTGTTTTTGTGGCCTGGGCGATCTTCGTCACCCTATTGGCTACAAATGTGGTCCACTGGCACGCTGGCTTGCTTAACCATGCAAGCACTATTGTGAAGTCCGTCCAGCAGTAAAGTTCGGAATTGATCGTAGGCATTTGTGGAATGATGGCTGCAGCCATTTCAGAAAGCAATAACGCTCCGCGCAGCTCCAGTCTTGGGAGCGAAACCGTTTTGACTGGTGCTACTCTGGTCTTCGCGGTTAGGAGTTGCACCATAATGGTGCTGCCCACTTCTACGCGGACATATATTGCCGACCCATAAGCCTTTTGCGATGCATCGCAAAGCCATGATGCTCGACCTTGAAATCTGGATGAAACGAGAGCCAGCGTGGAATGCGTATCAGCTCTAAAACCGAATAACTTTGGAGAAAATTAGGCCATAGCTGAAAAAGCTCATTTGAATAGTCTTCTTCTTACCCAAGCCAAATCTCCTGCAGCTCGAACGCTAACCAGCCTGCAGGGTCGAACAATTCGGCAATTTGGGAAAGGACTTGTCGTTTTGTAAAGGACGTTTCAATAGCCAACTCTGGCGGAACGAAGTAGAGCACGTCGGAAGTTGCCTTCCAGCGAATACCGAGGGTTTTGGCAGTGCTTTCTGCATCGATCTCGAGAAAATCAGTATATAAGAGATGGTTGCTCTGAATGGCCGCTAAAACTTCCTTTTGGTTGGAGGTCCATTTCCTCAATGGAAATCCGGCGGAATTCAAAGCGTCTTAGAGCTCTTGCACCATGAACTGAGCTTCTTCCGTGGAGTCCGCTCCGGCTAGAACATCATCCACATACATGAAATTTCGAATGATATTGCTAGCTTTTGAATGGCTGAGTTCTACGTCAGCTGCTAGCTGCTGCAGTACTCAAATGGCCAGGAAAGGCGCGCAATTGACTCCAAAGTTTACTGTTTTCAATTCGAAATCTCTGATTTCCCCTCTATTGTTTCGGAAAAGTATTCGTTGAAATGGAGTGTGCTTCGGATCTACCCAGATCTGCCGATACATTTTTTCGATATCGGCGCTAAACACGTATCGGAAATAGCGCCACTTCAGAATTTGAATGGTTAAGTCGGACTGTAAGACAGGGCCCGCATGAAGGATATCATTTAAACTTGTACCATTCGATGAAGGGCTGGAGGCATTGAATAGTACACGGAGTGTAGTAGTTACGCTCTCCGGTTTTAAGACGGCGTGATGTGGCAGATAATAGGCGTTGCAATCATGGGTAGGAAGAACTTGTCGCATGTTCTTTAAGTCGAGATATTTCCGGATCACCGAATCGTATTTCGCTTTTAAGGCCTCATCTCTTTTTAGACGCTGCTCATTTCTTAAAAACTGAGCCAACGCGAAAGACCTGGAATGCCCTAGCCCGGAACCGATATGTTCTGGGTCGCGAAAAGGCAGAGTAACGACATATTTTCTGCACTCGGCTCTCGTGGTCGTTTGAAGGAAATTCTTCTCGCACATTGAATCGGATTCTTTTACCAACTTTATTGGTTCATTCTCCACCTCCCAAAATTTTTTAAGTAGTTTGTCAAGTGAATTATCGTACGCGTGGAAGATCTGCGTCGAAAAGAAGGAAATTCTGCTTTGTGCTGAGGCTGACACTGGCCCAGTTAATACCCAGCCGAAAATGGTCTCTTGCCCCAAGAGAGAGCCACAGATGTTGGTTTTTGCTCCACTCAGAAGCACCGAAGGCAGAATGTCGGCTCCGATAAGGACATCTATTTGTGCACTCTCATAGAATTTTGGACCCGCCAGTGGAAAATCGGGAAGATCCCGAAGGAAATTTTGCGGAATTGGGTAGGATGGAAGATTTCCGGCTAGTTGAGGGAGGACATAGGTCGTCGTCTCCAACTTCAACGCGGGCCTGCAGAGCTTCTTGGACTGAGCTGCTACTGTTTGGTTTAAGCCTGAGACTTGGGCTTGAACCACCTGGAATGGCAATCTAATAAGATTGAACAGTCGCTCGGTTATAAATGTGGCCTCCGATCCGGAGTCGATCAGGGCGTGCCTTAAAGTTAGTGCCCAAATGGGAAATATTGATCACGGCAGTGCCAAGAAGGATAGCTCTTGAGCCCGTGGCGAAATAATTTTGAACACCGGCTTGCTCATTAGGAACGAAATTGGCTTGATTAGCAGAAATTGGCCTTTCAGGATTTGAAGGACTTGAATTGCTGGAAAAGGGGTTGTTTCGGTGCAACAACGTGTGATGCCGGCCACGGCAAGTAAAACAATGGTGCGTGCTTTTGCACTCACGAAGCTGATGTCCCTTTGCAAAGCAGTTTAAGCATAACTGCTTCCGTTTAATGTAGGCTGACCGGCCGTCAACCGACATTTGGAGAAAACGCGGACATACACGGACAGGATGGGTTTCCTTGTTGCACAAGTCGCAACTTTTCGATTTTGGAGCCACTTTCGTCTTATAGGAATTTAGTTTTCTAGAGGGCCCACTTGAATTCATCTTTGGAGTGCGACTGACTTGGTACGGACGGTCTCACATCATCAATGTCTGACAGGGTTCGATGACGTTCTGTGAGGAAGGTGTTCAGCTCTACCCATGTCGGGATGTCGGCTTTCTTATGGAGCGACTGCTCCCATAAGGAGAGAGTTATCTTCGGGAGCTTGGATGAACACAGATATACCAGCAGGCAGTCCCAGTTCTCAGTGTTGATGCCTGACATTTCTAAGGCAGTCAAGCAACCCTGGACAGTACTTTGCAGTACCTTCAAGGCCGCCCCAGATTCCTTTGGTATCGACTGCACATAAAACAGGATTTTCAATTGACTGTTTACCAACAATCGTTTATTTTCGAAACGCTATTTTAGGTTCTCCCACGCAGAGCGGAAACCCTCGTTGGTGAGAGCCGAAATCGAAACGATGGCATGCGCGTCGCCACTTGTTTTGGCATTTAAGTGGAATAACTTTTCAACCGGAGTCAGCCGTGGATTATTAGCAATAACTGTATTGAGCCCTGTTGCCTGCTGCCGCTTCGCCTGCTGACACATGGTATTCTTAGCAGATGTCGAATTCCTTTTCAACCTTGTCCCATAGGATTCGGACTTGGTCGCGACGGACGCTAAGCATCGTGACGGTTGGAGCTGCAGATTCCGGAGTGTTGATCTGAGCCTCAAATTCGCTTAAGCGGTCAGAAACCGAAATGAATTTGGCTAGCGTTAGATCGGAAGCAGCCATATTTTTAGCTGTGCGCTGTACTGTGGCTTTGGATGGAGTATCACAGTCGTCGGAAATCTGCGCAGGCGTTTTCACCGAAATGCTTGGAATTCTTGGACTCTTTGGCCCTTGTGGTGAAAAAATAGACCTGGGTTTGTCAGCGGACAATTTCTTCTTATCATCCCCGATGGGCATAATCGAAGAAATGCGAAATGGAAAGGAAGCGGTTTTGGAGCACGGTCACACTTTTGAAAAAGTTGACAGATTATCGTTGGACTGCACTTAATAAGTTCAAGATTGCTGCCGTGAACGGTAGAAAGCAGCGGAAAAAGACCGTATAGGATATAACGGGTGTGAAAGTGGTGTAAACTTTACTAAGTGGGAACGCCGTAGTTTGAACTAATTGGACAGCTGACTCGGAGTGAACAGCGAATTGTATAAATGACCGGTGATTTATGGTAATCAGGTCCACCTGATTTACGTTTCATCGATTTCAAGCTTCAAAGCGAACGGTCGTGTTTTTTTTTCTGCGCTCCGAATTTATTTTTGTTTTGCTAAATCCAGCGGTGGAATTTAACAAATTATTTAATAATTCAATTTCATAATCCGTACTAGTTAAAGTGCCGTTCGTTTCGCGAGTGAATCTTTTGTGATATGTGCATTATTTTAATAAATTAATCCAATCTGTTCTCTTTCTGTCTTTGCGTTTTGTTTACTCTCTTTTTCGTGCGTTGTCCGTAGTGCTGTTTGGTGTTGTTTTTGTACTTAACTGCACGGTGCACCCGCTCTCTCGCTCTCCCACACAAAATCTTAAAGTGCACACTGCGCTCTTGCGGTACATTTTCAGATTTTGTCTTTTGGTACAGTGGTCAAAACCCAATTAAACATGGAAACCAATGTTGTCTGCTTCCATAACAAATGCCGTCAGGTAATAAAGCCTGATCAGTCAAAAATGACCTGTTGGCTATGTGATAGAATGGTGCACACTAAGTGCGCTGGTTTTAACGGCCGAACAAGTGATGACCTAGCTAAAGGCCCTAATCTAAAATACTGTTGTGATACTTGCCTAGGAGTTGCGAATGAAATGCAACTCTTTATGCGCCAAACTAAAGGTGGCTTGAAAGGACTGATCAGCAGTTTTGGCGTGGCTAGAGATAGTTTTCGTCGAGCTGATGATCTTCTTTCTGCGCTTGATTCACAATTTAATAGCCTCAAACTATTAGAAGAATCTCCAAAGCGCAAGAAAGCCGCTGGTGGTAGGCTGCCTAAGGGGAATGCCCCGCAACCTTTGGCGAGTGATCAACAGGACTCCACAGCTGATCAGTTGACGATCGCAGCAAACCCTCAAATGTTGCTTAGATCGGCAGCTAAAAAAGATTCGGTGCAATCCGATCAATCGGTTGTGGAGGGAGTCCAGCCTGGGATTGCTACAGATTCCGCTATGTCCGCACTGGTTTCTCAACCGGTGATTCCACCCGTCCCGAATTGTTTACCACCACAAAGGAATATTGAGTCCGGACTACCGGCACAAGTTGGCATTACAGAAATACAACCTGCAGTGCCAAAGCCCCTCTCGGTGGTTCCACTAAAGAAACAAATTTTTGTTTCTCGGCTTTCCCCTGATCAAACATCATCTGATGTACTGTCTTATATACAAGACAAAACAAAAGCCGACAACATAAAAGTGGAAAAATTTAACTTTTCTTATGCTAGGGACATCTCATCTTTCAAGATAACTGTCCCAAATGAGCTATTCTCAACCATATGTTCTGGTGATTTTTGGCCGGAAAGTATGATTGTGAAAGAGTTCGAAGCTAAGATTAAAAATAGGATAAAAAGGCCCGTGGGAATTAAACTTCCCACAAGTGGCCAGATCACTGCCCCATCCTCCTCTACTACTTCTACTTCTTTATCTTCAAAAAACTAAAATCTAGTCTCACTATCTGTTATCAAAATGTAAGAGGCTTGTGTAGTAAGCTAACTAATTTGTATTCTAATAGTCTTTCCTTTGCATCCCATGTTATTGTGTTTACAGAGACTTGGTTAAAACCGGAGATACTTAACTCCGAAGTTCTCCCAGGTATGTACACAGTATACAGGCATGATCGTCCCTCCAGGCGGGGAGGTGGAGTCCTAATTGCTGTTGGGTCTACCCTCACGTCAGAGGAGGTACTTTTTGACGAGTTCCGTAACATAGAATTTTTATGCGTAAAGCTGTCATTTTCTGATAGCTATGTTTATATAACGTGCTCGTACATTCCGCCGTCTTCTGAATTTCCTGAATATATTAACCATTTGTCCGCTATCCAATCCGTTGCAAACAGACTGTCCGATAGGGACCAACTAGTTGTCCTAGGTGACTTTAATATACCAGGCACTAAGTGGTCCACAGAGGAACAGTCAAATATTCTCCTGCCTATAGCACAGCATGACTTTATTGACGGCTTGCTTGACATATCGTTGTCGCAAGTTAATTATATTCGAAATTCTCTTGGTCGTTTATTGGATCTATGTTTTGTTTCAAGTCCTGAAAGTGTGTCTCTGACTAGAGTAGCACCTCTTAGTCAACCAGAAGATCCATACCATCCAACTTTCGAGGTGACAATTGACTCAGGTACCGTAATAAAAGAGAGGCCAGAAAAGTCAACCAAACGAATTCGTTGTTTTCGTAAGGCAAACTTTCAGAGGTTAAATCTTTTTATATCTGGCTTTAATTGGTCCGATCTATATTCTTGCAACATAATGGCCGATGCCATAGATATTTTTTATGCAGCAATTAAATCATTTTTCAACTCTTGTGTTCCGATGTACTATCCGTCTACTTCTAACAAACCTCCTTGGTTTAATAAAGAGTTGACACACCTAAGAAATGTTAAGTCCAGACTTTATATAAAATTTAAAAATACCGGTTCTCAATCTATATTTTCTAAATATGTAAGTGCTCGGTTAAATTTTACCGTGCTTAATGCTCAGTGTTATAAGAATTATTTAAACCGTTGTAAGTTCCAGTTCGCACAGGATCCCAAACAGTTTTATAATTTTGTTAACACTAAGCGCAAAACAACTAGTTACCCTTCCTCGCTATTTTTTGAAAATACTTCGGTAACATCGGATCAGGCAATAGCCGATCTATTTGCCAAGTTTTTTCAAACCACATATTCTACGTTACCTCATTCCGAACGACCTTACTCTTACGCGGTATCAAAGTCAAATTTAATATTCTGTCCCACTTTAAACGAAAGCTCACTGCTTTATGATCTTCAGCGAGTTAAGCCTGTCTATTCGCCAGGTCCCGACGGAATTCCTGGCTGTGTGCTTAGATTCTGTGCGGAAGCCTTGTGCAAACCTCTACTAAAACTGTTTAACTTATCTCTAGAATCTACACAGTTCCCCCAAATATGGAAGGAGTCCTTTGTGATCCCTCTCCATAAAAAAGGTAGCAAATCGGATGCAAGCAATTACAGAGGAATCTCCAAATTGTCTGCTATCCCTAAGCTTTTTGAAAACGTTATCACTCCTCATTTGCAGCACCTTTGTAGGTCAATTATTTCACCATGTCAGCATGGTTTCATGAAACGCAGATCGACAACTACTAACCTTCTGGAGCTAACCTCCTTCGTAGTACAGGGTTTCAAAAATAATCTTCAAACAGATGTCATTTATACGGATTTTAGTAAAGCATTCGACTCTGTTAATCATTCACTTTTAATAAAAAAACTTGATTTATTAGGTTTCCCTGTTGATCTCCTAAATTGGATTCTAAGTTATCTGAATGGCAGGACGCAACGGGTCCTCTTTAAAAATTCTCTTTCTTGTATTCTCCGAGTCACATCCGGCGTCCCACAAGGGAGCCACCTAGGTCCGCTCCTTTTTACCTTATTTATTAACGACCTTCCCTTAATAATAAATCATTCACGTGTACTTATGTACGCTGATGATGTAAAATTATGCTTGCAATATAAGGACATTTCTCGCCATTTGGACTTACAATCCGATCTAGATTGCTTTCAAACATGGTGCCGTGATAACGTATTAAACTTAAATGGCTCTAAGTGTAAAGTTATGACCTTTTGTCGTGCCAACTCAATGCACGCAACTTACACTTTAAGTGGGTGCTCTTTGGACAGAATAACACATGTTGATGATCTTGGTGTTCTTCTGGACCCTAAACTTAAATTTTCAGACCATATTTCGTCTATTGTCAATAAGGCCAGGGGTGTGCTTGGTTTTATAAAACGGTGGTCAAAGGAATTTGATGATCCTTACATGACCAAAACCTTATTTATTTCTCTAGTCCGTCCGATCCTCGAGTATGGATCACCTGTTTGGAGTCCACAATATGAAGTTTACTCGGACCGCATTGAATCGGTTCAAAAGAACTTCTTACTTTTTGCCTTACGGCGCCTTAATTGGGATGCAAACCGTAGATTACCTCCTTATTCGAGTAGATTAATGTTAATTAACTTACCCTCCTTAGCTAACCGTAGAACGATGCTTGGAACAGTCTTTATTTTTAACCTTATTCGTGGTGAAGTCGATAGTCCCGACTTGGTTAGTCGGCTAAACTTCACTGTTCCAAGCAGATTTACTAGAAATTACGTACCTTTAATTTTAAATCATTGTAGATCTAACTATGAGTTGCATGATCCCTACAGAGTATTATGTTCTGACTATAATAGATTCTATCCTATTATCTCTAATTCTGACTCTCTGCCGTTTCTAAAGCGATCAATACTAACATACTTAACGAATTCTTAGATATTACTACTAGCATACATATATTTCCTCGTCCTTTACTGTCTTCTATATCGCGTCTATCTTCCCGCGATTCGAGCCGTACGATACACGGCAGCGCCCCTCGGTCGGTTGGGCGGGAGGTGTGGCCGTGGGACTCGCGCGCCAAAAAAAAAAAAAAAAAAAAAAAAAAAAACACTTGGAATGTGGAACACGGTGGTTTATTAGAACGTAGCAAAAAATGTTATTTATTTTGTTTACAACTGGAAACGGAGAAATTTGGAATGGTGGAATTTGAATCTTTTCTCCGCGTTGTAATTATTTCTAAAAACAAACACAAATTAATATCCAAGCAATACAGGAAAAAAATACTTTTCGGCTTATATATGGCGGTCGTCTATTTATTTTTTTTAAATTTTGGATTACAAAGAAAATTTGTTTTTGGATGAAAAAAAAAATTATTTTGATCTTGTAGTTGTTATGAAAATTTAAAAATAATTAAATAAATATTGAAAAATTTATTTGTTAAAAAAGAAAAACCGCTTTTTATGTATTGCTCGGAAATTGATTTGGAAATTTATTTATCTTGGATTTTATGGATAGTATAAACGCCTTTCCCGCATCGGCACTTGCGAAAAAATTTTATTTGTTGCTTTGGAATTGCCGACGGGAAATTATTTACACTTTGGTATACATATATGAATAAGGAACGTAGATAATAAATAATATATGTATGTTGATGTAGATATGGAATATATGTTGATGTAATATATGGAATATACGCGTAAATGTTTAATTTATATTTTATTTGGAATGGCCAGAGGGTATGTGTTGTTTGTTTTGTTATTGTATTCTTCGATAGCAAATTGAATTAAGTGGACTGCGGAGTTTAAGAATAAATGTGTTGCGAAAATAGTTTGGCTGGCGATGGACACAGTGAAACGAGAACAGAATATTTGCCACTTTTGGCAGAGCTTTTGACTTAGAAATTTTCACTGAACTTGGCACAAATTATTTTCACATTTGGAATTTTGCACTTTTTGGACTGGCTGAATAGTTAAATATATTCGGAAATTTGGACTTAAAAATTTTCACGAATGAGGGTGAAAGGGAACGTAGGAATGAATAAGTACTTTTTATTTAATTGCCTTTTTTCGGAGAAATCCGTTAGATTTGACAATAAATGTTACCGCAAATTGAACGAAATTGGATTTTCGAACCTTTTGCTGCAGACCGGCAATTAAAAAGAATGGAAATTTCGTACTTATCTTGGAATTTGTTCGCTGGTGGAAAAAATTGAAAATCCAGGTTATCCGGCTCGAAGTACCAAAAAATGTTTGGGCTGGGTTTGGCTGGCCTGAAATTTTCCTAATTAGCTGAAAGAGAAAACACTCGAGAGGGCGAACACTTGGCTTTTAACAATTATTGTGCGTGCGCGACCGGGCGGTGTTTTTTCAGCGAATCCGTGCAGCGAAGACTCAAATTTGAGCTGCCATGGGAAGAGCAGAATTGAAGATTCTGTGGTGAAGAGCGAGAGAGAGAGAGAGAGAGCGGAGAGCGGGTGACAGTCCTCGCCCTGTAACCTGGACAATTCTTTAAAATTATCGCTAACTATACTAAAATTATAAAATTATATAAAATTATTATAAAATTATATACACTTATCTCTAATTGGTATTTACTATTTTCACGTCGTTATTTGAATCTACGTGTATCTTTGTCGGACGCGAGTTTCTGGAGGAAACACATACATACGTACTTACAGAAGTAAGTTCATTTTGAGATTATGAAAAAATGCTAACTACAGACTCGAAGTCCAACAAGGTACACACGTTAAGTTTAAAAGCTATTTATAACTTTAAATCGAATGCTCAGAATTTATCCATCTTGAAACGAAACAGAGCTTAGTTCATTTGATCACATGATGATCCGCAAATGGCATGCGGCCAGGGTTTTTACTAGTTGCGCCAGTTGTTCCTCGGTAGATTATGTCGTCTCTGTTCGTCAATTGATTCTCATCAACCTTTCAGGGGTAGCGGCCACTAGGGGTGCTCCGCCCTTGGATGATGGCAGCGCCGAAGTCGCGGCCGCGTGGCCGCCTGAGTCCAGAGGTAACCTTAATTAGAATGCTAATGCCCAAAACTGCACAGAATCCACATACCCAATTCAGTTGAAAATAAGAATAAGATTCTGTCTGAGTCGGTGCTCCAGCTACGGTGTGTTCACGATTTGCATGTGACTTAGATTAGCTCGCGGTTTTTGTTAATTTCGCAAGCACTACGTTCTACGTATTTCTCCTTTCAGATCTGTATACCAAGAGACCGAACTGACGACGACAATAAAGGCGATAAGCTTCTAACAGCAGCAGAGTTGCATTTCGGGTGATCTTGCGTTAGGAAATGTTAATTATTTATCCCAGACAAAAGTGGTAGGGCTGCCAGATTAATTACCTGGAACTCCACTAGTTATCGATGTAAATTATAAATAAACACTTCAGATCTTGACTATTTGAAAATGGTTTAGAAACGCCCTCACATGTGGATCTTTATCAACCCCGAGCACCACACTTTTGAGGGCTGTGGGAGGCAGCAGTCAAAGCCGCGAAGCATGGGCTGGTGAGTGGGTCTGGCAACGCCAACCTCACACACGACGAGCTCAACATACTCCAGGACAACTAGTGCACAAATCAAAAGAGATTCTCTCGCGAAGCGAACGGAGTGGTTATAATTATATTTACAAAATAGAATGATAAGATTTTATTAAAAACTGCCGCTGGTTTTGATAAACGCAACAATAAATTAGCGGCGCGGAAACAAACACGACCGTTCGGTTTGAAGCTAGAAAAAACCATACTATATATATTCTTGATCAGGATCAAAAGCGGAGCCGATCTGGCCATGTTATAATAATTTTTTATGGGTGGTAAAATTGACCTGATGTTGATTAACTGATCCTGGGAGGCTAGCCCAATAGACCAAACGATGCAAATCTTCTACCGGCCAAAGTAAATGAAAAGGGATTTGGCGGTCGGCAAACGGCAAACGGCTTACACTAGGAATGTGGTGTCGAATATGTGTATGTACTTAGCTGTCGAAAACTATTGCTCGAAGATCCGGATGGGTATTTCAGTCTCATTTTCAGCTAGTTCAACCAACACTGCCCCGATATCGAAATTGCTAGCGTCACAGTATTAATAAAACTTATTTTTAAAGTTTTTCTTTGTTAAATCCCTCGCTACTTGAGCTTCTGAAGGCCAAGTAAATTTTGCCTTTTTTGAGATCGGCAAAGTAGGGAATGAATGAATGATACCATCTACAAACACCAAGAAATTTCCATACTTGCTTAAAAGTTTTGGGGTGTAGCCAATTTACAATCTACTGCGAATGGCGTACCCCAAATGACTAATGCTGGTTTCCCCAAACTGGCTTTTGTCCACGTAAAAAGTCCCTTCAGTAACAACATTTCTGCCCGCTATTTTTTCGTCACACAGTGCTCGAAAGAACAAATCTTTGAGACTTCGTCTAGCGAAGTTACAATAACGCATATGCTCGAAAATTTGTTGTTTTTTTCGAAGTATTTAAGGGCAGTGGTCGAAAATGAGAAAGTGCGATGAAAGAAAGCAAAGTCAAGAAAAAAAGCTAAGTATAGACTGCTGAATACCGCACTAAAAATTGGTGGGATCTTTATCATTTTTTTAGTGTTTATATAATTTATGTTGATTTAACATTCAGTGTTTAATTATTATCTAACTACACGGTATCTTTGTTTTCGGAAACACCCTGGCAGACGCCTGTTTCGTTTCGGTTTCGTTTCCTTTCTCCCCATTCCCTTTGCACTTGCATTCGATTGTGGCACGAGTAAAGTGTGTTTTCCAAACATTCATATCTATATAAATCAGGTGAGTAAAGTTAATAAATATTGCGGAACACCTTTTGTGCGCGAATAACATAGAAGGCCTCAACGTGAAAGAGGCTTTAAAAACGTTCCCAACATTTTTCACATTTGATTGGTATGTTTCGGTATTGGTATTTTGCAAATTATGCTGTTATATTATTTATGTAGTAGTAATAGTAATTGTATATATTGTATATGTCGCGGATCGAATATTGTTATCGATAGGCTAGTTAGTATTTTTGAGAAGTCCGAATGTGGAAGGATTTGAAAGCCCATATGTGTCTGGGCACATTGTTTTTCGCCATTGTAAATTGCCGGGGAAATTTAGCTTTTCATTGTCGTGTAAGAGTTGGAGGACACACTGTGGTGAGCTAATAAGTTAAGTTAGTTGCAATAGTGAAACATTGAATTCTTCCAGAATAAAACGTGTTCTACTACCACGGATTAGTCTGCCCTTTCTTTCGGGAACCAATGCGTGGGGTAGCCGTTTAAGGCAACTCCATGTGACGCACGACGACAGCCTTTTATTCGCAGTCCTAGGGCGACTGCAGGGGCAACTTGCGCAGGAATGACGGTTTAGACGGCCAGCTAGAGAGTTGCCGTAGCTGGAGTGACGGTTTAGACGGCCAGCGAGGAGGATTTGTGTGAGCGCAGCCAGCGCTACGTACCGGCAGAGGAGTCGCAGCCAGCGTCAGTGGCGTCGCAGTCAGCGACATAGAGCGTCGAACGCCGATACGAACGGGTCGCAGCCAGCGACAAGGAGACGCAAGAAGCGTCATTTGTGGAGACCGCAGCCAGCGGTCAGAAGGCGCAAGGAGCGCCAAGCATCCGTGGCCGCAGCCAGCGGCACGAGGCGTCAGAGACGCCATTTTGGACGCGCAGAGGCGCCGCCATTTTGGAGCTGGGGAAGATGCAGCATTCTCCCAGGAAGAGTGCCCGGCTGAACGAGGGGAAGCCACCCCTATAACAACAGTGAGTCAGCAGCCAGCCAGTAGTGGAGCAGGAACTCGGACGCGGGTGAACATCACGGCGGCGTCGATTCCTTGCCCGGCCACTACGGTGACTACAGTAGCTTCCCAACCTAGAAGTACTGCTGTCACAGCTGCGAGTTCAGTACCGGAGGTGAACCAGCCCCTCGCGTTGGAACTCATGGAGAGGATCGCAGCGTTGGAGAGGGAGCTGGAGAAGGCTGGAAGAGATCCCTGGAAAGTGTGAGCACCGCCAATTGCGCGCCAATCGCAGTTGGCCCAAGCGCAGTTGGCGCCAACTTGGAGCGTCGGGGCGGCCGCCATTTTGGAGCGGCCAGCCAATACCCACATCTAACGGAGAGGCCTTACATAACGGGGTCGGGTCGGTGCCATACAACGCTGCCGCCATCTTCGAGTGGACCGCCATTGCTAACGACTAGCAACTATTTTGTGGAGCCACTGTGTGCAACAGGCACTGCGCAGCCAGCGCATGGACTCGTGCTACCGGGCGTGAGCATCCACAATGCGGCAACAGCACTTGTCGGATCCTACGCCGCGACGACGCCGAGTGGAATCCAGGGAGCATATGGGCCAAGGAAGCTTCCGGACTCGCCTATATTTGGAGGGCAGCCCGAGGAGTGGCCGATCTTCAGCTGTGCGTTCATGGAGACGACCCGAGCGTACAACTGCACGGACCTGGAGAACAACAAGAGGTTGTTGAAGGCGCTGAAGGATGAAGCGCGCGAGGCAGTGAAGGCGCTATTGATTCATCCAGGGAATGTCAGCGCCGTGATGGAGCAGCTGCGCTTTAGGTTCGGCCGACCGGAGCAGCTTATACGCAGCCAGCTCAATAACGTGCGAGAGGTGCAGCCAATTTCGGAGCACAATTTGGCGAAGATCATTCCCTTCGCAACCCGAGTGAGTAACCTCGCGGCCTTCTTGCAGTCAGCGAAGGCGGAGCAGCACCTGGGGAACCCAACCCTCATGGAGGAGCTTGTGGCCAAGCTGCCAACGAGCAAGCGAGTGGACTGGGCCAGGCATGCTGCAACGATTGCGCCCTTTCCCACTGTAGTCCACTTCAGCGCGTGGCTACAGGAGTACGCAAACGTGGTGTGCACGGTTTTGGACGTCGAGGGAAAGGAGCCGAGGCGTCGACTTCTACATGCAAGCGTCGACCATAATGAATGCGATCAACAGGATGATCGGCATGGAGGTTGTCCCATCTGTGGAGGACAGCATGGAATATTGAACTGCAGAGAATTTATTGGAGCCTCGCCACAGGAAAGGTGGAGCAATGTGAAGAGGCATCGGCTCTGCTTCAATTGCCTGCGAAGCGGGCACACGGCTAGATCCTGCTAAACGCAAGGTGAGTGCCAGATTAATGGATGCCGAAGGGAGCATCACCGTCTGCTACATGGTGCGGACGAGGAGCGAAGGCCGCTGCAGCGAGGTGGCTTCAGACGCCACGAAGGGAACCAGCAGCCAGCAGTTTCCAGACGCAGCCCGGCCAGGAGGCCTTCGCTACGAGGTGGTCACAGGGACCAGGAGAGGAACCGGCAGCCAGCCGTTCCCAGCAACAGCCTGAAGAGAGGAGCTCCGCGTGAAGCGGGAGCGCCCATGCAGAGGAATTTGAGCTGCGTTGACGCCGAAGGAGGCCGTCTACTGTTCCGTATACTGCCGGTTACGCTGTACGGAGCGGGGCGAAAGGTGGATACGTATGCGCTCCTAGATGAGGGTTCCTCCGTCACGATGATCGATGACGAGCTACGAAGGGATCTTGGAGTGCAAGGAGAGCGTCGGCAGCTAAATATCCAATGGTTTGGAGGTAAGGCAACCAGAGAGCCTACCAACGTGGTGAGTCTGAAGATAAGTGGAGTTGGAAAGCCCACTCGCCATGTATTGAAAAACGTTTATGCCGTTTCGAGTTTGAGTTTGCCGATGCAGACATTGAGCCGACGAGATGTCCAGGGCGTGCACAGGGATGCGCGTCTGCCGATGAAGCCTTACAGCAACGTGGTGCCGAAGCTGCTCATCGGCCTGGATCACGGACATCTGGGGTTGCCACTTAGGACGAGGCGGTTCGCTCGAAAGGGACCGTATGCGGCCGCAACCGAGCTGGGCTGGGTTGTGTTTGGGCCTGTAAGTGGGCAACCGACCACGCCGTCACCGAGGTCCTGCCTACTTGCCGTGTCAGTGGATGACGCGATGGAAAAGATGGTGGAGGACTACTTCAACATGGAGAACTTTGGAGTGAAACCCGCGCCGCCGGTCTCAGCCAGCGACGATGTTCGGCCCCAAAGGATACTCGAAGACACCACGGTGAAAGTGGGGCGTCGCTACCAGACGGGATTACTCTGGAAGGACGACCACGTTGTGCTGCCACCGAGCTATGAGATGGCGTACAGGAGGCTGGTCAACATCGAGAAGAAGATGAAGCGCAACAAGCCGTTGGCGCAGGAATACGATCGGATTATAAAGGATTACGTTTCTAAAGGATACGCGAGGAGGCTGCAGCCGGAGGAGGTCGCGGTAAGGAGCGATCGCCTATGGTATTTGCCACATTTTGGTGTCGAAAACTCAAACAAGCCCGGCAAGGTACGGCTTGTGTTTGATGCTGCAGCCAAAGTTGGAGAAACCTCGCTAAACTCGGAGCTGGACAAAGGGCCTCAGCACTATAAGCCTTTGCCAGCTGTGCTCTTTCATTTCAGAGAGGGAGCCGTCGGAGTCTGCGGTGACATCAAGGAGATGTTCCACCAAGTGCTGATCCGACCCGAGGATAGATGTTCCCAACGATTCCTCTGGAGAGATGGCGACGACGAGAGAGACCCGGATGTCTATGAGATGAACGTAATGACGTTTGGAGCAGCCTGTTCGCCGAGCGCTGCGCATTACGTGAAGACTATGAATGCCCTGAAGTATCGGGACTCGGATCCGAGAGCGGTCAAGGCCATCACCGACTACCATTATGTCGATGACTATGTGGACAGTTTCGCTACAGAGAGCGAGGCTATTAGCGTATCTACCCGAGTGAAGGAGATACACAAGGATGCTGGATTCGAATTATGCCAGTTTTTATCCAGCTCACCCATCGTGGAGACGGCTTTAGGACCTGGTCGAGTCAAGAGCGTCGGATGGGGTGAGGCTGAGGAGAAGATCCTCGGAATGCGTTGGCAAGTAGCAACAGATGACTTCAGATTCAACGTGGAGTATCATCGAGTGCCAAGCAGCGTCCTGAGTGGAGATCGAGTCCCTACGAAGAGGGAATATTTGAGCCTGGTGATGTCAACGTTTGATCCCCTGGGATTCCTGTGCTGCCTCATGGTTACAGCGAATCTGCTGCTGCGAGAGATTTGGAGGCAGAAGATCCAGTGGGACGACCCACTACCGGAGGAGTTAAGCAAAGCCTTTGCGATTTGGCGCAAAGAGATGGACGCCGTGGGACAGTTCCGATGTCCGCGCCATTATTTTGGGCGTGGAGCAGTCCGGGCCGTAGAGTTGCACGTCTTCGTGGATGCTAGTCAGGCAGCATTCGCGGCGGTGGCCTATTGGAGGGTCACATATGAGGACGACGACGTGCAGGTGAGCTTCGTGAGTGCGAAGACGAAGTGTGCCCCAATGAGAACGATGACGATCCCACGGCTGGAGCTGCAGGCAGCAGTTCTTGGAACCAGGCTGATGAACACTGTCAAGGAGGAGCACAGTGTGGTCATCACGGACCTGGTGTTATGGACGGACTCTAAGACGGTGCTGAGATGGATCGGCAGCACCCACCGCCGGTATAAGCAGTTTGTTGGCAACCGAGTGGCGGAGATTTTGGAGTCGTCGAAGGTTTCCCAATGGAGATGGGTGCCTACAGCCGACAATGCGGCTGATGATGCGACGCGGTCGCAGAAAGGAGTCGACCTTAGCCAGGAATCAAGGTGGCTAAGAGGACCTGCATTTTTGAGGCAGCCAGCAGCCAGCTGGCCGGGGCCTGAGGAAGGAACTGAGCGTGTTCCAGATGCCTCGATGAAGAAGAGATGCCCAGTGAGTTTGCATTAGTTGCGGCAGACGATTTTGTTATTCCGTTTCAGAGATTCTCGAGCTTCAGTCGCCTGATGAGGACCACAGCCTGGGTCCTACGGTTTGCGCGCTGGTGCCGCAAACAGCGAAACGAGCTCGAGGAATACGGCCTTACTGCAGCAGAATGTAAGGCCGCGGAGAACCTGTTGGTCAGACAGGCACAATTGGAGTCGTTCCCCGACGAGATGAGGTCGGCGGAAACTGGACAGGACGTCGCTAGATCGAGCGACATTCGAGGGTTGGTGCCCTACCTAGACGAGAACGGGATTCTGCGAGCTTACGGCAGAATTGATGCCGCACTGTGCATGCCGTACAGTGCGAGGAGGCCCGTATTACTGTCACACAGGCACAGTCTGACAGAGCTGATTGTGAGAGACTTCCACGCCAGGATGAAGCATCAAAATGTGGATGCTACGATTGCGGAGATCCGGACAAAGTTCTGGGTCACAAAGATGAGGCGTGTGATGCGGAGAGTCATCTCATCGTGCAACGAGTGCAAGTTGCAGCGAGCGCGGCCGATGCCGCCGATAATGGGACCCCATCCGGAGGACAGACTGGATGCGGGTGGATGGCCATTCAAATACACAGGACTGGACTACTTTGGGCCACTGCTGGTGACTGTGTCCCGTCACAAGGAGAAGCGTTGGGTCGCCTTGTTTACGTGTTTGACGACAAGGGCGATTCACCTGGAGCTGGCGCATGACCTGTCGACGGATTCCTGCATAATTGCGATCAGGAACTTCGTCTGCCGTAGAGGGCCAGTATATAGACTGCGCAGCGATAACGGCAAGAACTTTGTGGGAGCTGACAGGGAAGCCAGGCGGTTTGGTGACGTATTCGAGATGGAGAAGCTTCAGAGTGAGTTGTCAAGCAGAAGCATTGAATGGGTTTTTAATTGTCCAGCGAACCCGTCTGAGGGCGGAGTTTGGGAGCGCATGGTGCAGTGCGTCAAGAAAGTACTGCGTCATACCCTGAAGGAAGTTGCGCCGAGGGACCATGTATTGGAGAGTTTCCTGATTGAGGCGGAGAATATTGTAAACTCGCGTCCGCTCACCCACTTGCCTGTGGATGCGGACCAGGAGGCGCCGTTGACGCCAAACGATCTACTCAAGGGAGTAGCCAATCTGCCGGATACGCCTGGATTGGATGCGGAGCTGCCCAAGGAGGGTTCTACGAGGAAGCAGTGGCGGATTGCTCGCCTGCTACGAGACCGTTTCTGGAGGAGGTGGGTCATGGAGTACCTGCCTACGCTTGTGCGCCGCGAGAAGTGGTGCCGCCGAACGGAGCCCATCCACCAGGGTGATATGGTCTTCGTCTGCGATCCTGCCTTGGCCCGACGAGAGTGGCGCAAGGGCATCGTGGAGGAGATCTACAGCGGAGCTGATGGAGTCGTCAGACGCGCTAAGGTGCGCGTGAACGACAACGGCCTATCTAGGACAATGATGCGACCCGTCTCTAAACATGCAGTCTTGGATTTGAGTGAAGCGGTTCTTCACGGGGTCGGGGATGTCGCGGATCGAATATTGTTATCGATAGGCTAGTTAGTATTTTTGAGAAGTCCGAATGTGGAAGGATTTGTAAGCCCATATGTGTCTGGGCACATTGTTTTTCGCCATTGTAAATTGCCGGGAAAATTTAGCTTTTCATTGTCGTGTAAGAGTTGGAGGACACACTGCGGTGAGCTAATAAGTTAAGTTAGTTGCAATAGTGAAACATTGAATTCTTCCAGAATAAAACGTGTTCTACTACCACGGATTAGTCTGCCCTTTCTTTCGGGAACCAATGCGTGGGGTAGCCGTTTAAGGCAACTCCATGTGACGCACGACGACAGTATATAAAATATACAAAAATCGAATTGATTTTTAATCACTTGGAAATATAAAATTTGAGTGGTGCGCGTATGAAAAAAATAAAACAGCAATGAAAAAAATCAACGCCACAAACCAGTAAAATGGACAGGGATGAAAACAACGGCAACGGCGAAGAACAAAGTAGCGAAAACGAGACAGCAAGAGGCAGCGACAACGACGGCGACACGATGACGGGGACGTTTGCACATACATACAACGGAATGCAAGAAACAGAAGGTTCGCGAAAAGTAACGGGATCTTGTGAAATGAATGTCAACAACAAAAATGAGATCGAGCAATGTTCTGAGAGGCAGATGGTGAGCGCCAGCAACAATGAGTCCAACAAATGTTTCGCGATCCCGATGGCTAGCAACAATGATCCTGAGATGCAAATGGCTGGCAACAATGAGCCGGAAACCAAATGATGCGCAACAATGTAACTATGCAAGGCGGCGATGTTCAAAGACTGGAAAATGAGTTGAAAATATTGAAGCTGCAAAATGAGATCGACCAATTAAAAAATCAACAACAACGAAGTGACGACACAGACTCAAGCATTTCTTTAGAAATTTTAAAGGAGATAGGTAAGAAAAATTTCAAGGTCGGTGACGATATGATGCGTGCGCTGATTCACTACAAAGTTAAGGGCGATGCTGAAATATGGCTGTATTCAAGCACAAGCGCTAATATGGAGACAGCGGATAAAATGCTAAGCCACCTGAAGAAAATGTTCGTAATGTCCAAAGAGTCAAAGTTGATCAAAGGTGAGGTGAGAAGTGGCAGCTGGCGGATAATTTAGCTCTGGCAGAAGACGAATTTTTCGAATATGTGATTGACGGCATACTCGATGTCAATCTACGCAATCTGGCTAAGTCGCGTTCGTTCAATACCGGATTGGAGCTTTTGGAGGCATTCCGAAACGTTGAGTTGGGCTACGTTCCTAAGCCCAAGTTACCAGAAGACCGTAGAGCAGGAGATTATCAGAAGCCACGAGGTAATGCAGAGTGCAACAATTGCCACAGTCGGGGCCACCTGGCCAGAGAGTGCCGCAAGCCTAAGAGACAAGATGGGGCCTGTTACGCATGTGGCTTGCAAGGACATGTGCCTTAGGAGTGCAACCAATACAAGAAGTCGAAGGGCGGCGACAACGATTATGTAAGTTATATTGAATTAACATTTTGTACAAAGAATAATATGCTGAACCCCATTTTCATAGAATGTCTCATAGATTCTGGCAGTCCGATAAGTATTATTAAAAAACGTTTTATACCAAGTCAAATAAAAATGGAAAAGACTACCTCTTTATGTTACGTTGGATTAAATTTAAGTAAATTACAAATACATACACTATGTTATTGGGAAGGGATTTTTTAGCAAGAATAAAGGCCAAAATTGTAATTGAAAATGAACATGAAAAAATATCTGAAATAAAAAAAGATTCGATAGTTGAAGAAAATCAAAATAAAAATAAAGAATTTACAAGTCATTATGAGATAAACCCAGACGAACAAAATAATTTTGAAAAACAAATATTATTAATTGACTACAATGATAATGAAAAGGTATATGAGATAGGTTCACAATTAAATTTTATATATACGAATTTAATTATACGACAAAGTGAGTCTGAGTATTGTTCGCCAATTGTACTGGTAAAAATTAAATTGGGTGGAATTCGGATGTGCATATATTATAGGAAACTAAATAAGATCACGGAGAAAGTTAGATACCCGATGCCATTAATTGATGATTTATTAGATACCCTAGCAAACAAAGTTGTGTCCTCGAAGTTAGGCCTGAAAAATGGATACTTCCATGTTTATATGGACGAAGAATCGATAAAGTATACATCATTTACCACGTCACTAGGACAGTATGAGTTCACAAGAATGCCTTTTGGGCTGACGAATGCTCCGTCTGTTATTCAAAGGTTCATCAACAAAATATTTGACGACATGATTAGGGAAAAGAAAGTGATAGTTTATCTCGATGACATAACGATAGCGACAAAGAATATAGAAGATCACCAAGCTATATTAAAAAAAGTATTTAAACGATTAGTTAAAAACAAATTAAAGCTGCGAATCGATAAATGTATGTTTTTCCAAAGTGAAGTGAAATATTTGGGATATATAATATCAGAAAAGGGTATTAAAGCAAATGACGACGGTGTGAAAGCAATTGAAAATTTTGCCGTGCCACAAAAAGTTTATAATGTTCAAAGTTTTTTGGGGATGTGCTCGTATTTCAGAAGATTTATACAGCATTTTTCAACAATAGCAAAATAGCCACTCCATTATTCGACAAAGAATGACAAAAAGTTTGAGGATGATACCGAATTGCACTGCGATGCAAGTTCGATAGGTTTCGGATCAATCCTTTTGCAAAGGAAAGCAGATGGTAAGCTACATCCAATTTTTTACTTTTCAAAAAGGACAACGGATACAGAATCAAAAAGTTTTGAACTGGAAACACTGGCAGGAAACACTACAAGGAATTGAGTTCAAAATAGTAACAGACTGTAATTCCCTCACAATGACGTTGAACAAAAAAGAGTTGAACCCAAGAATAGCAAGATGGGCCTTGGAATTATAGAATTATTTGTATAAACTAGAACATAGATCAGGAACTAGAATGAAACACGTTGATGCTCTTAGTAGATGTAATAGGATTTAGGTAATAGAGGAAAATACGTTCGAGGACAATTTAGTTATATGCCAAAACAGAGACGATAAGTTGAGAAAGATTAAAGAAATACTAGGTAAAGAAGAAAGCGAATTATATGAAATGCAAAATTGTGAGATTTACAAAAAATTAAAATATAAGTTATTGTTCTATGTCCCGGAAGCTATGGAAGAACACGTATTGTATAAATAAAAATAAAATGAGTTAGGCCATGTAGGGAAAGACAAAGTTACGGAAATGGTCGGTAAAAGTTATTGGTTTCCAAATGTTAGAAGTAAAGCAGATGAACATGTTAAGAACTGCCTAAAATGTATAGCTTTTCAAGGAAGAAATGGTAAGCAAGAAGGAACTATTAATATTGTACCAAAGGAAAATACACCATTTGAAGTCATACATATAGATCACTATGGTCCGGCAAATCAAAAGAATTCTACGAAAAAACATGTATTAGTAATTGTTGATGGAAGCACAAAGTTTGTGAGATTTTATCCAGCGAAATCAACAAACTCAAAGGAAGCAATGGAAGCCTTAAGTGACTATTTTAGAGCATATAGTAGACCAACGATCATTGTTTCAGACAGAGGGACATGTTTTACATCAGATATGTTCGAATAATTTTTGAATTCAAGAAACATTAAGCACGTCAAAATTGCAATAGCTCACCACAAGCAAATGGACAAGTTGAGCGAATAAATAGAGACCTAGGACCCATGATTAGTAAGCTCGTAGATGTAGAAAAAAACGTACAGTAGCACAAAGTTTTGGAAGAAGTAAAGTATGCAAAGAATAATACAAAGCACAGAAGCTTAAATGAGCACCCAAGTATAAAGCTGTTTGGAGTGAATCAAAAAGGAAAAATGCTAGATTTTTAAAATTTATGTATTGGAGTCAAGGCTAAAAAAAAGAAATTAATTTAGAGAAAATTAAAAAAAATGCTGACGTTTCGCAGGAAAAAGTAAAGAACTATAACAAGAAATATGTTGACGCTAAACGACTAGAAGCACATAAATATAAATTAGGAGACTACGTTGTGATCACGAATTTTGATTCAACAGTTGGAGCGCCTAGGAAATTAATAACCAAATATAAAGGCCCCTTTGAAATCGCCCAAGTACTAGATAATAAATAGGTATTGTATCAAAGATGTCGAAGGTTTTCAGTTGACACAAAAAAACCATATGATGGAATATTTTTTTATTTTTTTTTTTAATTCCTTATTATTCCTCTCGGGAACTTAGGGCTTCTACGAGAGCCTAATTTTCTCGTATTTGTTTCGGTAATCGGTTTTAGGTTTTTCGACCGATCTGGTGATTGGCCAGATGCGGCTTATCCCAGTGGTGGGGCTGGCACCTAACGTCTACGGTGATGTTGCTAGTCGTAGAATAGCGAACAGTCAGGTAACGCGTCAGGCCCTGCTGGGTGTTGTTGCTGTTCGCAGAACACAGGGTGCACTTGGTAACTATGTTTAGTTACTCCATATAGCGTGGAGAGGGGGTGAAGGAGGTTCGGCAAGAGGAAGTTGCCGAAGATTGTTGCATTAGGCATTTTGAATGGAATAATACTTTCTTAAAACTAGAAAAGTACTTTTTGAGAGGAAAGATTGTGTGGCCATGCTCCCGTCATGGGTGGGGTTTGAACCCACGACCTCGTGTTTGACAGGTATTTGCGCTATACACTACACTACGAGGCCCGATGGAATATGGGCGGCTCATAATATTAAACCATGGCTTCGAGAAAAGAATTCGGTATCAAATAATAAAAATGCAGATAAGAAAAATGATAAAGAAAAACAAAAGTCTAAAGTAAATGTAAAAAAGAAAACCAAACCAAATGTAACAAATACTGAAATAAGTAACGAAAATGAAACAAATGTAATGATTACAAGAAGTAGAGCGGCGAGGACCAGGAGATCCTAATTATCAGGATGGCCGAGCTGTAGTAGTAGTAGTAATTGTATATAAGTATACTTGTATAAGCCCCATTGCAATATTAGAATGTAAGAACTAATTATAAGAGTCGCGAATGTAAATAGTATATACACACGTGCTGAATAAATAAAGAGTCAGTCGTCGTTGAACTGTCACGGAGCGCACACTAAATTTACATATTTTTCATTACAGATAGCATTAGTTCAATAAAAGGCCAGCAGCCAGCGGAGAAGGCACTGGCCCACGCATTAACATGCGTTAAAAATAATGTACACAAAAAAAAAATTATGTAAAGAATAAATTAAATGTAAAACTTTTTTTTAAAGTTTTTTTTGTATTCTTTATTATACCCGTTACTCGTAGAGTAAAAGGGTATACTAGATTCGTTGAAAAGTATGTAACAGGCAGAAGGAAGCGTTTCCGACCATATAAAGCATATATATTCTTGATCAGGATCAATAGCCGAATCGATCTGGCCATGTCCGTCTGTCCGTCCGTATAAACGTCGAGATCTCAGGAACTATAAAAGCTAGAAAGCTAGAGATTCAGCATGCAGACTCCAGAGACATAGAAGCATCGCAAGTTTATATTTTTTAATTTTTGTGTTAGTCTCGTAAATTTCTATCGATTTGCGAAAAAACTTTTTGCCACGCCCACTCTTACGCCCACAAACCGCCCAGAACTGCCACGCCCACACTTTTAAAAAATTGTTTTGATATTTCTTTATTTTTGTATTAGTCTTGTAAAATTCTATCGATTGGCCAAAAAACTTTTTGCCACGCCCACAAACCGCCAAAAACTGTCAGTGTTGAAGACTTTCCTGCGCACTTCCACTAGCTGTGTAACGGGTATCGGGGTACTCGACTATAGCGTTCTTTTTTGTTTTAAAAGGTATTTTCGGTTATTTTCCAAGGTAATTCTAGAGGAAAGTCTATGTTTTTTCTCAAGGAAACAATGAGGAAATCCAAAGGAGTTCCCAAAGACTTTCCATGTATTTATTTTTGAAATTCCCTAAGAAATCGCCCGGGAATTTCTCGGGAAAACCCTTTCTTTTTTTCGATATTCTCCAGGAATTCCTTGGGAATTCCGATCTATTAGATGGTCGTACGCGGCGCATTACAAAGTCCGAACGGCATAACCTTAAACAGGTATAATAATTGCCCACGTACCGTGAATGCAGTTAATGGTTTGGACTCAGCACTAAGCTGTATCTGCCAATAGGCAGCCTTGAGCTTGGATATGACGTTAGCTTTGGGCGATTAGGAAAATATTCCGTTAATGCTTAGCAATGGATAAGCATTCTTTTTTGTAGCCTCGTTAAGACACACAAAATCAGATTTAGTCCGAAAATTATGAAAGAAGGTGAAAATCTAGATGTTATGTAAAGACTAGGTCGGTGAGCTCCGTTTATTTCATCCAATCTTTGATCCCACGTTTTATGATCATTTCCTACGTACGCTCTAATAGCTGCCAAGATCGATTCAAGTGTGGTTCACTTGTCGAAAGTAAACAGGGTTGCATATGTACTTGATCGAATATCTAGTTAAAACAAGAGAAAACGCTATAGTCGAGTTCCCCGACTTTCCGACGACCCGTTACTCAGCTACTGGAAGTGCGAAGGAGAGGCTTTAACACTGACAGTATTTAACGGCTTGTGGGCGTGGAAAAAAGTTTTTTGGCAAATCGATAGAAATTTACAAGACCTAGAGTGGGCGTGGCAGCATGTCCCTGGAGTCGGTATGCTTAATCTCAACATTCTAGCTTTTGTAGTTCCTGAGATCTCGACGTTCATATGGACAGACGGCGACGGACAGACGGACGGACGGACGGACAGACGGACGGACGGACAGATGGACGGACGGACAGACGGACAGACGGACATGGACAGATCGACTCGGCTACTGATCCTGATCAAGAATATATATACTTTATATGGTCGGAAACGCTTCCTTCTGCCTGCCCAACGAATCTAGTATACACTTTTACTCTACGAGTAACGGGTATAAAATTTTTTCTATATCTATCTATATCTAAATCTTCCCCGATGTTCCCATCCTTCGAACGGGGATATGGACCAAACAAATTCATTCGCCAATTCGTATGCAATTCTTCACATATTCAAAAAATTTATCTAGCATCTTAAGCCAAAACAGGTATTTGTTTAGTTTTTAACAGTTTTGCCAGTACCTCAATAAAAAGACCCTCGAGAAGTATGATCTTATTGTTAACAAATCCAGAAGGTGTCATTAATTAACATGATCTCTCAGTATTCAGTATTGTTAGTTACAGCATCAATGTTCTGAAAATAGACCCACGGGCAAGTTTACCAGCAAGTCTTTTTGACGCATGAGCCACTGTAATGATGGATGAGCCGTAACAACCAAAAAAATCTTTACCTTTTTCTTTTCTTTAATAACTGCAAGACACCCTAGTTTAGTGACGGTATAATTCCGCGGAGCCTTAAGGAGTTTAACGGACATGTAACCAACAGACATCTAAAACCACTCATTAATTATTTGGGCTAGGACACATCCAAGGATAGGAACACACGTTGCACAACAGCACGAAAGGGATAGAAAAGTTAAGTGTTGCAATTATGGCAATATTTGTTTTTCTCAAACAAAGACTGATTGCCTAAAGGTCTCAGGTGTGAGTCAAAATCTGCAGAATACTAATACTGTTCTGCCGGAAAATTCCGATTACAAAAAGTTGGTGATCGAAAATCAAAGCATGGTATCTATACGATAACATGGGCCTGGTTCGGCGATGAATTGAAAGAGGGACCGAGTACTTGCCAATGCTTCAAGCCTAAGGGTAAAGGTAATGGATATTATGTAAAATTATTTAATATAAATATGCAAATTTGTATTGCCTAGAATATTTTTAATAAAAATATATATTCCAAACTAAAATATTTTGAGCGGTGATTCTTTGTTTCAAGGGGACCTACTTAAAGGGTCGCTCGATGTCCAAAATTCCGCTAAAATTTGCTTTTCATGTGAGCACGTGGTCACTTAATTACCATAATCACTTAAGCATTAAATTCAATGAAGTTACTATTTAAACCATGAAAACCATGCCGTCAACGACCTTTTTATCCTCTGGTCACCATATTTTCCTAATCTAATCAAAACAACGATCACGTGCCATCATATTATATCCATTTACGATCACGAACACTTGCCACACTTACATAATTTATAACGTGGCGCAGAACTTGCATTTGTATAGTTCAACGAAAACAAGAGAAAAGCAATAAATAATCTCTATCAAAATATGTTTATTTTAAATGTAAAGCGTTTACAATTTGTTTGCCGTTTCTAAAACGAATATTTTTATAAATTCCAGCAAAGTTTTACAACAAATTGGCCTCGAACGCTTTGGCTAGCAATCGACCAAAAAGGTATTCATTTACTGGAACATCGTTCAAGAAATATTTTATGTACTTACGGTTACGATACAATAATATCATTTTCTCCAAACTTGAATTCATTAATGATATTTACTGGAACGGAAAAAAAACAATCAAAAGTGATTTTAACCACATCCCAGGTAAGAAAGTAAAAATTTTGTCGTTGGAATTTTCATAGAGATAAAGATTAAATTTTATAAAAAATGGAATAAAAACATTTATGTGGGGTTTTATTATTATAATATAAGTTTTATTTGAATTTTGTAACAAATAATATAGGATATTGAAATTAATCGTCACCGTCGTTGTATTGTTGTCGATCTCGTAGCCACACAGGCAGAACGCACAACTTCCTTCTTCTCCGAGCAAAAAACAACTCTCTCTCTACCGCTGTCGTAAAGCACTTCGCCCTCGTAGCGTTGCTCTTTTTCTCCTCGTTGATCGTCGTGTTTGCGAATTCGCCACCTCGCTAATTCGCCATCATCTTCATCTCGTCGTTGTTATCGTCGTTGTCGTTGTCGTTGTCTAGGGATCAGCTGTTTCATACTAGTGGGATTAGGGTAAACAGCCAAAAACCAATCCCACATTCGGCCATTCTGACTAAGCTTTCGACCCGAATGCTTCATCGTCATCGCTGTCATCGTTGCCAATCGGCCATGGTTTCATATATTCCGCGCACGTTGCAGAATTCTTTGGTCCATCGCTGTTGCCTACTTTTTGGACATCATAGGCGTTGTTGTACTTCACCTTTACAACTTTATAAGGCCCCAAAAACTTAGGTTTCAGATTTAGGCCACTACCAAACTGGGTACGTTTAATAGCAATTAGATCGCCAATATCATATCGTCTTGCTTGCTTGCGTCGAAGATTGTAGTCCTTCTTGTTCTCGTTCTGCAGCTTCAATATCTGAGTCTTAGCCTTTACTCGTAACTCGTTGCGTTCTTCATTGAAAATTCCTACGGCCTCTTTGTTTATCAAGTCTCGTATCTGAAGATCATCTTTCGTTCTCATTTTAATACCAACCAGTAGCTCAAAAGGCGTCGTATTAATGCTTCTGGTAAATGTTGAGTTGATCGCCTGTTGCACTCTGTTGACATTGCGGTACCATTTCGTGGGGTCATCGACACTTAGCTTTGAGAGTACTGAAAGTACATAAGTACATAAAATGATAATAGAATTTAGTCGCTCAACCTGTCCGTTTACCCTTGGCAAGCCAGTAGTCGTCTTCACTAGCTTTATTCCCTCGTCTTCGCAATATTTCACAAAGTCTTGCGATGTGAATGCTGAGCCTCTATCCGAAATAATGAATGCTGGGTTGCCAAAGTTAACACTTTGGTTGCTGAGCTTCACAATCACCTCGTTTGCTGTGGTTGACTTCGTAGGATAGAGCCAGCAAAATTTCGTAAAAGAATCGATTACGGCCAAAATGTGTTTGTAGTTTTTATGCGTTGACTCCAGCGGACCCAAAAAGTCAATATGGTAGGTAAACAATGGGACGTCTTCTTTCTGGAGTGGGTGTAGTAGTCCTTCTTGCTTGCCTCGTTTGCGATCCGTTAAAATTTTAATTTATATTTTTTAATCTTGTCTTCAACATGTGGTATAAAAAATTCTCGGCAGATTAACTCCTTTGTCTTCTTAGCAGCAAAATGACCTCTGTCATGGGCACTGCTAATTACTCGCTTTTGCATTTCGTTTGGCACTACTACCAGCTCATCGTCACCTACAAGTTTGTACAGCACACCTCCTTTTAAAAAGTAGTCATCGTATACTTTATTTTCATCGCTTAGAACTTCTTTGATGGCTCTTATCTTCTCGTCGCGTGCTTGCGCATCCTTCAAAGCAGTACTTATGCTATCTTCTTTTATGAGCATCACTGTATACCGGCTGAGAGCATCGACATGCTTCATTCTCACGCCAGATCGATGTTCAACTGTATAGTTATATTCTTGTAGAAAAAGAATCCAGCGAGCCACCCTGGTGCATAAGCTTTGTTTTTCTAAAGTTTTCGAAAAGCGTTGCAGTCTGTTACTAGTTTAAAATGAATGCCTAACAAATACACCCTAAACTTAGTCAAAGCTTCGATGACTGCCAATATTTCCAACTCATAGCTGCTGTATTTACGCTGTGCATCTGTGGTCTTTTTTGACATAAAATACACAGGATGCAGTTGACCATCGTCGACGTTCATCTGTAATAAAACTGCTCCGAATCCATCAATAGACGCATCTGTATGCACTTCCGTCTCGTAAGTCTGATTATAAATACTTAAAACAGGGTTCTCAGTTAGTAACTTTTTCAAAATATTAACTGCATTCTCTTCGTCCAAATCAAATCTGAATCTAGTGTTTTTCTTTGTCAACTCAGTTAAAGGTCTAGCTATTCCTGCGTAATTTGGTATAAACTTTCTGAAATAGCCCGTCAGGCCCAAAAAACTTTCTACTTGCTTAATAGTTTGTGGCATCTTGAATTTGGATACAGCTTCGATTTTCTCTGGTGAGGGGTAAATTTTGCGATTTTCTATAACATGGCCCAGACATTGAATGCGCGTCTTCAGAAAATTGCATTTTTTCAAATAAAGCTGCAGACCATAATCTTTGCACGTCGCAATAACTTCCTTCAAGTTTTGTACAGCGTCTTGTTCCGTCTTAGCGGGGATAATAATATCATCTACATAGGGCAATGCGATTCCTTTGCGTGACAGATCCCGAAATATCGCATTAACGTGTCGCTGAAAAACGCCTGGCGAATTTGAAAATCCAAAGGGTACTTTCAAAAACTGATATTGTCCTCGGTGTGTCACAAATGACGTATATTTTCTGCTGGGTTCAGCAACTTGTACGTGGAAAAATCCGTTTTTCAAATCGATTGTACTGAATATTTTTGCCTCTTGCAGATGATCCAACTGGTCCTCAATGAGCGGTAATAGGAAATGGTCTTTAACAATTACTTTGTTAATTCTGCGATAATCTACACACAGCCTTACAGAACCGTCGTGCTTTTTTACAAGTACTATGGGACTTGTAAACTCGGATGTTGACTCTTCAATTATGTCATTCTGAAGCCACTCTTTAATTTGTTCGTCAACAATATGCATTTCCGAAAAAGCTAGTCTGCGTGGACGTGAGAAAATTGGCGCTTCATCATTTAGCACAATACGCATTTCTACATTTGTTGTTTTTGTTTTGTTCATAATTCGAAATTAGCTCACGCACCTCTTGCTTGGCATATTCGCTCGCAGCCTCGTTAATGTCAAACAACTCATTGTCCACTTCAACACAAATGTTTAGAAAGTTTTGTTCATTATTTCTTTTATTTTTTCGCACTTGTAAGCCGTTACAGTAAAAAACAATCTCTGCTTGTAAACATAGCTGTTCTCCGATAATTAATTGCATATCAAGAAATTTGATTGGAACGACGTAAAAATCTAACAAATAATCCTCTTCATCAATCAGAATTCGTTGTTTAAATTGTCCAATTGGTTTTAT
Organism: Drosophila teissieri; assembly: GCF_016746235.2. Classification (NCBI taxonomy): domain Eukaryota; kingdom Metazoa; phylum Arthropoda; class Insecta; order Diptera; family Drosophilidae; genus Drosophila; species Drosophila teissieri. The sequence continues at coordinate 1,111,506 of NC_053032.1, forward strand.
TATATTGGAGTCGCAGTCACTCCCGAATCCAATTAGAACGACATTGCAGCTTTCCAGCTTCGGCTTTCCAATATCACAATAAAAATCTTCCCGTATGATATTGAATTTACTACCCGTATCGAATAACGCCGTACACTTTTTATTTGCAATATAAACTTCTTTGCTGGTCAAATCGTTTTTTGAAATCAAACTGCGAGTGTTCGTGTTTAAAACATTTTTGTCAATATTTGCGCACTCTTTAGAAATATGTCCGTACTGATTACATTTGTAACACTTTCTGCCTTTTTCTTTATTCTGGCAGTTATTCAATACATGTCCTTTTTCACCACAGTTGTAGCATTTCAGCTCTTTTTTCGCGTCTTTGTTTACATTCTGAATTTTTCTGTCTTTCTCTTTCACAATGTTCTCATTGCGCTTCGATCTGTCTTTCTCACTCTGATTTTCCTTTGCTATCATTGTTCCGAAACGCTTTAGTTTGTCTTTAAATTGACTCATATTTTTGGCACCATATAATATTGATTTGTTTACACTTTTTTCGTCGATGCCGTCAATTAAATACTGTATAAAAGCGTCATCTGCAATTTTACCTCTAGAAGCAATATTTTTCATTCTATAAAAGTACTCGAAAACACACTCGTTGTTGCCACGTTTCGTTTGCGCGAGTTGCTCGTGAACTAGCTTGCTGCTGACACTTGACTTAAATTCGGATAGCAATGCTACTTTGAGAGAATTCCACGAATTTAGACCTCTCTCGCTCAACACATACAATTTTGCAATTCCTTTAAGTGATTTTTTTGCAAACAGAAACTTCTGGAAGTCATTCCAATACATAAGCGTCGCTTGCTCTTCGTACACTTCTATCCATACTTCGATTGGAATAGTGTTAGTGCCATCATAACTGCGTATGCTCTCTTCAACGTCGCGAAAACTGATCGCAAAGCGTGGCGTCGACATACTGTCGTTTTCAGTAAATACGTTGCGCCTGGTATTCATCTCGTCTACTCCTTGTACATTTTCATCACTTCTTTCGGCGTTCGTTGCTCAGTTCGGCGTCTGGAATACAACGTTTTCTGCTTCACTGTCTGTTTCATCGTCTGTTTCATCGTCTGTTTCGTCGGCTTCGGTTGACGCCAGTAAACTGTTCTTCTTCAAGTTGCGGAAAATGTGTATATGCAAATCTTCGTCTCTGTACCCTATGCCTAGCACGTTACATATTGCTACAAGGTCAGCCTGCGTCAAATTATCTTCTGCGTATTCCTTCTTTGCACCATATCTCTGGTCATTTTCGGCAAAATCGAAACTAGTAAATTCCCGTAGTCTTTGGCGATTCCTTCTGTTTCCTTCACTCTCGAACACAAACTTATGTAGTGCAGCAATGCTCTCCTTCTTACTTGAGCGTAAACTAGCACTTATGAAATTATTTAAACACGCCATTATGGTAAAAAAAAATTGCGACTGTACTTTTTTGTTTTACACGTTCAACTTTTGTTTAATATCATTAATTTTGTTCACATTTGTTCATTCCCGTTCACATTTGCTCAATTCCGGACGAGCGCCCAAAATGTGGGGTTTTATTATTATAATATAAGTTTTATTTGAATTTTGTAACAAATAATATAGGATATTGAAATTAATCGTCACCGTCGTTGTATTGTTGTCGATCTCGTAGCCACACAGGCAGAACGCACAACTTCCTTCTTCTCCGAGCAAAAAACAACTCTCTCTCTACCGCTGTCGTAAAGCACTTCGCCCTCGTAGCGTTGCGCTTTTTCTCCTCGTTGATCGTCGTGTTTGCGAATTCGCAACCTCGCTAATTCGCCATCATCTTCATCTCGTCGTTGTTATCGTCGTTCTCGTTGTCGTTGTCTAGGGATCAGCTGTTTCATACTAGTGGGATTAGGGTAAACAGCCAAAAACCAATCCCACATTTATATATTTAACATATCAACATAACAACAATCATAATAATACTAAATGTCGGGTCTCGAACCAACCAGCAAATATTTAATTTATTTTTCAATTAAAACGGCTTTTATCAACGCTATCTAAACTTATCTAAACACGCCTCTCTTCCTTTCTTTTGTCCTATAGATTGCATTCGCGTTCATTTCCACCTTACGCATATGCCTCGCTGCCTATGATATCGGCAACCTCAACCTAAATATACTGTAAAGCTAATCGTAAACACAAAATTAATTATACATCGTCTTTTCTAAAAATATCTAATAGTAAAAGTAATTTGTGTCAGTACTTTGATGACATTCTCAAAGGTTTTAAATAATTCGAAAGGGAATTCCAATTTTTGTACAATATATAACAAAAAATAATAAATATAAAAAAAAATTTGGCATGCCGATAGAAATTCGAAAATAAAAAGGGAAAATTAAACAATTCCATCTAATCATATTAAAAAATTTGCAAAAGTGTGGGTGTGAGAGTTTTTGGCGGTTTGAGCTGCGCCTATGTCTCTGGAATCTGCATGCCTAATCTCAAGCTTAATAGCTTTATAATTTCTAAGATCTCGACGTTCATACGGGTGGACGGACAGACGGACATGGCCATATCGACTCCTGATCAAGAATTTATATCGTACTTTATATGGCCGGAAACTCTTCATTCTGCCTGTTACATACTTTTTAACTAATCTAGTATACGTTTTTACTCTTCATGTAATGGGTGTAGATAAGGGATGATGAGGTAATACAATTTAATGCACCAACTGTTTCCGTTTTGAAAAAGTTTGGTTTTCTTTATGTATACGAATATTAAGAAATTCCTTTTAAAAATATGAATAATTATTATTTAAAGTCATGAGAAAATACTAGTTGGCTGTGCAAGCGGAACTTTGGTATGAAATGAGTTTTATGTATATGTGCGAAATAAAGGGAGAACTACCATTAAAAATCAGAACAAAATTTTGTTTTCAATCGATTTATAAGGAATGTCGTGTTTTGTAGCCGCCAGCAATTACTGAATATATGGTTTTGTTTAGGCATAATTATCTCTACGGCAGCACAGCTGTGCGACTATCTTTTCTTATCTAAGCTCGCCACACTCGCGCTCTCTCTATCTTGTACTCTCGCGCTTGCACCTTTGGCCTAGCGATCTGCTGTTCGCTTTGCATTTTAAGTCACTCATATGAATCGTATTCGTAACTTATGCATATGCGCATCGATGCAGAATCTGGTTCAAACAAAGGAATAAAACATAATACGAATTCGAAATCACTACACACTAACTAGTCTTTTATTTCTCGAAATAGCTGATAAAAAAGCTTTTTAGCTAAACTTTTGGTGACAGCAACGAGATTAGTGTATAAACAATACATAGTGTGAGGAGTTAAAACTCCGCACAAATGCGAATAGTGATCGCATAAGGAGGGCCTGCCGTTGCCAGTTACGCAACAAGGTAAAGCGTAGTAACGGTAGTGCGAAGCCCGGAGAAAGAGAGTTTGGAGACTCTGTGCTGGAGAAAGAGAGTTTGGAGACTCTAGAGGAAGAGAGTTTGTAGACTCGGGAAGTGGAGAGAGAGAGGATGGAGACTCCGGACTTGCTGAAAAGAGAGTTTAGAGAGTCAGCAGGCTCAAAGACAATTAAAGGGACAAATCGAACTTTGGACCGGGCCAACGGTAAAATCATGGACTTTGGATCCGGAGACTGGAGACCAAAGGGATAAACCGTTGGAGGAGGCCTATATAAACAGGCCGAGCGCTGGAAGCAGGACCGACAGTCAAGGAAAGCAAGTGTACGAGTCAACAACGTTATAACGAAGTCAGCAGAGAAGCTACGACCGTGATAGTCACCAAGGAGCAAGATCGCTACGTCAAGACGTTCGGGACGAGAAGGTCTCCGAACTGAGACGCAGGTAGCTGAGGTCCAAACGACGCAGCACGAGTAGCCAGGAGGCAAACAACAGGAGAGGCCAGACCTAAGCGGGCACCCGAGGAAGCGGCAGGGATTGTGGTGTAGACCCGGTGGACTGTGTAGGAGATCGCGTGCTTGAACCAGGCGATAGCCTGGTGTGTCCGTGCAATCCAAGCAGGCGTGGTACCGGCGCCACCAGTCCGAACCAGACGTGGGGTTGACGCGTTGCTGTTCCACAGGCGTTTGCCTTGGGGATCACAGCCGTGAGCTTCCGTGAGTCTGCGTACGACAACAATTCCCAGCCCACACGACGAGCGCCCAACAACGAAGGTCCGCGCCACCCAGGACGACGAAGGCGGTAAGACAGTGGAACCAGGCCGCCGAGCAGGACACCCAGGTCCGACCGCACCGGCAGAAGAGAAAAGGTAGGGTGGAACGTTCGTCTTTCACTGGGCGTCTTGCTACAGGGACTGCGGCGTATCCGGGCGATAGCGCGGTGCGTCGGAAGGAACTGAACAAGCGTCTGGCGGGACCGGCCGGGACAGAGCAAGGGACAAGAGGTTGTGGCTAGCGAGGCGTATGCCTTTGAGGGACGAACGCACAAACTCTACTGAGCTAGCCGCACTATTCCGTAGCGAGCAGACCAACAAAATCAGTTCGTTACATCTGGCGCCCAAATAACGTGATTATCCCGGCAGTAGACACAAATTAAGCAGTATGGGTAGAAGTTGGATCTACCGTCTTAAAAAGGAAGACTTCGCATATGTCGCACAGAGGTTGCGCATATCGCTGTCGGGAAGGACAGAGGACATGCGAAAGGCCCTAGCGGAGTACTACGCAGAGACGGAAAACGACCCACAGCTCACAGCAGTCTGGACAGAATTGGAGGCGGCATATCCAGACAGACCAGGTCCAAGCGTAAAGCTGACAAACCCCGAAGGCGAAGACCTCATCGCAAGCCTGAGCATGGAGGAAATACAGCGGGAAGGTCAACGGAGGGAGACGAGCAGGGAAAGGAGGCCAAGTACAGAAAGACCCAGGCCCAGCCAGCCGGACTAAGCAAAAGTGGCGAAACAAGTTAGAGAATGGTCTTTTCGTTTTGACGGAGAAGAAAAGCCCCTCGAATTCCTGGAGCAGGTGGAATGGTCCGCAAACACATACGGTTTGGACCTGAACATGATTCCCCGAGCCATGCCGTAATTAATGCAGGGGAAGCTCTGAAGTGGTACATAGCCAACAACAAGCACTGGAGGACTTGGGCCGAGTTCATAGACAGTTTCCAGACGTATTTCCTGCCCAGGGGATACTTCACGAAGCTCGCGGACAAGGCGAGACAAAGGAAACAAGGGTTCAGGGAGGCATTCAAGGACTACATGGTCGAGATGCAGACCCTGATAAGACCCCTTGGGTATGGGAAGAAAGAAACGCTGGAGCTCATCAAAGAGAACTGCACGCCAGACCTCCGAATAGCGTTGAGATCCTACCACGTGGACGACCTAGAGGCGCTCATGATCCTGGCAAATGAATACGAGGAACTGCACAGGGAACGGGAGGCATTTGCGGAAGAGCACAAATACAGCCGCAACAAAGCCCCGGCCGCAACACACGTCACGTGCAGAAGGTGTGAGGACTCAGGAGAGCTAGGCACGCAGGCCCAGGGACAGTGGGCACGATATACCCCGGGTCAGTCTGGGCGTCATAACACAACCTTATGGAGGCCGCCAGTCACCACCCAGACCCACACTGGAACGACTCGTACGGGCAACTCGGGTCAACACCCAACCCATGTGGCCAATCCACAAGAAGCTTGTCGCAGGTGCGGTGGACACGACCACTGGGCAAGAGGCTGCCGACAACAGAGGCTGCTGTTCTGCTGGATGTGCGGAAAAATAGGAGTCCGAAGTACGGAATGCTGCCAGAGAGCGGGAAATGGGCAGCGATCTCAGCCGCAGAGAGGCGAGCAGGGGTCGCAGGGTGCCGCCTCTCCAAACTAACTGGAAAATTAATCGAGGAGGAGCAGCAGTTGTCCGCAGCGGTAACGATCGGCGGGGACACGTACAAGGCCACGATCGACACCGGGGCAACAGCAAGCTTCATAAGTGAAGAGCTGGCGGACAAGCTGGCTGCCCGTGGAGCGATTACAGGGATACGACGGCAGGTTAGGTTGGCAGATGGAAGGTGCGGCAAAATCAACGCAAAGCTCGAAATAGGAGTGGAGTTCGGCAACAGGCGACTCGTCATGAGCCTGCTAATATTACCAGGGATAGTGGATGCGTTGGTGCTGGGGTGGAATTTCCTCACGCAAGTCGGGGCCGAGATCAAGTGCGCCGGTCATGAAATCCGAATACCGGCCAGAGGCAGACACAACGGGTGGCTCGAGGAGAAGTTGTCGGTCGCATTAGTCCAAAATGACGGCGAAGAGGACGACATGAACAAATTCCTGGAAACAGAGCTCGCGAAGTTTCACGCCATGACCGGAACATCGAGTATAGCCGAGCACACGATAACCATGAAGGACGATAAACCAATTAAGCAGAGATACTACCCCAAGAATCGAAAGATTCAAGGGGAGATCAACGCGATACCGCTGGAAGAGTCAAGCCGGGGCTTCACGGCCTTCACGGTCCCAGGGAAAGGGCTGTTCCAATGGAAAGTGATGCCATTTGGGTTACACTCCGCGTCGGCCACATTTCAACGGGCCCTGGATCAGGTGATTGGACCGGGAATGTCGCCGCATGCATTTGCGTATCAAGACGACATCATCGTGATTGGCCGCACCCTAGAGGAACACAAGAGAAACCTCACGGAGGTATTTCGTCGCTTGAAGAAAGCAAACCTGAAAATAAACCCGGAGAAATGCCAGTTCTTCAAACAAGAACTTCTGTACCTAGGGCACCGTGTCACAAGCCAAGGGATAGGCACGGACCCAGAGAAGATAGCAGCGATAGACCAGCTAGAACCACCGTCATCGGTCCGAGAGCTGAGGCAGTACCTTGGAGTCGCATCGTGGTACCGACGTTTCGTGCCTGACTTCGCGCGCATTGTAAGGCCACTCAACGACCTCCTCCGCAAGGGTACCAAGTGGACATGGTCACAGGACCACCAGCAAGCCTTCGAGGAGGTAAAAGCCAGATTGGTAACCGACCCAGTCTTGGCGTGCCCCGACTTCGGGAAAACGTTCATCCTGCAAACGGACGCCAGTGACTACGGGATTGGCGCAATCCTCACACAGGACACAGAAGATGGTGAGAGGGTCATTTCATACTCCAGCCGGACCCTAAACGGAGCCGAGAAGAACTACTCGACAACAGAGAAGGAGTGCTTGGCAATTGTGTGGGCCATTCGGAAGCTAAAGCCGTACCTTGAGGGCTACCACTTTAAGGTAGTGACGGATCATATGGCGCTGAAGTGGCTGAACAGCATAGAAAGCCCTTCGGGAAGAATTGCCAGATGGGCGCTGGAGCTGCAGCAGTACGACTTCGAGGTAGCATACAGGAAAGGCCAGTTGAACGTGGTAGCAGACGCATTGTCGAGGCAGCCACTGCCAGAGTCCGAAGCAGTACCCGATATGCTGAGAAGAGCGCAGGACAAGGGGGCCGAATCAGAGTGCAGCTGGATCAAGGAAATGCGAGAAAAACTAAAAGCACAGCCTCAAAAGTTCCCAGACTACGTGTGGGAGGGTAGCACCCTTTACAGGCAGATTCCGCATAGAGCAGGGAACGAAGATGTAGTGACCTGGAAGCTATGTGTTCCGCGGCAGCTGAGAGAAACTGTCTTGCGTGAAAACCACGACTCCCCAGCAGCCGGTCATGTAGGCAGTCGGAAGACGATTGCACGGCTTGCAGCCCGGTACTACTGGCCAGGAATGCAGAGAGACGCAAGGGCCTACGTTCGGAAGTGCGAGGACTGCGCAAGGTTCAAACAGAATCAGCGGCAGGCGGCGGGAAAGATGTTGACACAGATCCCAGAGGAACCCTGGGCGACAGTGTGCGCCGATTTCGTCGGACCACTACCAAGATCGAAGCACGGCAACAGTTTGTTGTTGGTACTGATCGACAGGATTTCGAAGTGGACGGAGTTGGTGCCTTTGCGAACAGCAACGGCGGAAACGTTGCAGAAAGCGTTCAGGGAACGCATAGTCTCACGATTTGGAGTACCGAAGGTGGTGATTACGGACAACGGCGTGCAGTTCACGAGCCGGGCTTTTAAGAAGTTCCTCAACGACATGGGGATAAAGCAGCAGTTTACGGCACCGTATACCCCACAGGAGAATCCGACAGAGAGAGCAAACCGCACTGTGAAGACAATGATAGCGCAGTTTGCCGGGCAGAACCAGAGGAATTGGGATGAAAGGTGGCCCGAAATCATGCTGGCTGTGAATTCCAGTGTTTCAGATTCCACAGGCTACTCACCGGCATTTTTGACACAGGGCCGCGAGCTAAGACTACCGAACGCACTCTATGACAGAGAAACGCTAGGTACGGGAAGGCAACCAGAGTCACCGGAAGGAAACGCTGAAAAGATGAGAGAGGTCTTCGAGATTGTGCGCAGGAACCTAGAGAGGGTGTCCCAGGACCAAGCAAGGCATTACAACCTGCGGAGAAGGCAGTGGAAGCCAAGCGTTGGTGAAGTGGTGTGGGCCAAGGAGCACCATTTGTCTAAAGCGGCTGAAGGGTTTGCGGCCAAACTAGCTCCGAGGTTCGATGGACCGTACCAAATTGTGGATTTCATATCGCCAGTGATATGTAAGATTCGCCACCGGACGAACAAAAAGGAACGCACGGTACATGTCAGCGACCTAAAACAGCAGGATCAGGAGGAGAATGGTGACAAGAACGTGGAGTCGGATCCATCGGAAGGCATGCAGGAGAACGACAACACCTGAGAACGGACTGGGTTCGGCAGCCGTTCTAGCGTCAGGCCGAGGCGAGAGTCAACGGATGCAGACTGCGAGTCCGACAACCATTACAGCGTCAGGCCAAGGCGAGAGTCAACGGCTGCGGACCGCGAGCGAACCAGAGTATTGCCGCGACAACCACCACCAGGGAAGAGTAAGGCACAAACGACGGGAAGTTGAGAGTGACAGCACCTGAGAACGGACTAGGCTCGGCAACCGTTCTAGCGTCAGGCCAGGGCGAGAGTCAACGGGTGCAGATTACGTATCCAGCAACCGTTCTAGCGTCAGGCCAAGGCGAGAGTCAACGGAAACGTACCACGAACGAACCAGAATCCTGCCTCAACAACCACCGGACCAAGGATCCCACATACTCCCGAGGAAAGGGGAGGGGCGGTACAACAGTACCGCAAGGCATGCCGAATAATTCTGCAGGAAAAAAAAGTCGAGGATTACAAGGATGATACGTTTTGTTTATATTCCAACTTACCGCCAAAAATTTCTTTATAGTCATCAAAGCTTAGGGAAGGGGGCGCCTCGATCACAAGGCGGTCGATCGGCACTCGATAGTGTCAATCGATGGGCAAAAACATCGGAAAAAGCAGCACATGACGGGTCACACTACGGAAATACCATGGTCACCAAGTGGCAACGCCGCCCCAACGGGAGTTATCGGGATCTATCGGTAACAATCGATCAACGGCAAATGGTGTGACCAGATGACGAGAAGACGAAAAAGTGGAATGCGGGAAGAAGAGCGTAGAACGAAGAAGCATCACGAATGAACGAATGAGCGGCAAAGTTTGAAATTAAGAACGAGGAGTATACTCAAAGGAGATCGGCGCTGTGGAACTCGAGACGGAGCTGTGAGCGTCGATGGAGTCCCAAGAGTGTCCCGCGGTAACCGCAAGGCCGGTTTTTTAATTTTCCCGAAGAAAGGGGGAGATGTGAGGAGTTAAAACTCCGCACAAATGCGAATAGTGATCGCATAAGGAGGGCCTGCCGTTGCCAGTTACGCAACAAGGTAAAGCGTAGTAACGGTAGTGCGAAGCCCGGAGAAAGAGAGTTTGGAGACTCTGTGCTGGAGAAAGAGAGTTTGGAGACTCTAGAGGAAGAGAGTTTGTAGACTCGGGAAGTGGAGAGAGAGAGGATGGAGACTCCGGACTTGCTGAAAAGAGAGTTTAGAGAGTCAGCAGGCTCAAAGGCAATTAAAGGGACAAATCGAACTTTGGACCGGGCCAACGGTAAAATCATGGACTTTGGATCCGGAGACTGGAGACCAAAGGGATAAACCGTTAGAGGAGGCCTATATAAACAGGCCGAGCGCTGGAAGCAGGACCGACAGTCAAGGAAAGCAAGTGTACGAGTCAACAACGTTATAACGAAGTCAGCAGAGAAGCTACGACCGTGATAGTCACCAAGGAGCAAGATCGCTACGTCAAGACGTTCGGGACGAGAAGGTCTCCGAACTGAGACGCAGGTAGCTGAGATCCAAACGACGCAGCACGAGTAGCCAGGAGGCAAACAACAGGAGAGGCCAGACCTAAGCGGGCACCCGAGGAAGCGGCAGGGATTGTGGTGTAGACCCGGTGGACTGTGTGTCCGTGCAATCCAAGCAGGCGTGGTACCGGCGCCACCAGTCCGAACCAGACGTGGGGTTGACGCGTTGCTGTTCCACAGGCGTAGCGAGCAGACCAACAAAATCAGTTCGTTACATCTGGCGCCCAAATAACGTGATTATCCCGGCAGTAGACACAAATTAAGCAGTATGGGTAGAAGTTGGATCTACCGTCTTAAAAAGGAAGACTTCGCATATGTCGCACAGAGGTTGCGCATATCGCTGTCGGGAAGGACAGAGGACATGCGAAAGGCCCTAGCGGAGTACTACGCAGAGACGGAAAACGACCCACAGCTCACAGCAGTCTGGACAGAATTGGAGGCGGCATATCCAGACAGACCAGGTCCAAGCGTAAAGCTGACAAACCCCGAAGGCGAAGACCTCATCGCAAGCCTGAGCATGGAGGAAATACAGCGGGAAGGTCAACGGAGGGAGACGAGCAGGGAAAGGAGGCCAAGTACAGAAAGACCCAGGCCCAGCCAGCCGGACTACGCAAAAGTGGCGAAACAAGTTAGAGAATGGTCTTTTCGTTTTGACGGAGAAGAAAAGCCCCTCGAATTCCTGGAGCAGGTGGAATGGTCCGCAAACACATACGGTTTGGACCTGAACATGATTCCCCGAGCCATGCCGTAATTAATGCAGGGGAAGGCTCTGAAGTGGTACATAGCCAACAACAAGCACTGGAGGACTTGGGCCGAGTTCATAGACAGTTTCCAGACGTATTTCCTGCCCAGGGGATACTTCACGAAGCTCGCGGACAAGGCGAGACAAAGGAAACAAGGGTTCAGGGAGGCATTCAAGGACTACATGGTCGAGATGCAGACCCTGATAAGACCCCTTGGGTATGGGAAGAAAGAAACGCTGGAGCTCATCAAAGAGAACTGCACGCCAGACCTCCGAATAGCGTTGAGATCCTACCACGTGGACGACCTAGAGGCGCTCATGATCCTGGCAAATGAATACGAGGAACTGCACAGGGAACGGGAGGCATTTGCGGAAGAGCACAAATACAGCCGCAACAAAGCCCCGGCCGCAACACACGTCACGTGCAGAAGGTGTGAGGACTCAGGAGAGCTAGGCACGCAGGCCCAGGGACAGTGGGCACGATATACCCCGGGTCAGTCTGGGCGTCATAACACAACCTTATGGAGGCCGCCAGTCACCACCCAGACCCACACTGGAACGACTCGTACGGGCAACTCGGGTCAACACCCAACCCATGTGGCCAATCCACAAGAAGCTTGTCGCAGGTGCGGTGGACACGACCACTGGGCAAGAGGCTGCCGACAACAGAGGCTGCTGTTCTGCTGGATGTGCGGAAAAATAGGAGTCCGAAGTACGGAATGCTGCCAGAGAGCGGGAAATGGGCAGCGATCTCAGCCGCAGAGAGGCGAGCAGGGGTCGCAGGGTGCCGCCTCTCCAAACTAACTGGAAAATTAATCGAGGAGGAGCAGCAGTTGTCCGCAGCGGTAACGATCGGCGGGGACACGTACAAGGCCACGATCGACACCGGGGCAACAGCAAGCTTCATAAGTGAAGAGCTGGCGGACAAGCTGGCTGCCCGTGGAGCGATTACAGGGATACGACGGCAGGTTAGGTTGGCAGATGGAAGGTGCGGCAAAATCAACGCAAAGCTCGAAATAGGAGTGGAGTTCGGCAACAGGCGACTCGTCATGAGCCTGCTAATATTACCAGGGATAGTGGATGCGTTGGTGCTGGGGTGGAATTTCCTCACGCAAGTCGGGGCCGAGATCAAGTGCGCCGGTCATGAAATCCGAATACCGGCCAGAGGCAGACACAACGGGTGGCTCGAGGAGAAGTTGTCGGTCGCATTAGTCCAAAATGACGGCGAAGAGGACGACATGAACAAATTCCTGGAAACAGAGCTCGCGAAGTTTCACGCCATGACCGGAACATCGAGTATAGCCGAGCACACGATAACCATGAAGGACGATAAACCAATTAAGCAGAGATACTACCCCAAGAATCGAAAGATTCAAGGGGAGATCAACGCGATACCGCTGGAAGAGTCAAGCCGGGGCTTCACGGCCTTCACGGTCCCAGGGAAAGGGCTGTTCCAATGGAAAGTGATGCCATTTGGGTTACACTCCGCGTCGGCCACATTTCAACGGGCCCTGGATCAGGTGATTGGACCGGGAATGTCGCCGCATGCATTTGCGTATCAAGACGACATCATCGTGATTGGCCGCACCCTAGAGGAACACAAGAGAAACCTCACGGAGGTATTTCGTCGCTTGAAGAAAGCAAACCTGAAAATAAACCCGGAGAAATGCCAGTTCTTCAAACAAGAACTTCTGTACCTAGGGCACCGTGTCACAAGCCAAGGGATAGGCACGGACCCAGAGAAGATAGCAGCGATAGACCAGCTAGAACCACCGTCATCGGTCCGAGAGCTGAGGCAGTACCTTGGAGTCGCATCATGGTACCGACGTTTCGTGCCTGACTTCGCGCGCATTGTAAGGCCACTCAACGACCTCCTCCGTAAGGGTACCAAGTGGACATGGTCACAGGACCACCAGCAAGCCTTCGAGGAGGTAAAAGCCAGATTGGTAACCGACCCAGTCTTGGCGTGCCCCGACTTCGGGAAAACGTTCATCCTGCAAACGGACGCCAGTGACTACGGGATTGGCGCAATCCTCACACAGGACACAGAAGATGGTGAGAGGGTCATTTCATACTCCAGCCGGACCCTAAACGGAGCCGAGAAGAACTACTCGACAACAGAGAAGGAGTGCTTGGCAATTGTGTGGGCTATTCGGAAGCTAAAGCCGTACCTTGAGGGCTACCACTTTAAGGTAGTGACGGATCATATGGCGCTGAAGTAGCTGAACAGCATAGAAAGCCCTTCGGGAAGAATTTCCAGATGGGCGTTGGAGCTGCAGCAGTACGACTTCGAGGTAGCATACAGGAAAGGCCAGTTGAACGTGGTAGCAGACGCATTGTCGAGGCAGCCACTGCCAGAGTCCGAAGCAGTACCCGATATGCTGAGAAGAGCGCAGGACAAGGGGGCCGAATCAGAGTGCAGCTGGATCAAGGAAATGCGAGAAAAACTAAAAGCACAGCCTCAAAAGTTCCCAGACTACGTGTGGGAGGGTAGCACCCTTTACAGGCAGATTCCGCATAGAGCAGGGAACGAAGATGTAGTGACCTGGAAGCTATGTGTTCCGCGGCAGCTGAGAGAAACTGTCTTGCGTGAAAACCACGACTCCCCAGCAGCCGGTCATGTAGGCAGTCGGAAGACGATTGCACGGCTTGCAGCCCGGTACTACTGGCCAGGAATGCAGAGAGACGCAAGGGCCTACGTTCGGAAGTGCGAGGACTGCGCAAGGTTCAAACAGAATCAGCGGCAGGCGGCGGGAAAGATGTTGACACAGATCCCAGAGGAACCCTGGGCGACAGTGTGCGCCGATTTCGTCGGACCACTACCAAGATCGAAGCACGGCAACAGTTTGTTGTTGGTACTGATCGACAGGATTTCGAAGTGGACGGAGTTGGTGCCTTTGCGAACAGCAACGGCGGAAACGTTGCAGAAAGCGTTCAGGGAACGCATAGTCTCACGATTTGGAGTACCGAAGGTGGTGATTACGGACAACGGCGTGCAGTTCACAAGCCGGGCTTTTAAGAAGTTCCTCAACGACATGGGGATAAAGCAGCAGTTTACGGCACCGTATACCCCACAGGAGAATCCGACAGAGAGAGCAAACCGCACTGTGAAGACAATGATAGCGCAGTTTGCCGGGCAGAACCAGAGGAATTGGGATGAAAGGTGGCCCGAAATCATGCTGGCTGTGAATTCCAGTGTTTCAGATTCCACAGGCTACTCACCGGCATTTTTGACACAGGGCCGCGAGCTAAGACTACCGAACGCACTCTATGACAGAGAAACGCTAGGTACGGGAAGGCAACCAGAGTCACCGGAAGGAAACGCTGAAAAGATGAGAGAGGTCTTCGAGATTGTGCGCAGGAACCTAGAGAGGGTGTCCCAGGACCAAGCAAGGCATTACAACCTGCGGAGAAGGCAGTGGAAGCCAAGCGTTGGTGAAGTGGTGTGGGCCAAGGAGCACCATTTGTCTAAAGCGGCTGAAGGGTTTGCGGCCAAACTAGCTCCGAGGTTCGATGGACCGTACCAAATTGTGGATTTCATATCGCCAGTGATATGTAAGATTCGCCACCGGACGAACAAAAAGGAACGCACGGTACATGTCAGCGACCTAAAACAGCAGGATCAGGAGGAGAATGGTGACAAGAACGTGGAGTCGGATCCATCGGAAGGCATGCAGGAGAACGACAACACCTGAGAACGGACTGGGTTCGGCAGCCGTTCTAGCGTCAGGCCGAGGCGAGAGTCAACGGATGCAGACTGCGAGTCCGACAACCATTACAGCGTCAGGCCAAGGCGAGAGTCAACGGCTGCGGACCGCGAGCGAACCAGAGTATTGCCGCGACAACCACCACCAGGGAAGAGTAAGGCACAAACGACGGGAAGTTGAGAGTGACAGCACCTGAGAACGGACTAGGCTCGGCAACCGTTCTAGCGTCAGGCCAGGGCGAGAGTCAACGGGTGCAGATTACGTATCCAGCAACCGTTCTAGCGTCAGGCCAAGGCGAGAGTCAACGGAAACGTACCACGAACGAACCAGAATCCTGCCTCAACAACCACCGGACCAAGGATCCCACATACTCCCGAGGAAAGGGGAGGGGCGGTACAACAGTACCGCAAGGCATGCCGAATAATTCTGCAGGAAAAAAAAGTCGAGGATTACAAGGATGATACGTTTTGTTTATATTCCAACTTACCGCCAAAAATTTCTTTATAGTCATCAAAGCTTAGGGAAGGGGGCGCCTCGATCACAAGGCGGTCGATCGGCACTCGATAGTGTCAATCGATGGGCAAAAACATCGGAAAAAGCAGCACATGACGGGTCACACTACGGAAATACCATGGTCACCTAGTGGCAACGCCGCCCCAACGGGAGTTATCGGGATCTATCGGTAACAATCGATCAACGTCAAATGGTGTGACCAGATGACGAGAAGACGAAAAAGTGGAATGCGGGAAGAAGAGCGTAGAACGAAGAAGCATCACGAATGAACGAATGAGCGGCAAAGTTTGAAATTAAGAACGAGGAGTATACTCAAAGGAGATCGGCGCTGTGGAACTCGAGACGGAGCTGTGATCGTCGATGAAGTCCCAAGAGTGTCCCGCGGTAACCGCAAGGCCGGTTTTTAAATTTTCCCGAAGAAAGGGGGAGATGTGAGGAGTTAAAACTCCGCACAAATGCGAATAGTGATCGCATAAGGAGGGCCTGCCGTTGCCAGTTACGCAACAAGGTAAAGCGTAGTAACGGTAGTGCGAAGCCCGGAGAAAGAGAGTTTGGAGACTCTGTGCTGGAGAAAGAGAGTTTGGAGACTCTAGAGGAAGAGAGTTTGTAGACTCGGGAAGTGGAGAGAGAGAGGATGGAGACTCCGGACTTGCTGAAAAGAGAGTTTAGAGAGTCAGCAGGCTCAAAGGCAATTAAAGGGACAAATCGAACTTTGGACCGGGCCAACGGTAAAATCATGGACTTTGGATCCGGAGACTGGAGACCAAAGGGATAAACCGTTAGAGGAGGCCTATATAAACAGGCCGAGCGCTGGAAGCAGGACCGACAGTCAAGGAAAGCAAGTGTACGAGTCAACAACGTTATAACGAAGTCAGCAGAGAAGCTACGACCGTGATAGTCACCAAGGAGCAAGATCGCTACGTCAAGACGTTCGGGACGAGAAGGTCTCCGAACTGAGACGCAGGTAGCTGAGGTCCAAACGACGCAGCACGAGTAGCCAGGAGGCAAACAACAGGAGAGGCCAGACCTAAGCGGGCACCCGAGGAAGCGGCAGGGATTGTGGTGTAGACCCGGTGGACTGTGTGTCCGTGCAATCCAAGCAGGCGTGGTACCGGCGCCACCAGTCCGAACCAGACGTGGGGTTGACGCGTTGCTGTTCCACAGGCGTTTGCCTTGGGGATCACAGCCGTGAGATTCCGTGAGTCTGCGTACGACAACAATATCCAGCCCACGCGACGAGCGCCCAACAACGAAGGTCCGCGCCACCCAGGACGACGAAGGCGGTAAGACAGTGGAACCAGGCCGCCGAGCAGGACACCCAGGTCCGACCGCACCGGCAGAAGAGAAAAGGTAGGGTGGAACGTTCGTCTTTCACTGGGCGTCTTGCTACAGGGACTGCGGCGTATCCGGGCGATAGCGCGGTGCGTCGGAAGGAACTGAACAAGCGTCTGGCGGGACCGGCCGGGACAGAGCAAGGGACAAGAGGTTGTGGCTAGCGAGGCGTATGCCTTTGAGAGCCCCACCAATTGTTCACCCTAGTCTGGGAACGGTGACGCTTCCCTAAGCCCTCGACCTTCCTTCTCGCGCGTCAGCGGCAATACCAGGCGAAGATCCGAGGCCTCGACGAGAGAGCAGAGGCGTCCGGACAATTGAAATACATTGTAAACTGAGCTCAAATAAAGACTCTTTTGATAGTGGTATCCCGCCCATTTATTAATTGCCTTAGTAGTTTGTTCTCGGCTCTTTCCAACCTTTAGCTGCCCCCACATCTCAATGCCGTATGTCCACGATGTTTTAATTATGGTCTTGTACAGAAGGAGCTTGTTTTTGGTGGAAAGTTTACTTCTTCTTTGAAGCAACCAGTACATTTGCATACTTATGTGATTTATAAGCTTGACCTTTCCCATAATGTGTTCTTTTCATGTCATTTTGGTGTCAAGGTTGGAAGCTGCCTATTAAGTGTTCAGCAAAAGTGTTTGCTTTTTTTCTGACTTGAGCGACACCATATAGCTGCTGATGTTTTAACTGGTGCTATCCTCTTTACTAGTCTTTTAAAGACTTTTTGGCGTTCCAAAAATTATGTTCAGCGTTGTTAGGCTCAAGATCGACCAGATATGCTTCCAGAGATTTACTTTTGAGTTTTAGAAGCATTCTGATGAGGTCTTTGCATGCTTGATTGTATGCAGTCTTGTCACTCCGGCATCTGCTGATCTGCCAGACCCTCTTCAGTCTTCTCCTCTCTCTTACCAAAAAAGCTAAATCTAATTAATTATCTGCAGGCTATATGATTTTCCGCTTTAGTGACTTCAATCGTTGGTGTTGCAATGCTCGCTGCCAACTGGATCATTCTGGTGAGACTCTCTACCGCATGATCAATTTCCTCCAGACTTTGGATTCCCGGCTGAGGATCTACGTGTTCTTCCAGCTAGCCTTTGTTATTGCTGATATTTGTATTTCGCCTTATAAGCTTCACTGCTGGATGAGCTCCTTATGTACGACCTTTTTATGAGGATCTTGACCATGCTATGATGCGAACACAGGTCGTAGCAGGCAGAGGTGGAAATTTATATAGGGTCAATACCTTGCTTGCCGAATAGTCCAAGAGATCAGGTATCCTTGCGGGGTTAGTAGGCCAGTAGCTGGGTTCTCCAGTTAAGTGGACACTGCAACCCATATCCCTAATACATTTGAAGAGTATGCTTCCTTTGGGGATAACAATTCCACCATGTGTGCTTGGCGTTTAAGTCTCCGCCTATAATAAACTTGGGTTCCAAGTTGTTCAGCTGAGAGAACAGATAGCTTATTGTATATCGAGGCGGCAAGTATGCTGCTGCGATGCAAATCTTGCCTGATCGTCCCTCCAGGCGGGGAGGTGGAGTCCTAATTGCTGTTAGGTCTACCCTCACGTCAGAGGAGGTACTTTTTGACGAGTTCCGTAACGTCGAATTCGTATGCGTAAAGCTGTTATTATCTGATAGCTCTGTTTATATTACGTGCTCTTACATTCCACCGTCTTCTGAATTTCGTAAATATATAAACCATTTGTCCGCTATCCAATCCGCTTTAAAGAGACTGTCCGATAGGGACTAACTGGTTGTTCTAGGTGACTTTAATATACCAGGCACTACGTGGTCCACAGAAGAACAGTCGACCATTCTTCTGCCTATAGCACAACATGACTTTATTGACGGCTTGCTCAAAATATCTTTGTCGCAAGTTAATTATATTCGAAATTCTCTTGGTCGATTATTAGATCTATGCTTTGTTACTCCTGAAAGTGTGTTTCTGACTAGAGTAGCACCACTTAGTCAACCAGAAGATTCATATCATCCAACTTTCGAGGTGATAAGTCAACCAAACGAATTCATTGTTTTCGTAAGGCAAACTTTCTGATGCCAAATCATTTTATATCTGGCTTTAATTGGTCCGATCTTTATTCTTGCAACATAATGGATGCAACATGCAACATGTAATGCAACATGCATTACATATTTTTTTTACTGCAATTAAATCATTTTTTAACTCTTGTGTTCCGATGTACTAACCGTTAATCTCTAATAAACCTTCTTGGTTTAATAAAGAGTTGACACATCTAAGAAATGTTAAGTCCACTCTTTATACAAAATTTTAAAATACCGATTCTCAGCCTATATTTTCTAAATATGTAAGTGCTCGGTTAAATTTTACCGTGCTTAATGCTCAATGTTATAAGAATTATTTAAACCGTTGTAAGTTCCAGTTCGCACAGGATCCCAAACAGTTTTATAATTTCGTTAACACTAAGCGCAACACAACCACTTACCGTTACTCGCTATTTTTTGAAAATACTACGGTAAAATCGGATCAGGCAATAGCTATTTGCCAAGTTTTTTTAAACCACATATTCTACGTTAGCTCATTCCGAACAGCCTTACTCTTAAGCGGTATTAAAGTCGAATTTAATATTTTGTCCCACTCTAAACGAAAGCTCACTGCTTTATGATCTTCAGCGAGTTAAGCCTGTCTATACGCCGGGTCCCGACGGAATTCCTGGCTGTGTGCTTAGATTCTGTGCGGAAACCTTGTGCAAGCCTCTACTGAAACTATTTAACTTATCTCTGGAATCTTCACACAATTCCCCCATATATGGAAGCAGTCCTTTGTGATCCCCCTCCATAAAAAAGGTAGCAAATCGGATGCAAGCAATTACAGAGGAATCTCCAAATTGTCTGCTATCCCTAAGCTTTTTGAAAACGGTATCACTCCTCATCTGCAGCACCTTTGTAAGTCAATTATATTTCCATGTCAGCATGGGTTCATGAAACGCAGATCAACAACTACTAACCATCTGGAGCTAACCTCCTTCGTAGTACAGGGCTAAAAAAAAAATCTTCATACAGATGTCATCTATACGGATTCTAAAGCATTCGATTCTGTTAATCATTCACTTTTAGTAAGGAAACTTGATTTATTACCTTTCCCTGTTGATCTCCTAAATGGGATTCTAAGTTATCTGAATGGCAGGTCGCAACGGGTCCTCTTTAAAAATCTAGGTCCACCTAGGTCCCCTCCTTTTTACCTTATTTATTAACGACCTTCCCTCAATAATAAAGCATTCCCGTGTACTTATGTACGCTGACGATGTAAAATTATGCCTTTAGTATAAGGACATTTCTCGCCATTTGGACTTACAATCCGATCTAGATAGCTTTTAAACCTTGTGCCTTGATAACGTTTTAAACTTAAATGGCTTCAAGTGTAAAGTTATGACCTTTTGTCGTGTCAACTCAATACACGCGATTTACACTCTAAGGACAGAATAACACATGTTGATGATCTTGGTGTTCTTCAGGTCCCTAAACCTTAATTTTCAGACCATATTTCTTTTATTGTCAATAAGGCCAGGGGTGTGCTTGGTTTTAAAAAACGGTTGTCAAAGGAATTTGATGCTCCTTTCATGACCAAAACCTTATTTATATCTCTAGTCCGTCCGATTCTTGAGTATGGATCACCTGTTTGGAGTCCACAATACGAAGTTTTCGCGGTTCGCATTGAATCGGTTCAAAAGAACTTCTTACTTTTTGGCTTACGGCGCTTTAATTGGGATGAAAACCTTAGATTACCATCTTATTCCAGTAGACTAATGTTAATTAACTTACCCTCCCTAGCTAACCGTAGAACGATGCTTGAAACAGTCTTTATTTTCAATCTCATTCGTTGTGAAGTTGATAGACCCGACTTGGTTAGTCGGCTAAACTATACTATTCTAAGCAGATTCACAAGAAATTACGCACCCATAATTATAAATCAATCTAACTATGAGTTGTATGATCCCTACTGAGTATTATGTTCTGACTATAATAGATTCTATCATATTATCTCTAATTCTGACTCTCTGCCGTTCTTAAAGCGATCAATACTAACGTTTTTAATAAATTCTTAGGTCTTACTAGTATATATAGTGACATATCCATAAGTCCCTACCACTAAGCACATGCCTACACAATACATATACAAGATGTACACCCAAACACACCCTACACTACTCTGGATGTACCCAACAGATACCAGATAAGAATAAGACTGTCATATGATCCTCAAGGCAAGGTTGAGAGGAAAAACCCAAACTCCTGATAAGTCACCCACTGGTAGACTAAACATCCGTTGCCTAATTTAAACATTCCTTGTTTAAGCCCTTGCACCATCGTCACGTTCCCACGTTCAAAGCTCGGACTCGCAATCCCAAAAAACAGAAGTATTAGATTTCAATAAACAAAATTATAAGAATCTAAGAGCACTTGCATTCAAGAGCGAATGCACTTGAATCCAAGAGAAATGCAAAGACAATTAAAGTCAGCAACTAAAGTCTAAATCTGTGCAAGAAATCACAATTACAGCAATTATTATCCTAGAATGAATCAGGATAATAATACGCAACCTCAAAGTTCGAATCAACCTACAAATCAAAATCAGTATTCCACTCGTCTCGTTCCGGGTAGTCAAAGGGGAAATAATTACACGTTTAAAAGGGAGTTAACACAAGCCCAACAAAAAATCCCCTTAATTTCCAACCTTCAACCTCAAATAATACTAACGGTCAGGGCCGATAAAAAGGCAACGCGAGAGTCAAAGTGGCCAAAGCAGAATGGATGTAAATTGTCATCAAACTGCCTCGGACACTCAAGTGACACAGGAGGACGTGATTTACAAGGGAATGATCGACACAGGTTCATTAATCAATATCATAAGGGAACATTTTGAAAACTTTGAAGAACAAAAAGAAGATTTAACAGTGTATACCATTAAAGGGGTAATACAATTAAAGAAAAGCACAATAATGAAGCCCACTTCAGTATGTCCGTCTGTTCAGAAATTGTGATTTCATTTAGGTAAAGTATCTAGGGGATACGAAAGCTAAGATAGATTATGATAACGAGACGGTAACTCTAGGTTCAAGAACTTTTAATTTTTTGTATGGAGAAAAGATGCAAAAAGTTAAGACCGCACCTAAGTGCCCTAAACCAAAGCATCAACAACAAAAGAAGGAGACCGCATTACCAAAATGCCTCCCTTCAAAAATTGTTAGTGACACAGTGGACAATGATGTAACACATCTCGATCCCATGTCCGTTGACAAAGATATAGTCAACTTCACGATCAACAATGAGTTACGCGAATTTAACGAGTATAGAATCGAGCATCTACATGTAGAGGAAATTGAAAGTTTAAAGAAGGTTCTGTACGAATATAGAGACATCCAGTACAAGGAAGGCGAAAATTTGACCTTCACAAGTACTATTAAACATGTCATCCAGACTCAGCATGAGGATCCAGAAGATTTGAAGATTTGGAAGATTTGATCTACAAAGATTGTTTAGTCTATTTGGACGATATTATTGTTTAATCCACTTCATTGGAGGAACATATTTTATCTCTAAAGAAAGTCTTTGAGAAACTGAAAGACGCCAACTTGAAGTTGCAGGTAGACAAATGTGAATTCATGAAAATAGAAACTGAATTCCTGGGACATATTGTCACAACAAATGTCATTAAACCAAATCCAAACAAAACAATTTTTCCGTTACCTAAGACACCTAAACAGATAAAATTATTTTTGGGATTATGTGAGTTCTATCGCAAGTTCATTCCTAACTTTGCCTAGATAGTTAAACCCATGACCATCAAACTAAAGAAAGGTGCTGTAATAGATATCAAATGTAAAGACTACATCGAATCATTCGAAAGACTAAAGGTTTTGATAACTTCAGATCCGATATTAATCTACCCTGATTTTTCAAAGCCCTTTTCTCTAACAACTGACGCGAGTAATGTAGCTATTGGTGTAGTGCTATCACAGAACCATAAGCCTCTGAATGAACACGAAATCAACTATGCTACTATTGAAAAAGAATTGTTAGCTATAGTTTGGGCGACAAAATATTTCAGGTAATACTTATTCGGCAGGCCATTTGAAATAATAAGTGATCACAATCCATTGGTATGGCTTAATAATATCAAAGAGCCGAACATGAATTTACAAAGATGGAAAATCAAACTTAATGAATTCGATTATAAAATAATATACATTCAGAATACATACAGAAATACATACAGAAACATTCTGTTCCGATTGACTTTAGGGTATGAGATGTTAATTTTACCCTATTCTACACCCTCCCTACCTTGACAACACTGGATAAAATATATGGGTTGTCCCTTAAGCTAACGTTAAGGTAGCTACTATGTATGTTCTAGGATCGGCATGGTGTTCGGCGACAGACCAACAAGAAAAAAAATTAAACCTTCATTTCAATTATATAATCATTATTATAAATTTAATTAAAAAATTAAAAAACAATTAAGCTTAAGCTGAACTGAGCTTCTTAAATAATAATCATAATGAAGGATAAACAAATTAAAGAAAGAAAACAAGATAGAACGCTATAGTCGGGTTCCCCGACTATCTGATACCCGTTACTCAGTTGGTGAAAGTGCGAAGAGAAATTACAACACTGACCGTTTTTGGCGGTTTGTGGGCGTTAGAGTGAGCGTGGCAAAAAGATTTTTGGTATATAGAGTTAAATTTACAAAACGAACAAAAATGTGAAAAAATGTTACATTTTTCAAAAGTAGGTCGTGGCAGTTTTTGGCGGTTTGTGGGCGTTAGGATGGGCGTGGCAACAAGTTTTTCTGCTGATCGATAGAAATTTACAATACTAATAAGAAAATGAAAAAATATCAAAACATTTTTCAAAAGTGTGGGCGTGGCAATTTTGGGCGGTTTGTGGGCGTTAGAGTGGGCGTGGCAACATGAATCGACAAACTTGCACTGCGTCTATGTCTCTGGAGTCTGTATGCTTATTCTCCACTTTCTAGCTTTTATAGTTCCTGAGATCTCGACGTTCATACGGACGGACAGACAGACGGACAGACAGACGGACGGACAGACGGATATGGTCAGATCGACTCGGCTATTGATCCTGATCAAGAATATATATACTTTATATACTCGGAAACGGTTCCTTCTGCCTGTTACATACTTTTCAACGAATCCAGTATACCCTTTTACTCTACGAGTAACGGGTATAAATATAAGTAAATCATAGTATTTTAAATAATGAAAAATATAAGAAATAATGCATGGTTTAAGTTAAAAAAAAAATAAAACAAATTATGATCGACCATTAAATAAAAATAATAAAGACAAATAGGGGAAAATCAAATAAAACTTACTCACCCTGGGACGCCGTCGTTGAGCTCAATGACCGCTGAAAATCTTTATAAAATAGAGGATCATTTTGTTTCGACCATGAATTTAAATTTAAGCACTACAAAATTATCAATTATTAATTAATTAGCTCTTGATCATTTCTTATATTATTTTATAAAATTTCAGTTTATAAAAAAAAATTTACTTTAAATTTTAAGTATTTCAATTCAAAAAAAAAGGAAATTTAAGAGAAAGCATTTAAATTAGTGGCATAATACGACACTGCGTCCGAATTGTTGAAACAAAGAAAATTTTTATATCAATTCTTCTTAGCCACTTTTAATATTTATACGTCTGATCCAGTTTGGTTCGTAGAACGAAACTTTGTGAAGACCTAGCACATTTTTCGGAAAATTGGTCAATAAAGAGTTGGCGTCGCTATCTTCCTTGGAGACGGTTCAGAAATTTCCAATATAAATTTAATTGGCAGACGTCATATTTTTATTCCAGCTTATTGGTCGAAATACTTCCAAGACATAGCGAAAATCTGCGGCAGCGCTGCACCAGAGGCAGAGCAAATTAACCAAAACAGCGCTCAAACAACCAAAGCAGCGAAGAATTAGGTAGAGCAGGGGCAGCGTAGCTCCACATAACCAAAACGCCGCAGCACTGCGAACAGCGCAGTTGCAAATAACTCAAACGAGGTTTGCCATGACGTCACAAAATTGCCAAAACCTCGTGTGCCAATTCGTGGTGGGATTTTCATCTGCTATGCCGGAGTTTTCTTCAAACAATATATATAATATAGGAAGGCACTGACACTAAATAATAAATTGTTCATAAGAAAATGAGCAATTTCATACCTGGCCACATTTTATAAATGCACTTGAAATTCAAAGAAATTAGTTTTATGCGTATGTTTGCCGGTTTTGAACTGATATTATTATATTAAAATGTATTTTTATATATTATATTAACTTTAGTATATAATATTTTCAGAAAAATATATAAATGTATTTCGCGCACTTGACTTTGAACTTATTTGGTCGGCTGCCGTTCTTAAAGTGAGCTGTACTTACACTAGGCCTAGGGATATATTAAAGCCTATCATGCGACAACGGCAAGTACAGCCGAAGTCGACAAACATGCGTGGGTGTCGGCACGCACAAACGATGCGCTAGCTTATCCAAGGTGACCGAATTAAAGATAAGTCACGCTTAAGCTATATATATGCTTATATATGCTCGAATTGACACAAGAACTGATCTATTTAGCCTTTCACTGGCGTTGGCCTGTGGCGAATAGACAGCTGTACACATATGATTAATGCCAAATCGTGTTAAGAACGTGTCAAAAAAGCCAGATTTGAATTGGGAACCGTTATCGGTTAGTACTACCTCGGGTACCCCAAAAACGAAAAACAAGTAATTCTCTAAATAGTCACAAATCCGGTTCGAAGTAAACTTTTTTAAAGGATATAAGAAATGAAATTTAGTATGATGGTCAACGATGATAAGAAGTCCTATGTTACCTTTCTTTGATCTGGGGTAGGGTCCCAGCAGATCAACATATAGTTTCTGAAACGCACTATCTGAGGTCATTGGTTTACTCATAGGTGGTCGCAAAACAGTATTTGGGCGTTTTGTAGACCTACAAACAGAACAAACCGATACGTAAGTACGTATTTGAGTCACCATTCCTGGCCAAAACAGATATCTCTTCAGCTTTTCTATTCATTTACCTGTGCCACAGTGAGCTGCATCGGGTGAATTATGTGCACGATAGAGAATATCTTCAGTGGAAGCTGTTGGAATCCATAATTTCCATGACTCTGCTTCTTGCGTTGCATCACCAGTTGCGTGTTGCGTGCGCTTATATACAACATTATCGCTAACTTGTAAATCACAACTTAAGCTGATTTTCTTGTACGCGCGTTATGAGATCTTGGTACTCGATTGAGTTAAACTCTTTAAGTCTACTATCAGACCGAAATCATTAAGTTCATTTACGTACGGTTCATCGCGTCTAGATAGAGTGCCGGCTACGATATTCTCAGTACCTTTTCGATGACTAATCTCCAACAAATAACCCTGCAGATAGATTGCCCATCGAGCTAATCTTTCTGTTAGATCTTTTTGCGCCATTACCCATTTGAGCGAGTAATTACCTGGAAAGCCCGACCCTCTACATAAGCGCGAAATTTCCTAATGCCCCGGATTACGGCTAAGCAATCAAGCTCAGTGACAGTGTAGTTTGGGCCTTTGACAACTTCACAGACATAAACGCGATAGGTAGCTCTTCGCCCTCTTTATTCTTTTGAGCTAATACACAACCAAGACCATGGGTGCTAGCGTCGCAAATAAGTATGAATGGTTTACAGAAATCGGGAGACCTAAGCACTGGAGCTGTAGTTAAACTGGATTTCAGTTTCTTGAAAGCTTCTTCTGCGGCTTTATTGCACTCTAAGCATTGGTTTTTCTTGAGAAGCTCAGTTACTGGAAAGCTAATTGCGGCATAGTTTTCAACGAATCTCCTAGACCAACCTGAGAGTCCTAAAAATCTTCTCAGTTGTTTTACTGATTTGGGAATCGGAAAATCTACGAAAGCGTGTATTTTCCCGATATCGGTTTTCAATTAGCCATCGCCAATTATGAAACCGAGATATTTAATCCCCCGCATGCAAAACATAGACTTTTGTATATAATAGTCAAGTATATATATTAATTGTCAAGTTGGCTTTCCGGAGATATAAGGCACAGGTGGGAATCAAAGTCGTCTGACAAAATAAGGAGATCGTCTAAATAAACGAACACCCTTGTTCGCAAATGTGGTGGTATTACTTTTTCCATAAGCCTACATAAGGTCTGGGGTGCATTGCACAGTCCAAACGGCATTACCTTATACTGGTACAAGGGCCTGTTTGGGATTGTGAATGCGGTGTATTGCCTAGATTTTTCTTCAAGCGGAACTTGACAAAGCATGCTTCATGTCTAAACCAGTTATGTATCGAGCAGGAGGTAGCCGGCTTAAAATGCCGTCGATATGTGGCAGAGGGTAGGCATCTTTCCGATTATATTACGACTCTCGAATCTAAGCACAAACGCAACTTTTCGCCACGTCTAACTTAAAGACAGTTGCTGCTCCACGGACTGCTGGATTCTTCTATTATGTCCATTTAAAGCATCTTGTCTATTTCCTTAAACATGTCTTTCTCGACGGTTGGTGGACTGGCCAATTCCTTTGCTGGACAGGGATTGCGTTACCTACATCGATGCTGTGCTCACACAAGTGAGTTCGGCCTAAACCTTAATGCTCGAATAAGGGGAACTTGGCGATGTCGGAATTAAGACGAAAACGCTGTCCTGCATTCAAAGTGTGCATATTTGGAAGTTCGGTTTGAGCCTCGTCTCCAGTATCTAATTCAGATACTTCTCCTATGAGATCTAGCAACTGATCTAATAGTCCAAAGGAACGCCAAAAATCAACGCCTAAATAAACATCCTGACTCAGATTAGGGATAATAAAAAATTCCATCGGTTTGGGCATATCTCGATATGTAATGTCGGCAACGAACTTGCCGATCATTGGACAGTTAGAGCCATTAGCCGTTTGGATGACTTCAGAACATTTTCGAAATTGTGGGCTGTTTCTAAGAGCAGCAGCAGCTTCATTTCCCACACAGCTGATCGTGGCGCCTGAATCGAACAAAGCTGTATATTGGTTTCCTCCTAGCTTAAGATCGGTGTAAAGTCGCTTATCGGACTTAGATTATTGCCGAGACTAATCTTTTGCGGGTTGATTTAATCTATTTCCAAAACGTTCTCAAACGCAAGGTAGATCGTTTTGGTCTCAAATTTAAATAAATGCTGTCAACTTCAGCAAATATACGTTTCTTAGCAGCTTTGTAATTAGCTAAACGTAAATGAAAAGGAAAGTGGGGGTCTATTCCGGTTTTAATTAAATTTGGTTGGCTCTGTTCTGTGACTTGACTTAAGTCTGTTTGAGCACCACTATCTACGGTAATTACTTTGGATGCGACAAGTGGGTTCTGTTTGCTGCATTTCTCTGGTAGTTTTCCTGAGGGTTACAGGTCAGACATTTGGGCTTGAAGGTATTCTTAGCCCCACAACCGTAAACAGTCATCGAAACGATGTCCCGGCCTTTCCACTACATCAATCGCTTGTGTTGAATGGCGGAAACATTCTCGGGAACCAGTTCATTAACCTCAGTTGCCAGTTCTGCTATACGCGGACGCCATTCGAATTTGGACTTGATTGACTGTGGAATTTTTATGGAATTGCTCGTGAGTACGGATTTCCTCACTAAGACTGGCTAAGTTTGTTATGCCCAAGTGCATAAGCTCATAACGAAGGGAAGATTTTGAATTATGAATAAGAATTCGTACAAGTGAACGTTCAGAAATTTCCTTGCTATGTCGGCCTACCAATCTCTCTACAGCGAATTGGAAATCCTCAAAAGATTCCTGATCAGCCTGTTTTCGAGAATTGATTAATTCCCAGACGTCAATATCGTCTTCGATATCTTTCAACTTTTTACGAAACTCATTACAGAATGTTTCCCAAGAAAAATTTGGGTTTGAGCGGTGGAAGCGCCAGAACCAATCATTGGCCCTTCCTGAGAACAATAAGTGTAGATTATCGCATAGAAGCTGATAATCTCTACCCAAGTTGTAGACTGCCAAAGAACGAATTCGGAAGAAAAGTCATGTGCTGACATGCCTTCCCTACTGCTATCAAATTGAATCCTCCAGCTTTGAATAACGCCTGCAGCTTTATCCAAAGAGGTTTTAGAAATGTTTCTGGATATATCTTGTGTATTGCATAAACCATTAAGTGAAGATGATGCAGCTGGAGACACGATGAAAGGTCTATTATTTGATCTTAAACTTTGATGTGGTTCAACATGTTCTACTCGGTTTATATTTAGGGCAGCTAGTTGAGCTTGGACCGCCTTTTCGAGGTTCGAGGCGAGTAAGCCATTTATGGATTGAAGAAGTTGGTCTTGACTAGCATCGATAGCCTCTTTAACTAGATGAGTGACGTCATCTCTATTCAAAACAGAAGAGCGAGTATCTTCTTTGTTTTTGGATACAACAGTTGGACGGGTTTCGATAGGAAGTTCGTCATTATTTCGAATCACTGCTCGAGTATTCATACCCCTCCTAGGAGTTGCTCCTCTACCTCTTTGTCTCTGGGATCAACCGAAGAATCCCTAATCGAATTAAGAGAAGGTGGAACAGCCTCGCTGACAACCGTAGCGTCTTGGATATCAATATCCAGTGTATTGTACAGATAAGTTACCTGGGTTGGAGTACAAGTACTTTTGCACTCAGGACATTGCGGGGAAGCTTTAAAGCTGTCTACAACGCATTTGTTGTGGAATTTATGATTGCAGGGCAGAACTGCAATTAAATCAATATGTTCCATTACCTCGTGGCAAAGTCCAAGAACGGATTTTTACAAAATGCGGAAACCTAAAACATAAGTTGAGCCAATGTAACGCCAAATGTATAATCAATAAATTGTATCCTTACTGAATTCTAATATGGAGAAACTCCACATTGCAATAGCTGGAATCAGCGAGATGAGGTGGGCTGGCAGTGGGGAAACAACAACAATAGCAATCTAGTCATACACAGTGGCAACAGTGGCGGCAGCAGATATGGAGTGGGAATTTTCGTGTCCAAGCGCATAAAAAAGGCACTGGTTTCCTGGGAACCCATTTCTGATAGAATCATGACCGCCAGGTTCAGATGTAGAGCTACATAAACATCACTCAATGCTATGCCCCGACGGAAGACGCAAACGACGACACCAAGGACGACTTCTATACTGCCCCTACAGCAACCCTCAACAAGCTACGGCAAGGTGACATTAACATCCTCATGGGTGAATTCAATGCAAAAATTGGCCCCAACAACACCGGACTAAGACCTGTCATGGGCCAGCATGGAACTGGGACTCTCAACGATAACGGAGAGAGATTAGTGAAACTCTGCCAGCTATTTCAACTGGTCATCGGCGGCACAATCTTCCCACACAAAGATGTCCACAAATACTCCTGGACATCTCCAAGTGGTAATACGCGCAAGCAGATCGACCACATTTGCATTAGCAGGAAATGGAGACACTCGCTACTGGACGTACCGAACAAAAGGGGAGCAGCCATAGACAGTGATCATGAGTTGGTCATTGGAGAACTTTCAATAAAGCTCAACCGCAACCACTCAAGGAACACTGGCAACAGTGAACACCGGCGAGCGCCCCCCTGAACCTGCACCTCCTTAGCAACTCTACTCTGAAGACGAGAATGACGTCCACGCTGCGAGAACAGCTGATCCCCCTAGAAGACCACCCATGGGAGCACACCTGCAGGCAACTAAGGACCACGGCGGAGGAAATACTTGACCTGCAACAACACGGAAGAACGGACTGGATATCTGAAGGGACCTGGGACCTGATTAGAAGGAGGAACCACCAGAAGCCTCTGGCGGACCAGCTCACACAGTACCGTGAGGAGTATCGCGGACTATGCGGAGCGGTGAAAAGGTCGGCCAGAAAGGACCAAACAGCACAGCTGGATAGACTTGCGGCAGACGCAGAACGAGCAGCCGGCGAGAACAACATGCGCTCGCTATACCAGCAGATTGCACGGATCACAGGAACCCATCACAGACAGAACAAACCAGTCAGAGATCTAGAAGGTAACCTCTTATCCAATGATGACGCACAAATCCGAAGATGGCGCCAAAACTTCATGGGAATTAGCCACACCACATCACCAAACGTGGCCATAGACTATAGGAGTGTTGTGCCGCCAAGTGGGAGTATCAGGATACCCTCTGCACCACCAAATGTAAGAGAAATCGTGAATGCAATAAAGAAGCTGAAGAACAACAGGGCAGCTGGCGAAGACAACATACCAGCCGAATTGCTTCAAGTTGACACCCAACTGATGGCTGAAACAACACCAGCTACAAGATCTTAGCTGAACGAATGCCTCCAGGAAAAAATTGTGCCAACAATTCGAGACGAACAGGCAGGCTTCAGACCACACAGGAGTTGCGTAGACCAGGCAAATACACTACGCATAATAACCGAGCAAGCTGTGGATAGCCCCGCTTTACCTCCTGTTCATCGACTTCAAGAAGGCATTCGACTCAGTTGAAAGAGCAGCAATATGGCGAGCACTTGCAAGAAAAGGAGTACCTGCAAATCTCATCTCCATCATCAAACCGATGTATGACGATGCCAACCTGGCGGTACTGCACAATGGATTACCAGTTTCCCATACCTTGGCACCATCATATCCAACAGTGGTGGAGTGGATGATGATGTCTCTAGTCGTCTTGGCAAAGCCCGCTCATCATTTGGGAGACTATACCGCATATGGAGAGACCAACAAATCAGCCGTCGAACAAAGCTCAGGATCTACAATGCGTGTGTGAAATCCATACTGCTATACGGAAGTGAGACATGGCTCGCCACGAAGAAAATAACGCAGAAGCTACAGGCTTTCAGCAACAAATGCCTGAGAGTCATATGTGGGGTATTCTGGCCAAACAGAATAGCCAACACAGAACTGTGGCGCGTTACAGACGAGTCCCCAATTCACATACAAATAAGGAAGAAAAAATGGATGTGGATAGGGCACGCTCTCAGAAGAAACCCGAGTAGCATAGTGAGGATGGCACTAGTCTGGAACCCCCAAGGAAGCAGGCGAGTAGGAAGGCCAAGACCAAACTGGAGAAGAACCGCTCACCAAGAACTAGCCCAAATAAACACCACATGGGAAAGTGCAAAGCAGACAGTTCAAAAAAGAGTTAGATGGAAAGCTCTCGTAGAAGCCCTAAGTTCCCGAGAGGAATAGAAGGAATTAAAAAAAAAAGAAATCCGGTCAGATTATCAAAATCTTTCTATTAATCTATATTTCCAAGCTTGACACTCCTAATCAAATTCAAAGTTACTAAAGATTAACTTTTAAACATGTAGATGTTTTTAGAGGCGGTTTAATTTGGTCGACCAATCCAGAAAATTCCGAATTGCAATAGCAATTCAACAATATTAAATCCGTACTCCTCGAGTACAAAACTACTTAAAGATAAAATTCATATCTCAGGTTCGCTTGGGTTGTTTAATTCGTAAATTTAAATTAAAACCAATATTCCACAAGACGATTTTCCGAGTGTCTTATAAAACTTTAGTTACAAAACTTTTTGTATTGTTAATAGCCGCGAAGCTAACTAACACATTTATACAGATGTTTTGAGTATAAATATCTAAAGGATTTTAGACAGGTGTGTTTAAGTCGGCCCCACGTTGGGCGCCAATTGTGTAGTGTGCAGTCCTTTTACTTATAGCTGAGCAGCCAGGGCCATGACAGAGCTCGGCAGTGTGCACTTCTAGCATTTGCTTTAACTAGCTCGACGGATGGGGCGGGGTTCTTGCCTATTCAATAATTCATGGGAGCACCTTTTCACAATACTTTAAGTGCACGGTTTCAAATGAACAAAAATCAACAGGAGATGTATAAAAAAATGAAATAAGATAGATATAGATACCGGATTATTGACAGAAACATTCGGTTCCGATTGGCTGATTGGGTATGAGATGTTAATTTTACCCTATTCTACACCTTCCCTACCTTGACAACCCCGGAGAAAATATATGGGTTGTCCCTTCAGCTAACGTTATGGTAGCTACTATGTATGTATGTTCTAGGATCGGCATGGTGTTCGGCGACCGTCCCAAAAGATAAAAAAATTAAACCTTCATTTCAATTATATAATCATTATTATAATTATAATTAAAAAATTAAAGAACAATTAAGTTTAAGCTGAACTGAGCTTCTTAAATAATAATCATAATGAAGGATAAACAAAATTAAAGAAAGAAAAATATAAGTAAATCATAGTATCTTAAATAATGAAAAATATAAGAAATAATGCATGGTTTAAGTTAAAAATAAATAAAAAAAATTATGAAATTAAATAAAAATAATAAAGAAAAATAGGGGAAAATCAAATAAAACTTACTCACCCTGGGACGCCGTCGTTGAGCTCAATGACCGCTGAAAATCTTTATAAAATAGAGGATCATTTTGTTTCGACCATGAATTTAAATTTAAGCACAAAAAATTTATCAATTATTAATTAATTAGCTCTTGATCATTCCTTATATCATTTCATAAAATTTCAGTTAATAAAAAAAAATGTACTTTAAGTTTTAAGTATTTCAATTCAAAATGAGATAGAACGCTATAGTCGGATTCCCCGACTATCTGATACCCGTTACTCAGTTAGTGAAAGTGCGAAGAGAAATTACAACACCGACTGTTTTTGGCGGTTTGTGGGCGTTTGAGTGGGCGTGGCAAAAAGATTTTTGGTATATAGAGTTAAATTTACAAGACGAACAAAAATGTGAAAAAATTTCACAACATTTTTTCTAAAGTATGGGCGTGGCAGTTTTTGGCGGTTTGTGGGCGTAAGCGTGGGCGTGGCAAAAAGTTTTTCTGCAGTTCAATAGAATTTGACAATACTAATAAGAAAATGAAAAAGTATCAAAACATTTTTCAAAAGTGTAAGCGTGGCCGTTTTCGGCGGTTTGTGGGTCTTTGATGTGGGCGTGGCAAAAAGTTTTTCTGCAGATCGATAGAAATTTACAATACTAATAAGAAAATGGAAAAATATCAAAACATTTTTCAAAAATGTGGGCGTGGCAGTTTTGGGCGGTTTGTGGGCGTTAGAGTGGGCGTGGCAACATGAATCGACAAACTTGGGCTGCGTCTATGTCTCTGAAGTCTGTATGCTTATTCTTATTATAGTTCCTGAGATCTCGACGTTCATACGGACGGACAGACAGACGGACAGACAGACGGACAGACGGACAGACAGACGGACAGACAGAAGGACATGGTCAGATCGACTCGGCTATTGATCCTGATCAAGAATATATATACTTTAAATGGTCGGAAACGCTTCCTTCTCCCTTTTACATACTTTTCAACGAATCTAGTATACCCTTTTACTCTACGAGTAACTTAAATTAGTGGCATAATACGACACTGCGTCCGAATTGTTGAAACAAAGGAAATTTTTATATCAATTCTTCTTAGCCACTTTTAATATTTATACGTCTGATCCAGTTTGGTTCGTAGAACGAAAATTTGTGAAGACCTAGCACATTTTTCGGAAAATTGGTCAATAAAGAGTTGGCGTCGCTATCTTCCTTGGAGACGGTTCAGAAATTTCCAATATAAATTTAATTGGCAGACGTCATATTTTTATTCCAGCTTATTGGTCGAAATACTTCCAAGACATAGCGAAAATCTGCGGCAGCGCTGCACTAAATATCCAAGGCAGATATTTAACCAAAATTAACCAAAACAGCGCTCAAACAACCAAAGCAGCAAAGAATTAGGTAGAGCAGAGGCAGCGCAGCTCCACATAACCAAAACGCCGCAGCACTGCGAACAGCGCAGTTGCAAATAACTCAAACGAGGTTTGCCATGACGTCACAAAATTGCCAAAACCTCGTGTGCCAATTCGTGGTGGGATTTTCATCTGCTATAAACATGCAGGAATTTTCTCCAAACAATATATATAATATAAGAAGGCACTGACACTAAATAGGCACTGAAATAAAATTTGGTTATAAATTGTTCAAAGGAAAATGAGCAATTTCATACCTGGCCACTTTTTATAAATGCACTTGAAATTCAAAGAAATTAGTTTTATGCGTATGTTTGCCGGTTTTGAACTGATATTATTATATTAAAATGTATTTTTATACATTAACTTCAGTATATAATATTTTCAGAAAAATATATAAATTTATTTTACGCACTTGACTTTGAACTTATTTGGTCGGCTGACCAAGGTGACCGAATTAAAGATAAGCCACGCTTAAGCTAATTGCTTTCGGAACTAGCAAAAGGGGAAAGAGAAAAAAACAAATGCCCCATTAGGAAATTGGACACAACAAACTCGCTAAAACCCTTATTAAGGAATATGTGTGCACCAAGAAAAGCGCAATTTACTCCCCTAATGATATGGATTTACTGATCTTCCAGAGGGCATTTACCGAAATCATAAGCCCTAACAATTTCACAAAACTATTGAGATGTACCACGAAGCTAATTGATATATTAACTTATGCGGAACTTAAGGATTTAATCCTAAAGAAACATAAGGAAGTTTTACATCCAGGTATAGAAAAAACCCATTAATTGGCTTAAAGAAAAATACTATTACCCGGATAGTCAAAAGCTAATTCAAAATATTATCAATGAATGTGAAATCTGCAATCTGGCAAAACCAGAACATCGAGACACAAAATTGACGTTTCATATGTCACCAGAAATATTTAACACAAGGGAAAAATACGGGATAGATTTTTATCTCACGGGAAACCAG
This sequence comes from Drosophila teissieri, assembly GCF_016746235.2. NCBI lineage: Eukaryota > Metazoa > Arthropoda > Insecta > Diptera > Drosophilidae > Drosophila > Drosophila teissieri. The sequence goes on from NC_053032.1 coordinate 1,146,848, forward strand.
ATCTTCCTATCTTGTATTGATATTTATTCGAAATTTGCCTCACTATTTGAAGTAAAAAGTAGAGATTGGCTAGAAGCAAAAATAGCCATTACTAAAATATTCAATGATATGGGAAAGCCACAGGAAATTAAAGCGGACAAAGATTCAGCTTTTATGTGCATAGCTTTGCAAAACTGGTTAAGATCCGAAGGCGTACAAATTTCTTTAACAACCAGCAAAAATGGTGTATCTGATTTAGAAAAATTTCACAAGACCGTAAATGAAAAGCTGAGAATCATAGGTAGTGAACAAAATATTGAAGATAGGTGTACAAGATTCGAAACAATCTTATACGTCTATAATCATAAAACTAAACATAATAGTTCCAAACGATCTCCGGCAGACATTTTTCTATATGCAGGCAGCCCAGACTTTAATGTACAACCAAACAAAATCGATAAGATCGAATATCTCAAAAAGAATAGGCATGATTTTGAAGTTGATATAAAGTATAGACAGGCTTCACTCGTAAAGAGTGAAATCACCAATCCATTTAAAAAGACAGGGAGGATTGAACAAGTGGAGAGTAAACACTTTAAGGAGAAAAACCGCGGCAGGAAAATTGTTCATTATAAATCAAAATTCAAGAAACAAAAAAAGATTAATAAGAGCAAATACGATAATTCCAGACCAGCCACAGAAGCGCAAAGTACACAACATATTTCTAATAATGCTTAGCTGCATGTTACCACTCCTCACCATGGTCAAATATAGCAATATCGAGGTAAACCCAATAAGTGCGAAGAATGGATATCTTATATTCTAAACCGGAACGATGGAAATTCCAACCAGCTACGAAAACCACTTTTTGAGTATAAACATAACAAAGACAATGCTTATGTTCAAAAATCTAGTAACTGAAGCAAACGAGGTTTTTTGAACGTAGTAGGGGAGGCATATAAATACTTATTTGGTACATTAGATGAAGACGACAGGGAAGAGCTAGAGGAAAAAATTAATAACATGTCAGAAGACTCCGTGAAAACCCATGATCTAAACATGATTATCGACGTAATCAACAGCGGTATAGACATAATTGATAAGCTCAAGGTGGAGAAAGAACAGAACCAACAAATTGCGATACTGATATTTAACCTACAGCAGTTTTCAGAATACATAGAAGATATCGAGTTAGGTATGCAATTAACCAGATTAGGAATCTTTAACCCAAAATTACTAAAACACGATTATTTGAAACACGTAAATTCGGAGAAAATGCTAAAGATAAAAACATCAACTTGGCTCAAGACAGACACGAACGAAATTTTGATTATATACCACATTCCTAGCGAGGTCACTAATGTTCCGATATTTCAAATAGTTCCGTACCCAGATGAACATAACTATATTCTAACCGAGCAAATATTCGATAAATTCTGTATATTCAATAACCAAGTATTTCATAAAGATACAGATAAATTAATATTCGACAAATGTATTTTTGGACTTATCAAGACAAGAGCAAACTCAGTGCAAATACATTAAAACCCATCGAAATTTCCAAATAAATTATATACATAGAACCAAATATATTTTTAACATCGAATATTCCTGAAACAGTTGTACAAACATCAAAATATTAATATCAGGAAATAACAACATTAAAATTAAACATTTTTCCATGCAAATATATGAATTCCTAATTTCTACTAATCTGGCAGATTTTACACAAGCGATTTATAGACGTTTAGAACCAATAGATCACTTACAAACAAGAGAAATGATAAAATTCCATGTAAAAACACTACAGCTTTTTCCAAATTATATACATTACAACTTTTGTCATCATGATAATTAGTTTGACTCTGTACTTAGCATACAAGTTTAAAAATATACCTAAGAAAATGATTGTTAAATATTGTAAACAAAAAGAAGAACATCCGCACCTTGAAACTAATGTCAAGGAAAATATTACACCAGAAAACAATATTACGATAAATCCAAATTTAACGACCTGAGGACAGGCCAAAGTCTATGATTGGGAAGGTGGCTTATCCATTAGTCCCTAAGACTTAAGCACATGCCTACACAATACACATACAACATGTGCCCCATACACATACAACAAATACACCCTACACTACTCTGGATATACCCAACAGATACCAGATAAGAATAAGACTGTCATATGATCCTCAAGACAAGGTTGAGTGGAAAAACCCAAACTCCTGATAAGTCACCCACTGGTAGACTAAACGTCCGTTGCCTAATTTAAACATTCCTTGTTTAAGCCCTTGCACCATCGTCACGTTCAAAGCTCCGACTCGCAATCCCGAAAAACAGAAGTATTAGATTTCAATAAACAGATTATAAGAATCTAAGAGCACTTGTATCCAAGAGCGAATGCACTTGAATCCAACAGAAATGCAAAGACAATTAAAGTCAGCAACTCAAAAGCTTTCTCTCTAAAGTCTAAAGTCCATATTAGAAAAGCTCGAAACCGAGGCTTGAACGTCAATCAAATCAGAGGAATTATTAGAGTTCAGTTTAAGGCCTAATTATTATCGGTCGGTATTCTTCTCAAGAATAAATATTGTAATCATTCAGTAAAATAAAAATATTATATTATTTTACATATGAGTATTGCGATTATTTAATTATATATATATATCCTCGTCCTTTACTGTCTTCTATATCGCGTCTATCTTCCCGCGATTCGAGGCGTACGATACACGGCAGCTCCCCTCGGTCGGTTGGGCGGAAGGTGGGCGTAAAGAAAAAATTACCAGGCATATATGATGATTTCTGTGGCTGGAATACTTGCCGAGGTGGGATCATTGGCTTCACTTTTGGCTTTGGGCCAGTCCTCTTTTCGCTTCAACGTAGACTCGACAGCCTTAATATGACGCTGTGTGCACCTCTCCACAGTTGCCACAGGTAGCAGGAGCGTCTATACCTTTTTTACACTCTGTAGAGGCACTCTTGACCGCACTTGACAGAAGTGTACTGCAGTCTGCATTACCTCTTAGTATACCCGATAGCCTGGAATCGGTAGCACTGCAGCAGGTCATCAAAAAAACCTTCTTGTTATTGGCGGCTGGATCCAGGTGAAAAAAATTGCCATTGGACACTTGGTGGTTCTAGATACTGAATTTTTTAAGCCTTTTGTGTCCGAGAACTTTTAATTCCTCAGTTATGAACCCAGCTGTTGTTGAGAAGTGTAGTCCTTTAATTATAACACGGACTTAGCTGGAAAGTGCGGAAAGCCATTTGGTGGTTGTCAATGTGATCCTCTATTTTGCGGTAGGACTATCTTTGGTCATGATTCGGACACAACCTCCTCCAGTGGCCTTGTATGAGAAGCTGTCAGCTGCGTGGAAAATTGATTTGAGGTGACTCCTAGGTCCTTGTTCTTTCCCTTAACCTCATGGGTCTTCTTAGCCGTCTTCTTCGGGACAATGAAATCACCGTCGACCTCACCATCCTCTGGTGCGGAATCGCTGCTGTACAAGAAAGAATCCGAAGATATACATTTTTTGTTGTTTTGGGTGCTCTTTCAGGTTCCAGTGACGCCGCAGGGAGACAATTTTCAACTGGAAAGACTTTTGGCTTTAGCGTTTGCCAATTCGTAATTGATGCTTTTTCCACTTCGTCTACCTCCATACTGTTATTGTTGTTTCTCATGCCTTTGCGTCCATCCAACGTACGCATATTGTTTTTTTGATCGTTATGTAGTCTTTTTGTTAGTTTGCTATGGGAGGCACACATACCGGGTACCCATATGTACCCGCCTTTTGACATATGTATAAACACATTGTCGCACTTTGTTGCAGTGCATACATAAAAAGCCCAGCCCAAGTGCAAGCGAGCATCCACTTAAAGGCTAGCAAACATAACTGCATAGTCAGCATTCTCACGCTGGCCAAAGAGCTGGCCACATACCATGTACATGCATGTGTGCCTATGGCACTCCTCCCCCTCCATCCCCCCTCGCCGACAATTCAAATATACAAAAGATATACATAACCACCACCACCGCAGCTCTACAAGCTATGCCGGCAGCGCTTCTCCTCGATATAAGCTAATGTAACTTTTGTATTTCCTTAGAACATTCAAGAATTATACTTCAACTAAAGCCGGACTCCTCCAGCTTATAAATATAATCAAAAATACTTTTAACATAAACATAAAACATAAACATGGGGAAAAAGCGCGAATAAAATAAAATAAAAACAAGAGAAAACGCTATAGTCGAGTTCCCCGACTATCTGATACCCGTTACTCAGCTAGTGAAAGTGCGAAGGAGTCTTCAGCACTGACAGTTTTTGGCGGTTTGTGGGCGTATGAGTGGGCGTGGCAAAAAGGTTTTTTGGCAAATCGATAGAAATTTATAAGACTAATACAAAAATGAAAAAATATCAAAACATTTTTCAATAGTGTGGGCGTGGCAGTTTTGGGCGGTTTGTGGGCGTTAGAGTGGGCGTGGCAACATGAATCGACAAACTTGCGCTGCGTCTATGTCTCAGGAGTCAATATGCTTAATCTCAACTTTCTACCTTTTGTAGTTCCTGAGATCTCGACGTTCATACGGACGGACAGACAGACGGACATGGCCAGATCGTCTCGGCTGTTGATCCTGATCAAGAATATATATACTTTATATGGTCGGAAACGCTTCCTTCTGCCTTTTCAACGACTCTAGTATACCCTTTTACTCTACGAGTAACGGGTATAATAAACAGAAACTAGATAGAACAAACCTTACACAGGCAGCAAAGATACTAAATAGGCTTCGAGAAAATCTGCTAACTATAAAACGCAAATATATTTTAAAATTATCAGTACCTACAATTTTTGATAGTCCAATAACTATCGAATTAGAAGAAACCGAAGAAGAATCGGAACAGGATTTCAAAGAAAACAAGAGAGAACGCTATAGTCAAGTTCCCCGACTATATGATACCCGTTACTCAGCTATTCGAAGTGCGAAGGAGAGTCTTTAGCACATACAGTTTTTGGCGGTTTTGTGGGCGTTAAAGTGGGCGTGGCAAAAAGTTTTTTGGCAAATCGATAGAAATTTACAAGACTAATACAAAAATGAAAAAATATCGAAACATTTGTCAAAAGTGTGGACGTGGCAGTTTTGGGCGGTTTGTGGGTGTTTGAGAGGGCGTGGCGAAAAGATTTTTGGCAAATCGATAGAAATTTACTAGACTAATACAAAAATGAAAAAATATCAAAACATTTTTCAAAAGTGTGGGCGTGGCAGCTTTGGGCGGTTTGTGGGCGTTAGAGGGGGCGTGGCAACATGAACCGACAAACTTGCGCTGCGTCTATGTCCCTGAAGTCTGTATGCTTAATCTCAACTTTCTAGTTTTTGTAGTTCCTGAGATCTCGACGTTCATACGGACAGACGGACAGACGGCCAGACGGACAGACGGACAGACGGACAGACGGACGGACAGACGGACATGGCCAGATCGACTCGGCTACTGATCCTGATCAAGAATATATATACTTTATATGGTCGGAAACACTTCCTTCTGCCTGTTACATACTTTTCAACGAATCTAGTATACCCTTTTACTCTACGAGTAACGGGTATAAAGATCTACACGATCTAATAATACCAGCGGTAATAGAATTAACAAAAGTTGTAGAGGAATCTTCTGAAACTGACTCGAACACCAGAACTACTGAAGAAAAATAATGGCCATCAAACTAGTGGACCTTAGTGTGAAGATCTCGACGTTTACACGGACAGACAGACGGACAGACGGACGGACAGACGGACATGGCCCGATCGACTCGGCTATTGATCCTGATCAAGAATATATACACTTTATATGGTCGGAAACGCTTCCTTCTGCCTGTTACACACCATTCAACGAATCTAGTATACTCTTATACTCTAAGAGTAACGGGACTAAAAAATGAATTAGACAAAAGATTGGTTTATTATTAGACCTGACAATCAAAATTGTCCGATTTATGTCCCAATAACATATAATTCTGGCAATAGCAGAATATAAATAGCTGCAAGATCGCAAGTCAAGGACAATATAAATTCAAATGAAGACACAAAAATACTGATCCCAAATCAAGAAATAGAAACAGGAATTTATGTACCAAATACAATAATCACAGAATGTTTTTGTAAAAATAATAAACACACGTAAATTATAAATTAATAGACTTGAATAACTTAGAATATGAACCACTTTTAACTATAGTGTTGCTCAAACTAACAAAGAAACGAGAGACCAAACTGTCATGTCACAATTTATATAAGCGGAAACTGAGATTAAAATATGACGAACCAGTCTACCTAAAAAAGTATAGAAATTCTCATAGTCAGAAAGACGAGATTCAAGCTCAAGTACAAAAATGTAATCCACTTCTATTAGTACCAAAAAAATCTCTTCCAGACTCACATATAAAGAAATGGCTATTAGTAATTGACTATCGTCAAATCAATAAAAAACTGTCGTACGATAAATTACCAATCCTTTGAATTGAAGACATTTTGGATTAACAAGGTCGAGCTAAATACTTTTCATGACTAGATTTGAGCCTACAAGCATTCGTCTATATGAATGATCTGATGGTCATAGGTTGTTCCGTAAAGAAAATACAATCTAAAATAACATCCTCAGAAATGTTTTAATTTGTATGCGTAAAGTCCAGTTTCCCATAATAACGTAAGGCATTTTGGTGTTTTTTGTTGCATTTTGTAACTACTATAAGAAAAGTATTAAAAACTTCGCTGACACGGCACATAACTAGAATCTGTAAAAAGAATTTTCCCTTTGAATGGACAGAAGACTGTCAAAATGCATTTTTACATTTAAAATCTGAACTTATGGAACCTACTATCTTGCAATTTTAGTAAGGAATTTTGTATTACAACAGATGTGAGCAAAATGGCTTGTGGCGCAGTTTTATCTCAGAAACATAATGGCCACCAACTTCCAGTTGCATACGCATCTAGATTACTTACAAAGGGTAAAAGTAATAAAAGTACGACCGAACAGGAGTTAGCAGCAATAACCCACAGTAGTAACGGTGAACATTTTACAGTCAAAACAGATCATAGACCACTCACATACTTGTTTTCAATGACTAACCCTGGATCAAAATTAACTCGTATGAGACTTAAATTGGAGGAATATAATTTTACAGTTGCGTATCTGAAAGGTAAGGAAAATTATGTTGCTGATGCGTTATCAAGAATAACCATCCAAAAATTAAAACAGATTACTGGTAATATAATGGAAGTCACTACAAGATTGCAAAGTAGACAAAAATGATGCACAGGAGAAACAAATAAATCTGAATTGCATACGCAATCGATAGAAAAAGCTTCAATGCCAAACGTATACCAAGTCATAAAGAATGACGAGGTACGTAATGTAGTGACCTTGGAAGTCAAAAATTTGATACGTTTTATTATACATGGAAAAAAGTTACTGCAAGATATAACGTTGATGATTTATAAACAAATGAAGTCATCGATTTAGATCAGTTTTTCCAAAGGCTTGAAATGCAGGCCGGTACATATAAAATCAGTCAACTTAAATTGGCAGTCAACTTTAAATGTCTTTGAATACGTTTCAATTTATAATTTAATAAACTACGCAATAAAATATTAAAAAAAAAATAAGAGTGGCTCTACTCAGCCCGGTGACCTTAATAAATAACAAAAGGGGAAAAGAAGCAATTTTGTCTACGCTACATGACGAACCTCTACAGGGAGGTCATTCAGGCATTTTAAGAACCTTGGCCAAGGTTTAAAGCTTTTATTACTGAAGAGGTATCTAAACAAATAACAGACTACATCACGAAATGTCATAAATACCAAAAAGGTAAAATAACTAAGCATACAAAGACCCCAATGATTATAACCCCTGAACAAGCTTTCGACAGAGTGATAGGATAGGTCCTCTACCAAAGTCGGATAATGGCAATGTGTATGCCGTCACCCCTCATTTGTGACTTGACACAATATTTAGATTTATGTAAAATTTGAAAATTATTACACCTCCCGTCCAACCGACCGATGGGCGCTGGCGTGTATCGTACGGCTCGGTTCGCGAGAATATAGACGCGAAGTAGAAACGAGTACAAATGTATAAATATTTGTAATTTTATTAGTAAGATCTAATTATGTGTTAAATATAATAGAATTGAGTGCTTTAAGATCGGCAGAGAGTCAAGATTAGATATAATAAGATTTTTTATAGGGTCTATTATAGTCAGAACATAATACTCTGCAGGGATCATGCAACGCATAGTTCATCTACAATGATTTAGGATAAGGGGTAAGTAGTTTCTAGAGTATCTGCTTGGAACAGAGAAATTTGGACGACTAACCAACTTCACCACGAATAAGCTTACAAATAAAAACTGTTCCAAGCATCGTTCTACGGTTAGCTAGGGAGGGTACATTAATTAACATTAGACTCTCTTGGTTTCCTTGTGTTCCTAGCTCCTTGTTGGAAACGAATTCATGTGTTATTTATTTTGTTAGGGGTACATCAATTGGCTTTTTGTGGTGATCTTCATTTGAAGTGAAGTTATCCTTGCAGCCTTATTAAAAGTTTTTAAGGGTTGAGGATGAGATTGCAAGGCACATTCATGCTGGTCAGCTATTATTTTACAAGTACTGGTTTAACGATTTGCCGCATGTGAATAAAATACTTCCATTATACCAAATTGTAAAGAGACGTTTCATTGGGGGGTTTCAGCGGCAGCTGGCGTGCTTCGCATATTTTTTAATTTTTAATGTGAATGAATCCACCTGACCTTGCGAAATAAAAGTTCAGGGGGGAATTTTCACCTTTTTGGAACCTTCATTATAATCTATTTTTATTTATTTATATATTATAATATATATAATATATATAATAATTTACAAAACTAAACTAACTTAAATGGTATAGCACTGGCTGCAGGGCCTATGACAATGTTGGTTCACAACCTATGACAATTGGTTTGTACCCTAATCTAGTTAATGGCTAATTGGCTAAATAATTGCTGTTTTTTATGTACATTTGTCTTAATTATTTAAGATTTTTTGGTATAATTTGGTTGTTTTGAAGAAAAGTATGAGATTTTGTTTGTTATTTGGGTTGCCAAATATGGCTTTTTTGGTTTGTAGGAGGGATGGGCATGAGTTTAATATATGGGTTATTGAGGTATCACCTTGGCAAATCGGGAAAATTGGTATTGAATTTGGATTTGGATTTGAGTAGTGTTGGTAGGTTATGTTTGTGTGTCCTAGTCGAAGTCGTATTATTTTTACATGGTCGAGTGTGGTCCAATTTTTTCAGGGTTGCTTAAAGTAATCGCAGGTGTGTGAGTTATTCGTATTAATTGATTGGTACCATTGACTGCAGTTTATTATGTTTTCTTTCCTTTTTGTCGCAAGTTCAGCTTTAAGATGTTTTTTTATGTCTGTGTTATTTATGTTTGGGGTGAGGATAAGTGGCATATTGCTTGCTGATTTTGCAGCTTGATCAGCTAGTTCATTTCCTTAAATACCTGAATGGCCAGGAATCCGCATTTTTTTTAGTTTTAGGTGCACGTTACGTTATTAGTGAAAGTATTCTGTTGAGGTAAAAGTTGTTATTATTTGTATTTTGGATTGAGTCTATTGCTGATAGGGAGTCGGAACAGATAATAAATTTGCCTCTTCGATTTTTAATAATTTCGATTGCTTCTAGAATGGCGATTGTTTCGGAGGAACGACATCTAGTAGTGAATACGTGTAACAATTAAATTTAAGACTAGATAGACATTTTATAATATTTAACTTATTGTGGAGTTGGTGTAGAAGTAAGTTTATGTATGAGTTCCATTTATATTTGTTGTTTATGGTCATTCCTAGAATTTTTAGGGAAGTAACTGTAGGAATTTGGATGTTGTTGCAGATAATCTTGCAAGTACAGTGAAGGTGTTTGCATTTGGATAGGGATAGCGATGCTCCTGAGTAGGAGCCCCAATTTTCTATATCGTTTAATAGGCTGTCTAAGCTGAAGCTTGCATTTGTGTTTTTATTGAAATTTATTATAAGGAAAAAATCGTTGGCGTATGCATTAAATTTGATTTCTTTGTGTAGGGATATGATGTAAGATAGTTTATTGAAAGCTAGGAGGAATATAATTACGGATATGGGTGAACCTTGGGGGATTCGGTTGAATAGGGGTAAAGGGTTTGATGTATGCGGACCGACGGGGATAGTAATTTTTCTTTTACTTATGAAGTTTTTTATGTAGTTGATTATTTTGGGGCCTGTTTTCCATTCCTGCACTTGGTGAATTATGGAGTGCACACCTACTCGATCGAAGGCTCTTGAAAAATCAAGAGTGACGAGGGAGGTGTGCATTTTTGACTTCGTTATGAGATAGACTAAATTAATAAGTTGGGGTGCCGCTGGTGAAGGTCCAACGCTGCGGTCACTTTCACGATGAGCAGATGTCTCCTCACAATAATAGGGAATGTGATCCAATCAATCAATTGTAGATTTATGTAGATTATGTTGGCTTCTGGCCTAGGGACTCAGATAGCAGAAAAAATAATAGATGTAACGGTTGATGGCCGGAGTTGTTATATTGTGAACTTGTGTTATTTATTCTTTGAATATCTAAAACGAAATGAACTTAAATGCTAACAAAAAACGAGCTTCGCAGCGGCCTCTGCCAACATGCGAAGCTAGCCAGCTGCGCTCAAGCTCCCGGCCAGACGCTGTGTCAGCAATTTGCCCAGAGCTGTTTATCGGACGATCGGTCTGTCCCGTCGCCCGGTTAACTTAGTTAACTACTCCCCCTCAGAATTAAGGCCGCCCTCGGCCGACCCTATTTGGGCTATCACCTCCTTTAATTGGGCCGCTGATTTTCTGACCCTTGTGGCTCGCTAAAAGCGCAGCAAATTGCTCCCACCATTAGTGCTTTCTAACTTACTCGATAATCGTCAACATCTTCCTTGAACTTCTTGAACAGTTTCAGGTTACGTTCACTCAAGCGGTGAAAGTATGGAAGGCTTAAGATGTCGTGCTTCATCTTGATGTTCAAGACGGGCGAGCTATCTACTCCCTAGGAGTTCTCTTCCGGACAACATCGTGGTTGATAAAAGTAGTCTTATTGACCATAGCACTCTCTATGAATGTTATAAGGTGCGTGCCTTCAAGGTGGATGGTCGTTCCGTTGTCCAAACGCACGAGTGCTGGTCTGTCGTTAATGGCGATCATCCCCTTATCGAGGTAAGTGATTGGATGTAGGTCGCTCTGCTGTGTATCGCAATACCCCATGACTCCGGCGTGGAGTTCTTGAGCGCACGAGCTCACTGTAGACAGCTGGCAGAACGTGGCTCCTGGTGTTATGGAGCAGTTCTTGACTGTGCGGACTTCTCCATCTTCTCTTATCTTCTAACCTTAGAACCGTATCATGGTGCGCCACAAGAAGGATTGGTGATTTTGTTGGCTAATTTTACCCTGGGGAATTTAATTACAAAGTGCAAAATGTTGGGGGATTGCAAGACTTTTACGGACGCAACGGACAAAATATCCCTGATGGGGGTATTGGTGGGCTCCTCTACCCAAAACACTCCAAATCTGGATGATCCAAAATATTTGGACTAACTACGTTAATTTTAGCAAGTGTAATGGCAAGCACAAGATTCTGTAATTCGGACAACGGACAAAATATCCCTGATGGTGGTATCGGTGGGCTCCTCTACCCAAACACTCCAAATCTGGATGACCCAAAATATTTGGACTAACTACGTTAGTTTTAGCAAGTGTAATGGCAAACACAATATTCTGTAATTCAATAGTAATAATTCTATTGTGAATTAACAACATCTCGTATAAATGCCCTGAATCTAATGCGTGTTTTTAGAAACTTGTAGAATTTTATTGACAGTTTTGGTAAGTTCATTAATTTGGTTTTGTGCTTCGATGCTCAGAAGCTTTCGCATGTGGGACTGGGGAAACAAGTCGAAAATACTGTCGGTTTCCTCCACTACTCCCCTATACTCAGAAAGATTGGCCGAGTGTCTAACATAGGCAAATTCCTCCCAGACCAAGACTCTACCGTCAACGACGGGAATGTTAATTTCTTGCGATATGGGCCGATGTCACGGCCAGAAGGCAGAGTAGAAGCGAGAGTAAGAACCTGTAATTTTTGTTTCAATTAATATGCGTTCAGATTGTTGTTGCCCACCACCAATTGTAGTAAAAAACAAATAATACTAAAGAACGTAGTGAACGTAGGTAATAAAAACTTATGCCAAGTGGCTACGAATAATAAAAAAAATAATGAAACCTATGCCAAGTGGCTACGAATAATAAAAAAAATAATTATACTTATGCCAAGTGGCTATAAATAATAAAAGGGCAAAAAAGCTCCGAGGGATCCGCAACTGGGTTCTGCTCGGGTTATTTGAGGTTGTCTTTGTGGACCACCCTCTCATTAATTAAGACTGTGGTCCCCAAGTCCGCTTTGACGGTCTTCTCCTCACATGAGGGAGTGGGTTTGTTGCCTAGCCGTCTATTCGACTTTACTAGGACTTTATCGCCCACCTGGAACACTCTGTTCTGTCGAAAAGCGTTTTCTCAGTTCCTGGTCATATCCTGGGCGTTTTTTATTTATTTCTAGACGTCTCGTTGAGGATCGTCCGGGTTTGCTCGCATAAATAGATTTGTTTTATCTGGAGGTAGCCATCAAGATCAATTCTACCGTGCCACTTATGCCTTTGTCAATTTTTAGGCATCTAACAGGTTCGGCCAACGTGCTATGGAAGCGTTCCACTTGTCCCTTGGAGACACTGTGGAGGGGTACATTCGAGATGCTGACGTCAAAATGGTTTTCCAGCACGGCCAATACTGTGTGCGATATCAATGATGGTTCATTGTCGCAGTAGATGGCCTTGGCTTTGGGGAAAACATTCATCAGTTGTAGCAGGGTCGGTTTCAAATCTTCTATGGTTCTAGATGGAATAGACTGTACCATAGCGAATTTAGAAAACTTGTCTATGCAAGTGAGGAGCCGAGCTCCTGTTTTCTTGGATGTCTGTCATACTTTGCTTTGGCGCATGTTTTGCAATTAGCGGCAATCTCGCTCGCCAATTTCGCCATTTTCGGGAAGTAGTATTCAAGAGAGTACCTGCTTCACATTTCCTTGGGCTGACCTGTGAGCTCTGTTGTGCTCGGTGGTAAGGATTTATTTTGAAAATCAATTTCTTCTACTTTGGAGCCACGGAAGCTAGGTAAAGCGATACGCCGGCCTGTTCTAACAGGTCTAGTCCAACGATCGCGTCAAAGGAAGTCAAGTCTGGTAGTATAAAGAAGGTAGCTTTAAGATTCAAAGTGGACACGAATCATTTTTTCCTGATTGTAGTCACACCATGAATCGAATGGATTGCAAATGGGAACTCAACCTGGCAGACACCTTTCAACCCCTTAAATGGTCGTATGAAATTATTTGCCGCGCCCGTGTCAACTATGAATTTCATATCGATCCCTGCTACTGTTCGTCTGATGACGGGCAGCAGAGACTTCCCTCTAAAGAATTGATAGCATCAGAGTCGTACTCCCGAATGGCCTCGTCGTCTACCTTTCCTGCAGCACTGGAGGCTGCTGCGGCATAAGCCGTGTCAGTATCGTCTGGGGCCTGTGCAACGTGGTTGACCCTTTGCCTGTTGTGAGGGGCCGAGCGGCTTACGGCCCCTTTCTTCTTGGCTTTTTGCATACGCAGTTGCGAAGGTGTATCTTTCGTGTTTGGATTCCACTTCTTGTGCCAAGGCGAGCGCTGATGGCATGTCTTTCGGCTTTGCCGCGAATAGCACATCCGTGAGATTACGCCTCAGCCCTGAGATGAAAATGCGCAAGGCGTCATCTCGGAACATCTCTTACAGCACCGTTGCTGCCGACGCTTCGTACGACATAGTGGTCTTGTTGGTAAGCAATTTACCAATTTTGCTCCTGATAATGACAACCGCCTGATAATTGGGTGAACTATTCTCATAGTTTCCGAACTTATAGTATGCGGCTATTGCTGCTTGCTGCTTATTCTGGTAGACAATGCTTCGGTACAATTTATTGTTCTCTCAATTTTTATTGGATGGAAACCCTTAATTTGTGGGACTTCTGCCCGCGCAGGGACAACGCTTACTGGCTAGTTTCTGAATTTTTTAATTCAGTTCCTGTTTCCTACGTTGGCTTTCTACAACTTGTACTTGTAGTGCTGTTATGACCGCCCTAATCTGTTCCGCGTCGAAAGACATTTTCTTAACCGTAAATGCGTTAGCACCGACCTTTTTCAGTGAAGAATTTTCTGCTGAATCTTCGCTGTCAGACTCTGAGTCGCTAGCGTATTTTTAAGAATTTCTATACCTCCGGAATGCATGGCTCATGAGAAGCTGTGTTTGTTGATGTTCAGCTTATGGGGCCAACTAGCATGGCGAGGACATGCACACAGTTCATCATAAATTGCAAAATCAATAAGAATTTGAAAGTTGGTATAAAGTGATAATAATATTAATAATAATATAATATATTTGTTTAGCTACTGAGCTTTTTCAATAGCTGTTGCGAATAATAAATTGCCGAAGAAAGTTGTTTATTTTCCGATTATGTTTATTTTGTTAATTGTTTACAGCAGCTAGAGCTATATCGAATGCACAAGTTGAGTCTTTGCCGAAAAACGAAGAAGTGACAATTGGCGGGACAGACAGCCGAATGCAGCGCCCAAGCTTAACGTAGGTAGATAACAAAGAGAACAAGGAATGAGCGTGCGAGAACAGCGGTTTGCACTATGGGCATCGCAACTACTAACACACTACTTCAGATTTACAATATTAAGAGTATGAGATTAGTCTACTGCACAGTTTTGGCGGCTGCATGACCCAACAATATTGTAAAACAGATTAATAATGTAAACCACAAGGTTAGGTTAGGTTAGGTTTTGCCGGCCGTCGGTTTTATCCGACGCACTTAGACCATTAGAGGTCCATTGTGATACCGTGTGTGTTTTCCCTTTTTGCCCGTCGAGATTCGTGTGAAGTTAGCAGTTTCCCCAGCCAGAGGCGCTGGTGAGTTTTTGTATCCGATGTGGATCGGTGTCGGATAGGTCGGACGTGTCTATCAGGAATCTGCTTCCCAGTTGAGCAAGTCTTTTCGCTTGCAGTGCTGGGCAGTGGCATGGTAGATGCTCTACCGTTTCTTCCATTTCCTTGTCCCTACAGCTACGGCAGAAATCATTATACGGGGCATATAGTCTTCTGGCATGGGTGCCTATCAACCAATGCCCTGTGATGACTCTCATAGCAGTGCTGAGGTTTGCTCTGGTCAGCCTTAAGAGTTTTGACGTTCTTTTTGGGTTTATTTTTGGCCATATTTGGCGTGTTAGGCGACAGTGTGTGGTATTTTCCCATATTGTCTGTTTGTTTCGGTTTAGGTCTTCCCTAAGTAGTAGTTTACATGTGGCCAAAGGCATACTCATGCCCTCCATCTCTTGTATGAGTGGCGCGGTAGTGCCTTCTCGAGCTAGTTCATCTGCGATGGAGTTGCCTTCTATGTCCCTGTGTCCGGGTACCCATACAAGGCTGATTACGAATTGTTGTGTCATCGATACTGTTTTTCTGTATCTGTCTGCGAGGTTCAGGTTCCAGTTTAGTTTCATGTCAAGTATTACGCCCAGGTACCTTGCGCTGCTACTGAAGGGAAGTCTTTGATTGTTGAGGATAGGTTAGACTAAGTCTGGTATATTATACTTCCTAGTGAAGAGAACCAGCTCGGTCTTTGAGGGGTTAACTCCTAATCCGTTATTTTTGGTCCAGCTGGACAAAACACTGAGTTTTTCGCTCATGAGATCGCATAGCGTTTGGGGGTATTTGCCTGTGTGCTATCATCTAGCAACGTCGTCCGCATAGGCTATTATCCTGCAGCCACCCCTTTCCATGTCGCACAGAGTTGACTGCTATGTTCCATAGAAGTGGGGAGAGGACGCCTCCTTGCGGAGTGCCTCTGCTGACGTGCCTAGTGAGGGTTGACGCGCCTGGTGAAGACATAACCTTCCTGCAGGTGAGCAGTTGGTTTATGAGTCCCACCAAGTGGCGGTCCATCCCAAGGTCTGTCAGAGCTCCGGTAATCGCCGTTGGGATAACGTTGTTAAAAGCTCCTTTTATATCCAGGAAAGCTACCAGCGCATATTCCTTTTGGGACATTGATTTTTCTATCTTGGAGACGAGAGAGTGTAAAGCTGTCTCTGTCGATTTCCCTTTCTTGTAGGCGTGTTGCGTGTCTGTGATGAGACTTGGATTGAGAGTTGATCTCAGATGAAGGCTGATGATTCTTTCAAGGGTCTTTAGTAGGAAGGATGACAGACTAATTGGTCTGAAATCCTTGGGGGTCGTGTGTGATGGTTTCCCTGCTTTGGGGATGAAGACAACTCGGGACTCTAGCCACGATTGCGGTAGGTGTCCAAGAAGTAGGGACCTTTTAAAAATGTCTAGAAGCCAGTTTATGGCTATGTTTCCCGCATGTTGGATTTGTGCGGGTATGATTTTGTCTGAACCTGCAGATTTGTATGGTTTAAAACTGTGTATGGCCCAATGGAGGACCTTTGGGTCTAAACACAGTTCGATGCTTGCCAGTGTGGCGTTTGTATGATGGGAGGTGAGAGCGTTTTGGCTGTTTCCTGGGAAGTAAGTGTCTAGAAGTATCTCCAGAGATTCCTTACTCGAGCTGGTCTAGGAGCCATCTGCTCTTTTAAGGTAGCCTAGGGTTGTGGCCGATTGGGAGAGGATTTTTTTAAGCCTGGCTGATTCAGTTGTATTTTCAATTTCTGAGCAGAAGGAATGCCACGAGGATCGCTTTGCTTTCCTGATGGCTTTTTTGTAATTTGCAAGGGCTTTTTTGTAGGCGGTCCACAGGGCCTCCTCATTTCCTGCCTTGGCCCTGTTAAAAAGGGTTCTGCAGTCCATTCGGAAGGGAGATAGTTCTGCTGACCACCAGGGAGGTTTTCTTTTGGGCTTGCTATTGGGGCAGGCCTTTTTTAGTGCATAGTTGCAGGTTTCTGTGAAAATATTTTTGTATTTTTGCCAGTCTGTTTTCCTTGAGTTTTGAGGGGCTGATTGTGAGGGTTGTTTATATATACCTGTGGTCCGAGAAAGAGTGCTTATCTAGCACCCTCCAGTGAGTTACTGTCTCTAATAGTGGTTTAGAGACGAGAGTTAGGTCTCTTTTCGGTTCTTAATGATAAAGGCGGGGTCATTACCTTTATTGCATATGAAGAGATTTGAACTAAAGATAAAGTTAAAAAGAGATTCACCGCGGTCGTTTGTGTCTGTACTTTCCCATTGTGTGTGGTGGGCGTTAGCATCACAGCCTATTAGTAGGCCTATGTTTTGCTTTTCGCTGCCTTCGAGCAGTCTCCTTTCCAGCTCATCCGGCGGTTCTTGCCTTTCGTAGGCCACATACGATGACAGCACTCGGAACGGAGATGGCTGACTCTCCACGGTGGCTGCCGCATTATCTGCATCGCTGTAATTATGGAGCAGTAAAATGCTAAGGTGTCCCTAATCCTGAAACCTTTCCTCGTGACCAAGGTCAAGGGCATCAAGGGGTTATCTGCATCGCTGTAATTATGGAGCAGTAAAATGCTAAGGTGCGTTTTGGCTAAGATGAAGGCCCTTACTTTACCTTCGCTAGGAGCTGGTAGAAGCGTATATTCCCTAGTCCCTAATCCTGAAACCTTTCCTCCCACTATCAAAGGTTCCTGGTTCAGGACTGGATCAGTTGAAGAGCAGCAGAGGCTGCCTTACTGTGGTGGAGGTTTATTTTCAGAAGCCTCACGGACATCTGCTGTGGGCATCTCCACCACGGTTGTATCGCCTGGAGATGTTCCCATGGCGACGGCTTTGGGCGGCTTGCACTCAGTCGCCTCAGACTTGAGGCGGGGTTCACCCGAACCCGATCCTGTGGTGGTGGCCAGGCAGGTGGGCTCATTCGCCAGCTTCGCTGCCTTGAAATTTGTACGGCCAGACTCCGTCGTCACTGGAGTTTGAGTAGGTTTTTTGGGAGATACTGACTCCTTTTTATTCATATTTTTTGACTCCATGTGGTTCCCACGAGTTGCGGAGAAAAAGGGGGTCCACCCGGGCGGAGATCCGCGACGCCCGGGTAAGGCTTCTTAGAACAGGGGGTCGCCAGGTACCCTGAGCTCTCCGTTTGAGACTGAGCTATTTTGTGACCGGGCCCTCAGTCAGGCTGACTCTCGGCACGGGTCAAGTGACACCTTAGTCCGGCCCGGGACGCCCGACTACCATTTGCCTGCATCCTCTGGCAGGGACATAACCTTGCCAGGGGACCTGTTTCTAGCCGCCCTCGCGTGGAGAGTATAGTCGCACTTCCGGGTGTATGGACAATTACGGCGCGTACTTCTAGCAAGCTTGAAACTACACGTTAGTCCCCTTGTCCTTCACCCGACTGACGGCCATGTAAACCACAAAGTCAATCAGGAATTTAAAATTGATATTCTTTTAGCGCATCGGCTGTGATATTTAAATAAAATTTTGTATTACATAAACCACACAATTAGAATTTGTATAGCGCGTCGGCTGGAATAATAGTAATACTAGTTTGTCAGTATTAGTTTGTTAGGATTCTTGATTGTTCTGACCTGCTGCTGTGTGACAATGCTAACCGCGATCTCGATTTCGGCCATTGCAACGAACGGGGTGGTTCCGGCGGGGGGGAGTTACTTCATGATACCACGATCCCTGGGATCTGAATTCGGTGGAGCGGTGGGATGTTGTTCTATACGGGCACCACACTAGCAGCGGCGATGTACATCGTTGGTGCCGTGGACATCGTATTGACATACATGGCGCCGTGGGCATCGATTTGATGCTGACGCGATGTACAACAATTTCAGGGTTTACGGCAATTTGCTGCTCATCTTTATGGGTCTCATTGTGTTCCTGGGCGTGAAATTCGTCAATAAGTTCGCGACGGTGGCCCTGGCCTGCGTCATCCTTTCGATAATAGCGGTCTATGTGGGAATATTTGACATATTATCCATGGCAACGAAAAGCTATACATGTGTGTTCTGGGAAAACGACTCTTGAAGGACATCCCGCTCGAGAATTGCACAAAGGAAGACTCCTTCTTACGCGACATATACTGCCCAGATGGTAAATGCGAGGAATACTACCTGGCCAACAACGTGACCAAGGGGTTGGCCAGCGGAGTGTTCGTTCTTGGAGAAGGGCCAGTTCATATCCTACGGCAATAATGCAATCGACATTGAGAACACCAGTGGAGAGTCATACAATCAGATCATGGCCGACATTACCACGTCGTTCACCCTTCTTATCGGCATCTTCTTCCCATCGGTCACAGGCATCATGGCTGGCTCCAATCGGGCGACCTGGCTGACGCCCAGAAGAGCATACCCATCGGAACGATATGTGCCATTCTAACCACCAGCACAGTCTACTTGTCCAGCGTTATGTTCTTTGCCGGCACTGTGGACAATCTCCTGCTGAGGGACAAATTCGGTCAGTCTATTGGCGGCAAACTGGTGGTGGCCAACATAGCCTGGCCAAATCAGTGGGTCATTCTGATTGGCTCCTTCCTCTCCACCTTGGGCGCTGGTCTGCAGAGTTTAACTGGAGCATCCCGCCTGCTGCAGGCGATTGCCAGGGATGATATCATCCCCTTCCTGGCTCCGTTTGCCAAGTCCTCGAAGCGTGTCGAACCCACCCGTGCACTGCTCCTGACCATCGTCATTTGCCAGTGCGGCATCCTGTTGGGCAACGTGGACTTGCTGGCTCCTCTGCTCTCCATGTTCTTCCTCATGTGCTACGGCTTTGTCAACCTGGCCTGCGCCGTGCAAACCCCTCTGAGGACTCCTAACTGGAGACCACGCTTCAAGTTCTACCACTGGAGCTTGTCGTTGATCGGCCTGACCCTGTGCATATCAGTCATGATCATGACTTCCTGGTATTTCGCACTGATTGCTATGGGAATGGCCATCATGATCTACAAATACATAGAGTACCGAGGGCCCTTACCGCCGCCAGGTACTCGCTCCTCCGCCTGGAGGCGTCCCCAAATTTTGGTGCTTTCGAAGCTCAACGACAACCTCTTGCCAAAGTACAGGAAGATATTCTCCTTTGCCACACAGCTGAAAGCTGGCAAGGGATTGACGATTTGTGTGTCTGTGATAAGGGGCGACCACACCAAGATCACCAACAAAGACAGGATGCGAAAGCCACGCTACGCAAGTACATGACCGACGAGAAGGTGAAGGGCTTCTGCGATGTCCTGGTTGCCTCAGCTCAGTCATCCAGACACAGTCATCATTGGATGGCCGTACAGCTGGCGGCAGGAGGGCAGGAACAGCTGGAAGACCTTCATCCAAACGGTCCGCACGGTTGCCGCACTCAAACATGGCCCTCATGGTGCCCAAGGGCATCAACTTCTACCCAGAATCAAACCACAAAAACGGTGGAAGAAAGAAAACTCCAAAGTGGTTCAAACAATTGTAGACCACCATTATGACGCCACCAAAACGGCGTTATATTCAATCATATGTCCAAATATTTTATTTTTACGTAAATAAAATATCGAAAAATTGTAACAAAAAAAAAGTTATAAAACATACATATCTACTATTTAATGCATTATTATAGAAATGCAGAATTTATTCTTGTGTAGGACCCTTTTTCTTAAAACCACAAAAATATTTGAATATTTTATTGTAAATGCAGAATCTGAAGGGTTAGTTTGAGTATAGTTGCTCATTTACAGATTTTTTTGTCGTGGATTCTGTTTTATTTGGGTGTCAATTAATAAGTTGGGGTGCCGCTGGTGAAGGTCCAACGCTGCGGTCACTGTCACGACGAGCCAGTTATCTCCTCACAATAGTGGGGAATGTGATCCAATCAATCAATTGTAGATTTATGGAGATTATGTTGGCATCTGGCCTAGGGGCTCAGATAGCAGAAAAAACAAGAGAGAACGCGTATAATCGAGTTCCCCGACTATCTGATACCCGTTACTCAGATGGTGGAAGTGCAAAGGAGAAATTTCCACACTGACAGTTTTTGGCGGTTTGTAGGCGTTAGAGTGGGCGGTGCAAAAAGATTTTTGGCATATCGAGCGTAATTTACAGAACTAAAAAAAATGTGAAAAAATATCAACATTTTCAAAAGTGTGGGCGTGGCAGTTTTGGGCGGTTTGTGGGAGTTAGGGCGGGCGTTAGGGTGGAATTGGCAAAAAGTTTGTTTACAGATCGATAGAAATTTACAAGACTAATGCAAAAATGAGAAAATATCAAAACATTTTTCAAAAGTGAAGGCGTGACAGTTTTGGGCGGTTCGTGGGCGTTGTAGTGGGCGTGGCAGCATGAATCGACAAACTTGCGCTGCGTCTATGTCTCTGGAGTCTGCATGCTTAATCTCAACTTTCTAGCTTTTATAGCTCCTGAGATCTCGACGTTCATACGGACGGACAGACGGACATGGTCATATCGACTCGGCTATTGATCCTGATCAATAATATATATACTATATGGTCAGAAACGCTTCCTGCCTGTTACATACTTTTCAACGAATCTAGTATACCCTTTTACTCTACGAGTTTTTTTAATGCTCGAGTCCCACGGCCACATCTCCCGCCCAACCGACCGAGTGGCGCTGCCGTGTATCGTACGGATCGAATCGCGGGAGGATAGACGTGATATAGAAGACAGTAAAGGACGAAGAGTAACATCTAAAAATTTGTTAAATACGTTAGTATTGATCGCTTTAAGAACGGCAGAGAGTCAGAATTAGAGATAATAGGATAGAATCTATTATAGTCAGAACATAATACTCTGTAGGGATCATGCAACTCATAGTTAGATCTACAATGATTTTAAATTAGAGGTACGTAATTTCTAGTAAATCTGCTTGGAACAGTGAAATTTAGCCGACTAACCAAGTCTTGACTATCCACTTCACCACGAATAAGGTTAAAAATAAAGACTGTTCCAAGCATCGTTCTACGGTTAGCTAAGGAGGGTAAGTTAATTAACATTAATCTACTTGAATAAGGAGGTAATCTAAGGTTTGCATCCCAATTAAGGCGCCGTAAGCCAAAAAGTAAGAAGTTCTTTTGAACCGATTCAATGCGGTCCGAGTAAACTTCATATTGTGGACTCCAAACAGGTGATCCATACTCGAGGATCGGACGGACTAGAGAAATAAATAAGGTTTTGGTCATGAAAGGATCATCAAATTTCTTTGACCACCGTTTTATAAAACCAAGCACACCCCTGGCCGCATTGACAATAAACGAAATATGGTCTGAAAATTTAAGTTTAGGGTCCAGAAGAACACCAAGATCATCAACATGTGTTATTCTGTCCAAAGAGCACCCACTTAAAGTGTAAGTCGCGTGCATTGAGTTGGCACGACAAAAGGTCATAACTTTACACTTAGAGCCATTTAAGTTTAATACGTTATCACGGCACCAGGTTTGAAAGCAATCTAGATCGGATTGTAAGTCCAAATGGCGAGAAATGTCCTTATATTGCAAGCATAATTTTACATCATCAGCGTACATAAGTACACGTGAATGATTTATTATTAAGGGAAGGTTGTTAATAATAATAGATACAACGGCGGATGGCCGGAGTTGTTATATTGTGAACTTGTGTTATTTATTCTTTGAATATCTAAAACGAACTGAACTTAAATGCTAACAAAAATGAGCTTTGCAGCGGCCTCTGTCAACATGAAGAGCTAGCCAGCTGCGCTCGAGCTTCCGGCCAGACGCTGTGTCAGCAATTTGGCCAGAGCTGTTCATCGGACAATCGGTTTCTCCCGTCGCCCGGTTAACTTAGTTACCTTCTACATAGTCGATTTGCCTTTTTTAAATCCGAATTGGTTTTCGTTAAGTGGGTTGTTATGTGTCACTAGCCACCAGAGTATTTTCGCTATTATTTTATTTTGCGTTTGTGCTAAACAACAGTTTTGAGAGATGGGTCGGTATGAAGAAGTTTTAGTTTTTTCGGTGTTCGGTTTGAGGATTGGGATGATTAGACTTGTTTTGTAGGCTTGTGGTATGTAGCTAATGAATAGTTCGTTAAATAGTTTTGTTACTCTGATTTTTGTTATGTTTTCTTCTATGGATTGAGCTATTGGAGAGGGGGTAGTTATGTAGGTTATTTCTATATTTATTGTTTCGGAGCTCCTCTGAAACGTTCCAGTCGCCGGAGAGGTCAGAAAAGTATTGTGCAAATATGTTAGCAATTTTGTTGCTAGCCAATGTAGTCTCATTGTTTTCTGGGTTTGAGATGGCATGGATATTTTTTACTGGGTTAATACCGCAGAAGCGTCTTATATTGGCCCATATTTTGGATGAAGGGGTAGTGGGTTGTTTTCGTAATTGGTCGAGGTGTTTATTCCACCATGGAACCCTGTATGGATGTGTGTTTGGTGAGATTTGTGGGATGGAAAGGTTTGCGCTATAAGGAATAATTCTATTGATTTGGGCGGCTTCATTGTTTACGTTATGGGAGGTGGGGTATTTCTCGTTTGTGTGATGGGTAAGTGCGTTGTAATGTTCCCAGTTGAAAGTTGAGATTAAGCAGGCACACTCCAGAGACATAGACGCAGCGCAAGTTTGTTTGTTTGATTCATGTTGCCACGCCCACTCTAACGCCCACAAACCGCCCAAAACTGCCACGCCCACGCTTTTAAAAAATGTTTTGATATTTTTTCATTTTTTTATTAGCATTGTAAATTTCTATCGATCTGCAGAAAAACTGTTTTGCCACGCCCACAAATCGCCCAAAATTGCCACGCCCACACTTTTGAAAAATGTTTTAATATTTTTTTATTAGTCTGTTAAAAATCTATTGATTTCAAAGTTTTTTGCCACGCCCACTCTAACGCCCACAAACCGGCCAAAGCTCCCACGCCCACATTTTTGAATAATGTTTTGATATTTTTAAAAATTTTTGTTAGTCTTCTAAATATTTCTCGATTTGCCAAAAAACTTTTTGTCACGCCCACAAACCGCCAAAAACTGTCAGTGTTGAAATTACTCCTTCGCACTTCCACTAGCTGAGTAACGGGTATCAGATAGTCGGGGAATTCGACTATAGCGTTCTCTCGTGTTGAGAACAGTGTACTGAATTGACTTGTGCACTAGTAGTGCTACGCCCCCAAATCTGTTGGTTGTATTTGTATTTGTTAATAGTTTGCAGTTTATTGGGGTTGGATTGTTATTAATGTATTGTAAGTGGGTTTCTTGGAGCAAAATTATGTGAGGAGCGTATTTTTTTATGAGAATAAGGATATGGCTGTAGTTGTTTACATATCCTTTTATATTCCATTGGATTATAGTTAGATCCATTTGTGAGAAAATGAAAGCTTATAACTTTATTTAAGGGTGGTGTTAAAGATTTAGGTTTAAGTTTTTCGTAGAGCTTAAGGTACTATATGGATTAGCTGTCGCTGTTGTTAGTGTTCTTGATTTTTTTTAGAGCTTTGGTCTTTGATTTGAGGTTTGTAGATATGTTATTAGACTTATCTTTCGGGAAGATTTTTATTTTTAAGTCTTTTGTGCGTGTTTTGTGCTATTGATGTGGGTGTGGTGTGCGAATTTTGATGCTGCGATTGGGTTGTGTTTGTCAGTGTATTTCTGTGAATATTGGGTGATTGAGTGTTAGTTGTCATCTGGGTTGTGCTGTTTGTAAGTGTTTTGGCATAGGTGTCTCTTCGTTGGAAACCGTGTCGTTCGAAATATATGCGTTGGGCAGTTTTATGGTCAACTTTTTGTGTGGTTTTAATGGCTGTTAAATCCTGGTTTTTAATGAAAGTCAATCGGTCAATTGGGCTGTGCTGATGGTTAGGTTCTGGGTGGTTTCAGCAATTTTAGCAGTTTTTTCATTTGTGCATGTTTCTCCGTCGTTTACGTTTTTTTTTCTCAACAATTGGTGCCAGGCATTTCTTGCATCGAAGTGGGACTGTTGGACTGTTTCGTAACCGATTCGTAATATTTCGGTGAGTTTGTGTGACTCAAATGTTATAATAATCAATCAAGTTTCAACTAAGGTGATGTTGTAGCTATCAGAGTTAGAGTTGGGGTTTTGTTTTTCATTATTTTTTTTACTTTAGTTACTTTTTATCGTTTTAACTCTTGTAGAATGGTGTCTTCATCGATATATCTGAGGTCGTTGCAATAAATAACTCTCTTAGAGAAGTTTAATGTTACATGTTCAGTTGCTGTTACTTCCACATCTACGATTGTTGTTAGTTTCAGGAGTTTTCTGGCTTGTAATTCGTTTTTGGTTTTTATTAATAGGCTGCCGTCCCTTGTTCGTTTACATCCCTCAAGTTCTCCTCCACAGGAAGTCCACAGATTTTTTTACGATAAATGGTGATATTCTTTCAAAAGAGTTGTTATCTTTTCTTTTAATAAGAATTAATTTTGGGTTGCCTAATTGGGATTGGTATGATTTTAAGGTCATTTTGTTAAATGTCTGGTGGGTCTGTCATGATTGTTGGTTAAGGGCTTAAGCCCTCGCTTAAGCGAAGCGAGGCTTTGAACTGTAGTGGCACGACTTATATCTTCGGAGGTTGAAGTGGTACTGGTCATTATAATCTATATAAAATAAAAATATCTGATCAAAATTTTTTGCGTAGAGAGCAAAGAGCAAAAGTTTGCGCCTTCATGTGACCAATTTGATGTTCTACCTAGCAAGCGGTTTCCAAATTAACAATTCAGAAGCGGAATTTGTCGCGGATAAGCTGAAAATTAAGGTGGACCTAATTACTTGTAATCCTTTGACAAAATAAATACGTGAATATAAATACTTTGAAGTTTATCAACTTTGAAATTGGAGTTCCTGAGCAGTCTTCAATTATGAGTTTTGGACGCAATCAGTTAGAGTGACTCGATTCATCTATAAGAAGAAGCAGGACTTGACGGTTGATCATTTTCCCGAATGAGATCCATTATGGGCCTCTACTCCCAGCAAAGCACCACCAAAAAACACCCAGTAACCGGCGTCACTGGCTTAGAAGTCACCTTCGGCCTTCTTTTGGTTCAAAGTTCTCTTCTGTTCGGATTACCGCTCCATTTACCACAACAATTTTAACGATCAGCATCTTGGCCGTCTGTCTTTCGTTTTATTCCCGAATCAGATGTCATTAATCAAAAAGAGAGAGAACAGTTTTATTCCCGATTAATGCTTCTTCAAACATCGTTCGTAAAAAAACAACATGCCGTCTGCCATGAATGGCTTTTATATGCAATTCAAAGCTTCTTCTTGTTTTGGCGCTCTCTTTCCCTAATTTGTCTACGTCGCCTCCGTCTCAGGTGCACCATGCGAATAGCAATGTTCTTTGTGGCTCTGCGTCGCTCTCTCTAGTTCTACTGTTTTCTAAACACTTGTTGGACCGGGACCACCCTTTGCGCCGTTTACTGCTCTCTACACCTATTAATCTTTAATCTCTTCAGTGCTGGCGCTATTCTCTGAATTTCCATATATCTTCTATAACGACACGTGATTACATTCAATCTAATTACACTGAACTATGAACTATTGAACTATGGGTTGATGCAGCACATAGTATTTGCGCTAACATTCTGCGTAGTGTTCTCAGTGTAAACTTTGGACACACCCCACTCACTTAAGGGCTTCCAGCTTTTTTCGTCATAATGAAAGATATCCTTATCTTTATTTTTAGATGCAAAATTTACAAGATAATGCCGATTCACAAAAATGGTAGTAAAGCTGCTGTCTTGAACTACAGGCCAACTGTTACAATCAGCAATATTGCTAAGCTTTTTGAAAAGATAGTTTGTAAAAAATGATCCTTCCTAATTCATGCTTATATCGATCCCAATCAGCATGGGTTTATGCCTGGGCGCTTAACTACTACCAACCTAGCCATCTTCTGTAAGCACAGCATGCACGCATTGGAAGCCCATTCTCAGATTGATTCGGTGTATACAGATTTTGCTAAAGACTTTGACATCATATATGGTAAATAGAACCTATTATGTCGAGATTAGTGGATTTTTTTCCGACATTCTGTCGAGAGAGAACCAACTATAAAAGCGGACGTGATTGCAACGAGCCGCAAAAAACGTTAACATCGATTAAAACTTAATCTTACTTTACTCCGTGTATCATTCCTTATCGTGCGAAAAATGACCGTATAAAAAGCAAAGAAACGAAGCAACATGCCTCCGAAGAAGGATTACGTCAGCAAGAAAGACCTGCAACATAAATGCAGAGAAGCAGGACTCTCAACGTCGGGAAATCGTGAAGACTTATTGAAGAGACTAAATGCCCATAACAGTGACAACGAGTACGCGAGTGCAGAAAACCAATCAATGCAGAAAAGAATTGCCGAATTAGAGAAATCATTGCGCGAACTTCAAGAGAGATCTTTTCATCCGAGAGGTATCTCCTCTCCAATCGAAAACGCTCAAAACGCAAACGAAATTATGAAGTGTAGTGTACATGGTAACATTCGTATGCCTAACACGTCTCAACAAGTCTTATCGCGATCGAGTGCGTCACACGCAAATGTTGCTACGTCTCAGCAACAGGATAATATCGTTACGTCACATCAACACGATAATGTTGCTAGGTCTCAGCAACATTATAATATCGTTACGTCACAGCAACACGATAATGTTGCTACGTCTCAGCAGCACGTTAATGTTATCACGTAACAGCAACATGATAATGTCGCTGTCTTTCCGCAACATTCGATCTTTCCGCAACACGTTCATTTCTCAACGACTCCGCAAAACCACGTTAATTCGCAAACGTATGCTTATTCGTCACAGCCAAAAATTAATTCTCCGATTCCTCATGCTCATTTGGGACACAGTAACGCAACATCGGAACCTTTCGGCACATATTCACAGCCACACTATGACTTAAAACAATACAATACACATTCGCAACATCTTCAAATATATACCGAAAATCCATATACCCCGATTCCGCCAAACTACTTATGCAACCGCGGCCCTACGGTATCTGAAAACATTAATAGTTCGTACGGAAATATAAGTGAAATGGTATCTCTTTTACCGGAATTCAACCCAGCATCCATCAAGTCCTTAGACTTGCAACAATTCATTAGACGCGTTAACTCCCTTCGAACCGCATATCGTTGAGATGATCGAAGGCTAATATTTGCAGTTCAACAAAAGATGCTAGGTTCTGCTCGGTATTGGGTAGACTTAACTGAAGATGTCTTCCAAACATGGCCAGAGTTTACGTCAAAGTTCCTTAACGTCAAAGTTCCTTTTCCTGTCTTGCCTATTCAGCGCATAACGAAGTAAATAATCACTTTAATATGTCTAGCATTGGGATCACGTATCCCAATGCTCAAAAGCAAAATATACAAGCGTTTCCAAAACGTGTTGCCAACGACAAAATTGAAATTGCAGTAAAGTGCTATAACTGTCAAAAGGTTGGACATTATTCCTCGAAATGTCCTGAACCTCAGCGCAAGCCCCGTTGCGGTCACTGCAATCGTACCACACACGACTCAGCCAGTTGTCCCGAAAAACCAAAGGCGGAACCAAAAATTATTAAAATCGATACTAATGCCCATTCGGACATTTGCCAAATAATATCGGTCAACGGAAATGGTATAAATGCATTTGTGGATCCTGGAAGTACACGTACGCTTATTCGTCAATCATTTGCTGAAGATGTAGGCGTATCACAACGTTGTGTTGTCACATTAAACGGCTTTGGTGGCGGAAAATTCTTTTGCACCCAGAAACTTCTTGCAAATACCATATATTGATGGAATTGTATACGTAACTGAAACGCTGGTGGTGGAAGACAATTTGCTTAGCGAAAATGTACTTTTGGGAAGAGATATTCTGTGTCGCAAAAAGTAATGGAGATCATCGGCTTTGCGTCGACTACCGTCGTCTTAGTAGTATTACTCTAAAAATTCCATTTCCTATGCCCAACTTGGAAGAACAGTTCGCCCAATTAGCAGGCCATGCCTATTTCACGCAATTGGATTTACCCATGGGTATCATCAAATCAAGGTAAACGAATAATTGAAACCGTACACAGCATTCGTTATCTCTGATGGCCACTACGAGTATAACCGAATGCCATTTGGTCTTCTCAATGCTACAGCCGTCTTTCAAGCCGTAATGAATAAAACAGTCAAACGCATGGAGCCAGGCGATGTACTCGCATATTTGGACGATGTGATTATCCCGAGTAAAACATTTAATGAAGGTATTCAACGGCTCGAAAAGTTTCTCAAAATCCTTAAGGAGAGTGGCTTAACACTTCGCTATGGCAAATTCCAATTTTTTCAATCGGAGATAACGTTCCTTGGACACAAAACAAATAAAAACGAAATTACCCCGGGCGACAATAAAGTTAGCGCTATTCGAAATTTTAAAGTTCCGACAAATGTCAAAGACGGTTTTTAGGTCTCACGGGATTCTTTCGAAAGTTTGTGGAAAACTACTCCTTAATATCTGTGCCCCTAACCCTTCTTTTACGGAAAACTGAACAAGAAACATTTAATTGGACGAATGTTCAACAAGAAGCTTTCCATGAACTCATCGGAAATTGGGATCCGTACTGGTTTTATATGATTTATCAGCGAATCACGAGGTCCACACCGACGCTTGTGCTGTAGTTCTGGCAGGAGTGCTGCTACAGTCACATGATCAAAAGGATTGGCGACCTGTTTGTTATTTTATCCGACGGAAAATTCTTTTGCACCCAGAAACTTCTTGCAAATACCATATATTGATGGAATTGTATACGTAACTGAAACGCTGGTGGTGGAAGACAATTTGCTTAGCGAAAATGTACTTTTGGGAAGAGATATTCTGTGTCGCAAAAAGTAATGGAGATCATCGGCTTTGCGTCGACTACCGTCGTCTTAGTAGTATTACTCTAAAAATTCCATTTCCTATGCCCAACTTGGAAGAACAGTTCGCCCAATTAGCAGGCCATGCCTATTTCACGCAATTGGATTTACCCATGGGTATCATCAAATCAAGGTAAACGAATAATTGAAACCGTACACAGCATTCGTTATCTCTGATGGCCACTACGAGTATAACCGAATGCCATTTGGTCTTCTCAATGCTACAGCCGTCTTTCAAGCCGTAATGAATAAAACAGTCAAACGCATGGAGCCAGGCGATGTACTCGCATATTTGGACGATGTGATTATCCCGAGTAAAACATTTAATGAAGGTATTCAACGGCTCGAAAAGTTTCTCAAAATCCTTAAGGAGAGTGGCTTAACACTTCGCTATGGCAAATTCCAATTTTTTCAATCGGAGATAACGTTCCTTGGACACAAAACAAATAAAAACGAAATTACCCCGGGCGACAATAAAGTTAGCGCTATTCGAAATTTTAAAGTTCCGACAAATGTCAAAGACGGTTTTTAGGTCTCACGGGATTCTTTCGAAAGTTTGTGGAAAACTACTCCTTAATATCTGTGCCCCTAACCCTTCTTTTACGGAAAACTGAACAAGAAACATTTAATTGGACGAATGTTCAACAAGAAGCTTTCCATGAACTCATCGGAAATTGGGATCCGTACTGGTTTTATATGATTTATCAGCGAATCACGAGGTCCACACCGACGCTTGTGCTGTAGTTCTGGCAGGAGTGCTGCTACAGTCACATGATCAAAAGGATTGGCGACCTGTTTGTTATTTTATCCGACATTGTACAGCAGCTGAAAGTAAGTACCACAGCTACGAACTCGAGACATTGGCCGTAGTAGAGACGCTTCAAAGATTCCGGGTGTATATCTTGGGTAAACCATTTCGTCTTATTACTAATTTTTCTGCTATTGCCAAAGTTAAGGTGAACAAAGAAATAATACCTCAGGTAGCTCGTTGGTGGATCTTGGAGTACGATTGTGAATTCATTCAACGAGATGGTAGCAAAATGGCTCACGTTGACGCCTTGAGTCGTGCTCCGGATTTAAGTTCTCAAATACCTCTAGATTAAATAGTACGCACTATAATAACTGACATTGACGACTCTGTCACCGTCTGTATTGCTAAGTTGAAAATGGAAAGGCTTTCGTTGTTCTAAGGGCAGTTAGGTGGCGTATAGTACGGACAAGTCACGATGATGTAGGGCATTTTGGATTGGACAAAACCATTTCACGGATTAAACAAAGATTCTGGTTCCCAAAAATGCGAAAATACGTAAGGGACTACATTGAATGCTGCTACCACAAGTCGAAAGGTGGAAAACCCGTAGGATGTATGCACTAGAACGACTCCGATCCAATACCATTTCGACAACTTCACGTAGACTATCTGGACCCTTCATTCGCAGCAAACGAGGAAATACTCATATTCTGGCTATATCTGATCCGTTCAGCAAGTTCCTAATAGTACTAAACATTATTAGTGAAGTATCAAGTTATTTCGGTTTGCCTAGCGTTATTATATCCGACCGTGGAACAGCGTTTACTTCAAAGCAGTTTAAAGATTATTGTAAGAACAACCAGAATCAAACAATCCTTAATTATGTACGGACTATGAGTGAGAACCCGAAGGATTGGGACCTAACTTTACATAATTCAATAGAGTGTCAATTCACAAAAGAATGATACGTCGGGATTTAGTCCGATTGATCTCATTTTTATCTTCAATGCTGTTGACGGCAAAACCATTTAACGGCAGCCATACAAGCAGATCTGGAACATGATAAGAAGAAGGACTCTGTTATCGACTCAGAGATTCGACTCCAAGCATTCTAACCCTTCTATTTATTCCATAGGTAACCTCGTAGATATTGAAAATGAGCCGGCTGCAACGGGAGAATCACGCAAGTTAGAACCACGATACCGAGGACCCTATCAAGTTGCCAAGGTTCTGGGAAATAATCGCTACGTCGTCGGAGATATCCCCGGAATACAGATTACAGGACGTAAATACAGTTCTGTGTTCTCATCCGACAAGATGAAACCATGGTGCGCTACTATTCCCGAGCTGGATGTATCTGATGACGAAGATGATAAGTTCCATATGTACACACCAACGATAAAAGCGGACGTGATTGCAACGAGCGGCAAAAAACAATAACATCGATTCAAACTCATTCTTACCTTACTCCGTTTATCATCCCTTATTTGATTAATTAATTATAGTATACCTAATACAATAGCGTTTCGATTCTTTCACATAATTAGTCGCGCTACCCACTCGCTTAATTCCTGATAAAACTGAAAGCTTACACACATATGCATCGCGAACCAAATTTTTTGGTGTTTATGTGACACATTTGTCGAGTGATTTATGTTTAGTTTGGTTTGAAAATTAACAGCTGAGCAGCGATATCAAATCGTTAAATTTTATTTCGAAAATAAGAGGTCGTTTGTGAAAGTGCACCTTTGGTTTCGCCCGTTTTATAGTCATAATAGGCCATCAATTCCGACTGTGCGCAATACTGTCGAGAAGTTTCGCACCCAATTCACTCTTTCCGTCCACCGACTAGACTTCGCAGAGTGCGTACTGCGTCCGTTCAGGCCAGTGTAACAGAAGACCCGAACACATCGATTCGTCACCGTGCGCAGGAGTTACACCTCTGGCCATCAACATTGTGGAAGATCGTTCGCGAATTTTTGTTTCCAAAAGTGCGTGAGAATGGTCTAGAAGATATTTGGTCTAAACAAAACGGCGCAACTTGCCACACAGCCCGTCAAATCATCAACTTATTGGGCGAAGTGTTCGGTAATAGTGTCATCTCCAGAAATGGTTCTGTGTCATGGCCTTCAAGATTGTACGCTATTACAACACTCGACCTGTGCATTGTATTATACCCGTTACTCGTAGAGTATATATATTCTTGATCTTGATATATATATATATATATATATATATATATATATATATATATATATATTTATATTATAGAAAGCGCCAAAAACGTGTCAGTGCTGAGGACTCTCCTTCGCACTTCCACTAGCTGAGTAACAGGTATCAGATAGTCGGGGAACTCGACTATAGCGTTCTCTTTTGTTTTATTAACACTGACATAAACCATGGTTTCACAATTTCGAGAATAAGCTTTTGAAACTTGGACACAATATTCTTTGTCAATATACCTATCAACTAAACCAATACAAAAAAAAAAATTTAATTGTCTAAATGTAGTTAATACAAGGGCTTACCTGCTGAACACGGCAATTCTCTTAGTACTTAGTAAGTCAAGCATATTGAGCACGAAAGCATAAATACCGTATAGGAAGCAGGCACGTGCATTACTATAAAATCAGTAATAAGCGTAGATAAGAACAAATGCAATAGTTACTCGTGACAATAAATAAATATTACCCGTAAAACAACAACGGCAATGAAAGAGTTGGAGGACAACAAATACAAATTAATGCAGTCGCTACAACAACGGAAATCATAATCTTAACAAGGGATATAATTATAAACAATAGAGAACGCTATAGTCGGGTTCCCCGACTATCTGATACCCGCTATCCGCTAGTGAAAGTGCGAAGAGAAACTACAACCGTTTTTGGCGGCTTGTGGGCGTTAGAGTGGGCGTGGCAAAAAATAAAATTTACAAGACGAACAAAAATGTGAACAAATTTCAAAACATTTTTCAAAAGTATTGGCGTGGCAGTTTTGCGAGGTTTGTGGGCGTTAGGGTAGGCGTGGTAAAAAGTTTTTCTGCAGATCGATAGAAATTTACAACACTAATAAGAAAATGAAAAAATACCAAAGCATTTTTCAAAAGTATGGGAGTGGCAGTTTTGGGCGGTTTGTGGGCGTTAGAGTGGGCGTAGCAACATGAATCGACAAACATATTCTCAACTTTCTAGCTTTTATAGATCCTGAGATCTCGACGTTCATACGGACGGACAAACAGACGGACAGACAGACAGACAGACAGACGGACAGACAAACGGACAGACAGACGGACGGACAGACGGACATGGCCAGATCGACTCGGCTATTGATCCTGATCCAGAATATATATACTTTATATGGTCGGAAATGCTTCCTTCTCCCTGTTACATACTTTTCAACGAATCTAGTATACCCTTTTACTCTACGAGTAACGGGTATAAAAATTAAATAATAATAAATTAAAAGCGGATTCATCAGCAATTACTCGAACAGGGGCAACCACAATAATAATCAGAACAGAAGCAGCAAAAACAATGCTAATGTTAGGGTAGCCCAAAACAATAAGGGATCCTCCCAACAACCCTCAGATTCAAATCAACAGATAAAAAAACGAGTTTGCGCCATCAATTCCAGTTTAAATATATTTGTTTAATTTAATCAATCAAAATGATCAACGATACAGGAGCAGGCATATAAATTGTACAAGAAAATAGTGATTACTTACATAGCAACCTCACCTTAAATTTCAGCTGAAGAAATGGCAAAATGGGTCAACTTGCGCTGCGGCTGTCTCTGGAGTCTGTAAGCTTATTTAAACTTTCAAGTTTTCAATATTGAATCGGAAAATAAACTGGGAGCTCTACAGGAATGAAATGTATGAAATTTTGTATTATTCTGCTGAAATCCCTTCTGGCGGTGCAAGTTCTGATTGACTTCTTCAATTCAGGCATCGTAATAATTGATCAATTTAAATTACAATTTAAAGTATGTCTATAACTTGACTTAGCTGCTTTGAGCTGTAGCCGCTTGTCTCAAAAATTTCCCACAAATTTTGGACTGGTCAGATTGACATATGTATAATTAACCATTCTGTAACAACGATACAAATATAAATTTTCTTTTTCGCGTGCTTTATTGATCGCTAAAAAGAATATGCTGTTGTTAAAAATCAATATAACAATCATGAATTTGGGTATTAATATCTATATAAATCATACTGCTAAGTAACTGGAAGTGCAAACAATAAGCTTATTCTATAAAATCCAAAGAATACATTTTATTCCAAAATTTATTTCAATAACTTTCTGAATTCCTTTTTTTTATTACAGGCTTATCAAATTACTACACTTATTCGAGAATACTCTGAAGCTGCAAAGGACATGAAATAATAAAATCGCAACCACGAAAACAGAATATATTTAATATCGTTTAAACCTTGTATTCCATTCGCTAATAAATATTAAAAAAAAATGCACAAATGCTTTTTATTCACTTCATGTTAATTATGGTTTCGGTGCCACTATTTCTGAATAAATGACTTAAAATGATTTCGAAATCACTATGATAATATTAATAGCGCATAATACGGATATGTATATTTCTTGATCTTTACGTGTTACCCCCAAGAGATTTATTCTCGGCGTCCAAAATTGGAATCGTTGCTATCAGGTCACTCAACACCATCTGCCAAAACAAAGCGATGCAAAGTTTATACCAACTTTTAGCGGTATATTATTTTGATGTTATAACTGTCCAAACAGATTAAAATATAATATTAAATAAGCTGGATAATTACTGTTGGGTCATGCAGCGTAATATTGTAAGCCGAAGTAGTCAGTAGTAGCAGTTGCGATGCCCATAGCAACAGCTATTGAAAAAGCTCAATAGCTAAACATTTGTTGATCCCGACGTGATAGTGTTAATTTGCATGCATTAATTAATGCACATTTCCCGTTTACATAAATATGTCGGAGCGCTAAAAGTTGTTCTATGATTGTGTAGCGAGTCCCTTGATAGCTTTTCCAATTGTTCTTCCGCTGCTTGTGTGTTTCTTCCCAACTTTTTTCCTAAGAAACACAACCACGCTAAACCAGGGCCACACTCGATCTTTTTGTATGTCAAGATCTCACAACCAAATACAAACCGTCCTATCGATTAGTATCGTAAGCAAGTTAACCATCGATAAGGCGCTCAT
This sequence comes from Drosophila teissieri, assembly GCF_016746235.2. NCBI lineage: Eukaryota > Metazoa > Arthropoda > Insecta > Diptera > Drosophilidae > Drosophila > Drosophila teissieri. Next base: position 1,182,712 of record NC_053032.1, read on the forward strand.
TTCAGAATAACATTTCCTTCTCCGACACGCCCATTCTGATAAATTACACGCCCTTGTGTATGAGTCCTGTCCTGTCCTGTCATAAATCAGAGATTCACACACTGCATTCAGACTTCAGTTCTAATTTTAATGTGACAATCAACTTAGTCTTAGTCTTAGTCATTAACATCGTTGTTTTCCATTAACATAATCTTTAGTTTACATTAACCAACGTTATACTTCATCATTTGTTCTAATACTTCAAGTTCTTAACTATTTCGTTTTACATCTTTCTCCTTAAATCCTTCGTTAAAGATTTTTTTTTTTAATTTTTCATTTTTCAAATCAAAGTATTCCTTAACTTTTCATAATACAACTCAAATCTTTCTTTAAATAATTCTTTAAATTTTTCTCTCCATAGTTCAACTAATTTGAATTCAATTCAATTCAATCGTTTCATTTCTTACTTAATTTCTCTCTTCTTTTATCTCAACTTTTAATCATTCTCTTTTTTTTTATTTTCTTTCCAAACAATAACATCATTATAATACCACTCTAGGGTCAGGTACCGTCACGTAGCCATCGACAACTGTGTACTTCCATACACCTTCCGCCATTCTACTCTCTATTTCAACATCTCCATTCACTTTCTCTTTCATCAACTTCCATACCGTCTCTTTCAACGGCTTCACTACTGTCTCTTTCAACAGCTTCCATACCGTCTCTTTCAACGGCTTCACTACTGTCTCTTTCAACAGCTTCCTCTGACGGGCTAACATCGATCTCCAGCTCGCTTGGCACCTGCTCATTTGGCAATCTTCTCTATCTTTCATGCGCATACTTATAACGTCTATTACCCTTCATACTCTTTAAGGTATATCTGTCATTATCCAATACTTCTGTAATCTCAAATGGACCTCTATATTTAGCATCTAATTTAGTCTGGTTTCTCTCACTATTATTAAGCAACACAAAATCTCCAACACTAAATTTTACTACCTTAGCTCTGCCTTTATCAAACCTTTCCTTCTCATACTTTGCCGATCTTTCTATATTTTCTAAAGCTTGAGTTCTTATCTTGGTCAGTTCTATTTCTGTTTCTGGATCATGAATTGGAACAAGACCTAAAGGACGAGCAACCTTTTCCATTAATAATTCTAACGGGCTCGCTTTGGTTATCTTATTAGCAGTACAATTAATAGCTAACTGCACGTCACCCAATGCATCTTGCCAAGATCTAGAACTTGTTTCAACAGCTGTCAATAAATTTTTTAATAAGGTACTCACCTGGCCATTACCTCGGCTTGCTCCTGTTGCTATCAAATGTAGTTTTATGTTTTGGGAAGAGCAAAATTCAATTGATGATTTCAACGCCATTACACAACTTTCTGCACTTAATGTGAAAGTGTGGTAAAGATAAACGTACTTGGTAAATGCATCGATCTGTACAATTACATATTCCTTACGATCGCTTTTACCACTAAGCTTGCCTGTTATGTCTATGTGGATAGTATGCCATGGAACGTTTATTTTGGGAATAGGATGTAATTCCATTTGTACTTTCCCAGAGGATGATTTGGAAACTCTGCACGTTATGCAATTTTCAACAAATCTTCGAACGTATTTGGCCATGCCCTCAAACCAATAGTAATCGTATGCCTTGTCGAGTGTTTTCTCCCAGCCCAGATGCATTATGGATTCATGTACTTGGTTAATAACCGACCATCTAAATCCGCGAGGCACTACTGGCAAACACAGCGTCTTGCCATTTCTTTGTATCACTCTAAACAAAACTCCACCTCTCAATTCATATGTCTTAGACAGCTCGAATGGTAATTCATCATCGTTGAACTTGGTAATGATTTCTACAATATCTTGATCTTTCTGTTGCTCTGCACAAATCCAATCCTCAGATACTTCAGTTAATTCGATTCGTTTCTCAACGATCTTTGCATATTCAGGGGAATTTTCCGGAGGAAGTGGATTTCTGGAAAAGAAATCAGCATGGGCCATACGCTTGCCTTCCCTATACTGTATATCAAAATCGAAGGACTGCAAATAAGCCCACCAGCGATAGACTCTAGGCAACAACTCAATCTTATTTCGTGATGATTTTAACGAATTACAGTCAGTGAATATTACAAACTTTCTGCCATGTAAGTAGTGCCGAAAATGCTTAACAGCATTAACCACGGCAAGTGTTTCCAACTCATATGAGGTATATTTGGATTCACATACACTTGTTGTCTTGCTATAATATTCCACTACATACGGTTTATTTTCAATTCTGTGTAAGAGTATAGCACCATATCCGATTGCACTGGCATCGGTATGCAATTCGATTGGATACTGCGGGTCAAAGATAATTAAGACAGGTTTATTTGTAAGAATGTGAATAATTTTTCTTCGAATTGCCTCGTGTTCTGTATGTAAGGTAGCTTGTCGTTGGTCTCGGCCTAAAAGTAGGCACTTAATTAGGTCGGGAAAAATGTTAACTAGGCTGTCAGGAAGAGCATTTCTCCAACTGCAATTTTTGGAGTTCAGACTCGGGGTCCCGACCCGAAGCGGTAGCCACTGGGCATTAATTGAGTTTAAACCAGCGAGCGAGGAAGTGCGTCCGAGCAATCCGAAAATAAAAGTGATCTCTCAAAAATACAGAAAAAAAAGAGAAATTCAACAATTTGATAATTCAACCAATTCAACCAAAACCCAGTGAATCGGAAAATCTATATTTTGATTAACTTTAGTGCCAACCCCTAGAGGGTAAGTTTTGTGCGTGTGTTGTGGCTCAGAATTTTTTCTTAAGGGCATAAAATTACAGGTGGCACCTAGGAAAATATTTAATTTCAAGAAAATAACCATTGCCAGTGCGACCAGTGAAGGAAGCACAAATTGCCGACCAGGAGGTCTATTTCTGGATTGCCTCAGACTGCAGCGCCACCGTTAAGCGCAGAAACATGATTTAATTGAATTCACTATATTAACATTATCTACATATATACCCATTTTTACCTTACACCGCTTCACACCTGACCGACTGCTTGTTAAGCAGATCGGCAAACAGTCAAGCAGATCAGCAAAAGATATTCCGATAGGAAAAAAAATAAATTCACCTTATGTTAGGAAATTAATTTAAGTTATGTTGTAAGAGAATTAGAATTCATTTAGGGCAATTCCTTCCTTTTCTTTCCTTCTCCCTTTATCCCATATTCCTTCCTCTTCCCACATGAGCGAAAGCCCGCCTAAAGTGGCGTGAGCACAAGAAGGAAGTAAAAAGAGAAGAAAGAGTACCGCAGTAGGTGAGCGGCTCAAAAGAGCAGATCAAAAAGAAATAGCTCTCTTAGAGTTAAAAGGCGGTGTAAGCTGTTTTCTCTTCCACAGGCAACCACTTGAAGCGCTTCATCGTGGGAAATGCAGAGTGAGTACTATAAAGGTTTTATTTAAATGAGAAAGCAGCTGCCGGAAGAAAAACCAAATAATTAGCTACTGCGGCGCTACTTGTTTCCTAGTTCACTGTTTACCAATAATAAATTCAAAAAAAAAAAAGAAATTTTAAAATGGAAATGAAAATTGCTCTTGTCTAAATTTTACCCTTGCCCCAATCTTCGCTTTTTGCTAAAATCTTAAAAGAATAAAAAAACAAAAAATTTAAAAATTAAAATGCACATCCCTATATAACCTACTTCCCCTATTCTTAATGCCCAGCATAAATATTCCTTTTTTGTTAAGCAAACAAACATTTTACATTTTACATATATATCTCTGGCGATAATGTCTACATGAACGCCACATTCAAAAAAGTCTTTTAAAAGTTAAATCTAGATGTTTAAAATTTGTAAGTTAGGGTAGTCATTTAGGATATGTTGTATAAACCTGTTTCAGTTAAAACATTGTCAGTTTTTAAGTTTGTTGTATGTTAAAAAATTTTTTTTTTAATTAATTAACATCTTTATTTAATATTATTCAGGAACAGGTCAATTAAAGCCTTTAACCTAAATGTTGTCTTAAGTAAATAATCTCTTAATTATAAAATATAATTTGTTTTCATCTTAATATATAGGAATAGGTCAAATTTCGAGTAGTGAGGTTTCAGGTAAATAATATATTCATACTAACATCTTAGAAGCAGCCCAAAATGTCTTCTTTTGAGCCTGCGAATTGGGATAGCCCCCTGTAATCTCCGGGCGAGACGATTACGGTGGGCAGTTAGTCGGTCGTTGTATCTGCTTGAGAAGAACGAGATTTGGTCTTCAACAAGGCTCAGGTTTAAATCATTGTGAAGCGTTTGGCCGCTAACGAACCAGTCACAGCCAGTGATTTGTCTTAATGTTTTGTTCTGGACGGTTTGGAATCGTTTTCGGTGGGACGCAGCCGCCTCTCCCCAAATTTGGATGCCGTATCTCCAAGTAGGTGCGATGATTTGCTGATAAATCTGACGCTTGCATCTTAAAGGTAGTTTGCTTTTCTTATTTAGCATCCAGAATAGTTGGTTACGCTTTAGGTTGCACATTTTGACGACTCTGGCAATATGATCTCGGAAGGTTAGGCGTTTGTCCAGTGTGAGGCCTAGGTATTTCGCCTTAGTTGCTTGCTCTATGTCCACATTATTAATGTGTACCGCAGGAGTTGTGTTACGGCGTAACGTAAAGCAAACGTTTACGCATTTGCTTTCGTTAATTTTGATGTTGTTCGCCATGGCCCATTTCTCGAATTCGTTGAGATAAGTTTGCAGCATTTGTGACGACTCGGTCTCACTGTTCGAGGAGCTGAGAAAGCAGACGTCGTCAGCGAAGCTGGCCAACAGCATTTTGCTGTTGTCATAGGTCATTTCATAATAGCTTGGCTTGGGGATGTCTGCTGTATAGATGGAGTAAAGTATCGGTCCTAAGACGCTTCCTTGAGGTACGCCAGCTGCAATGGCAACATTTACAGAGGTTGCGTCTCTGGACTGGACGCAAAACTCTCTGTTTGTGAGAAACGATCTGATGAGCTCAAACAGGTTGGCTGGCAGCGCTGTTTTGACTTTGGCTAGTAGTCCCGGGATCCAAACTCTATCAAATGCCTGTTGAATGTCGAGGAAGATTCCGTTGCAGTATTCTTTATGGTCATAGGCCTTCAGGATATGATTGACTACACGGTGCAGTTGCTCAATCGTACTGTGGCCAGCTCTGAATCCGAATTGGTGCATTGGGATAGTATCATTGTCTTCTAGATGTATTATAAGTCGGGAAGCTATCAGCCTTTCCATTACCTTCGATAAGGAGGGCAGGAGACTGATAGGCCGGTAGGAGCTTGGATCCTGTTCCGGCTTCCCTGGCTTTAGAATCATACTGATTCTAGCACTCTTCCATTTTTTGGGAAAGTATTGCACTCTAAGTATCGCATTGAATATCAATGTGATAAGTAATAGTGCTCTCTTGGGAAGGATTTTAAGTACTGCGTTACTTATTAGGTCGTGACCTGGCGCCTTTCGTCTTTTGAGGGTACGTATCATGTTTGAGACTTCTTCCAGACGGATAGGTCTTATTGGAGGTGACATCTGGAATGGGCGCTGTAGTACTTCGTTTATACTGTTGATATCCCCCTCGGATGCGAAATTAAACGCAGTGAATCTGTCGCCAAGGTGTTCCGCAAATGTTTGTACTTGCTCTTCTAAGGAGCGACACCAGTTACCATTGCTGTTCTTCAGAGGCGTAACTTTCTGTGGCATTCTTTTTACTTTTTTGGTAAAGGACCACATATTAAAAGTGGAATCATTAGAATAATCCATATTGGTTTGCATATGTTCGAATTGCGCATTTTTCAATTCAGCCATGGCAACGTGAAGCTCTCTGGCGCATCTATGCCATTGAGCTTTATCCTCAGGACTGTGCGTTCGAATATAACGTCTTCTCAGTGCTCTCTTACGGACTAGCATCTCTGCAATGTTTGGATCAAATCTATTCGAGTGGCGTATGAGGGCTCTGCTATGATTATTTGCAGTGTGCATGTTTGCACTCCTCGCCGCATTTGTCACATTGGTAGTGAAGAGGTCTACCGCGTCGTCAATTTCAGCAGCAGAGTTGATCTTAATGTTAAGGCGTATCGATCTACATAGTTCTTCCTTGAAAACAGCTACATTTGTGTGTTTGCTAAGAAGTTGCCTACGTTGAGTGCATTGTGTGGCTTCTGTTTTTAATGTAGTGATGAGAGACAGGTGGTCCGATTCAAGGTCCCAGCTGTCTCTGATGTTTAGCTTGTCGTGTGGAATGTTGCGATAGATTGCAAAGTCTAAACAGGATGGTCTTCGATTTACTGCGCTTGGATAGTATGTTGGTGCTCCAGTCGCCAGGATGTTGGCGTTAATTGAGTTGACGCTAGCGGCAAGTAAGTTACCTCGGTGACAGGTGATCGCAGAACCCCACCATGGATGTTTTGCGTTCCAGTCTCCGCTGATGAATGATCTTGGAAAGTTGAAGTTAGCGAATATGTCATCAAATTCTGATTGAGTCCAGCTGAAGTTTGGAGGGCAGTAGATTGATCCGATGAATATTTGTCCTATACATGTTTGGATTTTGGCACCCACGATTTGGACTTTAGCATGGGCGATTGGCTCAATGGGAAAGTGATTGATCTTTTTGTTAACCAGGATTGCAGCTCCACCCCTGCGACTGCCGTCAGGTAAATTTTAAGTGTAGACTTCATATCCAAATAGTTGAAGGTTGGATGTCTTCGTTTCGGTGAGAAGGAGAATGTCAATATTCTCTCTCTCCGCAAGGTGGCCGATTTCAGTCATTTTGCCGGCAGCACCTCGCGTGTTCCAGGTGAGAATTTTTATTTGGGACATTGTGTGAGTTGCGCGTTAATTGCGACCAGCATCTGCAGCATCTGGGCTTGCATGGAGTGTAGACCCTCGATAGCTTTTGTGAGCGATGCAATTGCCGTTTCTATATTAGATTCTTGTGCATTTTGCTGTTGTGAAACATCTGAGAAGAAGTGCGCATGATTTTTTGCACCGTAGTGATGTTGCTGTTGATTGGCGTCCTGTAGCCTATTTGTTAGGTTTCCTGGTCGTTTGTTTTGTTTTTCCGTGATTGGAAGTGCATTTCTGGCTATTTGAGCATAAGAAACTCCATTTTCATAATGTTTAGGTGTAGAGTTATTGTTTATGCCCAATATTGGAGTTTTCTGTACATTGTCGTTCATTTTGAGCAATTTTTGATAGGATTTGCAGCCACGGAAGTTAGCTGGGTGATTTTCTCCGCAGTGAGTGCAAGTTGCTGGTGCTTCTTTGCTTCTGGGACAATCTGATGATTTATGATATTCACCGCAAGAGACACAGATAAAAGGTCTGTAGCAATATCTTGCAGTATGACCAAACGATTGGCATCTCCGACATTGCACAATGTCGTGCGCTTTTCTGGCTACTTCAATACTGACGCGTTGGCGGCATAGAGATCGTAGTTGGAGTATATCTTTGTTATTTAGATTCTATTCTACATTAATGAAGAAGAGGTTAATCTTTTCACCGCTCTTGTTGCTTTTTGGGTTATATATTGATTGAACTTTATGCCCCTGTCTGAGTAATTCCTCTTTGATTTTATGATGGAGCTGTGAATGGTGTAATCCTCGCACAACAACTCTGAATGGCTTCTCGTCTTTCAATTGATAGCAATGGAATTCAATTTTCAGAGTATTTAGTTGTCGTACTACAGCCCTGTAGGTATTAGCGTCCTTGGTGTAGATTCTGTGAGTGGAGCCCACAGAGGATTTGATTTCAATATTTTCAAGATTTGTAACTTCCTCGATAGCGATAAAAAGTTCGTTCACGTTTGTCACGCCCATAAGAACGATTGGAGGTGGTTTTGGACTACCAGTATAAGCAGAGTTTACCGTAGATGAATCAGTTTTACTTTGTACGTTTGCGTTCTTATTATGTACGTTGCTGTCTTTAGCCTTAGAAGCGGTATAAGAACGGTAGGCCTCTGCTTCAGCGCTAGTCGATGGTTCGTCCACACTATTACAGTCCATCTCATCGTCATCTACTGATAGTGTCTCGAACCTGTTTGCTGTCACAGGGTCACTGGGTTCTAAATTTCTAGAAACGGCACGTTTTCGTTGAATTTTTGGTGAGTTCAATGGCACCTTCCTCTTCTGGCTCTGGATTTTTTGCCATCTAGGTGAATCAGATTCATTGAGGCCCGGTAAAGGGGGGAAGTCTATAGAAGCGCCCAATGCTTTAAGAGGCGTAGACGCTGAGCACACGCTACTGCATATGCTGGTCGATGATGAAGTGTAGGTATACATTGGACTATGAGTTGTTATCAGAGTACTAGTGACACAGGCTGCATTACTGCTTGATACTGCTATAACATATGGGTCAAGCTTGCCGCTAGTGTCCAGCTCTTCAGCCAGAGTTAACACTCCTGTAATCTCCTCATCCATGACAGCTTCTCTCAGAGCTTCGCCAAGAAGCTTCGTTTTCCTAGAGTTTGCCATCTCTCGCGATTATATGCAGATTCGAATGTAAGACAATCACTGCTTTTGTTTCCCCTCTTGTGCAGCTGCTCGCAGTGTGAGGGGGACAGTGATGCCCTAACGGGCCACAAATGCAGTCTATCGCACTACACTTATGTTGTTGTTATTGTCCAACTGCCGACACTGCGCTAGACAGCGTCAAGTCTTATGTTATAACAAATTATTATAGGTGTGACCAGGTTTCGTGCACAAACGTCAATATGTTAAAAATTAAATTTTATAATGTTTAAATCAGAGTAAATCTCTCTAGGGGTGCCATGCGTCGACGGAAGGTGTATGTCGTGTAAAGTATAGCATACTTGTAGGGATCACCGGTTAAGTCAAATGGTTAGTGGTGGTCAAGGTAGGGTGGGCGTCGACAGCTTAACAGCTGCTGTCGTACGAGTGAGCTATGTCCTTGTTTGTCCTTAGTCCTGTCGTCCGATAGTCCTTTGATTTTTTTTGGTGGAGATCAATTCCAAAGCACGCGAAATAAATAAGAGTGATACGAGACGAGCATGTAGTCGCGATGTCAAATATTCCCCCCTTTACTCTACCGAGAATTGGTAGCCGGAACCAGCGCGTGCTTGATCGCCCAACTACAATGTACCATCTGCTCGGGGAAGATATACTCGTAGTTCGCTACAGTATTCTTATTATTTATCATAATCTTATTTTGGCGCCCAAACGTGTGAGGCCCGATTCTGTCATGGTGACAGATCGATCCGGCGAGGCCAGATCAAAAATAAACATTTTTTCAAACCGTCAATAACATCAGACGTTCGTCCCCAAGATCTCCACAAGTTCATTAACAAAAGTATGTGGTCAAAGCAAAAAAAAATCGCGATCTAGAAATCCGAAAATTGCTTAAATCAGGCAGCTGGAAAAGTATTAGTCATTTGGCTCTTACGCCGCTACTGAATCAGAACACATATTTTTTTATTATTATTATATTAAATTGTCCTATTGTCTGCTGGAAGAGTTTCAGCTATTTAGCTTTAACGCCGCGTCATAATTAGTGCATTTAATGTTTTAATAATTTATTTTGTTATTTTTATTCCTTTTTAATTTTGTTTTGTTCGTTAATCTTTGGTATAAAATTAAAAAAATTAAATGTATAAATTGTACAAGCCAATTGTTGTCTTTTGCCTTTTGTGTTTTGTATAATTTGTCATTTATTAATGAAATTCAAAAGGTTAATGTACATAGGATGTTAAATGTAGGACTAGTGAAAAGTTCACTAGGATTTCAAAGAATCAAGGAACCACTTGTTGCCTTTTGCCTTGTGTTGAGCCAAGATATTTGTTTTCTATGTCTAAATAAAACATCCTTCACCTTCCATTCTAGTAATTTTCTGTTTTAAATCAGTAGTGTCAATAGCGTACATTTAAACCACGTCAGGACTTTAGTAACAAGGAATTTTACACGACGATACCTGAAAACGATTGCATGGCAACCCGATTTTTATTTGTTTATTTATTTTCTTTTACCTTATTTTTGTGTTCTCAATTATTTATTTAATAGGATATTTTTTTTATTAATAGTCCACATTATTTATTTATTTATTTTATTATATGTTCTTAAGTGTATAGTATAGGTCAGAGTAAAGCATAGGTTCATTAGAGATGCCACTAGCACACAGCACCGAAGACTTATCTAAAATTGTAGAAAATATATGTCACATCTGCGCTAGAACTATTTCTTATCCTAGCCAAATTTTAACCACCAGTTGCGGACACGAATTTCACCGAACTTGCTTTACTGCGAAATCGGGGAAAAATAAAATCTGTCCTGTCTGCTCTAGTTCCCTTTCATTACCGTCCACCGAAAACTTGTCCGGGGACCTAGAAAACCAACCGTCAGGGTCAAAACTTAAAACTCCAAGAGCACAACCGAACGTTCTGACTAGGTCCAAAACCAGTCAAGAAAGGCACCAACAAAAAACGACAATGTCCAACCCAAAAAACCAAGAACAGCCTTCACCTCCGACTGAACCCACAACCGATTTTCAGACAGCAATGGCTGAAAGCATAAAATCGGCTATCTCGGGAGCCATTACGGCAGCCTTGGCCCAACAATCATAATGTTTTGCAGACGCTTTGGGCCAACACACAAATAGCCTGACCCAAGCGATCACTGCGGGCTTTCAAGCTCAGGCATCAAGCCTTCCGTCTAACCAAGTATTCCTAGACCCAATATACGACAGATCTAACGGAGTTCCACAAGGCTCACCAAATGTAGGTCCAACCCGTAGCGTAAACCAGTCACCTGCGTCAGCAATGACCTTCTTAAGACCGGATAAGATCGCCCAGATAATGTTTAACTGGAAACTACGTTTCTCAGGAAAGGGTCCAATGGCTGTCGTGGACTTTATTTACCGAGTCGAAGCTTTAGCCGGTCAAACATTGGACGGTAATCTTCAACTCGTGGCTCAAAATGCCAGTACGTTATTCGAGGGTATTGCGAGCGAGTGGTATTGGCGTTACCACAAAAGTGTAACCGTTGTGCGCTGGTATGAATTATGCGCCGCACTCAAAGGGCAATTTAAGGACGACCGAACTGACAGAAATATCAGGGCCGAGATAGACCAGAGAAAGCAACGGGGAAGCGAATCATTCGATGATTTCTACCGGGTAATCGCAACTCTTGCGGATAGACTATCGCAGCCCATGTCAGAAGGTGCTATGGTTGAAACCTTACGAGCCAATCTCCAACCCGATATTCAGCACGAAATTTTATACGAGCGTGCCGATACCGTTTCCGAATTAAGAAGGTTGGTTAGGACTCGGGAAATCTTTATGCAAAGCGTAGGGAAGCGTCAGGGGTTTCCACAACGCCAGGTACCCAGGCGACAGGTTTGCGAGGTCCAATGTCAGATCGAGTCAGAATCGGAATTCGAAGATCTAGAGGAAGACCTAGAGTTAGCGGCCATGGAATTGCAGTGCTGGAACTGCCAGGAAAAGGGTCACAGGTATCAGGAGTGCACCGCGGACAGACGTGTCTTCTGTTATGGTTGCGGTAAAGCAGATACGTATAAGCCGTCATGCAGTAAATGTACTAGTTACGCTCCAAAAAACCAGCAAGGGCGTGCCACAAGGGCACGCAGACAGATGGTTTCGAAATCAACGATGACAAACTAAACGATTTCAACCAAACTAGTAGCAGCGTATCTACAACCTTTGAGGTGGACCAGGTCCAACAAAAGCTAGAGGTCACAGATACAAGCCGATCAAAAGTTCCCAGGGAGAAAAGAAAAAAACTAAGAAAGGAAGAACGGAAGCTGCTTCTCTCAGCCATGGTGGGGCAACTTCGCGACGTTAGGCCGTATGCTCAGGTGAAAATGCTAGGAAAAACAGTAGTGGGCTTATTGGATACAGGGGCATCGGTTAGCTGCATAGGTGGTAGTCTGGCCACAGAGCTGCCAGGTCTAAATATTTTATGCCAAAAATTTACCGCAGATGTTAGAACAGCCGATGGACAATCTCAGAAAATTACCAGCCGAGTAACCACTGAAGTGTCCTTCCGAAACGAGAATAAAAATATCACCTTCTACGTAGTTCCATCTTTAGCAGGGGATCTCTATTTAGGTATAGATTTTTGGAAGCACTTTCAGCTGCTACCCGAAGCTTTCTGTGGCAACAACCAAGTAGTGGCAGCCTTAGAGGAGCCTTCGGCTCGAGAGCTTACTCAAAGCCAGCAGAAAACGCTGCTTCAGGTTGTTCAACTTTTCCCGTCGTATGCCTTAAAAGGATTAGGAAGGACCCAATTGATTACCCACTCTATTGATGTTGCTCAAGCAAAGCCAGTAAAGCAAAGACACTATGCCGTATCGCCTGCAACAGAAAAACTGATGTACGCCGAGTTGGATAGGATGCTCAAGTTAGGGGTTATTGAAGAGTCATCCAGCGCTTGGTCCTCCCCAGTAGTCCTGGTGCAAAAACCAGGAAAAGTTAGGCTTTGTATTGATAGCCGAAAGTTAAATGAGGTGACGGTAAAAGATGCATACCCCATGCCCTTAATAAATGGAATATTGAGTAGACTCCCTAAAGCTGAATTCATTACTACCTTAGACCTTAAGGATGCATTCTGGCAGATCCCGCTAGACCGAAGCTCCAAGGACAAAACAGCGTTTACCGTGCCAGGGAGACCCCTTTACCAATTTGTGGTTATGCCTTTTGGGTTATCCAATTCTCCTCAGACTGCACACTGATGGATAAGGTGATACCCGCAGACTTGAGAAACGAGGTGTTCGTCTACCTGGACGACCTACTAATAGTCTCAGACACTTTCGAAAGGCACATAGAAGTTTTGCAGGAGGTTGCCTCTTATCTACAAAAAGCCAAACTAACCATAAATGTGGAGAAGAGCAACTTTTGCATCAAAGAAGTAAAATATCTAGGACATGTGATTGGAAATGGAACTGTAGGGACGGACCCAGATAAAATATCCGCCATAGTCGAATTTCCAAGCCCGCGATCAATGAAGCAAGTTCGTCGATTTTTAGGGATGACTGGGTGGTACAATAAGTTCATAAAGAACTTCGCAGCGCTAGCCTCCCCAATTACAGATACTCTAAAAAATAAACGGAGATTTGTTTGGACCAAGGAAGCTCAGGAAGCCTTTGAGGGGCTAAAGGAAAAAATGTGCACTGCCCCAGTTTTACACAGCCCGAATTTTGACGCACCTTTTTCCATTCATTGCGATGCAAGCAATACAGGAGTTGGTGCAGTCCTGATGCAGCAAGACTCGGAAGGAAACGAGGTTCCGATCTCCTTTATGTCTCGGAAGCTGAACAGGTGCCAATCAAACTACACGGTGACCGAAAAGGAGTGTCTGGCAGCCGTGTTGGCAGTAAAAAAATTTAGGGCATATGTGGAGGGACAAGAATTTAGTATTATCACGGATCACGCTTCTTTGAAATGGCTTATGTCCCAAGGAGACCTAAGTTCCCGTCTGGCCCGCTGGTCCCTAAAATTACAAGGGTTTAAGTTTAAAATAAGCCATAGAAAAGGCAGTCAGAACGTGGTGCCAGACGCCCTGTCAAGGACCTTTACAGACGACCTATCCGCTTTCGAAGTAGCAAGTTTAGTGGATATGGAGGCCAAAGCATTCAGGGGAACGGAGTACGAAAATTTAAAGTCAGCTGTCTCTTCAGGAACACCCAGATTGTTGGATGTCAAGATCAGCAACTTGTATCGCCGCGCGGAACGCGCTGCAGACGAAAAGGTTGGAGATGAGTCTTGCTGGAAACTTTGGCTTCCCAAAGAATTAGTTCCCGACTTGCTAAAAAGAGCTCATGAAGATCCCATGGCAGCCCACTGCGGAGTAGCTAAAATGTTGGAGAAACTAAGAAGATATTTTTATTGGCCAAATTTAGCAGCAGATGTCAAGGAATTTGTCAACAAGTGTGCGGTGTGTAAAACTACCAAACACCCCAGTCAGATCTTAAGGCCACCCTTAGGAAATACTGGTCATTCAGACAGGATCTTCCAAAGACTTTATGTCGATTTTTTAGGACCGTATCCGCGTAGCTCAGAAGGGAATATAGGATTCATAGTCGTCGATCATGCTTCAAAATTCCCATTTCTTAAAGCCGTAAAGAAGTTCACAACGGAGGCTATCCTTCCCTTCCTGGAAAAGGAAATCTTCCACTGTTTTGGCGTTCCGGAAACAATCATTTCCGACAATGGGGTACAATTTAAATCCGTGGCTTTCAATTCCCTGTTAGAAAAATATGGCGTGGCGCATTCTTATACCGCTATTTATGCACCGCAAGCCAACGCTTCAGAAAGGGTCAACAGATCTGTTTTAGCTGCTATTAAAGCTTACAAAAGAACTGGGATAGTAAGTTCAGTAGCATCTGTTGTGCGTTGAGATCGAGTTTACACTCAGCCATTAAAACAACTCCCTATAGGATGGTGTTTGGGCAGCACATGATTGTAGACGGGAAGTCGTATCGAGTTATTAGAGAACTAGGACTGCTGGAAGATAGAACGGTGCAGTTTGATAAAGACGACTCGAGGGATATAATCATGCGTACCGCCCAGGAGGCGATGGACGTTCAAAGGCAAAGAAACGAGCGGTCCTACAATCTGAGAAGCCGAGAGGTATCTTATAGACCTGGACAGGAAGTGTACCGAAGGAACTTTCAACAAAGCAATTTTTGCAAAGGGTTTAGCTCAAAACTGGCTCCGGTCTTCATAAAATCAAGAGTTCGGAAGAAGCTAGGAACGGCTTATTACGAGATCGAGGATCTCCAAGGAAAGGTTGTAGGCAAATACCATGCTAAAGACCTACGGCAATAGAAAGTATCCGCCCGACAAGCTTGAATCTTCCTTGTGGTAATACCTTACCCCAAGTTAGATTTTGGTAGGGGGGAATTGTAAGGTAGCTTGTCGTTGGTCTCGGCCTAAAAGTAGGCACTTAATTAGGTCGGGAAAAATGTTAACTAGGCTGTCAGGAAGAGCATTTCTCCAACTGCAATTTTTGGAGTTCAGACTCGGGGTCCCGACCCGAAGCGGTAGCCACTGGGCATTAATTGAGTTTAAACCAGCGAGCGAGGAAGTGCGTCCGAGCAATCCGAAAATAAAAGTAATCTCTCAAAAATACAGAAAAAAAAGAGAAATTCAACAATTTGGTAATTCAACCAATTCAACCAAAACCCAGTGAATCGGAAAATCTATATTTTGATTAACTTTAGTGCCAACCCCTAGAGGGTAAGTTTTGTGCGTGTGTTGTGGCTCAGAATTTTTTCTTAAGGGCATAAAATTACAGGTGGCACCTAGGAAAATATTTAATTTCAAGAAAATAACCATTGCCAGTGCGACCAGTGAAGGAAGCACAAATTGCCGACCAGGAGGTCTATTTCTGGATTGCCTCAGACTGCAGCGCCACCGTTAAGCGCAGAAACATGATTTAATTGAATTCACTATATTAACATTATCTACATATATACCCATTTTTACCTTACACCGCTTCACACCTGACCGACTGCTTGTTAAGCAGATCGGCAAACAGTCAAGCAGATCAGCATAAGATATTCCGATAGGAAAAAAAATAAATTCACCTTATGTTAGGAAATTAATTTAAGTTATGTTGTAAGAGAATTAGAATTCATTTAGGGCAATTCCTTCCTTTTTTTTCCTTCTCCCTTTATCCCATATTCCTTCCTCTTCCCACATGAGCGAAAGCCCGCCTAAAGTGGCGTGAGCACAAGAAGGAAGTAAAAAGAGAAAAAAGAGTACCGCAGTAGGTGAGCGGCTCAAAAGAGCAGATCAAAAAGAAATAGCTCTCTTAGAGTTAAAAGGCGGTGTAAGCTGTTTTCTCTTCCACAGGCAACCACTTGAAGCGCTTCATCGTGGGAAATGCAGAGTGAGTACTATAAAGGTTTTATTTCAATGAGAAAGCAGCTGCCGGAAGAAAAACCAAATAATTAGCTACTGCGGCGCTACTTGTTTCCTAGTTCACTGTTTACCAATAATAAATTCAAAAAAAAAAAAGAAATTTTAAAATGGAAATGAAAATTGCTCTTGTCTAAATTTTACCCTTGCCCCAATCTTCGCTTTTTGCTAAAATCTTAAAAGAATAAAAAAACAAAAAATTTAAAAATTAAAATGCACATCCCTATATAACCTACTTCCCCTATTCTTAATGCCCAGCATAAATATTCCTTTTTTGTTAAGCAAACAAAAATTTTACATTTTACATATATATCTCTGGCGATAATGTCTACATGAACGCCACATTCAAAAAAGTCTTTTAAAAGTTAAATCTAGATGTTTAAAATTTGTAAGTTAGGGTAGTCATTTAGGATATGTTGTATAAACCTGTTTCAGTTAAAACATTGTCAGTTTTTAAGTTTGTTGTATGTTAAAAATTAAATTTTATAATGTTTAAATCAGAGTAAATCTCTCTAGGGGTGCCATGCGTCGACGGAAGGTGTATGTCGTGTAAAGTATAGCATACTTGTAGGGATCACCGGTTAAGTCAAATGGTTAGTGGTGGTCAAGGTAGGGTGGGCGTCGACAGCTTAACAGCTGCTGTCGTACGAGTGAGCTATGTCCTTGTTTGTCCTTAGTCCTGTCGTCCGATAGTCCTTTGATTTTTTTTGGTGGAGATCAATTCCAAAGCACGCGAAATAAATAAGAGTGATACGAGACGAGCATGTAGTCGCGATGTCAAATATTCCCCCCTTTACTCTACCGAGAATTGGTAGCCGGAACCAGCGCGTGCTTGATCGCCCAACTACAATGTACCATCTGCTCGGGGAAGATATACTCGTAGTTCGCTACATGTATTCCACTCAAACTTATTTTTCTCTGAGGTGAGAAAATAGAAAGGCTTCATTAGCTGAGAAAATCCGGGAACAAACTGTCGAAAGTACGATGCTAGCCCAATAAACTGTCTCAATGTTGTTACAGACCTCGGAGGGGGCAAAGCATTCAAAGATTCTACCTAGCGAGTATTTGGGCTAATCTCCCCTGCACGTACTTCAAATCCTAAATATTGGACAGAAGTCCGTAAAAAGAAACATTTTTCAACATTAAATGAGAATCCAGCCTTTGATAAAATATCCAAAACAATTTTTAGTCTTTCAAGTGCCAATTCCTTGGTTGGAGCTACAATCATTATGTCGTCCATATACACAATGACATACGAATAGGCGAGATCACCCAAGGCCTTTATGACTGCTCTTTGAAAAACTGACGGTGCATTCTTGAGTCCGAATGGCATCGACAGGAACTCGTACTGTCCATCAGGGGTGACGAATGCCGTAATCGAAAAAGATTGGAAAGTCCTCACCTCGTGTTTGGGAACGAGACACCCTGTATGCGCGAACAAGTCACCCTTTATCTTTGTTTACATTATCATTTGTCTGCAGCTTCAGCGGAGCTTATCAGCGGAATCAATGTAAGCATCGCACCGCTGTAGCTTGCCCAGTACTTTTCCAAACTTCTAACTCCCTTCTAACTGTAACTTGTTTACGTCTTATGCTAGTTTAGTCGTACGGCGTGAGTACAGCCAAAGCTTAAGTTAGTCACATTTTTGATCTGCAAGAAAACGTACGCATCGGTGTCGAACTAATTAATATTAAGTGTCGGAAATTAACCAATAAATCAAACTAAACAGTAACACTGGCGGGTTTATTTATGAACATAAAAAAAACTGGTCCTTCGAGCCGGATTACCGGAACTGCATTTCTTTCGGGCATTGGATTTTGATTATTGGCCTTTTGGCAAACGGTGATCTATAGATTCCTACATCGTATAGAATCGTTCCCTTCTTTCGACCACCATGCGGAGTGTGATTCAACAACGGGGCTTCTGCAAAAGCCAAATTACTCGTGCGCATAATAATGCCTTAAAATTTGTTGATGACATTCATTCAGTGCAAACAATAGTTGTCCGCCTGGCGCAACTACAGGAAAATTATTTGCGGTTCGTACGGCTCACGGAAGAGCTGTATACATTTAAATCGGAAGCCGATTGGGAGAACCCTGACGAGGATTTTGACGCATATGAGGACAAACATTATGCTACACACGCTATTCTCAGCAATACTTAGGAGGAGTTGAGACGGGATGTCACCTCAAACAGTGTTGATGCCACAGTTCAAGCCGCAGACACATCCCAGAGAAGTCATGTCGATTTTCAGTTCGAGCGAATTAAACATCCGACTTTTTCTGGAAATTATGAGGACTGGAAACACTTTTCGGACATGTTTATTGGATCGATTGCTTCCAATTCGAGCCTGACGGATTGCCAACGATTTCATTATTTAAAATCGTACCTTGCCGGAGACGCGCTTGCATTAGTTAAACATATTCCAGTTACTAATGACAACTATCGGGAAGCATGGGATCGGCTGGAACAGCGATATAACAAACAATCGCTAATTATTCGATCGTTCTTAAACAGTTTCATGAGCCTTCCGAGTGCTATAAATTCAAATATCGGCACAGTGCGCAAAATTGCCGATGGTGCAGACGAAGTTATTCGGTGTCTACGAGCTCATAATTGCGAAGAGAGGGATCCCTGGCTAATTTTCATTTTACTTTCAAAATTAGATAGCGATACCCGCCAAGCCTGGGCTCAGTGCGCAGAATCCGAGGAAAAAGGTTTGACCATCAACCGATTCCTGAAATTTCTCACATCACGCTGCGATACGTTGGATACGTTGCGCACCACGCAGACACGCATCCAAGACGGGAAGAGCCAAAGTGCACATCGTGCCAGCAGAATCACCAACTGTTTAAGTGTCCTCAATTCATCGCACTCGACATTGCATCTCGCCGAGACTTCCTCAAATCAAGAAAGCTCTGTTTCAATTGCCTCAGCCCGGCTCATATGGTGGGCAACTGTACATCGAGGCATACTTGTCGGATCTGCCGCCGCAAGCATCATACTTTGGTTCATGGCTCGTCGCAGCCAATTCAAAATGGCAACAACATTGACACAGCAAGTGTTGACAGCCGCGATCGACCAGCAGTCTCACATGCGGGATCTACAATTGGCCACAATCAACCGCTAGCTCGAGAAGGTCATCGCTTGGGAAGCGAGACTCCCGCGGAAAACAACTTTACGCATCATACTCTGGAGAATATTCCGGCGGCTGGTTCTCAGACTCTGTTGCCAACCATCCTTGCTGACGTCATCGACGCCTGGAGAAACACTACAACCTGCAGGCTGCTCCTGGACACTGGATCTACAATAACCTTGGCATCGGAATCATTTGTTCAGCGAATAGGCGTGCGTCGAACGCACGCACGGTTTTTTATCTCGGTCTCGCCGCCAACAGCGCGGGCGTTACCCGAGGACGCGCACATATCAAGCTGCGCTCTCGTCATTCGGGCCAAACTGTCGAATTGGTCTCGTTCATTCTCAACTCGCTGACGTCATCACTTCCTGCCCAAGTTATTGACACCTCATCCTCTACGTGGAGGCAAGTCTGCGAGCTTCCTTTGGCAGACCCAACGTTCTGCACACCTGGAGCAATAGATGTCATTGTTGGATCGGATCAACTTTGGTCTCTATACACAGGAGATCGGAAACACTTTGGTAACGACTTTCCTATCGCTCTCAATACTGTATTTGGTTGGATTCTTGCAGGCTCTTACTCTGCATTCGATGATCACCCTACTTCTGCGGTTACTCATCACGCGGACCTAGACACGATGGTTCGTTCATTTATGGAGATGGACAGCATTCAGCCTAACCAGGCTTTTCTGGACGCCAGCGATCCCACAGAGCGTCATTTTGCTGCCACACACAAGCGCTCGACGGACGGGGTGTACGTCGTCGAGTATCCCTTCAAGGAGAAGGCACCGCCTATTGATTCGACCTTGCCACAGGCCATCAATCGCTTCTTCTCACTGGAACGCAAATTTCGTCGGTATCCAGAATTGAAGCAGCAGTACGAAGCTTTCCTGGACGACTACTTGCAACGTGGACATATGGAACAACTGACCTCGGCTCAGGCTGAGGAATCCCCAGACACCTGCTTCTATTTGACAGTCTGACTACCAAATGTCGTGTAGTTTTTGATGGATCAGGAAAGGACAGCTCTGGAGTATCGCTCAATGACAGACTACATATTGGTCCACCGATTCAACGCGATCTTCTTGGCGTTTGTCTACGCTTCCGGCAGCACCAATATGTTTTATGCGCAGATGTCGAAAAGATGTTTCGAGGCATTAAAATCTTTAAGCCACACACCAATTTTCAGCGCATTGTTTGGCGCAAGACTGAGAATGAACCTCTGCTTCATTTTTGCCTGCTGACGGTTACCTACGGATTGGCACCGTCACCATTTCTGGCTGTTCGAGTTCTAAAGCAACTTGCCGACGATCATGGCCATGAATACCCTGTAGCAGCTCACGATCTTCTGCACGATGCCTATGTGGACGATATCCCTACAGGCGCCAACACATTCGAGGAGCTTATGATTCTCAAGGACGAGCTTATAGCCCTCTTGGATAAGGGGAAATTCAAGCTACGCAAATGGAGTTCTAATAGTTGGCGTCTTCTGCAATCATTACCAGAGGAAGATAGATGTTTTGAACCTATCCAGCTCCTCAACAAATCAGCTGCGGATTCACCTGTCAAAGTTCTTGGTATCCAATGGAACCCTGGGAAGGACGTTCTGTATCTCAACCTAAAGGGATGCGATGCGACCATTTCTCCGACGAAAAGAGAACTCTTGTCTCAGCTATCAAGAATTTATGATCCGCTTGGACTGGTAGCGCCGGTCACAGTTCTACTCAAGCTAATCTTCCAAGAAAGCTGGACAAGTGTCCTGCAGTGGGACGACCCCATTCCTGAAAGTCTACGTACGCGCTGGAGAGCCTTAGTAGAGGATTTGCCAGCACTTACGCAATGCCAAGTACCACGGTATATTGCGTCACCATTTCGAGATGTTCAACTACACGGATTCGCCGACGCATCCTCGCACGCCTACGGTGCGGTAGTTTACGCTCGAGTTGCAGTTGGATGCAGCTTTCAAGTAACTCTGGTTGCCGCCAAAACACGGGTGGCCCCGATCAAGCCCGTATTAATTCCACGTTTGGAGCTAAACGCTGCGTTACTTCTATCTCGATTGCTTTCTATTGTCAAAACATCACTAACAATTCCTCTTTTCAGCACGAGCTGCTGGACAGATTCAGAAATTGTGCTACACTGGCTTTCAGCTCCCCCTCGACGGTGGAACACCTACGTCTGCAACCGAACTTCTGAGATATTGAGCGACTTTCCCCGTAGCTGCTGGAACCATGTTCGCACGGAAGACAATCCTGCTGATTGTGCTTCCCAAGGACTTCATCCGTCAAAGCTTCTGGAGCATCGACTGTGGTGGAAAGGTCCGTCCTGGCTGGCCACACCCACCTCTGAGTGGCCACCTTCTACAAGCAAGTTCAGTGTATCTTTAAATTTCGATGTCAACACCGAAGAACGAGCCATAAAGCCCACGACTCTACATAACTTTCCTGATGAAAGTATACACGAGTTACTCATCCACAAATTCTCAACCTGGACGCGTCTTATAAGGGTATCTAGCTACTGTCATCGCTTTATTCACACTCTTCGATCTCATCATAGGAATTCGGCACCATTCCTTACGTCTGAAGAGTTGCTGGACGCACAGCGCAGACTTATTCGACATGTGCAACAAAAATCCTTTGCCAGAGAATATGCGCAGCTAGATAATCGACGCCAGCTTAACGCTAAATCGCATCTTATCCGGGTTTCTCCGTTTCTGGATGATTATGGAGTAATGCGAGTCGGTGGGAGAATCGAGCAATCTACACTCAACTACAACGCCAAGCACCCGATTCTGATACCTAAAGATACACCACTAGCTGGACTGCTGGTTCGACATTTTCATGTCTCCTATCTGCACACTGGAGTTGATGCAACTTTCACCAATCTTCGTCAGCAGTACTGGATTCTGGGAGCCCGCAATCTCGTCAGAAAGGCAGTCTTCCAATGCAAATCCTGTTTTCTTCAACGAAAGGGCACAAGCAACCAGATCATGGGAGAGCTACCAATTCCTCGAGTTCAAGCTAGCCGCTGCTTTCAACACACAGGGCTGGACTACGCTGGACCGATCGCAATCAAGGAATAAAAAGGAAGAACTCCACGCATCGGAAAGGCATGGTTTTCTATTTTCGTGTGCCTCACTACAAAGGCACTTCACATCGAGGTTGTTAGTGAGCTAACTACACAGGCTTTCATCGCAGCCTTTCAACGATTCATTGCCCGCCGAGCGAAGCCTACTGACCTGTATTCGGACAACGGAACTACATTTCATGGAGGCAAGCAAACTTTGGATGACATGAGACGTCTGGCCATTCAACAAGCCAAAGATGAGGAACTAGCAGGATTCTTTGCCAATGAAGGGATTTCTTGGCACTTTATACCCCCGTCTGCTCCCCATTTTGGAGGGATGTGGGAAGCTGGAGTTCGCTCAATTAAACTCCATATGAAACGGATACTTGGATCAAAGGCTTTAACGTTTGAGGAGCTCTCTACTGTCCTGACCCAAATTGAAGCTATCCTGAATTCACGCCCGCTGTGCCCAACTGGGGATAATTCTTTGGATCCACTGACGCCTGCTCATTTTTTGACTGGATCTCCGTATACTGCATTGCCTGAACCCTGTCGTTTGAATATGCCCTCTAAATGGATTCTTGGCCGCATCACCGCAGTGCACGCAGGAATCGACGACAAGGTCCGAGTCGTTACAGTGAAGACTGCTCACGGATTATACAAACGCCCAATTGCCAAAATCGCTGTACTGCCTCTCTGCTGAACAACCGTTCAGGGGGGCCGGTATGTTTGGAACGAGACACCCTGTATGCGCGAACAAGTCACCCTTTATCTTTGTTTACATTATCATTTGTCTGCAGCTTCAGCGGAGCTTATCAGCGGAATCAATGTAAGCATCGCACCGCTGTAATTGTCCGCGAGCTTGCCCAGTACTTTTCAAAACTTCTAACTCCCTTCTAACTGTAACTTGTTTACGTCTTATGCTAGTTTAATCGTATGGCGTGAGTACAGCCAAAGCTTAAGTTAGTCACATTTTTGATCTGCAAGAAAACGTACGCATCGGTGTCGAACTAATTAATATTAAGTGTCTGAAATTAACCAATAAATCAAACTAAACAGTAACACTGGCGGGGTTTTTTTTTAAAACCCCCTAACAGCATACTTGTCTTCGGTTCATCCACCACGCACAGCTCAGCTCTCTTTTCGTTCCGCAATCCAGCTCCACCGCCTGTCATATTTTTAGGGCATTGTGAGGCTATATGACCTTGCTCTTGGCAACGATAGCAAGTTATATTGCCTTTAAAATGCTGCTGAAATGGTTGGCTTCCTCGTTGATCCTGTCTCGGAAATCTTGTTTCGGCAATCAATCATTTTATGCCCCATCTTTCCGCAAAGATGGCACTACAGTGACGCCAACTTAGCTCGCTTTGCACCAGATTCCTCATTTCCAGAATGATGTGTGCGCTTGTCAAAAGCGAAGACCTGCAACTCAGCCTGTAGGTCACGTCTATTTTTGATCTCGGCAGTGTATGCAATTCTTTGCACTCGGCGGTCAAAGTTGGCCAAATGTCCCAAAACCACGGACACCGCAATCCTCTCAGCATCCAAGCCTGTTTTGCGAGGTTTGTGGGCGTTAGGGTAGGCGTGGTAAAAATTTTTCTGCAGATCGATAGAAATTTACAACACTAATAAGAAAATGAAAAAATACCAAAACATTTTTCAAAAGTATGGGAGTGGCAGTTTTGGGCGGTTTGTGGGCGTTAGAGTGGGCGTAGCAACATGAATCGACAAACATATTCTCAACTTTCTAGCTTTTATAGTTCCTGAGATCTCGACGTTCATACGGACGGACAGACAGACGGACAGACAGAAAGACGGACAGACAAACGGACAGACAGACGGACGGACAGACGGACATGGCCAGATCGACTCGGCTATTGATCCTGATCCAGAATATATATACTTTATATGGTCGGAAATGCTTCCTTCTCCCTGTTACATACTTTTCAACGAATCTAGTATACCCTTTTACTCTACGAGTAAAATTAAATAATAATAAATTAAAAGCGGATTCATCAGCAATCACTCGAACAGGGGCAACCACAATAATAATCACAACAGAAGCAGCAAAAACAATGCTAATGTTAGGGTAGCCCAAAACAATAAGGGATCCTCCCAACAACCCTCAGATTCAAATCAATAGATAAAAAAACGAGTTTGCGCCATCAATTCCAGTTTAAATATATTTGTTTAATTTAATCAATCAAAATGATCAACGATACAGGAGCAGGCATATAAATTTTACAAGAAAATAGTGATTACTTCCATAGCAACCTCACCTTAAATTGCAGCTGAAGAAATGGCAAAATGGGTCAACTTGCGCTGCGGCTGTCTCTGGAGTCTGTAAGCTTATTTAAACTTTCAAGTTTTCAATATTGAATCGGAAAATAAACTGGAAGCTCTACGGGAATGAAATGTATGAAATTTTGTATTATTCTGCTGAAATCCCTTCTGGCGGTGCAAGTTCTGATTGACTTCTTCAATTCAGGCATCGTAATAATTGATCAATTTAAATTACAATTTAAAGTATGTCTATAACTTGACTTAGCTGCTTTGAGCTGTAGCCGCTTGTCTCAAAAATTTCCCACAAATTTTGGACTGGTCAGATTGACATATGTATAATTAACCATTCTGTAACAACGATACAAATATAAATTTTCTTTTTCGCGTGCTTTATTGATCGCTAAAAAGAATATGCTGTTGTTAAAAATCAATATAACAATCATGAATTTGGGTATTAATATCTATATAAATCATACTGCTAAGTAACTGGAAGTGCAAACAATAAGCTTATTCTATAAAATCCAAAGAATACATTTTATTCCAAAATTTATTTCAATAACTTTCTAAACTACTTTTTTTTATTACAGGCTTATCAAATTACTACACTTATTCGAGAATACTCTGAAGCTGCAAAGGACATGAAATAATAAAATCGCAACCACGAAAACAGAATATATTTAATATCGTTTAAACCTTGTATTCCATTCGCTAATAAATATTAAAAAAAAATGCACAAATGCTTTTTATTCACTTCATGTTAATTATGGTTTCGGTGCCACTATTTCTGAATAAATGACTTAAAATGATTTCGAAATCACTATGATAATATTAATAGCGCATAATACGGATATGTATATTTCTTGATCTTTACGTGTTACCCCCAAGAGATTTATTCTCGGCGTCCAAAATTGGAATCGTTGCTATCAGGTCACTCAACACCATCTGCCAAAACAAAGCGATGCAAAGTTTATACCAACTTTTAGCGGCCCGCCCACCCTTGACATATTATTCCACGTTTTCAAATTGAATTCCCATTCCATTTCCGTTGTGAATGGCCGCCTGATAAACATTTTACACATAGTCCAGTTTCATTTTTGTACCTGTTACTCGTAGAGTAAAAGAGCATACTAGATTCGTAGAAAGGCAGAAAGAAGCGTTTCCGACCATATAAAGTATACATATTCTTGATCAGGATCAATATCCGTGTCGATCTGGCCATGTCCCTTTGTCCGTATGAACGTGGAGATCTCAGGAACTACAAAAGCTAGTTGCCACGCCCACTATAACGCCTACAAACCGCTCAAAACTGCCTAACAGGTCCTGGCTAAGAAACACAATAAGACAAGAGTAATTCCTATAAATAAATATTATTTTGATGTTATAACTGTCCAAACAGATTAAAATATAATATTAAATAAGCTGGATAATTACTGTTGGGTCATGCAGCGTAATATTGTAAGCCGAAGTAGTCAGTAGTAGCAGTTGCGATGCCCATAGCAACAGCTATTGAAAAAGCTCAATAGCTAAACATTTGTTGATCCCGACGTGATAGTGTTAATTTGCATGCATTAATTAATGCACATTTCCCGTTTACATAAATATGTCGGAGCGCTAAAAGTTGTTCTATGATTGTGTAGCGAGTCCCTTGATAGCTTTTCCAATTGTTCTTCCGCTGCTTGTGTGTTTCTTCCCAACTTTTTTCTTAAGAAACACAACCACGCTAAACCAGGGCCACACTCGATCTTTTTGTATGTCAAGATCTCACAACCAAATACAAACCGTCCTATCGATTAGTATCGTAAGCAAGTTAACCATCGATAAGGCGCTCATTTCAGAATAACATTTCCTTCTCCGACACGCCCATTCTGATAAATTACACGCCCTTGTGTATGAGCTAAGTCCTGTCATAAATCAGAGATTCACACACTGCATTCAGACTTCAGTTCTAATTTTAATGTGACAATCAACTTAGTCTTAGTCTTAGTCATTAACATCGTTGTTTTCCATTAACATAATCTTTAGTTTACATTAACCAACGTTATACTTCATCATTTGTTCTAATACTTCAAGTTCTTAACTATTTCGTTTTACATCTTTCTCCTTAAATCCTTCGTTAAAGATTTTTTTTTTTAATTTTTCATATTTCAAATCAAAGTATTCCTTAACTTTTCATAATACAACTCAAATCTTTCTTTAAATAATTCTTTAAATGTTTCTCTCCATAGTTCAACTAATTTGAATTCAATTCAATTCAATCGTTTCATTTCTTACTTAATTTCTCTCTTCTTTTATCTCAACTTTAAATCATTCTCTTTTTTTTTATTTTTTTTCCAAACAATAACATCATTATAATACCACTCTAGGGTCAGGTACCGCCACGTAGCCATCGACAACTGTGTACTTCCATACACCTTCCGCCATTCTACTCTCTATTTCAACATCTCCATTCACTTTCTCTTTCATCAACTTCCATACCGTCTTTCACGCTTACTACTGTTCTTCAACTTCCATACCGTCTCTTTCAACGGCTTCACTACTGTCTCTTTCAACAGCTTCCATACCGTCTCTTTCAACGGTTTCACTACTGTCTCTTTCAACAGCTTCCTCTGACGGGCTAACATCGATCTCCAGCTCGCTTGGCACCTGCTCATTTGGCAATCTTGTCTATCTTTCATGCGCATACTTATAACGTCTATTACCCTTCATACTCTTTAAGGTATATCTGTCATTATCCAATACTTCTGTAATCTCAAATGGACCTCTATATTTAGCATCTAATTTAGTCTGGTTTCTCTCACTATTATTAAGCAACACAAAATCTCCAACACTAAATTTTACTACCTTAGCTCTGCCTTTATCAAACCTTTCCTTCTCATAGTTTGCCGATCTTTCTATATTTTCTAAAGCTTGTGTTCTTATCTTGGTCAGATCTATTTCTGTTTCTGGATCATGAATTGGAACAACCCCTAAAGGACGAGCAACCTTTTCCATTAATAATTCTAACGGGCTCGCTTTGGTTATCTTATTAGCAGTACAATTAATAGCTTCACCCAATGCATCTTGCCAAGATCTAGAACTTGTTTCAACAGCTGTCAATAAATTTTTTAATAAGGTACTCACCTGGCCATTACCTCGGCTTGCTCCTGTTGCTATCAAATGTAGTTTTATGTTTTGGGAAGAGCAAAATTCAACAAACTTGGCACCTGTGAAACTTCTTCCCTGATCAGCCACAATACGAATAGGGACTCCAAACAAAGAAATTGATGATTTCAACGCCATTACAAAACTTTCTGCACTTAATGTGAAAGTGTGGTAAAGATAAACGTACTTGGTAAATGCATCGATCTGTACAATTACATATTCCTTACGATCGCTTTTACCACTAAGCTTGCCTGTTATGTCTATGTGGATAGTATGCCATGGAACGTTTATTTTGGGAATAGGATGTAATTCCATTTGTACATTCCCAGAGGATGATTTGGAAACTCTGCACGTTATGCAATTTTCAACAAATCTTCGAACGTATTTGGCCATGCCCTCAAACCAATAGTAATCGTATACCTTTTCGAGTGTTTTCTCCCAGCCCAGATGCATTATGGATTCATGTACTTGGTTAATAACCGACCATCTAAATCCGCGAGGCACTACTGGCAAACACAGCGTCTTGCCATTTCTTTGTATCACTCTAAACAAAACTCCACCTCTCAAATCATATGTCTTAGACAGCTCGAATGGTAAATCATCATCGTTCAACTTGGTAATGATTTCTACAATATCTTGATCTTTCTGTTGCTCTGCACAAATCCAATCCTCAGATACTTCAGTTAATTCGATTCGTTTCTCAACGATCTTTGCATATTCAGGGGAATTTTCCGGAGGAAGTGGATTTCTGGAAAAGAAATCAGCATGGGCCATACGCTTGCCTTCCCTATACTGTATATCAAAATCGAAGGACTGCAAATAAGCCCACCAGCGATAGACTCTAGGCAACAACTCAATCTTATTTCGTGATGATTTTAACGAATTACAGTCAGTGAATATTACAAACTTTCTGCCATGTAAGTAGTGCCGAAAATGCTTAACAGCATTAACCACGGCAAGTGTTTCCAACTCATATGAGGTATATTTGGATTCACATACACTTGTTGTCTTGCTATAATATTCCACTACATACGGTTTATTTTCAATTCTGTGTAAGAGTATAGCACCATATCCGATTGCACTGGCATCGGTATGCAATTCGATTGGATACTGCGGGTCAAAGATAATTAAGACAGGTTTATTTGTAAGAATGTGAATAATTTTTCTTCGAATTGCCTCGTGTTCTGTATTCCACTCAAACTTATTTTTCTCTGAGGTGAGAAAATATAAAGGCTTCATTAGCTAAGAAAATCCGGGAACAAACTGTCGAAAGTACGATGCTAGCCCAATAAACTGTCTTAATGTTGTTACAGACCTCGGAGGGGGCAAAGCATTCAAAGATTCTACCTAGCGAGTATTTGGGCTAATCTCCCCTGCACGTACTTCAAATCCTAAATATTGGACAGAAGTCCGTCAAAAGAAACATTTTTCAACATTAAATGAGAATCCAGCCTTTGATAAAATATCCAAAACAATTTTTAGTCTTTCAAGTGCCAATTCCTTGGTTGGAGCTACAATCATTATGTCGTCCATATACACAATGACATACGAATAGGCGAGATCACCCAAGGCCTTTATGACTGCTCTTTGAAAAACTGACGGTGCATTCTTGAATCCGAATGGCATCGACAGGAACTCGTACTGTCCATCAGGGGTGACGAATGCCGTAATCGAAAAAGATTGGGAAGTCCTCACCTCGTGTTTGGGAACGAGACACCCTGTATGCGCGAACAAGTCACCCTTTATCTTTGTTTACATTATCATTTGTCTGCAGCTTCAGCGGAGCTTATCAGCGGAATCAATGTAAGCATCGCACCGCTGTAATTTTCCGCGAGCTTGCCCAGTACTTTTCCAAACTTCTAACTCCCTTCTAACTGTAACTTGTTTACGTCTTATGCTAGTATAATCGTATGGCGTGAGTACAGCCAAAGCTTAAGTTAGTCACAATTTTGATCTGCAAGAAAACGTACGCATCGGTGTCGAACTAATTAATATTAAGTGTCGGAAATTAACCAATAAATCAAACTAAACAGTAACACTGGCGGGTTTATTTATGAACATAAAAAAAACTGGTCCTTCGAGCCGGATTACCGGAACTGCATTTCTTTCGGGCATTGGATTTTGATTATTGGCCTTTTGGCAAACGGTGATCTATAGATTCCTACATCGTATAGAATCGTTCCCTTCTTTCGACCACCATGCGGAGTGTGATTCAACAACGGGGCTTCTGCAAAAGCCAAATTACTCGTGCGCATAATAATGCCTTAAAATTTGTTGATGACATTCATTCAGTGCAAACAATAGTTGTCCGCCTGGCGCAACTACAGGAAAATTATTTGCGGTTCGTACGGCTCTCGGAAGAGCTGTATGCATTTAAATCGGAAGCCGGTTGGGAGAACCCTGACGAGGATTTTGACGCATATGAGGACATACATTATGCTACACACGCTATTCTCAGCAATACTTAGGAGGAGTTGAGACGGGATGTCACCTCAAACAGTGTTGATGCCACAGTTCAAGCCGCAGACACATCCCAGAGAAGTCATGTCGATTTTCAGTTCGAGCGAATTAAACTTGAAATTTCTCACATCACGCTGCGATACGTTGGATACGTTGCGCACCACGCAGACACGCATCCAAGACGGGAAGAGCCAAAGTGCACATCGTGCCAGCAGAATCACCAACTGTTTAAGTGTCCTCAATTCATCGCACTCGACATTGCATCTCGCCGAGACTTCCTCAAATCAAGAAAGCTCTGTTTCAATTGCCTCAGCCCGGCTCATATGGTGGGCAACTGTACATCGAGGCATACTTGTCGGATCTGCCGCCGCAAGCATCATACTTTGGTTCATGGCTCGTCGCAGCCAATTCAAAATGGCAACAACATTGACACAGCAAGTGTTGACAGCCGCGATCGACCAGCAGTCTCACATGCGGGATCTACAATTGGCCACAATCAACCGCTAGCTCGAGAAGGTCATCGCTTGGGAAGCGAGACTCCCGCGGAAAACAACTTTACGCATCATACTCTGGAGAATATTCCGGCGGCTGGTTCTCAGACTCTGTTGCCAACCATCCTTGCTGACGTCATCGACGCCTGGAGAAACACTACAACCTGCAGGCTGCTCCTGGACACTGGATCTACAATAACCTTGGCATCGGAATCATTTGTTCAGCGAATAGGCGTGCGTCGAACGCACGCACGGTTTTTTATCTCGGTCTCGCCGCCAACAGCGCGGGCGTTACCCGAGGACGCGCACATATCAAGCTGCGCTCTCGTCATTCGGGCCAAACTGTCGAATTGGTCTCGTTCATTCTCAACTCGCTGACGTCATCACTTCCTGCCCAAGTTATTGACACCTCATCCTCTACGTGGAGGCAAGTCTGCGAGCTTCCTTTGGCAGACCCAACGTTCTGCACACCTGGAGCAATAGATGTCATTGTTGGATCGGATCAACTTTGGTCTCTATACACAGGAGATCGGAAACACTTTGGTAACGACTTTCCTATCGCTCTCAATACTGTATTTGGTTGGATTCTTGCAGGCTCTTACTCTGCATTCGATGATCACCCTACTTCTGCGGTTACTCATCACGCGGACCTAGACACGATGGTTCGTTCATTTATGGAGATGGACAGCATTCAGCCTAACCAGGCTTTTCTGGACGCCAGCGATCCCACAGAGCGTCATTTTGCTGCCACACACAAGCGCTCGACGGACGGGGTGTACGTCGTCGAGTATCCCTTCAAGGAGAAGGCACCGCCTATTGATTCGACCTTGCCACAGGCCATCAATCGCTTCTTCTCACTGGAACGCAAATTTCGTCGGTATCCAGAATTGAAGCAGCAGTACGAAGCTTTCCTGGACGACTACTTGCAACGTGGACATATGGAACAACTGACCTCGGCTCAGGTTGAGGAATCCCCAGACACCTGCTTCTATTTGCCGCACCACGCTGTCATCAAACTGGACAGTCTGACTACCAAATGTCGTGTAGTTTTTGATGGATCAGGAAAGGACAGCTCTGGAGTATCGCTCAAAGACAGACTACATATTGGTCCACCGATTCAACGCGATCTTCTTGGCGTTTGTCTACGCTTCCGGCAGCACCAATATGTTTTATGCGCAGATGTCGAAAAGATGTTTCGAGGCATTAAAATCTTTAAGCCACACACCAATTTTCAGCGCATTTTTTGGCGCAAGACTGAGAATGAACCTCTGCTTCATTTTCGCCTGCTGACGGTTACCTACGGATTGGCACTGACGGTGCTGTTCTGTTCTGGCTGTTCGAGTTCTAAAGCAACTTGCCGACGATCATGGCCATGAATACCCTGTAGCAGCTCACGCTCTTCTGCACGATGCCTATGTGGACGATATCCCTACAGGCGCCAACACATTCGAGGAGCTTATGATTCTCAAGGACGAGCTTATAGCCCTCTTGGATAAGGGGAAATTCAAGCTACGCAAATGGAGTTCTAATAGTTGGCGTCTTCTGCAATCATTACCAGAGGAAGATAGATGTTTTGAACCTATCCAGCTCCTCAACAAATCAGCTGCGGATTCACCTGTCAAAGTTCTTGGTATCCAATGGAACCCTGGGAAGGACGTTCTGTATCTCAACCTATAGGGATGCGATGCGACCATTTCTCCGACGAAAAGAGAACTCTTGTCTCAGCTATCAAGAATTTATGATCCGCTTGGACTGGTAGCGCCGGTCACACTGGCTTTCAGCTCCCCCTCGACGGTGGAACACCTACGTCTGCAACCGAACTTCTGAGATATTGAGCGACTTTCCCCGTAGCTGCTGGAACCATGTTCGCACGGAAGACAATCCTGCTGATTGTGCTTCCCGAGGACTTCATCCGTCAAAGCTTCTGGAGCATCGACTGTGGTGGAAAGGTCCGTCCTGGCTGGCCACACCCACCTCTGAGTGGCCACCTTCTACAAGCAAGTTCAGTGTATCTTTAAATTTCGATGTCAACACCGAAGAACGAGCCATAAAGCCCACGACTCTACATAACTTTCCTGATGAAAGTATACACGAGTTACTCATCCACAAATTCTCAACCTGGACGCGTCTTATAAGGGTATCTAGCTACTGTCATCGCTTTATTCACACTCTTCGATCTCATCATAGGAATTCGGCACCATTCCTTACGTCTGAAGAGTTGCTGGACGCACAGCGCAGACTTATTCGACATGTGCAACAAAAATCCTTTGCCAGAGAATATGCGCAGCTAGATAATCGACGCCAGCTTAACGCTAAATCGCATCTTATCCGGGTTTCTCCGTTTCTGGATGATTATGGAGTAATGCGAGTCGGTGGGAGAATCGAGCAATCTACACTCAACTACAACGCCAAGCACCCGATTCTGATACCTAAAGATACACCACTAGCTGGACTGCTGGTTCGACATTTTCATGTCTCCTATCTGCACACTGGAGTTGATGCAACTTTCACCAATCTTCGTCAGCAGTACTGGATTCTGGGAGCCCGCAATCTCGTCAGAAAGGCAGTCTTCCAATGCAAATCCTGTTTTCTTCAACGAAAGGGCACAAGCAACCAGATCATGGGAGAGCTACCAATTCCTCGAGTTCAAGCTAGCCGCTGCTTTCAACACACAGGGCTGGACTACGCTGGACCGATCGCAATCAAGGAATAAAAAGGAAGAACTCCACGCATCGGAAAGGCATGGTTTTCTATTTTCGTGTGCCTCACTACAAAGGCACTTCACATCGAGGTTGTTAGTGAGCTAACTACACAGGCTTTCATCGCAGCCTTTCAACGATTCATTGCCCGCCGAGCGAAGCCTACTGACCTGTATTCGGACAACGGAACTACATTTCATGGAGGCAAGCAAACTTTGGATGACATGAGACGTCTGGCCATTCAACAAGCCAAAGATGAGGAACTAGCAGGATTCTTTGCCAATGAAGGGATTTCTTGGCACTTTATACCCCCGTCTGCTCCCCATTTTGGAGGGATGTGGGAAGCTGGAGTTCGCTCAATTAAACTCCATATGAAACGGATACTTGGATCAAAGGCTTTAACGTTTGAGGAGCTCTCTACTGTCCTGACCCAAATTGAAGCTATCCTGAATTCACGCCCGCTGTGCCCAACTGGGGATAATTCTTTGGATCCACTGACGCCTGCTCATTTTTTGACTGGATCTCCGTATACTGCATTGCCTGAACCCTGTCGTTTGAATATGCCCTCTAAATGGATTCTTGGCCGCATCACCGCAGTGCACGCAGGAATCGACGACAAGGTCCGAGTCGTTACAGTGAAGACTGCTCACGGATTATACAAACGCCCAATTGCCAAAATCGCTGTACTGCCTCTCTGCTGAACAACCGTTCAGGGGGGCCGGTATGTTTGGAACGAGACACCCTGTATGCGCGAACAAGTCACCCTTTATCTTTGTTTACATTATCATTTGTCTGCAGCTTCAGCGGAGCTTATCAGCGGAATCAATGTAAGCATCGCACCGCTGTAATTGTCCGCGAGCTTGCCCAGTACTTTTCAAAACTTCTAACTCCCTTCTAACTGTAACTTGTTTACGTCTTATGCTAGTTTAATCGTATGGCGTGAGTACAGCCAAAGCTTAAGTTAGTCACATTTTTGATCTGCAAGAAAACGTACG
This sequence comes from Drosophila teissieri, assembly GCF_016746235.2. NCBI lineage: Eukaryota > Metazoa > Arthropoda > Insecta > Diptera > Drosophilidae > Drosophila > Drosophila teissieri. Next base: position 1,216,857 of record NC_053032.1, read on the forward strand.
CATCGGTGTCGAACTAATTAATATTAAGTGTCTGAAATTAACCAATAAATCAAACTAAACAGTAACACTGGCGGGTTTATTTATGAACACCTCGTAACAGCATACTTGTCTTCGGTTCATCCACCACGCACAGCTCAGCTCTCTTTTCGTTCCGCAATCCAGCTCCACCGCCTGTCATATTTTTAGGGCATTGTGAGGCTATATGACCTTGCTCTTGGCAACGATAGCAAGTTATATTGCCTTTAAAATGCTGCTGAAATGGTTGGCTTCCTCGTTGATCCTGTTTCGGCAATCTTGTTTCGGCAATCAATCATTTTGTGCCCCATCTTTCCGCAAAGATGGCACTACAGTGACGCCAACTTAGCTCGCTTTGCTCCAGATTCCTCATTTCCAGAATGATGTGTGCGCTTGTCAAAAGCGAAGACCTGCAACTCAGCCTGTAGGTCACGTCTATTTTTGATCTCGGCAGTGTATGCAATTCTTTGCACTCGGCGGTCAAAGTTGGCCAAATGTCCCAAAACCACGGACACCGCAATCCTCTCAGCATCCAAGCCCTTCCACTTGTTAGCAAGCGAAGTCACCATGCGACTAGCGTATATCGCAAGGCATTCACTGTTGCCGGGGCGACTGTTTAATAACTGCAAAAACATGGCGGCTGGCGTTTCAGTATTTGCATAGCGTTGTTGAAATAATTGTTTAAATTCCGGCCAAGTCACGCCTGCGTAGCACACTTCAGAAAGCCATTGGGACGCGCTTCCTTCCAACGATTTTGTTAAGGCCAATATTAGAGCACTGCCTTCAACCAAAATAATGTCAACCGTAGCACACCATTGAGTAGCGTCGGCGCCAGGAATGTCGGCGTTAAATTTCGGCAATGTGACGACGCAAGTTTGTGCCTGTTCTCGTACCGACGCTTGCAGAATTTTTGCCAATTCCAGGAAACTTTGGCTTTGGTGCTCCATCAAGATGCGCAGTTGGTCTTCCATGATTAGTAGACGAAAGTACAATCCCACTTCTGATGTCGGAGCGCTAAAAGTTGTTCTATGATTGTGTAGCGAGTCCCTTGATAGCTTTTCCAATCGTTCTTCCGCTGCTTGTGTGTTTCTTCCCAACTTTTTTCCTAAGAAACACAACCACGCTAAACCAGGACTACACTCGATCTTTTTGTATGTCAAGATCTCACAACCAAATACAAACCGTCCTATCGATTAGTATCGTAAGCAAGTTAACCATCGATAAGGCGCTCATTTCAAAATAACATTTCCTTCTCCGACAAATATATTAAAATGCAATCGGTTGGACAAGCGAGTGGGGATTTCGGTGATAGTGGCTGTGTTTAAGCGAGCTAGTATTGTAACTGTTCGAGCGCTTGCATGTATATACATACATATTTATATACATACATACATTACTACATATATCAAGTGCAGCCCGCCCTGTTACGTACATTGACTCCGCTTGCATTTTCGGCATTTATTTTGTGCTCATCTTCCCGCTGAACCGAATTTAAAGCGATTTGTTGCTATGCCCGCTGAAAGTGACCAAAACAGGGTGACCTTTTTAAAGCGCAAAGCCAATGCGTTGTTCAGCAGGTTGCAGAGGATACAAACGTCGCTGTCTAATGAGACGCTAAGCGGTTACGACGAACCCACTCTTTCGGTGAGGCTGGAGCAAATTGATGAGTTGCAAAGTGCCTTTAAAGTTCTGCATACAGAACTGGAGGAATTAGATTTCAACGAAATTGGCAGTGCAATGAGCGAGAGTTTTGATGAATTCATCGTAGAATTCAAGGCTAGTGTGCACGCGGAAATAGCCAAACGCAATTTTCGTGCCGCACTCGACGTTTGCGGAAGGTATTGTGCCCCACACGTGTAGTGGTTATCAGACGCAGCCGCGGCCGATGCCGTTGCCGCCTGTGCAGCTGCCAACGTTTGGCGGAGGTTACGCAAACTGGGCGGATTTTTACTCCGTGCTCACGAGCATAATCGACAGCCATCCGGACCTCTCCAACATTGAGAAATTTCCGTATCTGCGGTCATGTTTGAGGGATTCGGCGTTGGAAACTATCCGATCATTGGAGATCTCAAACGGCAACTACGCAGCGGCTTTAGATTTGCTTCAAAAAAGATTTGATAATCGGCGTCTCGTTTTTCAGGCACACATCACCGAGATTCTGGGTCTAAAAGTAGTACGGAATGGTTCAGTGGCATCACTTTGGGAATTGTCGGACAAGTTTAACGCTCACATCCGTGCGTTGAAGGGTTTGGGCACCACTGAGCAAATCGCTGGCTGCATCACAGTGCAAGTGCTGCTGCAAAAGCTGGATGCGGCGAGCCAAGCTAAGTGGGAGGAGCGCTTGGAGGATCCGGTCTTTGTCAACCTTATTCCGTCGTGGGAATCGATGGCTGCATTCCTGGAGCAGCGATGTAGGACTTTGGAGGCCGTGGATCGTTCGACGCTAGTTGCTACCACCCAAAATTTTCTTGGTTGCATACTTTGCAATAATGCAGGGCATGCAAAGACTAGCACTTTGCCTAAATTGCCTAAAGGCAGGTAATCAGCTACGGCAATGCAGCTCGAGCCGCTGCCGCACCTGTGGAATCAGGCATCATACGCTGCTTCACTTAGATGGTCCGCCTTCCTCGCAGCCACATGTTCCGGTGTCTTCAAGTTCCCACACTGAGCCTTCCGCCCCGCTTTCGACTTATTCTACTCTAATTGCCCAGGATCTCGGTAGTGACCTTGTGCTGCTAGCTACTGCAACCGTTCTAGTGCAGAATCGGTCGGGACTGTTTGTTCCCTGCAGGGCCTTCTTAGATTCTGTCTCTCAACTGCACTTGGTCACCTCTCGGTTTGCAAATCAACTGCAACTTAAGAGGTCGAGGTCGTCTGGCTCCGTCACTGGAATCGAGGATTCCAATTTCGCGACTGATGGATTCTCAGTAGGAATTGCGATGCGGTCTGTCACTTCGGATTTCTCAACGAGCATAACAGCAGTTATTGCTCCCAATATCACGGATCGCCAGCCAAGTTTTAATGTGGACTGGAAGATTCCAGAAAACGTGCAGCTCGCCGACCCGGAATTCATCCAGCCCAAGCTATTTCACATCCTAATCGTATTATCGCTCACACCCAGTTGCCGTTACAGGAGACATATGTAAAATGTACCGATGTGTAAGGGTCTCGCAAGAAGATAGCTATTTGCAGTGCATTGCAGGGCACCAAACCAGCCTCCTTTTTGTCCGTAAGGGCTATGCAGCAGTTATCAGTCGGTGAGCAGGCAGCGTTTCCCGTTGGGTCAGAAATCCTTCGGCGCGATTTTTACGTGGATGATCTTATCTCCGGCTCCGGCTCCGGCACCGTAAAGGATGCTATAAACATAATGCAACAGACGACTGGCATTCTTGCGAAGGGCCAGCTCAAGCTATGAAAATGGTGCTGTAACATTCCGCTTGTGCTTGAGGGTGTGCCCGCCGAGGACAAGGAGTCGTTCATGAAGTTTGAAGATGGTAGCGATTTCACCACAACTTAAGGTCTTGCTTGGGATCCCGCCTCCGACCAGCTATTGTTTTCGTTCTCTGCCTTTCAGTCGCCATTGAGACCCTGCAGGCGCTCTGTTTTGTATGCGATTGCTAAATTTTACGATCCTCTCGGCATGGTCGGTCCTGTAATCACAAGGTGTAAAATCTTTTTGCAGCAGCTCTGCAAGGAAAAGCTGACCTGGGATGAAAGCCTCCCGGAAGCTCATAACACGAAATGGCTTGATATATGTCGCAGTTCTGAAATGATATGTCATGTTAGTTTGGTTCGTGTTTAGCTCAGAGTCTGGCCTTGAGGTGTATGGTTTTTTCGATGCAAGCATTGATGCCTATGGAGCCTGCGTTTATGTTGTTTCTATAGGGGAGCAAAATTTTAGCCATTTACTTGGTTCGAAGTCGCGCATAGCTCCGTTGAAGATCATAACAGTGGAGCTTTGTGGTGGGGATCTTTTGGCTAAAATCATGAGGGAAATAGTTGGCTTGAAAGTATTCAATGGACGCTACTATTGTTGGTGCGGCTCGACTCGACGGTGGCTCCCGTACCACGCCTGCTCGGATCGCACGGACACACCAGGCTATCGCCTGGTTCAAGTACGCGGTCTCCGACACAGTCCACCGGGTCTACACCACAATCCCTGCCGCTTTTCCCGTGCCCTCCTTGGTTTGGCTTCGCCTGTTGAATGCCTACGGGCTACCCGTGCTTCGTCTTATTGGACCTCAGCTACCTGCGTCTCAATTCGGAGACTTTCCTTGTCCCGAACGTCTTGACGTAGCGGTCTTGCTCCTTGTTGACTACCACGGCTGTAGCTCCTCTGCTGACTTCGTTTTTCACGTTTTTGACTGGTATACTTGTTCTCCTTGACTGTCCATATTCCAGCGTTCGGCCCGCTTATATAGGTCTTTGTTAACGGTTCATCCCTCTGGTCTCCAGTCTCCGGATCCAAAGTCCACTGTTTTACCGTTGGCCCGGTCCAAAGTCCAGCTTGTACCGTTACTCTCTTTCAAACCTTCTGACTGCAGGCTCAGAGTCTCCAAACTTTCTTTTTCCAGTTTAAGAGTCTCCAAACTCTCTTTCTCCAGGCTCAGAGTCTCCAAACTCTCTCCTCTCAGAGTCTCCAAACTCTCTTTCTACAGTTCAGCACTGCCGATACTACGCGTTGATTTGTTGCGTAACTGACAACGGCCGGCCCTTTTCATGCGATCACTATCCGCATTTGTGCGGAGTTTTAACTCCTCACAATATTTGTGGCAAATAGGGTTGCTGCCATTCAGGACCTGACAGATGCCACGGCTTGGCGTTATGTTCCAACAGCGTTAAATCCGGCTGACATCTTATCCAGAGGATTCCTCCCGCCTGAGCTTAGCGAGTCTTCACTCTGGGCGCATGAACCCGCCTATCTTATGGAGCCTGAAAGAGATTGGCCACCAGCTGTTTGTCCTGAAAAACCGGAGCTTGAACTTCGTCAAAATGTGTTCATCGTAAGGTCGCCGTACGTGGATGTAATTGCTAGCTCCAAATTTGCAAATTCTTACCCCTCACTGCAACGAGTGTTTGCATACATTTACAAATTTTGTAACGGAATTCGTCATCCTGGGCTCACCGCCGCAGACATTCAAGAGGGTATTCAGATGATGCTGCGTTTGGTGCAGCGCGCGCAGTTATGGGAGGACATGCAGTCCCTAAAAACGGGTGGAAAGTGTTTCCTCGTCTAGTCCCGTATCCTCGCTTTCGCCGTTTTTGGACTTCTTAGAGTAGGCGGCCGCCTCCGGAATTCGTCATTGGACTTTGATGACCGCCACCCGAAAATCTTTCCAAGGTCCCATCCGGTGACCCTAGTAATTATTCGCATTAGCATGAAACCAATCTTTAGGCCGGACCTCGAACTCTTCTGGGTGCAATTCGATCCCAATATTGGCCTATTGGGGGGAGGAAGACGGTTACCAAGGTCGTGAACAGATGCGTTAGATGTTTTCGGATGAAGCCGCGGCTGATAGAGCACATAATGGCCGACCTTCCCAAGGAGCGCTTGGAGGGATCTCACGCTTTTTAGGTTGCTGGTATAGACTTCTGTGGACCCTTCTTTCACAAGTCGGATACTCGCAACAAGCCTGCGTTTAAATGCTACGTCTGCGTATTTATATGCTTTGCAACCAAGGCCGTGCACCTGGAGCTGATCAAGAGCCTCTCGACAGTTGCGTTTCTGTGCGGACTCAAGAGGTTCATATGCACCCGGTGGAATCCGAAACAAATTTGGTCGGATAACGCCACCAATTTTGTTGGCGCCAAGAATGAACTTCTGGAACTTCGAAGGTTATTTTTCAGCAGCGAACATCATGGCTCCGTTCAGAATTTTTGCCTTTCGGAGACGATTGAATGGTGGTTCATCCCTCCACGGTCGCCCCATTTCGTTGGACTTTGGAAAGCGGCGGTGAAAACGGCCAAGCATCATTTCTACCGCGCTGTGGGTACGACGGTTCTGACCTTCGACGAGCTGAGGACGCTGGTGTGCCACATCTCGGCAGTTATTAACTCCAGACCTTTAGTTTCCATTTCAGAGAATCCTGCTGATCTGGACGTCCTCACTCCGGCGCATTTTCTCAATGGCGGTCCGCCTTCGTCGTTTGACGAGCCAAATGTAACGGGCCTTAACTATAATCGGCTTGACTCTTGGCAGCGCATCTCCGTTCTTCAGTAAATCTTTTGGTCGCGATGGAAGGAAGAATACTTGACGTTGCTCCAGCAGCGCTCCAAGTGGCGAACCCCAAAGCCTGGCAGAGCCGTGGAAAACATCGTTCTTGTTAAGGACGAGAATCTACCCCCAATGAGATGGGCTTTGGCGAGAGTCATGCAGTTGATTCCTGGCAGAGACGGCGTCGCTCGAGTTGCAGAATTGAAGAACCGCGTCTGGAGTAATAAGGCGGGCAGTACACAAGCTGTGTCCGCTTCCCCTTGAGGACTCTGTTGAAAACCAAGCTTCCAACGGGGGAGGATGTTGGGTCATGCAGCCGCCAAAACTGTGCAGTAGAATTTTTCTGTACGGCGCTCATTCCTACGTCTCTTGTTTTCTACCTACATTAAACTTGGGCGCAGCATTCGATTATCTGTCCCGCCGATGTCACTTCTTCGTTTTTCGGCAAAGACCTAACTTGTGCATTCGTTATAGCTCTCGGTCGGCCAGTATAGCCTAGCTGCCAGTAAAATTAACAAAATAAAATAACAAATCGGACAAAAGCAAAACTTTCTTTGGCTACTTATTTTTCGCAACAGCTATTGAAAAACCTCAATAGCTAAACAATTACTAATAAATAAATACCATTTCGATGTTATTATTATCCAATCCATTGTATTAACGCCAGTAGGTATACAAAATAGTAGTAGTTTCCACCAATTTTTTTATTTCACTTATTTATAATTGGTGTACATCCACTCTGTGACGTCATTGTCTCCGGAAGCGAACCATAGCTCCTGTCAGTGAGTGACCGACAGTCACTTTCTCGCACCGGTTTCGACATCCCTTCTTTGTTGCACAGCTTGACTTTCAACTCAGGTCCAGACCATGTTTTGGTTTGTGTGGAGATTTCTTCACTTTACTTGGTATATCCGTGGCTGTCAAAGGGTGGTCTGCGGCGTCTATTCTTTTTTCAGCATACTGTGTGATATATTATCTCTCCGTTATCAGTCCGCAGATATTTTGGGTAACCTAATCGAAAAAATAGTTCTTTTATTGCCCCGATTATTGATTCGGATGATATTGTAAAAAATGCAGTATCCCAGCATCCAAACAGTTAATTCCGTCCATGGTTTCCTCATCTGCAGCGCTCTCGATTTCCAATATGCTCAATGATATAGGGACAGTGTATTCAATAACACGAAACACATTATGTACAGTTATCTGACAGCTAGAATTTGTTGGTGGAAATATAGTCGCGATAGGGCATCCGAAATGTTTTCCTTGACAGCTGTGTAGATGACCTTGAATTTAAATGCTTCTAGACGTAAAAGCCATCGCTAAATTCGCTAAAGTTGTCGTCGATATAATTTCTCACATTTTTGCGTGTAATATTTAATATTATATTATATATTAATATTTCCTCGAGTCTTCTCAGGTAAATTTCAGAAGCCGAGTTAACGCCAAACATTAATCTTTTGTCAGTCACCGAGTATCTCTTTTCGAGTGCGGGCGTCAGTGTTTCCTTCGGTCTTTGGTCTTTTTTCTATTCTTGTCTGCCTCTTTCTTTAATCGCGTACGCAAACCACTGTCATACTTCTCAGTTTATCCAAACGAAGTCGTTACCATGGCCCCTGGGCTTCCCATTTTTGGGGACAACCGCTTTGCTAGCCTTAGCGTGAGCCAAGATAAAACGTCAATACGTTAAATTCTCTGATTAATTTCTTAAACTCCCCGAAACCTCCCAACAAAACTTAGTAAAGTCTCTCACTGATTTTTACTTTCTTCGCAGTGCACCGTGCTCTGAAGATGGTTAGTAATGATATAATCTCTATATAGACTCTCCGCAAAGACAAGTTACTATTGTTAGTTAAGACCAAAAAAGTCTCTGAAAAATTCCTTAAAATCACGCATTTGCCGGTAATATGCAATATCGAATGCAACATCCAGACGAAGAGATTATTAAAGAGCTCAAATCTCAAAATGCTCACTCTGTGTTTAAGTTCTCCAGACAGTAGATAGAATTTCAAAACCCAAAGGAGTTATACTGATCACTTTCGTTCTTTAAAGTTTACACAGCAAGCTAAACGTTTCATGGCATACCTTCAAGGTTAGGGAATACATTCCTAACCCCAACCTGCCAACTGTTAGGCTGTCTGCACAGCAAAGCATTTTAAAATCCTCGCCACTTGCGTGTGATGTAATCTTGCTCCTCACCTCCCTGAGCACTGTATTTGTACTTTTTGCGCCAACTGTAACGGCGCGCAGTGGCGCATTAGATACTTTAGGTGAATAACAATCATAACTCTTGAACCAGTTGTGATATTTTCATAATTATACCCGTTACTCGTAGAGTAAAAGGGTATACTAGATTCGTTGAAAAGTATGTAACAGGCATAAAGTATATATATTCTTGATCAGGATCAGTAGCCGAGTCGATCTGGCCATGTCCGTCTGTCCGTCCGTCTGTCTGTCCGTATGAACGTCGAGATCTCAGGAACTAAAAAAACTAGAAAGTTGAGATTAAGCATACCCCTGGGACATAGACGCAGCGCAAGTTTGTCGAATCATGTTGCCACGCCCACTCTAAAGCCCACAAACCGCCAAAAACTGCCACGCCCACACTTTTGAAAAATGTTTTTTTATATTTTTTCATTTTTGTATTAGACTTGTAAATTTCTATCGATTTGCCAAAAATCTTTTTGCCACGCCCTCTCTAACGCCCACAAGCCGCCAAAAGCTGTCAGTGTTGACTCTCCTTCGCAATTCCACTAGCTAAGTAACGGGTATCAGATAGTCGGGGAACTCGACTATAGCGTTCTCTCTTATTTAAATGAAAGGTAATTTTAGTACCTTTCGATTAAGTGGACAATATGGTGTGATAAATAGTAGATTTTATACTCGAATTTCTCAATTTTTATCCAGTTTCGACAAATACTTTTCATTTGTTTTCTCTGAAAATGCTAATATGGTACATATTTAATGTTTTAAAAACAAAAAATAAATAAATTTTAAAGAAAAAATTTTTTATTTATTTTTATGTTTGATTTTGTAAATTTGTCAATTTGTTCAATTTGTTCGAAGTCGCGCATAGCTCCGTTGAAGATCATAACAGTGGAGCTTTGTGGTGGGGATCTTTTGGCTAAAATCATGAGGGAAATAGTTGGCTTGAAAGTATTCAATGGACGCTACTATTGTTGGTGCGGCTCGACTCGACGGTGGCTCCCGTACCACGCCTGCTCGGATCGCACGGACACACCAGGCTATCGCCTGGTTCAAGTACGCGGTCTCCGACACAGTCCACCGGGTCTACACCACAATCCCTGCCGCTTTTCCCGTGCCCTCCTTGGTTTGGCTTCGCCTGTTGAATGCCTACGGGCTACCCGTGCTTCGTCTTATTGGACCTCAGCTACCTGCGTCTCAATTCGGAGACTTTCCTTGTCCCGAACGTCTTGACGTAGCGGTCTTGCTCCTTGTTGACTACCACGGCTGTAGCTCCTCTGCTGACTTCGTTCTTCACGTTTTTGACTGGTATACTTGTTCTCCTTGACTGTCCATATTCCAGCGTTCGGCCCGCTTATATAGGTCTTTTTTAACGGTTCATCCCTCTGGTCTCCAGTCTCCGGATCCAAAGTCCACTGTTTTACCGTTGGCCCGGTCCAAAGTCCAGCTTGTACCGTTACTCTCTTTCAAACCCTATGACTGCAGGCTCAGAGTCTCCGGAGCTTGAACTTCGTCAAAATGTGTTCATCGTAAGGTCGCCGTACGTGGATGTAATTGCTAGCTCCAAATTTGCAAATTCTTACCCCTCACTGCAACGAGTGTTTGCATACATTTACAAATTTTGTAACGGAATTCGTCATCCTGGGCTCACCGCCGCAGACATTCAAGAGGGTATTCAGATGATGCTGCGTTTGGTGCAGCGCGCGCAGTTATGGGAGGACATGCAGTCCCTAAAAACGGGTGGAAAGTGTTTCCTCGTCTAGTCCCGTATCCTCGCTTTCGCCGTTTTTGGACTTCTTAGAGTAGGCGGCCGCCTCCGGAATTCGTCATTGGACTTTGATGACCGCCACCCGAAAATCTTTCCAAGGTCCCATCCGGTGACCCTAGTAATTATTCGCATTAGCATGAAACCAATCTTTAGGCCGGACCTCGAACTCTTCTGGGTGCAATTCGATCCCAATATTGGCCTATTGGGGGGAGGAAGACGGTTACCAAGGTCGTGAACAGATGCGTTAGATGTTTTCGGATGAAGCCGCGGCTGATAGAGCACATAATGGCCGACCTTCCCAAGGAGCGCTTGGAGGGATCTCACGCTTTTTAGGTTGCTGGTATAGACTTCTGTGGACCCTTCTTTCACAAGTCGGATACTCGCAACAAGCCTGCGTTTAAATGCTACGTCTGCGTATTTATATGCTTTGCAACCAAGGCCGTGCACCTGGAGCTGATCAAGAGCCTCTCGACAGTTGCGTTTCTGTGCGGACTCAAGAGGTTCATATGCACCCGGTGGAATCCGAAACAAATTTGGTCGGATAACGCCACCAATTTTGTTGGCGCCAAGAATGAACTTCTGGAACTTCGAAGGTTATTTTTCAGCAGCGAACATCATGGCTCCGTTCAGAATTTTTGCCTTTCGGAGACGATTGAATGGTGGTTCATCCCTCCACGGTCGCCCCATTTCGTTGGACTTTGGAAAGCGGCGGTGAAAACGGCCAAGCATCATTTCTACCGCGCTGTGGGTACGACGGTTCTGACCTTCGACGAGCTGAGGACGCTGGTGTGCCACATCTCGGCAGTTATTAACTCCAGACCTTTAGTTTCCATTTCAGAGAATCCTGCTGATCTGGACGTCCTCACTCCGGCGCATTTTCTCAATGGCGGTCCGCCTTCGTCGTTTGACGAGCCAAATGTAACGGGCCTTAACTATAATCGGCTTGACTCTTGGCAGCGCATCTCCGTTCTTCAGTAAATCTTTTGGTCGCGATGGAAGGAAGAATACTTGACGTTGCTCCAGCAGCGCTCCAAGTGGCGAACCCCAAAGCCTGGCAGAGCCGTGGAAAACATCGTTCTTGTTAAGGACGAGAATCTACCCCCAATGAGATGGGCTTTGGCGAGAGTCATGCAGTTGATTCCTGGCAGAGACGGCGTCGCTCGAGTTGCAGAATTGAAGAACCGCGTCTGGAGTAATAAGGCGGGCAGTAAACAAGCTGTGTCTGCTTCCCCTTGAGGACTCTGTTGAAAACCAAGCTTCCAACGGGGGAGGATGTTGGGTCATGCAGCCGCCAAAACTGTGCAGTAGAATTTTTCTGTACGGCGCTCATTCCTACGTCTCTTGTTTTCTACCTACATTAAACTTGGGCGCAGCATTCGATTATCTGTCCCGCCGATGTCACTTCTTCGTTTTTCGGCAAAGACCTAACTTGTGCATTCGTTATAGCTCTCGGTCGGCCAGTATAGCCTAGCTGCCAGTATAATTAACAAAATAAAATAACAAATCGGACAAAAGCAAAACTTTTTTGGCTACTTAATTTTCGCAACAGCTATTGAAAAAGCTCAATAGCTAAACAATTACTAATAAATAAATACCATTTCGATGTTATTATTATCCAATCCATTGTATTAACGCCAGTAGGTATACAAAATAGTAGTAGTTTCCACCAATTTTTTTATTTCACTTATTTATAATTGGTGTACATCCACTCTGTGACGTCATTGTCTCCGGAAGCGAACCATAGCTCCTGTCAGTGAGTGACCGACAGTCACTTTCTCGCACCGGTTTCGACATCCCTCCTTTGTTGCACAGCTTGACTTTCAACTCAGGTCCAGACCATGTTTTGGTTTGTGTGGAGATTTCTTCACTTTACTTGGTATATCCGTGGCTGTCAAAGGGTGGTCTGCGGCGTCTATTCTTTTTTCAGCATACTGTGTGATATATTATCTCTCCGTTATCAGTCCGCAGATATTTTGGGTAACCTAATCGAAAAAATAGTTCTTTTATTGCCCCGATTATTGATTCGGATGATATTGTAAAAAATGCAGTATCCCAGCATCCAAACAGTTAATTCCGTCCATGGTTTCCTCATCTGCAGCGCTCTCGATTTCCAATATGCTCAATGATATAGGGACAGTGTATTCAATAACACGAAACACATTATGTACAGTTATCTGACAGCTAGAATTTGTTGGTGGAAATATAGTCGCGATAGGGCATCCGAAATGTTTTCCTTGACAGCTGTGTAGATGACCTTGAATTTAAATGCTTCTAGACGTAAAAGCCATCGCTAAATTCGCTAAAGTTGTCGTCGATATAATTTCTCACATTTTTGCGTGTAATATTTAATATTATATTATATATTAATATTTCCTCGAGTCTTCTCAGGTAAATTTCAGAAGCCGATTTAACGCCAAACATTAATCTTTTGTCAGTCACCGAGTATCTCTTTTCGAGTGCGGGCGTCAGTGTTTCCTTCGGTCTTTGGTCTTTTTTCTATTCTTGTCTGCCTCTTTCTTTAATCGCGTACGCAAACCACTGTCATACTTCTCAGTTTATCCAAACGAAGTCGTTACCATGGCCCCTGGGCTTCCCATTTTTGGGGACAACCGCTTTGCTAGCCTTAGCGTGAGCCAAGATAAAACGTCAATACGTTAAATTCTCTGATTAATTTCTTAAACTCCCCGAAACCTCCCAACAAAACTTAGTAAAGTCTCTCACTGATTTTTACTTTCTTCGCAGTGCACCGTGCTCTGAAGATGGTTAGTAATGATATAATCTCTATATAGACTCTCCGCAAAGACAAGTTACTATTGTTAGTTAAGACCAAAAAAGTCTCTGAAAAATTCCTTAAAATCACGCATTTGCCGGTAATATGCAATATCGAATGCAACATCCAGACGAAGAGATTATTAAAGAGCTCAAATCTCAAAATGCTCACTCTGTGCTTAAGTTCTCCAGAACAGTAGATAGAATTTCAAAACCCAAAGGAGTTATACTGATCACTTTCGTTCTTTAAAGTTTACACAGCAAGCTAAACGTTTCATGGCATACCTTCAAGGTTAGGGAATACATTCCTAACCCCAACCTGCCAACTGTTAGGCTGTCTGCACAGCAAAGCATTTTAAAATCCTCGCCACTTGCGTGTGATGTAATCTTGCTCCTCACCTCCCTGAGCACTGTATTTGTACTTTTTGCGCCAACTGTAACGGCGCGCAGTGGCGCATTAGATACTTTAGGTGAATAACAATCATAACTCTTGAACCAGTTGTGATATTTTCATAATTATACCCGTTACTCGTAGAGTAAAAGGGTATACTAGATTCGTTGAAAAGTATGTAACAGGCATAAAGTATATATATTCATGATCAGGATCAGTAGCCGAGTCGATCTGGCCATGTCCGTCTGTCCGTCCGTCTGTCTGTCCGTATGAACGTCGAGATCTCAGGAACTAAAAAAACTAGAAAGTTGAGATTAAGCATACTCCTGGGACATAGACGCAGCGCAAGTTTGTCGATTCATGTTGCCACGCCCACTCTAACGCCCACAAACCGCCAAAAACTGCCACGCCCACACTTTTGAAAAATGTTTTTTTATATTTTTTTATTTTTGTATTAGACTTGTAAATTTCTATCGATTTGCCAAAAATCTTTTTGCCACGCCCACTCTAACGCCCACAAGCCGCCAAAAGCTGTCAGTGTTGACTCTCCTTCGCAATTCCACTAGCTAAGTAACGGGTATCAGATAGTCGGGGAACTCGACTATAGCGTTCTCTCTTATTTTTTTTTAAATGAAAGGTAATTTTAGTACCTTTCGATTAAGTGGACAATATGGTGTGATAAATAGTAGATTTTATACTCGAATTTCTCAATTTTTATCATAGCTCGCAAATAACAGTTGACCGTTTCTTGCAGTCACCAAATAATTGTTTTTTGCGCACCACTTGCGCTAAAAATCAGCCAAGAACCGTTCACCAGTGTCTCTTGAACGAATGGTCTGTGCTCAACCAAAAACCAATTTCGTGTTTCCCTTTTGTTCTGCTCATTCGCTGACCGTTTTGCAACGAGCGAAGAGAATAAAAGTCTTTTGCATTTGCATTTGTGTATGCACATATATGCGAATTATCAGTCAACTTGTAAGTCACACGTGCTTGTGGATTCGTTGCGTTTGGAGTGTTTTAATTTTTGTGCCAAAAATGGGTCGCGAACAAAACAAAAAAGTGCATTTTTTTTTCAAATTAAATCCAGCAGACAATAAGTCTAAGTGCAATGTTTGCGGTGTGAAGTTAGCAGGCTCTCACGCAACAAATTTAAAACGGCATTTAATTGCAAAACATGCGGATGTCTTTAATGAATTCGAGATTGACGACGAAATTCAACAAAATATGAAAAAACGAAAAATTTCATATGAAACCAGTGAAGAATCAATCGTCTCTTCGATTATAAAGATTGTGACCACCGATGGAAAGCCTCTTTTATTTCTGGACAGCGAAGGATTTCGACAGATATTAAACCCAATTTATAACGCGCTTTCGATGAACCCCATAACTTCGCGAAATGTTATGGAATATGTGACTGTCAAAGAGCAGACCATTAAAGAAAATATAAGAGCGCTTGTAAAGGGAAAGCTTGTATCTCTGAAAATAGATGTTGCTACAAGAATGGATAAGGCTATTTTGGGAGTGAATTTACAAATGATACAATCTACTATGTCTAAAGCTGAGATCGTCATCAAGACTTTAGGCATGATACAGCTTCGTCATTCGCACACTGGAATGTATATTAAGGAAAAAGTTATTGAGATCATAAATGACTACGGAATAACCCTAGATCAAATCTTCAGGTAAAATTTTAATTGCAAAATATGTTTTAAATGACTGTTATTGAAAACTTAAAACTATAATCAAAGCATTACATCAGATAACGGAAAAAACATGACAAAAGCCATTCAAATTTTAAATGATGATTCGGAGTCTTTTCTTGACGATGACACACACGATGACATTAACGGTGAAAATGTGATGGACAAACTTGATACCATACAGCTGGCGAATATTCACCTTGTAAGGTGTGCTGCGCACACACTTCAACTGTGCGTTATCGACATCAACAAGTTAGATGAGATCAGCGAAAAAGTTTCATCATGTCGCAAAATTTGTAAGTTATTGCGTACAGAAACAAATAGGTAAGTGAAAACTTAAAGTTTTTTAATATTATTTTAAATTTTTAAAAATATTCAATCTGAGCAGACGTTGGTTGAACGAGGGTAAAAAAAACGTACCATGTCTCGATGTAGTTACGAGATGGAACTCTACATATTTAATGATATTAAAATTGTTAGATTTAAAAGAGTTCCTTGCTGTACACCGTAGCATTAGTATTGATGCGGACTGGGATTGGATGCAGATATATATTGACGCGTTCAAGGACGCATACGAAGCAACCTTAAAGTTGCAGATGAAAAAATTAGTATACAGCGAATTTTTCATAATATGGATGGAGCTTAAGCTAAAGTGCGAGAACAGCCAAAATTATATTAAAAAAAAATTACTAGGACAGATCAAAATTCGAGAATGTAAGTTTCTTGAAAATGATGCGATGTTAGCTGCAATCTACATTGATCCACGCGTCAATTGCATCTTAAATGAACAGCAAAAATGCTTAGCAAAGCAAAATCTAAAAAAAATAGCATATCGTTTATTTGGGCTAAAACAAGTAAGGCTACGTGTGTTTGAAGTTCAGGTCCTGTTTTATTGTTGTTAATTGCTATTAAATGTTTTAACAAAGTATATTGTCCATGTCAAAAACTAACAATTGTTTTAAACTAACATTGCGAAAAATATGTTAAAATTTAGTTTTTATTTAAGGTGCATTCCCCAACACAAAGTGCGCCATCATGCGAGGGTTATATCCAAGACCTGAAGAAGGAGCTGACATCTGACGGTGGTGAATGTGCTGACAAAGAAGAGTCTCTGTTTTCCGCCTATTTGGATGGCGTACAGACAATCTCAGAAACTAAGGAAGAGCCTGTATCTAAAAAACTGGTCCAGATCTATGCTGACATAGAAAATTTCGACCTTATGCATGGACGTTTGCCACTAAATGCGAACATTTTGCAGTACTTTACTGATATTAAGCTGCAGTCGCCACACCTGAATGCGCTCGCACACGTTGTACTGGCTACACCGGCGACGCAAGTGTCTGTTGAGATGGCCTTTTCAGCGCTTCATTACATTTTAAGCGAGCGACGAAGCTCTTTAAGTGCAGAAAATGTTAATTCGCTACTAATTGTAAAGCTTAATACTGAATAAGTAATAAATCTAATGTTTTCATCTAATAAATATGTTAAAATTTTTGCTAAACTTTGTTTAAAAGGCACTGAAGACAAAAGACCGTTTACGATGAGTCTTTCGTTTTTTCGCTCTTCACCACATCTGCTGTTCAGTTGGCTCGCTCTCTCTGAGTTGTTGTTGAGTGAGCATAACAAGAACCACGCGACTGAGAACTGTTGACCGAAAACCAAAACAAAGAGAAACGAAAAGTTCTTTTCAGAGCGAGAGCACACGTGCATCGTCTTTTTCGGTTGTGTTCGAGTGCAGACCGCAAAACGAAAAACGGTTGACAGTTATTTGCGAGCTATGATTATACCCGTTACTCGTAGAGTAAAAGGGTATACTAGATTCGTTGAAAAGTATGTAACAGGCAGAAGGAAGCGATTCCGACCATATAAAGTATATATATTCTTGATCAGGATCAGTAGCCGAGTCGATCTGGCCATGTCCGTCTGTCCGTCCGTCTGTCCGTCTGTCCGTCCGTCTGTCCGTCTGTCCGTCTGTCCGTATGAACGTCGAGATTTCAGGAACTACAAAAGCTAGAAAGTTGAGATTAAACATACGGACTCCAGAGACATAGACGCAGCGCAAGTTTGTTGATTCATGTTGCCACGCCCACTCTAACGCCCACAAACCGCATAAAACTGCCACGCCCACACTTTTGAAAAATGTTTTGATATTTTTTCATTTTTGTATTAGTCTTGTAAATTTCTAACGATTTGCCAAAAAACTTTTTGCCACGCCCACTTTAACGCCCACAAACCGCCCAAAACTGCCACGCTCACACTTTTGAAAAATGTTTTGATATTTTTTCATTTTTGTATTAGTCATGTAATATTCTATCGATTTGCCAAAAAACTTTTTGCCACGCCCACTCTAACGCCCTCAAACCGAAAAAACTGTCAGTGTTGAAGATTCTCCTTCGCACTTCCACTAGCTGAGTAACGGGTATCAGATAGTCGGAGAACTCGACTATAGCGTTATCTCTTGTTTTTATCCAGTTTCGACAAATACTTTTCATTTGTTTTCTCTGAAAATGCTAATATGGTACATATTTAATGTTTTAAAAACAAAAAATAAATAAATTTTAAAGAAAAAATTTTTTATTTATTTTTATGTTTGATTTTGTCAATTTGTCATTTATTTTTACCTTTTTTTTACAAATAATTCACTTTGTGTTCAAAATAATGATTCAATTTTACTTCATTTAATATTTTTGAAGAATAGTTAATCATTATACATTCATTTAAAATCATTACAAAGTCTGGGATTGAAAAACAAGCCGCCAATACAGGAAAAAAAATTAATGCCAGCGATACAATTTAGTACTGCGCAGCGACTGCGCTTGTAGCAGAATTTGCACCAAGCCGCGCGTTTTTTACGCTGAGTTAAAGTATCTTGTGCCTGGGAGATTCGGGGTGGGAGGGACGTGGTGGACCCGATCTCTTTTGATTCTGATAAAGAACATATTCAAGAACAACACCTCATACGCCAAACACAGAATCCGGTATAATCCCATACTTTGGTAAAACAGGTATGCCTGCACGTGCAAAGAATATTATACATTTATTCTACCTTTGTTTTACCAAGATTTGATGACCATTTCCATAGAGACCATAACCCAGACGGTCGGTTACATGTTTTACCTAAATGCTCGCAAACTTGGCCGGCGTTTCGCTCGCCAATTCTGCCAACTCCCCGAGCAGTCAGGTAGACTATTAAATAACCACAGCCCCATTTACCCCATACAAGACACTATAAACCTACTAAAATGCAAAAACAACCAGCAAAAAAACTTGTGCTTATGTGCTGAGCTTCCACAATCTACACAAGACGACTCTATTGAACCCAAAAAAATGTACTCCCTTTACGACTCCAACTCACCAGTACGAAACACAACCGAAGACTAGGATACTTCAATGGCAGAATTCTATGTATATCTATGGAATCTATGGATGGACCTTCTCAGGTGCTGCTCTCTCTACAGTAAATGTAAACTTTTACACATTGGCCGTAAACAACGTTGTATCTTTACTGATATTATGTAATAGAATATTTGTATTAAAAACGTAGACTTCTTAAAAATTCTGCGTATTTCCTTCGACTCAAAACTAAATTTTAACCTCCATTGTACCAACCTCAGAAAAAAACTTGAATACCGCTTCAACATAACTACATTTTTAAGTTCCGTGTACTCCTGAATACACAGCAATACTCTTATAACTATTATTCGCGCCCTAATGCTCTCAAAAATAGACTATGGATGGTGCGCAAAGTCCCACCTGCAAATGGTACTACCACCTTATCACGGAGCTGTTCGTCGAGCCATCAACGCATTCCCCATCTCTCCATACTCGCATACTCGGAGAAGCAGGTGTGCAGGCTGCACCATACACCACCTTCCAAAACTCCTTTCAACTATTCACCACATCTAACAACCTTTGGAAAAAAGATTTCTGCTCCATATTTAAGCAGAAACGCAAATACAAATGCCTCTCTACGCTTAGGGACTGTGCCAGCTACAACACTCAGCTCAGCCTGCTGTCTCTCAGACCACACCTGGCTTTAACCTTGACGCCTTACTGGTCCTCTAAAAAGCCCAACATCAATACCAATCAGCGAGTTCTACAAAAAACAACACTACGAGTTCCGAATTTCTCTCCCGTGTTTTTTTTGAAAAAGAAGCAATCGGCAAAAGAATATATACACAGACGGCTCAAAATCGACCGAAGAAATTTATTTCGTTATCGTTTGCGAAAACAACATTATAGCTTGAGGGCACTTGCTCTTATATACCTCAGTCTTCAAATCCGAGGCTTTTCCTATTTTGAAAGCCTGTCAGCTAATTTGCACCAACAGCAATTCTGCGCTATCTGCTCTTCAAAAAAGGTTCCACACCAACCCAACCATACCGGTAATCAGGAAGATATCTACTGCAAATAAGAACAAATTACTCTTTTCTGGGTTCCCAGCCACCAAGGGATTCCTGGTAACGAAGCCGCAGACAAAGCAGCAAATCACTTAAGGTCTGCCCCAACGGTACTCTTGAATCCCATTAACGCCGAAGATATCAAACATTTAATCCGAGATTATCTTCACGAGACAAAACAGTCTGCATGGGCAATCTTCAGACACAGATACTCTGCTATTAACCCGCGCTGCACGAAAACTTACTTCTCCCTCAATCTCGGAAGACGAGTATGCGCCACATTCACCAGGTTACACCCAAAAACACCTGTTAGACGGGACCACTCCAACCCCTTGCTCATTATGCAGGGAAAACCTATCAGTTCGCATTCTAGACACTTGCCATAAACTTGAGAGCATTAGGTTTTCTCACTTTGGTTCCCAAATACCATCCACCCTCCTACACATTCCCTCTAAAGCCATAATTTTGTAATTTTGTAATAAAATCTAAATTCAATATTTGATACGGCATATGTAGCAATAATTTCGAGTCGAAGGCCCTAGCCGCCAGTACTTGTTTACACTATATATTAAGTTTAGTATTTAATATGAGATTTAATTTTGATAAAATAAAAAAAAAAGAGAGAACGCTATAGTCGAGTTCCCCGACTATCTGATACCCGTTACTCAGCTAGTGGAAGTGCGAAGGAGAAATTTCTGACAGTTGTTGGCGGTTTGTGGGCGTTAGAGTGGGCGTGGGAAAAAGTTTTTTGGCAAATCGATAGAAATTTACAAAACTAATACAAAAATGAAAAAATATCAAAACATTTTTTAAAAATGTGGGAGTGGCAGCTTTGGGCGGTTTGTGGGCGTTAGAGTGGGCGTTACTCTACGAGTATAATAAAAGATCGTTTGTATCTGAATCCTGATGTCGCCATTTTTTGTCAATACTATGACCATGGGTGATATTCAGGGTGAGTGACTTAATACTGGCCTTAATATATTAAGATCGACAGCTTCTTCCAATTTCGCAATTACCTTGTCCTTTTAATGGTTGCATCGATTGATAACTTCACCGCCTGTCCTTTCCACTTTGGAAACGAAGTCACATTTTAAATTTTCTTTACTTTAGGTCGTAAACGTAATACATTTAGTTTACTATACAAAAATCAAATTTTTGATGACAACGGATCGTTGTATCGTATCAAAAGGATTGAATCCAAAAAATGATTAAAATCGGTTCAGTATTTTAAAAGCTACACGTGTTCAAAGTTGAACCTTTTTTGGTTTGCAAAAGAAGCAGGTTTTTTTTGTAGAAAATTCTGACTTTGCGGTCGATTTTTAGGTAAAACATGTAACCGACCGTCTGGGTTATGGTCTCTATGGAAAGGGTCATCAAATCTTGGTAAAACAAAGGTAGAATAAATGTATAATATTCTTTGCACGTGCAGGCATACCTGTTTTACCAAAGTACTAATTTTCGCAGTACTAAGTACTAATTGCGCAGTCGCTGCGCTTGTACGAAATTGTATGGCGGGCATTAATTTTTTCCTGTATTGGCGGCTTGTTTTTCAATTCCTGACCTTGTAATGATTTTAAATGAATGTATAATGATTAATTATTCTTCAAATATATTAAATGAAGTAAAATTGAATGATTATTTTGAACAAAAAGTGCAAATAGTGTAATAATAGATCAAAAATTGACAAAATAAAAAATTGTTTTCTTTAAAATTTATTTATTTTTTGTTTTTAAAACATAAATATGTACCATATTAGCATTTTCAGAGAAAACAAGAGAGAATGCTATAGTCGAGTTCCCCGACTATCTGATACCCGTTACTCACCTAGTGGAAGTGCGAAGGAGAGTCTTCAGCACTGACAGTTTTTGGCGGTTTGTGGGCGCAACGGGGGGGCGTAGCAAAAAGTTTTTTGGCAAATCGTTAGAAATTTACAAGACTAATACAAAAATGAAAAAATATCAAAACATTTTTCAAAAGTGTGGGCGTGGCAGTTTTGGGCGGTCTGTGGGCGTTAGAGTGGGCGTGGCAAAAAGTTTTTTGGCAAATTGATAGAAATTTACAAGACTATTACAAAAATGAAAAAATATCAAAACCTTTTTCAAAAGTGTGGGCGTGGCAGTTTTTGGCGGTTTGTGGGCGTTAGAGTGGGCGTGGCAACATGAATCGACAAACTTGCGCTGCGTCTATGTCCCTGGAGTCTGTATTCTTAATCTCAACTTTCTACCTTTTGTAGTTCCTGAGATCTTGACGTTCATACGGACAGACGGACAGACGGACAGACAGACGGACGGACAGACGGACATGGCCAGATCGACTCGGCTACTGATCCTGATCAAGAATATATATACTTTATATGGTCGGAAACGCTTCCTTCTGCCTGTTACATACTTTTTAACGAATCTAGTATACCCTTTTACTCTACGAGTAACGGGTATAACAAATGAAAAGTATTTGTCGAAACTGGAAATAAATTGAGAAAACTGCCTCAAAAACAGTAACTTTCGAGTATAAAATCTACTATTTATCACACCATATAGTATGATCACTTAATCGAAAGCTACTTAAATTGCCTTTTATTGAAAATATCTCAACTGGTTCAAGAGTTATGATTTTTGTAACTCTAAAGTATCTAAGGCGCCACTGTGGGCTCTTTTATGCACATTATTTCTCTGCGTATCCGAATACCCGTACCCGCCACTAGGTATACAAAATAGTAATAGTTTTCACCAATACTTTGTTACACTTATAAGAATTTGTGCAAATCCACTCTGTGCGGTGATTCGTTTCTTATGTCGACCGGCTTCATACTAAACGGATTGCCGAGGAATTACAAAGGAATTCCTTTAGTATTCCTCGAGAAAAGACCTTGCTTATTTTTCGATATTATCCAGGAATTCCCCAGTTATTGCTCGGGAATTCCTCAGAAATTCCTCGGGAAAAGGCCTTGCTTATTTTTCGATATTCCCCAGGAATTCCTCCGAATTTTACCCATGAATTCCTCGAGTTTTCCTCAGGTTCTTCGAATTCCTCGCCACGAACGCCTGTTGTATGGAAATTCCTCGCCGATTTGTATGGAAAATTCCTCGGGACTCCTCGAGTATTCTTGGAGACAACCTAGGGATACCATTGGAAATCCTTTGGGACTGGTACTGAAGGGTACACACATATACATACAAACATACATATACAAATTTATATAAGAGCTGTCTGCGAACAGCATACATACATATAATGAAGCATTTATATGCCAATAAAAATAATTCTTATTGTTATGTTTATCGAGAGTTGACGTGTTTTCTCTGAATAGTTTCGCAGACAAGATATGTCTTTAGTTAAAACATTGTTACCTTCTAAACCATTGTTGGTAACTGGCGCAGTCGTATTCGTCATTGGACTAGAAGAAGATCCGAGGACGAAGACCCAACGCAATGCAGATCGGGAAAGTGTTTATAACAAAGTAGGTGTGGGATTTGATAAATGGCAAAGGAAAATTTTGGGAATATAAAGTGCCGCCTAGCTACATACATATGTACGATATGTATATGAATACATAAATAAAGAGCCAAACAGGCGTCTATGCACATCGGCAACGAAGTGTTTAATTAGCCATTGTATTGTTCGCCGTATTCTATTTGTTCACACGCTATCCACTATATGGCAGTGTGAGGTGCCGACTTCATATTGGTCGAATAGTTCGCTTACATTACGATAGCGGATTTTATAATACATACAAAATGTACAAGTATTTAAAACATGCGTATTAGTTTTAGTCTTCATCAGCAATAATTCCAATGAATTCCAGTCGATTCCACAGTTCGGACGTCGCGACTAGTCTGGCGCCTTACCAGCGTCGACGACGTCGCTGTCGCTGATACACAGCTAAAAGTAGCCGCACCTACATATATAAAGACAATGTTAAATTTCTTTGAGTCAGTCCACAATTGTCCTCTAATGAAACTGCATCTTCAAATCGGAAGTATTAATTTTGCATGATACGCATAAAACATACAAAACAAGAGAGAACGCTATAGTCGAGTTCCCCGACTATCTGATACCCGTTACTCAGATGGTGAAAGTGTGCAGGACACACAACACTCACAGTTTTTGCGGTTTGTGGTCGTTAAAGTGGGCGTGGCAAAAAGTTTTTTGGCAAATCGATAGAATTTTACAAGACTAATACAAAAATGAAAAAATATTAAAACATTTTTGAAAAGTGTGGGCGTGGCAGCTTTTGGCGGTTTGTGGGCGTTAGGGTGGGCGTGGCAAATATTTTTTTTGGCAAACCGATAGAAATTAAGGAGACTAACACAAAAATGAAAAAATATCGAAACATTTTTTAAAAGTGTGGGCGTGGCAGTTTTGGGCGGTTTGTGGGCGTTAGAGTGGGCGTGGCAACATGAATCGACAAACTTGCGCTGCTTCTATGTCTCTGGAGTCTGCATGCTGAATCTCAACTTTGTAGCTTTTGTAGTTCCTGAGATCTCGACGTTCATACGGACGGACAGACGGACAGACGGACAGACGGACAGACGGACGGACAGACGGACGGACAGACGGACATGGCCAGATCGACTCGGCTATTGATCCTGATCAAGAATATATATACTTTATATGGTCGGAAACGCTTCCTTCTGCCTGTTACATACTTTTCAACGAATCTAGTATACCCTTTTACTCTACGAGTAACGGGTATAACTACGTTTGATACTAATTCCTACAAAAGATTATACAAAAGTGAAAAAGTTATAAGTAACATACTATATGCATAACCAAAAAAAAAACTGAAACAACAATAGTGCAAAAAAAAAATGTATAATACATATAAACATATGATAGACATTTTCGCATATATAAGTGAAGGATGAACCATAGTGCACAAACAACCAGCAAGCGGAATAACGTAGCAGAAATATCAAATTACAAAACCCAAAACGAAATTCTTTGCCACATACCACAACCAAACACAACAAATATATTTTGTAAGCATTAACTTTTAAGTACGCTAAACACATACACTATACAAAAAAAAAATATTACACATAAAACATACAAGCAAATTAATTTATAATTCAAAAGTTCATATCAAACAGCTTACAAGCATTCATACCAAATATATATATATATATATAATACAAAAGCCAAAACGAAATTCATTGCCACAACCAAACACAATAAAAGACAAACTCCCATATGAAGGGTTATCTATAAAATTGCTATACCAAAAAATATCCGGAATACGAGCAGCGATAATAGATATTTTAGAAAGAGAGGAACTAGACGATGAAATACGGAAAATAAAATAAAATTCATATGAAAATACATGCGGACAGAAGTTTTTGCCGGACTGAAACACCCGTTAAAATGGAAAATCCAAAAACATTAAGACAGGCAACTGAATTAGCAAAGGAGTTCAGAGATGAATATATGAGAGATAGAGATAGGGAAGATTATGGGAGACAAAACCAAAAACGGGTACGTTGGAGCTATAACAATAACAGTAATGGACCAACTACGGTGCAAGACAGCAAACCGACAACAGTTATAACACAAACACACAACAATCATCTTATACAAATTACAATAGCAACCATAACACGAACCGACAAGAACAAGAGAACAGTAACCGGGGACATCGAACCAATAACGGAAACTACAACAACAACAATACCATGAGATAACAACAAAATAACTTTATAAATTATATCAACAAGAAGAGGACCATATATCAGGACCTACTGGACCAGAGCGGAGCCAACGAGGGTCCGTAGGACAGGAGGATCCGTTAACTCAGATAGAACACAACAAATCACCAGTAGGGGATATGTTGAAGTCAGCAATGTAGAAGACGTCCTAAATTTTTATATAAATGCCTCGGACATTCCCCCGATTATACCACAAAATCAAAATGTAGAGGAGAACTAATTTATAAAATATAACATAATATTGAATCGCCGTTTGGCAGACTGTTCTTCTTAATAGACAGTGGATCTAATGTTCCACTTATTATAGAAATACCAGTGACAGAAAGGAAATAGTCATACAAGAGGGAATATATATTAACGAGGGCATTTACAAAACAAATAATTACACAGCCTAAGTAGAAATAATAAACAAAACCGATCAAGACAGAATGATAAATGCTTATTATCCGATACAGGTATACAGTGCAGAGAGCTTTCCAGAAATAGACACGGCGAAACATACAAATATTGACAATGTCAATAAAGTTAAACTCAACATAAGAACAGAACACCAAGAAGAAAAACAAAGAAGAAAACCCTAAAATTTCTGCACTGCAAAAAAAGCATACTGTTCGAATTTATAGTGGTTTGGGCTAGTAATACCCACTACCGTTAATTGACGAAGTACTGGATTCGCTAGGAAAAACCAAACGTTTCTCTAAGTTGTACTTAAAAAGCGGGATTTAAAAAGCTTCAAATTGAAATGAACCCAAAAGACATAGAGAAATCAGCTTTTACGGCAGAAGGAGGGCATTTTGAATTCTTGAGAATGCCATTTGGGTTGACAAATGCCCACGCAACATTCCAAAGGTTCATTAACAACTTGTTATTAGATATAGTAGGACAATATTGTTTAGTGTATGGACGACATCATAATATACTCGGCGTCGCTCCAACAACAACACATTGAAGATCTAAAGGTTGTATTCAAAAAACTAAAAATGTCATTTAAAAATACAGCAAGACAAATCAGAGTAAAGCCGAACCCCTGAAATAAAATGGAAGCCGTAAAGAAATTCCCATTACCCACGACAAGAACACACATAAAATCTTTTATCGGACTTCTAAGCTACTATAGAAAATTTATTAAGGATTTAGCTGAAATAACAAAACCACTGAAGAAGTAACTAAATGGAAAGAAAACCGTCAAGATATCGGAAGACTAAAAAAACGCATTTGAACATGCAAAAACATTACTTTGCAACGACCCAATCTTAACATATCCGACTTACGAACAACCATTGCTCCTAACTACAGATGCAAGCAATTATGCACTAGGTGCAGTATTATCACAAGGGCAAGTGGGAAAGGACAGACCAGTAGCTTGGTCCTTGCCAAGGGAAAGATGAAGGTGGGATGGACAGTCTGTAGAGTCAAAGAGAGCGACTTCAGATCTAGGTGCTTTAAGTGCCTGGAGCTCGGCCACAATGCGGCGCGTTGCAAGAGCCCTGCAAATAGCAGCGACTGCTATCTCAAGTGAGGGCAAACCAGGCACAAGATTGCTATTGCACTCAAGAGGCCAAATGCTTCTTATGCACCAGTGCCAGGAGAGCCCACGATAAGCACATTGGAGACCTGTACCTGTACAGCTGCTACCTACCACCACGCCTTTCCCTTCAGGAATTTTCCGCAGTCATAGACGAGCTGGCAACGACGCAAGAGGTGAGCAAAACCTGGGGCTCAGTCCACACGAACGCAAGTGGGCGAACCCTTTAGGAAGCCTTCGCCTCTATAGACGTAGCTCTCCTGAATACGGGAACGGAGCACACCTTCAGTAGAGCTGGAGCAAGGTCGGTAGTAGACCTCACCTTCTGCAGTGGCTCGCTATTCCAGAGCGCACAATTGTCCCTCAGCGACGTATACACGGCGAGTGACCAGAAGGCGATTATCTGCAACATCACCAGCAGAGGATCATCCACAGCCCCACCAGCGAAGAGGCACTTCAACCCAAAGACGCTCCAGTGGGACGCGTTCCTGAAGGAATTCGGGAGCCCTGACATCGATGAGAACGCAGCGGCCAGCGCAGACAGCCTTACTAGAGAAGTTACGAAGGCATGTAGAGCTAGCATGAGGTTGACGAGAAGCCACCGCCGCCACCGGGAACCAGTCTATTGGTAGAACGATAAAATCGCAGAAGTTGCTGGCGAAACGGCGTCAGCAAAGGGAGCATGGCCACCCCAATAACGAGATTTTGATAAGCAAGAATACGCTGGTAATCGAAGCACCTTAAAGAGACTCATTAAGCAGTCGAAGAGGAGATGCTTCCTGAAGCTATGCGATTCAGCCGATTACGACCCCTGGGCATCAGCTTATAAAATAGTGGTAAAAAAGTTAAGCCAGGCGAAACCACTGACAACAGGCGACGCGGTCACGATGACAGCGATCGTGGACTATCTGTTTTCAATAGTGCCCTCGGATCCGCAACCTCCGCACGCGGCTCCAGGAGACTTGTCGCAGATAGCGCTCCGACCGGATGAAATTCATAAGGTCGCAAAGGACATGCCGTCGGGAAAAGCACCAGGGCCGGACGGAATCCCAGACATCGCCGTCAAGCTAGGAATGAACGAGCACCCGGAAGAATTCGCTGCCGTCTTCAACCAGTGCCTCACGGAAGGCTTCTTCCCAGACCGCTGGAAGAGACAGAAGCTGGTACTGCTCCACAAGCCCAAGAAGCCTCCCGAGAGCCCATCCTCATACAGACCGATATTCCTGATTGACCACATGGCCAAGGCTTTCGAGCGCTGTCTCAGCCATCACGAAGCCATCTCCGCTGCAGGAAACTTCTCGGAAATGCAGTTTGGCTTTAGGAAGGCGAGATCGACCATGGATGGTATAGCAAGGAGATCGCCTCGAAGGCAATTAAAGGTACAAGATGGCACGGAGGCAGCAAGAAGTACTGCTTGGTGGTGACACTGGACATTAGATATGCGTTCAACTAGGCGAGATGTTACCATAAGAGCCTGTGAGGAGTTAAAACTCCACACAAATGCGAATAGTGATCGCATGAGGAGGGCCTGCCGTTGCCAGTTACGCAACAAGTCAACGCGTAGTAACGGCAGTGCGGAACGGGAGAAAGAGAGTTTGGAGACTCTGAACTGGAGAAAGAATGTTCGGAGACTCTGAGAGAAGAGAATTGGGAGACTCTAAACTAGAGAAAGAGAGTTTGGAGACTCAGACTTTGGACCGGGCATACGGTAAAACCGTGAACTTTGGATCTAGAGACTGGAGACCAGAGGGAGGAACCGTTAGAGAAAGCCTATAAAAGCGGGTCGAACGCTGGAAGCTGGACAGTCGAGGAGAACATGTATTCAAGTGAACACGTGAAGAACGAAGCAGAAGAGCTACAGCCGTGGTAGTCAACAAGGAGCAAGATCGCTACGTCAAGACGTTCGGGACAAGGAAGGTCTCCGAATTGAGACGCAGGTAGCTGAGGTCCAATACGACGAAGCACGGGTAGCCCGGCGACATTCAACAGGGGAAGTCACACCTAGGAGGGCACAAGAAAGCGGCAGGGATTGTGGTGTAGACCCGGTGGACTGTGTAGGAGACCGCGTACTTGCACCAGGCGATAGCCTGGTGTGTCCGTGCGATCCAAGCAGGCGTGGTACCGGCGCCACCAGTCCGAACAGACGTGGGGTTGGCGTGTTGCGGTTTCACAGGCGTTTGCCTTGGAGAATCGCAGCCGTTAGCTTCCGTGAGTCTGCGTACGACAACAATTCTCAGCCCAAGTGACGAGCGCCCAACAACGAAGGTCTGCGCCACTTAGGACGACGAGAGCGGTGAGAAAGAGGAACGAGGCCGCTGGACAAGTCATCTAGTACTACGACGGGAGAGCAGAGACGTATGATCAGATTGCATTGTAAAGCTAAGTACGAATAAAGACCCAAGAAACGAAAACTGCCAGTGTCATTACTGGTAACCGGGTGATCACGTTATAATATAAATTTGGTGGGACGAACGCACAAATCTACTGAGCTAGCCGCACGTATTCCGTAGCGAGCAGACCGAGCAGATCAGTTCGTTACATCTGGCGCCCAAATAACGTGATTATCCCGGCAGTATACACATATAAAGCAGTATGGGTAGAAGTTGGATCTACCGTCTTAAAAAGGAAGTTTTTGCATATGTCGCACAGAGGTTGCGCATATCGCTGTCCGGAAGGACAGAGGACATGCGAAAGGCCCTAGCGGAGTACTACGCAGAGACAGAAAACGACCCGAAGCTCGCAGCAGTCGGAACAAAGTTGGAGGAGGCATATCCAGACAGACCAGGTCCAAGCGTAAAGCTTACGAACCCCGAGGGTGAAGACTTAATCGCAAGTCTGAACATGGAGGAGATGTTTCGAGAAGGTCAACAGAGAGAGACGAGCAGGGAAAGAAGGCCAATAACAGAAAGACCCAGGCCCAGCCAGCCGGACTACGCAAAAGTAGCTAAACAAGTGAGAAAATGGTCATTTCGCTTCGACAGAGAAGAAAAGCCCCTCGAATTCCTGGAGCAGGAGGAATGTTCCGCAAACACATACGGTTTGGACCTGAACATGATTCCCCGAGCCATGCCGGAATTAATGCAGGGAAAGGCTCTGAAATGGTACATTTCAATCAACAAACACTGGAGGACTTGGGCCGAATTTATAGATAGCTTCCAAACGTATTTTCTGCCCAGGGGATACTTCACGAAACTCGCGGAGAAGGTAAAACAAAGGAAGCAAGGGTTTAGGGAAGCATTTAAGGACTACATGGTCGAGATGCAGACCCTAATAAGACCTCTCGGGTATGGGAAAAAGAAAACGCTGGAGCTCATTAAGGAGAACTGCACGCCAGACCTCCGAATAGCGTTGAGATCCTACCACGTGGACGACCTAGAGGCACTCATGATCCTGGCACAGGGAGCGGGAAGCCTTTGCGGAAGAGCATAAATTCAGCCGAAATCAACGCAAAGCTCGAAATAGGAGTGGAGTTCGGCAACAGGCGACTCAGCATTAGCCTGCTGATATTACCAGGAATAGTGGATGCGTTGGTGCTGGGTTGGAATTTCCTCACGCAAGTCGGGGCCGAGATCAGGTACGCCGGTCATAAAATCCGAATATGTCGCAGTAGTCCAAAAGGGATGACATGAATGAATACCTGGAAACAGAGCTCGCGGAGTTTCACTCCATGACCAGAACATCTAGTATAGCCAAGCACACGATAACCACGAAGGATGATAAACCAATTAAGCAGAGATACTACCCCAAGAATCCAAAGATTCGAGGGGAGATCAATGCAAAGGTGGACGAACTTCTGGAGATGGGAATGATAGAACATTTAAGGAGCCCGTACAGCTCCCCATAGTCATGGTGAAGAAGAAAAGGGGAAAATGGAGACTATGCGTGGACTTCAAGCAGATAAACGCGAAATCCATAAAGGATGCCTACCCGATGCCACGGATAAACTACATCCTCGACCAACTCAGGGAGGCGCGCTTCATAAGCAGTCTGGACCTCAAGGATGGGTATTGGCAAATACCGTTGGAGGAGTCAAGCCGGAGGTTCACGGCTTTCGCGGTCCCAGGGAAAGGGCTGTTCCAATGGAGAGTGATGCCGTTTGGATTAAACTACGCGTCGGCCGCATTTCAACGGGCCCTGGATCAGGTGATTGGACCGGAAATGTCGCCACATGCATTTGCGTATCAAAATGACATCATCGTGATTTGCCGCACCCTAGAGGAACACAAAAGAAACCTCAGGGAAGTGTTCCGTCGGTTGAAGAGCGGAAATAAACCCGGAGAAATGCCTGTTCTTCAAGCAAGAACTACTGTACCTAGGGCACCGCGTCACACGCCAAGGGATAGGCACGGACCCAGAGAAGGTAGCGGCCATAGCCCAGCTAGAACCACCGTCATCGGTCCGCGAGCTGAGGCAATACCTTGGAGTCGTATCTTGGTACCGACGTTTCGTGCCGGACTTCGCGCGCATCGTAAGGCCACTCAACGACCTCCTCCACCATGGTACCAATTGGACATAGTCACAGGACCAACAGCAAGCCTTCGAGGAAGTAAGGGCCACATTAACGGATTTCGGAAAAATGTTCATCCTGCAATCGGTCGCCAGTGACTACGGAATTGGCGCGATCCTCACACAGGACACAGAAGAAGGCGTAAAGGTCATTTCATACTCCAGCCGGACCCTAAACGGAGCCGAGAAGCTACTCAACAACAGAGAAAGAGTGCTTGGCAATTGTGTGGGCAATCCGGAAGCTGAAGCCGTACCTGGAGGGCTACCACTTTAAGGTAGTTACGGGTCACATGGCACTGAAGTGGTTGAACCACATAGAAAGCCCTTCGGGAAAAATTGCCAGATGGGCATTGGAGCTTCAGCAGTATGACTTCGAGATCGCATATAGGAAAGGCCAGCTGAACGTGGTAGCAGATGCGTTGTCTAGGCAGCCACTGTCCGAATCGGTCTCAGTAGAACCCGAACTGCTGAGGAAAACGCAGGACACAGAGGCCGAGTCAGAATGCAGCTAGATCGCGGAAATGCGAGAAAAGAAAAAAGCGCATCCACAAAAGTTCCCTGACTACGTATGGGAGGGCAGCACCCTTTACAGGAAAATTCCGCATAGAGCAGGGAACGAGGATGTAGTGACCTGGAAGCTATGTGTTCCGCGGCAGCTGAGGAAAACTGTCCTGCGCAAAAACCACAACTCCCCGGCAGCCGGTCATGTAAGCAGTCGAAAGACGATTGCGCGGCTTGCAGCCCGGTACTATTCGCCAGGAATGCAGAGAGACGCAAGGGCCTACGTTCGGAAATGCGAGGACTGCGGAAGGTTCAAACCGAATCAGCAGCAGGCGGCGGGAAAGATGTTGACACAGATCCCGGAAAAGCCCTGGGCGACGTGTGCGCCGATATCGTCGGACCACTACCAAGCTTGAAGAATGGAAACAATATGTTGTTGGTGCTGATCGACAGGTTTTCAAAGTGGACGGAATTGGTGCCTCTGCGAACAGCCACGGCGGAAACGATGCAGAAGGCATTCAGGGAATAGCATAGTCTCACGATTTGGAGTACCGAAGGTGGTGATTACGGACAACGGCGTGCAGTTTACGAGTTGGGCTTTCAAGAAGTTCCTCCAGTTTACGGCACCGTACAACCCGCAACAATCGAGAAACGGCGAATGGTGTGACCAGATGACGAAAAGACGAAAATGCGGAATGCGGGAAGAAGAGCGAAGAACGAAGAACGAAGAAGCGTCACGGAAATACGAATGGGAGGCAAAATTTGAAATTAGGAACGAGGAATATACTGAAAGGAGATCTGCGCTGTGGAACTCGAGGCGGAGCTGTGAGCGTCGACGGGATCTCGAGAATGTTCCGCGGTAACCGCAAAGCCGGATTTTAAATTTTCCCGAAGAAAGGAGGAGATGTTAAAACTCCGCACAAATGCGAATTGTGATCGCCTGAGGAGGGCCTGCCGTTGCCAGTTACGCAACAAGTCAACGCGTAGTAACGGCAGTGCGGAACGGGAGAAAGAGAGTTTGGAGACTCTGAACTGGAGAAAGAATGTTCGGAGACTCTGAGAGAAGAGAATTGGGAGACTCTAAACTAGAGAAAGAGAGTTTGGAGACTCAGACTTTGGACCGGGCATACGGTAAAACCGTGAACTTTGGATCTAGAGACTGGAGACCAGAGGGAGGAACCGTTAGAGAAAGCCTATAAAAGCGGGTCGAACGCTGGAAGCTGGACAGTCGAGGAGAACATGTATACAAGTGAACAAGTGAAGAACGAAGCAGAAGAGCTACAGCCGTGGTAGTCAACAAGGAGCAAGATCGCTACGTCAAGACGTTCGGGACAAGGAAGGTCTCCGAATTGAGACGCAGGTAGCTGAGGTCCAATACGACGAAGCACGGGTAGCCCGGCGACATTCAACAGGGGAAGTCACACCTAGGAGGGCACAAGAAAGCGGCAGGGATTGTGGTGTAGACCCGGTGGACTGTGTAGGAGACCGCGTACTTGAACCAGGCGATAGCCTGGTGTGTCCGTGCGATCCAAGCAGGCGTGGTACCGGCGCCACCAGTCCGAACAGACGTGGGGTTGGCGTGTTGCGGTTTCACAGGCGTTTGCTTTGGAGAATCGCAGCCGTTAGCTTCCGTGAGTCTGCGTACGACAACAGTTCTCAGCCCAAGTGACGAGCGCCCAACAACGAAGGTCTGCACCACTTAGGACGACGAGAGCGGTGAGAAAGAGGAACGAGGCCGCTGGACAAGTCATCTAGTACTACGACGGGAGAGCAGAGACGTATGATCAGATTGCATTGTAAAGCTAAGTACGAATAAAGACCCAAGAAACGAAAACTGCCAGTGTCATTACTGGTAACCGGGTGATCACGTTATAATATAAATTTGGTGGGACGAACGCACAAATCTACTGAGCTAGCCGCACGTATTCCGTAGCGAGCAGACCGAGCAGATCAGTTCGTTACATCTGGCGCCCAAATAACGTGATTATCCCGGCAGTATACACATATAAAGCAGTATGGGTAGAAGTTGGATCTACCGTCTTAAAAAGGAAGTTTTTGCATATGTCGCACAGAGGTTGCGCATATCGCTGTCCGGAAGGACAGAGGACATGCGAAAGGCCCTAGCGGAGTACTACGCAGAGACAGAAAACGACCCGAAGCTCGCAGCAGTCGGAACAAAGTTGGAGGAGGCATATCCAGACAGACCAGGTCCAAGCGTAAAGCTTACGAAACCCGAGGGTGAAGACTTAATCGCAAGTCTGAACATGGAGGAGATGTTTCGAGAAGGTCAACAGAGAGAGACGAGCAGGGAAAGAAGGCCAATAACAGAAAGACCCAGGCCCAGCCAGCCGGACTACGCAAAAGTAGCTAAACAAGTGAGAAAATGGTCATTTCGCTTCGACAGAGAAGAAAAGCCCCTCGAATTCCTGGAGCAGGAGGAATGTTCCGCAAACACATACGGTTTGGACCTGAACATGATTCCCCGAGCCATGCCGGAATTAATGCAGGGAAAGGCTCTGAAATGGTACATTTCAATCAACAAACACTGGAGGACTTGGGCCGAATTTATAGATAGCTTCCAAACGTATTTTCTGCCCAGGGGATACTTCACGAAACTCGCGGAGAAGGTAAAACAAAGGAAGCAAGGGTTTAGGGAAGCATTTAAGGACTACATGGTCGAGATGCAGACCCTAATAAGACCTCTCGGGTATGGGAAAAAGAAAACGCTGGAGCTCATTAAGGAGAACTGCACGCCAGACCTCCGAATAGCGTTGAGATCCTACCACGTGGACGACCTAGAGGCACTCATGATCCTGGCACAGGGAGCGGGAAGCCTTTGCGGAAGAGCATAAATTCAGCCGAAATCAACGCAAAGCTCGAAATAGGAGTGGAGTTCGGCAACAGGCGACTCAGCATTAGCCTGCTGATATTACCAGGAATAGTGGATGCGTTGGTGCTGGGTTGGAATTTCCTCACGCAAGTCGGGGCCGAGATCAGGTACGCCGGTCATAAAATCCGAATATGTCGCAGTAGTCCAAAAGGACGGCGAAGAGGATGACATGAATGAATACCTGGAAACAGAGCTCGCGGAGTTTCACTCCATGACCAGAACATCTAGTATAGCCAAGCACACGATAACCACGAAGGATGATAAACCAATTAAGCAGAGATACTACCCCAAGAATCCAAAGATTCGAGGGGAGATCAATGCAAAGGTGGACGAACTTCTGGAGATGGGAATGATAGAACATTTAAGGAGCCCGTACAGCTCCCCCATAGTCATGGTGAAGAAGAAAAGGGGAAAATGGAGACTATGCGTGGACTTCAAGCAGATAAACGCGAAATCCATAAAGGATGCCTACCCGATGCCACGGATAAACTACATCCTCGACCAACTCAGGGAGGCGCGCTTCATAAGCAGTCTGGACCTCAAGGATGGGTATTGGCAAATACCGTTGGAGGAGTCAAGCCGGAGGTTCACGGCTTTCGCGGTCCCAGGGAAAGGGCTGTTCCAATGGAGAGTGATGCCGTTTGGATTAAACTACGCGTCGGCCGCATTTCAACGGGCCCTGGATCAGGTGATTGGACCGGAAATGTCGCCACATGCATTTGCGTATCAAAATGACATCATCGTGATTTGCCGCACCCTAGAGGAACACAAAAGAAACCTCAGGGAAGTGTTCCGTCGGTTGAAGAGCGGAAATAAACCCGGAGAAATGCCAGTTCTTCAAGCAAGAATTACTGTACCTAGGGCACCGCGTCACACGCCAAGGGATAGGCACGGACCCAGAGAAGGTAGCGGCCATAGCCCAGCTAGAACCACCGTCATCGGTCCGCGAGCTGAGGCAATACCTTGGAGTCGTATCTTGGTACCGACGTTTCGTGCCGGACTTCGCGCGCATCGTAAGGCCACTCAACGACCTCCTCCACCATGGTACCAATTGGACATAGTCACAGGACCAACAGCAAGCCTTCGAGGAAGTAAGGGCCACATTAACGGATTTCGGAAAAATGTTCATCCTGCAATCGGTCGCCAGTGACTACGGAATTGGCGCGATCCTCACACAGGACACAGAAGAAGGCGTAAAGGTCATTTCATACTCCAGCCGGACCCTAAACGGAGCCGAGAAGCTACTCAACAACAGAGAAAGAGTGCTTGGCAATTGTGTGGGCAATCCGGAAGCTGAAGCCGTACCTGGAGGGCTACCACTTTAAGGTAGTTACGGGTCACATGGCACTGAAGTGGTTGAACCACATAGAAAGCCCTTCGGGAAAAATTGCCAGATGGGCATTGGAGCTTCAGCAGTATGACTTCGAGATCGCATATAGGAAAGGCCAGCTGAACGTGGTAGCAGATGCGTTGTCTAGGCAGCCACTGTCCGAATCGGTCTCAGTAGAACCCGAACTGCTGAGGAAAACGCAGGACACAGAGGCCGAGTCAGAATGCAGCTAGATCGCGGAAATGCGAGAAAAGAAAAAAGCGCATCCACAAAAGTTCCCTGACTACGTATGGGAGGGCAGCACCCTTTACAGGAAAATTCCGCATAGAGCAGGGAACGAGGATGTAGTGACCTGGAAGCTATGTGTTCCGCGGCAGCTGAGGAAAACTGTCCTGCGCAAAAACCACAACTCCCCGGCAGCCGGTCATGTAAGCAGTCGAAAGACGATTGCGCGGCTTGCAGCCCGGTACTATTCGCCAGGAATGCAGAGAGACGCAAGGGCCTACGTTCGGAAATGCGAGGACTGCGGAAGGTTCAAACCGAATCAGCAGCAGGCGGCGGGAAAGATGTTGACACAGATCCCGGAAAAGCCCTGGGCGACGTGTGCGCCGATATCGTCGGACCACTACCAAGC
This sequence comes from Drosophila teissieri, assembly GCF_016746235.2. Taxonomy (NCBI): domain Eukaryota; kingdom Metazoa; phylum Arthropoda; class Insecta; order Diptera; family Drosophilidae; genus Drosophila; species Drosophila teissieri. The sequence goes on from NC_053032.1 coordinate 1,253,404, forward strand.
TTGAAGAATGGAAACAATATGTTGTTGGTGCTGATCGACAGGTTTTCAAAGTGGACGGAATTGGTGCCTCTGCGAACAGCCACGGCGGAAACGATGCAGAAGGCATTCAGGGAATAGCATAGTCTCACGATTTGGAGTACCGAAGGTGGTGATTACGGACAACGGCGTGCAGTTTACGAGTCGGGCTTTCAAGAAGTTCCTCCAGTTTACGGCACCGTACAACCCGCAACAATCGAGAAACGGCGAATGGTGTGACCAGATGACGAAAAGACGAAAATGCGGAATGCGGGAAGAAGAGCGAAGAACGAAGAACGAAGAAGCGTCACGGAAATACGAATGGGAGGCAAAATTTGAAATTAGGAACGAGGAATATACTGAAAGGAGATCTGCGCTGTGGAACTCGAGGCGGAGCTGTGAGCGTCGACGGGATCTCGAGAATGTTCCGCGGTAACCGCAAAGCCGGATTTTAAATTTTCCCGAAGAAAGGAGGAGATGTTAAAACTCCGCACAAATGCGAATTGTGATCGCCTGAGGAGGGCCTGCCGTTGCCAGTTACGCAACAAGTCAACGCGTAGTAACGGCAGTGCGGAACGGGAGAAAGAGAGTTTGGAGACTCTGAACTGGAGAAAGAATGTTCGGAGACTCTGAGAGAAGAGAATTGGGAGACTCTAAACTAGAGAAAGAGAGTTTGGAGACTCAGACTTTGGACCGGGCATACGGTAAAACCGTGAACTTTGGATCTAGAGACTGGAGACCAGAGGGAGGAACCGTTAGAGAAAGCCTATAAAAGCGGGTCGAACGCTGGAAGCTGGACAGTCGAGGAGAACATGTATACAAGTGAACAAGTGAAGAACGAAGCAGAAGAGCTACAGCCGTGGTAGTCAACAAGAAGCAAGATCGCTACGTCAAGACGTTCGGGACAAGGAAGGTCTCCGAATTGAGACGCAGGTAGCTGAGGTCCAATACGACGAAGCACGGGTAGCCCGGCGACATTCAACAGGGGAAGTCACACCTAGGAGGGCACAAGAAAGCGGCAGGGATTGTGGTGTAGACCCGGTGGACTGTGTAGGAGACCGCGTACTTAAACCAGGCGATAGCCTAGTGTGTCCGTGCGATCCAAGCAGGCGTGGTACCGGCGCCACCAGTCCGAACAGACGTGGGGTTGGCGTGTTGCGGTTTCACAGGCGTTTGCCTTGGAGAATCACAGCCGTTAGCTTCCGTGAGTCTGCGTACGACAACAATTCTCAGCCCAAGTGACGAGCGCCCAACAACGAAGGTCTGCGCCACTTAGGACGACGAGAGCGGTGAGAAAGAGGAACGAGGCCGCTGGACAAGTCATCTAGTACTACGACGGGAGAGCAGAGACGTCCGTATGATCAGATTGCATTGTAAAGCTAAGTACGAATAAAGACCCGAGAAACGAAAACTGCCAGTGTCATTACTGGTAACCGGGTGATCACGTTATATTATAAATTTGGTGGGACGAACGCACAAATCTACTGAGCTAGCTGCCCGTATTCCGTAGCGAGCAAACCAAGGAAATCAGTTCGTTATAAGCCTTACAGCACCTAGGGGTACCGGACGCTCTAGTGGGCATAGTTAAGTCGTGTTTCAGCGACAGAGTACTACTGTACGACACAGACGGAGGCACACTGGAGTACAGGGAAACCTGCGGATTCCCCCAAGGCTCGGTACTCTGCTGGGGAACGCAATGTACGATGGGGTGCTACGGTTTCCACTACCAGGGAGAACCAAGGTGATTGGCTTCGTGGACGATATTGCCGTGGTAGTTGTGGCAAAAACCGTTCCAGAAGTCGAGAGCCTTGCTAATGCCTCAATCCGCATCATAGTGGAGTGGCTCTTATCGGTCGGCCTGGACACTGCACACCACAAAACGGGGCAAATCGATAGAAATTTACATGACAAAAATAAATTGATCCTGGCCTCGCCGGACGCCTGTTCAGTTCCTACCGACGCACCGCGCTATCGCCCGAATACGCCCAGTGAATGACGAACGTTCCACCTTACCTTTCCTCTGCTGCCGGTGCGGACGGACCTGGGTGGTCTGCACGGCGGCCTGGTTCCGCTGTCTCGCCGCTCTCGTCCTGGGGGGCGCGGACCGTGACGCTGGGGCCCGTCACTTGGGCTAAGGATTTGCCGTCGTAAGCGGACTCACTGCAGCTAACGGCTCCGATCCCCAAGGCAAACGCCTGGTGGAACAGCAACACGCCAACCCCTGGTCTACACCACAATTCCTATCGCCTATTTGAGACCCTCTTAGGTTCGGCCTTGCCTGCTGAATGCCTCCCGGGCTACCCGTTCTTCGTCGTATTGGAGCTCAATTCGGAGAATTGTCCCGAACGTCTTGACGTAGCGATCTTGATCCTTATTGACTACCACGGCTGTAGCTCCTCTGCTGACTTTGTTTTTCACGTTGATCACTGGTATACTTGTTCTCCTTGACTGTGTTGCTTCCAGCGTTCGGCCTGCTTATATAGGCCCCCTTTAACGGTTCATCCCTCTGGTCTCCAGTCTCCGGATCCAAAGTCCACGATTTTATCGTTGGCCCGGTCCAAGGTTCAACTAGTACCGTTATTCACCTTTAAACCGTCTGTCTCTCCAAACTCTCTTCTCTCTCTCTCTTCAAGGTCTCCACACTCTCTTTCTCCAGCTCCAGAATCTCCAAACTCTCTTCTCTCAGAGTCTCCAAACTCTCTTTCTCCAGCACCAGAGTCTCCAAACTCTCTTTCTCCATGGTTTCGCACTGCCGTTACTACGCGTTGATTTGTTGCGTAACTGGCAACGGCAGGCACTCCTTATGCGATCACCATCTGCATTTGTGCGGAGTTCTCCCCCTTTCTTCGGGAAAATTCAAAATCCGACCTTGCAGTTACCGCCGAACATTCCAGAGATCCCGTCGACGCTCAAAGCTCCGTCTCGAGTTCCACAGCGCTGATCTTTCAGTATATTCCTCGTTCCTCCTTTTCAAATTTTGCCGCCCACTCGTATTTCTGTGACGCTTCTTCGTTTTTCAATCTTCTTCCCGTATTCCGCATTCTCGTCTTCTCGTCATCTGGTCACACTACTTCCGGTCGATCGATTGTTGCCGATAGATAACTCCCGTTGGGGCGGCGTTGCCACTCGATGACAATGGTATTTCTGTAGTGTGACCCGTCATGTGCTGCTAATTCCGATATTTTTGCCCATCGATGGTGATCGAGGCGCCCCCTTCCCTAAGCTTTGATGACTATAAACAAAATTTTTGGCGGTATCTTGGAATATAAACAAAACCGTTTCATCATTGCTACTCCTTCCCTGCAGACGCATTTGGCGTGCCTTGCGGTACTGCTGTCCCGCCTCTCTCCATTCGACGGGAGTATGTGGGTTCCTTGGTGGTGGTTGTTGAGGCAGGATTCTGGTTCGCTCGTAATCCGTTTCCGTTCGCTCTCCCTTGGCCTGACGCTAGAACGGTTGTTGGATTCGTAATCTGAACGGTTGCCGAGCCTAGTACGTCCTCAGGTGCTGTCATTCTCAACGTACCGCCGTTTGTGACCTTACTCTTCCCTGGTGGTGGATGTAGAGGCAATATTCTGGTCCGCTCGCGGTCCGCATCCGTTGACTCTCGCCTTGGCCTGACGCTGTAATGGTTGTCGGACTCGCAGTCTGGAACCGCATCCACGTTCTCGTCATCATTGTCCTCCCGATCCTGCTGCATTAGGTCGCTGACGTGTACCGTGCGTTCCTTTTTGTTCTTCCGGTGACATATCACTGGCGATATGAAATCCTCGATTTGGTACGACCCATCGAACCTCGGAGCTAGTTGGGCTGCAAACCCTTCAGCCGCTTTTGATAAATGGTGCTCTTTGGCCCACACCACTTCCCCAATACTCGGCTTCCACTGCCTTCTCCGCAGGTTGTAATGCCTTGGTCCTGGGACACCCTCTCCAGGTTCCTCCGCACAATCTCGAAGATCTATTTCATCTTCTCAGCGTTTCCTTCCGGTGACTCTGGTTGCCTTCCTGTACCTAGCGTTTCTCTGTCATAGAGTGCGTTCGGTAATCTTGGCTCGCGGCCCTGTGTCAAAAATGCCGGTGAGTAGCCTGTGGAATCTGACACACTGGAATTCACAGCCAGCATGATTTCGGGCCATCTATCATTCCAATTCCTCTGGTTCATTCCGGCAAACTGTGCTATCATTCTCTTCACAGTGCGGTTGGCTCTCTCCTTCGGATTCTCCTGCAGGGTGTACGGTGCCGTAAAGTGCTGCTTTACCCCGTAAACTGCACGCCGTTGTCAGTAATGACCACCTTCGGTACTCCAAATCGTGAGACTATGCGTTCCCTGAATGCCTTCTGCATCGTTTCCGCCGTGGCTGTTCGCAGAGGCACCAATTCCGTCCACTTTGAAAACCTGTCGATCAGCACCAACAACATATTGTTTCCATGCTTCAAGCTTGGTAGTGTCAACATCTTTCCCGCCGCCTGCTGCTGATTCGGTTTGAACCTTCCGCAGTCCTCGCATTTCCGAACGTAGGCCCTTGCGTCTCTCTGCATTCCTGGCCAATAGTACCGGGCTGCAGGCCGCGCAATCGTCTTTCGACTGCTTACATGACCTGCTGCCGGGGAGTCGTGGTTTTCGAGCAGGACAGCTTCCCTCTGCTGCCGCGGAACACATAGCTTCCAGGTCACTACATCTTCGTTCCCTGCTCTATGCGGACTCTGCCTGTAAAGGGTGCTACACTCCCATACGTAGTTTGCGAACTTTTGAGAATGCGCTTTTATCTTCTCTCGCATTTCCGTGATCCAGCTGCATTCTGACTCGGCCTCTGTGTCCTGCGTTCTTCTCAGCATTTCGGATTCTGCTGAAACCGACTCTGGCAGTGGCTGCCTCGATAATGCATCTGCTACCACGTTGAACTGTCCTTTCCCATATGCGACCTCGAAGTCGTACTGCTGCAGCTTCAACGCCCATCTAGCAATTCTTCCCGAAGGGCTTTCTATGTTGTTCAGCCACTTCAGTGCCATATGATCCGGCACTACCTTAAAGTGGAAGCCCTCCAGGTATGGCTTTAGCTTCCGAATAGCCCACACAATTGCCAAGCACTGCTTCTCTGTTGTTGAGTAGTTCTTCTCGGCTCCGTTTAGGGTCCGGCTGGACCCTAAACGCAATCTTCTGTGTCCTGTGTGGCGATCGCTAGTCACTGGCGTCCGTTTGCAGGATGAACATTTTTCCGAAGTCGGGGCACGCCAAGACTGGGTCGGTAACCAATCTGGCCTTTACCTCCTCGAAGGCTTGCTGGTGGTCCTGTGACCATGTCCACTTGGTACCCTTGCGGAGGAGGTCGTTGAGTGGCCTTACAATGCGCGCGAAGTCGGGCACGAAACGTCGGTACCAAGATGCGACTCCAAGGTATTGCCTCAGCTCGCGGACCGATGACGGTGGTTCTAGCTGGGCTATGGCCGCTACCTTCTCTGGGTCCGTACCTATCCCTTGACGTGACGCGGTGCCCTAGGTACTGTAGTTCTTGCTTGAAGAACTGGCATTTCTCCGGGTTTATACTTAGGTTCGCGCTCTTCAAACGACGTAAAACTTCCCTGTGGTTTCTTATGTGTTCCTCTAGGGTGCGGCCAATCACGGTAATGTCATCTTGATACGCAAATGCATGTGGCGACATTTCCGGTCCAATCACCTGATCCAGGGCCCGTTGAAATGTGGCCGACGAGGAGTGTAATCCAAACGGCTTCACTCTTCATTGGAACAGCCCTTTCCCTGGGACCGTGAAAGCCGTGAAGCCTTGACCCTTCCAACGGTATTTGCCAATACCCATCCTTGAGGTCCACACTGCTTATGAAGCGCGAGTTACCTCCCTTTAAGCGTAGGTTCGGGAGATTTGATGAGTAGTTCCTAGTTAAGGTGGATAGAATCGTTCCCAACTAAACGTCTGTGGTTGTTAAGTTCTGAATTCTCAATGAATCTTATTTTATTTCCAAGCTTTTCATTTGCCTTCTATATTTGGTTTCTTATAATAATTTGCTGACCGGGCTAAAATGGAAGTGGAGCGGATGCGTTTCGATGGGGCTGGTGTTTGTTTGTTTCAGCACTTAATGTTATTTTAATACGACCACTCGGCGTTCCCGTGGTCGTACCAAAGTATTGCTGGATCTCCACTAGGTCTCCGGTTGACGAGGCGGCTTGGACGGGGGACCGCCGAGGGTAAATGCTGAGGCGGTAACTCCTCCCCCCTCAGTCTGAGCTACCGACCATAACGGGGGCATAGCTGCTGTTATCATAGCAGGTTCAGCGATGGCGGGAGTGAAGGTGGCGTGTGGTGTAACCTCTGGTTTGAAAATTGTTGTCTTTTTTGTGAAGCAGGACACGACGAATATTACTATCATCAGTACGCCGAGCATCGTGTAGGTCGTTGTTGCATGGATCGTGCTGATCTGTACCTTTGTTTCTAGGTCTTCCATCCTCAGCTCGTGTATTCCCAACTCTTGGTTTGTCCTGTTCCTCTTAACCGTCTCTATCCGAGGTATGTCTAATCCCAATTTCGCTGTGCTAAGTCCTTCTTCCGCTTCATACTGTACGTTGTTGACCATCACTTTGCAGTTGGTAAATCTTATAAGGACTGATCCATTTAATGTCTTATCAACTCCGCAATCTGTCTGAAGCTTGACATTCTTCCCGTTGAAAATTACGATGTAGCCGGCCTCCGGTTCATTGCATTCCGCATCCTGCCCACTTAACAGCTTCCTAATACATTTAGAATTAATCTGGCTTATACTCCTATCATTCTTACAAATATACATTTTTCTTACTAGTAAAGTTTCCTTATAGTAAAGTATTTCATTCCCATGAATCGGCACATAATTTGGAGTTATTACAAATTCTGTGCCGTTCATGGAAAGCGGTATTAACCTTCTGAACGCAAATATTTCCTTTTTAAACAATGGTAATTTGATCGAAAATATTATATCTGTGTTATTCATAATCGCACTTAATTCTAGAAACTCATACATGTGTTCGTCTGATACCAATCGTATCCCTTGTCTCTCTAACTCTTGGACACACTTGTCCGTTTCCTTCTTGTCAAACAAAAATCTAGAAATCACACCTAACTTAGCCAGCAACAGCCTCTCGGTCACGTCATTCAAGTTTAACCCTAGCATATCTATAGTGAGCGAAATTCTGTCAATATACTCCAATCTATAAATTCTCCTATCCTCTTCTACAAAGGACTTACTTATGGCATTATTATATTTGTTAATAAATGCATTTACTCTTCTTTGCTCCTCATTTATGTATTTCGTTAAATTTCTGAACATGAAACTGACCTTGTTGCCTGTTCTCTCTTGTGAGTTAATACTCTCTCTCAATTTCTCCTCTTCTTCTCTCATTTTTCTTATTTCCTCTTCTAATTTTCGGCGTCATTGGCGTCTAAATTCCCCGTTATTGCCTTGACTACCGAACCCAATCCGTTTATCAATCCCCTTGCTCTTTTATGTCTAGGCCAAATTCCTTCCAGCCTTGTTTTCAACATGTGTAGTTTGTTTTTAAGTGATCTAATTACGTCCCTTGTTCCCGATTCGTCTTCAACTTCTCCAAGTGTCTTTTCTATACCACCTATTATTTCCTTGTAGTCCTGCAGCTTCACGATGTGTATATATGTTTGGTACGTTTGTACTACCCTTGCCGTTCCCATTTCTATCTGGGCCAATGGGTCGTTTTTCTCCAAGGGTGTTATCTCAAACCTGCCTCCTTCAGCCATGGCCATGGACCACCTGCAAAAATTATTCATTTGGTTTAGTAATTCTTCGGATTTTCTCCTTGTGAATTTTCTGTGGTTTGGTTGATGTCAGTGTTAGGTTGTTGTCTTCTAACACCTTGTGTTTAGAGAATCTGGGGGTGAGTTTATCCCTCCGGTTATCTTTTCGAAATACTATGTTTCCCACCTGTACCGGGTCTGGTTCCTGTCTATCCAAATTAGCTGCCTCAATTCTCTTCGCCTTTTGGCTTTCTACTCTTTCTTTTACCTTTGGATAGATCTCGGCCTGAAACGCATTGATTTTCTGTAAATAATCGTGCTCATTACTGAAAGTCACGTTATTCAGAAACTCCTGCGTTCTGCCTGTGAATAGTTCTTGAGGTGTCAACTTCTTCTTGTACTCTGTAATCAAACGGTATATTTCTGTTATTGTTGAGTGTAGTCTCTCAACTGTTGAGTTACTTGACGACTGCTGAAAGGATGTTGTATGCAGTTGGAGTTCGTACTGCCTACAAAACTCAACCCCCTGGTCACAGACTATCTTCTTGGGTATCCCAAACAGAGCCATAAAGTTTTTCATTGCTTTGACAATGTTAATGCTTTCCTTGGCTGGGATAGTTACCCCCCAGGCATATCTCGAAAATTTGTCAATAATCGTGAAAACGTTTTTCTTATTAACAAAATATAAGTCGATATGCACTATCTCTAAGGGTCTGTCCGGAGTTCCCGTCACACTGTACTTGATCTTGTGAGGCCTTCTGTCATATTTCTGTGTTTGACAACTATCGGAATTGTTTATTGTTTGCGTTATCAGTTGTCTCATCTGAGGGAAAAACACCCTCCTTTTTAAATGGGCTAGTGTTTCTTCTATCCCCCTGTGGTTACTCTTCAGGTGGTAATTCCTTACAACTTCCTCCTGCTGGTCTCTCTCAATTATATCCGGCAACAAAACTGTGCATCTTATTGCTCTATATAATCTACTGTACGCAAAATACTTGCAATATACCTCTTGGATGGTCAAAACCAACTCTTCCGGTATCAACAATGCTATTGTTCTCTTCGGTTTTAGAATTTCCTTGAGTTTTCGGCCAATTGTCTCCTCATCAAAGTTCTTTTCTGTCCAAGTTATCCGCATTTTGTTCCTAAATGGAACTTGCTTCATTACTTTTGACGTTCCACCCTTCTCAATAACCACCTGAATGTTGTACTCGTTCAGTGGTTTTTCAGAAATTGGGAATCCCAACTGTAAATCTTCTCCCGCGGAGTGTATCGTTTCTCCGTTTGTCGCTACTTCCGAGACGTTTTCTAGTACGTTGAGCTCCGGTTGGATTCTGCTCAGCGCATCCGCCACTACGTTTAAGGAACCCTTCTTGTATACTATCTCGTAGTCATACTCCAACATTTGGAGTCTCCATCTCACGAGCTTAGAGTCTGGTTCCTTGATGCTCATAAGCCAAGTTAATGGCCTATGATCTGTCACTATTTTAAACTTAGTGCCGAACAGGTAGAGTCTGAAATGCCTTATCGACCAAATAATGGCAAGCATTTCCTTTTCTATCGTAGCATAGTTTATCTCGGATGTTGACAGAGTTCTACTTGCGTATGCTATTGGTCTGTCCGTCCAAGTTCCCTTATGATAGGACCGATCCAATGGCATAGTTGCTTGCATCCGTGGTCAGGATGAATGGTTTTTCGAAATCGGGGAACTGTAGAATCGGGTCATTGCATAAGAGGGTTTTGCGCACCTCAAATGCTTCTGTGTATTCCTCATCTACTTGTACTGTCTTCTTCCCCTTGAGTTGTTTCGTCAATGGCTTTGGTATTGCCGCGAAATCTTTAATGGAAGTTCATTGTAGTAACTTAGCAACCCTAGGAATGATTTTATCTGCTTCCTAGTCCTCGGGACGGTGAATTTCTTAATCGCTTCAATCTTCCCTGGATTTGGTTTGATACCTTGTGGGGTCACTACGTGCCCTAGATATTCTACCTCGGTTTTTAGAAATTCCGTGTTATCTAACTGCAGTTTAAAATTAGCTTCCGTAAGCTTCCTAAAAACCTTCTTCAAGTCTGTAATATGCTCCTGTAAGGACGCTGAGTACACCATTATGTCGTCCATATAATAGACATACAACGAGATTTCCATTCATCAACCTCTGAAAGGTTGCGGGAGCATTGTTTAAACCGAACGGCATTCGGACGTACTCGAAATGGCCTTCTTCTGCGTAGAAAGCCATTTTCGGAATGTCTGTTTCCTGTACCTCAATCTGATGATAACCACTTGCTAAGTCCAACGTCGAGAAGTACTTAGCTCTGCCCAGGTTATCTAACACGTCATTTATTATGGGCAATGGGTATCTATCCTTTACCACCTTCTCATTAAATTTCCTATAATCCACCACCATTCGCCATTTCCTTTCTCCAGAGGCGTCCTTCTTATTAGGTACTAACCAGACTGGAGCACTCCATGGTGAATGGCTATGCCTTATTATCTTCTGGTCTAATAGCTTTTCTAACTGCCTTCTCACCTCTTGCCTTTCCTTAAAAGCGTATCTATAAGGTCTGGTATAAATGGGCATATCATCCCTTGTTCTTATTTGATGTTTGACCGCATTTGTGAACGACAAGTTGTCTCCTTCCTTGTGGAATATACCCGGATACTTTTTGCAAATTCTGGAAAGTTCTCCAAGTTCCTCCTTGTTCAAATGGTCTGTTCTGATTTTATCAAATGGGATGCTGTTACTACATTTCCTTTCCCCTTCTATAGTGTTTAGTTCGAAATGTTGTGTGGACTTAAATTCCACAACATTTATTGGTTCTTCCAGAAATAATTCCTGGTCCGACTCTGCATAATTCGTCACCTCCATCCAGCTCTGCCCTGCCGCTGCCCTATAGATACCTTTTGAAATTTCCAGGTCTTCCTTTAATATTGTTCTGTTTATTATGAAATCCCCATCGTTCAGTCGTATCGGAACAGATATAACCATTTTCGATTCGGCTTCTATCGTCTACAATTCTGACGGTCTGTAGGCCTCAAACTGAATCTTCTGTTTCAAATTTGCTACCTCAAACCACCCGTTCTGCATATCGATAACCGCCTTCAACTGCTGTATCATATCTATCCCGATCAACCCCTCAAAGAATTGATGAAATTTAAAAAGGAACATTCTTATTTTACCAACTCCGCCTAACTCCGCGAACATTGGTAAAAATGCCTCCCTTTCAACCTCATGCGACTGCGTGATGGTTTTAATGGCTATTGGGTCTTTTAGTTTCCTCACGTACTGTGGGTGCACTAATTCTGGTCGAATAAAAGAAAAGGTAGATCCTGTATCGATTAACAATTTTATTGATGTTTCTGGAGTAATCTTTACTACCAAATAGGGCAACGTTGAATGGCTTTTCCTAGGTCCTAAATATCCTGAGGATTGTTCGAGGCTGACTGTGGAAAATTTCCGTCATCCTCCTGAATGTTATGTAACTGGGCACTGACCGAGGCTCTACTGCCGTTCCTATCCGCAGTGCCAGTTGAATTAAATGACCTCTTAGAATTGTTTGAGTTATACGACTGCCTGGACTGTCCCGAATTGTTGGAATTCCTGGACATCCTGGACTGGCCGCTGCCTTCCGTGTTTGATTGTGGTTCGATCGCTAACTGTCCCCTGCCATCGTTATTTCCATAACCAGTGCTGTTATACCCATTGTTATAATTGGAGTTGTTATAATTGTTACTATTATAACCGTTTTTGTTATTTCTATTATTATAATTGATATTGTACTTGTTACTGTTGTAACCGTTCCACTGTCTATCTCGGTTTGCTTGGTTCTGATTCCATCTGGAGTTCCTGTTCTGATAACTGCGATAAGGACCTTGATAGTTTGAAGTATCCCCCTGGTTAAAATTCTCTGCCCTGAATGGATTACCCATCATCGGATAAGGGATTCCGAAACCTGGCCATCCATTCATACTGGGCATGGCAAATGGCATTGGAAACGGAGGAGGGTTGTTTCCCCCCCACTGGTACTGAGACCAAATGCCTGTCTCCCTGTGGGCCTCCAACACCTGGGGTTCCTCCTTCTCCTGCTCCTGTTTCTGAGTTTCTTTCTTGACCTTGTCTCCCGACTCTACCGCCTCCTGAGTTATGGGTTCCGGACCATTAACTTCTAAGGAAGCTAACTTTTCCTCCCTACAAGCTATCTCATAAGCTTTAGCTATATTCGGGACTCCCATGTTCCTTATGGTTACTCCTATCGGTCCCTTTAAGGCCGAAATAAAAGCGTTGAGCACCATTTCCTCATACCATTTAATTTTCTCGCTCCTCAGCATTATGCTGTTCCCGCCTGTTTTGGTTAAACTCACTAAGGCTTTCTTTAGAGTCATAACCCTAGTGTAAAGGGCTTCTACGTCCAGTTTCTTTTCCTTGATATGGGTCAGCTCCATTATCAAATCTTGCTCCGATCTCTTGTCTTTAAAATGGGAGACTAATATTCTCTTGATCTGATCCCAATTCAACTCTGACTCGTCCAAATCTAGGACCTTGTCCGCCGCTCCTACTATCTTGCTTCAGACAGAAGTGCTATCACTCCTATATTCGATCTTTCTTCCCCCTTGATCAGGCTCAATACCTGTTCCACTGCTGCTATAAAACCATCTAACTTTCCCCCTTCGCCATCATATTTCGGAATAATTTCCACCAGGTCTATTACCTTGATGGCCTCTAGTACGCTTGCTGGCTTCCTAACCTCCTGTCCTTCTGTTGGATTCGACATAGTTATCTCACGTATATGTATTGTTTGTGTTAGTGCTACTGTCTTGTGTACCTTATCTCAATATTCTGACTTATTAATTAATAGAAGTGTGTTGTTTGTGTAAAGCGGTGAATCGCTGTGTGCTTAGTATAGCTGTGTAGTTTACTTAAAGATACGTGTTGAATTCCGAATTGCTTGTATATAGTGTGTGTAGTGGATCCTCGAGTGTCCGTGTGTGAAATAGAGTTCTGCAATTAATTATTATGAGTAATTTTCTCCTTCTAAGGTTCAAAATTAATTTAGCAAAATGGGGTTTAATAATACTTGTCGCTTGCTTTTCCTTTCTTTATTTATTTTATTTATTTTATTTATTTTATTTATTTTATTTATTTTATTTATTTTATTTTATTTATTTTATTTATTTTATTTATTTTATTTATTTTATTTATTTTATTTATTTTATTTATTTTATTTATTTTATTTATTTTATTTATTTTATTTATTTTATTTATTTTATTTATTTTATTTATTTTATTTATTTTATTTATTTTATTTATTTTATTTATTTTATTTATTTTATTTATTTTATTTATTTTATTTATTTTATTTATTTTATTTATTTTATTTATTTTATTTATTTTATTTATTTTATTTATTTTATTTATTTTATTTATTTTATTTATTTTATTTATTTTATTTATTTTATTTATTTTATTTATTTTATTTATTTTATTTATTTTATTTATTTTATTTATTTTATTTATTTTATTTATTTTATTTATTTTATTTATTTTATTTATTTTATTTATTTTATTTATTTTATTTATTTTATTTATTTTATTTATTTTATTTATTTTATTTATTTTATTTATTTTATTTATTTTATTTATTTTATTTATTTTTTTATTTTATTTATTTTTTTATTTTATTTATTTTTTTATTTTATTTATTTTATTTATTTTATTTATTTTATTTATTTTATTTATTTTATTTATTTTATTTATTTTATTTATTTTATTTATTTTATTTATTTTATTTATTTTATTTATTTTATTTATTTTATTTATTTTATTTATTTTATTTATTTTATTTATTTTATTTATTTTATTTATTTTATTTATTTTATTTATTTTATTTATTTTATTTATTTTATTTATTTTATTTATTTTATTTATTTTTTTATTTTATTTATTTTATTTATTTTATTTATTTTATTTATTTTATTTATTTTATTTATTTTATTTATTTTATTTATTTTATTTATTTTATTTATTTTATTTATTTTATTTATTTTATTTATTTTATTTATTTTATTTATTTTATTTATTTTATTTATTTTATTTATTTTATTTATTTTATTTATTTTATTTATTTTATTTATTTTATTTATTTTATTTATTTTATTTATTTTATTTATTTTATTTATTTTATTTATTTTATTTATTTTATTTATTTTATTTATTTTATTTATTTTATTTATTTTATTGTCTTATACCCTGCATGCTGAAGCTAGCTGTTCGGCTGTGCGATACAGCCTCACAACCAATTGCGAACAGTCATTGCTATGGTATTGTCTACTCCCCTCTAACGCCCTGCATGCTGAAGCTAGCTCCTTGGCTGTGCGATACAGCCTCGGAACCAAATGCGGACAGTCCTGCACCCTGGTGTTTTCCCTTGACTTGTAAAGTTGAGTATTGCTTAACCCTAACCATTCCTACGCTAAGCGGCCGCCCTGTGCATTACAGTGCGCCGCCTAATACGTGTGAATGTTAGGATCGCTGGATTTTAATTTATTCCTTCCAGTTTGATTCTTGTTAATATTCCACGATATATTTTCAGATAACCACCCCTACTCTAAGCGGCCGCCCTGTACATTACAGTGCGCCGCCCAATACGTGTGAATGGTTACCGCCCCTTCCTCTAATCAACCGAATTCTTCCTCATGCTAGGCGGCCGCCCTGTACAGTGCCCCGCCTAATACATGCGACCGAATCGGCTCTGTTTAACTTCTACATCGGGGCATTCGGCTCGACCATTTCCCCTTTCTGTCATACACTCGAACTTGTTGGCACTCCCCACAGCACACCAACTTCTCTTGCTCTCGACCGACGGCATGACGTCGTTCGACGATCGTTCGATCGGCGAGCCTCTTCGTCGCATCGAACTTCCGACAGCCAACACCGCTCTCTACCGGTCGTTCGTTTGATCGAACCGTTCTCTGCGACTTCGAGCCAAGACACCTACCACCGGCCGTTTGTTCGTTCGAACCCATTTTCTTTCAATTCTTTAGACACAATTGAATTAATTTAATTCTTTATTTAATCCGCACCTCGGCCTTGCATTTCCTTGTGTGTTACACCAAGACTATGGCCTTAATTATGTAGTATTTCTTTATATATATATTATTTTGATTTGGCTCATTTAGCTTTCCTTTGTTACTATTATTTTTGGTTATATTGTTTTGCACTTGCGTTTCTTATTTCCCACTGCTTTGGTCATTTCTAATTGGTCACTTGCGGCTCTTATTATTTCCACCTCCATTTTACACACTCCACTCTACTCACTGTTATTCCTTACAATGCTAATATTAATATTAACTGCATGTCCCGGTCGTCACGAAATCCTGTTGACTCGTTCTTAGGCCTGGAACTACCGACTGCGCCAGTTATCTCCCTTTAAGCGTAGGTTCTGGAGATTTGATGAGTAGTTCCTAGTTAAGGTGGATAGAACCGTTTCCAACTAAACGTCTGTGGTTGTTAAGTTCTGAATTCTCAATGAATCTTATTTTATTTCCAAGCTTTTCATTTGCCTTCTACATTTGGTTTCTTATAATAATCTGCTGACCGGGCTAAAATGGAAGTGGAGCGGATGAGTTTCGATGGGGCTGGTGTTTGTTTGTTTCAGCACTTAATGTTATTTGATACGACCACTCGGCGTTCCCGTGGTCGTACCAAAGTATTGCTGGATCTCCACTAGGTCTCCGGTTGACGAGGCGGCCTGGACGGGGGACCGCCGAGGGTAAATGCTGAGGCGGTAACTCGCGCCTCCCTTAGTTGGTCGCGGATGTAGTTTATCCGTGGCATGGGGTAGGCATCCTTTATGGATTTCGCGTTTATCTGCTTGAAGTCCACGCATAGTCTCCATTTTCCCGTTTTCTTCTTCACCATGACTATGGGGGAGCTGTACGGGCTCCTTAAATGTTCTATCATTCCCATCTCCAGAAGTTCGTCCACCTTTGCATTGATCTCCCCTTGAATCTTTGGATTCTTGGGGTAGTATCTCTGCTTAATTGGTTTATCATCCTTCATGGTTATCGTGTGCTCGGCTATACTAGATGTTCCGGTCATGGAGTGAAACTCCGCGAGCTCTGTTTCCAGGTATTCATTCATGTCATCATTCATTCATGTCTGTCCGTCTGTCTGTCCGTCCGTCTGTCTGTCCGTCCGTCTTTCCGTCCGTCTGTACGTCCGTCTGTCCGTCCGTATGAACGTCGAGATCTCAGGAACTACAAAAGCTAGAAAGTTCAGATAAGGCATACAGACTCTAGAGATATAGAAGCAGTGCAAGTTTGTCGATTCATGATACCACAAACATCTCAAAACTGCCACGCACACATTTTTGAAAAATGTTTTGATATTTTTTCATATTTGTATTAGTTTCGTAAATTTGTATCGATTTGCAAAAAAACTTTTTTCCACGCCCACTCTAACGCCCACAAACCGCCCAAAGCTGCCACTTCCACATTTTTAAAAAATGTTTTGATATTTTTCATTTTTGTATTAGTCTTGTAAATTTCTATCGATTTGCCAAACAACTTTTTGCACCGCCCACAACCCGCCCAAAGCTGCCACGCCCACACTTTTAAAAATTGTTTTGATATTTTTTCATTTTTGAATTAGTTTTCAAAATGTATATTGATTTGTCAAAATACTTTTTGCCACGCTCACTCTAACTGCTAACAACTGTCAGTCTTGAAATTTCTCCTTCGCACTTCCACTAGCTGAGTAACGGGTATCAGATAGTCGGGGAACTCGACTATAGCGTTCTCTCTTGTTTTCAAATAGAATACCGAATGCAGTTTCTAGAAGTACTTGAACCAGGCGATAGCCTGGTGTGTCCGTGCGATCCAAGCAGGCGTGGTACCGGCGCCACCAGTCCGAACAGACGTGGGGTTGGCGTGTTGCGGTTTCACAGGCGTTTGCCTTGGAGAATCACAGCCGTTAGCTTCCGTGAGTCTGCGTACGACAACAATTCTCAGCCCAAGTGACGAGCGCCCAACAACGAAGGTCTGCGCCACTTAGGACGACGAGAGCGGTGAGAAAGAGGAACGAGGCCGCTGGACAAGTCATCTAGTACTACGACGGGAGAGCAGAGACGTCCGTATGATCAGATTGCATTGTAAAGCTAAGTACGAATAAAGACCCGAGAAACGAAAACTGCCAGTGTCATTACTGGTAACCGGGTGATCACGTTATATTATAAATTTGGTGGGACGAACGCACAAATCTACTGAGCTAGCTGCCCGTATTCCGTAGCGAGCAAACCAAGCAAATCAGTTCGTTACAAGCCTTACAGCACCTAGGGGTACCGGACGCTCTAGTGGGCATAGTTAAGTCGTGTTTCAGCGACAGAGTACTACTGTACGACACAGACGGAGGCACACTGGAGTACAGGGAAACCTGCGGATTCCCCCAAGGCTCGGTACTCTGCTGGGGAACGCAATGTACGATGGGGTGCTACGGTTTCCACTACCAGGGAGAACCAAGGTGATTGGCTTCGTGGACGATATTGCCGTGGTAGTTGTGGCAAAAACCGTTCCAGAAGTCGAGAGCCTTGCTAATGCCTCAATCCGCATCATAGTGGAGTGGCTCTTATCGGTCGGCCTGGACACTGCACACCACAAAACGGGGCAAATCGATAGAAATTTACATGACAAAAATGAATTGATCGTGAACAAGAATATATATACTTTATATGATCGGAAACGCTTCTTCTGCCCGTTGCATACTTTTTAACGAATCCAGTATATCCTTTTATTCTACGAGTAACGGGTATAAAAATGATCGTCGTTGTAACGAACTGATTTTGTTTGTCTGCTCGCTACGAAATACGTGCGGCTAGCTCAGTAGCAACCTCTTGTCCCTTGCTCTGTCCTGGCCGGTCTCGCCGGACGCCTGTTCAGTTCCTACCGACGCACCGCGCTATCGCCCGGATACGCCCAGTGAATGACGAACGTTCCACCTTACCTTTCCTCTGCTGCCGGTGCGGACGGACCTGGGTGGTCTGCTCGGCGGCCTGGTTCCGCTGTCTCGCCGCTCTCGTCCTGGGGGGCGCGGACCGTGACGCTGAGGCCCGTCACTTGGGCTAAGGATTTGCCGTCGTACGCGGACTCACTGCAGCTAACGACTCCGATCCCCAAGGCAAACGCCTGGTGGAACAGCAACACGCCAACCCCTGGTCTACACCACACTTCCTGTCGCCTATTTGAGACCCTCATAGGTTCGGCCTTGCCTGCTGAATGCCTCCGGGCTACCCGTTCTTCGTCGTATTGGAGCTCAATTCGGAGAATTGTCCCGAACGTCTTGACGTAGCGATCTTGATCCTTATTGACTACCACGGCTGTAGCTCCTCTGCTGACTTTGTTCTTCACGTTGATCACTGGTATACTTGTTCCCCTTGACTGTGTTGCTTCCAGCGTTCGGCCTGCTTATATAGGCCCCCTTTAACGGTTCATCCCTCTGGTCTCCAGTCTCCGGATCCAAAGTCCACGATTTTATCGTTGGCCCGGTCCAAGGTTCAACTAGTACCGTTATTCACCTTTAAACCGTCTTTCTCTCCAAACTCTCTTCTCTCTCTCTCTTCAAGGTCTCCACACTCTCTTTCTCCAGCTCCAGAATCTCCAAACTCTCTTCTCTCAGAGTATCCAAACTCTCTTTCTCCAGCACCAGAGTCTCCAAACTCTGTTTCTCCATGGTTTCGCACTGCCGTTACTACGCGTTGATTTGTTGCGTAACTGGCAACGGCAGGCACTCCTTATGCGATCACCATCTGCATTTGTGCGGAGTTCTCCCCCTTTCTTCGGGAAAATTTAAAATCCGACCTTGCAGTTACCGCCGAACATTCCAGAGATCCCGTCGGCGCTCAAAGCTCCGTCTCGAGTTCCACAGCGCTGATCTTTCAGTATTCCGCATTCTCGTCTTCTCGTCATCTGGTCACACTACTTCCGGTCGATCGATTGTTACCGATAGATAACTCCCGTTGGGGCGGCGTTGCCACTCGATGACAATGGTATTTCTGTAGTGTGACCCGTCATGTGCTGCTAATTCCGATATTTTTGCCCATCGATTGTGATCGAGGCGCCCTTCCCTAAGCTTTGATGACTATAAACAACATTTTTGGCGGTATGTTGGAATATAAACAAAACCGTTTCATCATTGCTACTCCTTCCCTGCAGACGCATTTGGCGTGCCTTGCGGTACTGCTGTCCCGCCTCTCTCCATTCGACGGGAGTATGTGGGTTCCTTGGTGGTGGTTGTTGAGGCAGGATTCTGGTTCGCTCGTAATCCGTTTCCGTTCACTCTCCCTTGGCCTGACGCTAGAACGGTTGTTGGATTCGTAATCTGAACGGTTGCCGAGCCTAGTACGTCCTCAGGTGCTGTCATTCTCAACGTACCGCCGTTTGTGACCTTACTCTTCCCTGGTGGTGGATGTAGAGGCAATATTCTGGTCCGCTCGCGGCCCGCATCCGTTGACTCTCGCCTTGGCCTGACGCTAGATTGGCTGCCGAACCTCGTCCGTTCTCAGGTGTTGTCTTTCTCCTGCCTGCCTTCCCTGTTTTCTTCCGATGGAACCGCATCCACGTTCTCGTCATCATTGTCCTCCCGATCCTGCTGCATTAGGTCGCTGACGTGTACCGTGCGTTCCTTTTTGTTCTTCCGGTGACATATCACTGGCGATATGAAATCCTCGATTTGGTACGACCCATCGAACCTCGGAGCTAGTTTGGCTGCAAACCCTTCAGCCGCTTTTGATAAATGGTGCTCTTTGCCCCACACCACTTCCCTGCCTTATCCGCAGGTTGTAATGCCTTGCTTGGTCCTGGGACACCCTCTCCAGGTTCCTCCGCACAATCTCGAAGATCTATTTCATCTTCTCAGCGTTTCCTTCCGGTGACTATCATTCTCTTCACAGTGCGGTTGGCTCTCTCCTTCGGATTCTCCTGCAGGGTGTACGGTGCCGTAAAGTGCTGCTTTACCCCGTAAACTGCACGCCGTTGTCAGTAATGACCACCTTCGGTACTCCAAATCGTGAGACTATGCGTTCCCTGAATGCCTTCTGCATCGTTTCCGCCGTGGCTGTTCGCAGAGGCACCAATTCCGTCCACTTTGAAAACCTGTCGTTCAGCACCAACAACATATTGTTTCCATGCTTCAAGCTTGGTAGTGTCAACATCTTTCCCGCCGCCTGCTGCTGATTTGCTTTGAACCTTCCGCAGCCTCGCATTTCCGAACGTAGGCCCTTGCGTCTCTCTGCATTCCTGGCCAATAGTACCGGGCTGCAGGCCGCGCAATCGTCTTTCGACTGCTTACATGACCTGCTGCCGGGGAGTCGTGGTTTTCGAGCAGGACAGCTTCCCTCTGCTGCCGCGGAACACATAGCTTCCAGGTCACTACATCTTCGTTCCCTGCTCTATGCGGACTCTGCCTGTAAAGGGTGCTACACTCCCATACGTAGTTTGCGAACTTTTGAGAATGCGCTTTTATCTTATCTCGCATTTCCGTGATCCAGCTGCATTCTGACTCGGCCTCTGTGTCCTGCGTTCTTCTGAGCATTTCGGATTCTGCTGAAACCGACTCAGGCAGTGGCTGCCTCGATAATGCATCTGCTACCACGTTGAACTGTCCTTTCCCATATGCGACCTCGAAGTCGTACTGCTGCAGCTTCAACGCCCATCTAGCAATTCTTCCCGAAGGGCTTTCTATGTTGTTCAGCCACTTCAGTGCCATATGATCCGGCACTACCTTAAAGTGGAAGCCCTCCAGGTATGGCTTTAGCTTCCGAATAGCCCACACAATTGCCAAGCACTGCTTCTCTGTTGTTGAGTAGTTCTTCTCGGCTCCGTTTAGGGTCCGGCTGGACCCTATCCCTTGGCGTGACGCGGTGCCCTAGGTACTGTAGTTCTTGCTTGAAGAACTGGCATTTCTCCGGGTTTATACTTAGGTTCGCGCTCTTCAAACGACGTAAAACTTCCCTGTGGTTCCTTATGTGTTCCTCTAGGGTGCGGCCAATCACGATAATGTCATCTTGATACGCAAATGCATGTGGCGACATTTCCGGTCCAATCCCCTGATCCAGGGCCCGTTGAAATGTGGCCGACGAGGAGTGTAATCCAAACGGCTTCACTCTCCATTGGAACAGCCCTTTCCCTGGGACCGTGAAAGCCGTGAAGCCTTGACCCTTCCAACGGTATTTGCCAATACCCATCCTTGAGGTCCACACTGCTTATGAAGCGCGCCTCCCTTAGTTGGTCGAGGATGTAGTTTATCCGTGGCATGGGGTAGGCATCCTTTATGGATTTTGCGTTTATCTGCTTGAAGTCCACGCATAGTCTCCATTTTCCCGTTTTCTTCTTCACCATGACTATGGGGGAGCTGTACGGGCTCCTTAAATGTTTTATCATTCCCATCTCCAGAAGTTCGTCCACCTTTGCATTGATCTCCCCTTGAATCTTTGGATTCTTGGGGTAGTATCTCTGCTTAATTGGTTTATCATCCTTCATGATTATCGTGTGCTCGGCTATACTAGATGTTCCGGTCATGGAGTGAAACTCCGCGAGCTCTGTTTCCAGGTATTCATTCATGTCATTATTCATTCATGTCTGTCCGTCTGTCTGTCCGTCCGTCTGACCGTCCGTCTTTCCGTCCGTATGAACGTCGAGATCTCAGGAACTACAAAAGCTAGAAAGTTCAGATTAAGCATACAGACTCCAGAGACATAGAAGCAGTGCAAGTTTGTCGATTCATGATACCACGCCCTCTCTAACGCCCACAAACCGCTTAAAACTGCCACGCACACATTTTTGAAAAATGTTTTGATATTTTTTCATATTTGTATTAGTTTCGTAAATTTCTATCGATTTGCAAAAAAACTTTTTTCCACGCCCACTCTAACGCCCACAAACCGCCCAAAGCTGCCACTTCCACATTTTTAAAAAATGTTTTGATATTTTTCATTTTTGTATTAGTCTTGTAAATTTCTATCGATTTGCCAAACAACTTTTTGCACCGCCCACTTCAACGCCCACAACCCGCCCAAAGCTGCCACGCCCACACTTTTAAAAATTGTTTTGATATTTTTTCATTTTTGAATTAGTCTTCAAAATGTATA
The DNA here is from genome assembly GCF_016746235.2 of Drosophila teissieri. Taxonomy (NCBI): domain Eukaryota; kingdom Metazoa; phylum Arthropoda; class Insecta; order Diptera; family Drosophilidae; genus Drosophila; species Drosophila teissieri. Next base: position 1,275,302 of record NC_053032.1, read on the forward strand.
TTGATTTGTCAAAATACTTTTTGCCACGCTCACTCTAACTGCTAACCACTGTCAGTGTTGAAATTTCTCCTTCGCACTTCCACTAGCTGAGTAACGGGTATCAGATAGTCGGGGAACTCGACTATAGCGTTCTCTCTTGTTTTCAAATAGAATACCGAATGCAGTTTCTAGAAGATTATTCTGAAAAATTAATGGATATTCAGGCCGACATCGATGTTCCAAAGCCAAATAACTATTTTAGATGATGCGTTAGGAACTGTGAAAGCATTTCAAATATCAGACACAAATTATGAAAAGGCTCTGCCCAGTTTGAAGAACGTTTTTGATAATAACTGTTTAATTTTTTTCGACACTATTTCACAATTATTTAATTGCGAGGACGAAATGTTGGAGAAGTAGTTAATTTAAAAAGAAATACTTGAAATTTGTAATGTTAAAGCAGTATTTTATGTGAGAAAGAAAAACTTGTTAAAACTTGGAAACTTAGATAAGAAATGTAAACGAGCTTAATTTGTAGTTGCGCTCATTCGATGACTCTTCTACTGAGAAGCTTTATGCTCAGAGAATGAGTTGGTATGGTTCGTGAGGCCAGTCGTCTCTTAAGCATAGGAGAGTGAAGCTGCGCCAACGCAATAAATCTGAAGAAAAATTTCAACCGCTTTTATATATTGGCAAATCCACAGCTAAATCGGAGTCGCATTAAATCGATTTTTATTTGGGAAAACTCTTCCAGATTTTTAATTATGCTGTCTGCATAACTTGAAGATATCGGTTAAGTTCTTTAACATATGCTTTTACGAACAGCCGATTACAACTAAATCATCCATATACAAAAAGTCTTGCGAAGGTTGTAGGCCTGTGAATGCAAGTGTCATCATCCTATGGAATGAATTAAGGGCTATTTTTAGCCCGAATGGAAGTCGCGTGTAGCGATATGAACCTGTTGTGGTTGAAAAAGATGTGACATTTCTAGACTTGTTGTCCAGCCCGATTTGATGAAATCCGGACACAGGGTCTAGGCTCTAGAAATATTTGGCTCGTCCTAATCGAACTAGAATATCTTCTAGTCTGGGAAGTGGAAATTTGTCTGCTAGAAGTTTTTTATTGATCGGATGATAGTCCACTACTAATCGCCATATCTTAGTTGCCGAATTAGGCAATGACTTCTACCAAGAGAAGTGGGCTGTTGTATTCTGATATAGATGGCTCTACGATGCCATCTTTTATCAATTTGTCTACTTGCCTTTGAATTTCTGCCTTTTGACTTTCTGGCATTCTATAGTTCTGGATATATACGGGGTTCTTATCGTTCAATCTCAACTTTTGCTTATAAAAATGATTAGCAGATATGGTTTCTGTTTCGAGACCAAAGATATCGCTATATTCGGTGCATAGTTTAGTTAAATCAATTTTAAATAAAGAGGGACATGTTTAACAATCGGACAAATATGCTTAGGTCGAGATTGATCTTTGCTTTTATCACCTCGACGGCTAGCGTTTCTTGATCCCCTTTCGTGAGATCTACTAGCCGGAGGGCTCTTAGGATTAAATTTACTCTTTTGTTATCAAACTCAGGTATCGTGGACGATATTGTCGCACGTATTCCCTGGCGGTTGCAGCAGAGTCATGTTTGGTAGTTTAGTGTCTTGTTGAACTTCAATGGGTAAGGTTATTACCGCAGGAATTGTGAGATCGTGTAGATCCTCTTCCTTAAGTTCTATTTCAGTATCTTCTATATCTTTAACCAGTATCAATTGTTACCGGTGTATGAAATATAGTTGGGACCGTTAGCTTGAAGTTATGTCTGCGCTTAGAAGTTAACAAGTTCTCTCGAAGCCTGTTTAGAAATTTAGATGCCTGGGTCAGATGTTCCCTAGTCAACCACCCTTTATTTTGGTTTAATATTTGGAGTGCCTTATTAAAGCATTGTACCAATATAACTGCGTGTCTGTTAAGAGTGCCTTCTTGGATATCTCTATTTTGACTCACAGATTTATACGACTTATCAAATGTCGTTTTTCTTTCTTTGTGTTGTGACCTAATGGTCTGCCACTCCATTTATATCGTTGTTCACGATATAAATTAGCGGTGCAGACGAACTTTTATGATTACTGTAGGACCCAGGTATATATTTTCCTCTGTTACCTGTACTACTCTTACTTAGGGTAACGTTGCTAACACTATTCCCTCCTCTATTTTGGAGCAGTGTATGAGAGGTGAAAATGTATACGCTTATAAACGTATGAAATTGTCTCAATACACTTGTCGGAGCGCTAAAAGTTGTTCTATGATTGTGTAGCGAGTCCCTTGATAGCTTTTCCAATTGTTCTTCCGCTGCTTGGGTGTTTCTTCCCAACTTTTTTCCTAAGAAGCACAACCACGCTAAACCAGGGCCACACTCGATCTTTTTGTATGTCAAGATCTCACAACCAAATACAAACCGTCCTATCGATTAGTATCGTAAGAAAGTTAACCATCGATAAGGCGCTCATTTCAAAATAACATTTCCTTCTCCGACACGGCCATTCTGATAAATTACACGCCCTCGTGTATGAGCTACGTCCTGCCATAAATCAGAGATTCACACACTGCATTCAGACTTCAGTTCTAATTTTAATGTGACAATCAACTTAGTCTTAGTCTTAGTCATTAACATCGTTGTTTTCCTTTAACATAATCTTTAGTTTACATTAACCAACGTTATACTTCATCATTTGTTCTAATACTTCAAGTTCTTAACTATTTCGTTTTACATCTTTCTCCTTAAATCCTTCGTTAAAGATCTTTTTTTTTAATTTTTCATATTTCAAATCAAAGTATTCCTTAACTTTTCATAATACAACTCAAATCTTTCTTTAAATAATTCTTTAAATTTTTCTCTCCATAGTTCAACTAATTTGAATTCAATTCAATTCATTCGTTTCATTTCTTACTTAATTTCTCTCTTCTTTTATCTCAACTTTTAATCATTCTCTTTTTTTTTATTTTCTTTCCAAACAATAACATCATTATAATACCACTCTAGGGTCAGGTACCGCCACGTAGCCATCGACAACTGTGTACTTCCATACACCTTCCGCCATTCTACTCTCTATTTCAACATCTCCATTCACTTTCTCTTTCATCAACTTCCATACCGTCTCTTTCAACGGCTTCACTACTGTCTCTTTCAACAGCTTCCATACCGTCTCTTTCAACGGCTTCACTACTGTCTCTTTCAACAGCTTCCATACCGTCTCTTTCAACGGTTTCACTACTGTCTCTTTCAACAGCTTCCTCTGACGGGCTAACATCGATCTCCAGCTCGCTTGGCACCTGCCCATTTGGCAATCTTCTCAATCTTTCATGCGCATACTTATAACGTCTATTACCCTTCATACTCTTTAAGGTATATCTGTCATTATCCAATACTTCTGTAATCTCAAATGGACCTCTATATTTAGCATCTAATTTAGTCTGGTTTCTCTCACTATTATTAAGCAACACAAAATCTCCAACACTAAATTAGCTCTTAGCTCTGCCTTTATCAAACCTTTCCTTCTCATACTTTGCCGATCTTTCTATATTTTCTAAAGCTTGAGTTCTTATCTTGGTCAGATCTATTTCTGTTTCTGGATCATGAATTGGAACAAGACCTAAAGGACGAGCAACCTTTCCCATTAATAATTCTAACGGGCTCGCTTTGGTTATCTTATTAGCAGTACAATTAATAGCTAACTGCACGTCACCCAATGCCTCTTGCCAAGATCTAGAACTTGTTTCAACAGCTGTCAATAAATTTTTTAAGGTACTCATAACCCTCTCAACCTGGCCATTACCTCGGCTTGCTCCTGTTGCTATCAAATGTAGTTTTATGTTTTGGGAAGAGCAAAATTCAACAAACTTGGCACCTGTGAAACTTCTTCCCTGATCAGCCACAATACGAATAGGGACTCCAAACAAAGAAATTGATGATTTCAACGCCATTACACAACTTTCTGCACTTAATGTGAAAGTGTGGTAAAGATAAACGTACTTGGTAAATGCATCGATCTGTACAATTACATATTCCTTACGATCGCTTTTACCACTAAGCTTGCCTGTTATGTCTATGTGGATAGTATGCCATGGAACGTTTATTTTGGGAATAGGATGTAATTCCATTTGTACATTCCCAGAGGATGATTTGGAAACTCTGCACGTTATGCAATTTTCAACAAATCTTCGAACGTATTTGGCCATGCCCTCAAACCAATAGTAATCGTATGCCTTGTCGAGTGTTTTCTCCCAGCCCAGATGCATTATGGATTCATGTACTTGGTTAATAACCGACCATCTAAATCCGCGAGGCACTACTGGCAAACACAGCGTCTTGCCATTTCTTTGTATCACTCTAAACAAAACTCCACCTCTCAATTCATATGTCTTAGACAGCTCGAATGGTAATTCATCATCGTTGAACTTGGTAATGATTTCTACAATATCTTGATCTTTCTGTTGCTCTGCACGAATCATATCCTCAGATACTTCAGTTAATTCGATTCGCTTCTCAACGATCTTTGCATATTCAGGGGAATTTTCCGGAGGAAGTGGATTTCTGGAAAAGAAATCAGCATGGGCCATACGCTTGCCTTCCCTATACTGTATATCAAAATCGAAGGACTGCAAATAAGCCCACCAGCGATAGACTCTAGGCAACAACTCAATCTTATTTCGTGATGATTTTAACGAATTACAGTCAGTGAATATTACAAACTTTCTGCCATGTAAGTAGTGCCGAAAATGCTTAACAGCATTAACCACGGCAAGTGTTTCCAACTCATATGAGGTGTATTTGGATTCACATACACTTGTTGTCTTGCTATAATATTCCACTACATACGGTTTATTTTCAATTCTGTGTAAGAGTATAGCACCATATCCGATTGCACTGGCATCGGTATGCAATTCGATTGGATACTGCGGGTCAAAGATAATTAAGACAGGTTTATTTGTAAGAATGTGAATAATTTTTCTTCGAATTGCCTCGTGTTCTGTATTCCACTCAAACTTATTTTTCTCTGAGGTGAAAAAATATAAAGGCTTCATTAGCTAAGAAAATCCGGGAACAAACTGTCGAAAGTACGATGCTAGCCCAATAAACTGTCTTAATGTAGTTACAGACCTCGGAGGGGGCAAAGCATTCAAAGATTCTACCTAGCGAGTATTTGGGCTAATCTCCCCTGCACGTACTTCAAATCCTAAATATTGGACAGAAGTCCGTAAAAAGAAACATTTTTCAACATTAAATGAGAATCCAGCCTTTGATAAAATATCCAAAACAATTTTTAGTCTTTCAAGTGCCAATTCCTTGGTTGGAGCTACAATCATTATGTCGTCCATATACACAATGACATACGAATAGGCGAGATCACCCAAGGCCTTTATGACTGCTCTTTGAAAAACTGACGGTGCATTCTTGAGTCCGAATGGCATCGACAGGAACTCGTACTGTCCATCAGGGGTGACGAATGCCGTATATTCGACAGAGTTCGGATGCATAGGAACTTGGTAATATCCACTTTCCATGTCTAAGCAGGTGAAAAACTTTGCACCGCGCAGCCTGGCTATCTGATCAGATATTAAAGGCAAGGGAAACTTTTCGGCAACTGTATTGGAATTCAGTTCTCTATAATCCACGCAAAGTCTGGCTGATCCATTCTTCTTCTTCACCAATAGAACAGGGCTCGCAAAAGGGGAGCTACTCGGTCTGATAACCTTGCAATCTAACAATTCTTGAACTTTGTGTCGAACTATATCTCTCTCTCTGGGACTCAATCTATATGGTCTTCTCTGTACCGTTTTGGTCTGATCAATCAATCGAATTTGCATTTCACCAGAATTGACGCGAGTCTGAGACGCGAGTCTGTATAGAAGAATCTGAGTAGGATTTTAACAATGTTATTATTTCGTTTTTGTTTTCTCCATTTACATTGCTTTCTATTATATCAAATGAGTTGTCTATGAATTTAGAGCACGTTTTAACAATTTTTGTTTCATCCTTAATTATTTCAACCCCTTTACAAGATACTACTGCAGCATATCCCTGAGCCAACACTTCTCGTCCCAGTACAATATTATTTGACATACAGTCATCGGGTACAACATGAAATGTTACATTTAAACTATTTCCATTAATAAGAATATTGTTATCAATCTGCATTGTACTACAAACATTTGCATTTCCGATACCTTTTAAGCTAACTACGTTATTTACTTTTCTACCGCTTAGCTTCTCTACAAAACTCTCTTTAACCAAAGAGCACTCTGCTCCAGAATCGAAAAAGATTGGAAAGTCCTCACCTCGTAACAGCATACTTGTCTTCGGTTCATCCACCACGCACAGTTCAGCTCTCTTTTCGTTCCGCAATCCAGCTCCACCGCCTGTCATATTTTTAGGGCATTGTGAGGCTATATGACCTTGCTCTCGGCAACGATAGCCAGTTATATTGTCTTTAAAATGCTGCTGAAATGGTTGGCTTCCTCGTTGATCCTGTCTCGACATGCCGGCCCTCTGCTTCTTGTTTCGGCAATCAATCATTTTGTGCCCCATCTTTCCGCAAAGATGGCACTTCAGTGCCGCCAACTTAGCTCGCTTTGCTCCAGATTCCTCATTTCCAGAATGATGTGTGCGCTTGTCAAAAGCGAAGACCTGCAACTCAGCCTGTAGGTCACGTCTATTTTTGATCTCGGCAGTGTATGCAATTCTTTGCACTCGGCGGTCAAAGTTGGCCAAATGTCCCAAAACCACGGACACCGCAATCCTCTCAGCATCCAAGCCCTTCCACTTGTTAGCAAGCGAAGTCACCATGCGACTAGCGTATATCACAAGGCATTCACTGTTGCCGGGGCGACTGTTTAATAACTGCAAAAACATGGCGGCTGGCGTTTCAGTATTTGCATAGCGTTGTTGAAATAACTGTTTAAATTCCAGCCAAGTCACGCCTGCGTAGCACACTTCAGAAAGCCATTGGGACGCGCTTCCTTCCAACGATTTTGTTAAGGCCAATAGTAGAGCACTGCCTTCAACCAAAATAATGTCAACCATTGAGTAGCGTCGGCGCCAGGAATGTCGGCGTTAAATTTCGGCAATGTGACGACGCAAGTTTGTGCCTGTTCTCGTACCGACGCTTGCAGAGTTTTTGCCAATTCCAGGAAACTTTGGCTTTGCTGATCCATCAAGATGCGCAGTTGGTCTTCCATGATTAGTACACGAAAGTACAATCCCACTTCTGATGTCGGAGCGCTAAAAGTTGTTCTATGATTGTGAAGCGAGTCCCTTGATAGCTTTTCCAATTGTTCTTCCAACTTTTTTCCTAAGAAGCACAACCACGCTAAACCAGGGCCACACTCGATCTTTTTGTATGTCAAGATCTCACAACCAAATACAAACCGTCCTATCGATTAGTATCGTAAGAAAGTTAACCATCGATAAGGCGCTCATTTCAAAATAACATTTCCTTCTCCGACACACTTAATGCTCTCAATATAAATACAGGCTCCCTATGAGTGGTTTTGGTTTTGACATCTGTCATTTGAATTTTTATTTTCTTCAACAATTTTTATACCCGTTATTCGTAGAGTAAAAGTATGTAACAGGCAGAAGGAAGCGTTTCCGACCATATAAAGTATATATATTTGTTGGGTCATGCAGCCGCCAAAACTGTGCAGTAGACTAATCTCATACTCTTAATATTGTAAGCCGAAATAGTCAGTGGTAGCAGTTGCGATGCCCATAGTGCAAACCGCTGTTCTCGCACGCATTTATCTGTACGGCGCTCATTCCTTGTTCTCTTTGATATCTACCTACGTTAAGCTTGGGCGCTGCATTTCGGCTGTCTGTCCCGCCAATTGTCACTTCTTCGTTTTTCGGCAAAGACTCAACTTGTGTATTCGATATAGCTCTTTGTCGGCCCTAGCTGCCGTAAACAATTCGCAAAATAAACAGTATCGGAAAATAAACAAACTTTCTTCGGCTATTTATTATTCGCAACAGCTATTGAAAAAGCTCAATAGCTAAACATTGGTGACCCCGACGTGATTGTGTTAATTTGCATGCATTAATTAATGCACTTATAAATAAATATAAATACATTAAATCGCAATCGGTTGGACAAGTGAGTGGTGATTTCGGTGATAGTGGCTGTGTTTAGGCGAGCTAGCATTACATATATACATACATACATTGCTACATATATCGTTACGTGCATTGACTCCGCTTGCATTTTCGGCATTTGTTTTGTGCTCATCTTCCCGCTGAACCGAATTAAAAGCGATTTGTTGCTATGCCCGCTGAAAGTGGGCATAGGTCACAGTGGTCACAGGGTGACCTTTTTAAAGCGCAAAGCCAATGCGCTGTTCAGCAGGTTGCAGAGGCTACAAACGTCGCTGTCTAATGAGACGCTGAGCGGATACGACGAACCCACTCTTACGGTGAGGCTGGAGCAAATTGATGAGCTGCAAAGTGCCTTCAATGTTCTGCATACAGAACTGGAGGAATTGGATTTCGACGAAATTGGCAGTGAAATGAGCGAGAGTTTCGATGAATTCATCGTTGAATTCAAGGCTAGTGTGCGCGCGGAAATAGCCAAACGCAATGTGCATTTCGCGCCGCACTCAACGCTTGCGGAAGGTGTTGTGCCCCACCAGTGTAGTGGTCATCAGACGCAGCCGCGGCCGAGGCCGATGCCGTTGCCGCCTGTGCAGCTGCCAACGTTTGGCGGAGGCTACGCAAACTGGTCGGATTTTTTCTCCGTGTTCACGAGCATAATCGACAGCCATCCGGACCTCTCCAACATTGAGCAATTTCAACATCTGCGGTCAAGTTTGAGGGATTCAGCGCTGGAAACTTAGCCATATATTATTGCCCGCAATTTAATTTTAAATCAGTGTAGATCTAACTATGAGTTGCATGATCCCTACAGAGTATTATGTTCTGACTATAATAGATTCTATCCTATTATCTCTAATTCTGACTCTCTGCCGTTTTTAAAGCGATCAATACTAACATACTTAACGAATTCTTAGATATTACTACTAGCATACATATATTTCCTCGTCCTTTACTGTCTTCTATATCGCGTCTATCTTCCCGCGATTCGAGCCGTACGATACATGGCAGCGCCCCTCGGTCGGTTGGGCGGGAAGTGTGGCCGTGGGACTCGCGCGTAAAAAAAAAAAATAAAAAAAAAAATAAATTTAGAGACTAGCACTTTGCCTAAATTGCCTAAAGGCAGGTCATCAGCTACGCCAGTGCAGCTCGAGCCGCTGCCGCACCTGTGGAATCAGGCATCATACGCTGCTCCATCTAGATGGTCCACCTTCCTCGAAGCCACATGTTCCGTTGTCTTTAAGCTCCCACACTGAGCCTTCTGCCCCGCTTTCGACTTCTTCTACTCTAATTGCCCAGGATCTCGGTAGTGACCTTGTGCTGCTAGCCACTGCAACCGTTCTAGTGCAGAATCGGTCGGGACTGTTCGTTCCCTGCAGGGCCCTGTTAGATTCTGGCTCTCAACTGCACTTGGTCACCTCTCGGTTTGCAAATCAACTGCAACTTAAGAGGTCGAGGTCGTCTGGCTCCGTCACTGGAATCGGGGATTCCAATTTCGCGACTGATAGATTCTCGGTAGGAATTGCGATGCGGTCTGTCACTTCGGATTTCTCAACGAGCATAACAGCAGTTATCGCTCCCAATATCACGGATCGCCAGCCAAGTTTTAATGTGGACATTGGGGACTGGAAGATTCCAGAAAACGTGCAGCTCGCCGACCCGGAATGTCATAAAGCTCAGCGTGTTGACCTGTTAATAGGATCTAGCCTGTTTTATGAGCTGCTGTGCGTAGGTCAGATAAAGTTGTTGCCAGGACTGCCATTGCTTCAAAAAACTCGTCTGGGCTGGGTTGTGTCTGGAGGCTGCGCGCGCCCTTGTGGTAGCGCCTTAATTGCTTCACGCGTTCCTTCTTCAGCCAGCAAGGAAAACAGCATTGATGTTGAACTTGATTCACTTCTGCAGCGTTTTTGGGAGGTAGAAAATTGTCCCGGCCCAATAGTTCAAGCCACTAAGGAGGAGCTAGATTGCGAGGCCCACTTTGTTAAAAATTACACCCGATTGCCAGCTGGCGATTACTCGGTACGGTTGCCGCTAAAACTCCATTTGGATTCTTTAGGAGATTCCTATCTCCAGGCTTTGCGGAGATTCTTGTCGCTGGAGAGGAAGCTTACAAAGCACCCTGGCTTGAGGGTTAAATATGCGGCGTTCATGAAGGAATATCGTGATCTGGGACATATGTCGCCTGTGCCTGCCTCTGAGCTCGTGCCGATATTTTTTACCACATCACTGCGTCATGAAGGAGGATAGCACTACCACCAAGCTTCGCGTTGTCTTTGACGGATCAGCAGCCACTTCCACTGGTTACTCGTTTAACGATGTGTTAATGGCTGGTCCGGTCATCCAGCCCAAGCTATTTCACATCCTAATTCGATTTCGCTCACACCCAGTTGCCGTTACAGGAGACATATGTAAAATGTACCGATGTGTAAGAGTCTCGCAAGAAGATAGCTATTTGCAGTGCATTGAATGGAGGGACTCCCCAATAAATGACCTTCAAGTATACAAACTCGACACAGTTACGTACGGCACCAAACCAGCCTCCTTCTTGTCCGTAAGGGCTATGCAGCAGTTGTCAATCGATGAGCAGGCATCTTTTCCCATTGGATCAGAAATCCTTCGGCGCGATTTTTACGTGGATGATCTTATCTCCGGCTCCGGCACGGTAAAGGATGCTATCAGCATAATGCAGCAGACGGCTGGCATTCTTGCGAAGGGCAAGCTCAAGCTAAGGAAATGGTGCTCTAACATTCCGCTTGTGCTTGAGGGTGTGCCCGCCGAGGACAAGGAGTCGTTCATGAAGTTTGAAGATGGTAGCGATTTCACCAAAACTTTAGGTCTCGCTTGGGATCCCGCCTCCGACCAGCTATTGTTTTCGTTCTCTGCCTTTCAGTCGCCATTGAGACCCTGCAGGCGCTCTGTTTTGTCTGCGATTGCTAAATTTTACGATCCTCTCGGCCTGGTCGGTCCTGTAATCACAAGGTGTAAAATCTTTTTGCAGCAGCTCTGCAAGGAAAAGCTGTCCTGGGATGAAAGCCTCCCGGAAACTCATAACACGAAATGGCTTGATATATGTCGCAGTTTTGAAATAATAAGTCATGTTAGTTACCCTCGGTTCGTGTTTAGCGCAGAGTCTGGTCTTGAGCTGCATGGTTTTTGTGATGCAAGCATTGATGCCTATGGAGCCTGCGTTTATGTGGTTTCTAAAGGGAATCAAAGTTTTAGCCATTTGCTTTGTTCGAAGTCGCGCATAGCTCCGTTGAAGACCATAAGAATACCAAAGCTGGAGCTTTGTGCTGCGGATCTTCTGGATAAAATCATGAGGGAAATAGTTGGCTTGAAAGTATTTAAAGGACGCTACTATTGTTGGTGCGACTCGACGGTGGCACTTTCCTGGATCCGAGATGAGCCCGCCAGGTTCAACATATTTGTGGCAAATAGGGTTGCTGCCATTCAGGAGCTGACAGATGTCACGGCTTGGCGTTATGTTCCAACAGCGTTAAATCCGGCTGACATCTTATCCAGAGGATCCCTGCCGTCTGAGCGCATGGACCCGCCTATCTTACGGAGCCTGAAAGAGATTGGCCAACAGCTGTTTGTCCTGACAAACCGGTGCTTGAGCTTCGTCGAAGTGTGTTCATCGTAAAGTCGCCGTACGTGGATGTAATTGCTAGCTCCAAATTTGCAAATTCGTACCCCTCACTGCAACGAGTGTTTGCATACATTTACAAATTTTGTAATGGAATTCGTCATCCTGGGCTCACCGTCGCACACATTCAAGAGGGTACTCAGATGAAGCTGCGGTTGGTGCAGCGCGCGCAGTTATGGGAGGACATGCAGTCCCTAAAAACGCTGGGAAGAGGTTCCTCGTCTAGTCCCATATCCTCGCTGTCGCCGTTCCTGGATCAGTTTGGACTTCTTAGAGTAGGCGGTCGCCTCCGGAATTCGTCATTGGACTTTGATGGCCGCCACCCGAAAATCCTTCCAAGGTCCCATCCGGTGACTCTGGCAATTATTTCGCAATACCATGAAAGCAATCTTCATGCCGGACCTCGAGCTCTTCTGGGTGCAATTCGATCCCAATATTGGCCTATTGGGGGGAGTAAGACGGTGACCAAGGCCGTGAACAGATGCGTTAGATGTTTTCGGATGAAGCCGCGGCTGATAGAGCACAAAATGGCGGACCTTCCCAAGGAGCCCTTGGAAGGATCTCACGCTTTTGAGGTTGCTGGCATAGACTTCTGTGGACCCTTCTTTCACAAGTCGGATACTCGCAACAAGCCCGCGGTTAAATGCTACGTCTGCGTATTTATATGCTTTGCAACCAAGGCAGTGCACCTGGAGCTGATCAAGGATCTCTCGACAGTTGCGTTTCTGTGCGGACTCAAGAGGTTCATATGCACCCGGCGGAAGCCGAAGCAAATTTGGTCAGACAACGCCACCAACTATGTCAGCGAGCATCAAGGCTCCGTTCAGAATTTTTGCCTTTCGGAGACGATTGACTGGCGGTTCATCCCTCCACGGTCGCCCCATTTCGGTGTACTTTTGGAAGCGGCGGTGAAAACGGCCAAACATCATTTCTACAGCGCTGTGGGTACGACGGTTCTGACCTTCGACGAGCTGAGGACGCTGGTGTGCCACATCTCGGCAGTTATTAGCTCCAGGCCTTTAGGTACCATTTCAGAGAACCCTGCCGATCTGGACGTCCTCACTCCGGCGCATTTTCTCAATGGTGGTCCGCCTTCGTCGTTTGACGAGCCAGATATAACGGGCCTAAACTATAATCGACTTGACTCTTGGCAGCGCATCTCCTTTCTTCAGCAAATCTTTTGGTCGCGATGGAAGGAAGAGTACTTGACGTTGCTCCAGCAGCGCTCCAAGTGGCGCACCCCAAAGCCTGGCGTAGCCGTGGAAAACGTCGTTCTTGTTAATGACGAGAATCTACCCCCAATGAAATGGCCTTTGGCGAGAGTCACGCAGTTGATTCCTGGCAGAGACGGCGTCGCTCGAGTTGCAGAATTGAGGACCGCGTCTGGAGTAATAAGGCGGGCAGTGAACAAGCTGTGTCTGCTTCCCCTTGAGGACTCTGTTCGAAGCCAAGCTTCCAACGGGGGGAGGATGTTGGGTCATGCAGCCGCCAAAACTGTGCAGTAGACTAATCTCATACTCTTAATATTGTAAGCCGAAATATTCAGTGGTAGCAGTTGCGATGCCCATAGTGCAAACCGCAGTTCTCGCACGCATTTATCTGTACGGCGCTCATTCCTTGTTCTCTTTGTTATCTACCTACGTTAAGCTTGGGCGCTGCATTTCGGCTGTCTGTCCCGCCAATTGTAACTTCTTCGTTTTTTGGCAAAGACTCAACTTGTGTATTCGATATAGCTCTTTGTCGGCCCTAGCTGCCGTAAACAATTCGCAAAATAAACAGTATCGGAAAATAAACAAACTTTCTTCGGCTATTTATTATTCGCAACAGCTATTGAAAAAGCTCAATAGCTAAACAATATTCTTGATCAGGATCAATAACCGAGTCGATCTGACCATGTCCGTCTGTCCGTCCGTCTGTCTGTCCGTCTGTCTGTCCGTCTGTCTTTCCGTCTGTCTGTCCGTCTTTCTGTCCGTCTGTCTGTTCGTCTGTCTGTTCGTCCGTATGAACGTCGAGATCTCAGGAACTATAAAAGCTAGAAAGTTGAGAATAAGCATACAGACTCCAGAGATATAGACGCAGCGCAAGTTTGTTGCCACGCCCACAACGCCCACAAACCGCCCAAAACTGTCACGCCCAGACTATTGAAAAATGTTTTGATATTTTTTCATTTTCTTATTAGTGTTGTAAATTTCTATTGATCTGCAGAAAAACTTTTTGCCACGCCCACTCTAACGCCCACAAACCGCCAAAAACGGTCAGTGTTGTAATTTCTCTTCGCACTTTTACCAGCTAAGTAACGGGTATCAGATAGTCGGGGAACCCGGCTAAAGCGTTCTATCTTGTTTTTTTTAGATTTTGTCTAAATTGTTATCTTTTCTTATGTAGCGTTTCTTTATAATTTTGTTATGTTTAATATATAATATTAAAAGATACTGAGCTACGGACACTATTGTCAGTATCAAGAGCAGTATCCACAGTGATTGAATGTCTTCTGTGTGATCGACTATCTTGACATTGTTTTCGACGTCAGCCGTATTATCTTTGGTCTGACGATCGTCAGAACCAAACCAACCCATTTTCATACCCGTTACTTGTAGAGTAAAAGGGTATTCTAGATTTGTTGAAAAGTATGTAACAGGCAGAAGGAAGCGTTTCCGACCATATAAAGTATATATATTCTTAAACAGGATCAAAAGCCAGTTTGTTGCTTGTTGCTTGTTTATCTATTCCAGCTTTGGTGTAGTGAGCGGAGTGCTACCACACTTAGTGTCTTCCAATTGACTTTCCCTCGTAGACGAAGGCGGCGGTTTGCCTCCAACCCTTTTCCAGCGTCGGTTTTGTTGTGTTGATTTCGTTGTTGTTTAATTTATCATCTTGCTCTTCGTCTCTCAAGATTTGAAGTATTTCAGCGATGTAGCTCAATTCTTCGTTGGTTATTTCTCGTAGCGCCTCTTCTAGGTCGCTCTGGAATTCGAATGTTATTCTCGTAGCTTCTAGGTTTTCCATATCATGATTTGATTGGTATTTTTCTCTGTTAATATTCTTTCCGTTGCTTATGCTGGGTGTTGGTTTTATTACCGGTGTTCTGCTGCCATATGTTATATTGTCTTTATATTTGATTTCAATTTAAAACCATTTCACTCAGTATACAAGTTTGTTTTCATTGTTTTTATTACTGCATAGTATTTGCATAGCCGAGAGGAAATATTTTAATTGTATATTCCTTTTATATATTTTATGCACTACACTATAACACTACACTACATTTTAATTTTTAGTTTGGTCAAACATGCCGACACAGCATTTTTGGGCGTTGTAGTTTCCCATGCATTATTGTGTGGTCTTATTTCATGCCACTTGAGATATGATTATGCCTTGAAGAGGCTTTCAAAAACATTGTGATTTAATGTAACAATGTTTATACAATTTGTGTGCCACAAAATTTATATCGATTTGCAATCATTTTTGTCACGCCCACTCTAACACCCATAACCGCCCAAAACTGCCACGCTCACACTTTTGACAAAATGCAAACAAACAATTGATATGCAAACAATCTTTAGGTAACGCCCTCAAACCGCCGAAAACTACCACGCAAACACTTTTGAAAAATGTTTTAATATTTTCTTCTACATTTTTGTTAGTCTTGTAAATTTTTTCTCGGTTTGCCAAGAATCTAACGCCCACAAACCGCCAAAAACTGTCAGTGCTGAAATTTCTCCTTCGCACTTCTACTAGCTGAGTAACGGGTATAAGTTAGTATAGTATAGCTTTCACTCTTGTTAGATTAAGGAAATAATGTGTTACCTCAGTAGTATCTTCATTCTGTTCAATTTGTCGTGAAAAGTAATTTATAGGTCTTATTTACACTGACTGATGGTTTATGATCGCTTATTATTTCGCAGAGTAAAAGGGTATACTAGATTCATTAAAAAGTATGTAACAGGTATAAATATAATATAAAAATCCCCAGTGCCACTCCAAGCTTCGAGAAGTAAAGACGTGCGACTAATTAACAGCGGACCTATACGCCTTATCAGTTAAAAACCAACAACAACACTAACCATATAAAAAATTGTTTTCGACAAACAAACGACATAAAAAGAGAAAAAAACAAGAGAGAACGCTATAGTCGAGTTCCCCGACTATCTGATACCCGTTACTCAGCTAGTGGAAGTGCGAAGGAGAATCTTCAACACTGACAGTTTTTGTCGGTTTGAGGGCGTTAGAGTGGGCGTGGCAAAAAGTTTTTTGGCAAATCGATAGAATATTACAAGACTAATACAAAAATGAAAAAATATCAAAACATTTTTCAAAAGTGTGGACTTGCAGCTTTGGGCGGTTTGTGGGCGTTATAGTGGGCGTGGCAAAAAGTTTTTTGGCAAATCGTTAGAAATTTACAACGCTAATACAAAAATGAAAAAATATCGAAACATTTTTCAAAAGTGTGGACGTGGCAGTTTTGGGCGGTTTGTGGTCGTTAGAGTGGGCGTGGCAACATGAATCGACAAACTTGCGCTGCGTCTATGTCCCTGGAGTCCGTATGTTTTATCTCAACTTTCTAGCTTTCGTAGTTCCTGAGATCTCGACGTTCATACGGACAGACGGACAGACGGACGGACAGACGGACAGACGGACGGACAGACGGACGGACAGACGGACATGGCCAGATCGACTCGCCTACTGATCCTGATCAAGAATATATATACTTTATATGGTCGGAAACGCTTCCTTCTGCCTGTTACATACTTTTCAACGAATCTAGTATACCCTTTTACTCTACGAGTAACGGGTATAAAGAGTGACAAAGCAAAAAGGGCTAGTGCCCAACAAAAAAACAACAACAACAATGCCTCCCACAACATTATTCCAGCCCATCAATTTGGCTTCAGAGAAAAACACGGAACTATAGAGCAAGTAAACAGAATAACATCAGAAATTCGCACAGCCTTCGAACATAGGGAATATTGCAGCGCGATATTTCTCGACGTATCTCAAGCATTCGACCGTGTCTGGCTCAAAGGTCTCATGCATAAAATCAAAACACACTTGCCCGGGTACACCCATAAACTCCTTGAATCCTACCTCTACAATAGAGCCTTCGCAGTAAGATGTAATACAACAATTTCCGATAGCTACACTATCGAAGCTGGGGTCCCTCAAGGTAGCGCACTTGGGCCAACTCTATTCGTCCTTTACACAGCAGATATTCCCACGAGTGACCGACTAACAACATCCACCTTCGCCGACGACACTGCGATCCTTAGCCGCTCCAGATGCCCAGTCCGTGCAACAACCCAACTCGCCAACCATCTCGTGGTCTGACTGGCGTATTAAAATAAACGAACAAAAGTGTAAGCACATAACGTTTACCCTTAACAGACAAACTTTCCCTCCGCTCTGTATGAATAGCACGCAGATCCCCCAAGTTAATGAAATAACGTATCTCGGCATCCACCTCGACAGACGTCTAACATGGCATAGACATATCAAATGCAAGAAACTGCACCTAAAACTGAAAGCCAGCAGCCTCCACTGGATTATAAACTCACGATCGCCCTTGTGCCTGGACTACAAGGTCCTGCTCTACAACTCCACTCTTAAGCCAATCTGGACGTATGGCTCCCAGCTGTGGGGGAACGCGAGCAGAACCAACAAAGACATCATTCAGCGAGCCCAATCAAAGAACCTGCGAACTATCACTGGGGCACCATGGTATTATATATTCGTAACCAAAACATCCACAGGGACCTCAGCATTCTCGCAGTAAAAGATGAAATAGACAAGCAAAAAGCGTCGTACAATGAAAAACTATCTGTCCACCCAAATCCTCTAGCAAGGGTCTTGACTCGGGTCTCCAGCCGAACCCGCTTGCAACGTACAGACCTTCCAACCCAGCCATAACATGTCAGGGCTACTGTCTCAGTCTACATGACTCCTAGTTAGGTTATAGTATAAGATTTGATACACTTATTGTTAGTCTCGTAAATGAGAAGATTCAATAAATAAAAGCAAAGCATTGAAAAAAAAAAAAAAAAAAATAACAATGCCTCCCGAAATAAACAGATTATTTACATCATCCGACACTGGACCCAAATTCATAATCATAAAAAGAACAGACAATGAAACATTTAAAAACGTAAGCCCATTCTTAAGGAAAAAAGTTATTGACTACGTATGCAACGGTGAAGTGGAAACAGCCAAGGTCACAAAGGAAGGATCGATGCTAATCAAAACTAAAGACACCCTACAAGCACAAAAACTTCTAGAAATGACTAACTTTCACAACTTCACCGTAGAAGTAAGTGAGCACAAGACCCTCAACTTCTCCAAAAGAATTATATAATCCAATGATCTTCGTAACATCGACGACGAAACAATTGTAAATGAACTAAAACCACAAAACGTGACAGAAATACGGAAAATTAAAAAAATTGAAAACAACGAACCTAAAGAAACTGGCCTCATCATTATCACCTTTGCATCACTAACGCATTCAAATACACTGATGATTGGATACGAGAGAGTGAATGTACGCCCATATATTCCTCTTCCACTCAGATGTGGAAACTGCCTAAGATTTGGACATCCCACAACTGCTTGCTCATCAAACAAAATATGCATCAACTGCTCCGCAGAACAACACACAACAACAGACGAAATATGCACCTAAACTAAATTTTGCGTAAATTGCAAATACGATATCCCAGACAACAAGCACAGCCCATTAGAAAAAACATGCCCAGCATTTATAAAACAAAAGGAACTAACATCTATAAAAACCCTCGAAAAAGTCGACCACAAAAAGGCCCTAATGATTTACTACTCACGACATACCCACCAACCTACTCTATACTCAACCTTAACAACCGAAAAAACAATAAAAGAAGCCACGCCAATCACCAAACTACCCATCGTCTTACCCAATTCACTTCAGAACGGAAAAAATACTGCCTCCACCTCTTCAGCCGCTAAACCCCCATCTAGACACACCACAACATATGATGACCTCGACACACTCATGAACACCACCCCGATCACTGCATCTACATCAACACTGAACTCCTCCATACAAGAAGACCTAAAACTAAGAATCTACACCAACAAACAAAACACTCTCGCCAAACCCCTTAAATCTAAAGAAAAAACTGAACAAAAACAAAAAAAAAATAATAGGAACCAAAACCCACTTCTTAATAGCGACAGCGACAGTATCTAATACAAACAAAAATAAAATAAATACAAAAAAAAAATATAATGCAATTATTCATTTAAACAGGTAAATTGTCTCTATTTCCCAAATTAATTAAAATCCCAATTTAAAAAAAAAATGCTTAAAGTAATACAGTGGAACATGAACGGTTACATTAACAACTACAACCAATTGCAAATTATTATAAAAAAACACAACCCTAAGATAATATCCATACAAGAAACACACTTACACTCTACATAAACATACCTATTCCAATAAACTACACTATCTATCACGAAAACACCGCCACAAACAGTTTTGGAGGAGTTGCTCTCCTCGTCCATAACTCATTACAACATCAAAATGTACAAATCACCGCCTTTGACTTCGACACAATAGCAGTAACAATTCAAGTTCACCATAGCATCATCTTACATCCCACCCAACAAACCTTTTACAATACAAAACCTCAGAAATATATACGACAACATACAACCACCCCTACTAATAACTGGAGATTTTAATAGGTGGCACAGGAGCTGGGGCTCACAAACCAACAACCAAAGAGGAAACACATTATTTAAATTTATCAACCAAAACTCACTCGTAACACTTAACAACGGCTCAGAAACCCACTTTACCACACATCATACATTCACACACATAGACCTTTCCATTGCATCACCCCCTATTAACCTGAACTCAAAATGGTATACGGACAGCTCGCTTTCAGGCAGCGACCATTACCCAATTCACATAGACCTATTCAAAGAACATAACATGAACATCCCAATCGAACGACCAAGATTTAACCTTAAGAAATTAAACTGGCCCCTATTCCAGGAAATTGCGGATATGCTGTCTACTGAAAAGCCCCCAAGCTCCAATGTTAATAAAGAACTAGCTATTATTACAAAAATAATAATTCAATCCGCCAATGAATCCATCCCCCAGTCACACCAGTCTAAAAGACAGCGGAACGTTCCATGGTGGGACCAAACCCTCCATCAATTAAGAAATGAAAAGCAAACAGCATGGAAAAATTTCAACAGAAACACTAATATGACAAACGTATTATCCTACAAAAAAGCCAACGCCAAACTAAAACGAGAAATAAAAATAAGAAAAAAATCAGCAATGGAAAGCTTTACAACCGAAATTAACCCAAGTTCACCCATCGGAAAAATATGGACTAAATAAACCATTTCTGCGGCCTGAAAACTAGGCACCACATCCACTGCCTTACCGATCCCAAAGACACAGCACAAAGCATTATGGACAAAAATGAAATAGCCAACAACCTCTGCACCCACTGGTCTAAAGCATCGCTTGACAGCAACTTCCACACAACATTCATACAAAGGAAATCAAATCCAATCCCTCACACACACGTCCCATCCCCTACAGCGCTTAGCATCGAACAGGACATATCTCCTACAGAACTCCTTGCTACACTTAACCAACTTAATGGAAAAACTCCAGGCCGAGACCGTATAAGCTATCCTATGCTTAAAAACCTATCCACAAACCTACATAAAAGACTGCTAAAACTTTTCAACAACATCCTTAGCTCATATATATCTCAGCAACTTAAAGTAAGCAGCGTCATACCTATACCCAAACCGAACACGGACAAAACTCCTACCGACCCATTTCACTCAATCCATGCATATCTAAAGTCCTTGATAAAATAATAGCAAAACGGCTATGGTGGCTTGCTTCAAATAGCAAGCTTCTAGATAACCGGCAAATGGGATTCAGAAAGGGAAAATCGGTTTCTGATTCTCTAGCTATGCTAGATTATCAGATAACTGCCTCCCTATCAAAGAAAAGCCACGCGTCGATCATCTCACTAGATTTCGCCAAAGCGTTTGACAGAGTAGGCATCCACAGCATCATTGACGAACTCATAGCCTGGAAAATAGGCCCAAGGATCTCCAACTACATAACATACTTCCTCACCAATAGAAAAATAACAGTCCTTTCCAACAAATCCTACTCAAACCCCCAACCACTACACAAAGGAATACCGCAAGGATCCCCCTTATCTGTGATATTATTCGCAATAGCATTCAACCAATTAAACAAAATACTAGCTACGCACAAACAAATGGATTTCACTGCTTAGCCGACGACTTCACAATAATTTACAATCTTGGGAAAAAACAAAACAACCTCAACCTAGACGCACTTCTCAACGTCATAAATCAATGGTGCAACTACTCGGGTGCATCCCTCTCAACCAACAAATGCAAACATCTGCACGTTTGTAGGAAAATAACCTGCAACTTCACACTGCAAACCAACGATACCCCCATACAAAATGTAACGTCCCTCAAAATACTATGAATAACAATAGCCAGAAACTACAGATGGAACAAACACATAGAAAATCTTACTTTAGAACTAGCTAAAAGACTAGACGTCATTAAATGTCTAGCCAACAAAAAATTCTGCTGCAACACAAACACAATAATATATGTGGTCAAATCAATTCTTATGTCCAAAATAGACTACGGCGTACACATTTATGGAAATGCTCCGAAGTAAACCCGGAGCAAACTAAGAACGATTTACCACTCAGCAATAAGAATCGCCTTTAATGCCTTTCGCACCACCCCAATAAACAACCTATTGCATGAAGCTAACATACTGCCAATAGAACATAGAACAACATATGCAACACAAAAAAACATTTCACCAATTGAAAAAATTTACAACAAAATTTAAAATTCCAAAAGAATACCAAAAGTCCCGTCTTCACTACACAACACAATTAACAATTAAAACAAGAGAGAACGCTATAGTCGAGTTCCCCGACTATATGATACCCGTTACTCAGCTATTCGAAGTGCGAAGGAGAGTCTTTAGCACATACAGTTTTTGGCGGTTTTGTGGGCGTTAGAGTGGGCGTGGCAAAAAGTTTTTTGGCAAATCGATAGAAATTTACAAGACTAATACAAAAATGAAAAAATATCAAAACATTTTTTAAAAGTGTGGATGTGGCAGCTTTGGGCGGTTTGTGGGCGTTAGAGAGGGCGTGGCAAAAAGATTTTTGGCAAATCGTTAGATATTTACAAGACTAATACAAAAATGAAAAAATATCGAAACATTTGTCAAAAGTGTGGACGTGGCAGTTTTGGGCGGTTTGTGGGCGTTAGAGTGGGCGTGGCAACATGAATCGACAAACTTGCGCTGCGTCTATGTCTCTGGAGTCTGTATGCTTAGTCTCAACTTTCTACCTTTTGTAGTTCCTGATATCTCGACGGACAGACGGACGGACAGACGGACATGGCCAGATCGACTCGGCTACTGATCCTGATCAAGAATATATATACTTTATATGGTCGGAAACACTTCCTTCTGCCTGTTACATACTTTTCAACGAATCTAGTATACCCTTTTACTCTACGAGTAACGGGTATAATAATTTAAGGTGCTAGTACTTATTCTGCAAGTCGGAGTTAATCTCTCAAAGTTAGGAACCTTGTTGTTGGTAGAAGTTACTTTACAGAAATAAGTTTCTTTTCAATTTGTTCTTGGGAAAAATTTAATATCTATGTGATTTGTTCTCTTATGACATGTTGGATTATTGGCAATGCTAATAATCAATACATTGCTAATACAACCCTGACTATCTTCATAAATGTATATTGGTAAATCCAATATGACTTAAGCCATAATGCTTCTCTAACGCCTTCAAATAAGGCCATATATTCTGCTTCGGTAGATGAAGCAGCGACTGAAATTTGTTTCATGGTACACCAGGAAATCAAACATGTTTCAAACATCATACAAACTATCAGTCTCGCAGCCTGCCCAATCTGAATCAACATATCCACCAAGTTTGAAATCACAATTGATATTCATTTTAAAGGTTAATTTTAAGTTAACAGTACCTTTCAAATACTTTAAAACTCTTTTCAGGCATTTCCACAATTCTTTATTATTATTATTAGGGGCCATCCATAAACCTCGTGACGTTATTTTTGGGACTAAATTTTAAAGAAAGGAAGAATCAGTCACAACAACTGTTTTCGAAAATAATCGAAATTATAATCGCGCACAATTATAATCACGCATAAAAAATACTAAATTTAGCAAATGAGGTTGGAAATTCCACACAACACATTTGGCGATTTCCCGTGAGTTGATCTATATATTTATGAAAATTGATGTTACGTGAATAACTTGAAAGGTAACTCACCCGTTACGATGTAGACTGTGATTTCACCTCAAACAGATTTATCACTCTCGGTGACTCTCATTATCACTCAGTATTATATATGATTTCTCATTCAATTTTCTCGAGCACATGATTATCGTGCGTTCAAAGTTGGCACTAGTGACAAAATGTGGCGCGAGATTCAATTCAAGAATTTCACGTAGTCAAATTTTGAGTACGTAAAAACTTACCTTATAGCTGCTTCTTATAAAAAAATCAGTACGTCGCGTGACTTTTATTGTAACCAAAGGGGTAGGGGTGTATTTACTAGATTACAGTTTTCCATATTGAATTTTCTTAAATGATTATTTATATAAGATGACTGACTTAGACATAGTTGATCGTTATTTCTATCGATTTGAATACCAATAAATTATCGGATTTCAAATAAATCCGTCATTCTAAATTTATTCTTTAAGTAAGTCTTAAACTCTGACATTGTACTTCAGCAATTTGTAGCAATTATTATCTCATCTACATATAACATTAAGTCAACTCCTAGATTTTTAAAACCAACTTCCTTGAGTACATTTTCGAAAACCTCGAACCAACACCTAGAAGCCTGTTTCAGACCATAAATAGCTTTATTAAGCTTACAAACTGTGTTCTTATCATGTGTCAAACCCTGTGGAACTGTCATGTAAATTTCATCTTTCAAGATTCCATTTAAAATGACAGTTTTTACATCCATATGATAAACTTTTAGTTTATGTTAATTTGAAAATGCTAGAAGAAATCGAAAACTTGAAATTCGTGCAACTGGTGTAAATGTTTCTTCATAGCTTTTTTAGTTATGGTTCTTATCATGCGCTCTGAAACACCATTTAACTGTGGCGTGTGAGGAACCGTTAAATAAAAGCTGATGCCTTTTTCTGTACAAAACTCACGTATCTCATTAGATAGATATTCCCTGCCATTGTCATTATATAGGTTTACAACTTAATATGTGAAATGAGCTTGGCTCTTAGCAATGAAGTCCTTAAAAACAAAGAATACGTCAGACGTGTATGTTATCAAATATAATAAGTTACATAGTTATGTGTAAATTGGTCAATAAAAACTACATAATAATTTTTATTATCTATTGTAGAAGGTGTGATAAGACCACACACATCAGAATGAATTATAAAAAGTGGCCTTTCAATATATTCTTTATTTTTAGATATTTGAAATTTAAGTCTGGATTGCTTGCCATTAATACAAGCCTCACATAAAAGCAAACCCACGATCTTGCTGTGATGTTGTTGCTATTTGAGCATGTTTTTCTATTCCAGAATTCTCATTGGTTTGATTTCCAGTCTGCCTTTTAAACAGAAAACTGTTCCTTTTTACATAGCCTAATTTACCACAGTAAAAACATTTCTGTTCCACTTTAAACTGATTCTTAAAGGGTTTCTTAGAATTTTTAAAAATAAATTTTTTTTAATTTTCTTTATAAGCTTTATTTTCTATAACCTGCAAAACTTTATGACTTGTGTCTTTGCTCATGCCCTTTATTTTAATTTCTTGATCCAGAAGTCGTGTTTTTACGACTGCAAGTGTTAAATTATTTTCAGACAAAGTCTCAATGGCCGTAATGACCCCATCATAAATATTTGGGAGAGTTAAAAGCATTCATCTCATTCAGCTTAGCTCCTGCAGCTACTTGTTGTGTTATGAGATCGTCAAAGGAGTTAAAGTGATCTACCAATTTAGTGTCCCCTTTTAGTTAATGCCAATAACTGCTTTCTCAAAGAAAGCTGTGATGCCAAACTTTTACGCTCATATATTGCATCCAAACTCTTAAAAATCTGCCTAGCAGTATTTCTACCATTATCAAACATAAGGAACCCATCACTTAAACATTCAATCAAAATACTTTTTGCATTTCTTTGCTTCTGTTTAAACCCTTCTGTTATTTCAACTGGTTCCTGATCAATGACTTTTAAAAAGTCATTCTCTTCTAGAAGTGCCCTAACACGAAACTTCCAGATTGAATACTTCTTTCCATCAAAGGGTTTAATATTTCTTTCTAATATTTCCAATTTAATAATTTTACCACTAATGAAAACTATTTATCACTTCTCACTTAAAGACGCTTATATATTCCGCTAGTTTCTGTGAATTTTGAATTTCCAGGGAATTTTGCACATTTTCTTAGAGTTTTTCTGGTCGAATTTTTTATTTTATTATTATTTTTTTTCTTTTTTGGAACCTTCCGTTTGGTTTTGAAATTGTTTTATATTTAAATATTTTTAATACTTTACATTGAATAATTTTCAGATATTATATGTTTTTCCAATTTTGTTCAATTAATTGTGCGTAATTGTGCGTTCAATTACTGAATGTGGTGGGCCCATAACCTTGTGAGGAGTCTTAAAACTCCCCACAAATCCGGGTGCAGGAGATCGGCATAGCAACGGAGAAGACGGCTGGAATGCGAGAGGAGTCAAGGGCGGTCAGGTCAAACGGTAGAGTCGTTGAACAAGCACAAAGAGGACGCACCGTGAACTAACGGGACATGTTTTGGACCTTGTACCCGAGCGAGCCGTGTGCAAAAAGGGAAATAACGGGATTCCCGGAGCCTATATAAGAGACGGCGCAGGCGCAGCTCGGGACAGTCAGTCAGTGGAACACGCGTAGGTCATACGTGCAAGCGCGGAGTACGGGGCGCGAGGCGCTCAGTCCGGACACGGGCGTGCCACACAGACAGTCGATCAGTAGTACACAGACAGTCAATAAGAAAGTGCGCGGAGAGCCATACAGCCACACAGTCGATCGGGAAAAGTACGCGGAGTACACGGACAGTCAGCAAAAAAGTACGCGGAGTGCCGCACGGGCAGAAAGCCGATCCGGAACAGTGCGTGGCGAGCTACATAGTGAAGCGAACAAGTGAATGTACAAGTGCGTCGAAGCGTGCATACAGAGACGATCTCCGCAAGCAAGGACCAGCGAAGGACAAGCGAACACCAGGACCTAGCGTGGTTAGAAAGGGACGGTGGAGACAGTGGTCGGCAAAGGTGGTTCGGGGAGGAGCAGTAGCTTGTCTCACGGACGATACACCCTGTCACCATAACATCCTAAGCCCCAGGCGAGCCGGTACGGATCCGCCATCGAAAGCGACGCAGGACGACGAAGGAAGCCTTCAATTTAGTTTCAAATAATAATATCTTTAATTATCTGTTGCTTTATATTTTCGTTCTGCACGCCCTCGCCGGTCTACACACAGTAAAGAACATAAAGTGAACAGGACTGGTTCATTGGTTCAGCTGTTAAACCGATCATTGTAGCTTTCGAATCATTCGATAATGTATCGATATTTCCAACCATTTATATGTTATTTAAACATTTTTTTTTAAATTTTTTGTGGAAGAACACCGATCTACTTAGTTGCAGGTCCCAAACTGAACTCAACTCCTAATACTGACTTCTTCTACGATCATACCTCGGTTTTGAGCTTCAGAGCTTTTATAAGTGGAATGATCTCTGGACTTCGTGACAATTCTAGTTTTGTTCTTATTTTTATACCCGTTACTCGTAGAGTAAAAGGGTATACTATATTCGTTGAAAAGTGTGTAACAGGCAGAAGCGTTTCCGACCATATAAAGTATATATTCTTGATCAGGATCAGTAGCCGAGTCGATCTGGCCATGTCCGTCTGTCCGTATGAACGTCGAGATCTCAGGAACTACAAAAGCTAGAAACATTGAGATTAAACATACGGACTCCAGAGACATAGACGCAGCGCAAGTTTGTTGATTCATGTTGCCACGCCCACTCTAACGCCCACAAACCGCATAAAACTGCCACACTTTTGAAAAATGTTTTGATATTTTTTCATTTTTGTATTAGTCTTGTAAATTTCTATCGATTTGCCAAAAAACTTTTTGCCACGCCCACTCTAACGCCCCCAAACCGCCCAAAACTGCCACGCCCACACTTTTGAAAAATGTTTTGATATTTTTTAATTTTTGTATTAGACTTGTAAATTGCTATCGATTTGCCAAAAAACTTTTTGCCACGCCCACTCTAACGCCCGCAAACCGAAAAAAAATGTCATTGTTGAAGACTCGCCTTCTTACTTCCACTAGCTGAGTAACGGGTATCAGATAGTCGACTATAGCGTTCTCTCTTGTTTGATCTAAGTCCCCTACAGAGTATTATTGTCCGACTATATCCATAAATAGATCTTACTAATATTTATACATTTCCTCGTTTCTGTACTCGTTTCTATATCGCGACGAATGAGCGTCGAGATCTCAGGTTGAAGCTAGATAGTTGAGATTAAGCATGATCAAGATCGGAAACGTTTCCTTCTGCCTGTTACATACTTTTCAACGAATCTAGTATACCCTTTTACTCTACGAGTATAAAACAGGTGTTTGAGCAGCAAGAAGCGATGAGAAACGAAACATTCTGATAACAAAACGATAGCAAAAAATTTGAAAAAACCAGAGCACCTAAAAACGAAATCAAATAAGATTAGGCCCAAATAGATTTCGAAATAAAATTACGATTACCGGATCATGCCTGTATATTCAGGAACAATAGCGGAGTCGATCTGGCCATGTCTGTCTGTCCCGTCGTTTCACGTCTCACCGTTCGTCTTTTCGTCCATCCGTCTGTCCGTCCGTCAGAACGTCGAAACCTCAGGAACTATAAAAGCTAAAAAACTGAGATTTAGCATGCAGATACATGCCACGGCCACTCTTACGCCCACGAACCGCCCAAAACTGCCACACCCACACTGTTTATGTGAGGGGTCAATGTATCGCCTCTGCGCCCAGAGCTTTCGCTCTCGTCCGCACTTACGCTTTCGCTCTCCCCCGAGCTCGCGCGAGTTATGATGTATCCGCGGGGAATACGGGAGTTGCTGAATTTATTGGAATGGTTGCCCACCAAAATTAATAGACCGTCTCGGTTGCTTTTCAAAATCAGAATGAATTATGCTTCTTTATTTGGTTCTTTAGAATGCAATGTGTTAGCCCTAAACTGCTGACTGGCTGTAAAGTGGAATTGGAGCGGATGCGACCGGCAACTTTGTTGGTGTGGTGTTTGTTGGTCTGGTGTTTGTTGATTCGGCACTCCGGGTCATCCGATCCGACGACTCTGCATTCCAAGTGGGTCGTCCAACTTATTCTCCGGGTCTCTCGCTCTCCGGTTGTCGAGGCGGCTTTGGTGGGGGACCGCCGAGGGTAGCATCTGAGGCGGTAACTCCTCCCCCCCCAGTCTGAACTACCGACCATAGCGGGGCTATTGATGCTATAGTAGCCGCTGGAGCGATGGTGGGTGTGAAGGTGCCAAGGGGTGTGGTACTCGGCGAGAATATCTTTGTCTTCTTGGGGAACCAGGTCATGGTGAGTATCAACACCATTAATACCCCGAGCATCGTGTATGTCGTGGTATTGTGGATTGTGGTTCCCCACTGTATCCTGTTGATTTGGATCTTGGTTTCCAGATCCTCCATTTTTAGCTCGTGGATTCCCAGTTCTTGGGTCGTCTTGTTTTTCCTGATCTTTTGTATGTGGGGTATGTCCAGTTCCAAGCTGGCTGTACCCAGTCTCTCCGCTGCTTCGTACTGCACGTTGTTTATCAGCGTCTTGCTGTGGTTGAATCTGATCAGTACCGATCCATTTATTGTTTTCTCAAATCCGCAGTCCGTATGTACCTTGATGTTCTCCCCGTTGAAGATGGCGATGTAACCGGCCTCCGGTTCGAATATTGTTGTGATGAATCCAATGTCTTTTGTCGTGCACTCCGCCTCCTTTCCACTCAACAACCTAGTTATACATTTCTCATTCTCCTGACTTACACTTTTATCATATTTACATATAAAAATGTTTCTTAAAAATAGACATTTGTTCTTATAATAATGAATTTCATTCCCATGAATCGCCACATAATTTGGAGTTATCACAAATTCTGTGTTATTCATGGGGAGTGGAATTAATCTTGTTAGAGAGAAAATTTCTTTTTTGAATAAAGGTAACCTAATTGAAAATAATATATCTGTATTGTTCATTATCGCATTTAATTCTAAAAATTCATACATATGTTCGTCTGATACTAATTGTATTTCCTGTCTTTCCAATTCTTTAACGCATCTATCTGTTTCCTGTTTGTTGAATAAGAATTTTGAAATTATTCCTAGCTTTGCCAGTAATAAACTTTCTGCGACGTCGTTTAAGTTTATCCCTAGTATATCTATCGTGAGGGAGATTCTATATATGTATTCTAATCTGTAAATTCTCCTGTCTTCTTCTACCAATGACTTACTAACGCCATTGCTGTAATTATCAATGAACGTATTTATATTTAGTTAAATTCCTGAACATTACATTGATTTTGTTACCTGTTCTTTCTTGTGCATTTATATTTTCCCTCAAGTTTTCTTCCTCTTCTCTCATTTTTCTTATCTCCTCTTCTAACTTTTCTGCGTCGTTCGCATCCAAGTTTCCTGTTATTGCCTTGACTACTGACCCTAATCCGTTGATCAGTCCCCTCGCTCTCCTGTGTCTGGGCCATATGCTCTCTACCCTATTTCGTGTCATCTGTAGTTTATTTTGTAATGACTTAACTAGGTCCCTAGTTTCGGGCTCGTCAACTATATCTTTGAGTGTTATTTCTATTCCTTCTATTATTTGTTTATATTCTTGTAGCCTCACGATGTGCACCAAGGTTTTGTGTGTTTGAATTATTCTCGCCGCTCCCATTTGTATTTGGGCTAGCGGTTCATTTCCCTTCAAGTTTATTACCTCGAACTTGCTCTCCTCGGCCATGGTATTTGACCACCTGTAAGTAATATTATTGGTTGGGCTTGTTAATTCTTTTGATCTTTTCTTTATGGATTTTCTGTGGTTTAGTAGATGTTATGGTTAGAACATTATCCACCATCACCTTGTGCTTTGAGAATCTAGGGGTGAGCTTATCCCTTCTATTCTCTTTCCTAAATATCGTGTTCCCTACCTGTACCGGTTCTGGTTCTTGCCTATCTGTATTTGCAACCTCAATTCTTCTGATTTTTCGGTTCTCTACCCTTTCTTTTATTTTGGGGTAGATTTCGGACTGGAATGCATTGATTTTCTGTAAGTAGTCGTGTTCATTGGTGAATGACACTTTCGTCAGAAAATCATGCGTTCTGCCAGTAAATAATTCTTGAGGCGTCAGCTTTGTTGCTGAGTGGATGGCGTTGTTGTATGTTATAAACGCCTCACTCAGTATTTCGTCATGTCTAATCTGCAATTTCTTTTCTTTCTTGCTTTCTACGATTAATCGGTAAATTTCCGTAATCGTAGAGTGTAACCTTTCGACCGTAGAGTTGCTTGAAGACTGCTGAAAGGATGTTGTATGCAGTTCGAACTCGTACTGCCTACAAAAATCCTTAAAGAGATTCGATGAGAACTCCACTCCCTGATCGCAAACAACCTTTTTAGGTATTCCGAACAGAGCCATGAAGTTCTTCATCGCTTCAACGATGTTGATACTCTCCTCGGCCGGGATAGTTATCCCCCATGCATATCTTGAAAATTTGTCAATAATCGTGAAGATGTTCTTCTTATTGACAAAGTACAAGTCAATATGCATTATTTCCATGGGTCTTTCTGGGGTTTCGGTTACGCTATACTTGATTTTTTGGGGTCTTCTATCGTACTTTTGGATCTGACAACTGTCGCAGTTGTTGATCGTCTGCGTTATTGTTTGCCTCATCTGAGGGAAAAAGATTTTTCTTTTCAGATGTGCTAATGTTTCCTCTATTCCCCTGTGATTACTTTTGAAATGGTAATCCTTAACTACTTCTTCTTGTTGGGTTTTTTCCTTTATGTCCGGTAGTAAGATTGTACACCTTATTGCTCTATATAACTTGCTTAAGGCGAAATATTTGTTGTATACCTCTTGAATGGTTACTACCAGTTCTTCCGGTATCAGCAACGCCACTGTTCTTTTTGGCTTTAATATTTCTTTAAGCCTTCTGCCAATCGTTTCGTCATTGAATGTATTCTCTGACCATATTATTCTTATCTAGTTTCTGAATGGGACTTGTTTTGTTATTTTGGCTATTTTCCCTTTTTCTAAAACCACCTGTATGTTGAATTCATTTAGTGGTTTTTTCTTGGGAATCCTAGCTGTAGGTCCTCTTTTGCGGAGTGTATGGTCTCTCCGTTGGTTGCTACTTCTGAGGCGTTTGTGGAAAATTTGGGCCCTCCTCTTGAATGTTGTGGAGTTGCCCCCCGACCGAAGATCTGTTGTCGTTCTTATCAGAAGTGTTGGTTGAATGGTATGACCGTCTTGAATTGTTGGAGTTGTATGATTGTCTTGATTGCCCAGAACTGTTTGAATTTCTGGACATCCTTGATTGTCCACTGCCTTCTGCGTTGGCTGGTGACTCAATCGCTAACTGCCCCCTGCCGTTGTTATTGTTATAACCATTATTGTAACTATTATTGTTATAACCGTTGTTATACCTGTTCCACTGCCTGTCTCGGTTTGTATAGCTTTGGTTCCATCTAGAATTCCCGTTTTGATGGTTGGTACCCTGAGGACTCTCCCTGGTTGAAGTTGTCTACCTTGAATGGGTTGCCCATCATCGGGTATGGAAGCCCAAATCCCGGCCATCCATTAAAGTTTGGCATGCCGAAAGGCATTGGAAACGAAGGCTGGTTATTACCCCACTGATAGTGTGTCCAGGCGGTTGTTTCTCTGTGACTTCCTTGTCGTTGAGGTTCCTCTCTCTCTTGTCCCTGACTCGGAGTTTCTTTAGTGCTTTTGTCTACCGACTCCGTTGACCCTTGTGGTTTTGGTTCCGGTTCGGTTTCTTCTAGAGCTCCTAAATTCTTTTCCCTGCAAGCTATCTCGTAGGCTTTTGCTATGTTCGGGACTCCCATGTTCCTAATAGTTACCCCAATCGACCCTTTCAAGGCGTTTATTGCCATTTCTTCGTACCATTTGCTCTTTTCTCCCTTCAACAGTATGTTGCTTTCGCTTGACTTGGCTAAGCTCATCAATGCCTTCTTCAAGGTCATAACCTTGGTGTATAGCGGCTCTAATTCTAACTTCTTCTCCTTTATGTGCGTTAAGTCCATTATCAGGTCCTGTTCTGATCTCTTATCCTTGAAATGGGTTTTCAGAATCCTTTTAATTTGGTCCCAATTCAGTTCCGACTCATCTAGATCTAAGACTCTATCTGCCGCTCCTACTATCTTACTCCTAATTGCTCGGAGTGCTATGACTCCTATATTGGATCTCTCCTCTCCTTTAATTAGACCCAGTATTTGCTCAACTGCTGCTATAAATCCATCTAGCTTCCCTCCTTCACCGTCATACTTGGGAATGATCTCTACCAGATCTACTATCTTGATGGCTTCTAATACGCTTGTCGTCGCCATACCTGTTTCTTGGACTGACATTCCTATCTCACGTGTATATTCTGTGTAATAATGTCGTTTCTTATCACTATTAGAGAGATGTGTTTAATTCTAAATGGTAGGTTGTTGTACTTAATTCGATCTTATAAGTTAGTAAGCAGTGTTAAGATGCCGTACTCTGTGTAGCGCGTTAAGTGTGGTTGAGTGTGAGTTAATCCTCGAGTTTCCGTGTGTGGAATGGAGTCTGGAATTAATCATTATGAGTAACTTTGACATTCAAAATTTTCCTTAGCAAAATGGGGTTTCGTAATACTTGTCGCCTTTCGTTGTATGCATCTTATTATGTTTTCCTTTCTTTATTTCTTCTTTACGCTCAACACCTCGCATGCTGAAGCTAGCCCCTTAGCTGTGCGATACAGCTTTGGAACCAAATGCGGACAGTCATTGCTCGGTGTCCCCTCTGACTTGTAATATTGTGTGCGATCTACGCCAACCATCCCTACGCTAGGCGGCCGCCCTGTGCGTTACAGTGCGCCGTCTAATACATGTGGATGGCCACGACGTTAGTTAATTATAATATTTTATTTTTCTCATTTTCCGGGCCCTCGGTGTTTTTCTTAATCCGTCCCTGTACTTGTGTGCAAGGTTCGATGTTGTGACTCTGTGCGAGAACGTTCGACCGAACCTCATGCCACGGCCACGGCAATAGTTGTCGACGGTTCGACGCGCCGACGAGGTCGAGCGAACGAACGTCGGCCGCTGCCATGCCGAACGACACGGTCGATCGCAGTTGGAGTTCGCAGTCTCGTTGGGGGCTTGCCATCGAACCGCGTCCGATCGAACCTAATGGCGGCACACCCGGCTCGATCAAGCTACCGACCGTCAGCAAACGGCGGTGGTTGTCGCCGGTTCGATGTGCCGAAGAAGGTCGAGCGAACGAACGTCAGCCGTCAGCCATTCCACTCACTTCACTTATCTTTAACATCCTTGGTTTGTATAATTCCTTAGTTCTCCTCGGTCTTCACGAGTCCCTCGATGACTCGTCCTTCGGCCTGAGGTGTACCGACTGCGCCAGTTATGATGTATCCGCGGGGAATACGGGAGTTGCTGAATTTATTGGAATGGTTGCCCACCAAAATTAATAGACCGTCTCGGTTGCTTTTCAAAATCAGAATGAATTATGCTTCTTTATTTAGAAGAAGCATTCTTTAGAATGCAATGTGTTAGCCCTAAACTGCTGACTGGCTGTAAAGTGGAATTGGAGCGGATGCGACCGGCAACTTTGTTGGTGTGGTGTTTGTTGGTCTGGTCTTTGTTGGTCTGGTGTTTGTTGATTCGGCACTCCGGGTCATCCGATCCAACGACTCTGCATTCCAAGTGGGTCGTCCAACTTATTCTCCGGGTCTCTCGCTCTCCGGTTGTCGAGGCGGCTTTGGTGGGGGACCGCCGAGGGTAGCTTCTGAGGCGGTAACTCGCGCTCCAAACTTCGCGGTCGGCCGCCGTCGATCTCCCGAGCCCGCTTTAGCGAAGTAAACATTCACATCCGTGAATTTTCCCGACACAACGGCTGTTGAGAAATTCAGTTCACCTCATCGATCGACATTTTGCTTTTCAATCCACCTTCGCTTCGCTTCTATTCGCGTCGCCGTTTTCTTTTCTTACATCAACGTGCAAACGGTCGCAGCATTTGTATTTACATATGTGCATTCATCCCATACATACTTGCACATACATATTTACATATTTTTATATGTCGGCGCAATTTTAACTCCGCGAATTCGCAAAGTGAAAAGTGAATTTGTGGTGAGAAATAGGCGTTTTTAATATCGGTAACAGCGCAACCTGTTACGCGACCCTGCACCTATACTTAATTTGCCTAGAATTAAAAATTTGGGACAGTTTGGTATATCTGAATAATTTAATCGTTTATCCACTTCTTTTGTGAGATTTTTGGCAAATGTGAAAAAAATGAAAAAATATATTAAAACTGTGGGCATGGCAGTTTTAGGGACTATTGGCTTTAAAATAGGCGTGGTAAAGAAAGAAATTTACAAGACTAATACAAAACTGAATAAATATTAAATAAATTTTAAAAGTGTGTGTTTTGTAGGGGGCGATCGTCCTCCAAAATAACCGGCAGAACAGCGGCAAATAAATTAATTCCCACGGCGCAGAGCAAAGTCCGAAAAACACCACCCAGGGGTTGAAGAAGAAGAACGAAGAAGCGGGGGCGTCGTGGATAAGAGTTCTACTTTATTTGGCTGCATACATTAGACTAAAACTTCAAGCTTAAACTAAAGCTCGGGCTCGTGAGATCAGCGGCGGCCGTCCGCGAAGTTTGGAGCGCACGAGCTCGGGGGAGAGCGAAAGCGTAAGTGCGGAAAAGAGGGGCGAGCGCGGACGAGACCGAAAGCTCTGTGCGCAGAGGCGATACAGTGGCCCCTCACATAAACATTCTGCCCCCCCTTGCAATCACCCGGGTTGCAACATGGTCCTGACATGGACACGACCCATCCGAAAACGGTGCTCTGGGCCACCGGCAGTCCGTCCTGGATCTTCAGGAAGCCTGGCTGCATCACTCGCTGATACAGGTCCGCTCCCAGGGCCAGCGGGTAGGTAGAAACGCTCGTCGGCCAAGGTAATGTCCCGGAAGTGGGCCCGCACCTTCTCGCTCAGCTCCCGGACTGGAGAGCGCATGCGCACGTGGGGCTCGACCTTGAAAACCAGATCGAACCGGACGCTGCTGTCACGTTTGGAGCTTACGGTGGCCGAGCAAACCTGCTCATCCCCTACTCTGGTAGTTGGCAGTCTGAACGTTGTCGCCAGCAACGGGTCGATGAGTGCCGCCGTGTCGAAGACCTGACTCCCGGTATTAATCCGCACCAAAGCAGTCGGTAGCAGGTTGACGCTGTGCCACTGAAACAGGGACGACAGCGATGGATCGGAGGCCGCGCTCTGCGGGCTACTCGGACGGGCGGCGGAGAACTACCTAGGCGCAGCGGACGCGTCCTCATGAGAGGCCGAGGAACGCCGTGGTGTGGCGGACAAGGGCCGAGGAGCGCCTGAAAGACGTCGGAAAGCGCCGGGCGATTGCCGAACAGCGGCCGAGGAACGCCGTGGTGTGGCGGACAAGGGCCGAGGAGCGCCTGAAAGACGTCGGAAAGCGCCGGGCGATTGCCGAACAGCGGCTGAAGAACGCCGTGGAGCGGCGGACGAGAGCCGAGGAGCGGCTGGGGACCACCGTGGATTGACGGACGGAGGCGAGGAGCGGCTGGGGACGACCGTGGAGTGGCGAACAAGGGGCGAAGAGCGTCTGAAGGGCTCTGGGGGCTGTGGTTCTGCAAACCACGCGCCTCCTGACGCGGCGGGCGCTCGAAAAGGTGCAGCAGCATGTGGTGATCCTGACCGCACGTTTTGCAGCAGTCCCCTCGCCGACACGCTCCATCGGAGTGCTCGTGGGCCAGACAGCTGGGGCAGTACCGATTGGCGAGGTCGACCCGTACCCGTTTCTCTGCACTGAAAGCGAAGAAATCGGCAGCATTTCCGAAACGGATGGATCCCACTGCAAACTCGGCAACGCGGACGTGGAGACATCGTGCTTGATATGACTGGAGGAATAACACGGAGAGAAAAGTGGAAATCAGTTCTGGTAAAACGACGGATTGGACTAGCTACAAAACAGCACAGTGACGAGTAAAATTGGAGTGGACAGGCTACTGGTTATTAAGGGCAGTTGGCTGCTTCCATCGGAAGAAGTACGACTTTTGCTATGTCGACAACACGAACATGGCCGTCGGATCCTGGAAACACCGCGTCAATTCGGCCTAATCGCCACTCATTGGACGGAAGGTTGTCTTCCTTGACAACCACCATATCTCCGACAAAGAGGTCTCTAGTTGGGACTTGCCACTTGTTTCGCTTATGGTGTTTTTTAAGGTACTCTTCCTCCCATCGCAGACGAAATTGCTGAAGGAGAGCCTTTAGGTGTTGCCAGCGGTTTATTATAGACGTTGTATAATTCAAGCACGCTTTTTTTATTTACGCGTGGCCGTTGACTTGTAGAACAGAGTCTTGAAACTCTTGATGCCGGCCTCCCACAAGCCTCCCATGGGGGGGGCTCCCGGAGAAATGAATTCCCAAAGCAGCTGCTGGTGACTATAGGCACCCCTCACAGCCCCTTTGAGTGTTTAGAGAAAATCGCGGGAGAGTTGGTCCGCCGCACCCACAAATGTCTTTCCATTGTCCGACTGAACTTGACGGGGACATCCTCTTCGGGATACAAAACGGGCGAAAGCGGCTAGAAATCGGACGTCAACTCTAAATGTATGGCCTTGGTGGAGAAGCACACAAATACCAACACATACCCTTTTGTAATGAGGCAGGCTCGTCCGGTGCAGTTTTTGATATCGAAGGGTCCAGCATCCGGAAGGGACGCGAGAAAGACGCAAGTTCCTTGGGTAACCTTCCCATGAGTTGAGTTTGCAACTTCTTTTTGTGAATGACGCATACCTTGCACGAATAGATAACGGACTTGACCAAATTCCTCACCTTCGGAATCCAAAATTGGTAACGGAGCAGACGGCTCACCAATTGATTACCACCGTGCAGAGTTGTGCGATGAATAAAATGGACGAGGAGTCGAGACAGATGGCAGCTGTACGGAAGGATTACCGGATGCCGTTCGTCTTATTTGCCGCAAGCTCTCATGAGCCCTTGAGAATCAAGAAATGGGTTCAAGTTTTGAAAAGGACGGGATGCAGGCACTGGCTTTTGGCTTAAACAGCCAATCTCATGGATGAAATGCTTGCGTTGCGTGACGGAAATTAGGAGACGTCAAGTGGTTCTTAAACGAAGCCTTGATCTTTCGCGAGCGCTAGATAAAGCGACGAACGTAAGCGAGGACTCGTAACGCCTTGTCGAGGGTGGAAAAACGCTCAAGAATATCTTCCGGGGAGGCCTTCGAACCATGGACCTTCACTGCTCGCTTCTCATGTTCCGTCTCGGGGGAGTCATTGCCTTGAGTGGGCCACCCGCAACGCGGCCCTTGCAGCCAGGCAGGACCATGCCACCACAGCCGACTGTCCGCGAGTGCCCATTTCTCCACCTCCGTGAACTGAGTGACTCTTGTGACCCGATTTGCCACGAATGTTGTCCAATGACACGCCGGCCTGTGCAACCAAGCGAGAACAATAGTTGAATCCGTCCAACAATAGAGGGTGGACGCAGGCCCGGGAATCTTCGGAAGAATGGCGTTGGCCATCTCGTACAACAGAACAGCTCCGCACAACTCCAGCCGCTAGAGCGACACCGCCTTGACTGCGGCCACCCTTATTTTTGCCGTTAGTAAGTTCACCGCTACCGTGGACCCGACCTCAACTCGGACGTAAATGGCGGCGTCATACGCCTTTTGGGAGGCGTCACAGAACCTATAATGTTCTACCTTCAAGTGTGGTCGGAACGCGACCCAGTGGGGAATGCGGATCTGATCGAGCGCCGAGTGATTTTCCCGGAAGTCAACCCATCTCTTGCAGAATTCTTGAGGGAGGCCTAGATCCTGGATCCGAATGTCCTGCATAAACATCTTTGCTCGGACAATGAAGGGGGCTAGCCAGCCGGCTGGATCGAACAACTTGGCAAATTGGGAAAGGACTTGACGCTTTGAGAACGACGAGGTCAATTCTGGGGGAGTGAAGACAACTCATCAGACATCGCCTTTCCCCGCACGCCGAGAGTTTTGGCCGTGCTCTCTGCGTCGATTTC
Source organism: Drosophila teissieri (assembly GCF_016746235.2). Lineage (NCBI taxonomy): Eukaryota > Metazoa > Arthropoda > Insecta > Diptera > Drosophilidae > Drosophila > Drosophila teissieri. The sequence goes on from NC_053032.1 coordinate 1,313,597, forward strand.
GAGAAAATCAGCCCGAATCAGTCGCGGATTTCCCCATCTGAATTGCGAAACAGAATGCGCTGAGAGGTGTATGCTTGGGGTCTACCCAAATCTGCCGGTACATCTTCTCGTCGTCGGCATTAAAGACGAACCTAAAGTATCGCCTTTTTAGGATTTGAATAGTTAGGTCGGACTGTAAGACCGGGCTCGCGTAAAGGATGTCATTCAAACTGGTCCCGTTTGCGAAAGGGCTAGCAGCATTGAAATCTACCCGCACTTTAGTGGTTGTACTTTCGGTCATGAGAACGGCATGATGTGGAAGGTAGTATGTGGCGGAACTGCTCATCGTAGAAACCTCGGCCATGTGACCTAAGTCAAGGTATTCTTGGATCACAGCGTCATACTAGGCTTTGAGGAGGGGATCCCTTTTCAGTCGCTGCTCGTTGCGGAGGAACTAAGCCAGAGCAAGGGATCGTGACCTCACTTTACTGGTTGTACTTTCGGGCATGAGATCGGCATGATGTGGATGATAGTACGTGGTGGAACTGCTCGTCGTTCTCCAGAGTACGATGGCGCTCGGTCAGGAACGCGTCCATCTCATTCCAGTGTGGTTTTGGGATGTTTTGCGGACACCATAAACACCAAGTTGCCACAATTACGTGTGCATCGCCACTCGTCTTGGCAAGAAGGTGAAACAACCTTTCCACCGTTGTGAGACGAGGATTTTTGATATATTGTAACGAACTGATTTTCTTATTTCTGCTCGCTACGAAATGCAACGGCTAGCTCAGAGATTTTGTTTGTTCGTCCCACCAAATTTATGATTTGTGTGATTGCCCGACCAAGAAGAAGACAGATTCTCAGATTTAAACCACTTTTATTTAGCGTCACTTGCTGAACAGGATTCGGTGATTCTCGCCGCTGGATGCACGTCGTTGCTCCCTCGTCGTCCTTCCGTCGTACGCCTGCGTCGCTGCCGACGGGGATCCGTACCGGCTCGCCTGGGGCTTAGGATGTTATGGGGCAGGGTGTATCGTCCGCGAGTTAAGCTAGCGCTCCTCTCCGAACCTCCGGTGCGACCACTGTCTCCACCGTCCCTTTCCGACCACGCTAGGTCCTTGTGTTTGCTCGTTCTTCGCCGATCTTCACGTGCGGCGATCCACTCTGGATGCCCGCTTGACGCACTTGTGTTCCCGTTGTTTCACCGTCACTCGGTATTGACTCTTCGCGTACTTCTTAACTGACCGTATGGCTGTATGGCCCTCGCGTACTTCTTCTTGACTGTCCCGAGCTGCGCCGGCGCCGTCCCTTATATCGGCTGCGGGAATCCCGTTATTTCCCTTTTTGCACACGGCTCGCTCGGGTACAAGGTCCAAAACATGTCCCGTTAGTTCACGGTGTGTCCTCTTTGTGCTTGTCCAAAGTACGCACCGTTACCGTATGACCTCTACGCCCTTGGCGGGTTCGAGTCCAAGGTCCAGCGCGGTACCGTTAATTCACGGTCTCTCCGCTTTGCCGGGATCCAAGGTCCGTTATTTACCGTTCGACCTGACCGCCCTTGGCTCCTCTCGCATTCCAGCCGTCTTCGCTGTTGCTACGCCGATCTCCTGCACCCGGATTTGTGGGGAGTTTTAAGACTCCTCACATCTCCCCCTTTCTTCGGAAGATTTAAAAAGAATGCTGCTTCCGGCGGTCCTCTGCTTCGGTTCCTCCTTTCATAGGCAACTTCCTCGATCACCTCTCGTCGACCCTGCGCCCTCTGTTCTCAGCCTGGCAGTCGCAGCTTATTAGACCCCGTCGTTCAGCGTCTTGACTTGGCATCTTGAACCTCCTTGCGCCTTCCTGATCGCAGCCTTACGTCTCAGCCTATTCGAGCATCTCGACGTGGCATCTTGATCCTCAACGTTCCATTCTCCTCACGTCGACCTGCGCCTCCTTGATCTCAGCCCGGCAGCCTCAGCCTAGTAGACCCTGTCGTTCGACGTCTCCACTCGGCATCTTGATCTTTGCGCCCTTCTCCAGCCTCCTGTATCTGTTGCCATCCGCTTCTCGTCACCACCGCATTTAAATTTCCCGCCTCTTCATCGCTTCGCATCCCTGGAAACTCCACCGATACTCGCCATGATCGACTTATCGATGTTGGCGACCGGCGTTGCCACCTCCGATTCCTACCGACGTTGTTCCATCGCTGATTGCGCGATCGAGTTATCGATATTGGCGACCGGCGTTGCCACTTCCTTCCGATGTCGTGCCGATTGCTGCCAATAGTGTGGCAGCGTGTTGAAAATCAATATAATATCTAGTATTTTTGTTCCCTATCGATCTCACTATCGATCGACCGCTATTATCGTAGCGCCCCCATCCCGATTTTCTCCAGACACGTGGATTTCGGAGTTGCAGCTCAATGGAGGTAAGTTACGGAATTTAGTGTAAAAACCGCCATATTTACTCATCCTCTCTTCGTTTCAGCTCCTCGGACATGACATAATGCCCCTTGATGCTCCAGGGTTGCCGGCCCTGGACACGGGCACCCTGGAGGCCCTTCAGCAGGGATCTCAGATGAACACCCCTACATGCTCCGGGCGGCTGCCCCTGGCCCTCAAGCGCCCTGGAGGCCTCCTTTTCCGTCTCCGCGACTGCGGCAGCCTCGCGTCGATTCGCCGGCCCGCGTGCCTGGCCCCGCGTCCGATTGCTGGCCCGCGTGCCTGGCCCCGCGTCCGCTCGCTGGCTCGCGTGCCTGTTGGCTGCTGCAGATGACTCGTACCTTTTTTTTAATGTGAGCAATGTGTTGCTTGCCCTCCCCTGACCCACAACTCCCTTATGCTTTCGTTTTCGCCAATCTGTGTTTATTGTGGCACATACACTCGTATGTCCCCGCCGCGACCCACCTTCAGCCGGAACCGCTCTCCGTCCAGCACGAAGAGCTTGGCCCAGCGGTCCTTGTGGCTTCTGCCCGCCTGGGCCTCGGCCTCCTCGACCACTTTGGGTGGCCACTCCGCGCGCTCGAGTTCCCTCCACGGCTTCTCACACAGCGACTGCTGCCTGCGGAGGCAGGGTCGCTGCGCTGGCTGTCTTGCATCGGGGCATGACTCCTGCCGCGCGAGCTTCGGTGGTGGTGGTGCGGGCCACACCCACGGACCCTTCTCCGGGTTCCCTTCCGCGTCTCCGTCCTCTATCCGTGCGCGAACTCGCGGGTCGCGCGCTCGCTTCTCCACCGGCCTCCATCCGACCGCGCCCACCTCCTCCCACACGCGGGCCTCCGGCGTGTCCTCCGACGGTGCGGGCCATGTCCGGGCCGTTTGCTGGGCTGCGGCGTCGGTGGCTGCGGCTGCGCCGGTGGCGGCGTCGGCGGCAACGGCAACGGCGTCGGCGGCAACGGCGGTTGCGGTTGCGGCATCCCCTCTATCCACCTGCACTCCTGCTGCTCGTCCGGTTGCCCTTCTTCCTTCGCCGTTATCCTGCGGCTCGTTTCCTGCAGCGGCTGTCTCGACAGGGCGTCTGCAACGATGTTCAGCTGGCCCTTTCTGTATGAAATCTCGAAGTCGAATTGTTGGAGCTCCAATGCCCATCTCGCGATCCTTCCGGACGGGCTCTCGATGCTGTTCAGCCACTTCAGGGCCATGTGATCCGTTATCACTTTGAAATGGTAGCCCTCCAGGTATGGTCTTAATTTCCTGACAGCCCACACTATTGCTAAACATTCCTTCTCTGTTGCAGAATAATTTTTCTCCGCTCCGTTCAGCGCTCTGCTGGAGTAGGATATGACCCGCTCGCCTTGCTCGGAGTGCTGTGTGAGGATAGCGCCCAGCCCGTAGTCGCTGGCGTCCGTCTGTAGCACGAACGTCCTTGTGAAATCGGGGCATGCCAGGATCGGGTCGGCGACCAACCTAGTTTTGACGGCCTCGAATGCTTCTTGGTGGGCGTCAGTCCATTCCCATTTTGCTTGTTTCTTGAGAAGCGCGTTCAGTGGTTGTACCAACGTTGCAAAATCCGGTACAAAACGCCTGTACCACGACGCCACTCCTAGGTACTGTCGCAGCTCCTTCACATTTCCCGGGGGCTTTAGCTGAGCTATTGCCGCTAACTTTTCCGGATCCGTTCCGATGCCCTGATCCGTCACCCGGTGGCCCAGGTATTGTAGCTCCTTTCGAAAGAACTTGCACTTATCTGCGTTAACTTTCAGATTTGCCGCCCTCAGCCTCCGGAAAACCTCTTTCAGGTTGCGCTTATGCTCTTGTAGTGTCCGTCCGATCACAATTATGTCGTCCTGGTACGCAAAGGCGTGTGGCATCATCTCGGGTCCTATCACCTGGTCCAACGCCCGCTGGAACGTTGCCGATGCGGAGTGCAGTCCGAACGGCATTACTTTCCACTGGAACAGGCCCCTTCCCGGCACCGTAAATGCCGTATATTGCCGACTTGCCGCTGCCAACGGAATCTGCCAGTACCTGTCCTTCAAATCCAGACTGCTTATGTATTTCGCCTCCCTTAATTGATCCAGAATGTAGTTGATCATTGGCATCGGGTACGCATCCTTCACGGACTTTGCGTTTATTTGGCGGAAATCCACACACAAGCGGCACTGACCCGTCTTCGTTTTCACCATCACTATGGGAGAGCTGTACGGGCTCCTAGACGGCTCGATGCACCCCTTTTGTAGCAACTCGTCGACCTTGGCGTTGATCTCCGCCTGCATCTTCGGGTTCTTCGGGTAGTAGCGCTGTTTGACTGGTTGATCGTCTTTTATCGTGATTCTGTGCACCGCCACCGTTGACGACCCTTGGACTCTTCCCAACTCTGCTAGCTCTGCCTTCAGAAAGCCGTCTATATCTTCCTCCGCAAAGTCGGTCGTCCTCTCCACGACTGCCACTGACAGCTTCTCGCGCGCATTGCTTCGACCCAGCTGTCCCGCAGGTATCGTTGCGCTCAGACCCGCGCATGCTATCCTGGCTCCAACTTTCGTTAGGAAATCCCATCCCAGTACTAGAGCGTCGATGATGTTGTGCAGGATTAGCAGTTGCATACTTACGGTCCTCTCTCCCAGTCCTACGTCCACTTCGAGCAGCGATGTGACCTCCTCGAACCGTCCATCAGCCATCCGCACCTCTCTTCTCGTGGCTACGACCTCTCCCACTGCCCGCCACCTGTCCGCCAACTCTTCGCTAATAAAGCTTGCAGTGGCTCCGGTGTCCATCGTGGCCTTAACTTCCATTCCGACTATGAGCACTGTGGCGGACAGTTGCCTTTCTTCCGCCTTCAGCTTGCCCATTAATTTTGAGGGGCAGCACCTTGCGAACCCTGGTTGCCCCTCTGAGGCTGGGGTCGCGTGGCGTTTCCCGATCTTGGGCAGCATTCTGCGGTCTTCCGGCCGATTCTCCCGCACGACCAGCAAAATGTGATCGGTCGGTTCCGACACTCCCGCATCCAGTGCTCCTGGCTTCCGCACCTATGGCAGGCTTGCGCTGGGTTTAACACAAACCCCCGCCGCGCCGGGTCTGGTCCTCGCCCGTTCGTCTCGTGCCTCGACGGTCCTGTGGGCTCCTCTTGGCACCTTCTGCACACCGTGTGCTGTTCCCCTTTTGGGAAATCCCGCTGGTGGCGGGCTCTTTGGGTCCGCTCTGACTCGAACCGCTCCCTTTGGGAGTCCAGTTTCTCGAATTCGTCGGCCAGGACCATCAGAGCATCCAGGTGTCGGCACTCGTACGGGCGGACAAACATCCGTAGAGCCGGAGTGCTGTTCTCCCTTATCCTCTCCAGGATCTCTTTCTGGGACATCCCCAAGGGCCGCATTAGGGTCTGCATGTCCACCATGTAATCTTTAAAGCACTCGCCATGCCGCTGCTTCCTTTGCCTGACCTGGTCGGCCAGCTTCGTCATGAAGCCTCTGGGCAGGAAGAATTCTTGGAAGCTATGGATAAACTCTGCCCATGTCTCCCAGAATCTGTTGTTGGCGATGAACCACTTTAGGGCCCTGCCCTTCAGCAGTTCCGGCATCGCTCGTGGGATTTGGTTGATATCCAGGCCGTACGTCATTGCTGACCACTCCACCTGTTCCAGGAACTCCAATGGCTTGTCGTGACCGTCGTACCGGAAGCTCCACTCCCGCACCTGTTTCGCCACCTTTGCGTAATCCGGAGGGGCTACCCTTGCGATGTCTCGCCGATCGCGGCTGGGCTCCCGCCTCTCCCTTCTCTCGCGGCTGCATTCCCGCCGTTCACTCCCGGTTTCCTGCCTTTCGGGTCTGCTCCCGCTGGCCTCCATCATGCTGTGGACATCGAGGCTCCCCACCAGGCCTTCCACACCGGTGACTTTGATTTCCGGGGCCGGTCTCCTTGCGTACTCCCTTTCCAACGCCTCCAGTATGGCGACTGTTTCGGGCTCGTCTGTGGTCTGCTGGATAAATTCGGACAGCGTCCTCCGCATATCTTCGACCAACCCTTCGAGCTTAATGCCTAGGGCGCTTGCTACTGCGGGAAAGTCATCCCTCTTCAGGCTGTATAGCCACGATTTCCCCATCTCCTCTGTTCTTTTTGATCAGGACAATCACGGTTGGGCGCCAGATGTAACGAACTGATTTTCTTATTTCTGCTCGCTACGAAATGCAACGGCTAGCTCAGAGATTTTGTTTGTTCGTCCCACCAAATTTATGATTTGTGTGATTGCCCGACCAAGAAGAAGACAGATTCTCAGATTTAAACCACTTTTATTTAGCGTCACTTGCTGAACAGGATTCGGTGATTCTCGCCGCTGGATGCACGTCGTTGCTCCCTCGTCGTCCTTCCGTCGTACGCCTGCGTCGCTGCCGACGAGGATCCGTACCGGCTCGCCTGGGGCTTAGGATGTTATGGGGCAGGGTGTATCGTCCGCGAGTTAAGCTAGCGTTCCTTTCCAAACCACCGGTGCGACCACTGACTCCACCGTCCCTTTCCGACCACGCTAGGACCTTGTGTTTGCTCGTCCTTCGCCGATCTTCACGTGCGGCGATCCACTCTGGATGCCCGCTTGACGCACTTGTGTTCCCGTTGTTTCACCGTCACTCGGTATCGACTCTTCGCGTACTTCTTAACTGACCGTATGGCTGTATGGTCCCGAGCTGCGCCGGCGCCGTCCTTTATATCGGCTGCGGGAATCCCGTTATTTCCCTTTTTGCACACGGCTCGCTCGGGTACAAGGTCCAAAACATGTCCCGCTAGTTCACGGTGTGTCCTCTTTGTGCTTGTCCAAAGTACGCACCGTTACCGTATGACCTCTACGCCCTTGGCGGGTTCGAGTCCAAGGTCCTGCGCGGTACCGTTAATTCACGGTCTCTCCGCTTTGCCGGGGTCCAAGGTCCATTATTTACCGTGCGACCTGACCGCCCTTGGCTCCTCTCGCATTCCAGCCGTCTTCGCTGTTGCTACGCCGATCTCCTGCACCCGGATTTGTGGGGAGTTTTAAGACTCCTCACAATATATCGCGGTGAAAAGGTCTTGGAATGGGGGCCACCGAAGATAATCACCAGCGAAAACTTCGACCCTGTAGTCGAAGGTATGTGAACACTGACGGAAGCCTGAGTGGACGGGACGGCCGCCTTTTCTATAATCTCCTGAAGATTGGCAACACTTCTCGAGTAGATGGAATAAAAGTAGCTGTATTTGGATTCCAGCACTGTTAGGGTGGCGGGATCCTCGGCGGACACGGAAAGAAGATCGGAGCAGCTATCATAGCCCTTCTTCACATTTTCCCACAAAGCCCGGATTTCGTCCAGATGGACTCGGCACATCTGCGGGGAAAATCTCTCAGGTTTCGAGGCACCCGGAGTGTGGAGGTTAGCTTCAAATAAGCTAGCCCGGTCCGTCGAGGCAATGAATTTTTTAGGGCGACATCTACCACACTTTGCGTCATTTTTGCGACCGACTTAAGCAACGGGTGCCTCGGAAGAACAGGACCGAAAGAAGAGACGAATTACGTGAAAAGCCAAATGGCATGCGGCCGCTGAAGCCGGTTGAAAAAACTGGGTTTAGCACGGCGGAAAAAGTAAACAAAAAAAGTCCAGAAAACGCTTGCCCGCAAATAATTTGACTCCAACAAACCAACGGGCTTATGGTCACACTACCACTTTGTTTCGCGCCCATCTGGCGGCGAACGACGATAACACGACCTGTGTGCCACACGAATAAATGTGCGCCGCGACTCCGGAGCGGATCCGAAACTGGCCAAAGTTGCGCGGGATCGGGACGCCACCGAAGGTAATTCGGTCAGAAAACTTCAACGGCCGACTGCTGCTGCAGAAAAAATATTTTCACCATTAACGCGGCACACATAGAAGCAATATTACAGGCTGCACTGACTAATCAGGAACAGAGGCTTAGAGCCAAATTTGCAGATCAAATCAATGCCGTAAATCGACAGATAAAAAAGTAGAAGTGCCAGAGGCAGAAACCTACAAGAGGGTAGCCGTAAAACAGGAAGGGAACACCGTGTGACACACCCTTACACATAGTTAAGTCAATTCCAGATTTTACTGGTATATAGGATGAATATGTACCATGGAAGCAGTCTGCGACCGATGCTTTTGAATTGCTGGAAAATTATCTGGACAGTAGCGGGCATATTTAAGCCGTTAGAATTATTAGAAACAATATTAAAGGACCTACGCGCGCGCTCCTGGTTTCCCATAACACAGTGCTTATTTTTAAGCCCTTTTGGCTAGACTAGACTGCTCCTATGCAGATAAAACATCCTTGCGTCTATTACAACAGGGACTTGAGTCGGCCCATCAGGGCGACCAATCCCTAATGCAGTACTATGCTACTATAAGGCCGAACGAAAATTGACCCTCGTTACAAACAAAATTTCCATGACATATAACGATGAAAGGTCCACATTGCTTAATACAGAGGTTAGGGCTGATGCCTTACACGTATTCATTTCGGGTCTAAGAAACTTAAGGGCTGTTGTGTTTCCAGCACAGCCAAAGACCTTCCAGCAGCACTGGCATTAGCAAGAGAGGCAGAGGACAGTATTGAACGAAGCATGTTTGCGGCAACATATACCAAGGCGGTGGAGCAAGGAAATCAGAATACTGGATTCCACAATTCCGGTGCCGACCGCGGCCCAGAAAAAAAACCCCATTCCTTCAAAAAACCAAACAAGAATCAAAATACCGATTAATGGCGCATACAAGACAACTGGGTCTCCGATCTACTCAAACAAAATCAATCCCCCAAAAAAATGGACATATTTCCAGTAATCATCGTTTTTTTTTATTTTGGGGATGGTGGCCTCCTCCTGCACACGGCGTATGAAGCCTTTTTAGGTTGCTCCTGTCGGACTTAGGAAATCGGCCGTTCGGGCTATTTCGGCATTTCCTGGCGAAGTATCCACTCTTCGAGCATTTATTTCAGGTGGCATTTCTTGCCGGACATGATGGATTATTGGGTGAGGGACCAATCATTCCGCACCTTGAGCATTCCTCACTTTGCTTGAAACCGCGATTTGCAATTTTACAGATGGGTTCTGTAACTGATTTTGATGTCATTGCTTTTGATTCCTTTTTGATCTGTTCCCTAACCTGGCATGCTCCGATCACTTTTTCTAGTGAATTTTCCTTTTCCAGGAATCTTTTCTTGAGGTCTAGAGGTGCCCACACATCTATGATTTTATCTTTAAGGCATATGTCCTCAATCTCCGACTTTGAAGATCCGAACGTAAATCTTTGCATTTGATGACGGAGTCGCAGCAAGAAATCTGTAAAGTTCTCCGTTTCTTAAGGTGTTAGGCCTCTAAATAGATGTCTCTCAAACGTTGAGTTCTGCTTCGGTGAGAGGTGTTTATTTAGATGGTCGATTAGGATTTTGTAGGATTTTGAGAATCGTCGGTGGGCTCTTCCAGCGCACCACCGGTGCGCAGATGCTCTTTATGCTATTGAAGCCGACAGTAACTCCCTAGAGTCCAACGATTAATTTTTTAGAGGAAAGTTCCCGCTTACCGTTCGTCTAGCGAAGGCTGGCGTGGAAAACTATAAAAATCCTCATCGACACTGGAGCGGCAAAAAATTATGTAAAGCCCCTAAAGGAGCTGAAAAACATAACACTTGTCGACTCCCCATTCACTTTAAGTTCCATTCATGGCTCCAGTCAAGTAAAAGAAAAGAGCGAAAAGTGCTTTTGTGCCGAACGGCTACATTTTTTTTAATTGATACCTGTACTAGTCCTGCCGCACACCGTGTCGCTCGGTCGTCCGTACTGGAATAACCTGTCAACCGCTCAGCTGTCATCAGTGCCCGCCAGGTCAATGTAGCGTCGTCGCACATCCGATACTTGGTTGTTGGCCGGAAACATATGCTCCATATATCGTGATACGGAGACGGATTGAAAAGAAAAATGTCGATCGATGAGGTGCACTGAATTTCTCAACTGCCGTTGTGTCGGGGAAAATTCACGGATGTGAATGTTTACTTCGCTAAGCGAGCTCGGAAGATCGACGGCGGCCGACCGCGAACACACGGCGTATATCCGTACGAGGCCATTTTAGGTTGCTCCTGTCGGACTTTGAAAATCGGCCGTTCGGGCTAGTTCGTCATTTCCTGGCGAAGTATGCACTCTTCGAGCATTTATTTCAGGTGGCATTTCTTGCCGGACATGATGGGTTATTGGGTAAGTGACCAAGCATTCCGCACCATGAGCATTCCTCACTCTGCTTGAAACCGCGATTTGCAATGGGTTACAGATGGGTTCTGTAACTGGTCTTGATGTCATTGCTTTTGATTCCTTTTTGATCTGTTCCCTAACCTGGCATGCTCCGATCACTTTTTCTAATGAATTTTCCTTTTCCATGAATCTTTTCTTGAGGTCTAGACGTGCCCACACATCTATGATTTTATCTTTAAGGCATATGTCCTCAATCTCCGACGTTGAAGATCCGAACGTACATCTTTGCATTTGATGACGGAGTCGCAGCAAGAAATCTGTAGAGTTCTCTCTCTGTAGAGTTTCTTAAGGTGTCAGGCCTCTAAATAGATGTCTCTCTAACGTTGAGTTCTGCTTCGGTGGGAGGTGTTTGCCACGTGCAGATTTGCATTCACTCCGTTTATTCCTTTTCTCCTTTACCTTTGAAACTATGTTTCAAACACACACACACGTCATCATATTTTTTTTCTTCTTATTCTGATTGGCAAATTTACCCAATTTTTTTTATTTATTAGTATTATTTACCGATTTTTCTACTCGTCGCCAATGTAATAACCCATATCGAATAAGCACTGTACCAAATCAGAACATTGGGAACAATCACATTGAGAACAAGCACTTTTGCAACAATGTTTATGTAAGACTTTTCAGTTCCCAGGCATATCTTGAGTACTTGAGTAATTGTGCACATCTTGAGTACTCTGACCACACAAGAATGCTATTCAGACCAGAAGTGCAGAGTCGGCATAATTAGCATGCGCGACTGCTCGATCTTTATGTGCACATGACTCTCTTAGACAGCGGCGCTCTCGCTGCCAAAGTTAAGTACATAAGAGCAAAGCAACGTCTCTGCCGACGGCCTCTCTGCCGGCGCAGACGGATTGCATTGGGCTAGCTTGGACTCTTCAAGACCAAGTACCAGGCAGTCGTCAAAGAGTCTTCAACATGTCTTAATTGAATCTTAATCAGTTACAAATATACTGGATATCCAACTGAATCTCTCTTACAATAAAAGTTATATTAAAAACAAAAAAATGCATTACTATTATTACATGCCGACCGTGACATGGTCACTTAAGCCTGTAAAACAACAATAAAAAGAAATATATAAAAGTTAAAATGCGAACAGTGACCATTGAAAAACAAGAGAGAACGCTATAGTCGAGTTCCCCGACTATCTGATACCCGTTACTCAGCTAGTGAAAGTGCGAAGGAGTCTTCAGCACTGACAGTTTTTGGCGGTTTGTGGGCGCTAGAGTGGGCGTGGCAAAATGTTTTTAGGCAAATCGATAGAAATTTAGAAGACTAATACAAAAATAAAAAAAATATCAAAACATTTTTCAAAAGTGTGGGCGTAGCAGCTTTGGGCGGTTTGTGGGCGTTAGAGTGGGCGTGGCAAAAAGTTGTTCGGCAAATCGTTAGAAATTTATAAGACTAATACAAAAATGAAAAAATATCAAAACATTTTTCAAAAGTGTGGGCGTAGCAGCTTTGGGCGGTTTGTGGGCGTTAGAGTGGGCGTGGCAAAAAGTTGTTCGGCAAATCGTTAGAAATTTATAAGACTAATACAAAAATGAAAAAATATCAGAACATTTTTCAAAAGTGTGGGCGTGGCAGTTTTGCGCGGTTTGTGGGCGTTAGAGGGGGCGTGGCAACATGAATCGACAAACTTGCGCTGCGTCTATGTCTCAGGAGTCAGTATTCTTAATCTCAACTTTCTACCTTTTGTAGTTCCTGAGATCTCGACGTTCATACGGACGGACAGACGGACAGACGGACAGACGGACGGACAGACGGACATGGCCAGATCGACTCGGCTATTGATCCTGATCAAGAATATATATACTTTATATGGTCGGAAACGCTTCCTTCTGCCTGTTACATACTTTTCAACGAATCTAGTATACCCTTTTACTCTACGAGTAACGGGTATAAATATTGTGACATTAAATGCTATCAAAGTGTTAAATACACGGCAAATATTTTGAATGTTGAAGTGTTTGAAAATAAAAATACAAACACAAACCTGTGCGATGTCCAGACCAGAAGAAATATAATACCATAATTGATCAAACCCGGACGACAACAGCAGCAGCAAACTGGAGTACTCTGCTCCTATCGAGCAAAGGGACGCACCTACTCTACAAGAGGCACTAGAGGTGTGTCCAAACGATGGACCACGCCCACTCACAATAGCTGAGTATAGGGCAAGAAGACTGCCAAAACCGAAAATAAAGAAGAAAAGAAGCGGCAAAAGGATCAAGCTGCTTCAACAACTGAGGTTAATAAAGGACCTTATAAAGACGGCAAATACAGAGGAATAAAAAACCAACCAAACCAAAAATCTGGAAGCGATTGAAGCCAAATTGTGCAGTGGTGCGCAATAACGCAGTTGAGGCTGAATTTAATATCAATGCCCCAATCTGCTTTAATATTAAGAATAAATACCTCAAGCCGATGCGTGAAAACGCTGCTTGAAAAATACTAATCTCTGTTAGGCTTTTACTAAAAACATGTGTACGGTATTGAATTATATACGGTATTATATACCGTACACATGCCCTCTAACTAACTTTTTCTTGGACAGGCATACATGCACTGTGGGTTTTACTCCTAATTTTGACAATTACCAGTGTGGCCCAGTTCCTTCTGACGTTGTACATAAAACATAACAAAACATTAAAAAGAAGATATATAAGTAGAGCGAACAATCTAGACAGGGTTTAGGCAAAAAAAAAAAGCTATAAAAAAAAATGTATATATATATTATCAAAAAAAACTGAAAAAAAAAACTAACAACAAAAAAAAAATAAAAAATAAAGAATGAGTATATAAATATATACTAACAAGTATGAATATTTAAAATAGTATGGAATGGAACGAGTTATGTAAAAACATAACAAGAATAAGAAACGAAAATGTTTACCAAAAAGGTAAAACAGCCACACAATTTACAAATGAAATTGAAAACCTACGCAAGTCTCTTGAATCTTCATATATAGATGAAGGATTGCAACCAGAACATGCTATCAAATTTAGCACAAAGGAAGCAATCAATACAATGACAAAGAATTGCGATCATGGAAAACTGAAAACAATCCTAGAGGCAGGAACATTTAAGACAATGGACGAAGCAATAAGTAAATACATCCATTGCAGCACTGAGATGACAGGAAGTGCAAGTTCCGTTTTGTTTTACAAGAGAGGACCAGGAAGTTACAACAGAGGTAACTACCGAGGACGAGGAAATGGTCGAGGTGGTAATAATAGAAATAATTATAACCAGAACACCGACCAATACAACAACTATAATAATTATAACAATAGCAATGGCAGAGGACGAGGAGGATATAGAGGAAATAACTACCAGAACAGAGGCGGTGGTAACTATAACAACCAAAACCGCAATTTCTCAAGTTATAGCCAAAATGGTAATGTCAGACATGCACAAGGCACGTCGGAAAACCAGCAGGCTCCCTTAGGACATCAAGAACAGTAAAACAAAAGGTTCATACCATCAATCTTAATCTAAATATTTTCATAAAAGTACAAAATGAACACACAGATAAGATACTTACATTTCTAGTAGACACAGGCGCCGATATATCAGTCATTAAAGAAAATTCAGATGAACTTTTGAATCTTGATCATAATAATATAACACAAATTACTTCTCGAGATGAGAACCGGTAACTATATAGTACCGCACAATTTTCATGTTGTGGACGACAATTTTCCGATCCCTGGTGACGGAATAGTTGGAATCGACTTCATAAAAACATTCAATTGCCAATTAGATTTTACTACAGAAAGTAGTAAGGTTGTGAGGATATCAGGCAAATTACCGTAAGTTCGGTGGATAACCAAATTCTAATACCCAATCAGGAAATAGAAGATGGTGTATTTGCCGGAAATTCGATATCAGATTCAAAAAACACGTACATCCGAATACTAAACACAACTAACAGCAATAAAATTTTAAACGTAAGCAAAATCATTTTTGAACCATTAACTAACTACAAAATAGCAGACCTAAACGACTCCATAAGAGCCGAATCAATTTTAAGCAGAAAAACTTTCCATCTGCATATAAGAAAATGTTGACTGAACTGTGTTCACAATACTGATATTTTTGGATTGGAGACAGAGCCAATCACTACAAATAACTTTTACAAACAAAAGATAAGATTGAGAGATGATGAACCAAGCTATATTAAGAACTATAGAACACCCCATTCACAACAAGCCGAAATATCGAAACAGGTAACTAAATTAATAGAAGACAAGGTAGTAGAACCAGCTATATCTGAATATAATAGCCCATTATTACTATTATTACACAGCTATTAGTGCCCGCCAGGTCAATGTAGCGTCGCACAGTGGCGCCTTAGATACTATAGGGATACAAAAATCATAACTCTTGAACCAGTTGAGATTTTTTTATAATTTTTTTTTTAATGAATGGTAATTTTAGTACCTTTTGATTAAGTGGTCATACTATATGGTGTGATAAATAGTAGATTTTATACTCGAAAATTAATGTTTTTTGAGGCAGTTTTCTCAATTTTTATCCAATTTCGACAAATACTTTTCATTTGTGTTTTCTCTGAAAATGCTAATATGGTACATATTTAATGTTTTAAAAACAAAAAATAAATAAATTTTAAAGAAAAACACATACAGGACAACTGGGTCTCCGATCTACTCAAATAAAATCAATCCCCAGAACAAATGGACATAGATCCATCGTCTTCAAAGTTTAGACATTCCATAAACTTTAGGAAGGGAAGTAATAAGCATGTCCTTTTAAGTCCAAACTCTTCTGACAGATTGTCCGTCCAAAGGCGCCAAAGGATTTACATTGTTGAGCAAAACGACAGTAACTCCCTAGAGTCCAACGACCTTGTTAATTTTTTAGAGGAAAGTTCCCGCTTACCCTTCGTCTAGCGAAGGCTGGCGAGGAAAACTATAAAAATCCTCATCGACACTGGAGCGGCAAAAAATTATGTAAAGCCCCTAAAGGAGCTGAAAAACATAACACTTGTCGACTCCCCATTCACTTTAAGTTCCATTCATGGCTCCAGTCAAGTAAAAGAAAAGAGCGAAAAGTGCTTTTGTGCCGAACGGCTACATTTTTTTTAATTGATACCTGTACTAGTCCTGCCGCACACCGTGTCGCTCGGTCGTCCGTACTGGAATCACCTGTCAACCGCTCAGCTGTCATCAGTGCCCGCCAGGTCAATGTAGCGTCGTCGCACATCCGTTGCTTGCTTGTTGGCCGGAAACATATGCTCCATATATCGTGAGAAATAGTCAATGTTTACGTCGGGGGCCGGAAAGCTGCGGTTCCCAGTGTTCCCAGAATTAATTAAAAAGAGTTGTTGGAGTTCGTGGTGGGTCGAACGTCTTTCTGGTTCGAGGTTTATTTTCATAGTGGTTTTTCATACATGAATATGACGGCTTCGTGCCCCACTTTAGAAACGGGTCAAAAGGTATATTCCGCCAACAGCGATGCTCTGCTTGCGGGATACCGGACTCAGTTGTTCGGCATGAACAGTCAGTAAAAACCAGAACATAAGGAGCGGGCCAACCGCTGAGAGCTTGTTACGAAACGGATAGAGGTTTTTTAATGTAGCGGGCTTCCAAGAGTCGTTCTCTAGGCAACTGATTGCGTCTATAATCTCTTCATCACTCTTTGAAGACTCAGCTACCCGCATTCGATGCTTTGGGTCGAAATATGATAGCTTGGGAGCATTGGATAAAAGATCCTTTTGGTGGTTGAAGGTATTCCTCTGGGCTTCGCCTTAGGTGAACTTGTTTTCGGTTTTCAGTAGCTTCCTTAAAGGGACCTGTATGACTTGCAAGGTCAGTGATTAATTTTCCGACGTAGGTTACCAGACCGAGAAAACTCCTTGTTTCCTCTTTGTTCTTTGGTTCTCTGAAAAATCGAATGACGTCAATTTTCTCGGGATTGACTTCTATTCCCTTGTCGGTTAGGATATGACCAAGGAATTTTAATTTGTTTGTCTTTCAGACGCACTTCTCTCTAGTCAGTAGAACATTATTTTCCTGGAAGATCTTGCACACTTCTATTGCGGCGCTGTCGATTTCGAGGTCAGTCGCGCCAAAGATGATGATGTCATCGATGAAGTTTTTAGCGTTGGGTACTGTAGATAACATCTGCTCGAGAAGGCGTTGAAAAATTTCAGGAGCAGCGTTTACTCCAAACATCAGACGCTCCTTAAACGCAGACGCTCCTTCTCCTTAAACGCAAGGACGATGGGAGATATCCAAGCGCTTAGGCCCGTCACAGGTTTAATTATGTCGCGACACTCTTCGGTACCTGGCTCAACGGAAATTGGGACCTCGAAAATACAAATTACTCGAAGTAATTTATTAGAGGCATATGCTCGGAATTGCTTTTCCGAGTGGGTTCTTACAATAAAGACTGTGGCTTATCCCTTTACCAGCTGAGACCAGTCCTCGTGGCTAATTAGGTTAAATTTGCAGCGATGATTAGTGGAATTTCACGGCCTCCCACTCGGCATTGTTTGAACTCCTCTTTATCTTCGCTTGAAACTTTAAAGCAGTTATCATCGTTTTTTTTATTTTGGGGCTGTAGGCCTCCTCCTCCACACGGCGTATATCCGTACGAGGCCATTTTAGATTGCTCCTGTCGGACTTGGAAAATCGGCCGTTCGGTCTAGTTCGTCATTTCCTGGCGAAGTATGCACTCTTCGAGCATTTATTTCAGGTGGCATTACTTGCCGGACATGATGGGTTATTGGGTGAGTGACCAAGCATTCCGCACCATGAGCATTCCTCACTCTGCTTGAAACCGCGATTTGCAATGGGTTACAGATGGGTTCTGTAACTTTTTGATCTTTTCCCTAACCTGGCATGCTCCGATCACTTTTCCTAATGAATTTTCCTTTTCCAGGAATCTTGAGAAGTATGTAACAGGCAGAGAGAAGCGTTTCAGAAAGTATATGTATATATTCTTGATCAGAATCAATAGCGATGTCGATCTGGCCCTGTCCGTCTGTCTGTCCGTCCGTATGAACGTCGAGATCACAGGAACTACAAAAGCACCTTTGTAAAATGTTTTGATTTAATTTTATTTGTTACTAAATTTACATTTTATCTCACGCCCACAAACCGCAAAAAAACTGCCAGTTTTGAAGAGCCTCCTTCGCACTTTCACTAGCTAGTAACAGGTATCAGATAGTCGTTGAACTGGACTATAGCGTTCTCTCTTGTTTTTTTTTTTTATGTATTATAAATAATTCTTTTCTTTGCTTGTTCACGCTTGTTTTCATCAAAAATACTTTGTCTTGCTTAGCTTGCTTTGGCTTGTACCATTACTCAGTTTCACTTTTTGAAGCTTGTAATGCGAACTCAGCCCTAAAACTCTTTATTTTGCTATTCCTAATATGCTTTGATGCGTACTCGGCCTTAAAACTCTTTATTTTGTTTGGCTTCCTTTGGTTGAGAGTGTCTCTCTCTTACTCAGCACCTGCAGGATTGTGAAGAGTAATTTCTTCACTTATCCTATATAGCGCAGTGCGTGTGTGTGTGTGTGGAACGAGAGAGGGAAGGGGAATAATTATTTCAAACAAATCCACTCATTCCAGTTTGTGCTCAAAGTTGGTTCCTGCTTGCCGCGTGCACATTTACATCCACTCCGTTTATTCCTTTTCAGTTTTAAACACACACACACGTCATCGTCTTTTTTTTCTTCTCTTCTTCTTTTTCTGATTTCCAAATTTACCCAATTTTTTTTTATTTATTAGTTTTATTTACCGATTTTTCTACTCGTCGCCAATGTAATAACCCGCTCCTTCAGTGAATGCAATACACTTTAGAGCTAACGGTTTAAGGCAATTTATTACTAATATCGCTTAGAATAATTAGTAGTCCTGCCGTTGGCACACCGTGTCGCTCGGTCGTCCGTACTGGAATCACCTCTCCACCGCTCAGCGATCAGTGCCCGCCAGGTCAATGTAGCGTCGCACAGTGGCGCCTTAGATACTATAGGGTTACAAAAATAATAACTCTTGAACCAGTTGAGATTTTTTTATAATTTTTTTTTAATGAAAAGTAATCGATTAAGTGGTCATACTATATGGTGTGATAAATAGTAGATTTTATACTCGAAAATTAATGTTTTTTGAGGCAGTTTTCTCAATTTTTATCCAATTTCGACAAATACTTTTCATTTGTGTTTTCTCTGAAAATGCTAATATGGTACATATTTAATGTTTTAAGAACAAAAAATAAATAAATTTCAAAATTTTGGTTTTTTGTAAATTTTTCATCTATTTTTTACCTTTTTGTTATAGTAATCATTAAATATTACTTCATTTAATATTTTTGAAGAATAATTCATCATTATACATTAATTTAAAATCATTACAAAGTCAGGGATTGAAAAACAAGCCGCCAATACAGGAAAAAGATATTCGGGGTGGGACGTGGGGGGACCCGATCTCTTTTGAATATGATAAAGAACAAAGTCAAGAACAACACCTCTGGGAGGAGTTAAAACTACGCAGAAATGCAAACGGCAGTGCGAAACCACGGAGAAAGTTAGTTTGGAGACTCCGAACTGGAGAAAGAGAGTTTGGAGACTCTGAACCTATAGAAAAGAGAGTTTGGAGAGACAGAAGGTTTAAAGGTGAATAACGATACAAGGTTGGACCGGGCCAACGGTAAAATCGTGGACTTTGGATCCGGAGACTGGAGATCAGAGGGATGAACCGTTAAATGAGGCCTATATAAGCAGACCGAAAGCTGGAAGCTGGACAGTCAAGGAGAACAAATATACCAGTCAACAACGTGAAGAACGAAGTCAGCAGAGGAGCTACATGGAGACTATGCGTGGACTTCAGGCAGATAAACGCCAAATCCATAAAGTATGCCTACCCGATGCCACGGGTAAACTATATCCTCGACCAACTTAGGGAGGCGCGCTTCATAAGCAGTCTGGACCTCAAGGATGGGTATTGTCAAATACCGTTGGAAGAGTCAAGCCGGGGCTTCACGGATTTGACGGTCCCAGGGAAAGGGCTGTTCCAATGGAGAGTGATGCCGTTTGGATTACACTCCGCATCGGCCACATTTCAACGGGCCCTGGATCAGATGATTGGACCGGAAATGTCGCCACATGCTTTTGCGTATCAAGATGACATCATCGTAATTGGCCGCACCCTAGAGGAACACAAACGAAACCTCAGGGAAGTGTTCCGTCATTTGAGGAACGCGAACCTAAGAATAAACCCAGAGAAATGCCAGTTCTTCAGTTCGTCTAGGGCACCGCGTCACAAGCCAAGGGATAGACACGGACCCAGAGAAGGTAGCGGCCATAGCCCAGCTAGAACCACCGTCATCGGTCCGCGAGCTGAGGCAATACCTTGGGGTCACATCTTGGTACCGACGTTTTGTACCGGACTTCGCCCGCATTGTAACGCCACTTAACGACCTCCTCCGCAAGGGTACCAAGTGGACATGGTCACAGGACCACCAGCAAGCCCTCGAGGAGGAAAAGGCCAGATTAGTTACCGACCCAGACTTGGCCTGCCCCGAATTCGGAAAATCATCCTCCAAACGGTCGACAGTGACTACGGGATCGGCGCGATCCTAACACAGGACACAGAAGATGGCGAAAAGGTCATACTCCAGCCGGACCCTAAACGGAGCCGAGAAGAACTACTCAAAAACAGAGTAGAAGTGCTTGGTAATTGTGTGGGCTATTCGGAAGCTAAAGCCGTACCTGGAGGGCTACCACTTTAAGGTAGTGACGGATCATATGGCACTGAAGTGGCTGAACAACATAGAAAGCCCTTCGGACAGAATTGCGTTGTCAAGGCAGCCACTTGTGACGTTCAGCCGTGCCTCGGGTAGTCAGGGCTGGCCAGGGTCGTCCAGGAAATTTCTTTCTTTCAGGACAGTGGTGCCAGAGAGGAATTCCCGACCCGAGTCCCAGTGATAATGCGCAGAGTTAACCTTAACTAGGCTTAAATATAGACGCAGAGTTTATTCATTCAATTTCTTGGTTACAATAATTATATATAAAACTGTACAGGCTCCCTCGGCCTAGTTTCCGGCTTCCACAGCGAGGCTCTTCGTACCTCGCGTCTTCGTCCGGGGACGCGGTCTTCCATACACGGCCGCTCCGAATTTCGTCAAATACCCTTAAATCAACGTAAGCCTATGTTGTTGGACCCTGAAGTCAGCGTAGAGAATTATACGTAGGACCCTAAAGTCAGCGTAGGGAATTATACGGACCCTGAAGTCAGCGTAGAGAATTATATGTAGGACCCTTAAGTCAGCGTAGAGAATTATATGTAGGACCCTTAAGTCAGCATAGAGAATTATACGGACCCTTAAGTCAGCGTTGAGAATTATATGTAGGACCCTTAAGTCAGCATAGAGAATTTTACGGACCCTTAAGTCAGCGTAGAAAATTATATGTAGGACCCTTAAGTCAGCATAGAGAATTATACGGACCCTGAAGTCAGCGTAGAGAATTATATGTAGGACCCTTAAGTCAGCACAGAGAATTATACGGACCCTTAAGTCAGCGTAGATATGTAATTCGGACCCTGAAGTCAGCTAATAGAATTATACGGACCCTGAAGTCAGCGTAGATACGTAATTCGGACCCTGAAGTCAGCTAAGGAGGGGTATATACGTAGGGGGGTTGATCTTACTCTCCAATAGTTACCACTCGTCGATCCTGTCCTGATCCTGCTGCTTTCCCGCTCGCTGGTGACTTCCACCTTGGTCGACTCCGACCACTGACTGCCTATTCTGAGGCCAGCCGCCCGCTTTATATAGCCCTTGGCTTAGTGTGCCCGTATGTCCGTATGCTCGAATTGCCCGACTTAGTGTGGCCGGGTTTCGGGATTAGTGTGTCCCTCTAGTTATTTGGGCGCGCTTGCGCGCCTTGTTTGAATCTGGCCTTGTTTATGATGATCATTTGTTATGGTTTTATCTATTATGTATTATGCCTTATTTATTATGTCTCATGTATTCGGTATTATTTATTATGTATTATTTATTATGACTTATCTTAATATATATAAATCTCGTGTCACAATGTTTGTCCTCAATGGACTCCTAAACCACTCAACCGATTACAATAAAATTCGCACACCATGTGCAGTTCGATCCAACTTGAGAGATAGGATAGTTTAATTCTGGAAAAAGTCAAATGAAAAGCGGGAAAACCGTTATTTACATGCAGCGCCATTTTTAAAACATAGGATGTTATTCTTCTATGCTCATTTCGTTTTATTTAATTTATGAGACAAACTTTATTTGGTTCATAAATAAATTGTAACAGCAGGCATTTGTTTTTGAGGTGGTAAGTTGAACTGTGTTAATTATGTGTACCGTGCATTTGAGGTTAAACTCACCACTTCCACCTTCTTCGACTTCCTCATTCTCCTTCTTCTTCATCAATTAGAAGATACACTAGGCGAACGCAATAAAGCAAGAAGACTAAAGCATCAACAATCACGCAGGTTTTCAGAAAAAGGAGGAGGAAGACGAAGAAGAAAGAAGAAAAAGGTAGAGGAAGAAGAAATAGGATGAAGAAGAAAAAAGGATGAAGAAGAAGAAGAACGAGGAGGAAGACGAAGAAGGAAGAAGAAGAAGGAGAAGGAAGAAGAAGGAGGAGGATTAAGAAGATGGAGGAAGAAGAAGGAGAAGGATTAAGAAGACGGAGGAGGAAGAAGGAGGATGAAGAAGAAGAAGGAATAAGGCGCATGAAGAAGTCAGAAGAAGAAGGAAGAGTTGGCAGGCGAAGGAGGAGGAGGAAGACGAAGAGGGATAAAACGGTGAATTTAACCTCAAATGCACGATCCACATCATTTACACAGTTCAACTTACCACTTTATTGCATCTAAAATTTCATTGATTTAAGCTGCAGCGCCATTTCTGAAATATAGGATGTCATTTTTCACTGCTCAGTTAGTTCTAGAGTGCTATTCTCTTTCATTCAATTTTGTGCTTTTGGAAATCAAATGGGATATTTTATTTGGAAATCGTATTCCATGTTAGTATTTTTCATCATATATTAATAGTGTTTTAAAATTCAATTTTTTTTTTACATTCGTAATAAACCGGATTGGCTAAACACGTGCTTTATTGATTCTACGGTATGTGTTGTTGTTAGTGCGGTGTTTTATTTCTTCGCGGGCCAGGCGAACTTTGTCTCGCCCCTAATTGTTCTTTGATATAGTTCTAGAGTACTATTCTATTTCATTCAATTTTGTGCTTTTGGAAATCAAATTGGATATTTTATTTGGAAATCGTATTCCATGTAAGTATTTTGCGAATTAATAGAAAGCGTTTTTCCAAATATAATTCAAAATCACAGAAATCACGATTGGTTGACAGAACGAGCAATATTGTCACCAAAAAATGTACATGTCAATGAAATCAATTTTCACATTCAAGAAAAATTGCCAGGCGCACTGATATCATATAAATCTTTTGATAGCGCAATGAAAGAAGATGATGCAGTGAATAATCCAGTTGAATTTTTAAATTCCCTAGAACCGCCTGGTATGCCAACGCATTTTTTGAACTTAAAAATCGGCTCATCAATTATTTTACTACGGAATTTAAATGCACCAAAATTGTGCAATGGCACAAGACTGGTTGTAAAAAAATTAATTTAATTGAAGCCACGATATTGACTGGAAAAGCGAAAGGAGAAATGGTGCTCATACCGCGTATTCCGTTGATACCAACGGACATGCCGTTTGAATTTAAGCGACTGCTATTCCCAGTGCATCTATCATTTGCCATGTCCATCAATAAGGCACAAGGACAAACGCTTCAAGTATGCGGGTTGAATTTGGAAGAGCCGTGTTTTTCTCATGGGCAGCTATACGTAGCCTGTTCAAGAGTTGGCATTCCAAACTCTTTATTTGTATTCGCTCCAAATGGACAAACGAAAAATATAGTTTATCCAAATGTTTTGGATTGAAAATAACAATTTTCAAATAAAATAAATGACTTTCATATAACAAATTCTAGGAATTTTTCACTGAATTTTAAGACTGCATGCGGCGAAGCGCACAGGGCCAACTAGTTTATTATGAATTATTTATTATGAATTATGTTATTGTATTGAATTATTTAGTATTTATTATGAATTATTATGTTTTATTTATTGTTTGTTATTTATTATCTATTATTTATTATTGTGCGCGGCCGCGTCACACTCCCCCTTCCTTTGGGAAGTGACGCTTCACCGTCACATAATTTCCACGGTTGGATGTGATGCGCCACCACCTTTCTCCGTCTTTTTCTATCCATCGCCGTTGGGTCCTTTTTGGTTTGTTCGCCAGGTTCGCCCTTATCTTCGCCAGTATTTCCTCCGATATCCTGGCTCCGGTTGGCACTGTCCACCCCAACTCGTTGGTGGTCTCGGTGTGGAGCTCTAGGATATCTCTGTCCGGCGACGCAGATTCCACGGCTCTCGTCTTTTCGACCCTCCGGGTTGGCGGAGTGCCCGCTGCTACCCTGCTCGTGCCTGTCGTCGGTGTACGGGCCTGTGCTTGCTGGTTCAGCGCCCGCCGTTCGCCTGGCTCCCGGCTTCTCCTCGGGTGTTCCCCTCCAGCCCTCGGGAGGTGCGCCACTCTGGTCCGGCCCATTCGGACGTTTCCCGTCATCGCCTGGGCCCTTCCTTCCTGGCTCATCTCCCTCGGGTCTGCTCCGCCAGTGGTTCCCGTTGGGTGGTTGGTCACCCCGCTCAGGCCCGGTTGGACGATCTCCGTCTGCGTCGGTGCCTTTGCGGGATGATTCGCCCCCCTCCGGGCTGGTGGTCCCTTGGGTCCTGAGTGATCGCCTGCGCCGCTTCGGCCTCCCTGGACGGTATCCGTCTGCTTGGGAGTCGCCGCCATGACATCCTATATTTCAGAAATGGCGCTGCAGCTTAAATCAATGAAATTTTAGATTCAATAAAGTGGTAAGTTGAACTGTGTAAATGATGTGGATCGTGCATTTGAGGTTAAACTCACCACTTCCACCTTCTTCGACTTCCTCATTCTCCTTCTTCTTCATCAATTAGAAGATACACTAGGCGAACGCAATAAAGCAAGAAGACTAAAGCATCAACAATCACGCAGGTTTTCAGAAAAAGGAGGAGGAAGACGAAGAAGGAAGAAGAAAAAGGTAGAGGAAGAAGAAATAGGATGAAGAAGAAAAAAAGGATGAAGAAGAAGAAGAACGAGGAGGAAGACGAAGAAGGAAGAAGAAGAAGGAGAAGGAAGAAGAAGGAGGAGGATTAAGAAGATGGAGGAAGAAGAAGGAGAAGGATTAAGAAGACGGAGGAGGAAGAAGGAGGATGAAGAAGAAGAAGGAATAAGGCGCATGAAGAAGTCAGAAGAAGAAGGAAGAGTTGGCAGGCGAAGGAGGAGGAGGAAGACGAAGAGGGATAAAACGGTGAATTTAACCTCAAATGCACGATCCACATCATTTACACAGTTCAACTTACCACTTTATTGAATCTAAAATTTCATTGATTTAAGCTGCAGCGCCATTTCTGAAATATAGGATGTCATTTTTCACTGCTCAGTTAGTTCTAGAGTGCTATTCTCTTTCATTCAATTTTGTGCTTTTGGAAATCAAATGGGATATTTTATTTGGAAATCGTATTCCATGTTAGTATTTTTCATCATATATTAATAGTGTTTTAAAATTCAATTTTTTTTTTACATTCGTAATAAACCGGATTGGCTAAACACGTGCTTTATTGATTCTACGGTATGTGTTGTTGTTAGTGCGGTGTTTTATTTCTTCGCGGGCCAGGCGAACTTTGTCTCGCCCCTAATTGTTCTTTGATATAGTTCTAGAGTACTATTCTATTTCATTCAATTTTGTGCTTTTGGAAATCAAATTGGATATTTTATTTGGAAATCGTATTCCATGTAAGTATTTTGCGAATTAATAGAAAGCGTTTTTCCAAATATAATTCAAAATCACAGAAATCACGATTGGTTGACAGAACGAGCAATATTGTCACCAAAAAATGTACATGTCAATGACATCAATTTTCACATTCAAGAAAAATTGCCAGGCGCACTGATATCATATAAATCTTTTGATAGCGCAATGAAAGAAGATGATGCAGTGAATTATCCAGTTGAATTTTTAAATTCCCTAGAACCGCCTGGTATGCCAACGCATTTTTTGAACTTAAAAATCGGCTCATCAATTATTTTACTACGGAATTTAAATGCACCAAAATTGTGCAATGGCACAAGACTGGTTGTAAAAAAATTAATTTAATTGAAGCCACGATATTGACTGGAAAAGCGAAAGGAGAAATGGTGCTCATACCGCGTATTCCGTTGATACCAACGGACATGCCGTTTGAATTTAAGCGACTGCTATTCCCAGTGCATCTATCATTTGCCATGTCCATCAATAAGGCACAAGGACAAACGCTTCAAGTATGCGGGTTGAATTTGGAAGAGCCGTGTTTTTCTCATGGGCAGCTATACGTAGCCTGTTCAAGAGTTGGCATTCCAAACTCTTTATTTGTATTCGCTCCAAATGGACAAACGAAAAATATAGTTTATCCAAATGTTTTGGATTGAAAATAACAATTTTCAAATAAAATAAATGACTTTCATATAACAAATTCTAGGAATTTTTCACTGAATTTTAAGACTGCATGCGGCGAAGCGCACAGGGCCAACTAGTTTATTATGAATTATTTATTATGAATTATGTTATTGTATTGAATTATTTAGTATTTATTATGAATTATTATGTTTTATTTATTGTTTGTTATTTATTATCTATTATTTATTATTGTGCGCGGCCGCGTCACACTCCCCCCTCCTTTGGGAAGTGACGCTTCACCGTCACATAATTTCCACGGTTGGATGTGATGCGCCACCACCTTTCTCCGTCTTTTTCTATCCATCGCCGTTGGGTCCTTTTTGGTTTGTTCGCCAGGTTCGCCCTTATCTTCGCCAGTATTTCCTCCGATATCCTGGCTCCGGTTGGCACTGTCCACCCCAACTCGTTGGTGGTCTCGGTGTGGAGCTCTAGGATATCTCTGTCCGGCGACGCAGATTCCACGGCTCTCGTCTTTTCGACCCTCCGGGTTGGCGGAGTGCCCGCTGCTACCCTGCTCGTGCCTGTCGTCGGTGTACGGGCCTGTGCTTGCTGGTTCAGCGCCCGCCGTTCGCCTGGCTCCCGGCTTCTCCTCGGGTGTTCCCCTCCAGCCCTCGGGAGGTGCGCCACTCTGGTCCGGCCCATTCGGACGTTTCCCGTCATCGCCTGTGCCCTTCCTTCCTGGCTCATCTCCCTCGGGTCTGCTCCGCCAGTGGTTCCCGTTGGGTGGTTGGTCACCCCGCTCAGGCCCGGTTGGACGATCTCCGTCTGCGTCGGTGCCTTTGCGGGATGATTCGCCCCCCTCCGGGCTGGTGGTCCCTTGGGTCCTGAGTGATCGCCTGCGCCGCTTCGGCCTCCCTGGACGGTATCCGTCTGCTTGGGAGTCGCCGCGTCGTGCCTCGTCGGTCGCTGAGGAGGTGCCAATTTTGGTGGCGCCGTCCTTTTCCGGACTGTACCGCAGGCAGTTGGCTCGATCATCTTGGTCCTGCTTGTTGCTGCTGCTGCTTTGGTGAGGTTATCCTTATACCTTTTGATGCTGGTCTCGAACTTATCCATTGCTCAGCCGATCGCCTCCTCCGCCTGGCTCCGCTTATATAGGCCACCGGAGTTGCCTTAGTGTGCCTGCCTTCACTTCTCCTTTTTCCCTCTTTTTTAGTGTGCCCGTTGGTGGGCCGTTTTGAGTTCCTTTTTCCCGCTTTCCTGATCGTCTATCGAGTTTTGTCCCTTTGCCCCGATATATCGTTCTCCTGTTCGAACCCTTTATGATGGTTGTCCGTGCTTATGTGTGGTTTGGTGTCTCCGATATATACTCGTTTTGTCTTTCGTGTTTTCGGGTCCTTGACTGACAGTATTACCGGGGACACAAACTCTACCACTTTCCATGGTCCGTCGTATTTTGGGGCTTGCTTTGCGTTGAATTTTTCCGCTGCGTTGGATAAGTGGTGTGTTCTGCACCACACTAGTTCTCCTCTCGATGGTTTCCATTCCCTTTTTCTTAAGTCGTAGTGCCGTCTCTGTTGTTCTGCTGCTTTTTCCATGTGGCCTGCCGCTTCCATCCTCACGTTTCCTATCCGTTTCCACCTTTCCTCCATGCTTTCCTCTTTCAACCCGGACCCTTCCGTTTCTTTGTCGAACACTGTGTTGGGTATTCGTAGTTCCTTTCCCAGCACTATCTGTGCCGGGCTGTATTTTGTGGACTCCGACGTGCTGCTATTGAAAGCCAGCATTAGTTCTGGTATTTTATCATCCCAGTTTGTCTGGTCCTCGCCTGTTATTTGGGCGATCATTGTCTTTATGGTCCTATTGGTTCTTTCCGTGGGGTTTTGCTGCGGAGTGTAAGGGGCCGTGAATTGCTGTCTTATTCCCCATCTCTCCATCTCTTTCTTTGTTTTGCGTCCGGTGAATTGGACTCCATTGTCTGATATCAGTATTTTCGGAGCTCCATACCGTGTAACTATTCTTTCTCGAAAGACCCGTAGGAATGAGTCTGCCGTCGCCTGTCTGATGGCTGCCAGCTCCACCCATTTTGAGAACTTATCCACCATGACGAGTAGTGTCGTGTTCCCATGTTTTGACCGTGGTAACGGTCCTACAAAGTCGACACATACTGTTTCCCAGGGGGCTTCTGCGACCCTGGTCAGCATTTTCCCTGCTGCCTTTTGTTGCTCCACTTTGTACTGCTGGCCACTCTCGCAGCTCCGCACGAACTTCCGCACGTCTTTTGTTAACTGGGGCCAGAAGTACTTGCTTCTTATTCTTCTTGCCGTTTTGAACATTCCCATGTGCCCTGCTTCCGCCTGGCAGTGGTTCTCTGCGAGGATTTGTTGTATCTCCTCTTCAGGCACGCACAGTTTCCATGGGTGTTGGTCCCATCTATCTTTGCTCAGTTTATACAGACGTTTTCCTTCTCTCCGGTATTCTGTGTTTCCTGGGTCCTCCTGTAGCTCCCTATTCTTCCGGTCTATCCAGCTTTCCGTGTTTCTGATCGCCTTTAGTTCCGCCGGTGGGGCTCTAGACAGTGTGTCTGCTACTACATTTAGTTTCCCTTTCCGATATTGCACCTCGAACTGGTATGGCTGGAGTCCCAGTGCCCATCGTGCTATTCTTCCTGCCGGACTCTTGATCGAGTTTAGCCATCTAAGCGCCATATGGTCCGTAACTACTATGAAGTGGTATCCTTCCAGGTACATCTTAAACTTCCCGATGCCCCAATGGATTGCCAAGCATTCCTTTTCCGTTGCGCTGTAGTTTTGCTCTGCCTTACTCAGTTTCCGGCTGGCAAATGATATGACGTGTTCACCGTCCTCTGTTTCCTGGGTCAGTACGGCTCCGATCCCCACGTCGCTGGCGTCTGTCTGCAACTTGAACTGCCTGCTGAAGTCCGGGCATACCAATACCGGTGCTTTTGTCAGGCTCTCCTTTAGGCTGTCGAAGGATTCCTGGTGGCGTTCGTTCCACTCGAATTTTTTCCCTTTTCGGATTAATTCCTGTAGCGGTCCTGCTTGCTCCGTAAATTTTGGTATAAATCTCCTATACCATGATGCCATTCCGAGAAAGCTGTGTACCTCTTTGGTGGTCTTAGGGGCTGGTAGACCCCTGATTGCTTCCACCTTTTCGGGGTCCGTTCGTATGCCCTGGTCGCTTACTACGTGTCCCAGATATTTTAATTCCTTTTGGAAAAATTTGCACTTGTCTGGGTTGATCCGTAGGTTCGCTCGTTGCAATCTTCTGAATACTTCTTTCAGTTTTGCTAGATGCTCTTCCTTGGTTCGTCCTATCACGATTATATCATCCAAGTACGCGAAGGCGAATGGCTCCATCTCTGGTCCGATGATGTTATCCAGTGCTCTCTGGAACGTTGCTGGCGCTGTGGTTAGTCCAAATGGCATTACTGTCTATTGGAACAGTCCTCGCCCTGGTACCGTAAACGCCGTATATTGTCTACTTTTCTCTTCCACTGGGATTTGCCAATAGCCCGACTTCAAGTCGATGGTGCTTATAAATTTGGCCTCCCTCAGTTGGTCAAGGATAAAGTTCATACGTGGCACAGGGTATGCATCCTTCTCTGTCCTATCGTTCAACAGCCTGTAGTCGATGCACATTCCCCATTCGTTATTCTTTTTTCTTACTAATACCACCGGTGCGCTGTATGGACTTCGTGATCGTTCTATTAGGCCCAGGCTGAGTAATTCGTCTACCTGCTCATCAATTATGGCCTGTTGTTTCGGATTTCGTGGATAATACCTCTGTTTAATAGGTTTGTCGTCCTTGAGGTATATCCTGTGCACTGCTGCGTTGCTGACTCCCTCCATGTTTTCAAATATGCGCTTGTTCTCCTCCAGGAATGTGTCGATTTCCTCTTCGGACGGCTCTCGTAGCGTCGTCGCCTCTCCTTTGTTTCGCCCCTCCTTCCTCCTCTCGTCTTCGACCCCTCGTATCTCCAATTCTAATCCGCCACATCTCAGTGTACTTCCTGCCCCTGCCAGAAAGTCCATCCCTAGTAGGATTCCGCCATCGACGTTCGGTAGGATCATGAATGTTATTTCAAATCTCCGACCCCCGAACTCCACTCTTGCTCCAAATCCTCCGATCGCCTTCCGCCGTGATCCGTCCGCCAGCGATATTTCCGCGTTTATCCTGATCCACTGTCCCTCTCCTCTTAGATCCTGGAACATGTTCCTACTTATCGCGCTTCTCGTTGCTCCGGTGTCAATTATGCCCTTGGCACTCCTACACCCTATTCCGAATTGTGCTACTATTTGGTAGCCGTCGCATCTCATATCGCCTGTTGCTGGACCTATTCTTCTTGCCTGAGCTGCCAGCTTTACTGGCACAGGCCTCCTCCGTTTCCCGCATTAGCTCGGCAACACTCCGTTGTCCTGACTCCGTTTCGTCCGCACGCCCAGCAGAACAGCCTTGGTGGGTTGCCGCATGTGCGGGCCGTATGACCGGTTCCTCCGCATCTCATGCATACATCTGGTCTTAGTGCCTGTGGTCCTGTTTGTTCGGTCTGTGCTCCCGTTTGTTCAATTTCCTCCACTTCCTCGGCTAGCTTAAGGAACTCCGTTAGCGTAGTAAATCCGTTCCTTCTCGTGTACAGTTTTAGCTTTGTCCTGCAGTTCTTGTATACCCAATCCAGCTTTTCAGCTTCTGACAGCTTCGTGAACCTCATGAGCTTCCTCAGGTTCATCGCGTATTCCCTTACTGGCTCGTTCTCTCTCTGTCTCAACTGTGCTATTTGGGTTTGCAACTGCTCCTCGTGCCTCGGTGGTAAGAAGTACTCTAACAGTTCCGTTCTCAATTGAACCCATGAGTCGATCTTTGTTGGTGTCGTGTTCCACCAATCTATGGCGCTTCCCTCCAGTATAAACGGCATTGTTTGGACCAGCTGATCGTGCCGTAGTCCGTATCCGGTGGCCCACTGCTCCATTTTCTCGAGGAATTCCAGCGGGTTTGTCGTCCCCTGGTATCTGATCCCCCAATTCCGCACTCTATCGATTGTTCCCGTTTCCATTTTTTCTTCCATCTTTGTTTCCTTTCCGTCGTCCATCCTTGTATTTGTCTCTGTTATCACGATCTCTGGATGTCGGGTTGGGCTTTTCTCCTTCTTATACTTTTCCGCCAGCAGTGTCAGCTTCTTCTTTGTCGCTTCTGTGTGGTCTGTCCTCTTCGAAAAAGCAGCCAATGTTCTCCGTAACTCCTCGCTTTTTCCTGACGGATCCAATCCGAATTCACTTGCGTATTCTGCTAGTTCGGGTTTTGTTGCCATATACACCCAACTAGACATCACTCTCCCGGCGTCGGTTTCCTCTAATCACCACTTTAGCCTGTTCGGGCGCCACCTGTGACGTTCAGCCGTGCCTCGGGTAGTCAGGGCTGGCCAGGGTCGTCCAGGAAATTTCTTTCTTTCAGGACAGTGGTGCTAGAGAGGAATTCCCGACCCGAGTCCCAGTGATAATGCGCAGAGTTAACCTTAACTAGGCTTAAATATAGACGCAGAGTTTATTCATTCAATTTCTTGGTTACAATAATTATATATAAAACTGTACAGGCTCCCTCGGCCTAGTTTCCGGCTTCCACAGCGAGGCTCTTCGTACCTCGCGTCTTCGTCCGGGGACGCGGTCTTCCATACACGGCCGCTCCGAATTTCGTCGAATACCCTTAAATCAACGTAAGCCTATGTTGTTGGACCCTGAAGTCAGCGTAGAGAATTATACGTAGGACCCTAAAGTCAGCGTAGGGAATTATACGGACCCTGAAGTCAGCGTAGAGAATTATATGTAGGACCCTTAAGTCAGCGTAGAGAATTATATGTAGGACCCTTAAGTCAGCATAGAGAATTATACGGACCCTTAAGTCAGCGTTGAGAATTATATGTAGGACCCTTAAGTCAGCATAGAGAATTTTACGGACCCTGAAGTCAGCGTAGAGAATTATATGTAGGACCCTTAAGTCAGCGTAGAAAATTATATGTAGGACCCTTAAGTCAGCATAGAGAATTATACGGACCCTGAAGTCAGCGTAGAGAATTATATGTAGGACCCTTAAGTCAGCACAGAGAATTATACGGACCCTTAAGTCAGCGTAGATATGTAATTCGGACCCTGAAGTCAGCTAAGGAGGGGTATATACGTAGGGGGGTTGATCTTACTCTCCAATAGTTACCACTCGTCGATCCTGTCCTGATCCTGCTGCTTTCCCGCTCGCTGGTGACTTCCACCTTGGTCGACTCCGACCACTGACTGCCTATTCTGAGGCCAGCCGCCCGCTTTATATAGCCCTTGGCTTAGTGTGCCCGTATGTCCGTATGCTCGAATTGCCCGACTTAGTGTGGCCGGGTTTCGGGATTAGTGTGTCCCTCTAGTTATTTGGGCGCGCTTGCGCGCCTTGTTTGAATCTGGCCTTGTTTATGATGATCATTTGTTATGGTTTTATCTATTATGTATTATGCCTTATTTATTATGTCTCATGTATTCGGTATTATTTATTATTTATTATGTATTATTTATAATGACTTATCTTAATATATATAAATCTCGTGTCACAATGTTTGTCCTCAATGGACTCCTAAACCACTCAACCGATTACAATAAAATTCGCACACCATGTGCAGTTCGATCCAACTTGAGAGATAGGATAGTTTAATTCTGGAAAAAGTCAAATGAAAAGCGGGAAAACCGTTATTTACATGCAGCGTTATTTTTAAAACATAGGATGTTATTCTTCTATGCTCATTTCGTTTTATTTAATTTATGAGACAAACTTTATTTGGTTCATAAATAAATTGTAACAGCAGGCATTTGTTTTTGAGGTGGTAAGTTGAACTGTGTTAATTATGTGTACCGTGCATTTGAGGTTAAACTCACCACTTCCACCTTCTTCGACTTCCTCATTCTCCTTCTTCTTCATCAATTAGAAGATACACTAGGCGAACGCAATAAAGCAAGAAGACTAAAGCATCAACAATCACGCAGGTTTTCAGAAAAAGGAGGAGGAAGACGAAGAAGGAAGAAGAAAAAGGTAGAGGAAGAAGAAATAGGATGAAGAAGAAAATAAGGATGAAGAAGAAGAAGAACGAGGAGGAAGACGAAGAAGGAAGAAGAAGAAGGAGAAGGAGGAAGAAGGAGGAGGATTAAGAAGATGGAGGAAGAAGAAGGAGAAGGATTAAGAAGACGGAGGAGGAAGAAGGAGGATGAAGAAGAAGAAGGAATAAGGCGCATGAAGAAGTCAGAAGAAGAAGGAAGAGTTGGCAGGCGAAGGAGGAGGAGGAAGACGAAGAGGGATAAAACGGTGAATTTAACCTCAAATGCACGACAGTTCATACAGTTCATACACAGTTCAACTTACCACTTTATTGAATCTAAAATTTCATTGATTTAAGCTGCAGCGCCATTTCTGAAATATAGGATGTCATTTTTCACTGCTCAGTTAGTTCTAGAGTGCTATTCTCTTTCATTCAATTTTGTGCTTTTGGAAATCAAATGGGATATTTTATTTGGAAATCGTATTCCATGTTAGTATTTTTCATCATATATTAATAGTGTTTTAAAATTCAATTTTTTTTTTACATTCGTAATAAACCGGATTGGCTAAACACGTGCTTTATTGATTCTACGGTATGTGTTGTTGTTAGTGCGGTGTTTTATTTCTTCGCGGGCCAGGCGAACTTTGTCTATAGTCTATAGTTCTAGAGTACTATTCTATTTCATTCAATTTTGTGCTTTTGGAAATCAAATTGGATATTTTATTTGGAAATCGTATTCCATGTAAGTATTTTGCGAATTAATAGAAAGCGTTTTTCCAAATATAATTCAAAATCACAGAAATCACGATTGGTTGACAGAACGAGCAATATTGTCACCAAAAAATGTACATGTCAATGAAATCAATTTTCACATTCAAGAAAAATTGCCAGGCGCACTGATATCATATAAATCTTTTGATAGCGCAATGAAAGAAGATGATGCAGTGAATTATCCAGTTGAATTTTTAAATTCCCTAGAACCGCCTGGTATGCCAACGCATTTTTTGAACTTAAAAATCGGCTCATCAATTATTTTACTACGGAATTTAAATGCACCAAAATTGTGCAATGGCACAAGACTGGTTGTAAAAAAATTGATGCCGAATTTAATTGAAGCCACGATATTGACTGGAAAAGCGAAAGGAGAAATGGTGCTCATACCGCGTATTCCGTTGATACCAACGGACATGCCGTTTGAATTTAAGCGACTGCTATTCCCAGTGCATCTATCATTTGCCATGTCCATCAATAAGGCACAAGGACAAACGCTTCAAGTATGCGGGTTGAATTTGGAAGAGCCGTGTTTTTCTCATGGGCAGCTATACGTACGTATACGTACGTATATTTATCGTCGGTGTACGGGCCTGTGCTTGCTGGTTCAGCGCCCGCCGTTCGCCTGGCTCCCGGCTTCTCCTCGGGTGTTCCCCTCCAGCCCTCGGGAGGTGCGCCACTCTGGTCCGGCCCATTCGGACGTTTCCCGTCATCGCCTGGGCCCTTCCTTCCTGGCTCATCTCCCTCGGGTCTGCTCCGCCAGTGGTTCCCGTTGGGTGGTTGGTCACCCCGCTCAGGCCCGGTTGGACGATCTCCGTCTGCGTCGGTGCCTTTGCGGGATGATTCGCCCCCCTCCGGGCTGGTGGTCCCTTGGGTCCTGAGTGATCGCATGCGCCGCTTCGGCCTCCCTGGACGGTATCCGTCTGCTTGGGAGTCGCCGCGTCGTGCCTCGTCGGTCGCTGAGGAGGTGCCAATTTTGGTGGCGCCGTCCTTTTCCGGACTGTACCGCAGGCAGTTGGCTCGATCATCTTGGTCCTGCTTGTTGCTGCTGCTGCTTTGGTGAGGTTATCCTTATACCTTTTGATGCTGGTCTCGAACTTATCCATTGCTCAGCCGATCGCCTTCTCCGCCTGGCTCCGCTTATATAGGCCACCGGAGTTGCCTTAGTGTGCCTGCCTTCACTTCTCCTTTTTCCCTCTTTTTTAGTGTGCCCGTTGGTGGGCCGTTTTGAGTTCCTTTTTCCCGCTTTCCTGATCGTCTATCGAGTTTTGTCCCTTTGCCCCGATATATCGTTCTCCTGTTCGAACCCTTTATGATGGTTGTCCGTGCTTATGTGTGGTTTGGTGTCTCCGATATATACTCGTTTTGTCTTTCGTGTTTTCGGGTCCTTGACTGACAGTATTACCGGGGACACAAACCCTACCACTTTCCATGGTCCGTCGTATTTTGGGGCTAGCTTTGCGTTGAATTTTTCCGCTGCGTTGGATAAGTGGTGTGTTCTGCACCACACTAGTTCTCCTCTCGATGGTTTCCATTCCCTTTTTCTTAAGTCGTAGTGCCGTCTCTGTTGTTCTGCTGCTTTTTCCATGTGGCCTGCCGCTTCCATCCTCACGTTTCCTATCCGTTTCCACCTTTCCTCCATGCTTTCCTCTTTCAACCCGGACCCTTCCGTTTCTTTGTCGAACACTGTGTTGGGTATTCGTAGTTCCTTTCCCAGCACTATCTGTGCCGGGCTGTATTTTGTGGACTCCGACGTGCTGCTATTGAAAGCCAGCATTAGTTCTGGTATTTTATCATCCCAGTTTGTCTGGTCCTCGCCTGTTATTTGGGCGATCATTGTCTTTATGGTCCTATTGGTTCTTTCCGTGGGGTTTTGCTGCGGAGTGTAAGGGGCCGTGAATTGCTGTCTTATTCCCCATCTCTCCATCTCTTTCTTTGTTTTGCGTCCGGTGAATTGGACTCCATTGTCTGATATCAGTATTTTCGGAGCTCCATACCGTGTAACTATTCTTTCTCGAAAGACCCGTAGGAATGAGTCTGCCGTCGCCTGTCTGATGGCTGCCAGCTCCACCCATTTTGAGAACTTATCCACCATGACGAGTAGTGTCGTGTTCCCATGTTTTGACCGTGGTAACGGTCCTACAAAGGCTCTAGACAGTGTGTCTGCTACTACATTTAGTTTCCCTTTCCGATATTGCACCTCGAACTGGTATGGCTGGAGTCCCAGTGCCCATTGTGCTATTCTTCCTGCCGGACTCTTGATCGAGTTTAGCCATCTAAGCGCCATATGGTCCGTAACTACTATGAAGTGGTATCCTTCCAGGTACATCTTAAACTTCCCGATGCCCCAATGGATTGCCAAGCATTCCTTTTCCGTTGCGCTGTAGTTTTGCTCTGCCTTACTCAGTTTCCGGCTGGCAAATGATATGACGTGTTCACCGTCCTCTGTTTCCTGGGTCAGTACGGCTCCGATCCCCACGTCGCTGGCGTCTGTCTGCAACTTGAACTGCCTGCTGAAGTCCGGGCATACCAATACCGGTGCTTTTGTCAGGCTCTCCTTTAGGCTGTCGAAGGATTCCTGGTGGCGTTCGTTCCACTCGAATTTTTTCCCTTTTCGGATTAATTCCTGTAGCGGTCCTGCTTGCTCCGTAAATTTCGGTATAAATCTCCTATACCATGATGCCATTCCGAGAAAGCGTACCTCTTTGGTGGTCTTAGGGGCTGGTAGATCCCTGATTGCTTCCACCTTTTCGGGGTCCGTTCGTATGCCCTGGTCGCTTACTACGTGTCCCAGATATTTTAATTCCTTTTGGAAAAATTTGCACTTGTCTGGGTTCATCCGTAGGTTCGCTCGTTGCAATCTTCTGAATACTGAAAATGGGTCATTAACATACTTGTAAATTGACTTTATAAATATACTAAAAATTTAAAACAAATACGCTACGCCTCGCTTGGGATCCGGTGTCTGATTAGCTGTTGTTTTCATTCCCACAATTAAGTCTTTCTCCAAGCTCTCAATTAGAGATTTATGGTTTTCAATGCCAGCATTGAAGCTTATGGAGCCTGTGTATATGTCGTGTCTAGGGGACAATGTCACAGCAGCCACTTACGTTGTTCAAAGTCTCGAGTGGCCCTTTGAAAACCCTAACCGTGCCAAAGCTTGCGCGTTGCGGAGCTGAACTTCTAGCTCGGCTTATAGCTGAAATCTGTAAATTGAACGTATTCAAACGGAAATTCTACTGCTGGTGCGAGTCAACTGTGGTACTTTCTTGGATCCGGGAGGATCCCTCAAGATTCAACGTGTTTGTAGTAAGCCGAGTGACTGCAATTCAGGAGTTGACTGGAACAATGAAATGGCGCTACATTCCCACTGCTTTAAATCCGGCAGATATTCTTTCGCGAGGAGCTCTTCCTAGCGAGCTTAACGAGTCCCCTTTGTGGGCCCATGGACCGCTCTTTCTGAGTAGCCCCATAACTGATTGGCCACAAAACGTAGTAACGGAGAAGCCAATACTGGAACTTCGTCGATGGGTCTGGCTTCTAAAATCTTTGTACTCGGATATTGTTGCATGCTCCAAATACGCGAATTCATCTCATGCTCTGCAGCGTACGTTTGGACAGATCCATAAGTTTTGCAAGCGTATACGACATCCTGGGCGTACTGTCACCGACGAGCAAAGTGGGACTTCTCTGTTGCTGCGTCTGGTAATGGATTGATCCTACCAAAGGATCACCCAGTTACTGTGGTTATTATAAATCATGCTCATGCTCAACCTACGTACTGGTGCTCTTCTCAGCATAATTTGATCCCAATATTGGCCTATTGGGAGGAGGAAAACCGTAAGCAAGGCAGTATACAAGTGCGTCAGGTGTTTTCGAACGAAACCTCGCCTAATTAAGCACATAATGGCGGTGTGTTTTTATTTGCTTTGCAACCAAGGCGATACATTTGGAGCTAATTAAGGATCTAAAGAGGCCACGACAAATTTGGTCCGACATCGCAACTAATTTTGTTGGCGCAAAGAACGAGTTGCTTGAACTGAGGCGTTTTTTTCCGCCTCGATCCCCTCACTTTGATGGGGATGCGAGCCAAGGAGAAAGAGAGTTTGGAGACTCTGAGAGAAGAGAGTTTGGAGACTCTGAGAGAAGAGAGTTTGGAGACTCTGGAGCTGGAGAAAGAGAGTGTGGAGACTCTGAACCTATAGAAAAGAGAGTTTGGAGAGACAGAAGGTTTAAAGGTGAATAACGGTACAAGTTCAACCTTGGACCGGGCCAACGGAAAAATCGTGGACTTTGGATCCGGAGACTGGAGATTAGAGGGATGAACCGTTAAATGAGGCCTATATAAGCAGACCGAACGCTGGAAGCTGGACAGTCAAGGAGAACAAATATACCAGTCAACACCGTGAAGAACGAAGTCAGCAGAGGAGCTACAGCCGTGGTAGTCAATAAGGAGTAAGATCGCTACATCAAGACGTTCGGGAAAAGGAAAGTCTCCGAATTGAGACGCAGGTAGCTAAGGTCCAATACGACGAAGCACGGGTAGCCCAGAGGCATTCAGCAGGCAAGGCCGAACCGAAGAGGGTCCCAAATAGGCGACAGGAATTGTGGTGTAGACCAGGTCGACTGTGTTGGAGACTGCGTACGTGAACCCGGCGATAGCCTGGTGTGTCCGTGCGATCCGAGCAGGCGTGGTACCGGCGCCACCAGTCCGAGCAGACGTGGGGTTGGCGTGTTGCTGTTCCACCAGGCGTTTGCCTTGGGGATCACAGCCGTTAGCTGCGAGCCAAGGATACCGAACGCGCTATATGACAGAGAAACGCTAGGTACAGGAAGGCAACCAGAGTCGCCGGAAGGAAACGCTGAGAAGATGAAAGAGATCTTCGAGATTGTACGGAGAAACCTGGAGAGAGTGTCACAGGACCAAGCAAGGCATTACAACCTACTGAGAAAGCAGTGGCAGTGGCAGTGGCCAAGGATTGGTGAAGTGGTATGGGCCAAAGAGCACCATTTATCAAAAGCGCCTGAAGGGTTTGCGGCCAAACTAGCTCCGAGGTTCAATGGGCCGTACCAAATTGTGGATTTCATATAGACAGTGATATGTAAGATTCGCTACCGGAAGAACAAAAAGGAACGCACGGTACACGTCAGCGACCTTAAGCAGCATGATCTGGCGAAGGATGGTGTTGAGAACGATGCGGATCCGTCGGGAGAAAACAGCCCCTCCACCGGGAAAAGTGATCCGATCAGGCTTTAAGGACGCAACAAAAAAATTCAAAAATAATAGTAAAAAAAAAACAAGATAATACGCTATAGTCGGGTTCCCCGACTATCTGATACCCGTTACTCAGCTGGTAAAAGTGCGAAGAGAAATTACAACATTGACCGTTTTTGGCGGTTTGTGGGCGTTAGAGTGGTATAAAGTTTTTTGGTATAGAGAGTTAAATTTACAAGACGAATGAAAATGTGAACAAATTTCACAACATTTTTCAAAGGTATGGGCGTGGCAGTTTTGGGCGGTTTGCGGGCGTTAGGGTGGGCGTGGCAAAAAGTTTTTCTGCAGATCAATAGAAATTTACAATACTAATAAGAAAATGAAAAAATATCAAAACATTTTTCAAAAGTGTGGGCGTGGCAGTTTTGGGCGGTTTGCGGGCGTTAGGGTGGGCGTGGCAAAAAGTTTTTCTGCAGATCAATAGAAATTTACACTACTAATAAGAAAATGAAAAAATATCAAAACATTTTTCAAAAGTGTGGGCGTGGCAGTTTTGGGCGGTTTGTGGGCGTTAGGGTGGGCGTGGCAAAAAGTTTTTCTGCAGATCAATAGAAATTTACACTACTAATAAGAAAATGAAAAAATATCAAAACATTTTTCAAAAGTGTGGGCGTGGCAGTTTTGGGCGGTTTGTGGGCGTTGGAGTGGGCGTGGCAACATGTATCGACAAACTTGCGCTGCGTCTATGTCTCTGGAGTCTGTATGCTTATTGTCAACTTTCTAGCTTTTATAGTTCCTGAGATCTCGACGTTCATACGGACGGACAGACAGACGGACAGACAGACGGACGGACAGACGGACATGGTCAGATCGACTCGGCTATTGATCCTGATCAAGAATATATATACTTTATATGGTCGGAAACGCTTCCTTCTGCCTTTTACATACTTTTCACGTCAGAAAAGACAAGGAGGCTGCGCAACCGGTCAATAAGAAGGCCGTTTAATTTTTCCCGAGGAAAGAGGAGAGACGGTACAAATCAAGGGAACAGTACCGTAAAAACAAGCGTCTGGAGTCAGACTAAAGCCCGGGCCCGGAGCGCCAACACAAGAAGGCATAACGGGACGGAGAAAGAGAGGGATCGACGCCGACGTAAAACACCGAGGGACATAACGGTAAAGGTCCAAAGAGGAGAGGCGAAACCGAATTGTAATGGAGAGGTGAACAGAGGGTTCGAGTCACAAAAAGTTCGACAGCCAAAATGAGCCCACGGGTATCGATGCAACAAACGAGGTGGCTGGCCGCTCTGGGTCAGAGTCTGGAAGGGCCCGCCGAAGGGTAAAGGCGGTCAGGTGGTCGGGGGGTAAGCGGTTGCCTAACCCTCGGCCCACCCATGTACGAAGTGCTGCAGCGGTCAAGGAGTAAGGAGGAGAAGGAGAGGAGGTGGCGCCAGGTGCTCGAGAAGGCGGAGGAGGAGAAGCCTTCCCCACCTCGACGGCGGGGATCCCGCCCACACCCTGGCCACCCAACCCAGTGATGGTGCCGGCCGCCCCTCCACCCACCCACTCGGAACCCCAGGACCCCATTGGGAAAAGGGATCCCCCGATACCACACGCCAGGATGTCGCACCAGGTGCGGGAGTTCGACGAAGGAGGCACGCGATGGCGGCAACAGGTGGTCACCTGGACGTGGCCGGTTGGCGTCGAGGCACCAAAGGAGGAGGAGGCGCCGGTCCATTTGCTCCAGCGGTGGGTGTCCCGTCATCCCGGCCGTCCTGGGTACGGACGGCATCAACATCGGAGGTCCTGCGGTGGGCTCCGATTCCGGAGGCGGACTGGCCGCAGGAATCGAGGAAGAGCCGTTGATCCTGGAGGCCAAGCGCCGAGGTAGCCGCCGGTCCATGGCGAAAGATTCCGGGTGAGAGTGGCGGCGACAGGGGTCCGCGTGTTTCGTTTGGTGCGGGATGGTGGGGCAACTAATGCTGCAAAATATTAAAAATAAAAAAAGGAAAACGCAAACAAAAAACACGTTGCTCATTCTTTCACGAGACGAGTCACAGAAACGCGCACAAAACCTGGAATAAATTCGCATATACATATATATTGTCTATTTTGCATCATAACAAGGAAAATTTCATGTGGGTAAAATCTGGAAAAGAAGAGGAGGAAATGTTAGTGTGCACAAGAGGGAAAAGAATAACAGGGGCAGGCACTCACGTGTGGGTCGAATAGTGGCTGAAGAGAGAAAAGAGAGAAAGAGAGAAAAGAGAAAAAGCTAAAGGTCAGCCCGCGCAAGCGGGAAAACCAAAGGGGGGCTGGCACTCACGTGTGTGTCGAAGAAACCGAAGAGAAAGCATCCATCCTCAATATCTAGGCCCATCAAGGGAGGTGGGTGGTCCGAAGAGAGCCCTACGCTGCCAAGAGAAAGTAGAGTAAATGAAGGAAAAAGGGAGCGAGGAATATACTGAAAGGAGATCGGCGCTGTGTCGAGACGGGGCTGTGAGCGTCGACGGGATCTCAGCAAGGCCGGATTTTGAATTTTCCCGAAGAAAGGCGGAGATGTGAGGAGTTAAAACTCTGCACAAATGCAGATGGTGATTGCATGGGAGTGCCTGCCGTTGCCAGTTACGCAACAAGTCAACGCGTAGTAACGTGTAGCGAACTACGAGTATAACATCCCCGAGCAGATGGTAAATTGCAGTTGTGCGATCGTGCACGCGCTGGTTCCGGCTACTAATTCTCGGTGGAGTAAAGGGGGGGAATATTTGACATCGCGACTACTTGCTCGTCTCATATCACACTCTTATTTATATCGCGTGATCTCCACAAGAAACACTAAGGGACTATTGGACGACAGGACTAAGGACAAACAAGGACATAGCACACTCGTACGACAGCAGCTGTTAAGCTGTCGACGCCCACCCTACCTTAACCACCACTAACCATTTGACATAACCGGTGATCCCTAAAAGTATGCTACATTTTACACGACATACACATTCCGACGACGCATGGCACCCCTAAAGAGATTTACTCGGATTTAAACATTATAAAATTTAATTTTTAGCATAGGATAAAGTTAAAAACTGACTTTGTTTTACTTGGAACAGGTTTAGACAACATATCCTAAATGATTACCCTAACTTACAAATTTTAAACATCTAGAAAGTTAAAAGAATTTTCGGACTGTGGCGTTCATGTAAATATTATCGCAACAGATATGTATGTAAAAATGTAAAGTTTTTTGTTTGCTTAGAATTAATTTTTTTTTTGTTTTTTAATTTTTAAATTTTGTTGTTTTTATTCTTTTAAGATTTTAGAAAAGCGAAGATTGGGGCAAGGGTAATTTTTAAATATGAGCAATTTTCGTTTTAATTTTAAATTTCTTTTTTTTTTAATTTATTATTGATAAACAATGGACTTGGAAAAAAGTAGCGCCGCAGTAGCTAATTATTTGATTTTCTTTTGCGGCAGCTGCTTTCTCACCTTATATTACTCACTTTGGATTTCCCACGATGAAGCGCTTCAAGGGGTTGCCTGTGAAAGAGAAATCAGCTTACACCGCCTTTTAATCCTAAGAGAGCTATTTATTTTCGATCTGCTCTTTTGAGCCGCTCTCCTACTGCGGTACTCTCTCTCTTCTTTTTTTACTTCATTCTTGTACTCACGCCAGGAAGGAAAATGGGATAAAGGGAGAAGGAAAGAAAAGAAAGGAATTGCCCTAAATGAATACTATTTCTTTTACAAAATAACTTAAATTAGTTTCCTAACATAAGGCGGAATTTATTTTTCCGATCGGAATAACTTTTGCTGATCTGATTGTTTGGTTGCCGATCTGCTTAACAAGCAGTCGGTAAGGTGTAAAGCGATGTAAGGTAGAATATGTATAGATGTAGATAATGTAAAGATGGTAAATTCAATTAAATAATGTTTTGCGTTTAACGGTGGCGCTGCTGACTGATGAAATCCAGAAATAGACCTCCTGGTCGGCAATGTATGCTTCCCTCACTGGTCTCACTGGCCTCACTGGTTAATTTTGGAAATATATTATTCTCCTAGGTGCCACCTGTAATTTTATGCCCTTAACAAAAAAATTCTAAACCACAACACACGCACAAAACTTAAATTTTCCGATTCACTGGGTATTCTGCGTCTCGATTGAAATTTGCGAGTTTTGGTTGAATTGTCAATTTCTCTTTTTTTGTAATTTTGAGAGATCACTATATATTCTTTTTGGACAGCTCGGACGCACTTTCTTGCTCGATGGCTTAAACTCAATTAATGCCCAGTGACTACCGCTTCGGGTCGGGACCCCGAGTCTGAACTCCAAAAATGCAGTTGGAGAAATGTTCTACATGACAGCCTAATTAACATTTTCCCGACCTTAAGAACGGCCTAATTAAGTGCCTACTTGTAGGCTGAGATCAACGACAAGCTACCTTACAAACGGCAGTGCGAAACCAAGGAAAAAGAGAGTTTGGAGACTCTGAACTGGAGAAAGAGAGTTTGGAGACTCTGAGAGAAGAGAGTTTGGAGACTCTGGAGCTGGAGAAAGACTCTCTCTGGAGACTCTGAACCTAAAGAAAAGAGAGTTTGGAGAGACAGAAGGTTTAAAGGTGAATAACGGTACAAGTTCAACCTTGGACCGGGCCAACGGTAAAATCGTGGACTTTGGATCCGGAGACTGGAGATCAGAGGGATGAACCGTTAAATGAGGCCTATATAAGCAGACCGAACGCTGGAAGCTGGACAGTCAAGGATAACAAATATACCAGTCAACAACGTAAAGAACAAAGTCAGCAGAGGAGCTACAGCCGTGGTAGTCAATAAGGAGCAAGATCGCTACGTCAAGACGTTCGGGACAAGGAATCGGATGCCGCCGATTTTGAAATGTAAAAAATGTCCAAATCCCGATTAATAGAGTCAAATAATAGGTAATAGGCAGGTAGTCATTAATACACAAACTCAGAACAAAATTAACGAATTAACAGAAGCAGTTAACAAGATCATTAGAGGTAAACAAAATAATATGGTTGGCACTTTTCTCTAGTACGAGGTAATATTGGCCAGAAATATAATATTCATAACCGAAATTCAAAATTTAATGCTTACAGTCACACTGGCTAAGGCCAATATCGTAAACCCGGCCATTTTAAACCACGATGATTTGAAGTCTGTACTAGTTGATCACTCCACAGAAATACCATTTTCCCTGTATCACACCAAAACATCATTTTGCAACTGACGGAGAACATAGTAGCAGAATGCAACAACGACGTCAATGATTGCGTACCAACAACTTACGTATCGTACTGTAAGCCGGCTGCCCAAGATACTTGCGCATAATAATCAACGAGTGCCCAGCTAAAGTCAGCACTGACGACGGCCCCGAAATAGCTACCAACGGCTCACATCTAATTATGTTCGAGCAA
Source organism: Drosophila teissieri (assembly GCF_016746235.2). Lineage (NCBI taxonomy): Eukaryota > Metazoa > Arthropoda > Insecta > Diptera > Drosophilidae > Drosophila > Drosophila teissieri. Next base: position 1,358,329 of record NC_053032.1, read on the forward strand.
GGGGATTTCATCAACGACACCAAACACGACAAGCAACGTGAAGCCATAAGGAAGACACCGGTCATGGCTGCATCCCAAACATTATCGGCCACGATCCCAGGCTAAGGATTCTCCAAAGGATTAACAATGAAAATGGCTGGACTTACTGACATCTGGTTTTCGGTCGTCGTGGAAACCAGCGTCTTCATTAGCTGCTCCATCCTGCTCATCTTGGTGTTGAGGAGGAGGCGAGATGCGAGGGGAAATATAACAAGTCGTGGACAAGTTCCAAATGACCGAGGACGGTCATACTTCTAAGAAGACAGTATTTAACATCGTTAGTGAGTAAACTGAAGTCGATATAAGTGTGGGGTTGTTACTCTAGTATTTTTATATGTAGATTCAGCATAAACGCCATTGGTTTCCCGGTAAGGGCATATATGCTCTTTTTGTTAGTGTCAGTACTTTGCTGAACGAGCGGTCGTCTTGCCGGCCGCGATTAGCTTGAGTAAAGTAGAATTATTTTTCAGTTTGATTTCAATTTTAATAAAGAGAAACTTACTCCAAGAAAGGCTGTATTTTTTTATTGGTTGTCTAGCCTTAAGGAAGACAGTAGCGTAAAAATTTCTCCCGACATACACTGAACTTATTCAGAACCCGCGCTGCGCAACGAAGCGTATGCGCACCACCAGCAGAGAAGATTTCAGCTCACCTCCCTGACCGAGAGGCCGGCCTCGTCTGCACTGACGTCATCACCCCTTCCCATCGCACTGCGGGAAACAACCCAGGGAAATACTTAAAACATAATTTAAATTCTTGATCAGAATCAATAGACGAGTCGAACTGGCCAAAGACAATAGAATAAGATGCGTAACGGCCCTACATTGTATTTGCACTTTGCAGCTACATTTTTGGTGACGACTAGAATTGCCCATTCTCCGTTCGCGTAAAGTTGAGAGCGTAAAAATCTATAAATAGAATTTTCTTGCTTGTGTAAGTAAAAACAATAAAGGAGATAGTGTGTATGTGTGCGTGCTTGTGCTAGAGTACGATTTTCGGGCCAAAATCTATTTTGATCATTGAAACGAATTTGATTATGGTTTTGGTCAATTTCGATATGATCTAATAATATAATTTTTAAAAATTGATGACTATTGACTATTATTTTTTGAAAGGTTTTTTTTTAAAAATTTGTTTGTTAAAATCGCCGTTTGAATTAGATACCGTTTACATATTTATATTTATGTTGATAATTAAAAATATGTTTTATGTGGGAACACCACGGGGAGGCCATTACAATTGTAATGGGGTCCTATATTATTACTACTTATCGCAATTACTATTCGCGATTATATTTCCGTACTTTACTAATGCAACAAAACGACTTTAATTGAATATGAACACGGTTATATAGCGAAAATTTGAATACATTGAGGAAAAAAACAATCAAAATAGGTAGCGCGGTTTTCTTCCCACCCGAAATTGCGACCTTTTTAAAAATATCAAATTAGAATATAACAAATTAATTCGACTGAATCTTAATCTTTTAAATACTGAAAATGGGTCATTAACATACTTGTAAATTGACTTTATAAATATACTAAAAATTTAAAACAAATACGCTATGCCTCGCTTGGGATCCGGTGTCTGATTAGCTGTTGTTTTCATTCCCACAATTAAGTCTTTCTCCAAGCTCTCAATTAGAGATTTATGGTTTTCAATGCCAGCATTGAAGCTTATGGAGCCTGTGTATATGTCGTGTCTAGGGGACAATGTCACAGCAGCCACTTACGTTGTTCAAAGTCTCGAGTGGCCCTTTGAAAACCCTAACCGTGCCAAAGCTTGCGCGTTGCGGAGCTGAACTTCTAGCTCGGCTTATAGCTGAAATCTGTAAATTGAACGTATTCAAACGGAAATTCTACTGCTGGTGCGAGTCAACTGTGGTACTTTCTTGGATCCGGGAGGATCCCTCAAGATTCAACGTGTTTGTAGCAAGCCGAGTGACTGCAATTCAGGAGTTGACTGGTACAATGAAATGGCGCTACATTCCCACTGCTTTAAATCCGGCAGATATTCTTTCGCGAGGAGCTCTTCCTAGCGAGCTTAACGAGTCCCCTTTGTGGGCCCATGGACCGCTCTTTCTGAGTAGCCCCATAACTGATTGGCCACAAAACGTAGTAACGGAGAAGCCAATACTGGAACTTCGTCGATGGGTCTGGCTTCTAAAATCTTTGTACTCGGATATTGTTGCATGCTCCAAATACGCGAATTCATCTCATGCTCTGCAGCGTACGTTTGGACAGATCCATAAGTTTTGCAAGCGTATACGACATCCTGGGCGTACTGTCACCGACGAGCAAAGTGGGACTTCTCTGTTGCTGCGTCTGGTAATGGATTGATCCTACCAAAGGATCACCCAGTTACTGTGGTTATTATAAATCATGCTCATGCTCATGCTCAACCTACGTACTGGTGCTCTTCTCAGCATAATTTGATCCCAATATTGGCCTATTGGGAGGAGGAAAACCGTAAGCAAGGCAGTATACAAGTGCGTCAGGTGTTTTCGAACGAAACCTCGCCTAATTAAGCACATAATGGCGGTGTGTTTTTATTTGCTTTGCAACCAAGGCGATACATTTGGAGCTATTTAAGGATCTAAAGAGGCCACGACAAATTTGGTCCGACATCGCAACTAATTTTGTTGGCGCAAAGAACGAGTTGCTTGAACTGAGGCGTTTTTTTCCGCCTCGATCCCCTCACTTTGATGGGGATGCGAGCCAAGGAGAAAGAGAGTTTGGAGACTCTGAGAGAAGAGAGTTTGGAGACTCTGAGAGAAGAGAGTTTGGAGACTCTGGAGCTGGAGAAAGAGAGTGTGGAGACTCTGAACCTATAGAAAAGAGAGTTTGGAGAGACAGAAGGTTTAAAGGTGAATAACGGTACAAGTTCAACCTTGGACCGGGCCAACGGAAAAATCGTGGACTTTGGATCCGGAGACTGGAGATTAGAGGGATGAACCGTTAAATGAGGCCTATATAAGCAGACCGAACGCTGGAAGCTGGACAGTCAAGGAGAACAAATATACCAGTCAACACCGTGAAGAACGAAGTCAGCAGAGGAGCTACAGCCGTGGTAGTCAATAAGGAGTAAGATCGCTACATCAAGACGTTCGGGAAAAGGAAAGTCTCCGAATTGAGACGCAGGTAGCTAAGGTCCAATACGACGAAGCACGGGTAGCCCAGAGGCATTCAGCAGGCAAGGCCGAACCGAAGAGGGTCCCAAATAGGCGACAGGAATTGTGGTGTAGACCAGGTCGACTGTGTTGGAGACTGCGTACGTGAACCCGGCGATAGCCTGGTGTGTCCGTGCGATCCGAGCAGGCGTGGTACCGGCGCCACCAGTCCGAGCAGACGTGTGGTTGGCGTGTTGCTGTTCCACCAGGCGTTTGCCTTGGGGATCACAGCCGTTAGCTGCCGTGAGTCCGCGTACGACGACAAATCCTAAGCCCAAGTGACGGGCCCCAGCGTCACGGTCCGCGCCACCCAGGACGACGAGAGCGGCGAGATTTTTGACACAGGGCCGCGAGCCAAGGATACCGAACGCGCTATATGACAGAGAAACGCTAGGTACAGGAAGGCAACCAGAGTCGCCGGAAGGAAACGCTGAGAAGATGAAAGAGATCTTCGAGATTGTACGGAGAAACCTGGAGAGAGTGTCACAGGACCAAGCAAGGCATTACAACCTACTGAGAAAGCAGTGGCAGTGGCAGTGGCCAAGGATTGGTGAAGTGGTATGGGCCAAAGAGCACCATTTATCAAAAGCGCCTGAAGGGTTTGCGGCCAAACTAGCTCCGAGGTTCAATTGGCCGTACCAAATTGTGGATTTCATATAGACAGTGATATGTAAGATTCGCTACCGGAAGAACAAAAAGAAACGCACGGTACACGTCAGCGACCTTAAACAGCATGATCTGGCAAAGGATGGTGTTGAGAACGAGGATGCGGATCCGGTGGGAGAAAACAGTGATCCGATCAGGCTTTAAGGACGCAAAAAAAAAATAATAGTAAAAAAAAAAAGGAAGGAAGAAGCTCGTCAGAAAAGACAAGGAGGCTGCGCAACCGGTCAATAAGAAGGCCGTTTAATTTTTCCCGAGGAAAGAGGAGAGACGGTACAAATCAAGGGAACAGTACCGTAAAAACAAGCGTCTGGAGTCAGACTAAAGCCCGGGCCCGGAGCGCCAACACAAGAAGGCATAACGGGACGGAGAAAGAGAGGGATCGACGCCGACGTAAAACACCGAGGGACATAACGGTAAAGGTCCAAAGAGGAGAGGCGAAACCGAATTGTAATGGAGAGGTGAACAGAGGGTTCGAGTCACAAAAAGTTCGACAGCCAAAATGAGCACACGGGTATCGATGCAACAAACGAGGTGGCTGGCCGCTCTGGGTCAGAGTCCGGAAGGGCCCGCCGAAGGGTAAGGGCGGTCGTGGGATCAGGGGGTAGGCGGTTGCCTAACCCTCGGCCCACCCGAGCTCCAAGGCGTGGTGTCGAGGACGATCGGGGAGAAGAGTGGGAGGAGGACCGTCCAAGGAGAGGAGGCCGCTAACCGGATCCTTCCGGGGACCGCGCCGGTGTTCGAGGAGGCAAGGCGGAACCCTAGAGGGAGCGTGGAAACCTGGGCGGCCATGGCAAACGCCACTGTCAAGATGCGGTGGCTGGAGGCCGACCGAGTGGTGGCAGAAGCAGCCCCGCAACCCGAACGGATGGCAGCCCGGGAGGAGTAGAAGGCCGCCAACGCGCGTCCGCATGCAGCAGCGGGCAGCCTTGGCGGCCATGTACGAAGTGCTGCAGCGGTCAAGGAGTAAGGAGGAGAAAGAGAGGAGGTGGCGCCAGGAGCTCGAGAAGGCGGAGGAGGAGGAGCCGTCCCCACCTCGACGGCGGGGATCCCGCCCTCACCCCGGCCACGGTACTGGCCACCCAACCCAGTGATGGTGCCGGCCGCCCCTCCACCCACCCCATTGGGAAAAGGGATCCCCCGATCCCACACGCCAGGATGTCGCACCAGGTGCGGGAGTTCGACGAAGGAGGCACGCGATGGCGGCAACAGGTGGTAACCTGGACGTGGCCGGTTAGCGTCGAGGCACCAAAGGAGGAAGCGCCGGTCCATGGCGGTTGGGCTCCGTTAACACCCGACACTGCAGCTGCGGCGGAGCTGGGGAAGGGGGCGGGGGCTCCAGAGACAGGCATTCGCTCCAGCGGGGGGGGGCCCGTCATCCCGGCCGTCCTGGGTACGGACGGCATCAACATCGGAGGTCCTGCGGTGGGCTCCGATTCCGGAGGCGGACTGGCCCGCAGGAATCGAGGAAGAGCCGTTGATCCTGGAGGCCAAGCGCCGAGGTAGCCGCCGGTCCATGGCGAAAGATTCCGGGTGAGAGTGGCGGAGACAGGGGTCCGCGTGTTTGGTTTGGTGCGGGATGGTGGGCCAACTAATGCCGCAAAATATTAAAAATAAAAAAAGGAAAACGCAAACACAAAACACGTAGCTCACTCTTTCACGAGACGAGTCACAGAAACGCGCACAAAACCTGGAATAAATTCGCATATACATATATATTGTCTATTTTGCATCATAACAAGGAAAATTTCATGTGGGTAAAATCTGGAAAAGAAGAGGTGGAAATGTTAGTGTGCACAAGAGGGAAAAGAATAACAGGGGCAGGCACTCACGTGTGGGTCGAATAGTGGCTGAAGAGAGAAAAGAGAGAAAATGCTAAAGGTCAGCCCGCGCAAGCGGGAAAACCAAAGGGGGGCTGGCACTCACGTGTGTGTCGAAGAAACCGAAGAGAAAGCATCCATCCTCAATATCTAGGCCCATCAAGGGAGGTGGGTGGTCCGAAGAGAGCCCTACGCTGCCAAGAGAAAGTAGAGTAAATGAAGGGAAAAGGGAGCGAGGAATATACTGAAAGGAGATCGGCGCTGTGTCGAGACGGGGCTGTGAGCGTCGACGGGATCTCAGCAAGGCCGGATTTTGAATTTTCCCGAAGAAAGGCGGAGATGTGAGGAGTTAAAACTCTGCACAAATGCAGATGGTGATTGCATGGGAGTGCCTGCCGTTGCCAGTTACGCAACAAGTCAACGCGTAGTAACGTGTAGCGAACTACGAGTATAACATCCCCGAGCAGATGGTAAATTGCAGTTGGGCGATCGTGCACGCGCTGGTTCCGGCTACTAATTCTCGGTGGAGTAAAGGGGGGGAATATTTGACATCGCGACTACTTGCTCGTCTCGTATCACACTCTTATTTATATCGCGTGATCTCCACAAGAAACACTAAGGGACTATTGGACGACAGGACTAAGGACAAACAAGGACATAGCACACTCGTACGACAGCAGCTGTTAAGCTGTCGACGCCCACCCTACCTTAACCACCACTAACCATTTGACATAAGCGGTGATCCCTAAATGTATGCTACATTTTACACGACATACACATTCCGACGACGCATGGCACCCCTAGAGAGATTTACTCGGATTTAAACATTATAAAATTTAATTTTTAACATAGGATAAAGTTAAAAACTGACTTTGTTTTACTTGGAACAGGTTTAGACAACATATCCTAAATGATTACCCTAACTTACAAATTTTAAACATCTAGAAAGTTAAAAGAATTTTCGGACTGTGGCGTTCATGTAGATATTATCGCAACAGATATGTATGTATAAATGTAAAGTTTTTTGTTTGCTTAGAAAAAATTAAGGGGATGTGTTTTTTAATTTTTAAATTTTGTTGTTTTTACTCTTTTAAGATTTTAAAAAAGCGAAGATTGGGGCAAGGGTAATTTTTAAATATGAGCAATTTTCGTTTCAATTTTAAATTTCTTTTTTTTTTAATTTATTATTGATAAACAATGGACTTGGAAAAAAGTAGCGCCGCAGTAGCTAATTATTTGATTTTCTTTTGCGGCAGCTGCTTTCTCACCTTATATTACTCACTTTGGATTTCCCACGATGAAGCGCTTCAAGTGGTTGCCTGTGAAAGAGAAATCAGCTTACACCGCCTTTTAATCCTAAGAGAGCTATTTATTTTCGATCTGCTCTTTTGAGCCGCTCTCCTACTGCGGTACTCTCTCTCTTCTTTTTTTACTTCACTCTTGTACTCACGCCAGGAAGGAAAATGGGATAAAGGGAGAGGGAAAGAAAAGAAAGGAATTGCCCTAAATGAATACTATTTCTCTTACAAAATAACTTAAATTAGTTTCCTAACATAAGGCGGAATTTATTTTTCCGATCGGAATAACTTTTGCTGATCTGATTGTCTGGTTGCCGATCTGCTTAACAAGCAGTCGGTAAGGTGTAAAGCGATGTAAGGTAGAATATGTATAGATGTAGATAATGTAAAGATGGTAAATTCAATTAAATAATGTTTTGCGTTTAACGGTGGCGCTGCTGACTGATGAAATCCAGAAATAGACCTCCTGGTCGGCAATGTATGCTTCCCTCACTGGTCTCACTGGCCTCACTGGTTAATTTTGGAAATATATTATTCTCCTAGGTGCCACCTGTAATTTTATGCCCTTAACAAAAAAATTCTAAACCACAACACACGCACAAAACTTAAATTTTCCGATTCACTGGGTATTCTGCGTCTCGATTGAAATTTGCGAGTTTTGGTTGAATTGTCAATTTCTCTTTTTTTGTAATTTTGAGAGATCACTATATTTTCTTTTTGGACAGCTCGGACGCACTTTCTTGCTCGATGGCTTAAACTCAATTAATGCCCAGTGACTACCGCTTCGGGTCGGGACCCCGAGTCTGAACTCCAAAAATGCAGTTGGAGAAATGTTCTACATGACAGCCTAATTAACATTTTCCCGACCTTAAGAACGGCCTAATTAAGTGCCGAAGGGCCCGCCGAAGGGTAAGGGCGGTCGTGGGATCAGGGGGTAGGCGGTTGCCTAACCCTCGGCCCACCCGAGCTCCAAGGCGTGGTGTCGAGGACGATCGGGAAGAAAAGTGGGAGGAGGACCGGCCAAGGAGAGGAGGCCGCTAACCGGATCCTTCCGGGGACCGCGCCGGTGTTCGAGGAGGCAAGGCGGAACCCTAGAGGGAGCGTGGAAACCTGGGCGGCCATGGCAAACGCCACCGTCAAGATGCGGTGGCTGGAGGCCGACCGAGTGGTGGCAGAAGCAGCCCCGCAACCCGAACGGATGGCAGCCCGGGAGGAGTAGAAGGCCGCCAAGGCAACGCGCGTCCGCATGCAGCAGCGGGCAGCCATGGCGGCCATGTACGAAGTGCTGCAGCGGTCAAGGAGTAAGGAGGAGAAAGAGAGGAGGTGGCGCCAGGAGCTCGAGAAGGCGGAGGAGGAGGAGCCGTCCCCACCTCGACGGCGGGGATCCCGCCCTCACCCCGGCCACGGTACTGGCCACCCAACCCAGTGATGGTGCCGGCCGCCCCTCCACCCACCCCATTGGGAAAAGAGATCCCCCGATCCCACACGCCAGGATGTCGCACCAGGTGCAGGAGTTCGACGAAGGAGGCACGCGATGGCGGCAACAGGTGGTAACCTGGACGTGGCCGGTTAGCGTCGAGGCACCAAAGGAGGAAGCGCCGGTCCATGGCGGTTGGGCTCCGTTAACACCCGACACTGCAGCTGCGGCGGAGCTGGAGAAGGGGCCGTGGACTCCAGAGACAGGCATTCGCTCCAGCGGAGGGTGTCCCGTCATCCCGGCCGTCCTGGGTACGGACGGCATCAACATCGGAGGTCCTGCGGTGGGCTCCGATTCCGGAGGCGGACTGGCCCGCAGGAATCGAGGAAGAGCCGTTGATCCTGGAGGCCAAGCGCCGAGGTAGCCGCCGGTCCATGGCGAAAGATTCCGGGTGAGAGTGGCGGCGACAGGGGTCCGCGTGTTTGGTTTGGTGCGGGATGGTGGGCCAACTAATGCCGCAAAATATTAAAAATAAAAAACGGAAAACGCAAACACAAAACACGTAGCTCATTTTTTCACGAGACGAGTCACAGAAACGCGCACAAAACCTGGAATAAATTCGCATATACATATATATTGTCTATTTTGCAGCATAACAAGGAAAATTTCATGTGGGTAAAATCTGGAAAAGAAAAGGAGGAAATGTTAGTGTGCACAAGAGGGAAAAGAATAACAGGGTCAGGCACTCACGTGTGGGTCGAATAGTGGCTGAAGAGAGAAAAGAGAGAAAAAGCTAAAGGTCAGCCCGCGCAAGCGGGAAAACCAAAGGGGGGCTGGCACTCACGTGTGTGTCGAAGAAACCGAAGAGAAAGCATCCATCCTCAATATCTAGGCCCATCAAGGGAGGTGGGTGGTCCGAAGAGAGCCCTACGCTGCCAAGAGAAAGTAGAGTAAATGAAGGGAAAAGGGAGCGAGGAATATACTGAAAGGAGATCGGCGCTGTGTCGAGACGGGGCTGTGAGCGTCGACGGGATCTCAGCAAGGCCGGATTTTGAATTTTCCCGAAGAAAGGCGGAGATGTGAGGAGTTAAAACTCTGCACAAATGCAGATGGTGATTGCATGGGAGTGCCTGCCGTTGCCAGTTACGCAACAAGTCAACGCGTAGTAACGTGTAGCGAACTACGAGTATAACATCCCCGAGCAGATGGTAAATTGCAGTTGGGCGATCGTGCACGCGCTGGTTCCGGCTACTAATTCTCGGTGGAGTAAAGGGGGGGAATATTTGACATCGCGACTACTTGCTCGTATCACACTCTTATTTATATCGCGTGATCTCCACAAGAAACACTAAGGGACTATTGGACGACAGGACTAAGGACAAACAAGGACATAGCACACTCGTACGATAGCAGCTGTTAAGCTGTCGACGCCCACCCTACCTTAACCACCACTAACCATTTGACATAACCGGTGATCCCTAAAAGTATGCTACATTTTACACGACATACACATTCCGACGACGCTTGGCACCCCTAGAGAGATTTACTCGGATTTAAACATTATAAAATTTAATTTTTAACATAGGATAAAGTTAAAAACTGACTTTGTTTTACTTGGAACAGGTTTAGACAACATATCCTAAATGATTACCCTAACTTACAAATTTTAAACATCTAGAAAGTTAAAAGAATTTTCGGACTGTGGCGTTCATGTAGATATTATCGCAACAGATATGTATGTGTCGGGAAGTTAACTGTTTCGGGGTCCTCTGTTGCCGCGTTCCGCCCGCGAGTCGTACACTTCCTCGGTTGCGACATATTCACGCGTCTGCTTTCTCAGAGTTTTCAAACATAAGTGCCCCGTGTACATTTCAACATCGCTCCATCTCGCTTGATACATGCTGGTCCGAACTCACCACAGGACAAGCATTTGTCTCACTCTAACGCATCGTCGAACCGAGGCTATGTAGAACAGAGCAAAATCCGTTAAACTCGCATAACGGAACTCAGCGAACCGCGATCAAAAAGAAACGAAGACAAGAACAGCTCGATACGAATTTTATTTATTAGAGGTGACATGTTTATTAGAGATGGAACATAGAAAATAAAAATAAGACTAATAATGATGCGACACGGCCTTCCTGACCAGCACACGTCCTCGTGTGTAACATAAGTTTCAAAATTAAACAAGCTTAATCTAGAAAGATAACATTAAACGTAATTCAGAGTATTAGTAAAGGTTCTCTTTTTTTTTTTTTTTTTTCATGTTATCGACCAACTCGAGTGACAGAAGTACCAAGAAGATCGTTTGTTATTATTAGCAACACACTAGGACAATTCAACCTGCCACGCCGCCAGTCACCAGACATCAAATAAGTCAACACAGTAACACGTGTACCTACTAGCACTGGCAACTTGGCGACGTTGCATGTGTCCCCAATCTCGCATTGAAATCCATCAATGCCTCTCATTCACTTGAGTCTTCAAACAACTCAGTAACTTTCCGCTCACATTGGCATCCATTTCTAACGTCTCTTTCAACGTTTTCATCCACATTGGAATCCACCAAGGGATTTCTAACGTCTCTTTCAACGTTTTCATGATCGTCACATAGATCTAACTCTTTGGGGATCTCCTCTGTTGGCATACTGCGCAAAGCTTCATGTGGGTACTTATAAGTCCGCTTATTAGTTAAAGATTTTAAAATATAACGATCTCCCTCAAGTACCTCTGTCACAAGGAAAGGTCCTTTATACTTTTGGTCTAATTTTGTTTGGTGCCTTTCTTCGTTCTTAAGTAAAACATAATCGCCAACACTAAAGTTATCAAATTTGGCTTTGTGCTTATCGAATCTAGTTTTTTCATACAAGGCGTTCTTTTTAATATTTTCTCTCGCGATATTTCTTATAATATTTACATCGACTTTATTAACTTGTTCACATATTGGTAACATATTAAATGGTCTACATTCTTTTCCGATTAGTAATTCAAGAGGACTGGCTTTCGTTATGCGATTTGTAGTACAATTTATAGCTAGTTGTATCTCTCCTAAGGCATCTTGCCAAGAACGATGGCTGCTCTCTACCGCCGTAAGCATGCGTTTAAGCACACTCATAACGCGTTCTACCTGTCCATTGGCACGACTAGCCCCTGTTGCAATTAAGTGTAGTTGAATTTTTTGCATGGAACAAAATTCACTGAAACAAGAGCCTGTAAAGCATTTACCCTGATCTGCAATGATTCGTGTTGGTACACCGAATACGGAAATTGAAGCCTTCAAGGCGTCTATACAACTTTCACTATTAATGGTTAACGTGTGGTGCAAAGAAACAAACTTTGTAAACGCGTCAATCAGAACGATAATATATTCCTTTTGATCCCTCTTGCCGCTTAATTTTCCCGTAATATCTATATGGATCGTGTGCCATGGAATTTCTACTTTTGGTATGGGGTGGAGTTCGATTGGCAATTTTCCTGACGGAGGCTTAGTTAACTTACACGTAATGCAATTATCAACGAACTTACGAACATATTTGGCCATGTTCTCAAACCAGTAAAATTCGTACATTTTGTCTAAAGTCTTTTCCCACCCAAGATGTACAACTGCTTCATGGACATGGTTCACTACTGACCATCTGAATGATCTGGGGACAACTGGCAGGCAACGAGTTTTACCGTTCCTTTGAATTTTGCGAAAAAGCATTTTCGAGCGTATTTCATAACTTTTTGCCAAGCTCTCACCCAATTCATTGTTCTGTATTTTAACAACAATCGTGGAAATCTCTGAATCCTTTTGTTGTTCTGCAAGTAACCAGTTGTCCGTTATTTTGGCCAATAGAACATGTTTTTCTTCCTCACCAGTAATAACCCGAGCAGTTGGCAGTGGATTGCGTGACAAGAAATCAACATGTGCCATTTTGGCACCAGGTCTATATTCTATGTCAAAGTCGAAGGACTGCATATATGCCCACCAACGGTGTACTCTCGGCGTTAGTTCAGTCTTGTTGCGAGTAGCTTTTAGGGAATTACAGTCTGTAAAAACAACAAATCGTCGCCCATGTAAATAGTGACGAAAGTGTCTCATGGAGTTATACACAGCTAAAGTTTCAAGCTCGTACGAATGATATCGAGATTCCGTCAAGGATGTTTGTTTGCTGTAATACTCAACTACACGACGTTTATTATCTATTTTGTGGAGTAGAATTGCTCCGTAGCCATCCATACTGGCATCTGTATGCAGTTCAATGGGGTGCCGAGGATCGAAGATAACAAGGACGGGCTCATTTGTAAGCAATTTAGTGACTTTTTGACGAATTTGTTCGTGTTCAAGTTTCCATTCAAATATTTTGTTTTTGCAGGTCAGTCTATATAAGGGTTTCATGATTTCTGAAAACTTTGGCACAAACTGCCTAAAATAAGAGGCTAGGCCAATAAATTGTCTTACTTGGGTAACAGACTGCGGAGGCGGTAAAGCGACTAATGCTTTTATCTTAGATGGATTTGGTCTTATTTCGCCCTCTTTTACCACAAACCCCAGATATTCAACGCAAGATTTCAGGAATGAACATTTTCCGATATTAAAAGAAAACCCAGCCTGCGATAGTATTTTCAAAACTGTCCTTAACCTTACAAAAGCTTCTTCTTTTGTTTCTGCGATAATCATTATATCGTCCATATAAACGATAACGTAAGAATGGGCAAGCTCACCCAAAGCTTTCATAACTGCACGCTGGAACACGGATGGGGCATTCTTTAACCCGAAGGGCATAGTTAGAAATTCGAATTGGCCGTCAGGTGTCACAAAAGCCGTGCGTTCAATTGAATTTGCGTGAATAGGTATCTGATGAAACCCGCTGGCCATATCCAAGCAACTAAAGAAACTTGCTCCACGCAACCTAGATATTTGGTCACTAATTAGTGGTAAGGGATATTTTTCTGCAACTGTGTTTGTATTTAGTTCGCGGTAATCCACGCAAAGACGATCAGAACCATTTTTCTTTTTAACGAGTAAAACTGGACTGGCGAACGGTGAGCTGCTAGGACGGATGATGTTAGCTAACAGCAGCTCATTAACCTTGTTTCGGACAATTTGTTTTTCCTCTATACTAAGTCGGTACGGTCGTCTGTGTACAGTTTTTATTGGATCAATTAAGCGTACTTCTAATTCGCCAGTTGTAACACGATTTTTGGGAAAACCGTCTATAAATGAGTCACAGAATTCATTCAAAAGATTTACCAAGATTTTCCTATCCTCGCCACACAATTCGGTATTAACATTTTCAAGATTAAAACTACTACTCAAAGCAGATAGGGTTTGCACAGACCTTGTTTTACATAACTCTATTTTATCTATTGTTATAGTAGCACTAAATCCCTGACTTAAAATTTCGCGTCCAATTATAATATTATAATTAATGCAATCATTAAGAATTACGTGAAAAAGCACTTCGAGACAGTAACCACTTATTGTTACGTTTGACAAAATTTGTAATGTACTAGTAACAGTATTATTTCCGATACCCTTTAAAACTACAATGTTGTTAATTCGTGTGCCCGAGAGTTGGGTGGACACAGATTCTCTTACAAGTGAGCATTCGGCTCCAGAGTCGAAATAAAATGGATACGACTCACCCGATGATATCAATGTCCCAATTGGCTCGACTACGTGACACACGTTGACACGCTTCTCGTCGGCTTTAGTTTGGTTTGACAACGATTGTCTTGCAGGGCAAGCTGACGCTATATGCCCCTGGTTTCCACATCTATAGCAAGTAATTGACCCAGGTTTAGAGTCAGATAAGCGCCCAATACTCGAACTAGATCCTTGTTGATTCTTTAAGTTGTTTTTCACGGAGCGGCAGTCAGCTATCTTGTGGCCAATTTTTCCACAAAAGTGGCACTTAACATTTGGGTGTAGGCGAGCTCTTTTGCTGGTAGAATTTTCTGGAACGGGATGGTCCTTCCTCTTGCCATACGAAAACGCTCTTAGCTCGTTCTGCAACTCGTTGCGTGTTTTGACAGTAGTTGTGAACACAGTGCGTTGCAGCCTACCATCTATATTTGCAGCATGTGCCAGGGCAACAGACACTGCAATTTCTTCTGCGGTCATAGACTTCCATTTTGCCATAAGTGTTGTTATTAATCGGCTACCATACAGCGCAAGACATTCGCCGTCGTTTGGCCGCCCGTTTAATACATTAAAGACTGTTGCTGCTGGCGTCTCATTGCCTTCATACTGCTGAAGGAACATTTCTTGGAATTGGCTCCAAGTCATTCCGGCGAAACAAATTTGTGACAGCCAATTAGAAGCACTGCCCTCCAATGATTTGGTTAAGGCCATGAGCAAAGCACTGCCATCCAGAGGATTTTCTCCTACAATAAGGTCCACTGTAGAGCACCAAGTGGCTGCACTTGAACCGGCGGACTCAGGGTTGAACTTCTGCGAGCCCCTCACGGCATTCACAATTTCCAATAGATTACGATGCTGCATTTCCAAAATTGTGGACAGGCGATCATCAGTGATGGCTTGGGGCTGAGGCGATCCCACTTCTGATGTCGGGAAGTTAACTGTTTCGGGGTCCTCTGTTGCCGCGTTCCGCCCGCGAGTCGTACACTTCCTCGGTTGCGACATATTCACGCGTCTGCTTTCTCAGAGTTTTCAAACATAAGTGCCCCGTGTACATTTCAACATCGCTCCATCTCGCTTGATACATGCTGGTCCGAACTCACCACAGGACAAGCATTTGTCTCACTCTAACGCATCGTCGAACCGAGGCTATGTAGAACAGAGCAAAATCCGTTAAACTCGCATAACGGAACTCAGCGAACCGCGATCAAAAAGAAACGAAGACAAGAACAGCTCGATACGAATTTTATTTATTAGAGGTGACATGTTTATTAGAGATGGAACATAGAAAATAAAAATAAGACTAATAATGATGCGACATATGTAAAAATGTAAAGTTTTTTGTTTGCTTAGAAAAAATTAAGGGGATGTGTTTTTTAATTTTTAAATTTTGTTGTTTTTATTCTTTTAAGATTTTAAAAAAGCGAAGATTGGGGCAAGGGTAATTTTTAAATATGAGCAATTTTCGTTTCAATTTTAAATTTCTTTTTTTTTTAATTTATTATTGATAAACAATGGACTTGGAAAAAAGTAGCGCCGCAGTAGCTAATTATTTGATTTTCTTTTGCGGCAGCTGCTTTCTCACCTTATATTACTCACTTTGGATTTCCCACGATGAAGCGCTTCAAGTGGTTGCCTGTGAAAGAGAAATCAGCTTACACCGCCTTTTAATCCTAAGAGAGCTATTTATTTTCGATCTGCTCTTTTGAGCCGCTCTCCTACTGCGGTACTCTCTCTCTTCTTTTTTTACTTCACTCTTGTACTCACGCCAGGAAGGAAAATGGGATAAAGGGAGAGGGAAAGAAAAGAAAGGAATTGCCCTAAATGAATACTATTTCTCTTACAAAATAACTTAAATTAGTTTCCTAACATAAGGCGGAATTTATTTTTCCGATCGGAATAACTTTTGCTGATCTGATTGTCTGGTTGCCGATCTGCTTAACAAGCAGTCGGTAAGGTGTAAAGCGATGTAAGGTAGAATATGTATAGATGTAGATAATGTAAAGATGGTAAATTCAATTAAATAATGTTTTGCGTTTAACGGTGGCGCTGCTGACTGATGAAATCCAGAAATAGACCTCCTGGTCGGCAATGTATGCTTCCCTCACTGGTCTCACTGGCCTCACTGGTTAATTTTGGAAATATATTATTCTCCTAGGTGCCACCTGTAATTTTATGCCCTTAACAAAAAAATTCTAAACCACAACACACGCACAAAACTTAAATTTTCCGATTCACTGGGTATTCTGCGTCTCGATTGAAATTTGCGAGTTTTGGTTGAATTGTCAATTTCTCTTTTTTTGTAATTTTGAGAGATCACTATATTTTCTTTTTGGACAGCTCGGACGCACTTTCTTGCTCGATGGCTTAAACTCAATTAATGCCCAGTGACTACCGCTTCGGGTCGGGACCCCGAGTCTGAACTCCAAAAATGCAGTTGGAGAAATGTTCTACATGACAGCCTAATTAACATTTTCCCGACCTTAAGAACGGCCTAATTAAGTGCCTACTTGTAGGCTGAGATCAACGACAAGCTACCTTACAAACGGCAGTGCGAAACCAAGGAAAAAGAGAGTTTGGAGACTCTGAACTGGAGAAAGAGAGTTTGGAGACTCTGAGAGAAGAGAGTTTGGAGACTCTGGAGCTGGAGAAAAAGAGTGTGAAGACTCTGAACCTAAAGAAAAGAGAGTTTGGAGAGACAGAAGGTGAATAACGGTACAAGTTCAACCTTGGACCGGGCCAACGGTAAAATCGTGGACTTTGGATCCGGAGACTGGAGATCAGAGGGATGAACCGTTAAATGAGGCCTATATAAGCAGACCGAACGCTGGAAGCTGGACAGTCAAGGATAACAAATATACCAGTCAACAACGTAAAGAACAAAGTCAGCAGAGGAGCTACAGCCGTGGTAGTCAATAAGGAGCAAGATCGCTACGTCAAGACGTTCGGGACAAGGAATCGGATGCCGCCGATTTTGAAATGTAAAAAATGTCCAAATCCCGATTAATAGAGTCAAATAATAGGTAATAGGCAGGTAGTCATTAATACACAAACTCAGAACAAAATTAACGAATTAACAGAAGCAGTTAACAAGATCATTAGAGGTAAACAAAATAATATGGTTGGCACTTTTCTCTAGTACGAGGTAATATTGGCCAGAAATATAATATTCATAACCGAAATTCAAAATTTAATGCTTACAGGCACACTGGCTAAGGCCAATATCGTAAACCCGGCCATTTTAAACCACGATGATTTGAAGTCTGTACTAGTTGATCACTCCACAGGGAAAACCCTGTATCACACCAAAACATCATTTTGCAACTGACGGAGAACATAGTAGCAGAATGCAACAACGACGTCCTTACAGTCAATGATTGCGTACCAACAACTTACGTATCGTACTGTAAGCCGGCTGCCCAAGATACTTGCGCATAATAATCAACGAGTGCCCAGCTAAAGTCAGCACTGACGACGGCCCCGAAATAGCTACCAACGGCTCACATCTAATTATGTTCGAGCAAGGGGATTTCATCAACGACACCAAACACGACAAGCAACGTGAAGCCATAAGGAAGACACCGGTCATGGCTGCATCCCAAACATTATCGGCCACGATCCCAGGCTAAGGATTCTCCAAAGGATTAACAATGAAAATGGCTGGACTTACTGACATCTGGTTTTCGGTCGTCGTGGAAACCAGCGTCTTCATTAGCTGCTCCATCCTGCTCATCTTGGTGTTGAGGAGGAGGCGAGATGCGAGGGGAAATATAACAAGTCGTGGACAAGTTCCAAATGACCGAGGACGGTCATACTTCTAAGAAGACAGTATTTAACATCGTTAGTGAGTAAACTGAAGTCGATATAAGTGTGGGGTTGTTACTCTAGTATTTTTATATGTAGATTCAGCATAAACGCCATTGGTTTCCCGGTAAGGGCATATATGCTCTTTTTGTTAGTGTCAGTACTTTGCTGAACGAGCGGTCGTCTTGCCGGCCGCGATTAGCTTGAGTAAAGTAGAATTATTTTTCAGTTTGATTTCAATTTTAATAAAGAGAAACTTACTCCAAGAAAGGCTGTATTTTTTTATTGGTTGTCTAGCCTTAAGGAAGACAGTAGCGAAAAAATTTCTCCCGACATACACTGAACTTATTCAGAACCCGCGCTGCGCAACGAAGCGTATGCGCACCACCAGCAGAGAAGATTTCAGCTCACCTCCCTGACCGAGAGGCCGGCCTCGTCTGCACTGACGTCATCACCCCTTCCCATCGCACTGCGGGAAACAACCCAGGGAAATACTTAAAACATAATTTAAATTCTTGATCAGAATCAATAGACGAGTCGATCTGGCCAAAGACAATAGAATAAGATGCGTAACGGCCCTACATTGTATTTGCACTTTGCAGCTACATTTTTGGTGACGACTAGAATTGCCCATTCTCCGTTCGCGTAAAGTTGAGAGCGTAAAAATCTATAAATAGAATTTTCTTGCTTGTGTAAGTAAAAACAATAAAGGAGATAGTGCGTATGTGTGCGTGCTTGTGCTAGAGTACGATTTTCGGGCCAAAATCTATTTTGATCATTGAAACGAATTTGATTATGGTTTTGGTCAATTTCGATATGATCTAATAATATAATTTTTAAAAATTGATGACTATTGACTATTATTTTTTGAAAGGTTTTTTTTTAAAAATTTGTTTGTTAAAATCGCCGTTTGAATTAGATACCGTTTACATATTTATATTTATGTTGATAATTAAAAATATGTTTTATGTGTAATAACCCAGGGAACACCACGGGGAGGCCATTACAATTGTAATGGGGTCCTATATTATTACTACTTATCGCAATTACTATTCGCGATTATATTTCCGTACTTTACTAATGCAACAAAACGACTTTAATTGAATATGAACACGGTTATATAGCGAAAATTTGAATAAATTGAGGAAAAAAAACAATCAAAATAGGTAGCGCGGTTTTCTTCCCACCCGAAATTGCGACCTTTTTAAAAATATCAAATTAGAATATAACAAATTAATTCGACTGAATCTTAATCTTTTAAATACTGAAAATGGGTCATTAACATACTTGTAAATTGACTTTATAAATATACTAAAAATTTAAAACAAATACGCTATGCCTCGCTTGGGATTAGCTGTTGTTTTCATTCCCACAATTAAGTCTTTCTCCAAGCTCTCAATTAGAGATTTATGGTTTTCAATGCCAGCATTGAAGCTTATGGAGCCTGTGTATATGTCGTGTCTAGGGGACAATGTCACAGCAGCCACTTACGTTGTTCAAAGTCTCGAGTGGCCCTTTGAAAACCCTAACCGTGCCAAAGCTTGCGCGTTGCGGAGCTGAACTTCTAGCTCGGCTTATAGCTGAAATCTGTAAATTGAACGTATTCAAACGGAAATTCTACTGCTGGTGCGAGTCAACTGTGGTACTTTCTTGGATCCGGGAGGATCCCTCAAGATTCAACGTGTTTGTAGCAAGCCGAGTGACTGCAATTCAGGAGTTGACTGGTACAATGAAATGGCGCTACATTCCCACTGCTTTAAATCCGGCAGATATTCTTTCGCGAGGAGCTCTTCCTAGCGAGCTTAACGAGTCCCCTTTGTGGGCCCATGGACCGCTCTTTCTGAGTAGCCCCATAACTGATTGGCCACAAAACGTAGTAACGGAGAAGCCAATACTGGAACTTCGTCGAAGGGTCTGGCTTCGTACTCGGATATTGTTGCATGCTCCAAATACGCGAATTCATTTCATGCTCTGCAGCGTACGTTTGGATAGATCCATAAGTTTTGCAAGCACATACGACATCCTGGGCGTACTGTCACCGACGTTCAAAGTGGGACTTCTCTGTTGCTGCGTCTGGTAATGGAATGATCCTACCAAAGGATCACCCAGTTGCTGTGGTTACTAGAAATCATGCTCATGAGCGCAACCTACGTACTGGTGCTCTTCTCAGCATAATTTGATCCCAATATTGGCCTATTGGGAGGAGGAAAACCGTAAGCAAGGCAGTATACAAGTGCGTCAGGTGTTTTCGAACGAAACCTCGCCTAATTAAGCACATAATGGCGGTGTGTTTTTATTTGCTTTGCAACCAAGGCGATACATTTGGAGCTAATTAAGGATCTAAGGAGGCCACGACAAATTTGGTCTGACAACGCAACTAACTTTGTTAGCGCAAAGAACGAGTTGCTAGAACTGAGGCGTTTCATTCCGCCTCGATCTCCTCACTTTGATGGTCTTTGGGAAGCAGCAGTGAAGACAGCTAAACATCACTTTTATCGAACCTAAGCTCTTCCATTTTCACCTTCGATAAGCTGAGAACTCTTCTTTGCCACATATCTGCGGTAGTTAATTATCGACCTTTAGTATTAAATTCAGAAAACCCTGCCGATCGTGATGTTTTACCTCCAACACGTTTTTTTGAATGGTGGCCCGCCTTCATCATTTATCGAGCCAGTAGTGACAAATTTAAACTTTAATCCCTTGGATAGCTGGCAGCGCATCGCCTACCTGCAGCCGGTTTTCTGGACCCGATGGAAAAAAGAGTATTTAATCTTACTTAAGCAGCGATCGAAGTGGCGCACTCCCAAGCCTGGGTTGCTTGTGGATGACGTGGTCCTCGTTAACGATGAATGTTTGCCCCTCCTGAAGTTACCTTTAGCGAGATTCGTTGAGCGGCTGCCTGGAAGAGAAGGAGTCGCCCGAGTTGCTGTGCTGAGGACACCAACAGGATTGACGATGCGTGCAGTGAATAAGCTGTGCCTGCTTCCTCTTAAGGATGCGGTTGAAAGCCACGCTTCCAACGGGGGAGTATGAAAGTATGAGTATGAAAGAATAAAGTATTTATAGTTATTAGCTATTAATAACTACTACTAGCTATTATAACTACTACCACCTAAATTAATTTATTATTCAGTATATTTTCGTGAATATGAATGAAAACTGTTACTAAATCTAATTTAAGATCTGTGTCCTCTTTAATCTTATATATATTAAAATTGAGAACAAGTTTCACCAATGATTATAGCTCCAGAACGCATAAGCCGATTTTAACGGTTTTGCATTCGTTGGAAAGGTTTCGGGCTCCGTTAGGAAAAAGTCAAAAGAAAAGCGGGAAAACCGTTTTTTACATGCAGCGCCATTTCTAAAACATAGGATGTCATTCTTCTCTGCTCATTTCGTTTTATTTAATTCATGAGACAAACTTTATTTGGTTCATAAATAAATTGTAGCAGCAGGCAGTTCTTTTTGAGGTGGTAAGTTGAACTGTGTTAATTATGTGTATCGTGCATTTGAGGTTTAACTCACCACTTCCACCTTCTTCGACTTCCTCATCCTCCTTCTTCTTCATCAATTAGAAGATACACGAGCCGAACGCTATAAAGCAAGAAGACTAAAGCATCAAAAATCACGCAGGTTTTCAGAAGAAGGAGGAGAAGGAAGACGATGAAGGAAGAAGAAAAAAGTAGGGAAGGAAGAGGATGAAGAAGAAAAAAAGGATGAAGAAGAAGGAAGAGGAGGAAGACGAAGAAGGACGAAAAAAAAGAAGGAAGAAGAAGGAGGAGGATTAAAAAGATGGAGGAGGAAGAAGAAGGAGGAGGAAGAAGAAGGTGAAGGATTAAGAAGATGGAGAAGGAAGAAGGAGGGTGAAGAAGAAGAAGGAAGAAGGAATAAGGAGCATGAAGAAGTCAGAAGAAGGAGGAGGAAGAAGAAGGAAGAGGTGAAAGACGAAGGAGGAGGAGGAAGACGAAGAGGGATAAAATGGTGAATTTAACCTCAAATGCACGATCCACATCATTTACAAAGTTCATCTTACCACTTTATTGAATCTAAAATTTCCTTGATTTAAGCTGCAGCGCCATTTCTGAAATATAGGATGTCATTTTTCTCTGCTCAGTTAGTTCTAGAGTGCTATTCTCTTTCATTCAATTTTGTGCTTTTGGAAATCAAATTGAATGGTGGACGAACGCACACTCAGCATTAAAATTGCCGTTAAATGTGCAGGTTTGTTTGGATTCATTGATTGATCTATTTAAAATACATTAGTGCCAATTACTATATTTTTGAACGTACAGGTGATTGACAATCCCACATGCAACATATCAAGAAATTCTGCAATGGCAAAAGTTTTGCAGCAAGCAGCAATTATTATATTGGATGACCCATAAAAAATCTCTGGAAGCATTAAACAGAACAATGCAAGATCTACGTCGCAATCAACAAATTTTTGGTGGTGCACTAATATTTTTGTCAGGAGATTTCCGACAAACATTGCCCGTCATTCCACGTGCAACGTTAGCGGATCAGGTCAATGCGAGCTTGAAGTATTATTTCCTGTGGCGATAAGTCCAAAAAATTAACATTGAACATAAACATGCGTCGTGTTCAATTGCACAAGGATCAATCTGCAAAACGGTTTTCGAAGCAATTATTAGAACTTGGAAGTGGCAAAGTTCCAAATACAATTTTTGTACAATTCTACAATCTAAAGGGGAATTTATAGAAAGCGTTTTTCCAAATATAATTCAAAATCACAGAAATCACGATTGGTTGACAGAACGAGCAATATTGTCACCAAAAAATGTACATGTCAATGAAATCAATTTCTACATTCAAGAAAAATTGCCAGGCGCACTGACATCATATAAATCTTTTGATAGCGCAATAAAAGAAGATAATGCAGTGAATTATCCAATTGAATTTTTAAATTCCCCAGAACCGCCTGGCATGCCCAACTATATTTTTCGTTTGTCCATTTGGAGCGAATACAAATAAAGAGTTTGGAATGCCAACTCTTGAATAGCTGCCCATGAGAAAAACACGGCTCTTCCAAATTCAACCCGCATACTTGAAGCGTTTGTCCTTGTGCCTTATTGATGGACATGACAAATGATAGACGCACTGGGAATTGCAGTCGCTTAAATTCAAACGGCATGTCTGTTGGTATCAACGGAATACGCGGTATGAGCACCATTTCTCCTTTCGCTTTTCCAGTCAATATCGTGGCTTCAATTAAATTCGGCATCAATTTTTTTACAACCAGTCTTGTGCCATTGCACAATTTTGGTGCATTTAAATTCCGTAGTAAAATAATTGATGAGCCGATTTTTAAGTTCAAAAAATGCGGTGGCTTACCAGATTTACCAGATACCAGATTTCAAAAGACTTATATGATGTCAGTGCGCCTGGCAATTGAATGTGACAATTGATTTCATTGACATGTAAATTTTTTGGTGACAATATTGCTCGTTCTGTCAACCAATCGTGATTTCTGTGATTTTGAATTATATTTGAAAAAACGCTTTCTATTAATTCCCCTTTAGATTGTAGAATTGTACAAAAATTGTTTGGCAAGGTGATCAAGCCATTTGTATTTGGAACTTTGCCACTTCCGATTTCTAATAATTGCTTCGAAAACCGTTCTGCAGATTGATCATAGTGCTATTGAACACGCATGTTTATTTTCAATGTCAATTTTTGGACATATCGCCACAGAAAATAATACTTCAAGCAAGCATTGACCTGATCCGCTAGCGTTGCACGTGGAATGACGGGCAATGTTTGTCGGAAATCTCCTGACAAAAATATTAGTGCACCACCCAAAATTTGTTGATTGCGACGTAGATCTTGCATTGTTCTGTTTAATGCTTCCAGAGATTTTTTATGGGTCATTCTTCTTCTTCTTCCTCCTCCTTCTTCTGACTTCTTCATGCTCCTTATTCCTTCTTCTTCTTCATCCTCCTTCTTCCTCCTCCATATTCTTAATCCTTCTCCTCCTTCTTCCTCCTCCATCTTCTTAATCCTCCTCCTTCTTCTTCCTCTTTCTTCTTCCTTCTTCGTCTTCTTCCTCCCCCTTCTTCTGAAAACCTGCGTGATTGTTGATGCTTTAGTGTTCTTGCTTTATTGCGTTCGGCTCGTGTATCTTCTAATTGATGAAGAAGAAGGAGGATGAGGAAGTCGAAGAAGGTGGAAGTGGTGAGTTTAACCTCAAATGCACGATACACATAATTAACACAGTTCAACTTACCACCTCAAAAACAAATGCCTGCTGTTACAATTTATTTATGAACCAAATAAAGTTTGTCTCATGAATTAAATAAAACAAAATGAGCAGAGAAGAATGACATCCTATGTTTTAGAAATGGCGCTGCATGTAAAAAACGGTTTTCCCGCTTTTCTTTTGACTTTTTCCAGAATTTATCTATCTCTCAAGTTGGATCGAACTGCACATGGTGTGCGAATTTTATTGTAATCGGTTGAGTGGTTTAGGAGTCCATTGAGGACAAACATTGTGACACGAGATTTATATATATTAAGATATATATAATATTGAGATTTATTTATATATATATATATATATATATAATATTGAGATTTATATATATATATATATATAGTATAATGTTTAACGTAACAGTGAGCCGAATTAATGTCTCGTCCCGCTGACTAAAGACAACGCTAAGAATATTAAATAAAAAGATCGAAGAAAAGTATTTTTAAAGACTTTATTTATTAAATCTCAGCTTAAGACTGATTCAGGTGATAAAAAATATTTCTTATGAGGCCCTTAGTTTACATTTATTCGGGATGGGAGCGAGCTCTCCCGCTTGTGGTAGTATGTGTTTGTATACAGTAACAAATGAGTGTATGTAGGGAGAGCGGCAACGCTTACTCCGGGTGCAAGTGTTTATATCGTGGGATCTGCATATTCAGCATATTCACATGTACTGGCTATGTGAATATGTCACTATATTAAATTTGGAATTCGTGGGATCTGATATTCAGCATATTCTTAAATGCTGACTATGTGAATATGTCACTTCCCTCCCCCCCTATGCTTGGGCTACCATTTCAGGGTACAATGCGGGCAACTGTATTTGTGGCGGTTCTATTTCTTGTTGTGGTTCTTGATTATTATACCCGTTACTCGTAGAGTAAAAGGGTATACTAGATTCGTTGAAAAGTATGTAACAGGCAGAAGGAAGCGTGTCCGACCATATAAAGTATATATATTCTTGATCAGAATCAATAGCCGAGTCGATCTGACCATGTCCGTCTGTCCGTCCGTCTGTCCGTCCGTCTGTCTATCCGTCCGTATGAACGTCGAGATTTCAGGAACTATAAAAGCTAGAAAGTTGAGAATAAGCATACAGACTCCAGAGACATAGACGCAGCGCAAGTTTGTCGATTCATGTTGCCACGCCCACTCCAACGCCCACGCCAACGCCCACAAACCGCCCAAAACTGCCACGCCCACACTTTTTAAAAATGTTTTGATATTTTTTCATTTTCTTATTAGTATTGTAAATTTCTATTGATCTGCAGAAAAACTTTTTGCCACGCCCACCCTAACGCCCGCAAACCGCCCAAAACTGCCACGCCCATACCTTTGAAAAATGTTGTGAAATTTTTTCACATTTTTGTTCGTCTTGTAAATTTAACTCTCTATACCAAAAAACTTTTTGCCACGCCCACTCTAACGCCAACAAACCGCCAAAAACGGTCAGTGTTGTCATTTCTCTTCGCACTTTTACCAGCTGAGTAACGGGTATCAGATAGTCGGGGAACATGACTATAGCGTATTATCTTGTTTTTTACTTGTTTTCTGAATTTTGTATATAAAACAGTTAGTGGATTTAGTCTAAAAATTTTTGATAGGACAAGAAAAATTATAAGAACAATAACTAAAATTATTATAGTTGCATAAAATGTGGTATTATTTTCTGAAATTAATTTTAAAATGTCATTATGTTCTACTATCTTAATTTTAGTCACATTAATTGGTAAATACAATGGAGTTAAATCAAATTCTGGACTTAACGAATTTTCGCTTAAAATAACATTTCCAATATTGACTTTACATTGTTTTATTATTATAATTTTGTTTCCATTTATTTTAATATCGCCATTTAGTTCTTGACAATTTTGTGCGATTTTAGTTTCCGTTAGTTTCCATGTAAGTATAATATTTGGTTCAACGTATTGAATTATTTCTTTCGAGAGAGTTGGTATAAAATTACAAATGGGATTCTTGCGCTTAATTATGTTTTTAATGCATTCATTATTAACTTCTATTTTATCTTGATTATAAAGTTTATTCTCATTATACCCGTTACTCGTAGAGAAAAAGGGTATACTAGATTCGTTGAAAAGTATGTAACAGGCAGAAGGAAGCGTTTCCGACCATATAAAGTATATATATTCTTGATCAGGATCAATAGCCGAGACGATCTGGCCATGTCCGTCTGTCCACACTTTTAAAAAAGGTTTTGATATTTTTTCATTTTTGTATTAGTCTTGTAAATTTCTATCGATTTGCAAAAAAACTTTTTGCCACGCCCACTCTAACGCCCACAAACCGCCCAAAACTGTCACGCCCACACTTTTAAAAAATGTTTTGATATGTTTTCATTTTTGTATTAGACTTGTAAATTTCTATCGATTTCCTAAAAATCTTTTTGCCACGCCCACTCTAACGCCTACAAGCCGCCAAAAACTGTCAGAGTTAGAGACTATCCTTCGCACTTCCACTAGCTGAGTAAAGGGTATCAGATAGTCGGGGAATTCGACTATAGCGTTCTTTCTTGTTTTCAAAATATGATTGTTGATCTGAATGGTCTAACTGATACCCATTATGGTCGGGATAGGGAATTATTTTAATGGTGTTTAAGATTTTGTGGTTAATAGGAATATGTGAAATGAGTAATAGTTCGTTATTTGTTTTGTCAATCCAAGTTGATGTTTTGATTAAAAGTATATTCTGGCTGTTAATGCTTTCTAACTTGTCGTAATTGAGTAATTTTGGGTTAAAAAGACCAAGACGTGAAAGTTGCATGCCCATTTCTATGTCTTCTATGTATTCAATAAATTGCGTGAGCTCATAGACGAGTGTGTCAATATCATTGCGATTATTTTCGTAGTTGGTGAGTTTCTGCAGTCCTTCATTCACAAATTTTACGACATCATTTAATTTATGAACTTGAATTAAATTTTCGCAATTAGATCTATTTTTTTGTTAATTTTTACTCTATCATTTTCATCAAGTGTGCCAAAAAGAAATTTAAAAGATGAACCTATTATGTCGAATAGTCCACGTTTTCGACTAATTTGTTGATGAATAGTTAAACCATTTAATTCTTTCAATAGTTTGTTGTACAAATATTTCATTCTAGGTGAGTCTGAGATTTTGTTACCAGAAGATTTTGTGATTGCATTGATTTCCGTTAAATTAATTCTTAGACAGTGATGTTCATATGCTAGCGGTATTTGAATTGGATTACTTGAAAAGAGTAAAAAGCCAAGGACGGAATCTGGGTTGGTTATTTGAAATTGTTAAGTATGGCCCGTGGTGAAGAATAGAAGCAAGGTTCCTGTGGAAGTTTGACGGTATTAGTTTTTTTTTGTTTCTTAAATTGTGTTTTGTAGTATTTGATTTCTCTATTTCGATTAGTAATTTTGTAATGGTCATCATCTATTTTTTCTACATTTTTATTTTCTTTAAATGGATTTTCAAATTTACCCTTTTGAATTGGACTTTTTCTGCGTTTTCCCAAAAGAAGTGTTCTTTAAAACGGTCGTCAAG
Source organism: Drosophila teissieri (assembly GCF_016746235.2). Lineage (NCBI taxonomy): Eukaryota > Metazoa > Arthropoda > Insecta > Diptera > Drosophilidae > Drosophila > Drosophila teissieri. The sequence continues at coordinate 1,385,964 of NC_053032.1, forward strand.
ATTTCTTCGAAACTATAGAAGATATCCTAAATCTGTAAAGCGTCACTTATACACAAAACATCTGGCTATGGCATCACACAAGCTTTTTTTGAAAAATTTTTTTGTCGATTTTTTATAGACTTTTTTAGATGGGAAAACATGGTCAAAAAGTTCAACTTTTTTTCAAATCGCTGCCTATTTGTGAAATTTTAAAATTTTTAAAAAAGCTCGTGTCATGCCATAGTCAACGTTCTTAAAATTAAGTAAAAAAAATTTTTTTTTGTTCCAAGGTTCAGAAGCTGAAATATCATTACAACCGTTTGACCTCAGCGCACCGGCATTGGTGCATTCAACGACGCGCAAAAGGAAAATCTCACGACAATTTTATCCGGTTTTTTTTTAATTCTTTAAGTTTAAGCATTAAATAATCAGATAAAAAAAATTATGTTCAAATGTGTGTAGTTTTTTTGCAATCCATCCTTGAATAAGAGGCCCGAAATTTGAGCGCGAGGGTAGACGACCCCCTTAATGTCTTATTCATAATTTGTGTATTCATATATGAAATATACTGTGTTTGTTTGTATGGTAGTTGGTGTGTTACTCCCAATGTTGAATTTGGCCTGTTCTTCAGCTGTAGTATTGTTTGGCAGATCGTTTAGGTGTATCTTTATTTAATTTAACAGATTTCACAATAATATTTCAAAACTTGAAGATAAAGAACAATAATATGCTTATCATAGCATTATTTGAAAAATTATATTTTTATTATTTTATTTAACAGATTTTACCATAATATATTAAAATTTAAAGATTAAGAAACTATAACAGCATATTGTTGTCATTATTTAAAAAATGTTATAATATTTGGTGTGGGATTCAAATATTTTTTTCTTTGTATATACTTTAAAGGTTCTAGTTTTGTTACATTATTGTTAATATAGATACTGTGTATGCTCTCTATGTATCATAAACAAACAATTTTTTTAATACATTAATTTATTTCTAATTATTAAAAGTTTATAGAATTAATTTCTTTAACTAATATCTTAAACAAAATTTACGCATCTTTGATTTTTAAAAGAATTTTAAACCAAAATGCTTTAATTAAATATAAACCATAGCCAAAGCAGAAAGCAAAAAAAAAGGAACATAGCGACTGAAGCTGATTTTTCATTTTCGTCGCTTCTTGATTTTTGCTTTTACTTTGACTGCGACTTTATAACTTTCAAAATTGTAACTAAGCATTTGATAATTATATGTACATATATGCATATTTAGAAGGTAAACATGAGTGTAGGTTCCGTTTGGAGAAGATGGGGCTTGCGCACTGGAATCCATCTAAATGTTCTCCTCCTCGAGACCGCGCTTGAAGAACATGATCACGGACACCATGCCGTCGCAGTCCACAGATTGGACGGTGAAGAACTGCAGCTCCCTCCAACGGCCTGAGATTTCTTTCATGGCCTTGTTTATGTTGATAATGTTGGCGAACATCTCGTCTTGTAGATCTTCATGGTGATTGGGTGGTTGTCGGTCTTCGGAAGATAATGTCCGAATCGCTGGTAAAAATGCAATTACAACTGCACAGACCGGACACTGCAAAACGATCCGACACGCGCTCATTTAAACAGGAAAAAAAAAAAAACAGGAGAGAACGCTATAGTCGAGTTCCCCGACTATCTGATACCCGTTACTCAGCTAGTGGAAGTGCGAAGGAGAGTCTTTAACACTGACAGTTTTTGTAGGCTTGTAGGCGTTAAAGTGGGCGTGGCAAAAAGTTTTTTGGCAAATCGATAGAAATTTACAAGTCTAATACAAAAATGAAAAAATATCAAAACATTTTTCAAAAGTGTGGGCGCGGCAGTTTTGGGCGGTTTGTGGGCGTTAGAGTGGGCGTGGCCACATGAATCGACAAACTTGCGCTGCGTCTATGTCTCTGGAATCTGTATGCTTAATCTCAACTTTCTAGCTTTTGTAGTTCCTGAGATCTCGACGTTCATATGGACAGACGGACAGACAGACGGACGGACAGACGGACATGGCCAGATCGACTCGGCTACTGATCCTGATCAAGAATATATATACTTTATATGGTCGGAAACGCTTCCTTCTGCCTGTTACATACCTATCAACGAATCTAGTATACCCTTTTACTCTACGAGTAACGGGTATAATTATATGCAGCAGAAATTTGTACACAAAATTCAACCTGACTACAAAATTAAGTCTCGCGTAAACGGACGTAATACGGGCGGCAATCCATTTAAGGCACTATTATTTTATAGCTACTTCTTTGTTTAATTTTTTTTTGGGCTTCCCTAAGGTTAAAAATAACTTGTGCTTGAAAATTTCAGTATTTTATTTTTAAAATGTCGCGGAATAATGGCTAGAAACGATCATATAAGCCCCCAGCATCCCAAAATGTACTATGTACATATATGTATATTCTGATGTTTCGCCTACTTCTATTAACTGCGGTTTACTGTTTTTTCACTTGCAATGGGACTGAAAGCGAGTGCCGCCGGCACTTGAGTGCATGCACTCATAGCACACTCGAAATTTTTTTACGAGTGTGTCTGCTTTGCTAAGCTTCTGATGAATGACACTAAAACAATAAAGTAATTGAGCTATTACATTTTTCGGTGCTACACTTCTTGAAATGGGATCCGATAGAACTGAATTTTTCCCGGAGCTCCCAAACGCAGATGATAATTTCAATGTGACGACAGCTCGGGCACGTCTATTAAAGGCCAATCTGTTGTAAGCAATAACAAACTTTAATATTTAAATTGAACTTAACACGCATCGATTGTGCCGCACTTCAAGTCTTCCTTGCGCAGTACAATCTAGTTGCTCGCCATTTTTGAAGATATGATCCCTTTAAGCAAAATTTGGTTAATATTTCAGCATGTTGTGCTCAATTCCAAGCGTTTTTTGTCCAGCTTATTTTAATAAGACATAAATATATTAAAGTCTCTTTTACTTTGAATACATGAGGTTAATCTCTCGCTGTCATTTATTACCATATATAGTAACGTTAGAGCATCCGGCGTGCGTTTCCATACATTCCAAAATACACTAACTCCTTTTGGACTTTTTGTATTAGACTAAATGTTTTATTTTATGCTTTTATTTTACTTACTAACTAACTCAAAATGAATTCCATTTAATTTGCTGTTTCGCAGGCATCGACCCAATCGTTGTAAACATCAATAGGTTCTGAAAGAAAGTTAATTCCTGTCTGAAAATCCTCCAAGCACACCCTACATGTTATTTTCGCTGTATTTCTGCCTTTATCCCTGAAATGATAAAAAAGGCCTGTTGTAAGAATTTCACGTTCATATATGTACATAGATCAAAATTAAATCTGTGTCTACATATACGCTTAAATAAAATTTAAGCCAAAACTGTCCAAAATATGTACATTTTAACTTCACACGACTTTTCATGGTTGCAAAATGGGCAATTAAATTGTTGATCAAGGGGTTCAATATTCTTTCTCTTCGGAGGCGGTTTCCTTTTAGACTTTCTTCTCCCCATTTTGTTCAAGTAATGCCTTTACAGTAGGGATGTGACAAATACATTAAAATATAAATATATCGATATTTTTGAAAAAAATTAATATTTATATCGTGATATAATATATATATTTTTTATCATTTAATTGATGTGTATTCAATCTGTAAAATATATATTTAATATTTTGTTCGCCCCACTTATATAGATAGGTGACCACTAAAAGGAAGGCGTAAGGAAAATGGCACGATAATGAGCGCAGTCAATAGTTATGTATTCTTAAACAAAGTGGCAATATTATGTTTCCGTAATTTGGTTTCGATTTAAAAATTAAATTAAAATTTTTTTTGGTAAAATAAGCTGAAGACACTATACATTTTAAAATACATACTACAAATTTTTCGCCCCGCTTATATAGGTAGGTGACCACTAAAAGGAAGGCGTAAGGAAAATGGCACGATAATGGGCGCAGTCAATAGTTATGTATTCTAAAACAAAGTGGCAATATTATGTTTCCGTAAATTGATTTCGATTTAAAAATTAAATTAAAATTGTTTTTGTTAAAATAAGCTGAAGCCACTATAAATTTATAAATACATACTACAAATTTGTTTCATCACAAATTTAAATCAATAAATTTGTTATTTTTAAATATACTTTCAGAAGCTGACTACCGAGAAATTGACGTTCAATAATTTATCCTTTTATATATGAGAACTGATTTCTATGAAATCTCTCAAAATCTAAAAAACGTTGTTAAAATTGGATGTTAAAAATATGCCAATTTAAGATTCGGGCTAAATCACACAAGGCAGCACCCAACATCTTATTGGCTAAATTACATAATCCTACAGAGCACAAGTTTAAAATTCCTCTTTAAATTATGATGGAAATAAGACCAATTATGTGGTATATGTAACAGATAGAAGGAAACGTTTTCAGCCCTTTAAAGTATATATAATCTCAAAAAGAAACACTATCCGAGTCGATCTTGCCAAGTACATACGTTTGTCGGTTCGTCCATATGAACGGTGATTTTTCTGAAACTATTAAAGCTAAATTAGGCATGCGGATTCTAGTGATGCCTCCGCTTCGCAAGTATATTTCAGAACCGCAGCACAGCTAAAAACTGTCTCAAATTTCTTTTATTTCAATTATTTTATGCGAATTTCTATCGATATGCAAAAAAAATATTTTCCTTACTCACCTTAAAGCCCATGAACAGTCACTCCAATTTTTTTGAATAATGTTCGATTTAATTTTATTCTATGTATCTATATATATATATATATACATATATATAAATATCATATATCTACATATATGTATGCCATAAAATTTTGGTCATGCCCTCAAACCGCAACGTCCATTAGTTTACTAGAAAATTTATATCGATAAGCTACACAAATTTATATTTCATTAAGATGCTGTTTTAAAATATTTTTTAAACAAAAAATAGGTGTAATTTATGTGGAACACATCGATCATTATTCATAGATAATTTTGACTCTTTGTCAAAAAACATAAGTTCTGTTTACACTATGACTGCATCTGGCGGTTTGGCCAAGTTCTGAACAAAAGTGGGCATTCTGGGTCTTTTACTGATATTTCAATAATTTTCGGATCACGTCGGTTACGACACAATCGCTCAATATGTGCAGATACAAATGAATACAATTGTATTACATTTCCTGATGATCCTTATTGTGTTATACAACTTTAAGACATTATCTACTCCTTAATAAAATGAAAAACAAGATAGAACGCTATAGTCGAGTTCCCCGACTAAGGAGAAGAAAGAAGGAGAAATTTCAACACTGACAGTTATTGCAGTTTTATGAATTTTAGAGTGGGCGTGGCAACAAGATTTTTATCGTGGCAATTTATTTTAATCGAGAAAAATGTACATAACTAACAAAAATGTGAAAAAATATTAAAAAATTTGTCAGCTGCAGCTTTTGGAGGTCGTGGGCGGGGCAATAAGATTTTATTACAAATCGATAGAAATTTACAATATTAATAAAAAAAGAAAAAATATCAAAACATTTTTAAAAAGTAAGAGTGGGCGTTGCAAAAAGTTTTTCTGCAAATCAAAAAAAATTTCCAAGACTAATAAAAAAATGAAAGAATATCCAAGAAATTGGCAAGACAAATGATAAAATTACATAAACTGACAAGAAACTGAGGAGTCTGCGTGGCAATCATCCAAAGCAAAGGTACATGGAGTGCGTTCATAACTTATATTAGAGGGTCCCAAGATTTTGTTTCTGTCTGTTATATAATTTCAAAGAATCTGATATAATCTATATTGATTCATTTATTTTATTGGTTCACAATTTTTTTAAGAGCGTTCATATTAGGCGACATTTTTTCTAAAGGCTCTTTTTTAGCTGATAACATGCCAAAGGCAGACGATGAAATGGGCGACCAAGACTTATAGTCTCAGCTGATCATCTTAGTAACTTGCTTCAATTTAATATTATTTAAATGTCTATATCAATTATCCAGTGGAACCCTAACGCTTACTTCAATAATTTTCATGAACTCTCACTATTAATAAAGTCAGAAAATCCACATGTAATCTGTTTGCAAGAAACCCATCTCCCCAACGCCTATTTAAATATCAAAACACCAAAGCCGTATATTGGCTATTTTCATAACTCTAAAAACATTTGCACAGGAAAGCAAGGAATTGGTTTTCTTGGTAAACATGACCTACCACATAGGTACATGCAGACCAACTCCAAAATCCTAGCTGACTTACTTTTAATTGAAGTCAAACTACAGTTTACAATTATTAATATGTACATCCCCCTAACTAAAAATTTCTGCTTCACAGGTATTCCAGTAGTGCTGGAGTGCCAATGCAAGGCACCCAAATTGGGGGTCACTAGCCCCCAATGCTCGGAGGAAAAAATTCGATAACGCCCTCAACTAAACCAATTTAATTGTTCTAAATAATAATTCAACCACGCACTTTTCGACACACCGTACCTTTACGCACGTCGACATCACTCCCCAACAACTTTGCCACAGTTATAATTGGTCAATATCACCGGATCTGCTTGTCAGCGATCACTCTCCAATATTCACAAAAATTATAATTGATCAGAATACTGTAAAATGCACCCCCCCTCCTAAATATAAAACTGACTACGCTAATTGGGAAAAATTCCAAATAAGAAGTCAAAATTAACCGCCAACCAGCAACGTCCAATAACATTAACCAAAAAGTTCCCCTGCTGACCCGTGCAATACGTAAAGCAGCCAACTATTCCATCCCTCAAACTAAAAGTATACCGCACAACAGAAAGGTTTTCTGGTGGAACTCAGATCTTAGCAAAGTACGTCAACAAAAGCAAACACACTGGCATAACTACAATCGGATCATGTCCACCGAAAACCGACTAGCATATAAAAAATGCAATGCAAAATGTAAAAAAAGTTCAATGATCAATTTCACTTCCGAAATAAATCCACTCTCTTCAAGTAAGAAAATCTGGTCCGATTTAAAAAACCACACTGGAAACCCAAGTCCCAAAATAAAATACATCACAACAAATAATTCATTCCTCTCCGACGAATACCAAATTTGTCAAGCTTTTGGTGACCAGTGGTCCCAGTATTCTGAAGATCACCATTTCTCAAACGAATATGTAGCAAAGAAAGAACGTTCATCAGCTGAAGAATACGCTCCTACCCGTATAAAACTATCTGCACAATACCTAGAATACCAGATTTCTCCATTCGAACTGGAAACCACACTCCACCATGCCAAGGGAAAGACCCCGGGCTTTGACAGAATCTCGTACCGCATGCTTCGCCAACTGCCACCAGAAGCCAAAATCATATTAATAGATTTATATAACAATATTCTGAGTACAGGTGTTTACCCCCACACCTGGAAAACCGTCGTGACCATACCAATCCCCAAACCAAATAAACGTATTAACTAAATTGGCAGCTATCGCCCTATATCCCTTTTACCTTGCTTTAGCAAAATCTTCGACAGAATAATTGCCAGTCGACTAGTCTGGTACCTTAACCGAATCGCACTGATCTCCCAAAACCTAGTAGCCTTCAAACAAAAGCAAAGCACTATTGATGTATTACTGCAGATCCACGGGTACGCGTCAGATGCTATCTCGTCCAGAAACCACTTAACCATACTGGGAACTGACTTGGAGAAAGCGTTTGACCGCGTTGGTACACATGTAGTACTTAAGCAACTCGAAGACTGGGGGGGCGGTCCGAAGATTTTCCACGTCGTGAAAGCCTTCATGAGTCGGCGCATGTACCGGGTTTGAGTGCATAACTCGATTTCAGAATCCTTTAAACTTCATAACGGTGTCCCCCAAGGATCCCTGCTATCCGTAGTCTTATTTACCATCGCTTTACAAAAATTGAACTAGAAATTATATTAGCACACAAAAAGGTAAACTTATCCGTTTACGCAGCCGACGCCATAATATAAGTTAACACAATCACCAAACTGACGAAATATAGTCGTAAGCCTCAAGTCTTTTTTCTATATATAGATCGAGCTTTACCTATTAGAAACTGCACCTTGTTATTGTAGATTAAGCTTTAGAGATAAGAACTCTTGTTATACTTAAGTCAGTCGATTTTGGGAGTTTGGAAGCGTCGGTCATCGCCACGTACCTACAATTCGCCTCATTAAGTGCAGACCGCACAAGCCCTGTCATATTTGTATAACTACTCAAATAAATATATTCAAATACTTAAAATTATAACTGGCGCCCAAACGGATATAAAAACCTACGACAACTGAATAATTATAAATAAATAACAAAAGGAGCATCCGGAGACAAAACCAGCGGCATCAACTGGCTAATCAACTTTAACCTAAAAAATAAATATTTCCTGATTACATAAAATATAATATTAATTTTACCTTAAAATAGTTTGTTAAGCATTATTATTATATTGTAAGTATAACGCTTATTGAACAAATTAAAAATACCAATACCTTTTTATTACATAACCTATGAACAGAGTGTTGATAAAAATACATGAGTGACAGTGATAACCTTATAGACGACCTCGTGTCAAGTTTAGATAAATGGTCAGCGCTCCAGGCAAATAGGCAAAACAGTGCAGAAAAAAATAATAAGTCTTCAGAAAATTATTGGTGGTCAAAAACAAATACAACTAGCGAAATGGAATTTGAAGCTCAGTTAAAAGCGATCGTAGAGAGTGCTGTTGCCGGTGCGCTCACAGTCCAAAAACAATCATTTGAAAAGCAATTGCAGGAGATGAATGAACGAATCGGGAAATTAACAGTGAACACGCCAGAGGTGGAAACTTATGTAGATGCTGAAATTAGACCAGGTGTTGTCTGTAACGAGCCTCTAGATATAGTTAAATCTCTGCCAGATTTTGAGGGCAAAAGTGAAACATATGTGTCGTGGAGAAAAGCGGCTCATGTCGCTTTTAAAGTTTTTAAAGATTACGAGGGAAGTTCAACATTTTACCAAGCTCTTGGTATTATGCGAAATAAAATAAAAGGTCCAGCAAATACAGTATTGGCTTCTTTTAATACTCCGTTACATTTCAAGGCAATGATCAGCCGTCTTGATTTCACATATTCCGACAAAAGGCCGATCTACCTAATCGAACAAGAACTATCAACTTTGCGACAGGGAGACATGACTCTCACTGAATTCTACGACGAAGTCGAGAAAAAACTGACCCTACTTACTAACAAGACAATAATGACATTTGATAGTGCCTTGGCGATGTCACTGAATGAAAAGTACAGAGCAGACGCGTTACGTGTATTTGTAACCGGAGCTAGGAAATCGTTGAGCGACATTCTTTTTGCAAAAGGTCCAAAAGATTTACCAACTGCTCTCGCTTTAGCGCAAGAGGTCGAGTCGAACCATGAGCGTTACCAATTCGCCCTTATTTATTCTAAAAATATTGGAGACAGGGGTCAGAAAACCGAACAAAAGCATAGCGATAGGGATAGAAATTCAATCATGCCCATGCAAACTAAAAACCCATATTTTAGCAAGCGCCAGGTGCCTACTTTTGATAACCAGGAAAGACAAGATCCAGTCCAGTTAACAAATCCTGATGTATCCATGCGATCTAGAAGAACTGGAAATTTTGGACAAGCTCCATTTCCGACTCAGGGAAATATTTGGCCATCCCAACAACAAAATTCTTGGCCATCTCAACAACAATATTCTTGGCCATCTCAACAACAATATTCTTGGCCATCTCAACAACAATATTCTTGGCCATCCCAACAACAAAAGTCATTTCAAACACAAAATCAATTCGCATCGCAACCCCAACAGCAAAACACAAGTCAGGCTCAGGGACATGTTGGGTATGCGCAAGCATCAAAAAGACCAACAAGTGGCAGTGCAAGGTTTACAGGGCCAAAACAACAGAGGATCAACCACTTACCTCATGAGAAAGGTCAATGTGAGGAAGACACAGACGATTATCAAAAGGAGGCAGAAGCGGAGGTTGATGATTATGAGGACGAACTAGTGAATTACGATCATGTTCATTTTTTAGCCACAAATCCCTGCTACCGTACATAGAAAGAGAGATAGCAGGGAGAACCATAAAACTTTTGATTGACACCGGGGCTTCGAAAAATTATATACAGCCCCTCCCTGAATTAAAAAACTTAATGCCGGTACAAAATAAATTCACGGTAAAATCGCTTCATGGTTGCAACACCGTCAAACAGAAATGTTTTATTAAGCTATTTAACACATCTGTTCAATTCTTTATTCTTCCAAGTCTCTATAGTTTTGACGCAATAATAGGACTTGACCTTTTGAAACAGGGAAATGCAACGTTAGATTTTAAGAACAAAACGTTGAATATCAACAATGAAGTGGAATCTATTCAGTTTTTGAGATGTGACAGCGTAAATTTCACCAACATAGAGAATATTGTGGTTCCAAATCAGATATCTAATAAATTCCATACAATGCTTCGAAACCGATTGGCCGTCTTTGCGGAACCGGAAGAAGCACTGCCGTATAATACCAACATTGTTGCCACAATACGTACTGAGGACGACCAACCCATTTACTCAAAACTCTATCCGTACCCCATGGGCGTATCAGATTTTGTGAATAAGGAAACAAATGCTTTGTTGAAGGACGGAATTATCAGGCCCTCGTCGTCACCTTACAACAATCCGGTTTGGGTAGTCGATAAAAAAGGTACAGATGAAAAGGGAAACACTAAGAAAAGGTTGGTTATAGATTTTAGAAAACTAAATTTAAAAACAATCGACGACAAGTACCCTATACCAAACGTAGTATCCATCTTGTCAAATTTGGGAAAGGCCAGGTTCTTTACAACTCTTGACCTTAAATCGGGGTTTCACCAAATTCTGCTCGCAGAAAAGGATAGGGAGAAAACTGCCTTTTCAGTAGGAAATGGAAAATACGAGTTTTGCCGTTTGCCGTTTGGCTTGAAAAATGCCCCAAGTATTTTTCAACGTGCTATTGATGATGTTCTTAGGGACCGTATAGGAAAGTCATGTTATGTTTACGTTGATGACGTAATAATATTTTCAAACGGAATCGAGGACCACGTAAACGACGTTGCTTGGGTACTAGACAGACTGTCTGAGGCAAACATGAGGGTTTCTAAAGAGAAATCGTTTTTCTTCAAGGAAAGCGTTGAGTATCTCGGATTTATGGTGTCAAGTGGAGGTATCACAACCAGTCCTAGCAAAGTAGAGGCTATTCAGAAATATAATCAACCTACTAATCTGTTTAGTGTTCGATCGTTTTTAGGGCTAGCAAGTTATTACCGCTGCTTTATTAGGGACTTCGCCTCTATTGCTAGACCACTGACTGACATTCTGAAGGGTGAAAACGGAAAAGTTTCCGCAAGCCAGTCTAAAAAGATACCAATTTCTTTCGATGAAAGACAATGTTCTGCTTTTGAGAAACTTAAAAATGTTCTTGTCTCCGAAAATGTAATGTTATTGTATCCCGATTATAGGAAAGCCTTTGACTTAACAACAGACGCTTCGGCTTTTGGCCTGGGTGCAGTCTTATCACAGGATGGCAAGCCTGTTACAATGATTTCGAGAACTTTACAGGATAGAGAACTTAATTTCGCAACAAATGAACGAGAACTTTTGGCCATCGTTTGGGCTTTAAAGTCTCTTAGGAACTATCTATATGGTGTCAAAAACTTAAACATTTTTACAGATCACCAACCGTTAACATACGCCGTGTCAGATAGGAATCCAAATGCAAAAATCAAGAGATGGAAGGCGTTTATAGACGAACATAATGCTAAAATTTTCTATAAACCTGGCAAGGAGAACTATGTTGCCGATGCACTATCCAGGCAGGCTATTCATGTCCTAGAGGACGAACCCCGGTCAGACATTGCAACAATACATAGCGAAATTTCATTGACTTTTACAATCGAATCTATCGACAAGCCGGTTAACTGTTTTAGAAACCAGATAGTAATAGAGGAGGGCACCGCAGACTCAACTCGAACTTTTGTTATTTTCGGAAGCAAGACAAGGCATCTAATACAATTTCTAGACAAAGAGACTTTACTCGGAAGAATTCGTGATGTGGTTAAGCCGGATGTAGTGAATGCGATACACTGCGAATTACCTGTACTAGCTTTCATTCAAAACAGTCTTGTAAATGAGTTTCCAGCAACGACCTTCCGACACACTATGAAAATGGTTAGCGACATTTTTAATCAAACTGAGCAACGGGAAATAGTGTCTTTGGAGCACAACAGAGCGCATAGGGCTGCACAGGAGAATGTAAAACAAATTCTTCAATACTACTTTTTCCCTAAAATGTCCCAAATAGCCGCTACCTTTGTTGCTAACTGCTTGGTTTGTCAAAAAGCCAAATACGACCGCCATCCGCAAAAGCAAATCCTCGGGAAAACACCTATTCCGTCACATGTAGGCGAGACATTGCATATTGATATATTTTCTACGGATAGGAAGTACTTTTTGACATGTATTGATAAACTTTCCAAATTCGCTATTGTGCAACCAATCGGCTCTCGAACGATAACTGATTTAGAACCTGCAATTATGCAATTAATGAACTTTTATCCCCATTCAAAGACAATATTTTGTGACAATGAACCGTCCATAAATTCCGAGTCAATCAAGTCACTTTTGAAAAATCGTTTTAATGTTGACATAGCGAACGCACCTCCACTTCATAGTACCTCAAACGGACAGGTTGAAAGGCTTCACAGCACGCTTTTAGAAATAGCTCGATGCCTGAAACTTGACGGTGGAATGAATGATACTGTCAACCTTATTCTTCAGGCAACAATAGAATACAATAAGACGGTGCACTCAGTCACCAATAGAAGACCGATCGACATTATTCATTCAACTCCTCCCGAATTGGCTAACGAGATAGTAGAAATGGTTAACGAAGCTCAGGAAAAACAGCTAAGAAGAGAAAATGTAACAAGACGAGACAGAACCTTTGAGGTGGGAGAAACCGTCATGGTAAAACAAAACAATCGCTTGGGAAATAAACTAACCCCACGGTATAGGGAAGAACTAATCGAAGCAGACCTCGGGACAACGGTCCTCATAAAAGGGAGGGTCGTTCATAAAGATAATCTACGCTAGGTTTATTATTTCTTTTCCTTTTGTGACCATCGCCAAGTTAGCAAAATACAAACGTGAAGTCTGGACACTAGTAAAAGAGTTTGCAAAAGTTTTTCAATTAAACATTTGTCAAATCTTACTTATTTAATCTTTATTATATCCGCTTCATCCTCTTTAGAAAAGTTTAAAGGTATGTGATGAAATGCTAACCCGTATTATTTGAAAACTTAAAATCCACGCAACCACAAATATTTCCTAAAACTACAATAGAAAATAAATGCATTAACAAAACGACATAATAATAGTATAGCGCACTCATTCTAATTAGATTTCAATTTCCTGATAAAAAAAAAAAAACACTAATGTTATCAATACCCTTTTCTGATTTTGTTCAACTTAATAGGAAAATCAATACTTGCAATCAATAAGCGTTTTACTACATACTTTAATATCAAAAATATCTGAATGAACTTTATTATAAAATTATAATTCTTATACTTAATTATTGTCAAAACTTTAGTATTAAAACTGTAACTACCTCTTAAGTAGATGAGAAGGAATTAAGATCTATCAACGTAGTATCTGCTAAAGATATAAAGATGCGGCAACTATTTCTGCGCCTGGGTACTGAAACGACGAACTGAATAATATCTGCCATCAGACGCCATCCAGAGTGCGTTCAACAAATACGTTTTGATGGTCAACCAGTTCAACCAACATCAGCATCATCGTCGTCAACAAGTCGACGGCTACAATAAAGATGTTTTCCAAGTTCGCTACGATCATCTCCAGAACCTTGTTGCGAACCCATGACATGGAGAATCAACAGCATTTACGAACTTCTTGGATCATCCAGATATGCAGAATTGCCTTTCCTTCAATGGTTTACCGCAGTACCAAGTTGGCAGTATGGGAACTTAGTGGCAATGAGTAAGCTGTAAGCACAACCAATGTTACCCGTAAGATCCGCTTTCAAATAGATTTGCCAATTGTAAAAAGTCTGTGGACAGCCTTCGTCTTAGAAGGGGAGGAGTTAACACAATCACCAAACTGACGAAATATAGTCGTAAGCCTCAAGTCTTTTTTCTATATATAGATCGAGCTTTACCTATTAGAAACTGCACCTTGTTATTGTAGATTAAGCTTTAGAGATAAGAACTCTTGTTATACTTAAGTCAGTCGATTTTGGGAGTTTGGAAGCGTCGGTCATCGCCACGTACCTACAATTCGCCTCATTAAGTGCAGACCGCACAAGCCCTGTCATATTTGTATAACTACTCAAATAAATATATTCAAATACTTAAAATTATAACTTATACACAAAAATAAAAGATCCGAAACTAGTAGTGGAAACATTCCATAAAATATTAACTGATATAAAAAACTGGGGTTCATTTTCGGGTGCAACACTGTCATTAGAAAAATGTTCAATTTTGCACATATGTCGTAAATACAAATGTGCCATTACACAATTAAGCATAGATAATAAAACTATCAACTACGTTGAAAATGTAAAGATCCTAGGAGTGACCTTCGATATATATATACACACTAATACACTAAAATACCTAAATTCAAAAGAACCTACAGAATCGAATCAACAATCCGTCAAGTCGCAGCCTTTGCAAAAGAAATAAATTCCATCGGTACTCCACCGATCACACGAGCAATATGCGCCCTGTCCTAGTTGCTTCACAGTAATTTTTTTAACCAACGTTGCACAGTCATAACTGTGCGTGCCTAGAATTTCGAGCCCAACCTTATTGGTATGCGTTTAAGACTGATCACAGCGGTGATAATCTCACGATAAGGAGCATAAACGGCTTTAATCATCACGACAATGCCCATTCAAAACCATCACTAGTTATAGTTTTTATTGTTGTATAGTTTTACAATAAAATACAAAAAATACTTACTCAAAAAATCATACCAAACGGACTGTAGAAAACTCAAATATATGGCACTGTTTTCATTTGAAATTTCCGGACATGCTCTAAAACATAAATAAGCCTCATCTAAGCGATTCTCCGCATTAAGCTTTACATGAAAGTGATATTTTTATTGCATTTTTTGTCATCTTATGGTAGTCATTGCGTCATCAGATTCCAAATGAATAGGATTTATAAATAATTATTTTGTGAAGGCAATTGGAAATCCGGTCCTGAACCCTGAGCATTTTCACAAATTCAAAACAGCTAACCCAATACGGAATACACCAAAATAAAAATAAAAAAGTATTTGTTTGACTTTGTACTTATTTTCAGAATAAATTATCAATATGAATTAAAACAGACTTTTATTTAACTCCTTAAATTTTTGGGTTTTCGAACGTCGGGCCTCGAGTTATAGTAATATCTGCATAGGGAAAAGATTGATCAATGTGAAGCACCTTGAACTTCTTTAAGACGAGGAGGGAATAAAATTTTTGAGCCGCCTGAAAAGAAGTACGCAAAAATATTAATTAATAAATAATTTTGACATTTTTATATTTATGATATACATTTGCAAACATGATTGTATTTTTCTTGTTATAAACGCGATATATTACGTTACATTAGTTAGATCGGGATACATTAGCTAGATCTCATTTTGTACCTGAAAAAGTTAATATTAATCGCTTTTACGGTTTGAATTCTTATTTAGGCGCCATAACGCAAACAGTAAGAACCAATTCAATGCGGTCCGAGTGAACTCCGTGTGGGGGACTCCAAACAGGTGATCCATCCAAGAATCGGACAGACTAGTGAAATGAATAAGGTTTTGGTCATGTAAGGATCATCAAATTCCTTTGACCGGCTTTTTATAAATTCAAGCACCCCTGGTCTTATTGACAATAGACGAAATATGGTCCAAAAATTTTATTTTTTAGGGTCCAGAAGAACACCAAGATCTTTAATCGGTGTTATTCTGTCCAAAGAGCACCCACTTAGGGTCGCGTGTCTTGGGTTGACACGACAGAAGGTCATAACTTTACACTTGGAGCCATTTAAGTTTGCCGTTATCACGGCAACATATTTGAAAGCTATCTAGATCGGATTGTAAGTGCGCATGGCAAGAAATGTCCTCATACTACTGGCATAATTAAAAATCGTATGCATACATAAATGCACCCAAATGTTTTATCACTAAGGGCAGGTCGGTATTAAATAAGGTAAGAAGGAGCGGACCAAGGTGCCTCGCTTGTGGGACGCCAGATGTGACTCGAAGAGCACAAGATTTTATTTAACTTAAAATCCAATTTAAAAGATTCTACAGAGATAAAATCAGTCACAGTGAAATGCTTTACTAAAGTCAGTGGATATGACTTATGTCAGCTAGGTAAGTGGTTTTTGATCTGCGTTTCAATAAACCGTTCTAAACCGAGGTTTGTTTGTTACAATGGAACACAAGAGTTTAAAAACAAGAGAGTACGCTATAGCCGAGTTCCCCGACTATCAGATACCCGTTACTCAGCTGGTGGAAGTGCAAAGGAGAATTTCCACACTGACAGTTTTTGGCGGTTTGTGGGCGTGGAAAAAAGTTATTTGGCAAATCGATAGAAAATTAAAAAATAGGTGTGGCAAAATGAATAAACAAACTTGCGCTGCGTCTATGTCTCTAGAGTCGGTATGCTTAATCTCAACTTTTTAGCTTTTGTAGTTCCTGAGATCTCGACGTTTATACGGACATGGCCAGATCGCCTCGGCTATTAATCCTGATCAAGAATATATATACTTTATATGGTCGGAAACGCTTCCTTCTGCCTGTTACATACTTTATAACGAATCTAGTATGCCCCTTTACTCTACGAGTAACGGGTTTAATAATTTAATTGCCGTATAAAATATATTTATTTATTTATATTAATCCGCCATAATGTTGCAGGAAATGAGATTGGACCAATTAAAGCCAGATACTAAATAATTTAGCCTCAAAAAGTGTGACTTGCGAAAGCAATGTATTTGAATATCGAATACGATTAACGTGCGACAACGATATGTCCAGCAAGCTGTCAATAAAGTCATGTTGTGCTAATGGGATAAGAATATTTCTAATTTTTATCTGTGGACCACGTGGTACCTAAAACTACCAATTGGTCCCTATCGGACCGCTTATTTCAGACGGTTTGAATAGCGAACAAACGATTTAAATATTCTGGGATTTCAGCTTCGGAAAATAACAGCTTAACTCAGAAAAAAGTACCTACTTTGACGTGCGTATTCTAACACAAATGGAATGGAGTGGATTAAAAAGGTAAATAAGAAATAAAATTTAAATAAATTCAAGCATGATAGGTCCCCAATAAGGATCTTCAGGTGGCCATAGTCGAACTGAACAATGCTGAGGTAACCGCTGTCTTAGACTTCCGCTTCTATGCGGAAAGATTCGGATGATCTGTAGATTCTTCCTGTTTACAATAAGACATCGTTTTGTGAGTTGAGCACAGATCAAGAACAACAATGACGCATTAAACAAACTGTCATGCTTTCTAGTCGCAGATTCCACAAAGTCACGATTGTTTGAAGCACAGGACAACGTGCTACAATCAGTCGACATCATTTTCAGTTCAATTCGAGTCGAGTTCAGGCCTAACAAGAGCGAACGCTTTAGTTACTCAACTGGATTGCGAACGAGAAAGTTTAACAATCATTTTGGTATATCGATAGAAATTTGAGAAAAAATATAAAATGAAAAAGATTTGTAAGTGTGGGCGAGAAAGTTTGGTGCAGTTTGTGGGCATATCGATAGAAATGGGATAGACAAATAAAATTGTAAAATCTTTCTCGACAAATTTAGAGATGACGCCTTGCGGGTTTTCATCTCTGGACTTAAGCGCAGCCTTACAGACGTTCTATTCTCGGAAAAGCCCAAAGACATGCCATCAGCGCTTGCATTAGCGCAGGAAGTGGAATCTAACCACGAAAGGAATCGCTTGCAAGGAGCCAAGAGGATAGATGCCGTAGGCAGCACCCGAAAGTGTAGGATCGCCAACAGGCACCGCTACAGTTAAACTCACTTACTAGGTAGAGCAAGGCGCAAGTCCACCCTGCTCCACGCAGCACTAGGCTTCGGGAAACAAACCGGAGCCAATAAACGCCCGGCTTAACAGAACTAAATGCCGGCCGCGTCTGGTCGCTCTGCCCCTCACAATGGGCAAGGAATTTTCTTGTCAATTTTTTACTTGAAGGGTCATTTGACGCGATCGTTGGTATGGACTTGCTAAAACAGGCCGGCTTTGCCTTAGCTTCCGGTCAGCTCAAATGGGGAACCGAAGTAGAGCAAGTCGACTTTTTACTAACGTAGATTGCTGGGACGCCCCTCCACCGTGTGTCCAATGGACAAGTGGGGCAATTTCATAGCACCTTGGTGGAACTTGCTAGATGCCCAAAAATCTACAAAGTTATAAGTGACTCGTAGAGTCACCTGGCCACCCGCAGGTGGAAACGTTTCCCATTTTATCCATAATCACTTGGCATAAGCTCTTAACATTCATTAGCATAATTAATTATACTTTTTAACTTTACATTAATTGGTGGGGGGGGGCAACCCTATTCCAAACAAATATTAATTGAAAGTATTAATTATTATTATTATTATATTTATATATAATATAATGTCTCAAATATTAATATTATTAATATTATTTTACCTGTTTTCTAGAATTTCCTGATGTAAGCTGAGAAAGTTCCAAACAGTCCTTACTGATAAAATGTGATCTAACGTCAATAAAAAGATGTGCAGCTCTCTTATTTAAAACGCGTTCTTCAAATTGTTCATCGGTTTCATTTTCCATTTGTTCCTCACAGTGATTCTGAAAATATACAAATATGGTTGAATTTTGTTGTTCTTGCTTTTTATTCTGCATAGTTAAGCAATAATGTTCTTAAATTAGTCGACGACCTATCCAGATTCTCTGCAAGTGTCATTACTAGAGCTTAAGGAGGGAACTATCTTTAGACACTTAAAAAATAAATTTTATTATTGTTTTAAACGATGGTATATGGCCTCAGAATATCGTGTCAAAGTTTCAAAGGCTAATTCTCAAAAATTGTGGCAGAGCCAGTCATTCCTTGACCGCCATTATCTTGAAACCATGTTTTTGGTTTCTTTAATTTTGTAAGTGATAATAAAAAAATACTAAAGAATCATCATCTATCTGAATTAATTTTAAATACATTTAAAAAAATAGTTTAATATAGAAATACAAATTTAGAAAGAAACCATTATCAGACCCTATTTGACAGCAATTACAACGAAATTTGATGTGAATACCCCGAATTCGGTTACTCGGAGCATGTTTCACTAATTAATTTTAACGATAAAAACCCTCCCGAGTAGTATCATAATAATCATTGTAAAAGATCTTTTAACCTATAAAACACACATTCACAATTTTTAGAACCTACCTGGCCAGCAAAACCGGGAATTTCGTAGTTGTGCCATCCTTTTAAAATATTATTTGCGCTTTTCGAAAAACCATTGTCACTCAATAAAGGCTGACTTACAGATTCACTTAAAATGGCTTTAATCTTTTCTGTAGGTATGATAGGGTTATGATCCATCTCGCCAATATTTCCGTGCTGCGGTGTGGCGTGACCGTGATCTAATCCAACTGGTGTTGAGTCTCCTTGATTAAAATCATCCCCCATGTCATGATTCGCGTTTCTTGGTGTTAAAGGCATCTCATTTATTGATGATAACTGATCCATTTCGTTTAAGGACAAGAGGTCTGGACTTCGCATATTATCAAAAAATGTTAGTTCATTTTGACATGCCATACTTTCTTGCTCTTTAGACACAATGTCCACAGAAACGGTAGATATCCCTAAAGATTTATGATCCTCTCTCAGGACTTCAGGAGCTTCCAAACTTTGAATAAGTGAATCAGGTGCATGGTCCAAAAACGAATTAGACACAATTTCATTCTTCCGTTTGCGTCCTTTTTTATTAAAAATAATTAAAGCGTTTTCGTTGTCTTTGGCATAAAATTCCAGCGCAAGAATTTCCATTGGTGCAACACTTGAAAAGTCCTCAAAGTACGTTGAATGCGAAAACAACTGTCTATTGTAATTACTAAACAAAGCTCTAGCTGGTATGGATCGCGATGGCAATGAAAAAAGTTTTTCGACACCTCCAGTTTCTTTCCAATACATTAACCTAAAATAAAGATTTTCGTTTACGTTGATATTAATTTTTTTTTAGTATGTATAAAATTATATACATATAATACCTTTTTGTTGGTGGGGCCAGATCAAGTGTGGTTAATATATCAGATGTATCGGCTAACTGAGCCTTCATTTCTTCCCCAGAAATATTTTTAATTTCGTCGATAATAAGTTTTCGTTTGCGTTTGGCTTTTGTTACGCCTTTATGAATCGATGCATCTAAAGGAGCTAACGCAAAACCCTCATCCTCGTTTTGAATAAGCGTTATTTCATTTATTGGCACATTTTCGGACACACTAATATGTTCATTCAAATTATTTTCTAAAATAGTTTATTGATAAAGAGAAATTTATACAGATATCTGAAATATATTACCATCTTTCTCATTTTCAATTGAATTAGCGAGCGAGGTTGCAGGCGACGGAACGTTATGAATATTATCAATGGTGTCTTCATCGGAATCATCTGCGTTGATAACAGCAGTAGATTCTTTGGGAACCTGCTCAACTGGCTGAGAAGAATCACCGAAAAGATCGTCTTCAAAAAGGGCTGGTTCTAAAAAAAATAATAAATATTTAAGAATAATAACAGGAAAAGCAAAATAATATTAAAATTAAAAATTTAAATTTACTCATTAATTATTTTCTTTTCTCCATTTTTATACCCTTGAGATTAAGCATAGCATAAAGGGATGTAACAGAAGGAAGGAATCGTTTTTTTTTCGAGCCTATAAAGTAGTTATTGTATGAATATCAGAATCACTCTAACCGATATGATCTGCAAAATGTTGACACTTCCAATGTGACTTGCCAATTTAAAATTATGTCACAAATATTTTTCTCTGGCCCAGCATAACTAATACTTCAGCCCTAACAGTATTTTGTTAGTTCATGGCCTCTTCGCCAATTCATTATTTTCCGTTTGACACGGATGCCCTAGCCTCTTTTGGCTTATCGCACCTGAATTTCATTGTTGTTTGGGACTTCGGCCTTCTCAAGGTCAACATTTTTTGTTACGCATGTGTGTAAATACAAGCACTTATATTTTTTCCGTCGCATTTGGTATTTTGTCAAAAGTGCAGAAGTTATATTATCAAAACAAGCGAGACGGTATTTGTCGAGTTCTTTTGCTGTTTGATGCCTGATATGCGACTAGTGGCAGAGTCCAGGAAATAAAGGTATGAAATAAATAAAATAAAAAAAGTTGTTTTGTAGATTGCTTAGTTGTCCAATATAGTGGTGGTTACATTTATGTAATAGTAATTTGTTGCCGTGGTCGTGCCAAGAATAACAAAATAATAAAAAAAATACAAAATTGGGCTGACGTGGCAAAGCGATAAAAATAAGAAAGACTTATCATTATATATAATACAAACAAGAGAGAACGCTATAGTCCCTGTCTATCTAATACCCGTTACTCAGCTAGTGGAAGTGCGAAGGAGACTTCAACACTGACAGCTCGCTTTATGTATGTGGACATTCTCAAAAATCAAATGGAACCATTTACGTTTGAGAACATGCCTCTGAAATGGACATTGTCGTTAAAAATTGGTTGAAGGACGAATCCATCCAAGTTCTGGAATGGCCGGCTCAAAGCCCTGACCTAAATCCAATAGAAAATCTATGGAATGATGTCAAGGTTATGATATCCAAAAAAAATATTAGAATCTTGACGATTTGTGGAAAGATGTCCAGGAAGTCTGGAACTCCATTCCAAAGGAGAGATATCAGAAGCTTGTGGAGAGTATGAGTCGAAGATGTAACGCAGTCATCGAAAATTATGGATACTAAACCAAATATTAAATTTGCTTTACATTAATTACTTTTAAACTTAGTTTTTATGATTAATTAAAGATATTTTGAAATTGTGCTATTTCTGTGACCACGCATTTTTCGTTGTTTTTTAGTTTTTAAATTTCCACATCTTTTTTTTTTAAATATTTATTCATTTTGATTAATTAATTTATTAGTTTATAAGCTAAGCTATGAAGAACGAAAGCTGTTTTATTTCCAAGAAATATTTGTTAATTAAAAAAACTATTCAAAAAGATGAACTTCATTTTGTGCTATTTATACGTCCGCGGCTGTAGAAACGAGTACAGAAACGAAGAAATGTATAATTATTAGTAATTTTATTAGGAAGATATATTTATGTGTTAGAAAAGATAGAATTGATTACTTTAAGGGCGGCAGAGATTCAAGATTAGAGATAAGAGAATAAGGTCTATTATAGTCAGAACATAGGGCTCCCCTACAAAGCCACTTATGCAACTCAAAGTTATATCTGGAATGATTTAGGATTCGGGGTATGTAATTTCTAGTGTATCTGTATGGAACAGAGAAGTTTAGTCGACTGACCAAGTCGGGACTATCAACTTTTCCACGAATAAGCTTAAAAAATAAAAAAACGGTTCCAAGCCTCGTTCTACGGTTAGCTGGGAAGGGGAAAATTAATTAACATTAGTCTTTAGTCATTTAGAGCGTAAGTCGCGTGTCATAACCTTACACTTCGAACCATTTAAGTCTAGTACGTTAACACGGCACTATATATGAAAGCTATCTAGATCGGATTGTAAGTCCAAAGGACAAGAAATGATCTTATACTGAAGACATAACTTCACATCGTCTACATGGGTACACAGAATGTTTAATTACTAAAGGAAGGTCGTTAATAAATAAGGTAAAAAGGAGCGGACCAAGGTGGCTCCCTTGTGGGACACCGGATGTGATTATTATAGGGGACCTGTTGCGTCCTGATATTTAGATAACTTAAAATTAAATTTAGAAGATCAACAGGAAACCTAATAAATCAAGTTTCCTTGCTAGAAGAAAATGATTAACAGAGCAAAATGCTTTACTAAAGACAGTGTAGATGACATCTGTTTGAAGATTCTTTTTGAAGCCCTGTATTACCAGGGTAGTAAGCAAAAGGTTAGTGGTTGTTCATCTGCGTTTTATAAAACCATGCTGACATGGTAATATAATTTACCTACAAAGGTGCTGCAAATGAGGAGTGATAACGTTTTCAAAATGCTTAGGAAAAGCCGACCATTTAGAGATTCCTCTGTCATTGCTTGCATTCAATTTGTTACCTTTTTATTGGAGAGGGATTACAAAGGACTCCTTCCATATATTGGAAAACTGCAAAGCTTCCAGAGATAAGATAATTTCATTAGAGGTTTGCACAATGCTTCCTCACAGACTCTAAGCACACAGCCGTGGATTTCATCGGGGTCTGGCGAATAGACTGGCTTAACATGCTGAAGATCGTAAAGCAGCGAGCTTTCGTATAGAGGGGGCCAAATATTAAATTCGACTTTCATACCGCGTAAGAGTAAGGCTGTTCGGAATGAGGAAACGGCAATACCGTAGTATTTTCAAAAAATAGCGAGGAAGGATAGGAAATTATTTTGCGACTATACTGGAACTTATAATGGTTTAAATAGTTATTTTAACTATGGGAATTAAGCACGGTAAAATTTAACCGAGCACTTAAATATTTAAAAAGGATAGACTGAGAACTGGTATTTATACCCGTTACGCTTAGAGTAAAAGGGTATACTAGATTTGTTAAAAAGTATGTAACAGGCAGAAGAAAGTGTAAGTGGAAGAGTATATATATGCTTGATCAGGTTCAATAGCCGAGTCGATCTGGCCATGTCCGTCTATCCGTCCGTATGAACGTCGAGATCTCAGGAACTACAAAAGCTAGAATGTTCAGATTCAGCATGCAGACTCCAGAAACATAGGGACAAGTTTGTCGATTCATGTTGCCACTCCCACTACAACGCCCACAAACTGCCACACCCACACTTTTAATAAATGTTTTGATTTTTTTTTCATTTTTGTATTAGTCTTGTAAATTTTTATCGATTTTCCAAAAAAAAATTTTGCCACGCTCACACTTTTGAAAATTTTGATATTTTTCACATTTTTGTAAGTCTTGTTAATTTCTCTCGATTTGCCAAAAATCTTTTTGGATAATCATTGGATAAAATGTAAGAATTTTATTGGTTTGAAAATATGGCTAAGGACCTCCGAAAGTTTGTGTAAAATTGTAAATCTTGCAAATTGACTAAACCACCATCCGTAAAGTTGCCAATTGAACTTCATCCCATACCCAAAGTAGATAATCCATGGCATACGATACATATTTATATTAAGAGGGATCAAAAGGAGCGGATAGATGCGTTTACTAAGTTTGTTTATTTGTACCACACAGTAAATATGAACAGCGAAAGTTGTATAGACGCTTGAAAATCGGCAATATCCATATTTCGTGTACCATCGCGAGTCATTGCAGATCAAGGTAGATCTTTTACTATATCATGTTTTAATGAAGTCTGTTCAAATGGCCAGGTAGAACGCTTTATGAGTGTTTTAAAACGTATGTTAACTGCAGTCGAAAGTAGTCAGCGTTCTTGGCAAGATGCCATAGGTGAAATTCAACTAGCTATAAATTGTACTGTAAATTGAATAACGAAATCTAGTCCTCTGGAATTGTCAATTGGGAAAGAGGCAAGACCTTTAACCAAGCTACCGTTTTGTGAAGAAAATAGTAAAGTTGATATACATTTTGTACGAAAAATGGCCAAAGAAGATATGCAAAACAACGCATTGTATGATAAAGATAGGTTTGATAAAAATAAAGCTAAAATCAATCATTTTAAAGTTGGCGATTATGTTTTGACCCGAAACGAGGAGAGACATCAGACCATATTAGACAATAAATTTAATGGCCCATTCCTTGTGGCAGAGGTTATGACCACCGTTATGAGACCGTTATGTCTTGAAATCTTTAGTTAATAAGCGAATATATAATTATTTGCATGAAGACTTGAGAAGTACAAAAATGCAAGAACATAGTCGCGTAGATTTGAGGCGCCAGGGCTCGTTGTGCTGATCTGACACAAGCCTATAAATACTGAGTTTGGTGTCGAAATGAGGCAGTCTTCATTTAAATGTTCAGCATGTCATTCCCTGGGAAACGCGCTGCCCGTGGCGTCGACGGTATCGATGTAGTGAACGGTAATTATAATCATGATCTGACAAAGGGTCGTTTGATAAGTCCGTGACTTTTTGAATAAAATATATTTTTTTCGTCAAAGAAGCGTTTTATTTCTCAACATAATCTCCTTTTAGCTCTATACATTTAGTCCAGCGTTTTTCCAATTTTTTTATTCCTTCCAAATAATAGGTTTTCTCAAGGCCCTCAAAATAGTCGTTTGTTTCTGTGATGACCTCTTCATTTGACCCGAATCTCTTACCGCCGAGCCATTTCTTCATGTTTGGAAACAAAAAATAGTCACAGGGGGCTAAATCTGGAGAATATGCTGGATGGGGTAGCAGTTCGTAGCCCAATTTATGAAATTTTGCCATGCTGACTACACACGTGTGCACCCGTGCATTGTCCTGATGGAACAAAAAATTCACGAGATCGTCTGCTTTCAATGCCTATAAAACGCAAACCAAAAAACGCAGCTTTCTCAAAATTTTACAGTCAGCTGTTAATCGATAACTGCTGACAGGAGCAGTGTTGTATTTAGAACAGGTGCGCGGCAAATACAAAAAGTCACGGACTTATCAAACGACCCTCGTATACTTTTCAACGAATCTACGAGTAACGGGTATAAAAATGTGTTAACAGTTTTTTTATTTTATTATTTGTCTTTCCAATGTCTATCGATGTTAAAATATGTTGATCAGGCTTACTCTAACGCCCACAAGCTGCACATAACCCATACGCCCACAATTTTGAATTTTTTTTAAAATTGTATTATTTTTTTTTTTGCCAATTTCTCTCGATATGCCAACAAGAAAGTTGAACTTTCTCGTTTGCACTCCCACAAGCGTATCGAATATCAGATAGTGAAGGAACTCGACTGTTATTAAATTTTGGCCACTCTTATTAATTTATTTATTTCGAATGACAAAAGCTCAAAATACAATTCATGAGAATACATCTCTTAGAGTTATTTGGTTAGCTCGGTTCTCCATAGTGTTTCGGAATTTAAAAATATTTTTATACAGGTTTTCATTGCTTTTTGCTTCTACTTTATGCATTGAACTGTAAACAAGTAAACCACATTCGCTAAAAACAAGAACGGGTCGAGAATGTGTTTATAAAAGTTATAAAAAATACATTTTTATACCCGTTACTCGTAAAGTAAAAGAGTATACTAGATTCGTTGAAAAGTATGTAACAGGCAGAAGGCAGCGTTTCCGACCATATAAAGTATATATATTCTTGATCAGGATCAATAGCCGAGTCGATCCTGCCATGTCCGTCTGTCCGTCCGTCTGTCCATACGTATGATTGTCGAGATCTCAGGAACTATAAAAGCTAGAAAGTTGAGATTCAGCATGCAGACTCCAGAGACATAGAAGCAGCGCAAATTTGTCGATTCATGTTGCCACGCCCACTCTAACGCCCACAAACCGCCTAAAACTGCCACGCCCACACTTTTGAAACCTGTTTTGATATTTTTTCATTGTTGTATTAGTCTTGTAAAGTTCTATCGATTTGCCAAAAAACTTTTTTCCACGCCCACAAACCGCCAAAAACTGTTAGTGTTGAAGACTCTCCTGCGCACTTCCACTAGCTGAGTAATGGGTATCAGATATTCGGGGTACTCGACTATACTGTAGACAATTTTTGCGGAACAAAAACAAATTATGTTGTGGTCAGCGAATGGATTTAATGCTTTTATTCGTAACTGCCTAAAAAATTAGATTCACGAAATACGTAGTTAAACAATTAAGTCATTAAGCAAGTATTGCTTATTCAAAAGCATTTGCATAACAAAAAATCGACAATAAATTAATAAAAAACAAACATTTGTAAGATCACTAAAGGTTGTAGAAAACTTCCTTTTAGGTTGTCCCCTTCTACAGATTAAATAATACGATTTTTTCCGATAACTTATACTTACGTCCAAAAGAATCTCCAAACCCATCACCGTCCAATCGAGAACCAGGTATATCCGCATGTGCGTCCGTTGAATGTGGATCCAAGGACTCAATATTTTCCAACACATCATTATCAAATAGTTTATCCTAAGCAGAAAGGTAAAAATAAATTAGGTTGTAAAAGCGTATTCAACGTATTTAATCGAGGACTTCATTAAGGATATATTATCATAACACAGTGTTGTTATTATATCCTTGGAGAGGGAATTATGGTTTTTATGAATTATGGATTTCAAGTTAGAAATTGCTTTTTAACACATACAAGAATATTTTAGGGCATAAATAAACATCTATATATATTTTTTTGACCCTATAAAGTATGTGCCATATGTGTACATAAGTTGATACAGTTGATGCAAAACCTTGGCTTCTTAATGAATTTCTGGACACTGCCCCTAGAATATCAACCATAAAGGATTGGTATGCTAAGTTTAGACGTGATGAAATGAGCACCGAAGACGGTGAACGCAGTGTACGCTCGAAAATATTAAAGAAATCCACAAAAATTACCGTAAACTGAAATTAAATTAAATAGCTGGGACTCTAAAGATATTAACTGAACGTGTATATGATTCACGAATTTATGGTTAGGTTAAAGTCCTGTGAAAAGTGACCACTTTTGACCAAAAAGATGTTCAAACGTAATAAAGCCAAGTTTTTTCGTCGATACGCGACATGAACCCACTCCAAAGCGAAAACGCAACAGTCGGCCTGCAAGGCTATGGCGTCTGTATTTTGGGATGAGCGTGGAATAGTTTTCATTAATTACCTTGAAAAAGAAAGGACCATCAACAGCGACCATTACATAAACAACTATTACATTGGACAAAATCGCCAAACCGAAAAAAAAAGAAAAAGATGGCGAATTGCTGCTAATCCACCGTATTCTCCAGATCTGGCCCCCTGCGACTAATTCCTGTTCACAGATCTCAAATCAAGAATCGATAGGAAAGAATTTTCGTCGAATGAAGTGATTATCGCCGAAACTGAGGTCTATTTTGAAGCAAAGGATAAATCGTTTTACAAAAATCTTGTAGTGATGTTGGCGACCATATTCTCAGTGTATTACTCTTGAAAGAAACTATGTTGAATATAAAAAAACAATTTTGTCGTATAAATACTTTTTACTATGGTAGGCCGGGGACTTTTCAATTGACCTCTTAGCAGTGACCTATGATTAACAATTTGAATGGAAAAAATTTCTTTAGAACAGCATTAGGTATTTAATTTCAAACAATTTATCAAATGTTTTACTTTTAATTCTTCAATACTTTCGAAAATATGGGTAAAACAACATAAAGGCATACATTCTGATGTTCATTAAAATAGCAGAGTTATGAAAAAATACTAACAGAATTTAACTTAGACCTAACTTGATTTTATTTTTCAACATTTTGATTGAAGTCTAAAACTTTGTTGCATAGTCTTTTTTGCCTATCACAGCCTTACTCCTTGGCGGCATGGTGTCCACTAAGTCCTGCCAACGTTTGTGGGGAATATGCATTCCCCACAATTTTCCGTTGAAGTCGGGGAGTTCTTTGACATATTTTTTAATTTCTATCGGATTTAGATCGGATTGTGCTGGTCACGGGCGTTTTAGTTTAGAGGTCGACGGAAATACTGTCTAACAAAATTTTTGACTCATCC
This sequence comes from Drosophila teissieri, assembly GCF_016746235.2. NCBI lineage: Eukaryota > Metazoa > Arthropoda > Insecta > Diptera > Drosophilidae > Drosophila > Drosophila teissieri. The sequence continues at coordinate 1,414,838 of NC_053032.1, forward strand.
AGAAGATATTACACCATTTGTGAAGTCCAACCTTGCCTTAATATGCCTTTGACTAAGTAGTGGCAATTCGTGGTCTTCTCGCTCCTTAATTTTGATTCAGTAGTCGTCTTCGAAAATAATGTCGCTTATTCCAGAGTTCAGTTCAGACTTTATGTCTGAGTCGATCCTCTTTATATGTTTATGTATTCCTCTCCTTTCTAAGCTTAAAAATCATCTTTCTTCCTGGGGAAGATGAAAAGTAATGTCGCTTATTCCAGAGTTCAGTTCAGACTTTATGTCTAAGTCGATCCTCTGTATATGTTTATGTATTCCCCTCCTTTCTAAGCTTAAAAATCATCTTTCTTCCTGGGAGCAGGGCTGTTCTCTACCTTTATGCAGAAAACCTCTAACCCTCAGGGTAGTGCTTTGCTTATCGCCTAACAGCATCTAACTGACTGTCACAAGTTTGTTTACTGGAATCACGTGGGACGTCTTTAAGGAATTGTTTTTGCAATAATGCGGAGGCAACGAAACACCTGCAGCTACTGTTTCTTTTCCCAGAGAACGGCGAGATCCTTTCCGGTTAGATTAGCCGGTTAATTAACAATGGCAAAGTGGAAGTCGATGACTACGGAACGAATCGCCGTGTCGGTGGTTCTGGCGCACGCGGCCCATATCGACACAGGACTACAACGTACTGTTTATACAACATACGTAAAAAATTACAAAATGAGTTGCGGGCATTTGCTCTTGCTAAGAAAAAGAGCATTCCTTTAAGAATAACGTGCTCACGCACCCATTAAATGCCATTTCTGCAAAGGTGCCAGGTGGTCGACCCAATTGGTATTTTTACTTTGTCCGGTGAGTTGTATCCATTTTGCTTCGACTCTGGAGCCGAATGCTCGATGATAAAAGAATTTGGGTCTGATAGACTTTCGAATAAATAATATCATGGATAAGTCAACTTTATTAGAAATTTTAAACGAATTTTCAACAGCATTTATAGATGGTTTTTCAAAAAGCCAAGTCATAACTGGAGAGTTAGAAAGGCGCTTTATTGATCCTATCAAGTCGGTTCAATGGCGGCCATTTTGGCTTATTTTCAAGGAAAAAGGAATTGTAAGAGACAAAATGGGGTAATTGTTGGCATCGAATATTATCCGATTTAGCTGTTCCCCTTTTGCAAGCCGAATGCTTTTAGTTAAAAAGAAAAATGTAGGCTTCGCATAGATCAGCGTGAGTTATATGCCAATACTGTGTCTGAAAAATATCCCTTATCACTAATTAACGACAAAGTCCCTAGGTCACGTAGGCAAGGTTATTTTCGTATCTAGACACGGCTAACGGTTTTCACCGATTTCCTATACACCCAAATTCAATCGAACGAACGGCATTTTTAACTCCTGAGGGCCAATTAAAATTTTTAACTATGCCTTTGGGCTTGAAGAATGAACCCTATTTGTTCCTATGCTATCGTTTACATGGATGATATTTTGATTACTACTCAAACAAAAGAAGATCAATTCGTGAGACAGAGAGCAGTATAGCAATCCATCCAATCGAACTGCATACTGATGCCTGTATGGATGGTTATGGAGCTATTCTCCTTCACAAAATTGATACCAAGCCCCGTGTCATCGAGTATTTTAGTAAACAAACATCGTCTTCTGAGACTTGCTACCATTTTTACGAGCTCGAAACGTTAGCCATATTTAATTCAATTAACATTTCAGACATTAGCATTGCAAACATTTTGCAGTTTTTACCGATTGTAACTCCTTAAAGGCTACAAGAATTCATGTTGACCTTACACCAAGAGCTCATCGGTGGTGGGCGTACATGCAGTCGTTCGATTACGATATTCAATATAGACCGGTGACCCAAATGGCTCATGTTGATTTTCTCTCTCGTAATCCGGCACTAACTGAAACGTCTGATCTTGTTCATGTAAATTTAGAAAATAAGCGTGATCTAAAATAACAGAACACTGTCTCCTTTCAGAACAACAAAGAGATTCAGAAACACCTACGAATTAAGCTCAAAAATGTTTTTTCTAAAACATAGGCGCAAGTTGCCCAAATGGGCAAGGTAGAACAGGTAATGTTTTTAAAAACGCATGTTAGCTGCTGTTGAAAGTATTTAGAGATCTTGGCTAAACGTTTTAGGCGAAATACAAATAGATATTAATTGTACCATTAATCGAATAACCAAATCTAGCCCTTTCGAATTTTTAATTGGAAAAGAATCAAGGCCTCTTAATATGTTACCTATAGTTAAAGAGAATAATAAAGTTGATATAAGTTTTGTAAGAAAAATGGCGAAAGAAAATATAACAACGAATGCTTTATATGAAAAAGAAGGATGAGAATACCGAAGCTAAATTTGGTCGATTTAAAGTTGGAGATTATGAAACGAGAAAAGATATCAAAAAAGGTTGGATCAAAAGTTTAAGGGTCCATTCTGGTGACACAAATACTAGAAGGAGATTGACATGTTTTGAAATCCTTAGCAAATAAACGAGCAAATAAGTACTTGCATGAGTCTTTAAAAAGTATGCCAAAAGAGATTCCCAGAAAATTATACATGTATGATGAATGTGGTTGAAAGAGACGCTAGAGATTTATTGGTGGATTCCAATGAGAATGAATGAAAGAGACGCTTATTCCAAATTAACATTCCTTTTTATAAATTAAATTAAAAAACACAACCGACTTAGGAAATTTCCATCGTTAGAATACCAATTTTAAACACTTTTTTCGTTCTGTAGTATAAAGAGATAGTGGAGTTTGCAATTTTGCAGCGGGTGAACTTCGCAGTTTTATTTAGATTTAGGTGAAATTAAGATACAACAATCTGTAAAGTACTGTAATTCATAAATTTAGACTAAAAGTAGAATGGCATCAACCGAACGTGACAAAAAATACTTAATTAAAACGTATTACTGAAAAAATTCATGTTGTTTATTCCCTATTATTTTAAAAAATTATCAGTGGAACCACTTCTTAAAACTTTTTGGATCGTAACCGGTAAGTTTTCATACATACTTTTTAAGGAATGAGTAAGGTTTATAAAAAAATCATATAAACAAAAAATGCACAAACACAAAATACTTACATTGATATTTGAAGGTATAGAACATCGCATAATTTCAGGCGTTTCTGCTTCAAAGCCTATATCGCCAAATCCGTCATCTTGTAAAGAGAGAGACAAGCTGCCGTAATCTTCTCTCATTGTTATCTCGTCAGCTCTAGACTGATTTATAGAAAATTGAGCCTCAATATCAATATCGTTTAATTCAGGCAACGCTGTATCAAAGTCATGAAAAACTTCTGGGAGTGTTATCGCATTAACATTAGCTTCTCTGTGACCTTCTGGTAAGTCGACCATGCCTGGTCGAAAAGCCATCTATAAATAATTTTGTATGCATTATTTGATTTATACTTTAATACAAGAATGGTTTACAAATTAATTTACCTTAATCTTAACGAAGGCTTCATTGCAATCAGCTAATAAATACTTCGCTTTTCTTGAATAAATGCGAACAACTCCTAGCAATAAATGTCCAGACGTTCTCAGCGCCAATTTAACTTTCGGTTGCAAAATGCCTTCCACTGATTTTTCAATATTAGTTTCAAATACATGGGCCTTTGTAATTTTCTTGTCCCAATGTGCTGCCAACCAGATCCTAGCTAAGGGACCCTTTTTGGCCAAAATAATGTGCTCATAGAACATTTTGATCTAGTGAATATTTAAAACTATTTGAAATGTGTTCAACTTCATCTCCTAAAAATGTTTGCTTTTATATCTAATTATCGATATCATCGGGTTAATTAAAAGTGTCAAGATAACAAAATTAATCGTATCTGCACAACTTGATGGCCTGTTTACACTGTCACTTGTATTCTTTAGAACCAGAATTAAATACTTAATTTTTTTGGTGTCATTTGGCGAAAATGCATGTCAAGTGGAAAAGAATAAAGCGTAAGCACGTTATTGAAATTTTTTGTTTGCCAGTAACAACTGGATATTATGGGAGTCGTCTGATTAAGGATACATATGACAGCAGTTCGAGGTTTAATTTTAAGAATATTTTTTAATGATGGGTGAGAAAATAGTAATCACAAATAAAATATTAAGAAATCCAAAAATGTGACTCAAATACCTGAAGTCAAGATCATTTGTTTTCAATGCTTACAGCAGTCCTTAACGTAATAGCGACAAAAAGCGTTTTTGCATTCAATACATGTCGGTAATTGGAATGATAAATATGAACGTGAAAGAGTATTGTGACATACAATGCGAACAAATTTCAATCTCGAACTAGTTTAGACTGTTTTTTTTTGTGCGAGTTGTATAATGTAGCTGCAACGTAAAAAAAAAACTTTAATTAAAAACTTTTTTAAATTTTGTTTATCCGACAATAAAATCAAAATTATTGGATAATTATTACATTTTTTTGCACATATTTTAAAAATTTGTAAACCAATAATAAGCCGTCAGTCGGGTGATGGACAAGGGGACTAACGTGTAGTTTCAAGCTTGCTAGAAGAACGCGCCGTAATTGTCCATACACACGGAAGTGCGACTATACTCTCCACGCGAGGGCGGCTGGTAACAGGTTCCTGCCAGAGGATCCCTGCCAGAGGATTCTGGCAAATGGTAGTCGGGCGTGGCACCATTGCCAAGAGTCAGCCTGACTGAGGGCCCGGGTCACAAAATAGATCAGTCTCAAACGGAGAGCTCAGGGTACCTGGCGACCCCCTGTTCTAAGAAACCTTACCCGGGCGTCGCGGATCTCCGCCCGGGTGGACCCTCCTTTCTCCGCAACTCGTGGGAATCACATGTAGTCTCTAAACAAAAAGGAGTCAGGATCTCCCAAAAAAACCTACCCAAACGGCAGTGACGACTGAGTCTGGCCGAACACCCTTTAAGGCAGCGAAGTTGGCGAGTGAGCCCACCAGCCTGGCCTCCACCACAGGATCGGGTTCGGGTGAACCCCGCCTCAAGTCTAAGGCGACTGAGTGCAAGCCGCCCAAAGCCGTCGCCATGGGAACATCTCCCGGCCCTAGTGCCACGATGCCCCCTTCAGGCGCAGCCAAGGACGGCAAGCACTCAGTGGCACCCGGTAACGGCAAATTTACAAACGCAGAAAAATGATCTACGGGGCAAATCCTACGCAGGCAGAAGAAATCGAAGACAGCGGGTCCTTCTGCTGAATGGATGAAGAAGGTGGAGTGGGCAAGATCCGTATTACCAAACTTCGGCAAGGAAGCCCCAAAGCCATCAAAGCGGACAGAGGTCAGAAAGCGACCTCCACCTAAGAGGGAGCGCTCCCAGAACGTTCCCTCCGACCCCTCGGCAAAGCGGCAACGCGTACAGCCACGGCGATCTTTCGCGGAGATCGCGAAAGACCGCATTCTCCTGGGCGTGGTCGACAGAAACGACCCGAGTGGCAGGATTCAACGTAATAAGTGGAAGTGGGTGGAGGCAGCCCTAGCCACAAAATTCTTCGAGATTCTAGCCAAAGAACCTGGCCCCCCTCCTATCTGCAAAGACGTGGGATGGTTCCAAGGCAGCGTCAAGGTGATCGCATGTGACGACGAGCGCTCTGCGGAGCTATATAAAGCCTCAGTAAAGGAGCTGGGGGAGGTGTATGAGGGCGCCGGACTTGTTGCGTTGAGCTGGTCCGACGTACCTTGTCGACCCCGTGAAAGGATCTGGATCCCGGCATCCATCAAGGCGCCGGACCAGATCCTCATCATGTTGCAGCGATGCAATTCACCTCGGACTGGCGAGTAGTGAAGGTCGACGAGATAGAAGGGCCAAGAAATCATGCCATCCTCATCCTAAACAAGGAATCCCTAGCTCCCATTGAGGCCGCTCATGGGGAGCTAAACTTCGGGTTCAGCTCAGTGACTGTAAAGGTCTTCAAATCGGACTCCGCTAAGGAGGATCCGGAAGGCGGTGGCGGAGAGATCGCGGAGATTGCCTCTGAGATCGAGGAATCGGAAACCGAGGACGGCTACTCGACCGATGCCTCAATTCTCCGCAGCCTCGCAAAAATGGGTCCAATCACGGACCTAGACACATCGGACGAGGATGGAGCCGGTACTACCGTGGTGGAGATGCCCACAGCAGATGTCCGTGAGGCTTCTGCAAATAAACCTCCACCACAGTAAGGCAGCTTCTGCTCCTCTTCAACTCCATCTGGCTGAGGATGGAGTCGACATAGTCCTGATCCAGGAACCTTGGATACTGAGAGGAAAGGTTCCAGGGACTAAGGAATATAAGCTTCTAACAGCTCCGAGCGAAGGTAAAGTAAGGGCCTGCATTTAAGCCAAAAAGCACCTTAAGCAGCCATTTTCGTTCCGAGTGCTGTTATCGTACATGGCCTACGAAAGGCAAGAACCGCCGGATGAGCTGGTAAGAAGACTGGTACAAGACAGCGAAAAACAAAACATAGGCCTCCTAGTAGGCTGTGACGCAAACGGCCACCACACACAATGGGAAAGTACAAACACAAACGACCGCGGTGAGTCTCTTTTTAACTTCATCTTTAGTTCAAATCTTTTCACATGTAATAAAGGTTATGACCCCACCTTTAACATTAAGAGCCGAAAAGAGGTAATAGACATAACTCTCGTCTCTAAACCACTATTAGAGACAGTAACTCACTGGAGGGTGCTAGATAAGCACTCTTTTTCGGACCACAGGTATATAGAAACGACCCTCACAACCAACCCCACAAAACCAGCAGTTTTCTCAAACCCAAGAAAAACAGACTGGCAAGAATACAACAATATTTTAAGTGAAAAAGCCCAACGGATCTTCCTTCATATCCTCAAACAATTTCTAATCTAAACTAGTATCAATTCTCACAGAAACCTGCAACTATGCACTAAAAAAAGCCTGCCCCAATAGCAAGCACAAAAGAAAAAGAAAACCTCCCTGGTGGTCAGCAGAACTATCTCCCCTCCGAATAATCTGCAGAACCCTTTTTAACAGAGCCAAGGCAGAAAATGAGGAGGCCCTGTGGACCGCCTACAAGATAGCCCTTGCGAACTACAAAAAAGCTATAAGGAAAGCAAAGCGATCATCGTGGCATTCCTTCTGCTCAGAATTGAAAATACAGCTGAAGCAGCCAGACTTAGAAAAATCCTCTCCCAATTGACCACAACCTTAGCCTACCTTAAAAGAGCAGACGGTTCCTGGACCAGCACGAGTGAGGAATCTCTAGAGATACTTCTAGACACTCACTTTCCAGGAAACAGGCAAAATGCTCTCACCTCTTCACAAACAAACGCCACACTGGCAAGTATCAAACTGTGCATAGACCCAAAGGTCCTCCATTGGGCCATACACAGTTTTAAACCACACACATCTGCAGGTACAGACAAAATCATACCCGCACAAATCCAACATGCGGGAAATATATATATATAGTAAAATGTTTAACGTTACACTGAGCCGAATTAATGTCTCGTCCCGCTGACTAAAGACAACGCTAAGAATATTAAATAAAAAGATCGAAGAAAAGTATTTTTCAAGACTTTATTTATTAACTTTCAGCTTAAGACTGATTCAGGTGATAAAAAATATTTCTTATGAGGCCCTTAGTTTACATTTATTCGGGATGGGAGCAAGCTCTCCCGCTTGTGGTAGTATGTGTTTGTATACAGTAACAAATGAGTGTATGTAGGGAGAGCGGCATCGCTTACTCCGGGTGCAAGTGCTTATATCGTGGGATCTGCATATTCAGCATATTCACATGTACTGGCTATGTGAATATGTCACTATATTAAATTTGGAATTCGTGGGATCTGATATTCAGCATATTCTTAAATGCTGGCTATGTGAATATGTCACTTCCCTCCCCTTAAAAGGGTTGCCTAAGCTTGGGCTGCCATTTCAGGGTACAATGCGGGCAACTGTATTTGTGGCGGTTCTATTTCTTGTTGTGGTTCTTGATCATTTTTTGATTGTTTTCTGAATTTTGTATATAAAACAGTTAGTGGATTTAGTGTAAAAATTTTTGATAGGACAAGAAAAATTATAAGAACAATAACTAAAATTATTATAGTTGCATAAAATGTGGTATTATTTTCTGAAATTAATTTTAAAATGTCATTATGTTATGTTATTTGTTTTGTTAATCCAAGTTGATGTTTTGATTAAAAGTATATTCTGGCTGTTAATACTTTCTAACTTGTAGTAATTGAGTACTTTTGGGTTAAAAAGACCAAGACGTGAAAGTTGCATGCCCATTTCTATGTCTTCTATGTATTCAATAAATTGCGTGAGCTCATAGACGAGTGTGTCAATATCATTGCGATTATTTTCGTAGTTGGTGAGTTTCTGCAGTCCTTCATTCACAAATTTTACGACATCATTTAAATTAAGAACTTGAATCGAATTTTCTGCGCCACTTGGAGCGCTGCTGGAGCAACTTCAAGTACTCTTCCTTCTATCGCGACCAAAAGATTTGCTGAAGAAAGGAGATGCGCTGCCAAGAGTCAAGCCGATTATAGTTTAGGCCCGTTATATCTGGCTCGTCAAACGACGAAGGCGGAGCACCATTGAGAAAATGCGCCGGAGTGAGGACGTCCAGATCGGCAGGGTTCTCTGAAATGGGAACTAAAGGTCGGGAGTTAATAACTGCCGAGATGTGGCACACCAGCGTCCTCAGCTCGTCGAAGGTCAGAACCGCCTTACCCACAGCGCGGTAGAAATGATGTTTGCCCGTTTTCACCGCCGCTTCCCAAAGTCCACCGAAATGGGGCGACCGTGGAGGGATGAACCGCCAGTCTATCGTCTCCGAAAGGCAAAAATTCTGAACGGAGCCTTGATGCTCGCTGCTGAGAAATAACCTTCGAAGATCCAGAAGTTCATTCTTGGCGCCGACAAAGTTGGTGGCGTTGTCTGACAAAATTTGCTTCGGCTTCCGCCGGGTGCATATGAACCTCTTGAGTCCGCACAGAAACGCAACTGTCGAGAGATCCTTGATCAGATCCAGGTGCACTGCCTTGGTTGCAAAGCATATAAATACGCAGACGTAGCATTTAACCGCGGGCTTGTTGCGAGTATCCGACTTGTGAAAGAAGGGTCCACAGAAGTCTATGCCAGCAACCTCAAAAGCGTGAGATCCTTCCAAGCGCTCCTTGGGAAGGTCCGCCATTATGTGCTCTATCAGCCGCGGCTTCATCCGAAAACATCTAACGCATCTGTTCACGGCCTTGGTCACCGTCTTCCTCCCCCTAATAGGCCAATATTGGGATCGAATTGCACCCAGAAGAGCTCGAGGTCCGGCATGAAGATTGCTTTCATGGTATTGCGAAATAATTGCCAGAGTCACCGGATGGGACCTTGGAAGGATTTTCGGGTGGCGGCCATCAAAGTCCAATGACGAATTCCGGAGGCGACCGCCTACTCTAAGAAGTCCAAACTGATCCAGGAACGGCGACAGCGAGGATATGGGACTAGACGAGGAAACTCTTCCCAGCGTTTTTAGGGACTGCATGTCCTCCCATAACTGCGCGCGCTGCACCAACCGCAGCTTCATCTGAGTACCCTCTTGAATGTGTGCGACGGTGAGCCCAGGATGACGAATTCCATTACAAAATTTGTAAATGTATGCAAACACTCGTTGCAGTGAGGGGTACGAATTTGCAAATTTGGAGCTAGCAATTACATCCACGTACGGCGACTTTACGATGAACACACTTCGACGAAGCTCAAGCACCGGTTTGTCAGGACAAACAGCTGTTGGCCAATCTCTTTCAGGCTCCGTAAGATAGGCGGGTCCATGCGCCCAGAGTGACGATTTGCTAAGCTTAGACGGCAGGGATCCTCTGGATAAGATGTCAGCCGGACTTAACGCTGTTGGAACATAACGCCAAGCCGTGACATCTGTCAGCTCCTGAATGGCAGCAACCCTATTTGCCACAAATATGTTGAACCTGGCGGGCTCATCTCGGATCCAGGAAAGTGCCACCGTCGAGTCGCACCAACAATAGTAGCGTCCTTTAAATACTTTCAAGCCAACTATTTCCCTCATGATTTTAGCCAGAAGATCCGCACCACAAAGCTCCAGCTTTGGTACTGTTATGGTCTTCAACGGAGCTATGCGCGACTTCGAACAAAGCAAATGGCTAAAACTTTGATTCCCTTTAGAAACCACATAAACGCAGGCTCCATAGGCATCAATGCTTGCATCACAAAAATCATGCACCTTAAGACCAGACTCTGCGCTAAACACGAACCGAGGGAAACTAACATGACTTATTATTTCAAAACTGCGACATATATCAAGCCATTTCGTGTTATGAGTTTCCGGGAGGCTTTCATCCCAGGACAGCTTTTCCTTGTAGAGCGCCTGCAGGGTCTCAATGGCGACTGAAAGGCAGAGAACGAAAACAATAGCTGGTCGGAGGCGGGATCCCAAGCGAGATCTAAAGTTTTGGTGAAATCGCTACCATCTTCAAACTTCATGAACGACTCCTTGTCCTCGGCGGGCACACCCTCCAGTACAAGCGGAATGTTAGAGCACCATTTCCTTAGCTTGAGCTTGCCATTCGTAAGAATGCCAGCCTTCTGCCGCATTATGCTGATAGCATCCTTTACCGTGCCGGAGCCGGAGATAAGATCATCCACGTAAAAATCGCGCCGAAGGATTTCTGATCCAATGGGAAAAGATGCCTGCTCATCGATTGACAACTGCTGCATAGCCCTTACGGACAAGAAGGAGGCTGGTTTGGTGCCGTACGTAACTGTGTCGAGTTTGTATACTTGAAGGTCATCTATAGGGGAGTCCCTTCATACAATGCACTGCAAATAGCTATCTTCTTGCGAGACTCTTACACATCGGTACGTTTTACGAAATCGAATTAGGATGTGAAATAGCTTGGGCTGGATGACCGGGCCAGCCATTAACACATCGTTAAGCGAGTAACCAGTGGAAGTGGCAGCTGATCCGTCAAAGACAACGCGAAGCTTGGTGGTAGTGCTATCCTCCTTTATGACGCAGTGATGTGGTAAAAAATATCGGCACGAGCTGACCTCAGAGGCAGGCACAGGCGACATATGTCTCAGATCACGATATTCCTTCATGAACGCCGCATATTTAACCCTAAAGCCGGGGTGCTTTGTAAGCTTCCTTTCCAGCGACAAAAATCTCCGCAAAGCCTGAGGATAGGAATCTCCTAAAGAATCCAAATGGAGTTTTAGCGGCAACCGTACCGAGTAATCGCCAGCTGGCAATCGGGTGTAATTTTTAACAAAGTGGGCCTCGCAATCTAGCTCCTCCTTAGTGGCTTGAACTATTGGGCCGGGACAATTTTCTACCTCCCAAAAGCGCTGCTGAAGTGCATCAAGTTCAACATCAATGCTGTTTTCCTTGCTGGCTGAAGAAGGAACGCGTGAAGCAATTAAGGCGCTACCACAAGGGCGCGCGCAGCCTCCAGACACAACCCAGCCCAGACGATTTTTTTGAAGCAATGGCAGTCCTGGCAACAACTTTATCTGACCTACGCACAGCAGCTCATAAAACAGGCTAGCTCCTATTAACAGGTCAACACGCTGAGCTTTATGAAATTCCGGGTCGGCAAGCTGCAGGTTTTCTGGAATCTTCCAGTCCCCAATGTCCACATTAAAACTTGGCTGGCGATCCGTGATATTGGGAGCGACAACTGCTGTTATGCTCGTTGAGAAATCCGAAGTGACAGACCGCATCGCAATTCCTACCGAGAATCCATCAGTCGCGAAATTGGAATCCCCGATTCCAGTGACGGAGCCGGACGACCTCGACCACTTAAGTTGCAGTTGATTTGCAAAACGAGAGGTGACCAAGTGCAGTTGAGAGCCAGAATCTAACAAGGCCCTGCAGGGAACGAACAGTCCCGACCGATTCTGCACTAGAACGGTTGCAGTGGCTAGCAGCACAAGGTCACTACCGAGATCCTGGGCAATTAGAGTAGAAGAAGTCGAAAGCGGGGCAGAAGCTCAGTGTGGGAGCTTGAAGACACTGGAACATGTGGCTGCGAGGAAGGCGGACCATCTAGATGGAGCAGCGTATGATGCCTGATTCCACAGGTGCGGCAGCGGCTCGAGCTGCACTGGCGTAGCTGATGACCTGCCTTTAGGCAATTTAGGCAAAGTGCTAGTCTCTTTGCCTCGGGCAGACGATCTACTGGCGCTAAGTCTCTAAATTGCGGGCAATAATATATGGCATGCTCTGCACTATGGCAAAGCATGCAACCAACAGAATTTTGGGTGGTAGCAACTAGCGTCGAACGATTTCTGCCCACCTGAACGCCATGGCGCAATCCACGGCCTCCAAAGTCCTACATCGCTGCTCCAGGAATGCAGCCATCGATTCCCACGACGGAATAAGGTTGACAAAGACCGGATCCTCCAAGCGCTCCTCCCACATAGCTTGGCTCGCCGCATCCAGCTTTTGCAGCAGCACTTGCACTATGATACAGCCAGCGATTTGCTCAGTGGTGCCCAAACCCTTCAATGCACGAATGTGAGCGTTAAACTTGTCCGACAATTCCCGAAGCGATGCCACTGAACCATTCCGTACTACCTTTAAACCCAGAATCTCGGTGATGTGCGCCTGAAAAACGAGACGCCGATTATCAAACCTTTTTTGAAGCAACTCTAAAGCCGCTTCGTAATTGCCGTTTGAGATCTCCAAAGATCGGATAGTTTCCAGCGCTGAATCCCTCAAACATGACCGCAGATGTTAAAATTTCTCAATGTTGGAGAGGTCCGGATGGCTGTCGATTATGCTCGTGAACACGGAGTAAAAATCCGCCCAGTTTGCGTAGCCTCCGCCAAACGTTGGCAGCTGCACAGGCGGCAACGGCATCGGCCTCGGCCGCGGCTGCGTCTGATGACCACTACACTGGTGGGGCACAACACCTTCCGCAAGCGTTGAGTGCGGCGCGAAATGCACATTGCGTTTGGCTATTTCCGCGCGCACACTAGCCTTGAATTCAACGATGAATTCATCGAAACTCTCGCTCATTTCACTGCCAATTTCGTCGAAATCCAATTCCTCCAGTTCTGTATGCAGAACATTGAAGGCACTTTGCAGCTCATCAATTTGCTCCAGCCTCACCGTAAGAGTGGGTTCGTCGTATCCGCTCAGCGTCTCATTAGACAGCGACGTTTGTAGCCTCTGCAACCTGCTGAACAGCGCATTGGCTTTGCGCTTTAAAAAGGTCACCCTGTTTTTGTCACTTTCAGCGGGCATAGCAACAAATCGCTTTTAATTCGGTTCAGCGGGAAGATGAGCACAAAACAAATGCCGAAAATGCAAGCGGAGTCAATGCACGTAACGATATATGTAGCAATGTATGTATGTATATATGTAATGCTAGCTCGCCTAAACACAGCCACTATCACCGAAATCACCACTCACTTGTCCAACCGATTGCGATTTAATGTATTTATATTTATTTATAAACGGGATAAGTGCATTAATTAATGCATGCAAATTAACACTATCACGTCGGGGTCACCAATGTTTAGCTATAGAGCTTTTTCAATAGCTGTTGCGAATAATAAATAGCCGAAGAAAGTTTGTTTATTTTCCGATACTGTTTATTTTGCGAATTGTTTACGGCAGCTAGGGCCGACAAGGAGCTATATCGAATACACAAGTTGAGTCTTTGCCGAAAAACGAAGAAGTGACAATTGGCGGGACAGACAGCCGAAATGCAGCGCCCAAGCTTAACGTAGGTAGATAACAAAGAGAACAAGGAATGAGCGCCGTACAGATAAATGCGTGCGAGAACAGCGGTTTGCACTATGGGCATCGCAACTGCTACCACTGACTATTTCGGCTTACAATATTAAGAGTATGAGATTAGTCTACTGCACAGTTTTGGCGGCTGCATGACCCAACATCCTCCCCCCGTTGGAAGCTTGGCTTCGAACAGAGTCCTCAAGGGGAAGCAGACACAGCTTGTTCACTGCCCGCCTTATTACTCCAGACGCGGTCCTCAATTCTGCAACTCGAGCGACGCCGTCTCTGCCAGGAATCAACTGCATGACTCTCGCCAAAGGCCATCTCATTGGGGGTAGATTCTCGTCCTTAACAAGAACGACGTTGTCCACGGCTACGCCAGGCTTTGGGGTGCGCCACTTGGAGCGCTGCTGGAGCAACGTCAAGTATTCTTTCTTCCATCGCGACTAAAAGATTTGCTGAAGAAAGGAGATGCGCTGCAAAGAGTCAAGTCGATTATAGTTAAGGCCCGTTACATCTGGCTCGTCAAACGACGAAGGCGGAGCACCATTGAGAAAATGCGCCGGAGTGAGGACAGTCCAGATCGGCAGGGTTCTCTGAAATGGGAACTAAAGGTCGGGAGTTAATAACTGCCGAGATGTGGCACACCAGCGTCCTCAGCTCGTCGAAGGTCAGAACCGCCTTACCCACAGCGCGGTAGAAATGATGTTTGCCCGTTTTCACCGCCGCTTCCCAAAGTCCACCGAAATGGGGCGACCGTGGAGGGATGAACCGCCAGTCTATCGTCTCCGAAAGGCAAAAATTCTGAACGGAGCCTTGATGCTCGCTGCTGAGAAATAACCTTCGAAGTTCCAGAAGTTCATTCTTGGCGCCGACAAAGTTGGTGGTGTTGTCTGACCAAATTTGCTTCGGCTTCCGCCGGGTGCATATGAACCTCTTGAGTCCGCACAGAAACGCAACTGTCGAGAGATCCTTGATCAGCTCCAGGTGCACTGCCTTGGTTTCAAAGCATATAAATACGCAGACGTAGCATTTAACCGCGGGCTTGTTGTGAGTATCCGACTTGTGAAAGAAGGGTCCACAGAAGTCTATGCCAGCAACCTCAAAAGCGTGAGATCCTTCCAAGCGCTCCTTGGGAAGGTCCGCCATTATGTGCTCTATCAGCCGCGGCTTCATCCGAAAACATCTAAAGCATCTGTTCATGGCCTTGGTTACCGTCTTCCTCCCCCCAATAGGCCAATATTGGTTCAACGTATTGAATTATTTCTTTCGAGAGAGTTGGTATAAAATTACTAATGGGATTCTTGCGCTTAATTATACCCGTTACTCGTAGAGTAAAAGGGTATACTAGATTCGTTGAAAAGTATGTAACAGGCAGAAGGAAGCGATTCCGACCATATAAAGTATATATATTCTTGATCAGGATCAATAGCCGAGTCGATCTGACCATGTCCGTCTGTCCGTCCGTCTGTCTGTCCGTCTGTCTGTCCGTCTGTCTGTCCGTCTGTCTGTCCGTCTGTCTGTCCGTCTGTCCGTCTGTCTGTCCGTCTGTCTGTCCGTCCGTATGAACGTCGAGATCTCAGGAACTATTAAAGCTAGAAAGTTGAGAATAAGCATACAGAGATATAGACGCAGCGCAAGTTTGTCGATTCATGTTGCCACGCCCCCTCTAACGCCCACAAACCGCCCAAAACTGCCACGCCCACACTTTTGAAAAATGTTTTAATATTTTTTCATTTTTGTATTAGTCTTGTAAATTTCTATCGATTTGCCAAAAAACTTTTTGCCACGCCCACTCTAACGCCCACAAACCGCATAAAACTGCAACGCCCACACTTTAAAAAAATGTTTTAATATTTTTTCATTTTTGTATTAGTCTTGTAAATTTTTATCGATGTGCTAAAATACTTTTTGCCACGCCCACTCTAACGCCCACAAACCGTCAAAAACTGTCAGTGATGAAGACTCTTCTTCACACTTCCACTAGCTGAGTAACGGGTATCAGATAGTCGGGGAACTCGACTATAGCGTTCTCTCTTGTTATGTTTTTAATGCATTCATTATTAACTTCTATTTTATCTTGATTATAAATTTTATTCTCATTTTCAAAATATGATTGTTGATCTGAATGGTCTAACTGATACCCATTATGGTCGGGATAGGGAATTATTTTAATGGTGTTTAAGATTTTGTGGTTAATAGGAATATGTGAAATGAGTAATAGTTCGTTATTTGTTTTGTCAATCCAAGTTGATGTTTTGATTAAAAGTATATTCTGGCTGTTAATACTTTCTAACTTGTCGTAATTGAGTAATTTTGGGTTAAAAAGACCAAGACGTGAAAGTTGCATGCCCATTTCTATGTCTTCTATGTATTCAATAAATTGCGTGAGCTCATAGACGAGTGTGTCAATATCATTGCGATTATTTTCGTAGTTGGTGAGTTTCTGCAGTCCTTCATTCACAAATTTTACGACATCATTTAATTTATGAACTTGAATTGAATTTTCTGCAATTAGATCTATTTTTTTTGTTAATCTTTACTCTTTTCATCATTTTCATCAAGTGTGCCAAAAAGAAATTTAAAAGATGAACCTATTATGTCGAATAGTCCACGTTTTTGCCTAATTTGTTGATGAATAGTTAAACCATTTAATTCTTTCAATAGTTTGTTGTACAAATATTTCATTTTAGGTGAGTCTGAGATTTTGTTACCAAAAGATTTTGTGATTGCATTGATTTCCGTTAAATTAATTCTTAGACAGTGATGTTCATATGCTAGCGGTATTTGAATTGGATTACTTGAAAAGAGTAAATAGCCAAGGTCGGAATCTGGGTTGGTTATTTGAATTTGTTGAGAATGGCCCGGGGTGAATAATAGAAGCAACATCATTATACACAAGGTTCCTGTGGAAGTTTGACGGTATTAGTTTTTTTTTGTTTCTTAAATTGTGTTTTGTAGTATTTGATTTCTCTATTTCGATTAGTATCTATTTTTTCTACATTTTTATTTTCTTTAAAGGGATTTTCTAATTTACCCTTTTGAATTGGACCTTTTCTGTATTTAGTGTCAATATTAAATTCCTGTCGATCGTTATTTATTTTATTTATTTTTATTTTTTTAATTTTTTGAGTGTCTAATATCGGATGACCCGCGTATAAGAAAATTTGAGCAGGTGTTTGTCCAGTTGTGTCATGTTTAGTTTTATGGTTGTATGTGTAAAGGATTGTTTCTATCTTGCTTAATTTTACTTCTTCATCATCAGATGAATTGATTATACGGATTTATTCATTTATTGTCTTATGTAATCTTTCGACGTCTGCTACTCCGTTTTTTGCCGTATTGAGATGCAATTCGATTCCTTCGGATTCGAGCCATCGCTTTAGAGTCAAGCTAGAGAAAGCTCCGTCTCTGTCTGCCTTTAGTAATTTGGGTTTACCTAACTGATTAAAAATGCGCATTAATGCGTGTTTAGCTATTGAGCTTTTTCAATAGCTGTTGCGAATAATAAATAGCCGAAGAAAGTTTGTTTATTTTCCGATACTGTTTATTTTGCGAATTGTTTACGGCAGCTAGGGCTGACAAAGAGCTATATCGAATACACAAGTTGAGTCTTTGCCGAAAAACGAAGAAGTGACAATTGGCGGGACAGACAGCCGAAATGCAGCGCCCAAGCTTAACGTAGGTAGATAACAAAGAGAACAAGGAATGAGCGCCGTACAGATAAATGCGTGCGAGAACAGCGGTTTGCACTATGGGCATCGCAACTGCTACCACTGACTATTTCGGCTTACAATATTAAGAGTATGAGATTAGTCTACTGCACAGTTTTGGCGGCTGCATGACCCAACATCCTCCCCCCGTTGGAAGCTTGGCTTCGAACAGAGTCCTCAAGGGGAAGCAGACACAGCTTGTTCACTGCCCGCCTTATTACTCCAGACGCGGTCCTCAATTCTGCAACTCGAGCGACGCCGTCTCTGCCAGGAATCAACTGCATGACTCTCGCCAAAGGCCATCTCATTGGGGGTAGATTCTCGTCCTTAACAAGAACGACGTTGTCCACGGCTACGCCAGGCTTTGGGGTGCGCCACTTGGAGCGCTGCTGGAGCAACGTCAAGTACTCTTCCTTCCATCGCGACCAAAAGATTTGCTGAAGAAAGGAGATGCGCTGCCAAGAGTCAAGCCGATTATAGTTTAGGCCCGTTATATCTGGCTCGTCAAACGACGAAGGCGGACCACCATTGAGAAAATGCGCCGGAGTGAGGGTCCAGATCGGCAGGGTTCTCTGAAATGGGAACTAATGGTCTGGAGTTAATAACTGCCGAGATGTGGCACACCAGCGTCCCCAGCTCGTCGAAGGTCAGAACCGCCGTACCCATAGCGCGGTAGAAATGATGTTTGGCCGTTTTCACCGTCGCTTCCCAAAGTCCACCGAAATGGGGCGACCGTGGAGGGATGAACCGCCAGTCTATCGTCTCCGAAAGGCAAAAATTCTGAACGGAGCCTTGATGCTCGCTGCTGAGAAATAACCTTCGAAGATCCAGAAGTTCATTCTTGGCGCCGACAAAGTTGGTGGCGTTGTCTGACAAAATTTGCTTCGGCTTCCGCCGGGTGCATATGAACCTCTTGAGTCCGCACAGAAACGCAACTGTCGAGAGATCCTTGATCAGATCCAGGTGCACTGCCTTGGTTGCAAAGCATATAAATACGCAGACGTAGCATTTAACCGCGGGCTTGTTGCGAGTATCCGACTTGTGAAAGAAGGGTCCACAGAAGTCTATGCCAGCAACCTCAAAAGCGTGAGATCCTTCCAAGCGCTCCTTGGGAAGGTCCGCCATTATGTGCTCTATCAGCCGCGGCTTCATCCGAAAACATCTAACGCATCTGTTCACGGCCTTGGTCACCGTCTTCCTCCCCCTAATAGGCCAATATTGGGATCGAATTGCACCCAGAAGAGCTCGAGGTCCGGCATGAAGATTGCTTTCATGGTATTGCGAAATAATTGCCAGAGTCACCGGATGGGACCTTGGAAGGATTTTCGGGTGGCGGCCATCAAAGTCCAATGACGAATTCCGGAGGCGACCGCCTACTCTAAGAAGTCCAAACTGATCCAGGAACGGCGACAGCGAGGATATGGGACTAGACGAGGAAACTCTTCCCAGCGTTTTTAGGGACTGCATGTCCTCCCATAACTGCGCGCGCTGCACCAACCGCAGCTTCATCTGAGTACCCTCTTGAATGTGTGCGACGGTGAGCCCAGGATGACGAATTCCATTACAAAATTTGTAAATGTATGCAAACACTCGTTGCAGTGAGGGGTACGAATTTGCAAATTTGGAGCTAGCAATTACATCCACGTACGGCGACTTTACGATGAACACACTTCGACGAAGCTCAAGCACCGGTTTGTCAGGACAAACAGCTGTTGGCCAATCTCTTTCAGGCTCCGTAAGATAGGCGGGGCCATGCGCCCAGAGTGACGATTCGCTAAGCTTAGACGGCAGGGATCCTCTGGATAAGATGTCAGCCGGACTTAACGCTGTTGGAACATAACGCCAAGCCGTGACATCTGTCAGCTCCTGAATGGCAGCAACCCTATTTGCCACAAATATGTTGAACCTGGCGGGCTCATCTCGGATCCAGGAAAGTGCCACCGTCGAGTCGCACCAACAATAGTAGCGTCCTTTAAATACTTTCAAGCCAACTATTTCCCTCATGATTTTAGCCAGAAGATCCGCACCACAAAGCTCCAGCTTTGGTACTGTTATGGTCTTCAACGGAGCTATGCGCGACTTCGAACAAAGCAAATGGCTAAAACTTTGATTCCCTTTAGAAACCACATAAACGCAGGCTCCATAGGCATCAATGCTTGCATCACAAAAATCATGCACCTTAAGACCAGACTCTGCGCTAAACACGAACCGAGGGAAACTAACATGACTTATTATTTCAAAACTGCGACATATATCAAGCCATTTCGTGTTATGAGTTTCCGGGAGGCTTTCATCCCAGGACAGCTTTTCCTTGTAGAGCGCCTGCAGGGTCTCAATGGCGACTGAAAGGCAGAGAACGAAAACAATAGCTGGTCGGAGGCGGGATCCCAAGCGAGATCTAAAGTTTTGGTGAAATCGCTACCATCTTCAAACTTCATGAACGACTCCTTGTCCTCGGCGGGCACACCCTCCAGTACAAGCGGAATGTTAGAGCACCATTTCCTTAGCTTGAGCTTGCCATTCGTAAGAATGCCAGCCTTCTGCCGCATTATGCTGATAGCATCCTTTACCGTGCCGGAGCCGGAGATAAGATCATCCACGTAAAAATCGCGCCGAAGGATTTCTGATCCAATGGGAAAAGATGCCTGCTCATCGATTGACAACTGCTGCATAGCCCTTACGGACAAGAAGGAGGCTGGTTTGGTGCCGTACGTAACTGTGTCGAGTTTGTATACTTGAAGGTCATCTATAGGGGAGTCCCTTCATACAATGCACTGCAAATAGCTATCTTCTTGCGAGACTCTTACACATCGGTACGTTTTACGAAATCGAATTAGGATGTGAAATAGCTTGGGCTGGATGACCGGGCCAGCCATTAACACATCGTTAAGCGAGTAACCAGTGGAAGTGGCAGCTGATCCGTCAAAGACAACGCGAAGCTTGGTGGTAGTGCTATCCTCCTTTATGACGCAGTGATGTGGTAAAAAATATCGGCACGAGCTGACCTCAGAGGCAGGCACAGGCGACATATGTCTCAGATCACGATATTCCTTCATGAACGCCGCATATTTAACCCTAAAGCCGGGGTGCTTTGTAAGCTTCCTTTCCAGCGACAAAAATCTCCGCAAAGCCTGAGGATAGGAATCTCCTAAAGAATCCAAATGGAGTTTTAGCGGCAACCGTACCGAGTAATCGCCAGCTGGCAATCGGGTGTAATTTTTAACAAAGTGGGCCTCGCAATCTAGCTCCTCCTTAGTGGCTTGAACTATTGGGCCGGGACAATTTTCTACCTCCCAAAAGCGCTGCTGAAGTGCATCAAGTTCAACATCAATGCTGTTTTCCTTGCTGGCTGAAGAAGGAACGCGTGAAGCAATTAAGGCGCTACCACAAGGGCGCGCGCAGCCTCCAGACACAACCCAGCCCAGACGATTTTTTTGAAGCAATGGCAGTCCTGGCAACAACTTTATCTGACCTACGCACAGCAGCTCATAAAACAGGCTAGCTCCTATTAACAGGTCAACACGCTGAGCTTTATGAAATTCCGGGTCGGCAAGCTGCAGGTTTTCTGGAATCTTCCAGTCCCCAATGTCCACATTAAAACTTGGCTGGCGATCCGTGATATTGGGAGCGACAACTGCTGTTATGCTCGTTGAGAAATCCGAAGTGACAGACCGCATCGCAATTCCTACCGAGAATCCATCAGTCGCGAAATTGGAATCCCCGATTCCAGTGACGGAGCCGGACGACCTCGACCACTTAAGTTGCAGTTGATTTGCAAAACGAGAGGTGACCAAGTGCAGTTGAGAGCCAGAATCTAACAAGGCCCTGCAGGGAACGAACAGTCCCGACCGATTCTGCACTAGAACGGTTGCAGTGGCTAGCAGCACAAGGTCACTACCGAGATCCTGGGCAATTAGAGTAGAAGAAGTCGAAAGCGGGGCAGAAGCTCAGTGTGGGAGCTTGAAGACACTGGAACATGTGGCTGCGAGGAAGGCGGACCATCTAGATGGAGCAGCGTATGATGCCTGATTCCACAGGTGCGGCAGCGGCTCGAGCTGCACTGGCGTAGCTGATGACCTGCCTTTAGGCAATTTAGGCAAAGTGCTAGTCTCTTTGCCTCGGGCAGACGATCTACTGGCGCTAAGTCTCTAAATTGCGGGCAATAATATATGGCATGCTCTGCACTATGGCAAAGCATGCAACCAACAGAATTTTGGGTGGTAGCAACTAGCGTCGAACGATTTCTGCCCACCTGAACGCCATGGCGCAATCCACGGCCTCCAAAGTCCTACATCGCTGCTCCAGGAATGCAGCCATCGATTCCCACGACGGAATAAGGTTGACAAAGACCGGATCCTCCAAGCGCTCCTCCCACATAGCTTGGCTCGCCGCATCCAGCTTTTGCAGCAGCACTTGCACTATGATACAGCCAGCGATTTGCTCAGTGGTGCCCAAACCCTTCAATGCACGAATGTGAGCGTTAAACTTGTCCGACAATTCCCGAAGCGATGCCACTGAACCATTCCGTACTACCTTTAAACCCAGAATCTCGGTGATGTGCGCCTGAAAAACGAGACGCCGATTATCAAACCTTTTTTGAAGCAACTCTAAAGCCGCTTCGTAATTGCCGTTTGAGATCTCCAAAGATCGGATAGTTTCCAGCGCTGAATCCCTCAAACATGACCGCAGATGTTAAAATTTCTCAATGTTGGAGAGGTCCGGATGGCTGTCGATTATGCTCGTGAACACGGAGTAAAAATCCGCCCAGTTTGCGTAGCCTCCGCCAAACGTTGGCAGCTGCACAGGCGGCAACGGCATCGGCCTCGGCCGCGGCTGCGTCTGATGACCACTACACTGGTGGGGCACAACACCTTCCGCAAGCGTTGAGTGCGGCGCGAAATGCACATTGCGTTTGGCTATTTCCGCGCGCACACTAGCCTTGAATTCAACGATGAATTCATCGAAACTCTCGCTCATTTCACTGCCAATTTCGTCGAAATCCAATTCCTCCAGTTCTGTATGCAGAACATTGAAGGCACTTTGCAGCTCATCAATTTGCTCCAGCCTCACCGTAAGAGTGGGTTCGTCGTATCCGCTCAGCGTCTCATTAGACAGCGACGTTTGTAGCCTCTGCAACCTGCTGAACAGCGCATTGGCTTTGCGCTTTAAAAAGGTCACCCTGTTTTTGTCACTTTCAGCGGGCATAGCAACAAATCGCTTTTAATTCGGTTCAGCGGGAAGATGAGCACAAAACAAATGCCGAAAATGCAAGCGGAGTCAATGCACGTAACGATATATGTAGCAATGTATGTATGTATATATGTAATGCTAGCTCGCCTAAACACAGCCACTATCACCGAAATCACCACTCACTTGTCCAACCGATTGCGATTTAATGTATTTATATTTATTTATAAACGGGATAAGTGCATTAATTAATGCATGCAAATTAACACTATCACGTCGGGGTCACCAATGTTTAGCTATAGAGCTTTTTCAATAGCTGTTGCGAATAATAAATAGCCGAAGAAAGTTTGTTTATTTTCCGATACTGTTTATTTTGCGAATTGTTTACGGCAGCTAGGGCCGACAAGGAGCTATATCGAATACACAAGTTGAGTCTTTGCCGAAAAACGAAGAAGTGACAATTGGCGGGACAGACAGCCGAAATGCAGCGCCCAAGCTTAACGTAGGTAGATAACAAAGAGAACAAGGAATGAGCGCCGTACAGATAAATGCGTGCGAGAACAGCGGTTTGCACTATGGGCATCGCAACTGCTACCACTGACTATTTCGGCTTACAATATTAAGAGTATGAGATTAGTCTACTGCACAGTTTTGGCGGCTGCATGACCCAACAATGCGTTTCTGCATTCTATCCAGTCCTTTGTTTTAATTTGTTCGAGTGTAGCGAATTTAGAATAAATATCAATGCAACTGATGTAATGTTTTCCCTCAGATGAATAAATATTTACAATAAATTTGTCTCGACAATGTTCGGGATTAGGTGTAATTTTAAAAGGCATTTTAGTGTTTCTATGTTCTGTTTTAGCCAAATAGTAGTTGACTATTTGGAAAGAAGTGATTTTCTTTAAATAATTTTGTCATTTTCTGAATACCTGGATGTACAAGTTTTTCATGTGATTGAAGTATGATTTCTTTAAATTCGGCGTATGAACCAACATTCTTTAATAGGAAGAGACTGCTAATTACTTTAGTGTAGGTGGTATTAATAATTTCTCTGTGTGCTCTTTGGATAATTTCAAAATCTACATCGCTTTCAATATAAATGGTTATGTTTCTATGAATAAAATGATCAAGTAAAATTTGTTTAGCCTTTTCGAATGTCATTAAATCATATTGAATTGTGGTAATGGAGTTACCGAATATTGTTGAATTCTCTTTTTTATTTTTATTTAATAAAAATGATTTGTTTTTTGAAATAGTTAATTGGTTTTTCTGTTAAATGAATGAGATTGCTATTGTCTTCTTCTGCACTATGTTGAGTTACTTCGCTATGATGATTTTCTTCAATTTTAATTCTTGATAATGCGTCAGCAACTGAATTTTCCTTCCCTTTAATATAATCGATTTTAAATTGGTATTCTTTTAATTTAGCTCTCCATCTTTGTAACTTAGCTTTCGGTTCCTTTAAGGTATGTAGCCATCTAAGAGGTTGATGATCACTAGCAATGAGAAAGTGTCGTCCTAGTAGATAATGTCGAAAAGTTTTAGTGGCCCAAACTATGGCTAGTAATTCCTTTTCGATAGCACTGTAATTTAATTCGTGTTCATTAAGTGTTCTGCTAATGAAGGATATAGGATGACCATTTTGAGAAAGTACTGCCCCAAGGGCTAAATTACTGGCATCTGTGGTTAAAATAAATTTTTTTTCGAAATCGGTTGGAGAGAAGTTGGAGAATTGGATCTCTAATTATTAGAGCTTTAAGTTTTTTGAATGCTTCTATGTAGTCAAGATCTTGTACGTCTATTTTTGCTCCTTTTTTTAAACGTTTGGTCATTGGTTTTGCTATGTCTGCGTAATTTGGGATAAATTTACCGTAATAACCGGTTAATCCAAGGAAAGCTCTGATCTCTTTTACATTTATTTGGAATTGGATACGAATCTATGGCTTTTATTTTTGGAAAGTTTGGTTTTATACCGTTAGGTGTAACGATATGACCAAGAAAATTAGCTTCTTTTTTTAAAAATTCGCATTTATCTAATTGCAATTTTAAATTGGCTTCAGCAAGTTTTGAAAAAACTAATTGTATTGAATTTAAATGCTCGGTAAGAGATGTTGAAACAATTATAATATCATCCAGATACACTAAGCAATGTTTGTTAAGCAACGGTCGGAGGATGTTATTCATGCACCTTTGAAAAGTAGCGGGTGCATTTCTAAGGCCAAATGGCATTCGAAGGTATTCGTAATGACCGCTTTTGGTGGAAAATTCAGTTTTAGATATTGATTCTGGGTCCATTTCGATTTGATGAAACCCTTTTGCCAAATCTATAGTTGTAATATATTGACATTCGCCTAATTTACCAAGGATTTAGTCCATGTTCGGTATTGGGTATCTGTCGGGAATAGTTATTTCATTGATTTTTCTGTAATCAATTACTACTCTATATTTAATTTTGCCAGAAGCATCCGTTTTTTTTGGTACTACCCAGGTAGGACTATTGTATGGTGAATTACTTTCTCTAATAAAACCCTGATTAAGCATTTCCTGTACTTGGTTTTCGACTTCAATTTCGTGCGTTTGAGCAAGTGGGTACTGTTTTGAATAAACTGGGGAGTTATGTGTTGTGTTTAATACGTGTTTAATGGTATTTGTAAATGTAAGCTTGTCTCCTTCTTTATATTGAAGATTTTTAAATTTATTTAATAAACCTTTCAACTTTAAGGTTTCCTCCTGATTTAGATGATCTAATCGAAACAGAGAAAAATCTATTTTATTTATTGATTCCAGACCTGCATTTTTAATTGGTTCTGGTGTCTTTTGAATGTAAAAATGTTGGTTTCTTCCTGATTCTGAAGTTATTAATTTGTATGTTTTATCGAAAAGGGTAACTGTAGCATTTTTGTAATTTATAAATGATTGCGCATTTTTCAACAATTTTCTGCCAATTAACATATCGTAATTATTAGAAAAATTGTGTACATAAAATGGTTCATTTGTTTTAAAAATTCTATTTTTGGGTAACATAACCATCGTACGGCTCGAATCGCGGGAAGATAGACGCTATATAGAAGAATGGGAAGACAAAATATATTTCTATTGATCATATTTATTGTGGATGCTATTTCTATGTATTCGTGTTGTCCGGGGCTGTTAACTATAAATTTTCGTTTGCATTTTGTTCGTCATTAATTTGGACGGGTTGTACATATTTTTGGTCTTCATTAACGAACCCATGGTATTGATTGAGGTCATAATACTGCTGTTCATAATAATTTGGTTGAAACTGTTCGTATTCGTGCGCGTCTTGAAATCTCGATTCGTCAATCGACATTTTGGTTTGTTCGCTGTCCGATGGTCTTAGTCGTTTGGTAATTGGATTGTAAGTATTTTTAAATGTGGAGGGTTGTTGTAGTTGAGGGTTTGTGTTTCCTCTAAAATTTGCTGATTGAGGATTTTGGGTTTTATTGGAATGTTGTGGAAAAGGGGTTTTGTGAATAATTGGTTGTGGGTTCATGTATGGGTTCGGTCCAAAATAATTAGGTGCGTGCCACATTGGTTGGTTGTTGGGTATCTGCTGGGTATAGGTGGGTCTAAATTGTTGCATGTATTGATTAAAATTAGGTTGGAAGGG
Source organism: Drosophila teissieri (assembly GCF_016746235.2). Classification (NCBI taxonomy): domain Eukaryota; kingdom Metazoa; phylum Arthropoda; class Insecta; order Diptera; family Drosophilidae; genus Drosophila; species Drosophila teissieri. The sequence continues at coordinate 1,441,101 of NC_053032.1, forward strand.
TTGAGGATATTGTGGATGCCTTGGTCGATATTGAGTTTGGGTATTATTAGTATTAAATTTGTGTGTTTTAGAATTCTGATTAGGATTTGAGTTTTTATTCCGATTTTCAGGATTTTTATTCAGTTCAAAATTAATATGTTCTTCATAAATTCCCTCATTTTGTACATGTACTGGCTATGTGAATATGTCACCATATTAAATTTGGAATACGTGGGATCTGATATTCAGCATATTCTTAAATGCTGGCTATGTGAATATGTCACTATAAATATATAGGCTTCTAGACATTTTTAAAAGGTCCCTACTTCTTGGACACCTACCGCAATCGTGGCTAGAGTCCCGAATTGTCTTCATCCCCAAACCAGGGAAACCATCACACACGACCCCCAAGGACTTCAGACCAATTAGTTTGTCATCCATCCTACTAAAGACCCTTGAAAGAATCATCGGCCTGCATCTGAGATCAACTCTCAATCCAAGTCTCATCACAGACACGCAACACGCTTACAAGAAAGGGAAATCAAGATAGTAAAATCAATGTCCCAAAAGGAATATGCACTGGCTTTTAACAACGTCATCCCAACGGCGATTACCGGAGCCCTGCCACTTGGTGGGACTCATAAACCAACTGCTCACCTGCAGGAAGGTTATGTCTTCACTAGGCGCGTCAACCCTCACTAGGCACGTCAGCAGAGGCACTCCGCAAGGAGGCGTCCTCTCGATACTCGATACTATGCGACATGGAAGGGGGAGGGCTGCAGGATAATAGCCTATGCGGACGACATTGCTATTAGTGCGTCGGTCTCAATCCGACGGTCAGTTTATGTTTTTTTATACGTGTAAATTATAAGCAAGTGTTCATTAAGTACGCCTAAACATCACTCACAAAAATCAGAGCAAATCATCAACCATATTAAGCAGTAAAACACATTTTTGCTTTTCCCTTCGATGGCGGTGCCGCTAGCTCGGGTTTTCCCCAGGGAGGAGTTTTCCTGTGCTACACAGCTCGACGTCTCACAACACTAAGCACCTACGGTAAACAAAAGAATAAATTACCAACAAAAGACGAACAAAAATTTCTATTTGCTGTACCCATTGTGAGCATGCGGAACCTAGGATGCCCGGGGAAATGTACGGCACAGCACCACTTCTAAATAAGTCGAAGTCGCTCAAGGCGACTATGACTGCTTTATCACCTCTACGATAAAAACTCAGCGCCAAGACTAGCGTAGCTGGTGACGGCTGTTGGAAGGATCTGCGATTCTTTAAGGAACACCCAGGAATTCTATTGGAGTCCGGGAAGGTTGCCCCGGAGGAAACCTAATCGGACGTACGTGGCCCTTCTGCGCTTAGCTACTCGGATGCTTGGAACGGACTCACCGGCGATATCGGGATTGCCTTCGGGGAACTGACTCCGGAATGCTTTGTGGACGGGTAAGTTTTCCTAAGCCACTAGGTTAGGGCGGACTTCCAATTTAAATTTTTCAGGGGCCTTTTATGATGGGACCCCCGTAACTCTATGGACAAATGCGTAAATAAACAACTTTATGTGACACAAAATTTTTTAACTGACAATTTTTATTTTAACGTACAAATTGATAAATTAATGTTGCCTCAGTTGCAAGCTCGTCGGTATGGCTACGATGAGCTGTTTTGCATTTTATCATGCTCCTTGATGGGTCAATGGACATGATCGCCACCAAAACAATCGGCCTATCGTGCTACCTATCTATAAAGCCTTTTCGTCATCGACTTCAACTGTAACACCAACCAAAAATTTCGAGAAGCGCTTCGCGGACTTTTAGCAGAACGATGAAAAAATTGGTAGCTTTGGAGGACGACTGGAATCATCCCACTGATGTAGGCAATCGGGAAATATATAATTCTTCGGTTTCTTGGCATTATTAACTTTGTTCTTCCGTTCTACAGATCACAACCGGATGTCCCTTGTAGATCCTCCAGCAAGTCCGAATCACTCTCCAGCAGATGCACATCCCACTCTCTGTGATCCTCGTCCAAGATCTGGTCCGGATTGCCGCCAGCACATTTTGGGTTACTCCTCTGCTGCGTAGCTTTGTGGTCAGTATATAGGCGTCTTGATGAGTAGGAGCCCATCAACCATCTCCTCAAACGTTTTAGACGTGAACTATTTTTTATGGGCTTCTTCCAGTTCACTCAGGTTTGCATCAGGCTGCGCTTGAAGATGAGCCCGCTGTCGACTTTGAGGTCCGGTAAGTGCTTCTTGCTGTTCTCGACTCCTCCCGATAATCTTCCGTCGCAAATTCGGTCGTCTCAAACCCGTCATTAGCCACTTTAGGCTAGCGTAATCGGTGATGCACGTGAATGTCTAGAATGGCCGCCAGACACTTCTTCTCCGTGACCGTGTAGTTGAATTGGTGTTTATCCATCTAGGCCGAGATAAACACCATCGGCTGTTCCACACCGTCCTGGTTCTGCTGAAACAGGCCCAACGCCATCGTGAAGTGCGTCGCACTAGAAATGTTTTTTAAAATCTGCATGAACCAGGACCGGCTCGGACCAGGACCGGACCACAAGGAACCGGCTCCGACCATATATAATATATATATTCTTAATCAGGATCCATAGCCAAGTCTGTCCGTCTGTCTGTCCGTCCGTATGAACGTGGAGATCTCAAAAACTATAAAAGTGAGATTCAACATGCAGACTCCAGTGACATATTGTCACACCCACAATCCACCCAAAATTGCCACGCCCACACTTTTGGAAAATGTTTTGATGTTTTTTCACATTTTTGTTAGTCTTGTAACTTTCTTTCGATTTGCCAAAAATCTTTTTGCCACGACCACTCTAACGCCCACAAGCCGACAAAAAATGTCAGTGTGGAAATTTCTCCTTCGCACTTCCATGTACTTGCATGTACTTTTTCATAGATCTCCGGTATTGCATCGTTAAAACTCTCCCGTACGTTAATGACCGATTGGTGATCTAGCTGGTTTCAGGCTATGGGACCACCAAACAGGCACTTCAAGTGCGCTTAGAATTAAATGGTCGTCCATATAAACCGTTTATTCCTTGTCTTTGTCATTCATTCCGATTTGCCAGAACGCAGGCCTGAGATAGGGTTAATGAAAAGGTATTCATTCTTGACCCTTTCTAAAGCTTTTCTTTCCCGCGCCGACAGGATTCCGACTCCTCCTTCGCTTCGTACATCTCTTCATAATCGGCGTAGTGCTTCATTTGCATGGATTCCTGCTGATTCCTTTACTGGCTTCAGGACGATTTTACCTATGACCGCTGGTGCTAGACCAAACGCTCGCCAGAAATCAATCCCAAAATAGGCAGCTCGTTCTAGGTAAGGACAAAGGTAGATCAATATTGGATCGATATTTACCAGACGCCGTTCACACCACCAAGAAATAAGGCTGAACAGGGGCATCTAGTGCTTCCACGAGGTCCCTGCATTGCTCTTGCTCGAAACTAGCCGCATTTCGTTTATTTCGAGTTCCGTGAAGGTTTCATTTTTGACCTCTAAATAGCGTCGCAAACGTTCTTCCGCTGGTAAGAATCGTATCTTAGACTTACTACTTAATCCTGACTCCACGATTACTTTGCAGGATTCGTGACTAGACGAATCCCTCCCGCCTTTCCACAGCTGTGCCATCCCGGAAATCATGCTCCAGGTTCCCACATTTCCGGCATCCTGCTCTCGATGCGGGTCGGGTTCTGGTGCGGATCTCTTCGACCTCCAGGATTTTAACTTTGAAAAAACAGCTCATTCACTAAGGTCCACTCACAAAAACCCATGTGTGAAGCCTAGCACTGCCGAAGTCGTTTTCGAACATTCTACAACCCAAGAATGAACACCGCTCTAATGATAGTATTGTGAGCAATGGCAAAATTCCAAGCAAAATATAATGACAAAAACAAGAGGGAACACTATAGTCGAGTTCCCCGACTATCTGATACCCGTTACTCAGCTAGTGGAAGTACAAAAGAGAAATTTCTACACTGACAGTTCTTGGTGGTTTGTGGGCGTTAGAGTGGGCGTAACAAAAAGATTTTTTGGCAAAACGAAAGAAATTTACAAGACCAATACAAAAATATCAAAATGTCAGAACATTTTTGACCTGCGTGGCAGGTTTGGGCGGTTTGTGGGCGTTATAGTGTGCGTAGCAAAAAGTTTTTCTGAAAATCGATAGAAATTTGCAAAACGAATATAAAAATGAACAAATATCAAAACATTTTTTAAAAGTGTGGGGCTGGCAACATGATCCGACAAACTTGCGCTGCGTCTGTCTCTGGAGTCTGCATGCTGAATCTCAACTTTCTAGCTTTTATAGTTCCTGAGATCTCGACGTTCATACGGACAGACGGACATGGTCAGATCGACTCGGCTATCAAGTATATATATACTTTATATGGTCTAAAACGCTTCCTTCTATCTGTTACATACTTTTTAACGAATCTAGTATACCGTTTTACTCTACAAGTACCGGGTAAAGTAAAACTAAACACAAATAAAAAAGAAGAAAGAATAAAAATTGGACAATGCTCGCCTCTTATATGTATGATTAATTAATAATTTCTATAAAAGTTACATATACAGGGTGCGTTATGAAAGTAATTCGCATTTTCTATGAAAAATATATTTGTTGATCCAATCAGTACAAATTATTAAAATTCTTCAAAATAGTCCCCTCCTGCGTCAATACACTTGCGGAGACGTGTATGCCACGCCTGGAAAGCACCCTGAAACTCCTCGACAGAAATGCCTTTCAGGAACCTTGTTACGCGAGCTTGGATGTTCTCCACCGACTCCCAGTGTTTTCCCTTTAGCTCTCTCTTCAGTAGGGGGAACAAAAAAAAGTCGCACGGAGCTAAGTCAGGGCTGTAAGGAGGCTGGGGCACAACTGAGATCTTCTTCTGGGTCAAGAAGTTGGTGACGACGAAGGCCGTGGCGTACCGCTGTTCCAGCGAACGCTCCATCGCACCGTGACACAACAGAAAAAATGACTTCGCTCTACGACACGTCCTACCACTTCTACTGCTCAGAGCGAACTGAGACCGAGCGCGTTGGAAAGGAGAGACTCCGCCCCAAATTTTCAGACAGGTCCGAGCGTGCTACGACAGGTAGTTACGTGACAATGAAACCATGCGCATTACTTTCATAACGCACCCTGTATATCAAAATGGTGAGTATATACCATTTATTACAAAGAAATTTATACATGAAACAAGAAAACATGTGTCAATTTTTGTACAAATATTTTATTTCAAACTTCAGGCCATTCGCCCACACATCGCGGAAGTTCGTTACAACCGAGCAAAAGGTTCGATGCGGATTTCTGACTTCAACAACGTGTTCAGTGTGACGTGCGAACAGCGATAGAGCAAACGGTTGGGACACGAATTGATTCGAATAGGTCTCTGAATTATACGATACAATCATGGCAGCAGTCCGACGGTTGAATGCACAGGTTCAAACTTATCCGTGTACCAGGCACGTCATATGATACAACAAAGTACAGTGGGCATGAAAAACAAAATTTTACACACAAAAAAAAATAAAAATAAATAAATCTTTAATATATATAAATCTCGTGTCAATGTTTGTCCTCAATGGACTCCTAAACCACTCAACCGATTACAATAAAATTCGCACACCATGTGCAGTTCGATCCAACTTGAGAGATAGGATAGTTTAAATTCTGGAAAAAGTCAAAAGAAAAGCGGGAAAACCGTTTTTTACATGCAGCGCCATTTCTAAAACATAAGATGTCATTCTTCTCTGCTCATTTTGTTTTATTTAATTCATGAGACAAACTTTATTTGGTTCATAAATAAATTGTAACAGCAGGCATTTGTTTTTGAGGTGGTAAGTTAAACTGTGTTAATTATGTGTATCGTGCATTTGAGGTTAAACTCACCACTTCCACCTTCTTCGACTTCCTCATCCTCATCCTCCTTCTTCTTCATCAATTAGAAGATACACGAGCCGAACGCAATAAAGCAAGAACACTAAAGCATCAACAATCACGCAGGTTTTCAGAAGAAGGGGGAGGAAGAAGACGAAGAAGGAAGAAGAAAGAGGAAGAAGAAGGAGGAGGATTAAGAAGATGGAGGAGGAAGAAGGAGGAGAAGGATTAAGAAGATGGAGGAGGAAGAAGGAGGATGAAGAAGAAGAAGGAATAAGGAGCATGAAGAAGTCAGAAGAAGAAGGAGGAGGAAGAAGAAGAAGAATGACCCATAAAAAATCTCTGGAAGCATTAAACAGAACAATGCAAGATCTACGTCGCAATGAACAAATTTTGGGTGGTGCAATAATATTTTTGTCAGGAGATTTCCGACAAACATTGCCCGTCATTCCACGTGCAACGTTAGCGGATCAGGTCAATGCTTGCTTGAAGTATTATTTCCTGTGGCGATTTGTCCAAAAATTGACATTGAAAATAAACATGCGTGTTCAATAGCACTATGATCAATCTGAAGAACGGTTTTCGAAGCAATTATTAGAAATCGGAAGTGGCAAAGTTCCAAATACAAATGGCTTGATCACTTTGCCAAACAATTTTTGTACAATTCTATAATCTAAAGGGGAATTAATAGAATGCCGAATTTAATTGAAGCCACGATATTGACTGGAAAAGCGAAAGGAGAAATAGTGCTCATACCGCGTATTCCGTTGATACCAACAGACATGCCGTTTGAATTTAAGCGACTGCAATTCCCAGTGCGTCTATCATTTGTCATGTCCATCAATAAGGCACAAGGACAAACGCTTCAAGTATGCGGGTTGAATTTGGAAGAGCCGTGTTTTTCTCATGGGCAGCTATACGTAGCGTGTTCAAGAGTTGGCATTTCAAACTCTTTATTTGTATTCGCTCCAAATGGACAAACGAAAACTATAGTTTATCCAAATGTTTTGGATTGAAAATAACAATTTTTAAATAAAATAAATGACTTTCATATAACAAATTCTAGGAATTTTGCACTGAATTTTAAGACTGCATGCGGCGAAGCGCACAGGGCCAACTAGTAAAAATATATATATCAGAGCCAGCCCAAAAGCAAATAAATAATTTTTTTTTACATAAATTTACCTTACCTTTCTGGTATTGCAACTGCTTCATTAAGTTTTGTTCACCAGTCGAAAAATACCTATTTAGAAGTTTTAAAAAAAAATATATGTATGTATATCTAAAAAACAATGACATTGTCGACTAATTAAAAATATTAAAACACATTACAATTAAGGATGACTTCTTTCTACAGCTATAACACTACACACACCCAACATAGAGATCTACATAACCAAACTCAATTTATGAAACCTACACAACATATACTTAATTTAAGTACACTACACTTAATGTACACTATACACACGTAGTTTATGAAATCTACTTACACACTACACACATTTAATTTAAGAAATCCACATACTTATAAAATCTTAGAAAGCAGTACACATAATTTATTACACAGTAAATACAACTTCCACTTTCCTCGGCAACCTTAAAGAATTATCAGTAATAAACGATAGAACCAAGAAACCAATTCTAATTGAATTAGAAAGAAGAGAGAACGCTATAGTCGAGTTTCCCGACTATCTGATACCCGTTACTCAGCTAGTGGAAGTGCGAAGGAGAGTCTTCAAAACTGACAATTTTTGGCGGTTTGTGGGCGTTAGAGTGGGCGTGGCAAAAAGTTTTTTGGCAAATCAATAGAAATTTACAAGACTAATACAAAAATTAAAAAATATTACAACATTTTTCAAAAGTGTGGGCGTGGCAGTTTTATGCGGTTTGTGGGCGTTAGAGTGGGCGTGGCAAAAAGTTTTTTGGCAAATCAATAGAAATTGACAAGACTAATGCAAAAATTACAAAATATTAAAACATTTTACAAAATTGTGGGTGTGGCAGTTTTATGCGGTTTGTGGGCGTTGGAGTGGGCGTGGCAACATGAATCAACAAACTTGCGCTGCGTCTATGTCTCTGGAGTCTGTATGTTTAATCTAAACTTTCTAGCCTTTGTAGTTCCTGAGATCTCGACGTTTATACGGACGGACAGACGGACGGACAGACGGACATGGCCAGATCGACTCTGCTATTGATCCTGATCAAGAATATATATACTTTATATGGTCGGAAACGCTTCCTTCTGCCTGTTACATACTTTTCAACGAATCTAGTTACCCTTTTACTCTACGAGTAACGGGTATAATAATGTTACTTTTCGCTAATTAGATGTCAGATATTGGGAAAGTTAAAAGGCTTATCCCAAACCCTAGGAGTAAGATCAGAGCTAGCTCCAGCCTTACAGCCATTAAGGAAGAACCCGAGCCATTAAAACTAGAAACTGTTAGAAGATTACCTTCAACACCATCAATGAGTTCACCTTCACCTTCACAATGAATTCAAAACACCTTAAGGACAAATGCTCCTAAGGGCAATTAGGCCGAGAATTGAAGATAAAGCCGATGATGCGGTTCACACATCTGGAGATGGTCTTAACTTGGATGATGCAATTTTTTATCATTGTTCTGACAAGCGAGACGAACAAACCCTCATCTCGCTTACTCCCAACTGCCAACTCAATCTTTATTTGAAAAAAATTGTGAAAACAGAACGACCCTCAAACTGACAGATCCTAAAGAACACGAATATTGCTTATAAAGAGTACTTGCTTGAGTACCTTTTTAACGGGCATTAGAGACCCACTTGGACTAGCAGTAAGATCCATGAGACCTATCAGCCTCCAGCATGCCTTTGAATGGGCCATAAGAGAACGAGATATTTACTTCCAAGAAAATAAGAGGAAACAAGAAACCAGGCAGCTAGAGTTTAGAGGGCAATCTAATCCACGTAGTGGATATCAAAGAGTATATCAGGGCAATCGGAACTTCGGTTATGAATCAAAAGATTACGGAAAGAAAGGGTACTTTTGACAATACTAGACAGGCTAGACTAGCCGCCATTACGAACAAAGAAAAGCCGAAAATTAAAACCCCAATAGGCTGTTGCATTCTGACGGTGATCGATAGCCGCGGGCGAAAGAAATATCGTCTGGAATGAGCACCTAAGGCGAGGTTGGCAGTCCCAAGAGGAGAAGGGGAAAGTGGGATGTATGTAGAGCGCCCCCTACCGTCCACACCTAAGAAAGGGGAAGTGTGGATGGTATGTGGAGAGAGGAGAACACCGACGAAGTGCATCCACCCACACTAAGACGGGAAATGAGCACTGGCATTGGCCTTGAAGTCGGTTCTCGACCTATGTGAAGGGAAAGTAGGAAGCAAAAGAATAGGAAAGGGAACCGGCAGAGCCGAGCCCATAAATAGGGCGAGGTGACCGCCATGTGGGCCAGAGAAAATTTGGGAATCGGACGACCCGCTGCCGCGAACTAAATCTAACGGCCGTATTTTAAAATCGGTGGCACACATAAACGTGTGAGTGCGGTCGGTCTACCGGAGGTGAAAGCTCCGAAGAAACGTTTAGTGATGTTTTTTTTATTGTTGGTATAGGGAAATCCAGAAAATTTTACCCGATCCGGAGATCGACGGGAGCAGGACGGGAGCAGAACTGGAGGACCCGGCAGCCGGAAGTGGAAAATAAACGTGAGTCCGTTCCGAGAGGGCATAGGTATTATATTTATATATCTGGGTTGCAGAGGGTATATAGGCATTTTCTTGACCCCGGGATATCCACAGTTTGGACCCGGGGAGACCTTTTCTGGAACCCGTGGTGGATTCCAACCTAAAATCCCGCCGAGGACCAAGCCAGACCGCCCGGGAGAAGCTCGCCCAAAAAAAATTAGAATAATTATTTATGTACAATTATTTATTTATTTATTTAATCCGCCTTATTTATTCGCATCTATTTATTTATTTCCATTTATTTATTAATCTTTATTTATTTATTTATTTAACTTATTTATGTGCCCGTGTTAAAATTATGTAAAATATTCGTCTGTGTGTAATTATTTACTTATTCATTTTAGTGGCGTTTAGCATGCCATAAACAAACACACAAATATTTGTTTGAAAGACGATAAAACCTAAAACACGTGAAACTATGATAAAAAAATTATAAATATTATATAAATAACCAATAACTTATGTATAATTAAATCGCGCCGAGTCCAAGCAAAATTAAATCTAAATCTTGAGATACGACCTCCGAGAAGACCAGGCCGATCCTGTGTAGGGGTATGGACCTTTCATAAATAACCACCTGACCCGTCTCAGCCCCTGATCCTCCTTGGAGCTCCATGTAGGCAGGAATTCTGAAGTGAAATGAGGGTTTATTAATTTTATTAATTTATATATATTTATATGTCAATACCCGTGCAGTAGTTTCGCGTCTTTGTTGTCCTCTCCAGCCCTTTAGTCGTCCTTTTTTTTTTTTTTGTATCGCATTTGCTTTGGCCCAGGGCGATGGAAGCCTAAAATTTTGGAAAAATTGAAAAATGTTGTTTAGTATAATTGAATATTTAAATAAGTAAAGATTATAACGATGAATTGCTAGAGTGTACTAATTAGGGGGGGAAGATGAACGGATGAGCCGATAACCTGGAGGAAGCCGATGAACCACATGCCAGGGAGATCCTCAAATGGGAAATAGACGGATCCTTGGTAGGGATGGGTGCGTCAGGGTCCTTTCCATCGAAGACCCAAATCTGCGTCGTGTCGTCCGGTAGTAGTCTTTCACTTGTAGTTTCTGTTGATGTTTCTTTGTTGTTTTTGTGGATTCCATGCCGAGTGGAATTTATGGTGCGACCTGTGCGCACAGGGGAAGAATCCGCCCTGTTGATGACTGGCTAGCCGGCCTTGCCCCATCAAAATCAGCAGGCCGTAACATAATGGCGCCCAATCTAAACCAGGAATGGGGTGGCGAAGGTCCTCTAAAAAGGACATTCGAGCCCATACGCGGAAAAGGAGATAAAAATAAAAATCCAGTGGGGGAATGAAATCCACGTGGTGCCGGCAGACCAGGTTGGAACGCGTGCGATGGCTTATGTCGGCTATTCAAAAAGCCGAACATAATTGCTCGCCGCGGAAAGACCTGGGATGCTGGAAAAAAAAATAAACCACAAAGTAATTGTTCATATTTGTAGTAATTTTGTCGTTGTACCCACCTAAAGTGTAGAGATCCTCCAAGCGAAGGGTATGTCGCTAGCGGCGGATACCGTCAGCTAGTTTTGCGACCCGTTCGGTGCCTGGTGGCGAACGGAGGACTCGCAATGGGATGAGTCGGTAGGAGAGTCTTCTGCTGGTTGCGGCGCGAATGTGCGCGGGGGAATGGCTGGTCTCCGGGTGGCCCATGGGAACACAGGGTTCACCATGCGATGCACCCGGGACGGCCAAAGAACTGGCAAGCGCATCCGCGGCGCAACTGGACATGAAGCAGAGTAGATATGTGAGCGCCCTCGATGCCCTATCTTCCAAGAAGAAGATAGAGGATCCGATGGAGCTCGCCATGGCATACAACTCGATCGCAGAGGTAGATGAAAGACGCAGGAAAGCATGTGGAAGTTGGCTCCGGTTAGGCATCACTCCTTTTTTTCCCCCCTTTGTTGTCCAATTGAGTTTCCGTTTTTTGGCTTTGTTGTTTTCGTCTAGAAAAGGAAAAGAAAGCGTGTTTAGTGTAAGGAACATAAGTTAGCAGGTAGAGTAGGTTCATGGTTAGCAGATATAACTTGCGGTCCGGAGCTGATAAGATGACAACTAGAACTCCCCCGCCGGAAGGGCAGCAACTCAGAGCGGAAGATGGCACGGCAGGCGGCGCAGCCGGTGCAGCCGGCGATAACTGGGAAATCTCTCCCCCACGGGGAATCCCGAGCGATATCGCGTCGACGATAAATGCTGCGGTGGCTCAGACGTATGAGACGCACAGGGCGGCGATGTCCGACAACGTCAGTCGGACGTTGCAACAGGAGATTCGCCAAGGCTTCCTCGAGATGATGGCGATGATTAACGAGGTGGTCCAGCCGCTGAAGCAAACGGCAGCAGCCATGCAGTCGATGCAGCAGCAGGCGATGCAAGGCGACCCCAGTGGTGGTCACGAGCATGCAGGAGCACGAGGATGCCAGGAGGCGACGGGCGCATATCCCAAGACCCGGCCAGAGGGACAGAATCCTTGGACGCCTCCACGCAAACCTCCAAGAGCAAGCGAAGTACTCGCGGAGAGGAATGTCGGCGCCGGTGGATATCCGGGAGAGCAGCAGCGTTTCCAGACGGAGTGTGAGGCTCGAAGGGGTAGCACGGACGGTCTCCGAGGTCCTGAAAGGAGAGAAGATTCGGTTAGAGGCGTCAGGATCGAGAAGTGGGAGATCTTCTTCGACGGCGACCAAAATAAGCTCGCCGTGGAAGACTTTGTGTTCCGCGTGGAATACCTGCAGCGGCAGTCTCGGTGTTCCTGGGACCAGGTGCTGGGTAGCTTCTACCAGCTGATGCGAGGCCAGGCTGCCGAGAGCAATATGTCAGAGAGAGCCCTCCGCAGACATGGGAGGACCTCAAGGAGAACCTGGTGGCGAGGTTCCGGGGCATCGGAGGCGAGTTCGAGCGCAGACGAGCACTCCAAGATCGACGGCAACAGCCAGGCGAGTCCGTCGAGGATTATTTCCGAGCGATGCGGCGGCTGGGAAACAGACTGATGGCACCGATACCGGAGGCGGAAATGATCCGCATAGTTAAAAAGGGACTTACCGCCGAGGTCGCCCGGTTTGTTTATGCCCTGAGGGTGTTCAGCGTGGATCAGCTGCGAGAGGAGTGCCTCGAAGTGGAGGAGGCTTTCATGAGGCGGGAGCGGGACAGCCGAGCATCATACCGCGCGCCGGCCAAGTTTCCGTCGAGCGGACGACAGGTGGAGGAAGTGGCGATGGAGTCATCCGACGGCGAAGCGGGAGAGCCGGAGCCGTATATCGAGGAAGTTTCCAGGCAGCGAATTAGTTGCTGGAACTGCGGGCAGCCGGACCACGGATTCCGTGACTGCGCATCGTCGGAGCGGAAGATCTTCTGCTACCGCTGCGGGAAGCCAGAGGTGATCACACCGAACTGCCCGGTATGTGCGGGAAACGGGAGGACGAGCGCCGGAAAGGTGGGAGACCCGCGCTCGAAGTACAGGTCCAACCGACAGTAAACCTTCCACCGCAGCCACCAACAATTAAACCTAAGGTAGAGAGTAATAAAATCGTCATTAAGAATAGCAATAAGCTGAGATACTTACCAGCGGAGGAACGGATGCAGAAGTACCTGGAGGTTCGGAACCGAATATTTGCCAACCACCAGATAGACGGGATGCGGAGCGTCAGCCGGAGGCTTTTAAAGGCCAGATCACGATCTCAGGCAGAGGCATCAGACGCGACGTGCCGTGGTTGAAGCCGTTCGTCGGGGCATGGGAGGTGATCCCAGGGTGTTTGCCGAGGTCCGGATACATGGCAAGCCCATTTCCGGGTTGCTGGACACAGGCGCGTCCATTAATGTCCTGGGAAAAGGCAGCCGTGAAATGCTGGAGGAGCTCGGGGTCCGCATGGACAAGTACACGTCGATCGTGAGGACTGCGGCGGGAGAAGACCGGTCAATCATAGGTCGAGTACACGTTCCGGTAGAATTCAAGGGAGTGGAGAAGGTACTTACCTTTTACGTATGCCCGCACCTGGAGCAAGAGCTATACCTTGGGATCGATTTCTGGAGGAAATTCGCGTTGGCACCGGCTATCCTCGGAGAGATACCAGCAACGAAACCGAAGGCGAACGTGGAAGAATTGTGGGACGCAACAAATCCGTGGCTGGATGGCAAAGCCGGTAAAGAGTCTGTAATCGAGGAGTGGAACCTGCAAGAAGAAGACAAAAATCGGTTAGAAGCGGTAAAGAAAGAGTTCCTAGCGTTCGAGGACGTCGGTCTGGGTAAGACATCGGTGGAGACACATCGGATCCAGCTCGTGGAAGGCGCAGAGCCGTTTAAGGATCGGCATTATCCACAATCGCCAGCGATGCAGGAGATTGTGTGGGCCGAAGTCGACAAAATGCTGGAGCTGGGCGTGATCGAGGTCAGCGAGAGTCCGTGGAGTAACCGCACGACAGTGGTGCGAAGGCCGGACAAAAATAGGTTCTGCTTAGACGCACGGAAGCTGAACAACCTCACAGTGAAGGATGCTTATCCGCTGCCATGCATCGAGGGAGTCCTGTCCAGAATCGAGCAGACCTACTATATTTCAAGCGTCGACTTGAAATTCGCATTCTGGCAGGTGGAGTTGGATCCTGAAAGCCGTCCATATACAGCGTTTACGGTTGCGGGGAGACCCTTGTACCAGTTCGCCATGATGCCGTTTGGCCTGTGCAATGCGGCGCAGCGGCTATGTCGACTGATGGACAAGGTGATTCCAGCGCGGTTGAGGTCGAACGTCTTTGTGTACCTGGACGACCTGCTAATCATCGCTCCAGACTTCGAGACCCATCTAAAGTATCTCCGGTTGGTAGCGGAATGCCTGAAAAAAGCGAATTTGACGATAGGTTTAAAAAAATCAAAATTTTGCTACAGGGCGTTGAAATACCTCGGGTTCATAATCGGTGGAGGGACACTTCGGATGGATGGGGACAGGATCGTCGCAATCCAAAAGATTCCGGAGCCGAAATCGGTGAAGGAGTTACGAAGCTTCCTGGGAACAGCGGGATGGTACCGCCGGTTCATCAAGGACTTCGCGACCATGGCGGCCCCGCTCACCGACGCACTGAAAAAAGGAAAGAACACCCGATTAGTGCTGAACGACGAGGCCAAGGACGCGATACAGGCTCTAAAGACGGCACTTACCTCGGCTCCTGTCTTGGTTCACGCCGATTTTGGAAGGCCGTTCGTTGTCCAGTGCGACGCGTCGCACTATGGAGTTGGAGCAGTCCTGTTCCAATACGACGAGGAAAAGAACGAACGTCCGATTGCCTTCTTCTCCGCAAAGCTAAACAAACATCAGATAAATTATTCTGTGACGAAGAAGGAGTGCTTGGCAGCCGTACTTGCCATCGAAAAGTTCCGGCCCTACGTGGAACTGATGCAGTTCACGGTCATCACCGACCACGCCAGTCTGAAGTGGCTGATGACCATGAAAGACCTTAGTGGGCGCCTGGCACGATGGTCACTCAGGTTGCAGAGCTTCGACTTCCAGATAGCGCACCGGAAGGGATCCGAAAACGTTGTGGCCGACACGCTGTCCAGATGCGTAGAGGAGCTGAAGCTGGATGCCGACGATGCTCTCGGGTTCGCCACGACGGAGTTCGAATCTGAGGAGTACAAAGAGATTCGGGATGAGATTCTGGAGAATCAGGATCGACTGCCGGATGTCCGAGTGGATGGGAACCTCGTCTTCAAACGCAGCGGATTCGACAGATTGGAGGAGGAAGTCGAAGGAGGGTCTTGGAAGCTGTGGATCCCAGCCTCGCTCACAGCTGGCCTGATCGCGACGGCCCACGACGAACCGACGTCAGGACACGGAGGCGTAAGGAAGACGCTGCAGCGACTCCAGCGGCAATATTACTGGCCGAAGATGACGACTCAAGTCCGAGACTTTGTGGGGCAATGCATCCAATGCAAGGAGTCGAAGGCTCCAAATTACCGCACACAGGTCGGGATAGGGCAGGAAGTGGTGACTGAGAGGCCATTCCAGAAACTCTACATAGATTTCCTAGGCAAATATCCAAGATCCAAGCGAGTAAAAGGCCTGGATATTGGTAGTAGTAGACCACTTCTCCAAATTCACATTCCTGAAGGCCATGAACGAAGCCACAACGTCCAACGTCATCGAGTTCCTGGTGCAGGAGGTGTTTTTCAAGTTTGGAGTGCCGGAGGTAATCCACTCCGACAATGGGAAGCAGTTCATTGCCAAAGCTTTTCAGGAGATGATGGAGGCGTACGGGGTCCAGCATATGCGGACGGCAGTGTACTCGCCGCAAAGCAACGCTGCAGAGCGGGTAAACCGGACAGTACTGGCCGCAATCCGGACATATTTGGAGCAGGACCACCGAGACTGGGACGCATATCTGCCGGAAATCGAAGTCGCGATAAGGAACTCTGTCCACGAAGCGACAGGCGTCACGCCGTTCTTTGCGGTATTCGGGCAGCAGATGTACCTCCACGGCAGCTGCTACAAACTGGCCAGGAAACTGCGGTCAATGACGGATCATGAGGTAGTTGCGTTGAACTCGCAGAACAAGAGAGACATCATCCGCGAACGTATCAGCCAACACTTGCATCAGGCCTACGAGCGGAGCAGCCGGCAATACAACAAGCGCGCCCGTGAGTTCCACGTGAAACCAGGCCAAGAAGTGTTCCGGCGTAACTTCACCCTGAGCGATTTCGGGAAGAATTACAACGCCAAGTTCGCCCGGAAGTTCGCGAGATGCCGAATCAGGAGGCCGGTCGGGAACAACATGTTCGAGTTGGAGGACCTGGCGGGGAAACCTATTGGCATCTATCATGCGAAAGACCTGCGGTTGTAAGGGAAGAACGACACGCTCAAGATAGGGACAAAGCAGGATGCTTACCGTGGGTGTGGCCTACGTTGGGGTAACCCAGGAGCCAAGGGGCAAGGGCCGATCGCCGGGTGAACACCGCGGAGCGTGTCCGAGTTTTTGTTTCCATAATTTGTTTGTTTACGTGTTGGTGTGGAATGCTCGCGAATATTCCCCTCCCTATTCGATTGGCGAATTTTCGCGTGGTGTTGCATTCTGACGGTGATCGATAGCCGCGGGCGAAAGAAATATCGTCTGGAATGAGCACCTAAGGCGAGGTTGGCAGTCCCAAGAGGAGAAGGGGAAAGTGGGATGTATGTAGAGCGCCCCCTACCGTCCACACCTAAGAAAGGGGAAGTGTGGATGGTATGTGGAGAGAGGAGAACACCGACGAAGTGCATCCACCCACACTAAGACGGGAAATGAGCACTGGCATTGGCCTTGAAGTCGGTTCTCGACCTATGTGAAGGGAAAGTAGGAAGCAAAAGAATAGGAAAGGGAACCGGCAGAGCCGAGCCCATAAATAGGGCGAGGTGACCGCCATGTGGGCCAGAGAAAATTTGGGAATCGGACGACCCGCTGCCGCGAACTAAATCTAACGGCCGTATTTTAAAATCGGTGGCACACATAAACGTGTGAGTGCGGTCGGTCTACCGGAGGTGAAAGCTCCGAAGAAACGTTTAGTGATGTTTTTTTTATTGTTGGTATAGGGAAATCCAGAAAATTTTACCCGATCCGGAGATCGACGGGAGCAGGACGGGAGCAGAACTGGAGGACCCGGCAGCCGGAAGTGGAAAATAAACGTGAGTCCGTTCCGAGAGGGCATAGGTATTATATTTATATATCTGGGTTGCAGAGGGTATATAGGCATTTTCTTGACCCCGGGATATCCACAGTTTGGACCCGGGGAGACCTTTTCTGGAACCCGTGGTGGATTCCAACCTAAAATCCCGCCGAGGACCAAGCCAGACCGCCCGGGAGAAGCTCGCCCAAAAAAAATTAGAATAATTATTTATGTACAATTATTTATTTATTTATTTAATCCGCCTTATTTATTCGCATCTATTTATTTATTTCCATTTATTTATTAATCGTTATTTATTTATTTATTTAACTTATTTATGTGCCCGTGTTAAAATTATGTAAAATATTCGTCTGTGTGTAATTATTTACTTATTCATTTTAGTGGCGTTTAGCATGCCATAAACAAACACACAAATATTTGTTTGAAAGACGATAAAACCTAAAACACGTGAAACTATGATAAAAAAATTATAAATATTATATAAATAACCAATAACTTATGTATAATTAAATCGCGCCGAGTCCAAGCAAAATTAAATCTAAATCTTGAGATACGACCTCCGAGAAGACCAGGCCGATCCTGTGTAGGGGTATGGACCTTTCATAAATAACCACCTGACCCGTCTCAGCCCCTGATCCTCCTTGGAGCTCCATGTAGGCAGGAATTCTGAAGTGAAATGAGGGTTTATTAATTTTATTAATTTATATATATTTATATGTCAATACCCGTGCAGTAGTTTCGCGTCTTTGTTGTCCTCTCCAGCCCTTTAGTCGTCCTTTTTTTTTTTTTTGTATCGCATTTGCTTTGGCCCAGGGCGATGGAAGCCTAAAATTTTGGAAAAATTGAAAAATGTTGTTTAGTATAATTGAATATTTAAATAAGTAAAGATTATAACGATGAATTGCTAGAGTGTATTAATTAGGGGGGGAAGATGAACGGATGAGCCGATAACCTGGAGGAAGCCGATGAACCACATGCCAGGGAGATCCTCAAATGGGAAATAGACGGATCCTTGGTAGGGATGGGTGCGTCAGGGTCCTTTCCATCGAAGACCCAAATCTGCGTCGTGTCGTCCGGTAGTAGTCTTTCACTTGTAGTTTCTGTTGATGTTTCTTTGTTGTTTTTGTGGATTCCATGCCGAGTGGAATTTATGGTGCGACCTGTGGGCACAGGGGAAGAATCCGCCCTGTTGATGACTGGCTAGCCGGCCTTGCCCCATCAAAATCAGCAGGCCGTAACAAGGCCTAAGGGGTCATTCCACTACTTGAAACAGACTTCAACCGATTTCGGACATAATGCTCAATTACATAATATAGATGAGCACTTGAATTTTCCACAAAGATCCTCGAGAAACAAATAGGATACTCAGTTTAAAAAGAGCCCGGGTCCCCTTTGCCATATATTGAAAAATTAGGATACGAAGAAGCATCGAATTGTTATTTGTAGGTATTAGATTTAAGTTCACGTAGAACATCAAATTTCTATTTTTAGATTTAAGTTCACGAAGAATATAGGTATAATTTATACGAAAGTTATTATTTAAGCTAGGAGAATATCTAGATTCTCGCCAAAGCCAGAAAATACTGAAAAAACTAGAAAATACCTGGAAAATACTACTTTCGCAAAGTTTTCCTCGACAGTGATAGTTGTGATCGTGTTGCCTGCGAGTATTCTGGGCACTTTTACAAAGTTTTCCTCGACAGTGTTAGTTGTGATCGTGCTGCCTGTGAGTATTCCGGGCACTTTCGCAAAGTTTTCTCGACAGTGTTAGCTACGACGGCACCGCCTTTGTGAAACCGGGCCCGGGCGTATTATTCCGGCCAGCAGTGTTAGTTGCGATCGTGCTGCCTGCGAGTATTCCGGGCACTTTCGCAAAGTTTTTCTTGACAGCGTTAGCTACAACGTCGTATTATTTTGGACACTTGTGTTAGCTGCGATCATGCCCCTAGTGTGTAACCGGGACCGTGCGTATTATTTTGGCCACTACTGTTAGCTGCGATCATGCCGCCAGTGCGTAGCCGGGCATTTTCGTAGGGTTTTTCCCCACAGTGCTAGGACGACAGTGCCGCCTGTGTGTAACCGGGCCCGTGCGTATTATTTTGGCCACTAGTGTTAGCTGCGATCATGCCGCCAGTGCGTAACCGGGCATTTTCGTAGGATTTTTCCCAACAGTGCTAGGACGACGGTGCCGCCTGTGTCTAACCGTGCCCGAGCTTATTATTTTGGCCACTAGTGTTAGCTGCGATTATGCCGCCAGTGCGTAACCGGGCATTTTCGTAGGGTTTTCCCACCGGTGCTAGGACGACGGTGTCGCCTGTGTGTAATCGGGCCAGTGCGTATTTTGTAGGCCATGTGTTAGCTGCGAGGCATGTGCTGCCTGCGAGCATTCAGAGCACTTTCGCAAGGTTTTCCCGAGCAAGATTTTATCACATATAACATTATGATACCCCCCTCAACTGTCTCTAAGATAGGAAATTTATCTGAAGAGGATCCTTGGCGGACTGAGACGCCGATCCCAACAAGAAGCATCCTTACAGATTGGCGCCCAAACAGGGACAAGTTAGTTAAAACTTTGGGGAATGTTCCAACCATCGTGACCTAATGAATCACTAGATCATTTTGTTTTACCATCTGGTATTGGAAAATGTTGTCAGTGGCATTGAGAAAGAGGTAATTGCCAAACATCGAGTAGCCTCAAGCTGAATCTTTCTAATAAATCGCGGGAAAGAAAATATATATATGAGTACACTGAGAAAAATTGTAGAAAAAAACAAGAGAGAACGCTATAGTCGACTATTCCCCGACTATCTGATACCCGTTACTCAGATGGTGAAAGTGCGCAGGAGAGTCTTCAACACTGACAGTTTTTGCGGTTTGTGGGCGTTAAAGTGGGCGTGGCAAAAAGTTTTTTGGTAAATCGATAGAATTTTACAAGACTAATGCAAAAATGAAAAAATATCGTAATATTTTTCAAAAGTGTGGGCTGGGCAGCTTTGGGCGGTTTGTGGGCGTTAGAGTGGGCGTGGCAAGAAGTTTTTTGGCAAACCGATAGAAATTAAGGAGACTAACACAAAAATAAAAAAATATCCAAACATTTTTTAAAAGTGTGGGCGTGGCAGTTTTTGGCGGTTTGTGGGCGTTAGAGTGTGCGTGGCAACATGAATCGACAAACTTGCGCTGCTTCCATGTCTCTGGAGTCTGCATGTTGAATCTCAACTTTCTAGCTTTTATAGTTCCTGAGATCTCGACGTTCATACGGACGGACAGACGGACGGACAGACGGACATGGCCAGATCGACTTGGCTATTGATCTTGATCAAGAATATATATACTTTATATGGTCGGAAACGCTTCCTTCTGCCTGTTACATACTTTTCAACGAATCTAGTATACCCTTTTACTTTACGAGTAAAGGGTATAAAAATAAATATACCCGCCATAGATAGACGTGCGTTAGGCAGACCCGAGACGGTCACGTGCTCACCGCCGCCGGGTAAATAAATGCGTGGACAGCCATCAGAGAGGACATTCGTTCGCGAGAGCTCAAGCTGTCAACATCGTGCCAGACAAAGCCCAGTAATCATTTATTCATCGTCGGGAATTACCATCGAGAACCGCGTGCGAATTAAAACGAAAATTTTTTCCAAATTGTTAACCACGTGCAAGTTAATTTAAAACAAAGTTTACTTGATATCCGGTTATAAGAGTTTTGAACAATTCCTGCTGATTCCTTTACTGGCTTCAGGACGATTTTACCTATGACCGCCAGAAATCAATCCCAAAATAGGCAGCTCGTTCTAGGTAAGGACAAAGGTAGATCAATATTGGATCGATATTTACCAGACGCCGTTCACACCACCAAGAAATAAGGCTGAACAGGGGCATCTAGTGCTTCCACGAGGTCCCTGCATTGCTCTTGCTCGAAACTAGCCGCATTTCGTTTATTTCGAGTTCCGTGAAGGTTCCATTTTTGACCTCTAAATAGCGTCGCAAACGTTCTTCCGCTGGTAAGAATCGTATCTTAGACTTACTACTTAACCTGACTCCACGATTACTTTGCAGGATTCGTGACTAGACGAATCCCTCCCGCCTTTCCACAGCTGTGCCATCCCGGAAATCATGCTCCAGATTCCCACATTTCCGGCATCCTGCTCTCGATGCGGGTCGGGTTCTGGTGCGGATTTCTTCGACCTCCAGGATTTTAACTTTGAAAAAACAGCTCATTCACTAAGGTCCACTCACAAAAACCCAAGTGTGAAGCCTAGCACTGCCGAAGTCGTTTTCGAACATTCTACAACCCAAGAATGAACACCGCTCTAATGATAGTATTGTGAGCAATGGCAAAATTCCAAGCAAAATATAATGACAAAAACAAGAGGGAACACTATAGTCGAGTTCCCCGACTACCTGATACCCGTTACTCAGCTAGTGGAAGTACAAAAGAGAAATTTCTACACTGACAGTTCTTGGTGGTTTGTGGGCGTTAGAGTGGGCGTAACAAAAAGATTTTTTGGCAAAACGAAAGAAATTTACAAGACCAATACAAAAATATCAAAATGTCAGAACATTTTTGACCTGCGTGGCAGGTTTGGGCGGTTTGTGGGCGTTAGAGTGTGTGTGGCAAAAAGTTTTTCTGAAAATCGATAGAAATTTGCAAAACGAATATAAAAATGAACAAATATCAAAACATTTTTTAAAAGTGTGGGCCTGGCAACATGATCCGACAAACTTGCGCTGCGTCTGTCTCTGGAGTCTGCATGCTGAATCTCAACTTTCTAGCTTTTATAGTTCCTGAGATCTCGACGTTCATACGGACAGACGGACATGGTCAGATCGACTCGGCTATCAAGTATATATATACTTTATATGGTCGAAAACGCTTCCTTCTATCTGTTACATACTTTTTAACGAATCTAGTATACCGTTTTACTCTACAAGTAACGGGTAAAATAAAACTAAACACAAATAAAAAAGAAGAAAGAATAAAAATTGGACAATGCTCGCCTCTTATATGTATGATTAATTAATCATTTCTATAAAAGTTACACATATATCAAAATGGTGAGTATATACTGTAATGACCCACTTACTAAGAGTAACACGCGTTATGATTTATAGGTAATATATATATATATATATATTCAGTTCGTTTATTCCGATCTATGGTATTCGCACATCCACGCTGCTTGGCAGTCCGCTCAGGAGTAATCAGGAGTAATCACTCAGACACTAGGCCATCGGTAGCGTCTCTCCCGATGCTTGGTTGTTGGCAACGCCGGTCGCCACATCCCTCCTTTATTAACAAGTTTTAGCTTTAATGGCGGCAGGGGTGGCTGGATCCCGAGGCTTCCTTCTGTGGCCTGGAGTACTGCGTTCTCCGGGGTAGGTGTTGATTCCGGTAAGCTGTCATCTGGTTGCGGCGTTGGGCAGGAGGCTGGATACGTTTGGCTAGCTGGAACTTTCTTAAGATGTGAGGCATTTCTTGTTAGTTTTCTACCACCCCCTTCGATCATTTACAATCGTAAATTCCGTCTTGTCGAAGTTTGATGTAAGTTTGTTTGGGAACACTACGTTTTTCAAAAATACCTTGTCGCCCACTTCTATATCGACTTCCTTTGCCACTCTTCTTTTGTCGGCTGCCTGCTTTCCCTTATTTTTTCAATAATATCTTTATCTCTCTCTCCAGAGTCTAAGGTATTCTCGCAGATATCCCCAATGCCCGGTATTTTGTCACGGATGACTCTGTTGAACATCAGCTTTGTGGGCGCAGACCCTGTTGTTCCATGTGGGGTTACGTTGTACATAAGAACGAATTTTTGGATTTCCTCTTTGTAGTTTTTCCCATTTGCGTATGCTAATTTTAAGCGTTTTACAAGGGCTCTGTTCATGTTTTCAACTTCCCCGTTTGCTTGCGGCCAATACGGTGGGGTTCGAACTTGTTTAATGCCGCACGCTTTGCAGTAGTTAGAAAACTCCTCGCTAACATATTGGAGTCCATTATCCGTTCGTAGGTGCTCAGGATATCCCAGTCTACAGAAGATCTCTTTCATTGCTTCTACCAGGGTCGTTGAAGATATGGTTTTAAGAAACTTATGCTCCTTATATCGTGAGAAATAGTCAATGAAGACTAGAACATATTCATTGTTGGGAAGCGGACCTAGTAAAACCGACGCTACCCAAATCCAAGGGCCAGTGGGAAAAGGATTCCTGTCCATAGGGGGTGGCATGATGTCTTGTGATATCAGGCAACAATCTCTGCAAGCTTTGACAAACTTTCATTGCGTTTCATTGCTGTCTCGCCGGGATGTCCTTCGTGGGCTAACTCAAGTATTTTTACTCTCAGAGATGTTGGCACGACTAGGCGGTTTCCCCTCAAAAGGAGCGAGCCAACCGCTGAAAGCTCATACCGAAACGGGTAGAAGCCCACTGAACTATCGGGCTTCCAGGAGTCGTTCTCCAGGCAACTGATTGCATCCATAATCTCTTTATCCCTCTTGGAAGACTCTGCTATTTCATGAATTGTCATAGATCTTGGGATAGAGCTCTGTACGACGCGAAGGATGCTGTATTCCGTCTTGTGGTCGATTGGTTCTACCGCCGGTAGTTGACAGAGTCGAGACAACGCATCTGATATGTTGTCTTTTCCGGAGTTATAGATAACGGTGAACGTATATGCCTGGAGCCGCAGCAGCCACCTTTCAATGCGAGCTGGGGGCTTGCATGTTGGTTTGAAAATGGCTTCCAAGGGCTTGTGATCAGTTACGAGTTCGAAGTGCAGGCCTGCCAGATAGTAGTAAAATTTCTCCACTGCCCAAACCAGCGCTAGGCTCTCTTTTTCCGTTTGGGAGTAGCGTTTCTCCACCTCCGACAGGGCCTTGCTAGCAAAGGTAATTATTAAAGGTTCGTTGTCGACTTTGAATTGCAATAACACAGCCCCAAGGGCAACCGGGCTGGCGTCCGCAATCACCCGTGTTCGATGCCTTGGATTGAAATATGATAATTTGAGTACCTTGGATAGGAGATTCTTTAGGTTGCTGAAAGCATTTTTCTCGGCTTCCCCCCAGGTGAATTTGCTTTCAGTTTTCAGCAGTTTTCTTAGAGGATCTGTGTGACTTGCAAGGTCCGGAATGAACTTCCCGACGTAGGTCACCAAACCGAGGAAGCTCCGCGTTTCTTCTTTGTTCTTTGGGTCTCTGAAAGATCGGATGACGTCAATTTTCTCAGGGTCGACTTCTATTCCCTTGTCGGATAAAATATGTCCGAGGAATTTTAGTTTGCTTGTCTTCCAGATGCACTTTTCTTTATTTAGTAGGACATTATTTTCCTGGAAGATCTGGCATACTTCTTTTACGGCGCTGTCGATTTCGAGGTCAGTTGCGCCAAAGATGATGATATCATCGATGAAGTTCATGGCGTTAGGTACCGTAGATAGCATCTGCTCGAGAAGGCGTTGAAAAATTTCGGGAGCAGAATTTACTCCAAACATCAAACGCTTATAGCGGAAAAGTCCCCTTGGAGTTGTGAACGTTGTTATTTCCCGGCTCGATTCATCAAGGGCCAGTTGGTGATAGGCGTCCTTGAGGTCTAGGCGTGCGAAGAATTTAGCCTCTTTGAGTCTGGTCATAAAGCAGTCGAATGTTGGTAATGGGTAGTTTTCCCGTAGGATTGCTTTGTCTGCCAGACGCATGTCGACACATAAGCGGATGTCCCCGTTCTCCTTAAACGCAAGCACGATGGGAGATATCCAAGCACTCGGGCCCGTGACTGGTTCAATTATATCTCGACTCAGAGCTTCATCCAGTTTTTTCATGACTTTGTCCTCGAGCGCTGCCGGGATTCGTCTCACTGGTTGTTGAACGGGTTTCACATCATAATCTATGGAAAGGCTTACTTCAATGTTTTTCCATTTTGGAAAAGGCTCCATTTCCTCAATACGGTTAATGTTTCTTCCCAGTCGGAGGACTTTTAATTCTATAGCCGTGTCTCGGCCCAGCAGAGATTGTTCTCCATTTTCAATCACGTAAAATGAGGCAATCTCTTCGGTACCCGGCTCAACGGAAATTGGGGCCTCGAAAATATACATTACTCGTAGTAATTTATTAGAGGCATAGGCTCGGAATTGCTTTTCTGTATGAGTTCTTACGTCAAAGACTGTGGCTTTTCTCTTCACTAGCAGAGACCAGTCCGCGTGGCTGATAAGGTTAAACTTGCACCCCGAGTCAATAATCAAAGAAATTTCACGGCCTCCCACTCGGCATCGTATGAACTCCTCTTCATCTTCGCTTGACACTTTAAAGCAATGTGTCTCGCCCTTTTTGAGTTTGGAGCTGGTGGCCTCCTCTTCGACAGAGCGAATATACGTGCGGGGCCTTTTCAGGTTATTCCTTTGGGACTTAAGGAATCGGTCGTTCAAGTTAGTTCGGCACTTCCTGGCAAAGTGTCCAGGCTTCGAGCATTTATTGCAAGTCACATTTCTTGCCGGACATGATGGGTCGTTGTGTGTGTGTCCGAATTTTCCACATCTGGGGCACTCCCCACTCTGTTTAAAACCACGATGTGTAATTTTACAGAGAAGACTCTTTGACGACTGTTTTACGACTGACTTGTACTTGGTCTTGAAGAGTCCAAGCTAGCCAAATGCAATCCGTCTGCGCCGGCAGAGAGGCCGTCGGCAGAGACGTTGCTTTGCTCTTATGTACTTAACTTTGGCAGCGAGAGCGCCGCTGTCTAAGAGAGTCATGTGCACATAAAGATCGAGCAGTCGCGCATGCTAATTATGCCGACTCTGCACTTCTGGTCTGAATAGCATTCTTGTGTGGTCAGATTGCTGAGCACTCAAGATATGCCTGGGAACTGAAAAGTCTTACATAAACATTGTTGCAAAAGTGCTACAATGTGATTGTTCCCAATGTTCTGATTTGATACAGTGCTTATTCGATATGTGTGCACATTACATCTCCCTCCTTTTGGAAAATAACGTAATTTTATGAAGTTATTTTAAAATTAAAAATTTTTTTTTTGTTAAGTTGATAGGAAATTTACAAAAATAATTATATATATATTTTTTTTTTTTTTAAGGAAGTAATTTTAATGTTAAGGAAATTTACGGAACATTCTGTACAAACATACGTGTTCTTGGGTTTTTAAATTCAAATTTTTTTTGTTTATAATCGTTCAACCATCAAAGATGATAAAAGAAAAATGTTTTCTTACATTCAATGCACTTATGTGGGGTTAACTCTTGTCTCTATATATATATATATATTTTTTTTTTTTTGCTTGGCCACCAGCATATTATTATTATTTTTTTTATTTTTTTAAGAACTAAACAATTTTAACCTATCCTTATGTACCGTTTGTGGTTTTTTCTTATCATTTGATATTACTATATTATCCCTTTCTTCAATCTTTACTACCGTATATGGTCCAGTATATTTGAAATCTAATTTATGTCCGGTTTCGTTTTTTAATAACACCTTATCTCCTATTGATATACTTATATCGTTTAATTTTAAGTCATATAATTCCTTATTCTTTTTCTTCTGTTCTTCGAGCATATTTCTTGCTCTGTTATATGCTAATTCTAACCTATATTTACTTTCTTTAGCATAGTCTTCTATATTATAAATGGGTTCTATTCTATCCGTGCTATTAAAATGCTTTGGTAAATTGCATGTTTTACCAAAAATCAACTCATATGGACAATAGTTATGTGCCATAGAGGGTGTAGTATTAAAACAAAATTCGAAATATTTTATCCATACGTCCCAGTCAGTTTTATAAACCGATATGTATGACCGGATGTATTCGTTAAAAGTTCTATGACTTCTTTCCACTGTTCCTACCGTCTGATGATGGTGTGCTGAAGAAGTTATATTTTCTACTTTCAGGTATTTGCATAAGTCTTTGATAATTGAATTTCTGTATTCAGTTCCCATGTCCGAAATGAACGTCTTCATTGGACCAAACTTTAGTACAAAAGATTCAAATATTGCTTTCGCTACTGTATTAGCGCTTTTATTTGCGATTGGAATGGTTACCAAATATTTTGTCAGGTCGCATATAAGTGTAACAGCATATTCATTACCGTTTTCTGACTTTGGTAGTGGACCTATCGTATCCACTATGACTCTGTCAAATGCGCTTATTGGTGTCTCTGTAATTGATAAAGGAGTTTTTGTGTGTTTCATAATTTTAGCTTTTTGGCATTTTGGACATTTCCGTATGTACTCTGTTATTTCCCGAGTCATACCTTTCCAAAAGTAATGTCTTTTAATCCTGGCCAGGGTTTTTGTAATGCCTGCGTGTCCTCCTTGTGTTGGATCGTCGTGGTGTGTAGACAGGATTGCTTCTTTTTCTTTCTTTGTATTCACTAAGGTCACCGGGTTGAGTAGCGCTACTCTTAATAGTTTTAATGTTTTATTGCCCATTTTCTTAAATGTATCTATTGAAATGTTATCAAAGATATTTTCCCACGGTGCCATTTTAAGTTGATTGATATTATGCATACCGGCCTGCTTTTCAAGCCTGTGGAAGAATTGACCTAAGTCGAGAGTTCCATTAATATACAAATCTTCAACGTTGTATCTTGCAGTAATTTTTTTTCCATGTTTAAAAAAACATATCATATTATTTACATGCAATGTCACTACTTTGCGTACTTCGTCATTATTAATGACTCCGTATACTTTGGGCTTAGAAGCTTCTTGAGTAGTTTGCTTAGGCAATTCTACTTTATCATTTTTATTTCCTTTTCCTGCGCAGGATTCCTGTCTACTTTGATTTCTTGTAGTGACTTTAAGTACTTGTTTGGATATATTTTTTAGTTGGTCGATTGTTATTCTGGATAACGCATCTGCTACATAATTGTCTTTTCCCTTAAGATATTCCACAGTAAATTCATATTCTTCTAAATCAAGCCTCATTCTGGTCAGTTTTGAACTTGGATTAACCATCGAGAACAAGTATGTTAACGGTCTGTGATCTGTTTTGACGGTGAAGTGTCTACCATATATATATGGTTTGAAATGATTTATCGCCCAATGTATTGCTGACAACTCTTGCTCTGTTGTTGACTTGTTGCTCTCACCCTTAGTGAAGCTACGGGATGCATAAGCTACTGGCAAATGGATACCATTATAGTTCTGGGTCAATACCGCTCCGCATGCCTCTTTGCTAGCATCAGTTATGATACAGAACTCTTTGCTAAAGTCGGGGTATTTCAGCAAAGTTGGATTCATTAGTTCTTTTTTAAGGTGTTCGAAGGCATGCTGGCAATCAGCTGTCCATTCGAACTTTACATTTTTCTTACATAATCTTGTTATGTGACGGGAATAATCTGCAAAATTTTGTATAAAACGTCTATAATAGTTACAAAATGCTACGAATCTTCTGGCACTGTCTGCGTCAGTAGGAACTGGATATCTCTGTATAGCATCATATTATATTTAGTATCGTCAGGCAATATGCCTTTATCAGTACATTTGTGTCCAAGAAAAGTGACTTCACTCATGAAAAATGAGCACTTATCTGGATGCAGTTTGAGGTTGTTTTTCCTGCATAGTTCAAAAACATTTGTAAGATTCTTGGTCATGTGTTTTTCAGAACAGCCTATGACAATTAAGTCATCCATGTACAGAAATGCTTGAGATGGTTCCAGACCTGTAAATGCCATTGTCATCATTCGTTGAAAGGAATTTGGAGCTATTTTTAATCCGTATGGTAGTCGCGTGAAGCGATAAGAGCCACTGCTCGTAGAAAAGGATGTTATATTTCGAGAATCTTCTTCTAACTCTATTTGATGGAATCCCGACATAAGATCCAGGCACGAGAAATATTTTGCTCGGCCTAATTGATCAAGTATGTCATCTATTCTTGGCAAGGGGAACTTGTCAGCTAATAACTTTTTATTTATTTGGCGATAGTCTATCACTAAACGCCATTTTTTTTCTTTTGAATCCGGTAAGGATTTCTTTGGAACTAGCAATAATGGGCTATTATATTCAGATACAGCTGGTTCTACTATCTTGTCTTCTATTAATTTAGTTACCTGTCTCGATATTTCGGCTTGTTGTGAATGGGGTGTTCTATAGTTCTTAATATAGCTTGGTTCATCATCTCTCAATCTTATCTTTTGTTTGTAAAAATTATTTGTAGTGATTGGCTCTGTCTCCAATCCAAAAATATCAGTATATTGTGAACACAGTTCAGTCAACATTTTCTTATGTGCAGATGAAAAGTTTTTCTTTAATCTGCTTAAAATTGATTCGGCTCTTATGGAGTCGTTTAGGTCTGCTATTTTGTAGTTAGTTAATGGTTCAAAATTGATTTTGCTTACGTTTAAAATTTTATTGCTGTTAGTTGTGTTTAGTATTCGGATGTACGTGTTTTTTGAATCTGATATCGAATTTCCGACAAATACACCATCTTCTATTTCCTGATTGGGTATTAGAATTTGGTTATCCACCGAACTTACGGTAATTTGCCTGATAACCTCACAACGAGATGGTATGGTTATCTCAGTGTTATCGATATTATGAAAAATTGGTATTTGTATCGCTTGTTTAATATTGTTTGGTCTTAGAATGAAAAAATCACTTTCTGTAGTAAAATCTAATTGGCAATTGAATGTTTTTATGAAGTCGATTCCAACTATTCCGTCACCAGGGATCCGAAAATTGTCGTCCACAACATGAAAATTGTGCGGTACTATATAGTTACCGGTTCTCATCTCGAGAAGTGTTAAACCTATTGAATTTATTGAACCCTTTCCAATTCCTGTAATTTGTGTTATATTATTATGATCAAGATTCAAAAGTTCATCTGAGTTTTCTTTAATGACTGATATATCGGCGCCTGTGTCTACTAGAAATGTAAGTATCTTATTTGTGTGTTCGTTTTGTACTTTAATGAAAATATTTAGATTGAGATTGATGGTATGAACCTTTTGTTTTACTGTTCTTGATGCCCTAAGGGAGCCTGCTGGTTTTCCGACGTGCCTTGTGCATGTCTGACATTACCATTTTGGCTATAACTTGAGAAATTGCGGTTTTGGTTGTTATAGTTACCACCGCCTCTGTTCTGGTAGTTATTTCCTCTATATCCTCCTCGTCCTCTTTACTTTAATGAAAATATTTAGATTGAGATTGATGGTATGAACCTTTTGTTTTACTGTTCTTGATGCCCTAAGGGAGCCTGCTGGTTTTCCGACGTGCCTTGTGCATGTCTGACATTACCATTTTGGCTATAACTTGAGAAATTGCGGTTTTGGTTGTTATAGTTACCACCGCCTCTGTTCTGGTAGTTATTTCCTCTATATCCTCCTCGTCCTCTGCCATTGCTATTGTTATAATTATTATAGTTGTTGTATTGGTCGGTGTTCTGGTTATAATTATTTCTATTATTACCACCTCGACCATTTCCTCGTCCTCGGTAGTTACCTCTGTTGTAACTTCCTTGTCCTCTCTTGTAAAACAAAACGGAACTTGCACTTCCTGTCATCTCAGTGCTGCAATGGATGTATTTACTTATTGCTTCGTCCATTGTCTTAAATGTTCCTGCCTCTAGGATTGTTTTCAGTTTTCCATGATCGCAATTCTTTGTCATTGTATTGATTGCTTCCTTTGTGCTAAATTTGATAGCATGTTCTGGTTGCAATCCTTCATCTATATATGAAGATTCAAGAGACTTGAGTAGGTTTTCAATTTCATTTGTAAATTGTGTGGCTGTTTTACCTTTTTGGTAAACATTTGCCATTTTTGCTCTTACTACGTCCGTTGTTTCTCCTACGACCACTTCTTCTAATTTCCTGATTATGGCATCAATTGTAACTTCATTCTGTACTCTATAGAGTGTTGTTCCGATTATTTTTGATTTAATCACTTCAATGGCAATAGCTTCATGTGGTCCCTTAGTCAGGTTAACCAACTTGATTGCCGTGATAAATCTACGCAAATTGATCTTTTTACCGTCAAATTCCGGAATCGCCGTTGAAATGTCTTTTATGTATGCCCTCTGGGCAGTTGCTTCGTCCACCATGATGACAGATTTTGTTTCTGTTTCTTCTATGTCTGACTCAGCCAATTCTTCCTCCGTCAATTCAGCTAGTGTTAATATAGCTGGAATTGTTAAGTTGTTCAAATCTTCGTCTAAGTTTTATGAGAACATTCGATACCTGAGACCAATGATCTGGATTTAGTCTTTCCTTGTTATCATAGACTAGTATTCGTGCTTCGTTGAAGGAATTTACCAGAATATTTGCATGTTTCTTTATTGTCGGTCCTAAAATAGGTCTATTTTGTGACAAACATTTATGAGATTTTTCAAATTCGTTTCTTATTCTTGTTATGTTTTTATATAACTCGTTCCATTCCATACTATTTTATATATTCCTACTTGTTAGTATATATTTATATACTCATTCTTTAATATATTTTTATTTTATTTTTTTTTTTTAGGTTCTTTTTTTTTTATAATATATATATTTTTTTTTTGTGAAGCTACAAATTTTTTTTTTTAAACCCTGTCTAGATTATTCGCTCTACTCATATATCTTCTTTTTAATATTTTGTTATGTTTTATGTACAATGTCAGAAGGAACTGGGCCACACTTGTAATTGTCAAAATTAGGAGTAAAACCCACAGTGCTTGAATATCTTCTGTGTGATCTACAATTTTGACGTTGTTCACGACATTAGCCGTGTTGTCTTTGGTATGACTATCGTCAGATCCGAACCAACCCATAGTTGTTAATTGAACGATTATTATTATTTTTTTTTTATTTATTAAATTTGATTAAAAATTGTATATTGCTATAATTTCTTCCTACACGTATACCTGTCCAAGAAAAAGTTAGTTAGAGGGCATGTGTACGGTTTACAATGTCTTGCTCTATATAATTCAATACCGTACACATGTTTTTAGTAAAAGCCTAACAGAGATTAGTATTTTTCAAGCAGCGCTTTCACGCATCGGCTTGAGGTATTTATTCTTAATATTAAGGCAGATTGGGGCATTGGTATTAAATACAGCCTCAACTGCGTTATTGCGCATCACTGCACAATTTGGCTTCATCGCTTCCAGATTTTTGGTTTGGTTGGCTTCTTTTCTTCTTTATTTTTGGTTTCGGCTGTCTTCTTGCCCTATACTCAGCTATTGTGAGTGGGCGTGGTCCATCGTTTGGACACACCTCTAGTGCCTCTTGTAGAGTAGGTGCGTCCCTTTGCTCGATAGGAGCAGAGTCCTCCAGTTTGCGTCTTCTGTTGTCGTCCGGGTTTGATCAATTGTCACAATTTTATTTTTTAATGGTCACTGTTCGCATTTTAACTTTTATATATTTCTTTTTATTGTTGTTTTACATTGTTCGCATTTTAACTTTTATATATTTCTTTTTATTTTTGTTTTAGAGGCTTAAGTGACCATGTCACGGTCGCCATGTAATAATTGTAATGCATTTTTGTGTTCTTTATATTACTTTTATTGAAATAGAGATTCAGTATGATATCAGTGTAATTGCAACTTCTGTTAAGACTCATTAATATTCAATTAGGTCATGTTGAAGACTCTTTGACGACTGTTTTACGACTGACTTGTACTTGGTCTTGAAGAGTCCAAGCTAGCCAAATGCAATCCGTCTGCGCCGGCAGAGAGGCCGTCGGCAGAGACGTTGCTTTGCTCTTATGTACTTAACTTTCGCAGCGAGAGCGCCGCTGTCTAAGAGAGTCATGTGCACATAAAGATCGAGCAGTCGCGCATGCTAATTATGCCGACTCTGCACTTCTGGTCTGAATAGCATTCTTGTGTGGTCAGATTGCTGAGCACTCAAGATATGCCTGGGAACTGAAAAGTCTTACATAAACATTGTTGCAAAAGTGCTACAATGTGATTGTTCCCAATGTTCTGATTTGATACAGTGCTTATTCGATATGTGTGCACATTACACTTGATGTCATTTCTTTTGATTCTTTGTTGATCTGCTCCTCAACCTGACATGCTTCTATCACTTCTTCTAGTGAATGCTCCTTTCCCAGAAGTCTTTTCTTGAAGTCTAGAGGTGCCCACACATCTATGATTTTATCCTTTGGACATATATTCTCAATCTCCGCTTTTGAGGATCCGAATGCACATCGTTGCATTTGTTGGCGGAGTCGCAGCATGAAATCACCAAAGCTTTCTGTGTCCAACGGTGTCAGGCCTCTGAATAGATGTCTTTCAAACGTTGAGTTTTGCTTCGGTGAGAAGTGTTTATTTAAATGGTCGATGAGGATATTATAGATGTCTTCTTTATTTTCGTCGCTGGGCTCCACCAGCGCACCAGGTAGAGAGTATACTACTGACTGTAGCTGGACTCCTCCCAAAAGCAGTAGCTTACTCCTCTTCCGCTTCTCGGTAACAATACCCTCGGCCTCGAGGTATATTGTAAACGCCCTTAACCACTTCTCCCATTCATTTCGGAGGATTGTCTTGTCGATCACCTCGCACAGAAACGGTTTAATGATACTGTCGGTCATTTTCAATACGGGACCTAGAATTGGGGTTTATGACGAAAGACATTATTAGATTTACGACTTGACTTGTAATTAATACCCGGCTCTCTTAGGAGCTTGTAATTATTACCCAGCCTCAGTTCAATAATACCTCCCATTTACATTTGAGGTTTTGTTGTTTCCGTTTTTCCTTTTAAATTTTATGAATTCTTTTGGCTTGTGGAGAGAATACTGCTCCACCCGACCTTTAACCTTTTTGTTTGCAACTCAAACCGATTACCCAGCTCTTTCTTAAAAGCTTGTAATATTTTTCCTTTTTCCTCCGTTTTTATTATTTTTTTTAAATTAAAATTTTTTTTTTTAATTATTAAAATATTTATTTATTTATATATTTCGTGTTCTGTTTCTTTTCTTTTTTTTCAAAATATGCTTTGGCTTGTACCACTACTCGGCTCCTCTCTTAGAGCTTATAATGCGTACTCGGCCCTTGCAACTCTTTGCTTGCTAGAGAAATTTCTCTCCAGCTCACCTTTCAAGCTTGTAAAGAGTATTACTCTTATTGGTTATTTTTCTTATATCCTGGTTGCTAGAGAGTGTCTCTCTAACTCACTTTCTCTTAAGCTTGCGAAGAGTAATCTCTTCACTCAGCCTATCTGTCGGAGTGCATGTGTGTTGGATGAGAGTAAGCGAAAAATTGTGCATTTACTCATTCCGCTTTGTGCTCAACGTCATTTTATGTTGGCCACGTGCAATCTGCACTCACGCAGCTTATTCCTTCTCTCCTCTTTTCCACATTTTTGTGTATGTATATGCCGGTAGGCAAGTTCCATCACACACACACTCACGCACAGCCTATATCACGCCACTCGTTTACCGTAATTTCACGCCTTTTTCCTAATTCATCAAATTTACCAAAGTTTTAGTTATTATCATTATCATTAACCGATTCCACTCGTCGCCAATGTAATGACCCACTTACTAAGAGTAACACGCGTTATGATTTACAGGTAATATATATATATATATTCAGTTCGTTTATTCCGATCTATGGTATTCGCACATCCACGCTGCTTGGCAGTCCGCTCAGGAGTAATTATGAGTAATCACTCAGACACTAGGCCATCGGTAGCGTCTCTCCCGATGCTTGGTTGTTGGCAACGCCGGTCGCCACATATACTATTTATTACAAAGAAATTTATACATGAAACAAGAAAACATGTGTCAATTTTTGTACAAATATTTTATTTCAAACGTCAGGCCATTCGCCCACACATCGCGGAAGTTCGTTACAACCGAGCAAAAGGTTCGATGCGGATTTCTGACTTCAACAACGTGTTCAGTGTGACGTGCGAACAGCGATAGAGCAAACGGTTGGGACACGAATTGATTCGAATAGGTCTCTGAATTATACGATACAATCATGGCAGCAGTCCGACGGTTGAATGCACAGGTTCAAACTTATCCGTGTACCAGGCACGTCATATGATACAACAAAGTACAGTGGGCATGAAAAACAAAATTTTACACACAAAAAAAAATAAAAATAAATAAATCTTTAATATATATAAATCTCGTGTCAATGTTTGTCCTCAATGGACTCCTAAACCACTCAACCGATTACAATAAAATTCGCACACCATGTGCAGTTCGATCCAACTTGAGAGATAGGATAGTTTAAATTCTGGAAAAAGTCAAAAGAAAAGCGGGAAAACCGTTTTTTACATGCAGCGCCATTTCTAAAACATAGGATGTCATTCTTCTCTGCTCATTTTGTTTTATTTAATTCATGAGACAAACTTTATTTGGTTCATAAATAAATTGTAACAGCAGGCATTTGTTTTTGAGGTGGTAAGTTGAACTGTGTTAATTATGTGTATCGTGCATTTGAGGTTAAACTCACCACTTCCACCTTCTTCCACTTCCCCATCCTCCTTCTTCTTCATCAATTAGAAGATACACGAGCCGAACGCAATAAAGCAGGAACACTAAAGCATCAACAATCACGCAGGTTTTCAGAAGAAGGGGGAGGAAGAAGACGAAGAAGGAAGAAGAAAGAGGAAGAAGAAGGAGGAGGATTAAGAAGATGGAGGAGGAAGAAGGAGGAGAAGGATTAAGAAGATGGAGGAGGAAGAAGGAGGATGAAGAAGAAGAAGGAATAAGGAGCATGAAGAAGTCAGAAGAAGAAGGAGGAGGAAGAAGAAG
This sequence comes from Drosophila teissieri, assembly GCF_016746235.2. NCBI lineage: Eukaryota > Metazoa > Arthropoda > Insecta > Diptera > Drosophilidae > Drosophila > Drosophila teissieri. The sequence continues at coordinate 1,477,071 of NC_053032.1, forward strand.
AAGAATGACCCATAAAAAATCTCTGGAAGCATTAAACAGAACAATGCAAGATCTACGTCGCAATCAACAAATTTTGGGTGGTGCAATAATATTTTTGTAAGGAGATTTCCGACAAACATTGCCCGTCATTCCACGTGCAACGTTAGCGGATCAGGTCAATGCTTGCTTGAAGTATTATTTCCTGTGGCGATTTGTCCAAAAATTGACATTGAAAATAAACATGCGTGTTCAATAGCACTATGATCAATCTGAAGAACGGTTTTCGAAGCAATTATTAGAAATCGGAAGTGGCAAAGTTCCAAATACAAATGGCTTGATCACTTTGCCAAACAATTTTTGTACAATTCTATAATCTAAAGGGGAATTAATAGAATGCCGAATTTAATTGAAGCCACGATATTGACTGGAAAAGCGAAAGGAGAAATGGTGCTCATACCGCGTATTCCGTTGATACCAACAGACATGCCGTTTGAATTTAAGCGACTGCAATTCCCAGTGCGTCTATCATTTGTCATGTCCATCAATAAGGCACAAGGACAAACGCTTCAAGTATGCGGGTTGAATTTGGAAGAGCCGTGTTTTTCTCAGGGGCAGCTATACGTAGCGTGTTCAAGAGTTGGCATTCCAAACTCTTTATTTGTATTCGCTCCAAATGGACAAACGAAAACTATAGTTTATCCAAATGTTTTGGATTGAAAATAACAATTTTTAAATAAAATAAATGACTTTCATATAACAAATTCTAGGAATTTTGCACTGAATTTTAAGACTGCATGCGGCGAAGCGCACAGGGCCAACTAGTAAAAATATATATATCAGAGCCAGCCCAAAAGCAAATAAATAATTTTTTTTTACATAAATTTACCTTACCTTTCTGGTATTGCAACTGCTTCATTAAGTTTTGTTCACCAGTCGAAAAATACCTATTTAGAAGTTTTAAAAAAAAATATATGTATGTATATCTAAAAAACAATGACATTGTCGACTAATTAAAAATATTAAAACACATTACAATTAAGGATGACTTCTTTCTACAGCTATAACACTACACACACCCAACATAGAGATCTACATAACCAAACTCAATTTATGAAACCTACACAACATATACTTAATTTAAGTACACTACACTTAATGTACACTATACACACGTAGTTTATGAAATCTACTTACACACTACACACATTTAATTTAAGAAATCCACATACTTATAAAATCTTAGAAAGCAGTACACATAATTTATTACACAGTAAATACAACTTCCACTTTCCTCGGCAACCTTAAAGAATTATCAGTAATAAACGATAGAACCAAGAAACCAATTCTAATTGAATTAGAAAGAAGAGAGAACGCTATAGTCGAGTTTCCCGACTATCTGATACCCGTTACTCAGCTAGTGGAAGTGCGAAGGAGAGTCTTCAAAACTGACAATTTTTGGCGGTTTGTGGGCGTTAGAGTGGGCGTGGCAAAAAGTTTTTTGGCAAATCAATAGAAATTTACAAGACTAATACAAAAATTAAAAAATATTACATTTTTCAAAAGTGTGGGCGTGGCAGTTTTATGCGGTTTGTGGGCGTTAGAGTGGGCGTGGCAAAACGTTTTTTGGCAAATCGATAGAAATTTACAAGACTAATACAAAAATTACAAAATATTAAAACATTTTACAAAAGTGTGGGCGTGGCAGTTTTATGCGGTTTGTGGGCGTTGGAGTGGGCGTGGCAACATGAATCAACAAACTTGCGCTGTGTTTATGTCTCTGGAGTCTGTATGTTTAATCTCAACTTTCTAGCCTTTGTAGTTCCTGAGATCTCGACGTTCATACGGACGGACAGACGGACAGATCGACTCGGCTATTGATCCTGATCAAGAATATATATACTTTATATGGTCGGAAACGCTTCCTTCTGCCTGTTACATACTTTTCAACGAATCTAGTATACCCTTTTACTCTACGAGTAACGGGTATAATAATGTTACTTTTCGCTAATTAGATGTCAGATATTGGGAAAGTTAAAAGGCTTATCCCAAACCCTAGGAGTAAGATCAGAGCTAGCTCCAGCCTTACAGCCATTAAGGAAGAACCCGAGCCATTAAAACTAGAAACTGTTAGAAGATTGCCTTCAACACCATCAATGAGTTCACCTTCACCTTCACAATGAATTCAAAACACCTTAAGGACAAATGCTCCTAAGGGCAATTAGGCCGAGAATTGAAGATAAAGCCGATGATGCGGTTCACACATCTGGAGATGGTCTTAACTTGGATGATACAATTTTTTATCATTGTTCTGACAAGCGAGACGAACAAACCCTCATCTCGCTTACTCCCAACTGCCAACTCAATCTTTATTTGAAAAAAATTGTGAAAACAGAACGACCCTCAAACTGACAGATCCTAAAGAACACGAATATTGCTTATAAAGAGTACTTGCTTGAGTACCTTTTTAACGGGCATTAGAGACCCACTTGGACTAGCAGTAAGATCCATGAGACCTATCAGCCTCCAGCAAGCCTTTGAATGGGCCATAAAAGAACGAGCTATTTACTTCCAAGAAAATAAGAGGAAACAAGAAACCAGGCAGCTAGAGTTTAGAGGGCAATCTAATCCACGTAGTGGATATCAAAGAGTATATCAGGGCAATCGGAACTTCGGTTATGAATCAAAAGATTACGGAAAGAAAGGGTACTTTTGACAATACTAGACAGGCTAGACTAGCCGCCATTACGAACAAAGAAAAGCCGAAAATTAAAACCCCAATAGGCCTAAGGGGTCATTCCACTACTTGAAACAGACTTTAACCGATTTCGGACATAATGCTCAATTACATAATATAGATGAGCACTTGAATTTTCCACAAAGATCCTCGAGAAACAAATAGGATACTCAGTTTAAAAAGAGCCCGGGTCCCCTTTGCCATATATTGAAAAATTAGGATACGAAGAAGCATCGAATTGTTATTTGTAGGTATTAGATTTAAGTTCACGTAGAACATCAAATTTCTATTTTTAGATTTAAGTTCACGAAGAATATAGGTATAATTTATACGAAAGTTATTATTTAAGCTAGGAGAATATCTAGATTCTCGCCAAAGCCAGAAAATACTGAAAAACCTAGAAAATACCTGGAAAATACTACTTTCGCAAAGTTTTCCTCGACAGTGATAGTTGTGATCGTGTTGCCTGCGAGTATTCTGGGCACTTTTACAAAGTTTTCCTCGACAGTGTTAGTTGTGATCGTGCTGCCTGTGAGTATTCCGGCACTTTCGCAAAGTGCACCGCCTGTGTGAAACCGGGCCCGGGCGTATTATTCCGGCCAGCAGTGTTAGTTGCGATCGTGCTGCCTGCGAGTATTCGTATTATTTTGGACACTAGTGTTAGCTGCGATCATGCCCCTAGTGTGTAACCGGGACCGTGCGTATTATTTTGGCCACTACTGTTAGCTGCGATCATGCCGCCAGTGCGTAGCCGGGCATTTTCGTAGGGTTTTTCCCCACAGTGCTAGGACGACAGTGCCGCCTGTGTGTAACCGGGCCCGTGCGTATTATTTTGGCCACTAGTGTTAGCTGCGATCATGCCGCCAGTGCGTAACCGGGCATTTTCGTAGGATTTTTCCCAACAGTGCTAGGACGACGGTGCCGCCTGTGTCTAACCGTGCCCGAGCATATTATTTTGGCCACTAGTGTTAGCTGCGATTATGCCGCCAGTGCGTAACCGGGCATTTTCGTAGGGTTTTCCCACCGGTGCTAGGACGACGGTGTCGCCTGTGTGTAATCGGGCCAATGCGTATTTTGTAGGCCATGTGTTAGCTGCGAGGCATGTGCTGCCTGCAAGCATTCAGAGCACTTTCGCAAGGTTTTCCCGAGCAAGATTTTATCACATATAACATTATGATACCCCCCTCAACTGTCTCTAAGATAGGAAATTTATCTGAAGAGGATCCTTGGCGGACTGAGACGCCGATCCCAACAAGAAGCATCCTTACAGATTGGCGCCCAAACAGGGACTAGTTAGTTAAAACTTTGGGGAAAGTTCCAACCATCGTGACCTAATGAATCACTAGATCATTTTGTTTTACCATCTGGTATTGGAAAATGTTGTCAGTGGCATTGAGAAAGACGTAATTGCCAAACATCGAGTAGCCTCAAGCTGAATCTTTCTAATAAATCGCGGGAAAGAAAATATATATATGAGTACACTGAGAAAAATTGTAGAAAAATAAAATAAATATACCCGCCATAGATAGACCCACGTGCGTTAGGCAGACCCGAGACGGTCACGTGCTCACCGCCGCCGGGTAAATAAATGCGTGGACAGCCATCAGAGAGGACATTCGTTCGCGAGAGCTCAAGCTGTCAACATCGTGCCAGAGAAAGCCCAGTAATCATTTATTCATCGTCGGAAATTACCATCGAGAACCGCGTGCGAATTAAAACGGAAATTTTTTCCAAATTGTTAACCACGTGCAAGTTAATTTAAAACAAAGTTTACTTGATATCCGGTCATAAGAGTTTTGAACAATTAACAGTAAAGTAGCGCATCGGTCGTGAGAGCGTTAAACATTAAATACGAATCCCTCTGAACAGTGTCCATCGAAATAATATCGTATTAACATTAAGAATCCAATCGAGAACGTCGCGCAACGAGAGCTTGGCTTAGATCCCTACGTAATGGGAGTAAAGTGGATTTCGTATCGTCGGAAACAAGAACTCGATGCCCTGACAGCCACGTTCGGGTTGAATAGCAGTGGAAACGTCGAGGAGTTGCGCCAACGGCTCATCGAGCTTTCATGGCGGGAATCCAAGACCAGTTAGAAATAATTTAGACGGTATACGGGAACGCCGTTACTACCGAGCAAAAGTCGCCGCTTACCGTCGTAGTCGACCAGCAGCAGGAAGAAGGATCCGGTTACTATACGGGGGACACGCTCCGCCTACCCAGCACCGCCTCTGCTCCTAACATAGCCACGCTACTACAAATCGACGAACGCCAGTCGCGACCCGAGGGTAACTCCTGCGCGGCCCTGGTGGACAAAATGGCCAGATGGGGAATTACTTTTGATGGGTCCGGCGACCCATTGCGATTTATTGAGCATATCGAAGAGAGAGCAGCCACGTATCAGGTCGATCTACGATCTCTACCCCAAGCGATGCCTGTCCTACTAGTCGGAAGAGCCAAAAGTTGTTTCAGCAGACTCCAGGGTGCGATATGGAAGACATTTAGGAAGGAGTTCCTACAATTTTTCTTGCCACCCCGATACCTTCAGACGCTGGAGGATCAAATCCGGGCCCATACGCAGCGAACAGGTGAGCTGTTTAGGTTCTATTTGGTTGATCTCCGCATACTCATGAAACGGGCAGGATATACAATGGCCCAAGAACTAGAACGGGTGTACGAAAATATGTTGCCAGAGTACCAACTGTACACTCGGCGTCAGGATTTTCGAACACTGGCTGAACTGACTCAGCTAGTAGTAAATTTTGAGACAATTAGGAGCCGAATCCAGTCGTCAGGAGCGCGAGGGTTTCGGCCCTCCACAGCGGCCTGACGCCTCGACGGGTCAGCGGACATATCACAACCCAGAGGTACCAACTAGAAGACATACAGAGGAACAACATGGAAACATCATGCCGGAAGCAGAGGCCCGGATTGACGTGCGTAACGCATGTAGGAACTGTGGAGGAAGCGGCCATTTTCAGCGTGAGTGCAGGCAGGCCATTTACGGCCACCCTGGATACAGGGGCCACACGAAGTTTCATCAGTGAGCAGCGTGCAGCGAAAATTGGGCGTGGAAGAGATTCGAGAGAAGTTCGCAAAAGGATCCGATTGGCCGATGCGTCTTACCTGGATCTTTCGCGAGGTCTAGTCTTAACCATCCACCTGGGCAACCAGCAGGTAAAACTTTTCCTACTCGTGATGCCCACAGTCCTAGACGACCTCCTGCTAGGAATGGATTTCCTTTGTGATATTAAAGCCACCATCAGCTGCGGAGGAGTACTCTTACAACTGGACCCGAGGGCCGAATTAGCACGGAACATGATAAGCAACGACAGGGTCATGAATATTTCAGCAAGGGACGACGCACCGAACGTGGAGTGCGTGGCTGCTCCTTCTGGAATCTTACGAAGCGACGATGGAAACATGGATATTTCAGCAAGGGACGACGCACCAAACGCGGAGTGCGTGGCTGCTCCTTCTTGAATCTTACACAGCGACGACGGGACCACGGATATCTCAGCCAGGGACGACGCACCGAACGCGGAGTGCGTGGCTGCTCCTTCTGGAATCTTACACAGCGACGACGTGACCATGGATATCTCAGCAAGGGACGCCGTACCAAACGTGGCTGACCCTCCCGAAATGCTACGAGGCAACGAGGACCTCCTGGGGACGCCCACAGTTAACCCAGGTAAACAGCCTTGCACTAGACAGACACGACACCCCCACGACACCGCCACAAGAGAGTCCCAACAGAGCTGGGCTTCGGCCTTGCCCCCGAGAAACAAGGCGGCTCGGCTGCAGAACCCTTTTCGTCAACACCTAGGATCAGCTCTATTTCAAACGACCAGGAGGGTCCGATTTCGGGATCCAGTTATTGAAGGCGTGCATGAGCCTGGATCCGACCGATCGCCCTCGGTGGATCTTCAAAATGAGGAAAGCCTAGCCGTCATCGACACCACTCCGGACGTGGTAGTCGCGGACGTGGTTTTCGTCAACACCCAGCATCAGCTCTATTTCAAACGACCAGGAGGGTCCGATTTCGGAATCCAGTTATTGAAGGCGTGCATGAGCCTGGATCCGACCGATCGCCATCGGTGGATCTTCAAAACGAGGAAAGCCTAGCCGTCATCGACACCACTCCGGACGTGATAGTCGCGCCAGAAATGCTAGATCAGCGGTTGAGTGTTTTCGTTCAGACTGAGCTAGATAAATTCGATCGTCTAGAGGGCACATTCCATATTGCGGAACACCACTTCGTTATGAGAGATGACAAACCCATCAAACAGCGTTACTACCCGAAAAATCCGGCAATGCAAGCGATTATTAATAAACAGGTGGATGAACTATTACGCGACGGGCGGATCGAACCGTCAAAGAGCCCTCATAGCGCACCCATAGTGCTCGTCGGTAAGAAAACAGGTGATATCCGTATGTGCGTAGACTATCGGCAACTAAACGCGCGATCCATACCAGACGCCTACCCATTACCCAGCCAGCCGACTTAGGCAAGCCAATCTGAAACTCAATCGACACACATATGTAGTTTTTTCCAACGGAGCCTGAAATATTATACTTAGGGCACGTGATCAGTGAATCCGGGATTCACACTGACCCAGATAAGATCGCCGCGATCCCAAGGTGGGCGTTCGAGCTTCAACAGTACCAGTTCGACATTCAATATCGACGCGGAATATTCAACGTGGTTGCAGACGCCCTTTCACGCCAACCTTTGGATGTTGTGCCTCCCAGTGCAAGTGGATCCGAAAGATGACCCTTCGAGCAACCCAAGAACCCGAGAAATTTCCAGACTATCGAGTTGAAGGAGGTCATCTGTATCGAAGGACGGGAAATACACCCCAGGAGGAGTACCGTGGAAGGTGTTGGCCAGGAGTCCTTCAAGAGTGCCACGATCACCCGACAGCCGAACATCTAGGGACGCGGAAAACCAGCAAACGAGTCATGCAAAAGTATTACTGGCCCGGTCTCTTCCGAGAAGTTACCCGGTATGTACGACGTTGTCCCTCATGCCAGAAATACAAAGTGAGCCAACTCAAGCCCGCCGGTCGAATGTTCACCCGCCAAGTCGAGGAGCCGTTCAGTGTAGTCTGTGCGGATTTCATGGGTCCATTCCCACGCTCTCGCAACGCAAATACTATGTTATTAGTATTCTTCGATGCGTTCACAAAGTGGGTGGAGTTGGTCCCGCTTTGAAAGGTAACCACACCACATCTCGAGCGATCATTTCGTGAGAGGATTTTAAGCCGCTTCGGTATTTCCCAGACCTTCGTATGTGACAACGGGACACAGTTTACCAGTAGGTCTTTTAAAACGTTCTGTAAGAACCTCGAAATGGGACTCCAACACACAGCCCCCTACACACCACAACAAAACCCAACGGAGAGGGCAAACAGGACAATAAAGACGATGCTGGCCTTGTACTTGGATGGAGCAGAGCAGAGCACTTGGGATGAACTACTGCCCGAACTTTTACTAGCCATAAACACGAGCATTTCGGACACGACAGGATTTAGCCCAGTCTTCATAGTGCAAGGAAGAAAACAAAGATTACCTAATACGCTGTACAGTCAAGCTACACCCGACCAGTCCTTGAAAGAAGACTGAACAAATGCGGGAGTTGTTCCAGATCGTGCGGGACAACAGCGAACGAGCATCGAACGAGCAAAGAAGACACTACAATCTCCGCCGACGGGAATGGCGACCTGTCGTGGGATCCTTGGTACTCCTTCGCCGGCACGTCCTATCCACGGCATCAGAGGGATTCATGGCCAAGCTTGCGACTAAATACGACGGACCATACAAGGTCCACAAGTTCCTGTCTCCTAATCTCTTACAATTACAGGTACCCGGAAGTCGACGCCGACGCACGGTTGGCCTGAGCGAACTAAAAGCATACCATCATGACGACACCGACGACGAAGAACAACAAGATGACAGCGAGAAAGCCGCGTCCTGAGTAATGGGGCCACTTGCTGGTAGGAATACCAAGGATCCCACGACAGGTCGCCATTCCCGTCGGCGGAGATTGTAGTGTCTTCTTTGCTCGTTCGATGCTCGTTCGCTGTTGTCCCGCACGATCTGGAACAACTCCCGCATTTGTTCAGTCTTCTTTCAAGGAGGTGGCTGGTTCGAGGACTGGTCGGGTGTAGCTTGACTGTACAGCGTATTAGGTAATCTTTGTTTTCTTCCTTGCACTATGAAGACTGGGCTAAATCCTGTCGCGACTACCCAACGTCCCTCCCCGCAAGGGGAACTCAGTGGCGAGACACAATTTATTTTGAATTATAGAGAAAATGTATTGTGTTAGGGCATACCAGTGAATTACCTAGGGAGAAGATAGGTTTAGACTAGCAAATAGCACTCTAAGGGACCTTGATTTAATTAAGATTAATTAAGATTTAATTAAGCACCCTTTCCCCACAGCACAATGAGTTCCAGAGACCCGAAGCGCCAAGTGGCAAGCCCAACCGACGACGAGGTCCACGAATTCACCCGCCAGATCGACTAGGTCCTGCAGCGTTCCATGAGGGGCCTTCCGATTGACTCGTGGTGGCAACAAGAGGTGATCATACCGGAAGCCGAAACCACGGGACTCTCCATCGAGGACGTACTGGACCTTTGCGTACCACCCGGGGAGCAAGTTGGCAGCGCGAGGGACCTGGACATAGAGCCAGACGGCAGATTCGGGGTCTTCCGCAATCCAAGCCCGCCAATACCCCGAGACACCGAAAGGCCCAGCACCGTAGAGGGGCCCAGCGCTGCCGCAAGTCCCAGTGGTCTCGAGATGCCGACCTCACCAACACGCTACGAGGACATCTCCAGCGCCGACGAGTCCAACAGCGAGACCAGAGCAGCCACAGCAACCACCCAAGCCTCGGGTCAGCCTACAACGGCGAACTCAGTCGAGACCATCGAACTGTCAGACTCGGACGAGCGCAGCACTCCCTTGTGGAGGGGGACACAGCCACTCCAGGCGACGCCACCACCATCGTACCAGGAGCTATTTGGGCGTGGTCCATACGACAGCCCTCACACCATGGCCAAGAGTCTTGTTATTATTTAAGATAACCCTATCGAATAAACTAGGAGAGTAGCTAGATTCTCGCCAAAGCCAGAAAATACTGAAAAGCCCAGAAAATACTAGACGGGGGATTTTAAGCAGGAAAACGAACAGACACACTAGGGCGGGTGAATTAAGTTTATTGGCGAGGACGCGGCGATCAGAGGTGAACGCAGAAAAGGAAGACCTAAAAAGTAGGAACCCAAAGACAACGGCCAGGAACACGAGGCAGCGATCCCGAACCGGATAGGAAGAACAAGAACACTGGCGACGGCAAGCAGGGTGAGCATAATGAGTGCGACAGGGAAAAACAGGGCTAGCTAGGGAAGACAAAATGTGAATAAACTAAAGGATTGAAAACCCGAACATGAACTGTAAAAAAAACCTTGTTATTCCTCAATAGTAGTTGTGATAGTGCCGCCTGCGAGTATTCCGGACACTTTTGCAAAGTTTTCTCGACAGTGTTAGCTACGACGGCGCCGCATGTGTGTAACCGGGCCCGTGCGTATTATTCCGGCCATCAGTGTTAGTTGCGATCGTGCTGCCTGCGAGTATTCCGGGCACTTACGCAATGTTTTTCTCGACAGCGTTAACTACGACGGCGCCGCCTGTGTGTAACCGGGCCCGTGCGTATTTTTTTGGCCACTAGTGTTAGCTGCGATCATGCAGCCAGTGCGTAACCGGGCATTTTCGTAGGGTTTTTCCCCATAGTGCTAGGACGACGGTGCCGCCTGTGTGTAACCGGGCCCGTGCGTATTTTTTTGGCCACAAGTGCTAGCTGCGATCATGCCGCCAGTGCGTAACCGGGCATTTTCGTAGGGTTTTCCCAACGGTGCTAGGACGACGGTGTCGCCTGTGTTTGACCGGGCCCGTGCGTATTTTGTAGGCCATCAGTATTAGCTGCGATCGTGCTGCCTGCGAGCATTCAGGGCACTTTCCCAAGGTTTTCCCGAGCAAGATTTTATTACATATAACATTATGATACCCCCTTAAATGTCTCTAAGATAAGAAATTTATCTGAAGAGGATCCTGGGCGGACTGAGACGCCGATCCCAGCAAGTAGCAACAATTCAAAGTTTTTAAAGAATTAGCAAAAGCAAACTAATTATATTCAAATTATCTTTTTAAGATCATAACACTTTGAAGATTTACATATAAAAGCAACCAGAGTTTAAAGTATGTGAAGGGGTTGAAAAATCGGAAGAATTTTCCCGATGAAAATTTGGACTGGCGGCTAGCAAAAATAGACGAAAGGTTCGATTTTAATACGTTTATTTGCGCGGGCGCAGCTGGCGGCTTCGACTTCAATTCTAAGACTGTGAAAGCTTCACGGTTATGCTCACGAAACGACTGATCACACGGGCCATACCAAATTTTTCTCTGACCATAAAGCTTCTCAATAGAAGAGTAATCCAGTGAGCACAACTACAATTAAGCTCTCATGTAAGCTGTTATGCTATGTTTACATTTCATCTAGTTTACAAATTACAAGTATTTCTTTTTAACATAAATTACTGCTCCAACATTCCGGCCCCGTTAAAGGCCTCCGGCTCTTTGATCTTCTCAACAGGAGCAGTCTCCACTGGCAGCAATGCCAGCTTGTGGATGGCGCGCTTGATGACGCCTCCTGACGTCCGAATTTCCGCCACACGCACTCTACCGTCCTCGCCTGCTGTTGTTGCCACCACGCGGCCTGTTAGCCACCGCTGCGGGGGCACGTTGTCCTCGTGGACGACCACTAGGCAACCGACCTCCAGATCGCGGCATCCGACGCTCCATTTGTTGCGCTGCTGCAGGCTGGCGATGTAGTCCTTGGACCAGCTGTCCCAAAACTGCTGCTTGAGAGCGGACAGCATTCACCACCGCTTCAAATACGCGCAACTGGCCTTGCTGCACACTCCTCCTGTGCCGGATTCTTGCGGCAGCGTGATCAGAGGCTGCCCGATTAGTAGGTGTCCTGGTGTTAGGGCCTCTCCATCGTTGGGATCGTTGCCCGGCGACGCGATTGGACGCGAATTGAGCAGCGCCTCTACCTCGACCAGGTGGGTGCTCAACTCGTCCGCTGTGAGCTTGGCGTTACCGACTCCTCGCAGCAACCGGGTTTTGGCGGACTTGACGGCTGCTTCCCAAAGTCCTCCGAAGTTTGGTGACCTCGGCGGTATGAAACACCACTCGACGCCTCTCTGAGCCGCGTATCCGCTCAGCTCGTCCCGACTGCGGTGAAACGCTTCGCTGAGCTCCTTCAGCACGTTGCACGCTTCTACAAAATTCGTGGCGTTTTCGCTGTACACTTTCTCCGGCAGCCCTCTCCTCCCGACGAACCTTTTAAAGACGGATAAGAAGCTGTCAGTGGATAGGTCGACAACAAGTTCAAGGTGAACAGCCTTTGACGAAAAGCACACAAAAACGGACACATAAGTTTTGACACATAAAATGGACCACAAAAATCTACTCCGCAAACTAGGAAGGGGCGCTCCATTCGGACCCTATCTGCTGGCAAATTGCCCATTATCTGGCTCATCAGCACTGGTTTATACCGGAAACAGTGAACGCAGCTACGGACAATTTTCGTACATGCTTCTCGCGCATTGATCAGCCATATCTGTTGCCTCAAAAGTGAAACCATCACCTTGACACCAGCTTGGTAATGAGTGCGATGCAGGTTGCAAAGAAATAGCGAAACAAATTCTGACTTTGAGGACAGTAATAGTGGAAACTTGGCATCATACGGAATTGGTGCATTTAGCAATCTCCCCCCAACTCGGATTAAGTTGAACGTCACACCTTCTAAATCGCTGGTATGTATAAAAGGATTTAAACGTTGTAGATGTGGGCTTAAACATTCAGACTTCTCCAACTTGACGTATTCTGAACTCAACTCCGCCTTTTGGAATATTTGGACCATCCTAAGAAACGACAACTTCAGTTCGTTAGCCGAAATGACGACCTCGCGTTGACGCTTCTTCCTTTGAATGAATCGATTTACGTAGGCCATGATCCGTAAGAGTTTACTAAATGATGAACATCTTCCAACAAGCTCAATAAAGACGTTCGGTTGATTTTTTGTGACGGAACATACTGCCACGTTTTTTTTGTTCTCAGAAAACTGTAATTCCGTTGAAACTTCAATCTGATGGGACCGAGGCCAATCGCTGGGATTTCGGAGTAAGAACTCCGGTCCATTTTCCCATAGAGTACACCTCAAACTTTCTAAGTCTGTTCCACGTGAGACTAAATCAGCCGGCTTTTCTTCCGTGGGCACATGACGCCAAACTACATTCTCTGTGAGTTCTTGAATTTCAGAGACTCTATTTGCGACAAATGTTGCTAGAGTTGATGGATCCCTCTTTAACCAGTATAATGTGACTTGTGAATCCGACCAGAAGTTAATGCTTTCAAGCTCCAATTTGTTAAGCAAAGGAGATACTTGAGACCATAATTTGGCCAGCAGATGCGCTGCACACAGCTCGAGTCTTGGAATTGACTTTGTTTTTAGTGGGGACACTCCAGACTTTGCGGTTAGAAGTCTTGATAACCTATTTGTCCCAGCCACGGTACGAATATAAATGCAACAGCCGTAGGCGTGGCTCGATGCATCAGCAAATCCGTGGATTTGAACAGTGTCATAGCCAGACAGACAGATATATCGAGGAATGGAGATCTTGTCAATTGATAGTAAATTCTGCTTAAATTCGTTCCAACTGGTATGCAAGTTCATGGGAACCGATTCGTCCCAATCTAATTTCTGTCGCCACAGTTCCTGAAGCAAGATTTTTGCTCGTGTAATCAATGGACATAATAATCCCAAAGGGTCAAACAAACGAGCTGTGACGGACAAAATGTTGCGTTTAGTTGGTGGTAAGGACTGAAACGAATCCTCCAAGCAATAATGAAACGCATCATTTTGAGGGTTCCATCTCATCCCGAGCGTTTTAACGGATTCAGAAGTGTTAAATATAAGAGATTTTTCTGATCCCTGGTTGTTCATCAAACTTGGGTGATTTGTTGCCCATTTGGCTAGATGAAAACCCCCTAACTCCAAAACCTTCGTCACTTCTTTGCGAATTACCTCCAACTCTTCAATACTGTTCGCTCCGGTGAACATATCGTCGACATAAAAGTCGCTTGAAATCACCTCTGATGCAACAGGATGTGACTCAGCGTAAATTTTTTATAGCTCAAAGAGGCAGCGGATGGCCAGAAACGGAGCAGAGGCTGTCCCATAAGTGACAGTGTTGAGGCGATAGGTTTGGAGAGCTTGCGTTGATTTTTCCCTCCACACAATAAGTTGGAAATCTCTATCTTCGTTTGCAATGTTAACTTGCCTATACATCTTTGAGATATCCGCCGTCAAGGCATATTTGTGCAAACGAAATCTTGCTAGAATGGCGTAAAGCTCCCTCTGAATAGTTGCACCCACCATTAGAGTCTCATTTAATGAGATCGAGGTTGACGTTTTACTTGAAGCGTCAAAAACAACTCGCAACTTTGTGGTGCTACTATTAGGTCTCAGGACACATTGATGTGGAATGTAATAGGGTTTCTCTGGAGGAGGTGTTGGAAGCAGTGACATGTGCCCAAGGTTAAGATACTCTCTCATAAACTCCTGATACATGTCATGTAACTCGCGATTATTTGCAAGCTTGCGTTCCAATGCAAGAAATCTGCGCTTTGTCGATTCGAAGGATAAGCCTAAGACACTCGGATCTTTCTTAAATGGCAACTTCACCTCAAAACGACCAGACGAAAGCCTATGTACGGTTTGTTCAAAATGCTGCTTGCAAGCAAGTTGTTCAGCTGTATAAACAGCCTTCGATCTCTCAGGAACGTGTTCCAATTCCCAAAATCGTTCCACAAGAGAGTCGAGAGAACTTACATTTTCATTGCCAAAGACGCTGAATACCTGAGCGTTCTTTGATGCGCGTTGAGTGAACTTTCCCGAAACAATCCATCCTAGTAAAGTTTTCTGAAGTGAAGGATGTTCAGAACCCAATTTTATTTGGCCTACGCTCAAAAGATCGAAAAAGGATTCTGCGCCAATTAGTAAGTCCACTTTTGCGGGCTTGTGAAAACGAGGGTCTGCCAGTTCAATGTTTGCCGGAATTTTCCATTGGGCACAATTGACTTCGTGATCGGGTTGATGAAATTGATCTTAACACCCAAAAATTGGTAGCGAAATTATGAGCATTGACGCGAGAATGAATTGAAGTGTTGACTTTGTGCCGTACTACCGAGTCGTTTTTCCCTACAGTAGTGATATTTAGATATGATTCTTGCCTGTGTAACCGCAAACGCTGTGCTAAGTCCTCTGCCATAAAATTGATTTGAGATCCTGAATCTAACAGCGCTCGTGCTAATTGAAACTTTCCAAATCTATCCCGTACTTTAACGACAGCAGTAGCAAGAATAACTTGGTCAGTACTAGCAACATTACAAGAATGGGCTTGATTATTATGATCAACTGCTACTGAAGGTGCCTGGACATGCACTTGAGGAACTGATCCCGACGAAAATGGTTGCTGCTCCACCCCGTATCTGTGAAGAAGTGTGTTGTGAGGCTTAGAGCAAACACGACACTTTGTTGCTTTGCACTTCTTCACTGGATGACCTGGATTTAAACAATTTATGCACAACCGATTGTGTTTTGTAAAATCGAACCGCTGAATCACCGATAAAGCCATGAAAGGTTGACAACTGCCTAAACTGTGATTTGTGGCTGAGCAATATCGACACTTTGAATCCGGTCTGCGGTCTATCTGTGTGCATGAGAAGGAAGATTTGGAATATCCCTTATTGGAAGCTTGGCTAGGCTTCCCTTTACTTTTGGTTGACTCCTCAGCAGCTAGATGTTGATATCTTCGATTCAATTGAATCGCACAATCGGACCATGTCGGTAGCGTGTTATAATCAAGCTGTTTTTCAAATCGGGATTTTGTAGTGGGATCTACCTTGGACATTGCAATGTGAATAAAAATTGCGTTATTTATGTCCTTTTCACTACCTAACGACTGTAATGACGAATAAAGGGCCGATATTTCGTCAATAAGGGACCTCAAGCCTGATGCAGATGGTTTCGATACTTGAGGGAGGTCAAACAATTGAGAAATTGTGTCAAAAAAAATCAAGCATTTATTGTCGTAAACGTTTTTCAGACTAGCCAATGCTTTCTCATAATTTAAATCCGAAATTTGAAACGCCTTGACAGTTCCCAATGCAACGTCTGTTAGACATGTCAGCAAATGGTTGAATTTTTCGATATTTGTTAGAGACGGGTCATTATGCACTAAGCTCTCGAAAAGACTTATAAAATTTTTAAAGTCGGAATGTTTTCCACTGAATTTGGGCAAATTCATTTTTGGTAAATAGGACGAATGACGAAACCCACTGTTATCCCCGTGACTAAGTCTCGGAGCCTCGACTCGACTCATTGCCGACCGATATAAAGCCTTTGTGATTATGCACATATCCTCGACAGACGCTCTTAAATCATTTCCCGGGTTTAGCACATCAATGTCTGACTGAATATCCATTAATTTTTCACAATATGTTTCGAGAAGTTGCATTCGGTATTCCAGTTGAAAACTATCGAACGAAATAGTTTTTTCCTCAAATGCAGTTTTCATACGTCCAATATCGTTCATAACCCTATCGTGTTTTTGCATAGCCACTATTAATTTAGAATTAAGCTTTGCCGATACTTCCTTTTCTTTTTCCATTTTCGAATGAATTGGAATAAATAAAAATAGTCCAAATACTAGTAAATTTCCGAAACAAGGGTTAAATCACACACGTAAATGCGCGCGAAACCAATTTTTAATCGATGCCCAAATATAAAAAACTTGATTTCCAACTTCAAATTCAACAATAAATTTTATTGAGTTATATGAGGGTTAACTGTGCCGAAGAACCACCGAAATGCACAAAATATGTACCGTTGATGGGTAAAACCAAAGCCAAAAATGCACAAAATTGGAATTTTATGACACATAAACTGTCCGGAATATTTAAGCGGATCCCTTTCGGGTTAAATATGCCCACAAACACCGCCGAGAAATTCAAAAAATGTAATACAATTTTATAAGGTAAAATATCTCACTATAAATCGAATTAATGTTCACGCAAATGCATAGATGTACATACAAATGTGAGCAGGGCTTAAGTTCACTGCCGAGTTTTGCAGGAACTTTCCACTATGTACGGTTTGAGAGCCACTGCCACAGTATGTACTGCTGAAAATAACCAATGTGCGAGGTTGGCCACTGACACCGTGTATATAGCAGACAGATAACTGTTCTGCACTGCACAAAAGAGAAACGTAATTGGCGGCAAACTGGCGTTATGTATTTTTATGTATGTAGGTTTACCGAACTTTTGCAGTTTGACCGTATGTATTTAACGCACATAAATTTCTCCAAATTTCCACAGAAATTAACACCATAAGTTTTTTCAAAGGCAATTCACTTTTTATTATATTTATATTTGGGGGTGGTGGTTTGTTTGGGATTTAAATTGGTTTTCCAATTTACCACATATGCCATGAATTATAAACGCACACAATACACACAAAAAGTGGAGTGCTTATTATTTTTAATTTTTGGCACTGAATACCTGGCTATTATTTGGCATAATTTCCAATGACTTTCCTGTTCCACTCCACTATGTGCGCCAAATCCAAAAAAATTCGCCGAATTCCACCAGCTAGGTTATTTCGCCAACAATAGAGAAAAAACAGAACAAGTGCCGAGACGACGAAAAATTCACTATTTTGTTCGTTTTTTCGCACGCAAAAATTAAATAAATGTTAGAAGAAGAATTTTCCCGATGAAAATTTGGACTGGCGGCTAGCAAAAATAGACGAAAGGTTCGATTTTAATACGTTTATTTGCGCGGGCGCAGCTGGCGGCTTCGACTTCAATTCTAAGACTGTGAAAGCTTCACGGTTATGCTCACGAAACGACTGATCACACGGGCCATACCAAATTTTTCTCTGACCATAAAGCTTCTCAATAGAAGAGTAATCCAGTGAGCACAACTACAATTAAGCTCTCATGTAAGCTGTTATGCTATGTTTACATTTCATCTAGTTTACAAATTACAAGTATTTCTTTTTAACATAAATTACTGCTCCAACAGGGGTACTACCATCTCTTTGAGTCAGACGGAACGCGATAAAGAAAATGCAAGTCGACAATAAACAAGTGTCCGATGACCAGTGTCCGATAATAGGTCACCGAGTTCACCGGGGGGTTATTGACTCCCAAAATAGGGGAAATAAAGAAATATGACTCCTAGGTGGGAACACTTAGCATAGAAGACCCATGTCCGGATTAGCGCAGAAAAATCTCTAAGCCGGTATAAAAACGCCGTAGCCCACCGATAAAGTAGTCAATACTCGAGAATCAATACTCGAAAGTCAGTTCTCAAGAGTCATATCTCGAGATTCAGTTCTCGGTATTCAATACTCGAGATTCCATCCTCGCGATTCTATTCTCGAGAAGACTATCCTAGGGCGGTATCATACTCAAGTGAAGACTGTCTTAAACGCCAAGAATTTCGCTCAAGAAAAGTCCCGAGAGGTGCGAGGACCCAATCCTGCACCAAACCCCAGGATACCAGGACTTAGACTGGGAGGATCAAGAACCACCATAAGGAATACGCTTGAAGAAAAACAGCAATCCTTCCGACTGCGCCAAAAGGATATAAGAGAGGTCTCAAGATGGGCGGCAAGGACTCCAAGGCATCCGACAACATCAACACTGTGGAAGTCATCGACCACAAAGATGAGATATTAGGTGTAGAAATTAATAAGTTGGGGTGCCGCTGGCGAAGGTCCAACTCTGCGGTTACTGTCACGATGAGCCAGTTGTCTCCTTACAATAGTGGGGAATGTGATCCAATCGATCACTTGTAGATTTATGAAGATTATATTGGCTTCTGGCCTAGGGACTCAGATAGCATACAAAATAATATATATAACGGCGGATGGCCGGAGTTGTTATGTAGTGAACTTCTGTTCTTTATTCTTTGAATATCTAAAACGAACTGAACTTAAATGCTAACAAAAAATTAGTTTCGCAGCGGCCTCTGTCTGATTGACCATAGCACTCTCTATGAATTTTATAAGGTGCGTGCCTTCAAGGTGGATGGTCGTTCCGTTGTCCACACGCACGAGTGCTGGTCTGTCGTTAATGACGATCATCCCCTTATCGAGGTAAGTGATTAAATGTAGGTCGCTCTGCTGTGTATCGCAATGCGCCATGACTCCGGCGTGGAGTTCTTGAGGGCACGAGCTCACTCTAGGCAGCTGACAGAACGTGGCTCCTGATGTTATGGAGCCGTTCCTGACTGTGCGGACTTCTCCATCGCATTCCGCCACAATATTATCTTCTAACCTTAGTACCGTATCATGGTGCGCCACAGGAAGGATGGTAATTTTGTTGCAGGCTATTTTTACTCTGGGGAATTTAATTAAAAGTGCAAAAAAAATGTTGGGGGATTATAAGACTTTTACGGACGCTACGGACAAAATATCCCTGATGGGGGTATCAGTGGGCTTCTCTACCCAAACAATCTCCAAATCCGCATGATCCAAAATATTTGGACTTACTACGTTAATTTTAGCAAGTGTAATGGCAAGCATAAGATTCTGTAATTCCATAATAATGATTCTATTGCGAGTTAACAACATCTCGTATAAATTCACTGAATCTAATTGCGTGTTTTTAGAAACTTTTCGAATTTGATTGACAGTTTTGGTAAGTTCATTAATTGGGTTATGTGCTTTAGTATTAATTTCTATCTGTGTATTGTGTGCATCGATTATGGAGATGACCGATGTCGATGCTCAGAAGCTTTCGCATGTGGGACTGGGGAAACAAGTCGACCATACTGTCGGTTTCCTCCACTACTAGCCTATACTCCGAAAGATTGGCTGAGTGTCTAACATAGGCGAATTCCTCCCAGACCAAGACTCTTCCGTCAACGACGGGAATGTTAATTTCTTGCGATAATATGGGCCGATGTCACGGCCAGAAGGCAGAGTAGAAGCGAGAGTAAGAACCTGTAATTTTTGTTTCAATTAATATGCGTTCAGATTGGAGTTGCCCACCACCAATTGTAGTAAAAAACGAATAATACTAAAGAAAGTAGTGAAAGGTAATAAAAACTTATACCAAGTGGCTACAAATAATAAAAAAAATAATGAAACGTATGCCAAGTGGCTACGAATAATACAAAAAATAATGAAACTTATGCCAAGTGGCTATAAATAATAAAAGGGTAAAAAAGCTCCGAAGGATCCGCAACTGGGTTCTGCTCGGGTTATTTGAGGCTGTCTTTGTGGACCACCCTCCCATTAATTAGGACTGTGGTCCCCAAGTCCGCTTCGACGGTCTTCTCCTCACATAAGGGAGTGAGTTTGTTGCCTAGCCGTCTATTCGACTTTACTAGGACTTTATCGCCCACCTGGAACACTCTGTTCTGTCGAAAAGCGTTTTCTCAGTTCCTGGTCATATCCTGGGCGTTCGTTCCTTGAGGATCGTCCGGGTTTGCTCGCATAAATAGATTTGTTGTATCTGGAGGTAGCCATCAATATCAATTCTACCGTGTCACTTATGCCTTTGTCAATTTTTAGGCATCTAACAAGTTCGGCCAACGTGCTATGGAAGCGTTCCACTTGTCCGTTGGAGACACTGTGGAGGGGTGCATTCGAGATGCTGACGCCAAAATGGTTTTCCAGCACGGCCACTACTGATGGTTCATTGTCGCAGTAGATGGCCTTGGCTTTGGGGAAAACATTCATCAGTTGTAGCAGGGTCGGTTTCAAATCTTCTATGGTTCTAAATGGAATAGGCTGTACCATAGCGAATTTAGAAAACTTGTCTATGCAAGTGAGGAAGTATGGTGTCTCGCCGAGCTCCTGTTTTCTCAGATGTCTGTCATACTTTGCGCAAACTTTGGTTGGCGCATGTTTTGCAATTAGCGGCAATCTCGCTCGCCAATTTCGCCATTTTCCGGAAGTAGTATTCAGAGAGTACCTGCTTCACGTTTCCTTGGGCCGACCTGTGAGCTCTGTTGTGCTCGGCGGTAAGGATTTATTTTCTCTCTCTTTGACCTCGGAAATGTCGGTGACCCTTTTCTTACAATGCCAAAACTTTGCGGCTTGAGATCTCGTCCTGAATTAGGAATAACGGTGTTGGCAAGTCCTCTTGCAAATACTGTTTGCACGAAAAATTGATTAAGTGACGCCTTTTATGAAAGTTCAATTCCAAGGGTAGCGCGCCTCTTCCAAAATTATTTGGTCTTGGAAACAGTTCATGGGTTTATCCGTAGACGCAATCGTGTTAGTGAGCGAAAGTTCACTGTGAATCGTGGCTGCGCACGATTCTGGTTCTTGATCTTCCATAACATTGAGTTGTTGTCTGGAAAGGGCATCTGCAACGAGGTTATTTTTGCCTGGCTTGTAAAAAATTCCCGCGCCGGACTCATCGATGCGTGCTTTTCTCCTCTTGATCTTTGCGTTCGTATTGGATTCCGATACCAAAAACGTCAAGGGTTGGTGATCGGTAAAGATGTTAATTTCATTAACCGCATATAGGTAGTACCGCAACTTGGTTAGTGCCCAGACTATGGCTAACAGCTCCCTTTCGTTGGTAGCATAGTTCACCTCTGTGTCGCTCAGGGTCCTAGAGATCATTGTTATTGGGCGTCCCTCCTGGGACAGCACTGCGCCAATTTCGAAGCCCAAACCACCTGTTTTTAGATCAAACGCTTTTTTAAATTCCGGGTATCTGAGGATGACATGGTCATGCTTTTCTTAAAAAAATTTGATATTCATATCAAAGACTTCCGAATGGAAGTCTTTGGAACTCATACATACCTCCGTTTACTGAGAATGTCTTCTCACGGTCGCGTTCAGCGAGCGTGATTTGGTGATATTCAGATTTCAGGTCGAGCGTCATGAAGTACTTTGCTTTTCCGAGATTTCCCAATATCATAGAGATATTTGGCATGGGGAGACCCCCATGTCGGGTACCGTCCTTTCTTTCAGCTTGCGAAAGTTCAGTACCAAACGCATTTTTTTATTGCCCGATTCATCTGTGCCCTTTTTGTCTACGACCCATACTGGGTTATTGTAGGGGGACTTCGACTTTTGAATAATGCCATTTTTAAGCAGCGCTTGGATTTCGCCGTTGACGAAGTCAGCTGCTCCCATGGGATATGGGTACAGTTTGGCATAAATGGGCTCCTCATCAACAGTCCGGATGGTGGCTACCACCGATGTGTTGTAAGGGAGAGCCTCATTAGGATCGGCAAAGGCTGAATTCCCACAGCAATGCTTGCGCTGCAGTACCGGGTAGCAAAGTGGAGTGGGGCAGAATCAAATGCACACAGTTCATCATAAATTGCAAAGTCAATGAGAATTTGAATGTTGGTATTGTTGGCTGGGGTAGTTAAATTTAAATTTGGTGATAATAATATTAATAATAATATAATATATTGTAAAACAGCCACAAAGTCAATAAGGATTTTAAAATTGATATTCTTTCAGCGCACCGGCTGTGATATTTAAATTAAATCGTTTTTTTAATACTTCTTTATTACATAAACCACACAATTAGAATTTTTATAGCACGTCGGCTTGCATAATTGTTTGGGAACGAGACACCCTGTATGCGCGAACAAGTCACCCTTTATCTTTGTTTACATCTGCAGCTTCAGCGGAGCTTATCAGCGGAATCAATGCAAGCATCGCACCGCTGTAATTGTTCGCGAGCTTGCCCAGTACTTTTCCAAACTTCTAACTCCCTTCTAACTGTAACTTGTTTACGTCTTATGCTAGTTGAATCGTATGGCGTGAGTACAGCCAAAGCTTAAGTCAGTCACATTTTTGATCTGCAAGCAAACGTACGCATCGGTGTCGAACTAATTAATATTAAGTGTCGGAAATTAACCAATAAATCAAACTAAACAGTAACACTGGCGAGTTTATTTATGAACATAAAAAATTGGTCCTTCGAGAGCCGGATTACCGGAACTGCGTTTCTTTCGGGCATTTGATTTTGATTATTGGCCTTTTGGCAAACGGTGATCTATAGATTCCTACATCGTATAGAATCGTTCCCTTCTTTCGACCACTATGCGGAGCAAAAGCCAAATTACTCGTGCGCATAATAATGCCTTAAAATTTGTTGATGACATTCATTCAGTGCAAACAATAGTTGTCCGCCTGGCGCAACTACAGGAAAATTATTTGCGGTTCGTACGGCTCTCGGAAGAGCTGTATGCATTTAAATCGGAAGCCGATTGGGAGAACCCTGACGAGGATTTTGACGCATATGAGGACAAACATTATGCTACACACGCTATTCTCAGCAATACTTTGGAGGAGTTAAGACGGGATGTCACCTCAAACAGTATTGATGCCACAGTTCAAGCCGCAGACACATCCCAGAGAAGTCATGTCGATTTTCAGTTCGAGCGAATTAAACTTCCGACTTTTTCTGGAAATAATGAGAACTGGAAACATTTTTCGGACATGTTTATTGGATCGATTGCTTCCAATTCGAGCCTGATGGATTGTCAACGATTTCATTATTTAAAATCGTACCTTGCCGGAGACGCGCTTGCATTAGTTAAACATATTCCAGTTACTAATGACAACTATCAGGAAGCATGGGATCGGCTGGAACAGCGATATAACAAACAATCGCTAATTATTCGATCGTTCTTAAACAGTTTCATGAGCCTTCCGAGTGCTAAAAATTCAAATATCGGCACAGTGCAGAAAATTGCCGATGGTGCAGACGAAGTTATTCGTGGTCTACGAGCTCTTAATTGCGAAGAGAGGGATCCCTGGCTAATTTTCATTTTACTTTCAAAATTGGATAACGATACCCGCCAAGCCTGGGCTCAGTGCGCAGAATCCGAGGAAAAAGGTGTGACCATCAACCGATTCCTGAAATTTCTCGCATCACGCTGCGATACGTTGGAGGCTTTTAACTTAACTCGATCAACCCAAGCTCGACGCGCAGCTACAACGCACCACGCAGACACGCATCCAAGACGGAAAGAGCCGAAGTGCACATCGTGCCAGCAGAATGACCAACTGTTTAAGTGTCCTCAATTCATCGCACTCGACATTGCATCTCGCCGAGACTTTCTCAAATCAAGAAAACTCTGTTTCAATTGCCTCAGCCCGGCTCATATGGTGGGCAACTGTACATCGAGGCATACTTGTCGGATCTGCCGCCGCAAGCATCATACTTTGGTTCATGGCTCGTCGCAGCCAACGACTTCGTAACGACTTTCCTATCGCTCTCAATACTGTATTTGGTTGGATTCTTGCAGGCTCTTACTCTGCATTCGATGATCACCCTACTTCTGCGGTTACTCATCACGCGGACCTAGACACGATGGTTCGTTCATTCATGGAGATGGACAGCATTCAGCCTAACCAGGCTCTCCTAGACGCCAGCGATCCCACAGAGCGTCATTTTGCTGCCACACACAAGCGCTCGACGGACGGGGTGTACGTCGTCGAGTATCCCTTCAAGGAGAAGGCACCGCCTATTGATTCGACCTTGCCACAGGCCATCAATCGCTTCTTCTCGCTGGAACGAAAATTTCGTCGGTATTCAGAATTGAAGAAGCAGTACAAAGCTTTCCTGGACGACTACTTGCAACGTGGACATATGGAACAACTGACCTCGGCTCAGGTTAAGGAGTCCCCAGACACCTGCTTCTATTTGCCGCACCACGCTGTCATCAAACTGGACAGTCTGACTACCAAATGTCGTGTAGTTTTGGATGGATCAGGAAAGGACAGCTCTGGAGTATCGCTCAATGACAGACTACATATTGGTCCACCAATTCAACGCGATCTTCTTGGCGTTTGTCTACGCTTCCGGCAGCACCAATATGTTTTATGCGCAGATGTCGAAAAGATGTTTCGAGGCATTATAATCTTTAAGCCACACACCAATTTTCAGCGCATTGTTTGGCGCAAGACTGAGAATGAACCTCTGCTTCATTTTCGCCTGCTGACGGTTACCTACGGATTGGCACCGTCACCATTTCTGGCTGTTCGAGTTCTAAAGCAACTTGCCGACGATCATGGCCATGAATACCCTGCAGCAGCTCACGCTCTCCTGCACGATGCCTATGTGGACGATATCCCTACAGGCGCCAACACATTCGAGGAGCTTATGATTCTCAAGGACGAGCTTATAGCCCTCTTGGATAAGGGAAAATTCAAGCTACGCAAATGGAGTTCTAATAGTTGGCGTCTTCTGCAATCATTACCAGAGGAAGATAGATGTTTTGAACCTATCCAGCTCCTCAACAAATCAGCTGCGGATTCACCTGTCAAAGTTCTTGGTATCCAATGGAACCCTGGGAAGGACGTTCTGTATCTCAACCTAAAGGGATGCGATGCGACCATTTCTCCGACGAAAAGAGAACTCTTGTCTCAGCTATCAAGAATCTATGATCCGCTTGGACTGGTAGCGCCGGTCACAGTTCTACTCAAGCTAATCTTCCAAGAAAGCTGGACAAGTGTCCTGCAGTGGGACGACCCCATTCCTGAAAGTCTACGTACGCGCTGGAGAGCCTTAGTAGAGGATTTGCCAGCACTTACGCAATGTCAAGTACCACGGTATATTGCGTCACCATTTCGAGGTGTTCAACTACACGGATTCGCCGACGCATCCTCGCACGCCTACGGTGCGGTAGTTTACGCTCGAGTTGCAGTTGGATGCAGCTTTCAAGTAACTCTGGTTGCCGCCAAAACACGGGTGGCCCCGATCAAGCTCGTATCAATTCCACGTTTGGAGCTAAACGCTGCGTTACTTCTATCTCGATTGCTTTCTATTGTCAAAACATCACTAACAATTCCTCTTTTCAGCACGAGCTGCTGGACAGATTCAGAAATTGTGCTACACTGGCTTTCAGCTCCCCCTCGACTGTGGAACACCTACGTCTGCAACCGAACTTCTGAGATATTGAGCGACTTTCCCCGTAGCTGCTGGAACCATGTTCGCACGGAAGACAATCCTGCTGATTGTGCTTCCCGAGGACTTCATCCGTCAAAGCTTCTGGAGCATCGACTGTGGTGGAAAGGTCCGTCCTGGCTGGCCACACCCACCTCTGAGTGGCCACCTTCTACAAGCAAGTTCAGCGTATCTTCAAGTTTCGATGTCAACACCGAAGAACGAGCCATAAAGCCCACGACTTTACATAACTTTCCTGATGAAAGTATACACGAGTTACTCATCCACAAATTCTCAACCTGGACGCGTCTTATAAGGGTATCTAGCTACTGTCATCGCTTTATTCACACTCTTCGATCTCATCATAGGAATTCGGCACCATTCCTTACGTCTGAAGAGTTGCTGGACGCACAGCGCCGACTTATCCGACATGTGCAACAAAAATCCTTTGCCAGAGAATATGGGCAGCTAGAGAATCGACGCCAGCTTAACGCTAAATCGCATCTTATCCGGTTTTCTCCGTTTCTGGATGATTATGGAGTAATGCGAGTCGGTGGGAGAATCGAGCAATCTACACTCAACTACAACGCCAAGCACCCGATTCTGATACACCACTAGCTGGACTGCTGGTTCGACATTTTCATGTCTCCTATCTGCACACTGGAGTTGATGCAACGTTCACCAATCTTCGTCAGCAGATTCTGGGAGCCCGCAATCTCGTCAGAAAGGCAGTCTTCCAATGCAAATCCTGTTTTCTTCAACGAAAGGGCACAAGCAACCAGGTCATGGGAGAGCTACCAATTCCTCGAGTTCAAGCTAGCCGCTGCTTTCAACACACAGGGCTGGACTACGCTGGACCGATCGCAATCAAGGAATCAAAAGGAAGAACTCCACGCATCGGAAAGGCATGGTTTTCTATTTTCGTGTGCCTCACTACAAAGGACCCACTGACGCCTGCTCATTTTTTGACTGGATCTCCGTATACTGCATTGCCTGAACCCTGTCGTCTGGATATGCAAATCAATCGATTGGAGAGGTGGAATCAGCTGCAAGCCATGGTTCAAGGCTTTTGGAAGAGGTGGCATATGGAATATCTGACATTTCTTCATGAGCGGACAAAGTGGCATCTGGAAACCGAGAATCTGAAGATCGACACACTGGTAGTACTCAAGGAGCCCAATCTACCGCCTTTCACGACGAGCCGGTTGTCTCCTCACAATAGTGGGGAATGTGATCCAATCAATCAATTTTAGATTTATGAAGATTATGTTAGCTTCTGGCCTAGGGACTCAGATAGCATAACAAATAATAGATATAACGGCGTATGGCCGGAGTTGTTATGTAGTGAACTTGTGTTCTTTATGCTTTGAATATCTAAAACGAACTGAACTTAAATGCTAACAAAAAATTAGCTTTACAGCGGCCTCTGCCAAGATGCAGAGCTAGCCAGTTGCGCTCGAGCTTCCGGCCAGACGTTGTGTCAGCAATTTGGCCAGATCTGTTCATCGGACGATCGGGCTCTCCCGTGGCCAGGTTAACTTAGTTAACTTACAACATACACTTGAGTTCATCGCTGTGATGTTAGTGTTGCTGGCACTATTGAAACTAGTAAGGATCAGTGCAGCGGCGTCGGGCCACCACCACAACCTGGAAAGGATCGTATCCAGTATTCCGCAACACCTGTAGTGCATAGAGCAAATCCGCTCAGCAGATATGAACAGTGTATCGAGCAAAACAATCCGTCAATGAAAACTTACTTGCCTACTACCGAACATAACATAAAAGCCGGCAAAACAAATAAACAAAGAATAAGTGAACCGTTGCGTTTTATTTTTGTGTGAATATCATCAAAGACAAAGTAACAGCTGTGACTTTCCCAAACAAGTGCACAATTTAAGTAATCTGAGAATCGGGTAGCGGCCGAACCGTGCCGCCAAAAACATTCATACCAACGTGCATATATATATATCTAGATAGACGACTTTTACTTTATGTATATTCTTTTTTATACCCGTTACTCGTAGAGTAAAAGGGTATACTAGATTCGTTGAAAAGTATGTAACAGGCAGAAGGAAGCGTTTCCGACCATATAAAGTATATATATTCTTGATCAGGATCAGTAGCCGAGTCGATTTGGCCATGTCCGTCTGTCCGTCCGTCTGTCTGTCTGTCTGTCCGTCTGTCTGTCCGTCTGTCCGTCTGTCCGTCTGTCCGTCTGTCTGTCCGTCCGTATGAACGTCGAGATCTCAGGAACTACAAAAGCTAGAAAGTTGAGATTAAACATACGGACTCCAGAGACATAGACGCAGCGCAAGTTTGTTGATTCATGTTGCCACGCCCACTCTAACGCCCACAAACCGCATAAAACTGCCACGCCCACACTTTTGAAAAATGTTTTGATATTTTTTCATTTTTGTATTAGTCTTGTAAATTTCTATCGATTTGCCAAAAAACTTTTTGCCACGCCCACTCTAACGCCCACAAACCGCCCAAAACTGCCACGCCCACAATTTTGAAAAATGTTTTGATATTTTTTCATTTTTGTATTTGATTTGTAAATTTCTATCGATGTGCCAAAAAACTTTTTGCCACGCCCACTCTAACGCCCTCAAACCGAAGAAAACTGTCAGTGTTGAAGACTCGCCTTCGCACTTCCACTAGCTGAGTAACGGGTATCAAATAGTCGGGGAACACGACTATAGCGTTCTCTCTTGTTTTTGTTTGTGTATATTACGTTACTGTTCGGTTTATAAATTATTGGTGCACGAATGTATATGCATGTATAATTCCAACACCCAGGATCCAACGCGTCGAGATCTCATCGCTCTGGATTAATGAGGGGTAAGTTTGACGGAACACTGTTCCTGTGTTTATACCCGTTACTCGTAGAGTAAAAGGGTATACTAGATTCGTTGAAAAGTATGTAACAGGCAGAAGGAAGCGTTTCCGACCATATAAAGTATATATATTCTTGAGCAGGATCAATAGCCGAGTCGATCTGGCCATGTCCGTCTGTCCGTCCGTCTGTCTGTCTGTCCGTCTGTCCGTCTGTCCGTCTGTCTGTCCGTATGAACGTCGAGATCTTAGGAACTACAAAAGGTAGAAAGTTGAGATTAAGCATACTGACTCCTGAGACATAGACGCAGCGCAAGTTTGTCGATTCATGTTGCCACGCCCACTCTAACGCCCACAAACCGCCCAAAACTGCCACGCCCACACTTTTCTAAAATGTTTTGATATTTTTTCATTTTTGTATTAGTCTTATAAATTTCTAACGATTTGCCAAAAAACTTTTTGCCACGCCCACTCTAACGCCCACAAACCGCCCAAAGCTGCTACGCCCAAACTTTTGAAAAATGTTTTGATATTTTTTCATTTTTGTATTAGTCTTATAAATTTCTATCGATTTGCTAAAAAACTTTTGGCCACGCCCACTCTAACGCCCACAAGCCGCCAAAAACTGTGAGTGTTGAAGACTCTCCTGCGCACTTCCAATCGCTGAGTAACGGGTATCAGATAGTCGGGGAACTCGACTATAGGGTTCTCTCTTGTTTTTGTATTACACATGGCACTAGTCAGCAATTCATTAATCAATAAAGTTATGCTATTAATTTAACTGCAACAAAATGAGTAGGTAAACATTTCCAAAAGGGGTGAAAACGGGAGAAGTGGAGTAGGTCAGAAACGATGTAACGTTTGACGGACAAAATTGACAAAAGGGGATCGCAATGCGCCGCCCGCGACTATCCATCAGGCATGCAGGCGCATGAAGGGAAGAGAATGTGGGCAGTGAGGACTGCTGACTGACGAACTGTACAAACTTTCACAGGCAATTCTAATATTTGTTTGGCTTATCAAGATTTATTCGTCGTATTTATTATGGAAAAGTGTTATTAGGTTCAACGAACTAGATTTCTGTATTGGGAGATTAGGGCACCTATATAGGCATAACTTCCATCTTTTAATGTCATAATTAATTTGACTATTTATAGAATATTGGACTTATGTAGAATCAGTGCACGCCTATTAATTATTTTACTATTTAGCATGAAATAAAGTCCCCAACTTCTGCAACCGAGAACGCGCGTAAATGGTTCAGAATAGAGGTATGACTTTGAGATCACTTTTGTTTATCATCTTTTAAAATCGTAGGTCCTTTGTTTTGTCATTAGAAAAATTCATTTTTAAAAATTCCTTAAAGCAAAACAAGAGAGAACGCTATAGTCGAGTTTCCCGACTGTCTGATACCCGTTACTCACCTAAAAGTAAGTGCGAAGGAGTCTCTTAAACACTGACAGTTTTTGGGGGTTTGTGGGCGTTAGATAAAATATTGTATTTCGAAGAATGTCCTATAATACACCAGACATACATATATTTGCGAGAGTGCTCGGACTCAAACCAATCTAGTAAACATCCATGGCCTCAAAGGTATAATCTACAACAAGAACCTGCGACATCTAAGACGTTGGCCGGCAACTCACTTTATATACTTTTTCTGTTATTGACCATATGCACGGCATGTACCCTGACTTTCAAGAGAAGAAGCATTACGATCACCCCGGCGGAAATTTTATTAAATTACGTTATGGTCATTTCATCAATGTGGCCATCACTTCATTCAAGGGGAGAAGGAATTACGAATCTGCTATACAGGGTATATACAATTGGCACCATCCGCCAAGCCGCTAAAAAGTTCATTGCCCACACGAGTCCAACTCTGTGTATCACTTTGTTGCAATACTGTCAATTGCGACAGTTCTCGTAAAATAAACTAGAACTGCCGCACCAGCTAGAACTGCCGCACCATCAGGTCGCGGAAACGGACGTCTTTTGACGGTGGACTTATGCCATAGTTCTACGCGTAATCTAAGCGTGCTGAATGACCGCGTGTTGCAGCTGATAAAACACCTGACAGCACTGCCAACTTCTCTCGGAGGGCGATTTTGAGCGAGTGGCGTTGCCAAATCAACGGTCAGACCAGTGCTGAGGTGCGACCGTTGGGCGCGTAATTTCAAAATTAAATTTAAAATTTTATTTGATACTGCTTCCTTGTGAGCGTACCATTATTTAGAAAGCGAAAAAGGCACACAGGTCGCGGACAAACTAATAATCATCCTCTCAAAAACCTGCATCAGTAAAACGCCAGGGGGAAATCCGTGGCCGTCGTGGGCACCCTTTACAAAGTTGGTGCTCCACATAGGTAAGGGTAGGAATTCTTTATAGTAGATGGATAGAGCATTGGGGGGAAGACCTTCGATCCCAATGACCCGTTCAGGAGAAGCCACAGATTGTCAAAATCCTCGACTAAAAGTCGGAAACCCGGTTCAGGGAGACGGAACCACAGTTTCGGCGGTGGCGAGGGGTGAGCAAGAAGGCCCCTGCCGCCGGTGTCCAGCGACTGCAGCGCTGCTGTAGATATGGAGAACTTGTCGCGGTAGTTGAAACTCTAGCAGCCAAGTTAGGTGTCAAAATAAAACATGGACCACATCACCATGCCATCGCAACAGGCGGGAGCGAAGCCCCAGCTGGATTGCCACTACGCTCTTCGGACCTAATCACGGCACTCCAGGACGAGGACCTGAAGTGCATTCTTGCCAGGATGGATGGCAAGATCAACATCCTGCTATCAGCGTTTGAGACCCAGCGGCACGTCACCAGGGAGACCAAGGGTACAGTCAGCTGCTGCTGCTGGAAGTAGAGGGAAAAGCCTCGGATAGCGTTCCCAAGCTTAAGAGCGATCTTAAGGCGACGCTTAAAGAGATGGCCTCGGAATAGCGCTATCTTGTAGCTCCTCTGACAGCAGAGGAGCTCCATAGCTGCCTGGTCACCAAATTCCAGGGAGTACGGTTAAATCCTGAGGATGTCAGGGGCCACTTGGATAGTCAAGATGTCGCATCACCCAGGAAGTCCGGCCCACGAGATGCTACAGGTGTCTGGGCTATGAACATCGTGCAGCGACCTGCAAGGCGACCGAGCGGGCTGACTGCTGTTTGCGATGCGGAAATCGAGGTCACAAGGCAAAGGGGTGTGTTGCCCCACGAAAATGCCTAATCTGCAGCAGCTAGGAATGGGGAAGCAGTGTATTCAACCCCAGAGGTCGAGCTTTGATAGACGCTATGGGAATGCTGGACCTGATATTGCTGAACGACAGACGGGAGCGGACGTTTATATCGATGTTAGACCAGTAGAGGTCTAGTGGCTAATTCTATCTGGATGGTCCATGACGTGGTAACTCTGAGCGATCACGCTCTGATTTCCTTCAGCCTCTCATCGGAGAGTACGTTTTGGAGACGGCAGAGAAGAACGGCCGGGCAAGCATGGGACACCAGGAAGATCGATGAGGACATGCTGGCATACCAAATCGATTCCCCGGTAATCCCAACTGGCGATGCAGAGAGTATGCGGCTGGCCTCATGAATATGCTTGTCACAATTTGCGATAGTCTCTATCACACTCTCAAAGAGTACGGTCGCGCAAACGCACAGACAAAAATCAAGATCAATAAGCAAACCCAATAAGCAAAACCAACAAGCTAAACACAAAAACAACTTGCACTGAAGCATCTATAAATAGAACAAACAACTGATAAGAGACTGCAGCTTAGCTGCTATTAAGCAGCAAAACTATGACTTCAAACGGAGCTGGTGACAGCAATAATTTTGCGTGGCAAAAGGTGCCAGCTGTGACGAGAAAAATTTCAGCCATAGATTTTGGACCCGGTACATCCAGAAATGCTAACCATTTTGCCCTATTGGCAGACACGGATGATGAAGCTCCTAACCCTACAACAACGAACCCAACACTGGATGAGGAAATGGATAAAGATTTGCCCTCTGAAAAACCACCACCAATTTTCGTGTCCAATGTGAGTGATATAAACGGATTTCTCCAATACCTCAAGCCATATATAAGCGCTAGTCAGTTCACTTATAAATCACAACGAGACGGAATTCGAATTATGGAGAAGAGTGTCGAAAAATTCAGGGACGTAGTAAAAGTTCTGAAGATAGATAAGATAAGCTACCATACATTTCAGCTCAAACCCTATCCTGTTTATCCATTTAGGGTTGTAGCCAAAAACATTCATCACTCTACAAAAGTTGAAACTATAAAGGAAGCTCTAGAATCTGAAGGCCATGCAGTTAGGGGGATTCATAACATTCAAAGCCGTATTACCAAGGAACCACTACCGATGTTCTTTATAGATTTGGAAACACAAAACAATAACACGGAAATCTACAAAATCAGGCACATTAATAATGCAATTGTAACTATAGAACCACCAAGGAAAGTGAGTGATATGGTGCAATGTTTTCGATGCCAAGAATTCGGGCACACAAAGACATACTGCAATAAAACATTCAAGTGCGTTAAATGTGCTCAGAATCACCCAAGCGTAAACTGTCCAAAGGAAAAGAATGCACCAGCCACATGTGCCAACTGCCATGAAAATCATGCTGCTAGTTACAAAGGTTGCAGAATCTACCAAGACATCGCCAAACACCAGACTAATGCATCCAAAACCAGGCAAGCACCAACTGTCGCTCGTGATCGACAGAATCTGACAACAAATATTCCGACAAGGCCAAACCAAGAAAACGTTTACTCTAACCAACTAAATTATGCGCAAGTGATACGAGGTGAGACTTTACCACAAGAAAAATCAGCACTAGATAGAATTGAGCAATTATTAATAAAACAATCAGAGCTTACAACCAATCTGCTCAACATGATAATGTTGCTTGTAAATAAATTATGCAAGTAGATCTTCGTATAGCCATATGGAATGCCAATGGGCTTTCCAATCATCGAAATGAAATAACTCTATTTATTAAAACTAACAACATTGACATAGTACTTATATCAGAAACACATTTTACAAAGAAAAATTATATAGCCATTAATGGGTACGATATAGTAAATACTAATCACCCATCAGGTAGAGCACAAGGTGGATGTGCAGTTATTGTTAAAAGAAACTTAAAATATAAAACACTAGACAGCATCAGCACAAACAATATGCAAGTTGCAGCGATCCAAATTCAATGTATGCATGCAAATATTTCTGTAGCTGCAGTGTACCTACCACCAAGATATCCTTGCAAGCTTGACAACTTCAATTCTCTCTTTCAAGCACTTGGCAGATGTTTTATTGCCGGGGGCGACTATAATGCCAAACACCCATGGTGGGGATCGAGATTAGTGAATCCCGAAAGGTGCTGAACTGTACAAATGCATAACCAACAATAAGTTCTCAACCTTATCTACGGGCAAGCCAACGTACTGGCCAACTGACCCCCGCTAAATTCCTGATTTGCTAAACTTTATTGTCTACTCTGGTCTACCACAAACCAGGTTCAAAGTAGAAGAGAATCTTAGCTCCGATCACTCGCCGATCATTGTGACCTATGGTCAAACAGTTTGTTTCAAGCAGAAGCCTTATAGAATAATAAATGCAAAAACGAACATAAGTGCTTTTAAAAACTGGCTTGAAGACCGAACTTGTCTAGACATATCGCTTAAATCAGGTGACGAAGTTGATCTTGCAATTGAGGCATTCACCAACTCAATCCATGCAGCTGGACACATGTTCACACCACCACCAAACGAAAATCGAATCAGACACACATTTCTACCTCTAGACCTGAGAGCACAAGTTGCTGAAAAAAGGAAACTTCGAAAAATTTGGCAATCTACGCGAAGTCCAGTTGACAAAAGAAAATTCAACAGGGCAGCAAAGGAATTAAAAAGCAGACTTTGGGAAATTAAAAATGAAGCAACAGGCGCATACCTAAGAAACCTTGACCCATATACAAGCGACCTTGACCATAGCCTCTGGAAAGCAACTAAATATCTCAAAAGACCAACCCGAAGAGCTACCACAATAGTCGACAGCAGAGGCCAACGGTGCAAGGGCAATGACGAGAAGGCTGAGGCGTTTGCAGAACATTTAAGCTCAGTTTTTAAGCCAAATCCGGAAAACTACCCAGACTTCGTAGATGAGGTACATCACTTTCTCGAATCTGCCTGCCAGATGAGCTTCCCAATAACCCAAACAACCTTCACAGAGGTAGAAGATGAGATAAAGAAGTTAAATAGGCAAAAGTCACCAGGATATGACAAAATCTGTGCAAACACAATCAGAAATCTCCCGCCGAAGTGCATCCGATTGCTGACGTATATTTATAATGCCACGATCAGACTTGAATACTTCCCAAGTCAATGGAAATGTGCGGAAGTAATTATGATCGCTAAACCCAACAGGCCGGAAGGCTGCACCTCGTCTTACCGTCCCATTAGTTTGCTGGTGACATTCTCTAAGGTATTTGAGCGAATACTTTTGAGAAGAATGTTGCCTGTGCTGGATGAACTTAACATCATACCCGAACACCAGTTTGGGTTCAGAAGGGGACATGGAACGATCGAGCAATGCCATCGGATCACGCATACAATCGTCAATGCATTTGAGTACAAAAAGTACTGCACAGGGGTATTCCTTGATGTCAAGCAGGCCTTCGATAAAGTCTGGCACGCAGGGCTACTCTATAAAATTAAAAAATGGCTACCCGCACCATATTTCCTCATAATTCAATCGGACTTGAAAAACAGAGTCTTCTATTTGCACGAATACGACGAATCGTCCAGGTTACATACTGCTCACGCTGGAGTCCCACAAGGGAGTGTTTTAGGTCCAGTATTATACACAATTTTTACAGCTGATTTGCCCACAACTGATGCTGTTGAAATTGCAACATATGCTGATGATACGGCAGTCATTGGTACGGGCAATGTCCCACACGAAGCATCCAATCTACTTCAAGAAGAACTTGGTCTAATTGAAGCGTGGTTGGATAGGTGGAGAATAGTGGTCAACGCCCAGAAGTCAGTTCAAGTCACTTTTTCCCTGAGACCTGGGAATTGTCCTCCTGTAATGCTCAATGGGACTTACATACCCGTTAGTGAAACGGTGAAATACCTTGGAGTACACCTGGACAGACGACTAATCTGGAAGCAGAACATCAAAGCGAAGCAAATGCAGCTCAAGGCAAAAACAAGAAAGATGTACTGGCTGTTAGGTCCACGTTCCCAGCTCAGCTTAGAGAACAAAATTCGTTTATACAAGGCAATCCTTAAGCCAGTGTGGACATATGCGATGCAATTGTGGGGAACAGCAAGTAACTCAAATATCGAAATATTGCAAAGGTTTCAGTCCATGACACTTAGAACAATAACAGGTGCTCCTTGGTATATGTCCAATTATGACATTCACAAAGACCCAAACTTACTTACGGTTAAAGAAGAAATAAAAAGAAATGCTACGAGGTATATTAACAGACTACACAACCACGAAAACATATTGGCAATAGGTCTATTAGACAATACTAGCAGTCTTAGACGATTAAAAAGATTTCACACGCTAGACTTGTCACATAGATTCGAAAGTTAAATTTAAGTGGAAAATGTAAATAAATGTAAATATGTATATATATTGTATGTGCTCATTGGAGCTCAAGTAATCCTGTCAAGTATTTTTTAGGTGCTATATAATTTGCTTATTGTCATAGTTCTAAGACAGATTGCAAAATAAATAAATAGAAAAAAAAAAAAAAAAAATTTGCGATGCAACCATTTGTCAAGGAAGAAAAAGGCACAGCGCAAACCACCAGCATATTGGTCGGGTGCTATCCTAAGTCAACAACGGTCTGAATGCCTGAGAGCTAGAAGAACAGTGCAATGAGCCAGAGGCAGTACCCACCACTTTGACCTCATGGAGGACTATAGAAGGAAACGGTTAGAGTTGCCAAAGCGCGTGCCTATAAGGAATTGCAAAATAGCGTAGACCGCGACACCTGGGGCCTTGCCTGGTAACCAACAAGCTAAGGAAGAAAGGGGTAACACCATCGGACCCTGGGATCCTGGCTAACATTGTTGGGGAACTATTCCCAGCGCAGGCCACATTATGGCGGCCCTGGCCTAGATGGAATTCCTGGAGCAGTCGTCAAAGCAGTGGCTTTGGGTAGATCTGACATCTTCATGACCACCTTTCAGCAATGTCTTTTGGACGGGGTCTTTTCAACGAGGAGGAAGAATCAGAAACTAGTCCTTTTCCCGAAAGGCAAGGGACCAGCACAAGCTGCAAACAGCTACCGCCCACTATGCCTGCTGGATATCGTTGGAAAACTGTTCGAACGTATCCTGTAATGTCGATTAGGCTCAATCATCGAGAGTACCAACGGCCTAAGAAGTCAACGGGCTTTGGAAGGGGAAGCGCACCCTAGACGCACTCACGGCCGTGAGTAACATAGCCAAGAACGCGCTTGCTGGCGAGAGATGGCTAGCAGGCAGCATTGTGCAATCGTGAGTCTGGACGTAAAAACGCCTTCAACACCGCTAGATAGCCCGTAATTCTCGGAGCCATGAATAGAATGGGGATCCCGGAGTACCTGAGGATAGTCGTTGGCAGCTACTTTAGGGACTAGGTCCTGTGGTACTTTACGGAAGCTGGCGCAAAGAGATACCGAGTTTCGGCAGGTGTTCCCCAACGATCTGTACTTCGACTTGTACTTCTGTACTTGTGGAACATCATGTACGATGGGATCCTGGGTATCGACAGGCCCCAGGGAGTTAAGCTGCAATGTTTTGCGGACGATGTGGCCATAACAGGAATCGCCAAAACAATCGCACAACTTCAGGACAAATGTAACGCTACGATTGGAGCTGGCATCAACGGGCTCGAAAAAGCCGGGCTGACAATAGCGGCGCACAAGACCGAGGCAGTTTTACTGTCCTAGCTGAAAAAAAGGTCAACGGGACCCAAGTAACCTCGCAAGAGTCACTAAAGTACCTAGGTGTTATGCTAGACCACAGGCTATCGCTTAAGAACCATGCCGGATACGCTAGCAAGAAGGCTGCAGTCACAGCTACCTCTTTGCCTAGACTCATGCCCAACGTTGGAGGTCCCAGAAATCCGGCCAGTAAACTTCTGGCGACGGTAGACCCGCTGCTATATGCTGCACCAATCTGGAGCAATGCCGCTAGGAGGGGATCATACCTGAAAGGAACGCGCTCGGTGCTACGGTCCATGGCC
This sequence comes from Drosophila teissieri, assembly GCF_016746235.2. Classification (NCBI taxonomy): domain Eukaryota; kingdom Metazoa; phylum Arthropoda; class Insecta; order Diptera; family Drosophilidae; genus Drosophila; species Drosophila teissieri. Next base: position 1,514,943 of record NC_053032.1, read on the forward strand.
CTTAGGATCATAAGAGGTTTCAGGACAATATCCGAAGACGAAGCACTAGTGTAGCATATCTACCCTATAAATATACTAAATTAATGGGTACAACTTGGCTTCAAAACATTGTGACACTTTGTCATAATAAATATAACATTCAAGTACCCAAATGACCACCAACAATTACACAAGTATTCCAGCGCTCAAGTAATACGATCTAACGCTTATACATAAGCCGATCGCGGAGCGTGGGAATGCTGAGCATGCACTTTGCAGCTCAAGTGGTCAGGCTATACATAACATATGCATGCCTTCGGCATAAATATGTATATGTATATGCATGCCTTCTGCATGCTTATGAATACGTATATGAATAAGTATATAGAATAAGTATTGTATGTACGGGTTAGCTCAGCCCAAGATGAGCGCATAAGAAACAGTTAAATAAAGTAACTCTAACAGAGCAGACGCTCTGCCTCTACAAATTATCAAATCCTTTGGAACATCATATTATATGGCGACCGTGAGGCAGGAGCCTTTGGACTGAGGCTGACTCTCGCCTCCGTCTGACAACTAATGCCTTTAGCGATTCTAGCGAGGCAAAAGACAATACTGCCAACGTAGTTAATAATTTAAAAATTATAGATCACACAGACGATATAAATGCGTTGTGGATCTTATTGCTTATCATTACAATAGTGTTAGTTCTACAATTCCTGCTTACAATTTATGTTAAGCACAACAAAATTATCAAAAGACGTTATATGAATAGGGCAAATCGTTTAGACCAGATTTAAAAAAAAAAATATATTAGAAAAAGAAAGCCTCATATAAACCTTTTTTTTTACGACAAGAATGGAATGGAGCGAAATAGCAATACAAATAGACGAATTTCGCTTCAGGTTTGATAAGTCTTATAAATGTATCAATAGAGATGCAGTAATAAAATCGGAAACTTTGAAAAATCATATAGAGATAGTAGTAGGAGAATATAATAACGTAGTTACATTAGTAAATAAATACGAAAATAGGCTCACATCTGAACATAAAATCAAATGTTTAAGGGTTATAAAATCCCTAAACACAAGATTAAATAATATTAGAAAAAGAAGGCATATTCTGATAGATGTACCAGAAAGTCTAAGTCAATTGGTTGAATTCAACCCAGACCAGTTCAAAGAACTAGACGAATCTGTTCAATCAAGCGGCGCTGAGTCCGATAATGACATTGAAACACTAGAAGAAAGCGACCGAATTGAATTTAAATCAGAAACAATAACAATCCCTAAAATGGCACAGACATTGACAGAATTTATCAGGCTAGCCACATCTCTGGTACCAGAGTTTGATGGTAGGCCAGAAAATTTACAAAGTTTTTTGGATGCTCTAGGTCTACTAGACACTTTAAAGGGCACACATGAAACGACAGCGATAAGCCTTATAAAAACCAAACTTAAAGGCCATGTAAGAAACCTTATTAGTAATGAGCAGACAATTGCTGCAATCATTACCCAACTGTCAAGTGCAGTAAAAGGAGAATCGGTAGAAGTTATATCTGCCAAGCTAAAATGGCTAACCAATACACCCAAGAGGTGGAGAAACTGACAAAGGCCCTTGAAGGTGCCTATATCAGTGAAGGTCTCAACCAGTCCTTAGGAAATAAACAAAGCACTAGAACTGTAGAGCTATAGAGCTGTAAAAGCAATTACACAGAATTGCTCCATTGATAAGGTAAAACTTATCATGCAAGCAGGCACATTCACAAACATGGATGATGCCATTGCCAAATTTGTAAGCAGTTGCACGGAGATAACAGGTCAAAGTAACACTGTACTCTATTATCGACGAGGTGCAAATAATAATAATAGAGGAGGCCGAGGTTATAATCGTGGAAGAAATAACTACCACAACAATTACAACCGAGGCAGCAATAACAACAATAATAATAACTATAATAACCGTGGAGGTAGACGAGACCAAAACCAAGGGAGAGGCCGCGAAAACTACAACCAGGGTAATAATAATAGTAACAGTGTGAGAATCGCGCAAAATACGTCGGAAAACTCACAGAACCCTTTAGGAAACAACCAATAAATGTAAAAGTTCATTCCATCAATTATAGTCTTAATATATTCGTAACTTTCTATAATCATTCAACTGAAAATAAACTTACATTTCTCATAGATACTGGTGCAGATATCTCACTTTTAAAAGTAAATTCTGATAACTTCAAAATTCAAAATGAAAAAATAATAAACATCGAAAGCATAGGCCAAGGTGTGATAAAGTCTCGAGGAAAGACCTCAATAGAACTTCAATCAACAAAATATATTATTCCACATGAATTTCATTTGGTAGACCCAAACTTTTCAATACCATGTGACGGAATAATAGGCATTGATTTTATAAAGAAATTCAATTGTCAACTAGATTTCAAACCAAATGAAGACTGGTTTATAATTAGACCCCAAAATTTAAATTATCCAATATATGTTCCGATAACATATAGCGCTGGCAACAATACAGTTCTTCTGCCAGCCAGATCACAAGTTATTCGGAAAATAGGCATTAATGCTGTAAATGATTACATATTCGTTCCTAATCAGGAAATACATAATGGAATTTATGTTGCAAATACAATAGCAGCATCCAAACATGTATACATTCAACTTCTAAATACAACTCATTTCGACCAATTGGTCAAAGTAAACAAAATCCAATATGAAAATTTAAAAGATTATGATATTCATAATACCAATACTGAAAATAGAAGCGAACAAGTACTTTCAAAGCTAAAGAAAAATTTTCCAGACCAATTTAAAAATCAGTTAACTGAATTATGCACACAGTATAGTGATGTGTTTGGACTGGAAACCGAACCAATGTCAACAAACAATTTTTATAAACAAACATTAAGACTTAAAGATGATGAACCCATTTATATAAAAAACTACAGAAGCCCGCATAGCCATATTGAAGAAATTCAAAAACAAGTAGGGAAATTAATTAAGGACAAAATCGTCGAACCGTCTGTATCTGAGTATAACAGCCCACTCTTGTTAGTTCCAAAGAAATCATTACCAAATTCACAAGAGAAGAAATGGCGATTAGTAATTGACTATCGTCAAATAAATAAAAAACAAGAGAGAACGCTATAGTCGAGTTCCCCGACTATCTGATACCCGTTACTCAGCTAGTGGAAGTGCGAAGGCGAGTCTTCAACACTGACAGTTTTTTTCGGTTTGAGGGCGTTAGAGTGGGCGTGGCAAAAAGTTTTTTGGCAAATCGATAGAAATTTACAAGTCTAATACAAAAATGAAAAAATATCAAAACATTTTTCAAAAGTGTGAGCGTGGCAATTTTGGGCGGTTTGTGGGCGTTAGAGTTGGCGTGGCAAAAAGTTTTTTGGCAAATCGATAGAAATTTACAAGACTAATACAAAAATGAAAAAATATCAAAACATTTTTCAAAAGTGTGGGCGTGGCAGTTTTTTGCGGTTTGTGGGCGTTAGAGTGGGCGTGGCAACATGAATCGACAAACTTGCGCTGCGTCTATGTCTCTGGAGTCCGTATGTTTAATCTCAACTTTTTAGCTTTTGTAGTTCCTGAGATCTCGACGTTCATACGGACAGACGGACAGACGGACAGACGGACAGACGGACGGACAGACGGACAGACGGACAGACGGACGGACAGACGGACATGGCCAGATCGACTCGGCTACTGATCCTGATCAAGAATATATATACTTTATATGGTCGGAAACGCTTCCTTCTGCCTGTTACATACTTTTCAACGAATCTAGTATACCCTTTTACTCTACGAGTAACGGGTATAACTACTTTCTGATAAATTTCCACTCCCTAGAATTGATGACATTTTAGATCAACTAGGTCGAGCTAAATACTTTTCACGCCTTGACTTGATGTCAGGTTTCCACCAAATAGAACTTGAGGAAAACTCAAGGAATATAACATCTTTCTCAACGAGCAATGGCTCATATCGCTTTACGCGACTACCATTTGGTCTTAAAATAGCACCAAATTCATTTCAGAGGATGATGACTATATCATTCTCGGGCTTAGAACCCTCTCAGGCATTCCTTTATATGGATGACTTAATGGTGATAGGATGTTCCGAAAAACACATGATTAAAAACTTAACTGACGTTTTTAATGTATGTAGGAAATATAACCTAAAGTTGCATCCAGAAAAATGTTCATTTTTCATGCATGAAGTGACATTCCTAGGTTACAAGTGCACAGACAAAGGAGTATTGCCAGATGACAAGAAATATGACGTCATCAAAAATTATCCTGTCCCTCATGACGCGGACAGCGCAAGACGATTTGTAGCATTCTGCAGATAAGATAATTTTGTAGCAGACGCACTTTCGCGCATAAATATAACAGAACTCAAAGACATGCAACATAAAGTCCTGAAAGTCACTACCAGGCAACAAAGTAGACAAGATAAATACTGTACAGTAAAAAATAAGGAATATTTGCCTAAGCAAAGTATTCAAAATGTATCTAAGCCCAACGTACACGAAGTCATAACAAATGATGAAGTACGAAAAGTAGTGACCTTGCGAATAACTGAATATATTTGTTTACTAAAACGAGGAAATAAAGTTATTGCAAGAATTGATGTTGACGATTTATATACCAATGGAATTTTTGATTTAGGTCAATTCTTCCAAAGGCTTGAAATGCAAGCCGGTATACTAAAAATCAGCCAACTCAAATTGGCACCGAGTGAAAAAATCTTTAAAACCATTTCAATAGATAATTTAAAAAATATGGGCAATATAAAATTGAAATCATTAAGAGAAGCGCTACTCCAGCCGGTGACCACTCAGACCAAATCAGAATATGGCAACGAATACATCGTCACACTTATATGTGATTTAACGAAGTATTTAGTAACCATACCAGTTGCAAACAAAAGCGCAAATACTGTCGCGAAAGCTATATTCGAAAGTTTTATACTAAAGTACGGTCCAATGAAGACGTTCATTTCGGACATGGGTACCGAGGATAAAAATAAGGTAATTTTAGATATGTGTAAATACATGAAGATAGAAAACCTAACATCTACTGCATATCATCACCAAACTTTAGGGACAATAGAACGAAGTAATAGAACATTCAATGAATACATTCGTTCATACATCTCTGCAGATAAAACTGATTGGGACGTTTGGATACAATATTTTACATATTGTTTCAATACAACACCATCAGTCATGCATGATTACTGTCCATATGAACTAGTCTTTGGAAGATTACCAAGGCAGTTCGCGAATTTTAATAAAACAGATAGAGTAGATCCACTGTACAATGTAGAAGATTACTCGAAGGAAATAAAATTTAGATTAGAAATAGCATATAAAAGAGCTAGACTTATGTTAGAAAAAGCCAAATCTTATAGAAAACAACATTATGATAAGAAAACTTCAGATTTTCAATTAAAAATAGGAGATAAAGTTATACTAAGGAACGAATCGGGTCATAAGTTAGATCCAGTATATTTAGGTCCTTATACTGTCGAAACCATAGAAGACAGAGATAATATAGTAATTAGAGATACAAAGCAAAAGAAACAAAAAGTACATAAGGATAGACTAAAAATATATAATCAATAAAACGTTTCATTTCGTTTAAGAAAGGTCAACCCAACAAAAAAAAAACTAAACAAAAAAAAACCAAAACAAAAATTTTTTTATTATTATACCCGTTACTCGTAGAGTAAAAGGGTATACTAGATTCGTTGAAAAGTATGTAACAGGCAGAAGGAAGCGTTTCCGACCATATAAAGTATATATATTCTTGATCAGGATCAGTAGCCGAGTCGATCTGGCCATGTCCGTCTGTCCGTCCGTCTGTCTGTCCGTCTGTCCGTCTGTCCGTCTGTCTGTCCGTCCGTATGAACGTCGAGATCTCAGGAACTACAAAAGCTAGAATGTTGAGATTAAGCATACAGACTCCAGGGACATAGACGCAGCGCAAGTTTGTCGATTCATGTTGCCACGCCCACTCTAACGCCCACAAACCGCCTAAAACTGCCACGCCCACACTTTTGAAAAAGGTTTTGATATTTTTTCATTTTTGTATTAGTCTTGTAAATTTCTATCGATTTACCAAAAAACTTTTTGCCACGCCCACTATAACGCCCACAAACCGCCAAAAACTGCCACGCCCACACTTTTGAAAAATGTTTTGATATTTTTTCATTTTTGTATTAGTCTTGTAAATTTTTATCGATTTCCCAAAAAACTTTTTGCCACGCCCACTCTAACGCCCACAAACCGCCAAAAACTCTCCTTCGCACTTCCACTAGCTGAGTAACGGGTATCAGATAGTCGGGGAACTCGACTATAGCGTTCTCTCTTGTTTTTCCTTCTAAGAAAGTTAAACATAAAACACAAAATAACGTAATTCAACGTACATTTTTTTAATTACTCTGTCATTACACAAAAATGCCTTGAGACAAAACATTGCTAATAATTAATAAGAATAAATCAATCATTTTAAAAAAATCTTATTAACACAATACATTAATATTGAGAACTAAATGACTACATGTATTACGTCATTTCTTTAAAAAGGGAGGTAGCATATCTACCCTATAAATATACTAAATTAATGGGTACAACTTGGCTTCAAAACATTGTGACACTTTGTCATAATAAATATAACATTCAAGTACCCAAATGACCACCAATAATTACACAAGTATTCCAGCGCTCAAGTAATACGATCTAACGCTTATACATAAGCCGATCGCGGAGCGTGGGAATGCTGAGCATGCACTTTGCAGCTCAAGTGGTCAGGCTATACATAACATATGCATGCCTTCTGCATAAATATGTATATGTATATGCATGCCTTCTGCATGCTTATAAATACGTATATGAAACTATATGTATATAGAATAAGTATTGTATGTACGGGTTAGCTCAGCCTAAGATGAGCGCATAAGAAACAGTCGAATAAAGTAACTCTAACAGAGCAGACGCTCTTATCAAATCCTTTGGAACATCATATTATACTAGGGGTGGCAGGCATGCCGACAATCGACATGAAGATCAACGCTCTTTGTCTAATCCGGGAAGGCGCTACCCGAGTGGCTGCTGGGAGAGGGGCTGAGCAGGTGACAAACGTCGCAACGGGGGACCAGCTTATCCCACACCTCTCCGGTATGGTCAGAGTGTCAACACAATTGCACGGAATACAACGACTAACCCAATTCCTCATGGACCACGGTTGCTTTCGGGCCTATCTACTCCGGCCCAATGCCTGTACTGCACCGATGGTGAGGAAACAGCAGAGCATGTTCTAATGCACTGTTCCAGGTTTGCGGCGGAGAGGGAGCAGCTAAAGGCCTTGACACGCACTCCGTTCAGCCCTAGTGGCTTGTTCGCGGCTATGTTAGCGAACAGTGAGGCATGGGAGAAGGGACACAGAGTAATCATTAATATGATAAAACGAGTCCGATCCGAGGAGATGGCCAACAGAGCTGGTGGCTAAAAACAAAATATGTGTCCTGTGTGGGTGCGGTAGAAGAATATTACCTCAGCGTACCTGGCTTGTCGTAAAAGGCGACTAAAGGGTGGAAAGGGGAGCCCCCCATGGCCAACTACTAAGGAAGGGAGTGCGATCTAGCCTCACATCCTGCTCATCGAAGTCATACCTTAACTGGCAGTTCAACAACAATATGAATTTCGGGCAAACAGCTAAACAGCGTCATTGATGCTTAAAACCATGTTAATGTTGACAAGCTGGTTAACCGCTGCTTAGAAACCTGGAAGGCTCGCATTTCGATGAAGGAAGGGAGGCTTATGAGATTTTTTGCGCAGCGACTCTTATTTTTATGATCAATGGTATGTGATCAGACTTAAGCTCAAGTATTTCAGTTAGACAAAAGCACTCATTCCAAATCACTTTATAGACAGCAAGGTCAAAGGCTGTTGGTGTGACTCTGTGAACAGAGTCGGCGAGTGTGGTTGAGTTTCGAGACACCCAGAGACTATGGTGAGCATTCGTCGGCAGAGAATTGAACATTTGGTTGACAATAGATGCATAGACGCAATGGCTAGTTCACCAAGGTCGGTTTTGACTTTGACTGCGACACTTTTACTTTTTTACTTTGCAGATTATATAACTGTTTACTTTGAAGACAGGATTGCACAACCACCGCGTTTTCGATCGGCAGAATGGGTTTCTTGATGAATATCATACCCATGTCATACTAGCTATCACTCTAGTGAAGGGCATCGGCATCGGCGGTACTTACGGTTAAAGAAGAAATAAAAAGAAATGCTACGAGGTATATTAACAGACTACACAACCACGAAAACATATTGGCAATAGGTCTATTAGACAATACTAGCAGTCTTAGACGATTAAAAAGATTTCACACGCTAGACTTGTCACATAGATTCGAAAGTTAAATTTAAGTGGAAAATGTAAATAAATGTAAATATGTATATATATTGTATGTGCTCATTGGAGCTCAAGTAATCCTGTCAAGTATTTTTTAGGTGCTATATAATTTGCTTATTGTCATAGTTCTAAGACAGATTGCAAAATAAATAAATAGAAAAAAAAAAAAAAAAAATTTGCGATGCAACCATTTGTCAAGGAAGAAAAAGGCACAGCGCAAACCACCAGCATATTGGTCGGGTGCTATCCTAAGTCAACAACGGTCTGAATGCCTGAGAGCTAGAAGAACAGTGCAATGAGCCAGAGGCAGTACCCACCACTTTGACCTCATGGAGGACTATAGAAGGAAACGGTTAGAGTTGCCAAAGCGCGTGCCTATAAGGAATTGCAAAATAGCGTAGACCGCGACACCTGGGGCCTTGCCTGGTAACCAACAAGCTAAGGAAGAAAGGGGTAACACCATCGGACCCTGGGATCCTGGCTAACATTGTTGGGGAACTATTCCCAGCGCAGGCCACATTATGGCGGCCCTGGCCTAGATGGAATTCCTGGAGCAGTCGTCAAAGCAGTGGCTTTGGGTAGATCTGACATCTTCATGACCACCTTTCAGCAATGTCTTTTGGACGGGGTCTTTTCAACGAGGAGGAAGAATCAGAAACTAGTCCTTTTCCCGAAAGGCAAGGGACCAGCACAAGCTGCAAACAGCTACCGCCCACTATGCCTGCTGGATATCGTTGGAAAACTGTTCGAACGTATCCTGTAATGTCGATTAGGCTCAATCATCGAGAGTACCAACGGCCTAAGAAGTCAACGGGCTTTGGAAGGGGAAGCACACCCTAGACGCACTCACGACCGTGAGTAACATAGCCAAGAACGCGCTTGCTGGCGAGAGATGGCTAGCAGGCAGCATTGTGCAATCGTGAGTCTGGACGTAAAAACGCCTTCAACACCGCTAGATAGCCCGTAATTCTCGGAGCCATGAATAGAATGGGGATCCCGGAGTACCTGAGGATAGTCGTTGGCAGCTACTTTAGGGACTAGGTCCTGTGGTACTTTACGGAAGCTGGCGCAAAGAGATACCGAGTTTCGGCAGGTGTTCCCCAACGATCTGTACTTCGACTTGTACTTCTGTACTTGTGGAACATCATGTACGATGGGATCCTGGGTATCGACAGGCCCCAGGGAGTTAAGCTGCAATGTTTTGCGGACGATGTGGCCATAACAGGAATCGCCAAAACAATCGCACAACTTCAGGACAAATGTAACGCTACGATTGGAGCTGGCATCAACGGGCTCGAAAAAGCCGGGCTGACAATAGCGGCGCACAAGACCGAGGCAGTTTTACTGTCCTAGCTGAAAAAAAGGTCAACGGGACCCAAGTAACCTCGCAAGAGTCACTAAAGTACCTAGGTGTTATGCTAGACCACAGGCTATCGCTTAAGAACCATGCCGGATACGCTAGCAAGAAGGCTGCAGTCACAGCTACCTCTTTGCCTAGACTCATGCCCAACGTTGGAAGTCCCAGAAATCCGGCCAGTAAACTTCTGGCGACGGTAGACCCGCTGCTATATGCTGCACCAATCTGGAGCAATGCCGCTAGGAGGGGATCATACCTGAAAGGAACGCGCTCGGTGCTACGGTCCATGGCCCTTAGGATCATTAGAGGTTTCAGGACAATATCCGAAGACGAAGCACTAGTGTAGCATATCTACCCTATAAATATACTAAATTAATGGGTACAACTTGGCTTCAAAACATTGTGACACTTTGTCATAATAAATATAACATTCAAGTACCCAAATGACCACCAACAATTACACAAGTATTCCAGCGCTCAAGTAATACGATCTAACGCTTATACATAAGCCGATCGCGGAGCGTGGGAATGCTGAGCATGCACTTTGCAGCTCAAGTGGTCAGGCTATACATAACATATGCATGCCTTCGGCATAAATATGTATATGTATATGCATGCCTTCTGCATGCTTATGAATACGTATATGAATAAGTATATAGAATAAGTATTGTATGTACGGGTTAGCTCAGCCCAAGATGAGCGCATAAGAAACAGTTAAATAAAGTAACTCTAACAGAGCAGACGCTCTGCCTCTACAAATTATCAAATCCTTTGGAACATCATATTATATGGCGACCGTGAGGCAGGAGCCTTTGGACTGAGGCTGACTCTCGCCTCCGTCTGACAACTAATGCCTTTAGCGATTCTAGCGAGGCAAAAGACAATACTGCCAACGTAGTTAATAATTTAAAAATTATAGATCACACAGACGATATAAATGCGTTGTGGATCTTATTGCTTATCATTACAATAGTGTTAGTTCTACAATTCCTGCTTACAATTTATGTTAAGCACAACAAAATTATCAAAAGACGTTATATGAATAGGGCAAATCGTTTAGACCAGATTTAAAAAAAAAAATAGATTAGAAAAAGAAAGCCTCATATAAACCTTTTTTTTTACGACAAGAATGGAATGGAGCGAAATAGCGATACAAATAGACGAATTTCGCTTCAGGTTTGATAAGTCTTATAAATGTATCAATAGAGATGCAGTAATAAAATCGGAAACTTTAAAAAATCATATAGAGATAGTAGTAGGAGAATATAATAACGTAGTTACATTAGTAAATAAATACGAAAATAGGCTCACATCTGAACATAAAATCAAATGTTTAAGGGTTATAAAATCCCTAAACACAAGATTAAATAATATTAGAAAAAGAAGGCATATTCTGATAGATGTACCAGAAAGTCTAAGTCAATTGGTTGAATTCAACCCAGACCAGTTCAAAGAACTAGACGAATCTGTTCAATCAAGCGGCGCTGAGTCCGATAATGACATTGAAACACTAGAAGAAAGCGACCGAATTGAATTTAAATCAGAAACAATAACAATCCCTAAAATGGCACAGACATTGACAGAATTTATCAGGCTAGCCACATCTCTGGTACCAGAGTTTGATGGTAGGCCAGAAAATTTACAAAGTTTTTTGGATGCTCTAGGTCTACTAGACACTTTAAAGGGCACACATGAAACGACAGCGATAAGCCTTATAAAAACCAAACTTAAAGGCCATGTAAGAAACCTTATTAGTAATGAGCAGACAATTGCTGCAATCATTACCCAACTGTCAAGTGCAGTAAAAGGAGAATCGGTAGAAGTTATATCTGCCAAGCTAAAACGGCTAACCAATACACCCAAGAGGTGGAGAAACTGACAAAGGCCCTTGAAGGTGCCTATATCAGTGAAGGTCTCAACCAGTCCTTAGGAAATAAACAAAGCACTAGAACTGTAGAGCTATAGAGCTGTAAAAGCAATGACACAGAATTGCTCCATTGATAAGGTAAAACTTATCATGCAAGCAGGCACATTCACAAACATGGATGATGCCATTGCCAAATTTGTAAGCAGTTGCACGGAGATAACAGGTCAAAGTAACACTGTACTCTATTATCGACGAGGTGCAAATAATAATAATAGAGGAGGCCGAGGTTATAATCGTGGAAGAAATAACTACCACAACAATTACAACCGAGGCAGCAATAACAACAATAATAATAACTATAATAACCGTGGAGGTAGACGAGACCAAAACCAAGGGAGAGGCCGCGAAAACTACAACCAGGGTAATAATAATAGTAACAGTGTGAGAATCGCGCAAAATACGTCGGAAAACTCACAGAACCCTTTAGGAAACAACCAATAAATGTAAAAGTTCATTCCATCAATTATAGTCTTAATATATTCGTAACTTTCTATAATCATTCAACTGAAAATAAACTTACATTTCTCATAGATACTGGTGCAGATATCTCACTTTTAAAAGTAAATTCTGATAACTTCAAAATTCAAAATGAAAAAATAATAAACATCGAAAGCATAGGCCAAGGTGTGATAAAGTCTCGAGGAAAGACCTCAATAGAACTTCAATCAACAAAATATATTATTCCACATGAATTTCATTTGGTAGACCCAAACTTTTCAATACCATGTGACGGAATAATAGGCATTGATTTTATAAAGAAATTCAATTGTCAACTAGATTTCAAACCAAATGAAGACTGGTTTATAATTAGACCCCAAAATTTAAATTATCCAATATATGTTCCGATAACATATAGCGCTGGCAACAATACAGTTCTTCTGCCAGCCAGATCACAAGTTATTCGGAAAATAGGCATTAATGCTGTAAATGATTACATATTCGTTCCTAATCAGGAAATACATAATGGAATTTATGTTGCAAATACAATAGCAGCATCCAAACATGTATACATTTAACTTCTAAATACAACTCATTTCGACCAATTGGTCAAAGTAAACAAAATCCAATATGAAAATTTAAAAGATTATGATATTCATAATACCAATACTGAAAATAGAAGCGAACAAGTACTTTCAAAGCTAAAGAAAAATTTTCCAGACCAATTTAAAAATCAGTTAACTGAATTATGCACACAGTATAGTGATGTGTTTGGACTGGAAACCGAACCAATGTCAACAAACAATTTTTATAAACAAACATTAAGACTTAAAGATGATGAACCCATTTATATAAAAAACTACAGAAGCCCGCATAGCCATATTGAAGAAATTCAAAAACAAGTAGGGAAATTAATTAAGGACAAAATCGTCGAACCGTCTGTATCTGAGTATAACAGCCCACTCTTGTTAGTTCCAAAGAAATCATTACCAAATTCACAAGAGAAGAAATGGCGATTAGTAATTGACTATCGTCAAATAAATAAAAAACTACTTTCTGATAAATTTCCACTCCCTAGAATTGATGACATTTTAGATCAACTAGGTCGAGCTAAATACTTTTCATGCCTTGACTTGATGTCAGGTTTCCACCAAATAGAACTTGAGGAAAACTCAAGGAATATAACATCTTTCTCAACGAGCAATGGCTCATATCGCTTTACGCGACTACCATTTGGTCTTAAAATAGCACCAAATTCATTTCAGAGGATGATGACTATATCATTCTCGGGCTTAGAACCCTCTCAGGCATTCCTTTATATGGATGACTTAATGGTGATAGGATGTTCCGAAAAACACATGATTAAAAACTTAACTGACGTTTTTAATGTATGTAGGAAATATAACCTAAAGTTGCATCCAGAAAAATGTTCATTTTTCATGCATGAAGTGACATTCCTAGGTTACAAGTGCACAGACAAAGGAGTATTGCCAGATGACAAGAAATATGACGTCATCAAAAATTATCCTGTCCCTCATGACGCGGACAGCGCAAGACGATTTGTAGCATTCTGCAGATAAGATAATTTTGTAGCAGACGCACTTTCGCGCATAAATATAACAGAACTCAAAGACATGCAACATAAAGTCCTGAAAGTCACTACCAGGCAACAAAGTAGACAAGATAAATACTGTACAGTAAAAAATAAGGAATATTTGCCTAAGCAAAGTATTCAAAATGTATCTAAGCCCAACGTACACGAAGTCATAACAAATGATGAAGTACGAAAAGTAGTGACCTTGCGAATAACTGAATATATTTGTTTACTAAAACGAGGAAATAAAGTTATTGCAAGAATTGATGTTGACGATTTATATACCAATGGAATTTTTGATTTAGGTCAATTCTTCCAAAGGCTTGAAATGCAAGCCGGTATACTAAAAATCAGCCAACTCAAATTGGCACCGAGTGAAAAAATCTTTAAAACCATTTCAATAGATAATTTAAAAAATATGGGCAATATAAAATTGAAATCATTAAGAGAAGCGCTACTCCAGCCGGTGACCACTCAGACCAAATCAGAATATGGCAACGAATACATCGTCACACTTATATGTGATTTAACGAAGTATTTAGTAACCATACCAGTTGCAAACAAAAGCGCAAATACTGTCGCGAAAGCTATATTCGAAAGTTTTATACTAAAGTACGGTCCAATGAAGACGTTCATTTCGGACATGGGTACCGAGGAAAAAAAATAAGGTAATTTTAGATATGTGTAAATACATGAAGATAGAAAACCTAACATCTACTGCATATCATCACCAAACTTTAGGGACAATAGAACGAAGTAATAGAACATTCAATGAATACATTCGTTCATACATCTCTGCAGATAAAACTGATTGGGACGTTTGGATACAATATTTTACATATTGTTTCAATACAACACCATCAGTCATGCATGATTACTGTCCATATGAACTAGTCTTTGGAAGATTACCAAGGCAGTTCGCGAATTTTAATAAAACAGATAGAGTAGATCCACTGTACAATGTAGAAGATTACTCGAAGGAAATAAAATTTAGATTAGAAATAGCATATAAAAGAGCTAGACTTATGTTAGAAAAAGCCAAATCTTATAGAAAACAACATTATGATAAGAAAACTTCAGATTTTCAATTAAAAATAGGAGATAAAGTTATACTAAGGAACGAATCGGGTCATAAGTTAGATCCAGTATATTTAGGTCCTTATACTGTCGAAACCATAGAAGACAGAGATAATATAGTAATTAGAGATACAAAGCAAAAGAAACAAAAAGTACATAAGGATAGACTAAAAATATATAATCAATAAAACGTTTCATTTCGTTTAAGAAAGGTCAACCCAACAAAAAAAAAACTAAACAAAAAAAAACCAAAACAAAAATTTTTTTATTATTTTTCCTTCTAAGAAAGTTAAACATAAAACACAAAATAACGTAATTCAACGTACATTTTTTTAATTACTCTGTCATTACACAAAAATGCCTTGAGACAAAACATTGCTAATAATTAATAAGAATCAATCAATCATTTTAAAAAAATGTTATTAACACAATACATTAATATTGAGAACTAAATGACTACATGTATTACGTCATTTCTTTAAAAAGGGAGGTAGCATATCTACCCTATAAATATACTAAATTAATGGGTACAACTTGGCTTCAAAACATTGTGACACTTTGTCATAATAAATATAACATTCAAGTACCCAAATGACCACCAATAATTACACAAGTATTCCAGCGCTCAAGGAATACGATCTAACGCTTATACATAAGCCGATCGCGGAGCGTGGGAATGCTGAGCATGCACTTTGCAGCTCAAGTGGTCAGGCTATACATAACATATGCATGCCTTCTGCATAAATATGTATATGTATATGCATGCCTTCTGCATGCTTATAAATACGTATATGAAACTATATGTATATAGAATAAGTATTGTATGTACGGGTTAGCTCAGCCTAAGATGAGCGCATAAGAAACAGTCGAATAAAGTAACTCTAACAGAGCAGACGCTCTTATCAAATCCTTTGGAACATCATATTATACTAGGGGTGGCAGGCATGCCGACAATCGACATGAAGATCAACGCTCTTTGTCTAATCCGGGAAGGCGCTACCCGAGTGGCTGCTGGGAGAGGGGCTGAGCAGGTGACAAACGTCGCAACGGGGGACCAGCTTATCCCACACCTCTCCGGTATGGTCAGAGTGTCAACACAATTGCACGGAATACAACGACTAACCCAATTCCTCATGGACCACGGTTGCTTTCGGGCCTATCTACTCCGGCCCAATGCCTGTACTGCACCGATGGTGAGGAAACAGCAGAGCATGTTCTAATGCACTGTTCCAGGTTTGCGGCGGAGAGGGAGCAGCTAAAGGCCTTGACACGCACTCCGTTCAGCCCTAGTGGCTTGTTCGCGGCTATGTTAGCGAACAGTGAGGCATGGGGGAAGGGACACAGAGTAATCATTAATATGATAAAACGAGTCCGATCCGAGGAGATGGCCAACAGAGCTGGTGGCTAAAAACAAAATATGTGTCCTGTGTGGGTGCGGTAGAAGAATATTACCTCAGCGTACCTGGCTTGTCGTAAAAGGCGACTAAAGGGTGGAAAGGGGAGCCCCCCATGGCCAACTACTAAGGAAGGGAGTGCGATCTAGCCTCACATCCTGCTCATCGAAGTCATACCTTAACTGGCAGTTCAACAACAATATGAATTTCGGACAAACAGCTAAACAGCGTCATTGATGCTTAAAACCATGTTAATGTTGACAAGCTGGTTAACCGCTGCTTAGAAACCTGGAAGGCTCGCATTTCGATGAAGGAAGGGAGGCTTATGAGATTTTTTGCGCAGCGACTCTTATTTTTATGATCAATGGTATGTGATCAGACTTAAGCTCAAATATTTCAGTTAGACAAAAGCACTCATTCCAAATCACTTTATAGACAGCAAGGTCAAAGGCTGTTGGTGTGACTCTGTGAACAGAGTCGGCGAGTGTGGTTGAGTTTCGAGACACCCAGAGACTATGGTGAGCATTCGTCGGCAGAGAATTGAACATTTGGTTGACAATAGATGCATAGACGCAAAGGCTAGTTCACCAAGGTCGGTTTTGACTTTGACTGCGACACTTTTACTTTTTTACTTTGCAGATTATATAACTGTTTACTTTGAAGACAGGATTGCACAACCACCGCGTTTTCGATCGGCAGAATGGGTTTCTTGATGAATATCATACCCATGTCATACTAGCTATCACTCTAGTGAAGGGCATCGGCGGACCTAGAGCTCTTGTTGGCTTTTCCATCTCTTCTGCATTTTCCCTCACAAATCGGGGAGACCGTGCAGCGCGTGGAGTACCACGGGTCACGGTCTCACATATAAGTTTCTCGACAGGAAATGAGAAACATACACGCGAAAAAGAAACCCAGGACTCCACATTAAACAAAACAAAAATATTAAAAAAAAATTTAAAGAACCACAGATCAGACAAGCTTATTGATTAAACACTAGAATATCACAGATTTATTTCAGTGCAGTCACCGTGCTGCAAATCCTTGGCTCCTTCCTACGGCCATAAGTGGCGCGACACCGTCGCTTCGACAATTTATTTTGTTTTAAAATTGTTGGTGCACTGCCCGCACCGACGGAAGAAGCTGGCTGTTCCATAATGGACAGAGTCCAACTTGAACACACATAACTCCTCCTTAGGACAGTCTCTTCACATGGTGCATTTGTAATAATTATCTTGGCACATACATAATAATTATTATACGGACACACCGATAAATTTTGCATATGTCTCCAGTGAGAGCAACTGCATATGCTCGAAGTTTCATAAAAATGTCACACATGTTGTATGTTGTATGACAGATCCTGTAGAGCGCTTCATTAAGAGATTGGCCAGACGATGTGTTAGCCGATCCATCAAACACCACGAGAAGCTTAGTCGTTGTACTATCCTCCTTTATGAATAAAGGCCTAATATTCTTCTTTAAGGCGAGGCTGCCGCTCTAGTTTGCGCTCCAGATTTAAAAATCTACGGTGAGCTTTCGCGTGGGACTTGCCTAAATTTGTGGACTAGGATTTAAATGGCAAATTCACAGAGTATTCACCTGTAAGTAATAGGGTGTAAGTGTCAATCTGTTCAAGCTCTTCCTTGGCTTTAGCGGAAACTGCCTTATTAATGCTCTCTAACTGCCAGAACCGGCGAACAATCACATCCAGACTATCATCACTTTGATTATACAAGACACAATTGACATTTAACGTAGAGGTATTAAAATGGTGTTGCCCTCCACCAGGAACCCCCCAACCAAGGCGATTTTTTTGAAGAAGTGGCAGTCCAGGAACGGGCTTGATCTGTTCGACGCATAACAAATCATGGAACATGCTTGCTCCAATCAGCAAGTCTATACGCCAAAGCTTGTTGAAGGCAGGATCCGCTAACCGAATGTTGGCTGGAATATTCCAGTCTTCTATGTCAGTCAGTCAAGACGATGCGGGGTTGATGGTCTGTTATAGTAGGGGTAATGAGTGCGGTGAGCAACATGGAATAGCTTGATGTCTGAGATTTTAAGCAAATATCGACTGTAAGTCCTTTAGTTGGCACAATTACCTCGCCGAGACCCGAAACTAGAGCGACTAAACTAGGTATAAAGATACCCGTTACTCGTACAGTAAAAGGGTATACTAGATTCGTTGAAAAGTATGTAAGAGGCAGAAGAAAGCGTTTCCGACCATATAAAGTATATATAATAAACTTTTTTGGTGATAGATTTAATGAAAAAAAATATTTTCTTTTTTATGATCTTTATTTGAATCAGTTTCACCAGAGGTCAGTTAAGAACTAATTTACAAATGTATTCTTTCGGCCCAGCAAACCTTTTACAGAGGATTAACGTAAGCCTTTTAAATTCTACTTAGCTTTATATGGTCAAGCTTAACAGATCATTAAGCTCGTTACCGTTAAGCGGTTCGTATCTTGGGGGAATGTTATTTATGAGGCTTTTGGAGAGTGAAGCTTTCCAATAGATCGGCTTTAGCTTTTTTATATGAAGAGTGAATATGTCGTATGAAGAAATGAATATGTCACTCCCCCACCTTTTAGATATTAGATTGTCCTCAAGCGATTATTTCTGGATATAAGTGTGGTAGTGACAAAATTCGACTCGCGTCGGGGTAAGACGTATTTTCATCGAGCTCTGTACAAAATCAATTTATTTAAGTGAAGTGAATAAATAAAACAAAATAAATTACAAATATCAGCGAAAAGACGCTATTAGCAATG
This sequence comes from Drosophila teissieri, assembly GCF_016746235.2. NCBI lineage: Eukaryota > Metazoa > Arthropoda > Insecta > Diptera > Drosophilidae > Drosophila > Drosophila teissieri. The sequence continues at coordinate 1,533,935 of NC_053032.1, forward strand.
TTAAATTGCAAATCTATAATATTTGTTGTGTGTGGAAACATTAAATTAAAACAAAAGCTAATTTAAATAGACAACAAACAAATCGACAGATCCAAAATGAGCCAACGCGATTTGCGCGCTCAGCGGCAAAAAAGAGCAAGACGAGCGCCGGCTCTCTCTCCAACGAAACAATGCATACTTCACCGTCGTGTCTGACGCCCGCGAGTGCCAAACAATTCATCGAGTCAATGACCTAGCACCTGCAGAAAGCAAACGATCGCGGTCTTGCTCACCAATGCTTATGACTGCACGATGTGAACCCAAACGCACTGAGAGCGTCTCTTTCGCGCTCTCCTCATTGCAAACGGTGTCAAGCTCTGTAGCTACCACCACAGTAACTTCGATATCTACTGCAACTGCACCTATAGCAACAACAACAACAACATCAACACTATGCTCAGTACCGAGAGTTGTGTACATTTCTGCTGAATCAACAACAACCAAAGCAAGTGCACTCTCTTCGACTCTAGAAAACAAAAGCGGACAAGACCCAAAACAAAACACAAAACTGTTTCAAACTGGGCTGGATCGCTACATTCAAATAAAGCTAAGCTAAGCCCACAACACAAACAGGCTGGCAATCAGCCGAAAATAAATCGCACCAACGTTGACAACTTAACTTCAAATAGGTTTGCACTACTGGATGACTGCGAAGTGCATCCAATGAAAGAACAGGAGCAGAAGAAGATTAAGCCGCCACCAATATTTATACGAGAGAAAACCTCAAGTGCACTGGTTAACAAACTAGCTACGATCATCGGAGAAAACAAGTTCCACGTTATACCTCTTACCAAGGGAAACATACATGAAACGAAAGTGCAGACTCCGGATGAGTCTAGCCATCGATCAGTGACCAAGTACCTGGATGAAGCTGGAAAGAGTTACTATACCTACCAGCTTAAAAGTGCCAAAGGATTGCAGGTTGTCATTAAAGGAATTGAATCATCAGTGACCCCATCCGAAATTATCGAGGCACTAAAGGAGAAAAACTTTAAGCGTCAACTCTACAAGATACCCACGGATGCAGTAAAAAGTTCAACATGACAAGTCGAGATACCGAACTCCTTGTGCTTGAAAAACAACGACTTCGAAGGGAGTGGCAGGAGCACAGATCACCTGGCGCAAAGAGTAGACTAAAAGCAGCTTTTCGCAGACTTACTAAAGCGCTTATGAAAAAAGAAGCGGACGCACAACTGCGTTACATCGAGAATCTCACGCCCACCAGCACAAAAAACTCATTGTGGAAAGCCCACAGGAATCTGCAGGCACCAGCAGAAACTGTCGTACCCCTCCGTAACTCTACCGGAAACTAGTCTCGTAGTGACATGGACAGAGCAAGAGTCTTCGCTGATCATCTCAAAAAGGTATTCCAACCAAATCCAGCCACTAACTCATTTACTCTCCCACCCTTAACTGCATCTGACTTAGCACCACCAGATCCCATAGAATTCCATAACGAAAGTCATTAGAGACCAACTGAAGACTGGAAAATCGCCTGGCTTCGATTTAATAACACCGAAAATGATCATCGAGCTTCCAATGTGTGCAGTTCTACAAATCTGCCTACTCTTCAACGCTATTACCAAAATTGGATACTTTCCTCAAAAGTGGAAGAAATCAGTTATAGTTATGATCCCTAAGCCTGGGAAAGACAAAACACAGCCATCATCATACAGGCCAATAAGCCTACTTACTTGTCTCTCCAAGTTCTTTGAAAAAGTACTGCTGCTACGAATCAATATTTATACGAGAGAAAACCTCAAGTGCACTGGTTAACAAACTAGCTACGATCATCGGAGAAAACAAGTTCCACGTTATACCTCTTACCAAGGGAAACATACATGAAACGAAAGTGCAGACTCCGGATGAGTCTAGCCATCGATCAGTGACCAAGTACCTGGATGAAGCTGGAAAGAGTTACTATACCTACCAGCTTAAAAGTGCCAAAGGATTGCAGGTTGTCATTAAAGGAATTGAATCATCAGTGACCCCATCCGAAATTATCGAGGCACTAAAGGAGAAAAACTTTAAGGCAAAAACGGTGATCAACATTCTTAACAGGAAGAAAGAGCCGCAGCCACTCTTCAAAGTCTTCAGCAAAAATGAAGTACATCCTATTTATAAACTACAGTTTCTACTGCACCGGAGAATAACCGTCGAAGAGCCACACAAGCGCAAGCAGCCTGTGCAGTGCACTAACTGCCAAGAATATGGCCACACCAAAGCGTACTGCACCCTAAAATTTATCTGCGTCGTTTGCAGCGATGCTCACAGTACCGCAAACTGTCCTAAGAACAAGGACGACAGCTCAATTAAATTATGCAGCAACTGTGGCGAAAACCACACAGCCAACTGGCGTGGATGCATTGCTTACAAGGAACTTAAGAGTCGCCTAAACAAACGAGTGACTTCAGTTCGTGATCGTACCACACCAACAATTCACAAAGCAATGGAACCGAGTACAACTAACCTCCCTTTGTCTACCAGCTACCGAACAGCGCCAAATATTTCCTTTGCAAGTGCACTAAAATCAGGGATCCAAACACCAGCAGCGGACACCCCCATTCATTAAACAAACACTTACGATAACATGCAACAGCAGCCAATTGGCGTTGAAGCGATTATGCTTTCGATGCAGCAAAGCATGAAAAACTTTATGGCCTTCATGTAAACAACTATGCAAGAGCTTATGAGGAACCAAAACATCCTTATTCAAATGCTCGTTTCTTCTAAAACAGTATAATGACTCCCCTAATAATAGCAACCTGGAACGCTAATGGCGTTTCGCGGCACAAGCTAGAACTTGCTCAGTTCTTAGCCGACAGAAACATTGATGTTATGCTACTCTCAGAGACTCACCTTACTGAAAAGTACAATTTTCAAATACCAGGATACAAATTTTACTTTACGAATCACCCGGATGGCAAGGTCCATGGAGGCACTGGCATACTAATACGATCGCGAATCAAACACCACTTTGTTAGTAATTTGCAGGAAGATTGCCTACAATCTACCTCTATAAGCCTGCTATAACGGTGCTCTCACTCTGGCTGCTGTCTATTGCCCACCCCGCTTCACAATATCAGAGGACAAATTCACAACACTCTTCGACTCGCTCGGTGAAAGGTTTGTTGCAGCTGGTGATTGGAATGCCAAGCACATGTACTGGGGATCTCGGATAGCGACCCCTAAAGGAAAACAGCTATACAACGCAATTATTAAACCGCAAAACAAGCTTAATTATGTTTCTCCGGGTACGCCTACATACTGGCTAGCAGATCCTAAAAAGCTTTCTGACTTGATTGACTTTGCCATCACCAAAAGGATATCCCAATCAATGATTACAGCTGTGGCACTTTCAGAACTTTCATCTGATCACTGCCCGGTGCTCTTTAATCTTTTGTACCAACTGCAAAACATCGAGCGGCCGTATAGACTCACAAGCAACAGGACCAACTGGGAGAGGTACAAAAAATATGTTTGTTCACATACCGACTTCTCTAGCTCATTGGAAACCGAGCAAGACATCGATCAGTTTGCTGGTAGCCTAGAATCAACACTAGTTGCAGCAGCAAAAGCGTCAACTCTACAAGATACCCACGGATGCAGTAAAAAGTTCAACATGACAAGTCGAGATACCGAACTCCTTGTGCTTGAAAAACAACGACTTCGAAGGGAGTGGCAGGAGCACAGATCACCTGGCGCAAAGAGTAGACTAAAAGCAGCTTCTCGCAGACTTACTAAAGCGCTTATGAAAAAAGAAGCGGACGCACAACTGCGTTACATCGAGAATCTCACGCCCACCAGCACAAAAAACTCATTGTGGAAAGCCCACAGGAATCTGCAGGCACCAGCAGAAACTGTCGTACCCCTCCGTAACTCTACCGGAAACTAGTCTCGTAGTGACATGGACAGAGCAAGAGTCTTCGCTGATCATCTCAAAAAGGTATTCCAACCAAATCCAGCCACTAACTCATTTACTCTCCCACCCTTAACTGCATCTGACTTAGCACCACAAGATCCCATAGAATTCCATAACGAAAGTCATTAGAGACCAACTGAAGACTGGAAAATCGCCTGGCTTCGATTTAATAACACCGAAAATGATCATCGAGCTTCCAATGTGTGCAGTTCTACAAATCTGCCTACTCTTCAACGCTATTACCAAAATTGGATACTTTCCTCAAAAGTGGAAGAAATCAGTTATAGTTATGATCCCTAAGCCTGGGAAAGACAAAACACAGCCATCATCATACAGGCCAATAAGCCTACTTACTTGTCTCTCCAAGTTCTTTGAAAAAGTACTGCTGCTACGAATCAATATTTATACGAGAGAAAACCTCAAGTGCACTGGTTAACAAACTAGCTACGATCATCGGAGAAAACAAGTTCCACGTTATACCTCTTACCAAGGGAAACATACATGAAACGAAAGTGCAGACTCCGGATGAGTCTAGCCATCGATCAGTGACCAAGTACCTGGATGAAGCTGGAAAGAGTTACTATACCTACCAGCTTAAAAGTGCCAAAGGATTGCAGGTTGTCATTAAAGGAATTGAATCATCAGTGACCCCATCCGAAATTATCGAGGCACTAAAGGAGAAAAACTTTAAGGCAAAAACGGTGATCAACATTCTTAACAGGAAGAAAGAGCCGCAGCCACTCTTCAAAGTCTTCAGCAAAAATGAAGTACATCCTATTTATAAACTACAGTTTCTACTGCACCGGAGAATAACCGTCGAAGAGCCACACAAGCGCAAGCAGCCTGTGCAGTGCACTAACTGCCAAGAATATGGCCACACCAAAGCGTACTGCACCCTAAAATTTATCTGCGTCGTTTGCAGCGATGCTCACAGTACCGCAAACTGTCCTAAGAACAAGGACGACAGCTCAATTAAATTATGCAGCAACTGTGGCGAAAACCACACAGCCAACTGGCGTGGATGCATTGCTTACAAGGAACTTAAGAGTCGCCTAAACAAACGAGTGACTTCAGTTCGTGATCGTACCACACCAACAATTCACAAAGCAATGGAACCGAGTACAACTAACCTCCCTTTGTCTACCAGCTACCGAACAGCGCCAAATATTTCCTTTGCAAGTGCACTAAAATCAGGGATCCAAACACCAGCAGCGGACACCCCCATTCATTAAACAAACACTTACGATAACATGCAACAGCAGCCAATTGGCGTTGAAGCGATTATGCTTTCGATGCAGCAAAGCATGAAAAACTTTATGGCCTTCATGTAAACAACTATGCAAGAGCTTATGAGGAACCAAAACATCCTTATTCAAATGCTCGTTTCTTCTAAAACAGTATAATGACTCCCCTAATAATAGCAACCTGGAACGCTAATGGCGTTTCGCGGCACAAGCTAGAACTTGCTCAGTTCTTAGCCGACAGAAACATTGATGTTATGCTACTCTCAGAGACTCACCTTACTGAAAAGTACAATTTTCAAATACCAGGATACAAATTTTACTTTACGAATCACCCGGATGGCAAGGTCCATGGAGGCACTGGCATACTAATACGATCGCGAATCAAACACCACTTTGTTAGTAATTTGCAGGAAGATTGCCTACAATCTACCTCTATAAGCCTGCTATAACGGTGCTCTCACTCTGGCTGCTGTCTATTGCCCACCCCGCTTCACAATATCAGAGGACAAATTCACAACACTCTTCGACTCGCTCGGTGAAAGGTTTGTTGCAGCTGGTGATTGGAATGCCAAGCACATGTACTGGGGATCTCGGATAGCGACCCCTAAAGGAAAACAGCTATACAACGCAATTATTAAACCGCAAAACAAGCTTAATTATGTTTCTCCGGGTACGCCTACATACTGGCTAGCAGATCCTAAAAAGCTTTCTGACTTGATTGACTTTGCCATCACCAAAAGGATATCCCAATCAATGATTACAGCTGAGGCACTTTCAGAACTTTCATCTGATCACTGCCCGGTGCTCTTTAATCTTTTGTACCAACTGCAAAACATCGAGCGGCCGTATAGACTCACAAGCAACAGGACCAACTGGGAGAGGTACAAAAAATATGTTTGTTCACATACCGACTTCTCTAGCTCATTGGAAACCGAGCAAGACATCGATCAGTTTGCTGGTAGCCTAGAATCAACACTAGTTGCAGCAGCAAAAGCGTCAACTCTACAAGATACCCACGGATGCAGTAAAAAGTTCAACATGACAAGTCGAGATACCGAACTCCTTGTGCTTGAAAAACAACGACTTCGAAGGGAGTGGCAGGAGCACAGATCACCTGGCGCAAAGAGTAGACTAAAAGCAGCTTCTCGCAGACTTACTAAAGCGCTTATGAAAAAAGAAGCGGACGCACAACTGCGTTACATCGAGAATCTCACGCCCACCAGCACAAAAAACTCATTGTGGAAAGCCCACAGGAATCTGCAGGCACCAGCAGAAACTGTCGTACCCCTCCGTAACTCTACCGGAAACTAGTCTCGTAGTGACATGGACAGAGCAAGAGTCTTCGCTGATCATCTCAAAAAGGTATTCCAACCAAATCCAGCCACTAACTCATTTACTCTCCCACCCTTAACTGCATCTGACTTAGCACCACAAGATCCCATAGAATTCCATAACGAAAGTCATTAGAGACCAACTGAAGACTGGAAAATCGCCTGGCTTCGATTTAATAACACCGAAAATGATCATCGAGCTTCCAATGTATGCAGTTCTACAAATCTGCCTACTCTTCAACGCTATTACCAAAATTGGATACTTTCCTCAAAAGTGAAAGAAATCAGTTATAGTTATGATCCCTAAGCCTGGGAAAGACAAAACACAGCCATCATCATACAGGCCAATAAGCCTACTTACTTGTCTCTCCAAGTTCTTTGAAAAAGTACTGCTGCTACGAATCAGTCCCCACCTTAAAACACACGACACACTCCCATCGCACCAATTTGGTTTTCGGGAGAAACATGGAACTGTTGAGCAGGTTAACCGCATCACAACGGAAATTCGCACTGCTTTTGAGCATCGTGAATATTGTACAGCTTTATTCTTAGACGTTGCACAAGCATTCGATAGAGTATGGTTGGATGGACTTATGTTTAAAATAACCAAACTCCTGCCTCAAAACTTACAAAAGCTTCTAAAGTCTTACTTATTCAAAAGAGTGTTCGCGGTTAGATGCAGTTCAAGCACTTCAAGCGATTGTACTATAGAAGCTGGAGTGCCCCACGGAAGTGTATTAGGTCCAATTCTATACACCCTATACACGGCGGACATCCCAACAGACTACCAGCTAACAATATCCACATTCGCTGATGACACTGCAATACTGACTCGATCCAGATGCCCAGTAAAAGCTACGATGCAACTAGCACGCTATTTAACATGTGTAGAGAATTGGCTTGCAGATTGGCGCATACGAGTAAACGAACAAAAATGCAAACAAGTTACGTTTACCCTTAACAAACATAGCTGCCCGCCCTTGGTTATGAACCACACGCGCATCCCACAAGCCGATGACGTAACATACTTAGGTATTCATCTGGACAAGCGGCTCACCTGGCGGATACACATAGAGGCCAAGACGACGCACCTGAGACTAAAAGCAAAGGATCTACACTGGCTTATAAACGTTCGGTCTCCCCTAAGCCTGGAGTACAACTTTTGTATAACTCCGTTCTTAAACCCATATGGACCTATGGCTCCGAGCTATGGGGCAATGCATCGAGAAGCAACATCGACATCATTCAGCGAGCACAGTCTAGGATTCTGAGAATCATAACTGGAGCTCCATGGTATCTTCGGAACGAGAATATACACAAAGACCTAGAAATAAAACTTGTCATTGAGACAATAACAGAGAGAAAAGTAAAATACAAGGAAAAACTAGGCTCACATCCAAATCCCCTTTCAATAAAACTTCTTCGAGTATGCAGCCAAAGTCGACTGCACCGCAACGATCAACCAGACCAGCGTTAAATTTGTTAGGCCACATAGCACAAATCATCTTATAAAATGATAATTAGCTAGCTTAGAATAAGATTTGAAAACTTATTGTTAGTCTCTTAAGTAAAAGGGAAGATTCAATAAATAAGAGAAAGAAGGGGAAAATAAAAAAGTGTGGTACTGGATTTGCAATTTCAGCTATTTCTGTTTTTGATTCTGTTTCTTTTTCGATATTTTTGTTAGTGGTTTTACTTGGTTTTAGGTAAGAGATAATAGTTTTGTGTGGCGCTGTTTTACATTTCATATAAAAGTAAAATATGTAAATTAAAACTAAAACAGATATGAAGATTATTAGTATGTTTCTGTAAATTGTGTTACTCTTATTGTTTAACCAAATCATTTCTTTAATTTCTATGTGTGACATTGGTTCGATTTTTGTTACATTGTGTTCAGTAAATATTACATTTGTGTATTGTTGAATACTATTAGATATTGTAATTTGTTTTAATTCTGCTGTGCAGTTGGATATTTTTATAATTTTATTATTTTCAATATAAATCTCTTGACCGTTACAATTGTGATAAAGTTTTTCTCTGGTCATATTCCAGGTTATAAGTATATTTGGTTTAATGTATTGAAATAGGATTGTTTACGATATTTTTGAAAAATACAAGTTGGTGTTTCGTGATTTATTATGTTAGCTATGCAATGGTCTTTGACAATATTCTTTGTTAGTGTATTTAGAACATAGTTGTTAAGTGAGTAGAATTTGCCTTCAATATTTTCCTTAATAATTTGCCCATTATTGTCGGGGTAAGGTGCAATTATGAAAGTTGGTCGTTCAATTGAATTCATAGGAATGTGGGACATTAGGAATATTTCATTAGTAGCTACGTTATACCAAGCGGAAGTTTTTATGTTCATCCGATTTTTGTAATTAATGTTGCCAATATTGTCATGTTTTAGTAGTTTAGGATTAAATATTCCTAGTCGTGTTAGTTGTGAACCCATTTCAATGTCTTCGATATATTCGGTAAAATGTTCAATGTTAAATATTAGTAGATTCATTATTTGTTCTTTTTTCAAAGAATTGGACTGGAATTTGTATGCCATTATTGAGACTGTCAATAACGTGATTTAGAGTGCTGACCTGTACTGTGTCTTGTGATAGAGTCGAAATTTGTTGTTCAATATGTTGTCTGTCGTCTTCGTCTAGTGTGCCAAAAAGATATCTTAATGTGGAACCTACAAAGTTAGCCGCCAGTTCTCGTTTGTTTCGTTTTGAGATGCGTATGCCATTTATTTCTCTTTCCATTTTCTCGGTTAAATATTTAAATTGTGTGACATTTTTAAATTCTTGACATTGTTAAATTATACTATTAAATGTTTCTTCAACTTCTGTAATATTTATGGTGAGACAGTGATGCATAAAGGTGATGGGGATTTGTATTGTTCCAGACTCAAACAAGATAAATCCTTGATTGTTTTCTATTGGGTTGATTTCGATTGTTCCTGCTGTAGTTTGTGTCGCAATACAAGTTATTATGGTGATTATGAGACCGATGATAGGGAGGTGTCGGTTTGCTGCAAGTATTTGCTATCATTAACTTTCTTTTTCTTTTTAAATTTGCTTTTATAATGAATAACGTTTTGACCTCTATTATTTTCGTTATAATGTTTTTCGTCTAATTGTTCTATTCTGCCTGTTTTTCTAAAGGGATTCTTTGATTTTGCGCTCGTTAAGGGTGCTTGTCTAAATTTTGTGTCGATTTCGAAATCCTGTCGTTTTTTGTTAAGATTTTTGATTTTAATTTCTTTAATCATCTGGGTATCATAAGTAGGTGTGTCTGCGTAAAGAAGGATGATAGCCGGTATCTGTCCGGTTGTATTATGTTTAGTCTTGTGGTTGTATATGTATAAAATTGTTTCCATTCGTGTTTCTTTATTTTCTCTGTTGTTTTCAGTATTGATAATTCTGATTTTTTCATTTATGGTTTTATGAAGGCGTTCTATGTCTGCTATTCCTGTTTTACTTGTGGTAATATCTATTTGTATGTCTTCGTTGTTTAGCCAAGTTTTTAAAGAAGTGCTTATAAGCGCGGAGTCCTTGTCTGCTTTAATTTTCTGTGGTTTTCCCATGTCGTTAAAAATTCTAGTAAGGGCTCGTTTTGCCTCTAACCAATCTCTACTGTTTGTTTTAATAAGTGAAGCAAATTTTGAATAAACGTCTATACAAGATAAATACTGTTCGTTGTCAATAGCATAAAAGTCAATAACATAAATTTCGCGTGGGTTATTTGTCTCTGGAGTTATTTCGAAAACTAGTTTTGTTGGTCTATGTTCTGTCTTTGCAAGGTTACAGACTTCACAATCATTGATAATGTTTTGAATTAGTTTGTTATAATCGGGAAAATAGTGAGTTTCTTTAAATAATCGTATCATTTTTTCAATACCAGGGTGTAACAATTTAGAATGTTGAGTAATAATGAATTCTTTAAATTCAGGATAAGATTTTATGTCTTTTAACATTATGATACTTTTCAGAATTTTCACGATACTATGTGGGTTAAAGGTTTCTCGATATGCTTTTTGAAAAACTAAAAAGTCTTTATCGTTTTCCAGGTAAATAACACTGTTATTATTTAGAGTGGGCGTGGCAAATCGATAAAAATTTACAAGACTAAGACAAAAATTAAAAAATATTAAAACATTTTTCAAAAGTGTGGTCGTGTCAGTTTTATGCGGTTTGTGGGCGTGGCAACATGAATCAACAAACTTGCGCTGCGTCTATGTCTCTGAAGTCTGTATGTTTAATCTTAACTTTCTAGCTTTTGTAGTTCCTGAGATCTCGACGTTCATACGGACAGACGGACATGGCCAGATAGACTCAGTTATTGATCCTGACGAAGAATATATATACTTTATATGGTCGGAAACGCTTCCTTCTGCCTGTTACAAACTTTTCAACGAATCTAGTATACCCTCTTACGCTACGAGTATTGGGTATAACTATGTTCTGTCTTTGCCAGGTTACAGATTTCGCAAGCGTTGATGTTTTGAATTAGTTTATTATAATCGGGAAAATAGTGAGTTTCTTTAAATAATCCTAGCATTTTTTCTATACCAGGGTGTAACAATTTAGAATGTTGAGTAATAATGAATTCTTTAAATTCAGGAAACGATTTCAACTTTATCATACTTTGAAAAACTAAAAAGTTTTTATCGTTTTCTAGGTAAATAACACTGTTATTATTTAAAAAGTACATATTTAATGAGAATATCTGTTGCCTATGTCAGGGTTATATCAGTGTATTTGATGGTTTTGTTTTGTTATGGAAAAGTATTTCGTTGTACCTACTTGCTTTACGGTTTCTTTAATATATTGAATTTGTCTTGCAAAATAGTCTATGTGTTTTTCTGTAATTTCAATGTAGGTTTCGTTGCTTTCTGATGAACTGTGTATTGTTGCTGCTGTTGAAATATTTTCTTCTTAGCCTACCATGTTTTCTTCAATTTTAACGCGAGATAAAGCGTCTAGTACATGATTAAGTTTACCTTTTAAATATTTGATTTTAAAATTATATTCACTAAGTCTAATTCGCCAACGTTGTAGTTTCATGTTAGGTTCTTTAATATTATTTAGCCAAACAAGGGGTTTGTGATCGCTCAAAATCTCAAAGGGGACTCCATATAGATATGGGCGGAAATATTTGGTTGCCCAAACGATTGCTAGTAGTTCTTTTTCAATAGTGCTATAATTTTGTTCATGATCATTTAATGTTCTGCTTGCAAAGCTTACTGGCGATAGCACGTAGTGACTTGAAATGTTTTTGTGAAATCAGGGCAAATCAAAATTCTGTCGTTCATTATGAGTGTTTTAAATTTTTCAAATGATTTATTGTATTCTTCGTTTCTTGTGTCTATTTTAGCTAGCTTTGGCATGCGAAAGTACTCATAGTGACCCTGATTGGTCAAAAACGCCGTTTTTGGTATAGACTTAGGGTCCATTTCGATTTGGTGAAAGCCTTTTGCTAAGTCAATTGTAGTAAAATACTGGCATTTTCCTAATTTGCCTAGTATTTCGTCCATGTTAGGAATCGGAAATTTATCATTTATTGTTATTTCATTTAGATTTCGATAGTCCACGACCAACCTGAATTTCGGTTTGCCAGAGGCATCCAACTTTTTGGGGACAATCCATAATGGACTGCAGTAAGGGGAGTCGCTTTCGCGTATAATACCTTGTTTTAACATTTCCTCAATTTGCTTATTTACTTCTGCTTCGTAGGCAAACGGGTACGAGTATGGTCTTTTGTAAACTATTTTTTCGTGAGAGGTTTTTATATCATGACGTATTATACTTGTGAATGTAAGGTTTTCATTTTTGCAATATTGAATGTCATTGAACTCTTTTAATAAATTTGTAAGTCTGTATTTTTCTTCACTATTTAAATGTTCTAGTCTGTATTTGTGTTATGAGTCTATGTTGTTGTCCATGGCATAGTTTATTTCTGATGTAATGTTGTTTTCTTGTAAGAGTGCATTAAAGTTTTCCGAAGAGTACTCATCACATGGATCTAGTTCTTTGTGAATGAATGTTCTTTCGTTAATTATTGTTTCTTTCCGAGAGTAGTCTATTAAACCGTTATTCTCCATTAGTATTTTTCTTCCTAACAGAATATCATAATAAGGTGAAAATGAATGAATATAGAATTTTTGCGTTTGTTAAAAAAGACCGTTGGCTGGAAAGTCTACATATTTATTTAATTTAGAATAGCCTGTCATACTTCAGACAGTTATTTGCTTATCCTTAACTTGAAGGTTGAAAAAGTTTGAGCTCATCAAGTTTATCGAAGAGCCAGTATCAACTATGCATCTATATCTGTGGTTATTAAACATGATCTCTATGTATTGGTGGGATCCCAGGCTGGTATTGGAAAATTTTCAGCTTGTTGATATTGCTGATCTGTAACCAAATTTGTCTGAGTAATCTGTAATTGATCTTCGTGGAACTGTTCGTCGTTATTAATGTAGTGTTCAGTTTCGTTATCGTAATCTAATTCGTGCTGGTGAAAATTTTCATTTGTCTGGATACGCGATTGTTCGCTGCTTTCTCTAAAACGCTTATTTGGCACTCTTGGTTGTTGGGGGGCTGATAGTAGTTTCGGGTGTCGTTTTGACGGTCCTGAAGTAAGTCTGTTCTGAATCCGTTGTATAAATTTCTGTACTGATTAAGTTGCTGTTGTCTGGTCGGAGGAATTTGTCTAAAAGGGGTTTGATTGTTTACGTTAGTGTTTTGGGTCTGTGTGGGCTTTGATGTTTTGCCTCGCCCACTCTAACGCACTATTGATGAAAATTATCGAGTAGAAATACAATAGAAACTTAAAACAAGAGTGAACGCTATAGTCGAGTTCCCCGACTATCTGATACCCGTTACTCAGCTATGGGAAGTGCGCAGGAGAGTCTTCAACACTGACAGTTTTTGGCGGAATAAAGGGTCGAATGAATCGTTGGTTGGGGTGAGTGTTTTTGGTTTGGTTAATGTTTGTATGTTTATAGGTGTTTGGTGAATTTGAGTTAAGTTTTGGCTGACTATCGAATGTTTTGGAAATTGGGTCGTCGTATAGACCTTCTTGTTGGGCGGTTTGTCTTAATTTTTGAACGGTTGAAATGTCATACCTCGCTAAGGTCATGAGCAACCTATCGGGGAGTGAGCGTTGAATTGTATTTTGTATAGTGGTTGCCATTGCTTGTGTATAAACCACCATATTATTTCGGTCATTCTTATAATTAATTAATTATTTATAATTACAGTGGACTTATCTTCTAATTGTTCACAGAATAGACGTAAGTTACCCTTAAAAGGTGTGCGATACAATCTTCCTAGTAGTTCCTCCAGGGGCGTCTGAGTCGCGAATTCCGTGATTAGGGCGTCTCTTAAAGTTGTCCATTCGTTGTGCATTCCAAATTGGGTAACCTTTTCCGCATCTCTGACAATTTTGCAGTTCGATGGCTCCAAATATAACCGCCTTCTGTCGAGCGTCGTTTGAAGGGTATAAGTTCAACAGGTATTCAATACGTCTGATGAACGAGCTGAGATTTGATGGGTCTCCAGAGAATTTCGGTACTTGGCGTATTTGCCGAAGTAATTGAGACATATTTTCCGTTGGTAACTCCATTTTAGTTTTATTTATAAGTTAGTTTCTGTTCTTGTTCACAGACTGCTGCAGTATGTCGAGACTTATGCCTTAAGTGAACTACACTGTTTTAACTTTTTATTGTTTTATACAATAGTAGCGGTCGCACTTTGTATTTTAGTGGGCTACTGTTTTTGTTCACAGACTGCTACAGTATGTCGAGACTTATGTCTTAGTGATTTAATTTAATTAAATTTTAATTGTATTACACCTTAATGGAGGTCTCACTTCACGAAGCGGTCCACAAAATTAGGTCTTTAAATTAACTCCGATCGCACAGGTTCTTGCGCGGATACCGATTTTAGTCACTTTAAACGAACCGAAATCACTTTGTTGCGGCCAATTCGCGGGTACAATCAGAAAAGGTTACTTGGTCGTACAAGTTTCCTCTTTTCACTAGATTGTCAAAGGATAACGAGTTACTAGGACTTTTTTCAGTATCCTACCGACTGCGCCAATAAACTTTTTTGGTGATAGATTTAATGAAAAAAAAAAATATTTTCCTTTTTATGATCTTTATTTGAATCAGTTTCACCAGAGGTCAGTTAGGAACTAATTTACAAATGTATTCTTTCGGCCCAGCAAACCTTTTACAGAGGATTAACATAAGCCTTTTAAGTTCTACTTAGCTTTATATGTCAAGCTTAACAGATCATTAAGCTCGTTACCGTTAAGCGGTTTGTATCTTGGGGGAATGTTATTTATGAGGCTTTTGGAGAGTGAAGCTTTCCAAAAGATCGGCTTTTGCTTTTTTTTATGAAGAGTGAATATGTCGTATGAAGAAATGAATATGTCACTATATATTCTTGATCAGGATCAATAGCCGAGTCGATCTGGCCATTTTCGTCTGCCCGTCCGTCTATCCGTCTGGCCGTCCGTATGAAAGTTGAGATCTCAGGAACTACAACAGCTAGAATGTTGAGATTAAGCACACAGACTCCAGAGACGCAGCGCACTCTAACGCCCACAAACCGACCAATACTGCCACGCCCACACTTTTAAAAAATGTTTTGATATTTTTTCATTTTTTCATTTTTGTATGCTTTGTAAATTTCTATCGATTTGCCAAAAAAATGTTTGCCTCGCCCACTCTAACGCCCATAAACCGCCAAAAACTGTCGGTGTTGAAGACTCTCCTGCGCACTTCCCATAGCTGAGTAACGGGTATCAGATAGTCGGGGAACTCGACTATAGCGTTCACTCTTGTTTTAAGTTTCTATTGTATTTCTACTCGATAATTTTCATCAATAGTGCCAAATAGATATTTAAAAACTGAGCCCACAACGTTAATAGGTTCCCTATTTATTTATATATAGCACGAGTATTCCGACTAGTTCTCTTTTTATTGGTATGAAAGGTTGTATAACAATTTGACCTGGGTTGCACGGTTTAGGCTATAATATATATATTTCAGTTAAGTTGATTCTCAAACAATAATGTTCAAAGGAGGATGGTGGTTTATAAGAAAGAAGGAGATATCCCTATTATTAATTTAAATTGGCTGTCCATGAACCGCTGAGCTTATGTATCTTTGGGACTACCCAGATGGGGCTATCGTACGGTGAGTTACTGCTACTTACCCTTATTTACCTTGGTATTGATTGTATGTTTGGTTTGATTAGTAAATGTCAACTTATCACCCTCGTAATACTACATGTTATGGTATTGCTGCAGGAGTGCACACAATCTTCACTTTTCTTCTCTATTTAGATGTTCCCATCTGTATAGGTCTGATTTTAATATGGGTGAATAATTTCTTGGTTGTCTGAGCAAGTTGCCAGGTGCCATGCTTACATTTTAGTGACTCTGTTCTTTGTTGTGGTAAGGATCCACTATTTGTTTATTATTGCTTTTGCCAAAAATTTTCTTCCTAAAATTATGTTATATTTTTCAGAGAAAGGGTGCACTAAATATCTTTGAAGGTATGGGTATCCTTTTGTTGATAATAATCTTCATTGCTGGTATGAATAAGAATATTAGTATTCTGGATTATAAAGTCCATAATATCAGTTATGGATCCGGTATTAATAAGGCATTTTAAACTATTTTCATTGTATTTAGTTGTTATATATATTGGGGTTTTCCAAGGCTTGTGGCTTAACATTTTCAGCTTGTTTGACATTGGGTTCTTGGCCGTAGTTTTTTGTCTCTTCTGTATTATTGTGCTGTGGTAGTTGTGTTGTTTGTGAACTATAGTTGCTTTCGTCAATTTTATACTGATACTCCGGATAATAGCCCTAATGGTCGTAAGGTGGATAGTAAAAACAGTCATAAGGATAATATTGCTGATAGGCAGTTCTTTCTTGATATAACGATTCATCCATACTTATCCTAGTGTGTCCAGTATTTGATATCAGCTGACCGCTTTATTATTGAGCTACATCATGGCAAAAGGAATCGAGTTGGACTGATTTGCTTAATAACTTTTCAGATCTTCTAATTTTATCAGTTGTTGGTATCATAAAATTTTTGGTAACCTTTATTTTTGAACAACTCGATGAGCTTGCTCTAGCGTCCCATGATAGTGCCAAACTGCTTCTGGGCTTACATGCTGGATCTGAAAGACATTTGGAGTAGAAGAATTTAGGAGAGCAAGTGTTTCTTCCAAATGGTCAAATGGCTGAAAGAGTTTCTCTAGCTCGTCCGCAATAGCTAAAGAGATTTCTGAGTCAGACCTGTACCATGTTTTGGCGGCTTTCTGTACGGAGATTTTGCGATGAACTATCGCTTTATACGACGTGTAGATTTCCAGAGTTCGAAGCCGTACATCTCATCAAAATATTTGCGTTTTGTATCAAACAGAAACTTCTTTAGATCATCTTCAGGACGACGATAAGCGCGTTTGTCGACTGGATTATGGGATCTCATATATCTGCGACATAAGGATCTTTTCAACTTTACAAAGTCCATAACAGTAGGTAGGTTCCAAAAGAGCATAAAGAGGGTTTGAGGAATACGGAAGAAGTCCACACGTTGCGGACTCGGCAGCAATATGGATTTCGGGCAAACAGCTCAAGAGCGTCATTGATGCTTAAAACCATGTTAATGTTGACAAGCTGGTAAACCGCTGCTTGGAAATCTGGAAGGCTCGCATTTCGATGATCAGACTTAAGCTCAAGTATTTCAGTTAGACAGAAGCACTCATTCCAAATCACTTTATAGACTGCAACGTCAAAGACTGTTGGTGTTTTTTGGCTGTATTAATAATGCGTGGGCTCTTCTGTATCAAGAACCTGGACATTTAAACTGTGAACAGATTTGCAGATTATATAACTGTTTACTTTGAAGACAGGATTTAATTAAAATTGCACAACCACCGCGTTTTCGATCGGGAGAATGGGTTTCTTGATGAATATCATACCCATGTAGTACGACCTAGAGCAAAAGTGTATTTCGCTAACCAATATGAAATCAATAAGATGATTTAACAAATAGACCTGCAGATCTAGGGCTTTGTTGGCAAGTCTGTCGGCGTTCCACACTCAAATGAGATTTGACTCATGGTTGGGCTACGTTAATTGGGAGTAGTCCAACGAGTGCTGAAGCAGTGCGTGTGGAATTTTGTGGCAATAACTTTTAAGACAAGGCCCATCATTCATTTGGAATAGCTAGTCAATTTGAGCAACTAGGACCAACAGTCTTTCGTTGGATTGCAAAAGCATTTGCTCTTGACAGTGCCATTGCTGGTCATTGAACAATTGCTACGAGTGGCATCGCTGTTGGGATCACACCTGCTGGCGATCTGGCTACTGTTGTTGCTGAGATCTTTGTTTTTTTTGTAACGGCTGTACTTTTTGTTGACGCATCTGAATTGCTTCCTATTGTTGCTGCCCAGCGGGGAGAAACTGTTTACTCTGCAAGAAAGTCACAGAAAGTAAGGACCACTAACTTGATAATTGATGAAGATACGGACGGCGTTAGCGCATGAGCTCGAGGCCACCAAGCTTAGTCGAATATTTGGTCTAGCTGTATGATGGCCAGCTGTATGATGCGGTGGGATGTGGCACTTTTGCGTCGACTTGCAATCTACTAATAAACAACATATGAGTCCGTTCAGATTCTGGCAGTGTTTAACCACAATTGGTGGTGATTTTTGGGAGGGTATTGGTTTGTGGGAGCGAAAGTGTTTACGACTGCCAGAGGGTTGGCTGAAAATGTTATTATTGCTGGCGGTATTTTTGCCAACTTTGGTATTCAAACGTTGTTACTGCTCTAGTTGTTTTCCATGTCATTTGCCTTATCTAAAATTTCTTTTGATAGGCATCTGAATAGTATTTGAATATTCGATAACGACATTATCGCGGTTGTTTTTTTTATCAATCGCCTCAGTAGGCGATCGGGCTCTTGGTTAACTTTGTTTCGCACTTATTGATAATAAGGAAATCGTTTCTTATTGAATACAAAATGAAAATACATATATCAAATATATATCGACTTTATTAAAGAAATAATAATGTCAAAGAACATAAAAAATAACATCCACAATATAACAACAAAAATTAATAGTAGCATATTTGTACTTTTTGGGTCATATTTTTACTTTATTTATAACATGTGCAGTATAGTCCACTGTATTAGTATTTATGTATGTATAAGACCTTACTCGTAGAGTAAAAGGGAGGAAAAATGTGTTGAACATTTTTTATTCATTTGTCTTTCAAATTTCTTTTCAACTGATGACCATCCTGTTTTAGCTAAATTATAGTCGTTTCGTATTTCTGCAGTTCAAGATGATTCAAACTTATCATGTCAAAATTGCGGAAATACGACGTTGCAGAATGTAGCAAATTATGTACAGCTCAATTAAAAAAGCAGTAATAACGACAAAACGGCATTGATCTTTGCATAAATTACCTTAGGATTGGGCATCAATCAAGCTCTGACCTCTACTACTCATACTAGATTTCAGTTATGATATTACGCCACTGTTTTAGTAAAAAGCTGTTCTAAAAATTCTCTTGTCACCTTTTACTTCCCGATTTGTAAAGCCTTAAATTAGAAGTCACATACTTATCGCTCCTGTCACCAAATTGTAATTCTAGCATTCGAACGGATGCTCGCAGTCCATATATTAACGAAGTCTCGAACTTTCAAATAGATAAAATGCCCAAAAGCTGCTCGCAAGTCACTCGGATTGCCGCTTGCATTCCTACTTTCCCGAATATTTGACATGCTATATTTACCAGATGATATATTTCATTTTTATTATCAAAATAATAATCGTTTATAAGTTAAAATCTATGTGCCAATTTTTTCTATATCATCGGCGCTATCGGTATTTAAAACTTCAATTTTTTTGTTGAAATGTTTTTCGATATCGGAACACACTTTCATAGTCTTCTCATCCGTTAAAAGATTTATGGCGATTCCAGACTTTCCTGAAACAAAATGTTAAAGGTAAAAATGTTAAAAAGGTGTAAAAGGTAATTAGAAAATCTTAAATCGGCGTTAAAAAACCTGCATTCAAATTAGCAAAGGTCGCAATATTTTTGCTTTTCACTACTTTAATTGTAATCTGTGATCTGGGAAAATCCAAAATCGCAAAATTTAAAAAAAATAAGAGAGGAAGAATATCGGAGACAAAAATCAAAAATCACCTCTAAAATCTATAACTTCAGAAGTAACACTATGTACGTTTGTTTCAGAACGTCGAACAGTGGTGCTTAGATACTTTAGGGTTAAAAAATCATAACTCTTAAACCTGTTGAGATATTTTAATAATTTTTTGTAGGTAAATTTAGTACCTTTCGATTAAGTGGTCATACAATATGGTGTTATAAATAGTAGATTTTATACTCGAAAATTAATGTTTTTTGAGGCAGTTTTCTCAATTTTTATCAAATTTCGACAAATACTTTTAATTTGTTTTCTTTTACTGTTTTAAAAAGAAAATATAAATAAATTTATGTTTTTTTATTCTTTATTTTGTCAGTTTTTATCTATTTTAACCTATGTATGCACTTTTTGTTCAAAATAATCATTCAATTTTACTTCATTGAATATTTTTGAAGAAATAATTAATCATTATACATTCATTTAAAATCATTACAAAGTCAGGGATTGAAAAACAAGCCGCCAATACAGGAAAAAATGTAAGCCCGCCATACAATTTCGTACTGCGGAGCGACTGCGCTTGTAGCAGAATTTGCACTAAGCCGCGCGTTTTTTACGCTGAGTTGAAAGTATATTTTGCCTTGGAAATTCGGGGTGGGACGTCGGGGGACCCGATCTCTTTTGATTATGATAAAGAACATATTGAAGAACAACACCTCTATTCGCCAGGTCCCGACGGAATTTCTGGCTGTGTGCTTAGATTCTGTGCGGAAGCCTTGTGCAAACCTCTACTAAAACTGTTTAACTTATCTCTGGAATCTACACAGTTCCCCCAAATATGGAAGGAGTCCTTTGTGATCCCTCTCCATAAAAAGGTAAATCGGATGCAAGCAATTACAGAGGAATCTCCAAATTGTCTGCTATCCCTAAGCTTTTTGAAAACGTTATCACTCCTCATTTTCAGCACCTTTGTAGGTCAATTATATCACCATGTCAGCATGGGTTCATGAAACGCAGATCAACTACTACTAACCTTCTGGAGCTAACCTCCTTCGTAGTACAGGGCTTCAAAAATAATCTTCAAACAGATGTCATTTATACGGATTTTAGTAAAGCATTCGACTAATTCACTTAATCATTCACTTTTAATAAAAAAAACTTGATTTATTAGGTTTCCCTGTTGATCTCCTAAATGGGATTGTAAGTTATCTGAATGGCAGGACGCAACGGGTCCTCTTTAAAAATTCTCTTTCTTGTATTCTCCGAGTCACATCCGGCGTCCCACAAGGGAGCCACCTAGGTCCGCTCCTTTTTACCTTATTTATTAACGACCTTCCCTTAATAATAAATCATTCGCGTGTACTAATGTACGCTGATGATGTAAAATTATGCTTGCAATATAAGGACATTTCTCGCCATTTGTACTTACAATCCGATCTAGATTGCTTTCAAACCTGGTGCCGTGACAACGAATTAAACTTAAATGGCTCTAAGTGTAAAGTTATGACCTTTTGTCGTGCCAACTCAATGCACGCAACTTACACTTTAAGTGGGTGGTCTTTGGACAGAATAACACATGTTGATGATCTTGGTGTTCTTCTGGATCCTAAACTTAAATTTTCAGACCATATTTCGTCTATTGTCAATAAGGCCAGGGGTGTGCTTGGTTTTATAAAACGGTGGGCAAAGGAATTTGATGATCCTTACATGACCAAAACCTTATTTATTTCTCTAGTCCGTCCGATCCTCGAGTATGGATCACCTGTTTGGATCCACAATATGAAGTTTACTCGGACCGCATTGAATCGGTTCAAAAGAACTTCTTACTTTTTGCCTTACGGCGCCTTAATTGGGATGCAAACCTTAGATTACCTCCTTATTCAAGTAGATTAATGTTAATTAACCTACCCTCCTTAGCTAACCGTAGAACGTTGCTTGGCACAGTCTTTATTTTTAACCTTATTCGTGGTGAAGTGGATAGTCCCGACATGGTTAGCCGGCTAAACTTCACTGTTCCAAGCAGATTTACTTGAAACAAGAGAGAACGCTATAGTCGAGTTCCCCGACTATCTGATACCCGTTACTGAGCTAGTGAAAGTGCAAAGGTGCAGTTTTTGGCGGTTTGTGGGCGCTAGAGTGGGCGTGGCAAAAAGTTTTTTGGCAAATCGATAGAAATTTACAAGACTAATACAAAAATGAAAAAATATCAAAACATTTTTCAAATGTGTGGGCGTAGCAGCTTTGGGCGGTTTGTGGGCGTTAGAGTGGGCGTGGCAAAAAGTTTTTTGGCAAATCGATAGAAATTTACGAGATTAATACAAAAATGAAAAAATATCAAATCATTTTTTAAAAGTGTGGGCGTGGCAGTTTTGGGCGGTTTGTGGGCGTTAGAGTGGGCGTGGCAACATGAATCGACAAACTTGCGCTGCGTCTATGTCTCTGGAGGCTGTATGCTTACTCTCAACTTTCTAGCTTCTATAGTTCCTGAGATCTCGACGTTCATACGGACGGACAGACAGACGGACAGACGGACGGACAGACGGACCAGGCCAGATCGACTCGGCTATTGATCCTGATCAAGAATATATATACTTTATATGGTCGGAAACGCTTCCTTCTGCCTGTTACATACTTTTCAACAAATCTAGTATACCCTTTTACTCTACGAGTAACGGGTATAATTACGTACTTCTAATTTTAAATCATTGTAGATCTAACTATGAATTGCATGATCCCTATAGAGTATTATGTTCTGACTATAATAGATTCTATCCTATTATCTCTAATTCTGACTCTCTGCCGTTTTTAAAGCGATCAATATTAACGTACTTAACGAATTCTTAGATCTTACTCTATATACATATATTTCCTCGTCCTTTACTGTCTTCTACATCGCGTCTATCTTCCCGCGATTCGAGCCGTACGATACACGGCAGCGCCCCTCAGTCGGTTGGGCGGGAGGTGTGGCCGTGGGACTCGCGCGTAAAAAAAAAAAAATAAAAAAAAAATCCAGGTGCTGCGTTCAACTCTGATGTATGGAGTCGTAGTGTAGTGGCAGGCTATGGAAATGACGACTTACAACAAGCTCATGGAGAGAACTCAGCGGCAGACACTGCTCTGTATAACAAGGGCGCTGAGGTCAACCCCCACAAAAGCACTCGAAACTATAATTGAAGTTGATCCCCTAGACATCCAAATGATTGCAGGAAAGGCTGCACAACGCCTAAGGAATATGTCTCTAAAAGGAATCGGGCATAGTTCAATTGGTCGAGACATGAGCAGTATATCTGTCTACATGGTCACCAGAACGTGCCCGGATGTAAGAACAACAACATTCATGGGACCAGACGACTGGAAAACAGGTCAGGACCATGCTCAACACCTCAATATATACACCGACGGCTCCAAGATGGAAGGAGTTGGAGCGGCCATATACTGTACAGACCCTGAAATGAGGCTGTCGTATAAGCTAACAAGCCAATGCAGCATGTTCCAGGCGGAAATATTTGCCATAGGGAAAGCGGAAGAGCTTGCGCAGAGCATTGACCGCCCACATGAAGCGGTCATCTTGTTCGTAGATAAGATCCATGCAATCGTCAGCGGTCAGTTCCAAATGTGTACTGGCAAGCAGGGAGGCACTAGATATCCTTAGCACGACCACGTCTGTGCGGATCTACTGGGTTCCCAGCCACCAGGGCATCGATGGTAATGAGACAGACGAACTTGCAAAGGAAGGCGTTGGACTGGCGAATGAAATATCAGAAAACGTTCCTGTCTCCCTTAGAACGCTCCAAAGCGAACTGGAGAGACGGGCCGACACACGACCCAAAAGCAGATGGAGGAGAACCTCCACCACCTGCAAAATTTCTAAAATCATGTGCAAAGAGCACAACGCAAAACTCAGTCACTACGTGCTGCATCTTCCAAGGAAAGACTGCAGACTGTTAGTAGGAAGTCTTACAGGTCACTGCCTAGCTGCAGTACACGCAGAGTAACTGGGAATTACTGACAACGCCAAATGCCGGAAATGTGATGAATTCGAGGCAATCGAAACCTTGGAGCGTCTCATTTGCAAGTGTCCGGCCCTAACAAGGGCAAGAATAAACTACCTAGGCGCCCCGGTTCTGGCATCGCTAGAAGATGCCTCCAGGAAGAAGCCAGGCGAACTACTTGCCTTCGCGAAAAATACCTCGATCCTAAAAGATTTTGAAAACCACGAAAACATTCTCTAGGTCCATAAATAAACTATCGGACAGCTACGGGCCATATTGGCCTATGCGCGGCCCCGTGAGGGCCTTCCGATCTAACCTAAACTTTTCTATTTTCTTATTAGTATTGTAAATTTCTATCGATCTGCAGAGGAACTTTTTGCCCACCCTAACGCCCACAAACCGCCCAAAACTGCCACGCCCACACTATTGAAAAATGTTTTGATATTTTTTCATTTTCTTATTAGTATTGTTAATATCTATTGATCTGCAGAAAAACTATTTGCCACGCCCTCGGTAACGCCCACAAACCGGCCAAAACTATCACGCCCATACATTTGAAAAATGTTTGGAAATTTTTGCACATTTTTGTTCGTCTTGTAAATTTAACTCTATATACCAAAAATCGTTTTGCCACGCCCACTCTAACGCCCACAAACCGCCAAAAACAGTCAGTGTTGTAATTTCTCTTCGCTCTTTCATTAGCTGAGTAACGGGTATCAGATAGTCGGGGAAGCCGACTATAGCGTTCGTTAATGTTAATGTTTTAAAAACAAAAAGTAAAAAAAATAATAAAAAAAATAATAATAAAATAAAAAAGGTTTTTTTTTCTCAATTTTTTTGATCTCTTTGTACCTTTTTTTGCACTTTTTGTTCAAAATAATTATTCGATTTTGCTTCATTTAATATTTTCGAAGAATAGTTAATCATTATACATTCATTTAAGATCATTACAAAGTCAGGGATTGAAAAACAAGCCGCCAATACAGGCATAAAGAACATATTCAAGAACAACACCTCATACGCCAAACCCATAAGTCGGTGTAAGTTCGATTTTTTTTCCATAAAAGTTGAAAAATATGTGAAAATTAGTACTTCGGTAAAACAGGTATGCCTGCACGTGCAAAGAATATTATACATTTATTCTACCTTGGTTTTACAGAGATTTGATGACCCTTTCCATAGAGACCATAACCAAGATCGGTTACATATTTTACCTAAAAATCGACCGCAAAATCCGAATTTTCTATAAAACACACCTGCTACTTTTGCAACCCAAAAAAGGTTCAACTTTGAACACGTGTAACTTCTAAAATACTAAACCGATTTTAATCATTTTTTGGATTCAACCCCTTTGAACTATTTCCTATCCCATGCAACGATCAGTTGTCATCAAAAATTTGATTTTTGTATAGTATCTGTATCTTCTGCGCCATTGTGCGTCGCAGGTATCTTATAGTCAAGTATCTCAACTATAGGTATCTTTCTTGTTCTTATTTACATAAATTGGCAGAGAGAAATAAAAAAATGAACAGAGTCAAGATGCTTGGATCAGACGTTTCGCATTAATATTTTACAAACTATACTTATAAAATTGCAATTGGCCCGTATTTGAGTATGAGAGTATGTAGGGGTTGACCTTGTGGCTATTTTCAACATCAGAGATGTACTGATTAGATATGAATTTATTCAGGAATTCAAATTCCCTTTGGTATTGTCTATAACTTTTCCTATCAACCCATTAGATGACGGCATCTTGTAAGAATGTCGCACCTTGATTGAAGTATAGCTGTCATGAGTCGATATGAGGGCCGATAAGATGTTGTTATAGTTAATTTCAATAGTACACAGACCCAATCTTATAATAAAAACGAATTATTATACCCGTAATATGTAGAGTAAAAAGTATGCAAAGTTGAAAAGTATGTAATAGTCAGAAGGAAGCGATTCCGTCTAATAAAGTATATATATTATTGATCAGGATCAATAGCCGAGTCGATCTGGACATGACCTTCTGTCCGTCCGTCTGTCTGTCCCCATGAACGTCGAGATCTCAGGAACTATAAAAGCTAGAAAGTGAGATTAAGCATGCAGACTACAGAGATATAGACGCAGAGAAAGTTTGTTGGCCCATGTTGCCACGCCCACTCTAACGCCCACAAATCGCCCAAAACTGCCACGCCCAAAACTTTTGAAAAATATTTTAATGTTTGTTCATACTTTTATTAGTCTTGTACATTTTTATCGATTTGCAGAAAAACTTTTTGCCCCGCCCACTCTAACGCCACAAACCGCCAGAAACTGTCAGTGTTGAAGACTCTTCTTCCAATAGCTGAGTAACGGGTATCAGATAGTCGGGGAACTCAACTATAGCGTTCTCTCTTGTTTTGATTTGATAAAACAAATATCATCGATACGATATTTTTTTAATATTACGACATGCCTATTTTTTATCTCAGCAGACATTTGTTTTAACGATCTTATTTTTTTCTTTGCCTTTCAACATTTATGCCTATGCAAGTTTGAGGTTGGGCCGTTTTTATAAGTTAGCAAAATTGAGCACATGCGACAATAAACAAGCCCGGGCACAATTTAGACTAGTTCATTTTTTATTTCCGTCAATGTATTCCATAAGGAAAATCGACCTTTGCGTGCACCACTTAAGGTATATGTTCCGCACTTTATTTTATCGGCTATAGCTGTATTGTTCTCCTTTTTTGTTTTTTTACAAAAGCTTAACCAAACGTGCAATAACTCGAGTAAATACTTGCAGTTAGTATGATGTTCTACCCGAACTCTTTCAAACGCTTCAATCATACAAGTATTAGTGAGAATAATTTAGGTTGTATCCTACAATAGCGAACGTGCCAAAGCAAATCAAGTATGAGGTGATTGGTAAATAATTAAAGTGTGTTGGTTGTCGTTGGTCTAAGTTGGTCTAAAAGTTTCGATTCATATACATGAATCAGTGAGCTTCCAAATCAGTACTCGAGTATGAATAAATATGTTGACTCAGTTCTCTGATAGATAGCGCAAGCTTGTTGACCCATGCTGCCACGCACACTCTAACGCCATCAAACTGCCCAAAATCTTCACGCCAACACTTTTAAAAAATATTTTGATATTTTTGTTTCACTGTTTTGTTTGTCTTGTAAATTTCTCTCGATTTGCCAAAAAACTTTTTGCCACGCCCACAAACCTCCCAAAACTGCCACTCCCACACTTTTGAAAAATGTTTTAATTTTGGCATTAGTCTTGTAAATTTGTATCGATTTGCAAAAAAAATTTTTTTACGCCCACTGTAACGGCTAAAAACCACCCAAAGCTGCCAAGCCCACACTTTTGAAAAATGTTTTGATATTTTTGTATTTTCTAATAGTCTTGTAAATTTCTATCGATTTGCCAAAAAACTTTTTGGCACGCCCACTCTAACGCCCACAAACCTCCAAAAACTGTTAGTGTTCGCAGTATAGTCGGGGAGCTCGACTATAGCGTTCTCTCTTGTTTTATAGTGTCTTCTGACAAATCAACACAAGCCGTATGAAAAGTGCTAAGACAAAGCGTCGAACAACGAAACGCTTCGAAGCCTCAAAATTGGGTAGCAGTAACTTGTCAGAGAGGAAGAAAAACAAGAAAAGAGTGCAGATGTTTATGGATCTCCAGAATGGGATCCAAAGTGCCGAAGTCCTTCATTAATGTAGAAAGGGGGGGTGGGTCTATAATTTGTTGTATCCTTTCGCGGGCGCCCTAGTCGTCCTTAGTATTCTATACAGATATTCAATGCGTTTGTACCCTTTTTTTAAAGGGAAGCCAATATTTGGACTGGGATTTGTTTCAATCTTTATCTTTGCTTTCCACCAATATTTTTTTTTTTTTTTTTTTTTTTTTTTTTTTTTTTTTTTTTTTTGAAATCGATTTTTAGTAGGGATAGTGGAGGTTATTTCATTTCTATTGGTGTGGTGTGTTTTGGTTTTGATTCTTTCTTAATTTAATTTTTGCATACAGCACCATGAATGAGTTAAATGATACATATCTTTAATAAAATAAGTGCAATGAAGAAAATAGCCCCTAGTAAGTTAAGTGTAATGTTGTTTATTGCAATTATTTCGATAATGTCGTTGTGCTTTCGATTTGTATTTTTATTATATTAAAAGGTGTGTATAGTGGTGTCAATCTCTTCTGATTTTAAAAGATTTTCACTTAAAATTATGTTATTGAATTATATTTTACACTGGCTTATCATTTTGTTTCTCTGGAGGCTCTGCTAGCTAATTGGCTAAATTTTTATTCTATGTTTACTACAATCAAAGATAGTCATCTGGACCTTACAAATATAGAGAAGCCACAGAATCTATGATATTTTCTGCGGGACTCTGCGTTGGAGACCACTCGCTCGCTGGAAATTTCGGAGGGCAACTATGATATAACATTGGAGTTGTTACAAAACAAATTGGGTAGTCGGTGTTTGGTTTTTCAGGCTTATGTTACTGAGATTAAGGACAGTGCAAAGTGGTCCCGCTGCAATGCTTCGTGATAAAGCAATTGTCGTATAAATTCAGCGCACATACCCGCGCTCTAAATGGATTGGGTACAACGGAGCAAATCGCTGGGTACATCATCGTTCAAGTATTTGCCCAAAAGCTGGATCCGGCGAGTCAGGCTAAATGAGAGGAGCATTTGGAGGACCCAGCCTTCGGAAATTTAATTCCAACGTGGGAATCCATGGTATCACTTCTGGAGCAGCGATGCAGGACTCTGAAGACTATGGATTTCGTTAGGTGGGAAGTAATCGTACATCGAAATATGCGTATGTCAGGCTTTCTCACCACAAATCTAGAACCCTCTGTATTGCCTAGCAAATGTTCAGCTCTTATTGCACACGATTTATGTAAGCATGTGGTACTCCTTGCCACTGCCACCGTGTCAGTAAAAAAACCGTTCAGGAACCTTTGTTCCTTGCCGTGCTGTACTCGACTCGGACTCTCAACTGCACCTGATAAATTTCTGATTCGTAAATCACCTTCAACCTAAGACAAAATCGGTCGCTTGTGTTACCAGAATAGCTGATTTTAGATTCGAGACACATGGTTTGTCAGTTAACCTTACTTCACTTCCAACAATGCTGTTATTGCTTCCAATATATCCAAGCATCAACCCAGCTTTTACATCGACGTGTGCAGCTAGAACAAACCCCAAAACCTTAAGCTCGCGGATCCAGATCTCAATCGCCCTCAGCGCGTAGATGTATTGCCTTTAATGCAGTCGATCCAATGGTAAGGCTTTACTATCGTCTTGCGCGGTTGTTTCAAATAATGGGAAAACCCTACTATTTGTCTTGAGGTTTTTCTTCATCGGTTTTGGGAGGTCGAGGGTTGCGCCGAGCCCATCGTCCGTGCTACTAAGGAAGAGCCAGACTGTGAAGCCCATTTTGTTAGACATTTTACGCGCTTGTCTACTGGGGAATTTTCTGTTCGATTGCTAATCAAGTTCAATTCAGATTTTTTGGCAGAGTCTTACCAGCAAGCTCTTCGAAGATTCTTATCTCTAGAGAGAAAACTAGAGCACCGTCAACCCGTCAAAGCTCAACACAAGGCTTTCATCAGGGGGTACTTACGTCTGGGACATGTTAGCAGTTCCGAAAGAAGAGTCTAGTTTCTGTCGATATGAAAGAGGACAGCAGCACCATTTCTAAGCATCGCGTCCTTTTTGATGTATCAGTATCAAATACTTCAGGATACTCCTTAAACGATGTTCTGATGGCTGGTCCAGTAATTCGGTTAAACGATTCCAGCACGGCCTAAAACGGTTCATATGGACAAGAAGGAGGCCACGAGAAATGTTGTCCATCAATGCTACATTTTGGTCACGCCCACTCTTACACCCACAAGCCGCCTAATACTGTCACGCCTACACTTTTTACCAATGTTTTTACTATTTGCATTTTATTACTTTTCTTGCCATTTTTCGATTTTTTTTTTCAATTTTCCAAATAATATTTGAAATTTCTCGCTTGCACTTTCATTAAACGAGTAACGGACATGTAATAATCGAGGAACTCGACACAGCGTTTTCTCTTCTTTTAGATTGAAAAATTAATTCCCTTACCAAATCTTCCAGTGCGTCCTATTCGATGTAAATAAGTTTCACAGTCAGCCATCCCACGAACGTCTATGGGCAAATCAAAATTGACTACAATTGTAACTTGTTCGATATCAATGCCTAAAATCAGGATTAGGTCAGTAGTACATATATCTTAGGATATTTGAGAACATACCTCTAGATAAAACATTTGTAGTTATAAGCACTTTTTCAAGTCCTGAACGGAAACGATCTAAGACAGCAAGTCTTTGCTCAACTGTCAAATCCCCGGAAAGAACAGCAACAGAATGCCCATCCGACGTCATTTTTGCTGCGAGCCAAGCAGCAGTTCTTCGTGTCTATAAGAGAGAGATTAAACATGTTTTTATTAAATTGAATATAATGGACAGCACATCAATGTCTATGTTTACTAATTCTGTTCTGTTAAGTTTATATAAAAACATGTACAAGTAAAGGTATTGCCAGGCCTTCAACGAAACTTATATCTAAGCTGCCAGAGCGCCAAGTATGAAACCTCGCTGTATAAAGGTGCATACAGTATTCGAAATTTAATGATGGATTCAATATGTGACAAAACTATGTGCATTTGCGGGAATGTAAGAATGAAGTTTCCGATGACTCGCCGCTAATGAAGCTTTACGGAGCAAACAGCTGAATCCCCCTCTTCCGACCCAGTGGGGTTTCTTCGATAACGAAGATGCTGCTACACCAAAATGGCAGATTGACGGAATTAGTTTCGGATTTCTACCTCGATGAATAAATTCGAAAATATATCCAACAAAAAAAAATCAGCTTGGTCCAGGAGGAAACTCGAAAAGAGATAAGTCATAAGATTGATTCAGCTATGCGGGTGTATAAAGTTTTCGCTTTGACTCCGTCGAATGGCGAGCAGTGCCATTGTGCTTGTGCCGGCTGCTTGAGGTTCTCGACAGTACGCAACATTAACTTATGTCAATTTAGAAGGCTTTGAAAGCGCTTTAAGTTCGCTTAGCCAACATTGGTGGAATCATGGAGTTTCCAGCTCCGATCGACAAGCTAGAGCTATTAAAATAGAATCTTGAACTACACAACCACAGGCACCAAAAGCGCCTGGAGGTCAAAAATTGATGAGACGTCAGAATGCCGGAATGGATTGGGACTTCGGTTAATTGCGAACTATGCAGTTGCTGTTTGGACATCAGTTGATTAAATTCCTCAAGTTCCTTAAGTTCGTTTTCTGTATCTGCCTTGGTGAGCAGATTGTCGCCGCAAAAGGTCACTAGTAGAATTTTGAAGTCGCAAAGTTAATAACGGTGAAGGAAACTTGTGCATGCGAAACGTTTACCAAAATGGAATAGATTTAAAGGACCCGTCAAACTAGAACTAGAAAATGATGGCCTGCATTTTTCTACCCGTAGCTGCCGCATTTGACTCAGGCTCAGATACTTGCCAGAAAATTTGATCATGTGGCATAGTAGCAAGAGATTGAGCTTATTGATACCATTTCTAATCCGCATGACGTGTTTGAAAGGCAAGTTAACAAGTTTCGGGAATGATTCCCTCGAAGGTGCTACTCTACCTCCTCGCTCGATCAAAGACATTAGAATAACAATATGCGTAACGGCCATACATTTGTTTTGCACTATACAGTCACTTTTTTGGTGGCGGCAATAATTGTTTTATCTTTGCTCGCGTAAAATTGAGAGCATAAAAATCTTAAAATAGAATTCAATTGCTTGTGTGAGTAAAAACAATAAGCAGAAAAGGGTGTATGTGCGCGTACCTGAGCTAGAAGACAATTTTCGGGACGAAATCAATTGCCAAGAAACGAATTTTATTAATGTTTTGGTCAATTTCGTTGTAATATGAACTAATATAATATCTTTTAAAAATTGATGCCGTTGAGATCTCAGGAACTACAACAGCTAGAAAGTTGAGATTAAGCACACAGACTTCAGAGACATAGACGCAGCGCACTCTAACGCCCACAAACCGACCAATACTGCCACGCCCACACTTTTAAAAAATGTTTTGATATTTTTTCATTTTTGTATGCCTTGTAAATTTCTATTGATTTGCCAAACAATTTTGGCCACGCCTACTCTAAAACCCACAATCCGCCCAATTTTGTATAAGTCTTGTAAATTTCTATAAATTTGCCATACAACTTTTTGCAACGCCCACTCTAACGCCCGCAATCCGCCAAAAACTGTCAGTGTTGAAGTCTCTCCTTCGCACTTCCACTAGATGAGTAACGGGTATCAGATAGTCGGGGAACTCGACTATAGCCTTCTCTCTTGTTTTAATATGCGTTAGTTAAAATCGATGTTTGAATTCGCTACCGTTGTTTATTATTAATAAGATGTAATATATGTAATAAGTGGTACCCAGGAAACACTATGGGGAGGTCATTACAATTGTAATGGAGACTTATATTTATGACCTTTGAGACGACCCAAAATATTTTAATTTTAAAATAGTTTAATATTAAACTTCAAAATATTTCCATGTTCTCCAACCAGGCTAGTTTTCTAACTATTGCTTTTCAATATATTTTGCTTATTTTTCAGTTATCTAAATGTTTTGTTTAAAAGATCTATTTTATGCACATAACATTCACAATTTGAGAGAAACCATAATAAGAAAACCCTACATTGATCTGTGCACTTATTGCATTGCCCTACAATAAATTTTGTACACACAGTTGTTTTATTTAAAAAAAAAAATATTTACAAAAACTTTATTGTGCATTTTATAGATATTAAAAAAAGGCCAGATGGCGCCATTAGTCCAAAGTCAGATTCTATCGAAAACTTGTTTATTGCTAAATTGATTTCATGAGGCACGTCGTGTGGACATAAGCACCTAAGAATCTTCAAATATTTTTAACGCGTCGATTTTTAAGCTGTCAAAATCAGAGTTAGCTGATATGTTTTCATATGTCATAGCTGAAGAATATGATGAAGATTTAATTATTAATTTTAACATCAGAGATGTACTGATAAGATAAGAATTTATTGAGGAACTCAAATTCCCTTTTGTGTTATCTATACCTTTCCCTATCAACTGGAATACCCATTGGATAAACCTCTTATAAAATTTATTTTTAAGATTTTTTTAACCTTTGAAGGTTTTTTGTGTACCACTGCATATTGTAAGAACGTCGCATCATGGTTGAAGTATAGCTGTCAAGAGTCGTTAAGAAGTTGTTATAGTTAATTTCAATGCAAGCATTCGATAGTACAATCTAATGATAAGAGGGAATTATTAATTTCATTTAAGGTTAAAGCACTTAGATTACATTTTTGAATTACATTAACAGACTTTAGAAAATGTAGAAACTCAATGTTAAAACGTAATGTCAGGTGACATATAAACCATTCTATATAAATCATCAATAACAAGACTGGTGTACAACTGACCATACAACAGAGCCCAAATTAAAGTCACCCGCAAGAAATAAGTCATCCGAGTCCTACAAGATAGCATTAATGTGAGAGATGTTATCCATGTGGGCCTAATCAGTCTTTGACAAGATCTTGTCGTGAACGGTTGTCTCAATAACTAATTCGGTAATCGTTTACCCGCTTTCGCTGCGAAGTTCTTATCAGTTCTCTGTTTTACTTATTCCTTTTGTTACTCATAATTAAGAAGCTCAAACTGTCGAATGGCGATGCCTTGGCATCTGCCGCTATTGATATGAATAATTATAAAAAGAAAACCGTTAAAAGAGCTAATCCTGCCTCCAGCCAATTTGCAAACTATTATCGTCCTCTACAAACACTAGATATTGACAATAATGATATGTGTGAAACTGAAACTTATAATGAAGTGATAATAAAACCACCTCCTATTACTATTATTAAACAAAACACTAAAGAAATTCATACAATTATGTCTACCACTGGAATTGAAAAGTATTTTTTACAAACAATTTCCATTGGTATTAAAATATGTGTGGAAAGCATGGACAATTTCGAGCAGCTTTCAACAAAACTCAAGGAACTTAAGTTGGAGTTCTTTACCTATGATACAAAAGCTACAAAACCTTACAAGGCCGTCCTATCTTGATTGGAAAGGCTTCCAACAGACAGTGTGAAGACCTTGCTAACTGATCTGGGACTACAATGCATTGACGTCAAAATAGTTAAAAAGAAAACTAAATCGGATTACGATCTGTTACTCTACATTGTTTACTTTGTAAATAAAAGTGTAACAGTACAACAACTACGTAACAACTACAAATATATTAACCATATGAAAGTACGATGGGATGGTCATGGATCAAACAATTGTTCTGTTAAAACTTCTTGTGCCCACTGTGCCGGAGCCCACACAACCGTTACATGTACAAACATGAGCAACAAAAAATGGGCGAACTGTAAGGGAGAGCACGCGTCTACAGATAAGACTTGTCCATGCCGTTTATATTATCTCAACATGATCTCAAAGCGCTCGGCTATGCGAATGAGGAGAAGCAACATCGAATTACTTAAAACTGTACAGAGCAATAGCAAAGCTCTTAATGATGCGAACCCCAGAAGCGCGCTCTCTTCACCTACTCAAAGTAAGAGTCTCACAATCGATATAAGGCAGCTTTAGAGATGCACTTGTCAAATCATCTACACCACCAAGCGATTCACCAAATAAACCAGAGCTGTTTTCACCAGACGAAATTAATTCACTATTAATAGATTTAATAAATAACCTTAGTACATGCTCCAATAAAGGAGAACAGTTTCAAGTTATCTCAAACTTAGCAATCAAATATGTATATGCTAAAAAATAATACTAATAATGATATTTTGAATGTTATGGCATTGAATGCCACTTTTTCCACTTTTCCTTGAAAATTTAAAATGTAAAAAATTCAAGGGCAATAAATTGTTAAAAAAAAAAAAACAAGAGAGAACGCTATAGTCGAGTTCCCCGACTATCTGATACCCGTTACCGCTAGTGGAAGTGCGAAGGAGAGTATTTACCACTGTCAGTTTTTGGCGGTTTGTGGGCGTTAGAGTGGGCGTGGCAAAAAGTTTTTTGGCAAATCGATAGAAATTTACAAATCTAATACAAAAATGAAAAAATATCAAAACATTTTTCAAAAGTGTGGGCGTGGCAGTTTTGGGCGGTTTGTGGGCGTTAGAGTGGCCGTGACAAAAAGTTTTTTGGCAAATCGATCGAAATTTACAAGTCTACTACAAAAATGCAAAAATATCAAAACATTTTTCAAAAAATTTTGTGTGCGTGGCAGTTCTGGGCGGTTTGGGGGCGGTAGAGTGGGCGTGGCAACATGAATCGACAAACTTGCGCTGCGTCTATGTCCCTGGAGTCCGTATGTTTAATCTCAACTTTCTAGCTTTCGTAGTTCCTGAGATCTCGACGTTCATACGGACAGACGGACGGACAGACGGACGGATAGACGGACGGACAGACGGACGGACAGACGAACATGGCCAGATCGACTCGGCTACTGATCCTGATCAAGAATATATATACTTTATATGGTCGGAAACGCTTCCTTCTGCCTGTTACATACTTTTCAACGAATCTAGTATACCCTTTTACTCTACGAGTAACGGGTATAAATAGTAAGTAAGTAAAATCATGCTGCGAATTAATAGTGGTTTGGGCTAGTACAAATATGATCATTGAAACAAAGTTTGTGATCAAATAAAAATGCGTTGAAGTACCTTGTTGGCAATAGAATACGAACATTACGATAAAAAACACTTCGTTACATTTAGCATATTTTATATACAAATTATTGAGTTTGCAGCAGGTCAAGATCTAATTGAATGCAAGAGTAGGGCACCGACATTATTAACATACACAGAACATGTAAACTGAAGCAGACTTAATAACTTCAGGTAGGTCGATTATTAAAGCCAAATAATAGAGATTCCAAATGCCTTCATTATATTTCACATTTTGAGAGCAATCTGTCAGTGTAATCATGTAATCATAAACAGAGTATCCACATTACAAATTTAGGGCGGAAATCTCAAGAGGAATAGCTCTTTAATAAGTTCTCTTTGGGTATCGAGTCGAAAACTTAAGAAAAATCCTTAAAAATAAATTCTGTTTGGTGTTTACTAGGATACTGCGATTTATAAATGAGGGGAACAATAGTAAATTGATAGTAATAGATAGGCACCTGATAAAACCATGCGAAATAAGCAATTGCATTTGTCTAGTGATAAATTTTTCAAATAAATTCAGTATATCACTAAACTTAGCGACTTCTAAATAGTTCGCGATATCAAATCCGTTCCCTTTTTAAAGAGCGGAACGACAAAGGGTTGTCGGAAAATAACATTGATTGATTGACATTTAAAATAACTTTTAAAGGGCAAGAAAGACAGGTTGCACAATATTTAAGAATGCAACTAAGGACCATATCAGGCGGTGATGAAAATGAGAGTTTGGATTCTTTTAGGCTTTTAAGGAAATCCGTACATTTCTACGTATGCTGGCATGGTTTTTTATGGTTGAGTCCTGCTTTTAAAATGTCAGTTGTAATTCCATTTCAAGGACACACTACGAATTCAGTAATTTTGGGAATTACATCGTCTATACATACATATATATTGCTACGCCCAAAAACCGCCTAAAGCTTTAAATTCACCCGTTACTAGTAGAGTATACTAAAAGGGTATAAAAGGGTATACTAGATTCGTTAAAAAGAATGTAACAGGCAGAAGGAAGGGTTTCCGACCGTAAAAAGTATATATATCCCGAAGCCCTCGTCAAGTTCTGTCGGATAATGGAAAGACATTTGTGGGCTGCCCAACTCTCCCGCGATTTTCTCCAAGCACTCAAAGGGGCTGTCACGGGTACCTTAAGTCACCCGCAGCTGCTTTGGGAATTCATTCCTCTGGGGGCCCCCTACATGGGAGGCTTGTGGGTTTCAAGACTCTGTTCTACAAGTCTACGGCCACGCGTAAGTACACATTCCTATTGGACCTGTTGGCACTTACGCCTAGGCACTTTCTTGTTGGAGGGCCCCTTCTCGCAACGAGATAAATGGGGATACAACGTCCATCATAAACCGCTGGCCACACCTAAAGGCTCTCCATCAGCAATTTCGTCTGCGATAGAAGGAAGAGTACCTTAAAGACCTCCATTAGCGAAACAAGTGGCGAGTCCCTACTAGAGACCTCTGTGTCGGGGATATGGTGGTTGTCAAGGAGGACAACCTTCCGTCCAATGAGTGGCGATTAGGACGAATTGACGCGGTTTTTCCAGGATCCGACGGCCATGTCCGTGTAGTCGAAATCCGCACATCGCGGGGGCTCATCAAACGTCCCGTAGCAAAGGTCGTCTTTCTTCCGATGGAAGCAGCCGGCTGCCCTCAATAATCAGTAGCCTGTCCACGCCAATGTTCCTCGTCACCGTGCTGTTTTGTAGTTAGTCCAATTCGTAGATTTACCAGTACTGATTTCCGCTTTTCTCACCGTACTATTCCTCCAGTCATATCAAGCACGATGTCTTCACGTCCGCGCAGCGCCACCGCATTGGAAGGCGTGCTCGAGGTACCAACTCCTACCGTGGCCGAGTCTGCAGTGGGATCCACCCTTTACGGAAATGCCCCCGAGAAGCGGTTCTGGCCCACGAGCACTCCGATAGAGCGTGTCGGCGAGGGGACTGCTGCAAAACGTGCGGGCAGGATCATTACACACTGCTGCACCTCTTTGAGCGCAGAGCCACAGCCCGCGGAACTAGTCCGCCTTACCACGGCGTTCCTCGGCCTCTCATGAGGGTGCGTCCGTTGCGCCTAGGCAGTTTTCCGCCGACCGTCCGAGTAGGCCGCCGAGCGCATCCTCCGCTCCGTCGCTGTCGTCCCTGTTACAGCGACACAGCGTCAACCTGCTACCGACTGCTATGGTGCGGATTAATACCGGGACTCAGGTCTTCCACACGGCGGTGCTCATCGACCCGTGCACGCCTACGAGCTGCATCGACGCGTCGCTGGCGTCAGCCTTCAGACTGCAAACGACCAGAGTTGGGGATGAGCAGGTTTGCTCGGCCACCGTGAGCTCCAAACGGGACAACAGTGTCCGGTTCGAGCTGGTTTTCAAGGTCGAGCCCCACGTGCGCATTCGCACTCCAATCCGGGAGCTGAGCGCGAGAGTGCGGGCCCACTTCCGGGACATTTCCTTGGCCGACGAGCGTTTTTACCTACCCGCTTTCGTAAAGCATTCTCTGCTAGTAAGAACTCTTGATTTATTAGGTTCCCTGTTGATCATCTAAATTGTATTTTAAGTTATCTGAATGTCAGGACGCAACGGGTCCTATTTTAAAATTCTCTTTCTTGTATTCTCCTAGTCACATTCGGTGTCCCACAAGGGAGCCACCATGGTCCGCTCCTTCTTACCTTATTTATTAACGACCTTCCCTTATTATTAAACAATCACGTGTACTCATATACGCAGACGATGTTAAGTAAAGCCTCCAATATAAAGACATTTCTTGTCATTTGGACTTACAACTTTAAGTGGATGCTCTTTGGACAGAATAACACAAAATAACAAAAAAAAAACATAAAACCCTAAAATTAAATTACCATGTAGAAAGGTAACCACCTTCCCCGTGTTACACCGACGCACCATAATGCAACTACAAGACAACACGGTAGCCGAATGAAACAACGAAGTCATAGTGATCACATAATGTGTAATAAAAAACCGTAATTCTATGCGTATTTCTGTAAACTGGCGACTCAGGATGCGTGCGTCCGACGCCTACATGTAAAGGGAGCAGCGATATGCTAAACACCGTTTTTCCACCTAAGCCCCATCACGGTACTAGACAATGGGATATTATGGAGAAGAAAGAGAGTAACACGGGAGTTGCGTCAGATCGTCAACGACTTCAAGAAGTAATCGAGGACGATCACTCTTCTAAGGGGAAAGTAGTTATTACAACATTAAAGGGTGCTAATTATACCCGTTACTCTTAGAGTAAAAGGATATATTAGATTCGTTGAAAAGTTGAAACAGGCAAAAGGAATCGTATACGAACATATAAAGAATATATATTCCTGATCAGGATCAATAGCCGAGTCTATCTGGCCATGTACGTCTGTCCGTCCGTCTGTTCGTCTGTCCGTCCGTCCGTCTGTCTTGTCTGTCCGTATGAACGTCGAGATCTCAGGAATTATAAAAGCTAGAAGGTTGAGATTAAGCATGCAGATTGCAAAGACATAGACGCAGTGCAAGTTGTTTAAATTTCTATCGATTTGGAAAATTTGTTTTTTAAACGCCATTAATCGCCCAAATCTGCCACACCCTCAATTTTGTAAAACGTTTCGATATTTTTTCATATTTGTATTAGTCTTGAACATTTCTCTCGATTTGCTACAAATCTTTTTGCCTTTGGCACGCCCACTCTAAAGACCACAAACCGCCAAAATCTGTTGGTTTGAAATTTCTCATTCACACTTCCACTAGCTGAGTAACGAGTATCAGAAAGTGGGGGCCAATGGCGTTCTCTCTTGTTTTTATTATTATTAATATTTTAAAGGTTGATAGACCCTAGTGTTTGTAAAGTGCAGACACAGAACTTGTCACCTTTGGGGGCCGAACCGTGGTGAGTAAAGCGCTTACAACGGATCAGCATTTTTCGCGATCACGTGGTCGGCTTCGTCGAACCTGCTAAGAATCCTTTATGCTTGTATCACCCCTGTTTAAGAATTAGTATAATAAAGAGCACTTGGCTCGTATTCTGAATTAATAAATTATTTTATTATTTGCAGTTGCAACTCCGCTTAGTGTGGCCGTGCCATTTTATCTATCCTTTCGAGCTTTAATAGTTTCCAAGATCGACAGACGTTCATTTGAATGAACCGACGAACATCTGTTGTTGGCATACTAATGCTGATGGCATACTTATAAAAGTAAGTTTTGTATTCCAAAAACATTCATCATTCAACATTCTATCTTTTACAGTCTCTGAGCTTTAGACGTTCAAACGAATAGATAGACGAACATGTCGACTTGACTACATATCCTGATATAGACTTTATATACTCAGAATTATTTTTAAAGAATCTAATATACCCATTTACTCCTTGTGTATTATAAATAGAAATGTATCTGTGCACTTTTAGATTATGTACACTGAAGACGCAAGCAGCAAGTGTAGTGAACAAATAATTGGAGAAGCAGGTAGCAACATACATCATAAATACATATATCCGACATATATTATATTATATTTCAAATCGCGTTATATTTTTATTCCGCCTGTAGACATAATATTGCTTATGTTTTTAAATGTTTCCTCTTTACACATTAATCTAGAAAACATTTAGATAAATATTTTATATCCAGGAAAAATTCGAAGAATAAATTGGAAAATAACAGTCAGACTTCAGAAAATGGCTTCTGCGTATATTTTTGCACACCTTTATCAATTAGATGGAAGCGAAAGATTTAGGTATTAAGAGCTTAACGACTTATACAGTCATGACTGTACGTAGTTCCCGGTGGCTTTGCCCTTTGGAATACACAATTCATGTGATTACCAGCTCTCTGACTGAATTTGTGAGGTTTTATACATGTGCTAAAGCTTTTCTATTGCTGCCGGTTCACAATCCGTGATGCTACCCGTTTTCCCTCATTCTAGGCAGCCATTTATGGTTTATGCCATGATCAGTGCTAGGTTTTCTCTTCATTGAATATTGTCTCGGTGGCTGGTGGAATTTGCCAGCGAATTGCACTACTGTTCACTGTTCACTACTACCGGCGTCGAAATATGTAATAATATAACCAAATCAATCAAAAACAGTTACGTTACGGCTGTACCACATTTTCAGGCAAGCCAAATTATGCTAATAAGAACAAGAGAGAACGCTTAATCGTGATATCCGACTTTCAGATACCCGAAATTTAACATGTGGAGGTGCGAGGGAGAAATTTCAAAATTCTTTTGCTACATCGATAGAAATTGGGAAAGACAATACTAAATACTCTACGAGTAAAGGGTATAAAAAATGTCAATGGGGTGAGCGTAAAAAGGGGCGTGCCGGATGTGTTCTTGGTATACCGATAGAAATTGGAAGAAAAGTTTTTGTGATTTCTGACCGTGAGGTGTGTAGAACTATAAAAGCTAGAAAGTTGAGATTCAGAATGCAGACTCCAGAGTCAAAGACGCAGCGCAAGTTTGTTGATCTATGTTGTGACGCCCAATTTAACGCGACTTCATTTTCTTATTTGCCTTGTAAATTTCTATCGATTTGCAGAAAAACTTTTTGCCACGCCCATCGTAATGTTACGACCACACTTTTGAAAAATGTTTTGATATTTTTCACATTTTTGTTTGTCTTGTATATTTCTATCGATTTGCCAATATCTTTTAGCCATGCCCACTTTAACGCCCACAAACCGCCAAAAAATGTCAGTGCTCAAATTTCTTCTTCGCACTTCCTCTAGCTGAATAACGGGTATCAGATAGTCGGGGAACTCGACTATAATTCTAAATAAATATTCTGATAATGAATATATCTTCAGCAAGTATTTAATGGGTTTCATACTCATACTTACATGACAAAATATAATAGCTTGACCAACGCTTATGCAACCGTAAATATTTTGAATCGCATTATATTTTCCTTCCTCATTTTTACACCTAACATAATATTGCTTTATGTTTTCAAGTGATTCTTCTTCACGCATTAATCTAGAAAATACGTTTAAATTAAAGAGATATATTTTAATTAAAGTGAATTTTAATCTTAAGTTAACATAACACTGAAAAGCAAAACAAGAGAAATTGCTGTAGTCGAGTTCCCCGACTACCAGATACCCGTCACTTAGCTAGTGATAGTGCGAACGAGATATGTTCACATTGTCTGAAATATCAGTAGAAATTGAAAAAGAAATAATAAAATGAAAAATAAATTTTGTGGGCGTGGCGGTTTTTGGGCGGTTTGTGGTCGGAAACGCTTCCTTCTGACTGTTACATTACATCTTTATATATCATTCAGATTATAGCTTCATTGCGGAAAGGCACTTTTTCCTAATTTTCTATTTTTACCTATTACCAAAATCATTTGGGAAACTTTTTTGACGATCAAATGGTTGGTACAAAAAAAAAAGGAAATTTAAACATTTCTTTAAAAATTCATTCCAATACAATTCAATTTAATTCAAATAACTTGGGAGAAATGACTCGACATCACCATTAAATAATTTCTGCAAGAACATAACACCATGACAAGCACAAGCCCAGATAATGAAAATTTAATTGAACGCAAGAAAATGACCGACATTATTAACATACACAGAAAATGTAAGCTGAAGCAGACTTAATAACTTCCGGTAGGTCACACCACCAAATGCCACACCACAATTTACTGTATTTGTTTATGAAATGTCTTTATTATATTTCACAACATTACAAATTTAGGGCGGGAATACAAGGAGTATATAGTTTTTTTAGTAGAAAACTTAAGAAAAGTCCTTACTAGGAAATTTATTAGTGATTTATTAGTGAGGTGAACTATAGTAAATTTATAGTGGTAGAATGCCACCTGATAAAACCATGCGAAATAAGCAATTGCATTTGATTAGTGATCAATTTTTCAAATAAATTCGGTATAGCCCTGAATTTTCCTTTTTAAAGAGCGAAACGACCAAAGAATATATTCAGACAAACGTAAACTTACATTGATTAACATTCAAAATCGATTCATTGATTACAAAAGACTTTGAATACTTTAAAGGCTGTTGAGAAAAATGTTTAAATTAAGGCATAAACTAAAGTAATTTTTTTTACACCATTTCCTGGTACAAAGATTTCCAAAACGGTTTTCTAATTAGGTGAGTCTTAAAAGGGCATACTATCTAACCGGTAGAAAGATGCGACCCCATAAAATATATGTATTCTTGATCAAGATCACTAGCCGAGTCAATCCGTTCCTTCCCCTTCTGTCTGACGCTATGATTAACCATTAAGATTCTAATAACGCTTACGTTGTGCAAGTGCGTTCAGAAAATTGCTACATCGCAATTTAATTTAATTTTTTTTTTCATTTTATATTATTTATTTATTTTATTAGTTTTACCAATTCAACGCCAACAAGATGAAAAAAGCTGTCACACCCACCATTACCATTTTTGTAAAATTGATTTGGTTTTTACTATTTACTTTTTATTGCAATTTCTTCCTAGTACTAGTCGAAGAAATTATCTATCGCGTTCTCTCAGTTTAGTAAAATTTTCGAACACCTGTCGGGTGATTTTATTGTCGCGATTTAATGTTTCGTTGGTAGTTCCAGGTCGACTTCGACAAGGTTACCCCGACAGCGGCTAATGCTGCCTTGGGACCGGATTTTCACTTTCTTTACGTAATCCTAAGTTTATTTATTTATCTTGAATGTATATTGAATTCGCTTTGTAGTTGTCGTCTATATTTCCAAGGTTGTTCCCTGACACTGTTACACCGTGCTTGCAATTATAAAATATTTTTATTTTCCGTTAGACAGTAAAGATGTTACAACATTACAGCGAGCCAAACCATTTTTTATTAAAAACATATTTAATGTCCTTAAAAAATGTTTAATCCATTATTGTTGATAAATCAATTACACTAATAACACTGTGCTACAAATTGCGAATCAGGTAAAACAAATTCTTAGAAGTAAGCATTCTTAAAAACTTTAACGTAGGGCGGTAACGCTTCCTTTGACCTGGTACAAACATTTTAACAAATCAGGTATATCTTTTTACTCTACGAGTAATCTTTATAATAAAACGAAAGTGTCGTCGCGACGGTCTTGCGCCGCATCTAATCTAACGCATGTGTAATCTAATTTTCTAGCTTTTGTAGTTCCTGGGATCTCGACGTACGTTTACTTTGTATGGTCGGAAACGCTTCCTTCTACCTGTTACCTACTTTCCTTTTTCTATGGAGTTTTTTGTTCCTATATGGTCCAAAACAACGATACGTTGAAGCTTGACCGATATCCTCGCCTTCACAATAGTTTTCCTATTTCCCTGGTCGCGACCCTCATAATTATGTATGGAATGTGACATCATTCAAATGATCGCCACGGCTTCGATTAGTGCCGCGCTCACGAAAGGCCCAATT
This sequence comes from Drosophila teissieri, assembly GCF_016746235.2. Taxonomy (NCBI): domain Eukaryota; kingdom Metazoa; phylum Arthropoda; class Insecta; order Diptera; family Drosophilidae; genus Drosophila; species Drosophila teissieri. The sequence goes on from NC_053032.1 coordinate 1,577,823, forward strand.
TTCGATGACTGTGGCGCACAAATCGGGCTGTATTTGATCGATAGCGTGGCGTATGTCGATAGCGTGTAGCGCAGCGTGTGCTGTGTAGCACGCAGCGCCGTCCTGTTGAAACCACATGTTGTCCAGATCCATATTCTCGATCCCAAGTATTTGCTATATCATTTGACATCTGTCACTCAAACAACATGGCTGCAATGAGCTTTCAAAGCGTCCCTATTGGATAACCCTACTCGGACCAAAAAGTCATAGAAGCAAAGAAGACTTGAAACTTTCAAACGACCAAGCTTATTTTGCCTAGCAGGTTGGCAGCGTGGGCTTTACGTTTTCCGGTATTTTCCTCACCCCATCTGCCAAAGATCAAATACCGAAGTCGGGAGTAACTTTAATTTCTAACAAGAGAGAAAGCTGTCGGCCAGTTCCTTGACCATCAGAAACCCGACTATTCAGATAGTGGGAATGAAAACGAGACGTCCCAAACTTTTTGTTAGGATATAGAAATTAGGTAGAATAAAAAAAAATGCTAAAAAAAAGTAAAATGAGGAGACGTGACAGTTTTTCTTCACAAATCTATAGAAAGTTATAAGACCACTAAAAAAAATTTAAAAATAACAAAGCTTTGGCCGGTTTGGGCGTTAGAGTGGGCGTGGCAAAAAACTTTCTTTCAGACTAATAAAAACATTTAGAAATATCAAAATGTTTTTATGTTGCTGGCACTATTGAAACTAGTAAGGATTTACAAACTATCAGTGGAGCGGCGACGGGAACGGATCGTATCCAGTATTCCACAACACCAATAGTACACAGCACTGGAAACGGAGTCCGCTCAACAGATATGAGCAGTGTATCGGCAAAACAATCTGTCAATGAAAACTCACTCGCCTACTACCAAACATAACATGAGGTCCGGCCAAACAAATAAACAATGCATAAGTGAACCTGTGCATTTTTTTATGTGGATATTAACAAAGACAAATTAACAGCAATAACTTTCCCAAAAAAGCGCACAATTCAAGTAATCTGAATTAATAATCTGAATTATTAAACGTTTTATTAATTCCAATAAAGGAAGAACTAGAGCCTTTGGATTGTTACTAGGTTGGATAATGGATTTCGAAGTTGAAATGGGCTTAGCGAAGCTATCGCAATTGATAGCGTACTCAGAACTGAACTGCCTTATGGGGACATGTTTGCGTTTATATAGGCAGATTGGGATAGCTTAAGAGCGAAGTTTAAGAGAATTAAGTTAAAAATGTTTATTGTACTTTGAAGAGAGAAGCTCTCGAAAAATAGGAGAGAGAAGCTCCCGAAAAATAGGAGTAATTGGAGAATCCTGAGACGATTGCGTAGGCGGAAGTTTTTGTTATTTCAATTGGCTCGCCAAGTGGTCAAATGTTTACGATTTGTTATTTTAGTTGGCCTCGCCAAGTGATTGAATGTTTAGGGGACGACGTTGGCTCGCCACAGAGTCAAGACTTTGGAATATGATGCTGTGCGTAAATAACAGCTAAGCTTAATCGAAGGGCTCTCGGTTTTTGATTACATTTTGTACTTAGACATTAATGTGTGCGTGCGAGTTGTTACAATAGTGTGTGTGGTTTTGTACCCTTCAGTACCAGTCCCAAAGGATTACCAAAGGAATCCCAATGTTTTCTCCGGGAATCCTCGAGGAGTCCTAAGGAAATCTCCATACAAATCGGCGAGGAATTTTCATACAATAGGCGTTCGTGGCGAGGAATTCGAAGTACCCGAGTTATTCCTCCCCTTCCTCGGAATTTCCTCTAGTATTCTCCGCGTAAACTCCTGTAAATCCAGAAAAATCTCCCAAAAAACGTAAAAAATTGATTTAATTGGTAAATTCAATTTTTATTTTTTTTTCCATTAATTTTTTTTTATTTTTGTTTGCGTTTGATTTAACACATGCAAGTGCGGCCAGTGGGGAAAAGCCTTCTCCGGTGGCTGCTGGGCTGGCCTTCTAATGTGCTTTTGCTATCTGTACAAAAAAATATTTAAATAATATACATATATTAATATCATGTAGTTTGGAAGTTTAGCTATGCTAATTTACCAATTCGAAACACTACTTACCGGTTTTATATATTTCAAAAAATTTTCCAAACACCACGTGTCACGTTCTACAATTGAATGCGAATGCAAATGCAAAAGAAAAGGGGTGACCGAAAGCGAAACCGAAAATTCTAACAGGCACGCAGGGTATACTCGACCGTAATGATCCCGTGTAATTAGAATTACATAGGCAAATAATTAAACACGGACGCATTGGCGTTCCCTATAGCGACAGTTTAATATCTATCAAAAATTAAAATCCCTAAATCAACAAATAAATATAAATAAATACACTTAAAAATATAAAAAATATCCAACCAATTATTAAAACGGTATTCAGAAGTCTATACATAGCTTTTTTTCTCTACTCTGATTTTGTCTCCTCTCATCTCTCACTCTCTTTTTCGAACACTGCTTTGAACTACTTCGAAAAAAAAATAACAAATATGAACTTCAAACATATGCAGCAGCAAAGCCAAGACTAAATTCGGCTTGACTTCGGTGTTTAAAACTTTGCTAAGAAAGGCCTGTGGGATTTTTGTTTTTGTTTTTTCGAACTCTCGCGAGGAAAAATACGGGCGAGGAATTTTGGTACTGCAGGGTACTTAGACATTAATGTGTGTGTGTGAGTTGGGGAGTTGTGGGTGTAGAATGGATATGTTACTATATATACGAGTATGTCTAGATGGACGACCTTTACTTAGTAAATATTCGTTTTTTTTGTGTATATTACGGTACTTTTCTGTTTACAAATTATGCCTAATGCCGAATGTATGCCTATGTATAATTTCATCAGTATATATAGCACATTTTTTGAATGGTGGCCCGCCTTCTTCATTTATCGAGCCAAATGTGACTAATTTAAACTTCGATCGCATGGATATCTGGCAACGAGTCGTGTACCTGCAGCAGGTTTTCTGGTTCGATGGAAGGAAGAGTATTTAACCTTACTGCGGCAGCGATCAAGACGACGCACTCCCAAGCCTGGGTTAGTAGTTGTGGATGACTTCGTTCTCGTTAAGAATGAATGTATGCCGCCCTTGAAGTGACCTGCGAGAGTCGTTGAGCTGCTGCCTGGAAAAGATGGAGTCGCCCGAGTTGCTGTACTGAGGACACAAGCAGGATTAACGAAGCGGGAAGTGAATAAGCTGTTTTCGCTTCTCCTTAAGGATGCGGTTGAAAGCCGCATTTCGGGTCTCGCAGCCGCCAACAGCACCTAAATTTATGTCCAGTTGTCAACATTGGAGAAAAGAATTAGTCCCCAGCAACGCAGCTTTATCTATGCGTATCAGCTGCAGATCTGGCTCTCTTTGGGTTATGCTTTATGCTCTGTAATATTTTCACTCTCGTTTTCGAACCCCATGCATTCGCATCGCAACCAAATTTCTCGAAGAAAAATAAATAAAATCGCTTGAATTCGCTACCATACAAATCGTTTTGCATTTGCAAAAAAGGCTTATAAAAATTCTTATTAGCTTAACAGGTTGATTGTTAAAATGTAATTTTGGGTCAAATAATCGGCCATCTTTGCGATTTTCGGGCCGCATGGCTGCCATTTGTGCATTTTATACCTTCTGCCAGATGAGCGGATTTATACCTCCCGCCAGTTTAGGTATTGCAGCCGGCCGCTACGGCTCAGACGCAGACCATTCCGCCGGCCTTTTAGGCTTATCCCTGCATCCCGACTGTGTGTGAACGGGCGCAGACTACTTGGCCTCCCAATTCAGGACAGGCGTTCCGTGGGTTTCGTCGGATGGGTGTGAGGTTAGGGAAGCATTAGCCCCGATTATCGGTGTACCGCGAGGGGTTGGCTGATGGTCAGCCAACCTGGACACCTTTTTCTACCCCGTGCAAGCCCTGGGTCTGACATTTACTCAGATTCCGACACCTCCTGCCAAGGATTTAGGGCAGCAGCCATGAAATGTATGCTACTGTGGAGTGCCTTGGTACGTAACTGTTGCGTACACCCTTTTCGGGAGATCATAAGACTTTAAAAATTCAAAACCGGAATCTAAAAGCAGGGGAAGGGGTACCATCACCCCGTTAACTCAGTTGGATTGCGACAAAGAAAATGCACGTATTCAGAGATGGACAGTATTATTGTCTGCTTTTTAATATACAGTAGAGCATGTTAAAGGAACATTAAATATTGCTGACGGAATTTCAAGAATGCCACAATATAATCATTCCATTACACGTAATTTCATTACGTGTTGCGTACACCCTTTTCGTGAGATCGTAAGACTTTGAAGATTCAAAACCAGAATCTAAAAACAGGGGAAGGGGTACCATCATCGCGTTGAAAATGCAAGTCGACAATAAATGAGTCTCCGATGACCCGGTCAGCGACCGCAATAGATTGCAGCAAGTAAAGAAAATCAACACCAGTTCCGGGCACACTTCACCGAAGGGGTATTGACTACCCAAAATAGGGGAAAGTGAGAAATATGATTCCTAGGTGGGAACATTTGGCATAGAAGACCAATAGATCAGAAAAAAGCTCTATGCCGGTATAAAAAGACCATGGCTCACCGATGAAAAGAGAGATAGAGAGTCAGTACCCGCGTAAACACCCGTCGTCCGTCGGTACCCGGGAAATCATCCGTACGTCAGATACCCGGGCAATTATCCTTTCGCCCATCGAGGAGAAGACTCAGGGATAACTCCAGTCTCAAAGAAAAACGCCAAGGAGCAAGGACACTAGCATCCTTTAAAGGAAATAACAGGACTAACACGGAACACCCTTTGAAGAAAGACCATAGTTCCACGAAACTATCAGGATGGGCGGCAAGGAGTCTAAGGCCTCCGACAACACAGCAAATGTGATAAACACCGTAGAGGTTGTCGACCACAAACAGGAAATAGAAGAAGTACAACATACTCTGGAATTCATCGCTGTTATACTGATCTTCCTGGCTCTGTTAAAGATCGTAAAAATGTACAAGAGATCCGTACAGCGGAGGAGGGACCATCACCATGTCCTGGACAGAATTGTATCCGGAGTCCCGCAAAGTGCTTAATTAAAAATACAAACTGCAAAACAATTAAAAGGTCAAGTGAACCGGTGCAGGCCGTTTATGTGAACATCAGCAAAAACCAAACAACAGCAAGTGCTCGCTCCAAGTAACCTGAGAGCCGAATAGCAGCCAAAGCGTGCTACCAAAAGAGAAGAAACCAAACTCATTCATACGTTTATATATATGCATACTCCACTTATTTTTTTTATTTGTGTTTGTGTATATCTTATTATTGTTCGGTTACAATTAAGTGGTGCACGAAAGTATATGTATGTATAACTCCATCACTATATATGTATATAGCAACACCCAAGATCCAACGCGTCGAGATCTCATCGCTCCGAATTAAAGTTCGGAAAGTTTGACGGATAACTGTTCACGTGTTTTTCTATATTTTCATATATGCATATATTCTCGTGCCAATTTTATTTTTATACGATTAGTAAATATACGTATACTTTTGTAATAATGGTAACCAAAGGGTGATCGGTATTAAAGAAAATATTTTATTGTTAGCCTCGTCCAGGCAATATATTTCAAATAAAATAACTTTTCAGCGCCGAGTATTTGCCTTGTTTTTTGCGACGATCCATCAGGCATCCGGACGCATGAAGGGGAGGGAATTTGGCCGAAACATTGCCCGATCGTTTTACGATCAAGCTACAGCATAGCTTGTGGGGCGGGAAGACTGCTGACTGACGAACGGTACAAACTTTTACAGGCACTTCTAAAATTTATTCTAGTTATGTTGGAGAGGTGAGGGGCTTACCAAGATCCCACGACTTAAAATCGACGAGCTTACGCTGGCAACCTGGTGCCCGAACATCGGATGCCTTTCCTCGGCCTTAGTCCTTACCCAGGACATGGGCACTAATACGCCGACGTAACAAATATCAAAACAATTCTCAATAGTGTGGACGTGGCAACATGAGTCGACAAAATTGCGCTGCGTCTATGTCTCTGGAGACATGGTGAATCTCAACTTTCTAGTTTTTTAGTTCCTGAGACGTTCAGTTCATAAGGATGGACAAACAGACGGAAAGACAAACGGACGGAAAGACAGACGGCCGGATGGACAGAAAGACATTTCCAGATCGACTCGGCTATTGATCCTGATCAAGAATATACATATATACTTTATATGGTCGGAAACGCTTCCTTCTACCTATTACATACTTTTCAACGAATATAGTATACCCTTTTACTCTACGAGTAACGGGTAAAATAAATCATTTTCGTGCCAAATTACTTTTGGTGCTTTAAATCTTTTCTCCTACACAGCAGCTACTCGTTGGAATGCCGCGACTTCAAAGTAAGCAACACTATTAAATAATTTAGTTATTAGCGTTTCGAAGTTGTTGAAAATTAAATGCAATACAAGCCGTCTTGCTGAAGTGATGGTCGAATGTTTCGCGCAAACTGGAGCCAACTGGAGATCCGCAAATAATCAGAATATATCTTTGTTCACTCAACTTTTATCGCGCCTGAGCTCATCCAAATTTGATCAGGTGCAGCGTCTTTTTACGATCCGCAGGCAGTTTATTGTCTGATTGTTTTCGAGTAAAAAAGCAGTTATGTGAATTACGATTTGCATATACAGTCTAGGGAATAAAGTAAATGGTTAATATTAGTTTTTGTGCGCAGAACATACTTTGAAAGTAATTTTTTATGGTTTGTCTTATTTTTGTCCAGCCAGATTTTATATTTGTTTAATGTTAGTTTTAAGTCAAAAAATTATATTGAAAATGGAAAATGTTTATTTGAAGTTGAACTCGAACGGATGCAGCTTCGGTAAAATGTTAGAGGGGTACCAAAGGTATGGTGGTCGGTTGACCATAACATTAACGGTGGTCAAGTTTTGTGTAAAATATGTAAAAATTAGTTTGTTTCGTTATGGTTTACTCTCCTGTTGTTTATTATAATGTCTACGTGCCATATTTAAGCACACCGAGCGAAGCGTGCGATGCACCAAAATGTTTTCCAGCAGCCCACTTTATTACATTTTATGCGCGTTATTTAAAATTGTTCTTTGTATATACATACATAAAAAGGTTACAAATTCATATCTTAATATATATAAATCTCGTGTCACAATGTTTGTCCTCAATGGACTCCTAAACCACTCAACCGATTACAATAAAATTCGCACACCATGTGCAGTTCGATCCAACTTGAGAGATAGGATAGTTTAAATTCTGGAAAAAGTCAAAAGAAAAGCGGGAAAACCGTTTTTTACATGCAGCGCCATTTCTAAAACATAGGATGTCATTCTTCTCTGCTCATTTTGTTTTATTTAATTCATGAGACAAACTTTATTTGGTTCATAAATAAATTGTAACAGCAGGCATTTGTTTTTGAGGTGGTAAGTTGAACTGTGTTAATTATGTGTATCGTGCATTTGAGGTTAAACTCACCACTTCCACCTTCTTCGACTTCCTCATCCTCATCCTCCTTCTTCTTCATCAATTAGAAGATACACGAGCCGAACGCAATAAAGCAAGAACACTAAAGCATCAACAATCACGCAAGTTTTCAGAAGAAGGGGGAGGAAGAAGACGAAGAAGGGAGAAGAAAGAGGAAGAAGGAGGAGGATTAAGAAGATGGAGGAGGAAGAAGGAGGAGAAGGATTAAGAAGATGGAGGAGGAAGAAGGAGGATGAAGAAGAAGAAGGAATAAGGAGCATGAAGAAGTCAGAAGAAGAAGGAGGAGGAAGAAGAAGAAGAATGACCCATAAAAAATCTCTGGAAGCATTAAACTGAACAATGCAAGATCTATTTTGGGTGGTGCAATAATATTTTTGTCAGGAGATTTCCGACAAACACTGCCAGTCATTCCACGTGCAACGTTAGCGGATCAGGTCAATGCTTGCTTGAAGTATTATTTCCTGTGGCGATATGTCCAAAAATTGATATTGAAAATAAACATGCGTGTTCAATAGCACTATGATCAATCTGCAGAACGGTTTTCGAAGCAATTATTAGAAATCGGAAGTGGCAAAGTTCCAAATACAAATGGCTTGATCACTTTGCCAAACAATTTTTGTACAATTCTACAATCTAAATGGGAATTAATAGAAAGCGTTTTTCCAAATATAATTCAAAATCACAGAAATCACGATTGGTTGACAGAACGAGCAATATTGTCACCAAAAAATGTACATGTCAATGAAATCAATTTTCACATTCAAGAAAAATTGCCAGGCGCACTGATATCATATAAATCTTTTGATAGCGCAATGAAAGAAGATGATGCAGTGAATTATCCAGTTGAATTTTTAAATTCCCTAGAACCGCCTGGTATGCCACCGCATTTTTTGAACTTAAAAATCGGCTCATCAATTATTTTACTACGGAATTTAAATGCACCAAAATTGTGCAATGGCACAAGATTGGTTGTAAAAAAATTGATGCCGAATTTAATTGAAGCCACGATATTGACTGGAAAAGCGAAAGGAGAAATGGTGATCATACCGCGTATTCCGTTGATACCAACAGACATGCCGTTTGTATTTAAGCGACTACAAATCCCAGTGCGTCTATCATTTGTCATGTCCATCAATAAGGCACAAGGACAAACGCTTCAAGTATGCGGGTTGAATTTGGAAGAGCCGTGTTTTTCTCATGGGCAGCTATACGTAGCCTGTTCAAGAGTTGGCATTCCAAACTCTTTATTTGTATTCGCTCCAAATGGACAAACGAAAAATATAGTTTATCCAAATGTTTTGGATTAAAAATAACAATTTTCAAATAAAATAAATGACTTTCATATAACAAATTCTAGGAATTTTTCACTGAATTTTAAGACTGCATGCGGCGAAGCGCACAGGGCCAACTAGTACATATATGTCGGCAATAGGGGAGTCTTATCCATTTTATTTGTAAGTTTCACAATTTTGGTACAGCAGCACAGCAAGTTCCGATTTATTCCACCAGCTAAACTTCACCGAGGTGATTTTCTCCTTTTCTAATCCTCCTCATATTCTATTCGGTCTATACACAACACTGGCGTTCACTATATTGTCATCCCGCTCTAACACACTATTTATGACAACTAGATCGGACCTCACTCAGCTGCAGAGGCCGTCTGCCCCTTTTGCTGCAGTGCTTCTCAGAATTTCACCACAATGCTACAATTTCATCAGATTGTGAAATCATGGTAACGGTTCCCAAAATTCCTGGGGACGCGCTCCGACATATATATAAATAGTAACAAATTTAGTCTGATGGCATTTGGTCTTTTACTCAATGGCATTTGGGAAAATTTAATTGAATTCCACAAAAATCGTCGCGAAATTTCTGATTTAAAAATTGTTTTTATGTAAAACATATAAATACCTTATTATTGTGGGATCTGCCACAATTAGCCGAGCAAAGTCCATAACCTCTTTATCATAAGTAGCAGAGAAAAACAGCATTTGGCATTGTGTATTCAGCATTCTGAAATGTTAAAAATATTAAAGGATTTATTAAATATAAATGAAAAATTATTAAAAAAAAACAAATTAAGAAAGAACACTGTAGTCGAGTTCCTCTATAGATATAACTGAAAGTAATAGTAAGTATTATATGTGATATGTTGATTAGTCCACTTAATTTAAGTCAAAAATCTAATGACAAAAAAATAATTTTACGTTTCTTGGTTGTAATTGAACTTCTTTATTTTAAGTAATATTAGCAAATTAGTTGTCATCTAGCGGTTCGCGGATGCTCTGCCCGCAGAAGCAGCCGAAATGTATATATATCTGTTTATACATAAATGTATATAAATATATTAATTTATATAAGCGCATTGAAAAAAATGAAAATTACATTTTTTAATGTATACTTTTTATACCCGTTACTCGTTGGGTATACTAGATTAGTTGAAAAGTATGTAACAGGCACAAGGAAGCGTTTCCGACCATATAAAGTATATATATTCTTGATCAGGATCAATAGCCGAGTTCATCTGGCCATGTCCGTCCGTCTGTCCGTCCGTCTCAGAATAGCGCAAAAGATACAGATACGATACAAAATTCAATTTTTTGATAACAAATTCTGCTACAAGCGCAGTTGCTGCGCAGTACAAAATTGTATGGCGGGCTTACATTTTTTCCTGTATCGGCGGCTTGTTTTTCAATTCCTGACTTTGTAATGATTTTAAATGAATGTATAATAATTAATTATTATTATTATATTTATATATATTATTATATATATATTATTATATATATGATAGAATTATGCAATTGTTCCAGCAATTCTCTCGGGGTATATCCTTGCAACACGCTTAAGTTCATCAGTACGTGATGCCAAGTCATGTCTTTCATCATGTCCTAAATTTTTGCGATTTTGTTTAATACGACGAGTCGAGAGACGAATCTGACTAAAATAAAAGGCGTAATCGAAATCTATGGATTTTTAGACGATTAGCTAAGCAATAAAAGCGCTGCGAAAAGTTCTAATTTTGGAATTGATAAGGCTTTTAGTGGAGCAAATCTTGATTTGCCACAGAACGGACTTTCGATTCTCCATTAGAGCTTATTAGACCAAGAGGATCATAGAATTTGGCTATTGTTGACAGTGCAATCCGCTTGGTGGGCGGATGATTGGTCGGTATTTAAGAAAAATTAAATAGAAGTTAATCTGAAGCTGGATCCCAGGCAAATCCCAATGCCTTGGCGACATCCGATCCACCGTGAAATTTGAGTAACTGCTAATTGTCGACTCTTCTTCTAGGGCTGCTGACTCATTCGAACACCATTAACGGATTAGAAAGTGGCCTTGCGACAGTAGTTCTTACACCTGACAACGAATTTCTATCACCTCAACTGAGTGAGTCCCCTCCAGAGATTTAATCATCGAGAGCTGATGCATGACTCTTATAGCGAAGAACGCAGCTGGCGTGATTCCATATGTCAAAGTGTTCCATTAAAAAACACTCAATTTATCCGAGGAGTTCCCTTGCCAAACGATACACGTTGCAAGTCATCATCTTGCAAGTCATCCGGGTACGAAACACACACTCAACGGTTCATCCTGCAGAAATGTCCACAAAGGGCCACTTGAAAAAATCGAAAACAAATCAGGATATTAAAGATTTTTGGCGTATGTATTGGCTCTGCAAGAAGTTAGTAGTTCAGAGAGAATCCAGAATTTGTTTTAGCAGATCCATTAAACACGACACGAAGCTTTGTGCTCGTGATGCACTGCTTATGTACGCTAGGGTTGGGCATACAGAACGTGGTACCTTTGTTACAAGAGCCATGTGGCGCAGATCTATATACTCCGGTAAAAATGCTGAATACTGATCTTTCAGGTCTGTGTTTCTATCCAACTTAACTTGCAAACTCCTGAAACGACGACGAGCCAGGCAATAGAAATCACATAGTGATTTGAATCCTGAAGTAGAAAAGAGGCGACCATTCGCAAGTAGAATCCAATTTTCATTGAACATTAGCTCGCATCGCAAGTCTTCCGGACTTTGACGAAGTTGTCTTCAATTTCCCAAAATCGCTTTACTATTGAGGTAAATGTGTCATCATCAGAATAATCAGCCGGCTAAAACCGATTTATGATTTGGCATACTCGACATCCCTCCAAGTTTGGTGTTTTAAAGAGTTGGCAACGTCCTATCAAAATGAATTTGTCCTAAAGAAATTATTTCGAAAAAGAGACCATAGCCAGTTAAAAGTTCAATTCATTGTGATTAATTGAAATAGTAATCAGCGAGCGAAATGTTTTGTGGTATCCTCCATAATGTAGCATTTATATTAAAGTGGGGCGAATAATCCGTGATACCGCAGTCACAATAGCGAATGAAACACGATAGCTTGCATCCCGTGATTGCATAAGAATATCGACTACCTTATCAGATATCATTAAAGATTCTCCGGTCCCAGAAAATAGAAGAAATCTTCTATGATTCAAATGCTGTTGACTAGCTAAGCGAGTTATGAGGTTTAACTGAGAAGCTGAATCTAAAATTGATCGGCATGGCATAAATGCTACAATTTTATCTTTTACGTAGATAATAGCAGTTGGTAGCAACATATAATCGATCGCCGCAATATTTGAGGTTTTGGGTGATCTTGATAACTGGTGATCAGGTGATAAGATGATGAATCAAAACATGATACTAATGTTGATGAAGTAGATGGAATTTGCTGAGAGCTTAACTTTGGGTCGCAGGACGGAGATGAAAATAAGGTGGATGGTGCGGATGGGTTATGATTCATGTGCAATAATGTGAGGTACTTCATGGGACAATATCTTCTGTGAATCGACTTGCATTGCTGCCCATTGCGCAAACAGTGATGTCAAATGTGCAACTTCATTTCTTCTCTTTTTCTCCAAAAAGACCAGGTAGACAGCTCAGTGATTGATAAATTCTCTTTCCATTATTCCCGCGTTCCCTTATTTAGTTTGTGACCGACGATGTGAATCAGTTTAAAATTGTTTTCGTACTTTCCACTAATGCAATCACTGAGCTCCCCAAGACTCTTCGATGATCCCTTCTCAACACCTTTTAAACCAAATATTGGCAAAACGTGTGCCTAAGAGTAAAATCATAATAATTTTTTATAATTCCAGTACCACGCCGCCTAAGATATTGTATTTTTTCAATATCACTTAGCTCATCATCATTTCCGATGACCGTGGTGAAACTTGCGAGAAAATCCCGCCAATTAGAATGGGATTCATGAAAGCGAGCAATATCCTGATTTGGCAACCGAGGCTTCCTAGATCGAAAAGAAAGATCCGCATTGTTACTAATTTCGATAGATGTTAAACTGGCAGCGGTTGAAGCCAGCAAATGAGACATGCGATGATCAGCTAATTCTCGCTTTAATTTAGCAACCATGAAAACTGTCGAAAATTGATCATCGGATTGGTCACTCGAGAACTCCGTTAAATCCAATTTTTCCAACGATGTCTGCATCGAATCAATCGCCAAGTTTATTCCATTCCAGTAAATTAGCTTCATCAAACTGATTAGCCGCCGAATCAGAGTTTAAAAAAATTTTCATCGAGTTTACTTGCCGTAAAATAGATTGGCCTTTGGCTCGGTAAAAATCCACAATATACATATGTAACAATAATTAAATGTGATTCATTTTTGTTAGTAATTTTTTTGCACAACACGGTTTAGGTTTTTCACAGTGCTAAACACTGTACAAAAAATTTAGCGATCGGCTTTTATATGTTCTGATTTACGTAAGATTTATACGTTTTTTATTTGTTTTGTGAGGAGTCCTAAAGCTCCCCACAAATCCGGGTGCAGGAGATCGCCATAGCAAGGGAGAAGACGGATGGAATGCGAGAGGAGTCAAGGGCGGTCAGGTCAAACGGGAAATAATGGACCTTGGACCCCGGAAAAGCGGAGAGACCGTGAACTAACGGTCCCGCGCTGGACCTTCGACTCGAACCGGCCAAGGGCACAGAGGTCGAACGGTAACGGTGTGGACCTTGGACAAGCACAAAGAGGACGCACTGTGAACGGTGCATGAGTTGGACCTTGTACCCGAACGAGCCGTGCGCAAAAATGGAAATAGTGGGATCCCCGCGGCCTATAAAAGGGCGGCGCAGGCGCAGCTCGGGACAGTCAGTCAGTTGAACACGCAAAGGTCATACGTGCAAGCGCAGAGTACGGGCGCGAGTCGCTCAGTCCGGACACGGGCAGACCAGACGGGCGGAGCAGATTCAGGAGGTGTGGGACAGTCGATCAGGAGAGCACGCGGAGTGCCATACGGGCAGACGCGCTAGCTTATCTGACGGACGATACACCCTGTCACCATAAAATCCTAAACCCCAGGCGAACCGGTACGGATCCGCCATCGAGAGCGACACAGGAAGACGAAACAAGTACGGCGAAGAAGCGACGACGCGCATCCGAAGGTGAGGATCACAGGATTCTCTTTATCAAGCGTCACTGAATAATGGTGATTTATATCAGAAACTCTGTCTTCTTCTTGGTCGGGCAATCACAGAAATCATAATTTTGGTGGGACGAACAAACAAACTCTCTGAGCTAGCCGTTGCAATTCGTACCGAGCAGAAACTAGGAAAACAGTTCGTTACAGTTTATTTGTCTAATTTGTATAATTCTGCTTATTACTAACAATAAAGAAAAATAAAACAAAAGAAAAACAGTTGGCAGGCAAATCCAGAACAGCCCGCGGTGTGGCCGTGAAGCATTGCTTCCCGGGGACATTTTGGATCCGCTCACTCGTGTTCCCTCCTGGCTCTCTCAGCTCTCCTTATCTCGGATGTTACTGCTACGGCAAAGCTGTCGACCGCTTGACATTCCACCTCCCCCTGCAGTATGAATGGGACTATACTATCCGCACTCAGTCTGCTGCCCAGTACGGCCTCCAGGGATATCCGTCAGCAAACTTTCCGCAAGAAAAGAAAACGTGCTCTGAGGTTTCGCATCATCCGCTTCTGCACCATGGATATTCCTCCGACTCTTCATGTCCGAAGGGCTTTAGATAGCTGTGAAAGCAGCTCAATTCTCCATGCTTGCGTTCTATCCTCGGCTTGAGGTTGGGTATCAGGTGCTGCTTCCAGCGGTCCTTAGACCCGTTGCGCCACCTAAGTTGCCGTGTCTCCAGGGTGCGCAGCCTTGCTTCAGCTCTCATTATCCTTTTCGCGCTGGAGGAGAGGCATCTGGCGCGGCTTTGGTTGAAGACCGCCTTGTTCTCCTGGGCAATTAGGTGAAGTGGCGGTATTCCAGCAATCACTAGGGCCGCCTCGTTGGATACTGTTCTAAAGGGCTACAGATACGTAGTGCCGACAGTCTGTGAGTAGCTATCATGCCCTGAGCGCGCTCTCTGTTTCGAGTGCTTTGGCCCACACCGGGGCGGCGTACAGCATAGTCGCCCGGGTGACGCCCGTTTGCAGACGTCTGCTTGCCTGTTTTGGGCTTTCAGTGTTCAACATTAATGTGGATAGCGACCGATTGACTCCCGCTGCTTTCGCGCTAGCGTAGGATAGGTAAGCCTGGTGTCATTTATGACTCCCAGGTACTTAATTGCCCGAGATGAGACCACCGAGGTACTGCCGATTTCGACTGTGGCTGTCTCCGCCACCTTCCGGGAGCTTATCAGGACAGCCTCCGTCTTTTCCGGGGCCAGTTTTAGCCCAATTGAACTGAGCCACTGATCGATAGTCCTAATGTAGCTGTTGCACGTTTCCTCTGCCTGGCCGAGTTACTTGGCGACTACCAGCAAAGCCACGTCGTCTGCGAAGCCTACGTCCTCGCTCCTACCTATTAAGAACTGATCCCTGTGTGGCTCCACCGGAGACTTGATGCCTGAAGACTCCTTCCGACGACTCGCAGAGTAGGACTCGTTCCGCGAAGTAGCTGCGCACAATTCGGACTAGGTATGCTGGCACGCCAAAGCCGATTAATGCGTTTAGAATCCGGTCCCATCGCGCTGTGTTGAAGGCGTTCCTGATGTCTAGGGTGACCATGAGTAATACTCTTTGGTACCCCCTTTCCACCATATTGCAATATTGCGTATTGCGTGGGCCGCTACTCAAACCACTCTGTTGACGGCGTCCACCGTGGATCCCGCTTTCCTGAATCTGAGCTGGGACGTTGAGAGGTCACCCGCGTCTAAGATAGTCCTCTCCAGCCGAGCGCATACCAGTTTCGCCAAGAGTTTGCCGGTTCCGTCGATGAGGCATATCGGCCCGAACGATGAAGGCTCCTAGGGTGGCTTCCCTGGTTTAGGGAGGAGCAGCTGTTTTTGGATCTTCCACTAGTTTGGGAAGACGCCTTCGTTCAGGCACTTGGTTGGCTGGCTGAAGGAAAAGAGCAAGTCGAAGCGCTCTTTTAGGAATGCCGGCGGGGCCGAGGTCTTTGCCGTCCTTCAGCAGTTTTGCCAACTCCAGTATCTCCTCGCTGCTGACCGTGGCGTTTGCTTCGTCGTGACCCTCTGCGGCTGGGTCGGCGTAACCTGTCCATCCTGGGAAACAAATGCTTCACTATGCTGCCGAGCTTCACAAGGTCGAGGGGCGTAGGGGCCCTCGTGTATGCCTTCTTGACCACCACCTTGTTGGCTCTTCCCCATGGGTCTCTGTCAGCTGCATCGCATAGGTCCAGGAATCTTGGGTGATTTCCTGCATACTCTGTATTCAGGTTTGCGTTCGGGCAATGACTCCGCACCACTGGAGCGTTGGTATCGACGTCTGACTGAGAGGCATTCCCGACGAGCCGTCTCTATCTCCTGGTTCCACCAGTACACTGGGGCCCTTGGTCGGCCCCTCACCGGGGGTAGGAACTGCTCTCGGAATTTTTGCGTGTCCAGGGAGTCCGCTTTGTATTTCTTCCTGGCTTGGACCGCTGGTTGTGTTTGGGTCGTGGTTGGGCTAGGTGGTCACTGGCTAAGTCTCTAGTGAAGGTGGGGTCCACCACAGAGCCCATTCCTGCGCGCCTGAACGGGTGCTGGTTCCCTTGGTTTAAAAGCCCCAGGTCCAGAGACGCGAACGCCTCTAACACCATCCTACCTCTCGAGTTGGTGAGTGCACTGCCCCAGCTCTCTGACCATGCGATGAAGTCGCCGGCTACACGGACCTGGGTTCGGTGTCTAGCGTCTGATGCCAGTCTATCTACTGCCCGACTGAATTCGCTTATGGTCATGCTGAGAGCTAAATACACGCTGTTCACCCACCATCTGCCCACCTTTGCACTACACAACCCGTTGTCCGATAGCACATGGGTTATTTGTTCAGTTACGCTGCTACACCTCCAGATCGCTGCTTTCCTGGTGCGGTCGAATGCGCAGTCTGGGCTAGCCGCCGTCCGGTAGGGCTCGCTAAGTAACGCTAGATCTGCCCTGCGTTCTCGCACCATCTGCACTAGCAGATCTTGGGCTGCCGTGCAGTGATTCAGGTTTAACTTTAACCCGCCAAAGGGCACTTCTGGGTGCCCGCTTGGTGGTTGGTCACCTGGCTTCCTCTGCTGGCGCACAGAAAGCACTTGGCCTCGTTTAGGCACTTTGCGGCCCTGCGACCAGCGGGACCCGCATTTGAAACAGCTCCGGCTTATATCAACGGCACTTTTACAATGCCGATATGTGGACTTCCTCCAGGCATTTAGAGCACCTTCGGCGAGGTTCCAGCTCCGTGGTCCGGCATTGGGACCATCCTACCCTCAGCTTGCCACGCTTGACCAGCGGGTACGTCATGTTGGCTGGAACTGAAATTACAGCATCTTTTCCTCCATAGTGTGTTGCCCGGAGGCTCTTGACCGTCACCGCGTTCGATGGGATAGTAACCTGCGGTTATGCATGGAATGACTTCGCAAAAAGAAAGACCGTACGCCATTTTTCTTTGTTCGTAGATAGTTCTCATTATGCGCCCATTAACGTGTTGCTTCTACCCACCACACTCTGCTGACTGCACTAGCTGGGCTATTAGCAAAAGCGGCAGGTGACCTCGTGGAATCGAGACGTGCATGGATTCTTGTTTCCGGGGTGTTGGCGGTAGAAATCCACTCCGTATCCACACGTATAGCAAATCATATCGTGCAAAGAGTTTTTGCACCAAGGCGCTGTTCTGTTAGACTCGCGGCTGTCTTCCGGTCTGCGTTGGAATTCTTTCACAAGGGCACCATCGGGAATACGTCCTTGCCTCTCTGAGCGTTGGATCTCATATACAGGTCTACCTCGCATCGGTTTCCCATGGTTTCTTAACCACCGATCCACTCTGAGCCAGTGATTTTATTGGGGACGTCAACAGTAACCATCCCATTTGGGAGTATACGCGTTTTGCTCGCCAGTAGTACATCGGGGATGTAGCTCAGTGGTAGAGCGCTCGCTTTCAAAAGTTCTACAAATTCCCCCTCGGCGATCTTGTGTTTCAACTTAAAGTGTAAGTTGTGCATGTCGGCGACATAATCGCTGAAGGACTCGTTATACCCTGTTTCCTCTCCATTAATTCTTTGATCTTCATTAGGTCACTTCCGGTTGTAGAAAAAGCGCTTTTCATTTCCCTGGTGAGCGAATAGTAATCAAAACAAGAGAGAACGCTATAGTCGAGTTCCCCGACTATCTGATACCCGTTACTCAGCTATTCGAAGTGCGAAGGAGAGTTTTCAGCACATACAGTTTTTGGCGGTTTGTGGGCGTTAGAGAGGGCGTGGCAAAGAGTTTTTTTGCAAATCGTTAGAAATTTATAAGACTAATATAAAAATGAAAAAATATCGAAACATTTTTCAAAAGTGTGGACGTGGCAGTTTTGGGCGGTTTGTGGGCGTTAGAGAGGGCGTGGCAAAGAGTTTTTTTGCAAATCGTTAGAAATTTATAAGACTAATATAAAAATGAAAAAATATCGAAACATTTTTCAAAAGTGTGGACGTGGCAGTTTTGGGCGGTTTGTGGGCGTTAGAGTGGGCGACATGAATTGACAAACTTGCGCTGCGTCTATGCCCCTGGAGTCTGTATGCTTAATCTCAACTTTCTAGCTTTTGTAGTTCCTGAGATCTCGACGTTCATACGGACGGACAGACGGACGGACAGACGGACAGACGGACGGACAGACGGACATGGCCACATCGACTCGGCTACTGATCCTGATCAAGAATATATATACTTTATATGGTCGGAAACGCTTCCTTCTTCCTGTTACATACTTTTCAACGAATCTAGTATACCCTTTTACTCTACGAGTAACGGGTATAGTCATAATCCTCAACTCGATCCTCCATGAGTTGCCAATACCACTTGCTGGCTGCGCCGATCAGCAGACTATGAAATTCTCTGAACACTTGCTGTCGACTTATGTCATATAATTCTTGTAGTCTTTCCACGCGGAATAAAAAACTTTCAACGGTCATGCCGCGGCTTGTTCCGTCAAATTTCAAGTTCCATTTATCCAGCCGAAGACCCTTTTGTGCTGGTGCTTGAAACATTAGACCATGATCTAATTCGGGGTGCAGTTGGTGGCTGGTCTCCGGTATCTGCTGCGGAGTCGACGAACGGCCGGGCTCCCTTAACCGATGCATTTGGCTGTTAAAACATTCTTGCGACACCTGCGACACTTGCGACACTGTTCTGGTGTTGGGGTATCTTGATGTCTTAAAAAGCTATCTGTGGGGATTCTGGGTAGACCAGGTGGTGGGGCCATTCTTGGTTGTTCGGAAACGGTTTGGGTGGCTTGTAACTCAGCCACTTCCTTCTTCAAAGCGTTTACTTGAGCGATCATCTCCAATTCCGCATCTCTACTCTGCTTCACTAAATTCATTAGTTCTTGTTCCCGTTTATCGGCCATCTCCGAACGGTCTTCGGAACTTGCATGGTACCGTGGCAACATGCTAGAGCGTCCTCTAGGCGGTCCTAGCGGTAAATCTATTCCTCCGGCTGCTTCATCCATTGTGCTTTCAATCTTTCTTTTTTGCCCCCCTCATTTACGTTTTTTGATTGCTCTATTTGATACTTGTTTTTTTTTTTTTTTGTGTTACACGATCTACCGTGAAAGTTTCTGACTACAACTGTTAAAATAAGATAGGTAAGCAGGGGTGCTGTTACGCCATTAATAAGTCTCTCCTCAGTCAAAAAACCATCCGGTATTTAAGCCCAAAAAAAAAAAAAATAACTACCCGTAGATGTTGGTCGTTGCCCTGACATGGTTACACCCGGCCAACATGCCTCCGTCTTCCACTGCTTAGGGAACTTTTACTAGGTTTCGTACGTGAACTGGCCCGCCTTTTCCTGGGGAGCTTTTACTATGGTTCTGTACGTGTACTGGCCCGCTTTTTTCCCTGGTGAGCTTTTACGATGGTTCCATATGTAAACTGGCCCACCTTTTCCTGGGGAGCTTTTACTATGGTTCCATATGTGAACTGGCCCATCTTTTCCAGGGGAGCTTTTACTTGGTTCCATATGTGATCTGGCCCACCTTCTCCTGGAGAGCTTTTACAATGGCTCCATATGTGAACTGGTCCACCTAAGACAGTGTATGTCCGAAAACCCCCTCCCGCCAGTCGTCGGAAAATCAGGCTGTTTGACCGATATTTGCGGACTCCACAAACTGCTGCTGTTTGACCGTTACGTTCGGACTCCACAACAGTTTTCCTATTTCCCTGGCCACGTGCCTCACAAACGACCTGGCTACTTGGTCTAGTACGCTGGCAGCGTCGATTTTACGTTTTCCGGTCAGTTCCCCCACCCCCTCTGTACTGGATCGTCAAATAAACGATATACCCGCACCGCACCGCTAAATGCGTTACCATTATATCTGCGCTCCCATCTTCTTTGGACTCAGACTTCTCGAACGGCCTGGCTACTTGGCCTAATACGTTGGAAGCGTGAGTCACCCTCAAATTATATTTACGCGATTTACAGAAAAAAAAAGTCGATCGGCACTTAGTTGTTTGATATTATAACAAGGAAATCTCCCACATTTTTTAATTAAGGAATTTTTTTTTTTGAAACCGATTTTTCTAATGACAAAACAAAGGACTTATGATTTTAAAAGGATAATAAACGAAAGTCATCTCAAAGTCATACCTCTATTCTGAACCATTTACGCGTGATTTCGGTTGCAGAAGTTGGGGACTTTAATTTATGCTAAATAGTAAAAAAAAAGTTAGTGGGCCCGTACTGATGCTACTTAAGTCCAATATTCTATACATAGTCAAATTAATTAGGTCATTAAATGATGGAATTTATGCCTACTTCTCGTTGAAATCAATGACACTATTCCTTAACAAATATGACAAATCCTTTCGCTGGGCGCCAATTCTGTTACGTCGGAGTATTCGTGCCTGTGTCCTGGGAAAGGACTCAGGCCGAGGGAGGGGCATCCGATGTTCAGGCACCAGGATGCCGGCGTAAGCTCGTCAATTTTGGGTCGTGGGATCTTGGTAAGCCCCTCACCTCCCCAACATAACGAGAATAAATATTAGTAGTGCCTGAAAAAGTTCGTTCCGTTCGTCAGTCAACAGTCCTCACTGCCCCACAAGTTGTAGCTTGAACGTAAAACGATCGGGCAATGTTTCGGCCACGTTCCCTCCCCTTCATGCATCCGCATGCCTGATGGATCGTCGCGGGCCGCGCAATACGATCCCCTTCTGTCAACGTCGTCCGTCAAACGCTATGTCATCGTTTTTGACCTACTCCACTTCGCGCGTCAGCACCCCTTCTGGAAATGTTTACCTACTTATTTTGTTGTAGTTACAATAATAGCATAATTTTATTGAGTAATAGATTGTTGGCTAGTGCCATGTAATACAAACAAGAATTAAAAAGCTAGCATACAAAATTTATGATAAATTGCTATAACTGTTTTTAGCGAGGAGTATCGAATTCATCACCAAGCAAAGGTGCGCACGTCAACAAAAATTGTTGGCTATTCACGACTACAAACGTCGCTCTGAGGGCTCTTGTTTTTGCATAACAAAAACAAGGCCGATACTCGTCGCTGAAAAGTAATTTTTATTAATTTAAAACAATATGAAACACAAAATATTATATTTAACTCTTATTAATGAAATAAATTGCCTGGAAGAGGCTGACAATAAGATATTTTTCTTTAAACCTGACACAAATATATTTATATGTACTAATGGTGTAAAAATAAAACAAGAGAGAACGCTATAGTCGAGTTCCCCGACTATCTGATACCCGTTACTCAGCTATTCGAAGTGCGAAGGAGAGTCTTTAGCACATACAGTTTTTGGCGGTTTTGTGGGCGTTAGAGTGGGCGTGGCAAAAAGTTTTTTGGCAAATCGATAAAAATTTACAAGACTAATACAAAAATGAAAAAATATCGAAACATTTGTCAAAAGTGTGGACGTGACAGTTTTGGGCGGTTTGTGGGCGTTAGAGTGGGCGTGGCAACATGAACCGACAAACTTGCGCTGCGTCTATGTCCCTGGAGTCTGTATGCTTAATCTCAACTTTCTAGCTTTTGTAGTTCCTGAGATCTCGACGTTCATACGGACAGACGGCCAGACGGACGGACAGACGGACATGGCCAGATCGACTCGGCTACTGATCCTGATCAAGAATATATATACTTTATATGGTCGGAAACACTTCCTTCTGCCTGTTACATACTTTTCAACGAATCTAGTATACCCTTTTACTCTACGAGTAACGGGTATAATGAGCACGGGAATATATGTATATATATTAAATGAATATAAAAAAAACTTGGGGACAGGGTTCCGTCAAACTTACCCCACTTTAATCCGGAGCGATGAGATCTCGACGCGTTGGATCTTGGGTGTTGCTATATACATATATAGTGATGGAGTTATACATACATATACTTTCGTGCACCACTTAATTGTAACCGAACAATAATAAGATATACACAAACACAAATAAAAAAAATATGTGGAGTATGCATATATATAAACGTATGAATGAGTTTGGTTTCTTCTCTTTTGGTAGCACGCTTTGGCTGCTATTCGGCTCTCAGGTTACTTGGAGCGAGCACTTGCTGTTGTTTGGTTTTTGCTGATGTTCACATAAACGGCCTGCACCGGTTCACTTGACCTTTTAATTGTTTTGCAGTTTGTATTTTTAATTAAGCACTTTGCGGGACTCCGGATACAATTCTGTCCAGGACATGGTGATGGTCCCTCCTCCGCTGTACGGATCTCTTGTACATTTTTACGATCTTTAACAGAGCCAGGAAGATCAGTATAACAGCGATGAATTCCAGAGTATGTTGTACTCCTTCTATTTCCTGTTTCCTCTACGGTGTTTATCACATTTGCTGTGTTGTCGGAGGCCTTAGACTCCTTGCCGCCCATCCTGATAGTTTCGTGGAACTATGGTCTTTCTTCAAAGGGTGTTCCGTGTTAGTCCTGTTATTTCCTTTAAAGGATGCTAGTGTCCTTGCTCCTTGGCGTTTTTCTTTGAGACTGGAGTTATCCCTGAGTCTTCTCCTCGATGGGCGAAAGGATAATTGCCCGGGTATCTGACGTACGGATGATTTCCCGGGTACCGACGGACGACGGGTGTTTACGCGGGTACTGACTCTCTATCTCTCTTTTCATCGGTGAGCCATGGTCTTTTTATACCGGCATAGAGCTTTTTTCTGATCTATTGGTCTTCTATGCCAAATGTTCCCACCTAGGAATCATATTTCTCACTTTCCCCTATTTTGGGTAGTCAATACCCCTTCGGTGAAGTGTGCCCGGAACTGGTGTTGATTTTCTTTACTTGCTGCAATCTATTGCGGACGCTGACCGGGTCATCGGAGACTCGTTTATTGTCGACTTGCATTTTCAACGCGATGATGGTACCCCTTCCCCTGTTTTTAGATTCTGGTTTTGAATCTTTAAAGTCTTACGATCTCACGAAAAGGGTGTACGCAACACGTAATGAAATTACGTGTAATGGAATGATTATATTGTGGCATTCTTGAAATTCCGTCAGCAATATTTAATGTTTCTTTAACATGCTCTACTGTATATTAAAAACCAGACAATAATACTGTCCATCTCTGAATACGTGCATTTTCTTTGTCGCAATCCAACTGAGTTAACGGGGTGATGGTACCCCTTCCCCTGCTTTTAGATTCCGGTTTTGAATTTTTAAAGTCTTATGATCTCCCGAAAAGGGTGTACGCAACAGTTACGTACCAAGGCACTCCACAGTAGCATACATTTCATGGCTGCTGCCCTAAATCCTTGGCAGGAGGTGTTGGAATCTGAGTAAATGTCAGACCCAGGGCTTGCACGGGGTAGAAAAAGGTGTCCAGGTTGGCTGACCATCAGCCAACCCCTCGCGGTACACCGATAATCGGGGCTAATGCTTCCCCAACCTCACACCCATCCGACGAAACCCACGGAACGCCTGTCCTGAATTGGGAGGCCAAGTAGTCTGCGCCCGTTCACACACAGTCGGGATGCAGGGATAAGCCTAAAAGGCCGGCGGAATGGTCTGCGCCTGAGCCGTAGCGGCCGGCTGCAATACCTAAACTGGCGGGAGGTATAAATCCGCTCATCTGGCAGAAGGTATAAAATGCACAAATGGCAGCCATGCGGCCCGAAAATCGCAAAGATGGCCGATTATTTGACCCAAAATTACATTTTAACAATCAACCTGTTAAGCTAATAAGAATTTTTATAAGCCTTTTTTGCAAATGAATGCAAAAAGAATTGTATGGTAGCGAATTCAAGCGATTTTATTTATTTTTCTTCGAGAAATTTGGTTGCGATGCGAATGCATGGGGTTCGAAAACGAGAGTGAAAATATTACAGAGCATAAAGCATAACCCAAAGAGAGCCAGATCTGCAGCTGATACGCATAGATAAAGCTGCGTTGCTGGGGACTAATTCTTTTCTCCAATGTTGACAACTGGACATAAATTTAGGTGCTGTTGGCGGCTGCGAGACCCGAAATGCGGCTTTCAACCGCATCCTTAAGGAGAAGCGAAAACAGCTTATTCACTTCCCGCTTCGTCAATCCTGCTGGTGTCCTCAGTACAGCAACTCGGGCGACTTCATCTTTTCCAGGCAGCAGCTCAACGACTCTCGCAGGTCACTTCAAGGGCGGCATACATTCATTCTTAACGAGAACGACGTCATCCACAACTAACCCAGGCTTGGGAGTGCGTCGTCTTGATCGCTGCCACAGTAAGGTTAAATACTCTTCCTTCCATCAGGACCAGAAAACCTGCTGCAGGTACACGACTCGTTGCCAGATATCCATGCGATCGAAGTTTAAATTAGTCACATTTGGCTCGATAAATGAAGAAGGCGATGTTTCGTTCGAAAACTCCTGACGAACTTGTTTTCTGCGCTGTTTACGGTTTTCCTCCCCCTATTAGGCCAATAGAGGGATCGAATTATGCTGAGAAGAGCACGAGGACCAGTATGTAGTTATGAGCGTGATTTATAATAGCCAAAGTAACTGGGTGATCCTTTGCTAGGATGATTGGGTGGCGGGCATTGAAATCCAACGAAGAGTTGTGCAACCGACCATCTACTCGGTGAAACCCAACTTGGCCAATAAAAGGCAACAGCGAGGCAAGTGGACTAGACGGCGGTACTACCCCATTGGTCTGCAAGGATCTAATATCATTCCATAACTGAGCACGCTGAACCAGACGCAGCAACAGAGAAGTCCCATTTGACATAAGCCCACAATGTCGAACGCGCTTGCAAAACTTATAAATCTATCCAAACGTACGATGCAGAGCATCAAATGAATTCGCGTATTTTGAGCATGCAACAATATCAGAGTACGGAGATTTTAGAATCCATACCCTTCGACAAAGTTCCAGTATTGGCTTCTCGTTACTACTGTTTGTGGCCGGATTTAAAGCAGTGGGAATGTAGCGCCATTCCATTGTACCGGTCAACTCCTGATTTGCAGTCACTCGGTTTGCTACAAACACGTAGAATCTTGAGGGATCCTCACGGATCCAAGAAAATACAAATGAGTCGCACCAGCAGTAGAATTTCCGTTTGAATACGTTAAAATTACAGGTTTCAGCTATAAGCCGAGATAGAAGTTCAGCTCCACAAAGCTCAAGCTTTAGCACGGTAAGGGTTTTCAAAGGGGCCATTCAAGACTTTGAACAAAGTAAGTGGCGATTGTCCCCTAGACACGACATATACACAGGCTCCATTAGCTTCAATGCTGACATCGCAAAAACTATGAATCGTGGGAATGAGGCATGCCGAATTTGCGCAAAACTACAGCATATATCTTGCTATTCTAAATCTTGTGCCAAAGGAAGTCTTTCGTGACAGGATATCTTTACCTCGCACAGCAGCTGATGAAAAATTTTGGACTTTGTTATTACTAGGCCAACCAAACCAAGAGGATCGCAGGCAAAAAATACCGACAGGAATTACATTCTTCTGTCGGACCTTCTGACATGTGTCCCATCTGCACGTACTCCTCAATTAAAGCCTTGTATTGGGCCTTAACGGCTGGACGATGGTCTAGTTTTCTCTCAATAAGAATCTTTGCTGAGCTTGCTGGTAGGACGTCCAACAGATTTAAACTGAACTTGGCTGGCAATCGAACAGGTTTTGGCGCAACTGTCCACCTCCCAAAACCGCCGAAGCAGCCCCTCAAGACGATCCAGTTATGTTTCCTCATTGGGCGGAACGACCGCGCACGACGATATTAAAGCCATTGGAGCGATGGCAGCCTCCGGAAACAACCCAGCATAATCGAGTCTTTTGAATTCGATGCAATCCCGGGCCAGTAGGCTGGCGACTATCAACAAATCAACACGCTGGGGAAGATTGAAATCTGGATCCGCGAGCTTCAGGTTTTTTGGTATGTTCCAGTTACAAACGTCTATACCGTTTCTTTAAGTTGATGCAAATTTACAAATCGGGACGTTATTAAGTGCAGTTGAGAGCCAGCGTCAAGTACAGCAATAAGAGCTGAGGATGGACCAGGTAAAGCAAAGGGTTTCTGTCGGATGATCAAATGAATCTGAGGACACCGTTTCAGTAAACAATCTAAAAATCCTGACCATAATGAATTGAGTGCCCAGAAGCATTACAGAAAGCACATGTCAGAAGGTTAAGATTAGTGGCAAGAAAGGCTGACCTACGCATATTATATGTACGATCAGCTCCCACCTGGCTGCCTTTCGAATAGCATGCCATGACGAAATCCATAGTCTTTAGAGTCCTGCATCGCTGCTCCAGAAATGTTGCCATGGATTCTAGGGTTGTTGATAATATATCAAAATATCAATAGATCGATATTTTTTTCTGATATATTTATCTCGTGATATTTTTTTTGAACAAATGTCGATATTGCGTTTTTTTTTTTCATATTTTCCCTTCGTTCAAAAGCGATACCGAGTAAAAGTGCACGTGTTAAAATGAACATAAAATCCAATTACACTGATAGAAAAAACGGGACTGCGAAGTGCAAACTCTGCGACCGAATTATTAACACAATTGGAAACTCTTCAAACCTGTCTTTGCACCTTAAGAACCGAATGACACCCACACATATAAAACAAGCAGTCTCCCTAAAATCACTTAAATCTAAGTACTGGTAGCGTTGCAATATGAAATTTATATAAACGCAACGTATTATTGTCTGCATTATAAACATAATATCCATGCATTTATATAAGAAAAATAAAGTTAATAAGACAGTTTTATATTTTTATTGTATGAAAAAAAATTGTAATTGAAAAATCAAATATATAGATATGTTAGAAATATATAAGATAGAAATTTATAAGACTAATACAAAAATGAAAAAATATCAAAACATTTTTCAAAAGTGTGGGCGTAGCAGCTTTGGGCGGTTGGTGGGCGTTAGAGTGGGCGTGGCAAAAAGTTTTTTCGCAAATCGTTAGAAATTTATAAGACTAATACAAAAATGAAAAAATATCAAAACATTTTTCAAAAGTGTGGGCGTGGCAGTTTTGGGCGGTTGGTGGGCGTTAGAGTGGGCGTGGCAACATGAATCGACAAACTTGCGCTGCGTCTATGTCTCAGGAGTCAGTATGCTTAATCTCAACTTTCTACCTTTTGTAGTTCCTGAGATCTCGACGTTCATACGGACAGACAGACGGACAGACGGACGGACAGACGGACATGGCCAGATCGACTCGGCTATTGATCCTGATCAAGAATATATATACTTTATATGGTCGAAAACGATTCCTTCTGCCTGTTACATACTTTTCAACGAATCTAGTATACCCTTTTACTCTACGAGTAACGGGTATAAATATCACCGGTACGAAATTTTTTTTTAAATTACGACATTCCTAATGGATTCCCATGTTGGTATTAAATCCCAATTTATCCCAATTTGCCTGACTCGCAGGCAGCACCCGGATCCAGCTTTTGGACAAGTACTTGGACTATAATGCGTCCAGCAATTTGTTCCGTTGTACCCAATCCGTTTAGAGCGCGAATATGGGCGTTCAATTTATCCGGCAGCTCACGAAGCATTGAAACGGAACCGCTCTGCACTGCCCTTAGCCCCAAAATCTCAGTGACATGCGCTGAAAAACTAAACGTCGATTAGCAAATCTGTTTTATAACAACTCCAAAGCTATAGCATGGCAACTATGCTCCGAAATTTCCAGTGAGCGAACGGTATCCAACGCCGTGTCCCTCAAACAGGATCGTAAATGCTGCAGCTTTTCTCTGTTTGTGAGGTCAGGATGGTTATCTGGTATCGTCGTGCACATAAAATAAAAATCCAGCCACTTAGCATAGCCTCCAGCGAGTTTTGGTAGCTCAAGTGATGGCAGCGACGGTGCCCTATTCCAGAGTGAACGTTTCTGTCGGCTACAATCGCGCGTCAGCAAAGATTGAGTAGGCGTGGATTATGTGAGGCGCGTTTTGAAATTTCCCCACGAACTGAGTACTTAAGCGTTATGAGAACATCATCGAATTTATCACTCAAATCGCTTTCAATTTGATCCAAATCAAGCTCAGAATTTTCCGAATCGTTTGTTGCAGCTTATCGATCAGCTCCAACGCAAAACTTGATAAAGAATCTGCTAATCGTTCCACTCTGTTATATATGGCAGACGCCATGCGCTTCAAAAATGTCACCCTGTTTGCATCAGCGGTAACTTTTCCAGAATTTTTAGCAGCCATGGCAACAACAACAAATTCGGTTCAAGCAGGAAGATGAGTGCAAAGAAGAATCAGCGCCAGCTTCCGTTATTTGGCTTTAATGGGCAATGATTGTAGACAAATATTGCTAATGCACAAATCACTTAGCAGTAACAGCAAAGTTGAAGCTTTAAACAGTGATCCAAATATATAAAGCTGTGGTGCCGTGGACTAATTGTGTTCTCCAATGTTGACAACAACTGGACATAAATTTAGGTGCTGCTAGCGGCTGCGAGACCGGCACAACCACCCCCCGTATTCACCTGATATGGCACAGTGCGACTTCTACCTTTTCGGAAAAATGCATTTGCCGATTAAAGGAAAGCGTTACGCAGACATGGAGGCCATTCAAAATGCGAAGAGCTTAAACCCTTGTTCGACATTTTTTTTTGACCGTGCAAAATGCACGGAGACTATTCAAAATACAATTAACTGATTTTGCCAATAAAACCATTTGTTGTCTTTTTTTTAAAAGTCCTGTTTACTTTGGAACGCACCTTGTATATGATCCTGGTCTCGCGGTCCCAGTGCCGGAATGCCATCGCTGATCTTCTCGGAAAGCTCCTCCACATAGATGTTTACGTCATTTGCAAACATGAACTTTTTCTCAATGTAGGAAGCGAATATCTACCTTGACCACCAATGACTACTTGGAATGCGTTTCGTAATTCTGCTTTTGACTTTCTGTTTCCGAATCACCGATCTCGTCTCGTATTTTTTGTACCATGGCTTTTTTTGATAGTAAATATGATGCCGAGAAATCCTGGTGATTCAATTGCTGTTCCAACAAAGTGGCTCTAACCAACTCGATCGAGGGCTGTGGAACTCACCTCACATACACAAGATGACAAGGCACTAGATCATGCCTGATCTTTCTCCTAAAAATCTAAAGCGATGAAAGGCGATGTTAATGTGCTTAATCATAGTAAGGAATTTTCGATGATATTTCAACTACTAAGCCAACGCTATCAGTCGGCGAGCGCATAAGCATCGTAAGAAACATATGACATGTAAAGACAAATTATGTAGGTAAAATAAATATATATAAAGAGCGAATATAAGCCTAAGAAAAAAACCAGAACAAAATTTTCTTACAACGAAATTAAAATATATATTCCTTCCCTTATAATATAATTTTCCGTAACACAATATATTTTTTACAACTCTCATCCACATTTTCACTATTTATCATAAAAAAAAAATTCCTAATTAGTTTTTAAAAGGAGGGACGATTCATTGAATGAAAGAACATTAAAAGACACGCGTCAGTAGAGCTATGCGGTCGAAATTTATTTGAACCTTTAAATACATCTTATAACTTATACATATATGCAAAAAAATCATTGACGTTATACCAGTTTATTAACAATATATAATTGTGACTTCTTATCTTGCGATTCCCATCATCTAAACTTCCGTTTTGTGTCCGATAACTGCATCACATCTTTGTCTTCATAAAGATTGTAACCACCCATTTATATACCCGTTACTCGTAGAGTAAAAGGGTATACAAGATTCGTTGAAAAGTATGTAACAGGCAGAAGGAAGGGTTTCCGACCATATAAAGTATATATATATTATTGATCAGGATCAATAGCCGAGTCGATATGGCCATGTCCGTCTGTCCGTATAAACGTCGGGATCTCAGGAACTACAGACACCAGAGACATAGACGCAGCGCATGTTTGTTGACTCATGTTGCCACGCCCACAAACCGCCCAAAACAGCCACGCCCACAATTTTGAAAAATGTTTTTTCACATATTGTTAGTTGTGTAAATATCTCTCGATTTGCCAAAAAACCTTTTGCCACGCCTACTGTAACACCCACAATCCGCCAAAAACTGTCAGTGTTGAAGTCTCTCCTTCGCACTTCCACTAGATGAGTAACGGGTATCAGATAGTGGGGGAACTCGACTGTTTTTAGTTACATTTTTGCTTTTGGGCATTTATAATTGGTTCTTGCCAATTTATTTAACAAAAAAAACGTTACACGCGGTAAAATTTATCAAAAACAATTTTTCTCTTTTGTGAAAGCTGTGAGGAATCGCATTTTTTTAACCACCAGTGCAATTGCCGACTCCGATTACTCCGACATTTTCGTAGAGTTTCTCAGGAGTGTTAGCTACCACTGTAGCTCCGATTATGCCGCCTGCTGGAGTGCATTTTCGCAAAGTTGTTCTTAGCAAACGTGAAGGTTTTCCTAACGTATTAGCCGTGAACGTACCCCGATGTGCAAACCGGGTACCGAGGCTCGGCAACCCGAGCAAGCATTTACCTAATTTAACATTATGATACTCCACCTCAACTGTTACCAAGATAATAAATTAAACTGAAGAGGATCCTGGGCGGACTGAAACGCCGATCCCAGCAAAAGAATCCTTACAAAGTTAAACGCAATCCCAAATACTGTTGCGGCCTCTGACGATATTTTATATTTCCAACGTGTGTCCTATTTTTTAAACCAACTTATTCTATACCCTACAATAGTGATACAATATTCATATCAATTACTTCACCCTCATTTAAATTTCAATATAATTATTTTTCAAATTTCGGTCGCTCATTTCGCCATGTCCACATATTTTTTATCAGGTGCACATTTTGTTTTGTAAGTATCCTTGTACTAGGACGCATAAAGGACGCATCTGAAAGCAAAGGGGAGAGGAGAAACTCGCTCGCTGATTATGACTGACAGCAGAAAAAAAAACCATTCATACGGCAAATATCGTTCCCATGATAATTTTACTACGAACCAAACCACACTGACGCTGTGAGTCTGAATGATATGTACATGCATAAATATGTATATCCCTTTCACCTTTGTATAAGCAAAGTAAATAAAAGTAAGTACTGTAGCTAATAGTACTGTGAATTATCTGTCACCCACGACCGCAACACTAGCTTCTATAACAACAAAACTTCAAAAACCAATGCCGAAACTGCCTCTGCTGCGCCAACGACGTCAATCCGAATCACAACTAAAACAAGAACAAAATGAAATAGAACAAAATGGAACGCAAAATAAGATAAAGAGGTAATTAAGCCTACAGAATAAGGAGAACAAGCCAAAAATACCTGATTTGAATTTGTGGTTGCAACACGACGTCACTACGTGTCACACAGCACACGCTACGATGGATGTTCTGCACGAGCAATTTTCGGAAATGGTCATCTCGCGCGGGGGCAATGTGAACTGGACATCGAAATCGTACGATTTGACCCCGCTGGACTTTTCTTGTGGGGTTTTCTTAAGTCGCAGGTCTATGCCAACAAGCCGCCAACCACCGATGCCCTCAAAGTCAAAATACGCCAAGCCATTGATCAAATACAACCCGATTTGTGCGCCAGAGTCATCGAAAATTGAGCCTTTCGCGTGAGCGCCACCAACCAATATTCCATACATAATAGGGTCAATAGACCTAATGAAAAACCCTTTACTACCTGCAGTGTTGTGTCCTCCACGAATTTTTATAACTGAGGACAACTTCTTGGAGTATTTTTATACATTAGGAAAGCGCTTTGACGCGGCCGGCGACTTTAGCCCAAAGCATACTCTTGCATGGTTATCTGTAAACCATCTTTATAATGCAAAAATTAAAGTAAAGTGAAAGCTGAACTACGTATTCCTGGAATACACCTACATACTGGTCTGCGAACTCGCCGATCTCATTGATATTCAAAAACGAAAAGTATCTCAAGTCATCTCATCACAGCTGAATCACCCCTAACCTTACCTTCAGACCACTACACCAGCCGCAAGAAATTGAGAAACCTTACAGGTTTACAAGCAACATACCACTTGGTTTGCAGGTTTTGGTTTTGGTTTTGGCGGCTTGTGGGCGTTAGAGTGGGCGTGGCAAAATGTTTTTTGGTAAATCGATAGAAATTTTACAAGTCTAATACAAAAATGAAAAAATATGAAAACATTTTTCAAAAGTGTGGGCGTGGCAGTTTTGGGCGGTTTGTGGGCGTTAGAGTGGGCGTGGCAACATGAATCGACAAACTTGCGCTGTGTATATGTCCCTGGAGTCTGTATGCGTAATCTCAACTTTCAAGCTTTTGTAGTTCCTGAGATCTCGACGTTCATACGGCCAGACGGCCAGACGGACAGACGGACGGACATGACCAGATCGAATCGGCTACTGATCCTGATCAAGAATATATATACTTTATATGGTCGGAAACGCCCCCTTCTGTCTGTTACACACTTTTCAACGAATCTAGTATACCCATTTACTCTACGAGTAACGGGTATAATAAAATGTAAACAACATTAAAAATTGTTTAACAATGTGGGCTTGACAGTTTTGGGCAGATTTAAGGCGTTAGAGTGGGCGTAGGAAAATTCGATAGAAATCTACATGACTAATACAAAAATGGAAAAATATCAAGTTATTCTTAAATACTGTGGGCGTAGCAAAAATTTATTTTTCAAAATCGACAGAAATTTATAAGACAAAAATAATATAACATGAAATAATTTTCGATAAGTGTGGAACTGGCAGTTTTTGGCGGTTTGTGGGCGTTACGTGTACGTCTCTGGAATCTGCATGCCTAATCCTAACAGTCTAGCTTTTATAGTTCCTGAAATCTCAACGTTCATACGGAGGGACATTACCACAACGACTCCTCTAATGATCCCGGATAACAATAAAAACTATTGTAGGCATTCCGAAATGCACGGTGTAATTTAATAACCGAAGATCCGCTTAAAAAGTTATGTTGCCGCACCCTGTATTTTGTATGGTCGGAAACGCTTTCGGCAAACGAACATAGTATACCTGCCTGGTTTTCAAAGGCCCTCTCTCCTTTCTTCTTTCCTAATCGGGTGCAACGTTAGTTCTACTAACGCGTTACTGATCGGGTAACACTCCCGCTTATTGGTTGAAATAGGATTTTTTGTAGTCCCCTTTATTTAGGTATTGTTGTCTTTAACAATATTTTTAACACTCTTTAACAAGGAACTAGTTACCTCACGCTATTTTTTGTTACCATGAAACAATTACCAAACAATTAATAATAATGTAAAAAGTGGTGCTACGATGCTATCTATAAGTCTCTCTTCGGTCAAAAAGTCGTCCGATATTCAAGCCCCAAAAATTATATCATTATATATGTGTTGGTCCTTTTAGCAACGGGGTCCTGTCTGGCCGGCATGCATCCGCTTCCACTTCCTAGGAAGCTTTTACATGGCTCCTTACTAGAACTTACCTACCTAAGCCGCGTTCCCTCTTCCTATGGTGCTTTTTGTTCCTGTACTATCTAAAGCCCCCTCCCGCTACCGATATTCCTGAGATCTCGACGTTCATACGGACGGACGGACAGACGGATAGGCCAGATCGACTCGGCTATTAATATCAAGAATGTCAAGAATAAATATACTTTATATGGTCGGAGCCGCTTCCTACTGCGTACTACATACTTTTCGGCTATTGATCCTGATCGGCTTGCCTGTTATATACTGTTCAACGAATCTAGTATACCCTTTTACTCTACGAGTACCGAGTATAATACAATTTTTGATTTTTAAGTCACCGGAGATGGCACTACCACCAACCAAAAAAAATTCAAAGCCATAAAAGCATTTCCCGTGCCAAAAAGCAAATTTGAAGTAGGCCTTACGAGTTGCAACAGACGATTCATTAATGACTTTGCAGCAATACTAAGACCTACATATTTCAAACATCTCAAAGGGCGAAAACGGAAGTGCAATCAGACATAGATTGCGACACATCCAGCTACAATTTAATGTAGACAGAAAAATTAAAGAGAATGGTTACACGGTCAAAGATACAACTATATTCACCGTCTATCAGCCATTGTCATTCGAATGCGAAAATGAAAAGATGAAAAGTTGATATCGAGAAAACCGGTGCAAATGTATCCTACCAACATGGCAAGAAAAACTAGTTACTTATGGCTTAACCAGACAGCAGTTTAATACCATAAAAGAACAGGATGCCAAACCGTGCTTAGCACATATACTCACACAATAGACTGAGAAGCCCCTGCTCATAACCCGTACTCATAGCACGATCAGTCCACGATCAGTCCAAGAAAATTTAAATGTATTCTCACGGAATACTACTTCCCATAAATGGAAAAGTTGGCTAATAACATTGTCCCAAAATGTATGACATTGTGAGGGGTCTTTAAACTCCCAACCAATCCGGGTGCAGGTGAGCGTCCTAACAACAGCGAAAACGGCTGAAATGTGAGAGGAGTCAAGGGCGGCCTGGTCGAATGGGAAATAATGGACCTTGGACCCCGGCAAAGTGGAAAGACCGTAAACTAACGGTACCGCTCTGGACCTTGGACTCCAACCGGCTAAAGGCACAGAGGTCGAACGGTAACGGTGTGGACTTTGGACGAGCACAAAGAGGACGCACCGTGAACTAACGGGGCATGAGTTGGAGCGAGCCGTGCGATATCCAGCCGTGCAAGCTATCCAGATTCCCAAGTTGATAAATGATTGAATTTGTATCAGTTGGTCATTACAAATACTTATGTTAACAGCAAGCGAATTATCAATGTGCCTAAGAAATCCGGCAGAATGTGAAATGAAACACATAAGTCAAACTAAAGCGACATGTAGGAAAGTGTGTCTACCTGTAACTGACAGCCTTCTTGGGAGTCGATTTCTGGCAGGTTTTACATTGGCTCCAACAGTTTTTGGCAACGGCGTCCACACATCCGTACAGAAGGCAGGCGAGATGCACGACAGACAGATGAAAAACTACGCCGATTTGCACAGTCAAACTTCAAATAAAAAAAATTAATTCACAAATAATTCCAAGAACGATTAATCATAATTAATGGATGCATTTTTATATGCTGGGTTGATTGGGATGGGTGAAAAAAATGCGACGTGCTTGAAAGAAGCTACTAGAAAAGTTACAATCGTCAGTTTCTTCTGACCATAGGTCGCCAAAGGTGTTATATTTCAGATGGGCATTTGGTAGTTATTTCAGTAAGAATAGTTGCCCACACTTACAAAGGTTCCAGTTTTTGAGGAATTTTACATATGAACTTTGGAATAACCGTTTGCTTCGCTTCTTTTTATACCCGTTACTCGTAGAGTAAATGGGTATACTAGATTCGTTGAAAAGTGTGTAACAGACAGAAGGGGGCGTTTCCGACCATATAAAGTATATATATTCTTGATCAGGATCAATAGCCGAGTCGATCTGACCATGTCCGTCTGTCCGTCTGTATGAACGTCGAGATCTCAGGAACTGCAAAAGCTAGAAAGTTGAGACTAAGCATACAGACTCCAGAGACATAGACGCAGCGCAAGTTTGTCGATTCATGCCACGCCCACTCTAACGCCCACAAATCGCCCAAAGCTGCCACGCCCACACTTTTGAAAAATGTTTTGATATTTTTTCATTTTTGTATTAGTTTTGTAAATTTCTATCGATTTGTCAAAAAACTTTCCACGCCCACTCTAACGCCTACAAACCGCCAAAAACTGTCAGTGTTGAAGACTCTCCTTCTCCCTTCCACTAGCTGAGTAACGGGTATCAGATAGTCGGGGATCTCGACTATAGCGTTCTCTCTTGTTAAACTTTAAAATGTATTATTGTCTATGCCTCTTTCATTTAATATGTTGAAATATATAAAGATTCCAGGATACACAAAGTTACTGTAAGGAGAAAATTGTGTTTCAGGGACTAGAAATAAATATTTTTTTGAATAGGAGCAGCTTCTTGGTTAATGTAACCGTTGCTAGGGAGGTAAGGCGTGGTAAAATGGGTAAAATTATTGCTTAAAAGTGCACTGTGTGATTATGTTAAGGAAGCTTAGGATGAGAAAAAGGATGTGTTTGGGAATGGGAAAGTGGTCATTACTATTAGGGTCATTGATAACTTCCTATTTAATTTCTGGGATTATATCAGCAAAAGCATTAAGTAGAATGTATTTGATCAAAAAACAATGAGTTGGCTTTGTGCAAGCCCTGGAATGGATGACAGTTTTTAAAAACAATTAGGACGTGTTGGTAATTTAGCTCTGGAAAGGAAGTTTTGGATTTTGGAATTTTTTGTTAGGTGAGATGTATGCAGATATTGTGGTAAAGACGGATTCCAGAATTTATCGAAATTCTAATCGCTTCAAGAAGCGGGCAATCAAATGGTTATGATTGACGAGCCCTAAAAGCAGTTTTGCTGTCACATTTTAATGGTGCTTTAATAGCTGTGAGTTCTTGTTGTGTTTCGAAACATCTCCGTTTCATCTTCTGTGAACGGAGCTTATCTGCTGTGAGATTTGAGGGGTTCTACATTTATCTGTGTTGTTTAGGTCTATGTGATATTTATCTTTGCAGTTGTGCCAAATTTTTTGCTAGTAGTAATATCTAAGAATTCGTTAAGTGCGTTAGTATTGATCGCTTTAAAAACGGCAGAGAGTCAGAATTAGAGATAATAGGATAGAATCTATTATAGTCAGAACATAATACTCTGCAGGGATCATGCAACTCATAGTTAGATCTACAATGATTTAAAATTAGAGGTACGTAATTTCTAGGTTATCTGCTTGGAACAGTGAAGTTTAGCCGACTAACCAAGTCGGGACTATCCACTTCACCACGAATAAGGTTAAAAATAAAGACTATTCCAAGCATCGTTCTACGGTTAGCTAAGGAGGGTAAGTTAATTAACATTAATCTATTCGAATAAGGAGGTAATCTACGGTTTGCATCCCAATTAAGGCGCCGTAAGGCAAAAAGTAAGAAGTTCTTTTGAACCGATTCAATGCGGTCCGAGTAAACTTCATATTGTGGACTCCAAACAGGTGATCCATACTCGAGGATCGGACGGACTAGAGAAATAAATAAGGTTTTGGTCATGTAAGGATCATCAAATTCCTTTGACCACCGTTTTATAAAACCAAGCACACCCCTGGCCTTATTGACAATAGACGAAATATGGTCTGAAAATTTAAGTTTAGGGTCCAGAAGAACACCGAGCTGTACGCGTTTTACACAAGTGACACAAAAATGCGAGATTAGTTGTATACCGTCTCTAAGCTTCTTGGAGATTTTTACAGTGTGCTAAGCCAACAATTGGGTCGAATTTGCTTATAAGGAGGAGGTTTTCATAATATGATTGTAGAGTTAAGCGGGCATCAATTGGAAGCTCCCCCATTTCGCCGTTGTAATTTATATGTGGCATTAATATTGAAAATTTTCCTTTCATTTGGAGCGGCTATTACATTTTCTTTCACCATGAGAAATATGATCTTGACATGCTCAATTCTCCGCGTAATCTTTTGCACGACAGCAAACTGAGTAAATGCATGGTGTTTTTTTCCTTTTTATACTTTGTGTTGAAATTCATTCGTAGCATTTTACGAAAGATGGCGCAAGCCATTCCTGAGATCTCGACGTTCGTACGGACGGACAGATGGACATGCTTATATCGTCTCGGCTATTGATCCTGATCATGAATATATATACTTTATATGGTCGAAAACGCTTCCTTCTGCCTGTTGCATACTTTTCAACGAAGTTGGTATACCCTATTACTCTACGAGTAACCGGTATAATAAGACAAGAAAAATGTAAAAATGGCTAGGTCTTTACATCTATAAAAATTAACTTGAAATATTGTATTGTGCTTTTAATAGTGTACATATTGAATTATTAAGTTTAAATTATCGGTATTGAAGTGGGAAGTGTTAAAATATGCAAAACATAATTACTAAACTACTTTGGTCAACCCTAATTAGTATAAGAGCTTAATGTAATACTTATTAGAGTATATAAAAAGCTGTTTCCTTCTTCCAAAAGCTTTTCCTTCTTCTGTTCTTGGAGTCTAAATGGAAACATAACTCTTTTTATTCTAGGGCGTACTTTGATATATTTAAAACTCAATATTCAGATACTTGTTGAATACCATCGATCTAACTCCTGTTCGTCGTTGCTTCGATTCCGAATCAATTTAAATAATAATTTCCATGCATTCACAAGTTTACGCGTTTTTATTTTACAAAAGAGTATGAAATTGCCATAATGACCGATGTAAAAGCAGTGTAAATTGGGCTTTTCATTTTTTTTTTATAAAATTAAATTTTACCTTTAAATACTTTACGGGCAGGTGTTTTGGTACTATTCCTGCCGACGCATTTGATGTTTAACTTCCTTGAAGCTGCAATTCCTGATTAATTATTAATATAAACGTGCATGCACCAGGGATTAATTCTGATGTACATAAATTTCGCAACCATAAGTTAATCGCATTGTACTGAAACAATTTGTCGTCTACCTACTTATGTACATACCTAATTGTTAGAAAAATAATTTCCCCAAATTCTCAGGTGAATTTGAGAATTGTGAAAAGTTTATATTCCAAAGTGAGAGTGAGAGAAATGTACCGCATATTTACTGACAGGCATTTCCAAATTTTTCTGGCATTTCATTATTTTTCTATGGTTAGCTATGGGTCGCTCACTTCTTCGTTAGAATTAAGTTAGTCGACCGATAATCACCTTTCGAGGCAGCAGATATACAAAACAGCACCAGGCAGGCACAACAACAATACTAACATTAACACACATACGGCGACAGGAGCCGCAGGCGCAGTATTCCCGTGTGCCACGCTCGTTATAGTATTCCTTAGACAGTGGGAGCTCAGCTAACCAATCGCATGTATATCCACATGAATACCCAGAATACCCCTCTTCAAAGCAAAATCAAGATATCCTGGTGAATCTCTTCTGGCCAACGCGTTCACCTCCGAGTTTAAGACGATATTCGTTAGCGCATGTCCTTTACTGTTGCACCTTTCTGATCCCCGTTGCAGACCCCTCTACTATGAATTTGAATACATATGAATCTTGTGGGACAGAAAACCGCTCCAAAATGAATAGGGTCGTGTGCCGTTTCGATAGCCGCTGAAGCTAGTGGCACCATGTCGGTGGCTATTGGTGTAATCGGCAAGTGGACAATGGAATACCTGATCAGAATCACGACTCCGTCCCGTTGCAGTATGACTCGCTGATCATCAGGACATCTATATCTTGTTGCTGCACGAAGCACTCATGTTCGTGCAGCTTCGTGGATACGCCGTTGTTTCAAATGCAGCGGCATCATTATTTTCTGCGTTGGACTCGCAGTGAGCTGATTTAGAATCTGGCCTGTTGCAGTGTCTATTGTTACTGCTGCTTCATAATCATCGTCATCGTTCCATCTACTGCTCTTGGAACTCGCGGAGGAATTTAATGCTTACATTAATACACCGTAGTATGTCATTAATGTTGATGCTGATGACTGTAGGTTACTGGAGTAAATCCCTTGTCGTCCTTTGCTGGCTGCGACTCCTGTCGCCGTATTTTTGCTGTTGTTAGTATTTTTGTTGTGACTACTGCTATTGCTGTTTTGCAACATCTGCATAGGAGACGATGCCTCGAAAGGTGGTTACTCGTATCGGTCTGCCTTCATTGGTGTTCAGTGACATATTTCGCTCTTTGCCCTTAGCTCCCTTTTGGGCTTACAGCGTTTTAGGTACGCCTGGTGCTTAGTGCAGCCCAAACAATTGGCAGGGTGCTGTTCACCACAGGGTCATCAAGGATCTCCTTATTATTGGCCGCTGCAGCAATATTTATGATAAATAAGTTAACAGGTTTATCTTGAGTCCTACACGACTTTTTTTCATTAGTTTTGTAAAGTTATATGGATATACTAAAAAAAATGTTGGCCTACTCCAACGCCAACCACTCCCACACCCACACTTTTAAAAATGTTGTGGTTTTTAATATTTTTTTTGCCAATTTCTATCGATATCTCAAGATAATGTTCTTCTCATTCGTACTCCCACGGGTTAAGTAACGAGTATCTGATCGTCGAGGAATTGCACTATAGCGTTCTCTCTTGTTAATCATAAATTCTACCTATTCTGAAGTTTTACTGCAAAATTTAGATTCGTGTGTAATTTGATAATAAATGCATGGCTACTTGCACTTAGGCAGCTCTGTAACATTCCATCAACACAGCAAAGATAAGAACAAAAACTTATTCATTCATAATGATGATGTAAAGAAGATTATACCCCCTTGATCAAATCAAATATCTCTTAGAGGGTCCTTTTTTCAGCGCAATTTGATATCAAAACTTTTCTAAGAATATAGATCAGGAGAATAAGGGTGAAAAAGTTTAAGTACAAATTTTACAAAATTTATATTAGGAAAATGCAATGCAATGCAAATATTAGGAATTTGCACTGCATTTGGAGGGCAGTCCACGTAGTTACACATCTTACCAGAATAGTGTGCGGAGAGGATATAGTGATACTAAGTTTATGATAACTTTTTAAGGCTAATATACATGAAATTTAATCATTCGGGACAAACTGAAACATTAAATCTAAGTTTATTATGAATCGAGTAAACGAATGGTGCAATCGTTACTTGTTTGTATGATACAAAAAAGAATAAACCAAGACAATTCTTATATAAAAGCCATGTTACTCTTAAACCATTTCTCTTTTTAAGTCTACAAAATTAAAAAAAAAACAAAACAAGAAGGTCGTGTTGGTAAACATTATAACATTATACATACTTGTGTATTCGAATGCATTGATCATGATGACCTTGGGTGGCTATCATTACATCTGCTTCATCCAATACAAAAACGATTATTTTCTTCATATCAAATAAACGAAATTTTATTCCCCAATCCAAAAGTTTTCCAGGGGTGCCAATCAAAATGTGTTCCTCAATTTTTTTACTGCGATCAACTTTAACGTAAAACAAAAAATTAAATTATTTAAATATTTATAATATGGTAAAAGAACATACCCTCTTCACCACGGACCGCAAATCTCAGCTTTATTTCCGGACAAAATTGTCCCATTCGTGCAGCCACTTCTCCAGTTTGAATGGCCAACTCGTACGTAGGAGATAAGCATAAAACCTAAAAATATTTTTATGTTCCGGTGAGCATTTAAATTAATACTATATTTAAACAATATTACAAGACTTCCTTATACATACTCCTTTATATAAAAACCAGGAGTCTTTTCATTTTATATCAGTTACTCGTGGAGTAGAAGGGTATAATAAATTCGTAGAAAAGAGATTATTAAGATTGAAAAACCTATAAGAACTAGATAATTGCAGAATTTTTGCAATAACCCATATTCGTCTGTTCGTATATAAAGGGTTTTATATTGAGGCGCGTTATTTGCGAATTTTTTTTGAAAATCGGCAAAAGCTTGGTGAATTTTGCGTTGGGACTTGGGCCTGCACCCGTACAAGATCTAGCTGACCCAGGATCTTGTACGGGTGCAGGCCCAAGTCCCAACGCAAAATTCACCAAGCTGTCGTCTGCGAAAAACTTAGTTCCTGTGCGCGACACGAATTGACTGCCGCGGGTTTTCGAGGACACTGTCACGCACAGCGGCGATATTCTCGGTAGGCTTATTGTTTACTGACCCG
Organism: Drosophila teissieri; assembly: GCF_016746235.2. Lineage (NCBI taxonomy): Eukaryota > Metazoa > Arthropoda > Insecta > Diptera > Drosophilidae > Drosophila > Drosophila teissieri. Next base: position 1,619,902 of record NC_053032.1, read on the forward strand.
ATCGACTCGGCAGGACGATCATCGCGACCGTAAAACGGGCGAAGTGCGCGGAACGTTGCTCGAACTGAAGACCCATTTTCATAAAAGAATTTCATGATTTGCACGTGCCGCTCGACACTGTAACCTGCCATTGTGGTTTGGGAGGATGGAAAGAATATAACACCTTGTATTTGACATTCTAACTCAAACTACATTTGCTTTCAAAGTTCGAGCGAGCCTTTTGGATTATCCTTTACATGTAAAGTTCGCGGAAACTATGAGAAGTAGAAAATTGTTATTAAGCATGCAGAATTTGTGCAATTCTGTTTAAGAAGATTATCACTCACATAAACTGTTCAAAACATACAAGCCGATACTTTTGAAAAATGGATAGATTTTTTTTTGTTATTTTTTGTTTTGTTATTTTATTATTTTGTTATTTGTCTTGACCATTTATATCGATATGCCAAAACCTGTTTGCTATTCGAAGCAAATAAACGCTAACTTTCTGAAGTGTTTTTAATTGTTCTCCTGCGGTCAAGCTACTATTGCTTAATTTCATCTGGAATTTTTGATGACATATAATTAGACTAGCCGCATATCAGCGCTGTAGGTTACGCCGGCAGCGGAGCGGTATATTTATGTTTAACTCAATTGGGGTATAGAAATTATTCTAGTTATTTGTTATCAAACTAAATGCCTTTACACGGGATAAAAACTAGTAACGATATAAACTTTTGTGAAAAAAAATGTTTTTTCTATTTAGAAACATTTTTTTAAATAAGCATAGATTGCATTTGGAAATGCCTTTTCAACTCTATGGATTTGTTTTCCCGCTAAGCTAGCGGATTTTTCCAAAAAAAGGTAGAACTAAAGTTTCTCATATCAAAATAAAGATTATTTTAGAATTTTGATATAACGCTTTGTTGCAGAAAGAAATCGAAAAAATCTTGTTTTAAGAATATCTTTTGAACTAAGCTTATAACGGGTGTTTTTTTTAGAGGTATAGAACTTTAAGTTGGCATTACTGTTCAAGATGGCGACCGATTTAACAGCTGTCAAGTGATTTATTCTCAGTTTGGTTTGGCAATTCGTCATGAATAGACTCACGCCTGAACAACGCTTGCAAATAGTGCAATTTTATTTCGAAAATAATGGTTCTGTGCGGAATACGTATCGCGCACTACGTCCATTTTATCGTCGACAAAATCGTCCATCAGAGCAGTTAATTCGATTAACCATGGACCGTTTTCGCACCGCGTTTACTCTTATTGATAACTCGCATCCCCAGAGACGCCGTACGGTGCGTACAGAAGAAGCTATTGCTGCTGTAGAGCGTAGCATTGAGGAAGACCCGAATGAGTCCATCCGCCATCGAGCACAGGAATTGGATCTGTGTCCATCCACTTTATGGAAGATTTTGCGGAAGGATCTTGGTTTGCGTGCTTACAAAATCCAACTCGTGCAAGAATTGAAACCAAACGATCATCAAGCAAGGCGTAGATTCGTCGAATGGGCCCAAAACGAGATTGCTGTTGTTCCCGATTTTCATAAGCGAATTTTGTTTAGCGATGAAGCGCACTTCTGGTTGAATGGCTACGTCAACAAACAAAACTGCCGCATTTGGAGTGAAGCTAATCCTCAAGTGTATGTCGAAACACCGTTACATCCAGAAAAACTGACTGTTTGGTGCGCTGTATGGGCTGGTGGAATCATTGGTCCGTACTTCTTCAAAAACGATGATGGCCAGAACGTTACAGTCAATGGTGATCGGTATAGAGCCATGATTACTAACTTTTTCATTCCTGAATTGAACGACCATAATGTCCAGGAGCTGTGGTTCCAACAAGACGGCGCAACGTGTCACACAGCTCGTGCCACAATCGATTTATTGAAAGACACGTTTGGTGACCGCCTAATTTCACGTTTTGGACCTGTGAATTGGCCTCCAAGATCTTGTGATTTAACACCGCTAGACTACTTTTTGTGGGGCTATGTAAAGTCATTGGTCTATGCGGATAAGCCACAAACGCTAAACCATTTGGAAGACAACATTCGCCGTGTTATTGCCGATATACGGCCAAATATGTTGGAAAAAGTCATTGCAAATTGGACGTCCAGATTGGACTACATCCGAGCCAGCCGTGGCGGTCATATGCCAGAAATCATATTTAAAATGTAATGCCACAAGATTATCTTTCATGTCAATAAAATTCATGTCAATCGAATAATCCATCGTTGTTTTATTGCAATTTAAAGTTCTATACCTCTAAAAAAAACACCCGTTATTTTGAACATACGTGTATTTTAAACAAAAATTTTTGAATATTTTTTGTTGATAATGTTACCCTCCACATTGCAAAATCCCCAGCTAGGCTGCTAGATCGAAGTCGCATTTTAAAAGTTTTTACCTAGGAAAACACTCTCAGGATTTTCATGGCGCCCGAGCAGGGACTACGGCTTTAACATTTTTCGTGGAAATTCGCGTAGGAAATTTAACATATTTAGTGCATTTTTGTCGTCTCGGCACTTGTTAATTTGTTCCCGTGTGCGAATATAACCTAGCTGGCGTATTTCAGCGCAGAGTCGTCCGAATAAGGAAAGTTAGGAAAAATTGCCAAATAACCAGGTATTCAGTGCACAAAATTAAATTAAAGTGCAGTCCACCACTTGTGTGTGTATGTTGCAAAAAAAGTTGCGCATAAATTACCTTAATAAATGTTTGGCATTTTGTAAATTGGAAAACCAATTAAATAAGTGGATAGTGTAGTGGATAGTGTAACTACCTGCTAACCACGGGGTCGTGGGTTCAAACCCCACCCATGACGAGAGCATGGCCATACAAAAACTTCCTCTCTGAAATGCTTTTCTAACTTGTAGAAAGTATTCTTCCACATAACTGCCTATTACAACAATCTTCGGCAACTTCCACTTGCCACACCATCCCACCCCCTCCTCATTACATGGGAGAAAAAACGGGGGCACCCACATAGTACCAAGCGCACCCTGTGTTTTTCTGCGAACAGCAACAACACCCAGCAGGGCGATCGCGTTACCAGACTGCTCGCTTTTCTACGAATAACAACACAACACCGTAGGCGCCACTCCCCGATGGCGACAGGTGGCAGCCCACCACTGGGATAAGCCGCATCTGGCCAATCACCAGATCGGTCGAAAAACTTACAACGATTACTGAAACTAATACGAGACATTTAAACATAAACGGAACCCCAAATTCGATGACGACCATAGGCATTTCAAAACGGACACGAATTGGACAATGGAACGTTAGAACTCTAAGAGAACCATCTAGGTTAGCACAGTTCGAGGCTGAGATGGAGAAACTCCACATTGCAATAGCTGGAATCAGCGAGATGAGGTGGACTGGCAGTGGGGAAACAACAACATCAGATAGCAATCTAGTCCTACACAGTGGCAACAGTGACGGCAGCAGATATGGAGTGGGAATTTTCGTGTCCAAGCGCATAAAGAAGGCACTGGTTTTCTGGGAACCCATTTCTGATAGAATCATGACCGCCAGGTTCAGATGTAGAGCTAGATATATAAACATCACTCAATGCTATGCCCCGACGGAAGACGCAAACGACGACACCAAGGACGACTTCTATACTGCCCTTACAGCAACCCTCAACAAGTTACGGCAAGGTGACATTAACATCCTCATGGGTGACTTCAATGCAAAAATTGGCCCCAACAACACCGGACTAAGATCTGTCATGGGCCAGCATGGAACTGGGACTCGCAACGATAACGGAGAGAGATTAGTGGAACTCTGCCAGCTATCCCAACTGGTCATCGGTGGCACATTATTCCCACACAAAGATGTCCACAAATACTCCTGGACATCTCCAAGTGGTAATACGCGCAACCAGATCGACCACATATGCATTAGCAGGAAATGGAGACACTCGCTACTGGACGTACGGAACAAAAGGGGAGCAGCCATAGACAGTGATCATGAGTTGGTCATTGGAGAACTTTCAATAAAGCTCAACCGCAACCACTCAAGAAACTCTGGCAACAGTCAACACCGGCGTGCGCCCCCCCTGAACCTGCACCTCCTTAGCGACTCTACTCTGAAGACGAGAATGACGTCCACGCTGCGAGAACAGCTGATCCCCCTAGAAGACCACCCATGGGAGTACACCTGCAGGCAACTAAGGACCACGGCGGAGGAAATACTTGGCCTGCAACAACGCGGAAGAACGGACTGGATATCTGAAGGGACCTGGGACCTAATCAGAAGGAGGAACCACCTGAAGCCTCTGGCGGACCAGCTCACGCAGTACCGTGAGGAGTATCGCGGACTATGCAGAGCGGTGAAAAAGTCGGCCAGAAAGGACAAAAAAACACAGCTGGATAGACTTGCGGCAGACGCAGAACGAGCAGCCGGCGAGAACAACATGCGCTCGCTATACCAGCAGATCTCACGGATCACAGGAACCTATCACAGACAGAACAAACCAGTCAGAGATCTAGAAGGTAACCTCTTATCCAATGATGACGCACAAATCCGAAGATGGCGCCAACACTTCATGGGAATTAGCCACACCACATCACCAAACGTGGCCATAGACTACAGGAGTGTTGTGCCGCCAAGTGGGAGTAGCAGGATACCCTCTGCACCCCCGAATGTAAGAGAAATCGTGAATGCAATAAAGAAGCTGAAGCACAACAGGGCAGCTGGCGAAGACAACATTCCAGCCGAATTGCTTCAAGTTGACACCCAACTAATGGCTGAAACATTGCATCCACACTTCTCACGCATATGGGAAGGCGAGACGGTGCCAGACTCCTGGAAAAACGGAATCATTGTGAAGCTACCCAAAAAAGGCGACCTTAGTGACTGCAACAACTGGAGAGGGATAACACTGCTCAACACCAGCTACAAGATCTTAGCTACACTTCTGAACGAACGCCTCCAGGAAAAAATTGAGCCAACAATTCGAGACGAACAGGCAGGCTTCAGACCACACAGGAGTTGCGTAGACCAGGCAAATACACTACGCATAATAACCGAGCAAGCTGTGGAATGGAGAGCACCGCTTTACCTCCTGTTTATCGACTTCAAGAAGGCATTCGACTCAGTTGAAAGAGCAGCAATATGGCGAGCACTTGCAAGAAAAGGAGTACCTGCAAACCTCATCGCCATCATCAAATCGATGTATGACGATGCCAACCTGGCGGTACTGCACAATGGAAAAACTAGTGCACCTTTCCAGACGAACACCGGAATTCGGCAAGGATGCCCGCTGTCACCACTCCTCTTCAACATCGTAGTCGACGAGTTAATGAGCGAAGTATGCTCTTCCAAGCGCGGAATTCCGTGGAACCTCACCAGACACCTTGAGGACTTGGACTACGCATACGACATATGTCTCATATCGCACAGACTCGGCGACATACAGAGGAAAAGTGACGACCTCGTCAGGATAGCCAGCAGCGTAGGGCTCGAGATAAACATAGCGAAAACAAAAGCTATGCGCTTCAACCACTCCAACCAAGGAAACATCAACATAAATGGGAACCCAATCGAGTTCATTACGAGTTTCCCATACCTTGGCACCATCATATCCAACAGTGATGGAGTGGATGATGATGTCTCCAGTCGTCTTGGCAAAGCCCGCTCAGCATTTGGGAGACTATACCGCATATGGAGAGACCGAAAAATCAGCCGACGAACAAAGCTCAGGATCTACAATGCGTGTGTGAAATCCATACTGCTATACGGAAGTGAGACATGGCTCGCCACGAAGAAAATGACGCAGAAGCTACAGGCTTTCAGCAACAAATGCCTGAGAGTCATATGTGGGGTATTCTGGCCAAACAGAATAACCAACACAGAACTGTGGCGCGTTACAGACGAGTCCCCGATTCATATACAAATAAGGAAGAAAAAATGGATGTGGATTGGGCACGCTCTCAGAAGAAACCCGAGTAGCATTGTGAGGATGGCACTAGATTGGAACCCCCAAGGAAGCAGGCGAGTAGGAAGGCCAAGAGCAACCTGGAGAAGAACCGCTCACCAAGAACTAGCCCAAATAAACACTACATGGGAAAGTGCAAAACAGACAGCTCAAAATAGAGTTAGATGGAAAGCTTTCGTAGAAGCCCTAAGTTCCCAAGTGGAATAGAAGGAATTAATAATAATACCAATCAAACAAATAAAAGTAAACTGCTGTTGGCAAAATCATTGTTTGTGGAAATTTCGGTGGAAGTCTGGAAAATTTAACAAGTAGCCGATATAACGGTGCAATTGACTTATCGCCGCTATATATGAACGGTGATGTGCCGTTAATTTTGATTCCGCTTTGTGCAGTGCAAAGTGGAATTGTTTTCAACGACACATATATGTAAGCACAATGTTCCAGTAGCACTCAAAGTGCATGAATTTGGAGGTGCTAAGTGGGCATCTTTAACCCTTATAGGATCCACAAAGAAAATTTGTTAAATTTTGCTTTTGTATAAAACTCAACAATTGGTGGAAATGGTTAATTATTATATTAATTTAAAATAAAATTGGAATTTTAATACTTTTATGCTAAATAAATATTTTACGGATTTTTTCATACTGTCGCCAATTATTGTGTCAGACATTTAATGTTGTAATTTGTTTCACTAAATTAAATTCCAATCATTTTTAAAATGAGTGACCCAATGGAAACAAATGTTAAGAAAGGGAAGACAAACACAAAAGGCGTATGAAAACGGCATTCGAAGAAAAAACTATTTCCTTTTGTTGGCGGAACTCACATTTGTTGTTTATTGTTTGAAGTAGAAAAAATTTGAAGTCTAGTGTAAGTTAGTTTAGGGCGAAGGCGGGAGCATAATAAAGTTCTCTCTCGCTCTTTGCGAATTCGCCCCGTCTTCGCCAACCTCTGTTAAGCTAGGCCTAAGAATACATATGTTAAATAGAGAAGAAGTCGTAAAATTGAATTCAACACGAGCAAACGCATTTTTCGTTGTCGCTCCGAAATTAACTAATTTCTTGCCACCAAGTTCTATAAATATTTTAATAAACTAATTAAATTCTTCACCTTTGATAAATTTCAAATAGAATACCGAATGCAGCTTCTTAAAGATTATTCTGAAAAATGAATGGATATTCAGGCAGACATCGATGTTCTAAACCCAACTAATAATTTAAGAGCGTCTGTTGAGGATATGTTTATATCGGTCCGTAATAACAGAAAACGAATCTCACAAAGTAAGTCAGGCCAGCGGTGGTCATCGACAATCCTACATAGGTTTAGTGGAAAGCATGCTGAATTTAAGAACTTTATGAGTCTATTCGAGAGTTAATTCACAACGATTCACCTTTAACCATCATTGAAAAATTCCACCATTTGATATTATGTCTAAGTGATAATGCGTTAGGAATTGTGAAAGCGTTTCGAATTTCAGACATAAATTATGAAAAGGCTCTGGCCAGTTTGAAGAACGTTTTTGATAATAAATGTTTGATTTTTTTCGACACAATTTCACAATTATTTGACATCACCCCTGCATCAGGTTTGAGGTCTCTTATTGATGAAATATTGGCTATTTGTGCATCACTACAGTCACTAGGAACTGAAGAAGAGATAAATAATGCAATTTTTATTCACATCGCAATGTCAAAAGTAGATCATACTTAGAAATCTCGATTTGATGAGCAGCTAGATTACAATAAGTTACCGACGTAACGATTGTGCGTTTTAGTTAAATCGACGATATCAGCACCTAACTGCTGAGGAATCGACTAAGAGTAATAAGAAGCCTACCCATGTCTGCTCTCAAGCAGCAGTTTTGGCAGAGTTGGTCCACGGATTCGTCGGGAGGCGTCATTAAACGGTCCATCCACAAACTTCCGTTGCTGCCAATTAGCAGTGACCAAATGGTTAAAACGCCGTAGGTCTTCAAATTTGTTGAAATTTGTTGCGCAGGAGAGTCTTCAACACTGACAGTTTCTGGTGGTTTGTGGGCGTTAGAGTGGGCGTGGCAAAATCTTTGGCAAATCTATAGAAATTTAAAAGACTTATGCAAAAATGAAAAAATATCAAAACATTTTTCAAAAGTGTGGGCGTGGCAGTTGTGGGCGGTTTGTGGGAGTTATAGTGCGCGTGGCAATGGGCGTGAATCAACAAACTTGCGCTGCGTCTATGTGTCTGGAGTCTGTATGCCTAACGTCAACTTTCTAGCTTTTGTAATTCCTGAGATCCCGAAGTTCATGGCCAAATCGACTCAGCTATTGATCCTGATCAATCTTTCTTGTTACATACTTTTCAACGAATCTAGTACTCTACGAGTAACGGGTATAAATATCATCGATACGGTATTTTTTAATATTACGACATCCCTAGAAAATATGCAAGAACATAAAGTTCGCATTGTATTAAAAACGCCTGGCTTTCTGTTAAGATGGATTTTATGGTTTCCCAATTAAATAAGCGTTTATGCCACAAAGAGTAAAAAGTATAAAAGTTGTTACATATAATATATACATAGAATACATAGATACATAGATTTTACGGTTTTTGAATTAATTTATTGTCGTTAGTACAACAGCAAGAAGAAACGGATCCGACCCTACAAAGTACATACATATGTATATTTTTGAACAAGATGACTAGCGGTGTCAATCTGGTAATTACCGTCCGTATTGTTAACCATTCATTGTTTTAAAAACCGCCTAAATTTTTCAGCTCATTCTTTCGACATATCTTTTAATATATATTTTGTATTATACCCGTCACTCGTAGAGTAAAAGCGTAAACTAGATTCGTTGAAAAGTATGTAACAGGCAGAAGGAATCGTTTCCGACCATATAAAGTATATATATTCTTGAATAGGATAGCCGAGTCAATCTGGCCATGTCCGTCTGTCCGTCCGTTTGTCCGTCCGTATGAACGTCGAGATCTCAGGAAGTACAAAAGCTAGAAAGTTGAGATTCAGCATGCAGACTCCAGAGACATAGAAGCAGCGCAAGTTTATCGATTCATGTTGCCACGCCCACTCTAACGCCCACAAACCGCCTAAAACTGCCACGCCCACACTTTTGAAAAATGTTTGGATATATTTTTATTTTTGTGTTAGTCTCCTTAATTCCTATCGGTTTGCCAAAAAAACTTCTTGCCACGCCCACTCTAACGCCCACAAACCGCCCAAAGCTGCCACGTCCACACTTTTAAAAAATGTTTTGATATTTTTTCATTTTTGCATTAGTCTTGTAAAATTCTATCACTTTGCCAAAAAACTTTTTGCCACGCCCACAAACCGCAAAAACTGTCAGTGTTAAAGACTCTCCTGCGCACTTTCACCATCTGAGTAACGGGTATCAGATAGTCGGGGAACTCGACTATAGCGTTCTCTCTTGTTTTATTATTGGATTTGCCAATTTCTATTGAAATGCTGAAAACCTTTTGGGCACGCTCATTTTGTCCATTTCTATTGATATGCAAACATTTTGTAATTTTTTTCGAGCAACCAACTACAAGTTCGCAAGTCGAGCAAATTGTCTATCGCGTTTTCTCTGGTTGAATATAATTTCTGTTCTCACTTGTTCTCTCCTGTTGATCACTTGCCGGAGGTTGCAGGGCATTCCCCTTAGGCAGCCTACCACCAGCGGCTTTCTTGCACTATGGAGATTCCTCTAATAGCTTAAAGCTATTAAATTGTGAATCTAGCGCGGAAAGAAGATTATCAGCTCGACGAAAACTATCTCTAGCCACGCCAAAACTGCTGATAAGTCCTTTCAAGCCACCTTTAGTTTGGCGCATAAACAATTTCATTACATTCGCAACTCCTAAGCACAACAGTATTTTAGATAACCAGCTCTTAGTGTGCACCATTCTATCACATAGCCAACAGGTCATTTTTGACTGCTCAGGCTTTATTACCTGAAGGCATTTTTTTTTGGAAGCAGACAACATTTGTTTTTATATTTAATTTAACAAAATCAAAACTTGTAAGCCAGCTGTAAAATGTACCGCAAGAGCGCAGTCTGCACGCATAGTACTTTGGATTTTGTGTGGGAGAGCGAAAGAGCGGGTACACAATGCAGTTTAAGTACAAAAACAACACCAAAAACTACGGACAACGCACTAAAGGGAAAGTAAACAAAACACAAAGACAGAAAGAGAACAGATTGAATTAATGTATTTAAATAATGCACAAATCTCAAGAGATTCACTTGCAAAGCGAACGGAACTTCAACTAGTACTGAGTACGAAATTAAATTATTCAAAAAACCACGCTGAATTTGGAAAAAACAAAAATAAATTTGGAGCGCAGAAAAAAAACACGACCGTTCGCTTTGAAGCTTTTATTTCACCGGTAAGCTTCCCTGCCTTAACGTAAGCCTCGGTTGATTTATCTAACTTTTGTTTGCAAATATTCTTAGAAGCATGATTTCTTAAAAATTTGATCTCAACGTTGGTAGAATTTTCTTATATATACATATTTTTTTTTTTTTTAATTCCTTCTATTCCACTCGGGAACTTAGGGCTTCTACGAGAGCTTTCCATCTAACTCTATTTTGAGCTGTCTGTTTTGCACTTTCCCATGTGGTGTTTATTTGGGCTAGTTCTTGGTGAGCGGTTCTTCTCCAGGTTGCTCTTGGCCTTCCAACTCGCCTGCTTCCTTGGGGGTTCCAATCTAGTGCCATCCTCACAATGCTACTCGGGTTCCTTCTGAGAGCGTGCCCAATCCACATCCATTTTTTCTTCCTTATTTGTATATGAATCGGGGACTCGTCTGTAACGCGCCACAGTTCTGTGTTGGTTATTCTGTTTGTCCAGAATACCCCACATATGACTCTCAGGCATTTGTTGCTGAAAGCCTGTAGCTTCTGCGTCATTTTCTTCGTGGCGAGCCATGTCTCACTTCCGTATAGCAGTATGGATTTCACACACGCATTGTAGATCCTGAGCTTTGTTCGTCGGCTGACTTTTCGGTCTCTCCATATGCGGTATAGTCTCCCAAATGCTGAGCGGGCTTTGCCAAGACGACTGGAGACATCATCATCCACTCCACCACTGTTGGATATGATGGTGCCAAGGTATGGGAAACTCGTAATGAACTCGATTGGGTTCCCATTTATGTTGATGTTTCCTTGGTTGGAGTGGTTGAAGCGCATAGCTTTTGTTTTCGCTATGTTTATCTCGAGCCCTACGCTGCTGGCTATCCTGACGAGGTCGTCACTTTTCCTCTGTATGTCGCCGAGTCTGTGCGATATGAGACATATGTCGTCTGCGTAGTCCAAGTCCTCAAGGTGTCTGGTGAGGTTCCACGGGATTCCGCGCTTGGAAGAGCATACTTCGCTCATTAACTCGTCGACTACGATGTTGAAGAGGAGTGGTGACAGCGGGCATCCTTGCCGAATTCCGGTGTTCGTCTGGAAAGGTGCACTAGTTTTTCCATTGTGCAGTACCGCCAGGTTGGCATCGTCATACATCGATTTGATGATGGCGATGAGGTTTGCAGGTACTCCTTTTCTTGCAAGTGCTCGCCATATTGCTGCTCTTTCAACTGAGTCGAATGCCTTCTTGAAGTCGATAAACAGGAGGTAAAGCGGGGCTCTCCATTCCACAGCTTGCTCGGTTATTATGCGTAGTGTATTTGCCTGGTCTACGCAACTCCTGTGTGGTCTGAAGCCTGCCTGTTCGTCTCGAATTGTTGGCTCAATTTTTTCCTGGAGGCGTTCGTTCAGAAGTGTAGCTAAGATCTTGTAGCTGGTGTTGAGCAGTGTTATCCCTCTCCAGTTGTTGCAGTCACTAAGGTCGCCTTTTTTTTTTTTTTTTATATACATATACATATACATATAGTATATGTTTCGTATAAATACACACTCTTTTATAGTAGCCCTAAGCATTTATGTTTTGTACGTATACACACTCTTTTATAGCAGCCCTAAGCTACCCTGACCTATATATGTGTGTAAAACGATCGAGCGAACGAAAGAACAAAATAAAGGGATTCAGTCTTGCGACTGATCTCGAACTGAACGGACGTGTTTCACTCTGCTACAATATGTTTATGTCCATATATACTCTACGTGTATATGTTTATATTCGTTTATATATGTACATATACATTTTGGATTGGTTGTTGACAGTTTACTTAAACCCCAGAAGTATAAAATAGCCGATCCCTAGACAACGACAATTACGACAACGAGATCGAGAAGTGCAACGACTACAGATTAAGAAGGTGTCGAATTAGCGAGATGGCAAATTCGCAAAGACAACGAGGGGCAAGAGCGCAATCAAGGGGAGCGAGGTTCTGAACGACGGCAGGAGATTTGTTTGTTATACCCGTTACTCGTAGAGTAAAAGGGTATACTAGATTCGTTGAAAAGTATGTAACAGGCAGAAGGAAGCGTTTCCGACCATATAAAGTATATATATTCTTGATCAGGATCAATAGCCGAGTCGATCTGACCATGTCCGTCTGTCCGTCTGTCTGTCTGTCTGTCCGTCTGTCTGTCCGTCTGTCTGTCCGTCTGTCTGTCCGTCCGTATGAACGTCGAGATCTCAGGAACTATAAAAGCTAGAAAGTTGAGAATAAGCATACAGACTCCAGAGACATAGACGCAGCGGAAGTTTGTCAATTCATGTTGCCACGCCCACTCCAAAGCCCACAAACCGCCCAAAACTGCCACGCCCACACTTTTGAAAAATGTTTTGATATTTTTTCATTTTCTTATTAGTATTGTAAATTTCTATTGATCTGCAGAAAAACTTTTTGCCACGCCCACCCTAACGCCCGCAAACCGCCCAAAACTGCCACGCCCATACCTTTGAAAAATGTTGTGCATTTTTTTTCACATTTTTGTTCGTCTTGTAAATTTAACTCTCTATACCAAAAAACTTTTTGCCACGCCCACTCTAACGCCCACAAACCGCCAAAAACGGTCAGTGTTGTAATTTCTCTTCGCACTTTTACCAGCTGAGTAACGGGTATCAGATAGTCGGGGAACCCGACTATAGCGTTCTATCTTGTTTTTTAGTTGAAAAAGGAAGTTATGCGTTCTGCCTGTGTGGCTGCAAGAGCGATAAGACGACGATAAATTAAAATAATTGATCTTTAAATACTAATAAAGGTAAAAGTATTAATAATAAAACCCCACATTTATAATGAAATTTGGGCGCTCATTTGGAATTGAACAAATTTTAACGGTAAGGAACCATTGTGAACGGTATTGAACAAAAGTAAACAAAATTGATGATGTTAATAAAAAAAAGTTGAACGTTAAGTGGTGTTAAAATTGCGCGTTTAAATAATTTCATAAGACCTAGCTTACGCTCAAGCCAGAAAGAGAGCATATATGCACTGCATAAATTTGTGATCAAGAATGAAAGAGACAGAAGTAATCGTCAAAAACTACGAAAATTTACTGGTTTCGATTTTACCGAAAATTGCCCGAGAGATGGTGCAAAAAAAGAATACGCAGCAGATAATTTGACACAGGCTAACTTTGTGTCAATATGCAACAATATGTACAGAAACGAACACTTGCACGTACACATTGTTAATGTAATATTGGCAAGCCGAAGCTGGAAAGCTGCAATGCTGTTCTAATTGGTAGTGAATTAATTAGGCAGTGAAAATAATTGGAAAATTTAAACATAAAATTCTGATTGATGAAGAGGATTATATGCTAGATTTTTGTGTCGTTCCAATTAAATTCCTTGATATGCTATTAATGGTTATACCCGTTACTCGTAGAGTAAAAGGGTATACTAGATTCGTTGAAAAGTATGTAACAGGCAGAAGGAAGCGTTTCCGACCATATAAAGTATATATATTCTTGATCAGGATCAATAGCCGAGTCGATCTGGCCATGTCCGTCTGTCCGTCCGTCTGTCCGTCTGTCTGTCCGTCTGTCTGTCCGTCCGTATGAACGTCGAGATCTCAGGAACTACAAAAGGTAGAAAGTTGAGATTAAGCATACTGACTCCTGAGACAAGTTTGTCGATTCATGTTGCCACGCCCACTCTAACGCCCACAAACCGCGCAAAACTGCCACGCCCACACTTTTGAAAAATGTTTTGATATTTTTTCATTTTTGTATTAGTCTTCTAAATTTCTATCGATTTGCCAAAAAAACTTTTTGCCACGCCCACTTTAGCGCCCACAAACCGCCAAAAACTGTCAGTGCTGAAGACTCCTTCGCACTTTCACTAGCTGAGTAACGGGTATCAGATAGTCGGGGAACTCGACTATAGCGTTCTCTCTTGTTTTGAATTATAATGGTTTACAAGTGCAAAAAATAAAAATAATAACGAACACAATATTCCTAACATTTGTGTTGAAGTGGACAAATGTGTTGTTTGACATTAACGAGGCTGTGAGCGAAAATTCTAAGCAAGAGGTACGTGACCCTATTGCAACCTATGAACCAGTCAAAAGAAAATCAACAAATGTAGAATTGTGCATTGTGCTAAATGATGACTAGCTTTTACGGAAACGCGTATTGTTGATAAACAGATTGAAGAGTGGATTGAGAATGACATAATTGAAGAGTCAACATTCGAGTTTACAAATTCTATAGTACTCGTAAAGAAGCACGACGGTTCTGCAAGGCTTTGTGTAGATTATTATTATTATTAATAATAATAATATATTTCGAGACCTGTCACGCAGAGACTTTGCGTTGTCTTATGTAGATGATATAATTACCAAGACCGATCCAAAAGCTGTAAACCACTGGAACAAAGTTATTGCGATGTGCATAGAATATGGTCTGCAGCTCCATTTAAAAAACTGCAATTTTATGAAGATGCACATTCATTTCAGGGCAACGTTATAAAAAATAGCTGAATATACCACCCATCTGAGATATTCAAAGCTGTATCCACGTTTAAGATGCCCCAAACTATCAAACCATTAGACAGTTTTTTGGGCTTGACGGGCTATTTCAGGAAGTTTACACCAAACTACAAACTACTGAGTTGACAAAATAAGGCTAAATTTAAATTTGATTTGGACGAAGAGAATGCAGTTAATATGAGAACCCTGTTTTGATTATTTATAATCAGAATATTGTTGGATTCGAAACAGTTTTTATTACAGATGAACGTCGACGATGGTCAACTGCATTCTGTGTATTTTATGTAAAACAAGATATGTAACAAGAATGTAACTAAAAACAGTCGGGTTCCCCGACTATCTGATTCCCGTTACTCAGCTGGTGAAAGTGCGAAGAGAAATTACAACACTGACCGTTTTTGGCGGTTTGAGGGCGTTAGAGTGGGCGTGGCAAACAGTTTTTTGGCAAATCGATAGAAATTTACAAGACTAATACAAAAATGAAAAAATATCAAAACATTTTTTAAAAGTGTGGGCGTGGCAGTTTTGGGCGGTTTGTGAGCGTTGGAGTGGGCGTGGCAAAAAGTTTTTTGGCAAATCGATAGAAATTTACAAGACTAATTCAAAAAAGAAAAAATATCAAAACCTTTTTCAAATGTGTGGGCGTAGCAATTTTAGGCGGTTTGTGGGCGGACAGACGGACATGGTCAGATCGACTCGGCTATTGATCCTGATCAATACTTTATATGGTCGGAAACGCTTCCTTCTGCCTGTTACATACTTTTCGTCCGTACTAGAATCTATGGTTTTATCGCAATCGCAGCAATCTCTACAAGCTTTAACGAATTTCTCTGCATCTTTATCGATCTTTAGCCACCATACTTTGGAGCTCAGGCGGCGTTTCATTGCTGTCCTCCGTGGTCTAACTCCAGTATTCGTACTCTCAAAGATGTTGGACTATACGGTTTCCCCTCAAAAGGAGCTGGCCAACCGTTGAGAGCTCGTTACGAAACGAGTAGAGGATAGCGATCTGGACGAGGCGTAGGATGCTGTATTCCGACCTTAGATCGGTTCGTTCTACCGCAGGCAGTTAACAAAGTCGAGACAGCGCATCTGATATTTTGTCTTTTCCTGATTTTTAGATAACGGTAAACCTAACTGCTTTGAATTTTAATAAAACGGACCCGAGGGAAACCGGGCTAGCATCCGCAATCACCCGCGTTCGATGTTTTGTATAGAAATATAATAGCTTGGGTACCTTGGGTAACAAATTCTTTAGGATGTTGAAGGCATTCCTCTCAACTACGCCCCAGGTGAATTTGTTTTCGGTTTTCAGCAGCTTCCCGACGTAGGTTACCAGACCGAGAAAACTCCGTGTTTCCTCTTTGTTCTTTGGGTCTCTAAAAGATCGTATGACGTCAATTTTCTCGGGATCGACTTCTATTCCCTTGTCGGATAAGATATGTCCAAGGAATTTTAATTTGTTTGTCTTCCAGACGCACTTCTCTCTATTCAGTAGAACATTGGAAGATCTTGCACACTTCTTTTATGGCGTCGTCGAATTTGAGGTCAAAGATGATGATAGCGTTAGGTACTGTAGATAACATCTGCTCGAGAAGGCGTTACAAAATTTCAAGAGCAGCGTTTACTCGAAAGATCTGACGCTTACATTGGAAATGTCCCTGTGAGGTTATAAACGTTGTTATCTCCCGGCTAGGTTTATCAAAGCCCACATGGTGATAAGCGTTCTTGATGTCTAGGCGTGCGAAGAGCTTAGCCTCCTTGAGTCTGGTCATGGTAAAGACGAAGGTTGTCAATGCATAGTTTTGCCGTTGGATTGCTTTGTTTCCCAGTGCGGATGTCCCCGTTCTCCTTAAAGGCAAGAACGATGGGAGAAATCCAAGCGTCAACACAAGGTTTTTTTTGAGATTTTCCATGACCTTGTCCTCGAGATCTGCCAGAACTCGTCTCACTGGTTGCTGAACGTGTTTTATGTCATAATCGATGGAAAGTTTTACTTTGATGTTTTTCCATTTTGGGAAGGGCGCCATTTCTTCAATCCGGATAATGTTTCTTCCCAGTCGGAGGACTTTTAACTCGATGGTCGTGTCTCTGCCCAAAAGAAATTGTTCCCCATTTTCAATGACGTAAAATGAAGCAATCTCTTCGGTACCTGGCTCAACCGAAATTGGGGCCTCGAAAATACAGATTACTCAAGGTAATTTATTAGAGGCATATGTTCGGAATTGCTTTTCGAGTGGGTTCTTACGTTAATTACTGTTGCTTTTCTCTTTACCAGCTGAGACCAGTCCTCGTGGCTAATTTGCAGCCCGAGTCGATGATTAGGGGAATTTTACGGCCTTCCACTCGGCATTGTATGAATTCCACTACATCTTCGGCGTATATACTTACGAGGGTTTTTTAAATTGCTCCTGTCGGACTTAGGTAATCAGCCGTTCAGGTTAGTTCGGCATTTCCTGCCGAAGTGTCCAGGCTTCGAGCATTTATTCCAGGTGCCATTTCTTGCCGTACATGATGGGTGAACAAGCTTTCCCCACTCTGCTTAAGAGCGCGGTTTGCAATTATATAAATGGGTTCTGAACCTGGTCTTGATGTCATTGCTTTTGATTCCTTATTGATCTGTTCCTCAACTTTATCACTTCTATTAATGAATTTTCGTTTCCCAGGAATCTTTTCTTCAGGTCTAGAGGTGTCCACACAGCTATGATTGTATCTTTAAGGCATATGTCCTCAATCTACGATTTTGAATATCCGAACGTACATCTTTGCATTGGCTGACGGAGTCGCAGCAAGAAATCAGTAAATCTTACTGTGCCTAAAGGAGTAAGGCCTCTAAATAGAAGTCACTTAAACGTTGCGTTGAAGTGTGAGAAGTGTTTATTTAGATGGCCGATGAGGATTTTGTAGATGTTTTCTTTATTTTCGTCTGTGGGCTCAACCAGCGCACCAAGTAAAGAATATACTACTGGCTGTTGCTGAATTCCCCCCAAAAGTAGTAGCTTACTCCGCTTCTGCTTTTCGGTTTCAATACCCTCGGCCTCGAGGTATATGGTAAACGCCATTTCTCCTATTCATTTCGGAGAATGGCCCTGTCAATCGCCTCGCACTGAAACGGTTTTATGGCACAGTCAGTCATTTCCAATATGGGACCTAGAGCTGGGATTACAACGAAAGCAACTATTAGATATATAACATGAGTTGTAATTATTACCCAGCCTCAGTTCAATAATATCCCAAATTTACATTTAGGGTTTAGTTGTTTTCGTTTGTTTTTTTTTTCCTTCTTCGGCTTGTGGATGGCAGCCTGTTTTGGGCTTGTACAACTCGGCTTAATATGCTTTTAACTGTACCATTACTCAGCTTCTCTCTTTAGAACGTGTATTGCGTCGGTCGGTCAGTGATAGTACGCGGAACGATACCCAGAACAAGTGAGCGTCGAAGCGGGCATCCAAGGAGGATCTCCACAAGCGAAGGACAAGCAAACACAAGGACCTAGTGTGGTCACAAAGGGACGTTGGAGTCTTTGGGCGGCAAAGGTGGTTCGGGGAGGAGCGCTAGCTTATTTCACGGACGATACACCCTGCCCCATAACATCCTAAGCCCCAGTCGAGCCGGCACGGATACGCCGTCCTTTGTCAAGCGTCACTAAATAAAGGTGGTTCTAATCAGTTGGTTACACACCGTTTATTCCTTCTCACCTTTTCCTTACTATTTCCATGTACCATATATGCCGGCTGACACATTTATGACGATTTGACGACTTGCAATTCATCGTCTTTTTTTCATTACCTTCTTCTTTTTCTGATTTGCAAATTTAACAAATTTTTTTTTAGTTATTATTATTATTTACCGATTTTTCTACTCGTTGGCAATGTAATAACCCGCTTCTTAAGTGACATAACACACTTTAGGGATATCGGTTGAAATCCATTTATTACTAATATCGCTTAGTTTAATAGTCCTGCGGTTGGCACAACGTGTTGCTCTGACGTCGCTGCTCTTCCGATGCTTGATTGTTGGCAATGACCGTCTCCACACTGTAATGAAATGCACAAGCGAGTGCCCATGACAGATGTCATATTGCTGCTAAGAAGACAAAGGAGTTAATTTACCGAGAATTTTGTACGTTGTGCGTTCTGCCTGTGTGGCTGCAAGAGCGACAAGACGTCGATAAAGGCGACGGTGTTCTTAATTAATGGATCTTTAAATCCTAATAAAGTTAAAAGTATTTATAATAAAAACCCACATATATGGTTTATATATGTAAATTTGTCTATATATGTATATGGGAGAAGATGTATGTGGGAGAAGAAAGGCCATGTTAGTCCGTCATTATTTATTTCTCTCTTATTTTCCTTTACGGCGCAGCGATTCGCAATGTTACTTCTTTTAAGTAGTTCTACTGTCCTCGTCCTTTTGTTCTTCCTTTATCTTTGATCTTCCTTTATTTTCATACTTGATTACACTGAGAAACTTACTATTGATAATTATGTCTAGTAATACAAAATAATTATCCGACACGTATATATGTATATATCGGGTCGTCAGGATTTGGGGTGTTGTTGGTCATTGGTTCTTCAATAGTTGATCGATTTTGTAAGGCTGCGCGCATCAACGAGTTCACATGTCTGCTTTGGCTTCTAAACATCAACTGACGCTCTCTCCTCAAGTAGGTTCATCTTGTTGCATTTTTCTGTTTGTCGTATTGCTATCGCACTTTAACGAAGCAGCACAAGTGACCACGTTCAGCCAACAACTCTATCGGTCTCGCTATAACAGATACACATATTCCCATTCTCAGATAATTTGTCGCTTTACTCCCATACATTGACAATAAATGAAATAAGCAGAACATCAAAGAACACAAGGAGAAGAAAAAACAGTACAGTCTGTCTGACATACGAGTTCCCCGACTATACCCGTTACTCAGCTAGTGGAAGTGCTAGAGTCTTTAACACTGACAGTTTTTGGCGGCTTGTGGGCGTTAGAGTGGGCGTGGCAAAAACGTTTTTGGCAAATCGATAGAAATTTACAAGTCTAATACAAAAATGAAAAAATATCAAAACACTTTTCAATAGTGTGGGCGTGGCAGTTCTGGGCGGTTTGTGGGCGTAAGAATGGGCGTGGCAAAAATTGTTTTGGGTAATCGATAGAAATTTACAAGACTAAAACAAAAATTAAAAAATATCAAAACCTTTTTCAAATGTGTGGGCGTAGCTGTTTTAGGCGGTTTGTGGGCGTAAGAGTGGGCGTGGCAAAATGAATCGACAAACTTGCGCTGCGTCTATGTCCCTGGAGTCTGTATGCTTGATCTCAACTTTCTAGCTTTTGTAGTTCCTGGTTCTTTAACCAGTAATACATCAAATTAATAACTTGTTTTAATAATGCCTGTTATTATAAGCCACATATTGATCGTCCGCCAGTTCAAACATTGTTAATCATTTATTTAAATAAATCATCGCCTCACCTAGACGGATAACACTTTGTCCCATACTTATTGTCTCACCTAGACGGATATCTCTTCATTAATCACTCATTGTCTCACTTCGACGGATAACTCACAGCTCATCGGATAACTCACATTGGCGGGCTTTCCTCTACATTTTCGTTATTCAATTCGTTTGGAATTTCAACATCTGTTCTGAATTTCGGATACAATTTGGATTCAATTGGAATCCAATTTGAATTCATTTTTCAATAACGCATAGTCACCTACGTGGTGTTTAACAACAGCAGCCTAACTGCTTTCAGGGTTTTCGTGGTTTGTCATAAGACGCTAAGGAATTCATATTTTTTGTAGCATGACCTCCAACTCTAATGCTTGCCAAATCTATTTCGCATTCTATCTAGCAAGGGGGAACTAATCCAAGGGGTCGGGCCTGTTTGCCAATTAACATCACCAACGGAATTGCCTCAGTGGCACGACAAATGGTACAATTCAGTTGAACTTCGCCAAGAGCGTCCTGCCATGATCGTTGACTCGATTCTACCACTGACAACAAATTTTTCATCGTACTCATCTCTCGTTCAACCTGCCCATTTGCACGACTGGCAATCAAAAACAGTTTAATTTTTTGTGAAACAGAACTCTGAAAACTTAGAGCTGGTGAAACATTTGCCCTGATTGGCGATGATGAGATATGGCCTGAAATCTTTTGGCCTGAAATCGAGAATATGGATCTGGACATGTGGTTTCAACAGGGCGGCGCTACGTGCCACACAGCACACGCTACGATGGATGTTCTGCACGAGCAATTTCCGGACATGGTCATATCGCGCGGAGGCGACGTAAACTGCCCACCGAGATCGTGCGATTTAACCCCGCTGGACTTTTTCTTGTGGGGTTTTCGAAAGTCGCAGGTCTATGCCAACAAGCCGCAAGCCACCAATGCCCTCAAAGACAACATACGCCACGCCATCGATCAAATACAGCACGATAAGTGCGCCAGAGTCATCGAAAATTTAACATTTCGTGTGCGCGCCACCAACGGAAGCCGTGGCAGTCATTTGAATGACAATTCATTGTCACTATTTCCATTATCTTGGTGTCTAATCGTTGCTCAGCGAAAAACCAAGTACTTGGAATTTCGGACAGATGTACTCGTTTTTTTGGGAATTTGGGGTAATGTTGGGGTAACAAGAAATTTCTTGACAAGAAATTGACGTGAGCCATATTGCCCTCTCGATATTGAACATCAAAATTAAAAAACTGCAAGTAGGCCCACCAGTGGTGAAATCTGGGGGTTGAATCGACTTTTGTTCTTGAAGCTTTTAATGAATTAAAATCTGTGTAGACTACGAACTCGCGGCCGAGTAATGACGAAAATGCTTGTCAAGGTTTCCAACTCATAGAAGTGGAACCTGGATTCAACATAGGTAGTCGTTTTGCTGAAGTATTCGATCACATGGGGTTTATTGTCTGATGTCTTTAAGCTCAGCGTTCCATGTAAAGCTACCGTTAGCAGATGATAGCGAATACAAAGGGTTTCTAATCTGGGAGAAACTAGGCTCGAATTTGCAAAAATGCGAGGCTAAGCCGAAAAATTGTCTAACGCCAATGACAGTTTGAGGAGGAGGCCAGGAAATTAACGAAGCTATATTTCGTGAATTAATGCGAATCTCTCCCGCTCGTATTTCATAACCTAGATACTGAACCGTTGTTTTGAGAGAACTACACTTGCTGCGGCTAAAGATGAAACCAGCATTCGTAAGAACATTTAAAACAGTTCTTAGCCTTTTCAAACCCATCTTGGTTGGTGACCCTGTCCACTATCGTCCATGTAAAAAATTACAATAGAATAGGCAAGATCACCAAGTACATACATTCATGACTGAGCGCTGGAAGGCAGATGGCGCACTTTAAAGGTGCCTTTTGGCCTTCGTCAGAAACTCAAATTGACCATCTGGTGTCACAAATGCAGAATATTCCACAGATTCAGAGTGATTCGAAATTTGGTGAAAACCAATAGCCATATTCAAACATGAAAAATAATTTGCTCCGCGAAGTCTAACAGTTTGGTCACTGATAAGCTGCAACAGGTATTTATTCGAAATCGTATTCGAATTCCGTTCCCTAAAGTCAACACAGACACGGTCCTATCTGTTCTTCTTTTTGACGAGTAACATGGGGCTAGCAAAGGCAAAACCACTTGGGCGAACAATATTACATTTTATTAACTCGCCCACATGTACTCGTACTATTTTCCTCTCTTCAAGGCTGAGTCTGTAAGGTCGGCGCTGAACGGTCCTAGTCAATAACACGAATTTTCATTTCACCTGTATTTACTCGAGTTTACTCGAGGTATCCCCTTGGTAAATGCAGCTGAGTGCTTTTCAAGGAACTCAAGCAATCGAGCTTTTTCATTATCGATCAATTCAGGTGAAATGTCAGACAATGTAAACGAGTCTATATAAATAAATTACTGAGAAATTTTACAACTTATCAGATGACAAAACTACTCAAAAGTAGTTGTTGTCCTATCAAAAGATCACTCTTCAATAGGTTATTCGAGACTACATGAAATAATATTTCCATAGTATTTTCATTAGTGGTGATTTCGCCCAAGACTTGAGGGGTGGAGTAGGGTCTTGAAGGCAGAAAACTGTTTTTTACATCGTACATTAAAAAGTAGTAATTGAACTATATTCTGTGAAATATCGCCTCAGAAAAAATACATTTTGCGGTGTACGTCATACCTGAGCACTGGATCATCAGATATGAAATAATCAAAGTTTTTCCATCAAATATGTCCCTCTAGGTATCCCTGTCGAGTTTTTCCTTTTTTTTTTTAAATTGTAGAACTTTTTACAAGACTTGAAAGTGAAAATACCGACTTTTGGCCAAAATTCATGACTATTGTTGTTAATAATAAAAAAAATTAAAATCAAAAACAAAAAATCTCGACAGCGTTACCTCATAAATTATGTAAGGAAATACTGTAAGAAATTTGAGAACGATCGGTTGAATAGATTTTGAGATACAGAGTGCAGCGATTCAAAAAACATTGATTTGAGAAAAACGCGTTTAAAGTTTTTTTTGCTGTCTTCCCGCTGAGCGGTTACGCTCCGTTTCCGAAGCGCTGGAGAAATAAGTCCTGAAACTCTTTCCAATTCATACCGTGATACGAAATTTGCATAAGCCACTGGGTTGCTCAGTGCCATGCTCAATTTACTACCTTGAAGGGGCTGCACACCACTTTCCTGCCCCTACGTTTGCAGCTTCAGTGTTAAATTTCGGTAGAATTACATCATGACTATGCTGCTGCTCACGTGCCGGCGTTGCTTGCATGATTTTCGCAAGTTGAGCGAAATTCCGATTTTGCATTTCGAGAACTACACGCCACGAGAAATTCCAATATTTCAATATATGGCAGGACAAATAATAAAATGGAAAAAATTTTCAGTTCGACTCGGCTGATTAAGAATATATTATATATACTTTAATACCCTGTTACCTAAGGAGTATCGGGTATTTTTATACCCTGGATTATACCGGTTAGGAACAAATTAAAAAATTATATGTTGTTGATTAGTTAGTTCTTCCCCTTTGAGAAGAAATTAAAGTATGGTAGCATTAATTATAAATAAATAAATATTTTTTAGTTTTTATACGAATTTAAGTACCTGAGGATGATTTAAGCTGACGTTGACTCGGCTAAGCATGGCCAATACAAATGCAGCTGTTTTGCCTGTCCCAGACTGGCTTTGTGCTATCATATTTTGTGGTGGATCTGCAAGTAGAGTGGGCAACGCTGTTTCTTGAATTTTTGATGGAGTATTAAAACCCATTGCGTAAATTCCCTTTAACAAAGACGCCTTTCTAAAAAATATAATTTTTGTAGTAGAACTTTATAAAAGTTCATGCAGAAAGAAATAATTCTAATCCGTTTACTTACAGGTGTAAAGCTTCAAATGTTTTCACGGAATGTAAGGGTGAATTTGGGTTTTTTTGTTGGATGTCGAGAGATAATTTTGTGTTCACCAGCCCCTTTCCCAATATTTTTATGAGGAGACTTGTTTCAGCTGGACTAAAAAATCAAAGAAAACAAGTATTTTAAATAGTTGTGTGTTCGTTAATCATACTTAGAACTAATTCAAATTATGTGAGAACCCTAAAGTTGATTTCGTCAACTATCAGATACCCCTTACTCAGTAAGGAGAGACGGGGGAAATTAAAACCGAAGTTGATTGGAATCACTAGCAGTCACACCATACGAGAAAGTGCACCATTTTGTGGCATATTGACAAATTCGAAAAGCAAATAACAAAATGAAAAAAATCAACAATGATCGATTTGGCCAAATGCGTCTGTCTGTATGAAAAAGAAAGTTGAGAAAAAGGATGCAGAGACGTAGACGCATGACATAAGCGCAAGTTTGTTGCCACCCCTACTCTAAGAAACCCTCTGGGTTTATATAAGAGTTGAAGAGAGAATTTAAAAGTCTACAGATTTTTTGATGGTAAATATTGCGAGGAAGCCTTGTGCAAGCCCCGTCAAAATTAATCGACCTTATCTCTGGAAACATTAATTAATTTTGAATGAGTCGTTTTGTAATTCGTCAAGCCTTTTACCTTTTTAAAACAATACTAGAAAGGTATTTCAAAATTTACGACTGTTTACGACGTTTTAGAAAACTTATAACGTTGAAGATCTTTTGCACATATTTCCTTCTTTATTCTTTATTTCCTTCTTTAAGATTTTCAACTTGTGTATTCGATGGTTTCCGATATGTTGGATTTGTCTTCCATAAAAAAGGACAAAAATAGAATGCAATCAATTATAGTGGTAAATGCTATAACTCATATGTAGATTTTTTATAGGTTGTATAGAATAACCTTCTTCTTACAATTTTTATACATTTTGCCACATATACTCTAAACGATAACTTCCTTTTGAACGCGTTTCAAAGTGTTGAGCCCGTCTATACTCTGGCTCGCGACAAAATTCGTGTTCGTCTCAAAAAATGTCAAAAATAGAAGGGTTTTTCTTTGAATTGTCGGCTATTCCTATTACGTTCCATTTGCAGGAACTTTGTAGGTAAATTTGGTCACACTCAACACACAAAAAAAGAAAAAATTAACTGTATCACTAAACCTTTGGAGCTTACTTCAATTGTGAAGTAGCGGCTAGCTAGCGTGGAGCTAGTAGGCAGTGTTTTGAATGCGTAGCTTTATTCGCGGACTTAAATTCCGAACTCTGCTGATCCTTGTTGTAGCTTGCTCCTCGTAAAGTGCTACGTCCTGCTCGTCCTGATCGACAACACAGACTGTGTCGCCTCGAGTGACGGGGTTATTAGTTCTAGCCAAAGCTCTTTCCAGAACTACCGTTTAAGAATATCCCGTAAGCACGTTTTCACAATAATTCGAATATTCATCATAAGGTTAACAGCCGACATAACTATAACAAAAGCCATATAATTGGGTTGGTGTCTTCTCGTGAACTTTCAAGAGTTCTTGATGGTCAAGAGTTTTCTGGATATTGAGAAGCTTTCGGTAATTACCTGCATTGCCTTCGCTAAAAAAGGTGTACTAAATACGTCAAAGTTTACTAACTTTAAACTGAAGAACGTCTCGGAATATACGGTTGATTATATCCCTAAGAGAAACCGATATCAAATACTTTCAGCTCTATTTTCGATGCATGTTTCGATGATGCTCGTTGCAACAAAAACAACATACATATGTAAGGCTTTTGCTTTCAATTTTAATTTTATGCGCTCACATTAGACATCTGCATGAGTGGCGAAAAAGGCACATTCAAATGCACAATGCCGAAAATGAATGGAATGAGAATGAAAGCAAAGTCAAACTGGTATGAGTGAGTGAGTGAATTTACGTACGACTCAGTCGCACAACAACGAAACAGATGGAAATGAATTGAATGGAATGAGAACACAGTAAATTGAGACGCTTCATTCGAATGATTCGAGTGACAACTGAAAACAATGAAAAAGAAATGAAATTTGTTTTTATAGTTGTAAATAGTAAATTAAAACAAAACGTTACACAAATACATACAGATTTGTCGGCTTCTTTTGAAAATAATGCGTCCATTATTGCGTCTTTGAAGTACAGCTGTCAAGAATAAGCAAAGGAATGGACCGAATTCGCACGCAAAAACTCGAATCATTCGAATGTTCTAGGCATTTCCAAATGTTTCATTTCATTTTACGCTTCATTCATTTACGTTCATTTCGTTGCAGGTAGTAAGTTATGAGTGGAATGAGAACCTCTCACTCATACAATGTCGTTTCATTTCGTGCGTTTCACTCATTCAATTCAATTCCATTCGAATGTATTCTATGTGACGTATGTTATGAGTGGAATCATGCAGATGTTTAGCTCACATACAGCACTCTCCTTGTTATCGGTTGTTAGCTTCGACAACTTTGCAGCAAAGAAAAACCTGGTTGAGGCATCAACGGCTTAAACAATGACCACTACCAATTTTCACTAACACTGTGCGCAATGTTCTCAATGTTAATATAGGCCAAAGAACTCCAATTTATGGGTCTCCAGTCACGTAGTACTCTCAACATCATAGCAAAAATCAGTCATTCTGAATAGCTCCAACCGAGATACCGATAATATTAGATTATACTTGATTTTAATTCGGCTGACTCTAACTCGGCCGTAAGAATAAAGAATGCATTGCGCGAGAAGTGGATGTATTTTATCTCTTGTAACGAACTGATTTTATTGGTCTGCTCGCTACGGAATACGTGCGGCTAGCTCAGTAGATTTCGTGCGATCGTCCCACCAAATTTATATTAAAACGTGATCACTCGGTTACCAGTAACAACACTTGATGTTTTCGTTTCATGGGTATTTATTCTTGCCTATCTGTTTAATGTGATGTGATTATCCGGACGTCTCCGCTTTCCCGTCGTAGTGCTGGACCCTCGCCTGGTACTGCCGCGGCTACACGCGAGAAGAAAGGCAGTGGGCTTAGGGAAGCGTCACCGTTCTCAGACTAGGGTGAACAAGTGGTGGGCTCTCAAGGCAAACGCCTCGCTAGCCGCAACCTCCTGTCCCTTGCTCTGTCCCGGCCGGTCCCGCCAGACGGATGTTCCTACCGACACACCGCGCAATGGCCCGGTTACGCCGCAGTCCCTGTAGCAGGACGCCCAGTGAAAGACATACGTTCCACCCTACCTTTTCACTCCAGCTGGTGCGGACGGACCTGTGTGGTCTGCTCAGCGGCCTCGTTCTGCTGTCTCGCCGCTACCGCCGTCCTGAGTGGCGCGGACCGTGACTCTGGGTGCCTGTCACTTGGGATAAGGATTTGTCGTCGAATGCGGACTCACGGCAGCCAACGGCTGCAATCCCCAAGGCAAACGTCTGGTGAAACAGCAACACGCCAACCCCACGTCTGCTCTGACTGCTGGCGCCGTTACCACGCCTGTTTGGATCGCACGGACACACCAGACAATCGCCGGGTTCACGTACGCAGTCTTCGACACAGTCGACTGTAGAGCTTATGTTCTAAAATTGTCAAGCCACGTTTGTATGTGAAATGCTGTTGGGAATTTCGAAATGGCTGTCCAGTTTGGTGGGGTTTTAAAAGATTCTAAAACTTCGTCTGCCTGACCTGTAGTTTTCTTACGGTTAGCAAAAATGATTTCGTATTATCGCGGCCTACGATCATACTATTATTTTTTATTAGCGTTGTATTTATGGTTTATGGTCCGTTTTTATACCCGTTACTCCTAGAGTAAAAAAGTGCACGTTTAAAAAATGTTTTCATATTTTTTCATTTTTGTATTAGTCTTGTAATATTCTATCGATTTGCCAAAAAACTTTTTGCCACGCCCACTCTAACGCCCTCAAACCGACAAAAACTGTCAGTGTTGAAGATTCTCCTTCGCACTTCCACTAGCTGAGTAACGGGTATCAGATAGTCGGGGAACTCGACTATAGCGTTCCCTCTTGTTTTGTGCTTAAATTTAAACTCATGGTCGAAACAAAATGATCCTCTATTTTATAAAGATTTTCAGCGGTCATTGAGCTCAACGACGGCGTCGCAGTGTGAGTGAGTTTTATTTGATTTTCCACTTTTTATACCCGTTACTCGTAGAGTAAAAGGGTATACTAGATTCGTTGAAAAGTATGTAACAGGCAGAAGGAAGCGTTTCCGACCATATAAAGTATATATATTCTTGATCAGGATCAGTAGCCGAGTCGATCTGGCCATGTCCGTCTGTCCGTCCGTCTGTCCGTCTGTCCGTCCGTCTGTCCGTCTGTCCGTCTGTCCGTATGAACGTCGAGATCTCAGGAACTACAAAAGCTAGAAAGTTGAGATTAAACATACGGACTCCAGAGACATAGACGCAGCGCAAGTTTGTTGATTCATGTTGCCACGCCCACTCTAACGCCCACAAACCGCATAAAACTGCCACGCCCACACTTTTGAAAAATGTTTTGATATTTTTTCATTTTTGTATTAGTCTTGTAAATTTCTATCGATTTGCCAAAAAACTTGTTGCCACGCCCACTCTAACGCCCACAAACCGCCCAAAACTGCCACGCCCACAATTTTGAAAAATGTTATGATATTTTTTCATTTTTGTATTTGACTTGTAAATTTCTATCGATTTGCCAAAAAACTTTTTGCCACGCCCACTCTAACGCCCACAAACCGAAAAAAACTGTCAGTGTTGAAGACTCGCCTTCGCACTTCCACTAGCTGAGTAACGGGTATCAGATAGTCGGGGAACTCGACTATAGCGTTCTCTCTTGTTTTCTTTATTATTTTTATTTAATGGTCGATCATAATTTGTTTTATTTTTTGTAATCTTAAACCATGCATTATTTCTAATATTTTTCTTTATTATACCCGTTACTCGTAGAGTAAAAGGGTATACTAGATTCGTTGAAAAGTATGTAACAGGCAGAAGGAAGCGTTTCCGTCCATATAAAGTATATATATTCTTGATCAGGATCAATAGCCGAGTCGATCTGGCCATGTCCGTCTGTCCGTCCGTCTGTCCGTCTGTCCGTCTGTCCGTCCGTCCGTCTGTCTGTCCGTATGAACGTCGAGATCTCAGGAACTACAAAAGGTAGAAAGTTGAGATTAAGCATACTGACTCCTGAGACATAGACGCAGCGCAAGTTTGTCGATTCATGTTGCCACGCCCACTCTAACGCCCACAAACCGCGCAAAACTGCCACGCCCACACTTTTGAAAAATGTTTTGATATTTTTTCATTTTTGTATTAGTCTTATAAATTTCTAACGATTTGCCAAACAACTTTTTGCCACGCCCACTCTAACGCCCAAAAACCGCCCAAAGCTGCTACGCCCACACTTTTGAAAAATGTTTTGATATTTTTTCATTTTTGTATTAGTCTTCTAAATTTCTATCGATTTGCCAAAAAACTTTTTGCCACGCCCACTCTAGTGCCCACAAACCGCCAAAAACTGTCAGTGCTGAAGACTCCTTCGCACTTTCACTAGCTGAGTAACGGGTATCAGATAGTCGGGGAACTCGACTATAGCGTTCTCTCTTGTTTAAAATACTATGATTTAATTATAATTTTTTTCTTTAATTTTGTTTATCCTTCATTATGAATATTATTTAAGAAGCTCAGTTCAGCTTAAACTTCATTTTTATACCCGTTACTCGTAGAGTAAAAGGGTATACTAGATTCGTTGAAAAGTATGTAACAGGCAGAAGGAAGTGTTTCCGACCATATAAAGTATATATATTCTTGATCAGGATCAGTAGCCGAGTCGATCTGGCCATGTCCGTCTGTCCGTCCGTCTGTCCGTCTGTCCGTATGAACGTCGAGATCTCAGGAACTACAAAAGCTAGAAAGTTGAGATTAAGCATACAGACTTCAGGGACATAGACGCAGCGCAAGTTTGTCGATTCATGTTGCCACGCCCACTCTAACGCCCACAAACCGCCCAAAACTGCCACGTCCACACTTTTGACAAATGTTTTGATATTTTTTCATTTTTGTATTAGTCTTGTAAATATCTAACGATTTGCCAAAAATCTTTTTGCCACGCCTTCTCTAACGCCCACAAACCGCCCAAAGCTGCCACGCCCACACTTTTGAAAAATGTTTTGATATTTTTTCATTTTTGTATTAGTCTAGTAAATTTCTATCGATTTGCCAAAAATCTTTTTGCCACGCCCTCTTTAACGCCCACAAACCGCCCAAAACTGCCACGCCCACACTTTTGACAAATGTTTCGATATTTTTTCATTTTTGTTTTAGTCTTGTAAATTTCTATCGATTTGCCAAAAAACTTTTTGCCACGCCCACTCTAACGCCCTCAAACCGACAAAAACTGTCAGTGTTGAAGATTCTCCTTCGCACTTCCACTAGCTGAGTAACGGGTATCAGATAGTCGGGGAACTCGACTATAGCGTTCCCTCTTGTTTTGTGCTTAAATTTAAACTCATGGTCGAAACAAAATGATCCTCTATTTTATAAAGATTTTCAGCGGTCATTGAGCTCAACGACGGCGTCGCAGTGTGAGTGAGTTTTATTTGATTTTCCACTTTTTTTCTTTATTATTTTTATTTAATGGTCGATCATAATTTGTTTTATTTTTTGTAATCTTAAACCATGCATTATTTCTAATATTTTTCTTTATTTAAAATACTATGATTTAATTATAATTTTTTTCTTTAATTTTGTTTATCCTTCATTATGAATATTATTTAAGAAGCTCAGTTCAGCTTAAACTTCATTTTTATACCCGTTACTCGTAGAGTAAAGGGGTATACTAGATTCGTTGAAAAGTATGTAACAGGCAGAAGGAAGTGTTTCCGACCATATAAAGTATATATATTCTTGATCAGGATCAGTAGCCGAGTCGATCTGGCCATGTCCGTCTGTCCGTCTGTCCGTATGAACGTCGAGATCTCAGGAACTACAAAAGCTAGAAAGTTGAGATTAAGCATACAGACTTCAGGGACATAGACGCAGCGCAAGTTTGTCGATTCATGTTGCCACGCCCACTTTAACGCCCAAAACTGCCACGACCACACTTTCATTCACACACTTCATTTTTGTATTAGTCTTATAAATTTCTAACGATTTGCCAAAAAACTTTTTGCCACGCCCACTCTAACGGGTATCAGATAGTCGGGGAACTCGACTATAGCGTTCTCTCTTGTTTTTTTTGTAGGGTGCGTGTTTATTTATTTCAAATCATGTAATTGTTATTAATTTATTGTCTATTGTTGTGGGAGCTCGAGGGGATGTTTTCTCTTAAGTCGTCTGCGGGGGTTGCTATTGTCCATAAGGTTTATGGCGAGATGGTTGGGATGGTTCTATAGCTTTCTTAGTTATGTATCTCTCGCTGAGCCTGTAGATATCGTCGGCGACTAAGGGGATTCCAAGTTCCTTGTGAATTGTTAGGTTTCCGGGGTAGGGATGCGCGTTGTAGGCAATTCTCAAGCACTTATTCTGGAACCGCTTTGTGTAAGTAAAACTAAAAAAAACTACTGAACCGATTTTAGACTAACACAAATTATGATGTCATATCGCCGATATGACTTACAAGATCCTTGTAAAATTTGTAGAAATATAATTCTTAATTTTGAAAAAAAAAATCTTTTATTACCTCAGGCATCTATGATCTATGATGCCTGAATATTATATGGATTGTTGAGGCAATGAGCGTTTTCACTGACCTCATAGGCAGAAGGCAAATGAGCAAGTGCCACAAGATAAAGATTAAACAGCTGAGCTCGCTCTATATTGAGAGAGAGAGGAACACAGCACAAAGGGGAATGCAAAATCTATTGCTGCACATAGCCATGTACAAGAATGAACAGCAACTCGAGCAACGCTATCGGGTCCAGAGATTGATTACTCGAGCTAGTGGTCATTTGAGGGGTGGCAGGTTTTCGCCTTTTACTAAAACGACATCATCTATTTGAACGTCTGTCTTCTGTGCTCGCCTTTTGGAACGTTGCTGGAGAAGCGTTAGATATTCACGTCTCCACCGTGTCCAGAATATTTGCTGGTAGTAGGTTATTCGCCAGCCATCCAATCGGTTGTGATTTAATTTTGTTAGATCAGGCTCAGCAAACACGACATTGGGGGCCGTGCCTAATAGGTGCGCTGGCGTTAGTATATCAAGGTCGTCAGGGTGTTCTGAAAGAGGAATCAATTATTGCCGCAATGTGGCAAATGAGCGTGCGCAGGTCATAAGCGGGCAAAACGGCAGGGTCAACAGCTCGGTAAAAATGATGTTTTGCTGTTTTTACAACCGCCTCTCAGAGCCCCCCAAAATGCGGTGAGCGAGGAGGGATGAATCGCCATTCAATGGTATCAGTCAAGCAGAATTCGTGTACTGCATTTTGATGTGATGTGTTCAGGAACAAACGCTTAAGATCCTTCACCTCATTCCGAGCGCCGACAAAATTGGTGGGGTTGTCGGACCATATGCGTGCAAGCTTTCCACGAGTTAGTATAAATCGACGCAATGCATTAAGAAATGCAGAAGTGGAGAGATCCTGCACCAGCTCAAGGTGGACAGCCTTTGTAGAAAAGAAGATAAAGATGCAGATATAGCATGACCCGCAAAAGTCCAGACCAGTGACCTTGAAGAAATGTAAAGCTGTTACGCGGCCCTCAGAAAGATCACCCATAATGTGACCATCTATATGGCTTGGCTCGAAAACATATGATGCATTAGCTGACTGCACTTGCAGTTGTCTTGCGACCGCCAATGGGCCAAAACTACAGTCAAGTGGAAGCGAGTAGTGTGCGAGGTCCAGAATGCAGATTGCGACGCTGATAGACGAGTATGATGGCACAGATTGACTGGTTGCTGACGTGGCAATATTAATAAATGCTGTGCGTCATTGTCCAACGACGAGTGCTTCAGTCTGCCATCAACTCGCATAAGTCTAGAGTTGTCAATGATGAGATGCAATTGAGCTCGATGATTTTACTTGTCGACTATTGAGCAGGGCATTATAGTCCTCAGTAAGGTGTGCCATTTGAATGGAGCAATTGTTAAGTTTCATGCCTCCGGTAAGATTATTACCAATGCCGGGATGCCTGATACGATAACGAAATTTGAAGATGTATCCCAAAAC
The DNA here is from genome assembly GCF_016746235.2 of Drosophila teissieri. Classification (NCBI taxonomy): domain Eukaryota; kingdom Metazoa; phylum Arthropoda; class Insecta; order Diptera; family Drosophilidae; genus Drosophila; species Drosophila teissieri. Next base: position 1,653,281 of record NC_053032.1, read on the forward strand.
ATGCTTCAATTTTTGCCAGGAGTTGCCAAATTTACAACTGGTTGGGCCTTGAGAGCGATGATGGCCTTCTTCCTTCGCTCAGGGAGAACGATTTGTCTTCTTGAAGATTGTCTGGACCATGAGACCAAAGATTTGACTCGATCAGCTCACTAGGAAGTGCACCTCTGAAAAGTATGTCCGCTGGATTGCAGGCTGTGGGAACATAATGCCATTCTATGCCATTTGACAGCTCGTGGATTAAAGAGATGCGATAAGAAATAAAAATTTGAAAGCGTGACGACTTATCACGAATCCAGAATCTGACCAGCAATAAACAGGGCATGAAAATAAACCAGTTGAGCCAGTAATACTGAAGCGCATAATTCCAATTTGGGAACCGTGAGGGTCTTCAATAGGGTAACACGAGATTTAGCGCAGAAAAGGTGTGCTACTCGTTGACTTTGAGACATGGAAACTATGTAGATGCATCCTCCATATGCGTCAATGCTGGCATTACTGAATCCATGGAATTCGAGAATGCTATTGGTTACCAGTGCGAGACAAAGAAACTGCAACTTCTGGGTGAGACAGATATCAGCAGACAAATTTAGCTAAGCAGAATAAAGCGCCGAAGGTAAACTTTCGACAAAGTCAAGTTTTTCTCTCCAGATTTGCTTCAGCAGGATTTCGGCCTTCGTTATAACGGGGCAGATAAGACCAAGCGAGCAATTTTAGACATGACAGAGCGCTTCTTGCTGGGTTTTAGAACTGCCTTCATGGGCGATGTGGAGAATAGCAGAATATCCGAGATTGAATGCCAGGCGATACCAAAAGTTTTGGTAATATCGCTGCCATCATTAAATTTTAAAAAGGCATCCTTCTTTGATTTGGCAATCTGCATCAAAGTACCAGGATCATTTGTCTAGTAATCCAATGTCAGCCGCATGATCTCCAAGACTCCTTCGGTTGAGTTACCACCTGTGATGAGGTCATCGACACAGAAGTCTCGTAGAAGAACATTAGCGCCAATTGGAAACGACGATTTTTCGTCTTCTGCTAGCTGCTGCATGGCTCTGACAGATAGAAATGAAGCATGCTTTGTTCCGTAGGTGACGGTATTAAGCTTAAATACTTGTACCTTTTTCTGGGGTGTGTCACGCCACAAAATGCATTGTAAATAGCTGTCAGGTTTATTGACCCGGACACATCGGTACATTTTACAGATGTCACCAGTTAAAGCAACAGGGAAGGTTAAACTGTAAGAAAGTGTGAAAAAGTATTTCGTTCAAAGAGTATCCAGAAGTAGTTTTGGCACAGCCATCAAAGGTAGCACGTAGCTTAGTTGTTGTGCTGTCTTCCTTTAAATCGCAGTGATGTGGCAAATAAAATTTTCATAGATTCTGGGAGTCAAAAAGTACCAGAGACATGTGATTTAAAAATAAGTACTCATTAATAAAGGCTGAATACTTTTCTTTAAATAAGCGAGAACTCTATAGTCGGGTTCCCCGACTATCTGATACCCGTTACTCAGCTAGTGAAAATGCGAAAAGAAAATACTACACTCACCGTTTCTGGCAAAAAGTTCTTCGGCAGATCGATAAAACTTTACAATTTTTTGGCCTTTTTTGGCCTATTTTGGCCTACACACAGCAGATCAAAGAATAGACTAGCGCCTATCAGCAAGTAAATTTTTTGGGGCCTCAAGAATTGGGGAACGGCCAAACGAAGATTAGCTGGTATGTTCCAGTGTTCAGAGATTACAGTTAGGTTGGGCTGGTTGTCCGTGATATTAGGAGCTACCAGAGCTGCGATATTGGCAACGAACTCTGAGCCGGAGTCAAGCTAGGCGCGGCAAGGAACCCAAGATCCAGATTTATTATACCCGTTACTCGTAGAGTAAAAGGGTATACTAGATTCGTTGAAAAGTATGTAACAGGCAGAAGGAAGCGTTTCCGACCATATAAAGTATATATATTCTTGATCAGGATCAGTAGCCGAGTCGATCTGGCCATGTCCGTCTGTCCGTCCGTCTGTCTGTCCGTCTGTCCGTATGAACGTCGAGATCTCAGGAACTACAAAAGCTAGAAAGTTGAGATTAAGCATACAGACTCCAGGGACATAGACGCAGCGCAAGTTTGTCGATTCATGTTGCCACGCCCACTCTAACGCCCACAAACCGCCAAAAACTGCCACGCCCACACTTTTGAAAAATGTTTTGATATTTTTTCATTTTTGTATTAGACTTGTAAATTTCTATCGATTTGCCAAAAAACTTTTTGCCACGCCCACTTTAACGCCTACAAGCCTCCAAAAACTGTCAGTGTTAAAGACTCTCCTTCGCACTTCCACTAGCTGAGTAACGGGTATCAGATAGTCGGGGAACTCGACTATAGCGTTCTCTCTTGTTTTTAATATTGCTGACCGCAGTGGCCAATAACACAAAGTCTGCTTCTAGAGTTATACAAAGGTTGGTAGCTTCAGGTTAGACACATTCAGTCGTCGAAATAGAATACTAGAAGGCCACTCAGTTCCAGGATCTTCCGTTTGTACAACATACCGCATTTCAAAAAGAATGTCTTTGTCAACTCACTTCCCATTGGATCGCGGTCCAGTTCCTCCAGGGAATCTTGAGTCGAGGTGTAAGAAGCCTCTGTTTGTTTTATTAAATCCAGCTTTAAATGCATACCATCATCATTAAGGGAAGGGGCCGATTCGGTGGTTAAACTTGCAGCAATTTTTTTAGCGTCGTCAAATATGGACTTTGCTTGCGCTTTAAAAATTGTTTTTTTGTCAGCTAACAGACTGACTTTGTCGTTGTTTGTCGTTTTTTTTTTATATTGTTGATTATTTTTAATATTTTGGCACAACAACAAATATAAAAGTCAATGTAAAAAGCACGCAAAATGGTGAACAAGCACTGTATTTGCACCGGCAACCAAACTGCACACACAATAGCAATGATGTGTGTGTGTTTATGCACAAAGTCAATTCTTTTTCCACAGCCAAAACGACTCGAATGAACTTTGCATCCCCTATCAGTCTGCTTACAGAGACTTAGTTAAAGCCGGAGATACTTAACTCTGAAGTTTTCCAAGGAATGTACACAATATACAGACATGATCGTCCCTCCAGACGGGTAGGTGGAGTCCTAATTGCGGCTAGAGGAATCCTCACGTCCGAGGAGGTACTTTTTGACGACTTTTTCTGATACTTTTTCTGATAGCTCTGTTTATATTACGTGTTCTTACATTCCGCCGTCTATATAAATCATTTGTCCGCTATCTAATTCGTTTCAAATAGACAGTCCGATAGGAACCAATTAGTAGTTCTAGGTTATTTTAATATACCTGGCACTATGTGGTCCCCAAATGAAAAATCTAATATCCTTTTCCCTATAGCACAATATGAGTTTATCGACGTCTTGCTTGACTTATCGTTGTCGCAAGTGTATGTCTTGTGACAAGTACTGAAAGTGTGTTTCTGTCCAGAATAACAACTCTTACTCAACCGGAAGATCCCTATCATCCTCCTTTCGAGGTGACAATCGACGTCGGTGCCGTAATAAAAGAGACATTTCTGATCAAGCAAACGAATTCATTGTTTTCGCACGGCAAACCTTTTTGAGGCTCAATAATTATAGACGTTACTAGATACTAAATTCGTTGAAGAGTATGTAACAGCAAGAGTATGCAACAAGGAAGTGTTTCCGACCATATAAAGTATATATATTCTTGATCGGGATCAATAGGCGAGTCGATCTGGCCATGTCCGTTTGTCCGTCCGTCTGTCCGTCCATATGAACGCTGGGATCTCAGGACCTTGAGATTAAGCATACAGACTCCAGAGAAATAGAGGTAGCGCAAGTTTGCCGATTCATGTTGCCACGCCCACTCTCTTTACTCCTACAGCAAAATGGCGGATGGCGGATGGCGAATGCCATATATATTTTGTATACCGAAATTAAATAATTTTTTAGTCCTTGTGTTCCGATTAACTATCCTTCAATCTCTAACATGGGGGACGCAACGGGTCCTCTTTAAACGGGTTCTCTTTCTTTTCTTCTCCGAGTCACATCCGGCGACCCACAGGGGATCCACCTTGGTCCGCTCTTTTTTACCTTATCTATAAGGGATCTTCCCTTAGTGAAAAAACATTCGAGTGTACTTATGTACGCAGAAGATCTTAAATTATGCCTGCAGTTAACAAACCGATCTAAATAGGTTTTTAAATATGGTTCTGTGATAACGTACTAAACTTAAATGGCTTTAAGTGTAAAGTTATGAGCTTTTGTCGTGTCAACCCAACACGCAACTTACACTGTACACTTACACTTGGTGCTCCTCTGGACACTAAACTTAAATTTTCAGACCATATTTCTTCTATGTTAATATTAATTAATTTACCTTCCCTAGCTTACCGTAGAACGATTCTTGAAACAGTCTTCATTTGTAATCTTATTCGTGGTGAAGTTGATTGTCCCAACTTTGTTAGTCGTATAAACTTCTCTGTTCCAAGCAGATACACTAGAAACTACGTACCCCTAATCTTAAATCATTGGTGTTCTATCTTTGAGTTGCATGACCCCTACAGAGTATTATGTACTTAAGAAGACTTTATCTCTAATCTTGACTCGCTGCCGCTCTTAAAGCAATCAATTCAAACTTATCTCTAATCTTGACTCGCTGCCGCTCTTAAAGCAATCAATTCAAACTTTTTTAACACATAATTAAATCTAACTAATAATTATACATTTCCCCGTGTTGTAAATGCTAATATATTTATTTGTATAATTTTATACGTGAGAATGGATATATGGACATGTGCAAAAGCCTCATTGATATGCTAATGATTGAACGAGATGGCTAATGCATACAACAAGAATTGTCTTTTATGCCTGCGTTCGCTTTACGAAGTTGTGGATGAGTTGGTTGAAATTAGACAACGAGTGCTTACACATCGAAAAAAAGAATAAATACACAGACAATAGAAGTGCTGTTTAGTTGATGCTCGATATATGTATATATGGTTGTATATGTATTTGATAATAACAAAACCTCGTTTCTTTATATCGTGTCTATATCATCGCGAACCGAGCCGTACAATATAGCCGTACGGTGTAGCCGTAGGACCCATAAAAAAATAAAATAAAAAACAGCTGGTACTACAGCATTAGTTTTATTTTTTTTTAATTACAATGTCCATGTTTACATTTGAGTTTTTAACAGTTATGCATTTTGGTTTAGCCTGTGACCATATATTTTAACACAGGTGTTTTTAAACAAAAATTACTTTACACTTGGCCACCAAGAAATATATGACTGAACATGGTATATTATTTTTGGACCAGTTTCTGTTCGCCTGAGTACTGGGCCTTAACTAGATTTTGGAAAAGAATTCCAATCAATTACTGCTTGCATGTCCGTCTGTCCGTCCGTATGAACGTCAAGATCTCAAGAAACGAGTTACTTAAACTGAGGAGTCTAATACTTGCGACGACCACACCAAAGAAGTGTTGGATTTTTGCCTGGCGGAGAATCGTTGGAGATTCGCGGCTAGTTGAGCTGCTGCCTGGAAGAAATGGAAGTTGCTGTGCTGAGGACACCAACAGGATTGACGAAGCGGGCAGTGAATAAGCTGCGTCTGCTTCCCCATTAAGGATGCGGTTGAACGCCACGCTTCCAACGGGGAGAGTATGTCTGGTCTCGCAGCCGCCAGCAGCACCTAAATTGATGTCCAGTGGTCGTCAACATTGGTGAAAGCAATTAGTCCACCTCAGGTTTATCTATTCAAATCAGCTGCAGATCGCGCTCTCTTGTACTCTCGCCTGCACCTTTGTCGTTGCCCTCAGCTGTTCGCTCTGTAATATACTCTCTTATGCTCGTTTTCAAAGAAAAAATAAATTAAATCACTTGAATTCCGGTACCATACAAATTTTCTTTCATTTTGCAAAAAGAATATTTAACAACATTGCAAAAACGTCACAAGTGGCATAATAAGGAAGCCAATATATCTGCAGACAACCTGGTACTGGTCAAGGATTCTAATCAGCCACTAGCCGCTTGGCTCTTAGTACGCGTAGTTGAAACTTATCCTAGACCAGATGGACTGGAGGCTAGATACAGCAATGGGAGAGATAACTCGCCGGTCACCAAAGTAGCATTACTCCGTTCTTCAGAAACCATGTTTCAAAGTGGGTGGGGACGGATGCTGATGAACGAGTTCCGCCTATATGGATGTTAAACTTCATTATATACGAATTTTAGAATTTCTGTTGCGCTGCGCCGTACGTTTATATCTTTTTTAGAAACACAAGGAGGCAGTCACACTAATGCAAAATTTTAAAGCATTTTAAAGAGTTCCGCGAACATGTTTTATTCTTCTTCGGTGTAAGTTGTGCAAAATCAAGCATAACGCGCCTACTCACGACGTCGAAGAATTCGGGTATGAAGAGTATATTGATCCATCTAAGGACAACGAGCATACAAAGATAAGTACCTGCAAGCGTACTCATTTCTTCAAGCCCTTAAGGGGCACGGCAGCCATCCACTAGGATCGCAATAAAACCACATAACGAGTTCGACTATCACATGGATATGGGATAGAAAACAAGAACTTTGTTCGCTTTTTACTACAACAACAGGAATTGTACGAGCGTTTGGCCGAACAACAAGCAGCTACAGCAACAATGATGCGCGCAAGTTCTGCGCCAAATGAAGTACTGACTACAAGAAATGGCCAGCATTTAAGAACATCTTCGAAAGTACTATTCAGAACAATCACCACTTGACGGACACTCAGAAGTAGCCCTATTTAAAGTCGTACATCACGGTATATGCTTCCGATTTAAAACGTCTATTATGCCTATTACGGACTTAGCTTACGGTACTGCCTAGACATTAATTGAACGCTACAACCGTCTTCGACATATTGTGAACACTTTGCTAGATACATTTGTAAACTTACCTTTGACTAGCAAAGCTGATGTCACAATTCTGCGCAAGGTAACGGATGGAGCTTCTAAAATTGTACGCGGCTTGGACGCTGCTGGACAAAACAACAGGGACTGCTAGATCATCCACTCCATTCTGGCCAAGGTTGATGCTGAAACTCGACGAAAGTGGACCGAGGGCAGCCGCGATCTAGATACTCCAACTATTGACGACTTAAGTTTTTGGACAGACGCTGTGAAGAATTCGAGCTAAGCAAAAGTGAAGCTGAAACAGATGTGAAGGTGGGTCCTCGGCAGTGCATTGCCAACAGCATTGGTGTTAGTTCGCAATGCTAAAGGGACGCGCACTAAATGTAGGATGGTATTGGATAGTGGCTCCGAACAGTCATACCTCGGCGTGGTGTATTGAAGCACTCGGATATAATGTATGTATATGTGTATAATTGTATACATGAGAATGAATATATGGACTTAGGCAAACGGTTCATTGATATGCTAATGATAGAACGAGATAGCTAATTCATAAAACAAGATTAGCGGAAATTAGATTGGGAATTGTCTTTTATGGGAATTGGGAATTGTCTTTTCTGCCTGCAACGAGTGCGTGCACATTGAAAAGAAGAATAAATATACAAACTATAAGAGTGCTGTGTTTAATTGATGCTTGATATATATATATATATATTGTTTCTGGGTTGTATATGTATTTGAATTATAACAAAACCTCGTTTCTGTACTCTTTATATCGCGTCTATATCCTCGCGAACCGAGCCGTACGATACACGGCAATGCCCCTCGGTCGGTTGGGCGGGAGTTGTGGCCGTAGGACTGGCGCATAAGAAAAATAAAATAAAAAAACAGCTGGTACTACAGCATTTGTTTTATTCTTTTTTTTTAATTACAATGTCCATGTTTACATTTGAGTTCTTAACCGTTATGTATCTTGGTTTAGCCTGTGACCGTGTCTTTTAAGAAACGTATTTCTAAACAAAAATTACTTCCTACTTGGCCACCAAGAAATATATGACTGGACAAACGGATCCTGATCAAGAATATACATATATACTTTATATGGTCGGAAACGCTTCCATCTGCCTATTACATACTTTTAAATACTCTACGAGTAACTGGTATAATAATACGAAATATTTACCTTAACTTCTGACGTAATAAATTAATACATTAATGAGCAAACATCTCACAGAGATGGAAAGAAAAACAAAATACAAATTTTAAACATTTATTTTGTCCAATAAGCTTTAGGACTAGTAATGCCCTTAAAGGGGCATCCAAAAAAAACAAATAAAAAACTTTTAAAAACAAGAGTGAACGCTTAAGTCGAGTTTAGACGTTGCTCAGCTAGTGGAAGTGCAAACGAGAAAATCAACATTTTTCTTTTTAATTTTCGTGACGAATACGAGGGTTGTTTTATATTTTAGTATTGGCTATCCAAGCTTGACATTTTGAAGGTTACTCAGAACGTTTTGAAATACGAGCGCTATTTGTGTTGTTTACGGTAACTTAAAAAATTCATTTCGTCCAAAAAATCGTAAACATTTTCATGCGATTATTTTTTATAACTTTCGACGTGTATTTACTCAACAACAGTGCATCGAAGAACTTAATTCAAATTTTGACCATGAAGCTCCATCAAGCAGCAGTGTTTATCAATGGTATGGTGAATTAACCCTTAAGCATTAGTGGTATCAGCACAAATCCAAAATTACATTAACATTTTACTATAAAAAAAATGCTTGGAAACATGTCTATGACATCGTGATGAATCATAGATTTACGCATATGAGCTCGAAAGTAAACAGTCGACTGTACGGGTGTTTCAAGATGAGCCAAACCCAACAAAAGTTGCCCACACTCAAAGCACTTTGAAGCAAATAATCGCCTGTTTTTTCAGAAGAACTGGACATGTCTTAATTCTAAAACTTAAAACTGTCAACTCTGAGTGGTACACAACCATTTGTTTGCCAGTTGTCTTCCAAAAATTCAGAAAACCATCCGCCGTAGAAGAGTGCTTTACTACGACAATGCGAGCTCTCACCCATCGGCTCAAGCAATTGCTGATTTGAGCACTCAAAACAGACCCGTACGTATATTTTTATTCCCGTACGTGAAAAATAAAAACAGAGCTCAACGTTATTCCAAACCTAAAGAAGCGAATAATGCACTCGGAATGCTTGTTTTGGAGATACCTCAATAACAGTGACTTCGACAAGAAGATCAAACGCAGGCAAAAGTGTATAGATCGTAACGGCGAATATTTTGAAAAACAATACAGCGATTTTCGATTTGTTTTTATTCTCTAATTTTGAAATATAAATGGCGACCCTTGTAAGAAAACGAAAATAAAAACCATATATTTAATAAAAGTCACACATAACAGCTAACATAACTAACTGAACTAATAGCTTTATCCTTACTAGAACATCAAAACGTGTAAAAAACCGAACTGCGTTTCACCAAACAATCAAGCCCCATGTCTTTTAGAAACAGTGAGCTAGGGAATTTTTCAAAAGTTAAGTTAAAGTTTGAAAGTTAAGAGTTAAACAGACAGGTCATTTCAATCAATAGCTCCAAAAGTCAACAAAAAAAAAAAATTGTTCCGACGGGATCGTCAATTAAAAAATAATTACGCACTCTTATTTTGTCTATCAGTACATTGCTAAAAGTGAACAAGAGAGAACGCTATAGTCGAGTTCCCCGACTATCTGATACCCATTACTCAGCTAGTGGAAGTGCGAAGGAGAGTCTTCAGCACTGCCAGTTTTTGGCGGTTTGTGGGCGTTAGAGTGGGCGTGGCAAAAAGTTTTTTAGCAAATCGATAGAAATTTAGAAGACTAATACAAAAATGAAAAAATATCAAAACGTGTTTCAAAAGTGTGGGCGTGGCAGATTTGTGCGGTTTGTCGGCGTTAAAGTGGGCGTGGCAAAAAGTTTTTTGGCAAATCGGTAGAAATTTATAAGACTAATACAAAAATTAAAAAAAAATATCAAAACATTTTTTAAAAGTGTGGACGTGGCAGTTTTGGGCGGTTTGTGGGCGTTAAAGTGGGCGTGGCAACATGAATCGACAAACTTGCGCTGCGTCTATGTCTCTGGAGTCTGTATGCTTAATCTGAACTTTCTACCTTTTGTAGTTTCTGAGATCTCGACGTTCATACGGACGGACAGACAGACGGACGGACAGACGGACGGACAGACGGACATGGCCAGATCGACTCGGCTATTGATCCTGTTCAAGAATATATATACTTTATATGGTCGTAAACGCTTCCTTCTGCCTGTTACATACTTTTCAACGAATACTCTACGAGTAACGGGTATAAAAATTTAAGTGTTGGCGTGACAGTTTTGGTCGGTTAGTAGGCGATAGAAAAGGCGTGACCAACATTTTTTTTCTATACCGATAAAATGGATAAACCCCAAAAGCATAGTTTTTGAGTCAAGGGATGTTGTTTCATGGAAGACTCCAACGTAAAGCATATAAAAACTACAAATGGATTTATTCAAATCTTACACCTATGACAGCTAAGCTGATGGAACCAGAAAAAGGATGATACCGCAATTTAGTGATAGATTAGGTAGAAAATTGATTAAATAACACACAATACCGCAGTAGAAAGCAAATTCAAAGCAAAATATTATTTGGTATAGAAGAAAGAGGACAACTTGTGGATAAATTGAGAGAAAATGTAGAGGAGTTGGACCAGCCACCAGAGAAAGGAATTTAAGAAAATCTAGAACGTACAAGGTTAAGAAAAAGCACAAGCATACAACAAAAGGCAATATAATAAGACAGCAAACGAATTTCCATAGCATGTAAGGCGTTTTAAGAAAAATAGTTTCTTTAGAGGTTATATATGTTGCGGTGCGGAAAAAGGAGTCAAAGTTTGGATTTTTGTAAAAGTATGTAGCCATGTTTTTATAAAATTCTTGTTAGTTGTTTTGAGTAGTACAGTGTGTCGTGTGTTAAATGCGTTGATATCATCCAAAAAAATAAATGGCCTTCGTAACGTAATGCCTTCGTAATGTAAAGGCCTTCGTAATGGAGCAAGATGAAAAAGCTATAACTTTGCTTCTACTGCTTCAAACTTTATGAAAATTTGGGATACAATTTTTAAAAACATATACATTAAGATAAAAGAATACACAAAATTTTCAATTTTAGGACCGACCGCAACATATATAATCTCTTAAAATAAAAGTCCAAATAGGTTCCGTATTGAAAGACGTAAAAGATTACAGGTATCCCAAGGTGTTTGGAGCATTAAAAATATTGAGCATTGAATAGGAAGCAAAAAAAAATAATGATGTAATCTATGAAATTAGAAAAAATAAAAGAAGAATAGTCCAAACGGTCAAGGTGGCCACGTTGTAGTAGTATGTATTTATATACATACAAATATATTTATATAGGTCCCACTATATTATACATGACATAATAGAAATGTATGAGAAGAACTGTAAAGTAGAATAAGAAGCGAAGGAGTAATCCTCGTCGTTCCTTATATAAAAAAAAAGGATATAATAATAAAAAGTGTATGGCCTGCTCACAGGGACAAAGAAAAATGAAAGAGGTTCGATGTGTCTTTCGGTAGTTTGCTCTCAAAGTTAACAGTTTGAATATTTAGTTTTACAAACGTTATTTTAAAATCATAAAGTACTTATACCCGTTACTAGTAGGCTAAAATTAAATAACAGCTGAAGGAAACGTTTCCGATCATATAAAGTACTAGTGGGCCCTATGCGCTTTGCCGCATGCAGTCTTAAAATTCAATGAAAAATTCCTAGAATTTGTTATATGAGGGTCATTTATTTTATTAGAAAATTGTTATTTTCAATCCAAAACATTTGGATAAACTATATTTTTCGTTTGTCCATTTGGATCGAATACAAATAAAGAGTTTGGAATGCCAACTCTTGAACAGGCTACGTATAGCTGCCCATGAGAAAAACACGGCTCTTCCAAATTCAACCCGCATACTTGAAGCGTTTGTCCTTGTGCCTTATTGATGGACATGACAAATGATAGACGCACTGGGATTTGTAGTCGCTTAAATACAAACGGCATGTCTGTTGGTATCAACGGAATACGCGGTATGATCACCATTTCTCCTTTCGCTTTTCCAGTCAATATCGTGGCTTCAATTAAATTCGGCATCAATTTTTTTACAACCAGTCTTGTGCCATTGCACAATTTTGGTGCATTTAAATTCCGTAGTAAAATAATTGATGAGCCGATTTTTAAGTTCAAAAAATGCGGTGGCATACCAGGCGGTTCTAGGGAATTCAACTGGATAATTCACTGCATCATCTTCTTTCATTGCGCTATCAAAAGATTTATATGATATCAGTGCGCCTGGCAATTTTTCTTGAATTTGAAAATTGATTTCAATGACATGTACATTTTTTGGTGACAATATTGCTCGTTATGTCAACCAATCGTGATTTCTGTGATTTTGAATTATAAAACGCTTTCTATTAATTCGCACATACCGTACAATTCAATAAAGCACGTGTTTAGCAAATTTGGTTTATTACGAATCTAAAAAAAAATTGAATTTAAAAACACTATTAATATATGACGAAAAATACTAACATGGAATAAGATTTCCAAATAAAATATCCAATTTGATTTCCAAAAGCACAAAATTAAATGAAAGAGAACTAACTGAGCAGAGAAAAATGACATCCTATATTTCAGAAATGGCGCTGCAGCTTAAGTCAATAAAATTTTAGATTCAATAATGTGGTAAGTTGAACTGTGTAAATGATGTGGATCGTGTATTTGAGGTTTAATTCACCGTTTGATCCCTCTTCGTCTTCCTCCTCCTCCTTCGTCTTCCACCTCTTCCTTCTTCTACCTCCTCCTTCTTCTTCTTCTGACTTCTTTATGCTCCTTATTTCTTCTTCTTCTTCATCCTTCTTCTTCCTCCTCCTTCTTCTTCTTGTGACTTCTTCATGCTCCTTATTCCTTCTTCTTCTTCATTCTCCTTCTTCCTCATCCATCTTCTTAATCCTCCTCCTTCTTCTTCCTTCTTCCTTCTTCTTCTTCCTTATTCGTCTTCCTCCTCCTCCTTCTTCTGAAAACCTGCGTGATTGTTGATGCTTTAGTCTTCTTGCTTTATTGCGTTCGGCTCGTGTATCTTCTAATTGATGAAGAAGAAGGAGGATGAGGAAGTCGAAGAAGGTGGAAGTGGTGAGTTTAACCTCAAATGCACGAAACACATAATTAACACAGTTCAACTTACCACCTCAAAAACAAATGCCTGCTGTTACAATTTATTTATGAACCAAATAAAGTTTGTCTCATGAATTAAACAAAACGAAATGAGCAGAGAAGAATGACATCCGATGTTTTAGAAATAGCTCTGCATGTAAAAAACGGTTTTCCCGCTTTTCTTTTGACTTTTATTTTAGAATTTTGTTAAAATTGGTATAAAATAACGGTAACAAGCTTATGTTAATCCTCTGTAAAAGGTTTGCTGGGCCGAAAGAATACATTTGTAAATTAGTTCCTAACTGACCTCTGGTGAAACTGATTCAAATAAAGATCATAAAAAGGAAAATATTTTTTTTTTTCATTAAATCTATCACCAAAAAAGTTTATTGGCGCAGTCGGTAGGATACTGAAAAAAGTCCTAGTAACTCGTTATCCTTTGACAATATAGTGAAAAGAGGAAACTTGTACGACCAAGTAACCTTTTCTGATTGTACCCGCGAATTGGCCCCAACAAAGTGATTTCGGTTCGTTTAAAGTGACTAAAATCGGTATCCGCACAAAAACCTGTGTGATCGGAGTTAATTTAAAGACCTAATTTTGTGGCCAGCTTCGTGAAGTGAGACCGCCACTAAGCTGTAATACAATTAAAAGGTACACAGTGCAGTTCACTAAGACATAAGTCTCGATATTCTGTAGCAGTCTGTGAGCAAAAGCAGTAGCCCACTAAAATCAGAAGTGCGACCGCTACTATTGTACAAAACAACAAAAAGTTAAAACAGTCAGTTCACTTAAGGCATAAGTCTCGACATACTGAAGCGGTCTGTGAACAAGAACAGAAACTAACTAATAAATAAAACTAAAATGGCGTCAACGGCGGAAAATCTGTCTCAATTACTTCGGCAAATACGCCAATTACCGCAGTTCGCTGGAGACCCATCAAATCTCATCTCGTTCATCACACGTATCGAATACCTGTTAATCTTATACCCTTCGAACGACATTCGACAAAAAGCGATCATATTTGGAGCCATCGAACTTCAAATTGTCAGAGATGCGAAAAAGATTTCCCAATTTGGAATGGACAACTTTAAGAGACACCCAAATCACGGAATTCAAGAATCAGACGCCCCTGGAGGAACTACTAGGAAGATTGTATCGCACACCTTTTAAGGGTAACTTACGTCTATCCTGTGAACAATTAGAAGATAAGTCCACTGTAATTATAAATAAGTTAGCATTAGAGAATGACCGAAAGAATATGGTGGTTTATACACAAGCAATGGCAACCACTATAAAAAATACAATTCAACGCTCACTCCCCGATAGGTTGTTCATGACCTTAGCGAGGTATGACATTTCAACCGTTCAAAAATTAAGACAAAACGCCCAACAAGAAGGTCTTCACGAAGACCCAATTTCAATAACATCCGATAGTCAGCTAAGACTTAACTCAAATTCACCAAACACCTATAAATATAGAAACATTAATCAAATCAAAAACACTCACCCCAACCAACGATTCATTCGCCCCTTTATTCCATTAACAAATCCGACACAGACCCAAAACAAGTAAACAATCAAACCCCTTTAAAACAAACTCCTCCGACCAGACAACAGCGATTTAATCAGAACAGAAATTTATACAACTGATTCAGAACAGACTTACTTCATGACCGTCTAAACGACATCCGAAACTACTATCAGAGTGCTACAACCAAGAATGCCGAATAAGCTCAAGCATTTTCAGCCTTCAAGTTAAAGATAAGCAAATAACTGTCCGAAGTATGACAGTCTATTCTAAATTAAATAAATATGTAGACCTTCCAGCCAACGGTCTTTTTCAACAAACACAAAAATTCTATACTTTATTATAAGAAAAATACTAATCGAAAATAACGGTTTAACGGTTTCGGAAGGAAACAATAATTAACGAATGAACATTCATTCACAAAGAACTAGATCCATGTGATGGAAACTCTTCAAAAAATTGTAATGCACTTTTACAAGAAAACAACTTTACATCAGAAAAAAAAACTATGCCATGGACAACAAGGTATACTCAGAACACACATACAGACTAGAACATTTAAATTGTGAAGAAAAATACAGACTTACAAATTTATTAAAAGAGTTCAATGCCATTCAATATTGCAAAAATGAAAACTTTACATTCACAAGTATAATACGTCATGATATAAAAACCTCTCATGAAAAAGACCATACTCGTATCCGTTTGCCTACGAAACAAGCAAATTGAGGAAATGTTAAAACAAGGTATTATACGCGAAAGCGAATTCCCTTACTGCAGTCCATTATGGATTGTCCCCAAAAAGATGGTTGCCTCTGGCAAACCGAAATTCAGGTTGGTCCTGAACTATCAAAATCTAAATGAAATAACAATAAATAAAAATTTCCGATTCCTAACATGGACGAAATACTAGGCAAATTAGGAAAATGCCAGTATTTTACTACAATTTACTTAGCAAAAGGCTTTCACCAAATCGAAATGGAACCTAAGTCTGTTCCAAAACCGCTTATGCGGATATTCCAGATTTTGCAAAAATTGCAAAACCTCTGACAATATCTCTAAAAAAAGGAGCAAGAATAGAAAGGAAGAATATAATAAATCATTAAAAAAAATTGAAAACATTTCAAATCCTACTTACGCTAGCAATTTCGCAATAGGAACCGTGTTATCGCAAGACAATAAACAAGTAACCTTTGCAAGCAGAACATTAAATGATCATGAACAAATTGCACTATTGAAAAAGAACTACTAGCAATCGTTTGGGCAACAAAATATTTCCGCTAATATCTATATGGGTACTCCTTTAAGATTTTGAGCGATCACAAACCCCTTGTTTGGCTAAATAATATTAAAGAACCTAACATGAAACTACAACTTTGGCGAATTAGACTTAGTGAATATAATTTTAAAATCAAATATTTAAAAGGTAAACTTAATCATGTACTAGACGCTTTATCTCGCGTTAAAATTGAAGAAAACATGGTAGGCTAAGAAGAAAATATTTCAACAGCAGCAACAATACACAGTTCATCAGAAAGCAACGAAACCTACATTGAAATTACAGAAAAACACATAGACTATTTTGCAAGACAAATTTAATATATTAAAGAAACCGTAAAGCAAGTAGGGACAACGAAATACTTTTCCATAACAAAACAAAACCATCAAATACACTGATATAACCCTGACATAGGCAACAGATATTCTCATTAAATATGTACTTTTTAAATAATAACAGTGTTATTTACCTAGAAAACGATAAAAACTTTTTAGTTTTTCAAAGTATGATAAAGTTGAATACATTAAATCGTTTCCTGAATTTAAAGAATTCATTATTACTCAACATTCTAAATTGTTACACCCTGGTATAGAAAAAATGCTAGGATTATTTAAAGAAACTCACTATTTTCCCGATTATAATAAACTAATTCAAAACATCAACGCTTGCGAAATCTGTAACCTGGCAAAGACAGAACATAGTTATACCCAATACTCGTAGCGTAAGAGGGTATACTAGATTCGTTGAAAAGTTTGTAACAGGCAGAAGGAAGCGTTTCCGACCATATAAAGTATATATATTCTTCGTCAGGATCAATAACTGAGTCTATCTGGCCATGTTCGTCTGTCCGTATGAACGTCGAGATCTCAGGAACTACAAAAGCTAGAAAGTTAAGATTAAACATACAGACTTCAGAGACATAGACGCAGCGCAAGTTTGTTGATTCATGTTGCCACGCCCACAAACCGCATAAAACTGACACGACCACACTTTTGAAAAATGTTTAAATATTTTTTAATTTTTGTCTTAGTCTTGTAAATTTTTATCGATTTGCCACGCCCACTCTAACGCCCACAAACCACCCAAAACTGCCAGGCCCACACTTTTGAAAAATGTTTTGATATTTTTTAATTTTTGTATTAGACTTGTAAATGTCTATCGATTTGCCAAAAAACTTTTTGCCACGTCCACTCTAACGCCCACAAACCGCCAGTGTTGAAGACTTTCCTTTGCACTTCCACTAGCTGAGTAACGGGTATCAGATAGTCGGGGAACTCGATTATAGCGGTTTCTCTTGTTTTTTCATTCCGGCTTCGAAAGTTTGCTATTTGCATTCTATGTAAACATCTAACTGTAGGCATACAAATGTACATGAATGATACCATAAAGTATGCAACAGCTGACTTACGACTAGTAAAAAAATGCGACGAAATTCTTTATTATAGCACTTTTGTCAACGTACTTTTGTAGGGTCAAAAAAACTCACTATGGTGACTTTTGATTCAGGAAATTGTGCATGAATGAAAACAGAGTTTAGGAATATATTACAATATAATTATTATGAATTGGATTGTGTGTACACAAAAGCATAAATGGAACCCAGAGATTTGCGTTTGCAAAAACTTAAAAAAAATCATCCTGTAAAGGGGAAAATTATCTTTAGAGGCCGAAAAAAAGCTATTTTTGCACTCACTTTTATACAGTTACTTTTTAAATCCATATATTCTTTATTTAGAATGATGCCTGAGGTAAACAAAAATTTGTTTTTCAAAAGTGAAAATTGTATTTCAACAAATTTTACAAGGGTTATGATATGACTTAAATATTTTCTTACTCGAGAAGGTTTTTGGTCGTTTCATTGTAATTGCTTTCAAACAGTGTCTAAAGTTTTGTTTGTTTTTAAAATCTTCAGTCTATATAGAACAATTTTTTATGCTTTTTAAATTGAAAGCTAGATAAACGCTGATGAATTGTAACTTGCACAATTGTGAAAGACATAGTTTCGAGAAAATGACTTTTAAAGTTTGCAGTCAAGGAAAGACTGGTTCGACGCCAATAATTTCCGGAAGGCATATCTTCCACAATATCGAGAATTAGCTTTTAATACTTTGACACCATATTCTCAGGCAATATACCTATCGATTAAAATAAGTAGTATTTTGAGTTTAAAACACATGGTTTATCATGACGTAAGTGGCTCACTGTACGTGGTGACCAAATACAGTGGCTCACAGCTTAGATCACCCAGCGTCTATCTGAAACTTTACCGGTCTGTAAAATCTAAACTAAAAATTTTATCACAAAAATTTAAACGCAACATATTTGTTGTATGTTTCAAGATATTAATTACTAAATTATTATATTTTTAATTATTTTGGTAGTTTTTTTTTTCCGTCTTGCCCCTGCCCTTATATTCGCTGTGCAGTCATGTTTGATTTTGGAAAGCTCTCTGCAAAAGATCGTGCAAAAAATCTTTTGGCAAAACCCCAGAACAGCGAGCTTATATTAAACAGACTTAAAAATGGACATTCGCGGAAGAAAATTGCAGAAATGGTTTCGCTGAGTGATTCTACAGTCTAAAGCATCATTTATCGTTTCGTCCGAGAAAATAGAATGCATGACAAGGAAAGGAATGCTCCCAACAACATTTTTAATCGAACGGACGAGCGCCATATCGTCCGGAAAATCCCAGATTATCGGCTCCAAAAAATTGCCAACGAAATATAAGCCGAGTTAGGAAATTCTTGCCACCCGGAAATAATTCGGCGTGTGCTCCGTGAGCATGATTTAAGTGGTAGAATTGAACGGAAAAAACCATTTATAAGTGCTACAAACATGAAGGCACGTTTAAGCTTTTCTAAAGAGCATTTAAACAAGAATTCCGCTTTTTGGAACACAGTTGTATTCACTGATCAGTCCAAGTTCAATATTTTTGGCCCAGATGGAGCATCATGTGTGTGGCGAAAGCCAAAAATTTAAAAGCCACAGTCAAGCACGGCGGTGGCAGCGTCATGGTTGGGGCCTGTATTTCGGCAGCTGGAGTTAGGAAGCTCGAATTTATTGAGACAACGATGGATTGGTAATTGGTAACGCAATTCCCTCGATATTTTGAAGTCAAATTTATTAGATAGTGCGGAAAAACTGGGCATACGGGACAATTTTCGCGTTTATCAAGACAATGTACCCAAAACATAAGTCGTGCGTTGTGCACACCTGGGTAGTGTGGAATTGTCCCCATGTAATGCAACCCCCCGCACTTTAGTAGAGGAATGGGCTAAAATCACCCCAGGACCCAGGACTCACCCAAAAATTAGTGGATTCGATGCCGAAAAGGGTTCAAATGGTTGTTGACAAGGAAGGTCACACAAAATATTTAAAAAAAATTAATAGTTTTAAGCATAAGATCATATACTAATGTTACAAACTGAATGAAATAAGCTGTTGCATTGTTGTGAGTTAAATTTTCATGATTATTTCTTAAAAGAATACTACCAAAATAATTGAAAATAAAATAAGTTAGTATATAATAGCTTGAAACATACAAGATATATGTTGCTTTTAAATTATTTTGATAACATATTTAGTTCAGCTTTTAGAGACCGTTGAAGTTTCGCTGGTAGAAATAAGCTGTGAGCCACTGTATGTCTGCCTGCGCCGGGATTTCCTGTACGTTCTCGCAAAATTAAAATTTTACAAAGAAGATTCCACTGCGCCTAAATTATGTAGATAACTTTCTTGTTTAATATTTTGCAGGCCCTTAAAGATTTAAATCAGCACTGGTTGAACTAAGCTGCGATCAACTGTAGCCCTACGTAGTCCGATTATTATTTACAGTGGCGGTAGTAAGGTACTAAATAAACACAGTAATTCCTACGGAAGTAATTACATTTATAACAAAACTTACTCAGCGACATCGAATTCGTTTTCCTCGTCTGATTTAGAAACTCGTAAATCATAGTCTAAACACTTTTTGTGGGTATTACCAGTAGTATCACAATCTATATTAAGTTTGTCAACCTAATTTAAAGAAATGGGTGATAAATATTTAGAAACAATTATATAAACACCTAAATACCAGCTGAGACACCTCCTGATCCTCTGCTTTTTTAGCCCAATCGCCCATATTTACACAGTTAGTCAGAATTAGGAAATTAAGTTGATTTTTTATCAGAGCGACCAAACGGTATTTCGTTAAAGTTATTGGCACTGATTCGTAAAATAATAGCCTATTTCCACATAACGTCTTATACAGTGTCCATACTTTGTTGTATTATATTATATCGAATTCCTACATTTATTTTCACAGGGTTACCTTCCAAACACAAATTTATTCTAGCCAACATTCTAGAAAAATAAGTAAAATGTATGGCAGATAAAAATAAAAAAGTTCCATTTATTAAACTCAAGTTATTACTTAGCTTACTTGGCAAGCGACGAATTTCGGAAATCGTTGGCAGTCACAGCGGAAAAATTCGAAGCACTATAGCCTATGCGGACAACGTTGCTATCATGGCAAATACCCCCAAACGCTATGCGATCTCATGAGCGAAAAACTCAGTGTTTTGCCCAACTAGACCAAAAATAACGGATTAGGAATTAGCCCATCAATGACCGAGCTGGTTCTCATCACTAGGAAGTATAATATAGCAGACTTAGTCCCACCAATCAAAGACTTTCCTTCAGTAGCAGCGCAAGGTACCTGGGCGTAATACTTGACAGGAAACTAAACTGGAACCTGAACCTCACAGACAGATACAGAAAAGCTTCAATAGCACACTTCACGTGCAAGAAAGCAATAGGGGTATGTACGGGGTCGTGGTATGGTGGCCGGCCCTGAAAAAGAAATCCAGCATAAAAATGCTAGCAAAGATGCAAAGAGCCGCGGCACGCTGCATCAGCAGTGCTTTACGTACCACCCCAAACGAAGCCCTAAATGCCATACTCAACCTCCCAAGCCCAGAACTAGCTGGCATGGAACAGGCCACAGTAGCGGCAATCAGGCTTAGAGATACCAAACAGTGGAACCCATAAGAAGCGGGTCAGTCATGTATCCTAAAACACACTCAAATAGTCCCCTCCAGGACAGACTACTGTACTGCAACGGAGTACATACTAACACCGTTCAACACTAACATGCCAGAAAGGGACGAGTGGAACTCACAGACACCTGGCTCCCGGAATGCAATATGCTTCTATACGGACAGGTCAAAACTTCAGAACAGAGTAGGAGAAGGAGTTTACTCCGAACAACTAGGCCTACGCATCTCGTTTAGACTCCCCGACCATTGCAGCGTCTTCCAAGCGGAAGTAGCAGCAATAAGGGAGGCCCTAAAGCATTTGAAAGCACTAAAACCGGAAAGCTCATACGTAAACATTTTCAGTGATAGCCAAGCAGCTATCAAATCGATTGGCTCAATCTCAAGCCACTCAAAAACAGTATCGAATCGCCGATCATCTTTACACGAGATGACACAACAATTCGTAATCAGCCTTATATGGGTACCCGGACACAGGGACATAGAAGGCAACTCCATCGCAGATGAACTAACTCGAGAAGGCACTACCGCGCCCCTCATACAAGAGATGGAGGGCATGAGAATGCCTTTAGCCACATTTAAACTACTACTTAGGGAAAACCGAAACAAACAGACAATATGGGAAAATACCACACACTGTCGCCTAACACGCCAAATATGGCCAAAAATAAAACCCAAAAAGAACGTCAAAACTCTTAAGCAAACCTCAGCACTGCTATAAGAGTCATCACAGGGCATTGGTTGATAGGCACCCATGCCAGAAGACTAAATGCCCCGTATAATGATTTCTGCCGTAGCTGTAGGGACGAGGAAATGGAAGAAACGGTAGAGCATCTACTATGCCACTGCCCAGCACTGCAAGCAAAAAGACTTGCTCAACTGGGAAGCAGATTCCTGATAGACACGTCCGACCTATCCGACAACGATCCACATCGGATACGAAAATTCCTCAGCGCCTCTGTCTGGGGAAACTGCTAACTTCACACGAGCCTCGACGGGTAAAAAGGGAAAACACACACGGTATCGCAACAGACCTCTAATGGTCTAAGTGCGCCGGATAAAGCCGACGGCCGGCAAAACCTAACCTAACCTAAGCATAAGATCATATACTAATGTTACAAACAGGTAAATCATAATCTAAACACTTTTTGAGGGTAATACCAGTATCAGAATCTATATTCAGTTTTGCAACCTAATTTAAAGAAATGGGTGATAAATATTTGCAAGCAATTATATAACACCCAAATACCAGCTGAGGCACCTCCTGATCCTCTGCTTTTATAGCCCAATCGTCCATATTTACACAGTTAGTCAGGCTTTCTTCTGCCTGTTACATTTCATTCCGGCAAAGTACCGCTCATTATCAATAAAAGTATAACCATACTGTCGGGACTCGCAGTTACTAAATTTATGTTTTTATACACAAACAGCCCAAAACTGCCACGCCCACACTTTTGAAAAATGTTTTGATATTTTTTCATTTTTGTATTAGACTTGTAAATTTCTATCGATTTGCCAAAAAACTTTTTGCCATGCCCACTTTAACGCCTACAAGCCTCCAAAAACTGTCAGTGTTAAAGACTCTCCGCACTTCCACTAGCTGAGTAACGGGTATCAGATAGTCGGGGAACTCGACTATAGCGTTCTCTCTTGCTTTATTTGTATAATGACACGTGCAGTCACTAGAAGCATATAGCTTTGTTGCTAATGCAGCGTTTATATCATCAACTTGGTGTTAGCAACAAATAAAGCACATCTAATTTTTTAATTTTGATTTTTTTAATCCAATTGCTTCAAGAGTGAGGAATGGTGCGTTTGTCGATGGAGCTATTTTGTTAGAACTCAAATTCAATCTTTATAGCAAAGTTATTAAGTGTTAAATTGTATTATTTTACAAATGTTCAAAAGTGATAATTTAATTTATGTATAGGAGTATTACTCAATATTTATTTTTATTTATTATTAGTTATTATTATTCTCCCGTTTTTAAATACCACCTTTTTTGTATGAAAATATAAATGACTCGTAAATCATTTAAAAAAAAAATGGGAGCTGCAATTTTGAGACTTGCTACACCGCGAATCGAGACATGACCCTGGCGTTAGTCCGATAGTGTATAACAGGCGGGCCCAATCCTAGCAAGGATTCGCGTGTGTTGCGGGATTGTGCTGAATACCTGGTCGACTGTTTCGGAGATTGCGTAAAGTAAACCGAGCGGTTGTCCGGAGCGTTCGAAAGAGCCCAGCAGTCGTGGTACGTGTAGTCTTTTCGGCCAGCGTCATGACGCAGTTATTGGATTCCTAGCCTAAGTGTCAAGCACCCAGCAACGCTGTCCGTACCATCCAGGACGACGAGAGCGGTAGGACAACGGAAAGGACCGGCCAGTACAGTACAAGGAGGTCGTGGCTAGCACGGCGATCGCTTTAAGAGCCCAGCAACTGTTCACACTAGTCTAGGAACGGTGACGCTTTTCAAAGCCCCACAGCCCCCCCACAGATCACGCTGGCAGCGGCAGTGCAAGCGAGCATTTCACCGACGGAGGAGAATCCCACAACGGAGAGTCAAATCAATGTGCAAAATGAGACGAATATAGGTCAAGGAAATAAGAACTGCTAAGTGTTGTTACTGATTACCGGGCGATCAGGTTTAATATAAATTATTGGAATTTTATACAAATTTTATTTATGCTCTTTAGTGTTCTAATTGTCGGGGATCTAAGGTTTCCGACAGCAAAGTAGAATGTTCTGTTGAATGAGTTGCTGGGGCTGAATTTCCAGCGTGGTAAATGTTACTTAAGGTATAGAAATACGGAACCTTTTTGGCTTTGCAGGATGCTGTAGCGAGTAGGTCCCATGCAACACGCACAATGCAACACTAACAATTTATGCACTTACATAAGTACACATGTAAATATATTTAGTAACATAAAACTTCAGCGATTCACTGTTTTTAATTGTATTTAAGTGCGCATTTATATTATATATGTATGCTATATAAACAATAAATAACACAAAATCTTCTTTAAAATTTGAGTTTCTCTTCTTGAGCGCATATTCAATAAAAAAGTGAAAACCGAGAATTATTTAAAAAATTGTGAATATGCTTAACTTATTGAATAAATGTATTTTACTAGATTTAACACTCACGTTGAAATTCCAAAAGTGTGGGCGTGGTAGTTTTATATAGTTTGTGGCCGTGGCAAAGGCAAAGACGCAAAATGTATAAGTCGCCAGTTCTAGTGTGAGGAGTATCGTGGTCTGTAGAATAAACAGAGATGTGAACGAGTAAAAAAAAAAGTGATTAAAATAAAATATCTACACTTTATGCTTTAACTTAGCCCAATAAAATATTGTTAGTGAAATAGTAAAAAACAAACACACAACAAAAAGCAGCATTTTGCATATGTGAGTACTGGAGACTATTTGAAAATCGCGGAAGGGAATCGTTTGTACCTCTAGCGTCAGAGCGCCTCTAGTCAGAGCGTCAGTCTGAGGTCAAGCCAGTCCTGGTGAATTGGAAACTTGTACGGGGTGATCTGCGGAAGGCGTTGGGAGCAGCGATGGACAAAGGGGAACGGAACAAGTCAGGAGCGTGTAGTGGGTACTGCAAGAGCAGAGGCGAGGTGACGAAGTCTCAAGCAGCGCGGAGCAAGCAAGTGCAGCTAAAAGGGTGCAAACCAAAAATTTCTTCATTGTATAAAACGTAATATAACCCTTTATTATTTGTTTAAAAATGTAGCCGCTGCAAATATTGCAGGCTGCGCTGTTGTTAATTACTTCTGTTTGATAGCTTTTGACTGCTCTTATTTTCTATGCGTTTACCTTAAGTCTTATTTTCACTTTTCACTTAATTATATTAGTGGGGTCAATCAGAAATATCAAAAACATACTTACATAAAAAGCGATATTCAATATATCATGTAAAAAAATATCACGATTTTTTTTCACAAAATACCGATGTTTTTAATAAATGTTTTACATACCTACCTTGTAGCTGGGTGTCGTGTAAAGACAAGTAATAAGTAAAAAATGCGTCCCAAGCGATCCCATCCATTGAACAGTATTTCTTGCTAGTATCTGTGAATTTAACAGGTAGTTGTAAGCAGATTTCTTCTTAGGCAATTCTAACCCACGTTTGTATAGAAACAGACCGAATCGGACGAAACACAACTGTTCGGCAGACGTGACACCAGCCACGAGCTGGCCACAAGCCCCCCTCCCGACTCCTATGTATTGCTGGAAAGTCTAGAGATGCCACCTGCGGCAAATATCAAATAAGTTAATTACTTTGCTGTTAGCAAGGTAAAAAAATAAAATATATTGGACTTCAGTTAAGAACGACTTTATTTGTATAAATCCAATTTGCAACTAAATTACCCTAAGCTGTCCCTAGCAAGCTGTGAGTCTTTGGCTGTGAGCTGCGCTGCCCTTGGTGGCAGAGGATCGGCGTCGGCTCCGTAGCTTTCCAATAGGCCACGACATCGGCTGATGTTTTGCTGGTCAAATCGGTGCAGTCTTCTTGGAATCACTTGCATTGGTGGGAGCGGAAGTTGTTACCAATCAGATTCTTCGAACTCTACTTGGCAGTTCGGCGTGTGCAGGAAATTATGCAGACGCTGAGCTTGCAGATTAAAGCTTGCTTATTGGGGTTCATTGTTCTGGATTTCAACATTTTTGTTGTTAAATCTTCCCCCTCCAATTTATGCTTGTCCTCAAGCTGTCTCTAGAAGTATGGAATGTCGTTGAACTGAGGTAGCTGGTACTGTGCCTCAGTCGAAGATTGCTCGCGGGTTGTAGGTGCGAGAATCGCGGTGACTTTCGCTTCCATTCCAGGCGTGGACCTAGTTGCAGGGTTATGCTCTTCTGCCGTTGGCTATAGATGTGCAAACCCAGGATGAGAACCAGCACAATCCCAAAGAGCGTTAGCAAAGTAATGCTGTTAACCGTTGAACGTGTTCTTATGTTCATCAGCTGTCGAGTGTTGTTTATGTGCAATGCTTCAAGAGATAGAACCTTAAGTCTTTCTTTTTCTTCGGCCGTAAACTGCACAAGAGGTGCTCCGGGGGTCGAGACTGTAGGTTCCAAGTTGCTGAACTGCTGGTTGTCGATAATTATCGAGTCATTTGATAGTTGAACCAGATAGGTGCCGTTTAGGTGAAGTTCTGTGTTGTTCCAGGTTACGTTTCCATCGTAGTCGTTGAGTAGGATGATTCCATCGTCGACTTCTTCTATTTTGGGTACATGGTCGGCATTGCTAAAACTACACAGCGCTTTCTGTCCCTGAACTAACTTTGGTATACATTTTGAATTACTTATATTATATTAACAATTTTTTTCTTATCTCATATTTTTATATATTTTACGGTTTCACAGGTTTGGGGAATGCCATAGATAAGGTTTTTGAAAACAAAGATTTCTTGAAAGTTTAAGTGTATGATTGAATTGTTTTTTACTATGGGTTTTATAATAAGGTCTTGGTGTTGTATTTCTTCTAAGTTTGGAACTTTTACAATATACAAAAGTGTTGTTTTATTATGAAGAATTGACACATCGGAAAACTCCATTATTGGAGTTATCCATTGATAGGGTTGGCATATTATTTCTTTTAAAAATTTTTTCGATTTCAATTAGATTATCTTCATTTAATACAAGTGTGTTAACTACGTTTAATCCTGCCCATTGAATGGCATATTTAATGTTAATAATTTCTTCTTTTAAAAGGCGAATCTGGTTGTGCAAACTAATAGCCGTCTCGATACTTACTGAACTGCTTTTTTGAATAGAATTGCTGAGAGCGTTAGATACTGAAGTGAGTTTATTTATTCTTTCTTCTAACTGTTTGTTAACAATGACCTGTTGGTTATTATTGTCTGCTCTATCATAACCAGGTCATCATGATCTGGACTACCCGCTATGTACTTCCATCCTGACCCTAGCCAATTTAAGGACCTAGTTTTTCGAGTTTTGGGAAAGGCTGTGAGTGTTCGGAATGTGTGAATAGTTGTGTTTATCTCATTGTGAAGGGTAGCGTATAATGGACTGCGTTTAAGGCTATTTTCCGTATGTTCATGTAAAATATCTAAAGCGGTTTGGATTTGGTCGAGGCTAATGAGGTGTATTAGTTTAGTTGTTGAGGTTTGTAGCTTTCCGATCCCCTTGTTCATTGTCAGTATCTGTGCGTTCGTATAGTTTGTAAGGTTCATCGTTCCACTGACATCGTTCGTAATCCATAGTAATATCCTGAAAAATTTTAGATTTTGATATGGCTTTTATGTACCGTTTTTCCCGATTCTGTTGTTACTGTAGTGTACTGGTTTTCCTTAACTATGTCTTTCCTATATCTTGGGGAAAGCTTTGAACCTAATCTAGTGTTTAGTTTTACGAATATTTCTTCTCCTGGCTGATAGTTAAGTATTTCCTTTTTGTTCTTATTGTGGTTCGTTCGGTCCATTTCCTGTTTATTTTTAAGTCTTGCAATATTGTCTTGTCTGGCTGTCTCGTATTGGTCCGGGTCTGTTGTTACTCTCCTATCGAAGAATACTTCTAATGGTCGTTTCTTTGTAACCGAATGAAAACTGTAATTGTACTCGTAAACTGCTCTTTCTAAAAGTTCTTTAAAATTTCTCTCAGTGCCCTCTTTCTTGAGGCATCTCATTATCTCTAAGAGTGTTGAATGGAATCGTTCTACCTGACCGTTAACGGTACTTTTGTATGGTGGGGCAGTATAGACTTCTATCTGTAGCTGCTCCAACATGAACTTAATTGATTGGGAATTGTTTTGGGACTCCGAAATAAAATATAATGTCACGCAAAGGGGTTCTGATATCTTCTATTGCTTTTGAATTTATAATTCGTGCTTGCGCTAATTTAGAAAACTTATCTATTGCAGTGAGTACTAAGTGTCGTTCTGTAGAATAAATGTCAATGTGCAATATGTGACCGGGGTATTCTGGAATAGGAGTTTCGTGAATTTCCGGATTTGGCGGGTGTCTGTCATATTGTCATATTGTAAAAGTTTACATTGCTTAACTAAATGTATAATTATACCCGTTACTCGTAGAGTAAAAGGGTATACTAGATTCGTTGAAAAGTATGTAACAGGCAGAAGGAAGCTTTTCCGACCATATAAAGTATATATATTCTTAATCAGGATCAGTAGCCGAGTCGATTTGGCCATGTCCGTCTGTCCGTCCGTCTGTCCGTCGGTATGAACGTCGAAATCTCAGGAACTACAAAAGCTAGAAAGTTGAGATTAAGCATACAGACTCCAGGGACATAGACGCAGCGCAAGTTTGTCGATTCATGTTGCCACGCCCACTCTAACGCCCACAAACCGCCCAAAACTGCCACGTCCACACTTGTGAAAAATAATTCGATATTTTTTAATTTTTGTATTAGTCTTGTAAATTTCTAACGATTTGCCAAAAAACTTTTTGCCACGCCCACTCGAACGCCCACAAAACCGCCAAAAACTGTAGAAGACTCTCCTTCGCACTTCGAATAGCTGAGTAACGGGTATCAGATAGTCGGGGAACTCGACTATAGCGTTCTCTCTTGTTTTTTTCTTCATTCTTGGAAAATAATAGGTTTCTGCTAGTTGCTTTTGATTTTCTAGAGCGCTTCGATGTGCTCTCCTATGTATTTGAAGAATTCTTTCTTCCTGTTCAGTTTCGTCTGTCAAGTCTTCTACCCTGAATTGGGTGAATCGAGTTTTGATTCCTTTGAAGTGACTTCTGTAGGTTGTCTGTATTTTTCCCATAATGTCTTCAGTCGTGTGAATGCCGTTAATTACGGAAGGGTTAAGGTGTTTTTTTAAGTCTGTTATTATATCGTCCGTGGTGTATTCGAGTCGGTATATTTCATGTCTATGAAAAGTACGAAATGGGATGGTGAACTTGTAGTCGTATTTATCTGATTTCTAAAAGAATATTTGATTTGTGAAAACATTTATTGGGGCTTCGACGCTTTTCCCGGTTTATAGAATATTTCATAATCACATTCTTTCAAATAAGCTTTCCATCTCTTGATTCTGGCGTTTCCATTCCAGCTACTCAGAGAATGTGTTAAAGGTTGATGATCTGTAAAGATTTTAACCTTTGCATTACCGTATAGGGCCTTGAGTGCCCAAATTATGGCTAACATTTCTTTTTTGTTCGCCGCGTAGTTCTCTTCGGCTTTGGAAAGTGTTCTAGAAAGAAGTGATATAGGGTGGTTGTCTTGCGATAGAACTGCGCCGATCGCGAAATTTGAAGCATCAGTAGTTAAATGGAACTCCTTATTGAAATCTGGGTAACGGAGAATTATTTCTTTTGACACTAAGTTACTTTTAAGCATCTTGAAAGATTCTAGAGCTTCTTTGTCTAGTGAAATTATTTTTTTGGATGACACGTGTCTTAAAAGTGAAGTTAGGGGTTTTGCCAATTTGGCATAATTTTGTATAAATCTTCTATAATAGCCGGAAAGGCCTAGGAAGGATCTTAGATCCCTCAAAGTTTTAGGGCAGGGATAATTTGCTATGTGTCCATCTTCCCCTCTTAAAAGTGAAGTTAGGGGTTTTGCCAATTTGGCATAATTTTGTATAAATCTTCTATAATAGCCGGAAAGGCCTAGGAAGGATCTTAGATCCCTCAAAGTTTTAAGGCAGGGATAATTTGCTATCGCTGCCACTTTACTCGGGTTTGTTTCTATTCCCCTATCGGAAACAACAAATCCAAGGAATTCGACTTTGTTTTTCATAAGCTCACATTTGTCTAGCTGACAGTTCATGTTGGCGTTCTGTAAAGTTTGAAAAATTTTAGCCAAGTTCTCAATGTGCGTATCATCATCTTTGCTAAATATGATGATATCGTCTATGTAAATAAAACATATTTTTCCAATATGTTCACGAAGTATGTCATCTAATGCACGTTGGAAAATTGAGGGCGCATTCTTAAGACCAAATGGGAGTCGTGTAAACTCATATTTTCCGTTGTTTACGGAGAAGGCGGTCTTTTCTATGTCACTATTTTTTAACGAGATTTGATGGAAACCACTTTTCATATCTAACAGGAGAATACTTTATTGTCCCCTAATTGGGTAAGTACCTCGGTATTTATCTGCAATGGTTATTTTATTGAGTTTGCGATAATCAATAACCATGCGATATTTTTTTTCGCCTGAAGCGTCTGCCTTTTTCGGTACAATCCACACTGGTGAATTGTATGGGGACCTAGAAGGTCGAATTACACCATCTTCTAAAAGTTCTTTTATCTGTTTGTTTACTTCATCTTTCAGTGTCATTGGATACTGATAGAATTTTAAGTAAATAGGATTATCGGACGAGGTTCGGATCGTTGTCTTTACGTTAGTTGCGTAGGTCAGTTTTTGTTTTGGGTCTGCGAACAAGTCTGGAAACGACTTGAGTAGTTCGCTTAGCTTGTTTTTTTGTTTGTCGGACAAGTGGGATGTTCTCGGAATAATTGTGTTGACTGCTTCGAATGTTTTTTCTTTTATGGGGATCGAGACACCGTTCTTTAATATCATAATATTTTTGCTGATTTTTTTTACTGCCCTTAATTCTTTTAAACTATCATTGCCCAAAATGGCATCGAAGGATTTTAATGTGGGCAACAGAAAAAATTTAACTTCAACATCCTGAATATTAAAAAGGATTGCTACCTTATGATGCGTAATTACTGTGCTGCCGCCTACTGAGACAGCATTGAAAGGTGATTTATTCTGTATAGGGTTATTGACGAATTTAGGTTGGATATAATTTCGGTTTGAACCGGTGTCTATAAGTATTCTAATATATTTGCCATTCCTCATCTTGCATAGAAAGTATGGAAGAGAGGAATTTTTTATTCTAAAAAATTCAACCCAGCGTTGTCGTAGTAGTCGTAAGTGTTATTGTCAGCGTCCGCTTCATCTATCTGATCTATGTAGTCGTCCAAGTTGTCGTCAAGGTAATTGTGGTTCGTATTCCGTCGTGGTCAATGGAGTCTCCGTGGAACGCGTTTCGTTTTCTTCTGTTGTAGTCTGTATGTTGTTACCAATCAGATTCTTCGAACTCTACTTGGCAGCTCGGCGTGTGCAGGAAATTATCGAATTCTACTTGGCAGCTCGGCGTGTGCAGGAAATTATGCAGACGCTGAGCTTGCAGTTTGAAGCTTGCTTATTGGGGTTCATTGTTTTGGATTTAAACATTTTTGTTGTTAACTAATAGCCGCCAGTGGCGGTCAAAAAGTCACGCTCGCCAGCGGCTGCGCTAACGACGTACATTCCTCGGTATCCCCGTAGACGTTCTACATGTTTCACTTCCCTCCGAGGGTATAGGAGGGTATGCGAGGGTATAGGAGTCCTCATCCATCGTGGAAATAGACGATGACATAGGAGTCCATCCCTAACCTAGCCATTGTGGCTGTCGTGCTGCGCTCACGAAGATTTTCACTCACTTGTCAAGCTGATCGTTCCCATAAGTTATGCGTAAAATATAAACTTTGCTGGAATTGGCTAAATCAAGGACAATGCACCTCTACTGGCATATCTCCTAACCAAGATTATAGATTTTAAAACAGCACCCTCGACATCAACTGGTCTGTCGACAACGGAGGAAAGCAAGAGATTCGTGAGTACGGCCTCGCCAAAATAGAAATGAATATTCAGGATATGACCTCGGGCGGTCGATTAACCTTTTTGTGTTCTTACCAAACTAATCAAAGAAAAAAGATTACCATCCAACATTTGAATTTTCCTATTTCGATTTCCTTTTGGATAAAAAAATAATTTTTTTTGAATTATTTACTTTATTAATTCATATATCTAGTATCACACTATCCTCTTTCTTTGGTTGCATTAAGTTAAATATAATAAACTAGTTGTTTTTACTACTATAAATTATTATATTTATTATTAAATAAATATATGGGTAATTGTTAAGTACTACAAAACTCATTAAATTTAGATTTAGATGGCCGTTGTTACTTCGGAGTATTAGTGCTCTTGTCCTGGAAAAGGGCGGGCCGAGATACAGGCATTTGATGTTTAGGCACCAGGTTACCCGCGTAGGCTCGTCGTAGTCGGATCGTGGGATCGTGGTAAGCCTCTAACCTCTTTAACATAACGAGAATAAATATTAAGCAAGTTCGTCAGCCATCATTCCTCACTGCCCCAGAAGCTTAGCTGTCGTCTGATCGTAAAACGATGCCATAAACTTGAGAGCATTAGGTTTTCTCACTTTGGTTCCCAAATCCCATCCACCCTCCTACACATTCCCTCCAAAGCCATAATTTTGTTATAAAATCTAAATTCAATATTTGATACGGCATATGTAGCAATAATTTCGAGTCGACGGCCCTAGCCGCCAGTACTTGTTTACACTATATATTAAGTTTAGTATTTAATATGAGATTATGATATGAAATAAAAAAAATAAGAGATCTTTTGTATCTGAATCCTGATGTCGCCATTTTTTCTGGATATTATGACCATGGGTGATATCCAGGGTGAATGATTTATTACTGGCCTTATTATATTAAGCTCGACAGCTTCTTCCAATTTTGCGATTACTTTGTCCTTTTGATGGTTGCATCCATTGATAACTTTACCGCCTGTCTTTTCCACTTTGGAAACGGAAAAACATTTTTCATTTTCTTTACTTCAGGTCGTAAACGTAATACATTTAGTTTGAGTGCCATATCACGTTAGGGTTCAAGTCTATTGATATGGGAGCTTTCAAAACACAAATTACGTACAGCAATTCGTGTGAAGCATAACCTCTAAATCCATTCGTTTAATTTGGTCGAACGTTAAATACTCCTACCTTATACGCTTGAAGACATGACATCATTAGGTTGGGTCGATTAATAATGATAGTTTGCAACGACCAACCTGACATTAAATAAATTCATCTTCATCGTCGATCTTAAATCAATTTCCTCTGGGTTTTAGATCTCTTTCTCTCTCTTTCTCTCTCTTACGCTTTAAATTTGTTCTGCACTTAACAGCAAAATGGCAACTTTGCGAAAGTGTCCCCTTCTGTAGGGCCGGGACTTCCAAACAAATGCCTCTTAAAACTGGAGTTCTGCTTTGGTGAGAAATAAGCATTTAGCTTATCGACAAGAACCTTGTAAATATCTATTTCTTTACCGAAATGTTTTGGTCACAATCCTTCCCCTTCACACGTCCGTGTGTCAAGATTGTCAGACAAAAGGTCTGTCAACATTTTTTACCTACTCCACTTTTCGCGTCAGCACCCCCTAAAATGGCTTACCTATTCGTATTATCGCTGTTGAATTTATACCATAGCTTTATTAAATTAATATGTCCTGAAGAAATACATGCAAAAAGCATGTGTGTATGTGTAGCGTCGTTGTGAAATTCACAGGAGGTGAAATTCACGAGAATTGTAGTGAAATAGTGATCACCATTGCAGACGGGCATACAGAAGTGTTCATGGATGCAAGATTGTGCATGCAAATGATGGTGGTTGTGCGTACATAGTAAGGAAAACAGTCAAAGTCTTCGGAGAGGAGCGATCATTTTTGAAGAAGATGGTCAAGATAGCGGAGCTCAAGGCAGACCATTTGCGGTATTTGCTAAGAAAGAGAAACCTGGCCGTTGCAGGCTCCAGAGCTAGTGCAGAGACTAGTGAAAAACGAGAATTCTGAAGAAGTGGACTTGCCACAAGCAGTTGGAACTATGAGCCAACACGAAGAATTATTCGCAGCACAGGCGGCTGCGATTTCACAACTACAACAGCAGATGACGACACTGACAAACATTGCGAATACCTTACCAGACTATGACCCCGGAGATGAGAATTTGATATCCGTGAATCAGTTCATCGATTAACAAAGTAGTAACAAAGTTGATACGCAATATCAATGAAACAAAAATATGTACTTTTTGCTATATACACAATGCTGAAGGGTTCCGCCAAAATGTGGCTCGATTCTTCGCAGATTTTACACACAACATGGAACAGTTTTGCATCAGCAATCCGAGAGGAATTCGGATCGGAGCCGGACGATTCAGAAATTCATTTTAACATGACAAATGCAACCAGACGATCGAAGGAAACCGTAAAGGAGTATTGTTTCCGTACGTCAGCAGTTGGTTTGCGATTTAAGCTTTATGAAGCAGCAGTCATCCGATATGTTAGAGCGGGTCTACAGCACAGAGAGTTGCAAAACAGTATTTCAGTCATTAATTTTTCGTCGATGTAAGAGTTTCGAGTCGTATTTTATAAATAGAGGGAGGCCCAATACAATACTTTTGAGGTAAAGCTGGAAAATGAGATGAAGCAATCAAAGCCAAGAGAAGCTAGAGCATGCTTCAAGATGTTGGACATTTTGCTAATTCTTGCACAAAGGAGAGGAAATAACAATAAGTTGCAATAAAGTTTTCATCGACGACAATCTGTTGCAGGAGGATTTGTTGTTGGGACAAGATGTTACATGCGCTGAATTTTTGTGGAAATTCGAGCCAAGCGAGATGGAAGTCAGTCCATCAGCCGGGAACACGTTCAACAGAGAGTATTTTTAAAAACCTTCTTGTTAATTTTTAGAAAGAAGAAGAACGGAAAAAAGTATGCAGTTTGCTCGATAAGTTTGCAGACGATTTTTGCACAGGTTTGAAAGCATAGGCAAGACAAACGTCGTCCAGGCACAAATTGATGTTGAGGGTGGCCAAGTAGTTTCTCAAGCGCCATACCGAGTCTCCGATACGAAGAAGGAAGTTTTTGCCAAGATGGTCGACGAACAATTACTCCATCCACGTCAGAGTACGCCATCGCGGTGGTGCTCATCAAGACGGTAGTTATCAACTTTGCACCGATTACCGCCGCCTGAACAAGCTGGTCAAGAAGGAACATTCACCGTACCGAATATTCAGGAGAGGTTGCTGGAGGCGAAACGTTTCGCATATTGTGCATCACTAGACCTGAATAGCGGATATAATCAGATTGAAATGAAACCGTGGTGATGGTTTTGAATGGATTATTTGAAATTAAACGTCTTCCGTTTGGGCTAAAAAATGCACCTGCTGCATTCAACAGACTCATGGTAGAGTTACAAAAACGTGTAAAGAAGGGTGACTTGAGTTTCAGATCAATTCTGTGCCCCTTCGCCGTTCTTCTTTCGTCGTCCTGCGTCGCTTTCGATGGCGGATCCGTACGCCTGGGGCTTAGGATGTTATGGGGCAGGGTGTATCGTCCGTGAGATAAGCTAGCGCTCCTCCCCGAACCACCTTTGCCGACCACTGACTCCACCGTCCCTTTGCGACCACGCTAGGTCCTGGTGTTCGCTTGTCCTTCGCTGGTCGCGGTTGCGGAAATCTCTTTAGATGCTCGCTTCGACGCACTTGTATTTTCACTTATTCGCTTCACTGTGTAGCTCTCCACGCACTGTTCCGGATCGGCTGTCTGCCCATCGACTGTGTGGCTGTATGACTCTCCGCGCCCTTCCTTATTGACTGTCTGTGTACTCCGCGTACTCATCCTGATCGACTGTCTGTGTGGCACTCCGCGTACTTTTCCTGATCGACTGTCTGTGTGGTACTCCGCGTAATTTCCTGATCGACTGTCTGCACGTATGGCACTCCGCGTGCTCTACTGATCGACTGTCCCACACTTCCTGAATCTGCTCCGACCGTCTGGTCGAACGTCCGTGTCCGGACTGAGCGCCTCGCGCCTGCACTCCGCGCTTGCACGTATGACCTACGCGTGTTCAACTGACTGACTGTTCCGAGCTGCGCATGCGCCGTCCTTTTGTAGGCCGCGGGAATGCCGCTATTTCCCTTTTTGCACACGGCTCGCTCGCACATGTCCCGCACCGTGACGTCCTCTTCGTGCTCGTCCAAAGTCCACACCGTTACCGTTTGACCTCTGTGCCCTTGGCCGGTTCAAGTCCAAGGTCCAGCGCGCGTACCGTTAGTTCACGGTGCGTCCTCTTTGTGCTTGTTCAAAGTCCACACCGTTACGTACGACCTCTGCGCCCTTGGCCGGTTCGGGTCCAAGGTCTAGCGCGATACCGTTAGTTCACGGTCTCTCCGCTTTGCCGGGGTCCAAGGTCCATTATTTACAGTTTGACCTGACCGCCCTTGACTCATCTCGCATTCCAGCAGTCTTCTCCGTTGCTATGCCGATCTCCTGCACCCGGATTTGTGGGGAATATTAAGACTCCTCACATCTCTCCCTTTCTTTGGAAGTTTTTAAAAGATGTTGTTTCCGGCGGTCCTCCGTTTCGGTGTTTCGGTGTCTTCTTGCATAGGCAGCTTCCTCGATCCTCCTCTCGTCGACCCTGCGCCCTTCGTTCTCAGCAGTCTCAGCCTATTAGACCCCGTCGTTTAGCGTCGTGACTTGGCATCTCGAACATCCTAGCGCCCTCCTGATCGCAGCCTTGCGATCTCACTATCGATCGACCGCTATTATCGTAGCGCCTCCATCCCGATTTTCTTCGCACGTGGTTCTGGTGTTGCAGCTCAATGGAGGTAATTTTGCGGCTTTTTGTGTAAAATCCGCCATATGCACTCATTCCTCTCTTCTGGTTTTCAGCTCCACAAACTCGATGGTAATAGCCTGGATCTGAGCGCCCTGGAGGCCAACTTGCAGCAGCAAGTGCCCCCCTCGCGTATGTGAGCTGTGCAGTGCCCAACACCCTCCTCAATATGTTGCTTATCTCTTTTTACTCGTTTATTGGGTGTATATACCCTTATCTCGCCCCCGCGACGCACCTTCAGGCGGAACCGCTGGCCGCCCAGCACGAGCAACCCAGCGGTCCTTGTGCCGTCTGCACGTCTGCAGCTCGGCCTCCTCGACCACCCGGGGAGGCCACTCCTAGCGCTCCAGCTCCCTCCAAGGCTTCTCGTTTTGCGACTCCTGCTTGCGGAGTGGTGGCGGTGGATGCGGCTGCGCCGGCGATGGCTGTGGCTGTGGCAATGGCGGCTGCGGCAATGGCGGCGTCGGCAACGGCGGTGGCTGCGGTGGGTGCGATGCCCACAGCTCCTCCTCCTCCGCTCTTGCCACGCGGCCTGGGCGGCGAATGCCTTCCGTTCCTCCACCATCCGCTCGAACCGTCGCAGAGTGGCGTTCCGCGCGTC
The DNA here is from genome assembly GCF_016746235.2 of Drosophila teissieri. Classification (NCBI taxonomy): domain Eukaryota; kingdom Metazoa; phylum Arthropoda; class Insecta; order Diptera; family Drosophilidae; genus Drosophila; species Drosophila teissieri. The sequence continues at coordinate 1,690,366 of NC_053032.1, forward strand.
CACGAACTCCCGCAGATCCTCCGGGTCCAACGTCGGTATCGCGAGCCCGAGGCGGATTCGGCCGTACCCCTGCGTCGCTCGCCGCACGCTGCGAGAAGCCATCCTCCTGGCCCTCGCCACCCGGACTTCCTCCTCCTCGTCCGAGGATACCTCCGGGGTGACCGTCTCACCCCCTTCGTCCTCCTCACTCTCCGATGAGAGGGTAACACATACGAGTGGTCACTCGGCCACCATCTGGTCCTCCGACAGATCCACGTCAGGCACCTCCCCCGGATCATTACAACCGGGGATGGGGATCGCGACACCAGGGGGACGCTAGAAGCTGGAGATAGGAATCGGAATCCCTTCTCCATATCGCTCCGGGCTGTTCCCCAGTGCCGGTCTCCCGCACCACCCGGTTGGTAATAGCTGCGCGTGTAGTCATTCTGCCGACTCGATTATGAAAGACGGACTCGCTTTTCTCGCCGCGACGAAATCTCGGTTTTCTTTGCTCCTTGTGCTCCGCGGGGCCTGTACCGGTAACGGGATTCTCCTCCGTGTACCTGCCTCCCACGGAACAACTGTGTGCGTTAGCCGTTAACGGTTTTGCGGCTGCATACCCTCCCTGTCCCGCTCTCGCGCTCCAACGGGCCTGTTTGTGTGTGTGTGTTTGTTTTCGAGTGACTTTGTGACTTGTGATACCCCGTATCGTCATCCCCCCTTCTTCACTAAAGGGTTTTCTTATTGTTTTTCGCACTCGGTGTCCTCTGGCCGATATACAAATCACTGGTGACGTGAATTTCTTTATACTGAACGGCCCGTCGAACCTTGGTGCCCATTTCGCCGTAAAGCCCTCGACAGGTGGTGCTCCTTTGCCCATACTGTGTCTCCCACCTTGGGCTTACACGGCTTCCTTTGATGATTATAGTGGCGCGCATTATCCTGCGCTGCCTTTTCCATGTTCCTCCGCACCAGTGCGAAGATCTCCTTCAGTTTTTCCGCGTTTTCTGCCGGCGTCTGTGTACACCTGCCCGTTCAGGCCGTCAGTTCGTCAAACAATGCGTTCGGCAGCCTTGGTTCCCTTCCCTGCGTGATAAATGCCGGCGAGTATCCGGTGGTCTCCGCCACACTCGCCATTCGGCCCCTGTGAACTGCGCGATCAATGATTTCACGATCCTGTTGGCCCTTTCTGTCGGGTTAACTTGTGGAGTATATGAAGCCGTGAGCTGGTGTCGCACACCCAGGAGCCTCTTGAACGCACTGCTCGTGCCGTACGCATCGGGATGATCTCGGTCCATTTGGAGAACCTGTCCACCAGGACCAGCAGCATCGAATTTCCGTGCTTCGACCTCGGCAAGGGGCCCACGAAATCCGCACACACGGTGGTCCATGGTTTTTTCGGCACCTGGGTCAGCATTTTTCTGGCAGCTGGTTAGGCTTGTATTTCATACAGCTCTCGCAGTTCCGCACATTCCTCCTTACGTCCCGGTGCATTCCTAGGCAGTGGTACCTGGCTGCCACCCTTGCGATCGTCTTCCGACTTCCTAGGTGCCCTGCTCTCCCCCTCTCCCTGGTCGGTACACACAGCGTTCATGACACCACATCCTCATTCCCTGCCCTGTTCGGAATGTTCCTGTACAACTGGCCGGCCTCCTCTAGGTAGTCTGGTAATTTTTGGGGATCCTGCTTCACTTTCCTCCGCATTTCTTCTGTCCACCTGCATCCCTGCTGCTCGTCAGGGTGCCCCTCTTCCTTCGCCGTTATCCTGCGGCTCGTTTCCTGAAGCGGCTGTCTCGACAGGGCGTCCGCGACGACGTGATCTGTTATCACTTTGAAATGGTAGCCCATCAGGTATGGTCTTAATTTTCTGACAGCAAACACCTTTGTTAAACATTCCTTCTCTGTTGAAGAGTATTTCCTTTCCGTTCCGTTCAGCGCTCTGCGGGAGTTGGATATAACCCGCTCGCCTTGGTCGGACTACTTTGTGAGGATAGCGCCCAGCCCGTTGTCGCTGGCGTCCGTCTGTAACACCAATGTCTTTGCGACCCCAGAATGGGGTCGGCGACCAGCCTGGTTTTGACGGCCTTGATGGGCGTCTGTCCACTCCCACTTTGCCTGTTTGTTCAGCGGTACCACTCTCAGGTACTGTCGCAGCTCCTTCACGTTTCCCGGGGTCTTCAACTGTGCTATTGCCGCTACCTGTAGCGCTGTTTGACCGGTTGATCGTCTTTCATCGTGATTTGTGCACCGCCACTGTCCCTTGTACTCTTCCCAACTCAGCTAACTCTGACTTCAGGAAGCCGTCAATATCCTCCTCCGCAAAGTCTGTCGCCCTCTCCACAATTGCCACTGACAGCTTTTCGCGTGGACTGTCCCACTGGTATCGTTACGCTCAGTCCCGCGCACTCCATCCTGGCCCCAACTTTCGTTAGAAAATCCCAACCCAGCACTAGAGCGTCGATAATGTTATGGAGGATTAGCAGTGGCATTCTTACGGTCCTCTCTTCAAGTCCTATGTCCACTTCGAGCAGCGATGTGACCTCCTCATATCGGCCATCAGCCAACCGCACTTCTCTCCTCGTGGATACGACCTCTCCCGCCGCCCGCAACCTGTCCGCCAACTCTTCGCTAATGAAACTAGCTGTGGCTCCGGTGTCCATCGTGGCCTTAGTTTCCACTCCGTCTATGAGCACTGTGGCGGACAGTTGCCTTTCTTCAGCTTGCCCATTAATTTTGAGGCGCAGCACCATGCGAACCCTGGTTGCCCCTCTGAGGCTGGGGTCGCGAGGCGTTTCCCGATCTTGGACAGCACTCTGCGGTCCTCGGGCCGATTCTCCAGCAAAAGCTGATCGGTCGGTTCCGGCACTCCCGCATCCAGTGATCTTGGCTTCCGCATCTAGGGCAGGCTTGTGCTGGGTTTAACACGAACCCCCGCCACACCGGGTCCGGCCCTCGCCCGTTCGTGTCGTGCCTTGACGGTCCTGTGGTTTCCTCTTGGCACCTTCTGCACACCGCGTTTTGCTCCCCTCTTGGGAAGTCCCGCTGGTGACGGGCTCTGTGGGTCCGCTCCGACTCAAATCGTTCCCTTTGGGTGTCCAGGTCCTCGAACTCATCGGCTAGGATGCTCCAGGAACTCCAACGGCTTGTCGTGTCCGTTGTACCGGAAGCTCCCCTCCTGCACCTGCTTCGCCACCTTCGCGTAATCTTGAGTGGCTATTCTCGCGTTGTCCCGACGATCGCGGCTGGACTACCGCGACTACCTATAAAATTGCTGGTAGAAATCTGCTGTGGTTTGATTTCCTTTCACCTGCGATGTCATTTGGTATTCTAGTGTTGTCACATAGCGCTTATCCGCGTAGTGTGCTGTGAAACAGTTTGAGATAGCTGTCCAATTTAGTGGGGGGATGTAAGACTCCAGGACTGAGTCTGCGTTGCCTACAATTACAATATTCCTGATAACGTTAGGAAATCCGTTATACCTGGCTGATCCTACTGTTGATGAATATATTCTTAAAATTCTATCTACGCTTTTTCTCCATGAACTAAATTCTCCTGCTTGGCTGGAAATTTCCCTTAAACACTTTACTATACCTGGGATAAAAAGAAAAGAGACTCCAGAGACATAGACGCAGCGCAAGTTTGTCGATTCATGATGCCACGCTCACTTTAACCCCCAAAAACCGCCTAAAACTGCCACGCCCACACTTTTGAAAAATAATTTCACCTTTTTTTTTATTTTTGTTTTAGTACTGTAAATTTCTATCGATTTGCAAAGAAAATTATTGCCACACCCACCCTAACGCCCACAAACCGCCCAAAACTGCCACACCCACACTTTTGTAAAATGTTGTGCAATTTTTTTTATTTTCTTAATAGTATTGTAACTTTTTACGATCTGCAGAAAAACGGTTTGAAAAACTTTTGAAAAATGTTTCGATATTTTTTCACATTTTAGTTAGTCTTTTACATTTTTCTCGACTTGACAAAAATTTTTTTGCCAAAAAACGGTCAGTGTTGAAATTTCTCTTTCACAAGCTGAGTAACGGGTATCAGATAGGCGGAACTCGACTTAGCGTTCTCTCTTGTTTTTGCTTACTTTTAGGATGAATTTTCTTGAGTTAAGAAAAATATCCTTAATTTTATGGTGATTTGTCCTAAATATAAGTAGCTGGTCCCACTTTCATAAATTACGGATAAAGACTGAAAGAAAATGGAAAAAAAGAAAGAATATGTAACCGTAAGTTATTATACATAATAAATAACCTAATTATTATTTTATAATTAATGTATTGATTACACACCAAATTAAAAAATTACATGTACTTACCAGAAAAAATGTTAAGGAAGGCTGCGGCTCCCATTTTCATAAAATGATCTTCCAGTCGGCGAGAAGAATTGGCAGATAGAAAAAATTGTAAATGTAATTTTGGCCAGGTAAACCGAGAACTTAACTCTATGGTTGGGTTAGTTCACTAAGTGGGTATGCTTTTAGGCTTGGGTCGATAACCTCAGTCTAGTCATCGGTTTACATGTCCGAAAACGTTGTCCAACACTGCGAGCGTCTTTCAACGAAACTGTCCCAAAATTTCAAGTGGCATTTGTGTTCTTCGGGGTGGTTGCCTCGCCTTGGAGCCCCAACCACGTGGTTCGCAAAACCTTCTCGGAGGGAATTCTCCCAAGAATTTTCGTAACTGCAGTCATGTAGCCCCATAATTTTTAAATGGATCCCCGCTAGCATCGACAACCTGGATCATCATTTCATCGCTGGAAGGCCTTTCAACGCTGGAACTGTACCCATGTGAGTCTGTAAAGCTAAGAGTGATGCCGTATTTTCGTAGCGTAGTCCACACCTACATTCTTACAAAAACATTTAAAGTGAATATAATGATTAGGGGGTGGCTGAAAAAAAAACAAAAAAAAACTATATATTGTAACGAACTGATTTCATAGTTTCTGCTCGCTACGGATTGCAACGGCTAGCTCAGAGAGTTTGTTTGTTCGTCCCACCAAATTTATGATTTGTGTGATTGCCCGACCAAAGAGAAGAAGAGTTTTTGATTATAACAACCTTTATTTGATGACGCTTGACAAAGGGAATCCTGCGATCCTCGCCTTCGAATGCGCGTCGTCGCTCCTTCGTCGTCCTTCTTCGCTGGTCCCGCGGGACGGGTTGTATCGTCCGTGAGATAAGCTATCGCTCCTCCCCGAACCACCCTTGCCGCCCACAGACTCCACCGTCCCTTTCTGACCAAGCTAGGTCCTAGTGTTTGCTTGTCCTTCGCTTGTGGAGATCCTCTTCGGATGCCCGCTTCGACGCTCACTTGTTCCGAGTCTCGTTCCGCGTACGTTAACTGTTTCACTATTCCGCTGTAGACCTCCGCGTACTTTCACTGACTGACCGTCTGACTGCATGAATCTCCACGCACTTTTCCTTAATTGACCGTCTGGCTCTCCGCGCACTTTTCCTGATAACTGTCTGACTTCGCGCACTTTTCCTGATCGACTGTCTCGAGCTGCGCCTGCGCCGCCCTTTTATAGACCGCGGGGATCCCGCTATTTCCCTTTTTGCGCACGGCTCGCTCGGGGTCAAGGTCCAACTCTTGTCCTGTTAGTTCACGGTGCGTCCTCTTTGTGCTCGTCCAAAGTCCACACCGTTACCGTACGACCTCTGTGCCCTTGGCCGGTTCGAGTCCAAGGTCCAGCGCGGTACCGTTAGTTCACGGTCTCTCCGCTTTGTCCAAGGTCCATTATTTACAGTTTGACCTGACCGCTCTTTACTCCTCTCGCATTCCAGCCGTCTTCTCTGTTGCTAGGCCGATCTCCTGCACCCGGATTTGTGGGGAGTTTTAAGACTCCTCACAATTACAAAAACATTAAAGTTAACCTGAATCGAAAAATGTTTTCTGTTTTATTTTGCGAGATCGATATGGATCTATCGAGTTATATTTTATTCCTAATTCTGTTCCCTTTTGGAACGGTCTCACTTTTCTTTCCTTGCTCCTGGCTGGTATCTTCCTGTTCCTGCCTTCTTCTCCTCGTCGATCTCCGGATCGAGTTTTTCTTTCCTGAATAATTTCCCTACAACAAAAAAACACCACTAACGATTATTTTGGAGCTTTAACCTCCACAAGACCGACCGCACTCACAAGTGGACACGGCCGTTAGTATCGCAGTCGCGGACAGTCGCGATTCGTCCGATTTGCAAATTTTCACTGGCCACATGGCGGTCACCTTGCCCTATATATGGGCTCGGTTCTGACGGTTCCCTTTCCTACTTCTACTTCCTCCTTTTCTCCCTCCCATAGGTCGAGAACCGACTTCAAGGCCAGTGCTCTGGTTTCATATCAGTGTGCGTGGATGCACTTCATCCGTGTTATCCCTCTCCCCACATGCAATCCACACTTCCCCTTTTCTTGGGTGTAGAAGGTAGGGGGCGCTCTAATTGTTTTCTCCTTTCCCCTCCTCCTCGTGGGACTTCCAACCTCGCCAAACAAAATTGTTGCGTTGGTAGGGGACGATAATTTCCATGTTGTTCCGCTTATCAAAGGGAACATCCACGAAACCAAAGTTCAAACGAAGTCCAAAGAACACTTCCGAGCTGTGTCTAAGTACCTGGAGGAAACAAAAAAGAACTTCTACACCTATCAACTAAAAAACAGCAAGGGACTGCAAATTGTAGTAAATGGAATCGAACCTGACGTCGCCCCAACTGAGATTCAAGAAGAACTGAGATTGAGATTGTAGCACAACAGTAATATAAATAACATTAAATAACAGTAATAAAAATAATAAATGGATATACTACGCATTTCCATGGGGAATGCCAACGGCATTTCACGGCATAAACCTGAAATAGCTAAATTCAAATCACATCGACGCCATGCTGCTGGTTGACACGCACCTCACTGGGCGATATAACTTCCATATAAGAGATTACACCTTCGACCGCACAGATCATCCGGATGGAAAAGCCCACGGCGTAACCGGCATCTTAATCAGAGAACTCATCAAACACCACTTTAACTAAAGGTTTGCAACAAATTACTTGCAAGCCACGTCCATTAAAGTGCAGTCAGGAAACGGCAACCTTTGCATTGCCGATGTATACTGCCCACCTCGCTTTACTATCTCTGAAGGTCAATTCATGGACTTCTACAACACACTGGGGGATTACTTCAAGCTGCAGGAGACTACAATGCCAAACACACGGTATCACGCCTCGTGACTCCCAAGGGAAGACAACTGTGTAATGCACTTATAAAAGTGAGCAATAAACTGGACTACGTTTCTCCTGGTAACCCCACATATTGGCCTGCAGACCCCAGAAAGATTCCAGATCTAATTGATTTCGCGGTGACAAAAAACATCCCACACGATTAAATAAGCGCCATGGGACTACCGGATCTCTCATCTGACCACTCACCTCTTTAAGGCCCAGAAATTACGGACCACCCCTATAGGCTGACGTCGCACAACACAAACTGGATGAAATACAGAAAGTATGTGAGTTCCCACATTGATCTAACTCCTCAGCTAAATATCGAAGCGGACATTGACTGATCTACAGCCGCTCTGGAAGAGGTACTCGCCACATCAGCTAGGATTTCAACACCAAAACAGAAGAATGTGAAAATTAAGATGTTCAAAGCCAGCCTGCGAATTGAACAGCTGGCTCCGAAAAGAGGCGCCTGCGACGGGGGTGGCGAAAAATATCGCCCGTAGTTTTTGAAAATCGAACTTCAATTAGGAAATACAAAATTTTTAGTTTGTTACTTTAATGCAAAACCAAATGTAGAAAAATATTAAGGATTTTGCACATTTTCTACCCGCTCTACCATAGCCTAGTTGTATTTTAATATCCAGCTATCCTATACGTATGTGTCAAAAATAAATAATAAAATATAAAATAATAAAATAAAGTATATATATTCTTGATCAGGATCATTAGACGAGTGGATCTGGCCATGTCCGTCTGCCCGTCTGTCCGTCCGTATGAACGTCGAGATCTCAGGAACTATAATGTAAATTTGTAAATATTTTCCCGATTGGTCAAACATTTTTTTACAACGCCCACAAATCGCCAATAACTGTCAGTGTTAAAATTTCTACTTCACACTTCCACTAGCTGAGTAACGGGTATCAGATAGTCGCGGTTGTCGACCATGCACCATAGCGTGCACCATTTGCACCGATTCGAGTTAAGAACCCCAGTATCCCGAAACAGAGTGTTGGCACAGATCGGCGGAAACCCGATCAAATGTTAGCATTTTTTTAAGCGTACGACTGCAACATAGTAAAGGTGAAAGAGGAAAAGTTTAGCAGAGGAACGCGTACAGCATATGATTGCGATTTATTTGGATAGTTATAGAGAAAAAAAATTCACACATATAGTAATGCTGTCATTGCTAAAAGCATACAACGCATTTGGCGAACCTTTTTTTGGCTGAAAATTGTCATCGATATGAAATATAACAGGAAGAGCAGCCCCACAAGAGGTCTTCTGTGTTTTATAAGTTTCCCGTTCATACTGTTTAATTGTTGTGTTTAATTCATGTAGCGATTATGTTAAAGCGGCCTCAAAAAAACCACCCCGATTTCCCCAATTTTGGTATACACCAGTGTCGAGTATCGCAGCCGCCAGCAAATCTTATATGTATTAATACATAATATGTCTAGGAGGTGGATGGCTAGGTGGTTGGGGTGGATTGATATCAGAATTGCTTGGTGGATGAGGAGTTTGAGATTTTCCCTAAGTTTGAACCACTATGAGCCAGTGGGGTTGCTATAGTCGTAGGTCGGCCTGATTTCGTTCAGGGGAGGGCGCCATGTGAGCCTGTGGTACAGCCCTATGTATTTGGGTGTGTTAATCGATGAGATGGTTTCCCTGTTGAGTGCAACGGGGGGACATTCTCCCCTGCTTAATGCGAAGGTTGTGTGCACGGATTTCTTAGCGTTGACTACGAAGTTTCATCGATTAGAGGATACGACTTGAGGCACCTGCCAGTTTTAAAATGCCCAACTGGGCAAGGTACACGAAATATGTTTGTACTCACATGGTACCAACTCAAACAGTGTCTACCCATGAGGATATTGACCGCCTGACCGAATCGATGGAGGAAAATCTTGTTGCTGCAGCCAAGGCCTCTACCCCTCCAGACACACACAAAATGACAAATCATACCAAGACAACTCGCGAAATCGAACAGCTAGTACTTGAAGAACGAAGACTAAGAAGAGAATGGCAGAATCACAGATCCCCAAAGGCTAAGGAACAGCTAAAAATAACAACACGTAGACTAACCAGGGCACTTAAGCTTGAGGAAGCAAACGCCCAGCATCTATATATCGAACAACTATCGCCCACCCGCAAGAAGAACCCTTTGTGGAAAGCACACAAAAATATTCAACAGTCGTTCCACTGCGAGGCCCCTCAGGAAGCTGGATACGCAGCGAACAAGATAGAGCAAGTGCATTCGCCGATCACCTTCAAGGCGTATTCCAACCAAATACTGCTAGCAACTCATTTGTCCTACCTGTAGCAATTAAAATCCAGCCACCAATAAATCGAATAACATTTAGTCAACGTGAGATAGCATCTATAATAAAAGATTTTGAGCCCAAAAAATCACCTGGACACGACTTGATGACAACAAAAATGATCATAGAACTCCCACCGTGTGCGGTTCTGACCTTATGCAATCTCTTTAACGCTATTACGAAACTTTGATACTATCCCCAAAGGTGGAAAAAGACGGTCATAGTGATGATTCCCAAACCAGGCAAAGACAAGACGCAACCCTCATCCTACAGACCAATCAGTCTCCTATCGTGTCTCTCGAAACTGTTTGAAAAGGCATTTTTAAAATACCTAGCCCCCTATTTAAGAATGCGAAACACAATACCATCCCATCAATTTGGTTTTCGCAAAAATCATGGAACGATCGAACAGGTCAATCGCATCACAAACGAAATTCGTACTGCTTTTGAGCACCGGGAATACTGCTCAGCAATATTCTTAGATGTCGCACAAGAATTTGACCGAGTCTGGATGGAAGGACTAATGTACAAGATAACAAAACTGCTTCAAAAGAGTGTTCTCAATCAGGTGTAACAGTTCGACTCCACACGACCGCGTTATCAATGCTGGAGTTCCCCAAGGAAGTGTGCTGGGCCCCGTTCTTTAAACTTTATATACAGCAGACATGCCTACAAACTATCAACTCACAACCTCTACGCTTGCTGACGATACCGCAATACTCAGCCGATCCAAATGCCCATCAAAGGCAACAGAAAAACTTGACTGTCATCTTAAAACAGTGGAAAGATGGTTTGCGGACTGGCGCATTAAGATAAAAGCAGACATGTAACATTCACACTGAATAGGCAAACCTGCCCACCATGTACCCTAAACAATACACTCATCTCACAATCAGACGTAGTAACATATCTCGGGGTTCACCTAGATAGACGCCTCACCTGGCGGCGACATATAGAATCTAAAAAGACTCATATGAAGCTTAAAGCAGGCAATCTCCACTGGCTTATTAATTGCAACTCTCCGCTTAGTCTGGAATACAAAGTATTTCTCTACAATACCGTGCTGAAACCCATTTGGACATACTGCTGTGAATTATGGGGAAACGAGTCCAAAACCAGCATTGAAATTATACAGCGAGCTCAGTCAGTGATTCTGCGAACTATCACTGGGGCACCATGGTACCTACGCAACGAAAGCATCCATAGAGACCTCAACATAAACCTCGTCAACGAGGAAATCCAGATGAGAAAGAGTAAACATCAAGCAAAGCTCGCCGCACACGAAAATCCTCTCGCGAAGTCGCTCACGCGTGAATGTAGTCACATCAGACTAAAGCGCAAAGATTCTCCAGCCGGCTCTCAAGGCGTACGCAAAGAAATCTTAGGGCCGTCTCTAACTAATACAACTATTTAATTTTGTACTTAATCTAATTTATATAATAAGATTTGAATAATTATTGTTAGTCTCATAATAAGAGAAGATCCAATAAATAACGCAATAAAATCGAAAAAAAAAAAAATAATGTTTATTATGCATGTTTATTGGTGACCCTGTCGACCCTTCGGTAGCCGCTAATATAACTGTTGATGAACCTGCTGATAATATTACTGAAAAACTGACACATATTACAGTGATCAAACAAACATCCAAGTTCATACATGAGCTTCTTGCTCATATTAACATTCCTGATTGTGATTGATCCACAAATTTAAAGTTACTGGGAAAGGATTACTCTCAAATAAATCACACAAAGACAAAATCACCAAACAAGCTTACCCAATGCTAAAACGGTCAATGTGCTGTAAAAACATCATGTGCCTACTGTGCCGATCCCCATAAATCATCGGACTACCAAAACAACACAGTAAAAAAATGTGCAAATTGCTAAAATAACCCTTATAGCCCTTAAGCCCTTATAGACTCTCTTATTAAACTCTTTTATTCAAACACTCACTTCGTGGACGAAAGCAACTTGGTTTCACAAGCGTTGCCAAGAGCAACTGTTTTGGCTAAACCTAATCAGATGTCACCTCCAGTTGGTAATTATCTAAGTTATAATCAAGCTGCTACTGAAAAAGCCTCCAACTCATCCGACTTATTTACTGTGGATGAAATCTCTGCACTTCTAAGTAAGCTCGTGGAAAAACTCAGCGGCTGCACAACGAAAATTAAAAAATGTAATGTTATTACTAATCTTGCTGTTTAACAATTTTAACGAACTGATTTTGTTGGTCTGCTCGCTACGAAATACGTGCGGCTAGCTCAGAAGATTTTGTGTGTTGTTTATATTTAAACGTGATCACCCGGTTACCAGTAACAACACTTTGCAGTTCTCGTTTCTTTGATCTTTATTCTTGCTAGATTTATACTGTGATTTGATTATCCGGACGTGTCCGCTATCCCGTCGTGGAAGTGAACCCTCGCCTGGTACTCCCGCGGCCGCACGTGGTCGGTGGTGAGAAGAAAGGCTATGGGCTTAGGGAAGCGTCACAGTTCTCAGACTAGGGTGAACAAGTGCTGGGCTCTCAAGGCGTACGCCTCGCTAGCCGCAACCTCCTGTCCCTTGCTCTGTCCCGGCCGGTCCCGCCAGACGCCTGTTCAGTTTCCACCGACGCTCTGTAGCAAGAAGCCCAGTGAAAGACGAACGTTCGACCCTACCCTTTCTCTCTAGCTGGTGAGGACGGACCTGGGCGACTCCCGAAGGCAAACGCCTGGTAAAACAACAACACGCCAACCCCACGTCTGCTCTGCCTGGTGGCGCCGGTACCACGCCTGCTCGGTTTGCACGGACACACCAGGCAATCGCCTGGTTCACGTACGTAGCTCCAACACAGTCGACCGGGTCTTCACCATAATTCCTGCCGCCTCTTCGTGTCCCTGTTCGGTTTGACCCCACCTGTTGAATGCTTCCGGACTAACCGTGCTTCGTCGTATTGGACGACAGCTACCTGTGTCTCAATTCGAAGACTTTGCTTGTCCTTACAGACTTCGTTGCTTTACGTTGTCGACTCGTATCCTCGTTCTCCATGACTGCCCAGCGTTCGGTCTGCTTATATAGGCCTCCTTTAACGGCGTATCCCTCTTGTCTCAAGTCTCCGGATCCAAAGTCCACGGTTTTACCGTTGGCCCGGTCCAAAGTCCAGCTGATACCGTTATTCTCCTTACCCTGGCACGCCGACGCCTACTGTTGTCTTGCCGTCCTGCTCCAGATCGTGCCGACTCCCTCTCGCTCTCTATGTTCTATCCTTTCAACCGTCTTTTCTCAAATCTCTCTTCCTACCGGTTTTGTTTCTCCACACTTTTTTTCTACAAATCCTCGGCTTCGCACTGCCGTTACTACGCGTTGACTTTTTGCGTAATGTCTACAATAACAAACAAGAGAGAACGCTATAGTCGACTTCCCCGACTATCTGATACCCGTTACTCAGCTATTCGAAGTGCGAAGGAGAGTCTTCAGCACATACAGTTTTTGGCGGTTTTGTGGGCGTTAAAGAGGGCGTGGCAAAAAGTTTGTTGGCAAATCGTTAGAAATTTACAAGACTAATACAAAAATGAAAAAATATCGAAACATTTTTCAAAAGTGTGGACGTGGCAGTTTTGGGCGGTTTGTGGGCGTGGCAACATGAATCGACAAACTTGCGCTGCGTCTATGTCCCTGGAGTCTGTATGCTTAATCTCAACTTTCTAGCTTTTGTAGTTCCTGAGATCTCGACGTTCATACGGACGGACAGACGGACGGATAGACGGACATGGCCAAATCGACTCGGCTACTGATCCTGATCAAGAATATATATACTTTATATGGACGGAAACGCTTCCTTCTGCCTGTTACATACTTTTCAACGAATCTAGTATACCCTTTTACTCTACGAGTAACGGGTATAATAATTCTCTTAACTATCTAAATTAATAAATTAGAATTCCTAGCTTTAAATCAGGTCCATATATGTCTCCTTATCGAAACCTGCCTGGCTCAAAGTACCAGGAACTACATTGTGTATAGGAATAGTTGCACTTCCTCTAAGGGCGGGGCGTAGCAATTTTGATTAAAAAATGTATTTTACATAAACAAATCAGAAACATAAATACCCATTTAATTGAAAATATTGGGATTAGTATTCAACTGGGCAACAGGTCGGGCTCTTAACATATTAACGAAATGTTTAGGACTGATCTAATTAAACTCTCTAATGTTGGTGGAAGTTATGTTTTTGGGGGTGAGTTGAATTGTAGAAATCGGCTCTGGAATTGTGCAAGAGTAAATTTATCGAACAGGCAGGCTTCAGACCACACAGGAGTTGCGTAGACCAGGCAAATACACTACGCATAATAACCGAGCAAGCTGTGGAATGGAGAGCCCCGCTTTACCTCCTGTTCATCGACTTCAAGAAGGCATTCGACTCAGTTGAAAGAGCAGCAATATGGCGAGCACTTGCAAGAAAAGGAGTACCTGCAAATCTCATCGCCATCATCAAATCGATGTATGACGATGCCAACCTGGCGGTACTGCACAATGGAAAAACTAGTGCACCTTTCCAGACGAACACCGGAATTTGGGAAGGATGCCCATATCTCATATCGCACAGACTCGGCGACATACAGAGGAAAAGTGACGACCACGTCAGGATAGCAGCGTAGGGCTCGAGATAAACATAACGAAAACAAAAGCTATGCGCTTCAACCACTCCAGCCAAGGAAACATCAACATAAATGGGAACCCAATCGAGTTCATTACCAGTTTCCCATACCTTGGCACCATCATATCCAACAGTGGTGGAGTGGATGATGATGTCTCCACTCGTCTTGGCAAAGCCCGCTCAGCATTTGGGAGACTATACCGCATATGGAGAGACCGACATATCAGCCGACGAACAAAGTTTAGGATCTACAATGCGTGTGTGAAATCCATACTGCTATACGGAAGTGAGACATGGCTCGCCACGAAGAAAATAACGCAAAAGCTACAGGCTTTCAGCAACAAATGCCTGAGAGTCATATGTGGGGTATTCTGGCCAAACAGAATAGCCAACACAGAACTGTGGCGCGTTACAGACGAGTCCCCGATTCACATACAAATAAGGAAGAAAAAATGGATGTGGATAGGGCACGCTCTCAGAAGAAACCCGAGTTGCATAGTGAGGATGGCACTAGACTGGAACCCCCAAGGAAGCAGGCGAGTAGGAAGGCCAAGAGCAATCTGGAGAAGAATCGCTCACCAAGAACTAGCCCAAATAAACACCACATGGGAAAGTGCAAAACAGACAGCTTAAAAAAAAAGTTAGATGGAAACCTCTCGTAGAAGCCCTAAGTTCCCGAAAGGAATAGAAGGAATTAAAAAAAAAAAAAATGTATAACGATTTATCAAGTACGGTTAATTTTGTTGTCAATTTTGATTTGTCTTCTGACCATCTGCAAGTACTAAGTAGCATGAATATCACAGTTACCTTAAATAACTTAAAAACTATTCCTCAGTTTGCTATAGCGGATTTAAAATTTAAACGCATTTTAAACGATGTACATAAATCAGCCTTTCAAAATATTCCCCCAAGCTCTGAGATAGTTAATAATATGATACAATATTTAACAGAAGATTTCGCTAAGGCCACTGATCTGTCTGTCCCTAAATCAAAATGCACCCTTTTAGATAGAAATAGCATTCAAAGACAATAAATTAGGTCTAAGCAACAAATTTATAAAGCTAGACTGAACCTCCTCATCTCTTAAATACGTGAAGAGCTTTTCATATTTAATAACTATTCATGAGACCTTAAATTATCTGGGTTGCCTAAAGATACGAAACCGTTATGGAATTTGACTAAAATAGGAGGAAAAACCTAACTTGACATCTCATTTCACAGACTATGACACTTTAAGTAAAGTAAACACTTCCTTACAGAGTATTAGTTTTTTGTCTTTTTCCTCAGTGCCTGTCATCTCTATAATCGAAGTTCAAGCTGTAATCCAGACACTAAAAATTAAGAAAACTCCTGGAGTTTATAAGATTCTTAACGTCTGTATTAAAAACCTTTCAATAAACTAAATTTCCTTCTTAAATTTCATTTTCAATCAATGTTTTTAAATCGGATACTTCCCAGCTGTATGAAAAACTGTCTTCTGAATCTCCGGAAAGCTATCGTCCCATCTGCTTACTATCTAGTTTTTCAAAAATTCTAGAACGTCTAATAAAAATTAGACTAATAAATCATTTAGACGATAAAAATATCTTACCCACAGCCGCCCAATATGGGTTCAGAGAATCTTTAAGTTATATTCATCCGCTTAATGAGGTGGTAACTTGTGTTAATTTCGTGGCAAAGAAAACGGTTGGCATGTTAACGCTTGATGTTGAAGCTGCATTTGACACCGTGTGGCACAAAAGGCTCATGCATAAATTAAAAATATGCGATACTATCTATCCTATCTATGTATCTGCTCAAAACTATTCAAGATTTCTTAACGGATAGAAGCTTTCATATATTCCTAAACTCAAAAATGAAATCAGTACAAGCCGATGTCCCTCAGGAATTTGTGCTCGAACACACTCCTTACAATGTTTAATGGTATGATATACCATCTTGTGCTAATTGTCGTACATTTATGTTTGCTGATGACACAGCCGTACTTAGTACTTGTTCGTCTTCTAATTATTAAAATATTCTACAACATTCTTTAATTTCAATGTTTGACTACTTTACTAAATGAAAAATAAAATTAAATGTTAACAAAACAAACATTTTTCATAAAAAAACGCCGCATAAAATACTTGCCTAGTTGTGAACCGGAAATTGACAATAATAAAATTCCTTGGGAAAACTCTGTCAAGGACCTTTATCTTGACAAAAAGATTATTTTTAAGGATCATATTAATAAAGCAGTCGACAAAATAAATAAGCCAGTTGGTAATTTATATCCGTTTACTAATTGGAATTCAAAACTATCCTTTAAAAATAAGTTACTTATTTATAAACAAGTTTTTCTACCAACTATCTTTTGGGCAACATATTTATAAATTACAATTACAAAACAAAATAGGAATTTACAGATGATATTCAATCTTCCTTTTTATTAAGTTCCCGTAAGTTGTATGAAAAA
This sequence comes from Drosophila teissieri, assembly GCF_016746235.2. Taxonomy (NCBI): domain Eukaryota; kingdom Metazoa; phylum Arthropoda; class Insecta; order Diptera; family Drosophilidae; genus Drosophila; species Drosophila teissieri. The sequence goes on from NC_053032.1 coordinate 1,706,975, forward strand.
TCAAATACTAAGCCGATTGATGAGATCATCACCCGAAACAACAATACATTTTACTCTAACTTAACTTCCATTATGCATTTTCAAGTGCGGGCAGATTCTCCACTAGCTAGTTCAAATTAGTTTTCTAGAGTATTAGCCCCATAGTCAGTAAGTTAGTAATTACTATAGTTTTTAAGAAATAAAAGGTTTTTTGTATATGCCACAATTGTCTTATTTTGTAATATTAATTTTCATAAATAAATAATATATGTATGTAAAATTAAGTTAATTTTTCAGTTGTAAAGATCTTATTACGATCTAATCTCTGTAAATATATTTTATGCTAGATTCAAGCTTAACTTATAATACAATTTACCTTAAATGGAAAATCGTATGGCGAACTTGGTGCTAAAGTTGGAAGGGAAAGTTAAAGTTAAAATACAATGTGGCTTATTATATGCATAACTGACCAAAGTTAACCGGTTCCGGTTAAAGTTTCATTTTCAAATACATATGTATCTGCAACATCGGACTTTATTTTAAAATCCAGTTTTGTGTGTCAAATATTTTTCGACAATTATACCTTTTAAAATTAGTTTATGTTTTTATTATATAATATGTAATATATGTACAGTGCCGATCAACTGAATAGGTTTGACCGTTTTCAAATCATGACTTTTTTCTCCATAGAGGAAACTCCGATTTAAATAAATTTTGTTGTATAAAGAAAACTGTTATGTTTGAAAGTTTTGGTTCTGTTAGTTTTGTTTTTATATTATTTTTTCAAAAACATAACACAAAATCTCCTTTGTTTCTGGCACAACTGAATAGGTTTTACACTTTTGACTTCTCTTTTTGTTTGACCGTGTGATTAAAAAGAGTTGAAGTATTGTGTATTCTGTAATTTAAACATTCATTCGGCCATGCTCCGGTAATCGAATTCGTAAGAATTTTACGATTTGTAAAACGGGAACTTTTGTCTGGTTATCGCGAAGGTGTCATACTGTTGGTGAAACGAAACAGCACGTATAAAAGCACATATAAAAAAATATTAAATTAGTTTTCAAAATTGTGGGTGTGGTAGTTTTGGGTGGTTTGTAGGCGTTAGAGTGGGCGTGGCAACATGTATCGACAAACTTGCGCTGCTTCTATGCTATGCTAAATCTTAACTTTCAAGCTTTTGTAGTTCCTCAGATCTCGACGTTTATACGGACGGACAGACGTTGATCCTGATCAAGAATATACAGCTGCGAAAAAAATAATAGCCCCACCATAACGTATTTTGTTCTCGATCAAATAAATTAAGGTTGGTGTACCGATAGTACCAAATACTGATTTGCTAGATATGCTAATGCTAGATAAAAATTTAAAAAAAAATTTTAATCGTCCATACCTTAATTTTTTATAATTTTTTTGGGCGGCAAGGTCTAAAATGAGGCCAAAACAAAAATAGCGCCAGTATCGATTTTTTCAAATATTCAATACTTGTCGGCGGTTTGTTTTGGTGAAAAGCACATGGTTATAAAACCTGACAATTGTATTCCTATTTCCAACATTTTTTTTTAAACATACCTTAAAAAAAAATATTAAAATGGGACGAGGAAAGCATTGCTCTTCAGATAAGCGTGACATCGTCAAAAAACCAATTTCTGAAGGAAAATCACAGAGAAATATTCGTCTAATTCTTCAATGCTAAAACAAAATGATAGGAAATACAACGAGAATCCCGAAAAACGTGGGAGAAAACAATCATTGGGCACCCATCTCTTCAAAAGGCTTGTGCCCGAGAGCAAGAACGATCCATTTAAAACTGCTACCGAACTGAAAAAGAATCTTAACATATCCGCAACAGTGCAAACAGTTCACACATGACAAAGGAAACATGGATTAAAAGGCTGTAGTCCAAGGAAAGCCCCTCTTTTAAATTTGAGACACATACCAAAGCGCATTAAGTTCGTCAAGGAACATTTAAATTGAAAAGATGAGAGCAAAGTTGTTTTTTTGTTGGTGGCAATGAATCTTGATCGTATGTAAGGCGCCCTAGAAACACCGAATATAAGCCAAATTACACAGTAGAAGCAATTAAACACGGAGGATCCAGTGTAATGGTAGTTGTGGCTATACCATAATATACCATGGTTAAAAACCATCATGGATCAACATGTGTTTGTGGATATTTTGGTGACGATGATGCTACCCTTTGCCGAATACAATTAACAAGACTATATAATAAATCTGTTCCTGTTTTGGATTGGCCTGCACAGTCCCCAGGCCGCAATCCCATAAAAAATTCTTAGTCAGATATAAGAAAAGCAGTTGTAGCTTCAAAGCCAACTAGCAACGAATAACTTTGGGTATAATTAAGGAGTCCTGGAGCAAAATATCCCTAAAACGGTGCCAGGACCTGGTTGACTCCAAGCGAAAATGTTGCGCAGCTGTTATTGCTAATAAAGGATACACTACCAAATATTAAATTAATGGGATAGGCGTAGTTTTTATATACAATCACTTGGTTTTAATAAATTTGTTACTGTTAAGTTTATATTTTAAGTTTAAAGCATTTTTTATGAAGTGGTGATATTATTTTTTTTCGCCTTATTTTGTCATTTTTCATAATGTTCCTTAAATAAGTTAAGAATTCATAGAACAATTGTGATTTTTTTTATTTCCTAAAAAGTGAATTGTTTAACCTTTCTAAAAAGGTATTTCAGCTCCTTTTAAACCCTAACTTGTAGGTAGGAGACTCATTCAAAGTTTTACTAGGCAAGTGGTGCTTTTATTTTTTTCGCAGCTGTATATACTTTATATGGTACCCTTTTACTAGTATACCCTTTATAAAAATATCATTCCTTACCAAATCGTATATTTGAAAAAAATTAATAACCGTGGCGGGTATTCTAAATATTAAATAACGCCAAAACAAAGTCATTTATTATATAAAATGCCCAGTTTTTTTTAAATTTTGCTGTATTAAATTAATGTATACTTTTATTTAATAGTTTTAGTGGTTAAACGTATTAGGTTGAGCCATAAACCATGGATTTATGAAAAAAATTATATAAAATCCAAACTAACAGAACCAAAACTTTGCTACTTCAGAAGAAGCGGTTTTCTTTATATAACATTTATTTCTTTTAAATCCCCTTTACGGATTTTTTTCCGTTTTTTTCCAGCTTTATTTTTTTTTGTATGGATTTTCATGCGACAAGACTAGTAATATTTCCATCTATTTTAATTTTTTTTTGGAGAGTTCGATGAATGAAGGAAATTATATATAAATTGTAAATAAACCAACATACCAAAAGAAAAATTCGAATACCTGATACAAATAGATGTACTATTTGTATGATCAATTAATATAGTTTTTTATATGTTCTCTTCGTGCACAGTGCTTTATTTTACCAATAAAATAAATGCTTTACAATTTATCGTTTTCTGTGCATGTGCTCACGGTTCTTGCGCTTCCAAGCAGCACGCCTAGATCCACCAATAGTCTGGGAGTATCTATACCCTTTGCCAATACCGCGCGAACTTTTTCCTGCCGATGTAAGGCCACGCAGTTCACGATGCTTATGGACATGCTTGCAGATCCAGTTGATTTTTGGGTCACGACGAATTGCACTGTGATGTGTGTCAATTAAGATTACTTCAAAATATTTATAGGAAGCATCCTGCGCAATCCAATACGAGTTTAAAACTCGCAAGCCGCCAAGTCTACGACCAACACGTTCCTACAAATAAGTAAAACCCCATGATATATTTCAGTGTATTTTGGTAAGGACCTCTTAATTGGACATGAGTAATTTCAGACATCTAAGGAAGTTTATGTCAACAAAATATGTATGTCAAAAAAGGTAGTCATCAATATCTATATATTTGTTTAGGCAAATTGCATGTTTTCTTACCTCGGCAATGGATTGCAAGCCACGATAGGGCTTTAATTGGTTTACACCATGACTCTTCGGCTTGCCATAAGTGCATCCTTTGGGAACTGGACGCTTCCGACCTCCGCGGCGAACACGGATTCTGTAAATCACGAATCCCTGCTTTGCTCGGTATCCTAAACGTCGTGCCTTATCCGGGCGAGTAGGTCTTGGAGAACGATGCAATTTCGTTAGTTGACGGTATTGCCAAACGCGAATACGTAGCAAGTACCGCATCACATCGCTCTGCTTCTTCCTATAAAGTTCCTGCATGTACCGGTAAGCCCCCATCTCTGTAATTCGATAGACCTAGTAACAAATTTGTTAGTTATTTAATAACTGTCACATCATCGGTCTATCAACTTCTTAAACTGCACAAATAAGATCGCAAAGTGCATTTTACAATCTAGAACAGATAATTATACGTATAAATGTTACATAGCAACATGAATATATAAACGAGCAAATAATACATCAGATAACCATAATCAACACTAAACTCAGAGTGGTGCACGGAAATTATCATCATATGACCAATATTTCATGATATACAAAAGGCAGACATATAACTGCATTTATTCTAGAAACAATTTCTTAAAAGAACAGCCAGAAAAACAATACACAAAAAAAATATATATTTGGAGAGCACAGTACACAACCAACTTACAGCACGGAAGAAATCCAAAAGGAGGAAACACCAAGCTAGATCACACCACATGGAGAGTTCAGAGTTGCTTTGGAATATAATTACTCTTATGCGTGAAACAGAGAAAAAATGTAATTATACCCTTTTCTCACATAGCCAAATCAACAATCCAATTTACTAAAACTAGCAAAGGATATAACATCATGTTGAGAGGAATGAAATGTATTCCTTCATAATAAGATTATCAAAAGATATGTACAAGTATAATATTTTAAATAATACTATATACCGCAGGTGTCGGTTTATTTATAGCCAATTTCTAAATGCATTGCGATTTAAAATATACATATAATATTAAATGGAAATTTTAATATAATATAATGGCATTTTACGATTCGAAAACAAAAAATTGGTGCTCCGGTTTTCGAATTCGTAAGAATTTTTCGTAAAAAAAAACGGACATTTTTGTCTGGCCGAAATGAAAAGTAAATCTCTTTTATATCATATCAGATCTTATTTACCAAGGGAAAAAATAGTTTAATCAGTGGTCTATTTATGTTTATTCCACATCACCACAAAATTATTGTGCCACTTGGTTATTTTATAAAAAATTTATTTCTGACCGCACCTCAGATTTGAAAAACTTAAAGTTGCCATCGGCAACAACAATTTTCGATTTGGCAAGGGGTCGATAAGTACATCGCCAAAAGTTATCGCTATACTGTTAGTGAAACGAAACAGGCAAATAAAAATACTTATAACATATCAAAGAATTTATTAATTAATTTGATGGAGGGACAACAGTTTTGTTTGTAAAAAATGCTATTTAATTTAGATTTTGTCAAGCCCTCCTATTTCTTCCTTCTCCTGGCTTTAAAACAAGCAATTGCAAATATAAAAGTCATTTTTTCACGTTATTTAATTTTGACAAAACAAATAAGTCAGCTGTTTGAGCAGCAACAAGCGATGTGAAAGAAAACATTCCAATAGCAAAACGATACCAAAAATTTTGCGAAAACCACAGCACCGAAAAAAGATTTGGCCCAAATCGAATTCCAAAATAATTTCGATTACCGGATCATGCCTGATAATTTGTAGTATTGATTTCATAAACCATTAAATAAATGTATTTGAAATTTCCATTCGTTCATTCCTGCCAAAGGTATGATCTTCCTCATGCTCTGATCAAAAATAAATATTCAGTATTAATTATTTACACATATGTACTTACATACCGTTTGTATAATTTGTATCTTAGCATACTGATAGTATGCTGGTTTTGCAAATAACAAGAAAAAAAACCAATAAGAATTTAATGTAAATCAAAAGTAGAGTAAAAATTTGTTCTTTAATATATTATGGTAAATTAATATACTATGTGTTGTAAATGTCCATTTATTTATGTGGACATAAGCCGAAGCCTCATTGATATGCTAATAATAGAACGAGATAGCTAATGCATACAACAAGATTAGCGGGACTATTCCAAAATTGTCTTTTCTGCCTGCGTTCGCTTTAGGCTGACGGCAGAGTGCGCGCGATAAGCGAATCGATAATATCGGGCGAGAACGAACAATTACCTAGGTAAGGTACAAGCTAGTTACAAAAATAACTACCCAAGTAAGGTAAAAGGTTTTCACATTTTACCTAGGTAAAGGTATTTTCCCTTCGTTCACTCTGATTTCCAAAGCGATACCACGTGCACGTGTTAAAATGAACATAAAATCCAATTACACTGTAAAAACGAGACTGCAAGGTGCAAACTATGCGACCGAATTATTAATACAACTGGAAATTCTTCAATGTTGTCTTTGCACCTTAAGAAGTCGAATGACACACACATATAAAACAACGAGTCTTCCTAAAATCACTTAATTCTAAGTACTGGTAGCATTATAATATGAAATTTATATAAACACAACGTATTATTATCTGCATTATACATAGAATATCCATGCATTTCAATAAAAACAAGGGAACGATACAGTGGGCGTTAAGGTGGTAACTATGTTTCTGGAGTCTGTATGCTTAATCTCAACTTTCTAGCTTTTGTAGTTCCAGAGATCTCGACGTTCATACGGACGGACAGACGGACATGGCCATATCGACTCGGCTATTGATCCTGATTAAGAATATATATACTTTATATGTTCGGAAGCACTGTCTTCTGCCTGTTACATACTTTTCAACGAATCTAGTATACCCTTTTACTCTACGAGTAACGGGTACAAAAATAAAGTTAATAAGACGCTTTAATTTTATTTATTGTGGGAACAAAATTTTATTAAAAAATAAATATCAAAAATATTAAATATGTCGATATTTTTTTGTAATATTGTAAATATTATCATCATTTTCTTTTGATAAAAAAATACGATACGATATTTTTTTATAATCACGACATCCCTAGTATGTATGTATGTATAAATATACAATTATTATTAAAAAATAAATATCAAAAATATTAAATATGTCGATATTTTTTTGTAATATTGTAAATATTATCATCATTTTCTTTTGATAAAAAAATACGATACGATATTTTTTTATAATCACGACATCCCTAGTATGTATGTATGTATAAATATACAATTATCGCATAAAGTATTTTTCTAGGAAATACACTTTATACAGTTTAAAAAATTGATTTGTGTTCTTTCACAAATTCTTAAGGTAGTTTAAAATATGAGTTTGCTTCTAGCTAATAATAGCCGAACAGCAATTGCGTAGAAAATGGTGCAATTTGAATCGAAACATAAATAACTTTCTATGGTGGAATCAGCTTATTTTTAATATTGTGAAGTTCGATAATTTTGTTCAAGGGAAAATAATCGAAAAGTCTAATTAGTAATAAATAAAGCAAAACACAAATATTTCAATGACTTATTACCTAGCTTACCTACTTCTCTAGGTATATACAAATCAGTACCTAGGTAAGGTAAAAGGTATCAAAATATTTGTATACCAAGGTAAGGTAAAATATGTCAATAAATGGTACATGGTACACGCTTTCCAGATGCGTAGGGGAGCTAATGCTGGATGCCGACGATGCTCTCGGGTTCGCCACGACGAAGTTCGAATCTGAGGAGTATAAAGAGATACGGGATGAGATATTAGAAAATCAGGATCGACTACCGGATGTCCGAGTGGAAGGTAGTCTCGTATTCAAACGCAGCGGATTCGACAGGTTGGAGGATGAAGTCGAACTAGGGACTTGGAAGCTGTGGTGAGACCAGCCTCACTCACCGAACCGAAGTCAGGACATGGAGGGGTAAGGAAAACGCTGCAGAGACTCCAGCGGCAGTATTACTGGCCGGGAATGACGATCCAAGTCCGGGACTTTGTGGGGCAATGCATCCTATGAAAGGAGTCGAAGGCGCCTAATTAACGCATTCGGTCGGGATAGGGCAGGAAGTGTCGACGGAGAGGACATTCCAGAAGTTATACATAGACTTCCTAGGCAAATATCCGCGATCCAAGCGAGGGAAGACCTGGATATTTGTGGTCGTGGACCATTTCTCCAAGTTTACCTTCCTGAAGTCCATGAAGAAAGCCACAACGTCCAATGGTGTCGAGTTCCTGGTGCAGGATGGCAAACAGTTTACCGCCAAGGCCTTTCAGAAGATGATAGAGGCGTACGGAATCTTGTTACTCTCCGCAAAGCAACTCTGCTAAAAGGGTCAACCGGACGGTACTGGCAGGGATTCGAGACTGGGACGCATACCTGCCGGAGATTGAAGTCGCGATACGGAACTCCGTTCACGAAGCGACGGGCGTAACGCCGTTCTTCGCATAATTCGGGCAGCAGATGTACCTCCACGGCAGCGGCTACAAATTGGCCAGGAAACTGCGGTCAATGACGGATTACGAGGTAGTCACTTTGAACTCGCAGGACTGAGGAACCTAATCCGTGAACGTATCAGCCAACACCTACATCAGGCCTACAAGCGGAGCAGCCGGCAATACAACAAGCGCGCCCGTGAATTCCACGTGAAGCCAGGCCAAGAAGTATTCCGGCGAAACTTCACATTGAGCGATTTTGGGAAAAATTACAACGCCAAGTTCGCCCGGAAATTCGCGAGATGCCGAGTCCGAGTTTTTTCGTCTTTAATTTTGTTTGTTTACGTTTTAGTGTGTGACATGCTCGCGAATATCCCCCCCTTGTACGATTGGCCTGGTGTTGCATTCTGACGGTGATCGATAGCCGCGGACGAAACAAATATCGTCTGGAATGAGCACCGAAAGTGGGTTGGCAGAGCCGAAGGGGATATTTGACCCAGTATGCGAGGTTGGCAGTCCCACGAGGAGGAGGGGAAAGGAGCAAACAAATAGAGCGCCCCCTACCGACTACACCCAAGAAAAGGGGAAGTGTGGATGGCATGTGGGGAGAGGCAGAACACGGATGAAGTGCATCCACGGACACTGATATGGGACAAGAGCACTGGCCTTGAAGTCGGAAATAGAAGTTGGAAAGGGAACCGTCAGAACCGAGCCCATATATAGGGCAAGGTGACCGCCATGTGGCCAGTGAAAATTTGCAAAACGGACGAACGGCTGTCCGCGACTGCGATACTAACGGCCGTGTTCTGAATCGTGTGGCGTTAGTGATGTCTTTTGTTGTAGGGAAATTATTCAGGAAAGAAAAAACCGATCCGGAGATCGACGAGGAGAAGAAGGCAAGAACAGGAAGATACCAGCCAGGAGGGAGGAAAGAAAAGTAAGTCCGTTCCAAAAGGGAACAGAATTAGGAATAAAATATATCTGGGTTTTAAAAGGGCGGAACCCGTGGATACCTTTTTCTTGGATCCGAGATACTTTTTCTTGGACCCGTAGCCTTGTAAATCGATTCCAACCTCAAGCCCCATTCGGAAGCAATTATTCGGCCAAAATGTAGAAAAATGAGGATAGTTATTTATTTATTTATTTAATCCACATTTGTACATAGATACGTCCACCTTATTCTATATGTATTTATTAATTTAATTTATTTATGTGTTATTTATTATGTGCCAGTGCTAAAATTATTTGTGAAAATATGTGATCTATTCCGCTGTGTGTAATTATTTCATTATTTATTTTGGTGGCTATTACATTCATACTATTAACACACGCATATTTATAGAAAGACAATAGAATCTTAAAATAGCACGTAAACGTTGATTAAAACCGAAGGCACGTAACACGATAATTGATTAAATATAATTACGACATAAAAAACAAAAAACAAACACAAAAACACAAGGCCGCAACAAGTGGCTCTAGATGAGACCATCACCGAAGAAATTCGCAAGCTATGTGAAGATGAAAAAATTTTTCAACCGAAAAAAAAGCAAAAGAAGATGACTGCATCGGAAGAATTAGTAGCTATTGAGCAACAAAAATTACTGTTGATTGAAAAGAAATCTAATAACAAAAAAGACGACAAAGGCTCGACGACGAGGCATTTTTGACAGCTTAATACCATATATGCGGCAAATGAATCCGAAGTAAAAATTATTATGCAGAATGGAGATACAGAAAAGCCATTTTTTTTTTTAACAGAAAGTTTAAAGTTGCGCTTGATGCAAAAAATTCCTCGTCCAATCCATCACGTTCAAATAAATAATAAAAGAGGAGCAATGTAGCTCGTTTCTCGGAAAGCTCTCATTCTGCTGTAGTAAGCGCATATATTGTCTACGTAATATACTAAATGCCGATCATACACATTGTAGCACTTTGTTGTTGCATATGTAACATGAGACCTCACTCATAATCAAAACGGCTTAAGTGCGGAGTCAGCGATCTCACGCTAACCAACCGCTGATATATAAATTAATTAGAATTCGGGTGGCCAGAGGGGGAACCCACGCTGCAGTCTCCGATGATGTGCCGGTTGGCTGATGGTGTCCCTCGCACAGGGGAAGAGGGTGATAAATCCACTTGGAGATTTATGACGATTACGTTGGGAAGATGACTGTCTTCCATAATGCAACTGGCCTAGGGACTCAGATTGCTATGATCAATATATAAAATTAACGACAGAATGCCGGAGTTGTTGGTTCATGAGCGATGGCTCTTTATTTTATGAATGTCCAAAACGAACTGAACTTAAGGCTAACAAAATATGAAACTCATAGCGGCCACTCCAACGGGTAGTGTTTGCCGGCTATGCACGGGCTTCCTGCCAGACGCTGTGTCAGCAGTTTGGCCGGAGCGAGTCTTCGGACGATCGGTCGTAGCCGTCGCCCGGTTAACTTTAGTTAACTTGCACGGGCTTCCGGCCAGACGCTGTGTCAGCAGTTTGGCCGGAGCGAGTCTTCGGACGATCGGTCGTAGCCGTCGCCCGGTTAACTTTAGTTAACTACTCCCCCCTCGGAATTAAGGCCGCCCTCGGCCGTCTGTAGTTCAGCGATAATCTGCCTAATTTGGCCTGAGGATTTTCTTGCCTCGGTGAAACGCCTAAAAATGAGCCCGATGCAGATGAGTGCGCAGCATATTGCTCCTGCAATAGTTGCTACGAGACGTGTTCGATGGTTGTCAATCTCTTCCCTGAACTCCTTGATGCACTCCAAGTTTCGTTTACTCAGACGGTGAAGATACGGGAGGCTGAGGACATCTTGGGTGGCGGTGATGTTCAATAAGGGAAGACTTGCTGTCCCTGGAGCTCTCTTCTGGGTGTTATTGTGGTTGATGAAGAGTGTGTCATTTATAGTGGCCTGTTTGTCAAAGGTTATGAGGTGTGTGCCATGAGTCCAGATTTCTGTGCCGTTGTCCACTCGCACTTTGGCAGACCTATCGTTGATGATAATGATTCCTTCATCTACGTAGGTTATCGGATGCAGGTCACTTTCTTGTACTCGGCAGTGTGCTACCCCACCGGCGTGCAGTTCATTGGCGCATGAATTCTCTGAAGCTAGGCGGCAGAATGTGGCTCTCGGTGATTCGGAGCAGTTTTTGATGGCGTAAACTTCTCCGCTGCATTCGGCTATGACATTGTCTATGATCTGCAACATCGTTCCACCATGGGCAACTGGGAAAATAGTGATTTTCTTGCAGGCTAATTTAATTTTGGGGAATTTAATGATAAAGTGTAAAATGTTATGGGACTGTAAAGTCTCTACAGACGAGACGGACAAAAGATCTCCTATAGGTGTGTCGGTGGGTTCCTCAAGCCAAACTGTTTTTAAGTCTTCGTGATCTAAAATGTTCGGACTAACAATGTTAATCCTGGCTAGGGTTATTGCAAGCATTAAATTTTGTAATTCCGCCATCAACATGCGGTTTCTAGCAAGCAGTGTGTCATATAGGTGTCCAGTGTCTATTTGTGAGGTTTTGGCTAATCTCAAAATTGAATTGACGGTAGAGGTAAGTTGATTAATTTGATTTTGGGTTTTGGTGTTAATTTGGATCTGTCTATTGCTAGACTCGACTAATTTCATTTCGGAAAACCTGATTTTCTCTAAGTCGCTGGCATCTGGTGTCCCTGCTACAACCTTTAGCATAGATCCTAAGAAATCCAAGCTCCTAGCTACTCTGTGATGAACGCCCAACGACTCTAACAAGTCCTGGAGGTGGGCGGTATCCACGCTCAGAAGCGTCTTCATATGGGATAGCGGAAACATGTCTATCATGTTGGTTGTCTCCTCTATTACGCGCCCATATTCTGAGAGGTTTGCTGTGTGCGTGACGTAAGCAAACTCCTCCCATACTAGGATTTCGCCATCTACAACGGGGATGTACCTGGCCTGTGAATAATCGGTAACGTGGGCCGACGCCAAGGACAGGAGTATGCAAAATGTTGGTCCGATCCTGTGAAATTAAACTTTAGCTATTTTTATGCTTATAGAGGGTTTTCCCACCACCGATAAAATGAACCTAAAACAACTATGCCAGTGGCTATGAACGTATTGTAAGGTAGCTTGTCGTTGGTCTCGGCCTAAAAGTAGGCACTTAATTAGGTCGGGAAAAATGTTAACTAGGCTGTCAGGAAGAGCATTTCTCCAACTGCAATTTTTGGAGTTCAGACTCGGGGTCCCGACCCGAAGCGGTAGCCACTGGGCATTAATTGAGTTTAAACCAGCGAGCGAGAAAGTGCGTCCGTGCTGTCCGAAGATAAAAGTGATCTCTCAAAAATACAAAAAACGAAAAGAGAAATTCAACGATTCGATAATTCAACCAATTCAACCAAAACCCAGTGAATCGGAAAATCTATATTTTGATTAACTTTAGTGCCAACCCCTAGAGGGTGGCACCTAGGAAAATATTTAATTTTCAAGAAAATAACCATTGCCAGTGCGACCAGTGAAGGAAGCATAAATAGCCGACCAGGAGGTCTAATTCTGGATTGCATCAGACAGCAGCCACCGTTAAGCGCAGAAACATGATTTAATTGAATTCACTATATTAACATTATCTACATATATACCCATTTTTACCTTACACCGCTTCACACCTGACCGACTGCTTGTTAAGCAGATCGGCAAACAGTCAAGCAGATCAGCATAAGATATTCCGATAGGAAAAAATAAATTCACCTTATGTTAGGAAATTAATTTAAGTTATGTTGTAAGAGAATAGAATTCATTTAGGGCAATTCCTTCCTTTTCTTTCCTTCTCCCTTTATCCCATATTCCTTCCTCTTCCCACATGAGCGAAAGCCCGCCTAAAGTGGCGTGAGCACAAGAAGGAAGTAAAAAGAGAAGAAAGAGTACCGCAGTAGGAGAGCGGCTCAAAAGAGCAGATCAAAAAGAAATAGCTGTCTTAGAATTAAAAGGCGGTGTAAGCTGTTTTCTCTTCCACAGGCAACCACTTGAAGCGCTTCATCGTGGGAAATGCAGAGTGAGTACTATAAAGGTTTTATTTAAATGAGAAAGCAGCTGCCGGAAGAAAAATCAAACAATTAGCTATTGCGGCGCTACTTGTTTTCCAAGTTCACTATTACCAATAATAAATTCAAAAAAAAAAAAGAAATTTTAAAATGGAAATGAAAATTGCTCTTGTCTAAATTTTACCCTTGCCCCAATCTTCGCTTTTTGCTAAAATCTTAAAAGAAGAAAAAAACAAAAAATTTAAAAATTAAAATGCACATCCCTATATAACCTACTTCTCCTATTCTTAATGCCCAGCATAAATATTCCTTTTTTGTTAAGCAAGCAAAAATTTTACATTTTACATATATATCTCTGGCGATAATGTCTACATGAACGCCACATTCAAAAAAAAGTCTTTTAAAAGTTAAATCTAGATGTTAAAATTTGTAAGTTAGGGTAGTCATTTAGGATATGTTGTATAAACCTGTTTCAGTTAAAACATTGTCAGTTTTTAAGTTTGTTGTATGTTAAAAATTAAATTTTATAATGTTTAAATCAGAGTAAATCTCTCTAGGGGTGCCATGCGTCGACGGAAGGTGTATGTCGTGTAAAGTATAGCATACTTGTAGGGATCACCGGTTAAGTCAAATGGTTAGTGGTGGTCAAGGTAGGGTGGGCGTCGACAGCTTAACAGCTGCTGTCGTACGAGTGTGCTATGTCCTTGTTTGTCCTTAGTCCTGTCGTCCGATAGTCCTTTAGTTTTTTTGGTGGAGATCAATTCCAAAGCACGCGAAATAAATAAGAGTGATACGAGACGAGCATGTAGTCGCGATGTCAAATATTCCCCCCCTTTACTCTACCGAGAATTGGTAGCCGGAACCAGCGCGTGCTTGATCGCCCAACTACAATGTACCATCTGCTCGGGGAAGATATACTCGTAGTTCGCTACAGTATTCTTATTATTTATCATAATCTTATTTTGGCGCCCAACGTGGGGCCCGATTCTGTCATGGTGACAGATCGATCCGGCGAGGCCAGATCAAAAATAAACATTTTTTCAAACCGTCAATAACATCAGACGTTCGTCCCAAGATCTCCACAAGTTCATTAACAAAAGTATGTGGTCAAAGCAAAAAAAAAATCGCGATCTAGAATCCGAAATTGCTTAAATCAGCAGCTGGAAAAGTATTAGTCATTTGCTCTTACGCGCTACTGAATCAGAACATATTTTTTATTATTATTATATTAATTGTCCTATTGTCTGCTGAAGAGTTTCAGCTATTTAGCTTTAACGCCGCGTCATAATTAGTGCATTTAATGTTTTAATAATTTATTTTGTTATTTTTATTCCTTTTTAATTTTGTTTTGTTCGTTATCTTTTGTATAAATTAAAAAATTAAATGTATAAATTGTACAAGCCAATTGTTGTCTTTTGCCTTTTGTGTTTTGTATAATTTGTCATTTATTAATGAATTCAAAAGGTTAATGTACATAGGATGTTAAATGTAGGACTAGTGAAAAGTTCACTAGGATTTCAAAGAATCAAGGAACACTTGTTGCTTTTGCCTTGTGTTGAGCCAAGATATTTGTTTTCTATGTCTAAATAAATATCCTTCACTTCCATTCTAGTATTTTCTGTTTTAAATCAGTAGTGTCAATAGCGTACATTTAACAGTCAGGACTTTAGTAAAGGAATTTACACAGATACTGAAACGATTGCATGCACCGATTTTATTTGTTTATTTATTATCAAGTTTCATTACAATTATTGTATGTGGTCAAAGCAAAAAAAAAATCGCGATCTAGAAATCCGAAAATTGCTTAAATCAGGCAGCTGGAAAAGTATTAGTCATTTGGCTCTTACGCCGCTACTGAATCAGAACACATATTTTTTTATTATTATTATTATATTAAATTGTCCTATTGTCTGCTGGAAGAGTTTCAGCTATTTAGCTTTAACGCCGCGTCATAATTAGTGCATTTAATGTTTTAATAATTTATTTTGTTATTTTTATTCCTTTTTAATTTTGTTTTGTTCGTTAATCTTTTGTATAAAATTAAAAAAATTAAATGTATAAATTGTACAAGCCAATTGTTGTCTTTTGCCTTTTGTGTTTTGTATAATTTGTCATTTATTAATGAAATTCAAAAGGTTAATGTACATAGGATGTTAAATGTAGGACTAGTGAAAAGTTCACTAGGATTTCAAAGAATCAAGGAACCACTTGTTGCCTTTTGCCTTGTGTTGAGCCAAGATATTTGTTTTCTATGTCTAAATAAAATATCCTTCACCTTCCATTCTAGTAATTTTCTGTTTTAAATCAGTAGTGTCAATAGCGTACATTTAAACCACGTCAGGACTTTAGTAACAAGGAATTTTACACAACGATACCTGAAAACGATTGCATGGCAACCCGATTTTTATTTGTTTATTTATTTTCTTTTACCTTATTTTTGTGTTCTCAATTATTTATTTAATAGGATAATTTTTTTTATTAATAGTCCACATTATTTATTTATTTATTTTATTATATTTTCTTGAGTGTATAGTATAGGTCAGTGTATAGCATAGGTTCATTAGAGATGCCACTAGCACACAGCACCGAAGACTTATCTAAAATTGTAGAAAATATATGCCACATCTGCGCTAGAACTATTTCTTATCCTAGCCAAATTTTAACCACCAGTTGCGGACACGAATTTCACCGGCCTTGCTTTACTGCGAAATCGGGGAAAAATAAAATCTGTCCTGTCTGCTCTAGTTCCCTTTCATTACCGTCCACCGAAAATTTGTCCGGGGACCTAGAAAACCAACCGTCAGGGTAAAAACTTAAAACTCCAAGAGCACAACCGAACGTTCTGACTAGGTCCAAAACCAGTCAAGAAAGGCACCAACAAAAAACGACAATGTCCAACCCAAAAAACCAAGAACAGCCTTCACCTCCGACTGAACCCACAACCGATTTTCAGACAGCAATGGCTGAAAGCATAAAATCGGCTATCTCGGGAGCCATTACGGCAGTGCTGGAGCTGCCAGGAAAAGGGTCACAGGTATCAGGAGTGCACCGCGGACAGACGTGTCTTCTGTTATGGTTGCGGTAAAGCAGATACTTATAAGCCGTCATGCAGTAAATGTACTAGTTACGCTCCAAAAAACCAGCAAGGGCGTGCCACAAGGGCACGCAGACAGATGGTTTCGAAATCAACGATGACAAACTAAACGATTTCAACCAAACTAGTAGCAGCGTATCTACAACCTTTGAGGTGGACCCGGTCCAACAAAAGCTAGAGGTCACAGATACAAGCCGATCAAAAGTTCGCAGGGAGAAAAGAAAAAAAACTAAGAAAGGAAAGGTTGTAGGCAAATACCATGCTAAAGACCTACGACAATAGAAAGTATCCGCCCGACAAGCTTGAATCTTCCTTGTGGTAATACCTTACCCCAAGTTAGATTTTGGTAGGGGGGAATTGTAAGGTAGCTTGTCGTTGGTCTCGGCCTAAAAGTAGGCACTTAATTAGGTCGGGAAAAATGTTAACTAGGCTGTCAGGAAGAGCATTTCTCCAACTGCAATTTTTGGAGTTCAGACTCGGGGTCCCGACCCGAAGCGGTAGCCACTGGGCATTAATTGAGTTTAAACCAGCGAGCGAGAAAGTGCGTCCGTGCTGTCCGAAGATAAAAGTGATCTCTCAAAAATACAAAAAACGAAAAGAGAAATTCAACGATTCGATAATTCAACCAATTCAACCAAAACCCAGTGAATCGGAAAATCTATATTTTGATTAACTTTAGTGCCAACCCCTAGAGGGTGGCACCTAGGAAAATATTTAATTTTCAAGAAAATAACCATTGCCAGTGCGACCAGTGAAGGAAGCATAAATAGCCGACCAGGAGGTCTAATTCTGGATTGCATCATACAGCAGCCACCGTTAAGCGCAGAAAAATGATTTAATTGAATTCATTAACATTATCTACATATATACCCATTTTTACCTTACACCGCTTCACACCTGACCGACTGCTTGTTAAGCAGATCAGCAAACAGTTAAGCAGATCAGCAAACAGTCAAGCAGATCAGCATAAGATATTCCGATAGAAAAAAATAAATTCACCTTATGTTAGGAAATTAATTTAAGTTATGTTGTAAGAGAATAGAATTCATTTAGGGCAATTCCTTCCTTTTCTTTCCTTCTCCCTTTATTCCATATTCCTTCCTCTTCCCACATGAGCGAAAGCCCGCCTAAAGTGGCGTGAGCACAAGAAGGAAGTAAAAAGAGAAGAAAGAGAGCGGCTCAAAAGAGCAGATCAAAAAAGAAATAGCTCTCTTAGAATTAAAAGGCGGTGTAAGCTGTTTTCTCTTCCACAGGCAACCACTTGAAGCGCTTCATCGTGGGAAATGCAGAGTGAGTACTATAAAGGTTTTATTTAAATGAGAAAGCAGCTGCCGGAAGAAAAATCAAACAATTAGCTACTGCGGCGTTACTTGTTTTCCAAGTTCACTATTACCAAAAAAAAAATCAAAAAAAAAAAAAGAAATTTTAAAATGGAAATGAAAATTGCTCTTGTCTAAATTTTACCCTTGCCCCAATCTTCGCTTTTTGCTAAAATCTTAAAAGAAGAAAAAAACAAAAAATTTAAAAATTAAAATGCACATCCCTATATAACCTACTTCTCCTATTCTTAATGCCCAGCATAAATATTCCTTTTTTGTTAAGCAAGCAAAAATTTTACATTTTACATATATATCTCTGGCGACATGAACGCCACATTAAAAAAAAAGTCTTTTAAAAGTTAAATCTAGATGTTAAAATTTGTAAGTTAGGGTAGTCATTTAGGATATGTTGTATAAACCTGTTTCAGTTAAAACATTGTCAGTTTTTAAGTTTGTTGTATGTTAAAAATTATATTTTATAATGTTTAAATCAGAGTAAATCTCTCACCGGTTAAGTCAAATGGTTAGTGGTGGTCAAGGTAGGGTGGGCGTCGACAGCTTAACAGCTGCTGTCGTACGAGTGTGCTATGTCCTTGTTTGTCCTTAGTCCTGTCGTCCGATAGTCCTTTAGTTTTTTTGGTGGAGATCAATTCCAAAGCACGCGAAATAAATAAGAGTGATACGAGACGAGCATGTAGTCGCGATGTCAAATATTCCCCCCCTTTACTCTACCGAGAATTGGTAGCCGGAACCAGCGCGTGCTTAATCGCCCAACTACAATGTACCATCTGCTCGGGGAAGATATACTCGTAGTTCGCTACAGTATAGTAAAAAACAAAGTGCGCCAAGCGGCTTGAAGGTGTAATAACTAATGAATATAAAAAATAAAGTGCGCCAGATGGCTTGAAGGTGTGATAAAAAATATAGTATAAAAAATGAATATAAAAAAATGAATAATAAAAAAACCATAAAGGACATTGTCGGTTATATCATTTAAGATTGTCCTTGTGGACCACCCTCCCCTTAATGAGGACCGTGGTCCCCAGGTCCGCTTCTACGGCTCTCTCCTCGCACAAGGGTGTGAGTTTATTTCCCAGCCTTCTATTGGATTTAACGAATACCTTCTCGCCGACTTCGAATACTCTGTGTTGTCGGGAGGCGTTTTCCCTGGTCCTGAGCGTGTTTTGTGCCTTAATGATTCTGTTCCGGACTTCCGTCTGTGGGTCATCTGGGTGCTCCTGCACGATGTCAACTGGTCGTTTGTCAACGACAGAGTGAATTGACTTATTATATTTGGCGGTTGCCAACAAAATAATTTCCACAGTATCGTTATGCCTTGTCGATTTTTAGGCAACGAGCAAGCTCCAAAAGGGTGCTATGAAAGCGCTCCACTTGCCCATTTGACACGCTATGGAGTGGCGGTGCATTGGCAATGCTAACGCCAAAGTGATTGTCAAGCATGGTCGAGATAGTATGCGAATTTAATGAAGGTTCATTATCGCAGTAAACTACTCTAGCCCTAGGGGAAAAATTCATAATCTGTAGTATGGCCGGTTTAAGGTCTTCGATTGTCCTAGAGTGGACATGTTGCACAATTGCGAACTTCGAAAACTTGTCAATGCAAGTGAGAAAATACTTTTTATCCGTAGAAAAAATGTCGATGTGCAGTAGTTCTCCCACATGAGAGGGGATCGGAGTCTCGCCTAGCTCATGTTTTTTTGGGTGCCTATCGTATTTGGCTTTCGCGCATGTTTTGCAGTTTGCTACGATTTCGGTAGCCAACTTGGTCATCTTCGGAAAGTAGTACTCGGAGAGTACCTGCTTAACGTTTTCTTGGGCCGACCTGTGGGCCCTATTGTGTTCTACGGTAAGAATTTCCCGTCTCTCAGGGACTGCAAAAATATCCGTTACACGGTTTTTGCAGTGCCAAAATTTGGTGGCTGGAAATCTCCGAACCAATTCGTCCTGTATTAGTGCCAGCGTGTGCAGGTCACAATGAATGGCGTTTACGCCCTTCGGAACGATTACATCTGCGAGTTCATCAATCAATGACTCTTTGCAGGGGAAGTTAATTGCATGCCGTCTCTTGTTTCCAAAGAGGACGAAGCTGCGCTTTAACGGAAAGCGTGCCTCCTCCAGAGTAATCTGGTTCTGAACGCACTTTAGGGGCTTATCCGTCGTTTCGATAGTGTGCGTCAAGGAGAGCTCGCTGTGAATTGTGGCCACGCACGATTGAGCTTCTTGCTCCTCCATGACGTTAATTTGTTGCCGTGACAATGCATCGGCGACCAAGTTTTCTTTGCCGGGTTTGTAGAAAATACGCGCCCCTGATTCATCAATGCGCGCTTTCCACCTTTTAATCTTTGCATTCGGATTGGATTCCGATACTGCAAAGGTTAACGGCTGGTGGTCGGTAAAGATGTTGATATCTTTAACCACATACAGGTAATGCCGTAGCTTGGCCAAAGCCCAGACTATGGCTAAGAGTTCCCTCTTGTTGGTGGCGTAGTTAACCTCCCTGTCTTTCAATGTCCTTGAGATCATTGTTATTGGGCGTCCCTCTTTGGACAATACTGCGCCAATGCCATGGGCCGAGGCATCTGTCGTTAGATCAAATGCCTTTTTGTAGTCGGGGTACCTTAGCATCACGTCGTCGGATGCCAAGATGTTTCGTAGTTTCTGGAACGCTTGTTGCTGCGTCTCCGAGAACTGAACCGGAATGTTTCGTGACCTGTGTCTACTAACTGTTCCGTTTTCCCCTTTTAGGATGTCTGATACAGGCCTTGCTATTGCCGCGAAGTCTTTAATAAAACATCTGTAGTAGCTGGCTAGGCCAAGAAATGACCGTACCTCAAAAACACTTTTGGGTTCCGGAAATTCTTTTATAGCCTTAACCTTTTCTGGGTCTGTTGTAGCACCGTTACAAGTGACTATAAACCCAAGGAAGCTCACACTTTTCTTAAAAAAGCTGGACTTTTCTACCGATACCCTCATGTTCGCATCGTGCAGGCTCTTTAGAACCCAATCTACGTGCTTGATGTGAGAGTTTTCGTCTTCGGAGTAGATAATTACGTCGTCAACCTAAACATAGCAGAACTTGCCGATTTGTTCCCGTAGGATGTCGTCGATTGTCCTCTGAAAAATGCTGCCTGCATTTTTGAGGCCAAACGGTAGTCTGCGAAATTCGTATTTTCCCCCATTCACAGAGAAAGAGGTTGATTTGGTGATAGCCAGACTTGAGGTCCAGCGTGGAGAAATACTTCGCATTGCCTAGGTTGCTCAATATCATGTTAATATTTGGCATGGGGTATTTATCGGCACTGTTCTTTCGTTTAGCTTGCGGAAGTCGATAACTAGTCTCATTTTCCGGTTGCCATGGTCATCGGTCCCTTTTTTATCTACAACCCATATCGGGTTGTTGTAAGGGGATACCGACTTCTGAATTATCCCGTTTTTAAGCAGATCTTCAATCTCTTTGTTGACGAAGTCCGCCGCCCCCATTGGGTACGGGTATAATTTTGCGTATATGGGCTCCTCACTAACTGTTCGGATGGTAGCTACCACCGATGTGTTATAGGGCAAAGCCTCGTTAGGGTTTGCAAAAGCCTTCTTCCTAGTCTTCAGCATTTCTAAGAACGCGTTTCTGACTAAGGGTGGCGCATCTGAGCAGTCCACTTCGGTAAAATTAACGTCGGGGCATGGGTGGAATTCAATTTTCTCTTCTCCATTGCCCCATCTGAGGTGGCCGGAGGCCAGACAAAGCGATGCCCCTGCCTGTTTAAGTAGGTCGAGGCCAATGATCGCGTCGAAGGAAGACAAATCAGGTAAAATGAAGAACGTGGCCTTCAAATCAAAAAGTGACACGAAGCATTTTTTCGTGATCGTGGTAACACCATGGAGTGAATGGGGAATCGACGGGGCGAACGCCTTTTAAGCCTTTGTGAGGCCGGATAAAATTTTTTGACGCACCCGTGTCGATGAGGAACTTCATCTCTTTCCCCGCTACTCTTCGTCTGAGGACGGGCAGCAGGGATTTTCCCCTAAAAAATTAATCACTTCTAAATCATATTCAGAAATGGTGTCGTCGTCGACTTTGTCCGCCGCGCTGGAGGCTGTGGTTGCGTACGTGCCCTCGGCCTGATCTACGCTCTAAGCGATGTGATTAACCCTCTGTCTCTTGTGAGGGCGTGAACGACCGGAGTGGGCGGGCTTCCCGTTTTGGTAGGCCTGTGCCTGAATGGGTTGTCTCAACCTGGACATAGATGGGTCAACCTCCATGGGTTCTGGTGTGTTTTCACGACGCCTGTCGTTATGCGGAGCCGAGTGTACCTGAGCCTTAACCTGTTTAGTAAAGTGTGGGTTTTTTTCCCCGCTTACTTGGGAGTGCGCTTGGTAGGGCGTTTGTTGGCGTTCTTGCGCCATTGGGTATTGCTTCCTATCCCTACCCTCCAGGCTTTTTGCAAACGATGTTGCGAAGGTGTACCTTTCGTGGTTTGATTCCACTTCCTGAGCTAATGCCAACGCAGTTGGCATGTCCTTCGGCTTCGCCGAGAAGAGGACATCGGAAAGACTGCGCTTGAGTCCCGAAATAAATATACGGAGCGCATCATCCCGAAACTTGTCGCATAATATTTTTGCCGCCGCCGTTTCATACGACATGGTGACTTTATTGGTAAGCAAGGTGAGTTTTTTCTCTACCTCGTCGTAGTATTGTAATATAGTCAGGCTCCCCTGTCTGAGGGTGCCCATCTCCTGCTCGATGACGTGAATCGCGCGTTTGTCACTATATGTGAAATCGAGGCGATCTATGATCGCATCGAAATTCAATACAGTGCCGAACGAAGATAGCACCGCATCGGCAGGGCCTCTTATTTTACTTCTGATTATAACGACCGCCTGGTAGTGGCGTGAGCTATTTACATAATTTCTAAATATGTAATATGCGGCTACCGCCGCCTGTCGCCAAGAGACATATGTCTCTTGTGCTCCCGTAAATTCGGGCAAGCATTTTACGGCATCCAGAGGCTCGTTGCACTCGACGTTGCCCGTGATATCAATGGCTTGGTATACCTTGATTATAGGGGCTGCCGCTTGTGTGGGTGCGATTTGCACCGCTGCAATTTGGGTAGCCAACTGTTGTATAGCTTGGCGCATTTATTTTTCTCTGCGCATGGCTTCAATGGCCGCTTCTGCCAAGGCATGATTAACGGCGGCCTGAATCACAACCTTAAGCTGATCTGGGTCCATGGTTCTAACTGAAGGGGGGTCAGCGGGTGCCCGTATTGGGGTGGAAGTGCGTGGGGGCCCTTCACTGTCGGAATCTGAGCCGCTAGCGTACCGGTTATTTTCTCTATATTGTGTAAACGGGGAGCTCATATGTGCTTAAGTTAAACTGCACTGGTATGCAATGCCCGCTCAGCTATTTTGCCCATGAAAGCAGCTGGCAATGCAAGAAGTACGCGGGAACGGGGCCGCCGCCTTAACAACTATGTATGAAGCTGTTCAAACCAAGCCGTCGCCTCGCGGAGCAGCGGCAAGGTAGGGGGTATGCGGGAGCTGAGCTTCCGCCACTATAAACAAAGAAGCGAAGAATAAATAATTGAAATACAAATGCATGCGCGGCCGTATCGGGTTCACAGCGGTGACAATAAAAGTGGGGACAATAAAAGATACAAAGTGGACTGCGAAGCTAATACCAAGAATTTCTACTCGAGCGATGTGATATACAAAACCGAATTAAATGTCAAATAAAAATTCAAATCTGGTATATTAAATTGTGAGAGCCTTGGCTCTGATATTTAGCCCCCGCAATATGTTAATTGTGTCACCAAAAATATTTGCAGTGTAACAGCATATAATGTCTGTTGGGTGCACAATGCGAAAAAATTTAACTGCTCGGCGAAATAGCAATGCCCCGTAACACAAACTGTGAGCGAATTAAATTAAATTAATTTTTTATACGCCGTATTTGCAACGGATTATGATGTTAATTAAATTTTTTTCGCAGTGAAAATATGTGATAATATTATAATATTTATTTATTAAACAATGGGGTTTCGGGTAAATCTCCTCCACCGGATAAAAAATTGGAATTAAACACCAAACACCTATTAGTCGTCACATTCAATATTGAGATTTTTGAAAAACACTCTTCAGACTGGTTTATTTTAATATTTTAATACTGGTCTGAATATATGTATCGGATATGGTTTGACCAGCGGGCCCACTTACATGTTTTGTAATTATTTTGTTTATTATGTATGATATGGGTGGGTGCGTGTTTCCCGCTAGTTGAGCGCCAATTAATTAGAATTCGGGTGGCCACAGGGGGATCCCACGCTGCAGTCTCCGATGATGTGCCGGTTGGCTGATGGTGTCCCTCGCACAGGGGAAGATTTATGACGATTACGTTGGGAAGATGACTGTCTTCCTTAATGCAACTGGCCTAGGGACTCAGATTGCTATGATCAATATATAAAATTAACGACAGAATGCCGGAGTTGTTGGTTCATGAGCGATGGCTCTTTATTTTATGAATGTCCAAAACGAACTGAACTTAAGGCTAACAAAATATGAAACTCATAGCGGCCACTCCAACGGGTAGTGTTTGCCGGCTATGCACGGGCTTCCGGCCAGACGCTGTGTCAGCAGTTTGGCCGGAGCGAGTCTTCGGACGATCGGTCGTAGCCGTCGCCCGGTTAACTTTAGTTAACTTATACATGCGCTTACTCTCTCAACGCTGCTTCTCAGCTATATACCCCATATACATAAATAGCTGCCATATACGAAATGTCGCGGGCAGCTACGCCGACAGCGTTGATACTAAGAACATAGATATTAAGAAACAGTATAAAACGAAGACTCTTTGAAGTAAGGACGTTCTTTCCTCTTCGATGTAAACAAATAAAAAGAGACATTTTTAACCAACCACATGGCGACCGTGAGACAGGAGCCTCAATCTGAGAATAATAAGAACTTTAACATAAAACAACAAAACAATTTAAACAAAAAAATGAGAAAATGATCTCAAATGTATCAAAAACAGCGACGAAATTGACAAGCTAAAAAACAAAATAAAAAACGACACGAAAAAATGCAAAACTCTAAAGAAAAGTAAAAAATGGAAACAACAACATCAAAAAGACACCTTCCAATCAACCAATAACAATGAACGAAAAACCGAAAAAGAAACGCAGCGGTTTAAAAAACAGATTGAGAACTGGAAAGTCTCTAATTTTAAAAACACTGAAAGCTGACATTCCCCCGAGATGGGAAACAGCCATAAAACTTCATGGTGAACTCGAACATATCGATTCAGTTTTAAATAACAAAGACAAAAATCACAGCGCAAACACGAACACCAACAACATAAAAACAGTTCGTGCGACTAAGCGGATGTGAAAAAACCTATACCAAAACTAATAAAAAAAATGCCCCGCAGACTGCGAGGGGCCTTTATATTCTATCATGGAGGAAGAATTGTTTATTGTTTATTAAGTAAAAATCCATGACATACTTGTCTCTGGGATTAACGGTTTCTTTGTTTGTTGTTTCAAGGGTTAATTTTGAGTTTCCATGTTCAGTTTTAGCAATGTTACAGATTTCACATTCGTTTATCATATTGTGAGGAGTCTTAAAACTCCCCACAAATCTGGGTGCAGGAGATCGGCCTAGCAACAGAGAAGTCGGCTGGAAAGCCAGAGGAGTCAAGGACGGTCAGGTCAAACTGTAAATAATGGACCTTGGACCCCGGCAAAGCGGACCGCGAACTAACTGGACCTTGGACTCGAACCGGCCAAGGGCACAGAGGTCGCACGGTAACGGTGTGGACTTTGGACGAGCACAAAGAGAACCCACCGTGAACTAACGGGACATTAGTTGGACCTTGTATCCGGACGAGCCGTGCGCAAAAATGGAAATAGCGGGATCCCCGCGGCCTATAAAAGGGCGGCGCAGACGCAGCTCGGGACCGTCGTTGAGGTAAAGGGCGCGGAGTCAGACAGAATCTGGAAAAGTGCGCGGATAACCATACAGTCAATTGGTCAGTCAGTGAAAGTACGCGGAGTGAAACAGTTAAAGTACGCAGAACGAGACCCGAAACAAGAGAACGACAAGTGAGCGTCGAAGCGGGCATCCGAAGAGGATCTCCACAAGCGAAGGACAAGCAAACACCAGGACCTAGCGTGGTCAGAAAGGGATGGTGGAGTCTTTGGTCGCAAAGGTGGTTCGGGGAGGAGCGCTAGCTTATCTCACGGACGATACACCCTGCCCCTTAACATCCTAAGCCCCGTACGAGCCGCAGGTGGTCCATTGGCAGAGGCGACGTGTGCCTGGCATACCCAAGAAGGGTCGGTGGAGTTTTTGGTCGGCAAAGGTGGTTCGGGGAGGAGCTTATCTTACGGACGATACACCCTGTCCCCATAACATCCTAAGCCCCAGTACAGCCGGCACGGATACGCCGCCGAGAGCGACGCGGGACGAGCGAAGGACGACAAAGAAGCGCATCCGAAGGCGAAGATCGCAGGATTCCCTTTCGTCAAGCGTCTCTAAATAAAGGTGGTTCTAATCAGAAAGTCTGTCTTCTTTTTGGTCGGGCAATCACACAAATCATAAATTTGGTGGGACGAACAAACTCTCTGAGCTAGCCGTTTCAATCCGTAGTGAGCAGAAACCAAGAAATCAGTTCGTTACAATATTTTGGATAAGTTTTTGATAATCAAGGTAATAATAAAGTTCTTTGAATTGAAGTGTGAGTTTTTGTATACCATACCATATACCTTATGTGTTTTGAGAATGATTTCCTTGAATTGGGCGTATGCTTGAATGTATATTAGTTTACTACTGAATATACGCATTTTGAAAGATCTGAAAGTCGATTTCATTAGGGAAGTAAATAACACTTTTTTTTAGTGCAGAAGTATTATTTTATTAGATCCTTGGCAAGGGTATAAGTCATTTCTTTATAACTGATTTTTATTCTGATTTTATGGAAATATTTTAGTATCTGGACGTCGTCAAAATCATCTTTTATGAAATCGAATTGTCTGTTATAATAATTAACAGGTCTTGCTGTTATTGAGATGTGATTTTGGTTGTCTTCTGGTGCACTATGCACAGTAGCTGCTCCTAAAAAGTTTTCTTGAATTTGGACTCTAGATAGAGCATCAGCGAAACGTTTTTTTTACCGGGTAGATATTGAATATTATAATCGTATTCGTTAAGTTTTATCTTCCATCTCTGTAATTTCATATTGGGATCTTTTATGTCACTTAGCCCTACAAGTGGTTTATGATCGCTTAATATGTCGAACTTTCTACCGAATAGGTAGGTCCTGAAATATTTTGTTGCCCATACTATAGCTAATTGTTCTTTTTCTATTGCCGAATAGTTAAGTTCGTGTTCATTTATAGTTCTGCTTGCATAGCAGATGGGTTTATGCTCTTGGGATAATACAGCACCTATGGCTATATTACTCGCATCTGTTGTCAGCGAAAATTTCTTTTCGAAGTAAGGGGATATTAGGATTGGATCGGAGGTGTTGAGTACTTTTAGTTTCTCGAAGGCGGACATATAATCATTATCTGCATGTCTCTCGCCAAAGGCCATCTCATTGGGGGTAGATTCTCGTCCTTAACAAGATCGACGTTGTCCACGGCTACGCCAGGCTTTGGGGAGCGCCACTTTGAGCGCTGCTGGAGCAACGTCAAGTACTCTTCCTTCCATCGCGACCAAAAGATTTGCTGAAGAAAGGAAATGTGCTGCCAAGAGTCAAGCCGATTATAGTTTAGGCCCGTTATATCTGGCTCGTCAAATGACGAAGGCGGACCACCATTGAGAAAATGCGCCGGAGTGAGGACGTCCAGATCGGCAGGGTTCTCTGAAATGGGAACTAATGGTCTGGAGGAATTCCTTAGGAATATACCTGTAAATCTAGAAAAATCTCCCAAAAAATGTATTTAAATGTTAAATTAAATTTTTATTTTTTCTTTTATTACATTAATTTTTTCCTATTTTTGTTTGCGTTCTTTTTAACAAATGCAAGTGCGGCCATTGGGGCAAGGCCTTCTCCGGTGGCTGCTGGGCTGGCCTCCTAATGTGCGTATGCTATCTGTAAAGAAAAATATATAAATAATATACATATATTAATATTATGTAGTTTGGAATGCAATTAGCTATGCTAATTTACCAATGCGAAACACTACTTACCGGTTTTATATATTTCACGTTGAAAATTTTCCAAACACCACTTGTCACTTCTACAATTTAAAGCAAAAGCAATTAGAATGCGTGTAATTATCCGTGTAATTAGAATTACATAGAGAAATAATTAAAAACGGACGCATTTGCGTTGCCTATAGCGACAGTTTAATTTCTTACAAAACTTGAAATCCTCAGATCAACAAATATAAATTATATATACACTTAAAACTATATAAATATCCCACCAATTATTAGAACGATATTCAGAAGTCTATACATTGCGTTTTTTCTCGACTCTGATTTTGTCTCCTCTCATCTCTCACTCTTATTTTCGGTCACTGCTCCGAACTACTTCGAAAAAAAAAACAACTAATATGAACTGCGGGCAGAGGCAGCGGCAGAGCCACGACAGAATTCGGCTTGACTTCGGTGTTTGAAACTTTGCTAGAAAAAGCCTGTGAGATTTGTTTTTGTTTTTCGAACTCTGGCGAGGAAAAATACGGGCAAGGAATTTTGGTACTGAAGGGTAGTGACTGTTTGTGTTGAATAATTAATTTGAGTGTTGGTTGTCTCTAAATAGTTTCTGCCTAAGAGTAAGTCATATTTTTCTGAAAAATTGTGAATATAGAATGTTTGATTAGTGGGGCAAAGTTTGCTTGACTGCAATGAAACGCTTTGGTTCAATGCTATAATGCCATTTATAGTGTGGACTTTTACTTTAGAAGGTTTGATTGGGAAATTAAAGAAATTTTGTTTCATAATGTTAGTAGACGAACCAGTGTCTACTTAGCATTTGAGAGTAATATTTTTGTTAAGACCAAGAATACAACCAAGTAACACCATATATTTATCCAGCCTCAATTAAACAGAGGACTTTTGAAGTTTTAATATTTATTCTTTTCATCTAAAATCAACTGAACGACCACAGCGTCGTAAAAGCGAAAGAAGACCAAAAAGACAATTCTGGAATAGTCCCGCTTATCCCGTTGTACACATTAGTCATCTCTTTCTATTATTAGCATATCATGAGGCTTGTGCATATGTCCGTCCATATATGGTCATGTTAAAACCATTGTCATGTATACAATTATACACATAGATATATGGACATTTACAACACACCTCCTCAAAAGATTCATTGATTGGTTAAATTTCAAAATTACAAAAATTCTTATTTGACGAGTCTGTGCGTTCTGGGGAAAATACAATTTTATGATCCAGCATTTGCTGCAAATGATTAGGGAAACCCAGTAAAACCTAATCAGATCTATTAATATTTGTAAAAGATTTACAAAATTAAAGATACATAAAAATTCAAGTTAATGCTTACATTATAGTATTACAAATTATAAT
This sequence comes from Drosophila teissieri, assembly GCF_016746235.2. Classification (NCBI taxonomy): domain Eukaryota; kingdom Metazoa; phylum Arthropoda; class Insecta; order Diptera; family Drosophilidae; genus Drosophila; species Drosophila teissieri. The sequence continues at coordinate 1,736,295 of NC_053032.1, forward strand.
TTTAACATATTACTAGTTGGCCCTATGCGCTTCGCCGCATGCAGTCTTATAATTCAGTGAAAAATTCCTAGAATTTGTTATATGAAAGTCATTTATTTTATTTGAAAATTGTTATTTTCAATCCAAAACATTTGAAGAAACTATATTTTTCGTTTGTCCATTTGGAGAGAATACAAATAAAGAGATTGGAATGCCAACTCTTGAACCAGGCTACGTATAGCTGCCCATGAGAAAAACACGGCTCTTCCAAATTCAACCCGCATACTTAAAGCGTTTGTCCTTGTGCCTTATTGATGGACATGACAAATGATAGACGCACTGGGAATTGCAGTCGCTTAAATACAAACGGCATGTCTGTTGGTATCAACGGAATACGCGGTATGAGCACCATTTCTCCTTTCGCTTTTCCAGTCAATATCGTGGTTTCAATTAAATTCGGCATCAATTTTTTTACAACCAGTCTTGTGCCATTGCACAATTCTGGTGCATTTAAATTCCGTAGTAAATTGATGAGCCGATTTTTAAGTTCAAAAAATGCGGTGGCATACCAGGCGGTTCTAGGGAATTTAAAAATTCAACTGGATAATTCACTGCATCATCTTCTTTCATTGCGCTATCAAAAGATTTATATGATATCAGTGCGCCTGGCAATTTTTCTTGAATGTGAAAATTGATTTCATTGACATGTACATTTTTTGGTGACAATATTGCTCGTTCTGTCAACCAACCGTGATTTCTGTGATTTTGAATTATATTTGGAAAAACGCTTTCTATTAATTCGCCTTTAGATTGTAGAATTGTACAGAAATTGTTTGGCAAAGTGATCAAGCCATTTGTATTTGGAACTTTGCCACTTCCGATTTCTAATAATTGCTTCGAAAACCGTTCTGCAGATTGATCATTGTGCTATTGAACACGCATGTTTATTTTCAATGTCAATTTTTGGACTTATTCCTTCTTCTTCTTCATCCTCCTTCTTCCTCCTCCATCATCTTAATCCTTCTTCCTCCTCCATCTTCTTAATCCTTCTTCTTCTTCCTTCTTCGTCATCCTCCTCTTCCTTCTTCTTCTTCATCCTCTTTCTTCTTCCTCTACCTTTTTCTTCTTCCTTCTTCGTCTTCTTCCTCCCCCTTCTTCTGAAAACCTGCGTGATTGTTGATGCTTTAGTGTTCTTGCTTTATTGCGTTCGGCTCGTGTATCTTCTAATTGATAAAGAAGAAGGAGGATGAGGAAGTCGAAGAAGGTGGAAGTGGTGAGTTTAACCTCAAATGCACGATACACATAATTAACACAGTTCAACTTACCACCTCAAAAACAAATGCCTGCTGTTACAATTTATTTATGAACCAAATAAAGTTTGTCTCATGAATTAAATAAAACAAAATGAGCAGAGAAGAATGACATCCTATGTTTTAGAAATGGCGCTGCATGTAAAAAACAGTTTTCCCGCTTTTCTTTTGACTTTTTCCAGAATTTTCTTTGTCCTAACGGAGCCCGAGACCTTTCCAACGAATGCAAAACCGTGGAAATCGGCTCATGCGTTCTGGAGTTATAATCATTCACCAAACTTGTTCTCAATTTTTATATATATAGATTATTAGAATGATCCATTATTCAAATAGACCAAATTGTTGTCTCAAATGTAGAAACCTTGCTGCCAGTAACGGTTTCGTCAGTATATCTGCCTGCTGCAGATCTGTTGAAATATACATACTTAAGATAAATGAGTTTCTTTTCAATCTGTTCTCTGGTAAAGTGATACTTAATATATGTATATATGCTTGGTTCGTTTGTGACAGACTGGATTATTCGCTATGCTAATACAACCTTGGTTGTCTTCATAAATGTCTATTGGTTTATTTAACTCAATCTTAATTCCATTCATTAATGATTTCAACCATATTGCTTCACGTACACGTGCTCACGAACCAATACAACACCAATAACAATATTTTCATAATTCATATTTTTGACAAAAGTCTACTTTAAATTAACTGTACCTTTTAAATACCTCAGAACTCTTTTAAGGCATTGCCATAGTTCTTTATTATTATTATTGGTGTACCTACTTAATATGCTTATTGATGTACTTAAGTCTGGTCGTGTACACAACATTATATATATCAGACAGCCGATCAAACTTCGACATGGTGCGTCGTATATTTCATCTGACTGTAATGCTGTATAATCAAGATTACTTGGAAGAGGCGTACTGACCGGCTTACAATCGTCCATATTAAACTTTTTCAAAACATTATTGATATAAGGTGACTGACTTAAGCTCAATTGTTCTCCACATCTGTCTATTTTAATTCCAATAAAATATCGGATATCCTTTATATCCGTCCTTTTAAATTTGTTCATCAAATACGACTTTAAATTTGACATTGTATTTATATTTTCTGTCGCTATAACTACATCATCAACATATAAAAGTACATATATATTTTTAGACATATTTCCTTTGTCTATAATATAAATACAGCGATCTATTCCGCTGTTAACAAAACCAAATTCTTTTAATACATCTTCGAACACTTCGAACCAGCATCTAGCTGCTTGCTTAAGGCCATATATGGCTTTATTCAGTTTGCAAACTGTATTCTGATTATATACTAAGAGGAACCTGCAAATAAATATCCTCCTTTAGAACTCCGTTTAGGAATGCTGTCTTTACATCCATTTGATGAATTTTTAAACCATATTGATTTGAAAGTGCCAATATGAAACAGAAACTAGAGATTCGCGCAACCGGCGCGAAAGTTGCGTCATAGTCTGTCAAATATTCTTGAGTGAAGCCACAAGCCGCTAACCTGGCTTTGTACTGACCAAATTCATTTTTCTTTACTGTAAACACCCATTTACTATCAACAATATTTTTATTATCTGGCCTTTTTATCAAGGACCACGTGTTGTTTTCTAAATGAGAATCTATCATCACGAATTGCCCTTTCCCAAACGACTCTGTCATTAACGGTAACGGGTTACTCGTAGAGTAAAAGGGTATACTAGATTCGTTGAAAAGTATGTAACAGGCAGAAGGAAGCGTTTCCGACCATATAAAGTATATATATTCTTGATCAGGATCAGTAGCCGAGTCGATCTGGCCATGTCCGTCTGTCCGTCCGTCTGTCCGTCCGTCTGTCCGTCCGTCTGTCCGTCCGTCTGTCCGTATGAACGTCGAGATCTCAGGAACCACAAAAGCTAGAAAGTTGAGATTAAGCATACAGACTCCAGAGACATAGACGCAGCGCAAGTTTGTTGATTCATGTTGCCACGCCCACTCTAACGCCCACAAACCGCATAAAACTGCCACGCCCACACTTTTGAAAAATGTTTTAATATTTTTTAATTTTTGTATTAGTCTTTTAAATTTTTATCGATTTGTCAAAAAAACTTTTTGCCACGCCCACTATAACGCCCACAAACCGAATAAAGCTGCCACGCCCACACTTTTGAAAAATGTTGTACTATTTTTTCATTTTTGTATTAGACTTGTAAATTTCTATCGATTTGCCAAAAAACTTTTTGCCACGCCCACTCTAACGCCCACAAACCGCCAAAAACTGTCAGTGTTGAAGACTCTCCTTCGCACTTACACTAGCTGAGTAACGGGTATCAGATAGTCGGGGACCTCGACTATAGCGTTCTCTGTTGTTTCGATGCTTAATTTCTTAAAAACTGCTGGGTACATCATTGAAATATGTGTACGCGTTCATTAAACATTTTTCTATTAATCTATAAGATAATTTTGGTCTACAGTATATTCCCGTATATTCCCACTACTACCCGAAAACAGGCCAAAACCGCCGATTCGGTATATGCTATGGGGATCCCTCTCTAAAAAAAAGGATTTTTCAAGCCCTTTCCAATGGTATGCTTTTCACGATTCTGAAATTAAAAATACGACTTTTCATAAAAACTCTCAAAATTACAATTGTACCTGCGCGCACAAACAGTCATAAGGATGATCGCAAGGGTGGGGGTGAGATTTCTGTTCAAGGCTATGCACCTTACTGCGTCCTCAATTACCAATCAGGTGGATTCTAAGAGTAGACACCCCCTGTAGATGTCAAACTCTCTAATCCTCGTGTATAAAAATGGATCCCCTTAAATTGCTCAGGATCAGTTCTTATAATACCTCAGCACTGCATACCAATGGATCTTACTGTAGAGTTTGTCGACTCAGTAAATGGAATAATGTTCCATTAACTCAAGACTCTGATGTCGAAATAATTGTAGGCTCGAAGGAAGATTATGTGTAGGCTATCGACACAGAGGATTCGGTAGATCGCTTCTTAAGAGGAGTATTTGACCCTTCTATGCCATCTACCCCCACTACAAAAATTGGAAGTGAATTTGCGTCTCTTGAGTGGAGGGATTTTCATTACTAGACGTTTTATTTGATCTAGGTTTTTAATTTGTCTACATTATACAGAAATGTATTAAATAAAACTATTTTACAAAATTCAATTCTCAAACTTGTTTTATCTTTATTTGATAACTTTCCATTGATTTACGCATACTCTTTAATTCTGCATCGTGCTTCAGCAATAGATGAGCATTGTAATTATATCGCAACCAGAATTTTCGTTCATTGGAACAGAAAAAGCAACAATAATAAGAAGATTTTAATTTTTATACCCGTTACTCGTAGAGTAAAAGGTAGAGTAAAATCTTAGGAACTACAAAAGTTAGAAAGTTGAGATTAAGCATACAGACGCCAGGGACATAGACGCAGCGCAAGTTTGTCGATTCATGTTGCCACGCCCACTCTAACGCCCACAAACCGCCCAAAGCTGCCACGCCCACACTTTTGAAAAATGTTTTGATATTTTTTCATTTTTGTATTAGTCTTGTAAATTTCTATCGATTTGCCAAAAAACTTTTTGCCACGCCCAATCTAACGCCCACAAAACCGCCAAAAACTGTATATGCTGAAGGCTCTCCTTTGCACTTCGAATAGCTGAGTAACGGGTATCAGATAGTCGGGGAACTCGACTATAGCGTTCTCTCTTGTTGATAGCTGAAGTTATGCACTTTTAAGGTGTGTTTTTTTAAACCACTGCGTGAAGCAAACGATTTTGTTTCCGAACACAACTCACAATACAACTTTGTCATTCTGAGAGTAAAAATTGAATCTGAGTTTTCGAGAAAAGTGCTATCTTATATAAGGTTTGTAGTAACTTTTTTTTTCATATGAAGTTATATATTTATACAAAATGAGATAGATATACTCAAGTATATAAAAATATTCTACATAGGCTTAACTGAGTTTATGTATATAAAGAGCATATTAGATATATTGGTATCTCTTTCACGTAGTATTTTGTTCTTGTAATATATAATATATATAGTAGCATAATATGCTTCTCATATTACGCTTACATAAACTTAAACCTAACAAAAACAACGCGCATACAATCTTGCGCGTGCATAAATACACAACATAACGTAACGAAACTTGAATCCACAAAAAAGTAAAGCGCATGATTGTTGTATAACTTCATCATTCTTTTTGCATGTACTTAAACACAAATAAATAAAACTGCTGACAAACACATTTCCGTTTCTCGCGACTCACTTCGAGCCGATCAAAACTCTGTACATTCAGTCTTAAGCTGACAGTTTTAAAATAAAGACGCTCACCGAAATCGTTCGTGTTTCAATTTATACTTGGCTTCAGCGTTGATCTTTGTCTTCGTTACAGACGGATCATTTATTTGACTCAAAAATAGTAACTACGTAAGTGGCGCAGTCCGTAGGATGAAACATTGTTGATGCGATAGAAACCCTATTCAATTCTTCAATCATCATCCGCTAAAGAACTTTCGCAAGTCGCGTCGGTAATATCGGTACAATCGGTTCACAACAAAAAGTGCCAACCAACGGTGTACCTAATCCCACAAAGTGATTGTGAACGTGAAACAACTTAAAATTATAAAAATTTTAAGAAGACGCCTTTGAATTCGCTGAGTAGTAAATCCACAAAAGGTTACTCAAAACAAAGCGAAATAGCAAAGTGTGCAACAAATAATAACAGCTAAACTAAGTGAAAACCAAATAAACGTAAATACAACTAAGTGAACTACAATAACAACAGTTAACCTAAGCGAAAACTAAATAAACTTAACCAGAAATAAACGAAAAATAATAATAACAGTGTAACTTAGTGAAAACTAAATAAACTTAATTACAACTAAGTGAACCATAATAATAACAGCTAAATTAAATGAAGACTAAATAAACTCAATTACAACTAAAACGAATTATAACGATAACAGTGCAACTAAGTGAAATATTATAATAATAAGTGAGCGAACTACAAGAAACCCTACCCAAGTTACGAACCGACAAATAAACCAACAGCAAATACACAAACATTAATCAAAATTCAAAGCCAACAAACCACAATGGCAGTAGCAGCGCCAACACAAATAGAACTGTCTGACTCGAATATGATTCAAGTCGAAAGACAAATACACGCAATCGAGGTTTTCAACGGAGATCCTAACACCTTGTACACTTTCATCAGTCGCATCGACTTCATCTTGGCTCTTTATCAGACTACAGATGAAAGGCAGAAGTTAATAATCTTTGGACACATCGAACGGAACATCAGTGGCGATGTTATCCGCGCCCTCGGAGTGACCAACCTCAGCAGCTGGAGTGAACTCAGGACTCAACTTATACTTAACTACAAGCCCCAAGCACCGAACCACCAACTTCTAGAGGAATTCAGGAACACACAATATCGAGGTAACATTCGTCATTTCCTTGAAGAAGCCGAAAGAAAACGGCAGATACTTATAAGTAAATTAGAACTAGAAAACAATATTACTGAAACCACTCTATATACTAGATTAATACAAACCAGCATCGAAAATCTAATTCAAAAACCTCCAAGCCACATTTATCTCAGAATAATTAACTGTAATATTCCAAACCTGAGATCATTAATAAACATATTACAAGAAAAAGGTCTTTACGAGGCACCAACCTCAAGTAAAGATAATATAAAGCCAACTTCAATTCCAAACAAAGTAACAAACACTCCCCAAAACAGGCAAATGAGCAATCAAACCAGACCCCTTGCACCCTTCCAACCATTCTATAACAACGTCTATCAACCCTATCACCAAGCATATTCTCATGTACCCAGGTTTAACACAAATCCGATACCTCAATATCAAAATAGACCTATCTACCCACAACCTAACATACCTCTGACACAAGCACCCAGACCAAACACAGCTTTTAACCGACAAAATATTTTTGACCAAAATCGCTTTGGACCTAGCCACACTCACATGCCTACAACATATCCACAAACCGGAAACGTACGGACTAATAACCCAATAAAAAGACAGAGACCATCAGACAGCGGACAGTCTAAAATGAGCACAGAAGAGATAAGATACCAAAAAGTATCGTCTAATCAACCCGAATATCCTTATAACTATAATTACTATTATCCCTACTATCCAGAATATTTTCAACCTCAGCCTTATCAGCCTTATCCCTATCAAACGAACTATACCCCAGAATTAATTCAATGTCCCCCTGAACAGAACTATGACAATTCAGAAACAACAGAAAAGGAGACACCGACAACAAATGACAACGAACCAGACGACCCCAAACAAGCAGAAAATTTTCGGCTAGTAGCCCCGGATCAAGCCAATATATAACGATCAAACATAATAATACCGAATTGAAATGTCTAATTGATACAGGATCTACGATAAATATGCTCACGCGAAATATTTTTCAAACACCAACACAAGAAACCAATTACCTAATCCACACCAGTAATGGCCCGTTAATAATTAATGAACTTACGAATATACCACCTAACAACTACTTCCCTATTGCCCAAGAGTTCTTGATCCACCAGTTCTCAGATCATTATGACATGCTGATTGGACGCAAATTGTTGTCCGAAGCCAAAGCAATAATCGACTATAAAAAGAAAACTGCCACTCTATTTAACAAAATATACAAGATAAAAGACGGTAATAACATTACAGAACAGAACCATATTCAAATGGACACTTCATTTCCACAAGACCCCACTTACTTAGAAACCTCCACACTTCAGGAGAACTTGTTCCGATTAGAACACCTTAACGTAGAAGAAAAACTGAAACTAACCAATCTACTGACAAAATACCAAGACATCCAATTTCGCGAAGGTGACAAGCTCACGTTCACAAACCAAGAAAAACATATTATTAACACCACACACAATATCCCCGTCTACTCTAAAGTTTATAGTTTCCAACAGACATATAAAAAGGAAGTAGAAAAACAGATCCAGGATATGTTAGAACAGGACATTATCCGAGAAAGTAATTCACCGTAGCCCCATTTGGGTCGTACCTAAAAAACTAGATGCTTCTGGACAGCAGAAGCTTCGTATCGTAATAGATTATAGGAAATTGAACGAAATAACAATAAACGACAGATACCCCATACCAAACATAGATGAAATATTAGGGAAACTAGGGAAGTCAAATTATTTCACAACAATAGATCTTGCAAAGGGCTTTCATCAAATAGAAATGGACTCAGAGTCAATAGCCAAAACTGCCTTCTCTACAAAATATGGACACTACGAGTACACACGAATGCCATTTGGGCTTAAAAATGCCCCCGCTACATTTCAAAGATGCATGAACAATTTACTCCGTCCACTTTTAAATAAATGCTGTCTAGTATACCTAGACGACATCATAGTTTTCTCCACATCTTTAGAAGAACATCTTCAAGCCTTACAAGCTGTTTTCGAAAAATTATCACAGGCAAACTTAAAATTACAACTAGATAAATGCGAGTTCTTAAAACAAGAGACAACTTTCTTAGGACATGTTATTACTAAAGACGGGATTAAACCAAACCCGGATAAAATCAAAGCTATAGTTAAATATCCGTTACCAAGAAAAACTAAAGAAATTAAAGCCTTTTTAGAACTTACAGGATATTATAGGAAATTTATACCTAACTTTTCAGACATTGCCAAACCCCTGACCAAGTGCCTAAAGAAAGGAGCAACAATAGATATAAACAGTTTAGAATACTTAGAAGCATTCCAAAAGTTAAAATTATTAATCTCTGAAGATCCGATCCTAAAAATACCGAATTTCGAGAGGAAATTTACATTGACAACAGATGCCAGCAATGTAGCTTTAGGAGCTGTTTTATCACAAGACGGACACCCTATTAGTTACATCAGCAGAACACTAAATGAACATGAAATCAATTACAGCGCTATAGAAAAGGAATTATTAGCAATAGTTTGGGCAACCAAAACTTTCAGACATTATCTATTAGGGCGACACTTCGAAGTAGCTTCTGACCATCAACCATTGTGCTGGCTACACAAACTAAAAGAGCCTAACTCCAAGTTGACTAGATGGAAGATTAGACTATCGGAGTACGACTTCGACATAAGGTACATCAAAGGGAAAGAAAACCATGTCGCGGACGCACTGTCTAGAACCAAAATAGAACAGACATTTTTCGGAGAATCCACGCAACATAGCGCGGAAGAAGATAGTAGCGGACTAATAGGACTATCTGAAAAAGCAATAAACTACCATAAAAGACAAATCATTTTTTCGAAAGGCCCCAATAATAATACAGAATATGCAACCTATTTCAAGAAACAAATAGTACGTATCTCCTATGCAGAAATGACCTTCGAAACAGCCAAACAATACTTACTCAACCACTTTTGTTCGAAGAATAGCGCCCTTTACATCGAAAGCGATGCAGACTTTGAAGTGATTCAAAGCGCGTACACAGAAACCATGAATCCAAAGTGTACAAAGATTTTCCGAAGTCTCGTCTTATTAAAAAACATTCCTACTTATGCAAAATTCAAAGAAATAATCCTAAACACACACGAAAAGTTATTGCACCCAGGAATTCAAAAAACTGTAAAACTCTTTAGCGAAACTTACTACTTTCCTAATAGCCAACTCCTTATTCAAAATATAATCAATGAATGTCAAGTTTGTAACTTAGCCAAGACAGAACACCGCAATACAAAAATGCCAATGAAAATTACTTCTAAACCCGAACATTGCCGCGATAAGTTTGTAATAGATATCTATTCTTCTGAAGGGAATCACTATTTGAGCTGTATCGATGTTTACTCCAAATTCGCCACTCTCGAACAGATAAAGACAAAGGACTGGATAGAATGTAAAAACGCCTTAATGCGTATATTTAATCAGTTGGGGAAACCTAGACTTCTTAAAGCAGACAGAGACGGCGCATTCTCCAGCCTAGCCCTTAAACGTTGGCTCGAAACCGAAGACGTAGAATTACAACTTAACACTACGAAAACAGGTGTCGCTGACATAGAGAGGCTACACAAGACTATAAATGAAAAAATTCGCATCATAAAAAATTCTGACGACAACGAGACCAAGTTAAGTAAAATAGAAACAATCCTTTACATCTACAATCACAAGACCAAACACGACACTACTGGACAAACCCCCGCTCACATATTCATTTATGCCGGACAACCAATTCTAGATACACAACACGATAAGGAAGTTAGAATTAACGAAATAAACAAAAACAGAACCGAATACAATGTTGACACTAGATACAGAAAGGGACCATTACAAAAAGGAAAATTAGAAAACCCTTTTAAATTAACAAAAAACGTCGAACAAACTGACGAAGACCATTATAAAATCACCAATAGGAATAGAGAGACACATTACTACAAAACTCAATTTAAAAAACAGAAAAAAATTAATGAACTTCCCATTCTGCAGGCCCCTGGTTCATCATAATACTCCTCCTCACGTCTACAAAATTATGCCAAACCCAACAACTTCAAATCAACAACATTGACACTAACCACGGATACCTCCTATTTTCCGATAAATCGATTCAAATCCCCTCAGAATACGAACATCATTGTCTTCGCGTAAACCTTTCCGATATAGATAACCTAACCCACTATTTTAACAATAAGATAACTAACTACACTAATATTCCCCAAATTGACCTTTTGTACAAAAAAAAATGCGAAGAGAACTTAGCGGAATAACTTTACACCAGACAAATAGACAGAAACGAGGACTAATCAACATAGTAGGATCAGCGTTTAAATATTTATTTGGAACATTAGATAACAATGACCGAACAAAGATTGAAAAACAATTAGAATCAGTAGCAACAAGTTCAATAAATCTACATGAAATAAATGACATAATTCAACTCATTAACAGTAACATACAAAGAACAAAAGAATTCTTAGACGAACATAGTAACAGATAACAGTTATTATATGAACTTATCCAATTTACCGAGTATATAGAAGACATTGCAATGGGAATGCAACTTTTACGACTAGGACTATTTAATCCCAAATTACTCAATTACGACAGACTAGAGAACGTTGACAACAGTAACATCTTACAAATTAAAACATCAACCTGGATTAGTACTAACCAAATACTTATCATAGCACATATCCCCATTAAGCAAAAAACTGTCCACACAATTAACATAATACCTTACCCAGATAATAACGGGTACCAACTCGATCACAACGAAAAAGATACTTATTTTGAAGAACATGGCAAAATTTATAATCAAAATAGTAAAGAAATAAGTAACGAATGTATTAAGAACATTATAAAAAGAACTAAACCAATTTGCGATTTTGTCCCCACAACAGTTAACCAGATAATTAAATACGTTGAACCAAACAATATCCTTACTTGGAACATAAAGAATACTATTATAGAACAAGATTGCCAAGAAATAAATAAAAATGTAACAATTAACGGCAATAATATAATAACAATAAAACAATGTAAAATTAAAATAGGAAAGATAACATTAAACGAAAACCAGCTAAATCCCGAAATAAATCTAACCCCATTGTACACACCCATTGAACTAATAAAAATAAAACCAATAGAACATAAGGACACTGTAAAACTAATATCAAATAATAATATTACAGTCTCTATTATTGTATCACTCATTAGCCTCACATTTTGTATAGTTTGTGTCTACTTAAAACTAAAAACAACAAAAACAATTATATTATTATTTGTGGTGTCTTTATTGTGCCAAATTTAAAATCTGTCCAGGCAAGGGACAATTATTAAATGTTTTGACGCGTACGTTGGCAAGGGGAAAGGGTTACAGATCATGGGATTGTTGTAGGTTTACATAGAAGTTTCAGGATATAAAGCTATCAGGTTAACAGAACATCATTTTAGCAGAATTTCATGGATGTTGTTCAGATGGGTTTAGAGGTGGAGTAGCCGGTGTCATCTCGGTGTCATCTAGTTAATCCTGTCCAGGGGGTGCGTCTTTTGCAGTCTTCTGTTGCTGCGTGGCTGGCTGTCGCGTAGTAAATTGGTCGCCAGGGTGTTGGGGTGGTTGGTCAACTTGTCCTTATGCCGTCTGCATGTCTTCTCAATTTCGTACTTCACTATGGGAACACCCAGGGCCTCGTGGATGGCCTTGTTGGTGTGATACGGATGGGCTCCCGAGGTCATCCGTAGCGCTTTATTTTGTAGTTTTTGAATGCTGCTGATGTTGGAGTTGCAGGCCGTTCCCCACAGTTGGCATCCGTAGGTCCAGATTGGCTTTATTATCGAGCTGTAGACCAGAGTCTTATGTCTGGTCTTCAGCTTGGACCGTCTGCATAGTAGCCACTGGTATTGCCTTAGTCTATCCTCGGCTTGCCTTCTCTTGCGGTCGATGTGGGCCTTCCATGTAAGCTGCCGGTCCAGCGTCATTCCCTAGTATTTCGGGTGCGGTTCGTTTGGGATTTCTACTCCGTTGAGGGTGACCGGGGGGCAGTTTCCTCGTCGTAGGGCGAAGGTGGTTTGGGATGATTTCTCCTCGTTAACCGTGATGCACCATTTGCGCAACCAGGGCTCAATGGTATTAAGCTGTCGTTGTAGGGTAGCGGCAGCTTCATCGGGTGAGCGGGCGGTTGCCAGAAAGGCGGTGTCGTCCGCGTAGGTGGCCACCAGGAAGCCCTCGTCTTCGATGACTGGGAGGTCGGCCGAGTATATGGTATATAGGATCGGACCTAAGACGCTCCCCTGTGGCACTCCGGCGTTAATGGTTTTGGTGCCCGAGTAGGCTTCTCCACTTCGCACGACGAATGTCCTACCCTCTAGGTAGGATTGTATCAGGGTGTAGTACGGGTGGGGGAGGTGCCTGCGGATCTTCAACAAAAGTCCCGGGTGCCAGACCCTGTCGAACGCCTGCTTGATGTCCAGCAGCACGGCACAGCAGTAACTTTTCCTTTCGAAGGCGTCCAGAATTTTACTGACCAGCCGGTGGCATTGCTCTGGGGTGGAGTGAGAGCGCCTGAAGCCAAACTGGTGATCCGGGATCAAACCAGCCTCGTCCAGCTCTGGCAATACTCTACGCAATAATATTCTTTCGAATATTTTGGAGAGGATTGCCAGCAAGCTTATCGGACGGTAGGAGGCGAGCTTGGCTTCAGGTTTGCCTGGCTTGTGGATTAAAATTACCACAGCCTTCTTCCATGGTGTTGGGAAGTGGCCTATTTGTAGGCAGCTGTTGTAAACGTTGGCCAGTAGTTGAATGCAGGGTGTGGGGAGGTGCTTGATGGCGGCCGCCTCGAGGCCGTCGGCTCCAGGTGACTTAGTGGATTTTAGCCCACGGATCTCCGCTTCTACTTCCTCAACCGTCACCGGATCTATGTCGTGGTGGTCGTTTTGTACCGGCGGTACCTCCTCATGTAGGGTTTCGTTGATTTCTTCGGGAGTACACCTTAAAATCGGGGTGAAGGCCTCTTCCAGGTGACCGGCAAACGCCTCTGCTTTATCTAGGTCGCTTCGACACCAAGTACCATCGGCTTTCTTGACGACCGCTGCCCTCCTGGTCGGTCGTCTGATGCTGCCGGTCACCCTCCACAAGTTGTGCTGTGGGTCTCCTGGCTCCACTTCGTTTAAAAAGCTGTCGAATGCGGCTCTCCGTAGGACAAGGAGCCTGTCCTTGAGGCGTTTGGTGGCTCCATTGAGGGCCCTCTTGTCCCGTGGATTTCGCGAGTGCATCCAAACCCTCCTGAGTCTCCGTTTCTCCGCTACCATATCGGCGACTTCCGTCGACCACAGGTGTATATCTCTGTAGGGGGGCCTGGGTGTGCCTGTGGCCCTTGGTGTGGCGTGCTCAGCCGCGCTGTGCATTTCGTTGGTCAGTTTGTCGATGTTGGCGTCGACTTGCTCTGCCGAGGATAAGTCCACGTCCGGGTTTATTGCTTCGACCAGCCACTCCTTGTACGCCTCCAGGTTGGTGCTTTTCCTAAACATTCTAGGTCGAGCTGCCCTTTTCTGCACCGGAAGGTTAAGGAACAACTCGACCGCGCTGTGGTCCGAAAATAGGTCGGCGTTTGGGTGGCAAGTTATCTTGGCTCGATCGATGCCCTTGGACAGCGCTATGTCGAGAATGTCCGGATGCTTTTCTAGGTCCGTGGGCCAATAGGTGGGTTCGCCTGTGGAGTGGCAGTCAATCCCCGTATTGTGAACGCACCTGAGCAGGGCATTTCCTTTGGGGTTATTGGTTCGGCAGCCCCACCACCGGTGTTTGGCGTTGAGGTCTCCGGCGAGGATGAACCTCACCCCCATGTCGCTCAGGAGCATGTTAAATTGGCCCTCGGTTACCTTGCTTTTAGGGGGGATGTAGGCTGAGGCAATGGTGACTTTGCCTAGTGGGCTGGCTACGTCCACCTTGGCGCACTGCACCCAGTCCTCCTTCAGAGTAGCTTCCCTGCTGAATTTGATGCCCTTTTTGATTAATAGGGCCGCTCCTCCGTGACCTCTTCCACTGGGATGGTTAGCGTGGATGAGGTCGTAGCCCCTTAACTGGAAATACGACCTGTTGGTGAAGTGCGTCTCCGATATGAGTAAGATGTCAGTTGCACTTGTTAGCATGAAGTGTTCCACTTCGAGCCTGTGTCTGACCAGGCCATTGGCATTCCAGAAGGCTATGTGCAGGCCTACTTGCTGCAGACCTGGGACAGGATGGCGCTAACCATTGCCGTCAGTTGGGTGAACATCTTGTCCATCATTTTC
Organism: Drosophila teissieri; assembly: GCF_016746235.2. Classification (NCBI taxonomy): domain Eukaryota; kingdom Metazoa; phylum Arthropoda; class Insecta; order Diptera; family Drosophilidae; genus Drosophila; species Drosophila teissieri. Next base: position 1,751,393 of record NC_053032.1, read on the forward strand.
TCTAGCAGTTTCTCCATTCTGAGCATGAAGACTGCCGCTTGGTGTTCCTCCTTGGGGGACTCTGGCGTGGGCTGTTGTTGGTGCGCTTGCAGTGGCCGCACATTCCCTTTGGCTATGTCTGCATAGCTTGTCACGTTGGTGTCGAACAACGGATGGGATTGTGTTTGTCGAGGGCCGTGCCACTGGGCTGGGCGGGGTGCCTTTGGAGCGATGTTTGCCTTAGCCTTCTTGTAGGCCGGGCATCCTCTATATGAAGCCGGGTGAGCTCCCTGGCAATGTGCGCAGCATGCCGGCTCTTCCTTCTTCTTTCCACACACAGTGGAGATATGGTCTTCCCAGCATTTGACGCAGCGCGCATCCAATCGGCAATACCTCTGGCTGTGCCCATAGCCTTGGCACCTAAAACACTGAGGTATGTCATCGAATTTCCGTGGGGGTTCCACTGTCACGACGGACCTGCATAGCCTCTTGATGTCAAAGGCTGCCTTGTTGTTAGCGGCTGGCTCGAGGTTAATGAAAAATATAGGCAATGGGGTTTTGCTCAGGTGTCCGGTGGCGTTGCGGGCGTCCCTCACTGTATGCCCCATTTCGCCTAATTCTTCCCTTAAGTAGCTCAGCGACTCGCCACGATTTTATAGGCACGTTCGTCCCTGGGCTGGTACGTGAAGTACCGTTTTTGGTCGACATCGAGGCGGGTTTTGAGCGCGGAGTAGGTGGCCTTGTCCGGCATCATAACCCGAATGTTGTTGTCCCTTGTGGCCTTATATGAGAACTCAGTCTCTTTACCGGCGACCTCGATGATTATGTCAATAAGCGCCTTTATGTCGGTGACGTCAGGGATGAATTATGGAAACACAGGATACAAACCCAACTGCATTACCAAGATTATATGCGTCAACCCCAATAGAAGCATAAGCTTCCTTTTAAGGGGAGGGAAGTCGCATAATATGCTTCTCATATTACGCTTACATAAACTTAAACCTAACAAAAACAACGCGCATACAATCTTGCGCGTGCATAAATACACAACATAACGTAACGAAACTTGAATCCACAAAAAAGTAAAGCGCATGATTGTTGTATAACTTCATCATTCTTTTTGCATGCACTTAAACACAAATAAATAAAACTGCTGACAAACACATTTCCGTTTCTCGCGACTCACTTCGAGCCGATCAAAACTCTGTACATTCAGTCTTAAGCTGACAGTTTTAAAATAAAGACGCTCACCGAAATCGTTCGTGTTTCAATTTATACTTGGCTTCAGCGTTGATCTTTGTCTTCGTTACAGACGGATCATTTATTTGACTCAAAAATAGTAACTACGTAAGTATATATACATATATATATATATATATGTCGTGCTGAACAGTATAAAAGTCTCGTAATTGTAAGTAAATGCATTAGTATAATACGAATAGTTACAAGAGCATAACGAATCAAATCTCACGTTGGTCAGAAATGGTATGCATATAGGACATTAATAAATAAATCCTGTTCAAATTTTATTGAATTTCTAGGATTTCCTAGAGACTCTGAATGAATCAAAGCCTGTGATTGGTTATACAAAAACTGAAGATCTATGTATTGGATTTGAGTATAAGATCACTGGTTGTAAGCTGAAAAACACACCTTATGGAACTAAGGTAGCTCTTTATTTAGCAGACAAGGACGAAAAAGATGTTTGGATTTTTCTACCTAAGAGTTATGTAAACAAATTCTGTACTAAGACACCTTTTAGGAAATTAAATGAGAATGGTATTATCCATATGGTATATAAGGGGAAGGATGTAAATAGATATAGTTCTGCACGAATTAAATTTTTATCAGTAAATAAATAAGTAAATAAAATTTTCCAATATAAAGGTTTGAGTTTTCTAAATCCAACATCAGTCTTTAAAAAACCTTAAAAGAACCTTAACGAAAATGGACTCCAAACAAATTGAGCTCTTCTTGATGCAGTTCGAAGACATGATATTTGAGGATTACGTGCAGCTTATATATTCGAAGAGCACTCTGGAGGACTTAGAGGATAAAGAAATGATCCATTCTAAATATAGATTCCACTACAAGCTTTGTCCCTGGAGTGATGACGCTTCGGAAGGACCCGATACGTGCCAGTGTCATAGGCTTCCAATTTTAAGAGACGAGGCCTTCAATATTATGTTAAAATATTATAAGCTAAACAAACGACTTAATAAATAAACTACATTGATTTTCTTAAATATCTTGCATTTTATTTTTTAAAACTAGACTAAAACATTTTAAGTATTAATTTATCGTTATATGAAAAGTAATTTCTCTTAAAATTTGTTAATAAATATTTTAGCGTTTTCTTTTTACATTTAAAAAGGCCATACATTATGCAATAATGACCACACGTATTAGAAAAATATCCTTGTAGTTGTTGCTTGTTATAGCAATATTTATTTGCGTTAGATTTTAAAAATGTCACGAATTCCTTGTGTAAAATCCCAAATGAGAAGACTTTACTCGTTGAGTTTTTGTAAGAAACTAATTTTATTTGGAAATATCTTCGGTTTAAATAGGTGACATGAGAATCGCATCTTAGAGTAAATGGCCTACGCAGAGGCCTAAGTGAATAGTCCCCGCCTTATCGAGGTCCCACGCTCCGGCACATCTGCCTATCTTGAGCGGCGAGGACCTTATCTGTGGTCTCCCACTAAGGGACTATTTTAGGAGGCGGGGAACGATCTCAAGTGACTGACTCATGTAGTGTGCACTTAAATTACATGTTTTTGAGCACTGCACCCATGTCGCCTTAGATAACAAAATCCTAAATATAATTTATCGCTCTCGATTCATTTACATAAGATATGAACGAAGCCCAAAATTGTAAGTCTTTAAATATATTCGTGTTCATGTGTGAACATTCTGCCAAAGGGCCAGCAAAGCTGAGATGAACATTAGTATATTAGTTGCATTTATAACAGTAGTGGACTGTATTTATTTGATATATGTTCATTTATTTTGCAACTAAGATTTCAATGGCCCTAGTTTTCCTGGCTTTTAATTTTATTGGATTACAATTATGGTTTGTATTATTTTTAATTCAACAATTTGTACTCAATTTACTTATTTTAAACATTTTGCTTTTTCTATGTAGAAGTACATTTTCTATTAAACAACGATATAGTGGACTGTATATTTTTTTTGTTATATAATTTTATTGTTTATTTACTATTGATATTTATAGTACTGGCAACGGACCTGCAAAGGTTATTGCTTGCATTCTTTGTTGCACAGCACATTTCCGTATGAAATATATTATTAATACTATCATTATTATTAAAGCAATAATTAATCCAGCATGTCCGGAAATATGATGGAAATCTAAATCTTTCAATTTTTGATGGTTCTCTTTCATAAATTTAATTTCATTATTCAACCGTTCAAATTCCTCAGTATGATTTAATATTGATAGTTTCAGCGGATCCCAAATAATCTTCGGCACTTCACTAACTTCTCCTATATAAGGTGTTGATAATAATTCTTCACTTTCGGACTGAATGTTATGGTGGGCAACTAGAATTATATCGTCGGTTCTTGCCGTACAATATGGCGCAATGCTTAAAACTCCTTGGTGAGGCAAATCAAACAATTCAATTTGAGAGCCAGTACATTGCAGACGGACTTTTGAATTCACAGGAACCTTAAACAACCAACTACTTTTGTTTTCCACTTAACCCAGAAATCTTTCTTCATTTTTTGGATAAGTCTCCACCTATCCAAATTTCCGATTTTTTCATCTTCCAGCGGTCTTCCAATTAAAAAATGACCTGGTGTTAAAACCTCTTGTTGGTCCATCTCACTAACTATAGTGTATAATGGCCTTGAATTTAAGCATGCTTCTATTTCGTAAGTCAAAATAGTGTCGCCGATTATACGCTTTAAATGGTATTTCATTGACTTAACCCCAGCTTCCCAAATACCTCCGAAGTGAGGTCCTGCCGGGGGAATAAAATGCCAATCAATCCTGTCCTTTTCAAGCTGCGCTGCAATCGTTATATTTTCTTGTATTGCATTAAATAACTCTTGATCTAATTTTCTTGCAGCTCCTTTGAATTTGACTTCCTTCTCTTCTTTATTATTAATCATTTGCTTTACAGGTTTTACTTCCTGTGAAAATGATGATATAGAATTGAGCCTTTGCTCTAAAAAGTATTATATATGACATCAGAAAGTGTCTGTATTTCTTTTGTCTTTTTAACATGGCTTTCATATAAATTGAGTGATTCTTTATTGAATTTCCGAAGAATTATGTGAGCGAAAATTGCATCCACATCTTCTGGTAATTGTGCCTTTAATTTTATGATATAAATTGACTCGTTAATCGTGTCAATAAATGTTTTTATTTGCTTATTGGATTCCAAATTTAAATTTGGCATCTCCATAAGCCTATTCATATGATCTGAGAATATGTTTCTTTTATTCTCATACCGCTTGGTCAAAAACTCCCAAGTGGCTTCATAATTTTCTCCAGAGCCGAGCAGTAAATGAGTAACCACATTTCTGGCTTCTCCTTTTAATGCTGACTTTAGATAATTAAATTTTAGAGAAGGACTGAGATCCTCTCTCACATGTATGAGCTCTGTAAAGAGTTCATTAAAAAGATCCCATTCTTTGGAATCACCAAAGAAAGTGGGTATCTGTATTTTAGGCAGGGTTGGTAACTCCTCCGCCTTAACAACCGTCGACATTTCAGCTTTATTTATTGTGCCACTGAGTCGACTATTAATGGCTGTTAGAATATTTTGTTTGTCAAATTCAAGTTCGCTAATTTCTTCTTCAAATAGCGAACTCTCAAAATGACTATTCACCTGTTCAATCAGGTTATCTATTTTATGCCATAAAAATTCAATTTTATTTTTCCTTATTCTAAGGAAATCTGGACTACTGTCTATTAGTTTAGACGTATCTTCTAGATATACTCGAAATTGGCCAACATTAATTCGGAATGCCTGCTCTACTTTTAAAGCGTTGTTTTGTGCTATACCCTCTATTTCAGGGTGACCACACATTTCAAGGTTTAATGTAGGGGGGGGTTTGATTTAGGGACAGTGTTTGATTTAGGGAAAGTGTTTTCTACCGACTCGCCCTTAATTTTTTCATTTTTATTTTTAATTTTTTCTAACACTATCATTATTAAATCATACTGCTTCGTGTTAAAATATTCATGATCGACAACGCCGATCTTCAACAAATTGCTATGATTAGCAATGAAACATTTTTGAAGCTCATTTAATTTTAGAATTTCTACATCTGTTAATGTTGGTTTTACTTCCAACTTTCTAATTTCCAAAATAATTTCGGACTGCTTCTTAAGGAATTGAATAGTCTTTTCTGACATCATTTTGAAAATTTTTTTTGTAATTTCCTAATATATATAGTACGTGTATATGTATTTTATATGTATTTATATATATATGTATGTTTGGATAAACAGAAAATTCTTGTTTTGACCTAGCTGATGTCGTCGTTGTTGCTGCTGCTGTTGTTGTTGCTGCTGTTGCTACTGCTGTTGCTGCTTCTGCTGCTGCTGTTGTTGCTGCTTCTGCTGCTGCTGTTGTTGCTGCTTCTGCTGCTGGTCCTTTGAATTTGACTTCCTTCTCTTTAAGGCTCCGTCGATGTTTAAAGATGATTTTTTTTTTTTTTGTTTGGCACGTTTTTTTTATTTTTGAGTCCAGTCAGATTTTTTTGGTTTTTACCCATTTATTTCGGCATTTATGCTCTTTTGGCATATACACTGCACTCTATTTATTTATAAGGCACTGTTTTCAGGCACTTTTTATTATTTTATGCTCTTTTGGCATATACACTGCACTCTCTTTATGAGTTGATTTAATGCTATTAGAGCATTTTAAGGCACTTTTGTTATGCACTTCACAATTGCTGATGTATGGCCTCAAGCACGCCTTACCACAATTTATATGGGTACACAAAGCAACCTTTAGCTATAGACTATAAGGTGCTTGTTTTAAAACATAAAAGATTCTTTTGTATCTTTTTGCTTTTTATATTTATACTCTGTTCCTTACCTTTGGTAGGGGGAAACAAGAGTCACTTATTTTTGCTACCTTTAGCTGCAAGATTAACTTAGCAATGCTTAAAGGAGCTGGCCTTTCTCTGAGTCCCTTACCTTTGGTAGGGGGAAACTGCAGAGTCGATTAAAGGCTCGATTGACCAAATGTAAAATCCCAAATGAGGTGACTTTACTCGTTGAGTTTTTGTAAGAAACTAATTTTATTTGGAAATATCTTCGGTTTAAATAGGTGACATGAGAATCGCATCTTAGAGTAAATGGCCTACGCAGAGGCCTAAGTAAATAGTCCCCGCCTCATCGAGGTCCCACGCTCCGGCACATCTGCCTATCTTGAGCGGCGAGGACCTTATCTGTGGTCTCCCACTAAGGGACTTTTTAGGAGGCGGGGAACGATCTCAAGTGACTGACTCATGTAGTGTGCACTTAAATTACATGTTTTTGAGCACTGCACCCATGTCGCCTTAGATAACAAAATCCTAAATATAATTTATCGCTCTCGATTCATTTACATAAGATATGAACGAAGCCCAAAATTGTAAGTCTTTAAATATATTCGTGTTCATGTGTGAACACCTTGTTTTGGGGAAATTGTCCATAGGAATCAAAAAATTCTGCTGATTTGCGACTTTTAAAATAGAATGCAATCCAATGAGTTCCTGGTTGATCTGAAGTGTTGGTGTTTGCAATAATTAAAGCCGGATACTTTGAAATAGTTTTTGGAAGCTGGTCTGAAGGGAAAACTCCTTTAAAAATTGATTTTGTGTATAAATGTTTTGTAAGCAAATTGTGAATTTGTAAAGTATTCATTTTAAAAAAGGGTTCGAATATTTCTATGCTTATCAATATCAATCATGGAATCGTATTCACAATATACCAGACAAGTAACGGCTTCACTAAGAGGTTCTGAAAATCTTCCTTCGATTCTTATTGTGCCTTGCGACATCAAATTTTAACATATGGTGGTATTTGACTGATCAGCAGTTAAATCAAAGGCTAATATAAAACTGTTCGTATCAAACATTTCCTTGGTAATTTGAAGACCCCGATCATAATGTTTTATTTCGCTTGTTCTGAATAGCATATTATAGCCTCTTGAGCTTTGAACGTTTTCAGAGTTCGAGTAGTCAAATTCCAGAGCTTGAAGGAACTTGAACTCCATTCACCATTAGATTAAAGCGTTGCATTTTAAAATGTTCAAAATTAAATGGATCTAGTCCTCTGTTGCCTGAGTATGAACGGTTTTTAATCATACAAAAAGCTAGAAAATTTGGTAATTGTCCTATTACAGCATTGTCTATTGATAGCGTATTGTTTCCTGGGTAAATTGTAAACGATTTTACTTCTACTTTACTGAATGGGTAAAGAGCATTTTTTGTTTGTAAAACATGATGATGAGCAATAAAATGCTTGGGTTCAAAGTTACATGATTCATGAAAAGTTGTTCTTCTAATATCTTTAAATTTGATTCGCTATCCTTTTCCATTAAATAAAATGCAGTTTTTTCAATATTAAAATTAATTCTTAAGTCAACATTATTGACAAGAAGTTTCGTTTGATTAAATATATCACCATGAATTTTTCCAAATAGTTCTACCTTATTACTATTTTGAAATATATTTTTCAGAGTTTCATTAGAGCTCGGATAAACATACGTATTTTCGTATTTTCCTGATGTTAATCGTCCGAAATTTGGAAAATAACCTTGCGAGGCCAAGTGGCTTTCCGAGGCGTCACTCCCATAGTTTAAAACTGTTTGCAGATATGCTCTATAATGATAATTATTATCACTCTGCGAAACTAATATGTTATTTAAATATACTGATGAACTTCTAAATATTGAATGTAAGATATTGTTTACTACACCGACAGCATTTCCTTCAATGACGCTGTTATCATTTTTTTCAATTGCACCACAAGTCGTAAATAAACACTTGATAGATCTCGATATGTTTCACCATTTCCCAAACAAACAAATTCGATTGAGGAGGCACCATCCAAGGATGCAAATGGATTATAAGAAACCTCTTCGGTTCGTAGAATTGAACTTTGCGTAGGGTGTGGTGCAAACAAATCTAATTCGCCTTTCACACATTCTATATGGTTACTCATTTTGTGTTAGAAAAAATATCCCTAATATTTAATTTCCTTGATGATTTTTTACTTTTATGAGACGGTTGGGTATGTTCACGTGGTCGTTTAGATGTTAAATGATTTCGGTTTTTTCTACCACCTCGCTTTTTATTTCTTTTTCCACTGCCATTTTGAAACCGTGTCATTTTATTTATTGCTTTATTTGATAGGTTTTGTAAAGCAATTTTACTCTGTTCTTGAATAATATTTCTTAATATAATAATTTCTCTTCCAAATTCATTAATTACAGCTTTTCCAGTCTCTGCGGCTTGATTTTTTATAGCATTTAAACCCGAAATGAAAAGTGGTTTTATGTAATTAAAAAGTCCACTAAAAAAGTTTCCGATTCCTCGACCTTGTTGAATAATTCGCGGGGTTACATATAGGGTTCCTATATTGGACAAACCTGCTCCACACTGATTTACATAATAATCCTGATAAGATTTCACCATGATAACTATTAGTGTTCTAAGTAAGCATTATTTGGGTATGTATTATTTATAGGTTTGACCTTCTCCTTTTTCTAAAGTGAAGAGTAACAAAAATCGGCACTGCGGAAGTCTCGAAAGGTACTTTATATCCACTTGAATCAGTAATTAATATTGAGATTTCATTTGGAGACCATATATCCAAAGGATAATATTCAATATTTTTAAAATGAATATTTGTTTCTTTTCTGTTATAATGCATTACACGAAGACATCGGGGTCTCATACTACCAACAGACCTGGGTTTAATTATGTCAGTGTAAATAAAAATCAATCCACATTCAGATATTTTCGATTCGACAGCGACGTTTTTATATCTAAATGTTTCCGCATTTACTAAACTCACAAACTCTGCTTCTTCAGATAAATTTGTTTCTTTTGCAGTTGTTTTGCTTATATAATTAATCAGATACATATCTGTAATGCCTACTTCCCAGTCATCATTCATGTCTCCGGGGATATTTACAATGTTTGTAAATGCACACTTTACATTATCAGGAAATACATTCAATGAGTCATTACTGAGCAATGTAATAAAGAAATCATTTACATAATTCATTTTTATATTTAAATTTCTGCTATTGGTAAGATATCCAATTAAGTTTGTTTTTCCCTATTTGCCCTAAATTTTTTCTAGTTGATCTTCCCCATTTTTTTACGACCTGTTATATAATTTAAATTTTGATATGGTAATGTTTCCGTTGCTTTAATTTTATTTAACTTTTCTCTTAACCTGCGTTGTTTTTCAGTAAGCTTTACTCTTACTACTGCTTGTTATACCCGTTACTCGTAGAGTAAAAGGGTATACTAGATTCGTTGAAAAGTATGTAACAGGCAGAAGGAAGCGTTTCCGACTATATAAAGAATATATATTCTTGATCAGGATCAATAGCCGGGTCGATCTGGCCGTGTCCGTCTGTCCGTCCGTCTGTCCGTCTGTCCGTCTGTCTGTCCGTATGAACGTCGAGATCTCAGGAACTACAAAAGGTAGAAAGTTGAGATTAAGCATACTGACTCCTGAGACATAGACGCAGCGCAAGTTTGTCGATTCATGTTGCCACGCCCACTCTAACGCCCACAAACCGCGCAAAACTGCCACGCCCACACTTTTGAAAAATGTTTTGATATTTTTTCATTTTTGTATTAGTCTTATAAATTTCTAACGAATTGCCAAACAACTTTTTGCCACGCCCACTCTAACGCCCACAAACCGCTCAAAGCTGCTACGCCCACACTTTTGAAAAATGTTTTAATATTTTTTCATTTTTGTATTAGTCTTCTAAATTTCTATCGATTTGCCAAAAAACTTTTTGCCACGCCCACTCTAGCGCCCACAAACCGCCAAAAACTGTCAGTGCTGAAGACTCCTTCGCACTTTCACTAGCTGAGTAACGGGTATCAGATAGTCGGGGAACTCGACTATAGCGTTCTCTCTTGTTTTTTTATATCTTCTTTATCATCTGAAAACGAAGTGTTGCTTATCTTTCGTTTATTGTTAATTTTATTTGGAATTTCATTATCACTTTCTGGAGGTACATAAGTCAGGAATCTCTTCGTTTCTTGAAAAGCCGAATTTTACCTTTTTTTTTAACATTTAATAACTTAGCAGTTTCTTTTGATTTAAAATCTTCTTCATCAGTTTTTTGACGTAAATCCGAGAGATCCGACATGTTCGGTGAAAACTTTGAATTTAATTTTGAAGTGTTAGGACTTATATCAATCGATTCTATTGTTTGAGATTCAGCTGTTCTCGTTGAATTTAAGTATGATTTTTGTTCATTTAAAGTATTCCATGATTTACTACGTTTTTTATTTTGATAGAAACTAAGTTCTTGACGAATCTTAATCCATTTATCAAAATCACTTATTTTGTTATTATCTAAAATTGGTAAAAATGTTGTAATTATTAATTCATTCCCTCGATCATTATTAATTAATTTTTGTAAGGTATTCGGGTTCATTAAAATTACTATATTTAAATTATGCTTATTTTTGATCATTTTTTAAAATTTTTCCAAAAATTCCTGAAAGCAACGAACTAATTAGAATTGGTAAAAAACCACCTTTTTGAATTAGGACATTTCTCTTAGAGTTTAATGTACACTGCTTACACTGCCGCTCAGTTGTTTGCGCCCTTCTGGCGTGAACATTCTCCCCCCCCCTTGCGTAGGCAAAGGTATCCCTGGCCGGCTAGACAGCAGAATCGGCCTCTTCACTCCGTGCACGCTCCAGAAACGGTCCATCCGAACACCGTGTTCTGCGCGACGGGCAACCCATCCTCAATCTTTAGGAACCCCGGTTGGATCAGATTGGCATATACATCTGATCCCAACACGAGGGAGATGGTGGCCGGCCGGTGGAAGCGCTCGTCCACGAGACGAACACCGTCAAACTTGGCCCTTGCGGCGTCGCTCAGAGCTCGGATGGGTGTCCGGATCCTTAGGCTGGGTTCGATCTTCAGGACGACGTTGTGTCGGAAGGTGCTTGTTCGGGACCGGAGTGTCACCGAGCAGACCTCGTCGTCTCCCGGCCGTGTGATGGGCAGCCGGAACGCAGCCGCCAACGACCGGTCGATGCTGCTCACCGGCATGCATGGGTCGATCATGGCCACGGTCTCGAAAGTCTTCGAGCCCGTGTCCAGCACGACGACGGCTGTAGGCAGGATGGGGACAGCCTTCTGCTGCCCCGTTGCCACCGACGGAGACGCGACGGAGACCTTCGGACGCGGGCGATTGTTGGCGACTGGGGCTGGTGGCGGAGTGCCGGAAATCCGGACCGGACGAGGTGCAGCAGGATGGCGCTCTCTGCGCGTCGGAGCTGGTAGCGCTGCCGGGGTCGGAGCGGGGAGGACCTCGTGCATGTGGAGTAGGGTGTGGTGGTCTCCTCCACACTTCTTGCATCCGTCTTGGCTGCGGCAGTCTCCTCCTGAGTGCTGATGGGCGAGGCAGTTCGAGCAGTACTTATTAATAAGTACTGCCCAAAGGCGCTTTTCAGCGCTCAGTTTGTGGAACCTCTTGCACTTCCGAAGAGGATGGATTCCAGAGCAGACTCGGCAGCGGTAGGATTTAATACCTCGAGTACGTCTGCTCTCCAACGACTGGGTGGCACGAGGACGAGGAGCCATTATTTTTAGGAAGTGAGTAGTAAGTCTGCCAATAAAAGAAATAAAAAGCTTAGTATGAGCCGACTACTATCTGGGCCCCGGAATGGGGGAAGTGCCCTAATCCCTAGGAACGGAGGACTCTTTGTCCTCCATCGGTAGAAGAATAACCTTGTGGACAGGGCGTTTTATGGTGCCGCGAGACGTACGGATCTCAACGACTCGAATGCGGTCGTCGGCTCCTGGAAAGGCAGAAACGATTCTGCCGAGCCGCCATTCGTTCGGTGGTAGATTATCCTCCTTGACAACTACCATATCGTCGGCTTGGAGGTTCCTGGTCGGAAATTGCCATTTGTTACGTTTATGGAGTTCTTTAAGATACTCCTCTTTCCACCGTGCACTAAACTGCTGATGTTGTGCCTTGAGGTGTTGCCATCGATTTATTATCGACTTGGCTTCGCCCTTTATCTCGGGTTCCGCCGTGGAAAGCAACGGCCCTCCAATAAGGAAATGGCCTGGTGTGAGGGCCAGCAAATCTGAGGGATCTTCCGACATAGGGGAGAGGGGTCTAGAGTTGAGGCAAGCCTCAATCTTAGCGAGAAGCGTCGCCAGCTCCTCAAATGTATATTTGCGGGCTGACGTCGATTTAAGGAACAGGGTTTTGAAGCTTTTCACCCCTGCTTCCCACAAACCCCCCATATGTGGAGCCCCTGGTGGGATGAACCGCCATACGAGTCCCTGATGGCTATATGCATCAGTCACGGACTCTTTGGTAGCTTGGAGAAAGTCCCTGGAAATCAAAGTTGCCGCCCCCACAAAGGTCTTACCATTATCCGAATGGACCCGCTGAGGACAACCGCGCCTTGCTACGAAACGAGCAAAGGCCGCTAGAAATTTCTCGGTTGTTAGATCGGAAGTGGGTTCCAAATGGATAGCCTTCGTGGAAAAGCACACAAACACACAAACATATCCCTTCGTTATGAGACACGCTCTCCCTGTATAATTTTTTATTTCGAAAGGGCCGGCATAGTCGACACCCGTGTAGGTGAACGCCCTCGAGAAGGAGACTCTATTTGTCGGGAAATCGCCCATCAGCTGTGTTTGGAGTCTCTTCTTGTAAGTCGTGCAAATCTTACACGGATTGACCACAGCCTTCACCAGATTCTTGATTTTAGGAATCCAATACTTCGATCGGATCAGGCGTACGATCAATTGACTACCGCCATGAAGAGTAATTTGGTGGGTAAATTGGACGATGAGGCGCGACAGTCTACAGTCATAGGGGAGAATAATCGGATGACGTTCATCATATTGCAGGGTTTTGGAGGCAGTGAGACGGCCGCACGCCCTTAAAAGGCCGTGTTGGTCAATGAACGGGAACAAATTCACCAAAGGACTTGACACTGGAAGAGGCCTTTTCTCGGTCAGATGCTGAAGCTCTTGGCCATATGCTCTGCGCTGCGCAATGGAGGTCAGAGTTCGTTCTGCCTCCCGGATCTCTTCACTTGTAGGGCGTGAATTGGGCAAGAACGAACCTTTGCGGCAGCGTTTAAGGACGCGTTGAACATAGACCAGAACTCGCAGGGCCTTGTCCAATTTGGAGAAACGTTCGAGAAAGTCGATGGACGGGGCCTTGACAAAATGCACTTTGACCACGCGCTGCTCTAGCTCTGTCACTGGAAGAGTGTCGCTTTGTGCTGGCCATAGCTCTCGTGGCCCTTGCAGCCACTCTGGTCCGTGCCACCAGAGATGGTTTTCGGCCAATTCATGTAGGGATACGCCTCGAGTGGCTAGATCGGCGGAGTTTTGTTCTGAGCGAACGTGTGCCCAACAGTCGACTGGCGTCGCCTGCGTGATCTTGGCAACTCTGTTGGCCACAAATGTGGTCCAGTTGCACGCAGGCTTTCGTAGCCAGGCTAAGACGATTGTGGAATCTGTCCAGCAGCGGATATCTGAATTGGCGGAGGGCATGTGCGGAAGGATTGCTGTCACCATTTCGGTTAACAGCACGGCACCACAGAGCTCTAGCCGAGGAAGGGAGACGGTTTTTACCGGGGCCACTCGTGTTTTGGCTGTAAGCAGGCGACCCCCCATCTCGACGCGGATGTATATAGCCGCTCCATAGGCTCTCTGAGACGCGTCACAGAAACCGTGGTGCTCTATGATTACCTCAGGCTGGTACCAGATCCATCTCGGAACGCGGATCTGGTTGAGGTCGGAATACTCGTCTAAAAACGATTGCCACCGCTGACTCATTTCAGTGGGAAGCTTATCGTCCCAGCCTAAGTTCTGCAACCAAATCTCCTGCATGAACATTTTTGAACGGATTATGAACGGCGCGAGCCACCCGGCAGGATCGAACAACCTAGCGATTTGGGACAAAACTTCTCGCTTTGTATAGGAGGGTTCCAGAACTATTTCGGGGGGAACGAAATAGAATTCGTCGGACTTTGCCCTCCACCGAATACCGAGCGTCTTGGCCGTGCTTTCGGCATCGATGTCGAGGAACTCGCTATGAAGGAGGTGTTCGGCCGGGACGTCTTTAAGGACGCTTTTGTTGTTCGAGGTCCACTTTCTTAGCGGAAACCCGGAGGCACTTAGGGCTGCTTGCAACTCTCGAATCGAACTTTGGGCTTCATTTACGGAATTCGCCCCTGCCAGAACGTCGTCGACGTACATGTGCTGCTGGATGATGCGGCTGGCATTTGGAAATGGCACTTGGATATCCTCTGCCAGCTGTTGCAAGACTCGAATGGCGAGGAAGGGGGCGCAGTTGACCCCGAAGGTAACTGTTTTTAGTTCAAAGTCTCGGATATCTCCTTCCTTGTTTCGGAACAGAATTCTTTGAAACGGGGTATGCTTTGGATCGACCCAGATCTGACGATACATTTTCGTAATGTCTGCACTGAAGACGTATTGAAAATAACGCCATTTCAGGACCTGGATCGTTAGATCGGATTGTAGGACTGGACCAGCATGAAGGATATCATTTAAGCTGGTCCCATTTGCCGACGGACTTGAAGCGTTGAATACAACGCGAAGCTTTGTAGTGGTGCTTTCGAACTTAACTACCGCGTGATGAGGAAGATGATACGAGGGAGAATTGTGAGTCGGCGGAACTTCTTTCATATGACCCAGATCCAGGTACTCCTGGATCACGCTGTCATATTGCTCTTTTAAGGGAAAGTCTCTTTTTAAACGATTTTCGTTTCTAAGAAACTGAGCTAACGCAATGGACCTTGAATATCCTAAATCGGATCCGGTATTCTCGGGGTCCCGGAACGGGAGCGTCACCACGTACCTCCCGCTTGCGTCTTTTGTTGTTGTTTGGAGGAAGTTCCTTTCACAATAGGAGTCCGACTCTTTTACCATCTTTACTGGTAGATCCTCCACCTCCCAGAACTTGCTGAGAAGCGTGTCGAACGAATCAGGGTCGCCTATTTGGTGCACCTGGGTCGTGAAGGATGCGACCCGTTTCGGCTTACCCTTGGAAATCGGCCCCGTTAGCACCCACCCGAAAATAGTTTCTTGGCCCAGGAGTGAGCCGCAAATATTTTGTCGGGTGCCATCCATCATTATGGATGGTAGAATGTCAGCCCCGATCAGTACATCAATTTGAGAGCTCTCAAAAAGGGTAGAATCTGCCCAGCGGAGTGCGGGCAGGTCCTTCAAAGAATTCCGAGGGATCGGATAGGAGGGCAGTTTGCCTGAGAGCTCCGGAAGGACGTACGCTTCAGTGTCTAACTGTAGACCTGGCTTAGTAGGAGAGCGAATCCCGTAGTGACACAGCTTCGAGGATTTCGCGGAGACCGAATGATTTAACCCGGATACTTGGGTCTGGATGTTGCGGAATGGCAACTTGATGAGGTTGAACAGGCGTTCTGAAATGAACGTCGCCTCGGATCCCGAGTCGATTAAGGCTCGGGCTCGGTAGTTCGTCCCCAAATGGCACACGTCAATGATCGCTGTGCTCAGTAGGACGGCTGAAGTGCCGGACGCGAAAAAAGTTTGCACCGCTGAGGTGCTTGCCGATGCATTTCTGCTGGAGGGTCTCGGAGGTTGCTGTGTAGGGGGCAAGGTTGAGGAACTCGCATTTTCGGAATTTGGAATTGGAATTTATGGAAAAATAGCTAAATAATAGCTACCAGATGCAGTCTGGGTAATAGCCAATAATTTATAAAAAATCGCTACCGACTTGAAATCCCGAAAAAAAGCTAATATATAGAAAATAGCTATAAATTCGACTTTATGGAAAAAAAAAATAGCTAAAAAATAGCTAACAGATGGAGTCTGGGTAATAGCCAATAATTTATAAAAAATCGCTACCGACTTGAAATCCCGAAAAAAATAGCTAATATATAGAAAATAGCTATAAATTCGAATTTATGGAAAAATAGCTAAATAATAGCTACCGAATAGAGTTCGGATGATAGCTAATAATTTATAAAAATAGCTACCGGATTTAGGACCACAACGAAAAATCGCGAAAAACGGATGCGAAACATAAACACCAAAAAAAAACCAACAAACACGCCAAAAAGCCAAGTTGGGAGGCTGATAAATTTGGGTGGAACTGATAAATAATTATTTTAATTTAGGAACCAGAAATAGGAGCCAGAAATAGCTTGTAAAAAATTGTTATTTGGCTTAAATAATTATTAAATAATCGGGTCAGTTTTTTCTTAAATTTTGTCGTCGGACTTATTTATTTTTTTTTTGTTTCGATTATAGGGTATTCTCTCGTCGCTATGCGTCGGTTTTTTGTCAGGGCAATAAAGAACAAAGAGGAGACGAAAGAACTTGCACTTGGCAAGCCTATGTAAGTCGCGACTGTGTGTATGTATGTATGTATTATTTGGAGTTTAAACATATATGTAATGTAATCTCGGAAGAAAAAAGTCAGGTTTTATTTTATTCTGTTTGTCGAGATTTGTGTTTTATTTTGAGCCAAGAGATAAAATTTGTTCTCAGTTCGGATTCGATATTATTTATTATTTTTTGGAAATATGTTTTATTTATATGGATATGTATATGTATATATATATTTGATTTAATTTATTTGAATTTGTGGTTTGTATTTTATATTGAGGCAAAAAACAGCAGTTTAGCAGCGGACGATAATAGTGAATTTTGGACGCTGTTTTAAAAAATGTATATATACATATGTATATGCGCTTGGATACCAGCGGATCACCGTGAGACGAAGTAGGGGGCCGGTAGGCAAAGTGCTTTTTTATGCACTTAAAAAAGAAGTAATCACGGTGGCTGGGCGCATGTACTTATATATTTTCACTTAATTTTCACTTTTCACTTGATACGGATAAACGGAAAGAATAACGCCGTTGGAAAAAAACGAAAATGGCAACCACGGACGGAATAGGATATAAAGCCGTACTTATCTTGATTTTTTCCGCAAGGAGCGCTGGCAGGATCACGATGTGTCGCGGACTCGAAGGACAATGAAGTGGGGTGGGCGGATTTTCTGTCCAAGATAGTTTGGCTTCTGACGTCGTTGTTGTTGCTGTTGCAACAATCCTTCAGATTCGCACTTTATTACAACACTTGTAAATTACGACTAACTTAAAACTAACATTTTGAGTACCGCGGGACCGCGGAGTGGTGAATAGAGCGATAGGAGAGAGGGAGAGCGCGAGGAGAGTAGGAGAGCGCGAGGAGAGAAGGAGAGCGCGAGCAGCGGTGCTTGCGAGCCGTGGAGGAGCTTTACACTGCTTACACTGCCGCTCAGTTGTTTGCGCCCTTCTGGCGTGAACAGACTTTATGATTTCCTCGTAATGTATTTAAAACTATTTATACTATTGTTTTTACCAGCTCATTATCACCATTGCTTATAATTGCCTTCCGTAGTTTGTTGTTGGCCCTTTTGAGAACATACAATATATGTTTGTTCGCTTTCAAGCGATTTAGGCTCTTTTTGTAAACCATATTCGTCAGAATAGCACACTGTATATTCCGAATTAAAAATGTCTGATCTAAATCTCAAGAGATCGTTTATTCCCTGGGTAAGATCAATAAGTAAATACCCGTGTGGTTGTTCTGTTACTTCTTTATATATTCTAAATAATTAAAAAAAAAAGAACCAGGTGCTTGTAAAGTGGAGCGGTTTCTACTCCAGCCACAACTCATGGATATCTGTAAATGATATGCTTAAGTAATGAAACACAATAAAATAATTTCAAATTTAATTTTGTTTTTGTTTATTTACATTTCTGTATTGTTTTGTAATTTACAAGGGTACACAATAATTGTTTATTATTGAGTATTAGTAAAGTAATGACCGTGGGCTAAAGTGTTACAATTATCTGGTGAAATATATCTCTTATCATCCTTATAGTTAAGACTAATTTTATTTACAATTTCGGTATAAAGAATGTGAGACCTACTACGAATTACTCTCTGTGAGCCATAAAATGTCTTTTTATACTTAATACATTCAATATAATCTACATGATTCAGCCTCTTAATAACAGATTTTTTTACACCTTTAATTTTTTTTATACATTCGGGGTCATTTCATTCTCCATCAACTAAACAAGGGCATGCCTTAGCCTTAAGTCCCGCAAAAGAGGTCATAACCTTACCGGCATGTTCATCTTTCATTTTTCCTGGTTCTTTATTATTAGCCTGTATTATATTAAATTGGTTTTCTTGCTCATAGTTAGAAGTATAAAAGCGTTGTGTGTTGTCTTTTATAGTTTGATAAAAATCTTCTGAAGATACGATAAATGAATCTGTATCCATATATATTATTTTCGTAGATGGACTTTTAATTAAAAGGAAGTTATAATAAAATTCATACATTAGCCATTTTGAGAGTTCTAAAACCGTTACTCCCATATATATAGGGGTTTATCATACATAATTTTGGACGGTGTTGACTCAATTGCTGCTAAGTCTGAACCAAATATTTCTACGCTATGAAAATCATTTCTAGCTATGCGCTGTCTAAAACCTGGAGAATTTTGTTTCGATTGATAATGTTTAACTAAAGCTACTTGACGACGCTTTGCTACATTCTCCATTGTTTTCCCGTAAACAGCATTATTCATTAGTTTAAAAAAATTTTTTTCAAAATCATTTTCAGCCAATTTTCTCTGCTGTGTGTTTAGGTCGATATAAGGCTTCAGCCAGCATGATTGCGTAAAGGACAAAACTCGGTGTACCTTTCTTATAATAAGACCATGCTCTAAACAAAGTTGAAGCTGTTTTAAGTGAATTATGTATTCACTTTTATTAGTTAAATAAGCTATAAGCTATCTTTGCTTGCCCCCGGGTGGAATTTTATTTTCAGGACAGAATGGTAAATAATTATGTAAATCATGCTTATCGGCAGGATACTGTAGATCAACTTCTAGCATATACCCTATACTACCATCACATGCTATATTTATACCCGTTACTCGTAGAGTAAAAGGGTATACTAGATTCGTTGAAAAGTATGTAACAGGCAGAAGGAAGCGTTTCCGACCATATAAAGTATATATATTCTTGATCAGGATCAATAGCCAAGTCGATCTGACCATGTCCGTCTGTCCGTCCGCCTGTCCGTCTGTCCGTCTGTCTGTCCGTATGAACGTCGAGATCTCAGGAACTACAAAAGGTAGAAAGTTAAGATTAAGCATACTGACTCCTGAGACATAGACGCAGCGCAAGTTTGTCGATTCATGTTGCCACGCCCACTCTAACGCCCACAAACCGCTAAAAACTGCCACGCCCACACTTTTGAAAAATGTTTTGATATTTTTTCATTTTTGTATTAGTCTTATAAATTTCTTACGATTTGCAAAAAAACTTTTTGCCACGCCCACTCTAACGCCCACAAACCGCCCAAAGCTGCTACGCCCACACTTTTGAAAAATGGTTTGATATTTTTTCATTTTTGTATTAGTCTTATAAATTTCTATCGATTCGCCAAAAAACTTTTTGCCACGCCCACTCTAGCGCCCACAAACCGCCAAAAACTGTCAGTGCTGAAGACTCCTTCGCACTTTCACTAGCTGAGTAACGGGTATCAGATAGTCGGGGAACTCGACTATAGCGTTCTCTCTTGTTTTATAGTCGAATGAATCAACTTCTTCTTTATCCAAAAACTGAAACCCTGATAGGGGCAAGGGCTGACTCATAGCCCACCCATATAAATTATTGGCATCAATATAACTTAAAAAATGGTTCGGTTTTTTTGGATCGAAGTTTTTAAAGTATTTATTATTATACCCGTTACTCGTAGAGTAAAAGGGTATACTAGATTCGTTGAAAAGTATGTAACAGGCAGAAGGAAGCGTTTCCGACCATATGAAGTATATATATTCTTGATCAGGATCAATAGCCGAGTCGATCTGGCCGTGTCCGTCTGTCCGTCCGTCTGTCCGTCTGTCTGTCCGTCTGTCTGTCCGTCTGTCAGTCCGTCTGTCTGTCCGTCTGTCTGTCCGTCCGTATGAACGTCGAGATCTCAGGAACTACAAAAGGTAGAAAGTTGAGCCTAAGCATACAGACTCCAGAGACATAGACGCAGCGCAAGTTTGTCGATTCATGTTGCCACGCCCACTCTAACGCTCACAAACCGCCCAAAACTGCCACGCCCACACTTTTAAAAAATGTTTTGATATTTTTTCATTTTTGTGTTAGTCTTCTAAATTTCTATCGATTTGCTAAAAAACTTTTTGGCACGCCCACTCTAACGCCCACAAACCGCCAAAAACTGGCAGTGCTGAAGACTCTCCTTCGCACTTCCACTAGCTGAGTAACGGGTATCAGATAGTCGGGGAACTCGACTATAGCGTTCTCTCTTGTTTGCTATAGAAATGCGCTGAGTGCATTGAGTCAACCCTCCCCGAATTGCTCTTTTTAAAAAATTATACATATCACCATCACTTATTAGTTCTAAATTTACATTAGTGAACTTAAGCATAGCATCCCATGATATTGATGGAGAAGTAACATAATTGATGGGATCTAACTTATAAATTTTTTTGCAAATTTTCCTAAAATTTTCAAACACATCTGCTAAAATTAAAACATCGCTTTCTAAATATAGTTTTAAATAGTCTTTAATAGTTCTACAGTAAAATGTCTCCCAGACTTTCTGTGCGAAATTAAAGTTATCTATACTACAATTTTCTTCACTAAGAGAATTATAAAAACTATCAATGCTTGGAAGTTGGGTATCATTAAACTTTTCAAAACTATTTAAGTAGTCATAGGGAAACACCCCCTTCCTCCTCATTTGCTTAAATTTTTCTCCCTGAAATTTCGTACTTAGAATTTTAAAATCTTTATCCTCCATATAGCTTGATAGTTTATCTAAACTTGAATTTAAAAATCGGACTGAATCTATGTATCTTATTTTGTATCTGCTTGTAGCATTGATTTTTATAGTTTGCGTAAGTGCTATATAGTGTAATATCTTTGGTTTGGGATAGGTATAGATGTAGTAGATGTAATAGATTTGGTTTTGGAGCTCAGAGCATCTGCTCTGTTTGAATCGGTTTATTCGAATGAATTCATATTGCTGTTCTTGGGTACAGCTACCCGTACATGGTGTGCTTAAGACTCTGTGTTTGTTATATTATATACATATACATGTGTATGCAGAGGGCATACATATGTGATGTATAGCTTGACCACTTGAGCTGCTAAGTGCATGCTCAGCATTCTAACGCTCCGCGATCGGCTGATGTATAAGCGTTAGATCGTATTTCAAGAGCTGGAGTGTTCATGTAAGTGTTGGTGGTCTTTTGATATTATTTATGTTTTTTATAATTTATGTGACAAAGTGTCACAATGTATATACTTTACTTTCATATTAACTCTACTCTACATATTGAGGGTAGATACACTACACCTCCCTTTTTAAAGAAATGACGTAATATATGTAGTCATTTTAAATTTTTTTTTTTTTCATTATTTTATATTTTTGCTATTTTTGTTTTTGTGTGTTTTTTTTTTTATAATATACATATAATTTTTTTTTTTTTTTGTGTATATAAAATTGTATTTTGATTTGTTATTTATTTATATGTATTGTGTAGATTTAAAAATATTGTGTCTCTTTGTAAATTCGTAAATTCATGAACTTTTTGTATGTTTTAATTTTTGTATATTATTGTCATCATTACCATATTCTGTTGATGTGGTTGATCAGACCAATCGGTTGCATGATGATGATAAGAATAATTTGTGTCTTTTCTTTTGAATAAAATTGAGAGTTTAAATGTTTCGTATTTATTTGTTATTTAATGAAAAATTACGTTATTCGTTAAAAGTTTTTAATCTATCCTTATGAACCTTTTGAGTTTTGTTTTTATCGTCTTTTATTATTATATGGTTCGGTTCTTCTATTCCTACTACTATATATGGTCCTAAATATCTATTGTCTAGTTTATGTCCTGTTTCATTTCTTAAAAGAACTTTATCGTTAATTATTATTTCCTTATCTAGTACATTCCTATCGTAGTATTCCTTATTTTTACGTTTATGGTTTTCTAACATTATTCTGGCTTTTTTGTATGCCATTTCTAATCTGTATCTAGATTCTATTCCGTAATTATCTATGTTCTATATAGGGTCTATGTTATTTTTAATGCTTAATTCTTTAGGTAAATTAGGTGTTTTACTGTATACTAATTCATATGGACAATAGTTATGTGCCATTGATGGTGTAGTATTGAAACAATATACGAAATAGTTAAGCCATACGTCCCAATCAGTTTTATCGACTGATATGTATGAACGTAGATATTCATTTAGTGTACTGTGGCTTCTCTCTACCGTACCAAGTGTTTGATGGTGGTGAGCTGTTGATGTAAGATTGTTTATTTTCAAATACTTACAAAGTTCGTTCATGATTGTGTTTCTATATTTTGTTCTCATATCGGTGATGAACGTCTTCATCGGACCGTATTTGAGAATGAATGATTCGAATATAGCCTTGGCTACTGTACTAGCACTTTTGTTTGCTATGGCGATAGCAACAAGGTATTTGGTCAGATCACATATTAAAGTAATTATGTATTCATGACCAGTGTCTGATTTGGGTAATGGTCCAACTGTGTCAATAATGACTTTGTCAAATGCTTTAATGGGTGTGTCTGTAGTTGTTAAAGGGGTCTTTATGTGCTTTGTTGTTGTTGCTTTCTGACATCCTGGACATTTACGTATGTACTGAGATATGAAATTTATCATCCCTTTCCAATAGTAATGTCTTTTGATTTTCGCTAGCGTTCTTGAAATGCCAGTATGACCTCCTGGAATAGGATCATTGTGAAATGTAGACAGTATTGCTTCTTTTTCAATATCATCAGATATTGTGGTCACCGGCTTGAGTAGCGCTACTCTTATTTGTTTTAAAAATTCATTGCCCATATTTTTGAAAGTTTCAGTTGAAATTAATTCAAAAATCTTTCCGCTCGGTGCCATTTTGAGTTGGCTGATACCAAGTATACCGGCTTCTTTTTCAAGCCTGTGGAAGAACTTACCTAAGTCAAGAGTTCCATTAGTATATAGGTCGGTAATCTCAATTCTTGCAATAATTTTCTTACCATGTTTAAAGAAACATAATGTGTCAGTTATATGCAAGGTCACTATTTTTCGTACATCGTCATTATTGATGACTTCATATACGTTGGGCTTAGAAGCATTTTCAAGTATTTGCCTTGGCAAAATTTCTTGTTCTTTTTCATTTACTGCGCAGTTGTTTTGTCTACTCTGTTGTCTTGTAGTGACTTTCAAGACTTGTTTTTGCATATTTTTTAATTCATCGATGGTTATTCTTGATAACGCATCGGCTACATGATTATCTTTTCCTTTAAGGTATTCTACTGTGAACTCATACTCTTCTAAATCAAGTCTCATTCTAGTGAATTTGGAAGTAGGATTTCTCATTGAGAAGAGGTATGTTAAAGGCCTATGATCTGTTTTTACAACGAAATGTTTGCCATATATGTATGGTCTGAAGTAGTTAATTGCCCAGTGTATTGCCGCTAATTCTTGCTCTGTAGTGTTTTTGTTACTTTCTCCCTTAGTGAAGCTGCGAGAGGCATATGCTACTGGTAGTTGTATCTCATCGTATGTTTGTGTTAATACTGCCCCGCAAGCTTGTTTACTTGCATATGTTATTATGCAAAATTCTTTGCTGAAATCTGGGTATTGTAATAACGTAGGTTGTATTAATGATTGTTTGAGATATGTGAATGCATTTTGGCATTCTGAAGTCCACTCGAATTTTACATTCTTTTTACATAACCTTGTTATGTGACGAGAGTAGTCAGAAAAATGTTTGATGAAACGTCTATAATAATTGCAAAATGCAATGAATCTTCTTGCGCTGTCTGCGTCCGTAGGGGCGGGGTATTTGTCAATGACTTCGTATTTCTTATCATCTGGCAAAATACCACGATCAGTACACTTATGACCTAGAAAATTCACTTCATGCATGAAGAATGAACATTTGTCTGGGTGTAGTAATACCCGTTACTCGTAGAGTAAAAGGGTATACTAGATTCGTTGAAAAGTATGTAACAGGCAGAAGGAAGCGATTCCGACCATATAAAGTATATATATTCTTGATCTGTCTGTCCGTCTGTCTGTCCGTCTGTCTGTCCGTCCGTATGAACGTCGAGATCTCAGGAACTATTAAAGCTAGAAAGTTGAGAATAAGCATACAGACTCCAGAGATATAGACGCAGCGCAAGTTTGTCGATTCATGTTGCCACGCCCCCTCTAACGCCCACAAACCGCCCAAAACTGCCACGCCCACACTTTTGAAAAATGTTTTAATATTTTTTCATTTTTGTATTAGTCTTGTAAATTTCTATCGATTTGCCAAAAAACGTTTTACCACGCCCACTCTAACGCCCACAAACCGCATAAAACTGCCACGCCCACACTTTAAAAAAATGTTTTAATATTTTTTCATTTTTGTATTAGTCTTGTAAATTTTTATCGATTTGCTAAAAAAACTTTTTGCCACGCCCACTCTAACGCCCACAAACCGTCAAAAACTGTCAGTGATGAAGACTCTTCTTCACACTTCCACTAGCTGAGTAACGGGTATCAGATAGTCGGGGAACTCGACTATAGCGTTCTCTCTGGTTTTAGGTTATTTTTCCTACATAGGTCAAAGACGTTAGTCAAATTTTTGATCATATGATTTTCGGAACAACCGATGACTATTAAGTCATCCATATACAGGAATGCCTGTGAAGGTTCTAATCCAGAAAATGCCATTGTCATCATTATTTGGAATGAATTGGGCGCAATTTTTAAACCATAGGGTAATCGCGTCAAGCGATAGGAGCTGTTGCTCGTTGATAATGACGTTGCGTTTCTTGAGTTTTCATCTAGTTCTATTTGATGGAACCCTGACATTAAGTCTAGGCACGAGAAGTATCTTGCTCGTCTATTCTTGGAAGTGGAAATTTGTCTGATAAGAGCTTTTTATTAATTTGTCTATAATCGATTACCAGTCGCCATCGTTTTGTTGCGGAACCTGGTAATGATTTCTTCGGTACTAGTAGCAATGGGCTGTTGTATTCAGATACGGCTGGTTCTACTATTTTATCATCAATTAATTTGTTAACTTGTTTGTGTATTTCTTCTTTCTGTGATTCCGGTAATTTTTTGATTGGTATAATTTTTGATGTATATCGGTTCATCATCTTTCAATCTTAATTTTTGTTTGTAAAAATTATTGGTACTTATAGATTCGGTTTCAAGTCCGAATATGTCTGTGTAATTTGTGCATAATTTATTTAGTTGTTTTTTAAACAATGGTGGGAAATTTTTGTAAAATATGTTCATTTCTTTCGTTATCTATTGCTTTTACTATTTCATGTTTGTTAAGACTTTCAAATTGTATCTTATCAATATTTATTATTTGGTTTCTTTTGGTTGTGTTTATTAGTCGTTATTGTATTTGCAATAAAGATGCCTGTGTCTATTTCTTGATTAGGAATGAGGATCTGTTCGTCGGATGTATCTAATTTAATTAGTCGGACTACTTCGGATCGGGCTGGTAATAACGTTGAGTTATTGCCTATTGTATGTGTTATTGGTACGTTTATTGGACAAGTGATATTGTCTGGTCGCAAAATTAACCAGTCTTCTTCTGTATTAAAATCTAATTTGCAATTGTATTTCTTTATAAAGTCTATTCCGATGATTCCATCGGTGGGTATTGGGAAATTAGAATTAACTATGTGGAAATTATGTGGAATTATGTAATTATTTGTTGCTAGTTCTATGTTTACTAGACCTAGAGAGGTTGTTGAACCTTCTCCAACTCCAAAAATGTTTGTTATTGTATTTTGGTCTATGTCTTGGAAATTATCTGAGCTGTTTTTGATAAGTGAAATATCTGCTCCTGTATCTATTAAAAATGTTAATTATACCCGTTACTCGTAGAGTAAAAGGGTATACTAGATTCGTTGAAAAGTATGTAACAGGCAGAAGGAAGCGTTTCCGACCATATAAAGTATATATATTCTTGATCAGGATCAATAGCCGAGTCGATCTGGCCATGTCCGTCTGTCCGTCCGTCTGTCTGTCCGTCTGTCCGTCCGTATGAACGTCGAGATCTCAGGAACTATAGAAGCTAGAAAGTTGAGAGTAAGCATACAGCCTCCAGTGACATAGACGCAGTGCAAGTTTGTCGATTCATGTTGCCACGCCCACTCTAACGCCCACAAACCGGCCAAAACTGCCACGCCCACACTTTTAAAAAATGTTTTAATATTTTTTCATTTTTGTATTAGTCTTGTAAATTTTTATCGATTTGCCAAAAAACTTTTTGCCACGCCCACTCTAACGCCCAAAAACCGTCAAAAACTGTCAGTGATGAAGACTCTCCTTCGCACTTCCACTAGCTGAGTAACGGGTATCAAATAGTCGGGGAACTCGACTATAGCGTTCTCTCTTGTTTTGTATTCGTATTATTATTATGCACATATATAAAAATGTTGAAATTAAGATTGATTGTGTGAACCGTCTTATTTAGTTTCACGAAGCTGTAGCATTTTGTGATGTACTAGCAGTTTCGATTGCTCGGACATTGTTATTGTTGTTGTTATTTTGATTTTGTCTATTACCTCGGTTGGAATTATTCCTTCCTCGGTTGTTTCCTCTGTAATTTCCTCTGAAATTACCTCTGTTGTTGTAATTGGTATTGTAACCACCGCGGTTACCTCGACCTCTGTTGTTGTAATTGGTATTGTAACCACCGCGGTTACCTCGGCCTCGGCCTCGGTAATGGCCGCGATAGTTGTTATTTCCCCTGTAGTTTTGTTGTCCATTGTTGAAATATAGGACGCTACTGGGACTGCCTGTCATTTTAGTGGAGCAGTGTATGTATATTCCTGCTGCATCACTGAATGTATTGTAATTACCAGCTTCGAGTATTATTCGTAGCTTTTCGTATTCATAATTTTTAGTCATTGCTTGTATTGACTCTTTAGTTGCGAAGTTATCCGCAATTTCGGCTGAAAGGCCTAAGTCAATATATATGGTTTCTAATTGCTTACGCAAATTGTCAATTTCAGTGGTGTATTGGGAAGCTGTCTTCCCTTTCTGTTTAATATTTAGTAACTTTGCTTTTACAACTTCAGCTGATTCACCTTTTACATTACTATTTAGTATGTCAATGATGCCTCTGATGGTTGTTTCATTTGTTACTTTGTATAAAATTGGTCCTATTATTTTTGATTTTATTATCTCTACTGCTAGATCTTCCTGAGTTCCCTTTGTTCTATCTGTTATTCTTAACGCTGTTATAAAGCGTGTCAATGATGACTTTTTGCCATCGAATTCTGGTATTGTTGTCGACAATTGTCGAACATATTCTCAATCTTTCTCAATTTGGTCTGGCATTTTGGTTTCGTTGTTTTTTATTTCAATGTCTTCTGGTAACGACTCAATATCGCTTTCGATTTCAATGTCGATATTACCTTTAGACTCCTCAAGATTTTGTAATTGGTTTTCATTTATATTAACCAATGAATGCAAATCTTCAGGTATTTGAATATCTAGATTATGTCTGATGCTAATATTGATCAATCTTTTATTGAGAGATCTTAGTATTTTATGACAATGTTTCTTATGTGTTTCTGTTAATCTATCTTCTATAGTTGTGACTATTCTACATATGTTATTGTATTCTTTTATTATTATCTTTATGTGTATTTCTAGAGTCTCTACTTTAATAGGTACTTCTTTGTTTACACATTTATATGATTTGTCAAATACTGCTTTATTATGGTTTATTGACGCTGCTATTTTGGGCCATTCCATGTGTACCCACTGTGAATCACTCATTTGGTGTTTCTTTTATATTCGCAACAATTTTGTCTACTAAAGTGGAATTCGGAATCATATAAATGTATTTGACAAGAAGGATGTCTACCTATTGTGTCTTTCCTTGATAAAAATGGTATTCTATACTGTTGTCTATATTCTGTATAGTCTTCTAAGTCATATCTATATTGTTTTATTTCGTAAGTACAGTTTATATCTTGTCTAGGCCATCTGCACGGCTCTGATATCTTTTCTTAAGTCGTTTATTATGTTCCTGATAAATCTTAAGGTTCAAACTCAAAATTGATATGACAGTCATAATCAATAACAAGATGGATATATTTTGTAGTTCATCTTTGTGATCAATTATTCTTACTTCGTTAACTACATTGGCTGTTGGGTGATCTACTCTTGATTCAGTAGAACCCATTTTGGAAATATTAATTTGCAATAAAGAAAAAATGAAATCTGTTTAATCTCTCAATTTATTGGAAATAAAGTTTGAAAAGTTTTTATAGTGAATATTGAATTTTAATGAATTTACTTTAAATATTTGCAACTTGTATTAAATATATACAAGTGCCAGAGACATGGAAATTTGATAGTTTTAATGTGGTTGGCTCTCAAGTCAAAGTTTACATTTCATTAGAATTTAAAAAAAAAATCTTAAACCACATTTGTTAGTATATAGCCTGACAGTTTTGTTGTTAGTTTTTCCAAGCAGCGGTTTCCCGCCTCGGCTTGGGTTTAGTTTAAATCTATGGCAAATTGGGGCATTTGCATTTAAGCAGCCCGTTTGCGTGTCTTCGCCCTTTGGCGAAGTTCTTTTTCTATAATTTTCAAACGCTCTTTGTAGCGTTGCCGGGCTGATTCCTCCTTGGCCAACTAGGTCATTTCCTTGACCAGTCGGCGTTGTTGTAGTAATTTCACTCTACGTCCAGAGCGTTTATGTTTCCTGGGTTGGCGCTTCTCCTGACGTGCCCGGTACTCAGCTATTGTGAGTGGGCGTGGTCCATCGGCGGGGTTTAATTCCAGCGCTTCCTCCAGCGTTGGCTGGTCCCTCTTTACCTCGGGTTGCGCCTCGGTCAATTGTGGCTCGTCTGCCATCAATTGCCGCTTGTGTCTGTGTGTTTTTGTGCGTTTGGCTGTGCGTTGTTTGTTTTAATAGAACATTTGTTGTGTATTAATTTTGCATTTAAATCGTCCAACAATAGAACAAGTAACAACTTGCACATTTTAATTCACAATGTATATATAATTTTTATCCACACACACACAACACAGAGACAGACTCGAGACAAAGTCACGGTCGCCATGTAATATCTTTGGTCCTCCAAGAGGACTTTTGCGCTATAAGCGTTTGATGTTTGGAGTAAATTCTGCTCCCGAAATTTTTCAACGCCTTCTCGAGCAGATGCTATCTGCAGTACCTAACGCCATGAACTTCATCGATGATATCATCATCTTTGGCGCAACTGACCTCGAAATCGACAGCGCCGTAAAAGAAGTATGCCAGATCTTCCAGGAAAATAATGTCCTACTGAATAAAGAAAAGTGCATCTGGAAGACAAGCAAACTAAAATTCCTCGGACATATTTTATCCGACAAGGGAATAGAAGTCGACCCTGAGAAAATTGACGTCATCCGATCTTTCAGAGACCCAAAGAACAAAGAAGAAACGCGGAGCTTCCTCGGTTTGGTGACCTACGTCGGGAAGTTCATTCCGGACCTTGCAAGTCACACAGATCCTCTAAGAAAACTGCTGAAAACTCAAATTCTCGGCAAATTCACCTGGGGCGAAGCCGAGAAAAATGCTTTCAGCAACCTAAAGAATCTCCTATCCAAGGTACCCAAATTATCATATTTCAATCCAATGCATTGAACACGGGTGATTGCGGACGCCAGCCCGGTTGCCCTTGGGGCTGTGTTATTGCAATTCAAAGTCGACAACGAACCTTTAATAATTACCTTTGCTAGCAAGGCCCTGTCGGAGGTGGAGAAACGCTACTCCCAAACGGAAAAAGAGAGCCTAGCGCTGGTTTGGGCAGTGGAGAAATTTTACTACTATCTGGCAGGCCTGCACTTCGAACTCGTAACTGATCACAAGCCCTTGGAAGCCATTTTCAAACCAACATCCAAGCCCCCAGCTCGCATTGAAAGGTGGCTGCTGCGGCTCCAGGCATATACGTTCTCCGTTATCTATAAATCCGGAAGAGACAACATATCAGATGCGTTGTCTCGACTCTGTTAACTACCGGCGGTAGAACCAATCGACCACAAGACGGAATACAGCATCCTTCGCGTCGTACAGAGCTCTATCCCAAGATCTATGACAATTCATGAAATAGCAGAGTCTTCCAAGAGGGATGAAGAGATTATGGATGCAATCAGTTGCCTGAAGAACGACTCCTGGAAGCCCGATAGTTCAGTGGGCTTCTACCCGTTTCGGTATGAGCTTTCAGCGGTTGGCTCGCTCCTTTTGAGGGGAATCCGCCTAGTCGTGCCAACATCTCTGAGAGTAAAAATACTGGAGTTAGCCCACGAAGGACATCCCGGCGAGACAGCAATGAAACGCCGCCTGCGATCCAAAGTATGGTGGCCACAAATAGACAGAGAGGCAGAAAAGTTTGTCAAAGCTTGCAGAGATTGTTGCCTGGTATCACAAGACATCAGACCACCCCCTATGGACAGGAATCCTTTTCCCACTGGCCCTTGGATTTGGGTAGCGTCGGATTTACTAGGTCCGCTTCCCAACAATGAATATGTTCTAGTCTTCATTGACTATTTCTCACGATATATGGAGCATAAGTTTCTTAAAACCATATCTTCAACGACCCTGGTAGAGGCAATGAAAGAGATCTTCTGTAGACTGGGATATCCTGAGCACCTACGAACGGATAATGGACGCCAATATGTTAGCGAGGAGTTTTCTAACTACTGCAAAGCGTGCGGCATTAAACAAGTTCGAACCCCACCGTATTGGGCGCAAGCAAACGCGGAAGTTGAAAACATGAACAGAGCCCTTGTAAAACGCTTAAAAATAGCATACGCAAATGAGAAAAACTACAAAGAGGAAATCCAAAAATTCGTTCTTATGTACAACGTAACCCCACATGGAACATCAGGGTCTGCGTCCACAAAGCTGATGTTCAACAGAGTCATCCGTGACAAAATACCGGGCATTGGGGATATCTGCGAGAATTCCTTAGACTCTGGAGAGAGAGATAAAGATATTATTGAAAAAAATAAGGGAAAGCAGGCAGCCGACAAAAGAAGAGGGGCAAAGGAAGTTGATATAGAAGTGGGCGACAAGGTGTTTTTGAAAAACGTAGTGTTCCCAAACAAACTTACATCAAACTTCGACAAGACGGAATTTACGATTGTAAATGATCGAAGGGGGTGGTAGAAAACTAACAAGAAATGCCTCACATCTTAAGAAAGTTCCAGCTAGCCAAACGTATCCAGCCTCCTGCCCAACGCCGCAACCAGATGACAGCTTACCGGAATCAACACCTACCCCGGAGAACGCAGTACTCCAGGCCACAGAAGGAAGCCTCGGGATCCAGCCACCCCTGCCGCCATTAAAGCTAAAACTTGTTAATAAAGGAGGGATGTGGCGACCGGCGTTGCCAACAACCAAGCATCGGGAGAGACGCTACCGATGGCCTAGTGTCTGAGTGATTACTCCTGATTACTCCTGAGCGGACTGCCAAGCAGCGTGGATGTGCGAATACCATAGATCGGAATAAACGAACTGAATATATATATATATATTATCTATAAATCATAACGCGTGTTACTCTCAGTAAGCGGGTCATTACAAATATCATATTTAGATAAATTATGGAACTCTTCATTATGGGTCACTTAATCTAAACTTAGGCTTACAATTTCTATGGATAGGACCTACGTATTCTCCAGAAAATTGATCGAAGAATTTGTCCAGGTCGCTCGAGTTACCGACCCATCGGTACCACGCCTACACTCTCCACCGAAACCCCCTCGATCGTTCCAAATTCACTAACAATGTTATTGAACCGGGAAACATTGTAGCTAATAAGCGAATGTCGCAACTGCAGACACATCCGCTTAGAAGCTACATCAGCAAGAATACTATGTCAAGCATTGGACAGTTGGCCGGCTGCAAAATTATAATGTAAACAAACTGAGCTAGCTAAGATATATATAATACAAAGACATTTTTCAGAATTCAATCTCAATTTACTCTTTATTCAACGTTGCTAACGAACGGACGTGTACTGTCCAGACATATTTTGTATACTTAAAAATATAAATATCACAAACGAAATAAAGTGCTGTATTTACTGAAGAACACAAATGGAAATTTGACTAGAGAAGCGATACATCATCGACGTCACCTGGGCCACGATTGACTGAACCAAGAGGACTCCCACTCTGATGGTGACTGGCGCAGCCGGAAAACGGAATGAACTTACACAAGATTATATTTAAGATTATGCAGTGAGTAGAGTGCAGTGGAAAATAAATTAAAAGAAACATGTAGCAAATATACACAGCTTAAAACTATAAACCAGTGATCGGGTCAAAAAAAAAAAAAAAAAAAAGGCCTAAATATAACTAAAACATACAAACAAGAGCACATATCACAAAAATACACACACACAAAACACATAAGCAAAATTAAACTATACACATATAAATAACCAACAGTATATGCCGCAAATATAAACAGTGACGTGGTGGCGAAGTCAAACGCTGACGACGAAACTACATTGTATGTATTTAATGGCAACAAAAAAAAAAAGTACTGACAAAGAAAAATTCAGTTGCTATAGTCGAGTGGAGGATGGCAAAGATCAATCGCTGATATTGCTATACTTATACATTCGCTTCAACAAGACATCAAACGATGATGTCACTGTTGTTGTAAAATAGCTGCACAAAAGAATACCACACAATTTTAAACACATTAGTGCCGTAGGGAAAGAGTGAAGTGTAGTAATGATCAAACGCTGATACTTACTTACAAACTCACGACAACAGGGTATCAAACGCTGAGACTACTGTTGTTGTCACATAGCACGGCAAGAATAAATATATAAACTATTGGCAAGTACGTATTATGTATTCAAAAGTAGCAATATCTATCGCTGATATTAGACTACAAAGAATGCTGATTCGATCGCAATAGAAGTATACATACATACATGCATTCAAAGTTAATGTGGCACGATCACTGACATACAGAGCTATACTCATAAATTCAAAACTAAGAAAGTTTCTTTTAATTTACAAAAAACTGCTGCACAACAAAAGATACATATATCTATAAACAAACATATACTAAAGTATCTTACATTACAGAGAGAACACCACAAACACTCACTAACATATACAGTATAAACAAAAAATTATTATTATTACACATATAACATTGTTAAAAACAACACAAAATATTGCACACAATTTGTAACGCACATCTATCTTATATAAATATTCTAAGAACACAATATTTGAAAGAAAAGAGAGTATTAGGATTCGACTTGGAAATAGCTTGCGTCTAGATGTCAAAGAAGATTGTAGAAAAAACTAGACAGGGACTAGGCTCAAGTAAATCCGCAGGCCCAACTACTAGAGCGAGTAGTCAGATTGTTGAACAGGTAGCAGGTAATATGGATTCTGGCAACGTTTCTCATTCGATCTCACCAACGGTGAGTGGAGTAAGCACTATATCAACGACATTGAGCCCTAATGATATATTATCATTCATTAAGGAATTGCCAACGTTTGATGGCCAGCCGAGTCAGTTGGATAAATTCATCACTAATGTCGAGGAAATAATAATGCTTATTAGGGGCACCGATCAAACTCCCTATGGATTATTACTTCTTCGGGCTATAAGAAATAAAGTTATAGGAAAAGCAGATGAAAGTTTGACCCTAGGCGGTACCTCACTAGTGTGGGATGATATTAAAGAGGGACTCAAAAGATTGTATGGCAGTAAGAAGTCAGAAGCGATTCTCCTTAGGGAAATTCAATCACTCCCAGATAATCTGTCACTTGGTCAGCTATTCTCGACAATTACCAAAATTAGAGGGCAGCTCGTATCATCGGTACAAGGAGGAAATCACGCGACCACTGTAATGGAAGCGAAGAAACAACTTTATAACGAGGTTGCTCTGAACTCATTCATGGTCGCTCTAAGAGAACCCCTTAGAACGATTATAAGACTAAAAAACCCTACAACTATAGAACAGGCCTACGAATGTTGTCAGGTAGAACAAACCTTTTATTACCAAGGAAAGAGAGATAGAAGTTATGCAGAGCGAGGCAATCAAGGTAGTCGTACGAATCCGTACAATAATCAAAATCAGAGACAGATTAACAATAGATTCAGTAGCGGACAGAAACAATATAATAATAATGGCAAAAATTTTGAACAGAGGAATAACCCTTTTAAGAGCAGCAACGTTCCCTCAGCTAGTTTGAATAATATAGAAACGGAACAAAGCGAGGTAGGAAATCAGACAACGACAAATTTTCAGGCAAGAGCCTCCCCAAACCAACCGGGTTCATAAATGGTCAAACACATGGGGCGGGTTTACCTTTCATACTATTACATACAAATGACCACACCCCATTAAGATTTTTGTTGGATACAGGTTCTACTAATTCTTTTGTTGATCCGTTACTTGTCCAACCTAAAAACATACAGGCTCTAAGTTCACCAATTACTATAAAAACGGCCTTAGACAAACATACAATAACAGAAAGAACGGCATGGAAGATGCCGCAAGAATTTAACAGGACAGGGATTATAAACTTACTATTATTTAAATTTCACCCATTCTTTAATGGTCTTTTTGGTATGGACATATTATCACAGTTAGAGGCAAAAATTGATCTAAGTAAACGTAAACTGTTTACGACTGATGCAAATCTTGACATTATAATTATAAATAATACTACATCAAACATATTTACAATAGAGGGACATACTAAAACAATAATACCACTGCCGGTACAAACGAGACAGGGAGATATAATATGCAAAGCAGTAGCCATTGAAAAAGATTTAATTATATCAGACGGGATATATAGGGCCGAAAACGGCATCAGTAATTTCGAGGTGTCCAACTACGCAGATACTGATCGACTAGTATATGTCGAACAACCAATAGAATCAATACCCTATAAAGAAGAAGAAGTTATCGAATTACATACAATTACTTCTGATACATATACACTGCAGAATACTCCCGAAGAATCACAAAAGTTTAGATTCGAACATTTAAATCTAGAAGAAAAGAAAGCGATTTCAAAATTATGCAGGGAATTTTCGGACATATTTTATAAAGAAAACGAACCATTAACATTTACTAGTTTAGTAAAACATAATATTCCGTTAACAGACAAAAATCCGATTTTTATTAAACCATATAGATATGCATTTGCATTAAGGCAGGAAATTAAGAAACAAGTAAACGAACTACTGAAACAAGATGTAATTAGATCAAGTCACTCACCGTGGAGTACTCCAGTATGGGTAGTACAAAAGAAAGCAGACGCTACAGGACAGAAGAAATGGAGACTAGTTACAGACTTTAGGAAACTTAACGAGAAGACAGTTTCGGATAAGTACCCAATACCGAATATTAATGATATATTAGACCAGCTAGGGAAAACCAAGTATTTTTCTAACCTTGATTTGGCTAGTGGATATCATCAGGTAGAAATGAGTCCTGAAGACATACCAAAAACAGCATTCACAGTAGAAGGCGGTCATTTTGAGTATGTTAGAATGCCGTTCGGTCTAAAAAACGCACCAGCAACTTTTCAAAGAGTAATGGACAGCGTACTGAAAGACTTGGTTGGTAAAATATGTCTAGTGTATCTGGATGATATCATTATATTTTCACCATCCCTGCAAGAGCATATATCAAATTTAAAAACAGTGTTCCAAAGACTTAGAGAAGCAAATTTTAAAGTACAATTGAATAAGTCCGAGTTTTTAAGGAAAGAAGTGGAGTTTTTAGGACACGTGGTCACACAGGAGGGGGTAAAACCTAATCCGAATAAAATGCAGATTATAAAAGATTTTCCATGTCCACATAACAGAAAGACGATAAAATCATTTTTAGGAGTACTAGGATATTACAGAAAGTTTATTCGAGACTTCGCCCGAATAACGAAGCCAATGACTAAACAATTGAAAGGGAAAAAACCAGTACAAATCAATGCAGAATTTCTAGAAGCATTTGAAGTATGTAAAACATTACTGACTAACGACCCAATTTTGAAATATCCGGAATTCGATAAACCTTTTATTTTAACAACCGACGCTAGTAATTTTGCTATCGGAGCAGTATTATCCCAGGGCTCTT
This sequence comes from Drosophila teissieri, assembly GCF_016746235.2. NCBI lineage: Eukaryota > Metazoa > Arthropoda > Insecta > Diptera > Drosophilidae > Drosophila > Drosophila teissieri. Next base: position 1,787,843 of record NC_053032.1, read on the forward strand.
TAAACAATGACAAACCTACTTGCTACGCGAGTAGAACACTCTCGGACGCAGAAGTAAATTACTCAACAATTGAAAAAGAGATGTTAGCCATAATATGGGCGGTTAAATATTTTCGACCGTATCTTTATGGGAACAAATTCACAATTGTCACAGATCATAAGCCGCTAACGTGGTTAATGAATTTTAAGGAGCCAAGTTCAAAAATATTAAGATGGAGAATACAATTAATGGAATACGATTTCGACATAATATATAAAAAAGGCTCACAGAACGTTATAGCGGATGCGCTTAGTAGAATTGATCATGAGGTACACACAAGCGAAGTAGTAGCAACGGACACCGCAACGAATACAATAACTAATATACAGATACCTATAACAGAAAAACCGATAAATGATTTTAATTTACAAATAGTATTGCAGAGAGGACAGACAACGGAACAGAAAATAATAATACCTTTCAAAAATAAACTAAGAAAATACTTTAGGGAAACAACATTTACAAAAGAGAATGTAGAACGCATATTAAAAGCAACACTTAAACCAAAAAAGATTTATGCAATTTTTACAACAGAGGATATTTTTAAAATAGTACAAGAAGTATTTGCACAAAATTTCCCACAAGATAAAACTTTCACACTTGTTAGGTCACTTGAGCTGCTGCCAGAAGAAAAGGATAAAGCTAAGCAGGAAGAAATAATTAATAAAGACCACCAAAATAGAAATCATAGGGGTATAGATGAATCCTATTTACATTTAAAAAGAGAAATATATTTTCCTAATATGAAAAGCATAATAGGCAACGTTATTAAGAACTGTGAAATATGCCTTAGGCTAAAATATGATAGACAGCCGCCAAAAATACCCTATCAAACTCCGGAAATTCCAAGTGCTCCACTTGAAATAGTACATATGGATATATATACAATCAGTGGGAAGTATAACTTAACGCTAATAGATAAATTTTCAAAATTTGCTTGGGCCTATGTAGTAACTAATAGAAATTCGATATGCATTATAAAAGCTTTTAAAAATTTTGTGGAATTATTTGGAATTCCTAAAAAACTGGTATATGACCAAGGTCCGGAATTTGCGGGGGAAGTATTCAAAAAGTTTTGTTGCCAATACAATATCCAATTACATGTCACCTCGTTTCAACAGTCGTCTAGTAACTCACCTGTAGAGAGATTACATTCAACACTCACAGAAATTTATAGAATAATCACTGATAGCAGAAAAGCAGAACAATTACCATGTGAACATGAAGAAGCACTATCAGAAACCATGATAACATATAATAACGCTATACACTCTAGTACCAAGTTGACACCCTATGAACTTTTCCATGGTAAAACCCACACTTTTAGTAACTCAGTGAAATTTAATGGAGAGCATGATTATTTAAATCAGTTAAATATATTTCGAGAAAAGTTATACCCAAAAGTAAAACGTAAGTTAGAAGAGATAGTATACAAGAGAACTATGAAATTAAATGAGAATAGAACGGATGAAATAGAAATAGAGGAAGGAGACAAGATCTTTAGAAAAGAAAATAGAAGAAATAAGATTACACCTCGTTTCACAATCCATAAAGTGTTAAGGGTACATGGACCTACATTTAAAACAAGCAGAGGCCAAAAGATACACAAGTCTAAAATCAGAAAGACTACAAAGAAACAAGAAGATAACTAAATGTCTCGGCCTTTTCTCTTTTTTTTTTAGATTCGTGCTAGTTTCGGCACAATTCATATCGATCCAAGATATTAATGAGTCCACTAATCCCATCGCCAAAATAGAACTAGGAGAATGCTTAATAATCCAAACTTATAAAAATATTAAACATATAATAGATCTACAGGAATATGAAAGCTGTGTAGAACAATTTAGTAGTACACTAAATTTGATACAGCAAGATGAAACGCTTATTGATGCAGCTTATATCCTAGAGGGTAAGATAGCCCAATTGCGGGAAAAGATAGAAATACTAACACCCTCGGGAAAACAAAAACGGGGTTTAGTGAACGGATTAGGAAGTATCGTAAAATCAATAACCGGTAATATGGACGCCAATGATGGCCAAGAGATAGAAGAAAAAATAGACACATTAAAAGAAAAAGAAAGAAACTTAACAAATGCGCTACTAGATCAAGAAGCATTTAACAATGAGATACAAATAAGATTCCAAGATGTAGCAAAAAGCATTAACCAAGAGCAAGCTATGATAAGTCGATTTTTAGAAACATCTCAAAATAAAATTTTTAAAGAACTATCGAAAGAACAGGACCAAATTAATAAATTACAATACATTAATAGAATAATATATAATATAGATCGGCTTGTAAATCATTTAAATGATCTATCAGAAAGTATAATAATGGCTAAAATAAAAATAATACCTAAGCTAATACTAGATCCAAAAGAGATCACAAAAATTGAAGAGATCATAAGAAAACAAAATATTACTATCAAATCAAAACAAGAGATATACAAATTAATTAAATTAAATACATATAATACACAAGATAAAATAATATTTGAAATTATGATACCTATATTCAAAAAACAAAATTATAAAATTGCTAGAATTATACCATTACCGCTCAACAAAACATTTTTTATAATAGCGCCTAAGTTTATAGCATATAATGATTATAAAATTGTACACCTTTCGAACAAATGCCAACAAACTGCCAACAAATCCATTTGCGATATAGAAAACATTGAAACACGACCAACAAACGAATTATGTATCCAGAATTTACTAAAGAATAATCACAGTAATTGTGACATGCAGAATACTGGCATGGTCACAGATATATTTGAACCAGAAAAGGGATACATCTTCATCTTTAATGCGAAGGAAACTAAAGTAAAAACACCAGAAGGCAATGAGACCTGTATAAACGGATCGGCGATAATAACTTATGGAAATGCTACAGTAGAAGTAAATGGACTGGACTATGATAACACTATAGAAAGTATATTAGAACATCCAGAGATAATTATGCCACCTACAAGAGGGATTTCAAGAAACAACACGGTGGAAACACTGACACTGCAAAGATTACATCTAGAAGCAATAGACATACATAAGAGGGTAATCATCGCAAGTAACACAACAACACAGCACACGTCCATCCTTTATATGATAGTGGCAGTACTATCCATAGCAACAATCATTGTCTGGAAAGCAAGAAGGCCTGTCACAATCTTTACACCAAGTCCAGAACATCATGTACCCATGGTCGCGCTGGACATACCGTCACTATGGCCATCGCTTCAATCTGGGGGGGGAGGAGTTACCGACCCATCGGTACCACGCCTACACTCTCCACCGAAACCCCCTCGATCGTTCCAAATTCACTAACAATGTTATTGAACCGGGAAACATTGTAGCTAATAAGCGAATGTCGCAACTGCAGGCACATCCGCTTAGAAGCTACATCAGCAAGAATACTATGTCAAGCATTGGACAGTTGGCCGGCTGCAAAATTATAATGTAAACAAACTGAGCTAGCTAAGATATATATAAGACAAAGACATTTTTCAGAATTCAATCTCAATTTACTCTTTATTCAACGTTGCTAACGAACGGACGTGTACTGTCCAGACATATTTTGTATACTTAAAAATATAAATATCACAAACGAAATAAAGTGCTGTATTTACTGAAGAACACAAATGGAAATTTGACTAGAGAAGCGATACATCATCGACGTCACCTGGGCCACGATTGACTGAACCAAGAGGACTCCCACTCTGATGGTGACTCTCGCATTTATTTCTTTCTCACAGGCGCAACAATTTCCCTTTTGAAGCTGTTCATCGAATGTGTCATCACTTGGTTTCTTGGAGTTAACCCAATATTTGTAATACAGGCTTAAAGTTTTTTCTTTAAGAGTTTTACAAAATGTTTGTATGCAATCAACGCCTATAAAATTATAAAATATAAATATGTTAGTTAAATATAATTTTATAAAAATGTTGTTCTATTCACCTTCGTAGGTCCACAGCTCGTTAAGATTAGGATAATCTTTATGGGCAACATAAAAAGATACGGCACATGCCGTATGCTTTTGTACTTGCGTGGTTGACAAGGAAGCAGAAGAATTCAAGCATGTTTTGTAATTTTCAAGAACAGCCTCAATGTCTGCATAAATTACCACTTTAGGAGATAATTTTTTGTGATATCCTTTAAACGATGTTGTCGTATTAGCGTCAGGATAAAATGAGGACACTTTTCCACATTCCAGTTTGTTGTGAGTAGTGCTTTTCACGTGATAACACTGAAGACAGTTCTCACAAAAATATCCTCCCGATTTTCCTTTAGAAAATTGTGAAGAGCATAATGTATAAAGATTTGTTATATACGCATAATGCATAATGTTTTGGGTAATATTATCGATTCCCAATATATTAATGTGGTTCCGTTTTCTTTCTTTTGTTTTAATCGTGGGACCAACAATTTTTTCACCTGCTTCATCAATTTCATAAATATTTATACTAAAGTTGACATTGTTTTTCTCAAAATGTCGAACTCCTATTTTTTCGATTGAAAATTTAATTCCCGAAAAATCTAAAGTCATTCCGCCATACACAATAGTTTCATCATTAATATTAATGTTATAGCTTTGAGGCTTTGTCATCCTTTCTCTCGAATATTTCCTTTGCTGGGGGGTTGTAAAAGTCCTATTTCCATGGTTTTGATTAGCTATAAATGCTAGTATACACCACTTGAAACGAAATACGTCTGCATTCTGCACGTTTATTAGCGCATTTCGGGCTCTTATTTTTTGAGGAGCTTTAATGTATCCGCTGGCAGGAATGTTTTCCAGTTTTATTATAGTAGTTTCAAAATAGTTACAATTTTTAAAAGCCCAGCCTGAGTCTTTTTCTTGAAATTCGCTGCTTAATGTAAGTAAGCAATCTATGGCCGAATTTAGCTCATCAATAATATCTTCATTTATGTATACAGATTTGTAGGCAGTTTTAGAGTGCTTCATTGTTTCCACTGTAACTCCTTCATCTGTTTGCTTTATATATGTACCATATACACTTAGGTTAAATTTAATGGTTCTGTAGTCTATCATACAATGCTTTCTAACTTCATCTAAATCTTTTTGACACTGCTGATAAAACTCTTTTAAATCAATCATATTATTAAATGGACTATCAATTCGATATGATTTGACTGGAAATGTCGTCTCTGATGTAAGCAATATGATATTCGCATTGTTCTTAACTTCTCTGGCCGACGCATTTTTATGTATATCGGTCAAAATATTATATGTTGACGTTCTCTGGATGCCGAGTACTTTTCACCGCAAGTAGGACATAAGAGTACCCTTCTTAAGTCAATTTGTTTTCTTTTTGGGGGGTTAGATATTTCCTTATCCTCTTCCATCCTCAATCGTTTTATAGACTTAGCTGATGTCATAGGGCGGTCTTCTTCATCCAGTTTTCCTCTAGCCATTAAAATGCTAAATGCATTTCGGGGTCCTTCACAGCGTTGGTAGTGATCATCAAATTCACAATTTTTTACTAGATTAGAGCATAAGTCACATCTAATTAAAGCCTCGCAGGCTTTACTGGGTTCTGAGCACTTCGTAACAAACTCACTAATTTCGATGCATTGGTTGTACAAATCACAAGCCACTGATGATTCCATTTTGAATTTTTTATAAATATATTTTATTTATATATTTTAATTCGTTTTTAACATTTTTCACAGTAAATGGTTTGAGTCCACACAAACAATTAAAACGGTTAGACGTGATATCCCGAGCAAGTTCGACCGAAATTATATTATAAGAATGCAGTGCTGAGGTATTAGAAGAACTGATCCTGAGCAATTTAATGGGATCCATTTTTATACACGAGGATTAGAGAGTTTGACATCTACAGGAAGTGTCTTCTCTTAGAATCCACCTGATTGGTTCTCGATTTAAGGAGCCTTCACAGACTGCACAGACTGCAATGGGGAAGTCAGAAAAGGAGGGCGAGCTATTGGTTTGGATGCAGGTAAATAGCCGCTTGAATTTCTCGATAATAGGTTCAAAGAGTCATTAATATTTGATTTTATAGGGAGACAGATCACAGATAATCTGAAATACATATCTCTGTAGGGAATTATTTCGGCTGATCGCAGTCAGGGATCATGAAATTATTGGTGAATACTAGTCATTGTTACTTTATAAGTAACATTTTGGAAGGCATACATTAAAAACGTGGGTAGCCTTAAGCTGAAAGTCGCTATGACTTCAGATTGTTTAGGTTTTCTTCTCAACGGCTCCATAGCTTTTAGCTGAAAGTAGCTGGAATATACGGGAACGACGGTTTTTTAACGGTTTTATGATTATATGATTTTTTTATATATACGTATACACGACCCTATAACCAGTTTGTGTGATATTTCGAAATATTTCTCAACTAATAATCCAACCACCAGTTACCTTCCCAGAAAATTGAGGACGCAGTAAGGTGCATAGCCTTCAACAGAAATCTCACCCCCACCCTTGCGATCATCCTTATGACTGCTTGTACGCGCAGGTACACCCCTTTCCAAAATTGCTTGTGCGCGAAGAAGTGCAATTATAATTTTGAGAGTTTTTATGAAAAGTCGTTAATTTCAGAATCGTAAAAAGCATACCATTGGAAAGGGCTTGAAAAATCCTTTCCAATGACACCCAACTTGCATAACTTTTTTTTTTACAGAGGGATCCCCATAGCATATACCGAATCGGCGGTTTTGGCCTGTTTTCGGGTAGTAGTGGGAATATACGGGAATATACTGTAGACCAAAATTATCTTATAGATTAATAGAGTGCACTTACACAAGCACAAATTTGGCGCCAAATTTTGGTTGTTCTTCTTGCACTCAGTTTCTTTTGCAACAGTTATTATTTAAAATCACTGTTATTTAATTATTTTGTGCCTGGGCCCATAACCTTTTGTTAAGACCAAGAATACAACCGAGTAACACCATATATTTATCCAGCCTCAATTAAACAAAGGACTTTTGAAGTTTTAATATTTATTCTTTTCAATGTGCACGCACTCGTCATCTAAAATCAACTGAACGACCACAGCGTCGTAAAAGCGAAAGAAGACCAAAAAGACAATTCCCAATTCTGAAATAGTCCCGCTAATGCTGTTGTACACATTAGTCATCTCTTTCTATTATTAGCATATCAATGAGGCTTGTGCATATGTCCGTCCATATATGGTCATGTTGAAACCATTCTCATGTATACAATTATACACATAGATATGTGGACATTTACAAAAAATATTATTCATTTTATTTTTTAAGAATGGGTTTCCACCTCCTCTGAATCGCTTTTTGATCCCGAGGCTGGTTGAAGAAAATGTTCGCATCCTGTGTCCATTCTGTATTGGGCACTAGCATTTTCTCTCTGTCGTTTGACAGGAGGGTTTGGTGCACTATTATTTCGTTGTTGAAAATTTAAATGAATCTAGAATCTACCTGTATTTAGTTTTTATGTGAGTTCACTTGCTAACCTTGTGATCTTGGCTGACTATCGGATATTTTGGAGACTGGGTCTTCTTAGAGACCTTCTTGTTGGGCGGTTTGTCTAAATCTTTGGACAGTTGAAATGTCACGCCTCGCTAGGGTCATGAACAACCTATCGGGGAGTGAGCGTTGAATTGTATTTTTTATAGTGGTTGCCATTGCTTGTGTATAAACTGATTATATTGAAATTTAATAATTGGAACATTATACTCACAGTTACCATCAAATACCAAACGATCATTATTGGTGACATTAACACCTCCTGAACTAAATTCAATGATCATTCCTGCATCCTGCATCTTTCGTACAGACAAGAGATTGTGAAGAATATCCTTGCTGAATAAAACATCCTTCAGTGTAATTTGATTTCCAGAGCTGCTGAGTTGTACTACTCCTTTAGCAGTTGCGTAAATGCATTCATTACGCTTGGCAATTGAAATCTCCACAGGTGTTTCCAGGTTGGTGTATTCAGCAAATAGTTCGGAATCTTTTACAATATGGTCAGAAGCACCGGAGTCTAGGATAAACAAAACATCGCTCTCTTTTTCCTTATCAACCACTTGCCTCATCATAAAAGCAAACCCACGATCTGGCTGAGTTTTCGCTACTTGAGCTTACTTATTTTGGTTTTCCCCGTTTTGGTTTCCCAGACTTCTTTTAAAAATATAACAATCTTTCTTTAAATGCCCTGGCTTGCCACAATGATAGCATTTTGGTTTTGGTTTAGGCTTAGTTTTAAAAGAAACTTTAGAACCCTTAAAGCTCACTCCCATTTTGTTTTCCTTTTGATCTTGAGCGCGAAAAGCCTGTAACACCTTGGCACTAGTATCCTTACTGATGCTCTTTAACTTGATCTCGTGGTCAAGAAGACGAGTTTTTACGAACGCTAATGTAAAGTTACCTTCTGATAAAGTTTCTATAGCCGTTATAACGCCGTCATAACTTGAAGTAAATGTGATATCTTGTCCATTTCTTCTATCTTAGCACCCGACGCAATAAGCTCTGCTATCAAGTCATCAAAAAAATGGAAATGACCCACAAGACAAGTGTCGCCCTTTAACTTCAATACCAGCAACTGCTTCCGTACAGAAAGTTGCGAAGCCAAGCTTCTTCGTTCATAAATGGCATCAAGATTTTTAAAAATCTGCTTGGCATTATTCTCGGCATTGGCGAAGTTAAGAAACGAATCGCTTAAGTATTCAATTATAATATTTTTAGCATTGCTGTTCCTTTTTTTCCATTGATCGGTCTCTTCTATTGCGTCTTTGTCAATAATGTCTAATAAATCATTTTCCTCTAATAGAGCTCTAATTCGAAATTTCCAAAATGAATACTTATCCCCGTTAAATGCCTTTGTATTCCGTTTTTCTTTTTCCATTTTCCTTGTCTGATAAATTTCGGCGTCTATTTTTTTGTTTTTTTTTTTTTTTTGCACTTTATGATTTAGCACGAGGTTTCTGTAATCCGTGTGCACTTACACACATTCTGCGTCAATTTATTGTTCTTCTTGCACTCTATGCTTTAGCAAGCAGTTTCTGTAATCCGTGTGCACTTACACAACCACAAATTCGGCGTCCAAATTTTTTGTTCTTCTTGCACTCTATGTTTAGCACGCAGTTTCTGTATTTCGTGTGCACTTACACAAGCACAAATTTGCGCCAAATTTTGGTTGTTCTTCTTGCACTCATTTCTTTGCAATTTTTAAATCATATTATTTATTTCTAATTGTCCTTGTTGCACTTTATGATTTAGCACGAGGTTTCTGTAATCCGTGTGCACTTACACAACCACAAATTCTGCGTCCAAATTTATTTGTTCTTCTTGCACTCTATGCTTTAGCAAGCAGTTTCTGTAATCCGTGTGCACTTACACAACCACAAATTCGGCGTCCAAATTTTTTTGTTCTTCTTGCACTCTATGCTTTAGCACGCAGTTTCTGTATTTCGTGTGCACTTACACAAGCACAAATTTGGCGCCAAATTTTGGTTGTTCTTCTTGCACTCAGTTTCTTTTGCAACAGTTATTATTTAAAATCACTATTATTTAATTATTTTGTGTCTGGGCCCATAATCTTTTGTTAAGACCAAGAATGCAACCGAGTAACACCATATATTTATCCAGCCTCAATTAAACATAGGACTTTTGAAGTTTTAATATTTATTCTTTTCAATGTGCACGCACTCGTCATCTAAAATCAACTGAACGACCACAGCGTCGTAAAAGCGAAAGAAGACCAAAAAGACAATTCCCAATTCTGGAATAGTCCCGCTAATCCTGTTGTACACATTAGTCATCTCTTTCTATTATTAGCATATCAATGAGGCTTGTGCATATGTCCGTCCATATATGGTCATGTTGAAACCTTTCTCATGTATACAATTATACACATAGATATGTGGACATTTACAATAAATATTATTCATTTTAATTTTTAAGAATGGGTTTCCACCTCCTCTGAATCGCTTTTTGATCCCGAGGCTGGTTGAAGAAAATGTTCGCATCCTGTGTCCATTCTGTATTGGGCACTAGCATTTTCTCTCTGTCGTTTGACAGGAGGGTTTGGTGCACTATTATTTCGTTGTAGAAAATTTAAATGAATCTGGAATCTACCTGTATTTAGTTTTTATGTGAGTTCACTTGCTAACCTTGTGATCTTGGCTGACTATCGGATATTTTTGAGACTGGGTCTTCTTAGAGACCTTCTTGTTGGGCGGTTTGTCTAAATCTTTGGACAGTTGAAATGTCACGCCTCGCTAGGGTCATGAACAACCTATCGGGGAGTGAGCATTGAATTGTATTTTTTATAGTGGTTGCCATTGCTTGTGTATAAACTGATTATATTGAAATTTAATAATTGGAACATTATACTCACAGTTACCATCAAATACCAAACGATCATTATTGGTGACATTAACACCTCCTGAACTAAATTCAATGATCATTCCTGCATCTATCGTACAGACAAGAGATTGTGAGGAATATCCTTGCTGAATAAAACATCCTTCAGTGTGATTTGATTTCCAGAGCTGCTGAGTTGTACTACTCCTTTAGCAGTTGCGTAAATGCATTCATTACGCTTGGCAATTGAAATCTCCACAGGTGTTTCCAGGTTGGTGTATTCAGCAAATAGTTCGGCATCTTTTATGGCCAGAAGCACCCGAGTCTAGGATAAACAAAACATCGCTCTCTTTTTCCTTATCAACCACTTGCCTCATCATAAAAGCAAACCCACGATCTGGCTGAGTTGTCGCTACTTGAGCTTGCTTATTTTGGTTTTCCCCGTTTTGGTTTCCCAGACTTCTTTTAAAAATATAACAATCTTTCTTTAAATGCCCTGGCTTGCCACAATGATAGCATTTTGGATTTGGTTTAAGCTTATTTTTAAAAGACACTTTAGAACCCTTAAAGCTCACTCCCATTTTGTTTTCCTTTTGATCTTGAGCGCGAAAAGCCTGTAACACCTTGGCACTAGTATCCTTACTGATGCTCTTTAACTTGATCTCGTGGTCAAGAAGACGAGTTTTTACGAACGCTAATGTAAAGTTACCTTCTGATAAAGTTTCTATAGCCGTTATAACGCCGTCATAACTTGAAGGAAGGGTCCAAAGTAAATGTGATATCTTGTCCATTTCTTCTATCTTAGCACCCGACGCAATAAGCTCTGCTATCAAGTCATCAAAAAAATGGAAATGACCCACAAGACAAGTGTCGATCTTTAACTTCAATACCAACAACTGCTTCCGTACAGAAAGTTGCGAAGTCAAGCTTCTTCGTTCATAAATGGCATCAAGATTTTTATACCCGTTACTCGTAGAGTAAAAGGGTATACTAGATTCGTTAAAAAGTATGTAACAGGCAGAAGGAAGCGTTTCCGACCATATAAAGTATATATATTCTTGATCAGGATCAATAGCCCAGTCGATTTGGCCATGTCCGTCTGTCCGTCCGTATGAACGTCGAGATCTCAGGAACTACAAAAGCTAGAAAGTTGAGATTAAGCATACTCCAGGGACATAGACGCAGCGCAAGTTTGTCGATTCATGTTGCCACACCCACTCTAACGCCCACAAACCGCCCAAAACGGCCACGTCCACACTTTTGAAAAATGTTTCGATATTTTTTCATTTTTGTATTAGTCTTGTAAATTTCTATCGATTTGCCAAAAAACTTTTTGACACGCCCACTCTAACGCCCACAAAACCGCCAAAAACTGTATGTGCTGAAGACTCGCCTTCGCACTTCCACTAGCTGAGTAACGGGTATCAGATAGTCGGGGAACTCGACTATAGCGTTCTCTCTTGTTTAGCAGTGTTAGCAAATGCGATACAGAAATATATAAATCAGCATACTCGTATAGCGCCCCATCGGTCACGCCGCACTTTTTGCCTCTATTGTGGGTGATTTTATATGGCGCCTTCGGTTTATGGCACTTGATTTATTTCATTAGGTTTATTGGTCATTCGAACACTAAATATTCAGGATATTCAAAGGTTGTTCCACCCATCTGACTGCACCGATGACGAAGTCGGTGATGATATAACTGGAAAATGAGCTAACTGCCTTTAAAACAGGCGAGTTTATTTCCAAGTGCTTTTTGGTATTTGCATAAAGGCGTAAATGCTTTAAACTACTATAGCTGGAGTAATATGCAGTACCAAAAAATACGGATATTTCTATATTTCCTATTTGGGCTGAAAAACCAGTCAGGTGGCAGATAATTTGTAATCCGATTTTATGACTAATTAGATGCAGCATACGGAGAAGTACATTATACGCTTTGAAGATAAGATATCTGATTCAGAAAAAATAGATTGTAACCTAAGATAGTGAAAGATGACACGTTCAAATCAACTCCATATGCACCACATCTAAACATTCTCCCATCAGAAGATGACAGTCTGAGCTAACTGCTAACTGCTAACTGCTTGTAGACAACTCCTATGATTATCAGCGCCCGCCCAGACCAAACGTAGCCAGACTTGGCATACTCTAGCAATGGGAGTGCTCCGTCCACAACCAGCAGCCATGCCAGCCATATCAGCTGGCACAACTGTGCCATAAACTATAACTACGAGTATGAGTCAAGCAATCCGCCGAGAGAGCCGTGTTATGAAGTACGATCGAGAGATCGTGCTTATCGGCGGGTATTATGCCAAAGGCCTGATAATGTTCTCCACCGGAGCGCAGAAGCAACAACAATGCAAATATATTCATTGAGAGGAACAATAAAATTTTATTGACCAAAAATCGAACCAGATTGTGGAGTGGGTCGGCACAAAAACAACAACAAACAAGCAAACAAACAAACGGATACCTAAAGACCTGTTTCGGCTTTTTTGGGGTGGTTCTTGAAGGTCGCGTTCTGGTTTTGTATTAAAATGCCCCCCAAGCTAGCTCTAGGCTCAGTCTGCTTAAGCCAAGATGCGGATGTTAAACTATCTGAACTATATTTTTATCGCAGCGACAAAAGCTTGAGGAAATTGCAGTTGAGAGTTTGGATTGCAATACCCTTTGGCTGCAGAAGTTGCCTACTTCTCAGAAAGGGTGACTAAACATTTGAGAAACTACGAATCTCTCGTTCTTTATAGTTCCCATTTGGCCAATTTGCCGATAAAACTCTTTCTGAACCTTCCTCAACTTGTGGAATTCCATGTATTGGAGTGCGGGCTTTAACAAATTGAACGAGAATGTTTTGAGGGTGCCCAAAACTTGAGAAGATTGAATTTTGGAGGAAATGCCCTCTGCGTTCTGGATAGGAACACTTTTGAATTGGCCACCCAACTGGAGGAACTCAACTTATCAGACAATCAAATAGAGGATCTGCCCACCACCATATTTCGGCCCCTGAGGAACCTTCAAAGGATCAACTTATCTAACAATCGGTTAATGACTATATCCCAGCACATCTTCTCACAACTAGGATCTCTTAAGTCCATAAATCTGGACAGTAATCAGCTTAGGGAACTGCCTGGCAAACTGTTCAGTAATCAGCAAAAACATCAGTCAGATTTCTCAGCCAGAAATAATCAACTAGCGCGGATTCCTTTAAATATGTTTAGTGAGATTGATCATCTCTCGCTCTCGTTTAATCGCCAACTCAGAAGTCTGCATCTATCAGCTGAAATCAATGAGTTGGAGGCCACCAATTGCGGTCTCGAATCAGTGAAGTTGGATGGACGAGTGGTTGGTGTCCAACTGGAGACTAACCTAAACCTGAATGAGTTGAAGATTTCCCAGCCCCAGGATCTGGAGCATCTCTACTTGGCCAATACCAATCTGTATAAACTTGACTTCCTGTCGAAGGCCACTAAACTAGTTGACCTGGATGTAACGGGCATTGTAAATCTCGCGGACTTACCAAAAATTACCTCAACCAAGGAATTGGAAAGATTGAGCTTTACCTACGACAACTTGACTTCGGATAACATGGACATGCTGCCGCATCTGAAGGATCTCAACTACTTGGAGATAAGCCACGAAGAGGGAAGGGAGATCTTTATTAAGGATCTGGATGAGGACTTCTTTGTCGAGGAAGCGGAGCTGCAGTTAAGCTCCGCTTCCCCGTCAGTTGGCGGATCTGTTAGAGTTCGAACTGCCCAAGGATACAGCCATCTTGGAAGATCGATTAGTTGGAGGTCCTCGGGGGCCAATGCGATGTGGAATGTCATAGGGTTTAAGCTTTTAATAGGGAAATCGTTTTAAATACGCAGTTATTTAAAGAAATGTGAAAAAGTATATAGCTGCGTAAATCTTTTATAAAAAGGCAAATGGTTCAATGCATACATTAAGCCAAAAAGATGGCATTTATTTGCCATTTCTTTGTTTGACTTATATTTTCATACAACTACAACCACTTCCCACTACTTAAGGGCCAATAGAACAAGTACTTATAATTTATCTTCATTAAAATTAATTAAGAAAGTGTAAATTCTGCATACTGTTTACAAATCATTAATCAGCGACTTACAAAAAGAGATATTTTGCTTTAACTTTTACGCCTGTCTTTGCAATTGTTTTCGGTTTACACACATTGCAACCATTGTTTAAAACCGATTTGTCAATTCACAGACACTTGTGATCGCTGATCTCGAACTTCAATAGCTGGTTTTGCGTTTTTTGCTGGATCCACGCTAATTGGTGTCAGTGGAGCGCACAGATCTTGTCATCTGCGATCAGCGGTCAGCGATCATCGATTAGCGATCACTCGATTGGCCACCGACCAGTTCCCCAGACGAAGGTGCTTATATCTGTCTCAATTTATTAGCTCATGTTGGACTACTCAGGTGCAGTGGACTACGACTATGGTGCAGAGATCGCTGGAGATCGCCATTTGAGGGATCAGTAGCGCTCCCGATGCTCCATTTTGAGATGGGGAGCCGGGTGGGTGGCGGGATTCGTGCCGGGAATCAGAGTATTGGGCACCTGAACCGGGTGCACAGTAGTAGATTGCTTTGCATTCGCTGGAGGCAAGGGCTCCTTTGTGCTGGTCACATCGTCTACCTTGTTGTTCTCCTTGAGGATACCGGTTATGTCCAAACTGTCGGACTTATGGCAGAAAAGATAGGCGGAAAACATGAGGCCAACCAGGGAGAAAGTTATTAGGGACCAGCGCAAGACAGAGTTGATTTTGAGGCCCCTGCAATGAAAGTAATATAAGTTATATAATTTCTCTTAATGTTGTAGATTCCAACCCACAGAAAAAGTGTGTATTTTACTAAGTTCGTGTAGGTCTTGTTGAGATGTACGCCCTCCTCCACCCAAAAAATGGGCAGTATCAGTTTGGGCAGATTCTTCATGGGTTCGATGCCCTCCACTGGCTCCATGTCCAGGTTAAACTGCAATCGCTTCGCAGCCTGAAAAGGTGTTCCAGACATCTGAAGAGGGGACAAGTTGAAAATATACGTGAATATGCACGAATCTAAGTGGCTCCTTACGAGTTCAAAGTCTATGTAGACAGCATGATCCTTTTCATTCGGATTAAGACCATCCACATCTGCAATCAGCTTTGGGTCGCCCAGATAGAAATGAGGCATGGATGCCATCAACGGACCTCCAACACAGGCCGCCAGATTCATAGTTCCCTTGGGCGGACACGTGTCCAGATCTTCGGGATCTTCGCAGAAGCAGTGAAGCCTGTCATCAGCACGTATATCCCCCAAATCCAGGGTGTATCTCATCGACGGCATGCCATGGTAGGATGACTTGTGCTGGTAATAGGCTCCCAGGGATCTACACAAGTCCGGGGTGAATGCCCACAGGCCATCCTCCTTCTTCAAGCCCGGTGCAAAAACCGTGGAATCAGTGCCGATGAAGGTGTTGCACTCGCCATCTGGCCAAATGTCTTGCTCCGGTTCGTCGGCGAACTTCACAACCTTTCCCAGCTTTTTGTTATTCTTCACTCCGCGACAGACTGTAAACCTCCCAGCATCCGAGTGATTGGCCTGTTATTCGATATGATTTAGTGGAACTTCAGGGGCTTAAGTAATACTATTAACAATATCATTTGCTCACCTGACCCATAAACGAGAACAAAAAGTGCGTCTGGTTTACTTGTTTGGCCTGCTTAACTTCTCCCGTGTAAAACACCGTGCAGAGGGCCTTTGCGGAGAATTCTTCCGAGGAGCAGTCTACGTTGATGCCCCGGAAAAACAAATCCATAAATTTGGCTTTCAGAAAGGCTTTGGCATCCGGAAACACTATGCTTAATCCCTTGGAAACCAGCTCCATCATGGCAGCCTTTTCCCTTTGAACCGAAATGCCGCCAGGCTGTAAAATTGTAGGGAAAAAATCGTGGGGTAATTTGAGCTTTGAATTACTAAACACAAAAGACGCCATTCTGAAATCCATTTCTATCACTCTTAATGGGTTAATTTCGTGCCTGCTATTTTGGGGCTGGGAATGCAATTTGCATAATTCACTTGGCTAACAATAGGCCACGTGGTCATTAGCTGGCGCCTTTGGTGCAGTTTTCCATAGTTCTGACCAGAATCTCTAATTGCTATGAAGTCGCTGATGCAGCGAATGCTAATTATACCCGTTACTAAAGGGTAAAAGTAAAAGGGTAAACTAGATTCGTTGAAAAGTATGTAACAGGCAGAAGGAAGCGTTTCCGACCATATAAAGTATATATATTCTTGATCAGGATCAATAGCCCAGTCGATTTGGCCATGTCCGTCTGTCCGTCCGTATGAACGTCGAGATCTCAGGAACTACAAAAGCTAGAAAGTTGAGATTAAGCATACTCCAGGGACATAGACGCAGCGCAAGTTTGTCGATTCATGTTGCCACACCCACTCTAACGCCCACAAACCGCCCAAAACGGCCACGTCCACACTTTTGAAAAATGTTTCGATATTTTTTCATTTTTGTATTAGTCTTGTAAATTTCTATCGATTTGCCAAAAAACTTTTTGACACGCCCACTCTAACGCCCACAAAACCGCCAAAAACTGTATGTGCTGAAGACTCTCCTTCGCACTTCGAATAGCTGAGTAACGGGTATCAGATAGTCGGGGAACTCGACTATAGCGTTTTCTCTTGTTATAAATCTGCTTGGCATTATTCTCGGCATTAGCGAAGTTAAGAAACGAATCGCTTAAGTATTCAATTATAATATTTTTAGCAGTGCTGTTCCTTTTTTCCATTGATCGGTCTCTTCTATTGTGTCTTTGTCAATAATGTCTAATAAATCATTTTCCTCTAATAGAGCTCCTATTCGAAATTTCCAAAATGAATACTTATCCCCGTTAAATGCCTTTGTATTCCGTTTTCCTTTTTCCATATTCCTTGTCTGATAAATTTCGGCGTCTATTTTTTTGTTTTATTTGCACTTTATGCTTTAGCACGTGGTTTCTGTAATCCGTGTGCACTTACACAACCACAAATTCTGCGTCCAAATTTATTTGTTCTTCTTGCACTCTATGCTTTAGCAAGCCGTTTCTGTAATCCGTGTGCACTTACGCAACCACAAATTCGGCATCAAAATTTTTTTGTTCTTCTTGCACTCTATGCTTTAGCACGCAGTTTCTGTAATCCGTGTGCACTTACACAACCACAAGTTCGGCGTCCAAATTTTTTTGTTCTTCTTGCACTCTATGCTTTAGCACGCAGTTTCTGTATTTCGTGTGCACTTACACAAGCACAAATTTGGCGCCAAATTTTGGTTGTTCTTCTTGCACTCAGTTTCTTTTGCAACAGTTATTATTTAAAATCACTATTATTTAATTATTTTGTGTCTGGGCCCATAACCTTTTGTTAAGACCAAGAATACAACCGAGTAACACCATATATTTATCCAGCCTCAATTAAACATAGGACTTTTGAAGTTTTAATATTTATTCTTTTCAATGTGCACGCACTCGTCATCTAAAATCAACTGAACGACCACAGCGTCGTAAAAGCGAAAGAAGACCAAAAAGACAATTCCCAATTCTGGAATAGTCCCGCTAATCCTGTTGTACACATTAGTCATCTCTTTCTATTATTAGCATATCAATGAGGCTTGTGCATATGTCCGTCCATATATGGTCATGTTGAAACGATTCTCATGTATACAATTATACACATAGATATGTGGACATTTACAACAAATATTATTCATTTTAATTTTTAAGAATGGGTTTCCACCTCCTCTGAATCGCTTTTTGATCCCGAGACTGGTTGAAGAAAATGTTCGCATCCTGTGTCCATTCTGTATTGGGCACTAGCATTTTCTCTCTGTCGTTTGACAGGAGGGTTTGGTGCACTATTATTTCGTTGTTGAAAATTTAAATGGATCTGGAATCTACCTGTATTTAGTTTTTATGTGAGTTCACTTGCTAACCTTGTGATCTTGGCTTACTATCGGATATTTTTGAGAATGGGTCTTCTTAGAGACCTTCTTGTTGGGCGGTTTGTCTAAATCTTTGGACAGTTGAAATGTCACGCCTTGCTAGGGTCATGAACAACCTATCGGGGAGTGAGCGTTGAATTGTATTTTTTATAGTGGTTGCCATTGCTTGTGTATAAACTGATTATATTGAAATTTAATAATTGGAACATTATACTCACAGTTACCATCAAATACCAAACGATCATTATTGGTGACATTAACACCTCCTGAACTAAATTCAATGATCATTCCTGCATCCTGCATCTTTCGTACAGACAAGAGATTGTGAAGAATATCCTTGCTGAATAAAACATCCTTCAGTGTAATTTGATTTCCAGAGCTGCTGAGTTGTACTACTCCTTTAGCAGTTGCGTAAATGCATTCATTACGCTTGGCAATTGAAATCTCCACAGG
The DNA here is from genome assembly GCF_016746235.2 of Drosophila teissieri. NCBI lineage: Eukaryota > Metazoa > Arthropoda > Insecta > Diptera > Drosophilidae > Drosophila > Drosophila teissieri. Next base: position 1,806,659 of record NC_053032.1, read on the forward strand.
TGTTTCCAGGTTGGTGTATTCAGCAAATAGTTTGGCATCTTTTACAATATGGTCAGAAGCACCCGAGTCTAGGATAAACAAAACATCGCTCTCTTTTTCCTTATCAACCACTTGCCTCATCATAAAAGCAAACCCACGATCTGGCTGAGTTGTCGCTACTTGAGCTTGCTTATTTTGGTTTTCCCCGTTTTGGTTTCCCAGACTTCTTTTAAAAATATAACAATCTTTCTTTAAATGCCCTGGCTTGCCACAATGATAGCATTTTGGTTTTGGTTTAAGCTTATTTTTAAAAGACACTTTAGAACCCTTAAAGCTCACTCCCATTTTGTTTTCCTTTTGATCTTGAGCGCGAAAAGCCTGTAACACCTTGGCACTAGTATCCTTACTGATGCTCTTTAACTTGATCTCGTGGTCAAGAAGACGAGTTTTTACGAACGCTAATGTAAAGTTACCTTCTGATAAAGTTTCTATAGCCGTTATAACGCCGTCATAACTTGAAGGAAGGGTCCAAAGTAAATGTGATATCTTGTCCATTTCTTCTATCTTAGCACCCGAAGCAATAAGCTCTGCTATCAAGTCATCAAAAAATTGGAAATGACCCACAAGACAAGTGTCGCCCTTTAACTTCAATACCAGCAACTGCTTCCGTACAGAAAGTTGCGAAGCCAAGCTTCTTCGTTCATAAATGGCATCAAGATTTTTAAAAATCTGCTTGGCATTATTCTCGGCATTGGCGAAGTTAAGAAACGAATCGCTTAAGTATTCAATTATAATATTTTTAGCATTGCTGTTCCTTTTTTTCCATTGATCGGTCTCTGCTATTGCGTCTTTGTCAATAATGTCTAATAAATCATTTTCCTCTAATAGAGCTCTAATTCGAAATTTCCAAAATGAATACTTATCCCCGTTAAATGCCTTTGTATTTCGTTTTCCTTTTTCCATATTCCTTGTCTGATAAATTTCGGCGTCTATTTTTTTGTTTTTTTTTTTTGTTCTTATTGCACTTCATGCTTTAGCACGTGGTTTCTGTAATCCGTGTGCACTTACACAACCACAAATTCTGCGCCAAATTTTGGTTGTTCTTCTTGCACTCAGTTTCTTTTGCAACAGTTATTATTTAAAATCACTATTATTTAATTATTTTGTGTCTGGGCCCATAACCTTTTGTTAAGACCAAGAATTCAACCGAGTAACACCATATATTTATCCAGCCTCAATTAAACAGAGGACTTTTGAAGTTTTAATATTTATTCTTTTCAATGTGCACGCACTCGTCATCTAAAATCAACTGAACGACCACACGTCGTAAAAGCGAAAGAAGACCAAAAAGACAATTCCCAATTCTGGAATAGTCCCGCTAATCCTGTTGTACAAGTTAATTTATTTGTTTATGAATGAGATAAAAAATAAATTTACAATTTTATTTTTTCCACCTTTATTGATTGAATGCAAAAATTAGACTAAATTAAAGTTCTACTCTAGCTCCCTAGTCTGGCCTTTTGTGAATCCGAATCCGGTGAATCCGGTGGCAGCGATGGTGGCAGCGTTGTTGCAGCGACGGTGGCAGCGACGAATCAAAGTTTGATAACAGTGTGTCAGTTGTGCAGTCGGCTGTAATTGGTTAATTGCAGTTCTGCTGATGACTTCTTAATAAATTTGGCTTTTTCCTGTTGTCGTCAATTTTTCTCATGAATTGCATGTGCCCGTGTGACCTGCTTATCCATTTCCTGTTGTGGCTGATATTTATTAGGAATTGCAGGTGCCCGTGTGAACTGTTTTGCAACTGCAGTTCAATGCTCTGTTAATATTGCTTGTGTTATGATTTGGTTTACTTTTTGTTGGCGCGTGCAGGAAAGTTTTTGGTAAAGCGTGTTGTTAACTCCTCCCCCTTTATTTTGAGCTTCTCCTCAAGCGACGTTCATTAGTAGAATGGTATGGTGTTGAGATTAACTCTGTTGGTGGTTTTCAGGGGTTCTCTTGCTTTCGTTTGCAACAGTATAAAAACCCTGCGACGATTGTGGAGGTAGCGAAGAGAAGGGTGACGTAGTATTTGTTATAGTTGCTATCTGTTTCCAATTCTGCCAAACGTTTGGTGTTGTTAATATGTAAACTTTCCAGAGCGTTGAGAGTATGTTGATGACGTATGTTCCCTCCAGTTTCTGCATTTTGTTGTTCCACTCTAGTGTGCCATTGTAGTTGTTAACCATTATAAGACCGCTGCTTATTTCCTCTATTGTTTCGATGTGGTCTGCGTTGCTGAATTCACATAACCCTTTCTCTCCTATCAAAAGCTTAGGTAGACAAGTACTATTGCTTATGCTTACAATATTATTCTTGTTACAAATTTTAATTTTATGATAAGTTTTACATTTATTTCTTATGCCAAACATATTTCCGTTATTAAAAAATATTTCTTGAAATTTTATGTTTACAATTGTGTTCTTTTTGATAATGGGCTTGATAAGTGTGTTTTCGTATATACCATAGTTTTTCTTAATTTGGGACTTTAATTATATATAAAATTGTTGTTTTGTTATTTAATATAGTTACATCGGAAAATTCTAGCATTTCTTCTATTGATAGTAATGGCATATTGCTTTCTTTGAATATTTTATCAATTTAAATTATTTCTTTTTCATTTAATAAGAATGTATTTATTACATTTAGCTTAGCCCATTGAATGGCGTATTTAACATTTATGATTTCTTCTTTGACGAGCCTGATTTGATTTTGCAAGTTAAAAGTTATTTCTGTGTTAACATAGCTGTCTTTTCTGATAGAGTTTGATAAAGAATTAGTAAATTTAGTTATCTGATTTAGTCTTTCTTGAAATTGATTGTTAATTAGAAGTTGTTTGTTGCTATTGTTAATTAGATCGTTCATATTATCTTGGAGTAGAATTAAGTCGTCGTGATCTGGAGTACCGGCAATGTACTTCCATGCGGTTCCTATTAAATTGATTGCTCTAGTGTTTCTATTATGTAATGTGGGGATAAAGTTTGGAGAATAGAGAATGTTTGAACCAATTCGTGTTTTATAGTGTGGTAACTGTTTGAATGTTTTAGTTCGTTATCTACGTATGAAGCTAAGGTATTTAAAGTGTTTGTAATGTGGTTTATATCTATAACATGAATTATTCTTGTGGTGGATGTTTGAATTTTCCCTAATCCTTTATTTATTACTGCAGTCTGTACGTCGGTATAGTTGGTAATGTCTAGAAGTCCATTCGCTATTGTTATGGTGCATAGCATTAATGTCCTAAAAGGGTAAGATAATTTTAGTTATTTCGTATGTTACTTTTGTGTATTCTCTTTCCTGATTCTGTTACAACTGTAGTATTCTTGTTAACTTTAACTATTTCTTTTTTATATCTTGCTGATAATTTAGAACCAAGTCGTGTGTTTATCTTAACATAAATTTCGTCACCTACGTTGTAGTTTTTTAATGCGTTCGTTTCTGGTTATGATATTCGAGGTCCTTTTTCTGTTTGTCTATTAGTCTGTCTATGTTGTCTAGTCTGGTTTGTTCGTAGGCTTCGGGATTAGTTGATACTGTTCTACCAAAGAACACTTCAAGTGGTCTTTTCTTTGTTACAGAATGAATAGTGTAGTTATATTCGTACACTGCTCTTTCTAGTAATTCTGAAAAGTTTCTGTGGGTTCCATCTTTCTTGATACATCTCATTATTTCAGAGAGTGTCGAATGGAATCTTTCGACCTGGCCGTTTACAGTGCTTTTGTGGGGTGGTGCTTGAAAAATATCTATATTGAGTTGATCTTTGAGCATAAAAGTTATGGAATATGAATTTAAAGACTTTTCGTTGTCCATGACAACATATTTGGGGACGCCATAGTAGAAAATAATCTCTCTTAGAGGGTTTCTTATGTCTTCTATTGCTTTGGACTTTATTATTTTGGCCTGCGCTAATTTAGAGAACTTATCTATGGCTGTTAGAACTAATTTCTTTTCTGTAGAATAGATATCGATGTGGATAATTTGTCCGGGGTATTCCGGAATAGGAGTTTGCTCTAAAACGGGGTTAGTCGGATGTCTATCGTATTTTTCTTCTTTGCAAACTTTGCATTGTTTTACCAATTTTTCTATTTTTTTCTTCATTTGGGGAAAGTAAAATTTTTCGGACAATTGAGTTTTATTTTCCGTAGCATTTCTATGGGCTCTATTGTGGACTTTAAGTATCTCCTCTTCTTGCTCTGATTCATTAGTGAGGTCGGTAACTTTACCTTTAGTAAAACGAATTTTAACTTTACTAAAGTTATCTGGGTATATTGATTGTATTTTCCCCATGATATCTTCAGAAGTTTGTATTCCGTTAATAACGGATGGGTTAAGGTATTTCCGAAGTATTAGTATAAGTTCGTCAAGTTCGTATGTTTGTAAGTACGAGTATATGTCATGTCTATGAAACGTAGGGAAAGGTATGCTAAATTTATAGTCGTTGTTGTTTGCTTTATGGATAAAGATTTGATTTTTAAAAGCGTTAATGGGTACTTCTATACTAGGGATGAGGTTATGGCTTGAACTCTCGTCGCTATGTTGAGTGGATACTGAGTTTATCTGACCTAAATTTGAAATGCGAGACAATGCATCTGCTACTACATTGTCTTTTCCTGGTTTGTAGAGTAACTCGTAGTCGTATTCTTCTAAATGAGATTTCCATCTTTTAATTCTAGCGTTGCCATTCCAACTACTCAATGAATGTGTAAGCGGTTGGTGGTCAGTGAATATTTTCACTTTGGCTTTACCGTATAGATAGTTGCGTAACGCTTTAAGGGCCCATATAATGGCTAACATCTCTTTCTCGTTAGCTGCATAATTTTCTTCAGCTTTGGAGAGGGTTCGTGAGATGAATGAGATAGGTTGACTGTTCTGTGAGAGAACTGCACCAATGGCATAGTTTGATGCATCGGTGGTGAGGTGGAATTCTTTTTTATAATCGGGGTATTTAAGTATCACATCTTGTGATATTTAAAATCGGGGTATTTAAGTATCACATCTTGTGATATTAATGAATTTTTTAATTTCTTAAATGCTGCTATGGCTTCTTGGTTGAAGCTTATTGCTTTAGTTAATGCTGCTTTCTTGCTTACGTGTCCATCTTCACCTCTTAACAGTATGGTGAGTGGTTTAGCAAGTTTTGCGTAATCCCTTATAAATCTCCTATAGTATCCTGATAAGCCTAAAAATGATCTGAGTTCTCTTATTGTCCTTGGGGTAGGAAAATTAGCTATCGCCGAAACTTTGTCAGGGTTGGTTTCAATACCTTTATCGGATATTACGAAACCTAGAAATTCAACTTTGCTCTTGAGAAATTCGCATTTATCAAGATGACATTTAATATTGGCTCTATATAGGGTATCGAATATGGTATTTAAGTTTTCAAGATGAGATTTTTCGTCTTGGCTAAAAACAACTATATCATCAATATAGATATAACAAATGTTCCCTATATGTTCACGCAGTATATCGTCTAGTGCTCGTTGGAAAATGGATGGAGCATTTTTAAGACCGAATGGAAGGCGTGTGAACTCATATTTGGCATTATTTATAGAGAAAGCGGTTTTCTCTATATCTGAGGACTTTAGTTTTATTTGATGAAATCCGCTTTTTAAGTCGAGAACGGAACAAAGTTTGTTGTTGCCCAATTGGGCAAGCACTTCATTTATCTCGGGGATAGGGTATTTATCAGCTATTGTTACTTTGTTTAATTTCCTATAATCTATTACCATTCGGTATTTCTTTTCGTTTGAAGCGTCGATCTTCTTGGGAACAATCCACACAGGTGAATTGTACGGGGAACGAGATGGTCGTATTATACCATTTGCCAAGAGTTCTGAAATCTGTTTATTAACCTCGTCTTTTAGAGACATGGGATATTGGTAGAATTTAGAATATACAGGTGTTTCATTGTTCGTACGTATTTCTGCTGTCACGTTAGTAGTGTACGTCAATTTTTCGTCTGGTTTTGAGAATAAGTTGGGAAAGTTTTGTAGTAGGTTTTCTAAATTATTTTTTTGTTGATCGGACAAATGGGCTGTACGGGGGCAAATATTGTTTATTGAGTCATATTTTTTTTCTTTAATAATTACTTTTACGTTGTCCTTAATGATCATATAAATCGAATGTGTGTGAATTACTGCTTTAAGTTCTTTTAAAGTGTCGTTGCCGAGAATGGCATCGAAAGATTTTAGTGTCGGCAAAAGAAAAAATTGTATACGCACATCTCGGATATTAAACAGATGTGCCATTTTATAGTGTGTAATTTTAACGTTACCTCCAACTGTAACGGCTTGAAACGGTTTCTCGATTGGAGCGGGATTACTAACTAAACTAGGTTTAATATAATTTCTATTAGATCCCGTATCAATAAGTATTCTCAAAACTTCTCCTCCTACGTTCACCTCAAAATAAGGTAAGGAGGAGGAATTCACTCTAAAAAATGCAGATCGGCGTATTGTTCCTGTCCTACATCGGTCCCGTAACAGTACTCGTATTGTTCTTGGTATTCGTCTAACGTTTGTCCATATTCGTTTATGTCTGTTTGGCTGTACGCTAACTGTTCATATTCTGTTTGTTCGTTTTCTGTGTTCTGGTCATTGTTACTAGGTGTGGTAGTGTCATTATTTTGTTCATTACTTTCTACATTGAAAGTACGTTGTCGTTTGTCCTCCTGCGGAGTTGGGTTTGGTGTGAACGGCTGTCTTGCGTATAGTTGCTGTGCGTATGGTTGTTGTACGTACGGTTGTTGTATTGGTGTCTGGTTGCTAAAGAATGTCATGATGTGCATTGGTCTGACATATTGTTGAGCAATTGGTGCTCTTTGAGGCATGTTTTGAAATGCTCGGGGAGTCGAATTATTTAAGTATTGAGTTCTAGGCATTGGTATTGGTTTATGGTTTGGTCGGAAGACCGTAGATTGAATTTTGCCTGTAGCATAGTTGGATCGATATGTTTGGTTTTCGATTTTCAAACATAGATGCAAAGCTTGGGGTAGATCTTCAGGCTCTCTCATTCCCAGAAGGCGAGGTAGGTCTCCTCTCAATCCACGAATGAAAGTGTCTAGAGCTTTATCTCTGTTAAGCTTAGTCATCATTTGTTCTGACTCGCGACATAATTCCATACAACCAACTTTATTCAGTAGTAAGGACAGGTGACGATAAACTACTTGATGGAATTCCTCTACTGTTTGATTGACACCCTGAGTAATGGTTGTCAATTGGTACTCTAATGTACTCAAATCGCGCTTATCTGCGTAATGCATTGTTAAGCACTTTGCAATAGCATTCCAGTCTAGTGGCACGTTATAGGATTCTAAGGCTGTGTCGGCATTGCCAACAATTTTGTTTCTTATGGTATGTATTATACCGAAATATTTAGCAGTGCCTTGTAGTGCCGCGTAGTTCTCTATGATTCTATCTACGCCCTTTTTCCATGAACTAAATTCTCCGCGGTCGCCTGAGAACTCTCGGATGCTTTTAACTACATCCGGTATTTTATCTAAATCGTTAAGATTTCCCCGATGTTGAGGCTGAATTATTTGGTTTGGTACATCTAAGAAATTACTATTCGGGTTATTTTGTTGTCTGATTAATTGGGGAACCTGAGAAGCGATGGTTTCTGAAACTATTCTGACAATGTGTGCGTTAAGTTCTTGTTGGTTCATATTGACTCTGTTTTGTTCTATCTGGTTTGCTGGAAGAATTGGGGGTCTAAGTAAGTTATTAGGATTTGCAATTAACGGTCAAGGAAATTTAAAAATTTTAGAATATGTCGTATTAATTCAGGCTTAAAAAAATAGAAATCGTAAGTGTTTGTTCGCAAAAGGATTTGTGTTAAAATATGATCTTAACCAGTGAAAGTGATTCAACAAAATTTTGAAAAATTTTTTTTGGAGAAGAAAATTTTTAAATGTTTGAAAACCAGTAGCTGGTTTCTTCCTTCTACTTTGGAGGGTCCTCGTAGGGAATCGCAAAGTTGGAAATTGTTATACTACAGTATTCTGTAGTCAATTAATCGTTTATATTTTTACAGTGTGTTATTTACTTTGGTTGATCACTTCACTTTCACTTTCTTATGCCAATATGTTTTTTTCTTTTTTTAAATTTGCTTAACTTATATTGTTAATTTTCTAGTTATACCCGTTACTCGTAGAGTAAAAGGGTATACTAGATTCGTTGAAAAGTATGTAACAGGCAGAAGGAAGTGTTTCCGACCATATAAAGTATATATATTCTTGATCAGGATCAGTAGCCGAGTCGATCTGGCCATGTCCGTCTGTCCGTCCGTCTGTCTGTCCGTCTGTCCGTATGAACGTCGAGATCTCAGGAACTACAAAAGCTAGAAAGTTGAGATTTAGCATACAGACTCCAGGGACATAGACGCAGCGCAAGTTTGTCGATTCATGTTGCCACGCCCACTCTAACGCCCACAAACAGCCTAAAACTGCCACGTCCACCCTTTTGAAAAATAATTCAATATTTTTTCATTTTTGTATTAGTCTTATAAATTTCTAACGATTAGCCAAAAAACTTTTTGCCACGCCCTTTCTAACGCCCACAAACCGCCCAAAGCTGCCACGCCCACACTTTTGAACAATGTTTTGATATTTTTTCATTTTTGTATTAGTCTTGTAAATTTCTATCGATTTGCCTAAAAACTTTTTGCCACGCCCACTCTAACGCCCACAAAACCGCCAAAAACTGTATGTGCTGAAGACTCTCCTTCGCACTTCGAATAGCTGAGTAACGGGTATCAGATAGTCGGGGAACTCGACTATAGCGTTCTCTCTTGTTTTTCTTTTAAGTTTTGTTTGATTTGAATTGTTAATTCTAATTTTCTTTTACGTTTTTGTTGTGAGTTTTCTTTTAAATATTCCTTAAAACTATCTTACAAGTAGGTTATTGTTGCCATCCTTCCCGATCGTCTGGATTTGGTCCGGTTTGCTGTATCTACTGAGGATCCAGGTGCGATACTTCCTTCGGAAGGTTCCGTGGGGACGGGCCTTGCACGGCGTTGGTCTTTGTAGGCGATGGGTTGCCTTTATATTGCTTTTAGGGCCACCACTGTGGGTGGGAGTCTTCCCTTTTATTTATCGGAACACGGTTATTCGCGACTTCCACTTTTTGTTTTTCGTCACGACGCGAGCGTAGAGGTTTTTTGCTCTTTTATTCGCGAACACTTAGAGGCTTTTTGCTCTGTTATGTTATAAACCGGTCCCTGTTCGGGCGCCAGTTAATTTATTTGTTTATGAATGAGATAAAAAATAAATTTACAATTTTATTTTTTCCACCTTTATTGATTGAATGCAAAAATTAGACTAAATTAAAGTTCTACTCTAGCTCCCTAATCTGGCCTTTTGTGAATCCGAATCCGGTGAATCCGGTGGCAGCGATGGTGGCAGCGTTGGTGCAGCGACGGTGGCAGCGACGAATCAAAGTTTAATAACAGTGTGTCAGTTGTGCAGTCGGCTGTAATTGGTTAATTGCAGTTCTGCTGATGGCTTCTTAATAAATTTGGCTTTTTCCTGTTGTCGTCAATATTTCTCATGAATTGCATGTGCCCGTGTGACCTGCTTATCCATTTCCTGTTGTGGCTGATATTTATTAGGAATTGCAGGTGCCCGTGTGAACTGTTTTGCAACTGCAGTTCAATGCTCTGTTAATATTGCTTGTGTTATGATTTGGTTTACTTTTTGTTGGCGCGTGCAGGAAATAATGCAGACGCTGACCTAAGCTTTACTTTATAAGTTTTTGGTAAAGCGTGTTGTTAATTTACACATTAGTCATCTCTTTCTATTATTAGCATATCAATGAGGCTTGTGCATATGTCCGTCCATATATGCTGAAACCATTCTCATGTATACAATTATACACATAGATATGTGGACATTTACAACAAATATTATTCATTTTAATTTTTAAGAATGGGTTTCCACCTCCTCTGAATCGCTTTTTGATCCCGAGGCTGGTTGAAGAAAATGTTCGCATCATGTGTCCATTCTGTATTGGGCACTAGCATTTTCTCTCTGTCGTTTGACAGGAGGGTTTGGTGCACTATTATTTCGTTGTTGAAAATTTAAATGAATCTGGAATCTACCTGTATTTAGTTTTTATGTGAGTTTACTTGCTAACCTTGTGATCTTGGCTGACTATCGGATATTTTTGAGACTGGGTCTTCTTAGAGACCTTCTTGTTTGGCGGTTTGTCTAAATCTTTGGACAGTTGAAATGTCACGCCTCGCTAGGGTCATGAACAACCTATCGGGGAGTGAGCGTTGAATTGTATTTTTTATAGTGGTTGCCATTGCTTGTGTATAAACTGTTATATTGTTTCTGTTGTATTCGAATGCTAACTTATTTATAATTACATTTGATTTATCTTCTAACTGTTCACAGAATAAACGTAAGTTAACTTTAAAAATTGTGCAATACAATCTTCCTAGTAGTTCCTCCAGGGGTGTCTGGGTCTTAAATTCCGTGATTAGGGCGTCTCTTAGAGTTGTCCATTCGTTATGCATTCCAAATTATGAAACCGCCGGTAATCTGAAGTTCGATGGCTCCAAATATGATCGCCTTCTGTCGAACGTTGTTCGAAGGGTATAAGTTTAACAGGTATTCCATTCGTCTGATGAACGAGCTAAGTTTTGCTGGGTTTCCAGAGAATGGTGGTACTCGGCGTATTTTCCGAAGTAATTGAGACAGATTTTCAGCTGTTAACGCCATTTTAGTTAGTTTCTGTTCTTGTTCTTGTTGGTAGCGGCCGAACTTTTGATTTTAGTGGGCTACTGTTTTTGTTCACAGACTGAGATTTATGTCTTAAGTGAACTGCACTGTTTTAACTTTTTGTTGACTGTATGCGGTAGGTTTGACTAGAGCCTTTGGATTATCACTAGATTGGATAATGGATTTCGAATACGAGGGCGTCGAGGGCGTCGTCCTCCAGAGATAAGCTGAGCAAGTCATCAAAGTTGGGAAAAATTCCCACGGCGCAAAACGAGAAGTCGAAAAAGAACCACCGAAGAAGAAGCACAAGAAGCGGGGGCGTCGTGGGCATAAGTCTGTTTTATTAAGGTGCATACATAAGACGGAATGTAGCTTAAAACAAGAGAGAACGCTATAGTCGAGTTCCCCGACTATCTGATACCCGTTACTCAGCTAGTGGAAGTGCGAAGGCGAGTCTTCAGCACTGACAGTTTTTGGTGGTTTGTGGGCGTTAGAGTGGGAGTGGCAAAAAGTTTTTTGGCATATGGATAGAAATTTACAAGTCAAATACAAAAAAGAAAAAATATCAAAACGTTTTTTAAAACTGTGGGCGTGGCAGCTTTGGGCGGTTTGTGGGCGTTAGAGTGGGCGTGGCAAAAAGTTTTTTGGCATATGGATAGAAATTTACAAGACAAATACAAAAATGAAAAAATATCAAAACGTTTTTCAACAGTGTGGGCGTGGCAGTTTTGGGCGGTTTGTGGGCGTTAGAGGGGCGTGGCGACATGAATCGACAAACTTGCGCGGCGTCTATGTCTCTGGAGTCTGTATGCTTAATCTGAACTTTCTAGCTTTTGTAGTTGCTGAGATCTCGACGTTCATACGGACGGACAGACGGACATGGCCAGATCGACTCGGCTACTGATCCTGATCAAGAATATATATACTTTATATGGCCGGAAACGCTTCCTTCCGCCTGTTACATACTTTTCAACGAATCTAGTATACCCTTTTACACTACGAGTAACGGGTATAACTAGAACGGCGCTCTTATCCGCTTTACATTGCTAAAGCGGGCTCGGGTGATCGAGTGAGCTTGGAGAGCGCGACCTCGGATGAGAGCGAGAGCGTAAGTGCGGACAAGAGGGGTGAGTGCGGACGAGAGCGAAAGCTCTGTGCGCAGAGGCCATACAGTGGCCCCTCACATTAACATTCCCCCCTTTGCAATCACCCGGGTTGCAACATGGTCCTTGCTATGGCTGGTGGCAGGCTCCGGGCACGCTCTGAGCCTCCGGCACTCCGTCCTGGATCTTCAGGAAGCCTGGCTGCATCACTCGCGGATACAGGTCCACTCCCAGGACCACGGAGATCGTAGCGGGTAGCTCGTCGGCCAAGGAAATGTCACGGAAATGGGCCCGCACTGTCTCACTCAGCTCCCGGATTGGAGTGCGAATGCGCACGTGGGGCTCGACCTTCAAAACCACCTCGAACCGGACGCTGTTTTCCCGTTTGGAGCTCACGGTGGCCGAGCAAACCTGCTAATCCCCAACTCTGGTCGTTGGCAGTCTGAACGCTGTCGCCAGCGACGCGTCGATGCAGCTCGTAGGCGCGCACGGGTCGATGAGCGCCGCCGTGTGGAAGACCTGAGTCCCGGTATTAATCCGCACCATAGCAGTCGGTAGCAGGTTGACGCTGCAAGGGCCGCGGAGCGTCTGAAGGACGTCGGGAAGCGCCAAGCGATTGCCGACGAGCGGCTGAAGAACGCCGTGGAGCGGCGGACGGGAGCCGAGGAGCGGCTGGAGAACGCCGTGGAGCGGCGGACGGGAGCCGAGGAGCGGCTGGAGGCCGTGGAGTGGCTGACGAGTTCCGCGGGCTGTGGCTCTGCGGCCGTCGCATCTCCTGACGCAGTCCCCTCGCCGACACGTTTCGTCGGAGTGTTCGTGGGCCAGACAACGGGGACAGTACCGATTGGCGAGGACAGCCCGTAGCCGCTTCTCGGCACTCAGGCGCAGAAATCGGTGGCATTTCCGTAACGAGTGGATCCCACTGCAGACTCGGCAATGGTAGGATTTAGTACCTCGAGTACATCTGCTACTGGCTACTGATTATTGAGGGCAGCCGGCTGCTTCCATCGGAAGAAGGACGACCTTTGCTACGGGACGTTTAATGAGCCCCCGCGATGTGCGGATGTCGACCACACGGACATGGCCGTCGAATCCTAGAAACACCGCGTAAATTCGGCCTAATCGCCACTCATTGGACGGAAGGTTGTCCTCCTTGGCAACCACCATATCCCCGACACAGAGGTCTCTAGTAGGGACTCGTCACTTGTTCCGCTTATGGAGTTCTTTAAGGTACTCTTCCTTCCATCGCAGACGAAATTGCTGAAGGAGAGCCTTTAGGTGTTGCCAGCGGTTTATGATGGACATTGTATCCCCCTTTATTTCGGGTTCAACTGTTGCGAGAAGGGGCCCTCCAACCAGAAAGTTCCCAGGTGTAAGTGCCAATAGGTCCGCGGGGTTTTCGGACATTGGCGCTAGCGGACGCGAATTCAAGCACGCTTCGATCCTAGCCAAAAGCGTGGACAGCTCTTCGAATGTGTATTTACGCGTGGCCCTAGACTTGTAGAACAGAGTCTTACAACTCTTGACGCAGGCCTCCCACAAGCCTCCCATGTGGGGGGCCCCCGGAGGAATAAATTCCCAAAGGAGCTGCACCCGTGACAGCCCCTTTGAGTGCTTTTAGAAAATCGCGGGAGAGTTGGGCCGCCGCTCCCACAATATCTTTCCATTATCCGACTGAACTTGACAGGGGCATCCTCTTCGGGATACAAAACGGGCGAAAGCAGCAAGAAATTGTTTAGTCGTGAGGTCGGACGTCGGCTCTAAATGGATGGCCTTAGTGGAGAAGCACACAAATACCAACACATACCCTTTTGTAATGAGGCTGTCTCGTCCGGTGTAGTTTTTGACGTCGAAGGGTCCGGCATAGTCCATACCGGTATGGGTGAAGGGCCGCGAGAAGGACGCCCGTTCCTTGGGTAACCTCCCCATGAGTTGAGTTTGCAACATCTTTTTGTGAATGACGCATACCTTGCAGAAATAGATAACGGACTTGACCAAATTCCTCACCTTCGGAATCCAAAATTTGGAACAGAGCAGACGGATCATCAATTGATTACCGCCGTGCAGCGTTATGCGATGAGTAAAATGGACGAGGAATCGAGACAGATGGCAGCAGTACGGAAGGATTACCGGATGCCGTTCGTCATATTGGAGAAGTTCGGAGGCCGCAAGCTCTCATGAGCCCTTGAGAATCGAGAAACGGGTTCAAGTTTTGAACAGGACTGGATGCAGGCACCGGCCGCTTTTGGCTTAAACAGCCAATCCCAAGGGTGAAGGAGACGCTCGGCCGACGAAATCTCAGTAGACGTCAAGTGGTTCTCAAACGAAGCCTTGATCTTTAGCGCGCGCTGGATAAAGCCACGAACGTAAGCGAGGACTCACAACGCCTTGTCGAGGGTGGAAAAACGCTCAAGAATATCTTCCGCGGGGGCCTTCGCAACATGGACCTTGACTGCTCGCTTCTCGAGTTCCGTCTCGAGGGGGTCATTGCCTTGAGTGGGCCACTCGCAACGCGGTCCTTGCAACCAGGCAGGACCATGCCACCACAGCCGACTATCCGCGAGGTCTTGAAGCCATACCCCCCCGCCTAGCCAGATCAGCCGGATTATGCTCGGAGCGGACATGCGCCCAGTTCTCGACCTCCGTGAACTGCGTGATCCTTGAGACCCGATTGCCACGAATGTTGTCCAATGACATGCCGGCCTGTGCAACCAGGCGAGGACAATAGTTGAATCCGTCCAACAATAGAGGGCGGACGCAGGCCCGGGCATCTTCGGAAGAATGGGGTTGCCATCTCGGACAATAAAACGGATCCGCACAACTCCAGCCGCGGTAGCGACACCGTCTTTACTGGGGCCACCCGTGTCTTCCCATTAGTAAGTTCACCGCTACCGTGGACCCGACCGCAACTTGGACATAAATGGCGGCTTTATACGCCTTTTGCGAGGCGGCACAGAACCCATGATGTTCTACCTTCAAGTGTGGTCGGAATGCGACCCAGTGGGGAATGCGGATCTGATCGAGCGCCGAGTAATTTTCCCGGAAGTCAACCCATCTCTTGCAGAATTCTTGAGGGAGATCATCGTCCCAGCCTAGATCCTGGACCCAAATGTCCTGCATAAACATCTTTGCTCGGACAATGAAGGGGGCTAGCCAGCCGGCTGGATCGAATAGCTTGGCAATTTGGGAAAGGACTTGGCGCTTTGAGAACGACGACCCCGAGGTCAATTCTGGAGGAGTGAAGAAAAACTCATCAGACGTCGCCTTCCATCGCACGCCGAGAGTCTTGGCCGTGTTCTCTGCGTCGATTTCGAGAAAATCTGCCCGAAGGAGATGGTCAGTCTGGATGTGGGAACCCCGCTGAACCCAGGGCCCCCTGGAGCTCTCAGATGGCTGCTTGCGCCTCCATTTTTGAGTCTGCCCCAGCGAGCACGTCGTCAACGTACATGAACTGTCGGATAATCTGACTCGCCTGCGGATACCTCGACTCTTCGACGTCGGCGAGCTGTTGTAGGACCCGTATCGCCAGAAATGGAGCACAATTGATCCCGAAGGTGACCGCCTTTAGTTCGTAGTCGCGGGTTTCCCCTTCGGAATTGCGAAACAGAATGTGCTGGAGAGAAGTATGCTTGGGGTCTACCCAAATCTTTCGGTACATCTTCTCGATGTCGGCATTAAAAGTTAAGAACAAGTTTGGTGAATGATTATAACTCCAGAACGCCGATTTCAACGGTTTTGCATTCGTTGGAAAGGTCTCGGGCTCCGTTAGGACAAGAGCAAAGAAAATTCTGGAAAAAGTCAAAAGAAAAGCGGGAAAACCGTTTCTTACGTGCAGAGCCATTTCTAAAACATAGGATGTCATTCTTCTCTGCTCATTTTGTTTTATTTAATTCATGGGACAAACTTTATTTGGTTCATAAATAAATTGTAACAGCAGGCATTTGTTTTTGAGGTGGTAAGTTGAACTGTTTTAATTATGTGTATCGTGCATTTGAGGTTAAACTCACCACTTCCACCTTCTTCGACTTCCTGATCCTCATCCTCCTACTTCTTCATCAATTAGAAGATACACGAGCCGAACGCAATAAAGCAAGAAGACTAAAGCATCAACAAGAGGAAGACGAAGAAGAAGGAAGAAGAAGTAGGAGGATTAAGAAGATGGAGGAGAAAGAAGGAGAATGAAGAAGAAGAAGGAAGAAGGAATAAGGAGCATGAAGAAGTTAGAAGAAGAAGGAGGGGGAAGAAGAAGGAAGAGGTGGAAGACGAAGGAGGAGGAGGAAGACGAAGAGGGATAAAACGATGAATTTAACCTCAAATGCACGATCCACATTGTTCACGCCAGAAGGGCGCAAACAGTTGAGCGGCAGTGTAAGCGGCCAATGCTTGTACTCAAAGCTCCTCCACGGCTCGCAAGCACCGCTGCTCGCGCTCTCCTTCTCTCCTCGCGCTCTCCTCGCGCTCTCCTTCTCTCCTCTCGCTCTCCCTCCTTCCCGCAAGGTATTCACCACTCCGCGGTCCCGCGGTATTCCCAATGTTAGTTTTAAGTTAGTCTTAATTTACAAGTGTTGTAATAAAGTGCGAGACTTAAGTCGATCCCGTGACTTTTCATTTCTGGAGGAACTAGCAGCAGCAGCCGCAACAACAACGACGTCAGAAGTCAAATTATCTTGGACAACAATTCCGCCCACTCCATTTCATGGTCCTTCGAGCACTTCATGGTCCTTCGAGTCCGCGACACATCGTGATCTTACCAGCGCTCCTTGCGGAAAAATCTAGATAAGTACGGCTTTATATCCTATTCCGTCCGTGGTCGCCATTTTCGTTTTTTCCAACGGCGTTATTCTTTCCGTCCATCCGTATCAAGTGAAAAGTGAAAATTAAGTGCAAATATATAAGTACATGCGCCCAGCCACCGTGATTACTTCTTTTTAAGTGCATAAAAAAGCACTTTGCCAATACCGGCCCCCTAATTCGTCTCACGGTGATCCGCTGGTATCCAAGCGCATATACATATATATATATACATTTTTTAAAACACTGTCCAAAATTCACTATTATCGTCCGCTGCTAAACTGCTGTTTTTTGCCTCAATATAAAATACAAACCACAAATTCAAATAAATTAAATCAAATATACATATACATATATTCAGCAAAATTTTACATACACATAAAATTATACATACCCATAAATATACATATCCATACATATATATCCATACACATATAAATATACATATCCATATAAATATACATATACATATTCCAATAAAATTTACATCTACATACATATATAAAAATCACTCCATAGATTTAACCAATTTAATACACAAATAAAATATATTACCAAAAATAATAAATAATATCGAACCCGAACTGAGAACAAATGTTATCTCTTGGCTCAAAATAAAACACAAATCTCGACATACAGAATAAAATAAAACCTGACTTTATTCTTCTGATATTACATTACATATATATGTTTAAACTCCAAATAATACATACATACATACACACAGTCGCGACTTACATAGGCTTGGCTCTTTGTTCTTTATCGCCCTGACAAAAAACCGGCGCATAGCGACGAGAGAATACCCTATAATCGAAACATAAAATAAAATAAATAAGTCCGACGACAAAATTTAAGAACAAACTGACCCGATTATTTAATAATTATTTAAGCCAAATAATAATTTTTTACAAGCTATTTCTGGCTCCTATTTCTGGTTCCTAAATTAAAATAATTATTTATCAGTTCCACCCAAATTTATCAGCCTCCCAACTTGGCTTTTTGGCGTGTTTGTTGGTTTTTTTTTTGGTGTTTATGTTTCGCATCCGTTTGTCGCGATTTTTCGTTGTGGTCCTAAATCCGGTAGCTATTTTTTTATAAATTATTAGCTATCATCCGAACTCTATTCGGTAGCTATTATTTAGCTATTTTTCCATAAATTCAAATTTATAGCTATTTTCTATATATAAGCTATTTTTTCGGGATTTCAAGTCGGTAGCGATTTTTTATAAATTATTGGCTATTACCCAGACTCCATCTGGTAGCTATTTTTTAGCTATTGTTTCCATAAATTCAAATTTATAGCTATTTTCTATATATTAGCTATTTTTTTTCGGGATTTCAAGTCGGTAGCGATTTTTTATAAATTATTGGCTATTACCCAGACTCCATCTGGTAGCTATTTTTTAGCTATTTTTTCCATAAATTCAAATTTATAGCTATTTTCTATATATTAGCTATTTTTTTTCGGGTTTTCCAATCGGTAGCGATTTTTTATAAATTATTGGCTATTATCCAGACTCCAGCTGGTATCTATTTTTTAGCTATTTTTCTAGAAATTGCAATTTATAGTTTTTTTTTATAAATTTGAGCTATTGTTTTTCTAGACTCCAATATAGCTATATCTTCTTGTGGACTTCACTCTAGCTGTTTTTTTGTGAATCCTCCTAGCTATTTTTCGCACTGAATTTTAGCTATATTGTGCTTCATTTAAGCTTTTTCCAGTTGATTGAAGATCTATTGGGGCCTTATTTCACAAAAACTGGGATTTTTTTTTCCTTTCGTGCTCCAATCTCCAGATCCCAATTGCAACTTTCTCCCGAATTCCGACGGGATTCTTTGTCCATCCAGATTTGGGTGCTCGCTGTGTCTGGTTCTTTTTCGATTCCACATTTTTTGCGGCGGGCAGGCCTTCTTGACTTCCTTCTCCTAGTGCATAGCTGAGCATGCCCCTAGAGGGAGACAAGAAAAAGACACCCGCACCTGGAAAAGAACAAAAGTTCAACCCGCAATCTCCGCTATCTACTCGCGGTAAGCCAGCACCCAAGTCCGTTAGTCCCAGGGTCAAAACCGCGACTCCCACTCCGAAAGCAATGGTTTTGCCATCGACCAGTTCGAAGACAACTCCTAGGATTGTCATTTCCCGACCAGTGACGCGAGCGTCTAGTGAGTCTTCTCTATCGAGAAAATCCGAGAGTCCCTCCGCTGTCGGGACTGATTTCCTCCGCGTCACACGCTCTACCACAAAGAAAATGGCATCCTCTGAGCAGCCAACGCCCGCAACCGCAGCGTTGCATAAATTCATCGCCGTCAGCGATCGCGTAAGCCTTTTCGAAGCGAAGATCAACACTCCTGATCAAGCCTCTCCGTCCCACACACAAGTCCGTCTGCAACAGGTGCGAGCCTTATGGGACAAAGTGGAAAGAGAGTACGAAACATGCTCTGACCTAATGGCCCAAGAAGGATCCCTCGACACAGTGTCTATTCTCCAGGCCAAATATGACTACTGCTACTCAGTATACGAGTCATGTGCAGCACAAATTGGCGAAACAATCGACAGAGCAACGCCTCAAGTCGCGCAAGCACCCTCTCAGCCGCTAATTTCGTCCGGCTGCCGCTTACCTCCATGCGACACGGAAGTCTTCGATGGCGACTACCTCCGATGGCCCACTTTCCGGGACCTATTCACGGCAATTTACGTAAACAACCCCAGGCTGACTCCGGTCGAGAAGCTATTCCATCTCCTTAAGAAAACAAGTGGCGAAGCAAAAGCCATCGTGGCGAAATCTCCTCTCACGAATGATGGTTTTGCTTCGGCGTGGGAGGCGCTTCGAGATCGGTTCCAAAACAAGCGACTTTTAGTCAACAGCCAGCTCAAGCTCCTTTTTAACTTGAGTTCAATTTCGCAAGAATCTGGTCATGCTCTAAAAGAGCTACAATCCACGATTCAGGGGTGTTTAACAGCACTAGCGCATTCCCAGGTATCCACAGAAAACTGGGATTGTCTCTTGGTTTTCCTTTGCGCGAGCAAACTGCCCAAGCAGACCCTGTCCTTATGGGAACAGTCGCTAACTGCCAAATCCGAGATCCCAGCTTGGGAAGAAATGAATGCCTTCCTGAGCGAAAGGTATCGGACATTGGAAGCCATCGAAGATATGAAACCGACTCAGGCAGTTCCAAAAAGGCTTCAATCCTTCGAGACAAAGGTCAGCACCAAACAGAAAGGGTGTGACTTATGTTCTAAGGAGAACCATCCGGTAAGATTGTGCCCGCGTTTTCTTCAAATGTCTGTTGACTCGCGCTCCGGCTATATAAAAGAGAAGCAGCTATGTCTGAATTGTTTTGCCAGAGGTCACCAGCTACGTGACTGCACAAGCACACACAGCTGCTTTACATGTAAGGGCAGGCACCATACGCTGCTGCATCGCAGCCCCCCAAATTCCGAAAATGCGAGTTCCTCAACCTCGCCCCCTACACAGCAACCTCCGAGACCCTCCAGCAGAAATGCATTGGCAAGCACCTCAGCGGTGCAAACTTTTTTCGCGTCCGGCACTTCAGCCGTCCTACTGAGCACAGCGATCATTGACGTGTGCCATTTGGGGACGAACTACCGAGCCCGAGCCTTAATCGACTCGGGATCCGAGGCGACGTTCATTTCAGAACGCCTGTTCAACCTCATCAAGTTGCCATTCCGCAACACCCAGACCCAAGTCTCCGGGTTAAATCATTCGGTCTCCGCGAAATCCTCGAAGCTGTGTCACTTCGGGATTCGCTCTCCTACTAAGCCAGGTCTACAGTTAGACACTGAAGCGTACGTCCTTCCGGAGCTCTCAGGCAAACTGCCCTCCTATCCGATCCCTCGGAATTCTTTGAAGGACCTGCCCGCACTTCGATGGGCAGATCCTACCTTTTTTGAGAGCTCTCAAATTGATGTACTGATCGGGGCTGACATTCTACCATCCATAATGATGGATGGCACCCGACAAAATATTTGCGGCTCGCTCCTGGGCCAAGAAACTATTTTCGGGTGGGTGCTAACGGGGCCGATTTCCAAGGGTAAGCCGAAACGGGTCGCATCCTTCACGACCCAGGTGCACCAAATAGGCGACCCTGATTCGCTCGACACGCTTCTCAGCAAGTTCTGGGAGGTGGAGGATCTACCAGTAAAGATGGTAAAAGAGTCGGACTCCTATTGTGAAAGGAACTTCCTCCAAACAACAACAAAAGACGCAAGCGGGAGGTACGTGGTGACGCTCCCGTTCCGGGACCCCGAGAATACCGGATCCGATTTAGGATATTCAAGGTCCATTGCGTTAGCTCAGTTTCTTAGAAACGAAAATCGTTTAAAAAGAGACTTTCCCTTAAAAGAGCAATATGACAGCGTGATCCAGGAGTACCTGGATCTGGGTCATATGAAAGAAGTTCCGCCGACTCACAATTCTCCCTCGTATCATCTTCCTCATCACGCGGTAGTTAAGCCCGAAAGCACCACTACAAAGCTTCGCGTTGTATTCAACGCTTTAAGTCCGTCGGCAAATGGGACCAGCTTAAAAGATATCCTTCATGCTGGTCCAGTCCTACAATCCGATCTAACGATCCAGGTCCTGAAATGGCGTTATTTTCAATACGTCTTCAGTGCAGACATTACGAAAATGTATCGTCAAATCTGGGTCGATCCAAAACATACCCCGTTTCAAAGAATTCTGTTCCGAAACCAGGAAGGAGATATCCGAGACTTTGAACTAAAAACAGTTACCTTCGGGGTCAGCTGCGCCCCCTTCTTCGCCATTCGAGTCTTGCAACAGCTGGCAGAGGATATCCAAGTGCCATTTCCAAATGCCAGCCGCATCATCCAGCAGCACATGTACGTCGACGACGTTCTGGCAGGGGCGAATTCCGTAAACGAAGCCCAAAGTTCGATTCGAGAGTTGCAAGCAGCCCTAAGTGCCTCCGGGTTTCCGCTAAGAAAGTGGACCTCGAACAACAAAAGCGTCCTTAAAGACGTCCCGGCCGAACACCTCCTTCATAGCGAGATCCTCGACATCGATGCCGTAAGCACGGCCAAGACGCTCGGTATTCGGTGGAGGGCAAAGTCCGACGAATTCTATTTCGTTCCCCCCGAAATAGTTGTGGAACCCTCCTATACAAAGCGAGAAGTTTTGTCCCAAATCGCTAGGTTGTTCGATCCTGCCGGGTGGCTCGCGCCGTTCATAATCCGTTCAAAAATGTTCATGCAGGAGATTTGGTTGCAGAACTTAGGCTGGGACGATAAGCTTCCCACTGAAATGAGTCAGCGGTGGCAATCGTTTTTAGACGAGTATTCCGACCTCAACCAGATCCGCGTTCCGAGATGGATCTGGTACCAGCCTGAGGTAATCATAGAGCACCACGGTTTCTGTGACGCGTCTCAGAGAGCCTATGGAGCGGCTATATACATCCGCGTCGAGATGGGGCAAAAGATCCTGACTCGCCTGCTTACAGCCAAAACACGAGTGGCCCCGGTAAAAACCGTCTCCCTTCCTCGGCTAGAGCTCTGTGGTGCCGTGCTGTTAACCGAAATGGTGACAGCAATCCTTCCGCACATGCCCTCCGCCAGTTCAGATATCCTCTGCTGGACAGATTCCACAATCGTCTTAGCCTGGCTACGAAAGCCTGCGTGCAACTGGACCACATTTGTGGCCAACAGAGTTGCCAAGATCACGCAGGCGACGCCAGTCGACTGTTGGGCACACGTTCGCTCAGAACAAAACTCCGCCGATCTAGCCAGTCGAGGCGTATCCCTACATGAATTGGCAGAAAACCATCTCTGGTGGCACGGACCAGAATGGCTGCAAGGGCCACGAGAGCTATGGCCAGCACAAAGCGACATTCTTCCAGTGACAGAGCTAGAGCAGCGCGCGGTCAAAGTGCATTTTGTCAAGGCCCCGTCCATCGACTTTCTCGAACGTTTCTCCAAATTGGACCAGGCCCTGCGAGTTCTGGTCTATGTTCAACGCTTCCTTAAACGCTGCCGCAAAGGTTCGTTCTTGCCCAACTCACGCCCTACAAGTGAAGAGATCCGAGAGGCAGAACGAACTCTGACCTCCATTGCGCAGCGCAGAGCATATGGCCAAGCGCTTCAGCATCTGACCGAGAAAAGGCCTCTCCCAGTGTCAAGTCCTTTGGTGAATTGGTTCCCGTTCATTGACCAACACGGCCTTTTAAGGGCGTGCGGCCGTCTCACTGCCTCCAAAACTCTGCAATATGATGAACGTCATCCGATTATTCTCCCCTATGACTGTAGACTGTCGCGCCTCATCGTCCAATTTACCCACCAGATTACTCTTCATGGCGGTAGTCAATTGATTGTACGCCTGATCCGATCGAAGTATTGGATTCCTAAAATCAAGAATCTGGTGAAGGCTGTGGTCAATCCGTGCACGATTTACAAGAAGAGAGTCTCTTTGAAGTCCAAACACAGCTGATGGGCGATTTCCCGACAGATAGAGTCTCCTTCTCGAGGGCGTTCACCTACACGGGTGTAGACTATGCCGGCCCTTTCGAAATAAAAAATTATACAGGGAGAGCGTGTCTCATAACGAAGGGATATGTTTGTGTGTTTGTGTGTTTTTCCACGAAGGCTTTCCATTTGGAACCCACTTCCGATCTAACAACCGAGAAATTTCAAGCGGCCTTTGCTCGTTTCGTAGCGAGGCGCGGTTGTCCTCAGCGGGTCATTCGGATAATGGTAAGACCTTTGGGGGGCATTGATTCAGGACCTCAGCTACCAGGTCGATGATGCCATCAGGACTGTATGCCATCAGGGCTAGCTTTGTGGGAAGCCAGGGGTGAAAAGCTTCAAAACCCTGTTCCTTAAATCGACGTCAGCCCGCAAATATACATTTGAGGAGCTGGCGACGCTTCTCGCTAAGATTGAGGCTTGCCTCAACTCTAGACCCCTCTTCCCTATGTCCGAAAATCCCTCAGATTTGCTGGCCCTCACACCAGGCCATTTCCTTATTGGAGGGCCGTTGCTTTCCACGGCGGAACCCGAGATAAAGGGCGAAGCCAAGTCGATAATAAATCGATGGCAACACCTCAAGGCACAACATCAGCAGTTTAGTGCACGGTGGAAAGAGGAGTATCTTAAAGAACTCCATAAACGAAACAAATGGCAATTTCCGACCAGGAACCTCCAAGCCGACGATATGGTAGTTGTAAAGGAGGACAATCTACCACCGAACGAATGGCGGCTCGGCAGAATCGTTTCTGCCTTTCCAGGAGCCGACGACCGCATTCGAGTCGTTGAGATCCGTACGTCTCGCGGCACCATAAAACGCCCTGTCCACAAGGTTATTCTTCTACCGATGGAGGACAAAGAGTCCTCCGTTCCTAGGGATTAGGGCACTTCCCCCATTCCGGGGCCCAAATAGTAGTCGGCTCATACTAAGCTTTTTATTTCTTTTATTGGCAGACTTACTACTCACTTCCTACAATAATGGCTCCTCGTCCTCGTGCCACCCAGTCGTTGGAGAGCAGACGTACTCGAGGTATTAAATCCTACCGCTGCCGAGTCTGCTCTGGAATCCATCCTCTTCGGAAGTGCAAGAGGTTCCACAAACTGAGCGCTGAAAAGTGCCTTCGGGCAGTACTTATTAATAAGTACTGCTCGAACTGCCTCGCCCATCAGCACTCAGGAGGAGACTGCCGCAGCCAAGACGGATGCAAGAAGTGTGGAGGAGACCACCACACTCTACTCCACATGCACGAGGTCCTCCCCGCTCCGACCCCGGCAGCGCTACCAGCTCCGACGCGCAGAGAGCGCCATCCCGCTGCACCTCGTCCGGTCCGGATTTCCCGCACTCCGCCACCAGCCCCAGTCGCCAACAATCGCCCGCGTCCGACGGTCTCCGTCGCGTCTCCGTCGGTGGCAACGGGGCAGCAGAGGGCTGTCCCCATCCTGCCTACAGCCGTCGTCGTGCTGGACACGGGCTCGAAGACTTTCGAGACCGGGGCCATGATCGACCCGTGCATGCCGGTGAGCAGCATCGACCGGTCGTTGGCGGCTGCGTTCCGGCTGCCCATCACACGGCTGGGAGACGACGAGGTCTCCTCGGTGACACTCCGGTCCCGAACAAGCACCTTCCGACTCAACGTCGTCCTGAAGATCGAACCCAGCCTAAGGACCCGGACAACCATCCGAGCTCTGAGCGACGCCGCAAGGGCCAAGTTTGACGGTGTTCGTCTCGCGGACGAGCGCTTCCACCGGCCGGCCACCATCTCCGTGTTGGGATCAGATGTATATGCCAATCTGATCCAACCGGGGTTCCTAAAGATTGAGGATTGGTTGCCCGTCGCGCAGAACACGGTGTTCGGATGGACCGTTTCTGGAGCGTGCACGGAGTGAAGAGGCCGATCCTGCTGTCTAGCCGGCCAGGGATACCTTTGCCTACGCAAGGAGGGGGATAATGTTCACGCCAGAAGGGCGCAAACAGTTGAGCGGCAGTGTAAGCGGCCAATGCTTGTACTCAAAGCTCCTCCACGGCTCGCAAGCACCGCTGCTCGCGCTCTCCTTCTCTCCTCGCGCTCTCCTTCTCTCCTCTCGCTCTCCCTCCTTCCCGCAAGGTATTCACCACTCCGCGGTCCCGCGGTATTCCCAATGTTAGTTTTAAGTTAGTCTTAATTTACAAGTGTTGTAATAAAGTGCGAAACTTAAGTCGATCCCGTGACTTTTCATTTCTGGAGGAACTAGCAGCAGCAGCCGCAACAACAACCACGTCAGAAGTCAAATTATCTTGGACAACAATTCCGCCCACTCCAATTCACACATCATTTACACAGTTCAACTTACCACTTTATTGAATCTAAAATTTCATTAATTTAAGCTGCAGGGCAATTTCTGAAATATAGGATGTCATTTTTCTCTGCTCAGTTAGTTCTAGAGTGCTATTCTCTTTCATTCAATTTTGTGCTTTTGGAAATCAAATTAGATATTTTATTTGGAATTCGTATTCCATGTAAGTATTTTGCATCATATCTTTATAGTGTTAGTCGTGCCTTAAATTTCATCATACAGCTTATAAAATGCCACGACCAAGGCGTACTAATATTAGTCGCCGTACACGTAATGATTATACTTTAAAGTGAGGAAGGGCGTGCACAAATTAATGCAGATAGAAGAGATCGATATGCACGAAATCGAAACTCACCAATCGATCTCTTGATAGGCAGCCACCTCGAAATCGGCCAATGCGAGCGGGAGTTCGTGTTTTGCAGCAAACGGTTCTTGCTGCTTTTAATTACGATAGTGCGATTGATTACAGTGCATATGGCTGTATTGGTGGAATGACGGTGGGATGTGCACATTGTAGTACAGCCGATCCACTACGTTCGCTGATTTTTGGAATGGTATCAACGTCGACGCACAACGTCTCATATTCAAGAATACAATGCATTGTGAGGAGTCTTAAAACTCCCCACTCCGGGTGCAGGAGATCGGCGTAGCAACAGCGAAGACGGCTGGAATGCGAGAGGAGTCAAGGGCGGTCAGGTCAAACGGTAAATAATAGACCCAAAGACCCCGGCAAAGCGGAGAGACCGTGAATTAACGGTACCGCGCTGGACCTTGGACTCAAGCCAGCCAAGGGCACAAAGGTCGAACGGTAACGGTGCGTACTTCGGACAAGCACAAAGAGGACACACCGTGAACTAACGGGACATGTTTTGGACCTTGTATGACCTTGGACCGTGTTCAAAAAGGGAAATAACGGGATTCCCGCAGCCGATATAAGGGACGGCGCCGGCGCAGCTCGGGAC
Organism: Drosophila teissieri; assembly: GCF_016746235.2. NCBI lineage: Eukaryota > Metazoa > Arthropoda > Insecta > Diptera > Drosophilidae > Drosophila > Drosophila teissieri. The sequence continues at coordinate 1,833,083 of NC_053032.1, forward strand.
AGTCAAGAAGAAGTACGCGAGGGCCATACAGCCATACGGTCAGTTAAGAAGTACGCGAAGAGTCGATACCGAGTGACGGTGAAACAACGGGAACACAAGTGCGTCAAGCGGGCATCCAGAGTGGATCGCCGCACGTGAAGATCGGCGAAGGACGAGCAAACACAAGGACCTAGTCGGACGTGGTCGGAAAGGGACGGTGGAGTCAGAGGTCGCTTAACTCGCGGACAATACACCCTGCCCCATAACATCCTAAGCCCCGGTCGAGCCCGCCGGTTATCCTTCGGCAAGGACCTAGCGCGGTCAAAAAGGGACGGTGGAGTCAGTGGTCGCACCGGTGGTTCGGAGAGGAGCGCTAGCTTAACTCGCGGACGATACACCCTGCCCCATAACATCCTAAGCCCCGGTCGAGCCCGCAGGTTATCCTTCGGCGAGGGCAACAAGTGCCTGGCACACGCAGGAAGGGACGGTGGAGTCAGTGGAGTATAGCGCTAGCTTAGCTCGCGGACGATACACCCTGCCCCATAACATTCTAAGCCCCAGGCGAGCCGGTACGGATCCCCGTCGGCAGCGACGCAGGCGTACGACGGAAGGACGACGAGGGAGCAACGACGTGCATCCAGCGGCGAGAATCACCGAATCCTGTTCAGCAAGTGACGCTAAATAAAAGTGGTTTAAATCTGAGAATCTGTCTTCTTCTTGGTCGGGCAATCACACAAATCATAAATTTGGTGGGACGAACAAACAAAATCTCTGAGCTAGCCGTTGCATTTCGTAGCGAGCAGAAATAAGAAAATCAGTTCGTTACAGCATCATTTCAAATGTCTTCTTTTGGTGCGACAAAAATTGTAAGAGACAATTTTATGCCGACGTTCAAGGTGATTAGTTCTTCTTCCTTCTTCTTCTTCTTCTTCTTCTTCATCCTCCTTCTTCTTTCTCCTCCTTCTTCTTCCTTCTTCGTCTCACATATTACAGATTCAGGGTCAGATTTACAACCGCGCTGGCTCATTATTACCATATCCTGATACTGCGTATTCCGTTGATACCAACAGACATGCCGTTTGAATTTAAGCGACTGAAATTCCCAGCGCGTCTATTATTTGCCATGTCCATCAATAAGGCACAAGGACAAACGCTTCACGTATGCGGGTTGAATTTGGAAGAGCCGTGTTTTTCTCAAGGGCAGCTATACGTAGCCTGTTCAAGAGTTGGCATTCCAAACTCTTTATTTGTATTCGCTCCAAATGGACAAGTTTATCCAAATTTTTTGTAAATAACAATTTCAAATAAAATAAATGCATTAAGGAATTTTTCATTGAATTTTAAGACTGTATGCGGCGAAGCGCATAGTGCCCACTAGTTATATATATATTTTTATACCCGTTACTCGTAGAGTAAAAGGGTATGGTATACTAGATTCGTTGAAAAGTATGTAACAGGCAGAAGGAAGCGCTTCCGACCAGTAGAGTATATATATTTTTGATCAGGATCAATAGCCGAGTCGATCTGGCCATTTCCGTCTGTCCGTCCGTCTGTCCGTCAGTCTGTTCGTCTGTCTGTCCGTGCGTATGAACGTCGAGATCTCAGGAACTACATAAGCTAGAAAGTTGAGATTAAGCATACAGACTCCAGGGACATAGACGCAGCGCAAGTTTGTCGATTCATGTTGCCACGCCCACCCTAACGCCCACAAACCGTCCAAAACTGCCACGCCCACACTTTTGAAAAATGTTTTAATATTTTTTCATTTTTGTATTAGTCTTGTAAATTTTTATCGATTTGATAAAAAATCTTTTGCCACGCCCACTCTAACGCCCACAAACCGTCAAAAACTGTTAGTGATGAAGACTCTCCTTCACACTTCCACTAGCTGAGTAACGGGTATCAGAAAGTCGGGGAACTCGACTATAGCGTTTGTCGGCTGAACCCATATTGTCGGTCATTGTTTATTGTTTGTTGTTTATTATTGGCATGTGAAGAAGGAAAAAATTTGAAGACTAGTGTAAGTTAGTTTAGTGCGAAGGCGGGAGCATAATAAAGCTCTCTCTCGCTCTTTGCGAATTCGCCCCGTCTTCGCCAACCTCTGTTAAGCTAGGCCTAAGAACATATTATATATAATATGTTAAATAGAAGATTAAGGAAAGTGGCCGCTAAAATTAGCATTCGGAAATCAGAGGTATTTGTGCAAAAAATTGAAAGTTAGAGTTATAGACAAATTTAATTTTTATTGTCTTGTTCTGAAATATTGCACCTCGCTTTCAGTTCTTGGCACATATGTACGTACCAAGACAGCCTTATATACTAGGAACTGCAGCGGTGAACTTTTCGTTTTCGCTTCGCTTTTGCACCGTTACCTGCGTTGTTGTTGTTTGGCCCCTTTCGTTGGCGCGCTTAGATTAGCGGACCGTCAAGCGACGCTCTACCCTGTATTCTGCGGGTATACCCTTTTCGGCGTAATTTCGCACCCACTATTAATTGATACTGCGTGACTTGAATTTCAATTTAAATAATTTGTTTTCGTTGTTCTCATCAGAAAAATATACATTATATACATTAATATACATTTCGAACAATAAATTAATAATTTATGAAATAACCGATTTTTTTGGTTTAATAAATTTCTAATTATTGATTCGAAGGTTATTAAATTATATTGTCGGTCTGATTTGAGATAATTTGTTTCGGCCATTTATTTATTTAATTCGGAAATAATATTTAATTAATTTAATTTAAATATTTAATTTAAATTTTAAAATGAGCCTAGAAACCAAAAATAAATCGATTCTGGAAGAGCTGAAAATCAAGCTCCAAAGTCGGGTCAGAACAATTCGCCGATTAGAGGAAGAATTGAAATGTCGACTAGAAAACTTAAATGCTTCAATTAGTAAGGCAAATCAATTACAAGAACAGATAGAAGACATAGATTGTAGTGATGAATTTGGCGACGAGTTGGAAGAACTTTGTATAGTGACCAAGGCAAAAATAATGTCCCTGTTGTCTGCCTTGAAGGTAGCAAGCGTCAGCGAAGCTCCGGGACCAGCTGCTGTAGCTCCAACTCGTGCGCGACTTCCGAATTTGGCAATGCCAAAATTCAGTGGAGATTATTCGGAGTTCAAAAATATCATCAGCCTTTTCGAAACTTTGGTTCATTCCAGTTATCGAAAAATTTAACCATTTAATTTCATGTCTGGTGAAGCTTTAGGAACAATTAAAGCTTACCAAGTCACCGAGAGCAATTACGAAAAGGCATTAGCCAGTTTAAAAAAGGTTTACGATAACGAATGCCTCATCTTTATGAATAATATATCAACATTGTTTAGCCTGCCTAAAATATCGCATCAGTCCGCTTCCTCCTTGAGAAACCTTATCGATACTGTTTCTTCGATTTATGGTTCTCTGTTATCGATAGGAGATGATACAAAAATTTCGAATGCAATGTTGATATATTTGGTATTGAATAGAGTCGACCCAGTGACCAAACAAAAATGGGAGGAACAGCTCGATTATGAGACTTTGCCGCTTTTGGCCGATTTTGAAAAAATGTTAAATCGCCGATATCAGCATTTATCAGCTGAAGAATCGACAAAGCCGAAGCAAGATAAAATTGTGTCGAGCAAGCCACATAATCGTAGCTCATTTTCGTGTTCTTTCTCCAACAGCAAGCCTCAGCAAACTTGTAGCTAATGCAATGCAGCAGATCATTTGCTACAGAATTGTAGCCCGTTTGGGCGTCTCTCTGTAATGCAAAGGTTCGAGTTTGTTAAGTCTGCCTCCTTATGTATTAATTGTCTGCGAAAAGGCCACACTGTTTCGAAATGCAAAGGCAAAAAGTGTCGAGCTTGTGACCGCTCACACCATATTCTGCTTCATAGATATACAGTGCCTGAGAACAGTTTAGCACTGACACCCCCGCCAGAGACCATGTCTCCTACTTTTAACCAAGATCAGCCTTCCACGTCACATGTTATGCATGCCACGTCCTTGGACAGGGTGATTTTGGCTACGTCAATCGTAAGCGTCCGTACGAGAAACTGGGAATACGTTTTAGCCCGAGCTCTGCTGGACTCTGGGTCTCAAACAAATTTTATAACAGAAGAACTGGCGAACCGCTTACAGATTCGTAGAGAGGAGTCGTGTATCAACTTACTTGGTATTGGCGAGTCCAATTCTCAAGTCAAAAAAAAGGTACACACAGTGGTGAAGTCGCGAATAAATGTAAGTGAGTTCTCGTTCGATTTCTGGATCTTAAAGTCGATCTCCCATTTTGATTAAAGGAAAGATCCTATTGCAGGAACTCTGGCTTAATAAGTTAGATTGGGATGAGTCAATTCCGATGCATTTGGAACAGCTAAAAAGCACTCTGTCTCAACTGGGTAAGATATCGATTCCTCGGTTCGTGCAAACCGACCCATTGTCACCGGTACAGCTACATGCCTTTGCCGACGCCTCCATGAGAGCTTATGGAGCTTGCGTCTATGTTCGTAGCCAAACTGCCGAAGGTTTTCAATTATCGTTGTTGACTTCAAAGTCAAAAGTAGCGCCGCTCAAGACCAAAACGCTCCTAAGGCTTGAGTTATGTGCCGCTCACCTTCTCGCAGATCTCACAGATCCCTTATTAAAAGTCCCTATTAAACGAATTGTATACTGGTCGGACTCTGAAGTTACTCTTCACTGGATTCGATCTCATCCATCTTCGTTGTCGACATTCGTTTCGAACAGGGTAGCGGAGATTCAAGAATGGTCAGGAGCAGCTACATGGCGGCATGTTCCCACAAAGCAGAACCCAGCAGATATCGTTTCGAGAGGTTGTGACGTCGACGAGATAGGGCAGTCGATCTGGTTCACTCGCCCACCATTTCTGAAGGACGAAGAAGAAAACTGGCCCAAAAATGCGCATTTCGAGCCGGATGAGGAAATCTTGCGTCAGGAAGCTAGGAAGAGACTGTGGTCGGGCTGACCGCTGCTGTGCAAACTTCCGATTTCCGGATGAGGAAATCTTGCGTCAGGAAGCTAGGAAGAGACTGTGGTCGGGCTGACCGCTGCTGTGCAAACTTCCGATTTGCTGGTTTTCGCCACACCTCAAACTGCTTAGAGTGTTCGCTTATATGTTCCGCTTTATAAAAAAATGCAAAGACAGTGTAGATTTCGAAGAAACTCTGTCACCGACTGAATATAATGAAGCATTTCATAAGATTATCGAAGTATTACAAAAGCACGAGTATCAAGTAGAAATGGAAAAGGTTCGTAAAGGCTCCATGGTCGGCCCAAGTCTTCAGCGATTGAACCCATTCATCCATGAAGATACAGGCACTTGGTGCAACTTTTCGTTGTTGCGAGTTGGGGGGCGACTGGCTAACGCTCCTATATCATATGATGTCAAGTTTCCCTTGCTGTTGACGAAACGCTCGCAGTTTGTGCAGAGCTACGTCCGGCATTTGCACCATTCCAATTTTCATGTCGGCTCTCGAGCACTTGTGAGCATCCTACGACAGCGTATTTGGACCGTAAACGCTCAGGAACTCTGCAGTCAGACAGTTCGATCATGTGTGCGCTGCTTCAAATGCAAGCCTCGACTGATGACACAAATTATGGGAAATCTACCCGCAGATAGACTCCGTGCTCTCCGCCCATTTGCGATATGTGGCGTTGATTTTTGTGGCCCTGTCTATACGACATTAAAAATTCGAGGAAGGCCCCCGTATAAGTCCTACGTTACCTTATTTGTTTGCTTTGCGTCCAAGGCGGTTCACTTAGAGATTGTCTCAGATCTAAGTACTGATTCTTTTCCATTGGCTTTTCAAAGATTCATTGGTCGACGAGGATGTCCGCAGACGAAGCACTGCGACAACGCGACGAACTTCGTCGGAGCGAGTCGCCTCTTCCTGGCTCTTCGCGATCGGATCGAGGAGCAGGCGGACGCAATTCGCGAGTTCGCATCAAAAAGCGGATGCGAATTTGCGTTCACACCCCCTCGGGCTCCGCACATGGGCGGACTATGGGAGGCAGGTGTGAAAACTGCAAAGCACCTACTCCTACGAGCGGTGGGCAGCGCACTTCTTAACGCCTAAGAGCTGGCAACAGTCCTCGTCGGGATCGAGGCCACTATGAACTCGCGGCCCCTCGGAGCGCTCATCCAGGACCCAAGCGACGGAGAGGCGCTAACTCCCGGGCACCTGATGACAGGCGGGCCGCTCATCGCAGCACCAGCACTCCGGACCCCGGACCAGGCGGGTCTCAGTTGAATTTCAGTTGCGGCGATGGCGGCTTGTCTCGTCAGTCAGGCAAACGTTCTGGCGGCGATGGTCCCGGGAATATGTCCTGGGCCTTCAGGTTCGGGGCAAGTGGCACGAGGAGAAGGCCAACGTCGAGGAGGGCAAACTCGTCGTCGTGGCAGAGGACAACCTGCTGCCTCAACAGTGGCTCCTGGGAAGGATCGTCGCGACGCACGCAGGAGAGGACGGCAAGGTCAGGGTCGTCGATGGCGATCCACAAGCTGGCGCCGCTGCCGATTTGTTGAAGCCGTGGAGGCGTTCAACGGGGCCGGTGTTGGCTGAACCCATATTGTCGGTCATTGTTTATTGTTTGTTGTTTATTGTTGGCATGTGAAGAAGGAAAAAATTTGAAGTCTAGTGTAAGTAAGTTTAGGGCGAAGGCGGGAGCATAATAAAGCTAAACCTAATTATTCTTGCCACCAAAGTTTTTATTTTTTATTAGAATTTTAAATTGAGTATTAGCATTGGATTTGCAAAACATTTCCCTCGCCTACAAATCGAACAAAGATGCCACGCCCACATTTCTACACCTGCATCAGCTTAACGAAAACTATCTCTAGCTATGCCAAAACTGCTGATCAGTCCTTTTAAGCCACCTTTAGTTTGGCGCATAAACGATTTCATCTCGTTTGCAATCATCACTAGCTTGGCCGCTAAAACTCGAGCGCTTAGTGTGTATTATTTTATCACACAGCCAACAAGTAATTCTTGGCTGCTCAGGCTTTCTTACCTGACGGCATTTGATTTGGAAGCAGACATTTAATTCCATGTTTTTAAGATTTAGAGCACTGTACAAAGACATAAAAATAAAACTGTTAAATGTACCGCAAGAGCGCAGTCAGCACGCTTAGAACTCTGAATTTTGTGTGAGAGAGCGGATGCACAGCGCGGTTTATGTGCATACAAAAACAATACCAAACAGCACTGCGATCAAACGCACTACAATTTTTTTAAACTTTATTTTGATATCTCCCTTTTATCATAAGTAAAGATTAACCTTTTTCAAATTTTCGTAAAGAAAATTCGTGATATATGCTTTTTGGAACCGCGTAGCCATGTCGATTGCGAAGCTCGATTCTAGGGAAATAGTCAGTAGTCACGCTACTGCGGGTGGAAAATACCGAACGTATCGGTCAAATAACAGTAGATTATGGAGTTTGAATATATTGGTGGAACAAGCACTGTTTCTAGATGAGTCAGTTTCGTTTAGAAACCACCGAAAAGCACCCTAAGAGAAGACCATAATAAACATGTGTGCCAAACAAAAGAATTCGAATTTATTTAATACAAAATGAATATAACATATATGCATTTTTTATACATTTCACGTCCTAAGTTACAGATTAAGTTCGTTGAATACTTAGCTGTGAACTAGAACCAGCATCTGAAATATCTTCTTTAAATCGCGTCCATTTTATTAGTGTTTCTGGAGATCGATATAAAAATATAAGCTTTCCATACAAATCCTCCTCAAGCCGATATTCCTGTGTTTCACGAACTAAATATATATCTGTGCACAACTTTAGGACTCGATCAACATATGGCAAATCTTCAAACATAATTCGCCTGTGCTTATTTGATATTATAGATCGGATAATTCTGGAGACTAAATAAACAAATGTTGTATATAGTCCAATAATCCTAAAATTAAGAGTTATCAAAATAATATAGACATATATACAATTACAATATGCACACATACCCAGTTTTTTCTAAAAAACTCATAGCAGACGGAAACGATTTATCATTAAACACGTACAGGACGACTCCATTTTCGCAGTTACTCAATGGTAATGCCGACAAAATATCCGTATAAAATCTGTCGTCGCAATAATCATTCATTTCCCACCAGTTCACTTGATTTGCTTCTTTTTTTTTCAGTATTATTGGACGGTTAAATTTACCTATTAAAATGAAATGGCATATTTAGGTATCTGCGGGCCTAGAAATTTAATAGAGTAAATCTGTATTGAAATTTATGTAACAGGTAGAAGGAATAGTAAAATATTGCATTTGGAAAGAAAAGTTTAATAACGATCAATTGGAGCAGGTCCGTACTGTGTATTAGACAGTCTTTGTAGCCCTGACTCTCCAAAAAAGGAAAACTACACATTACACCCACCCGACAAGTGTCTTTCGTGGGCGCAAGATGCTGGACTGTGGCAGAATGTAATTGGCATTGTAAAAACAAGTAAAAAAAATTGGCATTGAATTGCCAGCATTTGGAGGCGATTGATTTAAATCAGTACATCATGAGTCTCCCAACTATGATCTACGAGAGAATGAAAGAAGGCAATGATTTCATTTCATAAACAGCACAGGAAACGGCGGGAAGAGAGCAAACGAAAAGAGAAACAAAGAGGACAGCAGACGTCTTAAAGGCACTGGAAAGAAAACAGCGGGCAGCGATGATGACATCGCTGGCAAAGAGAAGAAGCTGCACAAATGTAAACTTTGTGGTTGGAAAATTACAAATCAGATGATTGCAAATTTAAAGAGTGCACTTGTCACAAGTTGGACACATCAATATGCAGATCAAAATCGCAGAAAACAGTAAATTATGCATCATATTCAAATGATAGTTAGAAAGAGAAATTGCGTGGTTAAGTTAAGGTGTTTACAAAAAAATAATTGTTGTTGCTGCTAGAACCACTAGTTCACCTTTCATTGGTAGGACGTTTTTGAGAGCATTTTATTTTGAGTTAATGCAACTTAATCTGTTAAAACAGCAGCATTTTGCCCACTTCCCGCTAACACCAATAGCCACTGACAAGGTGCAACTCGCGCCGGCGGCTATTGAAACGGCACTTGGTCCTATAAGCTTTGGAGCGGTTTACTGCCCACCGAGATTTGCATGGACTACGGACGAGTTTAAGGACATTTTGGAAGAGTTTCAGACGAAATTCATCGTTGCGGGCGATTGGAACGCGTCCCACTGGCTCTGGGGTGCGGGAAGGAGCAACCAAAGAGGCATTGCACTAGCGAATCTCGTCCTAAACTCGGAGGTGAACTCGCTAGCAACAGGAGGACCAAAAAGATACCCGTACGGCAGTAGACGCTCCCCAGGGTACACGCTAACATAAGTGCGGTTGTTGAGCTTAGCTCCGACCACCTGCCTCTGGTAATTACGCTGGATGCGGGGGCAATATGCTACCCTAAGATGGAGCGGCTTATCACTATGCGTACTAACCTGGAGGTATTCCAATCGCAACTAGAATCCACACTGCCCCTCAACACTACCTTAAACTCTGGTCAGGATTTTGATGACGCTATTGAACCGACTTGGGACAAGCGGAGGTATTCGCTGCGCACCTCGCTGAGCGAGCCAGCCTGCAACAGGTTGAAGAAACTTAGGAGCAGTTGAACCAAACGCTTCAAATGGATCTGGCCAATCACGCCGTTTGTACCCTGCGAGGTAGCCAAAGTCATTGTGCGCCAGAGTAGCAACAAAGCACCAGGACATGACGTCATCTGCAACGCCACATTGAAGGCCCTGCCCAGTCAAGCGATCCTCTACCGTTGGTCTTCAACGCTATTGTGAGGTTGCAATACTTCCCTTATCAGTGGAAGCTCGGGATAATCTCCATGATCCACAAACCTGGCAAGCCGGAAAGGGAGCCCGCCTCCTACCGGCCGATCAGTCTACTCCCTTCAATTTCGAAGGTGTTTGTGAGACTGATTGCTGTCCAGATTGTAAGGATTGTGGAAGCCCAGGGGAGTACACCTGAGCACCAGTTCGGGTTTCGTGCTGGCCACTGTACTGTCGAGCATCTCCACCGGGTCGTCGAGCAAATTCTGACTGCCTACGACAGCAAGGAATATTGCAACAGCCTCTTCTTGGACTTTCGAGAAGCGTTTGATCGAGTGTGGCACATTGGACTTCAACTAAAAATCAAGCAGACGCTGCCTGCTCCATATTTTGGGTTGCTAAAATCGTACCCGGAAGGAAAGAGGTTCGCTGTGCGCTTTCATTCAGCAATTTTCACCGAGCACAATGTGGCAGCTGGTGTTCCACAAGGTAGTGTCCTCGGCCCCCTGCTCTACTGCCTGTATAGCCACGACATGCCGCAGCCGGATGTAAGCCTTTACGGGAGATCAATGTTGGCCACATTTGCCGATGACGTGTGCGTCACCTACAGGTCACGATGCGAGCACGACGCAGCCGATGGTATACAGGACTTTGCAGATCGGTTCTCGGAATGGGCAAGACGTTGGAACATTGGCATCAATAGCAGTAAATCCAACAATGCTGCTATACTTTAAAGCGGAGAACGCCACCGCCCGTCTACATCGAGGCAGCCCCTGTACCACAGCCGAACGCAGCAAAATACCTTGGAGTGCTTCTGGATCGCAGACTCACATTTGCCAAGCATGTGACCGACATCAGAACGCGCCTACGTGCTAAGGTGGCAAAGCACTACTGGCTACTTTGTCCGCGCAGTAAATTGTCGCTATCCAACAAGCTGACAATCTACAAACAGATTTTAGCTCCAAACTGGAAGTACGGGTGCCAAATCTGGGGCTTGGCATGCGACAGCCAAATCAAAAGGATTCAGGCTATACAAAATAAGGTCGCAAGACTCATCACCGGATGCGAGTGGTTTGTGCGCAACACCACCCTGCACAGAGACCTGAAACTCGCAACGGTATTTAACGAGATAAACCAGCACTCGAGCAGATACCATGACAGGTTGGAGCGCCACAGAAATCGGCTGGCCAGCGCTCTAAACAGATCTCGCCCACTAAGAAGGCTGAACAGAAGACAACCGAGGGATCTCATATCCCGATCTCCTGTGACAAGGGTCAGCAGAAGCTGACGCTTATCTTAATTCCTATATGTTATCTGTGATTGTTATGTAATTGTAGTAAAATCATTGTAAAATAGAAAAAGCTAACTGTAGTTAGCCGGCGCGCCCAAATGGGCTGAATTAATAGAAAAGAAGGACACAAAGGGGCTCCAAGTTTTCCCCGTATGCCTTAATAAATAAAAAAAAATAAAAAAAAAAAAGATTTAAACTGATAAAAAGAATTGCTTGCATTTTGACGTTCATGTATAACTTTATCTCAACAGATTTAATAATAATTTTAAAAATAATATTTACGCTCGGCAGGGCATTATAGATAGGGTAGGTAGGGTAGACAGGGATGTGTATTTTAATTGTTATTATTTTTTATTTTGGTTTTTACTCTTTTGAGATTTTCAGAAAAAAATATTGGGGGACAAGGGTAATTTTCAACATGAGCAATTTATTCATTTCATTTATATTTATTTTTTGTTGTATTTATTATTAATAAACAATGGAATTGGAAAAGCGCCTAAGTAGCAAATTATTTGATATTTTCTTTTACGACAGCTGCTTTCTCATTTATGTAAAACATTATGCTACTCACATTGCATTTCCCACGATGAAGCGCTTCAAGTGGTTGCCTGTGGAAGAGAAATACAGCTTACACCGCCTTTTTAAGCCTAAGCGAGCTATTTATTTTTCGGGTCTGCTCTTTTGAGCCGCTCTCCTCTTCTACTGCGGTATTCTCTCCTCTTTTACTTCATTCTTTTATCACTCACGCCAAGTTTAGGAGTGCTCTCGCTTATTGCGGGAAGAGGAAGGAAAATATGGGAAATAGGGAGAAGGAAGGAAAAAAAAAGGAATTGCCCTATATGACTAAATATTTATCTTTGAAACTAACTTAATCTAATTCCCTAACATAATAGGGCGAAATTTATTTTCCGATCGGAATAAGCTTTGGCTAATCTGCTTGGCTTTTTGTTATTCTGCTCAACAAGCAGTCCGGCGGTGTAAAGTAGAAAATGTATATGTATGTTTAAATGTAGATAATGTAACGATGGTAAATGTTCAATAAAATAATGTCTCTGCGCCTAGCGGTGGCGCTGCTGAAGACTGATGAAATAAAAAGGATGACTTTTGATCCTGTCGCAGACCTCCTGGTCGGGCAATGTATACCTTAATGGTCTCACTGAGAATATAATATTTTATTTTCCTAGGTGCCACCTGTAATTTTATGGCCTTAAAAAATTTTCTTAACCACAGCACACGCAAAAAACTTACCCTCTAGGGGTTGACACTAAAGTTAAAGAAATATAACTAGTTCACTGCTGATTCTGAGTCTTGATTGAAGTTTCCGAGTTTTGATTGAATTGTTAATTTTTCCTTATTTTTGTGTTTTTGGGAAATCACTGAATTTTTGACGGACTGAACTTCCACACTCTTTATTGCTGCTGGCTGAATCTGAATTGATGCCCAGTGGCTACCGCTTCGGTTGGGACCCCGAGTCTGATTCGCTGGATGCGACCTGACCTCAGCATCATTCCTGTTCCTGTTCGTTGTCCGCTACCTCTGCGTTGACCTGGATTTCTGCCTCTTCACCCGGCGGTTCTACCTCTACTCGTATTTGAATTTGCATTCCTGCAAACCGGTAATTCGTCGTTGGCAGTGTGAGTTTATCCCCACCTTTGATCAGCAACTGACAATTCCGCTAAAAGATTGTTGTTCGACAAAGATAATTGCAGCGCGGTACATTCCCGATTGCACATTGTATATCCTTTGGACTCGATAATATGATTTCTGATAAACTGATACACTGTGTTACCACAAGGAGTGGTTGCTAGATGTAACCTCGCTACTACAGCGGCTGGTAAATCAACGTTACTGTGACGAATTTTAGTTGTGTATATAAATTTAATCGTTCCGTGATTGATAACGCCTGCTTGGCCGCTATGTGAATTTTACTTTCCAATGCCTCTTGACTCCTTTAATGAAAATGAATTCCAAAACAAAATTAATCGAAAAAGATTTTTGAATTACTTCTTTTTGAACCGGTCAAATATCGAATTCCATCCAATACTTTTCAATTCTATTAAACAGACTTCCGTATTCTAAAAGAAAGTTTAAAGAATATTCAAATATATTGAATGTCAAATGAAATAACGGTTCTGTTCGATTATGGTTTCGTTTATGGTTTCTTTGTCTTCTTCCTTATATGCACACACCGCACTACGCGAAAAAGAGTTTTAAGTGCACTTTCTGTAATTAAAGATATAAGCAACAAGGATGTAATAGGACTCAAAATCATTCGGATATTAAAGCTGATCAAGATACCCACAAGAAGTAAGGGTGGCTTGGTGTTGTTCGCCCCCTTTTCTGTACCCTCCCGACCATGATAACGCGTAAGAATAGATTGACGGTTATCCCTTAACCAAAGTTTATTCACAAATTCACATATTTCTATTCGAGTTAGATTCATATTGCGGCAGCATCGTTTCTGTTTCACGGAACTTTTTCTTTAAACTCTATCTAAACATAATTACATTTTTTACATTCAAGTAGTTTAAAAGTTTAATCATATCGGAAAAGTGTTCGTGATCAAAACGAGATATTTTTAAATGGAATAATCATATAATTTACTTATTAAATTTTGTATCTCTAATATATATATGTACATATATATTCTATTCTGTTTAACACCTTATTCATATTCTTTAAATTTAATTTATTTAAGATATAGAAGTTTCGGTTGCGTTATATATTCTTTTTTTCGTTTCTAACTATTAGATCTTTAATAAGTTATATTATTAGGCACACACACAAAAATAATGTAAATTCAAATAAAGATCAGAAGTTAAAGGTTCTCCCTTACTCACTTTACTGCGATCGAATACGGTATCTCCGACCTTTAAATGCACTACTCGACTACGCAAGTTAAATACTCTAGCATTTGCGGCATGTGATTCAAAAATCTTCTTTTTAGCTTGCTGTCTAGCACCCTGTAACATATCGGCTCTTTGTATTGCTACATCATCCGATAACGAACTCAGATTTTGAAGTAACTCATAATCCTATCTATTGGCTATCATGTTCTGTCAGAATGACGCGCCTATCGCATCTATATTTAAGTCCCAATTAGTGTGTTCCGATCCAATGTAAGCTCTAATGGCGGTTAGGATCGATCTGTTTACTCGCTCACTAGCGTTAGCTTGCGGCGAATAAATTGCTGTACAGATATGTTTAATTCCAAACTTGGTTAAAAATTCTCTGAAATAACCGGATTTGAATTGTGATCCGTTATCACAGTCAGTATGGTGTAGTGTATCTACCCTTCGATTATGTAGAATAAATATATTGTGATATCATATAAATATATCATAATAAATAACAAATATAAACTACACAAAAAGACCACCAATCATTACACAAGCACTCCAGCTCTTTAAATACGATCTAACGGTTATACAAGTTAACAACAAAAATGTTTAAATTCAGAACAATGAACCCCAATAAGCAAGCTTCAATCTGCAAGTTCAGCGTCTGCATAATTTCCTGCACACGCCGAGCTGCCAAGTAGAATTTAATAATTTCCTGCACACGCGAGCTGCCAAGTAGAGTTCGAGTGATTCCAAGAAGACTGCACCGATTTGACCAGCAAAACATCAGCCGATGTCGTGGCCTATAAGAAAGCTACGGAGCCGACGCCGATCCTCTGCCACCTAGGGCAGCGCAGCTCACAGCCAAAAACTCACAGCTTGCTAGGGACAGCTTATGTTAATTTAGTTGCAAATTGGATTTATACAAATAAAGTCGTTCTTAACTGAACTCCAATTTATTTTATTTTTTTACCTTGCTAACCGCAAAGTAATTAACTGGCGCCCGAACAGGGACCAGTGCGCGTACGATACAACAAAACGTTTTGTAAGTTCGCGGCTAGCAATAACATTTGCGGCAACCGGTCAAATCGCGAGTGAAAAATTCGTTCGTTCAAATTCACTCTGGCAAATCGAACTTAACTTGTTCATTTGCCCATCGGTGGACTACAAGGACTGAAGGCAGGGCCACAGACCCACAGAAGTAGTCTTCGTTAGATAAAAAGGATGAAATCCGGATCGTCGGAGGGAGGAGCTACATCAATAAGAATACCCATAGTACTGTAAGCTTAACCAACCAAATTTTAAAAACACAAAACTAACAAACAAGTTGAACAAAAAAACATATAAACTTAAGTGATCAATGAGTTTTACTAATAATTACTAATACTAAATACATTAAGTTTTACTAAGTGTTTTATGACTAACGTGAACAACCTGATAAGACCCTCGATACTTAGTGCTGAAGCGACTAGACAACGCGTCAGACAACAGGAAGAATTAGAACACAATAGAATCATGGTTGAAAATGTAGACAGAGCTGCATTAGCAGCTACAATTAGCGAAATCTTAGCACAACAATTACCAAGTTTCTTGAGACGCCTCAATTCTTCGGAAGAATTCGCAAACGTAACAGACCAGGTAATTGCCCCAGAGCATACAGGGAACTTAGGCGATTTAGACAGAGTACCGGATATAGTTAAATCTATCCGGGACTTTTCAGGTGATTCGTCCGAATTTAGTTCTTGGAAGAAAGGAGTAGACCGTATCTTAGAAGCATACAGTGCTTTCCAGGGTACCCCGAAATACTATGGTATTTTACATACCATACGAAATAAAATTGTAGGACCCGCCGACATGGCATTAGAATCTTACAATACTCCTCTGAACTGGTTAGCGATTTCGAAATGTCTGACTCTGCATTATGCTGACAAGCGCGACATTAACACATTAGAATACCAAATGACGATGCTTATACAGGGTGCCAACCAATCTGTTGAAGAGTTCCATCAAATGGTTTATAAGCACCTATCCCTAATCCTAAACAAGATCGATTGTATGGGGTTAGAAAGAGAAGCAGAACCGTAAATGACAAAAATGTACAGAGATAAGGCTCTAGACACCTTCGTACGAGGATTACAAGGCGATTTGCCTCGTCTACTGGGAATTAAAGAACCAGTAGACTTACCCTCGGCATTACACCTTTGCCTCAAGTTAGAAAATCAGAACTTCAGGGCAAAACATGCAGCAAACATAGGACAGACAAGACAGTTTAGGAATCAGTCTTCAAAGCCTTCACCTGCTCCTCGCAGTAATTTATTTATCAATAGACAACCACCAATTCCACCCCCCAGAACTCGATATTACCAATTCGGACAGCAACTACCGACCGCTTTACCACGACAAAACTTCGCTTACCAGCGTGCACAGCCAGTAGCTGCACCTCGACCTTTTCAGAATAGGCAATTCCCGCCACAGCAGTCAGCGCCACCTAGGCCACAGGCCCCAAAACCACTGCCTCGTCCAGAACCTATGGATGTGGATCCCAGTGTTCAGACAAGAATGGTGAACTATATAAACAGACCTCGCTTTGAACCTGGTAAAAGACCACCCGGCCCAATACCAGATGGTACAACAGAAGAAAACGAAACGCGTTCCACGGAGACTCCATTGACCACGACGGACTACGAACAAGCTATGGCAGAGTACGAGGACCACGACTACCTTGACGACAACTTGGACGACTACGTAGATCAGATAGATGAAGTGGACGCTGACAATAACACTTACGACTACTACGACAACGCTGGGTTGAATTTTTTAGAATAAAAAATTCCTCTCATCCATACTTTCTATGCAAGATGAGGAATGACAAATTTATTAGAATACTTATAGACACCGGTTCAAACCGAAATTATATCCAACCTTAATTCGTCAATAACCCTATACAGAATAAATCACCTTTCAATGCTGTCTCAGTAGGCGGCAGCATAGTAATTACGCATCATAAGGTAGCAAACCTTTTTATACCCGTTACTCGTAGAGTAAAAGGGTATACTAGATTCGTTGAAAAGTATGTAACAGGCAGAAGGAAGCTTTTCCGACCATATAAAGTATATATATTCTTGATCAGGATCAGTAGCCGAGTCGATTTGGCCATGTCCGTCTGTCCGTCCGTATAAACGTCGAGATCTCAGGAACTACAAAAGCTAGAAAGTTGAGATTAAGCATACAGTCTCTAACGCCCAAAACTGCCACGTCCACACTTTTGAAAAATGTTTCGATATTTTTTCATTTTTGTATTAGTCTTGTAAATTTCTATCGATTTGCCAAAAAAATTTTTGCCACGCCCACACTAAAGGCCACAAAACCGCCAAAAACTGTATGTGCTGAAAACTCTCCTTCGCACTTCGAATATCTAAGTAACGGGTATCAGATAGTCGGGGAACTTGACTATAGCGTTCTCTCTTGTTAATATTCAGGATGTTGAAATAAAATTTTTTCTGTTGCCCACATTAAAATCTTTCGATGCCATTTTGGGCAATGATAGTTTAAAAGAATTAGGGACAGTAATAAAAACCAGCAAAAATATTATGATATTAAAGAACGGTGTCTCGATCCCCATAAAAGAAAAAACATTCGAAGCAGTCAACACAATTATTCCGAGAACATCCCACTTGTCCGACAAACAAAAAACCAAGCTAAGCGAATTACTCAAGTCGTTTCCAGACTTGTTCGCAGACCCAAACCAAAAACAGACCTACACAACAAACGTAATGGCAACGATCCGAACCTCGTCCGATAATCCTATTTTCTCGAAATTCTATCAGTATCCAATGACACTGAAAGATGTAGTAAACAAACAGATAAAAGAACTTTTAGAAGATGGTATAATTCGACCTTCTAGGTCCCCGTACAATTCACCAGTGTGGATTGTACCCAAAAAGGCAGACGCTTCAGGCGAAAAAAAAAATCGCATGGTTATTGATTATCGCAAACTCAATAAAATAACCATTGCAGATAAATTCCCTATTCCTGAGATAAATGAGGTACTCACCCAATTAGGGGACAATAAAGTATTCTCCGTTTTAGATCTGAAAAGTGGTTTCCATCAAATCTCGTTAAAAAATAGTGACATAGATAAGACCGCCTTCTCCGTAAACAACGGAAAATATGAGTTTACACGACTCCCATTTGGTCTTAAGAATGCACCCTTAATTTTCATTAATTTGCATTATTTTTTCATTAATTTTCATTAATTTGCATTAGATGACATACTTCCTGAACATATTGGAAAAATATGTTTTATTTACATAGACGATATCATCATATTTAGCAAAGATGATGATACGCATATTGAGAGCTTGGCTAAAATTTTTCAAACTTTACAGAACGCCAACATGAAATGTCAGCTAGAAAAATGTGAGTTCATGAAAAACAAAGTCGAATTCCTTGGATTTGTTGTCTCCGATAGGGGAATAGAAACAAACCCGAGTAAAGTGGCAGCGATAGCAAATTATCCCTGCCCTAATACTTTGAGGGATCTAAGATCCTTCCTAGGCCTTTCCGGCTATTATAGAAGATTCATACAAAATTATGCCAAATTGGCAAAACCCCTAACTTCACTTTTAAGAGGGGAAGATGGATACGTGTCCAAAAGAATGTCATCCAAAAAAATAATTTCACTAGACAAAGAAGCTCTAGAATCTTTCAAGAAGCTTAAAAGTAACTTAGTGTCAAAAGAAATAATTCTCCGTTACCCAGATTTCAATAAGGAGTTCCATTTAACTACTGATGCTTCAAATTTCGCGATCGGCGCAGTTCTATCGCAAGACAACCACCCTATATCATTTCTTTCTAGAACACTTTCCAAAGCCGAAGAGAACTACGCGGCGAACGAAAAAGAAATGTTAGCCATAATTTGGGCACTCAAGGCCCTCAAAAATTACCTATACGGTAAAGCAAAGGTTAAAATCTTTACAGATCATCAACCTTTAACACATTCTCTGAGTAGCTGAAATGGAAACGCCAGAATCAAGAGATGGATAGCTTATTTGGAGGAATATGATTATGAAATATTTTATAAACCAGGAAAAGAAAATGTTGTTGCAGACGCGCTCTCAAGAATACCTTTAGAGCAGATTAACTCTGTTGCCCCTACACAACATAGCGCTGAAAGTTCTAGCCATGACCTAATCCCGAGCGTCGAAGCCCCAATAAATGTTTTCAAAAATCAAATATTCTTTTATAAATTAGATAAATACGACTACAAGTTCACCATCCCATTTCCTACTTTCCATAGACATGAAATATACCGAGTCGAATATACCACGGACGATATAATAACAGACCTAAAAAAACACCTCAACCCTTCCGTAATTAACGGCATTCATACGACTGAAGACATGTGGGAGAGATATTTCCACATATTCGAATATGAACACTGACGACGCTCTGGACAACGAAAACGCAAAGACAATAATTCAAGGAAAACAGAAGTTGAAGTCGACGATCAACATAATTCAAGGAAAATAGAAGTCGACGTCGACGATCGCAATACGCGGAAAAAGAGAAGTTGAACCAAAAGGAAACTACGACGTATATCAACGATTCTCAGAAGGAAGCGACTGATCCCAATATAAGCGGCGAGAACGCAGACGACGGGAGCAGTTTGTGACGAGAGCCGAGAGAAGACGGAAGTATTCGACGAGAGAAGACTTAAACGACGTGAAGACTATTATCTAATATTAAAATAGATGTTATTAATTAAAACTATACTTATCATAATAATAAAACATCAATATTAATAAATAAAACCCCACATTTTGGGGGCTCGTCCGGGAAAAAACCAAAAAACAGTGAAAACGTGTAGAAAAGTGAACGACGAAAAAATATAAAATTTTGTTTATAAATTCAACGAAAAATGGCGTGTTTAAAAGACTTAATAGCTAATAATATAAAAAACGCTTCGAAAGCAGCTATTTGCACATTACATAAGTTCGTTTTCGAAGAAGAGGGAGACAGGAATAATCGCAAGCGTCTGCGAGAATTTACTGGTTTCAAATACGACGAAAATGCCGCAGCCTACATACGCAAATGCACGTACATTGATGAACATTTAAACGAGAGGGATCTTACATCAATATGCGTAGTTCTCGGAATAAGTCATGATGTAGAAAACGCACCAGAACACATATTTCGGAATTTGCAATACGGCAACCTTCTCGCCTACGACGAAAATGGACAAAACGATGAATCAGACGAGGAGAGCGAGAACGACGAAGACAACAAATCAGAAGAAGAAAACCAAATCGACGAAGGAAACAGTGCTCATGGGATAGGCAGAGACCGGAGGAATACACAAGATGAGACACCCCGTTTTGCCATTAGTTTTCGGGACATAGAGGAATCAATAAAACAATTCGATGGCGGTGATGAAACTCCAATAGAGGTGTGGATAAGCGACTTTGAAGATCAAGCCTTGCTTATGGGATGGAACGAACTCCAAAAATTAATTTTTGCTAAAAAGTCGTTAAAGGGTGTCGCAAAACTCTTTGTTTTAAGTGAGAAACGGCTAAATTCGTGGAATGCGTTGAAAAAGTCCCTCTTGAGTGAATTCAAGTCGACAGTGAGCAGCAAGCAGATACACAAACAACTCGGAGAAAGCAAGCGACGTGCGAACGAGAACGCACAAGAATATTTGTACCGGATGAAAGACATTGCATCACGAGGAAAAGTCGAAGAAGAAGCACTTATTCAATACGTGATCGACGGTATTGACGAACTTTCTCTAAACAAATCCGTTTTGTATGGTGCAAGAAATTTATCTGACTTTAAAAGAAAGCTAAAAGATTACCAAATAATAAATATCAAATCAAAATTCTCCGACGGAAGTGTGAAAGGGAAGAAATGGCAGCCAATGTTCAGTGATGCAAAGAGTGACAAAAAAGAGATTGCTTGTTACAACTGCGGTGAAAAGGGACATCTTGCTAATAGCTGTAACAATAAAGAGAAAGGAAGAAAGTGTTTCAAGTGCCACAAATTTGGACATATTTCGAAGAATTGTTCACAAGACGAAAAAAGTGTCAAAGAACATGAACCAAACACTCGAGTTTTGAAAGAAAACAGTGGTTTAACGAGCAAGATCGTTTCGATTAAAAACCAACATTGCATCGCGTTGTTTGATACTGGCAGCAAATTTAATATTTTGCGGGAAGACTTATTCAACAAATTGTGTTTACCAAAGTTAGAGGAGTGCAGTATTTATTTGATTGGATTTGGAAAAGATCGCGATTCGAATAAAATCAAGCCGATCGGACAGTGTAATCAAAAAATATGGATCGATAACAATGATTACGATTTAAATTTTCTTATAGTTCCACTCTACTGTATGGACACGCAAATGATTATCGGGGAGCAATTATGCTTGCATGCTGAAATTTCTTTTGGACCGAACGGGTTGCGCGTACGAAAACTGTGCAGTTTTGAGGATGAACAGCCGGAAACAAATTTGATGAAAATTGACGCAGTAATCAACAACGATGAATTTGACATTAATGAATCAGCCAGTGAGGATGCAAAAAACGAAGTGCGTGAACTTTTAATAAATTATATTCCACGAAAATCGCAATCAACAAACATTGAAATGAATATAATTCTGAAAGACGAATCGCCAATATTTTCGCGTCCGCGAAGATTCGCTTTCGCTGAAACTCGTGTTATTGAAGAACAAATCGAACAGTGGCTAACGAGTGGAATAATTGAAGAATCAGACTCCGAATTTACAAGCCCTGTTGTGCTCGCGAAGAAAAGTGACGGTTCGAGACGACTCTGCGTAGACTTCAGGCGTATAAATAAGGTAATAATAAAAGACCATTTTCCACTGCCGCTAATCGATGACCAGCTCGATCGCCTGCAAGAAGCTATGGTATTTAGCACGATTGACCTGAAGAACGGCTTTTTCCATGTGCCAGTAGCCGAAGCCAGCAAGAAATATACATCATTTGTAACACAAAGTGGCCAGTACCAATTCCGTAGAGTTCCTTTTGGTCTGTCCAACTCGCCTGGAGTGTTTCAAAGACACATAAATGCTATTTTCCGAGCTCTGACCCGAAGAGGAATCGCTCTTCCTTATGTTGACGACATAATTATACCGGCAAAGGACGAGCGCGAGGCTGTATTAAATCTCAAAGAGGTTATAGGAATTTGCAGCGAATATGGACTTGAGCTTAATATGAAGAAATGTCATTTCTTGCAGACCCGTATTCAGTTTCTCGGGCATATAATCGAGAATGGAACCATATCACCAACGCCTCAGAAGATAGAAGCTGTAGCCAAATTTAAGATTCCTAACAACTTAAAACAGCTCGAAAGTTTCCTAGGTCTGACAGGATACTTCAGAAAATTTGTATTTAATTATGCTCTAATTTCTAAACCCTTAACTGATCTCACAAAAAACGACGCTAAATTCATAATTGGCCCCAAAGAAGAAAACGCAATCGACGCATTAAAAAAGTACTTGACGTCGACCCCAGTTTTGGCTATTTATAATCCGAATTATGAAACTGAGGTACACACCGACGCCTCTATAGATGGGTTTGGAGCCGTGCTCCTACAAAAATCACCAGATGACGGCCAATTAATGAAAATTAATGAAAAAATAATGCAAATTAATGAAAATTAAGGGTGCATTCTTAAGACCAAATGGGAGTCGTGTAAACTCATATTTTCCGTTGTTTACGGAGAATGCGGTCTTATCTATGTCACTATTTTTTAACGAGATTTGATGGAAACCACTTTTCAGATCTAAAACGGAGAATACTTTATTGTCCCCTAATTGGGTGAGTACCTCATTTATCTCAGGAATAGGGAATTTATCTGCAATGGTTATTTTATTGAGTTTGCGATAATCAATAACCATGCGATTTTTTTTTTCGCCTGAAGCGTCTGCCTTTTTGGGTACAATCCACACTGGTGAATTGTACGGGGACCTAGAAGGTCGAATTATACCATCTTCTAAAAGTTCTTTTATCTGTTTGTTTACTACATCTTTCAGTGTCATTGGATACTGATAGAATTTCGAGAAAATAGGATTATCGGACGAGGTTCGGATCGTTGCCATTACGTTTGTTGTGTAGGTCTGTTTTTGGTTTGGGTCTGCGAACAAGTCTGGAAACGACTTGAGTAATTCGCTTAGCTTGGTTTTTTGTTTGTCGGACAAGTGGGATGTTCTCGGAATAATTGTGTTGACTGCTTCGAATGTTTTTTCTTTTATGGGGATCGAGACACCGTTCTTTAATATCATAATATTTTTGCTGGTTTTTATTACTGCCCCTAATTCTTTTAAACTATCATTGCCCAAAATGGCATCGAAAGATTTTAATGTGGGCAACAGAAAAAATTTTATTTCAACATCCTGAATATTAACAAGAGAGAACGCTATAGTCAAGTTCCCCGACTATCTGATACCCGTTACTTAGATATTCGAAGTGCGAAGGAGAGTTTTCAGCACATACAGTTTTTGGCGGTTTTGTGGCCTTTAGTGTGGACGTGGCAAAAATTTTTTTGGCAAATCGATAGAAATTTACAAGACTAATACAAAAATGAAAAAATATCGAAACATTTTTCAAAAGTGTGGACGTGGCAGTTTTGGGCGTTAGAGACTGTATGCTTAATCTCAACTTTCTAGCTTTTGTAGTTCCTGAGATCTCGACGTTTATACGGACGGACAGACGGACATGGCCAAATCGACTCGGCTACTGATCCTGATCAAGAATATATATACTTTATATGGTCGGAAAAGCTTCCTTCTGCCTGTTACATACTTTTCAACGAATCTAGTATACCCTTTTGCTCTACGAGTAACGGGTATAAAAAGGTTTGCTACCTTATGATGCGTAATTACTATGCTGCCGCCTACTGAGACAGCATTGAAAGGTGATTTATTCTGTATAGGGTTATTGACGAATTAAGGTTGGATATAATTTCGGTTTGAACCGGTGTCTATAAGTATTCTAATAAATTTGTCATTCCTCATCTTGCATAGAAAGTATGGATGAGAGGAATTTTTTATTCTAAAAAATTCAACCCAGCGTTGTCGTAGTAGTCGTAAGTGTTATTGTCAGCGTCCACTTCATCTATCTGATCTACGTAGTCGTCCAAGTTGTCGTCAAGGTAGTCGTGGTCCTCGTACTCTGCCATAGCTTGTTCGTAGTCCGTCGTGGTCAATGGAGTCTCCGTGGAACGCGTTTCGTTTTCTTCTGTTGTACCATCTGGTATTGGGCCGGGTGGTCTTTTACCAGGTTCAAAGCGAGGTCTGTTCATATAGTTCACCATTCTTGTCTGAACACTGGGATCCACATCCATAGGTTCTGGACGAGGCAGTGGTTTTGGGGCCTGTGGCCTAGGTGGCGCTGACTGCTGTGGCGGGAATCGCCTATTCTGAAAAGGTCGAGGTGCAGCTACTGGCTGTGCACGCTGGTAAGCGAAGTTTTGTCGTGGTAAAGCGGTCGGTAGTTGCTGTCCGAATTGGTAATATCGAGTTCTGGGGGGTGGAATTGGTGGTTGTCTATTGATAAATAAATTACTGCGAGGAGCAGGTGAAGGCTTTGAAGACTGATTCCTAAACTGTCTTGTCTGTCCTATGTTTGCTGCATGTTTTGCCCTGAAGTTCTGATTTTCTAACTTGAGGCAAAGGTGTAATGCCGAGGGTAAGTCTACTGGTTCTTTAATTCCCAGTAGACGAGGCAAATCGCCTTGTAATCCTCGTACGAAGGTGTCTAGAGCCTTATCTCTGTACATTTTTGTCATTTACGGTTCTGCTTCTCTTTCTAACCCCATACAATCGATCTTGTTTAGGATTAGGGATAGGTGCTTATAAACCATTTGATGGAACTCTTCCACAGATTGGTTGGCACCCTGTATAAGCATCGTCATTTGGTATTCTAATGTGTTAATGTCGCGCTTGTCAGCATAATGCAGAGTCAAACATTTCGAAATCGCTAACCAGTTCAGAGGAGTATTGTAAGATTCTAATGCCATGCAGCAGATAACCGACACTTATCGACACTTTCTACTGCACCCGAACAGCCAAGACCTCCAGTAGCCGAGTTCATTAATCGGCATATTATGAGCTTGAGGATTTACAAGGACGAATTGTTGGAAAGTTTCACGCGAAGGATCTTAAACAATAGTTTCCGTTCCAAGCGTGGATCACCCTTGATTGTCTAATCAAGCGTGATTTTAGTGGGGGGGATTTGAAGTGGCGCTTGTAACGGTTTTGGGATAGTTCGAAAATATAACTATCGGGGTTAGGAACTTGCTTAAGTAGGGCCACCTATCCATTAACCTATATCTACCAATGCAGTCTGGGTTCTATCGAAATTGCAAGCTTACACTGTAATAAATAAAAAACGCAACCTGGGCATACTAGTGAACGCCATGTCGGTCGTTCTCTTTCCGTTTTAACATTGGAGTTGAACAGACGTACAATTGCGACCACCCAAAAACACACCCACGTTTTCTTGTTAACTTTTTTTGTATTTCGATATTCTTCGGTGAGTTAGTTTTCTAAAGTGAAATTCGCTTTAGCTTAAAACCGGAGATACTTAACTCCGAAGTTCTCCCAGGTATGTACACAGTATACAGGCATGATCGTCCCTCCAGGCGGGGAGGTGGAGTCCTAATTGCTGTTAGGTCTACCCTTACGTCAGAGGAGGTACTTTTTGACGAGTTCCGTAACATAGAATTCTTATGCGTAAAGCTGTCATTTTCTGATAGCTATGTTTATATTACGTGCTCGTACATTCCGCCGTCTTCTGAATTTCCTGAATATATTAACCATTTGTCCGCTATCCAATCCGTTACAAACAGACTGTCCGATAGGGACCAACTAGTTGTCCTAGGTGACTTTAATATACCAGGCACTAAGTGGTCCACAGAGGAACAGTCAAATATTCTCCTGCCTATAGCACAGCATGACTTTATTGACGGCTTGCTTGAAATATCGTTGTCGCAAGTTAATTATATTCGAAATTCTCTTGGTCGTTTTTTGGATCTATGTTTTGTTTCAAGTCCTGAAAGTGTGTTTCTGACTCCTAATTTGGATTCTAAGTTATCTGAATGGCAAGACGCAACGGGTCCTCTTTAAAAATTCTCTTTCTTGTATTCTCTGAGTCACATCCGGCGTCCCACAAGGGAGCCACCTAGGTCCGCTCCTTTTTACCTTATTTATTAACGACCTTCCCTTAATAATAAATCATTCGAGTGTACTAATGTACGCTGATGATGTAAAATTATGATGTAAAATCCGATCTAGATTGCTTTCAAACATGGTGCCGTGATAACGTATTAAACTTAAATGGCTCTAAGTGTAAAGTTATGACCTTTTGTCGTGCCAACTCAATGCACGCAACTTACACTGTAAGTGGGTGCTCTTTGGACAGAATAACACATGTTGATGATCTTGGTGTTCTTCTGGACCCTAAACTTAAATTTTCAGACCATATTTCGTCTATTGTCAATAAGGCCAGGGGTGTGCTTGGTTTTATAAAACGGTGGTCAAAGGAATTTGATGATCCTTACATGACCAAAACCTTATTTATTTCTCTAGTCCGTCCGATCCTCGAGTATGGATCACCTGTTTGGAGTCCACAATATGAAGTTTACTCGGACCGCATTGAATCGGTTCAAAAGAACTTCTTACTTTTTGCCTTACGGCGCCTTAATTGGGATGCAAACCGTAGATTACCTCCTTATTCGAGTAGATTAATGTTAATTAACTTACCCTCCTTAGCTAACCGTAGAACGATGCTTGGAACAGTCTTTATTTTTAACCTTATTCGTGGTGAAGTGGATAGTCCCGACTTGGTTAGTCGGCTAAACTTCACTGTTCCAAGCAGATTTACTAGAAATTACGTACCTTTAATTTTAAATCATTGTAAATCTAACTATGAGTTGCATGATCCCTACAGAGTATTATGTTCTGACTATAATAGATTCTATCCTATTATCTCTAATTCTGACTCTCTGCCGTTTCTAAAGCGATCAATACTAACATACTTAACGAATTCTTAGATATTACTACTAGCATACATATATTTCCTCTTCCTTTACTGTCTTCTATATCGCGTCTATCTTCCCGCGATTCGAGCCGCACGGCAGCGCCCCTCGGTCGGTTGGGCGGGAGGTGTGGCCGTGGGACTCGCGCGTTAAAAAAAAAAAAAAAAAAAAAAATATATAGTCGTAATTTCGTCATTTCTTTAAAAAGGGAGGTGTAGTGTACCTACCCTTCGATTATGTAGAATAAATATATTGTGACACTTTGTCATAGTAAATAATAAATATAAGCTACACAAAAAGACCACCAATCATTACACAAGCACTCCAGCTCTTGAAATACGATCTAACGCTTATACATAAGCCGATCGCATACACATGTACATGTATATGTATGCGCAATAAAGAGTAGTATAGTTACTTAAGACTTAACCAAGTGCGGGTTAGCTGCACCCAATGACAGCATGCTACGTTTATGCAAATAAAATTACTCGAACAGAGCAGACGCTCTGAACCCAACAAATGCTTATTAAAACTATTGTTGCGTCATGCAGCCGCCAAAACTGTGCAGTAGACTAATATCATACTCTTAATATTGTAAGCCGAAGTAGTCAGTGGTAGCAGTTGTTTTCTTTGTTATCTACCTACGTTAAGCTTGGGCGCTGCATTTCGGCTGTCTGTCCCGCCAATTGCCACTTCTTCGTTTTTCGGCAAAAACTCAACTTGTGCATTCGATATAGCTCTTTGTCGGCCCTAGCTGCCAGTATAAATAACAAAATAAACAGAATCGGAAAAAGACAAAACTTTCTTCGACTATTTATTTTTCGCAACAGCTATTGAAAAAGCACAAGAGCTAAACATTTGGTAACCCCGACGTGATAGTGTTAATTTGCATGCATTAATTAATGCACATATCCCGTTTACATAAATATATTAAAAAAGCAATCGGTTGGACAAGCGAACTAGCATTATATTCATACATACATTGCTACATATATCAAGTGCATTGACTCCGCTTGCATTTTCGGCATTTATTTTGTGCTGCACCGAATTTAAAACGATTTGTTGCTATGCCCGCTGAAAGTGACGAAAACAGGGTGACCTTTTTAAAGCGCAAAGCCAATGCGCGGTTCAGCAGGTTGCAGAGGCTACAAACGTCGCTGTCTAATGAGACGCTAAGCGGATACGACGAACCCACTCTTACGGTGAGGCTGGAGCAGATTGAAGAGATGCAAAGTGCCTTCAATGTTCTGCATACAGAACTGGACGAATTGGATTTCGACGAAATTGGTAGTGAAATGAGCGAGAGTTTCGATGAATTCATCGTTGAATTCAAGGCTAGTGTGCGCGCGGAAATAGCCAAACGCAATGTGCATTTCGCGCCGCACTCAACGCTTGCGGAAGGTGTTGTGCCCCACCAGTGTAGTGGTCATCTGACGCAGCCGCGGCCGAGGCCGATGCCGTTACCGCCTGTGCAGCTGCCAACGTTTGGCGGAGGCTACGCAAACTGGACGGATTTTTACTCCGTGTTCACGAGCATAATCGACAGTTGACTGCGGTCATGTTTGAGGAATTCAGCGCTGGAAACTATCCGATCATTGGAGATCTCAAACGGCAATTACGAAGCGGCTTTAGAGTTGCTTCAAAAAAGGTTTGATAATCGGCGTCTCGTTTTTCAGGCGCACATCACCGAGATTCTGGGTTTAAAGGTAGTACGGAATGGTTCAGTGGCATCGCTTCGGGAATTGTCGGACAAGTTTAACGCTCACATTCGTGCGTTGAAGGGTTTGGGCACCACTGAGCAAATCGCTGGCTGCATCATAGTGCAAGTGCTGCTGCAAAAGCTGGATGCGGCGAGCCAAGCTAAGTGGGAGGAGCGCTTGGAGGATCCGGTCTTTGTCAACCTTATTCCGTCGTGGGAATCGATGGCTGCATTCCTGGAACAGCGGTGTATGACTTTGGAGGCCGTGGATTGCGCCATGGCAACCTATGCGCCAGGCGTTCAGCTGGGCAGAAATCGTTCGACGCTAATTGCTACCACCAAAAATTCTCTTGGTTGCATGCTTTGCCATAGTGCAGAGCATGCCATATATTATTGCCCGCAATTTAGAGACTTAGCGCCAGTAGATCGTCTGCGCGAGGCAAAGAGACTAGCACTACGCTACGGCTGTGCAGGTCGAGCCGCTGCCGCACCTGTGGAATCAGGCATCATACGCTGCTCCATCTAGATGTTCCGCCTTCCTCGCAGCAACATGTTCCGGTGTCTTCAAGCTCCCACACTGAGCCTTCTGCCCCACTTTCGGCTTCTTCTACTCTAATTGCCCAGGATCTCGGTAGTGACCTTGTGCTGCTAGCCACTGCAACCGTTCTAGTGCAGAATCGGTCGGGACTGTTCGTTCCCTGCAGGGCCTTGTTAGATTCTGGCTCTCAACTGCACTTGGTCACCTCTCGGTTTGCAAATCAACTGCAACTTAAGAGGTCGAGGTCGTCCGGCTCCGTCACTGGAATCGGGGACTCCAATTTCGCGACTGATGGATTATCGGTAGGAATTGCGATACGGTCTGTCACTTCGGATTTCTTAACGAGCATAACAGCAGTTATCGCTCCCAATATCACGGATCGTCAGCCAAGTTTTAATGTGGACATTGGGGACTGGAAGATTCCAGAAAACCTGCAGCTTGCCGACCCGGAATTTCATAAAGCTCAGCGTGTTGACCTGTTAATAGGAGCTAGCCTGTTTTATGAGCTGCTGTGCGTAGGTCAGATAAAGTTGTTGCCAGGACTGCCACTGCTTCAAAAAACTCGTCTGGGCTGGGTTGTGTCTGGAGGCTGCGCGCGCCCTTGGGGTAGCGCCTTAATTGCTTCACGCGTTCATTCTTCAGCCAGCAAGGAAAACAGCATTGATGTTGAACTTGATTCACTTCTGCAGTGCTTTTGGGAGGTAGAAAATTGTCCCGGCCCAATAGTTCAAGCCACTAAGGAGGAGCTAGATTGCGAGGCCCACTTTGTTAAAAATTACACCCGATTGCCAGCTGGCGATTACTCGGTACGTTTGCCGCTAAAACTCCATTTGGATTCTTTAGGAGATTCCTATCCTCAGGCTTTGCGGAGATTCTTGTCGCTGGAGAGGAAGCTTACAAAGCACCCTGGCTTGAGGGTTAAATATGCGACGTTCATGAAGGAATATCGTGATCTGGGACATATGTCGCCTGTGCCTGCCTCCGAGGTCAGCTCGTGCCGATATTTTTTACCACATCACTGCGTCATGAAGGAGGATAGCACTACCACCAAGCTTCGCGTTGTCTTTGACGGATCAGCTGCCACTTCCACTAGTTACTGGCTTAACGATGTGTTAATGGCTGGCCCGGTCATCCAGCCCAAGCTATTTCACATCCTAATTCGATTTCGCTCACACCCAGTTGCCGTTACAGGAGACATATGTAAAATGTACCGATGTGTAAGGGTCTCGCAAGAAGATAGCTATTTGCAGTGCATTGTATGGAGGGACTTCCCAATCGATGACCTTCAAGTATACAAACTCGACACAGTTACTTACGGCACCAAACCAGCCTCCTTCTTGTCCGTAAGGGCTATGCAGAAATTGTCAATCGATGAGCAGGCATCTTTTCCCATTGGATCAGAAATCCTTCGGCGCGATTTTTATGTGGATGATCTTATCTCCGGCTCCGGCACGGTAAAGGATGCTATCAGCATAATGCAGCAGACGGCTGGCATTCTTGCGAAGGGCAAGCTCAAGCTAAGGAAATGGTGCTCTAACATTCCGCTTGTGCTGGAGGGTGTGCCCGCCGAGGACAAGGAGTCGTTCATGAAGTTTGAAGATGGTAGCGATTTCACCAAAACATTAGGTCTCGCTTGGGATCCCGCCTCCGACCAGCTATTGTTTTCGTTCTCTGCCTTTCAGTCGCCATTGAGACCCTGCAGGCGTTTTGTCTGCGATTGCTAAATTTTACGATCCTCTCGGCCTGGTCGGTCCTGTAATCACAAGGTGTAAAATCTTTTTGCAGCAGCTCTGCAAGGAAAAGCTGTCCCGGGATGAAAGCCTCCCGGAAACTCATAACACGAAATGCCTTGATATATGTCGCAGTTTTGAAATAATAAGTCATGTTAGTTTCCCTCGGTTCGTGTTTAGCGCAGAGTCTGGTCTTGAGGTGCATGGTTTTTGTGATGCAAGCATTGATGCCTATGGAGCCTGCGTTTATGTGGTTTCTAAAGGGAATCAAAGTTTTAGCCATTTGCTTTGTTCGAAGTCGCGCATAGCTCCGTTGAAGACCATAACAGTACCAAAGCTGGAGCTTTGTGGTGCGGATCTTCTGGCTAAAATCATGAGGGAAATAGTTGGCTTGAAAGTATTTAAAGGACGCTACTATTGTTGGTGCGACTCGACGGTGGCACTTTCCTGGAACCGAGATGAGCCCGCCAGGTTCAACATATTTGTGGCAAATAGGGTTGCTGCCATTCAGGAGCTGACAGATGTCACGGCTTGGCGTTATGTTCCAACAGCGTTAAATCCGGCTGACATCTTATCCAGAGGATCCCTGCCGTCTGAGCTTAGCGAATCGTCACTCTGGGCGCATGGTTCGCCTATCTTACGGAGCCTGAAAGAGATTGGCCAACAGCTGTTTGTCCTGACACCCCGGTGCTTGAGCTTCGTCGAAGTGTGTTCATCGTAAAGTCGCCGTACGTGGATGTAATTGCTAGCTCCAAATTTGCAAATTCTTACCCCTCACTGCAACGAGTGTTTGCATACATCTACACATTTTGTAATGGAATTCGTCATCCTGGGCTCACCGTCGCACACATTCAAGAGGGTACTCAGATGAAGCTGCGGTTGGTGCAGCGCGCGCAGTTATGGGAGGACATGCAGTCGCTAAAAACGCTGGGAAGAGTTTCCTCGTCTAGTCCCATATCCTCGCTGTCCCCGTTCCTGGAGCATATTTCGCATTACCATGAAAGCAATCTTCATGCCGGACCTCGAGCTCTTCTGGGTGCAATTCGATCCCAATATTGGCCTATTGGGGGGAGGTAGACGGTTACCAAGGCCGTGAACAGATGCATCAGATGTTTTCGGATGAAGCCGCGGCTGATAGAGCACATAATGGCGGACCTTCCCAAGGAGCGCTTGGAAGGATCTCACGCTTTTGAGGTTGCTGGTATAGACTTCTGTGGACCCTTCTTTCACAAGTCGGATACTCGCAACAAGCCTGCGGTTAAAGGCTACGTCTGCGTATTTATATGCTTTGCAACCAAGGCAAGCAGCAGTGAAAACGGCTAAACATCATTTCTAGCGCGCTGTGGGTACGGCGGTTCTGACCTTCGACGAGCTGAGGACGCTGGTGTGCCACATCTCGGCAGTTATTAACTCCAGACCTTTAGTTCCCATTTCAGAGAACCCTGCCGATCTGGACGTCCTCACTCCGGCGCATTTTCTCAATGGTGGTCCGCCTTCGTCGTTTGACGAGCCAGATGTAATGGGCCTTAACTATAATCGGCTTGACTCTTGGCAGCGCATCTCCTTTCTTCAGCAAATCTTTTGGTCGCGATGGAAGGAAGAGTACTTGACGTTGCTCCAGCAGCGCCCCAAGTGGCGCACCCCAAAGCCTGGCGTAGCCGTGGACAACGTCGTTCTTATTAAGGACGAGAATCTACCCCCAATGAGATGGCCTTTGGCGAGAGTCATGCAGTTGATTCCTGGCAGAGACGGCGTCGCTCGAGTTGCAGAATTGAGGACCGCGTCTGGAGTAATAAGGCGGCAAGTGAACAAGCTGTGTTTGCTTCCCCTTGAGAACTCTGTTGGAAGCCAAGCTTCCAACGAGGGGAGGATGTTGGGTCATGCAGTCGCCAAAACTGTGCAGTAGACTAATCTCATACTCTTAATATTGTAAGCCGAAGTAGTCAGTGGTAGCAGTTGCGATGCCCATAGTGCAAACCGCTATTCTCGCACGCATTTATCTGTACGGCGCTCATTCCTTGTTCTCTTTGTTATCTACCTACGTTAAGCTTGGGCGCTGCATTTCGGCTGTCTGTCCCGCCAATTGCCACTTCTTCGTTTTTCGGCAAAGACTCAACTTGTGCATTCGATATAGCTCTTTGTCGGCCCTAGCTGCCGTAAACAATTCGCAAAATAAACAGTATCGGAAAATAAACAACTTTCTTCGGCTATTTATTATTCGCAACAGCTATTGAAAAAGCTCAATAGCTAAACAGATAATTATAATGGATTCTGGAGTACCGAAGGTGTAAAATATGTGTTTCTCGATATATCCACTACTGTCAATAGACCTATGTTGCCTTTCTTGGAGCTTGGGAATAGACCGAGGAGATCCACGTAAAGTCGCTGAAATGGACGATCAGACGTAACGGGTGGTCTAAGAACTATGTTCGTGCTTTTTGTATACTTGCAAACGCTACAGTCTGAGACAAAACTACGAATTCAAGTAATCATTCCTGGCCAAAACAGATGACGTCTAATCCTCTCGATCATGTTCTTCATGCCGATGTGAGCCGCATCGGGTGACTCGTATGCTCGTGCTAAAACTTGATCGATGAGGTTCATCGGAAACCAAAGTTCATCTTCATCTTGCAACCCTTCTCCCTTAGCTGCTTCGGTTCTCTTTTACACAAATTTATCCACGACCCTGAGATCAGGAAGACGTGATTGGATGTCTTGAATCTGCTTCCTCAGTTCGACTTACTGCTCCGACTCAAATTCTTCTGACGACAGATCAATTATGGGCCCTCCATCTTATATGCTCGTTACGGCTTCCTCTTCGCGACGCGAGAGTGCATCGGCGACAACTTTTTCAGATCCACGGCGATGTTTGATCGTGAACGAAAAACCTTGAAGACGAATGGACCATCAGGCTAAACGGCCGGATAAATCCTTTTGTCGCATAAGCCATTGAAGTGAAGCGTGATCAGCTATAACTCAGAAATCTTGCCCTTCAATGTATGCTCTGAATTTATTAATCCCCTTGATTACAGCTAAGCACTATAATTCGGTTACCGAATAGTTAGGTTGTGCTTTTGAAAACTTTTTAGACATAAATGCTATTTGTAATTTGATTCATTCCCCATTCTCATGAGCACACATCCTAGACCATACAAGCCTGCATCGCCAAGCAGTATAAATTGCTTCGTGAAATTTGGTGTTTATACCCGTTACTCGTAGAGTAAAAGGGTATACTAGATTCGTTGAAAAGTATGTAACAGGCAGAAGGAAGCGTTTCCGACCATATAAAGCATATATATTCTTGATCAGGATCAATAGCCGAGTCGATCTGGCCATGTCCGTCTGTCCGTTTGTCCGTCCATATGAACGTGGAGATCTCAGGAACTACAAAAGCTACAAAGTTGAGATTCAGCTTGCAGACTCCAGAGACATAGAAGCAGCGCAAGTTTGTCGATTCATGTTGCCACGCCCACTCTAACGCCCACAAACCGCCTAAAACTGCCACGCCCACACTTTTCAAAAAGGTTTCGATATTTTTTCATTTTTGTGTTAGTCTTCTTAATTTCTATCGGTTTGCAAAACAATTTTTGCCACGCCCATCCTAACGCCCACAAACCGCCAAAAGCTGCCACGCCCACACTTTTGAAAAATGTTTTGATATTTTTTCATTTTTGTATTAGTCTTGTAAAATTCTATCGATTTGCCAAAAAACTTTTTGCCACGCCCACTTTAACGCCCACAAAACGCAAAAACTGTGAGTGTTGTGTGTCCTGCGCACTTTCACCATCCGAGTAACGGGTATCAGATAGTCGGGGAACTCGACTATATCGTTCTCTCTTGTTTCAAGATTGGAGATGAGATTACTTTGGATTTGAGTTGCGTCCACGTAAGAACCTTGTTCTTATAGAGCAAATCAGTCAGTGAAGTGACTATCGCGGCATAGTTGTCCACGAAGCCTCTGTACCAACCGGCTAAACCAAGAAATCTACGCAACTTTTCAATCGCACATACTTTCTCTGGATCGACTTTCAACTCACCATGACCAATGATAAAACCTAAGTACTTGATCTCGGTCATGCAGAACTTTGATTTGGCTATGTTTATCGTTAGATTATCATCGCGAAGGTAACCTGCTATTTCTTCTAAGAGTTTCATATGAGATTCGAAATCGTCAGAAAGAACTAAAAGATTTTCTAAGTAAACGAATAATCCAAATCCATTAATCTACACAAAGTTTGGGTAGCATTACAAAGGCCGAAAGGCATTACCTTGTATTGGTACAATGGCCTGTTTGGTATTGTAAATGCGGTATATTGTTTGAAGTTCTCTAAGTTAAGCTTAGAGTGTTTCGCAAATACGCGTGTTTTATGTCAAGACCTGTGATGAAGCGTGCGGGAGGTAAACGACTAAGTATCTTGTCTATGTGTGGTAGAGGATACGCATCCATATACGCAGTCAGTTTATTCACTTCCCTAGAATCTAGACATAAGAGAACTTAAAGTCCTTTCCTCACGAGAACACAGTTGCTACTACACGGGCTTTTGGATTCTTCTATTACGCCTAGCGCGTAATTCTCCAATTCGGAAAACATGAAGTTCTCTTTTTGTTTTGCCTCTGCTACATCTATACAATGTTCCATCAAAAGTGTTCGACCTAGATTGGTACATTCTGAGTTTTTTGCTGTTCGGATTCCGCCTGAGCATTTCCGCATTTTGGGGTGCTGTAAAAGCTCTTTGGCTGCTGCACAACCGATGCAACTTATGGACGCACCAGAGTCCAATAATGCTTATACTGTAATATTAGTTTATAATCGATGTTCGGAAGTGATGAATATCGCGGAAATTAGTTTATGGCGATTACATCGAACTTCCTTCCAGAAATTTCGCATACGTTTGGTTGAACGTACGGTTTTACATATGCTTCTCTGAAGATTCGTTGCCTTGCTGCAGCGTACTTTTGTGCTCTAATATGAGATGGCTCGGGGTATGTGACAGTATTTGGTGTTGACTTGTCCGATTTATAAATTGACTCGTTGGGACTTTCTTCTGCACTGGGCTCGGTTAGTGTATCACTCTGAGAATTTACTCCACACCCGAGCGAACTTCGAGACAATCGTCAAAACGATGTCCAATTTTGTCGCAATTCCAACACTTCAGTTGCTTGCGTTGTATTGCTGCAACTTCAGCTGACTCGCTATCATCAAATTCTTGTTCTATCTGAGACACGAAATCGATCGTTGCTGAAAACTACTCTTCAATAGTTGAGTTTTCGTTTGCCTACAGAATTGTTTGTGCGTTCGCACTTCTGCCCTGGGATGAGCTAATGTCGGCCGCGACTGCGTATGATGACCACTACACGACAAGGGCACAATAACTTCCGCAAGCGTCGAGTGCGGCGCGAAATGCACATTGCGTTTGGCTATTTCCGCGCGCACACTAGCCTTGAATTCTACGATGAATTCATCAAAACTCTCGCTCATTGCACTGCCAATTTCGTCGAAATCCAATTCCTCCAGTTCTGTATGCAGAACATTGAAGGCACTTTGCATCTCTTCAATCTGCTCCAGCCTCACCGTAAGAGTGTGTTCGTCGTATCCGCTTAGCGTCTCATTAGACAGCGACCTTTGTAGCCTCTGAAACCTGCTGAACAGCGCATTGGCTTTGCGCTTTAAAAAGGTCACCCTGTTTTCGTCACTTTCAGCGGGCATAGCAACAAATCGTTTTAAATTCGGTGCAGCGGGAAGATGAGCACAAAATAAATGCCGAAAATGCAAGCGGAGTCAATGCACTTGATATATGTAGCAATGTATGTATGAATATAATGCTAGTTCGCTTGTCCAACCGATTGCTTTTTTAATATATTTATGTAAACGGGATATGTGCATTAATTAATGCATGCAAATTAACACTATCACGTCGGGGTCACCAAATGTTTAGCTCTTGAGCTTTTTCAATATTTCAATATTATTTATACTGGCAGCTAGGGCCGACCAAGAGCTATAACGAATTCACAAGTTAAGTCTTTGCTGAAAAACGAAGAAGTGACAATTGGCGGGACCGACAGCCGAATGCTGCGCCCAAGCTTAATGTAGGTATATAAGAAAGAGAAGAAGGAATGAGCGCCGCACAGATAAATTCGTGCGAGAACAGCTACTTATGACTACTTCGTCTTAGAATATTAAGAGTATAATATTAGTCTACTAGACAGTTTTGGCGGCTGCATGTCCCAACAGTGGTCACACAGAAGCTGACGAATCCCATTTAAATTTTGTTGCGCTAATAACTGTATTCGATAAAGAAACTCTTCGGTCAGTAACCCGTCCTTAGATCCATCAAGCTTGATGAGTCAGCTTTGGATAATGCTTGGCATTTTGCTGGCTGTATTGTTGAATTTGACCTATCGACTTGCTGAGTACTTAGACGATATGATAAACTGTCTCTGCTGTCTGAGCTTCCCTACCTTGATCTCGTCTATCGTTCGCCCTTCTATCCGGGGTTTGACTACAACTACTAATCTGTAAGTTGGCTACTTGCGTTCGTATGAATTCAGAGAATTCTTGCCTACAAATTTGCTACTGAGCTTGCATGGCTGTTTGTACGACTCTCTCAGGATCTTTGTCAATACTTCGCTCGAGCAGATTCGCTGGATGCGACCTGACCTCAGCATCATTCCTGTTCCTGTTCGTTGTCCGCTACCTCTGCGTTGACCTGGATTTCTGCCTCTTCACCCGGCTGTTCTACCTCTACTCGTATTTAAATTTGCATTCCTGCAAACCGGTAATTCGTCGTTGGCAGTGTGAGCTTCTCCCCACCTTTGACTGACAATTCCGCTAAAAGATTGTTGTTCGACAAAGATAATTGCAGCGCGGTACATTCCCGATTGCATATTGTATATCCTTTGGACTCGATAATATGATTTCTGATAAACTGATACACTGTGTGACCGCAAGGAGTGGTTGCTAGATGTAACCTCGCCATCTACAGCGGCTGGTAAATCAACGTTACTGTGACGAATTTTAGTTGTGTATATAAATTTAATCGTTCCGTGATTGATAACGCCTGCTTGGCCGCTATGTGAATTTTAGTTTCCAATGTCTCTTGACTCCTTTAATGAAAATGAATTCCAAAACAAAATTAATCAAAAAAGATTTTTGAGTTACTTCTTTTTGAACCGGTCAAAGATCGAATTCCATCCAATACTTTGCAATTATATTAAACAGACTTCCGTATTCTAAAAGAAAGTTTAAAGAATATTCAAATATATTGAATGTCAAATGAAATAACGGTTCTGATCGATTATTCCGTAATGACTCGAAATACGCGCGCAATTCCGAGAAACCTTTCAAAATCGATCTACGTACGAAAAACTTCTACATCTCGTTAGTGCCATTATTTCCACGAATACATGGGTCCTTTGACTTGCGTGGTCGACCTAATCTGCGGATTTCCCGGATCAAGTTCGCTATTCCGGCCACAAATCTCCGTGATCCTTAAATAAACTGAAAACAATTAAAACTAAACTTAAGCAGACACTAATATCATTAATTGATAACTATTGAAGCATAATTCGTGGAGCTGAGTCCTCCTCCTATCCTGCACATAGAAATCTGCCGATCTCTAGGCGGTTTCGGTTTCTAGGTATCATATTGTTGTCACGCTCCAGTGGGCGCCATCTTTTCTTTTATGTAGTAGCAGCTAGTCCCTTCAGTTGAATATAATAGAGACTAGGGGTGTCGGTTGCCCATACGGACTCCCTGACCTGTGTTCACCATCTTAAGGGCTCTGCACTAAGCTCGTCGGATCGTTATGGTTTCTTTCTCTTCTTCCTTATACACCTTATACACACTGCACTACGCGAAAAAGAGTTTTAAGTGCACTTTCTGTAATTAAAGATATAAGCAACAAGGATGTAATAGGACTCAAAATCATACGGATATTAAAGCTGATTAAGATACCCACAAGAAGTAAGGGTGGCTTGGTGTTGTTCGCCCCCTTTTCTGTACCCTCCCGGCCATCATAACGCGTAAGAATAGATTGACGGTTATCCCTTAACCAAAGTTTATTCACAAATTCACATATTTCTATTCGAGTTAGATTCATATTGCGGCAGCATCGTTTCTGTTTCACGGAAATATTTCTTTAAACTCCATCTAAACATAATCAAAGAATCCAATTTTTTAAATTTAAGTATTTCAAAAGTTCAATCATATCGGAAAATTGTTCGTGATCGAAACGACGTATTTTTAAATGGAATCATCTTATAATTTACTTATTTAATTTTTTATCTCTAATATATATATATGTCGCAGATTTATTTTTAATTTCAAATATAACGACTTTTTCTGTTACTTTTTACTTGCTTATTTCGTGTTGCATATTCTTTGAATACGCATTCTCTACTTTTTGGAAGCGTGGCAGATAACTGTAAAAGTTTCTGTCGAACGTAGTCTGGCCGCGTTTGGGAGCGAGAGAGCGATAGATAAGAATGGGACTTACCAGGAATTGGGAAAAATGCCATTATGTGTGTGGAGAAAAATAAGTTTCCAAGGTGCGTTGGTATTGCGGGTAGACTTAGGTTCTACGCATTATTGCAACTCCGGTACTGGTCACTGAGTTTTTAATCGCAAATGAAGATAGACATGCCTCGCTCCCGTGCCAGAAAACGTTGCGCCGACTCGGTAGAAAGTGACGTAGACTATAATACTGATCCGATTCCGACATCAGTAGTGGGATCGCCTACTCCTACTTTCATTACTGGAGTCGCAAAATCGACATTTTTCTGATCTGCTAAAACAAGTGCAACACTCACAAAGAGATCCAAGAAACTCAAATGCTGTCGTATTGCCAAAGTTTAATCCTGAACGCACAGGTTCAGACGCTCAATCCTGGTGCTCTACGGTGGACTACATATTGTCCGAAAACCAACTGGACGGCAGCTCTTGTGATGACCCTCAGCAAGTCGCTGGATGGGAGCGCGTCTCATTGGCTGTCTCAGACGTGCTTTCTGGCATAACGAGGACTCAGTTCCGAGAATTGTTTCTGCAACATTTTGCGGGAACAGAGACATTAGCTGCAACAGTAATGAATCTGCTAAATGGATGCCCTGCAGAAGGAGAGTGCTTGCTATATGGAAGCCGAATGGTTACTTCGCTTATGGCCAGGTGAATGTCGCTAAGTGTAGAACAAATTGCAGTCTCCGTTGCGCTGGCGATTGCAGCTGGAATTGACAGGCGTTTGAGGCGTTTAGTTTTTACCACAAATATCAACACTCGGAACGAGTTGCACCAAGAACTAAATCTTATTTGTTTGACGCTAGACCGAGCCAGCATCCCAACAATACATCAGCGCCGCCAGGAATATTATATTTTGAGCCAGGGAATCGGCGCACAGTGGCGCATTAGATACATATACTGAATTTTAAGCAAATTGTTGATGACAACGGATCGTTGCGTGGGATATCGCATTTGACAGGTAATAGTTCAAAAGGGTTGAATAAAACAATTCAAATCGCTTCAGTATTTTAGGAGTTACACGTGTTGAAAGTTAAACACTTTTTGGGTTGCAAAAAAGCAGGTATTTTTTGTAGAAAATTTGGACTTTGCGGTCGATTTTTAGGTAAAATATGTAACCGACCAAGCTGGTCATGGTCTCTATAGAAAGGGTCATCAAATCTCGGTAAAACCAAGGTGGAATAAATGTATAATATTCTTTGCACGTGCAGGCATACCTGATTTACCGAAGTACTAATTTTCACCTACTTTTCAACTTTGAGGGAAAACAATGAATGGGATTCTACCGGATTCTGTGTTTGGTGTATGCGGTGTTGTTCTTGAATATGCTCTTTATCAGAATCAAAAGAGATCGGGTCCTCCCACGTCCGTCCCCGAATTTCCCAGGCAAAAGATACTTTCAACTCAGCGTAAAAAACCCGCGGCTTAGTGCAAATTCTGCTACAAGCGCAGTCGCTGCGCAGTACGAAATTGTATGGCTGGCATACATTTTTTCCTGTATTGGCGGCTTGTTTTTCAATCCCTGACTTTGTAATGATTTTAAATGAATGTATAATGATTAATTATTCTTAAAAAATATTAAATGAAGTAAAATTTAATTATTATTTTGAACAAAAAGGTAAAATTAGATGAAAAATTGACAAAATAAAAAAAATAAAAATTTGTTTCTTTAAAGTTTATTTAGGTACTAAAATTACCTTTCATTTAAAAAATTATGAAAATATCTCAGCTGGTTCAAGAGTTATGATTGTTATTCACCTAAAGTATCTAATGCGCCACTGTGCGGCGTGACAATTACATCAAAGGCTCTTACTATGTTTAACGAAAAATCTGTATTACCTATTGAAGTTTCTGAATGCAATCCTGATCTGGTTAATGTTGACACCGACGTGCATAGATCTGATAGAGACCAATTGTTATCAATATTGCAAGAGTATGCGGGTTCATTTATTAGTGGCATACCACAATGCCGTGTAACTACAGGACAGCTAAAAATTCGATCGATCGACCAAAATAAGACGGTTCAATGGCGCCCGTATAGGTTGAGTGTAGAGGAAAAAGAAAAAGTTCGGCATCTAATTTAACAGCTGTTAGAATCAAACATTTTAAGACCTAGTTACTCCCCCTTTGCGAGCCCTATGTTGCTTGTTCGAATAAAAATGGTACAGACCGCCTTCGTGTGGATTATAGGAAGCTTAATGCAAATACAGTCTCTGAGAAATATCCATTGCCGCTTATTTCATATCAGATTGCTAGGCTGAGTGGTGCCAGGTTTTTCAGTTGTAGAGACATGGCAAGCGGGTTTCACCCCCGAAAGGCCAATTTGAATATTTGACTATGCCATTCGGACTTAAAAATGCCCCTGCTGTGTTCCAAAGAGCCATTAATCGTGCCTTAGCTGATCTTACCCATTCATACGTCATTGGCTACATGGACGACGTAATGATAGTCGCACATACAAAGGAAGAGGGTTTTGACAGGCTACGAGTTGCAAAATGCTCATTTCTCATTTTTGAAGTTAAAGAAGGTGAGATTCGACCAAACCCTAGAAAAATTCAAGCCCTTGTTAATTTGCCACTCCCGCGGTCCATCACTCAATTGAGACATTTTATTGGACTTGCCTCGTATTTTCGCCAATTTGTACCAAAGTTTTCACAACTGTTGAAACCTCTTTACGCCCTAACTTCAAAAAGCAAATCATTTGTTTGGGAATTGGAGCATAAGCAAATACGGAAAAAAGTAATATCGATTTTGACTATTGAACTTGTTCTCACTATATTCGACCCACAATTTGCTATCGAGCTTCACACTGATGCTAGTGCCGATGGCTATGGCGCTATTTTGTTGCACCCAATTAAAAAGAAGCCCCGAGTTATCGAATCTTTTAGCAAGACGACATCATCAGCAGAATCGCGTTTCCATTCATACGAACTGGAGACTCTCGCCGTATACAACTCCATAAAACACTTCCGTCATTACTTGCATGGCCCTCATTTCGTTGTGTTAACCGACTGCAATTCGCTTAAAGCCTCACGTACAAAAATAGAGTTAACTCCCAGGGTCCATAGGTGGTGGTTGTACATGCAAAGTTCCGATTTTGATATTGAGTATAGACCTGGTGAGCGTATGGCACATGTTGACTTTCTGTTCCGAAAGTGTTAGGAATTCTGCAGGTATAGTTGAAAAGCATATCAATCTGACTGAAATATCTGATGGCTGGTTGTTGGCTGAACAGCAAAGGGACGAAAAAACTGCTTCTATTGTTTCTAAATTACGTAATGACGAATTGTCCGGAGATTTGGCTAAAAGCTACGAACTACGGTCTGGAACTATGTATAGAAAAATCCAAAGAAACGGAAAGTCTCGTTGTCTGCCTATAATTCCAAAGCCATTTAGGTGGTCCGCTGTCAACAATGTCCACGAGTCAATCATGCACCTTGGATGGGAGAAAGTTCTTGAGAAGATGTACGAGTTTTATTGGTTTGATAAAATGTCCAAATATGTTCGCAAATTCGTGGACAATTGCACTACTTGCAGGTTATCAAAGCCTCCGTCTGGCAAAATACAAGCCGAACTGCATCCCATTCCTAAGATTGACATCCCGTGGCATACAGTTCATGTCGACATAACGGGAAAGCTTAGCGGCAAAAATGATCAGAAGGAATATATAATTGTGCTAATAGACGCTTTTACCAAATTTGTCTATTTATCCCATACCGTAAAGCTATAAATTGCATTAAGGCAGTAAGGTCTTAAATATCATTGGTTGGTGTTCCTTCTCGATTGATCTCTGATCAAGGTCGTAGGTTTGCTACTACAGCGTTTCGTGATTTCTGCTCAGCTCAGAAAATAGATCGCCACAGGTGCTAGTCGTGCCAATGGCCAAGTAGAGCGAGTCATGAGTACTCTCAAGTCCATGCTAACTGCGGTTGAAGCTGGCCAGGGATCTTGGCAGGATTCTTTATGTGAAATTCAATTGGCTCTTAATAGCACGCCCAATAGAGTGACTAAAGTTAGCCCATTAGAAATACT
This sequence comes from Drosophila teissieri, assembly GCF_016746235.2. Classification (NCBI taxonomy): domain Eukaryota; kingdom Metazoa; phylum Arthropoda; class Insecta; order Diptera; family Drosophilidae; genus Drosophila; species Drosophila teissieri. Next base: position 1,876,576 of record NC_053032.1, read on the forward strand.
TATTGGCAAAGAAGCGAAGCCGTTTGGTCTTACACCTATCGTAGACAATGAAAATACTGTCGATATTGAAAAATTTAGGGAAATAGCTAAATGCAACATGGAAAAAAAGCCAAAATTGATAAAGAAAGATTCGACAAGAATAAAGCTACTGTTGTGAGACACAAGGTTGGTGACCATGTTCTACTTAAAATTGAAGACCAAACTAGATCCCAAGTTTAAATGTCCATTTTTGGTGGCCGAAGTACTACCAGGAGATAGATATAAGCTCAAAGCATTGAACTTATAAATTTTCTCATGAATTTTTGCGACAAATGCCTGATAAGGGGATTACCAAAGAATTAGAAGATGAAGGCGCAGAAAAGGACGCTATGGATCAAGCCAGTGAAAGCTGTGATCTTGAAATTGATTAAGATTTTGTAAACCTTCAAATCGGTTCGCGAAACGACTTTCTCTTCAGATGGGTGCCCGGGTTATGTGGTTCTCCATTTTGTTGCAGATTAGTTCGAATTCCGGATACTATTGCTGGTAATGGTTAGTTGGCCGGCTTATAGATTGCGTCAACTGTGTGCCATGTAGGTTGGCCGGTTTGTCGAACTGTAAGCTGTGTCTGGACTGGCCGGTTTGATAAACTGAGCGCTGGTGGAAGGAATGAATGTATTAGATTAAGGATGTAAACGCTTTCAGAAAAAGCAATATGATTATGGTATGTCTTCAATAAAACTTGGTGGTAATCCGGATCTCATGGCTTAAAATTCAATGATAAACTAAGAAACGAAACTTGAAAGAAATGTATCAATTTGCTTTTATAATGAATAGATTAAATAATACTAATAATAATGTTAATTAATTAAGGAAAGAAAACGTGTTATGAATTGTAAACACAAGAAGACGTGCGCAAGGTCAGGAAGGCCGTGTCGCAGATTTATTTTAAATTTCAAATATAACGACATATTCTGTTACTTTGTACTTGCTTATTTCGTGTTGCACATTCTTTGAATACGCATTCTAGGATGCTGTGCTAGGATGCTTTTTAAAAAATTTATAGTTGTTAACTTCTGAATAAAATTAAATTTGTGTTGCTTTTTGGCCATTTTTAAAAAATCAATTAAGAATCCACCATAAACGAGCACGCAAGGCCGTGAATTCGCAACATTTAAATTACTATTACTCTACCTAATTAAAAAAAACTCGAGTTTACAAATGTCTCGCAAATGCACGCAAAGAAAAAATACTGTCCTACAGCCGATCAGCAACGTATCCGCAGATGGCAAATTCTCCTGATCAGCTCCTCACATTCGAAGGGATATGCGTCTTCGCATGGCAGACGGCAGGTCTGTCCTCTCGTTGTCGTTCCATGCCTATGCCAGTCTGTGGTGCCGCACGTGGCACGTGCGCGAAAAGTCTTCCGCAGTCAGCTCTATGCATAACTTATTCTTCTAATCGGCTGCTCCCTAAGCGTGGCATATGTCAGGGATAAAGTCCATCTGTGCTGGCGACTCACATCGCCTTATCGATCGCTGTTCAAATTTTGGCGAACCCACGCGATTTTGCAGTCGCCGCGAATGGGATAGGTTGGCTGTGTGAATCTAGCGGATCGGTTTGAGGTTAAGTCTTCCATGTGGCACGCGGCTGTCGCGGCCAAATTGTCGCACTCGCGATCAAAAGTCCACTATGTGAATACAAATGCGACCACTGTTGCTCTGACACTCGCTTCACTTCTTCTTCTCCTCTGCTTGGCGGCTTGAGCTGCACTTTGCTCGATGTATCATTTTGCGACCGATTTGGGATCACAAAAGAAATGAGCGAGAACTCTGTCGTGAAAAGTTGGCTGTGCGTTGCGGTGTTGCCAAACTTCATTTAACGGAATACTTCCAGGCGCTCTTCTCCTTTTCCGTCTTCACACGCATTCGGTGCACACGAGAAAGGGTTAGCGCTATGCAGGTAGAGCTTGTGCTCTCCGCTATACCCTACTCTATTGCTGTGCTCTAATGGTGCGATTTGAATTTCTGCAATGTATTAAATTAAATTATTTATTTTGAATATTTCTGTTTGCGACTGGCTACCACACCACAGTTAACTGTGCAAGAGATAGAACTCGCAAAAGGGTTAACAGAAAAAAAACAAAGGTCAGTCACAAACTAGTTTTGACCTGTCTGTCAGGTTCTAATATCTTTCAAATGGTATACGCTTAAGGACTTGTTCTCTTCTGTTGCGTACACCCTTTTTTTGAGATCGTAAGTCTTTGAAGATTCAAACCCAGAATCTAAAAGCATGGTAAGGGGTACTATCATCGCGTTGACTCAGTTGGATTGCGACAAAGAAAATGCAACTGGTCCGATGACCAGTTTAGCGTCCGCAATAGGTTGCAGAAAGAAAAGAAAACCCACACCAGTTCCGGGAACAATTCACCGAATGGGTATTTATTCCCAAAATAGGGGAAAGTTAGAAACATGATTCCTATTTGGGAACACTTGGCATAGAAGACCGATAGATCAGAAAAGCTCTATGCCGGTATAAAAAGACCTCAGACAACACCGCCAATAAGTGCATAATTAAAAGCGCAAACGGCAAAACAAATAAGCAAAGAACAGTGAACCGGTGCATTTTCGTTAATGTGAATATCAGCAGAAATAAAGTGACAGCGTGGACTTTCCAAACAATTGCTTAATCCAAGTAATTTGGGAGTCGAATAGCAGCCGAAGCGTGCCGCAGAAAAACAACTCATTCATTCATCCATATATATATCTAAGGAAAGATGACCTTCACTAAGTGTAATTTATTTCTATTTGTTTGTGTATATCTTATTATTGTTCGGTTACAATTATCGGTGCACGAAGGTATATGTATGTATAACTCCATCAATATATAATATATAGCAATATATATATATAGCAACACTCAGGATCCAACGAGTCGAGATCAGAGAACTGCAGCAAGCCAACGGCACCCTAAGTGCACCCGGTAAACACCGGGTATTTCAGCACCGGGTGTTTGTAGACACTCTATTTTCAGCAAAGACAAACACCCGGGTGTTTTGCCACCCGGGTGTCTTTTGCTACTTGCACAAAAACACCCGGGTGTCTGCAGTGCAACAAAACTTAGGGTGAGTGACGCGCAAGCAACGATCGGCCGCAGGTACTTTTCTGTATGCATAAAATTTGTATGGGTGGAAGCGAGATGGTCTCAGAAATGAAGGGTGAAAGGGAACACCCAAGAAAAAGGTCGGGCACATGTTTTTGCGTTTTGATGTATCTAATGTCTTAACAAAAAACAATGTTATATATTATTTAATATAATTGGATCTATTATTAACACTATTCTATTTATATTTTTTTCGCTTGTTTTTTTTATTATACAATTTTATTTATTATAAAATTTTTTTGTTATTATTTTAAAATTATACATTTATAAAGTTAAATATGGGAAGCCGATATTAAAAATTTTAACAAAGCAAATAATATAATATATAAAAAAGGAAAGTGTTTTTCGTGTTGTTAAAATTTCTGTAAAAAGAATGCAAAAAAAGGAGGCTATCTTCAGATTTTGGGCATAATATATTTCGTTTTTCAGGAATTATGCTACCACAGGCACTCGAGTGTCTACCAGACACCCGGGTGTTTGGCGAGACACCCGGGTGTTTCCGAGAAATAAATGAGTGTTTTTGCCACTCATCCCTTTTTGGGCACTTGCCTTTTTCTGCCTGTTTGCCTTCTCTACCCTTCGTTCTGAGTGGCGAGTGTGATCGGTACCCGCTACCTAGAGTGCCGCATTGATTCGGGTGCGCACACACCACGGTGCCTGCAGACACCCGAATATTTTGAGCGGGTGTTTGCAAGTACCCGCCGTGACCGGTGTGAGTGGCACCCGACACCCAAATTTGTTGAGTGTGATTAAGGTGGCAAAAAATGCCACCCTTGCAGTTCTCTGGTCGAGATCTCATCGCTCCGGATTAAAGTGGGGTAAGTTTGACGGAACCCTGTTCCCCAGTTTTCTCTATATTTATATATATACATATATTCTCGTGCTTATTTTGTGTTCACACCATTAGTAAATAAAAGTATATTTTTGTAACAATGGTAACCGAAGGGTGTCAGGTTTAAAGAAAAATATTTTATTGTTAGCCTCTTTCAGGCAATGTATTTCATTAATAGAAATTAAATATTTTGTGTTCGATATTGTTCGATAAATAAAAATTACTTTTCAGCGGCGAGTAGCGGCGTTACTGGTAGAGTAAAAGGATATACTAGATTCGTTGAAAAGTATGTAACAGGCAGAAGGAAGCGTTTCCGACCATATAAAGTATATATATTCTTGATCAGGATCAATAGCCGAGACGATCTGGCCATGTCCGTCTGTCCGTCCGTCTGACCGTCTGTCCGTCCGTATAAACGTCGAGATCTTAGGAACTACAAAAGATAGAAAGTTCAGATTAAGCATAAAGACTCCAGAGACATATAAGCAGCGCAAGTTTGTTGATTCATGTCATGCCACACCCACTCTAACTCCCACAATCCCCCCAAAACTGCCACGCCCACATTTTTTTAAATTGTTTTGATATTTTTTCATTTTTGCATTAGTCTTGTAAATTTCTATCGATTTGCCAAAAAACTTTTTGCCACGCCCACTTTAACGTCCACAAACCCCACAAAGCTGCCACGCCCACACTTTTGAAAAATGTTTTGATATTTTTTCATTTTTGTATTAGTCTTGTAAACTTTTATCGATTTCCCAAAAAACTTTTTGCCACGCCCACTCTAACGCCCACAAACCGCCAAAAACTCTCCTTCGCACTTACACTAGCTGAGTAACGGGTATCAGCAAATTTTTATTGATTTGCCAAAAAACTTTTTGCCACGCCCACTCTAACGCCCACAAACCGCCAACAGTGTTGAAATGTCTTCTTCGCACTTCCACTAGCTGAGTAACGGGTATCAGATAGTCGGGGAACTCGACTATAGCGTTCTCTCTTGTTTTTGTTATGCAAAAACAAGAGCCCTCAGAGCGACGTTTGTAGTCGTGAATAGCCAACAATTTTTGTTGACGTGCGCACCTTTGCTTGGTGCTAAATTCGATACTCCTTGCTAAAAACAATTATAGCCAACTTATCATAATTTTTGTATGCTAGCCTATTAATTCTTTTTGTATTAAAGATTACACATGGCACTAGCCAACAATTTATTACTCAATAAAAATATGCGATTATTGTAACTACAACAAAATGAGTAGGTAAACATTTCCAGAAAGGGTGTTGACGCGAGAAGTGGAGTAGGTCAAAAACGATAACATAACGTTTGACGGACAACCTTGACAAAAGGGGATCGTATTGCGCGGTCCGCGACAATCCATCAGGCGTGCGGACGCATGAAGGGGAGGGAATTGCCCGATCGTTTTACGATCAAGCTACAGCTTGCGGGGCAGTGAAAACTGCTGACTGACGCACGGTACCAAGTTTAACAGGCACTACTAATATTTATTCTCGTTATGTTGGAGAGGTGAGGGGCTTACCAAGATCCCACGACCCAAAATCGACGGGCTTACGCTGGTAAGCCACTGAGTCCTTACCCACGACACGGGCACTAATACGCCGACGTAACACTTCGTTTGCTATTTGCTGTTGAAAATGCGCTTTCGTGCCGCTGCATATTCCTGCTCTCGTTGTCCTAGACTCTTATAGGATGGGTAAGTTTGCCTGGCAAACCTGGCATTTACGGGTTTGACGAGTTCCCTGGGTTTTCCGGTTTGGACTGACGGACTCCGCGGAAAACCCGTGCGCCTAGCTTTTCTGCCTGGCTTCTGGCAAAACCGACAGGTTACCTCGTGAATTCTAGACGTGCATGGATTCTTGTTGGCGGGGTGTTTGCGGTAGAAATCCACTCCGTATCCACACACATAGCAGACCATATCGTGCAAAGGGTTTCTGCACCCGGGCGCTGTTCTGTTGGACTCCCGGCTGTCTCCCGAATTGCGTTGGAATTCTTCTACAAGGACACCATCGGGAATACGTCCTTGCATGTCTGAGCGTTGGATCTCACTTCACATCGGTTTTCCATGGTTTTTAAAACACCGATCCACCCGGAGCCCCTTCCTCTTTAATTTTATTCACAAATTCACATATTTCTTTTCAAGTTTAATTCATATTGCGGCAGCATCTTTTCTGTTTCACGAAACTATTTCTTTAAACTCTTTTCTTACTTTAAACATATTCAAAGAATAAAATTTTCTATATTTCAATATCATCTTTTCTGTTTCACGAAACTATTTCTTTAAACTCTTTTCTTACTTTAAACATATTCAAAGAATAAAATTTTCTATATTTAAGTATTTCAAAAGTTCAATCATATCGGAAAATTGTTAAAGATCGATTCGAGATGTTTTTAAATAGAATCATCAATTTACTTATTAAATTCTTTATTCTTATTAATATATTCTTTTCTGTTTAACACCTAATTCATATTCTTTAAATTTAATTTAATAAGGACATAGAACTTTGGGTTGGGTAATATTTCCTTCTTTTCGTTTCGAATTATTTTATTGGTCATATTATTAGGCACACACATAAAAATAATATAAATTTAAATAAAGTTCAGAAATTAGAGGTTCTCACTTACTCAAAATTCCGGGAAGCAGGTTCGGTGGGCCCATCGATGACGCTGTGCTAGGATGCTTATTTAAAAATATATTGTTGTTAACTTCTGAATAAAATTAAATTTGTGTTGCTCTTTGGCCATCTTCAAAATCAATTCAGAATTCACAATAAATGAGCACGCAGGACCGAGAATGCGCAACAATTCAATTACTATTACTCTACTAAATTCTACTAATACTCTACTAAAATCGAGTTTACAAATTTCTGGACCAAGCACGCATAGAAAAAAACAAGAGAGAACGCTATAGTCGTGTTCCCCGTTACTCAGCAGCTAAATTTAAAAAACAATACATATGCCTTCATATATGTATGTATGTAACTTTTCGCCGCTCGAATTAGCTTCCGATTAAAATTTTGAAATCGGTCGTTTAAACCAAAATCAATTTTGGGGACTTGAGTTTTAAAACTTTGGAAAATCTATAAAACTCCATATTCCCCAACAATTTTATTTGTCCGTAGCATAAGGAGGCATAGATATTGTTATTATTAAATTAAATATTTTAAAATGTATTATAAAATTAAATTAAATTAAATTATCTTGTTTTTTTTTTATTAAATTTAATTATCACACTTATTTAAAAATAATATTTATTTTTGTAGGTTTTTTGTTTTTATTTTTTTGGTTTATGTTTTATTTAATAATAAATTCATCTGTTCATAAATAAACCCGCCAGTGTTACTGTTTAGTTTGATTTATTGGTTAATTTCAGCCACTTAATATTAATTAGTTCGACACCGATGCGTACGTTTTCTTGCAGATCAAAAATGTGACTAACTTAAGCTTAGGCTGTACTCACGCCATACGATTAAACTAGCATAAGACGTAAACAAGTTACAGTTAGAAGGGAGTTAGAAGTTTGGAAAAGTACTGGGCAAGCTCGCGGACAATTACAGCGGTGCGATGCTTACATTGATTCCGCTGATAAGCTCCGCTGAAGCTGCAGACAAATGATAATGTAAACAAAGATAAAGGGTGACTTGTTCGCGCATACAGGGTGTCTCGTTTCCAAACATACCGGCCCCCCTGAACGGTTGTTCAGCAGAGAGGCAGTACAGCGATTTTGGCAATTGGGCGTTTGTATAATCCGTGAGCAGTCTTCACTGTAACGACTCGGACCTTGTCGTCGATTGCTGCGTGCACTGCGGTGATGCGGCCAAGAATCCATTTAGAGGGCGGTAGATTGGGATCCTTGAGTACTACCAGTGTATCGATCTTCAGATTCTCGGTTTGCAGATGCCACTTTGTCCGCTCATGAAGAGATGTCAGGTATTCCATATGCCACCTTTTCCAAAAGCCTTGAACCATGGCTTGCAGCTGATTCCACCTCTCCAATCGATTGACTTGCATATCCAGACGACAGGGTTCAGGCAATGCAGTATACGGAGATCCAGTCAAAAAATGAGCAGGCGTCAGTGGATCCAAAGAATTATCCCCAGTTGGGCACAGCGGGCGTGAATTCAGGATAGCTTCAATTTGGGTCAGGACAGTAGAGAACTCCTCAAACGTTAAAGCCTTTGATCCAAGTATCCGTTTCATATGGAGTTTAATTGAGCGAACTCCAGCTTCCCACATCCCTCCAAAATGGGGAGCAGACGGGGGTATAAAGTGCCAAGAAATCCCTTCATTAGCAAAGAATCCTGCTAGTTCCTCATCTTTAGCTTGTTGAATGGCCAGACGTCTCATGTCATCCAAAGTTTGCTTGCCTCCATGAAATGTAGTTCCGTTGGCCGAATACAGGTCAGTAGGCTTCGCTCGGCGGGCAATGAATCGTTGAAAGGCTGCGATGAAAGCCTGTGTAATTAGCTCACTAACAACCTCGATGTGAAGTGCCTTTGTAGTGAGGCACCCGAAAATAGAAAACCGTGCCTTTCCGATGCGTGGAGTTCTTCCTTTTGATTCCTTGATTGCGATCGGTCCAGCGTAGTCCATCCCTGTGTGTTGAAAGCAGCGGCTAGCTTGAACTCGAGGAATTGGTAGCTCTCCCATGATCTGGTTGCTTGTGCCCTTTCGTTGAAGAAAACAGGATTTGCATTGGAAGACTGCCTTTCTGACGAGATTGCGGGCTCCCAGAATCCAGTACTGCTGACGAAGATTGGTGAACGTTGCATCAACTCCAGTGTGCAGATAGGAGACATGAAAATGTCGAACCAGCAGTCCAGCTAGTGGTGTATCTTTAGGTATCAGAATCGGGTGCTTGGCGTTGTAGTTGAGTGTATATTGCTCGATTCTCCCACCGACTCGCACTACTCCATAATCATCCAGAAACGGAGAAAACCGGATAAGATGCGATTTAGCGTTAAGCTGGCGTCGATTCTCTAGCTGCGCATATTCTCTGGCAAAGGATTTTTGTTGCACATGTCGAATAAGTCGGCGCTGTGCGTCCAGCAACTCTTCAGACGTAAGGAATGGTGCCGAATTCCTATGATGAGATCGAAGAGTGTGAATAAAGCGATGACAGTAGCTAGATACCCTTATAAGACGCGTCCAGGTGGAGAATTTGTGGATGAGTAACTCGTGTATACTTTCATCAGAAAAGTTATGTAGAGTCGTGGGCTTTATGGCTCGTTCTTCGGTGTTGACATCGAAACTTGAAGATACGCTGAACTTGTTTGTAGAAGGTGGCCACTCAGAGGTGGGTGTGGCCAGCCAGGACGGACCTTTCCACCACAGTCGATGCTCCAGAAGCTTTGACGGATGAAGTCCTCGGGAAGCACAATCAGCAGGATTGTCTTCCGTGCGAACATGGTTCCAGCAGCTACGGGGAAAGTCGCTCAATATCTCAGAAGTTCGGTTGCAGACGTAGGTGTTCCACCGTCGAGGGGGAGCTGAAAGCCAGTGTAGCACAATTTCTGAATCTGTCCAGCAGCTCGTGCTGAAAAGAGGAATTGTTAGTGATGTTTTGACAATAGAAAGCAATCGAGATAGAAGTAACGCAGCGTTTAGCTCCAAACGTGGAATTGATACGGGCTTGATCGGGGCCACCCGTGTTTTGGCGGCAACCAGAGTTACTTGAAAGCTGCATCCAACTGCAACTCGAGCGTAAACTACCGCACCGTAGGCGTGCGAGGATGCGTCGGCGAATCCGTGTAGTTGAACATCTCGAAATGGTGACGCAATATACCGTGGTACTTGGCATTGCGTAAGTGCTGGCAAATCCTCTACTAAGGCTCTCCAGCGCGTACGTAGACTTTCAGGAATGGGGTCGTCCCACTGCAGGACACTTGTCCAGCTTTCTTGGAAGATTAGCTTGAGTAGAACTGTGACCGGCGCTACCAGTCCAAGCGGATCATAAATTCTTGATAGCTGAGACAAGAGTTCTCTTTTCGTCAGAGAAATGGTCGCATCGCATCCCTTTAGGTTGAGATACAGAACGTCCTTCCCAGGGTTCCATTGGATACCAAGAACTTTGACAGGTGAATCCGCAGTTGATTTGTTGAGGAGCTGGATAGGTTCAAAACATCTATCTTCCTCTGGTAATGATTTCAGAAGACGCCAACTATTAGAACTCCATTTGCGTAGCTTGAATTTTCCCTTATCCAAGAGGGCTATAAGCTCGTCCTTGAGAATCAAAAGCTTCTCGAATGTGTTGGCGCCTGTAGGGATATCGTCCACATAGGCATCGTGCAGAAGAGCGTGAGCTGCTGCAGGGTATTCATGGCCATGATCGTCGGCAAGTTGCTATAGAACTCGAACAGCCAGAAATGGTGACGGTGCCAATCCGTAGGTAACCGTCAGCAGGCGAAAATGAAGCAGAGGTTCATTCTCAGTCTTGCGCCAAACAATGCGCTGAAAATTGGTGTGTGGCTTAAAGATTTTAATGCCTCGAAACATCTTTTCGACATCTGCGCATAAAACATATTGGTGCTGCCGGAAGCGTAGACAAACGCCAAGAAAATCGCGTTGAATCGGTGGACCAATATGTAGTCTGTCATTGAGCGATACTCCAGAGCTGTCCTTTCCTGATCCATCAAAAACTACACGACATTTGGTAGTCAGACTGTCCAGTTTGATGACAGCGTGGTGCGGAAAATAGAAGCAGGTGTCTGGGGACTTCTCAACCTGAGCCGAGGTCAGTTGTTCCATATGTCCACGTTGCAAGTAGTCGTCCAGGAAAGCTTCGTACTGCTGCTTCCATTCTGGATACCGACGAAATTTGCGTTCCAGCGAGAAGAAGCGATTGATGGCCTGTGGCAAGGTCGAATCAATAGGCGGTGCCTTCTCCTTGAAGGGATACTCGACGACGTACACTCCGTCCGTCGAGCGCTTGTGTGTGGCAGCAAAATGACGCTCTGTGGGATCGCTGGCGTCCAGGAGAGCCTGGTTAGGCTGAATGCTGTCCATCTCCATGAATGAACGAACCATCGTGTCTAGGTCCGCGTGATGAGTAACCGCAGAAGTAGGGTGATCATCGAATGCAGAGTAAGAGCCTGCAAGAATCTAACCAAATACAGTATTGAGAGCGATAGGAAAGTCGTTAACAAAGTGTTTCCGATCTCCTGTGTATAGAGACCAAAGATGTCAATAACATGGGCAGGAAGTGATGACGTCAGCGAGTTGAGAATGAGACCAATTCGACAGTTTGGCCCGAATGACGAGAGCGCAGCTTGATATGTGCGCGTCCTCGGGTAACGCCCGCGCTGTTGGCGGCGAGACCGCGAATAGAAATCCGTGCGTGCGTTCGACGCACGCCTATTCGCTGAACAAATGATTCCGATGCCAAGGTTATTGTAGATCCAGTGTCCAGGAGCAGCCTGCAGGTTGTAGTGTTTCCCCAGGCGTCGATGACGTCAGCAAGGAAGGTTGGCAACAGAATCTGAGAACCAGCCGCCGGAATATTCTCCAGAGTATGATGCGTAAAGTTCTGACGTTCAGCCGTGCCTCGGGTAGTCAGGGCTGGCCAGGGTCGTCCAGGAAATTTCTTTCTTTCAGGACAGTGGTGCTAGAGAGGAATTCCCGACCCGAGTCCCAGTGATAATGCGCAGAGTTAACCTTAACTAGGCTTAAATATAGACGCAGAGTTTATTCATTCAATTTCTGGGTTACAATAATTATATATAAACTGTACGGGCTCCCTCGGCCTAGGTTCCGGCTTCCGCAGCGAGGCTCTTCGTACCTCGCGTCTTCGTCCGGGGACGCGGTCTTTCATACGCGGCCGCTCCGAATTTCGTCGAGTACCCTTGAATCAACGTAAGCCTATGTTGTTGGACCCTGAAGTCAGCGTAAAGAATTATACGTAGGACCCTGAAGTCAGCGTAGAGAATTATACGGACCCTGAAGTCAACGTAGAGAAGTATACGGACCCTTAAGTCAACGAAGAGAATTATATGTCGGACCCTTAAGTCAGCGTAGAGAATTATATGTAGGACCCTTAAGTCAGCATAGAGAAGTATACGGACCCTTAAGTCAGCGTAGAGAATTATATGTCGGACCCTTAAGTCAGCGTAGAGAATTATATGTAGGACCCTTAAGTCAGCATAGAGAATTATATGTAGGACCCTTAAGTCAGCATAGAGAATTATACGGACCCTGAAGTCAGCGTAGAGAATTATACGGACCCTTAAGTCAGCGTAGAGAATTATATGTAGGACCCTTAAGTCAGCACAGAGAATTATACGGACCCTTAAATCAGAGTAGATACGTAATTCGGACCCTGAAGTCAGCTAAGAGAATTATATGGACCCTGAAGTCAGCGTAGATGATTATACGGACCCTTAAGTCAGCGTAGATACGTAATTCGGACCCTGAAGTCAGCTAAGGAGGGGTATATACGTAGGGGGTTGATCTTACTCTCCAATAGTTACCACTCGTCGATCCTGTCCTGATCCTGCTGCTTTCCCGCTCGCTGGTGGCTTCCACCTTGGTCGACTCCGACCACTGACTGACTATTCTGAGGCCAGCCGCCCGCTTTATATAGCCCTTGGCTTAGTGTGCCCGTATGTCCGTATGCTCGAATTGCCCGACTTAGTGTGGCCGGGTTTCGGGATTAGTGTGCCCCTCTAGTTATTTGGGCGCGCTTGCGCGCCTTGTTTGAATCTGGCCTTGTTTATGATTATGTTATGGTTTTATCTATTATGTATTATGCCTTATTTATTATGTTTTATTTATTATGTCTCATGTATTCGGTATTATTTATTATTTATTATGTATTATTTATTATGACTTTTTTATTATGAATTATTTATTATGAATTATGTTATTGTATAGAATTATTTAGTATTTATTATGAATTATTTATTATGTTTTATTTATTGTTTGTTATTTATTATCTATTATTTATTATTGTGCGCGGCCGCGTCACACTCCCCCCTCCTTTGGGAAGTGACGCTTCACCGTCACATAATTTCCACGGTTGGATGTGATGCGCCACCACCTTTCTCCGTCTTTTTGTATCCATCGCCGTTGGGTCCTTTTTGGTTTGTTCGCCAGGTTCGCCCTTATCTTCGCCAGTATTTCCTCCGATATCCCGGCTCCGGTTGGCACTGTCCACCCCAACTCGTTGGTGGTCTCTGTGTGGAGCTCTAGGATATCTCTGTCCGGCGACGCTGATTCCACGGCTCTCGTCTTTTCAGCCCTCCGGGTTGGCGGAGTGCCCGCTGCTACCCTGCTCATGCCTGTCGTCGGTGTACGGGCCTGTGCTTGCTGATTCAGCGCCCGCCGTTCGCCTGGTTCCCGGCTTCTCCTCGGGTGTTCCCCTCCAGCCCTCGGGAGGTGCGTCACTCTGGTCCGTGCTTATGTGTGGTTTGGTGTCTCCGATATATACTCGTTTTGTCTTTCGTGTTTTCGGGTCCTTGACTGACAGTATTACCGGGGACACAAACCCTACCACTTTCCATGGTCCGTCGTATTTTGGGGCTAGCTTTGCGTTGAATTTTTCCGCTGCGTTGGATAAGTGGTGTGTTCTGCACCACACTAGTTCTCCTCTCGATGGTTTCCATTCCCTTTTTCTTAAGTCGTAGTGCCGTCTCTGTTGTTCTGCTGCTTTTTCCATGTGGCCTGCCGCTTCCTTCCTCACGTTTCCTAACCGTTTCCACCTTTCCTCCATGCTTTCCTCTTTCAACCAGGACCCTTCCGTTTCTTTGTCGAACACTGTGTTGGGTATTCGTAGTTCCTTTCCCAGCACTATCTGTGCCGGGCTATATTTTGTGGACTCCGACGTGCTGCTATTGAAAGCCAGCATTAGTTCTGGTATTTTATCATCCCAGTTTGTCTGGTCCTCGCCTGTTATTTGGGCGATCATTGTTTTTATGGTCCTATTGGTTCTTTCCGTGGGGTTCTCCTGCGGAGTGTAAGGGGCCGTGAATTGCTGTCTTATTCCCCATCTCTCCATCTCTTTCTTTGTTTTGCGTCCGGTGAATTGGACTCCATTGTCTTATATCAGTATTTTCGGAGCTCCATACCGTGTCACTATTCTTTCTCGAAAGACCCGTAGGAATGAGTCTGCCGTCGCCTGTCTGATGGCTGCCAGCTCCACCCATTTTGAGAACTTATCCACCATGACGAGTAGTGTCGTGTTCCCATGTTTTGACCGTGGTAACGGTCCTACAAAGTCGACACATACTGTTTCCCAGGGGGCTTCTGCGACCCTGGTCAGCATTTTCCCTGCTGCTTTTTGTTGCTCCACTTTGTACTGCTGGCAACTCTCGCAGCTCCGCACGAACTTCCGCACGTCTTTTGTTAACTGGGGCCAGAAGTACTTGTTTCTTATTCTTCTTGCCGTTTTGAACATTCCCATGTGCCCTGCTTCCGCCTGGCAGTGGTTCTCTGCGAGGATCTGTTGTATCTCCTCTTCAGGCACTCACAGTTTCCATGGGTGTTGGTCCCATCTATCTTTGCTCAGTTTATACAGACGTTTTCCTTCTCTCCGGTATTCTGTGTTTCCTGGGTCCTCCTGTAGCTCCCTATTCTTCCGGTCTATCCAGCTTTCCGTGTTTCTGATCGCCTTTAGTTCCGCCGGTGGGGCTCTAGACAGTGTGTCTGCTACTACATTTAGTTTCCCTTTCCGATATTGCACCTCGAACTGGTATGGCTGGAGTCCTAGTGCCCATCGTGCTATTCTTCCTGCCGGACTCTTGATCGAGTTTAGCCATCTAAGCGCCATATGGTCCGTAACTACTATGAAGTGGTATCCTTCCAGGTACATCTTAAACTTTCCGATGCCCCAATGGATTGCCAAGCATTCCTTTTCCGTTGCGCTGTAGTTTTGCTCTGCCTTACTCAGTTTCCGGCTGGCAAATGATATGACGTGTTCACTGTCCTCTGTTTCCTGGGTCAGTACGGCTCCGATCCCCACGTCGCTGGCGTCTGTCTGCAACTTGAACTGCCTGCTGAAGTCCGGGCATACCAATACCGGTGCTTTTGTCAGGCTCTCCTTTAGGCTGTCGAAGGATTCCTGGTGGCGTTCGTTCCACTCGAATTTTTTCCCTTTTTGGATTAATTCCTGTAGCGGTCCTGCTTGCTCCGTAAATTTTGGTATAAATCTTCTATACCATGATGCCATCCCGAGAAAGCTGTGTACCTCTTTGGTGGTCTTAGGGGCTGGTAGATCCCTGATTGCTTCCACCTTTTCGGGGTCCGTTCGTATGCCCTGGTCGCTTACTACGTGTCCCAGATATTTTAATTCCTTTTGGAACAATTTGCACTTGTCTGGGTTGATCCGTAGGTTCTCTCGTTGCAATCTTCTGAATACTTCTTTCAGTTTTGCTAGATGCTCTTCCTTGGTTCGTCCTATCACGATTATATCATCCAAGTACGCGAAGGCGAATGGCTCCATCTCTGGTCCGATGATGTTATCCAGTGCTCTCTGGAACGTTGCTGGCGCTGTGGTTAGTCCAAATGGCATTACTGTCCATTGGAACAATCCTCGCCCTGGTACCGTAAACGCCGTATATTGTCTACTTTTCTCTTCCACTGGGATTTGCCAATAGCCCGACTTCAAGTCGATGGTGCTTATAAATTTGGCCTCCCTCAGTTGGTCGAGGATAAAGTTCATACGTGGCACAGGGTATGCATCCTTCTCTGTCCTATCGTTCAACAGCCTGTAGTCGATGCACATTCTCCATTCGTTATTCTTTTTTCTTACTAATACCACCGGTGCGCTGTATGGACTTCGTGATCGTTCTATTAGGCCCAGGCTGAGTAATTCGTCTACCTGCTCATCAATTATGGCCTGTTGTTTCGGATTTCGTGGATAATACCTCTGTTTAATAGGTTTGTCGTCCTTGAGGTATATCCTGTGCACTGCTGCGTTGCTGACTCCCTCAATGTTTTCAAATATGCGCTTGTTCTCCTCCAGGAATGTGTCGATTTCCTCTTCGGACGGCTCTCGTAGCGTCGTCGCCTCTCCTTTGTTTCGCCCCTCCTTCCTCCTCTCGTCTTCGACCCCTCGTATCTCCAATTCTAATCCGCCACATCTCAGTGTACTTCCTGCTCCTGCCAGAAAGTCCATCCCTAGTAGGATTCCGCCATCTACGTTCGGTAGGATCATGAATGTTATTTCAAATCTCCGACCCCCGAACTCCACTCTTGCTCCAAATCCTCCGATCGCCTTCCGCCGTGATCCGTCCGCCAGCGATATTTCCGCGTTTATCCTGATCCACTGTCCCTCTCCTCTTAGATCCTGAAACATGTTCCTACTGATCGCGCTTCTCGTTGCTCCGGTGTCTATTATGCCCTTGGCACTCCTACACCCTATTCCGAATTGTGCTACTATTTGGTAGCCATCGCATCTCATATCGCCTGTTGCTGGACCTATTCTTCTTGCCTGAGCTGCCAGCTTTACTGGCTCAGGCCTCCTCCGTTTCCCGCATTAGCTCGGCAACACTCCGTTGTCCTGACTCCGTTTCGTCCGCACGCCCAGCAGAACAGCCTTGGTGGGTTGCCGCATGTGCGGGCCGTATGACCGGTTCCTCCGCATCTCATGCATACCTCTGGTCTTAGTGCCTGTGGTCCTGTTTGTTCGGTCTGTGCTCCCGTTTGTTCAATTTCCTCCACTTCCTCGGCTAGCTTAAGGAACTCCGTTAGCGTTGTGAATCCGTTCCTCCTCGTGTACAGTTTTAGCTTGGTCCTGCAGTTCTTGTATACCCAATCCAGCTTTTCAGCTTCTGACAGTTTCGTGAACCTCATGAGCTTCCTCAGGTTCATCGCGTATTCTCTTACTGGCTCGTTCTCTCCCTGTCTCAACTGTGCTATTTGGGTTTGCAACTGCTCCTCGTGCCTCGGTGGTAAGAAGTACTCTAACAGTTCCGTTCTCAATTGAACCCATGAGTCGATCTTTGTTGGTGTCGTGTTCCACCAATCTATGGCGCTTCCCTCCAGTATAAACGGCATTGTTTGGACCAGCTGATCGTGCCGTAGTCCGTATCCGGTGGCCCACTGCTCCATTTTCTCGAGGAATTCCAGCGGGTTTGTCGTCCCCTGGTATCTGATCCCCCAATTCCGCACTCTATCGATTGTTCCCGTTTCCATTTTTATTTCCTTCCCGTCGTCCATCCTTGTGTTTGTCTCTGTTATCACGATCTCTGGATGTCGGGTGGGGCTTTTCTCCTTCTTATACTTTTCCGCCATATCACTTTCCCGGCGTCGGTTTCCTCTAGTCACCACCTTAGCCTGTTCGGGCGCCACCTGTGACGTTCAGCCGTGCCTCGGGTAGTCAGGGCTGGCCAGGGTCGTCCAGGAAATTTCTTTCTTTCAGGACAGTGGTGCTAGAGAGGAATTCCCGACCCGAGTCCCAGTGATAATGCGCAGAGTTAACCTTAACTAGGCTTAAATATAGACGCAGAGTTTATTCATTCAATTTCTGGGTTACAATAATTATATATAAACTGTACGGGCTCCCTCGGCCTAGGTTCCGGCTTCCGCAGCGAGGCTCTTCGTACCTCGCGTCTTCGTCCGGGGACGCGGTCTTTCATACGCGGCCGCTCCGAATTTCGTCGAGTACCCTTGAATCAACGTAAGCCTATGTTGTTGGACCCTGAAGTCAGCGTAAAGAATTATACGTAGGACCCTGAAGTCAGCGTAGAGAATTATACGGACCCTGAAGTCAACGTAGAGAAGTATACGGACCCTTAAGTCAACGAAGAGAATTATATGTCGGACCCTTAAGTCAGCGCAGAGAATTATATGTAGGACCCTTAAGTCAGCATAGAGAAGTATACGGACCCTTAAGTCAGCGTAGAGAATTATATGTCGGACCCTTAAGTCAGCGTAGAGAATTATATGTAGGACCCTTAAGTCAGCATAGAGAATTATATGTAGGACCCTTAAGTCAGCATAGAGAATTATACGGACCCTGAAGTCAGCGTAGAGAATTATACGGACTCTTAAGTCAGCGTAGAGAATTATATGTAGGACCCTTAAGTCAGCACAGAGAATTATACGGACCCTTAAGTCAGCGTAGATACGTAATTCGGACCCTGAAGTCAGCTAAGAGAATTATACGGACCCTGAAGTCAGCGTAGATGATTACACGGACCCTTAAGTCAGCGTAGATACGTAATTCGGACCCTGAAGTCAGCTAAGGAGGGGTATATACGTAGGGGGTTGATCTTACTCTCCAATAGTTACCACTCGTCGATCCTGTCCTGATCCTGCTGCTTTCCCGCTCGCTGGTGACTTCCACCTTGGTCGACTCCGACCACTGACTGACTATTCTGAGGCCAGCCGCCCGCTTTATATAGCCCTTGGCTTAGTGTGCCCGTATGTCCGTATGCTCGAATTGCCCGACTTAGTGTGGCCGGGTTTCGGGATTAGTGTGCCCCTCTAGTTATTTGGGCGCGCTTGCGCGCCTTGTTTGAATCTGGCCTTGTTTATTATTATGTTATGGTTTTATCTATTATGTATTATGCCTTATTTATTATGTTTTATTTATTATGTCTCATGTATTCGGTATTATTTATTATTTATTATGTATTATTTATTATGACTTGTTTATTATGAATTATTTATTATGAATTATGTTATTGTATTGAATTATTTAGTATTTATTATGAATTATTTATTATGTTTTATTTATTGTTTGTTATTTATTATCTATTATTTATTATTGTGCGCGGCCGCGTCACAAAGTTGTTTTCCGCGGGAGTCTCGCTTCCCAAGTGATGACCTTCTCGAGCTAGCGGTTGATTGTGGCCAATTGTAGATCCCGCATGTGAGACTGCTGGTCGATCGCGGCTGTCAACACTTGCTGTGTCAATGTTGTTGCCATTTTGAATTGGCTGCGACGAGCCATGAACCAAAGTATGATGCTTGCGGCGGCAGATCCGACAAGTATGCCTCGATGTACAGTTGCCCACCATATGAGCCGGGCTGAGGCAATTGAAACAGAGCTTTCTTGATTTGAGGAAGTCTCGGCGAGATGCAATGTCGAGTGCGATGAATTGAGGACACTTAAACAGTTGGTGATTCTGCTGGCACGATGTGCACTTCGGCTCTTCCCGTCTTGGATGCGTGTCTGCGTGATGCGTTGTAGCTGCGCGTCGAGCTTGGGTTGATCGAGTTAAGTTAAAAGCCTCCAACGTATCGCAGCGTGATGTGAGAAATTTCAGGAATCGGTTGATGGTCACACCTTTTTCCTCGGATTCTGCCAGGGATCCCTCTCTTCGCAATTAAGAGCTCGTAGACCGCGAATAACTTCGTCTGCACCATCGCCAATTTTCCGCACTGTGCCGATATTTGAATTTATAGCACTCGGAAGGCTCATGAAACTGTTTAAGAACGATCGAATAATTAGCGATTGTTTGTTATATCGCTGTTCCAGCCGATCCCATGCTTCCCGGTAGTTGTCATTAGTAACTGGAATATGTTTAACTAATGCAAGCGCGTCTCAAGCAAGGTACGATTTTAAATAATGAAATCGTTGGCAATCCGTCAGGCTCGAATTGGAAGCAATCGATCCAATAAACATGTCCGAAAAATTTTTCCAGTCCTCATAATTTCCAGAAAAAGTCGGAAGTTTAATTCGCTCGAACTGAAAATCGACATGACTTCTCTGGGATGTGTCTGCGGCTTGAACTGTGGCATCAACACTGTTTGAGGTGACATCCCGTCTCAACTCCTCCAAAGTATTGCTGAGAATAGCGTGTGTAGCATAATGTTTGTCCTCATATGCGTCAAAATCCTCGTCAGGGTTCTCCCAATCGGCTTCCGATTTAAATGCATACAGCTCTTCCGAGAGCCGTACGAACCGCAAATAATTTTCCTGTAGTTGCGCCAGGCGGACAACTATTGTTTGCACTGAATGAATGTCATCAACAAATTTTAAGGCATTATTATGCGCACGAGTAATTTGGCTTTTGCAGAAGCCCCGTTGTTGAATCACACTCCGCATGGTGGTCGAAAGAAGGGAACGATTCTATACGATGTAGGATTCTATAGATCACCGTTTGCCAAAAGGCCAATAATCAAAATCAAATGCCCGAAAGAAACGCAGTTCCGGTAATCCGGCTCTCGAAGGACCAGTTTTTTTATGTGTTCATAAATAAACCCGCCAGTGTTACTGTTTAGTTTGATTTATTGGTTAATTTCAGATACTTAATATTCATTAGTTCGACACCGATGCGTACGTTTTCTTGCAGATCAAAAATGTGACTAACTTAAGCTTTGGCTGTACTCACGCCATACGATTAAACTAGCATAAGACGTAAACAAGTTACAGTTAGAAGGGAGTTAGAAGTTTGGAAAAGTACTGGGCAAGCTCGCGGACAATTACAGCGGTGCGATGCTTACATTGATTCCGCTGATAAGCTCCGCTGAAGCTGCAGACAAATGATAATGTAAACAAAGATAAAGGGTGACTTGTTCGCGCATACAGGGTGTCTCGTTCCCAAACAACATCTAATACCTAAAAAAATTAAATTAAGTCATCGGACTTAATTAAAAATATTAATTATTTTTGTAGGTTTTTTTTTTTTTCTCAATTTATTAATGAATACATCTAATAACTAAAAAATTCTAAAATATATACTTATTTAGTTTATATTTAATAAAATAACTACAATACCTACTCTGTCTCCCTAACGCTAACTAATATACCACTGTTGTAACTATATGTGGTCTCAAATGTGCGCGAGTTAAGTCGTGGTCGAGGAACTGTGCTTCTTTTATATTAAAGCCAAGGAGTGTTTGTGGTATTTGAAGTGAGTCGCTCGAAGTTCGGTGTCAGAATAAATTTTATTTACAGAATAATTTTCCTCTTAGCCTAGCGTACAATTCTTTTGTTCTGCGGAACCCCTTGCGTCGGCACTTTTCACCCGGATGCCCCTTCCAGTGCTTCGGTTGGATTCTTGGGAATCCTGACTCTGCTGATCAGTGTGGGTTGTTGACTTCGCTGCGGTGTGTGTCCGGGTTGAGTGTCTCATAAGTAGGTCGCTGCCCGTGGGGGTTTCGGGGGAGGTGAAGGCATGCTGATAACTCCTCCCCCATCAAGACGGAACGAGGGCCATAGCGAAGGTATGGCCGGAGTTCCGGTAGGAAGGACATGCGTGGCGGTATACGTCGTTTTGTTCTTCCTTAGCGTCCAGGCGGCGGCGGCCAATGCCGTGGAGCCGGCAATCAGCATGTAGATGACTGTAAGGTGGGTCGTTGCGTTGTCGTAAATTGCTGCGATGTCCTCTTCGGTTTTCTGTGTATTTATTTGTAGTTTCCGCAGGCTGAGTGGTTCTCCTGCGGGTATGGTTTTTACCTCCTCGGCTTTGATCAAGTTAATCTGTAGTTTTTCTGTGATCGTGGTGATGGTGTCGGCATATCTCGTTCCATTTGCCAGGATAGAGCAGTTGTCGTATCTTACGATAAACGAGCTGTTTACTATTCTTTCCGGTGCGCAGTTTGTTGTTATGTTGAGGCTTACTGCGTTGGTGATGATGAGTATTCCTTCTATTGGGCTGTAGATTTGCTGGTTCCGTGCGGTTTCCACCGCGTCGCATGATGCTGGTTTTTTGTTGAGTAGGTTGTGGAGGCAGGGCTGGTTACCGGGGGTGGTGGGGGTTTCGCATACAAATTCGGAGTTTACTTTAATACATGGGTCTTGTACAATATTTAATTCTTCGTTATTTCTTAGTATGTAGTTGGGTAGGTTTACTATCTGCGTACCGTTGAACGGTATTGCTATAATTCGGTATAATTTATAATTTGTAATAGACAAAATTGGGATCTTGATTTCGAATGTTAGGGTTTTATTACTGGTGCTAGTATGAAGTGATAATAATTCATAGATCTCGTGGTCTGCGTTGATTTGTATTCCCTATTTCGTTAGAGAGTTCCTGATTTTAACTATTTTGGGATTGGTTAGGATGTATTTGGGGATTATTTTTAATTTTGCGAATAAAAGGCTTTCCGCTACGCTAGTCAGATGAGCGCAGAGGAGGTCTAAGTTGATATTTAACCTGTGGATAAGACGGTCTAGCTCTAGGTCCCTTTGTCCTGTGTTTAGTTCTTTAAAAATTTTATTTTGATTTGAGTTAATGATTTGAACCTCCTGTTCTCTATTAATGTGTGTGCTATTTCCCTGAATCTAATTATTGTTTCATTTTTGAATCTATTCATTCTCTCCTCGTTGTTATTTAGGTTTGTTAGTTGTTTGTTTATTCTGTCTTCGTCGTTGACGTCCATGTTACCGCTTACTATCTTCACTATTGTCCCTAGACCGTTGATCAAGCCTCTTCTAATTCTACCGCTATTGGTGTTGGGTAGCAGAGAGGCTAGCCTATGGTTGATGAGGTCAAGCTTCGCGAGTAGTAGGGATTTAAGGCTAGTGGCCTCCGATTTGTTCGGGAGATCCCCTATGAGCTTGTGCAACCCTTTGGCTGCGATCTCGTACTCGTTCAGGTGTATTATATGTTGTATCGTTGTGAATGCCGATACCGTTCTGGCCTTTCCTAGTTGGACTTTTATTATTGCATGGTCGTTGGTCAATGGTTCGAATGTCAGTTCCTTGGCGTTGGACATAGTCAATCTGTAATGGACGTCAGTTAAGTGTTTCTAGTTAGTCATCGGTGGTGTAGTATGCGCCGCCAATAAGCTTAGGCTAGTAACTCCTAATGTAAGATTCTGATAAAGGTATCAACGCAACGAAATCCCTGGTCAAAAGGTTGGTAATAGAAGTTAACCAAAAATATTTTAGTGGAAGAATATAAAACCCATTGGTGGTAAGAAAATAACACGGAGCTCCAAGATCCAAGTCTAACTAAAGGGAAGGAAGGGGAAAAAAATGTAATTTAAGCCGCAGAAATAACTTAATCGGAACTCAAAATTTAAATCCCCAATACAGGAAAAAAAATAAGCAAAAAAGGAGAACCTATGTGTTAAGCCCATGTCGGTGGTAATTTTGGTAAGGAAATCTTCCTAATCTTTTGTTTGTGTATTTTTTGGTTCCGTGTCGTGTGGAGTGTGTGTCCGCTGCCCCGTAGTACTGTTTGTCTCGTGAAACGGGGTGTTATTTTATTCCTCATGTTCTCCTTCCGGAAGACTGTGCTTCCGGTAGGTAAGGCAGGAGGTCCTCCCTCGTTTCGTTGAGTTTAGTCGTGCGCTTTAAAGCGATGTCTTTCAAGTGTTTTTTGACCTCTGGGTAGATTTTGGTTCGAAATTCATTGAGTTTATTTAGGAAGTCGTGTTCAGTGTTGAACATGACTGTTTTTGTGAAAACGTGGGTACGGCCGCTGAAGAGTTCGAACGATGTTAGGTTCGTGCTCGAGTGGATCGCATTATTGTATGGTACAACTGTCTCTGATAAGATTTCTTCATGGTCCAAGTCCAGTTTCCCCTCCTTCCTTTTTGCGAGGATGATTCGGTATATTTCCGTCAGTGTTGAGTGGAGCCTTTCGACTGTCGAGTTACTGCTAGAGTGCACCTCTACGCCGTATTGCTCTAGGAAATCCGTGAAAACGGTTCCCGCGAATTCGGCACCTTGGTCGAATATGACCTTTTTGGGTATACCGAATTGGCAGAAGAATGTTTTAAATGCTTTGGTTACACTGATGGAATTCCTATTGGGTAGAGGGAATGCTTGCGCGAATCTAGAGAATTTGTCTATGATTGTGAGGTTGTAGTTTTTATTAATTGTATAGATATCCGTATGCAGGATGTCTAGTGGTTCGTTCGGGATTTCGGGCATTATGTAGGGTGGTTTCTGCGGGTGCCTGTCATACTTGAGTGTAAGGCAGGTCTCGCAATCCCGAATTGCCTTAGCGATGAGACTTTTTAAGTGGGGTACGTAGATTTCCCTTTTTAGGTGGGCGTACATCTCGTCTACCCCTCGGGGGTTTTTGTTTACGTGAGTTGATTTAATAAGTGATACTAACTCGCCGGTGCTTGAAGGTTCCTTGAGGAACGTTAAGCACCTGAGGATTTTATAGTTGTTAGTTCCTGTGAAATATTCGGAATAAGTTTTTTTAATTATTTCGAAAATTTCGTCGGTAGCGAACACGGCTAAGGTCTTGTTCGGTTCTAACGTTTCTTTTAAGATATCCGTAACTATCTCTAAGGTAAAGAGAGGTTCAGAAATCTGTCTTCTGATTTTATTTTTGGATGGAACACAGATCGTACATGACGAGTCTGGTGAAACCGTAAGGGTGGCTTGCGAATAAAAAGCGTTGAGTGGGCTCTGGGATACCGGAATGTCTCCTGGTTCGCTCGTCATAGTTATGTTTATGTGAGTGTTTGGTTCCACCCCGCTCAGGTCGTCTGCGACGACGTTTTGGGAACCCTTTTCGTGTTCCAATTCATACGTGTATTCGCTCAAGGCATCCCGCCAGCGAATAAGTTTTGCGTTCTGGCCATTGAAATTCCTGAGTCCTAATAGGGGTTTGTGGTCGGTAACTAGTTTGAATTTCCGACCGTAGAGGTATGGTCTGAAATATTTTACTGCCCACACAATTCCTAACATTTCCTTCTTTATCGTCGAGTAGCGAGTTTCAGCCTCGTTGAGGGTTCTGCTTGCGAAGCATATTGGTCTGTCACAGGTTTTTGGTCCTCGCGACAGCACCGCTCCCAACGCGACGTTACTCGCGTCTGTAGTTAAGGTGAAGGGTAAGGTGAAGTCTGGGTGTCTCAAAATTGGGTCGTTGACAAGTAGTGTCTTGTAGATTTCGAAGGCTTCGCGGAATTCGTTGTTGATTATTACCGACTTGCCACCTTTTAATTGGTTGGTGAGCGGTTTAGTAATTCGCGCGAAATCTTTTATAAATTTCCTGTAATAGCCTATAAGTCCCAGGAAAGACTTAATTTGTCGATTGGTCTTGGGGCATGGAAATTTTTTTATAGCCGCTATTTTATTAGGGTTCGGTTTGATTCCTTCTTGAGTGACTACGTGGCCCAAGAAGTCTATTTCCTTACGTAGGAAGTTGAGTTGGATTTTCAAATTTGCTGTGCGGAGTTTTCTGAAGACGGAGCTTATGTCATCCAAATGTTTCTGGAGTGAAGCGGAGATTATTATGATATCGTCTAGGTAGACTAGGCAGATATCTCCTATTAGCGTGCCTAAGACGTTATTCATGACACGTTAAAATGTGGCGGGGACGTTTCTCAGCCCGAAGGCCATTCTAGTAAATTCATAATGGCCGTTTTCGACCGAAAATGCTGACTTAGCCCTATCTTCCTGGTTCATCTGAATTTGATGGAACCCACTTGCCAGGTCCAGGCTGGTGAAGTACTTGGCCCGGCCTAGGCTGTCGAGGATTTCATTTATGTTGGGGATAGGGTATCGGTCGGCGATGGTTTTCTCGTTCAGTTTCCTGAAATCTATAACCAGTCGCCATTTCTTGTTGCCGTCCGAGTCGGTTTTCTTGGGTACTACCCAGACGGGTGCGCCCCAAGGTGAGTGGCTATTTCGGATTATGTCTTGTTCTAGCATCTTTTTTATTTGGTTCCGTACTTCCTCTTTATAGATGTACGGGTACCTGTAAGTCTTTACGTGTACCGGTGTATCGTCTGTCGTCGGGATAGAATGTTTGACTGTATTCGAAAAGGTGAGGGTCTCCCTCTCGTCGTATAATAGCTCCCGGAACTGGTTGCAGACCGCGAACAGTCCTTGTCGCTCTTCTGGGTTTAGGTGCTCAGTTCGGATTTGGTCGATAGGCCGTTTGAATTGTTCGGTGGGGTCTGGCCCCAATGTCATGCTGTAGATTTGGTCGTATTTGTCCTCGTCATAGGGTGCAACTTCTATTGGTTGGTCTAAGCAAAGTGTTTGTTCGTCATGGGAGTTGTTTGTTACCTCGAGGTAGCTATGTTCGTCGATAGCAGTGTAAAGTCCGCCCGTGATAGTTAGGTCTTTATTGATGCCTACTGAATTGCAAGAAAAGTCTCCCTCGTCTATGTCTACTGGTAATTTAATTCGAGACTTGCTGTGTGGTGCGATGTGGAGTTCCTGCGTACCCCTGTTAATTTGTGTTATTATATCGATTGAGGCGGATTGTGTCTCAAGTTTTAGGTTCTTGATATCAATCTTTGCCTTGAGTTTTATGAGGACGTCTATGCCCAGGAGCCCGATGAAGTATGGGTGGAATTTGAAGAGTAGAAGGTTTATCTCGCCCTGCTCTCCCAATTCCTTTGGCATAGGAAAGGTTGTTGCTATTTTCAG
The DNA here is from genome assembly GCF_016746235.2 of Drosophila teissieri. Lineage (NCBI taxonomy): Eukaryota > Metazoa > Arthropoda > Insecta > Diptera > Drosophilidae > Drosophila > Drosophila teissieri. Next base: position 1,902,790 of record NC_053032.1, read on the forward strand.
TGTATAACTGTCCATGACAGTGGTTATTTTGATTTTCCGGTCGAGTGTGCGGGTTGATTCTTGCGGGCTGATGGCCGGGTCGATGAAGGAGTATGAGGAACCGGTGTCGATAAGGAATTTAAGGGCCTGAGGGGGTCAAATAGGTTCAGCGTTATGTAGGGTAGAAACGAGCCATGCGTCATGTTACTTAGGTAGCCGACTTGTCGGTCGAGGCTCCTGGTTGAAAATGTACATTGTCGTCGATATTGTTAAAATTGGTTGGAGCCCTTGGAGGGGGTCCGTTGCGTCGGTCTGGGTTGTCTTGTCTCGGGGCCGGTGGTCCTGCCCTGAAATTGTTATTGCAGCCCCTATTGTCGTTGTTGCGGAATTCCCCTTGCCGGAAGGGGTTATCCCTCCGGTTATCCGTTCTGTAGTTGTTTTGGGGATAGTTACGGTATCGTTCGAAGCGTCCCCCTGGTCTGTTTGGGGGTGCCCTGTTGTGGTCGAAATTGTTGTTGTAACTATTTCTGGGCCTATTCTGTCTTTGGTACATGAAGCTTTGCTCTGCCTGGCACCATTCGTGGGCTTGTTCTATGGTCGACGGGTTCCTAGCCCGGTTGACCGTCCTGAGCGGGTCGCGGATGCCTACTAGGAAGGCATTTAGGCAAATGCCGTCGCAAAGAGCTCTCCTCGATGCTGCACAGCCCCCTTGTTCGGAATCGGTGGCCAGTGTCAGCAGCTCGCTTCTCAATCTGTTAATTTCATGAAACAATTTCCCGAAGGGAAGACCGTCCGGCTGATTCTGTGTTTCGGAGATTAAAACAGGCTCCGATTTCTTGCATGCGTACATGCGTATGTCTTGGGGATTCAGTGTCATGTTAATTTATGTATTCATTGAGGTGTTTAGTAGTGTGCTAGCGTTGGCCATGTTTATTACGTGGGGTGCCGGACTAGTCGTCCTCGATCCCCCTGACCCGTTTCCGGAATCCATAACTATGATTTCTTCCTCCCTTATCTCCGGTAAACTGCTGCTACTTTTAAGGCCTAGCCTAGATTTTGTCTTATCCACGATTGTTTTTCTGGACATTTTCAAGGGTACTAAGAAGTTTGAGATGTATAGGTGTGGACTGTCTGAGAGAATGACGTATATATGTATTGGTATAGGGGTTGTTGTATTCTGGTAAAATGTATAAAAGAATATTGGGGTAATAAGGGTATAATAAAAATTTTTTTTTTAATTCGCAAAAAAATATATATATAAGGTATAGAAATTTGTAAAAATGTGTGTATAAGCATATTTAGCATCCGATGCGCAAAAGCATCCGACTCCGCGGCGGTCGTCTTGTCGATTTTACTGAGTACAGTTTATGCTGTTATGCGACACCGTCCACAATGTAGCGGCCGGACGCTGCGGCGTGCATGCAAGTATGTGTGCCCACATAAACAAACTCAAGTGGTCGACTGTCAAGTGCGGTTGCCGAGGCCTGGAGGGGGGCTCCCTACGAACTGCTGTCGGTGCCGGTTTCCCATTTCTTGCCCGTTTCTTTCCCATTTCTTGCACACAGAAAGAAATGATCGGCCGCGCTTATATTCACACATGCATTAATTTAGGTGGCGGAGCACTGGCATTTGTTAAGTTGTGGCACATAGGTTTCGTTATGCTTTCCCTTTTTTTTCAGTGTGGCTATATTCACATATTTATGCGCGATGCATGAGCGGCTAATAAAGATTGATTTCCGCCTAAATATGTTTGTATAATTTTTCTTTTGTGTAATATGCGAAATTATTTATTTTTTTATTATGGCATATATTAGGCGTTTATATATTTTAATGCGCAATGCATGTAGCGGCAATCAGCGATTGATTGTTGCTAAAAATATGTTTGCATAATTTTTTGTGTAATATGCAAAATGATTTATTTTTATTGCGGCACATATTAGGCGTTTACATATTTTAATGCGCGATGCATTATGTAGCGGCAATCAGCGATTGATTGTTGCTAAAAATATGTTTCCATACATTTTTTTTTGTGTAATATGCAAAATTATTTATTATTTATTGCAGCACATATTAGGCGTTTACATATTTTAATGCGCGATGCATTTTGTAGCGGCAATCAGCGATTGAATGTTGCTAAAAATATGTTTAGTTCGGTAGTACGAAATTTAAATTGTCAATTTTGGGGTTTAATAGTATATTTGTTTGATTGCATATTTAGTGTTTAAATATTTTAATGCTCGATGCATTACAGTCATCAGCGATTGATGGTCGTTTTAATATATATTTGCTAATATGCTTTTAGATTTGCGTGTGTAATGCACAATTGTTAATGCCGTTTATTTTGCTTCCGCACACCGTAATTTGTTGATTTTGCATATTTGTTCTTGTGTATAGAGGTATTTTTGTATGTTTGAGGTCGGTTCTTTTTCTTTTAAGCGCACGGAATTTACAATTCGTTTGGGTGCACTGCATTATTTTTAATTTCGTTTCTTTCTTTATTTTACATTTGCACTCACTTATTGAAGTCACTTGGCCGGCTGCTTACCTGCATTACAGTATAATATTTAATAATATCCCGGTGATCTTCGTATCTTTCATCTTTTGGATGCTCTGGATCTCCTTTAGGTTCCTTTTCCGGCTGCGCCAGTTAAGTCGTGGTCGAGGATCTGTGCTTCTTTCATATTAAAGCCAAGGAGGGTTTGTGGTATTTGAAGTGAGTCGCTCGAAGTTCGGTGACAGAATAAATTTTATTTACAGAATAATTTTCCTCTTAGCCTAGCGTACAATTCTTTTGTTCTGCGAAACCCCTTGCGTCGGCACTTTTCACCCGGATGCCCCTTCCAGTGCTTCGGTTGGATTCTTGGGAATCCTGACTCTGCTGATCCAGTATCAACCCACACTGGATCAGCGTCAGGATCAGAGTCAGGATTTCGCTGCGGTGTGTGTCCGGGTTGAGTGTCTCATAAGTAGGTCGCTGCCCGTGGGGGTTTCGGGGGAGGTGAAGGCATGCTTGTGCCGTCACCGATAACTCGCGCAGTGGCCCTATTATCGAAAATATTTGAAAACGGCCAATCAATATGCATATTGCTATTGGTTGTAGACTAATACAAATCTAGCAAGGAACTAAAAAAATTGAAAATTTGCTTGCAGCAGCCAGATAAAATCTCCTAACACTAAACAATTACTATTTAAAAATGTGTGCTGCTGAAATAACTCCTTAAATTCAGTTTAAAACTTCTTTAATGGATAGGTCGGACTTTTATATAAAACACGAATCCCTAAGATCGGTACTTAAAGATAGCAAACTCAAACAATGGAGAGGCTAAATTTGAAAGAGTTGAAAAAAATCTACCACTTGAGCAAAGACTAACATTCTCAAATAGTTCGTTTCGAATAAAAACGAGAATGCCTCTTTTTGGTCGGGCTCGGCTAGCAATCTTCTGGCAATCTAATCTCACTGCTGTGGTAAAGCCAGGAATTTCGTATACTTCATTTGAGTATGTTGATGCTTCAACGTAGCACAAAATAGAAGACCTAAGCATTAGCCGATCGGTTAGATCGGCTAGAGTTGGTTGAACTACCACTTTACTGTACGTAGCGCCTTGACTTTTATGAATAGTTATTGCTTCTGCAGGAACCACTGGAAACTGCTTTCGGTCAATTGTAGTTGCCTGATTAGAATTAATTGGAAAACTTTTCATAATTTTCGAAATCGGCGTCCATGAAGCCTCCTCACAATGTCTGCGCTTTCATCGAAAGTAATTCTAGATCTAAGCTAGCTAACATCATCAGACGTCATTTTTCCGGATGCCATGTTATTAAGTGCAATTGCAAACGGTTGGTCATCTCGCTGTCGCATTATCTCTGTGAGTTCAAAAAACGTAAAAGAACTCCAAATATAGCACTGTATGGATCATGCGACGGGGCCTGAAAAATCCAGCGATCACATACGGGCCGCAATTGTCTAAGATCGCCGAACACGATAACCGATATACTTCCAAAAGGAGTTTCAACATTAGAACAAATTTGCTTTAGGCAAGAGTCCAAATGAGAAAACATTGTTGTGCCGACCATAGAAATTCCGTCTATTATAAGATCAATAAATCTTGAGCGAAGGGTATGCAACAAATCATGGCTTAAACTTCTGAATGCGGACCCATTTTGCTCCAAATTTAGAGATCTAACTAAATTGGCTAAGTTTAAAGGGGATATAAGTGGCGAAAGCTTTATTACCCGCATATTGCTATCCGGATCAACATCTAACAAATTATTGTTAAAGTTTAACACATTAATTTGAGAAGATATTTCAGAAATAGCTAATGCCCTAAACTCATTAGGTTTAACCTCCTCTTCTGCATTTTCTTCTATAATAACTGCTTCCATGGCCCTTCTAAGCGCGTCTTCTAAACTATCTATGGCATTATACTTTTCAAAGTTGGCTTTAATAGCCTCCTCATTCTTATTGTAAAATTCCTTGCAATTTCATTGAACAAAATCTACCTGTTCGTTTCTCCACGGAGAAAAGAGCATTAATAATGATCTAAAATATTTTATCCTATCTGTGTTAATATTAAAGGGCCTATACCTAATAATACTAGCCTTATTTCTTTCTCGTATAAAGCCGCTTCCATCTCGGAGCGGAAAATAAACATCTTCTAAAACGTCATTGCCTTCTTCACTGTCATCGTCACTATTTGCCGTCTGACGAGTACTTCTACGGCTTTTAGAAAACTCATAATTTGCTGAAAAATCGGCTAAACACAGGCCTTCATGGAAATCTGGTCTTTGTTCGTATCTATCCAACAATCGTTTTAGAAATATGTCAGTTGAATTCTGAGGCAACTCGTTGTTCTGGGGGAAGGTGTTTATATGAACGCACTTATTACTTGCTTCTGACAACGCCATTCCCAGACAACAATACACGGCTTCCTGAGCAGATATGTCAGTGCCTGAAATGAAATTGTGACCAAGATACTGTAGCTTTTGACGAATGCTTGAATTGCCACTCCTAATGTTATTAGCAGCTTCTAGCATTATTCCATATTTGCCCTTCGCATAGAAAGAATGAGTTTATCATAAGCATTAACTTGAATTTCAGCTAATGTTCTCTTCAGAAAAATTTGTGGTTTAAATGTAGTTCTCGTAACTGAGGCTTACATGGTTGTGAGAAAGAAAATTTTCAAATATGCTTAAATGGCTAATCATGTCATCTGCATGATTGCAAAGTAGAAAATCTCGAATTTTTTTTAAGTTTTCGTGATGAAGAGCATTTTGAGTTGCGTCCGTTGAGTCCGATGCATTGGAGGATATGGAATACCGAAACGACAAATAGATTGTCCCCGCACTTTTTGTATACCCGAATGCCCGTGCTTATGCTTTTGGTATTCAGTATACGGAGCCAACTCTGGGTTTGTAACATCCACAGTTACAAACTGATCAATGAGGGCTATTACAGTACGCATAGACTCTTCATTGTTTAAATCCACTTTTGGGGCATCTTTCAGCCAAAACATGCCGTGAATATGAGGCGAACCTCTCTGTTGAAACTCAACTCGCCAGTAATAGGTAGTAACGAAATTTCTTCCAAAGACACCCTCAGGCTTTTCATAAGTTTTAAAACTTCTCTATATCTGTAATCAAAATATCTAGTGCACGTCCTGGGTCTGTTCTTATAAGGCGTGCCTTCTCCCTAAACTGCAAATTTTAAGCTTCTTCTTCATTTATATTAACCCTATCTACATTGCGCTTGAGCAGTACTAACAGCTCTGGCCACCTAGTTTCAGAGGCAGATAAAATTATGAAAAAAGTTGGCAGACCAAATTGGCGAGTCATGGCCATGACCTTTTTCTTCTCATCTTCCCAGTGAGCAGAAGACGTGCGAATATCCCTAAGGATCCTATATCCCTCATCATGACAAATAAGGTTGCCCATAAAATCTTCATTAAGTACGTTAGCAGCTGTGATGGCACTGGAGGCGCTCCGCTTACGTAAGCAAGTTTAAATATTATTTCGAATTTTTATTAATTCCAACTTCTTATAATTGAAGAATAACATATCAGTTCAACAACATATCAGTTCAGGATATAGATGTCTGGGATAAACAACGAACTCCTGCGTGGGTTTCATCCCTTAAATAAAGATGCAAGCGATCACGTAGCATTTCCTTGAAGATAAGGGATATCTTCCTGCACTTGATACAGTTTTCCACATCTGGGGAACAGATGGCCACTGCGTTGGTCTAGTTAGAGATAAGATTAGAATATGTAAATTTCATGTTAGCTACCTAAGCTAGAACTTAGAAAATAAAGATTCAGTTTGAAATTATCAACTCACAAGTAAAGTCTTCTTATTTGGAACCTTTACATTTGGTCAATCGAGCCTTCGAAGAAATTGAACTTCGTAAAACTCTGCAGTTTCCCCCTATATGGTAAGGGACTCAGAGAAAGGCCAGCTCCTTTAAGCATTGCTAAGTTTATCTTGCAGCTAAAGGTAGCGAAAATAATTAACTCTTGTTTCCCCCTATATGGTAAGGGACAGAGTATATAAAAGAAAAAAAGCAAAAAGATACAAAAGAATTTTTTATGTTTTAAATTAAAACAAGAGAGAACGCTATAGTCGAGTTCCCCGACTATCTGATACCCGTTACTCAGCTAGTGGAAGTGCGAAGGAGAGTCTTCATCACTGACAGTTTTTGACGGTTTGTGGGCGTTAGAGTGGGCGTGGCAAAAAGTTTTTTAGCAAATCGACAAAAAATTACAAGACTAATACAAAAATGAAAAAATATTAAAACATTTTTCAAAAGTGTGGGCGTGGCAGTTTTGGCTGGTTTGTGGGCGTTAGGGTGGGCGTGGCAACAAGTTTTTCTGCAGATCGATAGAAAATTGCAATACTAATAAGAAAATGGAAAAATATCTAAACATTTTTCAAAAGTGTAGGCGTGGCAGTTTTGGGCGGTTTATGGGCGTTAGAGTGCGCGTGGCAACATGAATCGACAAACTTGCGCTGCGTCTATATCTCTGGAGTCTGTATGCTTTCTCTCAACTTTCTAGCTTCTATAGTTCCTGAGATCTCGACGTTCATACGGACGGACAGACAGACGGACAGACAGACGGACAGACAGACGGACAGACAGACGGACGGACAGACGGACATAACCAGATCGACTCGGCTATTGATCCTGATCAAGAATATATATACTCTATATGGTCGGAAGCGCTTCCTTCTGCCTGTTACATACTTTTCAACGAATCTAGTATACCCTTTTACTCTACGAGTAACGTGTATAACAAACACCTTATAGTGTTTTAATAACTAAAGGTTGTTGTGTTTACCATAATAATTTTTGGTAAGGCGTGCTTGAGGCCATACATCAGCAACTGTGAAAAATAAAAAGTGCATAAAAATAAAAAGTGCCAAATAAATGCCATAGAGCATTATAAATGAACAGCTCATTAATTAAGTGCAGTGTAAATGCCATTAGAGCATTAGTGGAGAAAAAGAGTGCTAAATAAATGCCTCTTCTGACTGGACTACTAAAATAAAAAGTGCCAAAAACAAAATCATCGATTAACAACGACGAGAAGGAAGACCCGGAGCCTGTGAAAAGATCATCGCCCACAACAGCAGCAGTTAAAACGACAGCGGCGACGTCAGCAGCAGCAACAACAACAGCAGCAGTTAAGACGGCAGCACCAACAACAGAGCAACGCACCAACATCAAAAAGGACGCAAAAAGATAAGCTCAACATTACTTATTTTAATTGTATTACTCCTTAGAATTTTTTTTCTTATTAAAAAAAAAAAATCTTTATAAAAAATTATTATAATGATGTCGGAAAAAAGTATACAATTTTTAAAGAAGCAGTCCGAAATTATTTTGGAAATTAGGAAGTTGGAAGCAAAACCAACATTGTCAGATTCCGATTTAGTAAGATTAGAGGAGCTTCAAAAATGCTTTATTGCTAATCATAGCAATTTGATAAAGATCGGCGTTGTCGATCATGAATATTTTAATTCAAAGCAGTATGACCTAATAATGATGGTCTTAGCACAGATTAAAATTAAAACTGAAAAAAGTGAAAAGAGTAGTAGTTCTGTTGAGCTCCCAGTCACCATTTCAAACCCGGAGAAGAAGGGTATTCAAAAAACAGAGGGTATGACAAAAGAGCCAAGTGAAAACACTTTAAAAATAGAGCAGGCGTTCCGTACTGATGTTGGTCAATTTAGGGTATACCTAGAAGATACGTCAAAAATGAGAGACAGTAGTCCAGATTTCCTTCAAATAAGGAGAAACAAAATATAGTTCCTTTTGAACAAAATATATAACCTGATAGGACAGGTTAATACTTATTTTGAAAGTTCGCAGAATGTTTTAGCAGCCATAAATAGTCGACTCAGTGGAGCAAACAACAAAGCTGAAATGTCGACGGTTGTAAAGGCAGAGGAGTTACCAACCCTGCCTAAAATCCAGATACCCACTTTCTTTGGTGATTCCAAAGAATGGGATCTTTTTAATGAGCTCTTCACAGAGCTCATTCATACGAGGGAGGATCTTAGTCCTTCACTGAAATTTAATTATCTGAAGTCAGCATTAAAAGGAGAAGCCAGGAATATGGTGACTCATTTATTGCTTGGCTCTGGAGAGAATTACGAAGCCACTTGGGAGTTTTTGACCAAGCGGTTTGAAAATAAAAGGAAAATTTTCTCAGAGCACATGAATAGGCTAATCGATATGCCAAGTTTAAATTTGGAATCGAATAAACAAATTAAGACATTTATTGACACAATTAACGAGTCAATTTACATTGTCAAATTAAAGGCCCAGTTGCCAGAAGAAGTGGATGCAATTTTTGCTCACATAATTCTTCGAAAATTTAACAAAGAGTCGCTCAGTTTATTTGAAAGCCATGTCAAAAAAACTAAAGAAATCCAGGCAAAGGCTCAATTCTATTTCGTCATTTTCACAGGAAGTTAAACCTGTAAAGAAAATTAGTAATACTAGCATAAATAAAAATGATAATTGTGCATATTGCAAACTACCAGGGCATTATTTAATTCAATGCCATAAATTTAAATTAATGAATCCAGCAGAACGGTCTGACTGGGTAAGAAAAAATCGGTTTTTGCCTAAGATGTCTAAGGCATCCTTTTAATAAAAAATGTACAAGCGAACAGCTTTGTTCGAAGCACAATCATTTCAGAAGAATCTGCACAGATTCTTAAATTGAAAAAAGTTCGTTCACAAACAGAAATAAGTGGAGTATATTCCACAGGAACGTGCATTTCCAGGCACAAGGCAATTATTTCGATCAAAAATTATCCAAAAAATTTCGCAAAAAATTGAAGCACTTGTTCTTCCAAAGCTAATGAAAGCACTTCCAGTCAACACAATTAATGTTGATCAGAAAAAATGGAAGGGCTTTAAATTAGCCGACCCCGAATTTAATAAACCAGGTCGTATTGATCTAATCATTGGAGCAGACGTATATACTCACATTTTGCAAAATGGTGTTAAAAAATAGACGGGCTCCTTGGACAAAAAACTGATTTCGGGTGGATAGTTTCTGGATGTAAAAAATCCAAAGGAAAAGAAACCACAACAATAGAATTAAAAGATTTAGATCGCTACTGGGAAGTTGAAGAAGAGGAAAAAAATGATATCGAGTCTGAAATCTGTGAAAATAAATTCACTAAAACTACTTAAAAAGATTCAGAGGGGCGATACATTGTGTCAATTCCATTCAAGGAGGATGTCACCTTAGGAGATTCGAAAAATCAAGCTATAGCGCGTTATATGAATTTGGAGAAAAAGTATAAATAGAAACGAAAAACTTAGGGTTGACTACACTAAATTCATGAAAGAAAATATGGATTTAGGACATATGGTTGAAGTGCAGAATGAAGGAAAATATTTCTTACCGCACCAGGCTGTAATTCGCGATTCAAGCCTGATTAAGAGTAGTTTTTCATGCTTCAGCCAAAACTACAAATAACAAAAGTTTGAACGACATAATGTGGGTTGGACCACGAGTTCAAAAGGATATTTTTGACATTATTGTTAAATGGAGAAAATGGGAATTTGTTGTTTCTGCGGACATTGACAAAATGTACCGTCAGATTAAAATAAATGAAAATGACCAAAAATATCAATATAATTTATGGAGAAATTCTCCAGAAGAAAAATTAACAAGAGAGAACGCTATAGTCGAGTTCCCCGACTATCTGATACCCGTTACTCAGCTAGTGGAATTGCGAAGGAGAGTCAACACTGACAGTTTTTGGCGGCTTGTGGGCGTTAGAGAGGGCGTTGCGTTTATGTCCCTGGAGTCTGTATGCTTAATTTCTAGCTTTTGTAATTCCTGAGATCTCGACGTTCATACGGACGGACAGACGGCCAGACGGACAGACGGACATGGCCAGATCGACTCGGCTACTGATCCTGATCAAGAATATATATACTTTATATGATCGGAAACGCTTACTTCTGCCTGTTACATACTTTTCAACGAATCTAGTATACCCATTTACTCTACGAGTAACGGGTATAAAAATTATAAACTAACAACAGTCACTTATGGTACGGCATCTGCACCATACTTAGCTACTAGGGTTCTGGTGGACATAGCAGATAAATGTCAAAATAAAAATGTAAGTGAAATAAAAAGGAACGATTTTTACATGGACGACCTAATGACTGGAGCCGATTCTGTAGAAGTCGCCAAAAATGTTGTCCAACTAGTTTCAAACGAATTACAAAAAGTAGGACAAAATTTAAGAAAATGGATATCTAATAATTCAGAAATAATATCAACAGTAGAGGATACTGGGGATAACAAGGTTCTTAGTATTATTGAAAATGAGAGTGTTAAAACACTTGGACTTCAATGCGAACCACAAAAGGATTTATTCAAGTTTAAAGTAAGCTGCGGGTCATCTAAATTGACAAACAAAAGGATAGTACTATCGATATTATCTAAAATATATGATCCCTGAGGATGGTTGACTCCCGTGACTATTTTAGGAAAGCTTTTCATTCAAAAACTTTGGATAAGCAAAAGTGAATGGGATCAGGAATTAGCAGCAGAAGATTTGAAATACTGGGAAGCATATAAGGAAAATTTATTATATTTAGAAAATATTCGAATCCAAAGATGGATTAATTCTAGAAATGGCATAAGTATTCAGCTACATGGATTTGCTGATGCCTCAGAAAAAGCATATGCTGCAGTAGTGTATGCTAAAGTAGGAGATGCTGTAACTATAATAGCTAGCAAAAGTAGAGTCAATCCTGTAAAAAATAGAAAAACTATCCCTAAACTAGAACTGTGCGCCGCTCATTTGCTAAGTTTACTGATCCAAAGAATAAAAGAGTCATTAACCAGTAGAAATTTATGCTTGGAGTGATTCCACTATTACTTTAGCATGGATCAAGAATGGCCAGAGTAAGGTTAAATTTATCAGACCAAGAACGGATGAACTGAATGGAATCATGTGAAGTCAGAGGATAATCCAGCAGATTTAGCATCTAGGGGAATTGATTCAAAACAATTGACACACAGTGATCTTTGGTGGAAAGGTCCAAGATGGCTAGCTAACCCAAAGAAACTTTGGCCTCAGCAGCAATCTGTAGAAGAAACTGTACTGGTAAACACAATAATTAATGACGAAACAAATGATCCAATTAATAAATTAATAGAAAAGTATTCCAGTATGGAAAAACTCATACGTATAGTAGCATATATAAACAGATTTATTCAAATAAAAACCAAAAAAGAGTACTATCCGTCTTATTTTTCAGTAAAGGAGTTAAAACTCGCTGAAAGGGTTGGTTTTAAGAAACAACAAGAACATCAGTTCGGTCAGGAGATAAAGTGCCTGCACAACAACAAAGAAATTAAGACAAATAATAAAATATTGTCATTGAATCCATTTTTGGACAAGGATGGGATTCTGAAAGTAGGAGGAAGACTGCAAAACTCAAATGCAGCTTTTGAAGTTAAGCATCCGATTATTTTCGAAAAAGGTTACTTAACAAAATTATTAATACAAAATGCTCATAGCGAAACATTGCATGGTGGGATAAACCTAATGCGAAATTACATCCAAAGAAAATATTGGATTTTTGGTTTAAAAAATTCACTGAAATAATATTTAAGAGAATGTGTGAAGTGCGCAAGGTACAGGCAAAACACAGCTCATCAAATAATGGGTAATTTGCCAAGATATAGGGTTACTATGTCATTTCCATTTTTAAATACATTAGATTAGATTACGCAGGTCCTTATTATGTTAGGTGTTCAAAAAATCGAGGAAAAAAACATTTAAAGGATACGTTGCCGTATTTGTTTGTATGGCAACCAAAGCCATACATTAAGAAATGGTAAACGATCTAACTTCCGACGCATTTTTAGCTGCTCTCAGAAGGTTCATTGCAAGACGAGGGAAATGTGCCAATATCTATTCAGATAACGGAACAAATTTTGTAGGAGCTGCCAGAAAATTAGATCAAGAATTATTTTATGCAATTCAAGAAAATTTAGCAATTGCTGCGCAGCTGGAGAAGGATAGAATTGACTGGCATTTTATTCCCCCGGCAGGACCTCACTTCGGAGGTATTTGGGAAGCTGGGGTTAAGTCAATGAAATACCATTTAAAGCGTATAATTGGCGACACTATTTTGACATACGAGGAAATTTGGATAGGTGGAGACTTATCCAAAAAATGAGGAAAGATTTCTGGGTAAAATGGAAGAATGAATATTTGCATACGCTCCAGCAAAGGAATAAATGGAAAAGAGAAATTCCTAATATAGAAGAAGGGCAAATAGTTTTGTTGAAGGATGAGAATTGTCATCCAGCAAAAATCCAGGAGGGATTTATCACCAGACCCATTACAAAAATTTGTCCATTAGAAGGTATAAGTTCTGTTGAAAAAAATGAGGCTGACCCTGAGCCAAAAAGACGGACTAGAGCGACATCAGGAATGTCCAAGATTGGGATTATTATGGCAATGTTGTTGTTTATATTAAGCTGTCAATTTTCTAGCGCATTACCTAAAAATATAACACCAAAATATTCAATAGAGAATATAAATAAGACCTCAGCAATATATTTAGATCCTCTAGGAGATGTTGAGATTGTCAGTACTTCTTGGATTTGGTGATCTATTATAAAATGGATCCATATTTTAGAATGATTACAAAAGGTAATGCGCTTATAAGAGAAATGAGAAAAGTTTGTGAAAAGCTTCATAGCTTTGAAGAACAATGTAGTCAAGTTTTAGATAATATGCAAGATCAGTTATCGGAACTTGAAGAAAACAATAAATGGTTTATGATGCAGTCTAGATCCATATTTTATTTGGTATAATGGATGAGGATGACAGGGAGCAATTAGAAGAAAACATGAAGAATTTATTAGATAATCAGAACAACCTTGATAAACTAATAAAAAAACAAACTAATAATAAACTAAAATTGTAAACAAAAGATAATAAGCCAAGTAACTCGGGCCTTTACAAAAATATTGGTTGCAAAATAAATTATATCGAATAAAATAAATACAGTCCACTATTTTTATAATGCAACTAATTTAAATATACATCTACTTTTGCTGGCCCTTGGCAGAATGTTCAGACGAACATGAATATATAAAAGGATTTACATAAGAAATGTATGTATAGCTAGTGAAACGCTGACTTATCTAAAAATAAACAAAAAATAAGCGTTAGGATATAGATATCTGGGATAAACAACGAACTCCTGCGTGGGTTTCATCCCTTAAATAAAGATGCAAGCGATCACGTAGCATTTCCTTGAAGATAAGGGATATCTTGCAGTGGAAAATTCCTGCACTTGATACAGTTTTCTACATCTGGCGAACAGATGGCCACTGCGTTGGTCTAGTTAGAGATAAGATTAGAATATGTAAATTTCATGTTAGCTACCTAAGCTAGAACTTAGAAAATAAAGATTCAGATTGAAATTATCAACTCACAAGTAAAGTCTTCTTATTTGGAACCTTTACAGCCTACATATAGGAATAAGAGTAAGCTTTTAAAAATGCTTATAATTATATTAATGGGAAAATTTATAGAATATATTAAGATTAAATGTGAAAAAAAGAAATAATAATAAGTTAAGAAGTCTTTAAAAAGAATTAAATTATTATTATTTCAATATAGTATAATTATAATAGTATAATAATATAGTATAGTATTAATAGTATTATAAGTGCAAGTCCTTAAAAAGACTTCAACTTTTAGTTCTATTAAGTTTATATACGCTGAATACGTATATGGATAAAAATATAAGAGTAAGCCTTTAAAAGTGCTTATATTTATATTAATAGAGGGCCGTCATTCGGGTGATGGGCAAGGGGACTAACGTGTAGTTTCAAGCTTGCTAGAAGAACGCGCCGTAATTGTCCATACACCCGAAAGTGCGACTATTATCTCCACGCGAGGGCGGCTGGTAACAGGTCCCCTGGCAAGGTTATGTCCCTGCCAGAGGATGCTGCCAAATGGTAGTCGGGCGTCCCAGGCCGGACTAAGGTGTCACTCGACCCGTGCCGAGAGTCAGCCCCCTGTTCTAAGAAGCCTTACCCGGGCGTCGCGGATCTCCACCCGGGTGGACCCTCCTTTTCTTCGCAACTCGTGGGAATCACACGGAGTCTACAAACAAAAATAAGAAGGAGTCAGGATCTCCCAAAAAACGTACCCAATCAGCAGTGACGACTCAGTCTGGCCGTACAAACTTTAAGGCAACAAAGTTGGCGAGTGAGCCCACCTGCCTGGCCACCACCACAGGATCGGGTTCGGGTGAACCCCGCCTCAAGTCTGAGGCGACTGAGTGCAAGCCGCCCAAAGCCGTCGCCATGGGAACATCTCCAGGCCCTAGTGCCATGATGCCCACTTCAGGCGCAGCCAAGGACGGCAAGCACTCAGTGGCTACCGGTAACGGCAAATACACCTAGGCAGAGAAACGATCTGCAGGGCAAATCCTACGCAGCCAGTAGAGATCGAAAACGGCTCCTTCTGCTAAATGGATGAAAAAGGTGGAATGGGCAAGATCCGTATTGCCAAACTTCGGTAAGGAAGCCACTAAGCCACCCAAGCCCACAGAGGTCAAAAAGCGACCTCCACCTAAGAGGGAGCGCTCCCAGGACGTTCCCTCCGACCCCTCAGCAAAGCGGCAACGCGAACAGCCAGGGCGATCTTTTGCGGAGATCGCGAAAAACCGCATTCTCCTGGGCGTGGTCGATAAAAACGACCCGAGTGGCAGGATTCCTAGCCACAAAATGTTTCGAAATTCTGGCCAAAGAACCTGGACCGCCCCCCTGTCTGCACAGACGCGGGATGGTTCCAAGGCAGCGTCAAGGTGATCGCCTGTGACGACGAGCGCTCTGCGGAGCTATACAAAGCCGCAGTAAAGGAGCTGGGGGAGGTGTATGAGGGCGCCGGACTGGTTGCGTTGAGCTGGTCCGACGTACCTTGCCGACCCCGTGCAAGGATCTGGATCCGGGCATCCATCAAGGTGCCGGACCAGATCCTCACCATGCTGATGCAACCCCCACCTTCCCACCTCCGACTGGCGAGTGGTAAAGGTCGACGAGATGGAAGGGCCAACAAACCAGGCCATCCTCATCCTAAACAAGGAGTCCCTAGCTCCCATTGAGGCCGCTCATGGGGAGCTAAACTTCGGCTTCAGCTCAGTGACCATAAAGGTCTACAAATCGGACTCCGCCAAGAAGGATCAGGTAGGCGGTGGAGGAGTTATCGCGGAGATTGCCTCTGAGATCGAGGCATCGGAAACCGAGGACGGCTACTCGACTGATGCCTTAATCCTCCGCAGCCTTGCGTTGACGAGAGTAAAAAGGTGGTTGAACTCACACGATTTGAAACTGGCTGACGAAAAAACCGAGCTCCTGCTAGTTACCAGAAAACGGATCCTATTAGAAATAGATATGAGAGTTGGGGAAAACGTAATAAGGACGCGGAAGGATATAAAGTACCTAGGAGTTAGACTGGACTCAAAACTGACATTTAGCTCACACATACAAGAGACGAGGACACGTGCGACCGCGACGACTAAATCGCTTAGCAGACTTATGGCAAACGTGGGCGGCGGTGAATAACGCAATCATGCTGTACGGATGTGAGGTCTGCAGGTCAAAACCTTTACTGGAGGAGCTCTACGAATCGCGAGCGCGTATCGAACGGTATCCGGCCCTGCTGCATCAGTAATCGCAGGCGCGATACCAATCGATCTAGTAGCCAAAGCGAGACAGGCGGGAGAGACGACGAGGGAGTTAATCGCACGAAGCAAAGATGAAACACTCCTCCTTGGACGAGGAGGGCGCCGATACAACCGTGGTGGAGATGCCCACAGCAGATGTTCGTGAGGCTTCTGCAAATAAACCTCCACCACAGTAAGGCAGCTTCCGCTGCTCTTCAGCTCCATCTGGCTGAGGATGGAGTCGACATAGTCCTGATCCAGGAACCTTGGATAGTGGGAGGAAAGGTTTCAGGATTAGGGACTAAGGAATATAAGCTTCTAACAGCTCTCAGCGAAGGTAACGTAAGGGCCTGCATCTTAGCCAAAAAGCACCTCAGCATTTTTCTGCTCCATACCAAATATACCAAATAAAATATGGATCTAGACTGCATCATAAACCATTTATTGTTTTCTTCAAGTTCCGATAACTGATCTTGCATATTATCTAAAACTTGACTACATTGTTCTTCAAAGCTATGAAGCTTTTCACAAACTTTTCTCATTTCTCTTATAAGCGCATTACCTTTTGTAATCATTCTAAAATATGGATCCATTTTATAATAGATCACCAAATCCAAGAAGTACTGACAATCTCAACATCTCCTAGAGGATCTAAATATATTGCTGAGGTCTTATTTATATTCTCTATTGAATATTTTGGTGTTATATTTTTAGGTAATGCGCTAGAAAATTGACAGCTTAATATAAACAACAACATTGCCATAATAATCCCAATCTTGGACATTCCTGATGTCGCTCTAGTCCGTCTTTTTGGCTCAGGGTCAGCCTCATTTTTTTCAACAGAACTTATACCTTCTAATGGACAAATTTTTGTAATGGGTCTGGTGATAAATCCCTCCTGGATTTTTGCTGGATGACAATTCTCATCCTTCAACAAAACTATTTGCCCTTCTTCTATATTAGGAATTTCTATTTTCCATTTATTCCTTTGCTGGAGCGTATGCAAATATTTATTCTTCCATTTTACCCAGAAATCTTCCCTCATTTTTTGGATAAGTCTCCACCTATCCAAATTTCCTCGTATGTCAAAATAGTGTCGCCAATTATACACTTTAAATGGTATTTCATTGACTTAACCCCAGCTTCCCAAATACCTCCGAAGTGAGGTCCTGCCGGGGGAATAAAATGCCAGTCAATTCTATCCTTCTCCAGCTGCGCAGCAATTGCTAAATTTTCTTGAATTGCATAAAATAATTCTTGATCTAATTTTCTGGCAGCTCCTACAAAATTTGTTCCGTTATCTGAATAGATATTGGCACATTTCCCTCGTCTTGCAATGAACCTTCTGAGAGCAGCTAAAAATGCGTCGGAAGTTAGATCGCTTACCATTTCTTAATGTATGGCTTTGGTTGCCATACAAACAAATACGGCAACGTATCCTTTAAATGTTTTTTTCCTCGATTTTTTGAACACCTAACATAATAAGGACCTGCGTAATCTAATCTAATGTACTTAAAAATGGAAATGACATAGTAACCCTATATCTTGGCAAATTACCCATTATTTGATGAGCTGTGTTTGCCTGTACCTTGCACACTTCACACATTCTCTTAAATATTATTTCAGTGAATTTTTTAAACCAAAAATCCAATATTTTCTTTGGATGTAATTTCGCATTAGGTTTATCCCACCATGCAATGTTTCGCTATGAGCATTTTGTATTAATAATTTTGTTAAGTAACCTTTTTCGAAAATAATCGGATGCTTAACTTCAAAAGCTGCATTTGAGTTTTGCAGTCTTCCTCCTACTTTCAGAATCCCATCCTTGTCCAAAAATGGATTCAATGACAATATTTTATTATTTGTCTTAATTTCTTTGTTGTTGTGCAGGCACTTTATCTCCTGACCGAACTGATGTTCTTGTTGTTTCTTAATAACAACCCTTTCAGCGAGTTTTAACTCCTTTACTGAAAAATAAGACGGATAGTACTCTTTTTTGGTTTTTATTTGAATAAATCTGTTTATATATGCTACTATACGTATGAGTTTTTCCATACTGGAATACTTTTCTATTAATTTATTATTTGGATCATTTGTTTCGTCATTAATTATTGTGTTTACCAGTACAGTTTCTTCTACAGATTGCTGCTGAGGCCAAAGTTTCTTTGGGTTAGCTAGCCATCTTGGACCTTTCCACCAAAGATCACAGTGTGTCAATTGTTTTGAATCAATTCCCCTAGATGCTAAATCTGCTAGATTATCCTCTAACTTCACATGATTCCATTCAGTTCATCCGTTCTTGGTCTGATAAATTTAACCTTACTCTGGCCATTCTTGATCCATGCTAAAGTAATAGTGGAATCACTCCAAGCATAAATTTCTACCTTACTGGTTAATGACTCTTTTATTCTTTGGACCAGTAAACTTAGCAAATGAGCGGCGCACAGTTCTAGTTTAGGGATAGTTTTTCTATTTTTTACAGGATTGACTCTACTTTTGCTAGCTATTATAGTTACAGCATCTCCTACTTTAGCATACACTACTGCAGCATATGCTTTTTCTGAGGCATCAGCAAATCCATGTAGCTGAATACTTATGCCATTTCTAGAATTAATCCATCTTTGGATTCGAATATTTTCTAAATATAATAAATTTTCCTTATATGCTTCCCAGTATTTCAAATCTTCTGCTGCTAATTCCTGATCCCATTCACTTTTGCTTATCCAAAGTTTTTGAATGAAAAGCTTTCCTAAAATAGTCACGGGAGTCAACCATCCTCAGGGATCATATATTTTAGATAATATCGATAGTACTATCCTTTTGTTTGTCAATTTAGATGACCCGCAGCTTACTTTAAACTTGAATAAATCCTTTTGTGGTTCGCATTGAAGTCCAAGTGTTTTAACACTCTCATTTTCAATAATACTAAGAACCTTGTTATCCCCAGTATCCTCTACTGTTGATATTATTTCTGAATTATTAGATATCCATTTTCTTAAATTTTGTCCTACTTTTTGTAATTCGTTTGAAACTAGTTGGACAACATTTTTGGCGACTTCTACAGAATCGGCTCCAGTCATTAGGTCGTCCATGTAAAAATCGTTCCTTATTATTTCCTTATCATTTCATAATAGTCGCACTTTCGGGTGTATGGACAATTACGGCGCGTTCTTCTAGCAAGCTTGAAACTACACGTTAGTCCCCTTGCCCATCACCCGAATGACGGCCCTCTATTAATATAAATATAAGCACTTTTAAAGGCTTACTCTTATATTTTTATCCATATACGTATTCAGCGTATATAAACTTAATAGAACTAAAAGTTGAAGTCTTTTTAAGGACTTGCACTTATAATACTATTAATACTATACTATATTATTATACTATTATAATTATACTATATTGAAATAATAATAATTTAATTCTTTTTAAAGACTTCTTAACTTATTATTATTTCTTTTTTTCACATTTAATCTTAATATATTCTATAAATTTTCCCATTAATATAATTATAAGCATTTTTAAAAGCTTACTCTTATTCCTATATGTAGGCTGTAAAGGTTCCAAATAAGAAGACTTTACTTGTGAGTTGATAATTTCAATCTGAATCTTTATTTTCTAAGTTCTAGCTTAGGTAGCTAACATGAAATTTACATATTCTAATCTTATCTCTAACTAGACCAACGCAGTGGCCATCTGTTCGCCAGATGTAGAAAACTGTATCAAGTGCAGGAATTTTCCACTGCAAGATATCCCTTATCTTCAAGGAAATGCTACGTGATCGCTTGCATCTTTATTTAAGGGATGAAACCCACGCAGGAGTTCGTTGTTTATCCCAGATATCTATATCCTAACGCTTATTTTTTGTTTATTTTTAGATAAGTCAGCGTTTCACTAGCTATACATACATTTCTTATGTAAATCCTTTTATATATTCATGTTCGTCTGAACATTCTGCCAAGGGCCAGCAAAAGTAGATGTATATTTAAATTAGTTGCATTATAAAAATAGTGGACTGTATTTATTTTATTCGATATAATTTATTTTGCAACCAATATTTTTGTAAAGGCCCGAGTTACTTGGCTTATTATCTTTTGTTTACAATTTTAGTTTATTATTAGTTTGTTTTTTTATTAGTTTATCAAGGTTGTTCTGATTATCTAATAAATTCTTCATGTTTTCTTCTAATTGCTCCCTGTCATCCTCATCCATTTTAATAAATTAATTCAATCTGTTCTCTTTCTGTCTTTGCGTTTTGTTTACTCTCTTTTTCGTGCGTTGTCCGTAGTGCTGTTTGGTGTTGTTTTTGTACTTAACTGCACGGTGCACCCGCTCTCTCGCTCTCACACACAAAATCTTAAAGTTCACACTGCGCTCTTGCGGTACATTTTCTGATTTTGTCTTTTGGTACAGTGGTCAAAACCCAATTAAACATGGAAACCAATGTTGTCTGCTTCCATAACAAATGCCGTCAGGTAATAAAGCCTGATCAGTCAAAAATGACCTGTTGGCTATGTGATAGAATGGTGCACACTAAGTGCGCTGGTTTTAACGGCCGAACAAGTGATGACCTAGCTAAAGGCCCTAATCTAAAATACTGTTGTGATACTTGCCTAGGAGTTGCGAAAGAAATGCAACTCTTTATGCGCCAAACTAAAGGCGGCTTGAAAGGACTGATCAGCAGTTTTGGCGTGGCTAGAGATAGTTTTCGTCGAGCTGATGATCTTCTTTCTGCGCTTGATTCACAATTTAATAGCCTCAAACTATTAGAAGAATCTCCAAAGCGCAAGAAAGCCGCTGGTGGTAGGCTGCCTAAGTGGAATGCCCCGCAACCTTCGGCGAGTGATCAACAAGACTCCACAGCTGATCAGTTGTCGATCGCAGCAAACCCTCAAATGTTGCTTAGATCGGCAGCTAAAAAAGATTCGGTGCAATCCGATCAATCGGTTGCGGAGGGAGTCCAGCCTGGGATTGCTACAGATTCCGCTATGTCCGCACTGGTTTCTCAACCGGTGATTCCACCCGTCCCGAATTGTTTACCACCACAAAGGAATATTGAGTCCGGACTACCGGCACAAGTTGGCACTTCAGAAATACAACCTGCAGTGCCAAAACCCCTCTCGGTGGATCCACTAAAGAAACAAATTTTTGTTTCTCGGCTTTCCCCTGATCAAACATCATCTGATGTACTGTCTTATATACAAGACAAAACAAAAGCCGACAACATAAAAGTGGAAAAATTTAACTTTTCTTATGCTAGGGACATCTCATCTTTCAAGATATCTGTCCCAAATGAGCTATTCTCAACCATATGTTTTGGTGATTTTTGGCCGGAAAGTATGATTGTGAAAGAGTTTGAAGCTACCCTCACGTCAGAGGAGGTTCTTTTTGACGAGTTCCGTAACATAGAATTCTTATGCGTAAAGCTGTCATTTTCTGATAGCTATGTTTATATTACGCGCTCGTACATTCCGCCGTCTTCTCAATTTCCTGAATATATTAACCATTTGTCTGCTATCCAATCCGTTACAAACAGACTGTCCGATAGGGACCAACTAGTTGTCCTAGGTGACTTTAATATACCAGGCACTAAGTGGTCCACAGAGGAACAGTCAAATATTCTCCTGCCTATAGCACAGCATGACTTTATTGACGGCTTGCTTGACATATCGTTGTCGCAAGTTAATTATATTCGAAATTCTCTTGGTCGTTTATTGGATCTATGTTTTGTTTCAAGTCCTGAAAGTGTGTTTCTGACTAGAGTAGCACCTCTTAGTCAACCAGAAGATCCATACCATCCAACTTTCGAGGTGACAATTGACACAGGTACCGTAATAAAAGAGAGGCCAGAAAAGTCAACCAAACGAATTCATTGTTTTCGTAAGGCAAACTTTCAGAGGTTAAATCTTTTTATATCTGGATTTAATTGGTCCGATCTATATTCTTGCAACATAATGGCCGATGCCATAGATATTTTTTATACTGCAATTAAATCATTTTTCAACTCTTGTGTTCCGATGTACTATCCGTCTACTTCTAACAAACCTCCTTGGTTTAATAAAGAGTTGACACATCTAAGAAATGTTAAGTCCAGACTTTATATAAAATTTAAAAATACCGGTTCTCAATCTATATTTTCTAAATATGTAAGTGCTCGGTTAAATTTTACCGTGCTTAATGCTCAGTGTTATAAGAATTATTTAAACCGTTGTAAGTTCCAGTTCGCACAGGATCCCAAACAGTTTTATAATTTCGTTAACACTAAGCGCAAAACAACTAGTTACCCTTCCTCGCTATTTTTTGAAAATACTTCGGTAACATCGGATCAGGCAATAGCCGATCTATTTGCCAAGTTTTTTCAAACCACATATTCTACGTTACCTCATTCCGAACGACCTTACTCTTACGCGGTATCAAAGTCAAATTTAATATTCTGTCCCACTTTAAACGAAAGCTCACTGCTTTATGATCTTCAGCGAGTTAAGCCTGTCTATTCGCCAGGTCCCGACGGAATTCCTGGCTGTGTGCTTAGATTCTGTGCGGAAACCTTGTGCAAGCCTCTACTGAAACTATTTAACTTATCTCTGGAATCTTCACACAATTCCCCCATATATGAAAGCAGTCCTTTGTGATCCCCCTCCATAAAAAAGGTAGCAAATCGGATGCAAGCAATTACAGAGGAATCTCCAAATTGTCTGCTATCCCTAAGCTTTTTGAAAACGTTATCACTTCTCATTTGCAGCACCTTTGTAGGTCAATTATTTCACCATGTCAGCATGGTTTCATGAAACGCAGATCAACAACTAATAACCTTCTGGAGCTAACCTCCTTCGTAGTACAGGGTTTCAAAAATAATCTTCAAACAGATGTCATTTATACGGATTTTAGTAAAGCATTCGACTCTGTTTATCATTCACTTTTAATAAAAAAACTTGATTTATTAGGTTTCCCTGTTGATCTCCTAAATTGGATTCTAAGTTATCTGAATGGCAGGACGCAACGGGTCCTCTTTAAAAATTCTCTTTCTTGTATTATCCGAGTCACATCCGGCGTCCCACAAGGGAGCCACCTAGGTCCGCTCCTTTTTACCTTATTTATTAACGACCTTCCCTTAATAATAAATCATTCGCGTGTACTAATGTACGCTGATGATGTAAAATTATGCTTGCAATATAAGGACATTTCTCGCCATTTGGACTTACAATCCGATCTAGATTGCTTTCAAACCTGGTGCCGTGATAACGTATTAAACTTAAATGGCTCTAAGTGTAAAGTTATGACCTTTTGTCGTGCCAACTCAATGCACGCAACTTACACTTTAAGTGGGTTCTCTTTGGACAGAATAACACATGTTGATGATCTTGGTGTTCTTCTGGACCCTAAACTTAAATTTTCAGACCATATTTCGTCTATTGTCAATAAGGCCAGGGGTGTGCTTGGTTTTATAAAACGGTGGTCAAAGGAATTTGATGATCCTTACATGACTAAAACCTTATTTATTTCTCTAGTCCGTCCGATCCTCGAGTATGGATCACCTGTTTGGAGTCCACAATATGAAGTTTACTCGGACCGCATTGAATCGGTTCAAAAGAACTTCTTACTTTTTGCCTTACGGCGCCTTAATTGGGATGCAAACCGTAGAATACCTCCTTATTCGAGTAGATTAATGTTAATTAACTTACCCTCCTTAGCTAACCGTAGAACGATGCTTGGCACAGTCTTTATTTTTAACCTTATTCGTGGTGAAGTGGATAGTCCCGACTTGGTTAGTCGGCTAAACTTCACTGTTCCAAGCAGATTTACTAGAAATTACGTACCTCTAATTTTAAATCATTGTAGATCTAACTATGAGTTGCATGATCCCTACAGAGTATTATGTTCTGACTATAATAGATTCTATCCTATTATCTCTAATTCTGACTCTCTGCCGTTTTTAAAGCGATCAATACTAACATACTTAACGAATTCTTAGATATTACTACTAGCATACATATATTTCCTCGTCCTTTACTGTCTTCTATATCGCGTCTATCTTCCCGCGATTCGAGCCGTCCGATACACGGCAGCGCCCCTCGGTCGGTTGGGCGGGAGGTGTGGCAGTGGGACTCGCGCGTACAAAAAAAAAAAAAAAAAAAAAAACCTCCCTGGTGGTCACCAGAACTATCTCCCCTCCGAATGGACTGCAGAACCCGTTTTAACAAGGCCAAGGCAGGAAATGAGGAGGCCCTGTGGACCGCCTACAAGAAAGCCCTTGCAAACTACAACTGGACCAAAAATAACGGATAAGGAGTTAACCCCTCACAGACCGAGCTGGTTCTCTTCACTAGGAAGTATAATATACCAGACTTAGTCCCACCTATCCTCAACAATCAAAGACTTTCCTTCAGTAGCAGCGCAAGGTACCTGGGCGTAATACTTGACAGGAAACTAAACTGGAATCTGAACCTCACAGACAGATACAAAAAAGCTTCAATAGCACTCTTCACGTACAAGAAAGCAATAGGGCTCAAATGGGGAATGACACCCCATATAGTAAACTGGATATATACGGCCATCGTCAGACCAATACTACTGTATGGGGTCGTGGTATGGTGGCCGGCCCTGAAAAAGAAGTCCAGCATAAAAATGCTAGCAAAGATGCAAAGAGCCGCGGCACTCTGCATCAGCAGTGCTTTGCGCACCACCCGAAACGAAGCCCTAAATTTGAATATAGTATAATTATATAGTATATTGATGTAGTATAGTATTATAAGTGCAAGACATAAACTTTTAAGTTTATATACGCTGAATACGTACATATATGGATACAAATATAAGAATAAGCCTTTAAAAAGGATGAGTTATTATATTTATATAGGTAGAAAAGCGTGGGAGATATTAGAATAAAGAAAAATCAACTTCAAATTTGATACTTAGCAATGAGCGAAGCGACGAGACAGCAGCGGGCCAAACGGCAGCGACGTCAATCGAAGCAGCAACAGCACTCACGACCGCGTTGTAATTTACAAATATAATATAAAATTATATAATTTTACGTTAATGTATGCCACTTTTTATTAAATAATGTAATCTTTACATTAAAAATTGAGCTTAACACTTATTGGTTGGCAAAAAAACGTTAAGAACTGGAAAAATCAATTAAAAATCGCACTCGGCTTTAAAAAAATGTTGTAATACCAAGATTTAGCCTTCGACTGACTGCGTTCTTCTTTGTTTTCTTTTACTATTTACTTTTTCAAGAAAAGCGCGAGAAAGCACCGTAAGCTAAGAACGAGTTCCTCCATTTAGATTTAACATTTTCTAAGAGCAATGCTCTTATTAAAATTACATTCTATTCAACACTAGATAAGAAAAACAAATTTTAAGCTTCTAGAATTTTACTTTTATTTTACCAATGGAAATAGTTTAGACATATATTTTACTATAGTAAAAGAGATAAAAAAAGGTCAGAAAGGAAAAATGGCACATATTGATAATATTGATATTATTAAGTTTGTTAAAAAACCGAGTTTATCTCTTTATAAAGAGTGCGCATCGTTTTCTATTTTAAAAGTGTCAACAGAGACTTCCCCCTCTCTCTAACATTCTCCTGCCACGCACTTGTAAAAACATGGAAAAGCGTCTTAAAAGAGAGAAGCTAAGAGCGAAATTTAGCACTAAAATTCTTTTCAACACTTGATTAATATATATTGAATTATTGAGAAGTGGGAAAGAAAAGAAATACAACATATGATTTCATTTATTTATCATCATATATTAGCTACTTAGATATATCAGCTACTCAGATAAAGAATTGCTCCGATCAAAATTATAAAATAAGATAATATTTAAACAGATATTGATATTGGGCTTATTTCGAGGAGGCAGAACAATAACATTTCAAAGGGTGTATTTAATAATACCAATATTTTCTTTATGCACAAAATAACGCTTGAAGCATTTATGCAGTTTTGAATATTGTTAGCGTCTGCCAAAAAGTCGCTGCAGCGTCTATTACGTCATCGGCTGGCTTTCTCTGACGTCTTTAAACATGGTACTCCTTGAAATCTTACATTCTTAAAAACTTGTAATATAAAGGAGTTTTGGGCAGTCTGTGGGCGCTAGAGTGGGCGTGGCAAAAAGTTTTTTGGAAAATCGGGAGAAATTTGCAAGACTAATAAAACTATACAAAATATCTAAATAATTTTCAGAAGTGTGGGCATGGCAGTTTTGGGCGGTTTGTGGGCGTGGCAAATATTTTTTTGCAAATCAATAGAAATATGTAAGACTAATAAAACTATGAAAAAATATCAAAACATTTTCCAAAAGCTTGGGCGTGACAGTTTTGGGCGGTTTGTGGGCGTTATAGTGGGCGTGGCAACATGAATCGATAAACTTACACTGCTGAATCTTAACTTTCTAGCTTTTATAGTTCCTTAGATCTTGACGTTCATACGGACGGACAGACGGATTGATCCTGATCAAGAATATATATACTTTATATGGTCGGAAACGATTCCTTCTCCCTGTCACTTACTTTTCTAGTATACCCTTTTACTCTACGAGTAACGGGTATAAAAACTGTGACACACGCCTAACAGCCGATCAGCAACGTCACCGCAGATGGCAAATTCTCCTGATCAGCTCCTTACGTACGATGGGATATCCGTCTTCGCATGGCAGACTGCAGGTCTGTCCTCTCGTTGTCAAGGTTCCACAACCTCCATGTGGAACGCGGCTGTTGCGGCCAAATTGTCGCACTCGCGATCAAAACGCCACTATGTAGCAAGTGGCACACGGCAGCGGGCGAAAAATGCGGCCACTGTTGCGCTGACACTCGCTTCTCTTATTCTTCTCCTCTGCTTGGCGGCTTCAGCTGCGATTTGACGATTCGACGAATAATTTTACGATGTCGGCAGGTTAGGGTTTCATGTGGCCGCCTCTACGCCGCCCCGAGATCTGTCCCGATCCTGGCCAGAAATCTCTGAAGAACTTGCTCAGCCGGTGGCCAACGCTCACGAGCTGATGTGACTCTGCTCTCTGGAGCTGCTATGGCCGGCCGTCTTCAACGGATCTTCCCTCTCTTTCTTCCCTCTTGCTGGGGGTAAAAGCCCTCCCTATTACGTCATCGGCTGGCTTTCTCTGACGTCTTTAAACATGGTACTCCTTGAAATCTTACATTCTTAAAAACTTGTAATATAAAGGAGTTTTGGGCAGTCTGTGGGCGTTAGAGTGGGCGTGGCAAAAAGTTTTTTGGAAAATCGGGAGAAATTTGCAAGACTAATACAACTATAAAAAATATCTAAATAATTTTCAGAAGTGTGGGCGTGGCAGTTTTGGGCGGTTTGTGGGCGTGGCAAATATTTTTTTGGCAAATCAATAGAAATATGTAAGACTAATAAAACTATAAAAAAATTTCAAAACATTTTCCAAAAGTGTGGGCGTGACAGTTTTGGGCGGTTTGTGGGCGTTATAGTGGGCGTGGCAACATGAATCGATAAACTTACACTGCTGAATCTTAACTTTCTAGCTTTTATAGTTCCTTAGATCTCGACGTTCATACGGACGGACAGACGGATTGATCCTGATCAAGAATATATATACTTTATATGGTCGGAAACGATTCCTTCTCCCTGTCACTTACTTTTCTAGTATACCCTTTTACTCTACGAGTAACGGGTATAAAAACTGTGACACACGCCTAACAGCCGATCAGCAACGTCACCGCAGATGGCAAATTCTCCTGATCAGCTCCTTACGTACGATGGGATATCCGTCTTCGCATGGCAGACTGCAGGTCTGTCCTCTCGTTGTCAAGGTTCCACAACCTCCATGTGGAACGCGGCTGTTGCGGCCAAATTGTCGCACTCGCGATCAAAACGCCACTATGTAGCAAGTGGCACACGGCAGCGGGCGAAAAATGCGACCACTGTTGCGCTGACACTCGCTTCTCTCATTCTTCTCCTCTGCTCGGCCACGCGATATTAAATTTTTCACTCTTATTGTGACGATCGGCAGCAATTTGCATGCGAACGATTTGGGATCACAAAAGAAATGAACGAGAACTCTGTCGCGAAAAGTTGGCTGTGCGCTGCGGTGTTGCCATACTTCATCTAGCGGAATATTTCTAGGCGCTCTTCTCCTTTTCCGTCTTCACAGGCATTCGGTGCACACGAGAAAGGGTTAGCGCTATGCAGGTAGGCTGTGTGCGGAAACGGTGCAGAACTTTTCGTTGCTGGCGCTCTCCGCTATACCCTACTATCATCTACGCTGATGCTAGCTTGCTTACTTTGAGCCAAACTGCGAGCGAATGCACCGAC
Source organism: Drosophila teissieri (assembly GCF_016746235.2). Lineage (NCBI taxonomy): Eukaryota > Metazoa > Arthropoda > Insecta > Diptera > Drosophilidae > Drosophila > Drosophila teissieri. The sequence continues at coordinate 1,931,302 of NC_053032.1, forward strand.
CTTTAAATGTACTACTTGACGCACTTTATATACTCTAGCATTTGCGGCATGTGATTCAGAAATCTTCTTTTTAGCTTGCTGTCTAGTAACCTGTAACATATTTATATTGCTACATCATCCGATTCCTGTCTATGGCTATCATGTTCTGTCCGAAGCAGAGAAAATCCTGTGCCCTGGTGAACACTTGATCTCAATGACGCGCCTATCGCATCTATATTTAAGTCTCAATTAGTGTGATCCGATCCAATGTAAGCTCTAATGGCGGTTAGGATCGATCTGTTTACTCGCTCACTAGCGTTAGCTAGCAGCGAATAAATTGCTGTACAGATATGTTTAATTCCAAACTTGGTTAAAAATTCTCTGAAATAACCGGATCAGTATGGATTCTGGAGTACCGAAGGTGTAAAATATGTGTTTCTCGATATACTCACAAATCCTTTCAGAAGTAAACATTCACAGCGGCTGCAAGAAATGAAATTTGGTGCAGTGATCCACTACCATCAAAAGACCTATGTTGCCTTTCTTCGAGCTTGGGTATGGACCGAAGAGATCCATGTAAAGTCGCTGAAATGGACGATCAGACGTAACGGGTCTACCCATGGGTGGTCTAAGAACTTTATTCGGGCTCTTTGTAGATTTGCAAACGCTACAGTCTGAGACAAAACTACGAATTCAAGTAATCATTCCTGGCCAAAACAGATGACGTCTAATCCTCTCAATCATCTTCTTCATGGGCCCTCCATCTGATATGCTCGTTACGGCTTCCTCTTCGCGACGCGAGAGTGCATCGGCGACAACTTTTTCAGATCCACGGCGATGTTTGATCGTGAACGAAAAACCTTGAAGACGAATGGACCATCAGGCTAAACGGCCGGATAAATCCTTTTGTCGCATAAGCCATTGAAGTGAAGTCAGCTATAACTCAGAAATCTTGCCCTTCAATGTATGCTCTGAATTTATTAATCCCCTTGATTACAGCTAAGCACTATAATTCGGTTACCGAATAGTTAGGTTGTGCTTTTGAAAACTTTTTAGACATAAATGCTATTTGTAATTTGATTCATTCCCCATTCTCTTGAGCAAGCACACATTCTAGACCATACAAGCCTGCATCGCCAAGCAGTATAAATTGCTTCGTGAAATTTGGTGTTCTCAAGATTGGAGATGAGATTAGTTTGGATTTGAGTTGATTAAAAGCGACCTCTGCTTCCTGCGTCCACGTAAGAACCTTGTTCTTATAGAGCAAATCAGTCAGTGGAGTGACTATCGTGGCATAGTTGTCCACGAAGCCTCTGTACCAACCGACTAAACCAAGAAATCTACGCAACTTTTCAATCGCTCATACTTTCTCTGGATCGACTTTCAACTCACCATGACCAATGATAAAACTTAAGTATTTGATCTCGGTCATGCAGAACTTTGATTTGGCTATGTTTATCGTTAGATTATCATCGCGAAGGTAACCTGCTATTTCTTCTAAGAGTTTTATATGAGATTCGAAATCGTCAGAAAGAACTAAAAGATCGTCTAAGTAAAGTCCTTTCCTCACGAGAACACAGTTGCTACTACACGGGCTTTTGGATTCTTCTATTACGCCTAGCGCGTAATTCTCCAATTCGGAAAACATGAAGTTCTCTTTTTGTTTTGCCTCTGCTACATCTATACAATGTTCCATCAAAAGTGTTCGACCTAGATTGGTACATTCTGAGTTTTTTGCTGTTCGGATTCCGCCTGAGCATTTCCGCATTTTGGAGTGCTGTAAAAGCTCTTTGGCTGCTGCACCAGCGATGCAAAATATGGACGCACCAGAGTACAGTAATGCTACGTAATGGTAATCGTTTAAATTGATATCAGTTTATAATCGATGTTCGGGAGTCATGAAGATCTCGGAAATTAGTTTATGGCGATTACATCGAACTTCCTTCCAGAAATTTCGCATACGTTTGGTTGACCGTACGGTTTTACAAATGCTGGAGCACGAACTGACTTCGAAGATTCGGTGCCTTGCTGCAGCGTACTTTTGTGCTCTAACATGATATGGCTCGGGGTATTTGACAGTATTTGGTGTTAAATTGTCCGATTTATAAATTGACTCGTTGGGACATTCTTCTGCACTGGGCTTTGTTAGTGAATTACTCTGAGAATTTGCTCCACACCCGTAGCAAAAGATTGAGCGAACTTCGAGACAATCGTCAAAACGATGTCCAATTTTGTCGCAATTTCAACACTTCAGTTGCTTGCGTTGTGTTGCTGCAACTTCAGCTGACTTGCTATCATTAAATTCAAGTTCTATCTGAGACACGAAAGATCGTTGCTGAATACTACTCTTCAATGGTTGAGTTTCTTTATCCCTTATTAATATATTCTTCTCTGTTTAACACCTAATTCATATTCTTTAAATTTAATTGAATTAAGATATAGAAGTTTGTGTTTTGTAATATTTCCGTCTTTTCGTTTCGAAGTATTTGATCTTCAGTTGGTCTTATTAGTAGGCACACACATACAAAAAAATAATATAAATAGAAATGAAGTTCACAAGTTAGAGGTTCCGTGGTCTTCTTTAAAAATATATAGTTGTTAACTTCTAAATAAATTTAAATTTGTGTTGCTCTTTGGCCATCTTCAAAATCGATTCAGAATCCACAATAAATGAGCACGCAGATCAGCGCAACAATTCAATTACTCTACTAAATTTTAAGCTCGAGTTTACAAATGTCTGGACCAAGCGCGTGGCACATGGCAGCGGGCGGAAAATGCGGCCACTGTTGCGCTGACACTCGCTTCTCTTATTCTTCTCCTCTGCTTGGCGGCTTCAGCTGCGATTTGCTCGAGGAATAATTTTACGATGTCGGCAGGTTAGGGTTTCATGTGGCCGCCTCTACGCCGCCCCGAGATCTGTCCCGATCCTGGCCAGAAATCTCTGAAGAACTTGCTCAGCCGGTGGCCAACGCTCACGAGCTGATGTGACTCTGCTCTCTGGAGCTGCTATGGCCGGCCGTCTTCAACGGATCTTCCCTCTCTTTCTTCCCTCTTGCTGGGGGTAAAATCCCTCGAAAACTCCTCCTGTGCCTGTTGGCTCTCTTTATCGGCCAAAATGTACACTCAAAAATTCTTGACCACACGGTATTAAATTGTTCACCCTTATTGTGACGATCGGCAGCAATTTGCATGCGAACGATTTGGGGTCAGAAAAGAAATGAGCGAGAACTCTGTCGCGAAAAGTTGGCTGTGAAGTTGCCAAACTTCATCTAACGAAATACATCCAGGCGCTCTTCTCCTTTTCCGACTTCACACGCATTCGGTGCACACGAGAAAGGGTTAGCGTTATGCAGGTAGGCTGTGTGCGGGAACGGTGCAGAACTTTTCGTTGCTCGCGCTCTCCGCTCTCCGCTATACCGTACTCTATTGCTGTGGTGATAAGCGGACATAAATTCTATTTGAATTTCCGCAATGTATTAAATAAAATTTTTTATGTTGAATATTTCTGTTTGCGACTGGCTGCGACACCTTGTACACGAAATATCTTCCTCCAACTTTGGACACGAGATCGGTAGTCTCCCTTTGGACACACATTCTCTATCCCCCACTTTGGACACGAGATCAGTTGTCTCCCTCTGGACACGAACTCTATATCTTCCCGGATTCTTAGTCTGCTTAGGTCTTTTATACTGGGCTAGAATTTTTCCGGTATTCTCCAGTCATCGGTTCTATAGAACACTATTTCACTATTTTCACTATTGTTGGAGTCAATGCCGTACTGATGAACTTTGCCATGTTTCCATGTGAAATGTTTTGGCCGCTGGACTGGTTATTTGACACAAGATTATTGTCGAACTGCACTTTCTTTTTTGCACTCAGGCTGACTCAACAACGTAGTTGTATCACTCCCTCTGCTTTAGATTCTGGCGGATTCATGTGAAAATCTTCAAAGTCTTATGATCTTAAAAAGAGGGTGTACGTATCATACTTCCATCTATAAATATTTCTTTGCTTATTCAATTTTGATTTAATACAGTTTTTGGCATATTCCTCGTCAATAAAATACTTGGTTCTGTTTATGGGGAAGACAACCAATATGCCAATATGGGTTTGAAGTTGATCTGAAGCTGGATCCCAGGCTAATCCCAATGCTTTGGCGATATTTTATCTATCGTGAAATTTGATTAACTGCTTCTGGTCGTAGTCGGACTCCCCTTCCAGTGCTGCTGACTCATTCGAACACACTTTACGGATTGGAAAGTGGACTTTCGACAGTAGCTCCTTCATCTGACGACGATTTTCGATCCACTCCTCAACTGAGTACCCTGCAGAGATTAAATCATCCACATATAAATCTTTACGAACAATTTTTGCTCCAACTGGAAATGATTCCTCCTCATCATAAGAGAGCTTATGCATGGCTTGGTTCCATAAGTCACAGTGTTATATTTAAAATACTGAACTCATCGGTGGAGTTCTCTTGCCAATGCAAGAAGTCTTCCAGGTACGAACCAAGCACGCAGCGGTCCATCTTTTAAAAACATAAAACGAAGCGCTATATTAAAGATTTTTTGCTGAATGGGTGGCCCTGCAAATAGTAAATCGTTCAGAGAGCTACCGAAAGTCGTTTTAGCTGATCCATAGATAGTTCCTTTGCTACAAGAGACATGTGGTTTAGATCGAAACACTCCCGTAAAAATGCTGAATACTGAGCTATCAGGGCTGAGTTTGTATCCAGCTTAGTTTCCAAACTCCTGAAAAGTTGAGTTTGGAATCCTGAAGTAGAAAAGAAGCGAACAGAGTATTGACCATTCCCAAGTCGAGTGTAATTTTCCGTGAAAAGTTGTATAACGAACTGTTTTTCTATTGCTGCTCGCTACGAACTGCAAAGGCTAGCTCAGAGAGTTTTTTTGGTCGTCCCAACAGGGTTGTCGTCCGTTAGGTCGAACCAGAGCACTTCCTAGAACCACCGTTGGAACACCCGGAAGCGCACGTCTCTTTGGACCGCACTTGTCCCAGAACACCAACCACTGAGTCCATAATTCTTTTCTAATCATGCCATATCCTTCTGTTCTCCTGTCGCGTGTATCCCTGCTCTGCTCCGCTATGTCATTTGCGGTAATCGTCCTTGTATGTCCGCTTTTGACACTCCCTGGCTGCTCTTTGTGTTTCCGAAATGGGTATTTTTACAACATATAAATGTAAGATCTGCTGAATCCGGCACAAATCCAACATGCAAAAACATCAAGATCGGAAGGGCTTTCTAAAATTAATACTAGTGGTCGAGTACTCGAACAGATATGTGGAAAAAGGAGTTAAAACTAAAGGACGGCAAAAATGATGATTGGTCGTCATCACTGCAGCCTCAAGAAGACCGCCAAAGTGAGGTGATCGAAGAAAAATCAAAACTCCATGGTTTTTGCCAAGCTCAAATATAACACTGATTTAATATGGTCTGCGCCAAGGGGGTCGTCGCCTCCTCCTCTGTCTTCATAATAATCGGCTCGGACTTTTAAAGAAACCAAATAAATACACAAACGTAAAATGTTACAGGAGCCTTTTTCGCTCCTAAGGATTGTAGAAAATGGGCTTTCGTCCTCCTTGCACAACAGCTACTAAAGAAAAGTCTTGGACTCTGTGACTCAACCAAACCAAAAGAGTCACGCAATTTGCAGATAAAACTGTCCGTCGGCAAGGCCTTGCTGTAAATTGAAGAGTTGAAAATAAGAACAACATCAGATCCGACACCGGATCCTAGGCGAGGCCTACCGAATTCGCAAAACCGCCTCCATCGTCAAACCTCACGTAAGATTTCTTTTTAACTTTCAAAGCATTCTTCAATATGGCTAATAAAGTTGAACACCATTTTTTAGTTTAATATAGCCTCTGGGCAAGAGGGCAGAAGTCTGCTGCATTATGTTGATGGCCTCATTCTTGGAACTTGTGCCAGATATACCATTTATCATACCATCCTGCGATTCTCAAGAGAGGGCAGCGACTGAGCCCTATGCCGGAGTGGACGCTGCTGGTGGCCGCAGTCACACGGATAAATGTCGTCAGCAAAGGTTGTAGCGTTCAGCATCGCCTGGTTGTGCACTTCTAGTGATGCTCTGCGCTATTCTCGTCGGAATTGGCGTGGGTTTTTTTCTACCTCAGCTATACCCTAAAATTAATTAGGAAAATAAGTGCACTACTGAATCTAATATGGTGGACTAATAAAAATCGTGATAGGCTTTACCCACAAATGAAGAGAAAATCGGGATTAACAAGTCTTTGTCCAGTCAGGCGTTAGGGAAGCTTGGATGTTATGCGCCTCCCTATTCTATACCAACACTACCTTGGTAGCTGGTGTACATATTCTATTAGCTAACCCTTGATTGATAATAATTAAGTTCCAGCGAACTTTACACATGTTGATGTTTCGGTGACGATCCATTAATAATGAAAGACTAGACCAGTATTTCATTACGTTACAAGTTTACTTCATTCTTTCCGTTTTATTTCTCTTATTAACTTAACTTTAATTTCTTCATTTTTGACTTTAAATTTTATAGTGAATTTAATTAAAAACAAGAGAGAACGCTATAGTCGAGTTCCCCGACTATCTGATACCTGTTACTCAGCTAGTGAAGGTGCGAAGATAAATTTCAACACTGACCGTTTTTGGGCGTTAGAGTGGGCGTGCCAAAACGATTTTTGCTAAATAGAGTTAACGAACAAGACGAACAAAAAATTTGCAATTTGCAAAATTTTGAAAAAATTGCATAACATTTTTCAAAAGTATGTGCGTGACAGTTTTGTGCGGTTTGTCTGCGTTAGGGTGGACGTGGCAAAAGTTTTTCTGCAGATCGATAGAAATGGGCAATACTAATACAAAAAATGAAAAATTTTGAAACATTTTTCAAAAGTGTGGGCGTGGCAGTTTTGGGCGGTTTGTAGGCGTTAAAGTGGACGTGGCAACATAATTCGATAAACTTACGCTGCGTCTCTGAAGTGTGCATGCTTAATCTCAACATTCTAGCTTTTATAGTTCCTGAGATCTCGACGTTCATACGGACAGACAGACGGTCAAACGGACGGACAGACGGACGGACATAGTCATATCGACTCGGCTATTGATCCTGATCAAGAATATATATACTTTATATGATCGGAAGCGGTTCCTTCTGCCTGTTACATACTTTTCAACGATCTAGTATACCTTTTACTCTACGAGTAACGGGTATAACTACGTCCTTAGATCGAATAGAATAATATCAAAATATGAAAATATAGGCTTACATTATATTCAAAGAAAATTATTTGCTCATTTAAAATTTTATCAAAAAAAAACAACTCAACACCAAAACGAAAATACGCGAGAATAGTGATTATGCCGTTCGACAGTTATAGCGTCGATACTCGATTAGCACCAGAAAATTTTTTTCTACGTCATATCATTCACAATAATTGCTCACGTTAATCCTTTAATTCGTTTGGCCCATCGAAGCAGTTGTTGGTTCCTTTAGGATGAAATTAAGACAGTTCGTACGAGATATGAAGGTATATGGTGCTATAACATTTCAGATCCGAAGATATTCTTTGTCACGAGTTAGGGTAATCACCTATCAAGACGTATTTCCGAACATTAGTAAGTTTGGGCTACATGTAGCAAGGTTTATGGCATCGCAACCGCGTACAAAAAGGGTTGTTGCAGGTTCACTAGATCGATTGTTTGTTTGTTTATGTTATGTCAGCCGTTGTTTTTTTTTTTTATTAGCGCCGTTGGATCCGTTTGGACCGGCGCAACGCGGCTCAGGCCGTCCGGACGACTCCTTTAGATCAACTTGACGCGAATGTAATCTGTCGTGATTGTGAGCGGTAGTGGGCGTAGTTACAGCCGCCAGCAGGGGCGTGGTAGCCCGTCACAAGAGGCACATGGTTGCCTCTGCAAAGGATTTTGGTTTTAGCTATGTTGCACCACTAACAACAACAAAAAAATTCGCAAAAACAGGCATTACATGCAGTATTTACCATACGCAGCGACAATTTCCAAAGGTTATATCACTTGCTGCTCTTATTGTTTTTATTAGTCGAGTTACACGTTATCACTTGTAATACTTATTACTTTTCAATAGCTGCAGACGTATGTCTGATCACTGTTTGGAAATCTGCCTGCGGGGCTAACTTCGCTTCCAGGAATTTACGTTGGAACTGCAAGAACGAAAAGTAACGGGGATATGGCGTGATATTTTCGATTCCTCGCGGTTTACATTGACGTTCGTTCGACTTTTTGGTCGCAACTGAAATTTTGGTGTGAGCGAGAGGGTAGATGAGCGACGAAGAGAAACTGACCTTGAATATTCTGGCACTCAGCCGCTCTCTCAGTAAAATTTACGTACATGAGCTAGATGGTACCCTTTACGCTCTCACATATTAATTGAACCCCACAGTTAACTGCTGGAGAGTCTTATCTTAAGAAGCGGTTAACTGAAATTCGCCAAACTTTTTCCGATCTGTATATCCTTAAGATGATATATGCCCATTGTCTTATTTTTGCTCATTCGCTAACTCATAGTATGCTGGGCATACTTTTTTAATAACCATCGATTTAACAAATACGGGGGCAAGTTTACTACTGAATTTCTTGACTGCATTGCTCTGAGCAAAGTTTCGGGCAAAGTTTCGTGTCACCTACATTCAGCTGTACGCTTCGACTTCGCAGGTTGTACCGCGTCGTGCGTCGTGGCAATCTTAGCTTTAGCGTCTTGTCGAGCTAACTGTAAAATATCTGGATATTTTAAGGCTACATCGTCTGTCAGGGTGTCGAGCTTACGAAGTTCATAATCTCTTCCGTTTAAAATCATATTATGACCGAAGCAAAGAAAATAAGGTGAGAAACCTGTATTACGGTGAAAGTTAGCCCTCAAGGATCCGCTTATTTCGCTTAAATGTTGATCCCAAGTCGTGTGATGTTGTCCAACATATGCGCGCACTGCTGCCTACACCGACCTATTAAAGTAGATCGCCGTGCAGATATGTGTAACGCCGAAACGAGTCAGAAAAGCCTTAAACTGAGCCGACTTAAACTGTGAACCATTGTCTGTTAAGATCGCCTCGGGCACGCCGAAGGTATAAAATACGTACTTCACTAGGAAATCTAGGATTTTGTCAGACGTAAATTTCTTTAATGGCTGTAGAAGATGAAACTTTGAAAGATGATCGACTATGATTAATAACCCGATGTTCCCCTCCTTAGACCTAGGATATGGTCCTAATAAGTCCATGTAACATTTTTGAAATGGTCTGTCCAACGTCATTGGTCTACCCATGGGTGGGTCTATACGAACGGATTTGAGTGATCATACCCGGCCAAAAAAAGGAATTATTTAAGTTTCGTTGCCATCCGTCCTCTTCCTAGATGAGCTGATTCAGCTGGATAATGTGCTCGCTGTAGAACGGTATCTCTAAGAGTCGAAGGTACCCAAAGTTTCCATGATGCACTATCTAAACGTTTCTCTTCTGCTTTCTTGTTGTCAACACGCTTGTAAACATATCCATTGGATACCTGTAGGTCTGGCAATTTTAATTGGTTTTCCTGTATTCTCTTAATCAAATCCAAATATTCCAATGATTTAAATTCATTTGACGAAAAATCAATCATAGGACCACCATCTTGGATTTCATTGACTACGATTTCGTCTCGCCTTGAAAGTGTGTCCGCCACTACGTTTTGTGTCCCTTTCCGGTGTTTAATTTCGAAAGAAAACCCTTGTAATCGGATGGACCACCTAGCTAATCTCCCTGACAAATCGTTCTGTTTCATCAGCCACTGCAACGAAGCGTGGTCCTTCAACGTAGGCTCTGAACTTGTTTATTCCTCTGATCACGGCTGGGCACTCCGATTCGGTCACCGAATAGTTACGCTGCGCTTTCGAGAGTTTTTCGGACATATATGCTATGGGAAGCTCGATTCCTTCTTCATCTGTTTGCGCCAAAACGCACACTATACCGTGCAGACTGGCATCACAAAGAAGAATAAACGGTTTCGAGAAGTCAGGCGTGCGTAAGACAGGTGAAGACGTTAGCCTATCCTTTAACTGGGTGCTCGATCCGCTTCTGCGTTCCATTCAAACGAACGCCTTTTCTTTATCAAATCTGTCAACGCTCGGGCGATAGAGGTATAATTCTCCAGAAATCGCCTATACGATCCGGCGAGACCTAAAAATCTCCGGAGTTGCTTGGCAGTAATAGGGATTGGAAAGTCCCTAATTGCTGAGATCTTGTCTGGATCAGCTTTCAGCTGCCCTTCCCCGATAATGAAACCTAAATATCTTATCTCTTTCATACAAAACTTGGCCTTCGCGATATTAATTGTAAAATTAGCCTTACGAAAATATTCTGCCACTTCCTCGATCAGTTTCATATGCGATTCGAAATCATCCGAGAGGATCAGGAGGTCGTCTAGATAGACAAATACTCTTGTTCTTAATTCCGGCGGTATGACTTGGTCCATTAATCTGCAGAGCGTTTGAGCTGCATTGCATAGCCCAAACGGCATTACTTTATACTGTGCATTGCAATGCCAATGCATTGGCGAGATTTCTCCTCGAGAGGTATCTGCCAAAAGGCATGCTTCATGTCTAAGCTGGTAATAATTCGGGCAGGTGGCAGTCTGCTAAGAATGCCATCCCCGTGAGGCAATTGGTAAGCGTCCTTTAGGGTAAGCTTGTTCAGTTCGTGAGAGTCTAGACATAACCGAGTCTTTTCTCCCTTCTGAACCAAAACGCAATTACTACTCCATGGGCTATTCGACTCTTCGATAACGTCCATCGCGAGCATATTCTCGACTTCCGAAAACATCGCCTTATCTTTTGCTCGTGACACCGGCCAGTGCCTCTGCTTGACTGGTCGGGAACTGCCTATATCTATGCTGAGCTCCATAATATGCGTACGCCCTAGGCCTTCTTCCTCGTATGATGGAAGTTTGCTTATGACTTGGCTGAGCCTATCCTGTTGATCGGTAGAGTGTTCATGGTTCTTGGCCTAACTCTGAAACTGAACCGACACTGTCAGTAATTTTGCTGAGTAGGCCGAACTTTTTCCAGAAATCAATACCTAAGTACACATCCTGTTTTAGATCAGGAATGATAAAGAACTGTACGGAATTTTTCTGATTGCGATATGTACAGTTAATTTCCAACAGCAAATAATCCAATTTTATTTCGAACGAAACGGTCTGTACTCGGTCGTAAATCCGTACCCATTTTCTATAAAATACTCAATTTACTCCCGGTAATGATCGATGAAAGTTTTGCCGACAACTGACTTTTAAATTTCTATCTACTTTAGAACCTTTCATGTCTTGTTAAGTTGAAGAGGGAGCGCCAGAGAACTCTAACAGTAAAAGGGTATACTAGATTCGTTGAAAAGTATGTAACAGGCAAAAGGAAGCGTTTCCGACCATATGAAGTATATATATTCTTAATCAGAATCAATAGCCGAGTCCATCTGGCCATTTCCGCCTGATTGTCAGTCCAATCGTATGAACGTCCAGATTCAGATCTTTGTTAACTGATGTGGCGACGCCTATTCTAACGCCCACAAAACGACCAAAGCTGTCACGCCCACACTTTTGAAAAAGGTTTTAATATTTTTACATTTTTTATTAGTCTTGTAAATTTCTATCGATAAGCCAAACAATTTTTTGCCACGCCCACTCTAACGCCCACATTATCGACCATTTACCAAATCGAAAATTGTTGTTGCCGACGGTATTTTGTTTGTTAAATCTGAGGTGGGGTCAGAAATATATTCTTTATAAAATAACTAAGTGGCAGAATGATTTTGTGGGGATGTGGAATTAACATCAATAGACCACTGAGTTAACTATTTTTTCCCTTAGTAAATAAGATCTGATTTGATATAAAACAAGAGAAAACGCTATAGTCGAGTTCCCCGACTATCTGATACCCGTTACTCAGCTAGTGAAAGTGCGAAGGAGTCGTCAGCACTGACAGTTTTTGGCGGTTTGTGGGCGCTAGAGTGGGCGTGGCAAAAAGTTTTTTGGCAAATCGATAGAAATTTATAAGACTAATACAAAAATGAAAAAATATCAAAACATTTTTCAATAGTGTGGGCGTAGCAGCTTTGGGCGGTTTGTGGGCGTTAGAGTGGGCGTGGCAAAAAGGTTTTTTGGCAAATCGATAGAAATTTATAAGACTAATACAAAAATGAAAAAATATCAAAACATTTTTCAATAGTGTGGGCGTGGCAGTTTTGGGCGGTTTGTGGGCGTTAGAGTAGGCGTGGCCACATGAATCGACAAACTTGCGCTGCGTCTATGTCTCAGGAGTCAGTATGCTTAATCTCAACTTTCTACCTTTTGTAGTTCCTGAGATCTCGACGTTCATACGGACGGACAGACGGACAGACGGACGGACAGACGGACATGGCCAGATCGACTCGGCTATTGATCCTGATCATGAATATATATACTTTATATGGTCGGAAACGCTTCCTTCTGCCTGTTAAATACTTTTTAACGAATCTAGTATACCCTTTTACTCTACGAGTAACGGGTATAAAAAGGCATTTGCTTTTCATTTCAGCCATATAAAATTGCCCGTTTTACAAATCGAAAAATTCTTACGATTTCGAAAACCGGAGCACCAATTTTTCGATTTCAAATCGAAATTGTAAAAATCTTACGAATTCGATTACCGGAGCATGCCTGACTAATAAAAAAAAAAGAAAAAATATCAACACAATTATCAAAAGTGTGGGCGTGGCAGTTTTGGGTGGTTTGTGGGCGTGGCAAAATGAATCAACAAACTTGCTCTGGGTCTTTGTCTCTGGAATCTGTATGCTTAATCTCAATTTTCTAGCTATTGTAGTTCCTGAGATCTCGACGTACAGACGGACGGCTATTGATCCTGATCAAGAATATATAAGTTAACAACAAAAATGTTAAAATCCAGAACAATGAACCCCAAGCTCAGCGTCTGCATAATTTCCTGCACACGCCGAGCCGCCAAGTTGAATTCGAAGAATCTGATTGGTAACAACTTCCGCTACCACCAATTCAAGTGATTCCAAGAAGACTGCACCGATTTGACCAGCAAAAAATCAGCCGATGTCGTGGCCTATTGGAAAGCTAAGGAGCCGACGCCGATCCTCTGCCACCAAGGGCAGCGCAGCTCACAGCCAAGGACTCACAGCTTGCTAGGGACAGCTTAGGGTAATTTAGTTGCAAATTGGATTTATACAAATAAAGTCGTTCTTAACTGAACTCCAATATATTTTATTTTTGTACCTTGCTACCAGCAAAGTAATTAACTTGCGCCCGAACAGGGACCAGTGCGCGTACGAAACAACAAAACGCTTTGTAAGTTCGCGGCTAGCAATAACATTTGAAAAATCGGGAGAGTTTTCCCGAAGAAAATTTGTTAATAAACTGGGACTGGCGGCTAGCAGCCTAGCTGGGAAATTTCCACGGAAAGAAAAAGACGCGAGGTTCGGTCCAAATATGTTTATTGCGAGGGCGCAGCCAGCAGATTCGACTTCAGTTTTACGACTGCCTTGTCGTGAGCAGCATCCGAACATTCAGATTCAACGAAGAGCGAAAGCTTATCAGTGCGCTCAAGCTAGCGCATAGTCGAGTGGTTTAGATCAACCTGATAAGCTTTTTACAATTCATTTGTTTACATTTACATTTCATTTCGAATTCATATTTAACAATAACTAGGCTTACATATAACTTATATTTAACAATGAAAACTTAAACTACTGCTCCAACAACATTTACGGCAACCGGTCAAAACGCGAGTGACAAGAACGCGCAACTCACGAAAAATTAACATTAACAATACCGTAAAACGATAAAACAAACAAAAAGATCACAAAAGTGATATAACTAATTCCAACTTTACGATTTCCAAGGTACCCTCTAAAGTACAAGGAAAAACCAGCCACTGGTTATAAAACTAATAAAATTTATTTATAAAAGACACAAAAACATATTATTTTCAAGTAAAAACACAAGGTCCTAATAACTCAATTCAAACATAATTAGAAATAAGCTCCATTATTTGCTCCCTTGATCTATTTTAAACTCGACCCATTCTTAGTTCGGTTTTACTTAGTGTTTTATGGCTAACGTGAACAACCTCATAAGACCCTCGATACTTAAATCTATCTGGGACTTTTCAGGTGATCCGTCCGAATTCAGTTCTTGGAGGAAAGGAGTAGACCGTATCTTAGAAGCATACAGTGCTTTCCAGGATACCCCGAAATACTATGGTATTTTACATACCATACGTAATAAAATTGTAGGACCCGAAATGTCGAAATGTCTGACTCTGCATTATGCTGACAAGCGCGACATCAACACATTAGAATACCAAATGACGATGCTTATACAGGGTGCCAACCAATCTGTAGAAGAGTTCTATCAAACGGTTTATAAGCACCTATCCCTAATCCTAAACAAGATCGGTTGTATGGGGTTAGGAAAATAAGCAGAACTGTTAATGACGAAAAAGTACAGAGATAAGGCTCTAGACACCTTCGTACGAGGGTTACAAGGCGATTTGCCTCGTCTACTGGGAATTAAAGAACCAGTAGACTTACCCTCGGCATTACACCTTTGCCTCAAGTTAGAAAATCAGAACTTCAGGGCAAAACATGCAGCAAACATAGGGACAAGACAGTTTAGGAATCAGTCTTCAAAGCCTTCACCTGCTCCTCGCAGTAATTTATTTATCAATAGACAACCACCAATTCCACCCCCCAGAATTCGATATTACCAATTCGGACAGCAACTACCGACCGCTTTACCACGACAAAACTTCGCTTACCAGCTTGCACAGCCAGTAGCTGCACCTCGACCTTTTCAGAATAAGCAATTCCCGCCACAACAGTCAGCGCCACCTAGGCCACAGGCCCCAAAACCACTGCCTCGTCCAGAACCTATAGATGTGGATCCCAGTGTTCAGACTAGAATGGTGAACTATATGAACAGACCTCGCTTTGAACTAGGTAAAAGACCACCTGGTCCAATACCAGATGGAATGAAGCGACAAAGGAACTTTAACATACAGACTACAACAGAAGAAAACGAAACGCGACCCACGGAGACTCCATTGTCCTCGATGGACTACGAGCAAGCTATGGCAGAGTACGAGGACCACGACTACCTTGACGACAACTTGGACGACTACGTAGATCAGATAGATGAAGTGGACGCTGACAATAACACTTACGACTACTACGACAACGCTGGGTTAAATTTTTTAGAATAAAAAATTCCTCTCTTCCATACTTCGTATGCAAGATGAGGAATGGCAAATTTATTAGAATACTTATAGATACCGGTTCAAACCGAAATTATATCCAACCTAAATTCGTAAATAACCCTATACAGAATAAATCACCTTTCAATGCTGTCTCAGTAGGCGGTAGCACAGTAATTACGCATCGTAAGGTAGCGATCCTTTTTAATATTCAGGATGTTGAAGTTAAGTTTTTTCTGTTGCCCACATTGAAATCTTTCGATGCCATTTTAGGCAATAACTTCACTTTTAAGAGGGGAAGATGGACACGTGTCCAAAAGAATGTTATCCAAAAAAATTATTTCACTAGACAAAGAAGCTCTAGAATCTTTCAAGAAGCTATAAGAAACTATACGAACGCACAGATACTGACAATGAACAAGGGGATCGGAAAGCTACAAACCTCAACAACTAAACTAATACACCTCATTAACCTCGACCAAATCCAAACCGCTTTAGATATTTTACATGAACATACGGAAAATAGCTTTAAACGCAGTCCATTATACGCTACCCTTCACCATGAGATAAACACAACTTATCACACATTCCGAACAATCACAGCCTTTCCCAAAACTCGAAAAACTAGGTCCTTAAATTGGCTAGGGTCAGGATGGAAGTACATAGCGGGTAGTCCAGATCATGGTGACCTGGTTTTGATAGAGAAGAACTTAGATAAGCTTATTGACAATAATAACCAACAGGTCATTGTTAACAAACAGTTAGAAGAAAGAATAAATAAACTAACTTCAGTATCTAACGCTCTCAGCAATTATATTCAAAAAAGCAGTTCAGTAAGTATCGAGACGGCTATTAGTTTGAACAACCAGATTCGCCTTTTAAAAGAAGACATTATTAACATTAAATATGCCATTCAATGGGCACGATTAAACGTAGTTAACACACTTGTATTAAACGAAGATGAGCTAATTGAAATCGAGAAAATTTTTTAAAGAAATAATATGCCAAACCTATCAATGGAAGAAATAATGGAGTTTTCCGATGTGTAATTTCTACATAATAAAACAACACTTCTGTATATTGTAAAAGTTCCAAACTTAGAAGAAATACAATACCAAGACCTTATTATAAAACCCATAGTAAAAAACAATTTAATCATACTCTTAAACTTTCAAGAAATCTTTGTTTACAAAAACCTTACCTATGGCATTCCCCAAACTTGTAAAACCGTAGAATATATAAAAATATGCGATAAGAAAAAAATTGTTAATATTAGTAATTCAAAATGTATACCAAAGCTAGTTCAGGGACAGAAAGCGCTGTGTAGTTTTAGCAATGCCGACCATGTACCCAAAATAGAAGAAGTCGACGATGGAATCATCCTACTAAGCGACTACGATGGAAACGTAACCTGGAACAACAAAGAACTTCACCTAGAGGGCACCTATCTGGTTCAAGAATCAAATGACTCGATAATTATCGACAACCAGCAGTTCAACAACTTGGAACCTACAGTCTCGACCCCCGGAGCACCTATTGTGCAGTTTGCGGCCGAAAAAAAAGAAAGACTTAAGGTTCTATCTCTTGAAGCATTGGAAGCATTGCACATAAACAACACTGGACAGCTGATGAACATAAAAATACACTCAACGGTTAACAGCATTACTTTGCTAACGCTCTTTGGGATTGAGCTGGTTCTCATCCTGGGTTTGCACATCTATAGCCAACAGCAGAAGAGCATAACCCTGCAACTAGGTCTCACGCCTGGAATGGAAGCGAAAGTCACCGCGATTCTCGCACCTACAAACCGCGAGCAATCTTCGACTGAGGCACAGTACCAGCTACCTCAGTTCAACGACATTCCATACTTATAGAAAAAGCTTGAGGACAAGCATAAAGAGTTAACAACAAAAATGTTAAAATCCAGAACAATGAACCCCAATAAGCAAGCTTCAATCTGCAAGCTCAGCGTCTGCATAATTTCCTGCACACGCCGAGCTGCCAAGTAGAATTCGAGAATTTCCTGCACACGCCGAGCTGCCAAGTAGAATTCGAAGAATCTGATTGGAAACAACTTCCGCTCCCACCAATGCAAGTGATTCCAAGAAGACTGAACCGAAGCTACGGAGCCGACGCCGATCCTTGCCACCAAGACTCACAGCCTGCTAGGGACAGCTTAGGGTAATTTAGTTGCAAATTGGATTTATACCAATAAAGTCGTTCTAAACTGAACTCCAATATATTTTATTTTTTTACCTTGCTACCAGCAAAGTAATTAACTTATATACTTTATATGGTCGGAAACGCTTCCTTCTGCCTGTTACATACTTTTCAACGAATCCAGTATACCCTTTTACTCTACGAGTAATGCGTATAAATAGTGTGAACATTTTTCCATCTTGTGGGCGTAACTAACTTAACCATCTTTGTGGGCGTTACAGTGGCGAAGAAATGTACAAGAAAATTATTAAATTAAAAAAAAAAACAAAATATTTTTATAAAGTGCTAGCGTGGCTACGTTCTGAGTTACACTCAGAATAGGCGTCAATAGAAACTGCATGCCTATTTTCGACATTTTTGAGCGTCCATACAAACAGACAGACTCTACAAAAACCGGGTAAAAATATTTTTAAAAGACTTTTGTATTTGTGAATGTGACAAAAGTGAGTACGTACCATCATAGTCCTTAATAAATTTTGCATTAGCTTGTTGTCTTTGCACAGTGAGAAACTTAGGTAAAATGTTTGGTACAATAACTTTCTCATTGGAAAAATCGGCAGACATAAGTCTAATTAGCTTATCCCTTGTATGTATTTTGTTCTCCGTTAGTGTATAATTAGTTTCATAGATTACAGCTTCTGGTGTCAGATTACATTTTAAGGTAAGAGTTAAATGTATTTCCAATGTTGCACCTAAATATTTTAGAACTGTATAATACTAAATATACTTTTATCGCGTCATATTAAAAAACTCACCATTTTTCAAATCATGTAATAAACGATCTTTATCAGGTGGCGGCATATTCCATAGGGATATGGAGTTTTCATAAAACTTAATAGCGGTAACATCAACAGCGTCATAAAGCATCATAGAATCCGATGCATAGTTGTTTAAAATTATACGATTAGTTAACTTTTGAAAATCTGTGTTTGAAAATTGAAGAATGTCTGATTTGCTTTGAGATACATATATTGGTTCATAATGATTTATTTTTAGTGCTATATCAGCCTTTCGTGGTATATTAGGCTTACCAACAGTTCCAACAAGTGCAAATAGGAACAGTGGACTCCATATCAGGGCAATGAGAATTAATATAATTGTTCCGCCAATTAGGAGTTTAGAATACAAAGCTTTCGGTTCTCCTCTTAGAACGGGAAAATCTGTATCCATTTGCCTATAGCAGCGTACAATAAATACCGACTGGAAAATGTCTTCCATTTTTATCCATTCCATTACTGTAAGAGTTGTGTCTATGCATACCCAGTCTAACATGGTTCGCAGAATATACAAAAATGGAATTTCCATGTAACTAAGTAAATAGTATATTTATTTTACGTACATAATCTAACATACATTTGATAGAAACTTGGGAGAGTTAGGAATCTGATTCACGATAATAGCAATAATTAATTGTCCTCATGAACATGTCCTCTAAATGGTTTTATTAACAAAATAGACAAAAGCCAATTTGTATACATATTTTTGTAAATATCTGCATTTATCAACTTTTTGTATAGATACTTTCATATTTAAAAAACAATCGTTGCAATAGAAGAAATAAATATAATTTTCGAATTTAATTAAAATTAATTTTTTTATTAGGGTATACGGTTATATCCACTTGCACGGCAGACAAAAATTGAATTTGTTTTAAAGGTTTATAGAACCTTTTGATGTACTTTTACAATAAGATATTTAATTTTAAAATATTGAATCCCCTTGTTTTTGTTATCGATCTCCCGTAGGTCCTCCGAAAAAATGATTAGCATTGAGGAAGACAAGCTGTGCAAAAATGAGTGTTCACCCCGAGGAAGTAACAAAAACCTTAAAGAGCACTCCAATTTAAAACATTTAGGATCGCAGTAATCTAAAACTACTTCTACTTTGGGGGCTCAGCAAAGGAAAAAAAGTTAACCAGAAGAACGATCGATAAGAATTAGAATTGTAATCAAACACGTATAAAAGCAGAACATAAAGCTAAAAGAAAATCCAACCAGAGTTGGCCAATCCTTTATCCGGAAAATGTGGTATACACACAGGAGCTCGCGAATACAAGTACACTTTTGGATATCTTGATAACGAACAATAAAATCGGCAAATGAAATCAAAACCAGGCAGACAAAATCAGTGTGCGAAGTTACAAAGGTGATCACAGCTGACAAAATCAGTGTGAGAGGTTACAAAGGTGATCAGAAAACAGTGATCACAGTGATCAAATATCGGTAATTCGATTTAAACTTTCGAATTATTTGAAGGCTCAGGTCGACGTTCATTGGGGAAGACAATCTGTCAATTAATGTGAGTGTTAAAGGGTTTGAATACATATATGGTACGGCTTACAGAAATTTTTGTTTGCATCACGTCCGTGCAAAGATGCTTGCCAACAGTGAGCGTGAATCAACTTGAGTAAAGCTGAAAACAGCCCTGTTAGCTGAATTAAAGACAGCTATATAAGCTTATGTCGGAGAGAAATATTAAAAAAGGCAAAAGTTTACAGGAATACGTTTTTCTCCTGAAAGAGATAGCTTCCAATGGAAACATGGAAAACAGTTCTCCAGTCAACAAATTTATAGAAACACTTCTGTGATACGATATTATTTGCGAAAAATGGAAAATTGAATATAAGAAGCCAATGGTAACAACGATAGCAGAGCAGAACATACACTTTATCAAAGATACGAATTTTTAGAACTGTGGAGCTAAATGGCATACATCTGCAAATTGTGAAAAGGCATCAAGACTAAAACATGTTTTCAGGTTAACAATTTCCGGTACAAGAGCACTCAGTGAAAAAATGGGAGCAGCCAACATTTGTTGGTTACATACCTTATGTAAATAAAATGGAATAATTTTTGATGCTACTTACAAGAAACTTAATAATGCAAAGATACACCTTAGCGCGTTTCGTAAATCAGACAAAAACAATATCAACCTGCCAGAATCGTTTGATCCAATTTTTTTAAGAGAAGGTGTAAAACTTGTAACGAAGTTGGCAAAGTTGGCGAAGTTGGTAAAGAGTCTTGCAAGCAAGAAACTGCACACTGGGCCAGATTTAATTTTTTTGGCAAAAAGTCTAATAATTAAGCTGAAGAGCTGAATTTTTGTAGAATTGGTGCATTTGACATTTCAAATACATGCGTTTAATTTCAATCGGACCACGCCTACCCATACGGCCCATATAAGGATATATAATTAAGGAGTAAATTTGGCATAATTATTTCTTTTTATTATAATAAATTTAAACTGAGTTTATTATTTATTTTTATATCATTATTATATAATTATTTAATGATAATTATATAATTATATAATTATATATTATATTAATTATTATATAATATATCATTATACTATTATATTAATTATAATTTTCTACGTCCAAATGCATAGAATCTCCGAATCCGAGTCGCTATCATCGCTTCCCAAACAATATTCATTATTAATATGTTTTACATTTGGTGCATCTAAAAGATTGATGGCGGCAAGGCGATTTTTTTATTTTGAGATGACCTTTTGTTTATATTTAGGCTTGAAAGAAAAGGATCCGATGAATCAATGGATCGGTGAAATAAGTCCGTTAAATTGATCGTTGATATGATCGTCTATCGCTCTTGTAGAATTTATTACGTGCTTCAGATGCTTTCTCTCTAAAGCAACCGATAGGTAAAACCGAGGATGCTATTATCTGAGGACCGTGAAGCAAAACTTTGTGGACACTTGCTGACATCGGTTACCATTTATAGTTATCCATATACAATGATACAGTTAGTTAGCAGATAAGTTTGAATTTGGAAATATTTATACGAAATTCACAAGATATAACTACTAAAATAATATAAAACCTGTGCAAAATATCATAATTTAATCCCAATATTGATGAAAGTTGCCTTGTGCTTTTAAATGCTCTTCTTGCGGTGTTTCCATCATTCGTATTTCCACATCCGTTTTGTTTTGGCTTATCGTCATGTAATCCTCTTTGAGTCAAAAATAATTGTTGTAGCTTTTGTTTACGGCATGTTATCATGTCTCTTTTTTCTTTATCCCGAGTTTTCCACTTTTCCAATTGAAGTTTGTATCAGATTTTAAGTACAAACTCGAAAAATCTGATCCATGCGTGCAGAGGACTGATCCCATAATTTAGATTTTCTTAATTACCCTTAAAGTTTGATATTTCGGCGGTTTTTATAAAATTCTTTGGACTGGCTTCACAGATAGGACACACCTGGCAAGATTTCGTTCCAGTTATTATATTCAATACCTAAATTTTTCTGTCGACTGAAAAATTGTAAGTAAAATCTGTGAGGTTTTGAATTTGTGACTCTAAATTCGACCAAAAATAAGTTATTTTGTTTCTTTAGCGTATTCAATCTTTAGGGGTCTGTAAAATCGTACTGATTGGGGGCTTTTATTTATCCATAACGTTATCTCTAAAACATCTGTTATTTTTAATGGAATGAGGCTGGTAACGAAAATTGAGTCGTCTTTGAGATGGGATTCGTCTTCTAGAAATCTCTGCTTGTACAAGTTAATTACTTTGCTGGTAGCAAGGTAAAAAAATAAAATATATTGGAGTTCAGTTACGACCGACTTTATTTGTATAAATCCAATTTGCAACTGAATTACCCTAACAAGCTGTGAGTCTTTGGCTGTGAGCTGCGCTGCCCTTGGTGGCAGAGGATCGGCGTCGGCTCCGTAGCTTTTCAATAGGCCACGACATCGGCTGATGTTTTGCTGGTCAAATCGGTGCAGTCTTCTTGGAATCACTTGCTTTGGTGGGAGCGGAAGTTGTTACCAATCAGATTCTTCGAACTCTACTTGGCAGCTCGGCGTGTGCAGGAAATTCTCGAATTCTACTTGGCAGCTCGGCGTGTGCAGGAAATTATGCAGACGCTGAGCTTGCAGATTGATGCTTGCTTATTGGGGTTCGTTGTTCTGGATTTTAACATTTTTGTTGTTAACTTACATACTCTGCCCGGTAGTACCGTCAAATTCATAGCTTGCGATCAGTTTGATACCTGTTAAGTTCTTATGCCTCTTAAATATCTCCTCTTGCATAAGAATAATTGATACTGATTCTGTAAATTTTGGGCTCTGGTTTCTGTCACATGAACTCCCGCAGGTCTACACGCTAATTTAACTGCTTTGACCTTATTTTACGATGGATAAATGTTGCTAAATAGTGTTTTATTCAAAGCTCTCATGTCGTTGTATTTGGTTTTGGTTAGATAGCTGTCAATCAAAAATTCAAGAGCCTGAATTGGTGTGAGCGGTACTGGCTCTGTGAATATCAATTATTTTCTAATTTCAGTGGATGCATTTGAAGTAGAAATGGTATGCTTTAATACAGAAGCAGTATCGCCCATTTTGTACTTTTTTGGCTGAAATTGATGCTGCATGGACAAGCAGACTTGTATTATTTTCTTCAATATTAGCCAGATCCGTTGCCATTTTTCTTTTGAGACGTGATCCTACATCACTGTAAGGGAGTTGTGGTCGTCTGAAGCGACTTGATTGTTGTTTTGGCCCACGACAACCATCATGGTAAATGAAAGCCAACTGGAATGTTTTTTTTTTAGATGCTTCAATTGTACGGCTACATTTGGCCAGAATTTTCATTATATAGAGGTGAAAGCTTCTGATTTGCTTAGCGATTTTAGCTTTCTCGTCAATAATAATATCATTAAATTTAAATTCGCCACCAACCCAGTCAACTAAGGCTTTGTCATTTCGACCTCCTCTGATCCACTCATCCAGCAGAGCCGATCGGCTAATCTTAAACTTGGCTTTAACGGCAAAATATATAGAGCATAGGCTAATTTAGGAAAAAGGCGCTACTAACATCGATTTAATTACAGTTTTGAGTAAATACATCAGTCAGACATGCTCCGGTAATCGTAATTTTTTTTCGAATTCGATTTGGGCCAAATGGTACGATTTCGTTTTTAGGTGCTCTGGTTTTCGCAAAATGTTTGCTATCGTTTTGCTATCGGAATGTTTCGATTCTCATCGCTTCTTGCAGCGCAAACACCTGTTTTATTTTATTTCTCTAAATAAAACAACGTGAAATAATGCTTTTTATATTTGCAATTGCTTGATTTGTTGCCAGCGGAAGACAGAAATTTGAGGGCTTGAGGAAATATAGAGTTGCCACCTTTTTCACAATTTTAATTACGATGTTCGCAATTACTTTTTTACAGAACTTTAACCATTTAGGTATTTAAATTAAGTAGCATTAATTACAAACAAAACTTTTGGCCCTCTTTTTAATTAATTAATGAATTTTTTTATAATTTGTAAGTACTTTTACCTGTCTGTTTCGTTCCACGAACAGTATGGCAACCTTCGCGAGAGCTTTTGGTGACATACTTATCGACCATTTTTTGGCACAGTTTTTGGCACAAGTTGGCACAAATTATTTCTCACTCCACAATAGACGAGCACATTGGTTAGATTTTGCCTAAACTAAGACGCAAGCAAAGACAACAACAATTACAACATGGAACACACATTTCTAAATCAGTAAGTTTTATATATATTAGGCATACCTTCATCTTCATGTTCCATTTTATTTTCAAATATTTTTTTTAACAGAAGCACAAAGTGCAGTAAAAGCTTCCCGCTCAAACAGCTGATCAAACATATGATTTGTTATCGGATAAAAAATGCAGTGTTGCAACTTAAATGTTTTTAACTATCGTTTTGGTGTCCCTTATGTATGCTCTTTCAAAATAGAATTTACTAAATTTTTCGACTTTATGCCAAAAAATAGGGAATCTGGCCTAGTGTGCACTGTAAGCAGTAAAAGAGTAAAAGTTACAAAATCCCTTATATAGGAAGCGGAAATAAGTTAAATTCTTAAAATTGATATCGAAGATCACGAAATCGTAATTGAAAACATTGAAACAACTGCAGGCATCAAAGCTCAAGAAAAAGTCCACAATATTGTCGATTTAACAAATTTAACTATACGTTAACGACAAAATAAACTGAACCGAAGAATAATTTTTTTAAAGCTGCCAAAAGTATAATCTAAAAGCTTAAGTATTTAAATATGAGGTATTTGGGCCACGTAAAAAAAACGCAAGTTGTAACATCAATTCCAGTTCCGAGCCATTATTCCCAAAATTTCTCAAATATCTGACATTAAAAAAATAAAAGAGAAAATTCAATTCGGTGATACACAGATAATTATGTTAGCCACTTTTTTCATCCACTCAGCACAGATTGAATCAATCACAAGCAATTAAAACACATATTTACAGAAATTGACTGCTTCATCAAATTCTATTGGCTTTATCCGACAACTACAATAAATTCAGTTTTAAGACTTCTGTAGCAATTTAAAGAATTTTTTAATCCCATAATATCTGACAAATGATCTGCATTTACAACGGAGCTATATTGTAGAAACGAATTCATCAAACATCACGACGGGCCTTTCTCGTGCAAATGACCAGATTGAACTCTACAATAGTTTCAGTCCAATCAATACTTCTAATCTTCGACCCACGACAATTGTATAAATTCGTCAGTAGTGTAAAACAATTCATCAACTAACAGATTATTATCTGAAATATCTACACATACAAAAAAAATAGTTTTCTACTTACAGGTGGATATAACCCCCTAAAGATTTTATATTTTTTTAATTAACAATTTATAAGATTTCTGTTTTATTAATCGCAATATAAACAAACTAGCCTCAAACTGTTGCTTAAATAAATTATTGTGTGCCATTTACTCTAACAGAAATTTCTATCAATATTAGGGAACCACTTGGCCGCAATTTACATTTTAAATGCTATATAGTTCACCAATGAATATCCTTTTGTAAATACATTACCCAAAATTCGTTTTGGGTAACCGCATCTTATTTGGTATGCAGAGAGTAACATATGAAGGCATTTTATTAAATAAAATAAAACTGGGGCAGTTTCACCAAAACTGTGTGCTGTTATATAAGGTACCAAGAAGAACATCCAAAAGTGAATTCCCACAACTGAGATAAAGTGAAAAACTATTTTATATATAAGTGCTTTTCGTAGATAAATGGCGCGTTCCGTTACAATTGCAATAAACTGCACGATCAACATCAAAAGAAATGTAAATGGAACTTTGTTTCCTTGAATATACGTCTCCAGTACACTAGTGCTATATTTATAACGATACTGACATAATAATAATATTATTACTATTTTAAATGCCAGTAAAATGAAAAGAAGTTTAGATTTATAACTTGCATTGATCGGCGTCTTTCTATTCATATGGATAAATATATATATGTATATATATATATATATCTATATATATATCTATATATATATCTATATATATATATATATATCTATATCTATATCTATATATATATATATATATATCGAGAACCAATTTACAACCTTTTTTAAAAGAGTGTGCGTGGCAGTCTTTGACGGTTTTTGGGAGTTAGGGTGTGCGTGGCAAAAAGTTTTTTCAAAAGTGTGGGCGTGGCACTCTTGGGCGGTCTGTGGGCATGGCAAAAAGTTTTTTTTTGCAAATCGATAGAAATTTACAAGACTAATAAAAAAAAAGAGAGAACGCTACAGTCGAGTTCCCCGACTATCTGAACCTGGCCCCCTCCTGTCTGACGTGGGATGGTTCCAAGGCAGCGTCAAGGTGATCGCCTGTGACGACGAGCGCTCTGCCAAGCTATACAAAGCCGCAGTAAAGGAGCTGGGGGAGGTATATGAGGGCACCGGACTTGATGCGCTGAGCTGTTTCATGCCGACCCCGTGCAAGGATCTGGATCCCGGCATCCATCAAAGCGCCGGACCAGATCCTCATCATGCTGCAGCGATGCAACCCACACCTTCCCACCTCGGACTGGCGAGTGGTGAAGGTCGACGAGATGGAAGGGCCAACAAACCAGGCCATCCCATCCTGAACAAGGAGTCCCTAGCTCCCATTGAGGCCGCCCATGGGGAGCTAAACTTCGGCTTCAGCGCAGTGACCATAAAGGTCTACAAATCGGACTTCGCCAAGGAGGATCAGGTAGGCGGTGGAGGAGTGATCGCGGAGATTGCCTCTGAGATCGAGGCATCGGAAACCGAGGACGGCTACTCGACTGATGCCTCAATCCTCCGAAGCCTTGCGTTGACGAGAGTAAAAAGGTGGTTGAACTCACACGATTTGAAACTGGCTGACGAAAAAACCGAGCTATGAGAGTTGGGGAAAACGTAATAAGGACGCGGAAGGATATAAAGTACCTAGGAGTTAGACTGGACTCCAAACTGACATTTAGCTCACACATACAAGAGACGAGGAAACGTGCAACCGCGACGACAAAATCGCTTAGCAGACTTATGGCAAACGTGGGCCGCGGTGAATAACGCAATCATGCTGTACTGATGTGAGGTCTGCAGGTCAAAACCTTTACTGGAGGAGCTCTACGAATCGCGAGCGCGTATCGACCGGTATCCTGCTGCATCAGTAATCGCAAGCGCGATACCAATCGATCTAGTAGCCAAAGCGAGACAGGCGGGAGAGACGACGAGGGAGTTAATCGCACGAAGCAAAGATGAAACACTCCTCCTTGGACGAGGAGGGAGTCGATACAACCGTGGTGGAGATGCCCACAGCAGATGTTCGTGAGGCTTCTGCAAATAAACCTCCACCACAGTAAGGCAGCTTCCGCTGCTCTTCAGCTCCATCTGGCTGAGGATGGAGTCGACATAGTCCTGATCCAGGAACCTTGGATAGTGGGAGGAAAGGTTTCAGGATTAGGGACTAAGCTTCTAACAGCTCCCAGCGAAGGTAACGTAAGGGCCTGAATCTTAGCCAAAAAGCACCTCAGCATTTTTCTGCTCCATAATTACAGCGATGCAGATAATGCGGCAGCCACCGTGGAGAGTCAGCCATCTCCGTTCCGTGTGCTCTCATCGTACATGGCCTTCGAATGGCAAGAACCGCCGGATGAGCTGATAAGAAGACTGGTACAAGACAGCGAAAAGCAAAACATAGGCCTCCTAGTAGGCTGTGATGCAAACGCCCACCACACACACAAACACAAACGACCGCGGTGAGTCTCTTTTCAACTTCATCTTTAGTTCAAATCTTATCATATGCAACAAAGGTAATGACCCTACCTTTATCATTAAGAACCGAAAAGAGGTAATAGACCTAACTCTCGTCTCCAACCCACTACTGGAGAAAGCAACTCACTGGAGGGTGCTAGATAAGGACTCTTTCTCAGACCCCAGGTATATAGAAACAACCCTTACAACCAACCCCTCAAAACCAGCAGTTTTTTCTAAGCCAAGGAAAACAGACTCTTCTATACCCTCAATCAATTTCTAGTCTAAACGAACTAGTCTCAATTCTCACAGAAACCTGCAACTATGCACTAAAAAAGGCCTGCCCCAATAGCAAGTCCAAAAGAAAAAGAAAACCTCCCTGGTGGTCACCAGAACAATCTCCCCTCCGAATGGACTGCAGAACCCGTTTTAACAGGGCCAAGGCAGGAAATGAGGAGGCCCTGTGGACCGCCTACAAGAAAGCCCTTGCAAACTACAAAAAAGCCATCGCCACAACCCTAGGCTACCTTAAAAGAGCAGATGGCTCCTGGACCAGCACGAGTGAGGAATCTCTGGAGATACTTCTAGACACTCACTTCCCAGGAAACAGCCAAAACGCTCTCACCTCCCAACATACAAACGCCACACTGGCAAGCATTGAACTGTGCTTAGACACAAAAGTCCTCCATTGGGCCATACACAGTTTTAAACCATACACATCTGCAGGTACAGACAAAATCATACCCGCACAAATCCAACATGCGGGAAATATATATATATAAACTGGCTTCTAAACATATTTAAAAGGTCCCTACTTCTTGGACACCTACCGCAATAGTGGCTAGAGTCCCGAATTGTCTTCATCCCCAAAGCAGGGAAACCATCACACACGACCCCCAAGGACTTCAGACCAATTAGTCTGTCATCCTTCCTACTAAAGACCCTTGAAAGAATCATCGGCCTGCATCTGAGATCAACTCTCAATCTAAGTCTCATTACAGACACGCAACACGTCTACAAGAAAGGGAAATCGACAGAGACAGCACTGCACTCTCTCGTCTCCAAGATGGTAAAATCAATGTCCCAAAAGGAATATGCACTGGTAGCTTTCCTGGATATAGAAGGAGATTTTTACAACGTCATTCCAAACGGCGATTACCGGAGCCCTGACAGAGCTTGGGGTGGACCGCCACTTGGTGGGGCTCATAAACCAACTGCTCACCTGCAGGAAAGTTAGGGGTGCTGCAGTATAATAGCCTATGCAAACGACGTTGCTATTATCTTCACAGGCAAATACCCCCAAACGTTATGTGATCTCATGAGCGAAAAACTCATTGTTTTGTCCAGCTGGACCAAAAATAACGGACTAGGAATTAACCCCTCAAAGACCGAGCTGGTTCTCTACACTAGGAAGTATAATATACCAGACTTAGTCCCACCTATCCTCAACAATCAAAGACTTTCCTTCAGTAGCAGCGCAAGGTACCTGGGCGTAATACTTGACAGGAAACTAAACTGGAATCTGAACCTCACAGACAGATACAAAAAAGCTTCAATAGCACTCTTCACGTACAAGAAAGCAATAGGGCTCAAATGGGGCATGACACCCTATATAGTAAACTGGTTATATACGGCCATCGTCAGACCAATACTACTGCATGGGGTCGTGGTATGGTGGCCGGCCCTGAAAAAGAAGTCCAGCATAAAAATGCTGCATCAGCAGTGCTTTACGCAGCACCCCAAACGATGCCTTAAATGCCATACTCAACCTCCCTACAGTAGCGGCAATCAGGCTTAGAGATATCAAACAGTGGAACCCATAAGAAGCGGGTCACTCATGTATCCTAAAAAACATTAAAATAGTCCCCTCCAGGACAGACTACTGCACTCCAACGGAGTACATACAAACACCATTCAACACAATCAGCCCAGAGAGGGTTGAGTGTTACTCACAGACTCCTGGCCCCCAGAATGCTTTATGCTTCTATACGGACGGGTCAAAACTACAGAACAGAGTAGGAGGAGGAGTTTACATTTTCAGTGATAGCCAAGCAGTTATCAAATCGATTGGCTCAATCTCAAGCCTCGACTTTACATGAGATGACACAACAATTCGTAATCAGCCTTATATGGGTACCCGGACACAGGGACATAGAAGGCAACTCCATTGCAGATGAACTAGCTCGAGAAGGCACTACCGCGCCACTCATACAAGAGATGGAGGGCATGACTATGCCTTTACCCACTTGTTAACTACTACTTAGGAAAAACCTAAACCGAAACAAACAGACAATATGGGAAAATACCACACACTGTCAAAACTTTTAAGATTGACCATATAACGATTTCTGCCGTAGCTGTAGGGACGAAGAAGTGGAAGAAACGAGCATCTACTATGCCACTGTCCAGCACTGCAAGCGAAAAGACTTGCTCAACTAGGAAGCAGATTCCTGAGAGACACGTCCGACCTGTCCGACACCGATCCACATCGGATACAAAAATTCAACAGCGCCTCTGGCTGGGGAAACTGCTAACTTTACATGAGCCTCGACCGGCAAAAGGGGCAAACATACAAGGTATCACAATGGACCTCTAATGTAAAACCTAACCTAACCTATGGTCGGAAACGCTTCCTTCTGCCCGTTACATACTTTTCAACGAATCTAGTATGCCCTTTTACTCTACGAGTAATGGCTAAAAAGGCTGAATTAAGTTTATTATTATTTAATAAGAAAACAAGAGAGAACGCTATAGTCGAGTTCCCCGACTATCTGATACCCGTTACTCAGCTATTCGAAGTGCGAAGGAGAGTCTTTAGCACATACAGTTTTTGGCGGTTTTGTGGACGTTAGAGTGGGCGTGGCAAAAAGATTTTTGGCATTTCGATAGAAATTTACTAGACTAATACAAAAATGAAAAAATATCAAAAAAGTTTTCAAAAGTGTGGGCGTGGCAGCTTTGGGCGGTTTGTGGGCGTTAGAGAGGGCGTGGCAAAAAGTTTTTTGGCAAATCGTTAGAAATTTATAAGACTAATACAAAAATGGAAAAATATCGAAACATTTTTCAAAAGTGTGGACGTGGCAGTTTTAGGCGGTTTGTGGGCGTTAGAGGGGGCGTGGCAACATGAATCGACAAACTTGCGCTGCGTTAATGTCCCTGGAGTCTGTATGCTTAATCTCAGCTTTCTATCTTTTGTAGTTCCTGAGATCTCGACGTTCATACGGACAGACGGACAGACGGACGGACATGGCCAGATCGACTCGGCTACTGATCCTGATCAAGAATATATATACTTTATATGGTCGGAAACACTTCCTTCTGCCTGTTTCATACTTTTCAACGAATCTAGTATACCCTTTTACTCTACGAGTAGCGGGTATAATTAGTGAGTTTGAAGTTGTAAGTTGTAATTAATGTATAAAACATTTTGGCTCAGTTTAATGTGTCGCTTCAAACTGTTTATTATTTTTTTTTTATGCGTGAGTCCTACGCTCACACCTCTCGCCCAACGAGGGCCGCTGCCGTGTATCGTACGGATCGATTCGCGTACGGATTAGACGCGATATATAATAGAGTACAGAAATGAGGACATGTATAAATATTAGTAAGATCTTATTATGTAGTAAAAAAGTAAGAATTGATTCATTTAAGAGCGGCAGAGTCAAGATTAGAGATAATATGAGAAAGTCTATTATAGTCAGAACATAATACTCTGTAGATGACCCCTACAACTCAAAATTAGATGTTCAATGATTTAAGA
This sequence comes from Drosophila teissieri, assembly GCF_016746235.2. Taxonomy (NCBI): domain Eukaryota; kingdom Metazoa; phylum Arthropoda; class Insecta; order Diptera; family Drosophilidae; genus Drosophila; species Drosophila teissieri. Next base: position 1,962,582 of record NC_053032.1, read on the forward strand.
TTAGGGGTAGGTAGTTTATAGTGTATTTGCTTGGAACAGAAAATTCAGGCGAATAACCAAGTCAGTACTATCAACTTCACCACGAATAAGCTTACAAATAAAGACTGTTTTAAGCATCGGTATACGGTTAGCTAAGGAGGATAAATTAATTAACTTTAGTCTAATCCCAATTTAGGAGCCTGCCTTACAGCAAGAAGAATTTTTGAACCGATTCACTGTGGTCCGTGTGAACTAAGTAGTCGGACGGACTAGTGAAATGAATAAGGTATTGGTCATGTAAGGATCATCAAAGTCCTTTGACAATCCTTTTTATAAAACCAAGCACACCCCTGGCCTTATTGACTATAGACGAAATATGGTCTGAACATTTAAGTTTAAGGTCCACAAGAACACCAAGATTAATCCGTGTTATTCTTTCCAAAGAGCACCCACATAGAGTGTAAGTCGCGTGTCTTAGGTTGACAAGACAGAAGGAATTAACTTTACATTTTGAGCCATTTAAGCTTAGTACGTTATTACGGCACCATATTTAAAAAGCTATCTAGATCGGATTGTAAGTTTAAATGACAAGAAATGTCCTTATACTGGAGGAATAATTTAACATCGTCTGCGTACATAAGTAGACGCGAATGTGTTATAAGTGTGACTCGGGGAATACGAAGATTCCAGGGATAAGGTAAACAATGGAGGCTTGCATAAGGCTTTCGCCCACAATCGAAGCACACAGCCGGGGATTCCGTCGGGTCCTGGCGAGTAGACTGGCTTAACACGCTGAAGATCGTAAAGCAGTGAGCTTTCGTTTAGAGTGGGAAACAAGAGAGAACGCTATAATCGAGTTCCCCGACTATTTGATACCCGTTACTCAGCTAGTGAAAGTGCGAAGGAGTCTTCAGCACTGACAGTTTTTGGCGGTTTGTGGGCGTTAGAGTGGGCGTGGCAAAAAGTTTTTTGGCAAATCGATAGAAATTTACAAGACTAATACAAAAATGAAAAAATATCAAAACATTTTTCAAAAGTGTGGGCGTGGCAGTTTTGGGCGGTTTGTGGGCGTTAGAGTGGGCGTGGCAAAAAGTTTTTTGGCAAATCGATAGAAATTTACAAGACTAATACAAAAATGAAAAATTATCGAAACATTTTTCAAAAGTGTGGGCGTGGCAGTTTTAGGCGGTTTGTGGGCGTTAGAGTGGGCGTGGCAACATGAATCGACAAACTTGCGCTGCGTTAATGTCCCTGGAGTCTGTATGCTTAATCTCAACTTTCAAGCTTTTGTAGTTCCTGAGATCTCGACGTTCATACGGACGGACAGACAGACGGACAGACAGACGGACAGACAGACAGACGGACAGACGGACGGACAGACGGACATGGCCAGATCTACTCGGCTATTGATCCTGATCAAGAATATATATACTTTATATGGTCGGAAACGCTTCCTTCTGCCTGTTACATACTTTTCAACGAATCTAGTATACCCTTTTACTCTACGAGTAACGGGTATAATTATTGAGCCTTAAAGTGCGGGCGTGGCAGTTTTGGGCGGTTTGTGTGCGTTAGAGTGGGCGTGGCAAAAAGTTTTTTGGCAAATAAATAGAAATTTATAAGGCTAATACAAAAATGAAAATCTATCAAACCTTTTTCAAAAGTGTGGGCGTGGCAGTTTTGGGCGGTTGGTGGGCGTTAGAGTGGGCGTGGCAACATGAATCGACAAACTTGCGCTGCGTCTATGTCCCTGGAGTCTGTATGCTTAATCTCAACTTTCTAGCTTTTGTAGTTCCTGAGATCTCGACGTTTATACGGACAGACAGAGCCTAGCTAATTAGAATAAGCTTCAGTATAAAAACTATTGTCAACAAATAATCATACGCCCGGTCGCGCCCGCGCATTTACGCCCTTTCGAGTGTTTTCTATTTCAGCCGATTTGGAAAATTCCTGAACAGCAACCCCCATCACACCCAACATTTTGGTCCTTCGAGCCGGATAACTTTGATTTTCAAGTTTGTCCACCAGCGAACAAATTACAAGAAAAGTAATTTTCATTCCTTTTAATTGCCGGTCTGCGGCAAAAGGTTCTAAAATCCAATTTCGTTCAATTTACTATAAGATTTATTGTCAAATCTAACGGATTTCTCCGACAAAAGGCAATTAAAGAAAAGTACTTATTCATTCCTACGGGCGCCGCCATATTACCCACCGTTCTCTTTAGACCACATTCGTGAAAGTCAAAGTCCAAATTTCCGAATATATTTAAATTCTCATCCAGTCCGAAAAGTGCAAAATACCAAATGTGAAAAAGTGAAAATAATTTGTGCCAAGTTCAGTGAAAATTTCTAAGTCCAAAGCTCTTCCAAAAGTGGCAAAAATTCTGTTCTCGTTTCACTGTGTCCAACGCAAGCCAAATTCTTTTCGCAACACATTTTTCCTTTAACTCCGCAGTCCACTTAATACAATTTGCTATCGAAGAATACAATAACAAAACAAACAACACATACCCTCTGGCCATTCCAAATAAAATATTTATTAAACTTTTACCCGCCAGTTCCATATATTACATTAACATATATTACATCAACATATATTACATTAACATATATTACATCAACATATATTCCATCAACATATACTACATCCACATACATTACATATATTACATCTACATATATCACATATACATTACATATATTACATCCACATATATTACCGACATAAATTGCGCATATTATCTGCATTCCTTTTAAACATATACCAAAGTGTAAATTGTTTCCCGTCGACAAATCCAAACCACAAATAAAATGTTTTCCAAGTGCCGACGCGGAAAAGGCGTTTTGTTTTCCATCAATTTTTTCATAAATTTCCAAATCAATTTCCGAGCAATAAATTAAAAGCCTTTTTTTTTTTGAACAAATAAATTTTTTAATATTTATTGAATTATTTTTTAAATTTGCACAAAAACTACAAGACAATAATTTTTTATCCATAAATAAATAATACGACCGCCAAATATAAGTCGTTCACCCGACAAATACTTTTTCCTGTATTGCTTGGATATTAATTTGTGTTTGTTTTTAAAAGTACTTACAACGCGGAGAAAAGATTCCAATTCCACCATTCCAAATTTCTCCGCTTCCAGTTGTAAACAAAAAAATAAAAATTTTTTTGCTACGTTCTAATAAACATTTTTTTCACCGTGTTCCACATTTCAAGTGTTCCAACCGTAAATCAGGTGGACCTAATTACCATAAATCACCGGTCATTTATACAATTCGCTGTCCACTCCGAGTCAGCTGTCCAATTAGTTCAAACAACTTTCCACTTCATAAATTTAACACCACTTTTTCACCCGTTACATCCTATACGGTCTTTCTCCGCTGCTTTCTACCGTTCACGGCGGCAAGCTTAAATTTATTAAGTGCAGTCTAAGGAATCTGTCCACATTTGCAAAAGTGTGACCGTGCTCCAAAACCGCTTCCTTTCCATTTCGCATTTCTTCAATTATGGCCATCGGGGACGATAAGAAGAAATTGTCCGCTGACAAGCCCAGGTCTATTTTTTCACCACAAGGGCCCAAGAGTCCAAGAATTCTAAGCATTAAGGTGAAAACGACTGCGCAGATTTCCGACGACTGTGCTACTCCATCCAAAGCCACAGTACAGCGCACAGCTAAAAATATGGCTGCTTCCGATCTAGCGCTAGCCAAATTAATTTCGGTTTCTGACCGCTTAAGCGAATTTGAGGCAGATTAACACTCCGGAATCCGCAGCTCCAACCGTCACGATGCTTAGCGTCCGTCGCGACCAAGTCCGAACCCTATGGGACAAGGTTGAAATGGAATTCGACATCTGCTCAGAGTGTCTTGTGTCAGCAGGCGAAGCGGCAGCAGGCAACATGCCTATTCTCAGGGCTAAATACAGTTATTGCTATTGATAGACGAAGGTGTCTCCAAAATCGAAAAGTTGCGACTTGTGCAACAAGGAAAACCATCCTGTCCGTGTATGTCCGCGTTTTCTCCAAATGTCGGTTGACGACCGGTCAGCCTACATTAAACGGAAGCAGTTATGCTTAAACTGCTTTGCAAAGGGACATCAGCTTCGTGAGTGCAAAAGCACGCACAATTGTTTTACTTGCCGTGGCCGGCATCACACGTAGTTGCACCGAAACAACCCCTTTTCCAGCAATTCAAGTCCTTCAAATCCTGCAAGGCTAATTTCTGCTAATCAGGCCAATTTCGTTCCAAATGATCAAGCCGGTGTTCAAAATTATTTCGCCACGGGCTCAAGAGCTATCCTTCTTGGCACTGCCGTAATCAATATTTTCCATCTTGGCACTAACTTTAAGGCACGCGCCCTGATCGACTCCGGATCAGAGGCAACATTCATAACCGAGCGACTGTTTAATCTAATTAGATTGCCATTCCAGGTGGTTCAAGCCCAAGTCTCAGGCTTAAACCAAACAGTAGCCGCTCAGTCCAAGAAGCTCTGCAGTTTCACCATCCGATCTCCGACTAGGCCCGCGTTGCAGTTGGAGACGACGGCCTATATCCTCCCTCAACTAGCCGAAAATCTGCCTTCCTACCCAATTCTGCAAAATTTCCTTCGGGATCTTCCCGATTTTCCAATAGCGGATCCAAAATTCTATGAGAGCGCACAAATAGATGTCCTTATCGGAGCCGACCTTATGCCTTCGGTGCTTTTAAGTGGAGCAAAAACCAACATCTGTGGCTGTCTTTTGGGGCAAGAGACCATTTTCGGCTGGTTACTAACTGGGCCTGTGTCAGCCTCAGCACAAAGCAGAATTTCCTCCTTTTCGACGCAGATCTCCGACGCGTACGATAATTCACTGGACAAACTACTCACAAAATTTTGGAGGTGGAGAATATACCAACAAAGTTGGTAGAAGAATCCGATTCCATGTGCGAGAGGAATTTCCTTCAAACGACCAAGAGAAACGAGTGCGGCAAATATGTCGTTACTCTGCCTTTTCGTGACCCAGAACATATCGGTTCCGGGCTAGGACGTTGGCTCAGTTTTAAAGAAATGAGCAGCGTCTAAAAAGAGATGAGGCCTTAAAAGCGAGATACGATTCGGTGATCCAGGAATATCTGGACTTAAAGCACATGCGACAAGTTCTTCCTACCCATGATTGCAACGCCTATTATATGCCACATTACGCCGTCTTAGAACTGGAGAGCGTAACTACTAAACTCCGTGTAGTATTCAATGCCTCCAGCTCTTCATTGAATGGTACCAGTTTAAATTATATCCTTCATGCTGGCCCTGTCTTAGACTTGACCATTCAAATTCTGAAGTGGCGCTATTTCCGATACGTGTTCAGCGCTGATATCGAAACAATGTATCGGCAGATCTGGGTAGATCCGAAGCACACTCCATTCCAACGAATACTTTTCCGAAACAATAGAGGGGAAATCAGAGATTTCGAATTGAAAACAGTAACCTTTGGAGTCAATTGCGCGCCTTTCCTGGCCATCCGAGTACTGCAGCAGCTAGCAGCTGACGTAGAACTCAGCCATCCAAAAGCTAGCAATATCATTCGAAATTTCATGTATGTAGATGATGTTCTAGCCGGAGCGGACTCCACGGAAGAAGCTCAGCTCGTAGTGCAAGAGTTCCGAGACGCTCTGAATTCCGCCGGATTTCCATTGAGGAAATGGACCTCCAACCAAAAGGAAGTTTTAGCGGCCATTCAGAGCGACCATCTATTAAATACAGATTTTCTCGAGATCGATGCAGAAAGCACTGCCAAAACCCTCGGTATTCGCTGGAAGGCAACCTCCGACGAATTCTTTTTCGTTCCGCCAGAGTTGGCTATTGAAACGTCCTTTACAAAACGCCAAATCCTGTCCCAAATTGCCAAATTGTTTGACCCTGCAGGCTGGTTAGCGCCGTTTATCGTTCGAGCTAAAATTTTCATGCAGGAGATTTGGTTACAGGAGCTTGTGTGGGACGAAAAAATTCCAAATGAGCTTTTTCAGCGATGGCTTAATTTTCTCCAAAGTAATTCGGTTTCAGAGCATATACGCATTCCACGCTGGCTCTCGTTTCATCCAGATTTCGAGGTCGAGCATCATGGCGATGCATCGCAAAAGGCTTATGGGGCGGCAATATATGTCCGCGTAGAAGTGGGCAGCACCATTATGGTGCAACTCCTAACCGCGAAAACCCGGGTAGCACCAGTCAAAACGGTTTCGCTCCCAAGACTGGAGCTGTGCGGAGCGTTATTGCTTTCCGAAATGGCTGCAGCCATCATTCCGCAGATGCTTACGATCAACGGCCAACTCAGGTCGACAACGCTCCGGTGACCGACCTGGAGAAGCGTGCCCTGAAAGTCCATCTCGCAAAAGCTCCTTCTGAAGAGTTGTTGGCACGTTTTTCCAAGCTTGAGAAAGCTCTACGGGTCCTTGCTTATGTTCATCGCTTTATACAGCGGTGCAGGAAGCAGACATCTCCATCTGATGTGCATTTGCCACTGAAAGCGACGTCTTCGAGCGGTTCCTAATTTCGAACACTCAGCGCAGAGAATTCCCTGTGGAATATCACTGCCTAAGTGAAAAGCGTCCAGTTCCAAGTTCAAGTTCCATCCTAAGCATAAACCCGTTTCTAGATCCGCAAGGACTGATCAGGGCGTGCAGCCGTGTGGCGGCTTCCGAAAGCCTTCAATACAATGAACGACATCCAGTGATTCTTCCGTATAACTGCCTGCTTTCTCGTCTCCTTGCGAATTTCACACATCGCATAACTCTCCATGGTGGTAACCAGTTATTGGTGCGCCTCATCCGGTCGATATACTGGATTCCGAGAATTAAGAACCTGATGAAAGCAGTAGTAAATTCGTGCAAAGTATGTGTGATCTACAAAAAGCGGTTGCAAAGCCAACTGATGGGTGTCCTGCCCAAAGAAAGAGCATCGTTCTCCCGACCATTCACGTATACTGGCATGGATTACGCCGGTCCGTTCGATATAAAGAACTATACGGGAAGAGCATGTCATGGCCATCCATTTAGAGCCTACATCTGACTTAACGACCGAAAAGTTTCTTGCCGCTTTCGCTCGTTTTGTATCCAGAAGAGGGTGTCCACGTCAAGTCCAGTCAGACAATGGCAAAACCTTTGTTGGCGCTGCCACCCTGCTTTCCGGTGATTTTCTTCAAGCCGTAAAAGAGTCGGTGACGAATGCCTATCAAGAGATGCTATGGCAATTTATTCCTCCGGGGGCACCCCATATGGGAGGCCTTTGGGAAGCAGGCGTAAAAAGTTTTAAGACGCTATTTTACAAATGCACTGGCACACGAAAGTATACGTTCGAAGAGCTCTCCACGCTCCTATGTCTGAGGATCCGACAACATACCCTCTAATTTGTGGCGGCTCGGCAGAATTGAGTTTGTCTTCCCAGGAGCCGACGGCAACGTCCGTGTAGTAAATATCCGTACTGCACGTGGAGTTGTTAAACGTCCAGTGGCAAAAGTGGTGCTTTTGCCGACGGAGTCTTCCGAATTTCCACAATAATAGGCGCTCCTCTCGTCCTTAGTTGTAGTTCACTAGCAATAATCATCCATTATTTTTTTCATTTCGATTTCGATCTCCTTTCGACATTCAACTACCCGCAGCATGGCCCCTCGTCAACAAAACGCACGCAGTGCTCGTGCCTTGAAGAGCAGACGTACCCGAGGTACTCAATCCTACCGTTGCCGAGTCTGCCGCGGTATCCATCCTCTTCGGAAGTGCGCGAGGTTCCTAAAGCTCAGCGCTGAAAAGCGTCTGCGAGCAGTCCTCATCAACAAATACTGCGCCAATTGCCTCGCTCACGAGCATTCCACGGGTGACTGCCGAAGCGGTGATCATTGCAAGAAGTGCGACTGATCCCATCACACGCTGCTCCACATGCACAAGCAGGTTAGCTCGTCGTCGCGGTCGCGAGCGCGCTCGCGTCTCCTACCGGTGCCAAGCCGGCAAGCAGCTTCGGCCTCCCAGCGTTCCTGCCAACTCAGCGCCACAGCGTGAACATCCTTCCGACAGCGCTGGTCAAGTTGGAGACCGGGACGAAGACCTTCGAGACCGCAGCACTCATCGATCCGTGCACCTCATGAGCTGCATCGACGCTTCGTTGGCGTCAGCCTTTATGCTTCCGATGACCAATGTTGGCGACGAGAAGGTCTGCACGACGACGATTCGCTCCAACGTCGACGCGAACACGTAACTAGAGGTCGTACTTAAGAAGTGCTCAGTGTGCGGATCCGCACACCTGTCCGGGCATTGAGCGACACAGTGGTGTCCAAGTTTCAGGACATCATGCTGGCTGATGACCAGTTCCATCGGCCTGCTACCGTCTCCATTGTCCTGGGAGCACGCGTTTATCAAAAGGTCATCCATTCCTGACCTTCGACGAGGAAATGCCGGTGCCTGCAGCCTGCCGTAGGATGGCTATGTTGCAACCACAGTGATTGCATGGGGGGCGGAATGTCCAAATTACGGGGTTTGGACTGACACACGCTCTCCGCTCCCTCTCACGCTCTCATTCTAGGACAGCAACCCCCATCACACCCAACAACGGGTATAATTACCTAGAACTACCAATGTGTCTTTATCGCAAAGTCTATTTGAGACGGATAGGCTGGATGACAAATAATTAAGATATTCTGGGAATTCAGAAGACGGCGGAGTGTAAAAAAACGTAATATAAACATATAATATAATAACGTAAGGAATCAGTTGAAGAGAGTCAAAAGCGGACATACAAGGACGATCAAAGCAAGTTTATTACAACAGCCTACAAGTCAAATTTGGCTGCTCAGGCTTTATTATTTATTTGTTTTGGAAGCAGACGACATAAGTTTCCATATTTTTATTTGATTCGGACTACTGCAGTGCACTGTACAAAAAAAAAAAAAAACAAAACTTGCAAAAGAGCCGTCTCCACGCTCAGAACTTTCGATTTTGTGTGGGAGAGCGAGAGAGTGAGAAAGCGGAATGCACAGTGCAGTTTATGTGCATACAAAAACAACACCGAACAGCACTGTGGACAATGCACAAAGGAGAGAATAATGAAAACAGAAAGACCAAAAGCTAAAGATTTGGTATTTACTGCACAAATCAAAAGATATTTACTCGCGTAGCGAACAGAGTTGTAATAATTATGTTTACAAAATAGAATTATAAAGAATTTATTAAATCCAGCCGCTGGTTTTGACAAACGCAAAAAAAAATTCGTTACGCAGAACCTTCGGAAACCGCAGAAGCAGAACCTCAATACGATCCAGTTGGATTTTCTTTTTAGGTGAAACAACAGCGCGAGACGATATTAAAGCCTTGCCATTAAAGCGACGGCTTAACAAAGTCTATTGAAGCAGCTCGTCAAATAGACTGGCGCCAATCAATGCGTTGAAGGCGATGGAAATCTGGATCCGGGAGCTTAAAGTTTTGGCGCATGTTCCACCTACAAACGTCGAAGCTAAAGCTTGGCAGAAATTCGATTATATTGGAAGCAATAAAACAAGTGATGGAAGTATTCAGAGGTTAAAGCTGACTTACGAATCGAGAAGCTATTAGGTACAGTTGGGTGCACGAGTCTGATGCTACCGTTTCAATAAGCTGTGATTTTTCTGGTGGGCCAGAGCACGGCAGGCACTCAATTAAGTGGCGGTCTCAATGGTCCCAGTCTTAATTTAATTTATACTTCTTTTTGCTTCTTGAAATCGAGTTGCAATGCTTAGGTTCTTAAAACTCGGACAATCAAGAATTGAGTGTCTAGAAGCATTAAGGGTTAAGATTTCTGATGAGAAAGGCTGACCTACGTATATTAGATGTACGAATACTTCCCACCTAGTTGTCTGACGCATAGTTCGCCAGGGCAAAACCCATAGTCTCCAGACTCCTGCATCATTCCCACGTAGGAGATATGGCGTAATTACTTCATCGTTGTTGTTGATTATTCTGTTGCTCCTCGGATATCGTAGGCATCCACCCGGACTCGGCTGTAGCCTAGTCGCAGCACCGCTGTCTAAGCTTAACAATCATCATTTTACTTTGTGATTTGTTGTTGTTATCTCCTTTGGGTAGGGATCTTGGTAAGCCCCTCACCTCTCCAACATAACGAGAATAAATATTAAAAAGTTCGTACCGTTCGTCAGTCAGCAGTCCTCACTGCCCCACAAGGTAAGCTGTAGCTTAATTGTAAAACGATCGGGCAATGTTTCGGCCACATTCCCTCCCCTTCATGCGTCCGCATGCTTGTTGGAGTCAAGGTTGTCCGTCAAACATTATGTTATCGTTTTTGACCTACTCAACTTCTCGCGTCAACACCCCTTTGGGAAATGTCATTTTGTTCTAGTTCAATTAATAGCATAACTTTATTGACTAATAAAATGTTGGCTAGTGCCATATGTAGCTCAAAGAAGCTGGGTCCGCAAAAATCGAATTTTTGAAATTTGAAAGGTGGAATCGTTTGCCCATCGTTTGCCCATGTTTGCCCACCAATTAGTTTTTTTTACAAAATATGAAATTTCGAAAATTTTCGAACTTCAAAAAGTTGACTTTTTTTTTTAAATCGCAATAACTTTGTTTGCCCACCCTTTAGAATTTTGAAAAAACTTTTAGTTTAGAAAATATAAGCACTTAAGGAATTAAGCATTTTCCATACTTCAAAACTAAATATTTTCAAACTTTTTTTTTTAAATCGCAATAACTTCGTTTGCCCACGTTTGCCCACCCTTTAGAATTTTGAAAAAACTTTTAGTTTAGAAAATATTACACTTAAGGAATTAACCATTTTCCATACCTCAAAACTAAATATTTTCAAAAAAAATCGTTTGCCCATCCTTTAAAAATGCTTTTAATTGTTTGCCCACCCTTTGAAAATTGTTTTTTTCGTTTGCCCACCCTTAAAAAAAATGTTTTCGTTTGCCCACCTCTTAAAACTAAATATTTTTTAACAAAATCGTTTGCCCATCCTTTAAAAATGCTTTTAATCGTTTGCCCACCCTTTAAAAATTTTATTTTATTTTAGTTTTAAGAGGTGGGCAAACGAAAACATTTTTTTTAAGGGTGGGCAAACGAAAAAAACAATTTTCAAAGGGTGGGCAAACAATTAAAAGCACTTTTAAGGATGGGCAAACGATTTTTTTTGAAAATATTTAGTTTTGAGGTATGGAAAATGGTTAATTCCTTAAGTGTAATATTTTCTAAACTAAAAGTTTTTTCAAAATTCTAAAGGGTGGGCAAACGTGGGCAAACGAAGTTATTGCGATTTAAAAAAAAAAGTTTGAAAATATTTAGTTTTGAGGTATGGAAAATGCTTAATTCCTTAAGTGCTTATATTTTCTAAACTAAAAGTTTTTTCAAAATTCTAAAGGGTGGGCAAACGTGGGCAAACGAAGTTATTGCGATTTAAAAAAAAACAAGAGAGAACGCTATAGTCGAGTTCCCCGACTATCTGATACCCGTTACTCAGCTAGTGGAAGTGCGAAGGAGAGTCTTTAACACTGACAGTTTTTGGAGGCTTGTAGGCGTTAAAGTGGGCGTGGCAAAAAGTTTTTTGGCAAATCGATAGAAATTTACAAGTCTAATACAAAAATGAAAAAATATCAAAACATTTTTCAAAAGTGTTGGCGTGGCAGTTTTGGGCGGTTTGTGGGCGTTAGAGTGGGCGTGGCAAAAAGTTTTTTGGCAAATCGATAGAAATTTCCAAGACTAATACAAAAATGAAAAAATATCAAAACCTTTGTCAAAAGTGTGGGCGTGGCAGTTTTGGGCAGTTTGTGGGCGTTAGAGTGGGCTTGGCAAAAAGTTTTTTTGCCAATCCATAGAAATTTACAAGACTAATACAAAAATGAAAAAATATCAAAACCTTTTTCAAAAGTGTGGGCGTGGCAGTTTTTGGCGGTTTGTGGGCGTTAGAGTGGGCGTGGCAACATGAATCGACAAACTTGCGCTGCGTCTATGTCCCTGGAGTCTGTATGCTAAATCTCAACTTTCTAGCTTTTGTAGTTCCTGAGATCTCGACGTTCATACGGACAGACGGACAGACAGACGGACGGACAGACGTACATGGCCAGATCGACTCGGCTACTGATCCTGATCAAGAATATATATACTTTATATGGTCGGAAACGCTTCCTTCTGCCTGTTACATACTTTTCAACGAATCTAGTATACCCTTTTACTCTACGAGTAACGGGTATAAAAAGTCAACTTTTTGAAGTTCGAAAATTTTCGAAATTTCATATTTTGAAAACTGGACGTGAGCAAAAAAAACTAATTGGTGGGCAAACATGGGCAACCGATGGGCAAACGATTCCACCTTTCAAATTTCAAAAATTAGATTTTTGCGGACCCAGCTTCTTTGAGCTGCCATATGTAATACAAAAACAAGAGAGAACGCTATAGTCGAGTTCCCCGACTATCTGATACCCGTTACTCAGCTAGTGGAAGTGCGAAGGCGAGTCTTCAACACTGACAGTTTTTTTCGGTTTGCGGGCGTTAGAGTGGGCGTGGCAAAAAGTTTTTTGGCAAATCGATAGAAATTTACAAGTCTAATACAAAAATGAAAAAATATCAAAACATTTTTCAAAATTGTGGGCGTGGCAGGTTTGGGCGGTTTGGGGGCGTTAGAGTGGGCGTGGCAAAAAGTTTTTTGGCAAATCAATAGAAATTTACAAGACTAATACAAAAATGAAAAAATATCAAAACCTTTGTCAAAAGTGTGGCCGTGGCAGTTTTATGCGGTTTGTGGGCGTTAGAGTGGGCGTGGCAACATGAATCAACAAACTTGCGCTGCGTCTATGTCTCTGGAGTCCGTATGTTTAATCTCAACTTTTTAGCTTTTGTAGTTCCTGAGATCTCGACGTTCATACGGACAGACGGACGGACAGGCGGACAGACGGACGGACAGACGGACATGGCCAGATCGACTCGGCTTCTGATCCTGATCAAGAATATATATACTTTATATGGTCGGAAACGCTTCCTTCTGCCTGTTACATACTTTTCAACGAATCTAGTATACCCTTTTACTCTACGAGTAACGGGTATAACAAGAGAGAACGCTATATTCCCTGATACCCGTTACTCAGCTTTCAGAAAGTGCGCAGTAGAGTCTTCAACACTGACAGTTTTTGGCGGTTTGTGGGCGATAGAAATTTAAATATCAAAACATTTGTGGGCGTGGCAACATGAATCGATAAACTTGCGCTGCGTCTATGTCTGTGGAGTCTGTATGCTTAATCTTTTTAGCTTTTGTAGTTCCTGAGATCTCAGCGTTCATACGGACGGACAGACGGACGGACAGACGGACATGGCCAGATCGACTAGGCTATTGATCTTGATCAAGAAAATATATACTTTATATGGTCGGAAACGCTTCCGTCTAGCTGTTACATACTTTTCAACGAATCTAGTATACCCTTTTACTCTACGAGTAACGCGTATAATAAAAGGCTAACATACAAAGATTATGAGAAGTTGACTATAGTTGTTTTTAGCGGGGAGTATCATCACCGGACAACGGTGCGCACTTCAACAAAAATTATTGGCTATTCACCACTACAAACGTCGCTCTGAGGGCTCTTGTTTTTGCATAACAAAAACAAGGCGGATACTCGCCGCTGAAAAGATATTTTTTTTAAACAATATTGAACATTGAACTTTTAATGTCTATTTAAGAAATAAATTGCCTGGAAAAGGCTAACAATAAAATTGGCACGAGAATGTATGCATATATAAAAATTCAGAGAAAAACACGAGAACAGTGTCCCGTCAAACTTACCCCACATTAATCCGGAGCGATGAGATCTCGATGCATTGGATACTGGGTGTTGCTATAGATACTGATGGAATTATACATATACATTCGTGCAACAACAATTTGTAAACCGAACACTAACATGATATACACAATCAAAAAAAGGAATATACACTATGTAAAGGTCGTCTATCTAGATTTATATATATATATATATGTACGTTTGTATGAATGTTTTCAGTGCTACGCTTCGGCCGCTACCCGATTCTCAGATTACGTGAGTTGTGCACTTGTTTGGGAAAGTCACTGCTGTTACTTTGTCTTTGTTGCACTATTGGTGTTGCGGAATACTGGATACGATCCGTTCCAGGGTATGGTGATGATCCCGACCCCGCTGCTCTGATCGTTTGTAAATCCTTACTAGTTTCAATAGTGCCAGCAACACTACCATCACGGCGATGAACTCAAGGGTATGTTGCACACCTAATATCTCACCTTTGTGGTCCTTCCAGTCTAAGTCCTTAGTTATTCTGGGGGTTGGTGTAGGATTGAGTCCTCGCTCCTCTCGGCATTTTTTTTTTGATTTGACCGAAGTTCTTGGCGTTTATGACAGTCTTCACTTGAGGATGATACCGCCCGAGGATAGACTTCTGAGAATAGAATCGCGAGGATGGAATCTCGAGAAGGGAATCTTGAGAATTGAATCTCGAGCACTGAGTCCCGACTACTGACTCTCAAGAGCTGACTCTCGAGTCTTGACTACTTTATCGGTGGGCCACGGTCATTTTATACCGGCTTAGAGCTTTTTCTGAGCTGCTCCGGGCATCGGTCTTCTATGCTACGTGTTCCCACCTAGGAGACATATTTCTAGATTTCCCCCTCGGTGAACTGTGCCCGTAACTGCAGTAGGTTTATTGTCGACTTCCATGTTCTTTGTAAGCTGAATAAGGTACAGCAATAACCGATTTGAGTACAAGTACAAGACGTGTAGCGTTCAACTTCGCCCTGAAAGGATTTCATTGTGCCACTCTGCATGTAGAAGTTTATTGTCGACTTCCATTTTCTTTGTAAGCTGAATAATGTACAGCAATAACCGATTTGAAAACTTATACGCCATGCATAAATAAATAAAGAGTTCATTATCAATTTATTGTCATCTGAATTGGATTCTGGTTAACCTCTTTTCGAGTACAAGTACAAGACGTGTAGAGTTCAACTTCGCCCTGAAAGGATTTCATTGTGCCAATCTGCATGTAGAAATCGTGCACTTCTAGCGATGCTCTGCGCAATGCTTGTCGAAATTGGCGTGTGTTTTTTTCTACCGCAGCTATATGTGTACGATAAATGAAGAAACTACTGAAACTAATATGGCGGACTGATAAAAATCACGATAGGATACACCCACAAATGATGAGAAAATCAGGATTAACAAATCTTCGTCCAGTCAGGCGTTAGGGAAACTTGGACGTTATGCGCCTCCCTATTATATACCCACCTTGGTAGCAGGTGAACGTTTTCTAATAGCTAATCCTTTATTTGATGATAATTAAGTTCTATTGAACTTTACACATGTTGTTGTTTCTGTGACGATCCATTCATAATAAAATGCTAGACCATTAGTTCTTCATTGTTTCCGTTTTATTTCTCTTATTAGACTTAACTTTAATTTCTTTATTTAGACTTTAAATATAATATAGAATTTAATTATAACTACGTCCTTAAATCGAATAATTATCAAAATATAAGCTTACGTCATACTCAAAGAAAACTTATTTGCTCATTTAAATTTGTGCCAAAAACAAAACTAAAAACACGCGAGAAAGTTATTATGCCGCTCGGCAGTTATAGCGTCGATAATCAATGTGTTTTAGCTCCTTTAGGATAAAAACAAGACCGGTTCGTACATTTCAGCGTAGTTCCGGACATTAGTGATTTGAATATTAAAGGGGCTCGTTGATCTTTCTCCTCACAGCTAGCAAAGTCCCATACCCCTTTGCAATGCTATATGTTGCAAAGTTTATACGAGTAGCATCGCATCCGCTTGCAAAAAGAGTTGTCACAGGTTCTCGATTCTCTTGGCAGAACGATTTATTTTCCCCAGTCTTTGTATTTGGTGGCGCCGTTGGATCCCTTTAACCAGGCGCAACGCGGCTCAGGCCACGAATAGATTCCGTTCTGGACGACTCCAACTTGACGCGACAGCGATTTCACACGCAACAATTTTCCTCCGATCAGTTGCCAGCAAAGCCGTGGTAGCACCTCAAAAAGTGTATTTCGCTTTTATATTTATTGGCTTATGCACTAGCCGAGATACACGTGTACTACCTGTATTAGACGTATGTCTAATCACTGAGGCGAGCGAAAATCGAGCGCCGTTCGGAAATCTACCAGCGTGGCTAACTTTACTTCCAGGAATTTAAGTTGGAAGTGCAAAAATTAATAGTAACAGTGTAAGGGCGTGATATTTTAATTTCTTCACAGCTTACAGGGTAGATGAGCGACTAAGAGAAACTGACCTTGAATGAAATATTTGCAAACATGCATGTGATTTGAGCTAGATGATACCTTTACGCTCTCAAATATTTCTATTGTATTGAACCCTACAGATGGTGGACAATAAGTTGTTAATCTTTGTACATTCACTTTTCTTTTTCTTCCGGATTCGAAATACTTGTGCGCAAGTGTTTCCAGTTAGGTACCCGTTTCAACTCATTTTAGCTCACTGACCTTCCACAGGAATACATATGGATCAGGCGGCGGGTACATCTTCATTAAACAAAGTTTCGGTGGCTAGCTCAATTTAAACGCGAATGGATCCACTGTTCAGCCTTGTCGCGAATATAAATTTGCAATTTCAGCACTTTTGCAATTATACCGCGTGTTTCACGTCTTGTATATGTCCTTTTGCTTGCAAAAGAATTTCATATGGCAGGTGCTCATGGCCATATACAGGATAACGTGTGATCCGATCCCATCCCTAAAGCAATAAAGTCTCCTGCTGTATGATATCTAGAAAGTAAAAACATTAATGACGTTTTTTGTGAGTGTTTTTTTTTATCATTATTATTATTTTATGTAATTCTTCTATTAATATTTTAGATTAGATTAGTTTTTTTTTTTTTTTAAATTCCTTGCTATTCCTCTCGGGAACTTAGGGCTTCTACGAGAGCCTAATTTTCTTGTATTTGTTTCGGTAATCGGTTAGGTTTTTCGACCGATCTGGTGATTGGCAGATGCGGATTAGATTAGTAGATCTACATTAATTTCGCGGTCCCATTACGAGTCCATCGCATGCAGGCTCTTCAGCCTTGCTTGATTCACTTCATACCAAATTGGACAGAAGATATCGGAGCTCGCTGGCCGTGTCAGCAAACGCCTGTTACATGGTGACCCCATTTAACGTCCGGCGTAGGTTTTTCATGAGTTGGCGACCACAAACAGCCCAACACTGCCACGCCTACACCTTTTACAAAATGTTTTGATACTCTTTTAGTTTTGTATTTTGTATAAATTTCTATCGGTATGTCAAAAATTTGTTGCCACGCCCACAGTTTTGTAAAGGGTGTACTCGTAAAGTAAAAGGGTATACTAGATTCGTTAAAATGTATGTAATAGACAGAAGGAAGCGTTTCCGACCATATAAAGTATATATATTCTTGATCAGGATCAATAGCCGAGTCGATCTGGCTATGTCAGTTTGTCCGTCCGTCTGTCAGTCCATCCTTATGACCGTCGAGACCTCAGGAATTCAGAGTTGAATTTAAGCATACAAATTCCAAAGACATGACGCAGCGCATGTTTGTTGACCCATGTGGTCACGTCCACTCTAACGCCCACAAACAGGCAAAAACTTTCAGAGTTGAAATTTCTCCTTCGCACTTCCACAAGCTGAGTAACGGGTATCAGATAGCCGGAAAACTCGGCTATAGCAGTCTTTCTTGCTTTTTGTTGTATGCTGGGAAACATATTTATAGTGTGTGGGGCAATTGTATAGGCTGCGTAAGAGGCAAATTGTTGCAATAAGTGGTTGCAAACGGGCAATACCAAATTTTAGCAATGGGAGAGCCAACTTGTTATTCTTCGAACCCCCTGTTAACACCATCTGCACTGGACTTCTACATAACCAACGAGTACGACATGAGTACGTTGAATTTCCGAACGCTTCATGAGTTCTTATCGGATAACACTCCACTTCTGGCAGAATTGAATGCTAGGTCGCTAAACAAGATACTACGCACACGGTTACTTGCTCGCTGTGCATATGTAAAAGCTTTTAAAACGTACCCGACGCAAACGATTGACCTGAGCATGGAAATCCAAGGAGCACATGTTATTGATAACGCCATTAAAATCTTCATGAAAAACTTGAAACAAGTAGCTGCATACGCTACACCAAGAAATCTACAAAATGTACAGGTTTCCCAGCCTCAACTGCCCGAACTCCACAATAGCTAATCTACTTAGACTTAATCGAAAAGTCAGAAAATAATGTACAAATTTTCTAGAGACTTGCAAATCGTACAATAATGTACTGGCATATAGAAAATAGCATTAAAGAGATGAGTTATTGGAGAACTTGGGCTACAACAAACTACTCTCTTTGGAAAATATCTAAAAAATAAAATTGTCAGACTACTCAAAACTCAGCTTTAAGGAACGACAGGAGGCTGATGTCGCACGTTCCAGAAAAAGGCAGTAGCTTTTGACAGAAATCTGGAGCAACGATTCAGACCACTTGAATTAGCTCATGCGGGTCAGTACCGTTCGGTAGCGGATTCGTTAAAAACGCCACTCGAAATAACACTTCCTGTTGATCCAGTCAATCTAAAAGAATTGCAGTTTTTTGTCAGTAAGCTAAAACCAAATAAAGCCACGGTTGACGACCTAATAATTAACAGAACCATTCAAATGTTACCGTATCAGGCTTTTTTTCCCTTGGAAAAATTATGGAGATGCTAATCCTTAACAAACTGCTAAAAGTTGCTGCTGCTGTCAAGGCGATCCCAAAATTATAATTTACCGGATCCAGCATGGCACACTAGAATAGCTACATAGGGTGGTGGTCAACTTTACGTTAGAGGCTATGGTTAGGATTTCTTTGGAAATACAGCAAGCATTCGATAGAGTGTGGCACCCTGGGCTTCTGCCCAAAGTGAAGAAACATACTATACCATTTTTACCGCAGATGTGTCCGCCCATTTAACAATTACCAGATGTAAATGTGACACCGTTACATTCGCAACCCGGATAAAAAACTGCACTGGTGTCTCACTTAAGGCAACAGTTTTATAGCATAAAACACATTACTTTGGAAGACATGTGACTCCGGTACAGTATGCATTCAAGTCCAATATTGCAACATTGTCCTGGCTGATGGCACCAAGAAAAAAACTTTCTTTGGAAAAATAAGTTGTAAGTGCATATTAGCTCCTGGCCTTTTTTATGATATCCAAGTGTACGGTATAGCTGCCAAAACCCACCTAATACTACACGACGAATTCTACAGTCGAAAACAAGAGAGAACGCTATAGTCGAGTTCGCCGACTATCTGATACCCGTTACTCAGCTGGTGGAAGTGCAAAGGAGAAATTTCCACACTGACAGTTTTTGGCGGTTTGTGGGCGTTAGAATGGGCGTGGCAAAAAGATTTTTGGCAAATTTATAGAAATTTACAATACTAATTAAAAAATATCTAACATTTTTCAAAAGTGTGGGCTTGGCAGTTGGACGTGACCACATGGGCTTGGCAATAAATCAACAAACTTGCACTGCGTCTTTGTCTCTGGAGTCTGTATGCCTAATCTCAACTTTCTAGCTTTTGTAGTTCCTGAGATCTCGACGTTCATACGGACGGACAGACGAACGGACGGACGGACAGACTGACATGGCCAGATCGACTCGGCTATTGATCCTGATCAAGAATATATATACTTTATATGGTCGGAAACCCTTCCTTCGCGATCTTTGACCCTTTTTAGCTATTGAGCTTTTTCAATAGCTGTTGCGAGAAATAAATAGCCGAAGAAAGTTTTGTCTTTTTTCCGATACTGTATATTTTGTTAATTATACTGGCAGCTATGGCCGACCAAGAGCAATAACTAATTCATAAGTTAAATCTTTGCCGAAAAACGAAGAAGTGACAATTGGCGGGACAGACAGACCGAATGTTGCGCCCAAGCTTAATGTAGGTAGATACCAAAGAGATGAAGGAATGAGCGCCGTACAGATAATTTCGTGCGAGAACTATGGACATCGCAACTGCTACTACTGACTACTTCGGCTTACAATATTAAGAGTATAAGATTACACAGTTTTGGCGGCTGCATGACCCAACATCCTCCCCCCGTTGGAAGCTTGGCTTACAACAGAGTCCTCAAGGGGAAGCAGACACAGCTTGTTCACTGCCCGCCTAATTACTCCAGATGCGGTCCTCAATTCTGCAACTCGAGCGACGCCGTCTCTGCCAGGAATCAACTGCATGACTCTCGCCAAAGGCCATCTCATTGGGGGTAGATTCTCGTCCTTAACAAGATCGACGTTGTCCACGGCTACGCCAGGCTTGGGGGTGCGTCACTTGGAGCGCTGCTGGAGCAACGTCAAGTATTCTTCCTTCCATCGCGACCCAAAGATTTGCTGAAGAAAGGAGATGCGCTGCCAAGAGTCAAGCCGATTATAGTTAAGGCCCATTACATCTGGCTCGTCAAACGACGAAGGCGGACCACCATTGAGAAAATGCGCCAGAGTGAGGACGTCCAGATCGGCAGGGTTCTCTGAAATGGGAACTAAAGGTCTGGAGTTAGTAACTGCCGAGATGTGGAACATCAGCGTCCTCAGCTCGTCGAAGGTCAAATCCGACGTACCCACAGCGCGGTAGAAATGATGTTTGGCCGTTTTCACCGCCGCTTCCCAAAGTCCACCGAAATGGGGCGACCGTGGAGGGATGAACCGCCAGTCAATCGTCTCCGAAAGGCAAAAATTATGAACGGAGCCTTGATGTTCGCTGTTGAGAAATCACCTTCGAAGTTCCAGAAGTTCATTCTTGGCGCCGACAAAATTGGTGGCGTTGTCCGACCAAATTTGCTTCGGCTTCCGCCGGGTGCATATGAACCTCTTGAGTCCGCACAGAAACGCAACTGACGAAAGATCCTTGATCAGGTCCAGGTTCTCTGCCTTGGTTGCAAAGCATATAAATACGCAGACGTAGCATTTAACCGCAGGCTTGTTGCGAGTATCCGACTTGTGAAAAAAGGGTCCACAGAAGTCAATATCAGCAACCTAAAAAGCGTAAGATCCCTCCAAGCGCTCCTTGGGAAGGTCCGCCATTATGTGCTCTATCAGTCGCGGCTTAATCAGAAAACATCTGATGGATATATTCACGGCCTTGGTAACCGTTTTCCTCCCCCCAATAGGCCAATATTGGAATCCAATTGCACCCAG
Organism: Drosophila teissieri; assembly: GCF_016746235.2. Classification (NCBI taxonomy): domain Eukaryota; kingdom Metazoa; phylum Arthropoda; class Insecta; order Diptera; family Drosophilidae; genus Drosophila; species Drosophila teissieri. Next base: position 1,983,764 of record NC_053032.1, read on the forward strand.
AAGAGCTCGAGGTCCGGCATGAAGATTGGTTTCATGGTAATGCGAAATAATTGCCAGGGTCACCGGATGGGACCTTGGAAAGGTTTTCGGGTGGCGGCCATCAAAGTCCAATGACGAATTCCGGAGGCGACCTCCTACTCTAAGAAGTCCAAATTGGTCCAGGAACGGCGAAAGCGAGAATATGGGACTAGACGAGGAAACTCTTCCCAGCGTTTTTAGGGAGTACCCTCTTGAATGTTTGCGACGGTGAGCCAAGGATGACGAATTCCATTACAATTTGTAAATGTATGCACACACTCGTTGCAGTGAGGGGTAAGAATTTGCAAATTTGGAGCTAGCAACGTACGTACCTACGTACGGCGACTTTACGATGAACACACTTCGTGCATGCAGTTCAAGCACCGGTTTGTCAGGACAAACAGCTGTTGGTCAATCTCTTTCAGGCTCCATAAGATAGGCGGGTCCATCCGCCCAGAGTGACGACTCGCTAAGCTCAGACGGGGATCAGAGGGATCCCCTGGATAAGATGTCTGCCGGAATTAACGCTGTTGGAACATAACGCCAAGCCGTGGCATCTGTCAGCTCCTGAATGGCAGCAACCCTATTTGCCACAAATATGTTGAACCTGGCGGGCTCATCTCGGATCCAGGAAAATGCCACCGTTGAGTCGAACCAACAATAGTAGCGTCCTTTAAATACTTTTAAGCCAACTATTTCCCTCATGATTTTAGCCAGAAGATCCACACCACAAAGCTCCAGCTTTGGTACTGTTATGGTCTTCAACGGAGCTATGCGCGACTTCGAACAAAGCAAATGGCTAAAAGTTTTGGTGAAATCTCTACCATCTTCAAACTTCATGAACGATTCCTTGTCCTCGGCAGGCACACCCTCCAGCACAAGCGGAATGTTAGAGCACCATTTCCTTAGCTTGAGCTTGCCCTTCGCAAGAATGCCAGCCGTCTGCTGCTTTACGGTGCCGGAGCCGGAGATATCTGTTGCGCCGTAAGTATCTGTGTCGAGTTTGTATACTTGGAGGTCATCGATCGGGGAGTCCCTCCACACAATGCACTGCAAATAGCTATCTTCTTGCGGGACCCTTACACATCGTTACATTTGACATATGTCTCCTGTAACGGCAACTGGGTGTGAGCGAAATCGAATTAGGATGTGAAATAGCTTGGGCTGGATGACCGGGCCAGCCATTAACACATCGTTAAGCGAGTAACCAGTGGAAGTGGCAGCTGATCCGTCAAAGACAACGCGAGGCTTGGTGGTAGAGCTATCCTCCGTCATGACGCAGTGATGTGGTAATAAATATCGGCACGAGATGACCTCGGAAGCAGGCACAGGCGACATATGTCCCAGATGATGATATTCCTTCAAGCCAGGATGCTTTGTAAGCTTCCTTTCCAGCGACAAGAATCTCCGCACAACCTGAGGATAGGAATCTCCTAAAGAATCCAAATGGAGTTTTAGCGGCAAACGTACCGAGTAATCGCCAGCTGGCAATCGGGTGTAATTTTTAACAAAGTGGCCCTCGCAATTTAGCTCCTCCTTCGTGGCTTGAACTATTGGGCCGGGACAATTTTCTACCTCCCAAAAGAGCTTCAGAAGCGAATCAAGTCCAACATCAATGCTGTTTTCCTCGCTGGCTAGAGTAGGAGCGCGTGACGCTATTAAGGCGCTACCGCACGGGCGCGCGCACCCTCCAGACACATCCCAGCAGAGACGAGTTTTTTGAAGCAGTCCTGAAGTCCTGGCAACAACTTTATCTGACCAGCTCATAAAACAGGCAAGCTCCTATTAACAGGTCAACACGCTGAGCTTTATGAAATTCCGGGTCGGCGAGCTGCACGTTTTCTGGAATCTTCCAGTCCCCAATGTCCACATTAAAGCTTGGCTGGCGATCCGTGATATTGGGAGCGATAACTGCTGTTATACTCGTTGAGAAATGCGAAGTGACAGACCGCATCGCAATTCGTACCGAGAATCCATCAGTCGCGAAATTGGAATCCCCCATTCAGTGACGGAGCTAGACGACCTCGACCTCTTAAGTTGCAGTTGATTTGCAAACCGAGAGGTGACCAAGTGCAGTTGATAGCCAGAATCTAACAAGGCCCTGCAGGGAACGAACAGTCCCGACCGATTCTGCACTAGAACGGTTGCAGTGCCTAGCAGCACAAGGTCACTACCGAGATCCTGGGCAATTAGAGTAGAAGAAGTCGAAAGCGGGGCGGAAGGCTCAGTGTGGGAACTTGAAGCCACCGGAACATGTGGCTGCGAGAAAAGCGGACCACCTAGATGGAGCAGCGCCTGATTCCACAGGTGCGGCAGCGGCTCGAGCTGCATTGCCGTAGCTGATGCCCTGCCTTTAGGCAATTTAGGCAAAGTGCTATTCTCTTTGCCTCGCGCAGACGAGGCCTCGCGCTAAGTCTCTAAATTGCGGGCAATACCAAGAGAATTTTGGGTGGTAGCAACTAGCGTCGAACGATTTCTGTCGACCTGACAAGGTTGACAAAGCCCAGATCCTCCAAGCGCTCCTCCCACTTAGCTTGGCTCGCCGCATCCAGCTTTTGCAGTAGCACTTGCACTATGATGCGGCCAGCGATTTGCTCAGTGGTGCCCAAACCCTTCAACGCACGGCTGTGAGCGTTAAACTTATCCGACAATTCCCGAAGCGATGCCACTGAACCATTCCGTACTACTTTTAGACCCAGAATCTCGGTGATGTGTGCCTGAAAAACGAGACGCCGATTATCAAACCTTTTTGGAAGCAACTCTAAAGCCGCTTCGTAGTTGCCGTTTGAGATCTCCAATGATCGGATAGTTTCCAACGCCGAATCCCTCAAACATGACCGCAGATGCTGAAATTTTTCAATGTTGGAGAGGTCCGGATGGCTGTTAATTATGCTCGTGAGCACAGAGTAAAAATCAGCCCAGCTTGCGTAGCCTCCGCCAAACGTTGGCAGCTGCACAGGCGGCAACGGCATCGGCCGCGGCTGCGTCTGATGACCACTACACGGCAGGGACACAATACCTTTCGCAAGCGTCGAGTGCGGCGCGAATTGCACATTGCGTTTGGCTATTTCCGCGCGCACACTAGCCTTGAATTCTACGATGAATTCATCAAAACTCTCGCTCATTGCACTGGCAATTTCGTCGAAATCCAATTCCTCCAGTTCTGTATGCAGAACATTGAAGGCAGCTCATCAATCTGCTCCAGCCTCCACGTAAGAGTGGGTTCGTCGTAACCGCTTAGCGTCTCATTAGACAGCGACGTTTTTAGCCTCTGCAACCTGCTGAACTACGCATTGGATTCGCGCTTTAAAAAGGTCACCCTGTTTTGGTCACTTTCAGCGGGCATAGCAACAAATCGCTTTAAATTCGGTGCAGCGGGAAGATGAGCACAAAGATATGTGCATTAATTAATGCATGCAAATGAACACTATCACGTTGGGGTCACCAAATGTTTAGCTATTGAGCTTTTTCAATAGCTGTAGCGAGAAATAAATAGCCGAAGAAAGTTTTGTCTTTTGTGAGGCGGGACAGTGTGAGGAGTCTTAAAACTCCCCACAAATCCGGGTGCAGGAGATCGGCATAGTAACGGAGAAGACGGCTGGAATGCGAGAGGAGTCAGGGGCGGTCAGGTTAAACGGGAAATAATGGATCTTGGCAAAGCGGAGAGACCGTGAACTAACGGTACCGCGCTGGACCTTGGACTCGAGCCAGCCAAGGGCACAAAGGTCGAACGGCAACGGTGTGAACTTCGGACGAGCTCAAAGAGGACGCACCGTGAACTAACGGTGCATGAGTTGGACCTTGTACCCGAGCGAGCCGTGCGAAAAAAGGGAAATAGTGGGATCCCCGCGGCCTATTAAAGGGCGGCGCAGGCGCAGCGTGGGACAGTCAGTCAGTTGAGCACGCGTAGGTCATACGTGCAAGCGTAGAGTACGGCGCGAGTCGCTCAGTCCGGACACGGGCGTGCGACCAGATTCCGGAGTGCCATACGGGTAGACAGTCGATCAGGGAAAGTACGCGGAGTGCCACACAGACAGTCGACCAGGAAAAGTACGCGGAGTTCACAGACAGTAAAGGAGAAAGTGCTCGGAGAGCCATACAGATAGACAGTCGATCAGGAAAAGTGCGTGGGAGAACTATTCAGTGAAGCGGTCAGTGAAAGAACGCGGAGGTCGACAGCGGAATAGTGAACAGTTGAAGTACGCAGAACAAGACCCGGAACAAGTAAAAGTACAAGTGAGCGTCGAAGCGGGCATTAGAAGAGATTCTCCGCAAGCAAGGACAAGCGAAGGACAAGCAAACACCAGGACCTAGCGTGGTCAGAAAGGGACGGTGGAGTCATTGGTCGCAAAGGTGGTTCGGGGAGGAGAGCTAGTTTATCTCACGGACGATACACCCTGCCCCATAACATCCTAAGCCCCGGTCGAGCCCGCAGGTGGTCCTTTGGCAAGGGCGACGAGTGCCTGGCATACGCAACAAGAGACGGTGGAGTCAGTGGTCGGCAAAGGTGACGATACTCCCTGTCACCATAACATCCTAAGCCCCAGTCGAGCCGGCACGGATACGAGAGCGACGCAGGACGAGCGAAGAAGGACGACGGAGGAGCGACGACGCGCATCCAAAGGCGAGGATCATAGGATTCTCTTTATCAAGCGTCACTGAATAAAGGTGGTTTAAATCAGAAACTGTGCCTTCTTCTTGCTCGGGCAATCACACAAATCATAAATTTAATGGGACGAACAAACAAACTCTTTGAGCTAGCCGTTGCAATCCGTAGCGCGCATAAGCTTAATGTAGGTAGATAACAAAGGAAAAAGGAATGAGCGCCGTACAGATAAATTCGTGCGAGAACAGCGGTTTGCAACTGCTACTACTGACTACTTCGGCTTACAATATAAAGAGTAGTAGACTAATCTTAAGTCTACTGCGCAATTTTGGCGGCTGCATGACCCAACAGACCCGTAACACAGGCAGGGGTGAAGTTGAACTTAGCAGAAAACTCTCTGGAATATAAGGGAATTTTGGAAAATCTTCAGTGTGCCCAAACGTTAACTTCACCATTTTCAAGGACACAATAATTTACCCCATGCCTAGCGAGTCTTAGAAAGTCAAAATGTATTACTTTTTGTACCATGACCGCGAGAAGACCACAGATGCGTTTGCAAGTGACTTTAATGCAGTTCTATTCCAGGAAGGTAGTCCAATCCCCGTGATACCCCATACCCTGAAACAGGCCGAATTACATTATGCAACAAACGATAGAGAATTACTAATTAGTAAATTAATAATTATTACTAAGTAAATTACATAAAATTGTGTACGGCTCCAAAAAAAATAATATCTTTACCGACCACCAATCTCAAACATTCGCTGCTGCTAATATGAACAAGAAATTTAAAAATAAAGAGATTGGAGGTTAATACAGAACAAAATAATGACCAAGTTTTTTATAAACCTGAAAAAGAAAATTTCATGGCAGACTCCCTCTCTAGGCCTAACCTTAATGCCTTACAAAATGAACCTACGACTATTCATAGCTAGCTCTCCTTGATCTACATGGTCGAAACCAGATCATTCTGGAGGCAGTACATGTCCCGCTCCAGCGGAACCTAGTGCTGTTTCGGAGAAAGACTCTCCACTCACTAACAAAGAGAAGAAGGAATGAGCGCCGTACAGATAAATTCGTGCGAGAACAGCGGTTTGCACTATGGGCATCGCCACTGTTAAGAGTATATGAGTACTCTACTGCACAGTTTTGCCGGCTACATGATCCAACATCCTCCCCCCGTTGGAAGCTTGGTTTTCAACAGAGTCCTCAAGGGGAAGCAGACACAGCTTGTTCACTGCCCGCCTTATTACTCCAGACGCGGTCCTCAATTCTGCAACTCGAGCGACGCCGTCTCTGCCAGGAATCAACTACATGACTCTCGCCAAAGGCCATCTCATTGGGGGTAGATTCTCGTCCTTAACATGAACGACGTTTTCCACGGCTACGCCAGGCTTGGGAGTGCGTCACTTGGAGCGCTGCTGGAGCAACGTCAAGTATTCTTCCTTCCATCGCGACCCAAAGATTTGCTGAAGAAAGGAGATGCGCTGCCAAGAGTCAAGCCGATTATAGTTAAGGCCCATTACATCTGGCTCGTCAAACGACGAAGGCGGACCACCATTGAGAAAATGCGCCAGAGTGAGGACGTCCAGATCGGCAGGGTTCTCTGAAATGGGAACTAAAGGTCTGGAGTTAGTAACTGCCGAGATGTGGAACATCAGCGTCCTCAGCTCGTCGAAGGTCAAATCCGACGTACCCACAGCGCGGTAGAAATGATGTTTGGCCGTTTTCACCGCCGCTTCCCAAAGTCCACCGAAATGGGGCGACCGTGGAGGGATGAACCGCCAGTCAATCGTCTCCGAAAGGCAAAAATTATGAACGGAGCCTTGATGCTCGCTGTTGAGAAATCACCTTCGATGTTCCACAAGTTCATTCTTGGCGCCGCCAAAATTGGTGGCGTTGTCCGACCAAATTTGCTTCGGCTTCCGTCGGGTGCATATGAACCTCTTGAGTCCGCACAGAAACGCAACTGACGAAAGATCCTTGATCAGGTCCAGGTTCTCTGCCTTGGTTGCAAAGCATATAAATACGCAGACGTAGCATTTAACCGCAGGCTTGTTGCGAGTATCCGACTTGTGAAAAAAGGGTCCACAGAAGTCAATATCAGCAACCTAAAAAGCGTAAGATCCCTCCAAGCGCTCCTTGGGAAGGTCCGCCATTATGTGCTCTATCAGTCGCGGCTTAATCAGAAAACATCTGATGGATATATTCACGGCCTTGGTAACCGTTTTCCTCCCCCCAATAGGCCAATATTGGAATCCAATTGCACCCAGAAGAGCTCGAGGTTCGGCATGAAGATTGGTTTCATGGTAATGCGAAATAATTTCCAGGGTCACCGGATGGGACCTTGGAAAGGTTTTCGGGTGGCGGCCATCAAAGTCCAATGACAAATTCCGGAGGCGACCTCCTACTCTAAGAAGTCCAAATTGGTCCAGGAACGGCGAAAGCGAGAATATGGGACTAGACGAGGAAACTCTTCCCAGCGTTTTTAGGGAGTACCCTCTTGAATGTTTGCGACGGTGAGCCAAGGATGAAGAATTCCATTACAATTTGTAAATGTATGCACACACTCGTTGCAGTGAGGGGTAAGAATTTGCAAATTTGGAGCTAGCAACGTACGTATCTACGTACGGCGACTTTACGATGAACACACTTCGTGCATGCAGTTCAAGCACCGGTTTGTCAGGACAAACAGCTGTTGGTCAATCTCTTTCAGGCTCCATAAGATAGGCGGATCCATCCGCCCAGAGTGACGACTCGCTAAGCTCAGACGGGGATCAGAGGGATCCCCTGGATAAGATGTCAGCCGGAATTAACGCTGTTGGAACATAACGCCAAGCCGTGGCATCTGTCAGCTCCTGAATGGCAGCAACCCTATTTGCCACAAATATGTTGAACCTGGCGGGCTCATCTCGGATCCAGGAAAATGCCACCGTCGAGTCGCACCAACAATAGTAGCGTCCTTTAAATACTTTTAAGCCAACTATTTCCCTCATGATTTTAGCCAGAAGATCCACACCACAAAGCTCCAGCTTTGGTACTGTTATGGTCTTCAACAGAGCTATGCGCGACTTCGAACAAAGCAAATGGCTAATAGTTTTGGTGAAATCGCTACCATCTTCAAACTTCATGAACGATTCCTTGTCCTCGGCGGGCACACCCTCCAGCACAAGCGGAATGTTAGAGCACCATTTCCTTAGCTTAAGCTTGCCCTTCGCAAGAATGCCAGCCGTCTGCTGCTTTACGGTGCCGGAGCCGGAGATATCTGTTACGCCGTAAGTATCTGTGTCGAGTTTGTATACTTGGAGGTCATCGATCGGGGAGTCCCTCCACACAATGCACTGCAAATAGCTATCTTCTTGCGGGACCCTTACACATCGTTACATTTGACATATGTCTCCTGTAACGGCAACTGGGTGTGAGCGAAATCGAATTAGGATGTGAAATAGCTTGGGCTGGATGACCGGGCCAGCCATTAACACATCGTTAAGCGAGTAACCAGTGGAAGTGGCAGCTGATCCGTCAAAGACAACGCGAGGCTTGGTGGTAGAGCTATCCTCCGTCATGACGCAGTGATGTGGTAATAAATATCGGCACGAGATGACCTCGGAAGCAGGCACAGGCGACATATGTCCCAGATGATGATATTCCTTCAAGCCAGGATGCTTTGTAAGCTTCCTTTCCAGCGACAAGAATCTCCGCATAACCTGAGGATAGGAATCTCCTAAAGAATCCAAATGGAGTTTTAGCGGCAAACGTACCGAGTAATCGCCAGCTGGCAATCGGGTGTAATTTTTAACAAAGTGGCCCTCGCAATCTAGCTCCTCCTTCGTGGCTTGAACTATTGGGCCGGGACAATTTTCTACCTCCCAAAAGAGCTTCAGAAGCGAATCAAGTCCAACATCAATGCTGTTTTCCTCGCTGGCTAGAGTAGGAACGCGTGACGCTATTAAGGCGCTACCGCACGGGCGCGCGCACCCTCCAGACACATCCCAGCAGAGACGAGTTTTTTGAAGCAGTCCTGAAGTCCTGGCAACAACTTTATCTGACCAGCTCATAAAACAGGCATGCTCCTATTAACAGGTCAACACGCTGAGCTTTATGAAATTCCGGGTCGGCGAGCTGCACGTTTTCTATATCTTCCAGTCCCCAATGTCCACATTAAAGCTTGGCTGGCGATCCGTGATATTGGGAGCGATAACTGCTGTTATACTCGTTGAGAAATGCGAAGTGACAGACCGCATCGCAATTCGTACCGAGAATCCATCAGTCGCGAAATTGGAATCCCCCATTCAGTGACGGAGCTAGACGACCTCGACCTCTTAAGTTGCAGTTGATTTGCAAACCGAGAGGTAACCAAGTGCAGTTGAGAGTCAGAATCTAACAAGGCCCTGCAGGGAACGAACAGTCCCGACCGATTCTGCACTAAAACGGTTGCAGTGGCTAGCAGCACAAGGTCACTACCGAGATCCTGGGCAATTAGAGTAGAAGCAGAAGGTTCTTGTGGGAGCTTGAAGACACCGGAACATGTGGCTGCGAGGAAGGCGGACCATCTAGATGGAGCAGCGTATGATGCCCATTCCACAGGTGCGGCAGCGGCTCGAGCTGCATTGCCGTAGCTGAAGACCTGCCTTTAGGCAATTTATGCAAAGTGCTAGTCTCTTTGCCTCGCGCAGACGATCTACTGGCGCTAAGTCTCTAAATTGCGGGCAATAATATATGGCATGCTCTGCATGCAACCAAGAGAATTTTGGGAGGTAGCAACTAGCGTCGAACGATTTCTGCCGACCTGAACGCCTGGCGTATAGGTTGCCATAGCGCAATCCACGGCCTCCAAAGTCCTACATCGCTGCTCCAGGAATGCAGCCATCGATTCCCACGACGGAATAAGGTTGACAAAGACCGGATCCTCCAAGCGCTCCTCCCACTTAGCTTAGCTCGCCTCATCCAGCTACTGCAGCAGCACTTGCACTATGATGCAGGCAGCGATTTGCTCAGTGGTGCCCAAACCCTTTAACACACAGATGTGAGCGTTAAACTTGTCCGACAATTCCCGAAGCGATGCCACTGAACCATTACGTACTACTTTTAGACCCATAATCTCGGTGATGTGTGCCTGAAAAACGAGACGCCGATTATCAAACCTTTTTGGAAGCAACTCTAAAGCCGCTTCGTAGTTGCCGTTTGAGATCTCCAATGATCGGATAGTTTCCAACGCCGAATCCCTCAAACATGACCGCAGATGCTGAAATTTCTCAATGTTGGTCCGGATGGCTGTTAATTATGCTCGTGAGCACAGAGTAAAAATCAGCCCAGCTTGCGTAGCCTCCGCCAAACGTTGGCAGCTGCACAGGCGGCAACGGCATCGGCCGCGGCTGCGTCTGATGACCACTACACGGCAGGGACACAATACCTTTCGCAAGCGTCGAGTGCGGCGCGAATTGCACATTGCGTTTGGCTATTTCCGCGCGCACACTAGCCTTGAATTCTACGATGAATTCATCAAAACTCTCGCTCATTGCACTGGCAATTTCGTCGAAATCCAATTCCTCCAGTTCTGTATGCAGAACATTGAAGGCAGCTCATCAATCTGCTCCAGCCTCCACGTAAGAGTGGGTTCGTCGTAACCGCTTAGCGTCTCATTAGACAGCGACGTTTTTAGCCTCTGCAACCTGCTGAACTACGCATTGGATTCGCGCTTTAAAAAGGTCACCCTGTTTTGGTCACTTTCAGCGGGCATAGCAACAAATCGCTTTAAATTCGGTGCAGCGGGAAGATGAGCACAAAGATATGTGTATTAATTAATGCATGCAAATGAACACTATCACGTTGGGGTCACCAAATGTTTAGCTATTGAGCTTTTTCAATAGCTGTAGCGAGAAATAAATAGCCGAAGAAAGTTTTGTCTTTTGTGAGGCGGGACAGTGTGAGGAGTCTTAAAACTCCCCACAAATCCGGGTGCAGGAGATCGGCATAGTAACGGAGAAGACGGCTGGAATGCGAGAGGAGTCAGGGGCGGTCAGGTTAAACGGGAAATAATGGATCTTGGCAAAGCGGAGAGACCGTGAACTAACGGTACCGCGCTGGACCTTGGACTCGAGCCAGCCAAGGGCACAAAGGTCGAACGGCAACGGTGTGAACTTCGGACGAGCTCAAAGAGGACGCACCGTGAACTAACGGTGCATGAGTTGGACCTTGTACCCGAGCGAGCCGTGCGAAAAAAGGGAAATAGTGGGATCCCCGCGGCCTATTAAAGGGCGGCGCAGGCGCAGCGTGGGACAGTCAGTCAGTTGAGCACGCGTAGGTCATACGTGCAAGCGTAGAGTACGGCGCGAGTCGCTCAGTCCGGACACGGGCGTGCGACCAGATTCCGGAGTGCCATACGGGTAGACAGTCGATCAGGGAAAGTACGCGGAGTGCCACACAGACAGTCGACCAGGAAAAGTACGCGGAGTCGAAGCGGGCATTAGAAGAGATTCTCCTCAAGCAAGGACAAGCGAAGGACAAGCAAACACCAGGACCTAGCGTGGTCAGAAAGGGACGGTGGAGTCATTGGTCGCAAAGGTGGTTCGGGGAGGAGAGCTAGTTTATCTCACGGACGATACACCCTGCCCCATAACATCCTAAGCCCCGGTCGAGCCCGCAGGTGGTCCTTTGGCAAGGGCGACGAGTGCCTGGCATACGCAACAAGAGACGGTGGAGTCAGTGGTCGGCAAAGGTGACGATACTCCCTGTCACCATAACATCCTAAGCCCCAGTCGAGCCGGCACGGATACGAGAGCGACGCAGGACGAGCGAAGAAGGACGACGGAGAAGCGACGACGCGCATCCAAAGGCGAGGATCATAGGATTCTCTTTATCAAGCGTCACTGAATAAAGGTGGTTTAAATCAGAAACTGTGGCTTCTTCTTGCTCGGGCAATCACACAAATCATAAATTTAATGGGACGAACAAACAAACTCTTTGAGCTAGCCGTTGCAATCCGTAGCGCGCATAAGCTTAATGTAGGTAGATAACAAAGAGAAGAAGGAATGAGCGCCGTACAGATAAATTCGTGCGAGAACAGCGGTTTGCACTAAGGGCATCGCAACTGCTACTACTGACTACTTCGGCTTACAATATAAAGAGTAGTAGACTAATCTTAAGTCTTCTGCGCAGTTTTGTCGGCTGCATGACCCAACAGACCCGTAACACAGGCAGGGGTGAAGTTGAACTTAGCAGAAAACTCTCTGGAATATAAGGGAATTTTGGAAAATCTTCAGTGTGCCCAAACGTTAACTTCACCATTTTCAAGGACACAATAATTTACCCCATGCCTAGCGAGTCTTAGAAAGTCAAAATGTATTACTTTTTGTACCATGACCGCGAGAAGACCACAGATGCGTTTGCAAGTGACTTTAATGCAGTTCTATTCCAGGAAGGTAGTCCAATCCCCGTGATACCCCATACCCTGAAACAGGCCGAATTACATTATGCAACAAACGATAGAGAATTACTAATTAGTAAATTAATAATTATTACTAAGTAGATTACATAAAATTGTGTACGGCTCCAAAAAAAATAATATCTTTACCGACCACCAATCTCAAACATTCGCTGCTGCTAATATGAACAAGAAATTTAAAAATAAAGAGATTGGAGGTTAATACAGAACAAAATAATGACCAAGTTTTTTATAAACCTGAAAAAGAAAATTTCATGGCAGACTCCCTCTCTAGGCCTAACCTTAATGCCTTACAAAATGAACCTACGACTATTCATAGCTAGCTCTCCTTGATCTACATGGTCGAAACCAGATCATTCTGGAGGCAGTACATGTCCCGCTCCACCGGAACCTAGTGCTGTTTCGGAGAAAGACTGTCCACTCACTAACAAAGAGAAGAAGGAATGAGCGCCGTACAGATAAATTCGTGCGAGAACAGCGGTTTGCACTATGGGCATCGCCACTGTTAAGAGTATATGAGTACTCTACTGCACAGTTTTGCCGGCTACATGACCCAACATCCTCCCCCCGTTGGAAGCTTGGTTTTCAACAGAGTCCTCAAGGGGAAGCAGACACAGCTTGTTCACTGCCCGCCTTATTACTCCAGACGCGGTCCTCAATTCTGCAACTCGAGCGACGCCGTCTCTGCCAGGAATCAACTACATGACTCTCGCCAAAGGCCATCTCATTGGGGGTAGATTCTCGTCCTTAACAAGAACGAAGTTTTCCACGGCTACGCCAGGCTTGGGAGTGCGTCACTTGGAGCGCTGCTGGAGCAACGTCAAGTATTCTTCCTTCCATCGCGACCCAAAGATTTGCTGAAGAAAGGAGATGCGCTGCCAAGAGTCAAGCCGATTATAGTTAAGGCCCATTACATCTGGCTCGTCAAACGACGAAGGCGGACCACCATTGAGAAAATGCGCCAGAGTGAGGACGTCCAGATCGGCAGGGTTCTCTGAAATGGGAACTAAAGGTCTGGAGTTAGTAACTGCCGAGATGTGGAACATCAGCGTCCTCAGCTCGTCGAAGGTCAAATCCGACGTACCCACAGCGCGGTAGAAATGATGTTTGGCCGTTTTCACCGCCGCTTCCCAAAGTCCACCGAAATGGGGCGACCGTGGAGGGATGAACCGCCAGTCAATCGTCTCCGAAAGGCAAAAATTATGAACGGAGCCTTGATGCTCGCTGTTGAGAAATCACCTTCGATGTTCCACAAGTTCATTCTTGGCGCCGCCAAAATTGGTGGCGTTGTCCGACCAAATTTGCTTCGGCTTCCGCCGGGTGCATATGAACCTCTTGAGTCCGCACAGAAACGCAACTGACGAAAGATCCTTGATCAGGTCCAGGTTCTCTGCCTTGGTTGCAAAGCATATAAATACGCAGACGTAGCATTTAACCGCAGGCTTGTTGCGAGTATCCGACTTGTGAAAAAAGGGTCCACAGAAGTCAATATCAGCAACCTAAAAAGCGTGAGATCCCTCCAAGCGCTCCTTGGGAAGGTCCGCCATTATGTGCTCTATCAGTCGCGGCTTAATCAGAAAACATCTGATGGATATATTCACGGCCTTGGTAACCGTTTTCCTCCCCCCAATAGGCCAATATTGGAATCCAATTGCACCCAGAAGAGCTCGAGGTCCGGCATGCAGATTGGTTTCATGGTAATGCGAAATAATTGCCAGGGTCACCGGATGGGACCTTGGAAAGGTTTTCGGGTGGCGGCCATCAAAGTCCAATGACGAATTCCGGAGGCGACCTCCTACTCTAAGAAGTCCAAATTGGTCCAGGAACGGCGAAAGCGAGAATATGGGACTAGACGAGGAAACTCTTCCCAGCGTTTTTAGGGAGTACCCTCTTGAATGTTTGCGACGGTGAGCCAAGGATGACGAATTCCACACACTCGTTGCAGTGAGGGGTAATAATTTGCAAATTTGGAGCTAGCAACGTACGTACCTACGTACGGCGACTTTACGATGAACACACTTCGTGCATGCAGTTCAAGCACCGGCTTGTCAGGACAAACAGCTGTTGGTCAATCTCTATCAGGCTCCATAAGATAGGCGGGTCCATCCGCCCAGAGTGATGACTTGCTAAGCTCAGACGGGGATCAGAGGGATCCCCTGGATAAGATGTCAGCCGGAATTAACGCTGTTGGAACATAACGCCAAGCCGTGGCATCTGTCAGCTCCTGAATGGCAGCAACCCTATTTGCCACAAATATGTTGAACCTGGCGGGCACATCTCGGATCCACGAAAATGCCACCGTCGAGTCGCACCAACAATAGTAGCGTCCTTTAAATACTTTCAAGCCAACTATTTCCCTCATGATTTTAGCCAGAAGATCCACACCACAAAGCTCCAGCTTTGGTACTGTTATGGTCTTCAACGGAGCTATGCGCGACTTCGAACAAAGCAAATGGCTAAAAGTTTTGGTGAAATCGCTACCATCTTCAAACTTCATGAACGATTCCTTGTCCTCGGCAGGCACACCCTCCAGCACAAGCGGAATGTTAGAGCACCATTTCCTTAGCTTGAGCTTGCCCTTCGCAAGAATGCCAGACGTCTGCTGCTTTACGGTGCCGGAGCCGGAGATATCTGTTGCGCCGTAAGTATCTGTGTCGAGTTTGTATACTTGTTGGAGTACTTGGAGGTCATCGATCGGGGAGTCCCTCCACACAATGCACTGCAAATAGCTATCTTCTTGCGGGACCCTTACACATCGTTACATTTGACATATGTCTCCTGTAACGGCAACTGGGTGTGAGCGAAATCGAATTAGGATGTGAAATAGCTTGGGCTGGATGACCGGGCCAGCCATTAACACATCGTTAAGCGAGTAACCAGTGGAAGTGGCAGCTGATCCGTCAAAGACAACGCGAGGCTTGGTGGTAGAGCTATCCTCCGTCATGACGCAGTGATGTGGTAATAAATATCGGCACGAGATGACCTCGGAAGCAGGCACAGGCGACATATGTCCCAGATGATGATATTCCTTCAAGCCAGGATGCTTTGTAAGCTTCCTTTCCAGCGACAAGAATCTCCGCATAACCTGAGGATAGGAATCTCCTAAAGAATCCAAATGGAGTTTTAGCGGCAAACGTACCGAGTAATCGCCAGCTGGCAATCGGGTGTAATTTTTAACAAAGTGGCCCTCGCAATCTAGCTCCTCCTTCGTGGCTTGAACTATTGGGCCGGGACAATTTTCTACCTCCCAAAAGAGCTTCAGAAGCGAATCAAGTCCAACATCAATGCTGTTTTCCTCGCTGGCTAGAGTAGGAACGCGTGACGCTATTAAGGCGCTACCGCACGGGCGCGCGCACCCTCCAGACACATCCCAGCAGAGACGAGTTTTTTGAAGCAGTCCTGAAGTCCTGGCAACAACTTTATCTGACCAGCTCATAAAACAGGCATGCTCCTATTAACAGGTCAACACGCTGAGCTTTATGAAATTCCGGGTCGGCGAGCTGCACGTTTTCTATATCTTCCAGTCCCCAATGTCCACATTAAAGCTTGGCTGGCGATCCGTGATATTGGGAGCGATAACTGCTGTTATACTCGTTGAGAAATGCGAAGTGACAGACCGCATCGCAATTCGTACCGAGAATCCATCAGTCGCGAAATTGGAATCCCCCATTCAGTGACGGAGCTAGACGACCTCGACCTCTTAAGTTGCAGTTGATTTGCAAACCGAGAGGTGACCAAGTGCAGTTGAGAGCCAGAATCTAACAAGGCCCTGCAGGGAACGAACAGTCCCGACCGATTCTGCACTAGAACTGTTGCAGTGCCTAGCAGCACAAGGTCACTACCGAGATCCTGGGCAATTAGAGTAGAAGAAGTCGAAAGCGGGGCGGAAGGCTCAGTGTGGGAACTTGAAGCCACCGGAACATGTGGCTGCGAGAAAAGCGGACCACCTAGATGGAGCAGCGCCTGACTCCACAGGTGCGGCAGCGGCTCGAGCTGCATTGCCGTAGCTGATGCCCTGCCTTTAGGCAATTTAGGCAAAGTGCTATTCTCTTTGCCTCGCGCAGACGAGGCCTCGCGCTAAGTCTCTAAATTGCGGGCAATAATATATGGCATGCCCTGTATTATGGCAAAGCATGCTACTAAGAGAATTTTGGGTGGTAGCAACTAGCGTCGAACGATTTCTGCCGACCTGAACGCCTGGCGTATAGGTTGCCATAGCGCAATCCACGGCCTCCAAAGTCCTACATCGCTGCTCCAGGAATGCAGCCATCGATTCCCACGACGGAATAAGGTTGACAAAGCCCAGATCCTCCAAGCGCTCCTCCCACTTAGCTTGGCTCGCCGCATCCAGCTTTTGCAGTAGCACTTGCACTATGATGCGGCCAGCGATTTGCTCAGTGGTGCCCAAACCCTTCAACGCACGGATGTGAGCGTTAAACTTATCCGACAATTCCCGAAGCGATGCCACTGAACCATTACGTACTACTTTTAGATCCAGAATCTCGGTGATGTGTGCCTGAAAAACGAGACGCCGATTATCAAACCTTTTTGGAAGCAACTCTAAAGCCGCTTCGTAGTTGCCGTTTGAGATCTCCAATGATCGGATAGTTTCCAACGCCGAATCCCTCAAACATGACCGCAGATGCTGAAATTTCTCAATGTTGGAGAGGTCCGGATGTCTGTTAATTATGCTCGTGAGCACAGAGTAAAAATCAGCCCAGCTTGCGTAGCCTCCGCCAAACGTTGGCAGCTGCACAGGCGGCAACGGCATCGGCCGCGGCTGCGTCTGATGACCACTACGCGGCAGGGACACAATACCTTTCGCAAGCGTCGAGTGCGGCGCGAATTGCACATTGCGTTTGGCTATTTCCGCGCGCACACTAGCCTTGAATTCTACGATGAATTCATCAAAACTCTCGCTCATTGCACTGGCAATTTCGTCGAAATCCAATTCCTCCAGTTCTGTATGCAGAACATTGAAGGCAGCTCATCAATCTGCTCCAGCCTCCACGTAAGAGTGGGTTCGTCGTAACCGCTTAGCGTCTCATTAGACAGCGACGTTTTTAGCCTCTGCAACCTGCTGAACTACGCATTGGATTCGCGCTTTAAAAAGGTCACCCTGTTTTGGTCACTTTCAGCGGGCATAGCAACAAATCGCTTTAAATGCGGTGCAGCGGGAAGATGAGCACAAAGATATGTGCATTAATTAATGCATGCAAATGAACACTATCACGTCGGGGTCACCAAATGTTTAGCTATTGAGCTTTTTCAATAGCTGTAGCGAGAAATAAATAGCCGAAGAAAGTTTTGTCTTTTGTGAGGCGGGACAGTGTGAGGAGTCTTAAAACTCCCCACAAATCCGGGTGCAGGAGATCGGCATAGTAACGGAGAAGACGGCTGGAATGCGAGAGGAGTCAGGGGCGGTCAGGTTAAACGGGAAATAATGGATCTTGGCAAAGCGGAGAGACCGTGAACTAACGGTACCGCGCTGGACCTTGGACTCGAGCCAGCCAAGGGCACAAAGGTCGAACGGCAACGGTGTGAACTTCGGACGAGCTCAAAGAGGACGCACCGTGAACTAACGGTGCATGAGTTGGACCTTGTACCCGAGCGAGCCGTGCGAAAAAAGGGAAATAGTGGGATCCCCGCGGCCTATTAAAGGGCGGCGCAGGCGCAGCGTGGGACAGTCAGTCAGTTGAGCACGCGTAGGTCATACGTGCAAGCGTAGAGTACGGCGCGAGTCGCTCAGTCCGGACACGGGCGTGCGACCAGATTCCGGAGTGCCATACGGGTAAACAGTCGATCAGGGAAAGTACGCGGAGTGCCACACAGACAGTCGACCAGGAAAAGTACGCGGAGTTCACAGACAGTAAAGGAGAAAGTGCTCGGAGAGCCATACAGATAGACAGTCGATCAGGAAAAGTGCGTGGGAGAACTATTCAGTGAAGCGGTCAGTGAAAGAACGCGGAGGTCGACAGCGGAATAGTGAACAGTTGAAGTACGCAGAACAAGACCCGGAACAAGTAAAAGTACAAGTGAGCGTCGAAGCGGGCATTAGAAGAGATTCTCCGCAAGCAAGGACAAGCGAAGGACAAGCAAACACCAGGACCTAGCGTGGTCAGAAAGGGACGGTGGAGTCATTGGTCGCAAAGGTGGTTCGGGGAGGAGCGCTAGTTTATCTCACAGACGATACACCCTGCCCCATAACATCCTAAGCCCCGGTCGAGCCCGCAGGTGGTCCTTTGGCAAGGGCGACGAGTGCCTGGCATACGCAAGAAGAGACGGTGGAGTCAGTGGTCGGCAAAGGTGACAATACTCCCTGTCACCATAACATCCTAAGCCCCAGTCGAGCCGGCACGGATACGAGAGCGACGCAGGACGAGCGAAGAAGGACGACGGAGGAGCGACGACGCGCATCCAAAGGCGAGGATCATAGGATTCTCTTTATCAAGCGTCACTGAATAAAGGTGGTTTAAATCAGAAACTGTGCCTTCTTCTTGCTCGGGCAATCACACAAATCATAAATTTAATGGGACGAACAAACAAACTCTTTGAGCTAGCCGTTGCAATCCGTAGCGCGCATAAGCTTAATGTAGGTAGATAACAAAGGAAAAAGGAATAAGCGCCGTAAGGGCATCGCAACTGCTACTACTGACTACTTCGGCTTACAATATAAAGAGTAGTAGACTAATCTTAAGACTACTGCGCAATTTTGGCGGCTGCATGACCCAACAGACCCGTAACACAGGCAGGGGTGAAGTTGAACTTAGCAGAAAACTCTCTGGAATATAAGGGAATTTTGGAAAATCTTCAGTGTGCCCAAACGTTAACTTCACCATTTTCAAGGACACAATAATTTACCCCATGCCTAGCGAGTCTTAGAAAGTCAAAATGTATTACTTTTTGTACCATGACCGCGAGAAGACCACAGATGCGTTTGCAAGTGACTTTAATGCAGTTCTATTCCAGGAAGGTAGTCCAATCCCCGTGATACCCCATACCCTGAAACAGGCCGAATTACATTATGCAACAAACGATAGAGAATTACTAATTAGTAAATTAATAATTATTACTAATTACTAAGTAAATTACATAAAATTGTGTACGGCTCCAAAAAAAATAATATCTTTACCGACCACCAATCTCAAACATTCGCTGCTGCTAATATGAACAAGAAATTTAAAAATAAAGAGATTGAAGGTTAATACAGAACAAAATAATGACCAAGTTTTTTATAAACCTGAAAAAGAAAATTTCATGGCAGACTCCCTCTCTAGGCCTAACCTTAATGCCTTACAAAATGAACCTACGACTATTCATAGCTAGCTCTCCTTGATCTACATGGTCGAAACCAGATCATTCTGGAGGCAGTACATGTCCCGCTCCACCGGAACCTAGTGCTGTTTCGGAGAAAGACTCTCCACTCACTAACAAAGAGAAGAAGGAATGAGCGCCGTACAGATAAATTCGTGCGAGAACAGCGGTTTGCACTATGGGCATCGCCACTGTTAAGAGTATATGAGTACTCTACTGCACAGTTTTGCCGGCTACATGACCCAACATCCTCCCCCCGTTGGAAGCTTGGTTTTCAACAGAGTCCTGAAGGGGAAGCAGACACAGCTTGTTCACTGCCCGCCTTATTACTCCAGACGCGGTCCTCAATTCTGCAACTCGAGCGACGCCGTCTCTGCGAGGACGTCCAGATCGGCAGGGTTCTCTGAAATGGAAACTAAAGGTCTGGAATTAATAACTGCCGAGATGTAGAACACCAGCGTCCTCAGCTCGTCGAAGGTCAGAACCGCCGTACCGTACAGCGCGGTAGAAATGATGCTTGGCCATTTTCACCGCCGCTTCCCAAAGTCCACCGAAATGGGGCGACCGTGGAGGGATGAACCGCCAGTCAATCGTCTCCGAAAGGCAAAAATTATGAACGGAGCCTTGATGCTCGCTGTTGAGAAATCACCTTCGATGTTCCACAAGTTCATTCTTGGCGCCGCCAAAATTGGTGGCGTTGTCCGACCAAATTTGCTTCGGCTTCCGTCGGGTGCATATGAACCTCTTGAGTCCGCACAGAAACGCAACTGACGAGAGATCCTTGATCAGCTCCAGGTGCCTTGGTTGCAAAGCATATAAATACGCAGACGTAGCATTTAACTGCAGGCTTGTTGCGAGTATCCGACTTGTGAATGAAGGGTCCACAGAAGTCTATACCAGCAACCTAAAAAGCGTGAGATCCCTCCAAGCGCTCCTTGGGAAGGTCCGCCATTATGTGCTCTATCAGTCGCGGGTTAATCAGAAAACATCTGATGCATCTATTCACGGCCTTGGTAACTGTTTTCCTCCCCCCAATAGGCCAATATTGGGATCGAGTTGCACCCAGAAGAGCTCGAGGTCCGGCATGAAGATGGGTTTCATGGTAATGCGAAATAATTACCAGGGTCACCGGATGGGACCTTGGAAAGGTTTTCGGGTGGCGGCCATCAAAGTCCAATGACGAATTCCGGAGGCGACCTCCTACTCTAAGAAGTCCAAATTGGTCCAGGAACGGCGAAAGCGAGAATATGGGACTAGACGAGGAAACTCTTTCCAGCGATTTTAGGGAGTACCCTCTTGAATGTTTGCGACGGTGAGCCAAGGATGACGAATTCCACACACTCGTTGCAGTGAGGGGTAATAATTTGCAAATTTGGAGCTAGCAATGTCCGTACCTACGTACGGCGACTTTACGATGAACACACTTCGACGAAGTTGAAGCACCGGTTTGTCAGGACAAACAGCTGTTGGCCAATCTCTTTCAGACTCCATAAGATAGGCGGGTCCATGCGCCCAGAGTGACGACTCGCTAAGCTCAGATGGGAGGGATCCTCTGGATAAGATGTCAGCCGGATTTAACGCTGTTGGAACATAACGCCTAGCCGTGGCATCTGTCAACTCCTGAATGGCAGCAACCCTATTTGCCACAAATATGTTGAACCTGGCGGGCTCATCTCGGATCCAGGAAAGTGCCATCGTCGAGTCGCACCAACAATAGTAACGTCCTTTAAATACTTTCAAGCCAACTATTTCCCTCATGATTTTAGCCAGAAGAGCCGCACCACAAAGCTCCAGCTTTGGTACTGTTATGGTATTCAACGGAGCTATGCGCGACTTCGAACAAAGCAAATGTCTAAAAGTTGAATCCCCTTTAGAAACGACATAAACGCAGGCTCCATAGGCATCAATGATTGCATCGCAAAAACCATGCACCTCAATGCCAGACTCTACGCTATACACGAACTGAGGCAAAACTAACATGACTTATCATTTCAAAACTGCGACATATATTAAGCCATTTCGTGTTATGCGCTTCCGGGAGGCCTTCATCCCAGGACATCTTTTCCTTGCAGAGCTGCTGGAAAAAGATTTTACACCTTACACTTTACACCGAGAGGATCGTAAGCAATCGCAGACAAAACAGAGCGCCTGCAGGGTGTCAATGGCGACTGAAAGGCAGAGAACGAAAACAATAGCTTGTTCGGAGGCGGGATCCCAAGCGAGACCTTAAGTTTTGGTGAAATCGCTACCATCTTCAAACTTCATGAACGATTCCTTGTCCTCGGCGGGCACACCCTCCAGCAGAAGCGGAATGTTAGAGCACCATTTCCTTCGCTTGAGCTTGCCCTTCGCAAGAATGCCAGCCGTCTGCTGCATTATTGTAAACGCTTGAACCAACTCCGGTGCGACGCTTTGCTTAATTAAGTTTTTCTTTATTATCGACTTTACTCTCCAAGAACCAGCGACCGAATGCCGCGCTTTGCTTCTTCGTTTTACTTATGCTCTCTCATGCGTGTCTGTATGCGTGAGAGCTAGGTGTATGTACATTGTTATCTCTTAAAGCTAGCTTGTAAGTAAGAGCGGGACAACAGTATTGTTCTTACTTATAACGGGGATATGATAGTATACTTCTCTCTGCCACCATGGGCTTCATACGTTAACCTAAACTACTACATGATACATACATGGTACTGTGGGCATAAAAGGGTATCTATCCTACTACAACTCGGCCGTCCTGATTAGCTGATCCCCTGATCATGGTTTACATTTTTGTGTCTGTAGTTACATATATAATGCTTTTGTATCTGAAATATTTATATAATTGCACGTACTATATATGTTTGTTGACCTTGTTAACAGTGTTTAATTGTGTGTTCGTTTATTTTTCTTATTGCCTATCCAATGTTTAATGTTTTGAATGCTCCAGACACCTTGGTACGGGTTACGGGATACCTGGAAACCTTCTACGTCTTTTAATAAGAATCTGTCGTTTCTCAATATTTTGAAAATCATATATGGACCTTTACATTTTGGAATCAATTTTCTAGAAATACCTGCTGTGCTGTCGAAATTTTTTACCATTACATAATCTCCTATTTTGTATTCAGAAGGCTTTCTGGCGGACTTATCATATTGTGTTTTGTTATACTCTTGTGCTTTTCCTTGATTATTTTCTGCTTCGCTCCTAATCTTCTCTAAATCCCTATCTTCTGGAGTGTTATCTAATTCTTCTAGTTTTTCTTTGAATTCGTCTACTATTTTTCTTTTTGCTCTAAACCAAAAAGCACTTTGCTTGGAGTTTGCTTGATACTGCGGTGTTGTGTATTATTTAGAACGTGCTCCACTTTATCTATTACTGTATCCCAATATATACCTTTCTCTGGTTCTACCAGTTTCGCTATCATTGGACCTAAACTTCTGTTGACTCTTTCAACCTGTCCGTTCGCCTGTGGTGATCCAGTGGCAATCTTCATATGCTTAACATCAAACTCTAACATAAAATCATCAAACTCCTTGGATGTAAAAGAACTTCCCCTGTCTGAAATAATGCATCTAGGCTTGCTGTATGCTCTAAAATAGTCTTTTAAAGCTGTTATGACTTCTCTTGTATTGGTGGTCTTTGTAGTGTATAAACGTACGAACTTAGTAAAACCGTCGATGACAACCAAAATATGTTTTTTGGATCTACCCGAGTCGACTGGGCCGTAATGATCGATATGTATTAGTTCAAACGGTTGACTACCTTTTGGAATGCAGTGCAGAAATCCCTCCTTACCCGTCTTAGGGGAGAACGCAACACATTTTAAACAATTTTCTATATGGCCTAAACATTTGTCTTTGGCATTGGGAAACCAATAAGATTTCAAAATTATATCTAACATTTTGTCTCTACCTATGTGTCCGATCTCATTGTGATATTTATATAGAATATGATCTTCCATGTCTGTGGGAACATAAAATAATAGTCTGCCGTCGTTACATTTTCTATAAATTATTCCGTTTCTCATTTCGTATAACTTATGTTCATTTTCCTCTAACAGTTTTCTAATTTCTTGAATTTTTTGATCTTTGGCTTGGCAAATTACTAAATTGTCTTCAAACGTATTCGATTCGACTATCATGATATTCGTACATCTACTAAGAGCATCTACATGCTGCATCCTTTTACTTTCTCTATGTATAAGTTCATAGTCGTAGTTCTGGAGCTCTAACGCCCATCTAGCTATTCGTGGATTAAGTTCAATCTTATTCAGTGTTAAGTAAGTGAATTACAATCAGTAATAATTTTAAAGCGTTTTCCATACAAGTATATTCTAAATCGTCTCAGTGCGTGAATAATTGCCATCGTCTCCAGTTCGAAACTGTGATATTTTGCCTCAGCGACTATTGTACGTTTTGAAAAATAAAATATGGGGTGCAATTTTCCATCCTCTTTCTTTTGACATAATACGGCACCGAAGCCAAGAGCGCTTGCATCACAGTGCAGCTCTATCTCGTCATTGAAATTATAAATGGCTTAAACCGGCGCCTGCACTAACTTTTCCTTGAGCGTAGAAAAACAGCTCATTTCTTTTTCTCCAAATTTAAATTTCTCGTCTTTTCTCAAAAGGTCGTATAACGGTTTCGCTAATGTTGAAAAATCTTTTATGAATCTACGAAAGTATGAACATAAACCTAGGAAACTTTGAACGGATTGTATCTTGTCTGGAATTGGAATATGTTGTATGGCATCTATACCTTTATCATCTGCCCTTATGCCTTCGCCGTTTATAATGAATCCTAAATACTTAATATTTGTTTGAGGAAACTCACATTTATCCATTCTTAATTCTAATTTATTTTGAGCTAATCTGAAAAACACTTCCTTTAAGGTTCTTAAGTGTTCCTCCGTGTCCTTGCTGGCGATCATGATGTCGTCCATGTATACAATTACTTTGTTGTCCCTAATGAGATCCGCGAAAATTTAGTTTACAAATCTTTGAAACACTGCCGATGCAGTTTTTAGCCCCATTGACATTCTGAGAAACTAGAATTGACTTAACGGTGTAACAAATGAGGTGTATCTACCCGAATCCTTATTAACAAATACATGAAAATAACCGTTTTTTAAATCAAGTTTCGAAAAAATTTTCTTGTTAACTAGTTTGTCTAAGAGGTCATCGATAAGCGGTATCGGATAATTGTCCTTGATTAATATCTTGTTTAGTTTTCTAAAGTCTATGCATAGTCGTATGTCTCCCGTTTTCTTTTTAACTAAAACTATTGGCGAAGCATATTCGGATTCACTAGGTCGTATAATCCCTTCTTTCATATATTCATCTAACAATTTTTGTAATTTCTCCTTTTCTGAGTAGGCAAGTCTTCTTGGTGCGCAGCTAAATGGTTTTGACGTTTCTAAACATAGTTTTATTTCACATCTGACTAGAGGTTCGGTAGGCTTTCTAACATCTAAGTAGTTGCTTTTGATAATCTCTTTCAATTGACAGTTTAAGGCTCGGTCATTTTCTGCGCCGCATATGTAATTCATTTGCTCATCCTCTTCGTAATCAATGCTAAAGATTTCTCTAACTGCTTTTTCATAACTGGGCATAACTGTATTATAAAATTTCTGACTAAGTGCGGAATCCGTTGTAACGCTGCCTAAAGGAATAACTGTTTCGTTCAGTGTTTTACTAACTGCAGGATTAACTGTTTTACTACTCGTTTCGATATCTGCTATACTAACTCTTCCATAACCTGTTTCACTAACTGTTTTACTAACTGTTTCATAACTTGTCTCACTACCTGTTTTACTAACTGTTTCATAACCTGTCTCACTCAACTGTATTACTAACTGTATCACTAACTGTATTCCTAACTGTATTACTAACTGTATCACTAACTGTATTACTAACTGTATTACTAACTGTATTCCTAACTGTATTACTAACTGTATAACTAACTGTCTCACTAACTGTATTACTAACTGTCTCGCTAACTGTCTCATTGTCTAAGGTACTAACTGTTTCCTCATTTAATGGGTTAACCGTAATCCTTCCCAAAGTATCTGGATCCAGTTTAAGCTGGCAAGCTTCCATAAAATTTCGTCCAAGGATTACATTATGTCTCATAGACCCGTCTGGAACTATGTACGTATAAATCAAAATAACATTTTATTCTTTCTTTTGTAATGTAACATAAGGTTTTTCCGAGTATTATTAGTTGGCTTTTATTTAGCCCGAAATAGTTTTCAGCAGCAGACTCTAAATTGACTTCACTGGATATACTGCTTAGTTTTGCAAATGATATTGGACTCCCGGTGTCTAAGAGGCATTCTGTAATTAGTGGGGTTTTATAGCTACTGTGAAAAATAATCTTAACATGCCTTACATAATTGTTGATATTGGCGCTCTTGCGCTCCGGGCATTGTCCGGCGAAGTGTCCGAACGCTCCACAAGCGTAGCAGGATGTCTTGTTGTGTTTTGTTGAATATGTGAGTTCTTCCGTGGAAGAGCTCGAAAGGGGTATAGGAAGTGCTGGAGTGTATTGCATTGTTATATGTTGCTACTGCTTCTGCGAGTATTTTGACATGATTGCGTTCTAGGCGTGCTTTATTTCTTTTGTTTATGATTATCCTGTATAGTTCGGTTAAGGTGTAGTGCAGTCTCTCGACAGAAGCGTTGCCCGTTGATTGTTGGAATGTAGTTGTATGAGCTGTTATTTGGAATTGAGTTAAGAGGTCGTTGAATAGACTGCCCGAAAATTCCGCGCCCTGGTCGAAGATTATTTTCTGTGGTGCGCCATAGTGACTTATGAATTGTAGTAGGACATCGGCTACTTTTATTGAATTCCTATTGCTAAGGGGGTAAGCTTGCGCTAGCTTGGTGAATTTATCGATAATTTTGAGGTTACAAGTATTGTTAATGAAATATATGTCTATATGTACGACTGCCAATGGTCCCTCTGGGGCGGTTGGGCTTTGCATCAATGGTCTATGGGGGTGTCTATCGTATTTTAGGGTTAGGCAGGTATCACAATTTTTTATAATTTTTGTGATAAAGTCTTTTAAATGCGGAAAATAAATGTCCCTTTTTAAATGGTTATATGTTAGTGTTAAAGTGGTACGCATGAATTTCGTTTTCCTGGTCAAGAGGATTCGTAATTTCGCTTAGGCATATATTGCAGCGGAAAATTTTGTATAACTCATTTTCAAAGAAATAGTTATTATAGGACTCTTCTATTATTTTGAAAATATTGTCTGGTGCAAATATTGCGAATGTTTTTTTCGGTTTCAGGATTGTTTGAAGGGTGTTTGTAACGGAGTAGAAAGTATGTACGGGTTCTGTGATTATGTGTCTTACTTTATGAATAAATGGTGTTTCTACTTGTCTCACAGTTGCTGATCCGGTACGGAATATTATTTGGCAATTGAAGTGATTTAATGGTTGCGAAGCGATTGGTATAATATGTGGGTCTTCGTTTATGTTTAAGTTTGGGTCAATTCTGCTGAGTGCGTCAGCAACTACGTTTTGCGACCCTTTTTTGTATACGACTTCGTAGTCGTAAGCGGCCAGGATAGTTTTCCATCGAAGTAGTTTTGGATTCTGGCCTTTCAGATTTTCTAGCCAGATTAAGGGCTTATGGTCTGTGAATATTTTGAATCTACGCCCGAAGAGGTATGGTCTGAAATGACCTACAGACCAAATGATGGCTAGCATTTCTTTCTCTATCGTAGAATAGCGGATTTCCGTGTCCGATAGTGTTCTGCTAGCAAAAGATATGGGTCTGTCATTAGTGTCTGGGCCTTGTGACAACACAGAGCCTATCGCATAATTACTTGCGTCTGTGGTCAGCGTGAACGGTTTATTGAAATCAGGGTATATGAGTATGGGATCATTACAAATAAGATCTTTCGACATTTCGAATGCTTGTTTAAATTCATCGTCTATTATTATAGATTTCTTCCCTTTTAACTGTCTCGTTATGGGTTTAGTTATTTTCGCGAAGTCCTTTATGAATTTCCTGTAATAACCCAATAATCCTAAAAATGATTTAATTTCCCTGGTTGTCTTTGGGCAGGGGAAGTCTTTGATGGTTTGAATCTTAAGTGGGTTTGGCTTGACTCCTTCCTGGGTTACGATATGTCCCAGGAAATCGATTTCCCTTCTTAAAAAGCTACACTTGCTTGGTTGGCTTTTAGATTTGCGTTTTGGAGTTTTGTGAAAACCGATTTAATATCTGCTATATGTTTTTGGAGTGAGGGTGAAAATACTATTATATCGTCGAGATAGACGAGACAGACGTTACCGACCAAGTCACCTAAAACGTTGTCCATAACGCGTTGGAACGTGGCAGGGGCGTTCTTCAGGCCGAAGGGCATTCTCGTGAACTCGTAATGCCCATTTTCGACGGTGAATGCCGTCGCGTGGGTTCATTTGAATTTGGTGAAAGCCACTTGCTAAGTCTATCGTTGTGAAATACATGGTCTTTCCTATGCTGTCTAGTATATCTGCAATGTTCGGGATAGGATATCTATCAGAGACAGTCTTCTCATTTAATTTCCGAAAATCGATTACCAAGCGCCACTTTTTTCGCCTATGATGTCACTTTTCTTAGGTACGACCCAGACGGGTGCACTCCAGGGGGAATGGCTGTTTTTTATGATGTTTTGTTCGAGCATTTTTGAAATTTGCTTCCGAACTTCGTCTTTATGTGCAAATGGGTAACGATAAGATTTTGTGTGAATCGGTATATTATCTGTTGTTGGTATAGAGTGTTTGACGGCGTTAGAGAACGTTAGTTGGTTATTTTCGTTGTGGAAAAGTCTTTTGAATGACTTGCATAGTTTGAGTATGTGTTGTTTCTCCTCGCTGTTGAGGTGTTCCGTCTGAATGTTTAATTGTTGTTTAACTGTATTCCTAACTGTATTACTAACTGTATTACTAACTGTCTCACTAACTGTATTACTAACTGTCTCGCTAACTGTCTCATTGTCTAAGGTACTAACTGTTTCCTCATTTAATGGGTTAACCGTAATCCTTCCCAAAGTATCTGGATCCAGTTTAAGCTGGCAAGCTTCCATAAAATTTCGTCCAAGGATTACATTATGTCTCATAGACCCGTCTGGAACTATGTACGTATAAATCAAAATAACATTTTATTCTTTCTTTTGTAATGTAACATAAGGTTTTTCCGAGTATTATTAGTTGGCTTTTATTTAGCCCGAAATAGTTTTCAGCAGCAGACTCTAAATTGACTTCACTGGATATACTGCTTAGTTTTGCAAATGATATTGGACTCCCGGTGTCTATGAGGCATTCTGTAATTAGTGGGGTTTTATAGCTACTGTGAAAAATAATCTTAACATGCCTTACATAATTGTTGATATTGGCGCTCTTGCGCTCCGGGCATTGTCCGACGAAGTGTCCGAACGCTCCACAAGCGTAGCAGGATGTCTTGTTGTGTTTTGTTGAATATGTGAGTTCTTCCGTGGAAGAGCTCGAAAGGGGTATAGGAAGTGCTGGAGTGTATTGCATTGTTATATGTTGCTACTGCTTCTGCGAGTATTTTGACATAATTGCGTTCTAGGCGTGCTTTATTTCTTTTGTTTATGATTATCCTGTATAGTTCGGTTAAGGTGTAGTGCAGTCTCTCGACAGAAGCGTTGCCCGTTGATTGTTGGAATGTAGTTGTATGAGCTGTTATTTGGAATTGAGTTAAGAGGTCGTTGAATAGACTGCCCGAAAATTCCGCGCCCTGGTCGAAGATTATTTTCTGTGGTGCGCCATAGTGACTTATGAATTGTAGTAGGACATCGGCTACTTTTATTGAATTCCTATTGCTAAGGGGGTAAGCTTGCGCTAGCTTGGTGAATTTATCGATAATTTTGAGGTTACAAGTATTGTTAATGAAATATATGTCTATATGTACGACTGCCAATGGTCCCTCTGGGGCGGTTGGGCTTTGCATCAATGGTCTATGGGGGTGTCTATCGTATTTTAGGGTTAGGCAGGTATCACAATTTTTTATAATTTTTGTGATAAAGTCTTTTAAATGCGGAAAATAAATGTCCCTTTTTAAATGGTTATATGTTAGTGTTAAAGTGGTACGCATGAATTTCGTTTTCCTGGTCAAGAGGATTCGTAATTTCGCTTAGGCATATATTGCAGCGGAAAATTTTGTATAACTCATTTTCAAAGAAATAGTTATTATAGGACTCTTCTATTATTTTGAAAATATTGTCTGGTGCAAATATTGCGAATGTTTTTTTCGGTTTCAGGATTGTTTGAAGGGTGTTTGTAACGGAGTAGAAAGTATGTACGGGTTCTGTGATTATGTGTCTTACTTTATGAATAAATGGTGTTTCTACTTGTCTCACAGTTGCTGATCCGGTACGGAATATTATTTGGCAATTGAAGTGATTTAATGGTTGCGAAGCGATTGGTATAATATGTGGGTCTTCGTTTATGTTTAAGTTTGGGTCAATTCTGCTGAGTGCGTCAGCAACTACGTTTTGCGACCCTTTTTTGTATACGACTTCGTAGTCGTAAGCGGCCAGGATAGTTTTCCATCGAAGAAGTTTTGGATTCTGGCCTTTCAGATTTTCTAGCCAGATTAAGGGATTATGGTCTGTGAATATTTTGAATCTACGCCCGAAGAGGTATGGTCTGAAATGACCTACAGACCAAATGATGGCTAGCATTTCTTTCTCTATCGTAGAATAGCGGATTTCCGTGTCCGATAGTGTTCTGCTAGCAAAAGATATGGGTCTGTCATTAGTGTCTGGGCCTTGTGACAACACAGAGCCTATCGCATAATTACTTGCGTCTGTGGTCAGCGTGAACGGTTTATTGAAATCAGGGTATATGAGTATGGGATCATTACAAATAAGATCTTTCGACATTTCGAATGCTTGTTTAAATTCATCGTCTATTATTATAGATTTCTTCCCTTTTAACTGTCTCGTTATGGGTTTAGTTATTTTCGCGAAGTCCTTTATGAATTTCCTGTAATAACCCAATAATCCTAAAAATGATTTAATTTCCCTGGTTGTCTTTGGGCAGGGGAAGTCTTTGATGGTTTGAATCTTAAGTGGGTTTGGCTTGACTCCTTCCTGGGTTACGATATGTCCCAGGAAATCGATTTCCCTTCTTAAAAAGCTACACTTGCTTGGTTGGCTTTTAGATTTGCGTTTTGGAGTTTTGTGAAAACCGATTTAATATCTGCTATATGTTTTTGGAGTGAGGGTGAAAATACTATTATATCGTCGAGATAGACGAGACAGACGTTACCGACCAAGTCACCTTAAACGTTGTCCATAACGCGTTGGAACGTGGCAGGGGCGTTCTTCAGGCCGAAGGGCATTCTCGTGAACTCGTAATGCCCATTTTCGACGGTGAATGCCGTCGCGTGGGTTCATTTGAATTTGGTGAAAGCCACTTGCTAAGTCTATCGTTGTGAAATACATGGTCTTTCCTATGCTGTCTAGTATATCTGCAATGTTCGGGATAGGATATCTATCAGAGACAGTCTTCTCATTTAATTTCCGAAAATCGATTACCAAGCGCCACTTTTTTCGCCTATGATGTCACTTTTCTTAGGTACGACCCAGACGGGTGCACTCCAGGGGGAATGGCTGTTTTTTATGATGTTTTGTTCGAGCATTTTTGAAATTTGCTTCCGAACTTCGTCTTTATGTGCAAATGGGTAACGATAAGATTTTGTGTGAATCGGTATATTATCTGTTGTTGGTATAGAGTGTTTGACGGCGTTAGAGAACGTTAGTTGGTTATTTTCGTTGTGGAAAAGTCTTTTGAATGACTTGCATAGTTTGAGTATGTGTTGTTTCTCCTCGCTGTTGAGGTGTTCCGTCAGAATGTTTAATTGTTGGTCGTCCGGTCGTTCTGTATCTGTTGCCGTGGACATGCAGTTTAAATATTGGTGGGTTCGTGGAGAGAACTCTTCTGCCTGTAACGGTTCCTCGAGGTAAAGTGTTTGGATCTGGTCTGAGTTATTGCAGACTTCGAAATAGGCGGATCCTGCGTTTGCGGTGTATAAACCGCCTGTTATGGATATTTGATTATCCAAATTTGTGGTTTCGCATATAAAGTCTCCCTGCATGAAGTTTACTGGGAGCGGAAGTAGCATTTTGGTATTTTGTGGCAGGTTATGTAATGTGTCTACAGGGTTTGCCCTTGTGAGGATTGGGATGGCGGTTTCTGGTGTTTCTAGTATGGATTCGGCAAAGCTTATTTTTGCATTTAGGCTAGATAGGATATCCATGCCTAGGAGACCATTAAAGTGGGGGTGGAAATCGAATAATAAGAACTTAAAATTGATAATTTTTCCGAATTGTTTGAAATTTAATTTATCTGTATATTCCCGAATTTTGAATGTACTGAGGACAGTGTGGATATTGATATCTGAGGATAGTTTTTTAATATGATCTTCATTAATAAGTGCTGGATTTATGAAAGAGTAAGTCGATCCTGTGTCTATAAGGAATTTGAGAGGGTTTGACACCATGGAGTTTGGTGATAAGAAAACAAATGGCAAGGAAGATCCGTGAGTCTTCTTGCTTATGTATCCGACTGGCTTCCCGAGGCTTCTACTAGAAAATTTGCATCATCGTTGATGTTACATAGCGGAGCGCTTGGATTATGGCTGTTCCTGTTTTGGTGACTTAGGGTCTGATCTGGTTGGTCGTTATTGTGGAAGGGGTTCCTGCCCAGAGTTTTTCTATCTTGTCGACCATTACTATCGTTATGGGAATTATTTTGACGTGTGAAGCGTCTATTATTATTGTTGTTAAAATTTTGTTGTCTCTGCATAAAGCGGCTATTATTGTCATTGTTGGTGTTATCATGCCGGGTGTTATCATGACGAGCGTTGTTGCCGTTATTATAGTTCTGTTGTCGTGGTATGTAGCGACTGTTGTAGTCACTATTAGTTGGTTGTCCTTTCGCGTATGGGTGATTCCTGTATGTTGGGCTGTCGCGTCGTCGGTTTTCTTGGTGTTTGTTCAGGCTTCTAGAGAAGTTTAATTCAATCTGTCCGTACACGTATGCTTTCTCGATTGTCTCTGGCTTTTGATACCTAATGGCTGACCTAAGTGGGTCCTTTAATCCAACTAAAAATGCATTTAGGCAGAATCTGGTCGTATTGGTCACGTTTGGCCGCGAGAGACTGTCCACTAGGGTCTGCTTCTCTGGCGAGTGACATTAGTTCGCTTCTTATTTTTGCGGTTGAGTAATATAATTTCCCCATAGTGAGTCCGTCCGGAAAATTGTGTAGCTCTCTAACAAGCATTTCTTCTGTTTTCTTGCTAGA
Organism: Drosophila teissieri; assembly: GCF_016746235.2. Lineage (NCBI taxonomy): Eukaryota > Metazoa > Arthropoda > Insecta > Diptera > Drosophilidae > Drosophila > Drosophila teissieri. The sequence goes on from NC_053032.1 coordinate 2,016,454, forward strand.
GTATAGTCGCTTAAGGTTTGCTTTGATGTCATCCCAACTAAGGAGTACATCGCAGACATTCAGCGCTTCGTCTGCCCTGCCTTTAATTTTGTCACGGATAGTTCCAAGTAAGTACTGTCCGCATGTTGCTTGGTCTACTGATGAGGCTAACAAAAGGAGCTGATCTACTCTGTCTATAAATCTATCAAGATTGTCAGGTGGGCCTTCGTAAGTTGGTAGTTGATGTACAAGGGTTAGTAGTTGTTGTAGATTAAGGTTTGTGTTTATTGAAGAATTGCTAACGGTGGGACTTAGTGGCCCTGATGCGTTACCGGAATCCATAGCGTTGGTGGGATTATTGTTTTGGGATGGAACCGACTGGTCTTTCTCTTTTGTTCCTGTCGCTTCCCTTATCTCAGATAGACCTGATCCGCTCCTTAACCCTAATCCGCCCCTAACTGTGTTACCGGTGTTGGCTTTTTTCCTTAAAATTTACGTGTATTGTATTTTTGTTTGCAAGTAATGTGCATGTGTATATAAAATAGTAATAATGTAAGTAATGTAGTAATAATAATGTAGTAATAATGTAGTAATAGTGTAAATAGGTATATTAATAATATGTATGTGTTTTTTGTTCTCTTTTTTTTTTGTATAGGGAACATTTTGGGTGTTTGTTTGGTTTGTATTGTTTTCGTTTGTATGTTAATGTAGTAATATATCTTAATATATATAAATCTCGTGTCACAATGTTTGTCCTCAATGGACTCCTAAACCACTCAACCGATTACAATAAAATTCGCACACCAAGTGCAGTTCGATCCAACTTGAGAGATAGGATAGTTTAAATTCTGGAAAAAGTCAAAAGAAAAGCGGGAAAACCGTTTTTTACATGCAGCGCCATTTCTAAAACATAGGATGTCATTCTTCTCTGCTCATTTCGTTTTATTTAATTCATGAGACAAGCTTTATTTGGTTCATAAATAAATTGTAACAGCAGGCATTTGTTTTTGAGGTGGTAAGTTGAACTGTGTTAATTATGTGTATCGTACATTTGAGGTTAAACTCACCACTTCCACCTTCTTCGACTTCCTCATCCTCATCCTCCTTCTTCTTCATCAATTAGAAGATACACGAGCCGAACGCAATAAAGCAAGAACACTAAAGCATCAACAATCACGCAGGTTTTCAGAAGAAGGGGGAGGAAGAAGGAGGAGAAGGATTAAGAAGATGGAGGTGAAAGAAGGAGGATGAAGAAGTAAAAGGAATAAGGAGCATGAAGAAGTCAGAAGAAGAAGGAGGAGGAAGAAGAAGAAGAATGACCCATAAAAAATCTCTGGAAGCATTAAACAGAACATTGCAAGATCTACGTCGCAATCAACAAATTTTGGGTGGTGCAATAATATTTTTGTCAGGAGATTTCCGACAAACATTGCCCGTCATTCCACGTGCAACGTTAGCGGATCAGGTCAATGCTTGCTTGAAGTATTATTTCCTCTGGCGATATGTCCAAAAATTGACATTGAAAATAAACATGCGTGTTCAATATGATCACTATGATCATTTTGCAGAACGGTTTTCGAAGCAATTATTAGAAATCGGAAGTGGCAAAGTTCCAAATACAAATGGCTTGATCACTTTGCCAAACAATTTATGTACAATTCTACAATCTAAAGGGGAATTTATAGAAAGCATTTTTCCAAAAATAATTCAAAATCGCAGAAATCACGATTGGTTGACAGAACGAGCAATATTGTCACCAAAAAATGTACATGTCAATGAAATCAATTTTCACATTCAAGAAAAATTGCCAGGCGCACTGATATCATATAAATCTTTTGATAGCGCAATGAAAGAAGATGATGCAGTGAATTATCCAGTTGAATTTTTAAATTCCCTAGAACCGCCTGGTATGCCACCGCATTTTTTGAACTTAAAAATCGGCTCATCAATTTACTACGGAATTTAAATGCACCAAAATTGTGCAATGGCACAAGACTGGTTGTAAAAAAATTGATGCCGAATTTAATTGAAGCCACGATATTGACTGGAAAAGCGAAAGGAGAAATGGTGCTCATACCGCGTATTCCGTTGATACCAACAGACATGCCGTTTGAATTTAAGCGACTGCAATTCCCAGTGCGTCTATCATTTGTCATGTCCATCAATAAGGCACAAGGACAAACGCTTCAAGTATGCGGGTTGAATTTGGAAGAGCCGTGTTTTTCTCATGGGCAGCTATACGTAGCCTGTTCAAGAGTTGGCATTCCAAACTCTTTATTTGTATTCGCTCCAAATGGACAAACGAAAAATATAGTTTATCCAAATGTTTTGGATTGAAAATAACAATTTTCAAATAAAATAAATGACTTTCATATAACAAATTCTAGGAATTTTTCACTGAATTTTAAAACTGTATGCGGCGAAGCGCACAGGGCCAACTAGTTGTATTATATTTTGTGATACTATGTATATGTATCTATGTTTAAATGTGTATTATAATATGTGTGTATTCTTTCGAAAATAAAAGAGAACCTGTATGTGTGTGTCTGTTACGCAGTTTCCTCTTTTCCTTGTTTCCCGGTGTTTAGTGTTGATTGTATGTCATTCGTGTAGTGCTGCTGTGCTTAATTCCACCTTTGTAGTTTTCTTTTTTTTTTTGTTTTCGACTTTAACTGTAATGCATGAACTAAATAAGTAATCAATAGAGTGTAATTTAGAGGTTAGTGAACGTGTGACAACAAAAGACGTTAAGCTGTTTGTGGATTGTTTTGTTGTTTTCTATTATTTTTCTTGTTTTTGTTTTTTTGTCTTTTTATAAATGTATAATATATTTCTTAAATTAATTTTATTGCTTTTTTTTTCAAAGTGGTTCTTTTCTTGCAGTGCGTGTTGTGCAAACAGAATTTAACAGAATTTAACAGTGTACAAACGAACGCGGCGTAAAGCATCGCGCCGCCACTCTGGCGCGACGTCAGCTCTTGGCGGCAGCCAATGTACAGGATGCGCCGACGTCGCAAGGATTTTACAAGCGGCGCAACACAAACACATACATGCTTACTTGATTTGCCGAAGGAAACTGTATCACTGTGTATATATTTATTTTTTATTTATTATTTCATTTTTTTGTATTGTTATGAATAATAATTGTCCAGGTTTTATTATTATTTTTTTTTTATTTGTAAAATAAATTTGCGTTCATGTAAATTGATAAATAAAAACGATCCCGGTGCCTTAACAACGATTGTTGTACACATATTCGGTCGTTAATCACACAACTCACATTTATTTATTTTAAATCACTGTGCGGAGGATCCCGTTGCCTTGGCGGCGACTGATGTATATATTCACTTCTTGCGCAGCGAGTTCTGGTCACAATGAAGTCTAATATTTGGCTTATTTAGTTCTGTACCACTTCTTGCGCAGCGAGTTCTGGTCACAATGAAGTCTAATATTCGACTGATCTAGCTCTTTACCACTTCTTTTTTTATAACAACTCGCAGTCAGCGACAGCGGCGCCAGCCTATCGCCGCGCAAAACAGTTGTTCTCAGAACTATGTTAAAACTCGCAGTCAGCGACAGCGGCGCCAGCCTATCGCCGCGCAAACAGTTGTTCTCAGAACTACAGAATTACAATAACCATTCGCAATGCAAAGATGGGCTGATGCAATATTACCATAGTGATGAAATTACTATTCTGGTGATATAACCAAAAAAGCATACCAACCACATACAAACGGTCACCACGCACAGCAGTTTGATATGTCAAATTTTTCTTTTTTTTTCTTATTTTTTTTAGTTGGTATCATTTTATGAGTTGGGGTGTATGGATGATCCCGGTGCCTTATCAGCGATTGATGTACACTTATACGGTCATCACACGCAGCAACTTGGTATAATTGTTGTAAATTGTCCCGCACAAGCGATCCCGGTGCCTTATCAGAGATTAATGTACACATATACGGTCGCCTGTGAAGCAATTTGAACTTGGTTTTGTTTGTTTCTTTTGTTTTATTTGCACTTGGACGGATTATGTTTCAATAACTTTCTACTTAATTTATTATTTCACCACTCACTACTAAAATCCCCACAACCACTGCCGTCACATGTTCATCACCTCTTTAGAATTAGAGCGATAAGCGTAGTGGGCATTGTTAATCCCTTGTCCGTAGTCCGGCTGCGCCAGATACAATCCTGTGGCCGGGGGAGGAAAAGCTTTCAAAAAAACAACTGTGTAGTTTGGGGTATGAAACGAGAGAGAGTCTCTTTATTACAAAAAGTTGTATGCTTAGGCAAAATGTCTCTTCGGCCGAGTTCGTGTTGGCGATCTTCGTTAAAACTCCTCGGCTCTGGATTTGTTTCCGGGTCGGTGTTGTTTCCCTGTGGTCGGGGAGAGGGGCATGTTAACTCGCGCGCACCCTATAGATACAACCCAGCCCAGACGAGTTTTTTGAAGAAGTGGAAGTCCTGGCAACAACTTTATCTGACCTACGTACAGCAGCTCATAAAACAGGCTAGCTCCTATTAACGGGTCAACACGCTGAGCTTTACGAAATTCCGGGTCGGTGAGCTGCACGTTTTCTGGAATCTTGGCTGGCGATCCGTGATATTGGGAGCGAAAACTGCTGTTATGCTCGTTGAGAAATTCGAAGTGACAGACCGCATCGCAATTCCTACCGAGAGTCCATCAGTCGCGAAATTGGAGTCCCCCATTCCAGTAACGGAGCTAGACGACCTCGACCTCTTAAGTTGCAGTTGATTTGCAAACCGAGAGGTGACCAAGTGCAGTTGAGAGTCAGAATCTAACAAGGCCCTGCAGGGAACGAACAGTCCCGACCGATTCTGCACTAAAACGGTTGCAGTGGCTAGCAGCACAAGGTCACTACCGAGATCCTGGGCAATTAGAGTAGAAGCAGAAGGTTCTTGTGGGAGCTTGAAGACACCGGAACATGTGGCTGCGAGGAAGGCGGACCATCTAGATGGAGCAGCGTATGATGCCTTTTTCCACAGGTGCGGCAGCGGCTCGAGCTGCACTGGCGTAGCTGATGACCTGCCTTTAGGCAATTTAGGCAAAGTGCTAGTCTCTTTGCCTCGCGCAGACGATCTACTGGCGCTAAGTCTCTAAATTGCGGGCAATAATATATGGTATGCTCTGCACTATGGCAAAGCATGCAACCAAGAGAATTTTGGGAGGTAGCAACTAGCGTCGAACGATTTCTGCCGACCTGAACGCCTGGCGTATAGGTTGCCATAGCGCAATCCACGGCCTCCGAAGTCCTACATCGCTGCTCCAGGAATGCAGCCATCGATTCCCACGACGGAATAAGGTTGACAAAGACCGGATCCTCCAAGCGCACCTCCCACTTAGCTTGGCTCGCCTCATCCAGCTACTGAAGCAGCACTTGCACTATGATGCAGGCAGCGATTTGCTCAGTGGTGCCCAAACCCTTCAACACACAGATGTGAGCGTTAAACTTGTCCGACAATTCCCGAAGCGATGCCACTGAACCATTACGTACTACTTTTAGACCCATAATCTCGGTGATGTGTGCCTGAAAAACGAGACGCCGATTATCAAACCTTTTTGGAAGCAACTCTAAAGCCGCTTCGTAGTTGCCGTTTGAGATCTCCAATGATCGGATAGTTTCCAACGCTGAATCCGTCAAACATGATCGCAGATGCTGAAATTTCTCAATGTTGGAGAGGTCCGGATGGCTGTCAATTATGCTCGTGAACACGGAGTAAAAATCAGCCCAGTTTGCGAAGCCTCCGCCAAACGTTGGCAGCTGCACAGGCGGCAACGGCATCGGCCTCGGCCGCGGCTGCGTCTGATGACCACTACACGACAGGGGCACAATACCTTCCGCAAGCGTCGAGTGCGGCGCGAAATGCACATTGCGTTTGGCTATTTCCGCGCGCACACTAGCCTTGAATTCTACGATGAATTCATCAAAACTCTCGCTCATTGCACTGCCAATTTCGTCGAAATCCAATTCCTCCAGTTCTGTATGCAGAACATTGAAGGAACTTTGCAGCTCATCAATCTGCTCCAGCCTCACCGTAAGAGTGGGTTCGTCGTATCCGCTTAGCGTCTCATTAGACAGCGACGTTTGTAGCCTCTGCAACCTGCTGAACAGCGCATTGGCTTTGCGCTTTAAAAAGGTCACCCTGTTTTGGTCACTTTCAGCGGGCATAGCAACAAATCGTTTTAAATTCGGTGCAGCGGGAAGATGAGCACAAAATAAATGCCGAAAATGCAAGCGGAGTCAATGCACTTGATATATGTAGCAATGTATGTATGTATATAAGAGGGCTGCATATTACCATTCTCTTTGTTTGCATTTAGATTACTCATTCGTTTTGGTATGTGTTCAGAATACATCCTATTCAGTTGTCGCCATCTCTTGGCGTTCACTTCGTATGCGTTCGGAGTTTTGGGTACCCGAGCGAAACGAAGTTAATGAATGCGCGCAAAGACTAAATGAAGCCAATAAATTTCCAATAGAAATTCAGACTACTCTGAATTCTTTATGTTGTCATTGTGTAATTCTGTGTTTGTGTATTATTATGTGCGTGTTCGTCTTATTTAATAATATTGTAGCATTTGTCTAAATCGAATATATAAATTGTGTTGTCCATGTGTTGTCAATTATAAATACTTAAAAAATAATAGTAAAAAAAAAATAATAAAATCGTTTATATAGCTAACGTCATCGAAATACGTAGTTGTTTTTTGTATTACAGTATCTTTATTTACATCTGCCCAATTAAATGTTTGTGTTACGTGGGCGGTTATGTAGATTCCCTAGAGTATCTTATATTTGATATCTATGGTCATCAGAGGATTCCTTTAGAGAATCCGAAAGGGCAGGTCAAGTGGATGATATCTTCGGAGCCTTCAGCGCTGTTGTCAAGGAGGCTAATTGCTAGATGGTTCTGGTGGTTCTCCTGCTTCTCCAGGTACCCACTACTAGGTTTCCTGAATTCCTCAGCAACACTTTGCATTTTGAGGTCCCTTTTGATCGTGGTGTTTCTCACGTAGTAAGGACAGTTTAAGATAAATCTCAGGATGCGGCATTCTGTTCTCTTTAACCTTTTGATGTTTGTATGGGAGGCAGTGACCCACAGCTCTATACCATATGTCCAAGCCGGCTTTATGATTTGTAGAGCAGTAGCTTGTTTCTAATGGGTAGCGTGCTTCGTCTGCCCAGGAGCCAGGTCATTGTGCCTCATGAGCTTTACTTTCTCCCCTATGTGATCCTTCCACGTGAGACGCTTGTCCAGGGTTAGTCCCAGGTACTTGGCCTTCGCAGTAGTCGGTATGTTGGTGCCGTTGATATGAACGGGTCTACAGTGGTCTGAGCGTAAACGTGACATAGGTGGTCAGCGTTTATGATGATGTTCCACCTTTTCAGCCATAGCTGAATCATGTCCAGCTCGCGTTGCAGCCCTTGCGCTGTCAGAGCAGAAATTGCATCAGAGCACAGAAGCGCTGTGTAGTCCGCATATGTGATGTCATTATTCTGTTGTCTTTAGAAACTGGCATATCTGATGGACTGGCATGAACTGATGGTCGGGGATCACCCTCTTTTCCTCCAGGATGGGCAGCAGCCTCTTGAGGAGCAGCTTCTCCAGGATTTTCGATAAGATGGCGAGCAGACTGATGGGCCTGTATGAGCCCGGTTTATGAATGAGGATAACCTCAGCGCACCAGCTGTTTTAACAGGTGGCACCCTCCGCGCAGGCCTCTTCAGGTATTTGGTGGCGTTCCAGATGTTGTGCTCAGCATTGCCAGGCTCCAGTTCTACCAGGAACTCCTCAAGCGCCTTGCTCCTCGAGTCAAGGAGCATCTGTTTGATCTGCTTACAGGCTCTGTTGTAAACACTCTCCTCAACCTCCTCTTCTCCGATACCATCGACGTCAGTTCAGTCGACCATTGGTGGCTATCCCACTTGGGCCACTTGGGGTCTCAAACTGTAGATACGAGGTGTGGGTGTGGCCATTCTTGCCGCCTGGTGGATTTTGCCAGTAAGACTAGCAACGGCATCGTCGATGTCTCCTCCAGTGCTGATAGATGGATGTGGGTCAACGTTTTCCTCCAGCCATCTTCTAAACACAGTTGTGTCGGTATTTCGCCTAATCAGTTTGGTGCCCCCGGGAGTCCTTAGGAAGGAGGTCCTAAGTAGTACACTGACCATACTGTGGTCAGAGCACAACTCGTAGCACCCAGCTGTAGATACCTTAGCCGGATCAATGCCTCTACTGATGCCTAGATCAAGGAGGTCCGGTATCTTATTAGGGTCGCTGGGCCAGTATGTTGGCTCCCCCGTTGTGTGCAGATTGCAGCCCAACTCTCTGACGCACCTCAGCAGAGTGCTGCCCTTAGGGTTGACGATCAGTTTTTCAGCTGGGATTGGGATTCGGGATGGCTAATTGTGTAACACGGCGGCAAGTATGCTTCAGAGATTCAGAGATTTGAAAACAGACAAACGTTCTGCCATTTCGCTTAACTCGGAAAATATTCATAAAATTATGTTTTTACACAATAACATTGAAAATTTAAAAAAATATATATGTATGTCGGGTTATTAATGCCAGAAGCCTCGTCGTCCTTCCGTCCGTTCATATCGGCGTCACTCATAATGATTTTCAATAGTCAATTGGTAAAGCTGCGCGCGTTTAACGAGTCCACTTGCGTCTACTTTGGCTTCTCAACGGTTAATGTGTCGTTTCGTACAGACTGCTTTTTGTCTTCTCAATTTTTGACATTCCCTTTTCATTATGTCTCTTTCTCACTCTAATTCAAGTAGCGCAAGTGGCCACGTTCAGCAACAGCTTTATCGCTCTCATTCTAGCAGAGTCCCGTTTATAGATAATTCATCTACTCATCCTCACACATTGACAATGAATAGGAACACGCATAACAGCAGAAGGAACATGGAGAAGATGTAAATAGCGACTAAGCGCATACACATTATTTTCCCCCCGACACGGCCATTCTGACATTTACACGTCCTCGTGTAAGCTTTTGATACCGAGATACCAGGGTACCAAGATCACATCATCATCACTTCTCAATACTATTCAATTTCAATTTTGAGTTTAATACATTTTATTACATTTCATTGTTGCTGAGATAACTTATTCTATTTTCAAATTCAGTTTCATCGATCAGTAATACATTAGTTTACAACTTATCTTAGCATTATCATTTACCGATTACTAGTATCGATCTTCCGCCAGTTCAATGCAAACTCATCGTCTCTCCTGGACGGATCTCTCTTGTTACAGATATCTCTTCGTCTCGCTAGACGGATAACTCTTTATTACTTATTCATCGTCTCACCTAGACGGATAACTCACAATTCATCGTCTCACATAGACGGATAACTCGCAATTCTTCGTCTCACCTAGACGGATATCTCTCGTTCACAAAAGAACTCATTGGCGGGATTTTCTCTTCATTCAACTATTTCTTTATATTCTCGTTTAACTCATTAGGCATTTCCGTATCCGGCATTTTTCGTAAATCTTCATGACAATACTTGAACGATCGGTTACTCGTCAACGACTTTAGCGTATACCTGTCACCCTCTAATACTTCAGTTACCAAAAACGGACCTTTGAATTTCGGATCTAACTTGGTTTGGTGCCTTTCTTCATTTTTTAATAGCACATAGTCACCTACGTGGTATTTGTCAACGGCTGCCTTACTGCTATCAAATCTGGATTTGTCGTAAGACGCTAAGGAATTCATATTTTCTGTCGCCTGCGCTCTAACAGTTGCCAAATCTATTTCACATTCGGTCTCACATGGGGGAACTAACCCAAGGGGTCGAGCCTGTTTACCAATCAACATCTCCAACGGACTTGCCTCAGTGGCACGAGAAATTGTACAATTCAGTGCAAGCTGGACTTCTCCAAGTGCATCCTGCCACGATCGTTGACTTGATTCTACCACTGACAGCAAATTTTTCAGTACACTCATGACCCGTTCCACTTGCCCATTTGCGCGGCTCATTCCCGTAACAATCAAGTGAAGTTGAACTTTCTGCGATGCGCAAAACTCTAAAAACTTGGAGCTAGCGAAACATCTGCCCTGGTCGGCGATAACGCGATCTGGTACTCCGAATAAGGATACGGAAGATTTCATAGCGTTGACACAGATTTCGGCATCTATCTTTAAGGTGTGATATAGATAAACAAACTTTGTATAGGCATCGATCTGAACAATAAGATAATCCTTCATATCGCTCTTGCCACTTAATTTTCCCGTTATATCTATATGAATGGTGTGCCACGGTATACTTGTCTTCGGAATAGAGTGAAGTTCCGCCTGAACCTTCCCAGACGATGATTTCACGGACCGACAAGTAATACAGTTTGAAACAAATTTCCGGACATACTTGTTCATTTTAGCGAACCAATAATACTGGTACACTTTATCGAGTGTCTTTTGCCATCCCAAATGCATTATTGACTCGTGTACCTGGTTAATTACTGACCATTTGAAAGCTCTGGGTACAACTGGTAAATAACTTGTTCTACCTAGTCTTTGGACCTTGCGATATAATACGCCTTTTCGCAGATCATACGTTTTGGCTAGGTTTTCGGCCAACTCATCTGACTCCAACTTGTTAACAATTTCTGTTATCTCGGGGTCTAATCGTTGCTCAGCAAGAAGCCAAGTACGTGAAATTTCGGACAGATTTACTCGTTTTTCAGGAATCTTGTTCATTGACAGAATGTGTTCGGATGGTAAAGGATTTCTTGATAGGAAATCGACGTGAGCCATACGCTTACCCCCTCTATATTGAATTTCAAAATTAAACGATTGTAAGTAGGCCCACCAGCGGTGAACTCTGGGGGTTAAATCTACTTTTGTGCGAGAAGCTTTTAACGAATTGCAGTCGGTATAGACAACGAACTCACGACCAATTAGGTAATGGCGAAAATGTTTAACGGCTTTTACTACTGCCAAGGTTTCAAGCTCGTAAGAGTGATATCTAGATTCAACAGAGGTAGTTGTTTTGCTGAAGTACTCGATTACATGGGGTTTACTTTCTATACGGTGTAAAAGTATCGCTCCATATCCACAGGCACTTGCATCAGTGTGCAACTCTATAGGATATTGCGGGTCGAAAATTACCAGAACAGGCTCATTTGTGAGGATCGTCACAACTTTGAGTCTGATCTCTTCTAGCTCAGCACTCCACGTAATCTTGCCGTTACCGGACGAAAGTGAATACAAAGGTTTCATAAGTTGAGAGAATCCAGGAACGAATTTGCGAAAGTACGAGGCCAGGCCAATGAATTGTCTAACGCCAGAGACAGTTTGAGGAGGAGGCAAAGAGCTTAATGAAGCTATCTTTCGCACATTCAGGCGAATCTCCCCAGCTCGCACTTCATAACCCAAATACTGGACCGTTGTTTTAAGAAAACTACATTTGCCAAGATTAAAGGTAAAACCAGCCTTTGTAAGAACATCCAAAACAGTTGTAAGCCTTTCCAAAGCCAATTCCTTGGTTGGCGATACTACCATTATATCGTCCATGTAAACTATTACAAAAGAATTAGCAAGGTCACCAAGTGCATTTATGACTGCGCGCTGGAAAACAGATGGCGCATTTTTGAGGCCAAAAGGCATTGTAAGATATTTTGCTCCGCGAAGTCTAGCAATTTGATCGCTAATAAGCGGTAAGGGGTATTTATCCGAAATCGTATTTGAATTTAGCTCTCTAAAATCGACACACAGACGGTCGGTGCCATTCTTCTTTTGGACGAGCAACATGGGGCTAGCAAAGGGAAAACAACTTGGGCGAACAATATTACACCTTATCAATTCGCTCACTTGCATACGCACTACTTCTCTTTCTTCGGGGCTAAGTCTGTAAGGTCGGCGCTGGACAGTTTTAGTTGGATCAATTAAACGGATTTTCATTTCACCTGTATTTACTCGGGTATGAGGTATCCCATTGGTAAATGAAGTCGAGTGTTTTTCAAGTAGTTCGATTAATTTAGCTTTCTCATTGTCGACTAATTCGGTGTCGGAACAACGGAACAATTATTAACAGTTTTTGATTTTACTACTTTAAAATTATCGGATGTCAAAATTATATAAAAGCCTTGTTTGAGTATCTCTCGCCCTATCAGAATATCACTCCTCAATTGCTCATTCGGGACTACATGAAATAATATTTCCATAATGTTTTTGTTTATAATAACCTCACTCAAGATTTGCAATGTACTGCATACACTACCACCACCAATACCTTTTATCATTACAATATTGTTTATACGTTTACCAGATAACTTATTACTAATGTCGTCTTTAATAAGGGAGCACTCTGCACCGGAATCGAAGCAAATTGGGTAGATCTCACCTCGTTGATGCAAATTTCCCTTTGGCTCAGCCACACAACATTGGTTAACAGTCTTCTGTTGAGTAACATCTTGCTTGACTGCACTTCCGTTTTTCGGGCACTGGTTGGAGAAATGTCCCAATTGGCCGCACCGATAGCACGTGACATTTGATTTTTCACGCTGCGGTTTCGTCTCTCTATCTTGTCGCATTTTACTTCGGCATTCAGCAATTCGATGTCCCGGCTTTGAACAGAAGTGACATACAACTGGCGATGCCTTATGGTTCTTCTGGTTAGGTCCAAGGTTGTCATCTCGAGCATGTCGCTTCTTGTCGAACGTAAACGCTTTTAACTCCGCCTGTAGCTTAATTCTGGTGCGCACATTGGATGTGAAGAGAACGCGTTGCAAACGACTGTCAATGTTTGCCATATGCGCCAGAACAGTTGTAACGGCAATTTCTTCTATTCCCATATTTCGCCACTTCGTAGTCAGCGTCGTCACCAACCGACTCCCATATACCGCGTAACATTCGGCGCCACTCGGGCGGCTGTTGAGTAAATTCAAAAACGTAGCGGCCGGCGTCTCTTCGATTTCAAAGCGCTGCAGAAATAATTCCTGAAACTCTCGCCAAGTCATACCATGGTACGAAATTTGTGTGAGCCACTGAGATGCACTTCCTTCCATACAGTTGCTAAGTGCCATGATCAATTTACATACTTCCTTGAAGGGGTTGCTCAGACAGAATTATATCGGTTGTTGAACACCACTTTGCTGCCTCAACGCATGCAGCTTCAGGGTTAAATTTGGGTAGCTTAACTTCATAGCTAGGTTGCTGCTCGCGTGCCGGCGTCACTTGCATGATTTTTACGAGTTCAGCCAAATTCCGATTTTGCATTTCGACCACTGCACGCCACTGCTCCTCAGAAAATGCAGGATGGGGCACAGATCGCACTTCTGATGTCGGGTTATTGATGCCAAAAGCCTCGTCGTCCTTCCGTCCGTTCATGTCGGCGTCACTCATAATGATTTTCAATAGTCAATTGGTAAAGCTGCGCGAGTTAAGTCGTGGTCCGGCTTAAGTTGTGATATATTCCTGAAGTTTAAGCTTCGATGTAAAGAATAATAACAACCTTCTGGTTCTGCTTCTCGATCAAGAGTGATTTTGTATTTCATTTCAGTTTTATATGTTGGCTACAATTCGAGTGCTGTTTTGTTTACGCTGCATTCTTGGGCGGATGCCCCGACTCCAGTCCGCGGGTTCGGCGGAATCCTCTGTTGGCGATCTACTGCTGCCCCGGTGCTGACGCTGCTGGTTCTGTTCCGGGTTGAGTGCCTTTAGTTTAGGCTTTTACCCGTGGGGGTTTCGGAGGTGATGGCAAGCTTATGCCGTCACCGATAACTCCTCCCCCCTCAAGACGGAACGTAGGCCACAACGAAGGTATGGCTGGAGTTCCGGTGGCTGGCAGGGAAGTAGTTGCGTAGATAATCTTGTCTTTCCTCCAGATCCATGCGGCGATTGCTAGTACGATAGAGCTTGCGATCAATATATATATCGTTGTTAAGTGGTCCGCCGCTTTGCTCTGCATGGTGTTGATAGTCCACTTGGTTTTGAGCGTACTGAGGTGCAGTTGTTGAAGGTTGATGGGTTCTATGGCTGGCATGGTTTTAACGTCGTTGGTTTTCGTTATATCCATCTGCCATCTATCGGTCATTGTGACGGTGGCGTCGGCATATTTCGTACCGTTGATGGTGATGGAGCAACTGTCGTGATTTATAATAAACGACCCGCTCAAACTTTTGCTCGGTATACAATCGGAGGTCATATTAACGTCTCTTGCGTTGAGGATAACCAGGAGTCCTTCTATGGGGCTGTAGATCCGTGTCTGGGTTATAGTTTCCACTACGGTACATGTCGCTGTCTTGTTGGCTACCAGGTTATGGATGCATTCCGGGTTGTCGGGGTCGGTGGGCGTTTCGCAAACTGATAAATCATTAACTCTTATACAATTTGTGTTTAGTGTTTTAAGTTCTATTCTATCCTCTAAAATAAATTTTGGTAGGTTTACAATTTCCGTCCCGTTGAACGGTATGGTTACAATTTGGTACAGTGTGTAATTATTTGGAGACAAAATTGGTATTTTAATTTCAAAAACAATTGTTTTCTTTTCTGTGCTAGTTTCGAGTGATAGTAGGTTGTAAACTTCGTAGTCTGCCTTTATCTTAACGTTTTGATCTGTTAATGACATTTTGATTTTTTGTATCTCAGCATTATCTAAGATGTATTTGGGAACAATATTGAGTTTTCTGTATATTGATATATTATATTATTAGAGTATAAAAAATGTGTATGTGTAATAGTATGAGAAAAAATATATATATATGTATTTGTGTGCTAATGTAAGATTTTATATATTACGATGTTTTATTTAAGTTTTTCTTTGTTAGTTTGTACTTATCATTCGTAAAAAAATTTTTTATTGTGTAGTGTATGGGCTGATCCGTTGGGATCTGCAAGTGGATGTCATTAATAATTGTTTACTCAATCGATAAAAAGTAATCTAATAAAGCCGCCGAGCCAAGTGCTTCAAATACAATGTTTTCAAGTGCTTTTTGTTTAGTTTTCATCTCCTTTTGACTTTAAGATTTGATTGTTTGTTTAATTTTTGTGTGGTCCGATGCGCAAAAGAATTCAACTCCAGCATAATTCAAGGGGTCGGCCGTCAATTGTGGTTGTTAAGGCCCAGGAGGGGAATAGGGGGTGCCCCCATCAGTCGCCGTCGGTTTCCGCACTCGGGTTTCAGATTTCTCGGGAGTGAAGAACCGCGGCTGGCTTGAGCGGCACCACTTCCCCCCTCCTACATACACATTAATTCGGTGGCGGGGCATTTGCATTTGCCTATCCGCAGTATGACAATTTAGATATTTTGTGCACGATGCACAAAAGCGATTGCTGCCCGCTTAAATATGTTTTGCCTGGTATATATTCGTTTCAATTGTAATATTTGGGGTTTATTTCCCCTACTTTCCTGCACCGTATGTGACGTTTACATATTTAAATGCGCGATGCATTCGAGCGGCAATCAGCGATTGAAGCCGTTTAATATGTTTCGCCTGGTGGTGCACACTTTTAGTTGTAATATATGGGTTTATTCCCCTAATTTTTTGCACTGTATGTGACGTTTACATATTTAAATGCGCGATGCATTTAAGCGGCAATCAGCGATTGAAGCCGTTTAATATGTTTCGTTTGGTGGTGCACAATTTTGGTTGCCATATTTGGGTTTAATTCCCCTAATTTTTGCACTGTGTGTAACGTTTACATATCTAAATGCGCAATGCATTTAAGCGGCAATCAGCGATTGAAGCCGTCCGATATGTGTCATTATACCCGTTACTCGTAGAGTAAAAGGGTATACTAGATTCGTTAAAAAGTATGTAACAGGCAGAAGGAAGCGTTTCCGACCATATAAAGTGGTATATGTATATGTATATGTATATATATAGTCTTGTAAATTTCTATCGATTTACAAAAAAACTTTTTGCCACGCCCACTCTAACGCCCACAAACCGCCCAAAACTGCCACGCCCACACTTTTGAAAAATGTTTTGATATTTTTTCATTTTTGTATTAGTCCTGTAAATTTCTATCGATTTGCCAAAAAACTTTTTGCCACGCCCACTCTAACGCCCACAAACCGCCCAAAACTGCCACGCCCACACTTTTAAAAAATGTTTTGATATTTTTGCATTTTTGTATTAGACTTGTAAATTTCTATCGATTTGCCAAAAAACTTTTAGCCACGCCAACTCTAACGCCTACAAGCCGCCAAAAACAGTCAGTGTTAAATACTATCCTTCGCACTTCCACTAGCTGAGTAACGGGTATCAGATAGTCGGGGAATTCGACTATAGCGTTCTTTCTTGTTTTTCATTTCTTTTTGTGGTTGTTTTTTTTTTTTATGCCTTGGTGTCGGGTTGTCTTATGCGCATGGAATTGTTAATTTTGATAGTTGCACTGTTACATCTCATTTTAGATTTCTTTAAATATTTCGCACTCATTTATTCGGGTCACTTGGCCACGGCCGCTTACCTGCATTACACTAATATGGTTAGTATTCCTATGATCTCCATTCCTTGTTTCCTTGTTTTCCGCTATGCTTCCTTGTGGTTCTTCTTTTTGGGCTGCGCCAGTTAAGTCGTGGTCCGATTTAAGTTGTGATATATTCCTGAAGTTTAAGCTTTGATGTAAAGAATAATAACAACCTTCTGGTTCTGCTTCTCGATCAAGAGTGATTTTGTATTTCATTTCAGTTTTATATGTTGGCTACAATTCGAGTGCTGTTTTGTTTACGCTGCATTCTTGGGCGGATGCCCCGACTCCAGTCCGCGGGTTCGGCGGAATCCTCTGTTGGCGATCTGCTGCTGCCCCGGTGGTTTCGGTGGGTTTCGGGGGAGGTGAGGGCAAGCTTATGCCGTCACCGATAACTCGCGCGTTTAACGAGTCCATTTGGCCACGTTCAGCAACAGCTTTATCGCTCTCATTCGAGCAGAGTCCCGTTTATAGATAATTCATCTACTCATCCTCACACATTGACAATGAATAGGAACACGCATAACAACAGAAGGAACATGGAGAAGATGTAAATAGCGACTAAGCGCATACACATTATTTTCCCCCCGACATATATATTTATAAGATAAGAATATAACGTATTATCAGTTATGTAATAATAAACAATAATATTAAAACACGAATTTAGCATAGCATAACTGTCACTGTCTGCTGAAGAATACGCTCCTACCCGTATAAAACTATCCGCACACTACCTAAAATACCAGATTTCTCCATTCGAACTGGAAACCACACTCCATCATGCCAAAGAAAAGACCCCAGGCTTTGATAGAATCTCGTACCCCATGCTTCGCCAACTGCCACCAGAGGCCAAAATAATATTAATAGATATATATAAACAAAATTCTGAGTAAAGGTGTTTACCCCCACACCGCCGTGACAATACCAGTCCCCTAACCAAAAAATCCTATTTACGAAATTGGCAGCTATCGCCCTATATGCCTTCTACCCTTAACTGTAGCAAAATCTTCGAAAAAATAATTGTCGACTAGTCTGGTACCTTAACGGAAACGCACTGATCTCCCAAAGCCAAGTAGCCTTCAAACAAAAGCAAAGCACTATTGATGCATTACTGCTGATCCATCGGTACGCGTCAGATGCTATCTCGTCCAGGAACAACGTAACCATACTGGGAACTGACTTTGAGAACGCGTTTGACTGCGTTGGTACAGATGTAGTACTTAAACAACTCCAAGACTGGGGGGTCGGTCCGAAGATTTTCCACGTCGTGAAAACATGTTCTGGGTTCGAGTGCATAACTCGATTTCAGAATCCTTTAAACTCCATAACAAACTCGATAACAAAAAGACTCAATGTAATTAAATTTTTCTCATCAAAATACTCATATATACACACTAATAAACATCACTCGGGCTCTGATGCAATCCAAGATCGACTACGCATTGGCCATATACGGATTGTACGCAAACGCCAACATAAAGACTCTCCAAGCGCCATATCACACAGCTTCCATCTATTCCTGACAGGCTGCTGGAAACAACATACCTACTTTTAGCTAAACTAAAACATACACCAAACAGGATCCTTCGAAAACTTTACATCAACGCAATCCATCAAGTCGCAGCCGTTGCAAAAGAAATAAATTCCATCGGTACTCCACCGATCACACGAGCAATATGCGCCATATGCGAGCAATATTGCTTCACAGTTCTTTCTTTAACAAAATGTTGCACAGTCATAACAAAACTGATACTAGTAAAGAAATTTTCAAACAGCTATTCCTTATGCAAAGTCAAAGAGCGAAATCGAGCAAGGAACGTCGTGTGATATTCACAGACAGCCTGTCAACAATCACGGCCATCCAAAATCTCAATTCCAAAAACCGGATAATTTCCCAAATCCTGGACTCGCTCACCAAAAAACACAGACACATAACAATATTGTGGGTACCTAATCACGTGGGTATATTGGGAAACGAATATGCAGATGGAGCGGCTCGAGATGCTTCTATGGCACCTATTTTAGTTACACCAGCATTAGAAGACTCAAGCCTAAAACGTGAAATACGTAATTACTTAAAACATTTAAAATGTATCAGCTGGACACCTTTTAACCATTGGTATAAGCAATTTAACAAAGATCCCTGTGGCATAATGATACCTCCCAAAATAACCAAGCCCAATTGGTCAATATACATTCGTCTACAATAAGGGAACACCTTGCTTACACATGAACATCTATTAACTAGAGCCTTTATGCTCCTTCGGCCATATTCTCTCAGTTCAACACATATCTGGGGAATGCCAACTAATTTATAGCATCAGAATCCGAATTTTTGTTTCTATAGCACCCATATCAGCTCTTTCTATCCCAACAACCGAAAATATTAATAAAACCTACGAATTTTTAAAATTAAATAATCTAGCACATAAAAACAGAGTCGAAGGTCTTGTTACTAGTAATCAAATACATCTACAAACCCATTAAACTTTATATTGTATATATCATGTCTAACCTTATAAAATAAAAAATATAAATAACCCAATCTAATCCTGTGCGCTGAGATCTCGCCAACCCGGCATATTCGATATCGCGGCAGAGCCAACGCACTTAGCGCACGGAAAGTTGAAGAGGGCGGACGTGCCCTAGAACTCGATTCGGAGAAGTCAAACTGAACAGATGTGCCAAGGAGGAACAACATAAAAAACACTGCTCCTGGAGCTGCAACATGTGGAGACAGGAATTTTCAACGAGGTACTATCGAGCGACAAGTATAGATAGGCTATCAATCACGCGGGAGGAGTAAATCGGGTGAGCCTGGCAACTTACCAAGTGGTAGGACCATGCATGTGTAGGGAACAGTAGGGACCG
Source organism: Drosophila teissieri (assembly GCF_016746235.2). NCBI lineage: Eukaryota > Metazoa > Arthropoda > Insecta > Diptera > Drosophilidae > Drosophila > Drosophila teissieri. Next base: position 2,035,757 of record NC_053032.1, read on the forward strand.
AGGTAAGGGAGTGGAAACTGTGCGAAATAAATACCTGACAACTTAAAACTTTAACAATGAACGTGCTTATTTCGGCAAAACTTCTCCGATCCTTTCCCTTTAAATTCCTTTCCGACCTCGTGTTCACGGCGGGGTGACATCCGGATACGGGCCGCAACCGCCAGGACCACGAAGCCGTATCCTCTCGAGCCCAACCTGCGGCCACGCAAGTACGCAGCCGTTTCTTATGGTGGAGTTCTGCTCTGTGTTTGACGAAGCTGTATCCGGGTGACGAGCCGCATTCCTCTTGCTCTGTTTCACCCCACTCCCAGGCTTGGGTTACCGACATTCGGATACCGCAGCTTCACTCCGCGCCGGTAGAAGCCGATTACCCGGGTACGGGGTCATCCTATCCCGGGCGGAGGACTGCGTTCTGGCCGGATACGGGGTCGGCCAGAATTACGCCCCACATCGGGGACGGACACGCCATCCATCTCTTCTATGGGTTAACCAGTTTCAGTATTAAGAGAAACAGGACACTATAACGATGAAATTAAGAATGTTCTGCACGGCACTTCCACGGTGTTGAGCTCTTGTATGTCTTGACCAGTTTTAGTATTTCGAGAAACAGCAACACTATAACGATGAAATTAAGAATGATATGCTCGACAATTCCACGGTGTTGATTACATTGTCTGTGTCGTCGGATTCCTTGGATTCCTTGACGCCCATCTTTGAATTTCTATATACTCGTTAGAAATGCGGGTGTCCCTTAACGTTCATTTTGTTGATGAATTATAAGTTATTTGAAGAAGAAGAAGATTAATGTTTTTCGTGCAACAGATCAAGTTTCGGATTTAGCCTCTCTCACGGAGCGGTGTAACTCAGAGCCAGTCCCAGGTACCGTCGTTGCCACGCGATTGGTGGCTTCGAGAAGTTCCCCGTTCCCATACTAGGGTGAACAGGTGCTGGGCTCTCAAGTCGCTATCTCCTGTCCCTTACTCTGTCCCGGCTGGTCCCGTCAGATGCCTGTTCAGTTTCTACAAACCCTCCGTGCAATCGCCCGGCTTACGCCGGTACACCCTGTAGCAAGACGCCTGGTGAAAGAGGAACGTTCCATCCTAACCCTTTCCTCAAGCTGGTGCGGACGGACCTGGACGGGTCTGCTCGATGGCCTCGTCTCTGCTGCCCTTCCGTCCCCGTTGTCCTGGATGTTGCGGACTACGTTGCTGGGTGCCCAACTTTTGGGCTAGACATTGCTGTCGTATGCGGAATCACGGTAGCTAACGGCTGCATCCTCCAGGCAATCACCGGGCGAAAAATCATTACGTCAACCGAACTCTGCACTGATTGGTGGCGCCGGAATTACTATCGCTCGGATTTTACGAATTACGCACGGAATCTCCGAAACAGTCGACCATGTATACACCACAATCCCGCCGCGCACTCGGGTCCTTGCTAGGATTGGGCCCGCCTGTTCAAACGCTTTCGCCAGGGTCTAGTCTTAATTTGCGGTATAGCAATCCGTCCCAACCTAGCCCTTCTTTGTCTTAATGGACCTCAGCTACCTGTGTCTCAATTCGGAGTCCTCCTCGTCCAAAACGTCTCGACGTAGTGATCTTGCGCCTTGCTATTTTTCACGGCTGTAGCTGCCTTGCTGATTTCGTTGCTTCGCGTTGCTCACTAGTGTTCTTTTTCTCCTTGACTGCCCAGCTTCTAGCGTTTGACCTGCTTATATAGGCCTCCTTTAACCGTTATTCCTTAATGTCTCCAGTCTTCGGATCAAAAGTCCACTGTTTTAACGTTAGCTCGTCCAAAGTCCAGCTTCGTATCGTTGCTTCCCTTAACCTGGCACGCCGCCGCTTACTGTTCTACTGCTGTCCTGCTCCAGTTCGTGTTGTCTCACTCTTGCCCCCATACCTCTCTTCAAACCCTCATTCTATAAACTCTCTTTCTACAAGTTCAATTTTTCTAAACGCTCTAAGGACTCTCTCCAACCCCCCTTTCTTAAACTCTCTTTCTCCGACTTCTCTGTTTCGCACTGCCGTTACTACGCGTTCTCCTTTCGCAATTGACATCTGTATTTGTGCTGTGTTTTAACGTCTCACATCTCAACAAGCTTGTTCTTGCCGTACTTGCTGAACACTCCTGGGTTCCCCTTGACGCTCACAGCTCTGTCCTGATTTCCTCCCAGCGCACTGTTCCATCCTTTTTATGAATTTGCCGCCAATTTTAGTTTCCTTGAAGCCACTCCTTGCTTCACCATCGTTCTTCTTTGTGACTCTCGCCATGGCCTGACCCTGAAACGGGTGTCGTGTTGCGTGTGTTTTCAGGGACTGTTGACTCTAGCGGTCGCTAGGCGAATAAACAGTCATCATTGGGTATGTTTGCGGGACGCATATTCCGGTTTGCTCGCGGCTTATCTCAGTTGACTCCAGCTTGGCCTGACGCTAAAACGGCACCTGGCGCCGTCCATTATCGGGTACGGTTGGTTCTACTGCATATTCTCCCTGTTTCCTCCCATCGAATTCGCATCCCCGTTCTCGCTGTCATCCTCTACCTGATCATTTTACTTTAGGTCGCTGATGTGTACCGTGCGTCCTACCGATGGCGGATTTTACAGGTCACTCCTTCTCCTAAAGCGCCTAGCGACGGCGACATTTTATGAATGTACATAAGATATACACATAAGCGCGCCGCTGCTCCACGGCTTTAGGTAACCCTTTGTAGGAATATTGCAATCACTTAAGAATAATACTTCAACTGGAGCGGGACCTTCCCTGTCCCAGCCTTCAAATAAATCCAGGCCGGAGTCCGCTTAACAAACCATAAACATTGCAGTGCCAACATAATTTCAACTTAAATTGTCATTCGAACGTCGGCGAGTGCAGACGTGTTTCTTTTTTAGCTACGAATAGCAAGTTCTAAAACTACAAGTGCAGTTTGCACAACTAACAATTATTGACTATAGTAATTATTTTCTAAAATTAATAATTATTCCATATTGTTCTGGTTATATTTGGACTTAGAACAATGAATCAAAACGGCACACGCATTGTCTCTGAAGACAATGTGAACAAGACGAGCTCCGGCTCTCCTTACAACGCAGCAATGCATACTTTTCTTTCGTCTCGCAAATCGATGATCAAGCACATTCACCTTCAATTAACTCGAAAAATTAACTTTTGCCCTCAGCCCTGGTTGAAACGATGGAACATTATGGTGAACGCTGAGAAATCATCCCACGCAACATTCTCGCTACGCAGAGGAGATTGTCCCCCTGTCACGCTCGACGGCGACACCATCCACCCCATATTTTGAGGAGTTAAAACTCGTGTAGAAACGAAGTCAGCAGGGGAGTTACAGCCGTGATAGTCAGCAAGGAACAAGATAGCTACGTCAAGACGTTCGAGACAAGGAAAGTCTCCGAATTGTAGTGAAGACCCGGTCGACTGTGTCGGAGATTGTCCGTGCGATCCGAGCAGGCGTGGTACCGGCGCCAACAGTCAGAGCAGACGTGGGGTTGGCGTGTTGCTGTTCCACCTGGCGTTTGCCTTGGTGACCCGTTAGCTGCCGTGAGTCCGCAACGACGACAACCCTCAGCCCAAGTGACGGGCACCCAGCGTCACGGTCCGCACCACTCAGGATGACGAGAGCGGCGAGACAGCAGAACGAGGCCGCTGAGCAGGCCACCCAGGTTCGTCCGCACCAGCTGGAGAGAAAAGGTAGGGCGTCTTGCTACAGGGACAGCGGCGTAAACCGGGCGATTGCGCGGATCGTCGGTAGGAACTGAACAGGCGTCTGGCGGGACCGGCCGGGACAGAGCAAGGGACAAGAGGTTGCGGCTAGCGAGGCGTACGCCTTGAGAGCCCAGCATTTGTTCACCCTAGTCTGAGAACGGTGAAGGTAGCATCCTGTACAGGCAGATTCCGCATAGAGCAGGAAACGATGTGGTGACCTGAGAGCTTTGCGTTCCGCAGCAACTGAGGGAAACCGTCCTGCGAGAAAACCACTACTCCCCAGCAGCCGGCCATTTGGGCAGTCGCAATGCAGAAAGACGCAAGGGCCTACGTTCGGAAATTCGAGGACTGCGGCGGGAAAGATGTTGACACAGATCCCGGAAGAGCCCTGGGCGACAGTGTGTGCCGATTTCGTCGGATCATTGCCAAGGTCGAAGCATGGAAACAATATGTTGTTGGTGCTGATCGACAGGTTTTCTGAAGTTTTTAATTAGTTTATTAAAAAATATTAACCGAATGAACTTAGGTGGCAAGAATATTTAATTTTTATTTCGCAACGACGAGAACGAAAAAGAAATGCGTGTGCTCGGGGTGAATTCAATTTTCGACATGATCTTCTATTTTACATATATGTTCTTAGGCCTAGCTTAACAGAGGTTGGCGAAGGCGGGGCGAATTCGCAAAGAGCGAGAGAGAGCTTTATTATGCTCCCGCCTTCGCCCTAAACTAACTTACACTAGACTTCAAGTTTTTTCCTTCTTCATGTGCCAACAATAAACAACAAACAATAAACAATGACCGACAATATGGGTTCAGCCAACACCGGCCCCGTTGAACGCCTCCACGGCTTCAACAGATCGGCAGCGGCGCCAGCTTGTAGATCGCTCTCCGGAAGATGGCTCCATCACTCCTCCTAAGGTCGACGACCCTGACCTTGCCGTCCTCTCCTGCGTGCTTCGCGACGATCCTTCCCAGGACCCACTGTTGAGGCAGCAGGTTGTCCTGTGCCACGACGACGAGTTTGCCCTCCTCAACGTTGGCCTTCTCCTCGTGCCACTTGCCCCGAACCTGAAGGTTCGATGGTTCGATGGTTCGATGGTTCTATGGTTCCCGGGACCATCGCCGCCAGGTCCGGGGTCCGGATTGCTGGTGCTGCGATGAGCGGCCCGCCTGTCAGCAGGTGCCCGGGAGTTAGCGCCTCTCCGTCGCTTGGGTCCTGGCTGAGCGCTCCGAGGGGCCGCGAGTTTATCGTGGCCTCGATCCCGACAAGGACTGTTGCCAGCTCTTCGGCGTTTGGGAGTGCGCCGCCCACCGCTCGTAGGAGTAGTGCAGTTTTCACACCTGCCTCCCATAGTCCGCCCATGTGCGGAGCCCGAGGGGGTGTGAACGCAAATTCGCATCCGCTTTTTCATGCGAACTCGCGAATTGCGTCCACCTGCTCCTCGATCCGATCGCGAAGAGCCAGGAAGTGGCGACTCGCTCCGACGAAGTTCGTCGCGTTGTCGCAATGCACCGTCTGCGGACATCCTCGTCGACCAATGAATCTTTGAAAAGCCAATAGAAAAGAATCAGTACTTAGATCTGAGACGATCTCTAAGTGAACCGCCTTGGACGCAAAACACACAAATAAGGCAACGTAGGCCTTCCTCGAATTTGTAATGTCGTATAGACAGGGCCACAAAAATCAACGCCACATATCGGAAAAGGACGGAGAGCTCGGAGTCTATCTGCGGGTAGATTTCCCATAATTTGTGTCATCAGTCGAGGCTTGCATTTGAAGCAGCGCACACATGATCGAACTGTCTGACTGCAGAGTTCCTGAACGTTTACGGTCCAAATACGCTGTCGTAGGATGCTCACAAGTGCTCGAGAGCCGACATGAAAATTGGAATGGTGCAAATGCCGGACGTAGCTCGTCAACAGCAAGGGAAACTTGGCATTATATGATATAGGAGCGTTAGCTAGTCGCCCCCCAACTCGCAACAACGAAAAATTGCACCAAGTGCCTGTTTCCTCATGAATGAATAGGTTCAATCGCTGAAGACTTGGGCCGACCTTGGAGCCTTTACGAACCTTTTCAATTTCTACTTAATACTCGTGCTTTTGTACTATTTCGATAATCTTATGAAACGCTTCATTATATTCAGTCGGTGACAGAGTTTCTTCGAAAACTATACTCTTGTCTTAGCATTTTCTTATAAAGCGGAACATATAAGCGAACACTCTAAGCAGTTTTGAGGTGTGACGAGAATCCCTCGATGACATCCAGCAAATCGGAAGTTTGCATAGCAGCGGTTAGTCCGACCACAGTCTTCCTAGCTTCCTGACGCAAGACTTCCTCATCCGGCTCGAAATGCGCATTTTTGGGCCAGTTTTCTTCTTCGGCCTTCAGAAATGGTGGGCCAGTGAACCAGATCGACTGCCCTATCTCGGCGACGTCACACTCTCTCGAAACGATATCTGCTGGGTTCTGCTTTGTGGGAACATGCCGCCATGTAGCTTCTCCTGACCATTCTTAAATCTCTGCTACCCTGTTCGAAACGAATGTCGACAACGAAGATGGATGAGATCGAACCCAGTGAAGAGTAACTTCAGAGTCCGACCAGTACATAATTCGTTCGATAGGGACTTTTAATAAGGGTTTGATTCTATGGCAGAGATCTGTGAGAAGGTGAGCGGCTCATAACTCAAGCCTTGGGAGCGTTTTGGTCTTGAGCGGCGCTACTTTTGACTTTGAAGTCAACAACGATAATTTAAAACCTTTGGCACTTTTGCTACGAATATAGACGCAAGCTCCATAAGCTCTCATGGAGGCGTCGGCAAAGGCATGTAGCTGTACCGGTGACAATGGGTCGGTATGCACGAACCGAGGAATCGATATCTCATCCTGTTGAGACAGAGTGCTTTTTAGCATATCCCAAGCTGTTTCCAAATGCATCGTCGCTCGGACACCCATGACAGAAGTGTCAATTTCGAACTTGAAGGCATCTTCGCTAGGCAACCAAAATATTTCTAACGCCTTAGTTGACTCTGAATACGAGATAGGTAGCGACTTAACTGTGCTCTCAGATGCAGTGACCTCAGGTGAGTTTGAAAACCACTTTGTCAATTCAAAACCTGCTGTCCAAAGAACCTGAGACACTTCAGACTTAATTGTCTTTAGCTCCTCTACGCATGCAGCACCAGTTAACATGTCATCGACGTAAAAATCGGATCCAATTACGTCGGCAGCTCTGGGGAATGAAATTTTAGCAGATTCACTCAACCTCTTTAAACACCGAATAGCCAGAAATGGGGCTGGTCCAGTACCATATGTGACGATGTTGAGCTTGTATAATCTCAAGGATTCAGAGGGGTCTCTCCTCCACACTATGAGTTGAAACTTCCTATCCGCTTCATTAACCATTACATGGCGATGCATCTTTTTTACATCGGCAGTCAGGGCATAACTGTGCAGCCGGAAGCGGAGTACAGTGGAGTACAACTCTTCTTGAAGGGATTTTGTTGTCTGTAGGCGACATATGACCTAGGGCGAGATATTCTTCCACGAATTCCAAGTACATGGTCTTCAAGTTAGGATCTCGAGACAACCTTCGCTTAAGCGACAAAAACCGCCGTTTTGCAACCTCGAAGGAGTTGAATAATCCATTTCGATCAGATTTAAACGGCAGCCTAACTTTAAACCGACCTGATGGCAATACCTGAGTAGTCTTCCTATAATGGTCTTCACATAACTTGTGCTCAGGCGACAGAATTTTCTTTGGATTTGGCATTTCCTCCAGCGACCAAAATTTCTGTAGTGTACTGTCAATCGATACTAAAGGTTCTTCACTACAACTGAAACTATTCACAACTTGTTTCGGGACTGCAGACTTGTATCTGCCCGAAACAACCCAACCAAGAAGGGTCTTTTATAGAGTTGGATAGTCAGGACCTTGTCTAATTTGACCAACAGCTAGCAATTCGAAAAATGATTCTGCTCCTATCAACATATCAATTTTTTGTAGAAATATGGGTCTGCTAATGGTAGGTTCTTCGGGATCTTCCAATCACTGACGTTCACCGACTGATCAGGATGGTCCCCCGGAGATCGATTTTAAGATCCAGAAATCGAACGAGAACTCACTACCATTTATTCGCGACTTCACCACTGTGTGTACCTTTTTTTTGACTTGAGAATTGGACTCGCCAATACCAAGTAAGTTGATACACGACTCCTCTCTACGAATCTGTAAGCGGTTCGCCAGTTCTTCTGTTATAAAATTCGTTTGAGACCCAGAGTCCAGCAGAGCTCGGGCCAAAACGTATTCTCCGTTTTTCGTACGGACGCTTACGATTGACGTAGCCAAAATCACCCTGTCCAAGGACGTGGCATGCATAACATGTGACGTGGAAGGCTGATCTTGGTTAAAAGTAGGAGACATGGCCTCTGCCGGGGGTGGCAACGCTAAACTGTTCTCAGGCACTGTATATCTATGAAGCAGAATATGGTTTGAGCGGTCACAAGCTCGACACTTTTTGCCTTTGCATTTCGAAACAGTATGGCCTTTTCGCAGACAATTAATACATAAGGAGGCAGACTTAACAAACTCGAACCTTTGCATTACAGAGAGACGCCCAAACGGGCTACAATTCTGTAGCAAATTATCTGCTGCATTGCAAAAGCTACAAGTTTGCTGAGGCTTGAGGTTGGAGGAGGAACACGAGAATGAGCTACGATTATGTGGCTTGCTTGACACAATTTTATCTTGCTTCGGCTTTGTCGATTCTTCAGCTGATAAATGCTGATATCGGCGATTTAACATTTTTTCAAAATCGGCCCAAAGCGACAAAGTCTCATAATCGAGCTGTTCCTCCCATTTTTGTTTGGTCACTGGGTCGACTCTATTCAATACCAAATATATCAACATTGCATTCGAAATTTTTGTATCATCTCCTATCGATAACAGAGAACCATAAATCGAAGAAACAGTATCGATAAGGTTTCTCAAGGAGGAAGCGGACTGATGCGATATTTTAGGCAGGCTAAACAATGTTGATATATTATTCATAAAGATGAGGCATTCGTTATCGTAAACCTTTTTTAAACTGGCTAGTGCCTTTTCGTAATTGCTCTCGGTGACTTGGTAAGCTTTAACTGTTCCTAAAGCTTCACCAGAGAGACATGAAATTAAATGGTTAAATTTTTCGATAACTGGAATGCTGGCGTCTTTATGAACCAAAGTTTCGAAAAGGCTGATGAGATTTTTGAACTCCGAATAATCTCCACTGAATTTTGGCAATGCCAAATTCGGAAGTCGCGCACGAGTTGGAGCTACAGCAGCTGATCCCGGAGCTTCGCTGACGCTTGCTACCTTCAAGGCAGACAACAGGGACATTATTTTTGCCTTGGTCACTATACAAAGCTCTTCCAACTCGTCGCCAAATTCATCGCTACAATCTATGTCTTCTATCTGTTCTTGTAATTGATTTGCCTTACTAATTGAAGCATTTAAGTTTTCTAGTCGACATTTCAATTCTTCCTCTAATAGCGGAATCGATCGCTCATTTAATCGGCGAATTGTTCTGACCCGACTTTGGAGCTTGCTTTTCAGCTCTTCCAGAACAGATTTATTTTTGGTTTCTAGGCTCATTTTGAATTAAATATTTAAATTAATTAAATTAAATGAATAAAATTTTATTTCCAAATTAAATAAATAAATGGCCGAAACAAATTATCTCAAATCAGACCGATAATATAATTTAATAACCTTCAAATCAATAATTAGAAATTTATTAAACCAAAAAAATAGGTTATTTTTAATTTCATACATTATTAATTTATTGTTCGAAATGTATATTAAATATTTTTCTGATGAGAACAACGAAAACAAATTATTTAAATTGAAATTCAAGTCACGCAGTATCAATTAATAGTTCCCCGCTGCAGCTGCTAGTATATAAGGCTTTCTGTGTATTAATGCGCAAGCTTGGATTAACTTCCCAACTATTAATGCGAGTTTCAAAGAACGAGAGGGCGAAGGGGGGCGACAGTGATTGCAATAATACAGTACAAAATAATAAATAAATGTTGCGTCCAAAGCGGTTCAATATATGTATGTGTATTTATTTTATAAATTTATTCAATAAATTGAATAATTTGCATGCAATCTAGCTCTACTATATTGATACGTACATATGTGCCAAGAACTGAAAGCGAGGTGCAATATTTCAGCACAAGACAATAAACATTAAATTTGTCTATAACTCTAGCTTTCAATTTTTTGCACAAATACCTGTGATTTCCGAATGCTAATTTTAGCGGCCACTTTCCTTAGAAGTTTCCTCGGTGGTGGCGGCAATTCCGGAAGCAGGGTATTTCGCGACCGACACGGATATGTTTAAAAAATATTTATTGTTAACACAATAACGCGTCGCGGGCAACAATATTATTTATTTATTTATTGCACTCAAAAAAAAAGGGACAATTTTTGATTTTTCACTTTTATATATTATATATATATTATATATGTCACTGTCACTTTTAATTTGTTTAAACTAATTCTTGTCCACCCGGGAGCGCCATGAAGAATTTAATTAGTTTATTAAAATATGAATAGAACTTGGTGGCAAGAATAATTAGTTATTTCGGAACGACAACGAAAAAATGCGTTTGCTCGTGTTGAATTCAATTTTACGACTTCATCTCTATTTAACATATGTATTCTTAGGCCTAGCTTAACAGAGGTTGGCGAAGACGGGGCGAATTCGCAAAGAGCGAGAGAGAACTTTATTATGCTCCCGCCTTCGCCCTAAACTAACTTACACTAGACTTCGAATTGTTTCTACTTCATGCCAACAATCAACAACACACAATAAACAATAAAATATGAGTTCCGCCAACAAGCGGCATAATCCAAATCCCTAACCCAATTTTGGGTCGTAGACAAGAAGGGCACCGACGAAGCGGGCAATAAAAAATGCGTTTGGTACTGGACTTTCGCAAACTTAACGAAAGGACGGTACCAGACAGATACTCCATGTCAAATATCTTAATGATATTGGGGAATCTCGGAAAATCTAAATACTTCACGACACTCGATCTGAAGTCTGGTTATCACCAAATCACACTCGCTGAACGCGACCGTGAGAAGACATCGTTCTCAGTGAACGGAGGGAAGTATGGGTTCCGAAGACGCCAATTCTGTCTCAGGAATGTGCAAGTATCTTTCAGAGAACAATTAACGATATTCTGCGAAAGCAGATGGGCAAGTACTGCCACGTTTATGTCGATGACGTCATTTTACGTATTTGGGCTTGGCCAGCTACAATCGATGCTTCATTAAAGATTTCGTAACAATAGCGAGACATACTGAAGGGCGAAAATGGCAGTGTTAGTAGACATAGGTCCAGGAGCATCCAAGTAAATTTTTTTTAAATAAGAAACCGGCCGAGGTCATGCGTGCATATCGGGACGATCCACGACATGATATCCAGGAAAAAAATTTAAGCGCCCAAAATATAACCAGAAACCGAAAAAACGCTTCTCAGCTTCAGGCTTTTTTTAACCTTTTTATTTTCCGACCATATAAAGTATATATAAGTTAACACAATCACCCAGCAGAAATTCATAAAACAGTAAATATAGTCGTAAGCCTAGCTCAATAGTCTTGGTTAGTTATAGAGCAAGCTTTAGAGATAAGAATATTGCGGCACTTGTTATTTTTAGTCGATCGAGCTTTAGAGATAAGAACTCTTTTGTACATGCTCCAGTTGATTTTTGGAGATCATCAGCGCCGGTCATCACCACGCGAACTTACTCGAAGTCAACTCAGCCAACGCATCCCACGTTGATATTACATAATTAATCGGCCACGCTAGACAGCGAGCCGAATAAATAAATATTGTTTCTAAAATTATTAAATAAATTCTCTTAATTTATATTCTTAATCACGATCAATAGCCGAGTCGATCTGGCCTTGTCCGTCTGGCTGTCCGTATGAACGTCGAGATCTCAGGAACTATAAAAGCTAGAAATTAAGCTAGAGATTAAGCATGGAGACTCCAGAGACATAGACGCCGCGCAAGTTTGTTGCCACGCCCACTCTAAAAACGGTCAGTTTTGAAATTTCTCCTTCGCACTTCCTCTAGCTTAGTAACGGGTATCAGATAGTCGAGGGAACTCGATTACAGCGTTCTCTCTTGTTTTTTAATATTTCTTAGTATAATCCCTTTTACTATACATCCTCTCCATTCGGAATACGTATTAATCGAAACACACATATTACAGGTTGTTACCATCGCTTCTACTCTGTCTTCTGGCCGTGACATTGGCCCATATCACCGAATTGTCCCTAGCCTCCCGTCATCGACGGTAAAGTCTTAGTCTCGCTCATCTCCGTGACATGCTCGACGCGTCCATCACAGAGTAGCCAGGAGCCTAGACTTCTTGAGAGCTGCGTTAACGGTCGTAGCAGGGACACATAACGCTGAGGATTTAGAGAAGATAAAATTTACAGAAGCGAAACTAACTATTGCACACAATAGACAAGTTGAAATTAATACAACACAGATCCAAATTAAGGAATTTACCAAGACCGTCAATCAAATTTTATAAGTTTCTAAAAATACACAAATAGATTCAGGCCATTTTTACAAGATGTTATTAACTCGTAACAGAATCATTATCATGGAATTACAGAATCTCATGTTAGCCATTAATCTTGATAAAATTAACATAGTTAGTCCAAAATGCTTGGACCATGCCGATTTGGAAAGTTTTTGAGTCGAGGAACCCACCGACATCAGGGATATTTTTTCCGTTGCGTCCGTAAAGGTTTTGCAATCCCCAAACGTATTGCACTTTGTAATTAAAATGGCCTGCAACTAAACCACCATTTTTCCTGTGGTTCACAATGATACGGTGTTAAGGTTAGAGGATAATGTGGTGGCGAAATGCGGTGGAGAAGTAAGCCAGGTGGCGCTAATTGCGGGACCAATTTGTTGCGCTCTTATATGCATCGGCCTAACCTACCAGCCTATCCGCGGCTTAATTAAAGGAAGTGCCCAAATGGCGTCGGCCGATGGCGGCCTTTATTCTGAGGGAGGAGTAGTTAACTAAGTTAACCGGACCGATCGTCCGATTACTCCCAGTGCAGATCACCGACGCCCAGAACCTAAAAGAGGAGTGAACTAGCGCGGCGCGGGAAAAGTGCAGCAACGCAACCTGTTACGACTGCGATGCAGTTCACACTAATTTCACGTTACAGAAATCTAGATCGATAAACCTACGTGGGGCGCCAAAGCAGTTAAAAGCAGTTCAAATGTAGCGTGGTTTGTAACAACCACGTTGAATATTCGTCAAGTAGAATTCAAGAAAGCACCACTCTAAGGGCGCACCAGAAGTAAAATACAAGTACACACATTTTTTAGAAGTAAGGCTTCGACAACAAATATATTATTATACCCGTTACTCGTAAAGTAAAAGGGTATATTAGATTCGTTGAAAAGTATGTAACAGGGAGAAGGAAGCGTTTCCGACTAATAATGTATATATATTCTTGATCAGGATCAATAGCCAAGTCGATCTGGCCATGTCCGTCCGTATGAACGTCGAGACCTCAGGAACTATAAAAGCTAGAAAGATTCAGCATGCAAGCACCAGAGACATAGAAGCAGTGCAAGTTTGTCGATTCATGTTGCCACGCCCACTAAAACGCCCAAAAACCGCCAAAAACTGCCAAGCCCACACTTTTGAAAAATGTTTTGATATTTCTTCATTTTTGTATTAGTCTTTTAAGTTTCTATCGATTTACAAAAAAACTTTTTGCCACGCCCACTCTAACGCCCACAAACTTCCCAAAGCTGCCACGCCCACACTTTTGAAAAAAGTTTTTGATATTTTTTCTTTTTTGTATTAGTCTTGTAAATTTCTATCGATTTGCCAAAAACCTTTTTGCCACGCCCACAAACTGCCAAAAACTGTCAGTACTAAAGACTCTCCTTCGAATTTTAAATAGCTGAGTAACGGGTAACAGATAGTCGGGGAACTCGACTATAGCGTTCTCTCTTGTTTTTAGTTATGAAAGATATCCTACATTTTTCTCGCCCGGTATACAAAAACTTACCACAAATTTAGGAAATCCAAACAGTAAAATGAAAAAGCTTATAAAATCACAGAGAAATAATAACGTGTAAACATCAGTAGACAATCGTGACTTATGTCGCAGCGCTAAAAAAAATTTATGGAATCCGGATAATAAGCCACCTTTATGCCTAAAAACATAATAATTAGTTGTTATTTCTGCATTATTAGGGTACATACGCTAATCCTTGCATTGTTTTGCGATAATATTCGGATTCAATATTTTGATACACATATTTGTTTTCCAAAACTGGTAGAAGTAAATCATCCATGTCTCTCTCGAAGTCAATTGTGTCAGAACGCATTCCTTTTTTTGGCTCGTCACCCCCCTCTTCCCTGAAAATAATGATAATTATTATTATTACAATTATTATTAATATTATTGTTATTCCCGCAAGGGCTCCCCAGCCGGGTGACGGGCCTGACACACCCGCGATCCCTAGTCACGCACGACCATGGATACCACTAGGACTAACGATTAGATATAACCTACTTGAAAGGATGATCTCGGGCTGACCACTGCTAGTATAGGTACCCATGGGGACGCTTGAGGACTACTGCACATATGCGGGGAGATAGCGGCTTAGAGTTTGAACCAACTCACACAAGATGATCAACACACAACGAAACAAGGGCTAAAAGGACAATGAAGGAGCCGTATTCAGGAAGAGCGGCATGATGGCAAGAACACCGGACAACAACCCTAACGATGTGGACAAGGGCAAAACAGAGGCCGAAGGTGAAATAACCCCCCACCCGCCGCAACCGGCTGCCCTGTTCGCACAGACCTCGACGTCAAGCTCCCCACGATAGGAGCTTATATATAAAATGCAGGCGTTAGAAGAGAAGGCCCTATCGCAATGCAAAGCCATTCTAAGGAAAATAGCATTGCAGAAGCAACGGAACATCAGCATGGACGTCAAGGATGGCACCTCAGAAATGAGTGAGCCCTTTGATGTCATAGAAAATTATCGATCGAGCTGGAAAGCTGCTGAACTAGAGCGCTCAAAGGAATCGAGGAAGGCCAAAGAAAATACATCCGGCAATTTATTGAGCGAAACACCAGTTTCGACACTGAAGAAGAGGACGGCCACTAGCCCGGCTGCGAAAGAGTCGAGCAAGAAAGTCCGAAATAAGCAGACAAATGACGGATTTCAAACGGTCACATATAAGAAGGGGAAAAAGGAAAGCAACATTAAAGGAGCGGGCGTAAGGCACAGTGGAGCTGAGAAAACAAAAAACAAGCCTAGCGCAAGAACGCGCACTCGCCCTGAAGCTGTGCTAGTCAGACCATCAGACCAGCAGAGGGAAAGAGCTATGCCGAGGTGTTGTGCAACCTGCGAAAAAACCTGAAACCAGAGGATTCCGACAATAATATACAGTCGGTTAGAAAAACCAAGTCAGGTGATATGCTTCTGGAACTTTCAAAAGGAAGCAAAACGGACAAACTGTGCGAACACATCAAGGATACACTCAAATAGTGTGCTACAGTGAAGACCATAAAGCAATTGGTCAAACTGGAAATCAGAGACATCGAAAGCATCACACAAGAGGATTAAATAATCTCAGCAATAAGAGAAGGAATAGGCGATACAAGCCAAGAAATTGTAATACACCTGACAGGAGTAAATAGGTCAGAACAAAGGCGAGCTTTTGTTACACTACCTATGAAGGACACGTCAAAGATATTGGCGGAGCAGAGAATAAAAATAGGATGGACCCGCTGCCGGGTTAAGCGTGTCTTGACATAAAGAGATGCTTTAAGTGTTTCAGGGTCGGACATGGGCAAAATAACTGCAACGGACCGGATAGGAGAGACCTCTGCATCAGATGTGGTGAAAGCGGACATAAAATGAAGACTTGCTCAAAGGCACTCAGATGTTGTATCTGTGCATCGGAGAACAGGAGCGATGTTGGACACCTCCCTGGGACAGCGAACTGCTCTAGCGTAGCCAGAAAAGGAAAGCCATGAAGATTCTTCAAGCTAATATGCATAGAAGCAGAACGGCAAATGACCTGCTGCACCAAATTGTGCTAGAAAACCAAATCGACGTGGTTATCATTTCTGAACAATATAAGAGACGGGAGGAAGGGGTTTGGCTAGAAGACGATACAAAGACGGCGGCAATATGGATCCCCGACCCTACTGCGGTTCCACATAGAAACGACAAATGAGGAAGATGCCATGTCCTAACACAAATCAGAAACTGGACGATAGCTAGCTGCTACTTGACCCCAAGTGACGATATTCAGACTTTCCAGACGAAACTTGAATGTATTGAAGACAACGCAAGGCAAATAAGAGGCGACCTTATAATAGCAGGTGACTTTAACTCAAGACTATAGAATGGGGTATGCCGTCAACCGACTCTCGAGGCCGTAGAGTTCTCAATATGGCAGCAAGAATCGGAATACTCACTGCAAATGTAGGAGCAACAGCAACATTCCATCGACTAGGGAACGAGGGTACACTTCCTGACATAACACTAGTGTCAGAAAACGGCGCACACAAAATCACAGACTGGAAAGTTCTTGACACCTACAACGGAAGTGACCATAACTATATAACATAGCAGAAAACGCGGTAACGACAGTAGCGCCGAAGAGAAAAGGGTGGAATGTTAAGCGGTTGGACAAAGCACGGCTGATACTAGAGATCGACGCAAGACAAAACCGACAGAGTGGCGGAGACATAGTCAACCAGAACATGGCAACGATCAATCAAGCGTGCAACGCTGCTATGCCAAAAATGGGCAACCCTCGAAGACAAGGCCAAGAAGTGTACTGGTGGACAGATGAGATAAAAACTCTCAGAGAAGCGTGCATCAAAAACAGACGCCGCCTTACTAGAGCTAGACGGAGAGGACAGTTTACAGAACAGGAAAGTCAGTTTAAGAAATCCAAGAAGGACTTGACCACTGCCATTCGGAAAAGTAAAACGGAGAAATGGAAAAGCCTCTGCAACGACGTCAATACTGACCCATGGGGTATGGGGTATAAAATTGTGATGAAGAAGCTTAGAGCAAGAAGAATAACACCGGACCTGGAGGACCACATAGTTAAATCACTATTCCCCGACCACACAAATAGTTTTTCTAGAAGTACCACACCAATAGCAGAAGAACCAGTCGAGCTCTTCACAGTAGATGAACTACAGAGAGCGGCAAAAACGCTAAAAAGGAGGAAGGCCCCAGGACCCGACAATATCCCAGCAGAGGTCCTAAAAGTGATTGCCGACAACAGACCCCAAATCCTGCTGGATATGTATAACGACTGCATTACCAGCGGGAAATTTCCAGATACCTGGAAGCTGCAACGGTTAGTCCTGATAAGCAAAGGAAGGGGGATCCCTTAACCCCGTCAGCTTATCGACCACTTTGCATGCTAAACACAACCAGAAACTACTGGAGAAAATGATTAAGCCGCGACTATCTGCAGCAATCGAAAGAGGGGGTGGCCTTTCCCCGAGGCAGCATGGCTTTAGACCTGGCAGGTCGACAATTGGAGCAATACAAGAAGTCGTCAGCCAAGCCCTCAGCAGCCAACAAGGCAACCACTTCTCCAGACCGGTAGTACTTTTAGCAACTCTCGACGTGAAAAACGCATTCAATAGTGTTCAATGGGGAAACATAATTGATGTTTTGAAAAGACGATTCCAAATCTCAGGATACCTAATGCGGATAATACAAAACTATCTTGACAACAGACGGCTACTGTACCAAACAAATGCAGGAGAGAAATGTATAGACATAACTTCAGGAGCAGCTCAAGGATCAATACTTGGACCGGAGCTGTGGAACATTAGCTACGACGAAATCTTTCATCTAGAAATGCCGGACGACACGTTTTTAGTGGGCTACGCAGACGCCATAGTCGCTGTCATTACAGCTCGAAATACCGAGTACGCACAGCGCAAGTTGACACAAGTAATGACGAGAGTAAAAAGGTGGTTGAACTCACACGATCTGAAACTGGCTGACGAAAAAACCGAGCTCCTGCTAGTTACTAGAAATCGGATCCCATTAGAAATAGATATGAGAGTTGGGGAAAACGTTATAAGGACGCGGAAGGATATAAAGTACCTAGGAGTTCGACTGGACTCAAAACTGACATTTAGCTCACACATACAAGAGACGAGGAAACGTGCAACCGCGACGACTAAGTCGCTTAGCAGACTTATGGCAAACGTAGGCGGTCCTCTACAATCAAGGCGGAAACTCTTGATGGAGGTGAGTAACGCAATCATGCTGTACGGATGTGAGGTCTGGGCTGGCACCCTGGAGACCGCTTGCAGGTCAAAACCTTTACTGGAGGTGCAAAGAACCATGGCTCTACGAATCGCGAGCGCGTATCGAACGGTATCCGGCCCTGCTGCATTAGTAATCGGAGGCGCGATACCAATCGATCTAGTAGCCAAAGCGAGAAAACGGATCTATGAGATGAGACAGGCAGGAGAGACCGCGAGAGCGTTAAGAGCGACGAGAGATGAAACACTCCAACAATGGCAAGAAATATGGGCACCTGAAGAAAAAGGAAGATGGACAGCTAGACTGATACCAAACCTGGTAGCATGGAGTGCAAGGAAGCACGGAGAAGTGAACTACTACGTCACCCAGATGCTAACAGGACACGGTTACTTTGGTGCGTTCCAGGAATAAGAAATGACGCCAGTTGCGTATATGGAGATGGACAATGTTGAGCACACAATTTTCCAGTGCGAAAAGTTCGGATCGGCGCGTAGATGCCTGGAGGAACTTGTTGGAGCAATAACCCCAGAAAATATTGTTCCAAAAATGATAGACAGAGAATAAGCCTGCAAACATATCGCTGGATTTGTAGAGACCATTCTCAGAACTAAAAAGCCTGACTTGGACGAAACAACTGGGTAATCTGGACGCAGAAAAAATGTGAGAGCGCATAGCGCTTAACTGGCACCACCTCGAAGTAATGACGAAAGCTTTTCCGGGGTGGAAACAAGGCCAAAGGCGCGGAGGGGGGCTTAGTGGGTGCAAGCCCCACATACCTTTTTTGCGACAGCAAACGGGAGATACGTGAGGCATTCCCCCTCCTCAACCCCGAAAAAAAAAAAAAAAATCTTAATCATTATCATTATTATTATTATTATTATTGCCACCAAAAACTGAGAAGTTTCCCCCAAGCGTTTGGTGGGTCTAAGCCTGCTCCCTGTATATACAATTATCCACGCTTATTCCTCCCGTTACACCGCTAAACTATTCTCTGTGAGTTCACTTCTTTGAAGCGGTTAATACAACCGAAACGCCAACAATGACAAATATAAAAGAAAACATAAAATACAAAATAACACTCTATCAACCCTCGCAATCAATTTACTCGCTTGCGTAATTATCCGACAAATATATCCTAACAACATTTTACTCCATGCTTAACCAAGAGTTCATTGGTTAACCATTGGTTAGGTTTTATGATTTTCTGAGAGAGACAAAGAAAGGAGAAAAATAAAAATTGTCTACGCCAACACCTTTGTTACTTTGGCAATCGCGGCCACCCATGTAGTCTATATAGGGACACCCCATGAATGTGAATCCAAGCACTCTGCCTTCATAATTCATCATCGCTTCCGAATTTATTGGCTTCTCGACCGCGGCCAGGCGGGCGTTTTCCGACCGTCGAAAAGTCGACTCCAAGTGATGTAGACAACTCCAGAAATGTTTGGCACGGGTCTTCAACGAGCAAAGTCACCAAATCTTCATCTTCGAACTTTTTCGGTTGTCCAGGACGTTTTCCACTTTTCCAATTTTAAACCGCGCAAACCACTTTCTGCATTTTTGCTCAGCGAGAGCATATTCACCGTATACTTCCACAAAAAAACCCATAACTTTTCGCGGCACTTTTCTTCATGTTATGATAATGAAGTAACACTCACCCCAAAAATGATTTTTTAGGCACAAACTTCGACATGTTTGATACTGCACAACAATTGTTCTGAACACAATAATGCAATGTCATATACTGGTGAAGATGCGCTATGTCAGTAGCTTCTAAAAGAGTATTTACTTTTGTCTGTGTGACTATGAATAGTTGGCTAGCGCCATCTTTCGTAAAACGCTACGAATTAATTCCAACACCTAGTATTCACACAGAGCATTTTAAGATTGTATGGTTAACTTCATTATGATTTACGGATTGCTTAGGCTTTTAATTCAAAATCACAAAATGTGCATATATGTAAATTTTGATCATACGTTTAGTTATATATTGAGCTGCCGGACAGGTAATAAATTGGTTATTCTTGGCTAACCTGGTAAAATCCACTGATGAAAGCGCTTCCATAGGTCGATGGTTAAGCTGAATCGTATAGATGACGGGCTGCCCAAAAAGAACCATAATAATAATGTTTACTCATTGTTACACTTCTTGTAGTTGTTTGACTCTATTCTATTCATTCATGACTCATATATATATTTACGTTACGCCTATATTTCTTATGATTTCTAACTAATTTAGATAACTATTCATGACTACAGCTCTTAGCGATAATATTTTACTATACTAGTTTAACACCTGTGGCAGCATTTTTCTAGGCGGCATCTGATAATAAAATTGCATTGCAGAAAAAAACGGAATGGGATCGAATCGGAGTCACATAACGGGGACTGACGATCGGTGACATGGATATTCCTATTAGAATTGGATCAGGTCATCCTTCTTTATGTGGTTTTAGGGATACATTATGCCATCTTCCGCCCTGCGCTGGCCCTCGTTTAATGCGCGGCGTCGACCTGGGCGGCCAAATTAATTCCAACGTCGAGGTCTAAAGATCTCCTTAATGGCTGGAATCGATCTTCTATCGCCTCGTGCTGGCCAGAATCCTTAGCGCTCGGCGTCGGCAAGCTGTCTATGGCTATCAGAATCTTCGGATGGCACTGAGATTTTTCCACGTTCTAACCTCGTGGTTAATTGACACCAGCAATCCCATGCGACTGCTCTCGTCGAGCTCAGATTACGGAAGGAAGTAACCTCTCTTTTTGCCCGCCGCTTATCTATGCGGTATCTCTCTAAAGATGGACTACGGATCGTTTTATAGCGTTAACGCACGTGCAGGCCTGCCTAGAGTCGATTAATGTGTCACGAAAGTCAGTAGCGGATACCCCCGCTACATGCCGCTAGGTGGCGCTATCCTACAAAATCTGCCTACACTATCAGTTACACTTGAGCAGGGCCCAGGATGGTCTGTATTTATGAAGCTTTTTTAGTTCTTTTATTTTTCCAACTGTTCTTCGATTATACGAACCTAAAAATGTCTTTGCTGGGATGGTAGGTCCTTTCGACGACCTCTCCCTAGGTGGTTATGGTGCGAAGAAAGCTTGCTATGGTATTTTCCTTTAAGTAATTGCATTGATGTTGAATATATAAGTCTCTGCCACAGTGATGGTTTTGAGGATCTTTGTTTGTGTATGATGTCAATATTGCTGTTGCTTGCTCACAGCAATATGGCTGTGAGCCATAGGTCCAGATAGGTTTTAATACGGAATTGTAGAGTAAGACCTTGTGGTCTATGCTGAGGGGAGAGCCAGCCTTGATGAGTCAGTGTAAGTTGTTGTAAGTGTCGATTTGAATTACCTGAGCTGGGATTTTGTTGTGGGAGCTCAGATGAAGTTTAAGTCGGATTAGCAGGCATTTTTCGAATAGTTTCGAAATACATGGGAGTAGACTAATTGGTCTGTAAGGTGAAGGGACTGAGTGGTTGAAATCATTTTACTACTAATTGGTCTGTAAGGTGAAGGGACTGAGTGGTTGAAATCATTTTACTACGGAAGTAACTAAGTTTGGTGATGGCATTGAAGAGCTGGGCTATGTATTAAATTGCAGAATGGGGCAGCGCGATGATCAATTCCGGTGTTATAAGGTGGCTCTGTCTGCATCACTAAGGGCCTGCCGCCTGAGGGATTCCTTATCGGCAAAACGGTTTCAGTCGGTGGAAGAAGAGTCGAGTGGGTTCGCCACAGTAACTTATGTTTTGTGCCTGTTGGAGAAAGTTCCTCTATGTATCGGAACCGACCGTGTTGCTATTTTTAGCTTTTTTTTGCAGATGGAGATCTGGAAGATTGCCATTTCTACGTAAGCGTCGTTTTTCGTCAACGAATTCCTTGATTTGTACGTTAGTCTTATTCGGATTATGTGTAACGTTCGTGATTTTAGGTGTTGCAGTACGTGCTGCTGCCGTAAGAATGGAATCCAGTGTACCTGTGCAGCGCTCAATATCAGATTCAGTGTTGAGTTTTGGGTATAGTTCAATGTGTGAACTAATATATTTTTTATACCAGAGGTAAAATAATACAGGCGAGTGATCAGATGACAGGTCTGGCAGGCATTTAGCCCTCATGTGGTAGTTGACAATTTTGAGTTGGAGGCTTAGTTATGGATTTTAAAACGTTTGCAAAATTAATCGAAACTAGTTGCTTTTGAAACGAGAGGTCTATTATTGGTAGTGTTTTCTTTTTATATTTTTTTAACCTTGACAAACCTGTAAATTGGTGTGTTTTTGGAAAAAATAAGGTTTTAAGATAGTTTGGCAGTGTGAAGGACTCGTTTCATTTCTAAGGAGGGAATATTTGCTTCGTAGAGTAAGTTATTCATTGGAGTGGAGCTATAGGCTCCGAAGGGAAAGGGTTATGATGTTATCTAATTTATTGATAGCTTTGAGGAATAGTATTAAGGATATGCGTGAGCCTTGGAGCATTCTCTTGAAGGCGGGAGTTCGATGTATGCGGACCGAAACGGACCATTATATTCCTGTTAATTAGGAAGTTTATGAAGTTGATTATTTTTTTCCAGTCGCCGCAAATGTCATGTATGTTGTCTCATCGTTTACTGGGTTTGAGATGGCATGTTTTATTGGCATTTGTTTTACTGGGTTAAGTCCGCAGCAACGTCTTATATTTTGTATGAAGAAGTAGTGGGTTAATGGTTGAGGTGAAAGTGCTGGAAGCGTCTTTCTTTTCTTTTTTTGTTATATGTACCTAAATTTTGAATTTTATACTACGGTAGTTATGCGGTTTAATTTCTTCTAGGCAAGCTGTTTTCGCTTTCGAAGTTGGACGAAGTGCTTTTTCCACCATATAACCCTGTATGGAAATTATAATTAGGGTTGGCCGGCGGTTAACGCGCGCGACCTTTACTAATCAGATGTCAGGCGGAGCCGTGACAATGAAAGATTAGGAGTTACCTTTTTATGTTTTATTAACCGAGCCAAGCGGAGCTGTAGCGTCGGAGACAAAATCAGAACTGAATATAAAATACAAGAATTCAAACTTAGGAGCTAGCATGAAAACGAAACACATTGTTGCGATCTCATATTCGTAGCGGCCACGCAAATCTGCAGTGTCTGCCGGCTACGTATCGACATCCGGCATAATGCTTACGTTGCAGTATGCCGATGTTGTCGTATTTCATGCGCCCGTGGGAGCGACGTTTGCTTTAGTTAACTACCCCCCCCTCAAGACGGAGGCCGCCCTCGGCCGACCTTAACTCAGCAATCGCCACGTTCAGTTGTCTTGCGGACCTCTTGGCCTTCCAGGCGCGCCAGCCCACAATGGCAACACATAACAGGAGGAAACATGATGCTGCTACGGTCAGTGCCACTCGCTGGGGTCGTTCGGCGTTGAATTCTTCTCTGATCCTCCGGATTGTCTCTAAGTTACCTTCATTTAGGCGATGAAGGTACGGGAGACTGAGCACGCTTTGGTGAGAGGTGATGTTCAGCAGAGGGAATTTCGCTACCCCCGGTACTCTGTTCTGGATCCCGTTCTGGTTGACGTACATGCACCCAGATTTCAGAGCCGTTGTCCACTTGTACCTTGGCGGCCCTGTCGTTGATGATGACGATCCCCTCATCTACATAGGTGATGGGGTCCAGGCTGCTGGGTTGTATTTCGCAGTGCGCCTCGCCGCCTGCATGGAGTTCTTTCGCACAAGAGCTGCCTGATGATAGCTGGCAGAAGGTGGCGCTGGTTGATGCGGTGCAAGCTTTGACGGTGTGGATCTCGTTGCCGCATTCTGCGATAACGCCATCATCTAAACGTAGCATGGCTCCTTCGTGACTGACGGGGAAAATAGTAATTTTCTTACAGGCGAACTTAATTACCGGAAATTTGATGATAAAGTGTAATGCGTTATTGGACTGCAGAACCTTTACGGACGATACGGACATGAGGTCCCCTATGGGGGTGTTGGTGGGCTCCTCTAGCCAAACTGAACTCAAATCTGCGTGATCAAGAATATTTGGGCTAACAATGTTCATTTTTGCAAGTGTCACGGCCAACATTAAATTTTGAAGCTCCATCACGAGCATTCTATTTCTCGCGAGCAACGTTTCATACAAATGACCGGTGTCAATTTGCGACGCTTTTGCTGCTTTGAGGATTAAGTTGACGGTGGCAGTTAATTTATTAATTTGACTCTGGATTTTTGTATTGATTTCTATCTGCCTATTGTTCGCGTCTATCAATCGCGCCTCTACGACCCTACTGTTTTGCAAATCGCTGGCATCAGGTGTACCGGCTACAACCTTTAGTATGGAGCCCAGGAAGTCCAAGCTTCTGGCCACTCGATGGTGCGTGCCCAGCGCATCCAGCAAGTCCCGGAGGTGTGCTGAATCTACATTCAGCAAATTTCTCATGTGTGACTGCGGGAAGTGGCTAGGCAGACCGACCGTCTCCTCTACTACACGTGCGTACTCCGAAAGATTTGCGGAGTGCCTCACGTAGGCGAAATTCTCCCACACCAAGATCTGGCCATCGATTATGGGAATGTATTTGGCGCGCGAATAATCGGTGATGTGCGCCGATGCCAATGATAGAGACACGAGAAGGATAAGATTGGTCCTGTGGGTGAAAGTTTAAATGGTTGATTTTTTTATTTTGTAGACAAGGGGAACCTCACACTAATAATAATAAAAATGCTTAAGAATATAATGTGCGCGGATGGCGCTACGCTTAGATCTATTAAAAATTACGCCAAGTGGCTAGAAAAAATTTAAAATTAAGCGAAACACTGACCTCGCTGTTGAGCGCGTCATTTTAAATTGTCCTTGTGGACCACCCTCCCCTCAATAAGGACCGTGGTCCCCATGTCCGCTTCTACAGCTCTTTCTTCGCACAACGGCGTGAGCTTGTTGCCGAGTCTTCGGTTGGATTTTACCAACACTTTCTCGCCAACATCGAATGTCATATTCTGCCGCGAGGCGTTTTCTCTGGCCCTCAGCGCGGTCTGAGCCTTCTGGATCCTATTGCGGATCTCTAGCTGCGGCTCATCGGGATGTGTTAGGACGATGTCAGCCGGTCTCCTGTCGATGACCGAATGAATCGACTTATTGTACTTGGTAGTGGCCAACATTATTATTTCGACCGTATCACTCAAGCCCTTGTCTATCTTTATGCATCTGGCTTGCTCCAGCAACGTGCTATGGAAACGCTCCACCTGCCCGTTGGAGGTGCTGTGCAGTGGTGGTGCGTTTGTAACGCTTACCCCAAAGTTGTTACACAGCATGGACACGATCGTGTGTGACTTCAGCGACGGTTCATTGTAGCAATAAATGGTCTTTGCCCTTGGGAAAAAGTTCATGAGCTGAAGCAGCGCCGGCTTCAGGTCTTCAATAGTTCTCGAGGCGATTGGTTGTACGACGGCAAATTTAGAAAACTTGTCGACGCAAGTGAGGAAAAACTTTTTGTCGGTAGAGAAAATGTCGATGTGCAACATTTCCCCTGTGTGTGACGGTATTGGCGTTTCACCGAGTTCTTGTTTTCTCGGGTGCCTGTCATACTTTGCCCTTGCACAAGTCCTGCAATTCTGCACGATCTCGTTGGCCAGCTTGGCCATTTTGGGGAAATAGTATTCCGACAATACCTGCTTTACATTTTCTTGCGCTGCTCTGTGCGCCCTATTATGTTCAGCAGTTAAGATTTCCCTTCTTTCTTCGATTCTGAGTACGTCCACGACACGGTTCCTGCAATGCCAGAACTTTGTGGCTGGGAACCTCCGGACTATCTCATCTTGTATCATTGCGAGCGTGTGCAAATCGCAATGGAAGGCGTTTACGGCCCTTGGGACGATTATGTCTGCCAGTTCGTCTAGTAAAGACCCCCTGCAGACGAAGTTAACCGTGTGGCGCCTTTTATTCCCGAATAAAATAAAGGTATTTTTAGACGGGAAACGTGCTTCTTCCAGTATTATCTTGTTCTGGAAGCAGTTCAATGGCTTGTCTGTTGACTCGATTGTGTGGGTGAGAGACACCTCACTGTGAATCGTTGCTGCGCAAGATTCGGGCTCTTCTTGTTCCAGCACATTAAGCTGTTGTCTGGACAAGGCGTCCGCTACCAGGTTCTCTTTACCGGGCTTGTAAAATAGACGAGCATTGAACTCGTCTATGCGGGCCTTCCACCTCTTAATTTTTGCGTTCGGGTTTGATTCCGACACAGAAAATGTTAACGGCTGATGGTCAGTGAAGATATTTATATCTTTCACTCCATACAAGTAATGCCGCAGTTTAGCCAGGGCCCAAACGATGGCCAATAACTCTCGCTCGTTAGTCGCGTAGTTGGCCTCACTGTCTTTAAGAGTTCTTGAAATCATTGTTATAGGGCGGCCCTCTTGAGACAACACCGCACCTATACCATGGGCTGAAGCATCTGTCGTTAGATCAAATGGCTTCTTATAGTCCGGGTAGCTGAGCATGACATCTTCTAATGCCAATATATTGCGCAGCTTTTGGAACGCCTCTCGCTGGGACTCAGAGAAATGCACCTGAATGTTCCTCGATCTATGCCTACTAACTGTTCCATTTTCGCCCTTTAATATGTTTGAAATGGGCCTTGCTATAGCAGCGAAGTCTCTGATGAAGCACCTATAGTAGCTCGCGAGGCCCAGGAACGATCTGACTTCGAATACCGTCTTAGGCTCTGGAAACTCTTTTATGGCCTTTACCTTTTCTGGGTCCGTTGTTGCACCGTTACTGGTGACAATGAACCCGAGAAAGCTCACGCTTTTCTTAAAAAAACGCGATTTCTCGACCGATACTCTCATGTTAGCTTCTTCTAAGCTCTTTAACACCCACCATACATGTTTGATGTGAGCCTCCTCGTCTTGCGAGAAGATGATCACATCGTCAACATAAACATAGCAAAATTTGCCTATTTGCTCCCGTAGGATGTCATCGATCGTTCTTTGGAAGATGCCGGCGGCGTTCCTGAAGCCGAATGGCAATCTCTTAAACTCATACTTTCCTCCGTTTACCGAGAAAGAAGTTTTTTCACGATCGCGCTCCGCTAGTACGACTTGATGGTATCCTGATTTAAGATCCAGTGTCGAAAAATAGCGTGCTTTGCCCAAATTGCCTAATATCATTGATATATTTGGCATGGGGTATTTATCGGGAATGGTGTGCTCGTTAAGCTTGCGAAAGTCTATCACCAAGCGCTTCTTGCGGTTTCCCGCATCATCGGTGCCCTTTTTATCAACTACCCATATGGGGTTGTTGTAGGGGGATGCCGATTTCTGAATTATATCGTTTCTTAGAAGATCTTGAATCTCCTTATTAACGAAGTCAGCTACGCCCATGGGATATGGGTACAGCTTGGCATAGATGGGCTCTTCGCTCACCGTTCTGATGGTGGCAACCACCGAAGTATTATATGGCAGAGCCTCGTTTGGGTCTGCAAAGGCCTTTTTTCTGGCCTTTAATAATTTCCGAAAAGTCTCCCGCACTGAAGCGGGTGCATCTGAGCAATCCACATCGGTGAAATTGACATCAGTGCATTTGTGGAAGGAGATTTTCTCAACTTCCGTACCCCATTTGAGCTGACCGGAGGCCAAACAGAGTGACGCCCCAGCCTGAGCTAACAAATCGAGACCGATTATCCCATCGAAGGTTGACAAGTCTGGTAAAATGAAAAATGTTGCTTTCACGTTGAACAACGCAACAAAGCATTTTTGTGTGACGGTGGTTGAGCCATGGATGGAATGCAAGGTGAATTGCGAGTTAACCGGACGGACGCCACGCAACCCCTTGTGTGGTCTGATGTAATTCTTGGACGTGCCGGTATCAATAAGGAAGCTCATATCCTGCCCTGCTACTCTTCGTCTAATGACGGGTAGCAGGGATTTTCCCCTAAAAAATTGAGGGCGTCAGAATCACTTTCGGCATCGTCCTCGATCTGCGCCATAGCGCCGTTGGCGGCTTCGGCGTACGAGGTCTGCCCCTGCCCAGCATCTTGGGTTACATGATTCACCCTTTGTTGCTTGCCCTTTCCGTTAGAGCGATCGGACATGGCCGACCGCCTGCTGACGCCAGCAAATTTTGACAGCGAAGGGTCTACCTCCATTGGTTCTGGAGCACTGGCGCGAGTTTGCTGCTCGGCATTTCGCTGGCCGTATTGGCCTTGCTGCTTGTTCTGCCTACTAAAATGTGGGTTCTTTGACCCGCTTGCCTGTGTTTCTTGTTGGGGTGGCTTGACCCGCTGTTGGGTACTTGCCTTGTGTTCTTTTTCCTCAATGCTTCTCGCGAAGTTGGCAGCGAACGCATATCTTTCATGGTTCGATTCCACCTCTTGCGCGAGCGCCAGAGCTGACGGCAAGTCCCTTGGCTTTGCTGAGAACAGCACATCTGTGAGACTACGCTTGAGTCCCGAAATAAACACACGTAGTGCATCTTCGCGGAACTTTTCGCAGAGGCCCTTTGCTAGGACCGGCTCGTATGACATGTTGACTTTATTAGTCAACAATGTAAGCTTTTTGCCGACCTCATCATAGTATTGCAGCAGAGACATGTTGCCTTGTCTTAGCGTGGCCAGCTCTTGCTCAATTACGTGAACTGGACGTTTGTCGCTGTACGTGAAGTCGAGGCGACTTATAATCGCTTCGAAGTTAAGAACTGTGCCGAAAGAGGCTAGAACAACGTCCGCGGCCCCCCTGATTTTGTTTCTTATAATTATGACCGCCAGATAATGGCGTGAACTGCCGTCGTACGGCCTAAAAATACAATAGGCTGCGAGAGCCGCCTGTCTCCATGAAACATACGATTCGTGTGCGCCTGCAAACTCGGGCAAGCATTTGACGGCATCTAATGGCTCGTCGCAGCGGATATCATTTCTTATCTCTATGGGTGCATAAGCTTGCACCTCTGGTGGCGTAATATGCGCTGCGGCCAGCTGCTGGGCCATTGCGTTGACTTTGTCAATCAAGACCTTATTTGCAGCGGCTTGCTCAGCTAAGGCAGCGGTGACGGCTGCCTGCATTACGAATTTCAACTGGTCTGGGTCCATGACGCTGTCTGTAGGACGAGGTGAGGGTGGGGGTGAGGGTGTACGTCTTGGCACTGAACAGCGAATGCGATGGTCGTCGCAATCAGAGTCAGAATCACTACACTTTCGGCGAGTGTTTCTATAGAAAAGGAAGGGTGAAGTCATATGCTTCTAATGTAAACAACGAAAACTCGAACACAACGCTTGAGGACGGAGGCAACAAAGTTGCGAAATCCCACGGATCGTATTACGTTGAACGACCAAACAAAACGAACAAGATGAAGGCAGACGGAAAAAGAAATTTGTGCGCGCATGCATTTGATGCGCCGCTTTTAGTAATTATTCAACAAATGTTTATATATTTTTGCTGCCAATAGTTTTCCGTCAACTTAATCCTTTACTAGTTTCACGTATGTTAAAACTATTTATTATTTAATTTCATTTAAGAAAAGACACTTGCAAAAATGTGTTTATATGCTTATTTTTTGTTTCGCAGGTTTAAGTGCAGTTTTAAAAAAAAGGTGCCCACTTACATTTTTTTTTGGTGTTGTGTTGTGTTCTAAACTGAAGTTGGTTTCTGTTTTTGTACACTGCTTGTCTCTGCCTCCCGCGCTGCCGTCTCCGCTGTCCAGATAGCTTGCGCGCTAATCTGGCGATAAGTCGCTGCCCGAAGAGCACCTGCGGCTTCGGTGTGACGTGAAATTAAGTTTGCGCTATAGCGCACCTCAGCCAACTGCACTCAAGAGGCGAGGTTAATGGCGTTGTAGCTGTGCTGCCTGTGTTGACGTAGGTCAGCAGCAGCCACTTGTTAAATAGTTCTGTTGTAAACAACAGTGGTCACAAGCACTTGTTTTGTTGCTACAGCCCTGTTAATGTGGCTGAGTCTGATTAACTTGCAGTTAGGTTTTAGATTTTTAGAATTTATTTTAGTTTGTTTTGCACTTTTTTTTGTGTTCGTGGGTAATGACTAACGCACTGTCAAATACCACTGGTTGGGCGCCAATTATAATTAGGGTTGGCCGGCGGTTAACGCGCGCGACCTTTACTAATCAGATGTCAGGCGGAGCCGTGACAATGAAAGATTAGGAGTTACTTTTTTATGTTTTATTAACCGAGCCAAGCGGAGCTGTAGCGTCGGAGACAAAATCAGAACTGAATATAAAATACAAGAATTCAAACTTAGGAGCTAGCATGAAAACGAAACACATTGTTGCGATCTCATATTCGTAGCGGCCACGCAAATCTGCAGTGTCTGCCGGCTACGTATCGACATCCGGCATAATGCTTACGTTGCAGTATGCCGATGTTGTCGTATTTCATGCGCCCGTGGGAGCGACGTTTGCTTTAGTTAACTTGGATGTAGGCTTGTGGGAGGGAAAGAAGTGCGCTATATAGACTAGTTCTATTCTTTGTTTCTATTTCTGGTTTGTTTGTTGAGGTAGTACCATGGGCTGTTCCCACTTGGTTTCTTTAAGCTTGAAAAAGAGTCTGTAGAAAATAAGGTCGTGATTATATAAAAATGGGCGCTACAATGGAGTTCGTTTAATATTTCCCACTTGGCGTGTGGGGAGTGTGAGGTCGACGTGTGTGTAAGTATTGTGTGTAGAAAAGTGTGTGGGAGATTTGTCGTTTAATAGAATAATTAATAATTAATTAATATTCGATTTATTTTGCTACGTGTATTTGTCCAAGGACGAGTGCTATCCACTGAAGTCTCGCGTAATTAGTGCATGTTAGTAATGTTTTTGGTCGGGGAATTGTAAGTGGAGAATATGGTTATTTTCAGTTTTGGTTGTATATTTATGGATATTGCTTTCAGATCGCTTGTGATGTTGAGGATAGTGTAATGAATTGACTTATGAACTAGTTCTGCTACGACCCCAAATCTGTTTGTGGCTATATTTGTTAACATTATGCAGTTTATTGGGGTTGCCTATGCGCCTATGTAATATTAAGAACATTAAAGTACAATAAGCATACAAACACTTAGCAGCACTTTGTTGCTATGTTTATGTCAATAAACTCCAAGACGGATGTAACATGATCGTCCACTTGAAGGTTACAAAATATAAGTGCATGGTCAGCATTCCCACGCCGACCAAATGCATAATACATATGTGCATAACTCACTCTCTCGATAAGCATAGATATATAAGATATACATAAGAGAGCCGCTCCGCTGCTGGCGTATCCGGTAGCGCAGCTACGCGGTTTAGGTTTAACCGAAATATAGTTAAGAATGGATATCCAGATACTTGTGAACCGTTGAACGGGCAGAACCATCTCTGCCCAACAGGAAACATTAATAAATAATCAAAAAGTTATAACAATACCCAACCTATTCCTTGGTACTCACTACATGGCGACCGTGACAGTCGTCCAACGTTGGATAACCTAATGGAACAGCACCAATACGTTGGACAAAACTGATGGAACCGCAACAATAAGCTGGACTGGCGGAAAACCTATCAGCATACAACAACAACATACAACCTATGGCATATAACTGGACTGGCAGGCTTCGGAAAATACCTACAACCGCAATTCAACTGAGAACGAATCTGAGTGAGTAGAGTTGTATTGAGATATGGGAAAACACCGTGGCGGTCTAAAGACCAAGTTGAACAAACGTATAGCCCACGTAAGGTGGCTAATATACGGTCAACAAACGCCACCGGTTTGGTCGAAAGCTCTAAAGCTACATGCAGAGCTAGACCACTTGCTGCAATACCAGCAAGAATTGAAAACCCAAAAACTCGAGAAAACTCACTCAGAAAATACCAAAAATATATCAATCATTAATGAAGTTCCAAAACCGACAGCATGTCCAGCACCAGCACCGGCACTAACAAAGCCTAAGAAGACCTGCCCACCGGACTGCGAAGGAGTCTGGAGTCCTCACTGCCTGGGGACTTGTGAGCAGCCATCAACAACATCAGTAGCCGAGAAATAGACAGCAGCGAGGGAGTGTCAGCGTGCCACCCCCGACGACGCCCAGCTGACACCAGCAGATCAACAACATCAGCAGCAGTAAAAAACAAGAGAGAACGCTATAGTCGAGTTCCCCGACTATCTGATACCCGTTACTCAGCTAGTGGAAATGCGAAGAAGAGTCTTCAGCACTGACAGTTTTTGGCGGTTTGTGGGCGTTAGAGTGGGCGTGGCAAAAAGTTTTTAAGTAAATCGATAGAAATTTAGAAGACTAATACAAAAATGAAAAAATATCAAAACATTTTTCAAAAGTGTGGGCGTGGCAGATTTATGCGGTTTGTCGGCGTTAGAGTGGGCGTGGCAAAAAGTTTTTTGGCAAATCGATAGAAACTTACAACACTAATACAAAAATGAAAAAATATCAAAACATTTTTTAAAAGTGTGGGCGTGGCAGTTTTGAGCGGTTTGTGGGCGTTAGAGTGGGCGTGGCAATATGAATCGACAAACTTGCGCTGCGTCTATGTCTCTGGAGTCTGTATGCTTAGTCTCAACTTTCTACCTTTTGTAGTTCCTGAGATCTCGACGTTCATACGGACGGACAGACAGACGGACAGACGGACAGACAGACGGACGGACGGACAGACGGACGGACAGACGGACGGACAGACGGACATGGCCAGATCGAATCGGCTATTGATCCTGATCAAGAATATATATACTTTATATGGTCGAAAACGCTTCCTTCTGCCTGTTACATACTTTTCAACGAATCTAGTATACCCTTTTACTCTACGAGTAACGGGTATAACTAACATATATTTATTATATATACAAAAAAAATTTGTAAGACACATTGTAAAATGGAGCATATACTGTTATGCCCTGTTAACCCAATATGGCCCGTGAAGCCATAGCTAGAATCAGGCAGGTAATAATGTAAAACATAATCAATTTTGCATATCCTAACTAACACGCTAAAATTTGGGGAGGAAATAATTCCAAATATAAATGTCCATAGAGACAAATAGAATAAGCAAAACTGAAATCATATATAAACATAAAGAAAATTTTTTACAAAACTTTGAAATTAGTATACCCAAAATGGGTTTGATAGACACTTAAACTGTTGACTCCACAGCAAATGTTATAAATAAAGTGGAAGTAGCGCTGCTAACGGTTTAGATAATATTTAAGGAAAGTTCCCTCATACATCGAACTCAATTATGAATGAAATATAGAAGTTGAGAAAAAAAAAAAACGTAATGTTGCTTTTATCTAAATAAGAACCCAGAAATATATATCAATACCCAACCATGAGTGTAGCTCAAACACAGAGCACTATAGATAAAGTCTATGAACATGACCCAGATTTTAGGAATAAAGCATTGAATATTATAAGTAATATTCAAATGTCTATAAATGATTTCGAAAAATTATATATGAGAACATACGAATTAGCATACACCTCCCCGTTATACCCTTGTAATAGTTACACAGAAAAGGCAATTGTACTTACGACATTGCCAGGTGTAAAAGTAAAATTATTAAAGTAGAATTATTAGATTTTGGCATACTAGATAGAAGCATCGTTTTTTTTGTATCGAAGTAACCAGTACCACAGCATGTGGAACTACTGGTGGCATTAAGGGAAAAATTAATATTAATAAAAAATAAATTCAGCCTCCAGATAGAAATTCCGACTATAGTAAAAACTCCATTAACAATAAATGTTAATGAAGAAAGCACTGACTCAGACGAAGAATATACAACTGTAGTTGAGAAAGACATTAAAGAGGAAGATCTTCACGATCTAACTATACCAGCAACGTTAGTGCTGAAGGAAGTAAATACTACCAATAACGCAGCTGGCTTAGAAAATACCTTAACCATGGCTGAACAAGCAGCAGCCATTAGGTCTTACATTAAGGATGTCGCTTGCGCAGTGCCAGAATTTGATGGACAAAACGATGGACAACGATTCATTAAGGCAATCAAATTGGTAGACTTAGCTAAGGGATCATTTGAAGTCAAAAATAGTTGGCACAATTTTGAACTCAGTTGACAATGAAACGACAATTCCAGCAATTATAAACAAATTGCAAAAAGTAGTTCTCGATGAGACATCCGGTAATGTCAAAGCAAAGCTATTAACAGTTCAGCAAAGAGGTAAAACTGCAACGCAATTTACCGCTGAAGTTGAAAAACTGAGAAAGCTATTAGAAGCTTCTTTTATAGATGAGGGTATACCTCTAGAACATGCCACTAGTCTAAGTACTAGAGAGGCAATTGCACCATGATAAATCGCGCTGAGCACGAAAGTGTCAAAACAGTACTAGAAGCGGGGACTTGCACCACTATGGATGCAGCGATAAGCGCATACATAAGAACGAGTGCAAGAGTTACCGGTGACATCAATAAAGTGATGTACTTTAGAGGTAACAGATCTAACAGAGGATACGCAATGCCAATAGAGGTCCTAACCGAGGTAGAGGCTTCAATAACAATGGTTATAGAGGCAACTATAATAACGGTTACCAAAATAACGGTTACCAGAATAACGGTTATCAAAACCGCAATAATGGAAATAAAAACCGCTATAATGGCAACAATAATGGAAACAGAGGCCGTAACAACAACCAGAAAAACAATAACAGCAATAATGCCAATGTACGAGTAACCCAAGATCAGGGAAACTCGCAACAGCCTTTAGGTACCCAGTAGGAGAAGATCGTAGAGTATACGCCATCAATTATAATCTCAATATATTTACCACATTCATTCATGTCGAAACAGGTGTAAAACTTGTTTTCCTTCTTCATACACGTGCAGATATCTCTATTCTCAAAGAGAATTCTGACAAATTTTCTAATGTTCAAATAACTAACAAACAAAATATTCAAGGCATAAGCCAACAGATAGTTCAGTCTCAAGGACGCACTTTTATTGTGATACAGACAGGTAAATACATTATTCCACACGACTTTCATTTAGTAGATACAAATTTTCCCATACCGTGTGATGGAATAATAGGAATAGATTTCATTAAAAAATATAATTGCCAAATTGATTTCAAACCAGCAGAAGATTGGTTTACACTTAGACCCAACAATTTGAAATTTCCCATTTATGATCCAATAACATACAGCTCTGGTAATAAAACTACTCTATTACCAGCAAGATCATAAGTTGTCCGAAGATTAATAGTATCATTAAAAGATGATAACATTTTTATTCCGAACCAGGAAATACAAACTGGTATTTATGTTGCAAATACAATTGCAACATCTAGTAATACATTTGTCCGAATTTTGAACAAAACAGATTCTGATCAATTGGTCAATATAGACACATTAAAATATGAGCCACTTTCGAACTACAATGTAGTTCAGATAGTTGAGATTAAAAGATGATGAGCCCGTATACACAAAAAATTATAGAAGTCCTCATAATCAAGTAGAAGAAATACAAGCCTAGGTAAAAGATAAAATAGTTGAACCATCAATTTCAGAGTACAATAGCCCTTTGCCTAAAGTACTTTTTAGTACCTAAAAAGTCAAGCCCAGGTTCAGATAAAAAGAAATGCAGATTAGTAATAGACTATCGCCAAATTAATAAGAAACTATTAGCTGACAAATTTCCACTACCGAGAATAGATGATATTTTTGACCAACTTGGTCGAGCAAAATATTTTTCTTGCCTTGACCTAATGTCAGGTTTTCATCAAATCGAGCTGGATGAATGCTCAAGAGATATAACATCTTTCTCAACCAGCAATGGCTCATATCGTTTCACGCGATTGCCATTTGGTTTAAAAATAGCGCCTAATTCATTCCAAAGGTCATACAGGCATTATAAAAACCATGGCCAAGGTCAAAAGACATTTTTACTGGAAAAGTATGAGTAAATACATAAAAGAGTACGTAAGAAAATGTCAAAAACGCCAAAAAGCAAAAACAACAAAGCATACAAAGACCCCAATGACTATAACAGACACACCAGAACATGCTTTCGATAGAGTTGTCGTGGACACAATTGGTCCACTACCTAAGTCAGAAAATGGTCACTCTCATATGTGATTTAACCATGTACTTAGTTGCCTTTTAAATAGCAAATAAAAGCGCAAAAACAGTTGCTAAAGCTATATTTGAATCTTTTATTCTAAAGAACGGTCCAATGAAGAACGGACATGGGAACAGAGTATAAGAATTCAATAATTACTGACCTATGTAAATATTTGAAAATCAAAAATATAACATCAACAGCTCATCACCACCAGACAGTTGGAGTGGTCAAACGAAGTCATAGAACTTTGAACGAGTATATACGATCCTATATATCGGCGGACAAACCCGATTGGGACGTATGGCTTCAATATTTCGTATACTGCTTCAACACGACTCCATCTATGGTACATAATTACTGTCCATATGAATTAGTTTTCGGTAGAACAAGTAATTTACCAAAAGATTTTAATAAGTTACACAGCATAGAACCAATATATAATATAGATGATTACGCTAAGGAAAGTAAATCTAGGTTAGAAGTAGGGAAAAATAAGGGAAATTACGACCTAAAAGTAAATAATAATAATATAGAGTAGAAGTAGGAGATAAAGTTTTATTAAGAAATGAGGTAGGCCATAAATTAGACTTTAAATACACAGGGCCCTATAAGATAGAACGCATAGGAGATAATAATAATAATACGTTCCTTACAAATAAAAACAAGAAACAAATAGTTCATAAAGATCGATTAAAGAAATTTCATTCATAACTGATTTTACACTTATATTTTTCTTAATCATTTATACAAAATTTTTATTTCTTATTATACAATTCACTTTTATAATACTATTGTTCAGGCAGAAAACTTCTAGCTTCAAAGCGAACGGTTTATTTTTGTTTTGCTAAATCCAGCGGTGGAATTTAACAAATTATTTAATAATTCAATTTCATAATCCGTACTAGTTAAAGTGCCGTTCGTTTCGCGAGTGAATCTTTTGTGATATGTGCATTATTTTAATAAATTAATTCAATCTGTTCTCTTTCTGTCTTTGCGTTTTGTTTACTCTCTTTTTCGTGCGTTGTCCGTAGTGCTGTTTGGTGTTGTTTTTGTACTTAACTGCACGGTGCACTCGCTCTCTCGCTCTCACACACAAAATCTTAAAGTGCACACTGCGCTCTTGCGGTACATTTTCTGATTTTGTCTTTTGGTACAGTGGTCAAAACCCAATTAAACATGGAAACCAATGTTGTCTGATTCCATAACAAGTGCCGTCAGGTAATAAAGCCTGATCAGTCAAAAATTACCTGTTGGCTATGTGATAGAATAGTGCACACTAAGTGCGCTGGTTTTAACGGCCGAACAAGTGATGACCTAGCTAAAGGCCCTAATCTAAAATACTGTTGTGATACTTGCCTAGGGGTTGCGAATGAAATGCAACTCTTTATGCGCCAAACTAAAGGTGGCTTGAAAGGAGTTATCAGCAGTTTTGGCGTGGCTAGAGATAGTTTTCGTCGAGCTGATGATCTTCTTTCTGCGCTTGATTCACAATTTAATAGCCTCAAACTATTAGAAGAATCTCCAAAGCGCAAGAAAGCCGCTGGTGGTAGGCTGCCTAAGGGGAATGCCCCGCAACCTTCGGCGAGTGATCAACAGGACTCCACAGCTGATCAGTTGAATCGCAGCAAACCCTCAAATGTTGCTTAGATCGGCAGCTAAAAAAGATTCGGTGCAATCCGATCAATCGGTTGTGGAGGGAGTCCAGCCTGGGATTGCTACAGATTCCGCTTTGTCCGCACTGGTTTCTCAACCGGTGATTCCACCCGTCCCGAATTGTTTACCACCACAAAGGAATGTTGAGTCCGGACAACCGGCACAAGTTGGCACTTCAGAAATACAACCTGCAGTGCCAAAACCCCTCTCGGTGGTTCCACTAAAGAAACAAATTTTTGTTTCTCGGCTTTCCCCTGATCAAACATCATCTGATGTACTGTCTTATATACAAGACAAAACAAAAGCCGACAACATAAAAGTGGAAAAATTGAACTTTTCTTATGCTAGGGACATCTCATCTTTCAAGATAACTGTCCCAAATGAGCTATTCTCAACCATATGTTCTGGTGATTTTTGGCCGGAAAGTATGATTGTGAAAGAGTTTGAAGCTAAGATTAAAAATAGGATAAAAAGGCCCGTGGGAATTAAACTTCCCACAAGTGGTCAGATCACTGCCCCATCCTCCTCTACTACTTCTACTTCTTTATCTTCAAAAAACTAAAATCTAGTCTCACTATCTGTTATCAAAATGTAAGAGGCCTGTGTAGTAAGCTAACTAATTTGTATTCTAATAGTCTTTCCTTTGCATCCCATATTATTGTGTTTACAGAGACTTGGTTAAAACCGGAGATACTTAACTCCGAAGTTCTCCCAGGTATGTACACAGTATACAGGCATGATCGTCCCTCCAGGCTGTTAGGTCTACCCTCACGTCAGAGGAGGTACTTTTTGACGAGTTCCGTAACATAGAATTCTTATGCGTAAAGCTGTCATTTTCTGATAGCTATGTTTATATTACGTGCTCGTACATTCCGCCGTCTTCTCAATTTCCTGAATATATTAACCATTTGTCTGCTATCCAATCCGATACAAACAGACTGTCCGATAGGGACCAACTAGTTGTCCTAGGTGACTTTAATATACCAGGCACTAAGTGGTCCACAGAGGAACAGTCAAATATTCTCCTGCCTATAGCACAGCATGACTTTATTGACGGCTTGCTTGACATATCGTTGTCGCAAGTTAATTATATTCGAAATTCTCTTGGTTGTTTATTGGATCTATGTTTTGTTTCAAGTCCTGAAAGTGTCTTTCTAACTAGAGTAGCACCTCTTAGTCAACCAGAAGATCCATACCATCCAACTTTCGAGGTGACAATCGACACAGGTACCGTAATAAAAGAGAGGCCAGAAAAGTCAACCAAACGAATTCATTGTTTTCGTAAGGCAAACTTTCAGAGGTTAAATCTTTTTATATCTGGCTTTAATTGGTCCGATCTATATTCTTGCAACATAATGGCCGATGCCTTATATATTTTTTATACTACCGTCTACTTCTAACAAACCTCCTTGGTTTAATAAAGAGTTGACACATCTAAGAAATGTTGAGTCCAGACTTTATATAAAATTTAAAAATACCGGTTCTCAATCTATATTTTCTAAATATGTAAGTGCTCGGTTAAATTTTACCGTGCTTAATGCTCAGTGTTATAAGAATTATTTAAACCGTTGTAAGTTCCAGTTCGCACAGTTTTATAATTTCGTTAACACTAAGCGCAAAACAACTAGTTACCCTTCCTCGCTATTTTTTGAAAATACTTCGGTAACATCGGATCAGGCAATAGCCGATCTATTTGCCAAGTTTTTTCAAACCACATATTCTACGTTACCTCATTCCGAACGACCTTACTCTTACGCGGTATCAAAGTCAAATTTAATATTCTGTCCCACTTTAAACGAAAGCTCACTGCTTTATGATCTTCAGAAAGTTAAGCCTGTCTATTCGCCAGGTCCCGACGGAATTCCTGGCTGTGTGCTTAGATTCTGTGCGGAAGCCTTGTGCAAACCTCTACTAAAACTGTTTAACTTATCTCTAGAATCTACACAGTTCCCCCAAATATGGAAGGAGTCCTTTGTGATCCCTCTCCATAAAAAAGGTAGCAAATCGGATGCAAGCAATTACAGAGGAATCTCCAAATTGTCTGCTATCCCTAAGCTTTTTGAAAACGTTATCACTCCTCATTTGCAGCACCTTTGTAGGTCAATTATTTCACCATGTCAGCATGGTTTCATGAAACGCAGATCAACAACTACTAACCTTCTGGAGCTAACCTCCTTCGTAGTACAGGGTTTCAAAAATAATCTTCAAACAGATGTCATTTATACGGATTTTAGTAAAGCATTCGACTCTGTTAATCATTCACTTTTAATAAAAAAACTTGATTTATTAGGTTTCCCTGTTGATCTCCTAAATTGGATTCTAAGTTATCTGAATGGCAGGACGCAACGGGTCCTCTTTAAAAATTCTCTTTCTTGTATTCTCCGAGTCACATCCGGCGTCCCACAAGGGAGCCACCTAGGTCCGCTCCTTTTTACCTTATTTATTAACGACCTTCCCTTAATAATAAATCATTCGCGTGTACTAATGTACGCTGATGATGTAAAATTATACTTGCAATATAAGGACATTTCTCGCCATTTGGACTTACAATCCGATATAGATTGCTTTCAAACATGGTGCCGTGATAACGTATTAAACTTAAATGGCTCCAAGTGTAAAGTTATGACCTTTTGTCGTGCCAACTCAATGCACGCAACTTACACTTTAAGAACGGATTGAATCGGTTCAAAAGAACTTCTTACTTTTTGCCTTACGGCGCCTTAATTGGGATGCAAACCGTAGATTACCTCCTTATTCGAGTAGATTAATGTTAATTAACTTACCCTCCTTAGCTAACCTTAGAACGATGCTTGGAACAGTCTTTATTTTTAACCTTAATTCGTGGTGAAGTGGATAGTCCCGACTTGGTTAGTCGGCTAAACTTCACTGTTCCAAGCAGATTTACTAGAAATTACGTACCTTTAATTTTAAATCATTGTAGATCTAACTATGAGTTGCATGATCCCTACAGGGTATTATGTTCTGACTATAATAGATTCTATCCTATTATCTCTAATTCTGACTCTCTGCCGTTTTTAAAGCGATCAATACTAACGTACTTAACGAATTCTTAGATATTACTACTAGCATACATATATTTCCTCGTCCTTTACTGTCTTCTATATCGCGTCTATCTTCCCGCGATTCGAGCCGTACGATACACGGCAGCGCCCCTCGGTCGGTTGGGCGGGAGGTGTGGCCGTGGGACTCGCGCGTTACAAAAAAAAAAAAAAAATAAGCTGAGCAAAAATATAAAAAATAATAATAATAATAATAACAAAAAAATATATAATATGCATTTATTAAATAAAATAACTACACTGATTACGTTATTTTTCAAAAGGAGGGAGATGTAGTATGCGCCTATGTAATATTAAGAACATTAAAGTACAATAAGCATACAAACACTTTTTTGCTATGTTTATGTCAATAAACTCCAAGACGGATGTAATATGATCGCCCACTTGAAGGTAACAAAGTATAAGTGCATGGTCAGCATTCCCACGCCGACCAAATGCATAATACATATGTGCATAACTCACTCTCTCGATAAGCATAGATATATAAGATATACATAAGAGAGCCGCTCTGCTGCTGGCGTATCCGGCAGCGCAGCTACGCGGTTTAGGTTTAGCCGAAATATACTTGAGAATGGATATCCAGATACTTGTGAACCGTTTAACGGGCAGAACCATCTCTGCCCAACAAGAAACATTAATAAATAATCAAAAAGTTATAACAATACCCAACCTATTCCTTGGTACTCACTGGGGACTGCTTTTTAATGAGAGTAAGGAGTTAGCTGTATTTGGTTACATATCGTTTTAAATTCCAATGAAATTAAAGACATTTTTGAGAAAATTAACGCTTAAAATTTATCTTAAAGGTGGTGTAGTAGTGCTTAAGTGTTTTATAACATAGTTTTTCGGATTCGGAAGGTTTTTAATCGAAGTCCTTTCGGTTTTATCTTTGTCCCTGTGGGGTTTAGATCTAACTGATTTTTCTTTATTTTTGCTTCTCAGCTTACGGTCGGATTTTGGTGGGTCTTTCTTGTTGATTTTATGAATGTAGGCTTCAATGCGGTCGATTTTCATTTCCTCGTTTTCGCTTTCGATCAGAGGTTGGAGCGAAGTTGCAGTCCGATAAGTGGTGTGAGGAGTTAAAACTCCGCACAAATGCGAATAGTGATCGCATTAGGAGGGCCTGCCGTTGCCAGTTACGCAACAAGTCAACGCCTAGTAACGGCAGTGCGGAACGGGTGAAAGAGAGTTTGGAGACTCTGAACTGGCGAAAGAGAGTTCGGAGACTCTGAGAGAAAGAGAGTTTGGAGACTCTGAACTGGAGAAAGAGAGTTCGGAGACTCTGAGAGAAGAGAGTTGGGAGACTCTAAACTGGAGAAAGAGAGTTGGGAGATTCAGAGCCCGGAGAAAGAGAGTTTGGAGACTCTGAGCCTGAAGTCTGAAGGTTTGAGGAAGAGTAACGGGACAAGCTGGACTTTGGACCGGGCCAACGGTTAAACCGTGGACTTTGGATCCGAAGACTGAAGACCAGAGGGAGGAACCGTTAGAGAAGGCATATAAAAGCGGGCAGAACGCTGGAAGCTGGACAGTCGAGGAGAACATGTATACAAGTGAACAAGTGAAGAACGAAGTTAGCAGAAGAGCTACAGCTGTGGTAGTCAACAAGATCGCTACGTCAAGACGTTCGGGACAAGGAAAGTCTCCGAATTGAGACGCAGGTAGCTGAGATCCGATACGACGAAGCACGGGTAGCCCGGAGACATTCAACAGGCGAAGTCAGACCTAGGAGGGTACAAGAAAGCGGAAGGAATTGTGGTGTACACCCGGTGGACTGTGTAGGCGACTGCGTACTTGAACCAGGCGATAGCCTGGTGTGTCCGTGCGATCCAAGCAGGCGTGGTACCGGCGCCGCCAGCCCGAACAGACGTGGGGACGCGGTTTCACAGGCGTTTGCCTTGGGCCGCTGGGCAAGTCATCTAGTACTACGACGGGAGAGCAGACACGTCCGTATGATCAGATTGCATTGTAAAGCTAAGTACGAATAAAGACCCAAGAAACAAAAACTGCAAGTGTCATGACTGGTAACCGGGTGATC
Organism: Drosophila teissieri; assembly: GCF_016746235.2. NCBI lineage: Eukaryota > Metazoa > Arthropoda > Insecta > Diptera > Drosophilidae > Drosophila > Drosophila teissieri. Next base: position 2,078,638 of record NC_053032.1, read on the forward strand.
ACGATAAATTATACATTTGGTGGGACGAACGCACAAATCTACTGAGCTAGCCGCTCGTATTCCGTAGCGAGCAGACCAAGCAAATCAGTTTGTTACATCTGGCGCCCAAATAACGTGATTATCCCGGCAGTAAACACAAATAAAGCAGTATGGGTAGAATTTGGATCTACCGTCTCAAAAAGGAAGATTTCGCATATGTCGCACAGAGGTTGCGCATATCGCTGTCCGGAAGGACATGCGAAAGGCCCTAGCGGAGTACTACGCAGAGACAAAAAACGACCCGAAGCTCGCAGCAGTCTGGACAGAATTGGAGGCAGTGTTGCGTACACCCTTTTCGGGAGATCGTAAGACTTTAAAGATTCAAAACCGGAATCTAAAAGCAGGAGAAGGACTACCATCACCCCGTTGACTCAGTTGGATTGCGACAAAGAAAATGCAAGTCGACAATAAACGAGTCTCCGATGACACGGTCAGCGGCCGCAATAGATTGCAGAAAGTAAAGAAAATCAACACCAGTTCCGGGCACTCTTCACCGAAGGGGGTATTGACTACCCAAAATAGGGGAAAGTGAGAAATATGATCCCTAGGTGGGAACACTTGGCATAGAAGACCAATAGATCAGAAAAAGCTCTATGCCGGTATAAAAAGACCATGGCTCACCGATGAAGAGGCAGAGAGAGAGTCAGTACCCGGGTAAACACCCGTAGTCCGTCGGTACCCGGGGAAACCATCCGTACCCAGTGGTAGTCATCCGAATATCAAATACCCGGGCAATTATCCTTCTGTCCATCGAGGAGAAGACTCAGGGATAACTCCAGTCTCGAAGAAAAACGTCAAGAAGCAAGGACACTAGCATCCTTTAAAGGAAATAACAGGACTAACAAGGGACACACTTTGAAGGAAGACCATAGTTCCACGAATCTCTCAGGATGGGCGGCAAGGAGTCTAAGGCCTCCGACAACACAGCAAATGTGATAAACACCGTGGAGGTTGTCGACCACAAACAGGAAATATAGGGAGTACAACATACCCTGGAATTCATCGCTGCTATACTGATCTTCCTGGCTCTGTTAAAGATCGTAAAAATGTACAAGAGATCCGTACAGCGGAGGAGGGACCATCACCATGTCCTGGACAGAATTGTCTCCGGAGTCCCGCAAAGTGCTTAATTAAAAATACAAACTGCAAAACAATTTAAAGGTCAAGTGAACCGGTGCAGGCCGTTAGTGTGAACATCAGCAAAAACCAAACAACAGCAAGTGCTCGCTCCAAGTAACCTGAGAGCCGAATAGCAGCCAAAGCGTGCTACAAAAGAACAGAAACCCAACTCATTCATACGTTTATATATATGTATACTCCACTTAGTGTATTTTTTATTTTGTGTTTGTGTATATCTTATTATTGCTCGGTTACAATTACGAAAGTATATGTATGTATAACTCCATCACTATATATATAGCAAAACCCAGGATCCAACGCGTCGAGATCTCATCTCTCCGGATTAAAGTGGGGTAAGTTAGACGGAACCCTGTTCCCGAGTTTTTTGATCTTTATATATATACATATATTCCCGTGCTCATTTTATTTTTACACCATTAGTAAATATAAATATATTTGTGTCAGGTTTAAAGAAAATATCTTATTGGCAGCCTCTTCCATTATTTATTTCATTAATGATGAATTCGATACTCCTCGCTAACAACAGTTATAGCCAACTTATCATAAATTTTGTATGCTAGCTTTTTAATTCCTGTTTGTATTACATGGCACTAGCCAACAATCTATTACTCAATAAAATTATTGTATTATTGTAAGTACAACAAAATGAGTAGGTAAACATTTCCAGAAGGGGTGCTGACGCGCGAAGTGGAGTAGGTCAAAAACGATGACATAACGTTTGACGGACAGCCTTGACAAAAGGGGATCGTATTGCGGGCCCACTAACTCTTTTTTACTATTTAGCATAAATTAAAGTCCCCAACTTCTGCAACCGAAATCGCGCGTAAATGGTTCAGAATAGAGGTATGACTTTGAGATGACTTTCGTTTATTATCCTTTTAAAATCATAAGTCCTTTGTTTTGTCATTAGAAAAATCGGTTTGAAAAAAAAATTCCTTAATTCAAAAATGTGGGAGATTTCCTTGTTATAATATCAAACAACTAAGTGCCGATCGACTTTTTTTTTCTGTAAATCACGTAAATATAATTTGAGGGTGGCTCACGCTTCCAACGTATTAGGCCAAGTAGCCAGGTCGTTCGAGAAGTCGGAGTCCAAAGAAGATAGGAGCGCAGATATAATGGTAACGCATTTAGCGGTGCGGTGCGGGTATATCGTTTATTTGACGATCCAGTACAGAGGGGGTGGGGGAACTGACCGGAAGATTTAAAATAGACGCTGCCCGCGTACTAAGCTAAGGAGCCAGGTCGTTTGTGGGGCTCGACTCTTTGCGGCTTTCCATGACTAATTTGGGCGGGGGACGATTTTAGTTTCTTTGGTTCACGCTGCCGACGTACTATGCCAAGTAGCCAGGTCGTTTGTGAGGCACGTGGCCAGGGAAATAGGAAAACTGTTGTGGAGTCCGAACGTAACGGTCAAACAGCAGCAGGTTATGGAGTCCGCAAATATCGGTCAAACAGCCTGATTTTCCGACGACTGGCGGGAAGGGGTTTACGGACATACACTGTCTTAGGTGGACCTGTTCACATATGGAGCCATTGTAAAAGCTCTCCAGGAGAAGGTGGGCCAGCTCACATATAGAACCAAGTAAAAGCTCCCCAGGAAAAGGTGGGCCAGTTCACATATGGAACCATCGTAAAAGCTCACCAGGAAAAAAGAGGGCCAGTACACGTACAGAACCATAGTATAAGCTCCCCAGGAAAAGGCGGGCCAGTTCACGTACGAAACCTAGTAAAAGTTCCCTAAGCAGTGGAATACGGAGGCATGTTGGCCGGGTGTAACCATGTCAGGGCAACGACCAACATTTCCGGGTAGTTTTTTTTTGGGGCTTAAATACCGGACGGTTTTTTGACTGAGGAGAGACTTATTAATGGCGTAACAGCACCCCAGCTTACCTATCTTATTTTATCAATCCAAAAACGTAAATGAGGGGGGCAAAAAAGAAAGTGTTGTTTCAACCCGCCACCGGGAGAGTAACCCGATCGCGAACACAAGAAGAGGGTCGTGCACCACGAAGTGCGAGTGCGGGAGACACCCCCCGACTGTATGAGGCACTAGATCAAGAGAGTCTTCAAAACTTCGAGAACCAGCCGAAAGAGATAGGACACTTGTCCGAACAGATTAAAAGCACGATGGATGAAGCAGCCGGAGGAATAGATTTACCGCTAGGACCGTCTAGAGGACGCTCTAGCATGTTGCCACGGTACCATGCAAGTTCCGAAGATCGTTCAGAGATGGCCGATAGGCGGGAAAGAAAAAACTTTAATTCCTAATAGCCCAGCTAGCGCAGTCAGCAGAGTGTGGTGGGTCGAAGCCACACGTTTTTGTGTTTGTGTATATCTTATTATTGATCGGTTACAATTAATTGGTGCACGAAAGTATATGTATGTATAACTTCATCACTATATAGCAAAACCCAGGATCCAACGCGTCGAGATCTCATCGCTCCGGATTAAAGTGGGGTAAGTTTGACGGAACCCTGTTCCCCAGTTTTTTTATCTTTATATATATAGTGACGTATTCACATAGCCAGCATTTAAGAATATGCAGAATATCAGATCCCACGAATTCCAAATTTAATATAGTGACATATTCACATAGTCAGTACATGTGAATATGCTGAATATGCAGATCCCACGATATACACACTTGCACCCGGAGTAAGCGATGCCGCTCTACCTACATACACTCATTTTTACTGTATACAAACACATACTACCACAAGCGGGAGAGCTTGCTCCCATCCCGAATAAATGTAAACTAAGGGCCTCATAAAAAATTTTTTTAGCACCTGAATCAGTCTTAAGCTGAGAGTTAATAAATAAAGTCTTAAAAAATACTTTTCTTCGATCTTTTTATTTAATATTCTTAGCGTTGTCTTTAGTCAGCGGGACGAGACATTCGGCTCAGTGTTACGTTAAACATTTTACTGGCGCAGTCTGTAGGATACAAAAAGTTTTCGAAAAAAAGAACCTCAATTGGAAAATAAATTAAATTTTATAATCCTGTTTTCGAAAAATATCCTAACGCGATACGCAAAATCTCTTCAACTTGGATTATAATTCCAATTCGGTTGTCCAAAAAACAAAGTGGAAGTGAAACAAAAACTAAACAAAACCATTAAGTCCAAAGGCAACTAGAAGTTAAAACCAACACAATAAATCCTAAAAAAAAAAATTTAATTTAAACAAACTTTTACTCTTAAATAATTAAAAAAAAATAATAAAATAAATATAAACTAAACAAATATTATTTTTGTCTACTGAAACAAACTTAAACAAACTAAACAAATTTAAATTTTATTTAAGCAAACTTTGACTCCTAAATAATTAAAAACAAAAATAATAAAAATAAACCAAATAAATATTATTTTTGTGTACTGAAACAAACTTAAAAAGTTACAACAAACAAATTTAAATTTAATTTAAACAACCTTTTACTCTTCAATAATTAAAAACAAAACAAAATATAAATAAATAAATAAAACCAAATAAATATTTTTTTGTTGTGTACTTAAACAAAATTAAAATTTACAATAACAATGTCGCAACCAAATATTGCCGCACCCCAAATCGTGGTACTAACACCGAACTACAAACTACTGGAGAACTTCCGAGAGACACCTTAGAGAGGAAACCTAAGAGCATTCTGCGAAGAAGCAGAATCAATTGCTGATTTCGAAATTACACCTAGAAGGTAACCATTCGGATTTTTTAATTTATGTTCAGGCTATTAGAGACTCTATCAAAATACTAATAAGAAAACTACCAATACAAATATTTACTATTTTGGTTCATCATGATATTGCAGACTTAAGATCTTTAATTACTATTGCACAAAATGAGGGAATTTATGAAGAACATATTAATTTTGAACTGAATAAAAATCCTGAAAATCGGAATAAAAACTCAAATCCTAATCAGAATTCTAAAACACACAAATTTAATACTAATAATACCCAAACTCAATATCGACCAAGGTATCCACAATATCCTCAACCCTTCCAACCTAATTTTAATTAATACATGCAACAATTTAGACCCACCTATACCTAGCAGATACCCAACAACCAACCTATGTGGCACGCACCTAATTATTTTGGACCGAACCCATACATGAACCCACAACCAATTATTTACAAAACCCCTTTTCCACAACATTCCAATAAAACCCAAAATCCTCAAACAGCAAATTTTAAAGGAAACACAAACCCTCAACTACAACAACCCTCCACATCTAAAAATACTTACTATCCAATTACCAAACGACTAAGACCATCGGACAGCGAACAAACCAAAATGTCGATTGACGAATCGAGATTTCAAGGCGCGCACGAATACGAACAGTTTCAACCAAATTATTATGAACAGCAGTATTTTGACCTCAATCAATACCATGGGTTCGTTAATGAAGACCAAAAATACAACCCGTCCAAATTAATGACGAACAAAATCCAAACGAAAATTTTCGGTTAACAGCCCCGGACAACACGAATACATAGAAATAGCATACAAAGGTTCCACCTACAAATGCCTTATAGACACAGGATCCACAATAAATATGATCAATAGAAATATATTTTATCTTCCTATTCAAAATACTAGATGTAAAGTTGTAACATCAAATGGCTCAATTACGTTAAACAATTTGGTTATGTTACCCAAAAATAGTATTTTTAAAACAAATGAACCATTTTATGTACACAATTTTTCTAATAATTACAATATGTTAATTGGCAGAAAATTGTTGAAAAATGCGCAATCATTTATAAATTACAAAAATGCTACAGTTACCCTTTTCGATAAAACATACAAATTAATTACTTCAGAATCAGAAAGAAACCAAAATTTTTACATTCAAAAGACACCAGAACCAATTAAAAATTCAGGTCAGGAATAAATAAATAAACAAGAGAGAACGCTATAGTCGAGTTCCCCGACTATCTGATACCCGTTACTCAGCTAGTGGAAGTGCGAAGGAGTCGTCAGCACTGACAGTTTTTGGCGGGTTGTGGGCGTTAGAGTGGGCGTGGCAAAAAGTTTTTTGGCAAATCGATAGAAATTTACAACACTCATACAAAAATGAAAAAATATCAAAACATTTCTCAAAAGTGTGGGCGTGGTAGCTTTGCGCGGTTTGTGGGCGTTAGAGTGGGCGTGGCAAAAAGTTTTTTGGCAAATCGTTAGAAATATACAAGACTAATACAAAAATGAGAAAATATCAAAACATTTTTTAAAAGTGTGGGCGTGGCAGTTTTGGGCGGTTTGTGGGCGTTAGAGTGGGCGTGGCAACATGAATGCGCTGCGTCTATGTCTCTAGAGTCTGTATGGTAAGTCTCAACTTTCTACCTTTGTAGTTCCTGAGATCTCGACGTTCATACGGACACACAGACGGACAGACGGACGGACAGACGGAAGGACAGACGGACGGACAGACGGACGGACAGACGGACGGACAGACGGACATGGCCAGATCGACTCGGCTATTGATCCTGATCAAGAATATATATACTTTATATGGTCGGAAACGCTTCCTTCTGCCTGTTACATACTTTTCAACGAATCTGGTATACCCTTTTACTCTACGAGTAACGGGTATAAATAGATTTTTCACTGTTTCGATTAGATCATCTAAATCAGGAGGAAACCTTAAAGTTGAAAGGTATATTAAATAAATTTAAAAGTCTTCAATATAACTCCCCAATTTATTCAAAACAGTACCCACTTGCTCAAACGCACGAAATTGAAGTCGAAAACCAAGTACAGGAAATGCTTAATCAGGGTTTAATTAGAGAAAGTAGTTCACCATACAATCATCATCATACAATTCATCAAATCGAAATGGACCCAGAATCTATATCTAAAACTGCATTTTCCACCAAAAGCGGTCATTACGAATACCTTCGAATGCCATGTGGCCTTAGAAATGCACCCGCTACTTTTCAAAGGTGCATGAATAACATCCTTCGACCGTTGCTTAACAAACACTGCTTAGTGTATCTGGATGATATTATAATTTTTTCAACATCTCTTACCGAGCATTTAAATTCAATACAATTAGTTTTTTCAAAACTTGCTGAAGCCAATTTCAAATTGCAATTAGATAAATGCGAATTTTTAAAAAAAGAAGCTAATTTTCTTGGTCATATCGTTACTCCTAACGGTATAAAACCAAACCCTCTAAAAGTTAAAGCCATAGATTCGTATCCAATTCCAACAAAAGTAAAAGAGATCAGAGCTTTCGTTGGATTAACCGGTAATTACCGTAAATGTATCCCAAATTACGCAGACATATCAAAACCAATGACCAAATGTTTAAAAAAAGGAGCAAAAATAGACGTACAAAATCTTGACTACATAGATGCAATTAAAAAAACTTAAAGCTCTAATAATTAGAGAACCATTTCTCCAACTACCCGATTTCGAAAAAAAATGTATTTTAACCACAGATGCCAGTAATTTAGCCCTTGGGGCAGTACTTTCTCAAAATGATCATCCTATATCCTTTATTAGCAGAACACTCAATGAACACGAATTAAAGTACAGTGCTATCGAAAAGGAATTAGTAGCCATAGTTTGGGCCACTAAAACTTTTCGACATTATCTACTAGGACGACACTTTCTCATTGCTAGTGATCATCAACCTCTTAGATGGCTACATACCTTAAAGGAACCGAATGCTAAGTTACAAAGATGGAGAGCTAAATTAAACGAATACCAATTTTAAATCGATTATATTAAAGGGAAGGAAAATTCAGTTGCTGACGCATTATCAAGAATTAAAATTGAAGAAAATCATCATAGCGAAGTAACTCAACATAGTGCAGAAGAAGACAATAGCAATCTCATTCATTTAACAGAAAAACCAATTAACTATTTCAAAAAACAAATCATTTTTATTAAATCCGATAAAAATAAAATAGAGAATTCAACAATATTCGGTAACTCCATTACCACAATTCAATATGATTTAATGACATTCGAAAAGGCTAAACAAATTTTACTTGAACATTTTATTCATAGAAACATAACCATTTATATTGAGAGCGATGTAGATTTTGAAATTATCCAAAGAGCACACAGAGAAATTATTAATACCTAAAGTAATTCGCAGTCTCTTCCTATTAAAGAATGTTGGTTCATACGCCGAATTTAAAGAAATCATACTTCAATCACATGAAGAACTTGTACATCCAGGTATTCAGAAAATGACAAAATTATTTAAAGAAAATCACTTCTTTCCAAATAGTCAACTACTAATTCAGAATATAATAAACGAATGCATCATATGCAATTTGGCTAAAACAGAACATAGAAACACTAAAATGCCTTTTAAAATTACACCTAATCCCGAACATTGTCGAGACAAATTTATGGTAGATATTGATTCATCTGAGGGAAAACATTACATCAGTTGCATTGGTATTTATTCTAAATTCGCTACACTCGAGCAAATTAAAACCAAGGACTGGATAGAATGCAGAAACGCATTAATGCGCATTTTTAATCAGTTAGGTAAACCCAAATTACTAAAGGCAGACGGAGACGGAGCTTTTTCTAGCTTGACTCTAAAGCGATGGCTCGAATCCGAAGGAATCGAATTGCAACTCAATACGGCAAAGAACGGAGTAGCAGACGTCGAAAGATTACATAAGACAATAAATGAAAAAATCCGTATAATCAATTCATCTGATGATGAAGAAGTAAAATTAAGCAAGATAGAAACAATCCTTTACACATACAACCATAAAATTAAACATGACAGAACTGGACAAACACCTGCTCAAATTTTCTTATACGCTGGTCATCCGATATTAGACACTCAAAAAATTAAAGAAATACAAATAAATAACGATCGACAGGAATTTAATATTGACACTAAATACAGAAAAGGTCCAATTCAAAAGGGTAAATTAGAAAATCCATTTAAAGAAAATAAAAATGTAGAAAAAATAGATGATGACCATTACAAAATTACTAATCGAAATAGAGAAATCAAATACTACAAAACACAATTAAAGAAACAAAAAAAAACTAATACCGTCAAACTTCCACAGGAACCTTGTGTATAATGATGTTGCTTCTATTATTCACCACGGGCCATACTCAACAAATTCAATTAACCAACCCAGATTCCGACCTTGGCTATTTACTCTTTTCAAGTAATCCAATTCAAATACCGCTAGCATATGAACATCACTGTCTAAAAATTAATTTAACGGAAATCAATGCAATCACAAAATCTTTTGGTAACAAAATCTCACACTCATCTAAAATAAAATATTTGTAGAACAAAATATTAAAAGAATTAAATGGTTTAACTATTCATCAACAAAATAGGCAAAAACGTGGACTATTCGACATAATAGGTTCATCTTTTAAATTTCTTTTTGGCACACTTGATGAAAATGATAGAGTAAAAATTAACAAAAAAAATAGATCTAATTGCAGAAAATTCAATTCAAGTTCATAAATTAAATGATGTAAAATTTGTGAATGAAGGACTGCAGAAACTCACCAACTACGAAAATAATCGCAATGATAATGACACACTCGTCTATGAGCTCACGCAATTCATTGAATACATAGAAGACATAGAAATGGGCATGCAACTTTCACGTCTTGGTCTTTTTAACCCTAAATTACTCAATTACGACAAGTTAGAAAGCATTAACAGCCAGAATAAATTTTTAATCAAAACATCAACTTGGATTGACAAAACAAATAACGAACTATTACTCATTTCACATATTCCTATTAACCACAAAATCTTAAACACCATTAAAATAATTCCCTATCCCGACCATAATGGGTATCAGTTAGACCATTCAGATCAACAATCATATTTTGAAAATGAGAATAAAATTTATAATCAAAATAAAATAGAAGTTAATAATGAATGCATTAAAAACATAATTAAGCGACATAAATGGCGATATTAAAATAAATGGAAACAAAATTATAATAATAAAACAATGTAAAGTTAAGATTGGAAATGTTATTTTAAGCGAAAATTCGTTAAGTCCAGAATTTGATTTAACTCCATTGTATTTACCAATTAATGTGACTAAAATTAAGATAGTAGAACATAATGACATTTTAAAATTAATTTCAGAAAATAATACCACATTTTATGCAACTATAATAATTTTAGTTATTGTTCTTATAATTTTTCTTGTCCTATCAAAAATTTTTACACTAAATCCACTAACTGTTTTATATACAAAATTCAGAAAACAAGCAAAAAATAATCAAGAACCACAACAAGAAATAGAACCGCCACAAATACAGCTGCCCGCATACTACCTTGAAATGGCAGCCCAAGCATAGGCAACCCTTTTAAGGGGAGGGAAGTGACATATTCACATAGCCAGCATTTAAGAATATGCTGAATGTCAGATCCCACGAATTCCATATTTAATATAGTGACATATTCACATAGCCAGTACACGTGAATATTCTGAATATGCGATCCCACTTCCACCCGGAGTAAGCGATGCCGCTCTCCCTACATACACTCATTTTTACTGTATACAAACACATACTACCACAAGCGGGAGAGCTTGCTCCCATCCCGAATAAATGTAAACTAAGGGCCTCATAAGAAATATTTTTTATCACCTGAATCAGTCTTAAGCTGAGAGTTAATAAATGTAAGATGAGATTTACTCAACTTTGGCTTTTATTATTATAGGTATTTAAATATCTATATTATTATTAACGATAAATGTTACAAGTTTAGTTTAAGTTTTCTGCTTTTGTTTTTTCTGCTTTCTTGACTCGTTCTCTGACGTCCGTATCTGCTGACTTCTACTCTCCGAATGCCCTTCTCTCGCTCTGCTGCTGCTCTCTGCTGTCGCTTCTCTCTTCTGTCGCTCTGCTGTTTCTACTGCTCTCTTCTGTCGCTCTGCTGCTGCTCTGCTGTCGCTTCTCCTGCTTCTCCGCTGTCTCTATTCTCTTCTGTCGCTCTGCTGTCGCTTCTCCTGTCTTAATACTTTTTCTGCATCTCTTCTTAAATCTACTCGAGTACTGCTTTTGTTGAGAAGTCCCAATACCCCGTCTTACATTCGGCCATTCCTGACTATTCATCTGTCCCAGATGACCAATCATCCTCATTGTCCTGGACATACCTCCACAACTTCATGTAATCACAACTTGTGGAAGTCTTACATGGGCCTTCAAAATCTGCTGCCTTTCGCACTTCGTATCTGCCGTTCCTCTTGACAGTTGAAACTTCGTACGGTCCCATATATTCTCCAGCCAACTTCTTTCCCGCAACAAATTGTGTCCGGCGTATAGCGACTAGGTCTCCTACTTTATATGCGACTTCTGGTTTCCGCTTGAGGTCAAAATTCCTTTTATAAGTGCGCGTTGAATCTCGATCTTTGCATCCCTTCTCAGTTGCTTTACCGTGGCACTGTACTTCTTCATCAGTTCGCCAAGCTCCTCTTCGTTCTCCTCAATCTGGGCCTGAAGCTCAGCCCGATCTCTGTGTGCCGCATTGGCTCGCTCTTCCGCGTCATTCCTAGCTCGATGCGACTCCTCGAACATGGCCTGTACTTCAGTAAGTTCTGCTTCCGCTGTTTGTCGCGCTTTCATAGCCAGGGAACGAGCAGACTCCGCATCCTCCAGTTGGTTACGCAGTTGTCTTATAAGCGTCTTGCCAGGAGTGTCGGCCTTAAGACGCTCCAACTGTGTCTGGGCGTCCTTGAGCAGGGCCTTGTATTTGCGAAGATCCCGTCGCAGTTTTTGGTTGAGCGCTTCATCGGCGTCGCGATCAACGTGATCGCGATCCTTCATGGAGGAGAGGCGCCGCTCTAGCTCGTGCTTCTCGCGCAGCAACAGAGTCCGCTCCTCGTGCTCAGTTTCCAGCTGACACTCAAGGGCCTTAATCTTCTTGTAGCCGTTACCGCGCACTTCTTCCAGCTCTTCGTCGCGCGGCTGCGACTCACGGCGCGCTTCCTTGCGCATTGTTTCCAGAGTCATTTCCAGGCGAAGCTTGGCTTGCTCGAGCAGCTGTATCTGACCGGCCATCTCGTCCAGCTCCTCCTCCTGCTCCTTGGCCTGCCGCTCCTGACGCGACGCGTCCTGCAGGGACTGGCACTCGGCATCGAACTTGCGCTGCTTCTTCTCGAATTGCTTCTTGAGCTCGACCAGCTGTTCCAGATCGTGCTCATGTTGCGTATGCAATCGCCTTTTGGTGAACTCCAGTTCCCTGGCCACCCGCTCGTACTTCAGCTTGTAGACCCCGCCGCCGACACCATCCGGAACGATTCTTAGCCTCACTGGAACTTCGGCTACCGAATCCACCGCCTTGTATTGATCAGCAGCGACACCTCTTTAGCGAACTGCGGAGGAACATCTATTTCATCATCTGAATTTATTATGTTGTAAATACTCATCTGATTTGGTTCCTCACAAGCTTTCTCCCCCAGCGGGGAAGAAAACTTGTATCCGTCGACCGACAGCGAAAAGTCAAACTTCGATACAAAATCAAAACCGAGCAGCGCATCATACTCGATGTATTCATCCTCCACTACGACGAACTTGTGTCTAGTCATCTCCTTGTCCACCGCAACCTCCGCCAAAAAGTAGCCAACTGTGCACGTAATCTTCCTTCCCAGCCCACGAAGCTTCGACGCACACCTCTCCAGGGTAACATTTGGTATCTTGTTAAAGATATACTTGCGCAGTATAGATACATTGGCTCCCGTATCTACCAGACACTCTACTGCCACATTGTTGATAGTGACATTTTTCATGCGCCAGCAGCTGACCCAGGGCAATCTCTTGACATGTGACCCTCTTTGTTGCAACTGAAGCATTTTACAGCAGACTTGCAGTCCTTACGATGATGATCTAATGATCCGCAGTTAAAGCAGTGACTCTTCCTGTCTTGCTGTCCCTCGTGCTGCTTTTTCTGGCTCGACGTCCACTTTCCCTCGTTAGGATTAAATGGCTTCTCGACCACACGGTCGAACACCTCATACTGCTCCTGTAGTTCTTTGTAAGACTTGCAACTGTAGAGAGAGTATCTTAAATCACTTCTCATGTTCAAGCCGTCAACAACATAGCGGATAACTGAACGTGCATCAATGTTGCCAAGTGAAGCGATCTTTTTCATCTGTAGTAGGTATTCGTGAAAAGATTCCTGATTGCGTTTCTTGCGGTCGCGGAGCTGCTCGTGTACATCCGCGCTGCACACATATTGTCGACTGAACTCTGTCTCCATCAGCATACGCATCTCTGAGTATTGGTGTACATACGTAGAGTCCAAAAACAACTTCGCTGTGTTCGTCATTTTGGCGCGAGCCTGAACATACATCTGCTTAATGTTCAGATCGTAGACTGCCGCATTCATCTCAAAATTTTCAAACCAATTTTTAACCGGCATGGACTCTCCGTCAAACTCTGGAATGATCTTCGCAAAGCTTTCTGCCGTAATCGAGCAACCGTTGTTTCGCTCCTCCGCTCCAATCTTAATAGCAAGAAGCTGCACTAAATCTTTCAGCGTTCTTGTATTTTCGTCAATCGAGCTGCTTTCGATTAAACCAGCTGCGCCACGTTGCTCTCCACTTGTCCCGACATGATTCTGCATGTTGTTTCTTGCATTCCCACCTTGCTCTCCGCTTGTTACGACAAGATTCTGCATGTTGCTTCTTGCGTTCCCACATTGCTCTCCGCTTGTTGCGACAAGTTCTTGCACGATTTTCATTTCTTTCGTATTTTCATTTCCACTTATTTCGCAATCGCTTTCGTACTCATTTTAATCTTTTTGTCTGCTGCAGCCACTGACCTTGTGTAATATGGCTGTTTTCCTTTTGAAATTGGAATCCGTGACGGCTCTTGCTTAATTTCCTTCTCACTCACACGCATTCCCCGTTGCTAACCGGCGTCTGTCAAACTCTTCTTCTTCGTCTTTTGAGACTTCTCGGGGCAGCGTTGAGACTTCTCGGAACGGCGTTGAGACTTTTCGGGACGGCGTTGAGACTTTTCGGGACAGCGTTGAAACTTCTCGGAACGGCGTTGAGACTTTTCGGGACGGCGTCACTTGCAATTTTCAGGTTAGGACGAGCCCCCAAATGTAAGATGAGATTTACTCAACTTTGGTTTTTATTATTATAGGTATTTAAATATCAGTATTATTATTAACGATGAATGTTACAAGTTGAGTTTAAGTTTTCTGCTTTTGTTTTTTCTGCTTTCTTGACTCGTTCTCTGACGTCCGTATCTGCTGACTTCTACTCTCCGAATGCCCTTCTCTCGATCTGCTGCTGCTCTCTGCTGTCGCTTCTCTCTTCTGTCGCTCTGCTGTTTCTACTGCTCTCTTCTGTCGCTCTGCTGCTGCTCTGCTGTCGCTTCTCCTGCTTCTCCGCTGTCTCTATTATCTTCTGTCGCTCTGCTGTCGCTTCTCCTGTCTTAATACTTTTTCTGCGTCTCTTCTTAAATCTACTCGAGTACTGCTTTTGTTGAGAAGTCCCAATACCCCGTCTTACATAAATAAAGTCTTGAAAAATACTTTTCTTCGATCTTTTTATTTAATATTCTTAGCGTTGACTTTAGTCAGTGGGACGAGACATTAATTCGGCTCAGTGTTACGTTAAACATTTTACTATATACATATATTCCCGTGCTCATTTTATTTTTACACCATTAGTAAATATAAATATATTTGTGTCAGGTTTAAAGAAAAATATCTTATTGGCAGCCTCTTCCATTATTTATTTCATTAATGATGAATTCGATACTCCTCGCTAACAACAGTTATAGCCAACTTATCATAAATTTTGTATGCTAGCTTTTTAATTCCTGTTTGTATTACATGGCACTAGCCAACAATCTATTACTCAATAAAATTATTGTATTATTGTAACTACAACAAAATGAGTAGGTAAACATTTCCAGAAGGGGTGCTGACGTGCGAAGTGGAGTAGGTCAAAAGCGATGACATAACGTTTGACGGACAACCTTGACAAAAGGGGATCGTATTGCGCGGCCCGCGACGATCCATCAGGCATGCGGATGCATGAAGGGGAGGGAACGTGGCCGAAACATTGCCCGATCGTTTTACGATCAAGCTACAGCTTGTGGGGCAGTGAGGACTGTTGACTGACGAACGGTACGAACTTTTTCAGGCACTACTAATATTTATTCTCGTTATGTTGAGGAGGTGAGGGGCTTACCAAGATCCCACGACCCAAAATAGACGAGCTTACGCCGGCATCCTGGTGCCTGAACATCGGATGCCCCTCCCTCAGCCTGAGTCCTTTCCCAGGACACAGGCACGAATACACTGACGTAACAGCAGCATATCCAGACAGACCAGCTCCAAGCGTAAAGCTTACGAACCCCGAGGGTGAAGATTTAATCGCAAGCCTGAACATGGAGGAGATGTTTCGAGAAGGTCAACGGAGAGAGACGAGCAGGGAAAGGAGGCTAAGTCCAGAAAGACCCAGGCCCAGCCAGCCGGACTACGCAAAAGTAGCGAAACAAGTGAGAGAATGGTCTTTTCGCTTCGACGGAGAAGAAAAACCCCTCGAATTCCTGGAGCAGGTGGAATTGTCCGCAAACACATACGGTTTGGACCTGAACATGATTCCCCGAGCCATGCCGGAATTAATGCAGGGAAAGGCTCTGAAATGGTACATTTCAAACAACAAACACTGGAGGACGTGGGCCGAATTTATAGATACCTTCCAAACGTATTTCCTGCCCAGGAAATACTTCACAAATCTCGCGGACAAGGTGAAACATTTAGGGAAGCATTTAAGGACTACATGCTCGAGATGCAGACCCTGATAAGAACCCTTGGGTATGGGAAAAAGGAAACGCTGGAGCTCATTAAGGATAACTGCACGCCAGACCTCCGAATAGCGTTGAGATCCTACCACGTGGACGACCTAGAGGCACTAATGATCCTGGCAGATGAGTACGAGGAATTGCACAGGGAACGGGAAGCCTTCGCGGAAGAGCATAAATTCAGGTGTGAGGACTCAGGAGATCCAGGTACGCATACCCGGGAACAGTGGGCGCAATATACCCCGGTCCAGTACAGGCGACAAAACACGACCCTATGGAGGCCCCGCGTCACAAGCCTAAGGATAGGCCGCCAGTCACCACCCAGAGACACACTGGAACGACGCCTAGAGCAACTCGGGTCAGAACCCAACCCATATTGCCAATCCGCAGGAAGCGTTGAGATCCTACCACGTGGACGACCTAGAGGCTCTCATGATCCTGGCAGATGAGTACGAGGAACTGCACAGGGAACGGGAAGCCTTTGCGGAAGAGCACAAATACAGGCGCAACAAAGCCCCTGCCGCAACACGCGTCACGTGTAGAAGGTGTGAGGACGCAGGAGAGCTAGGCACGCAGTCCCAGGGACAGTGGGCACGATATACCCCGGGTCAGTCTGGGCGTCATAACACAACCTTATGGAGGCCGCCAGTCACCACCCAGACCCACACTGGAACGACTCGTGCGGGCAACTCGGGTCAACACCCAACCCATGTGGCCAATCCACAAGAAGCTTGTCGCAGGTGCGGAGGACACGACCATTGGGCAAGAGGCTGCCGAAAACAGAGGCTGTCGTTCTGCTGGATGTGCGGAAAAATAGGAATCCGAAGCACAGAATGCTGCCAGAAATGGACAGCGATCCCAGAAACCGGAAAACTAATCGAGGAGGAGCAACAGTTGTCCGCATCGGTAACGATCGGTGGGGACACGTACAAGGCCACGATCGACACCGGGGCAACAGCAAGCTTCATAAGCGAAGAGCTGGCGGAGAAGCTGGCTGCCCGTGGTGCTATTATAAGGATACGACGGCAGGTTAGGTTGGCAGATGGAAGGTGCGGCGAAATCATCGCAATGCTTGAAATAGGAGTGGAGTTCAGCAACAGGCGACTCAGGATGAGCCTGCTTATATTACCAGGAATAGTGGATGCGTTGGTGTTGGGGTGGAATTTCCTCACGCATGTCGGGGCCGGGATCAGGTGCGCCGGTCATGAAATCCGGATACCGCCCAGAGGCAGACACAACGGGTGGCTCAAATAAAAGTTGTCGGTCGCAGTAGTCCACAAGGATGGCGAAGCAGATGACAAAAATAAAGTCCTGGAAGCAGAGCTGGCGGAGTTTCACTCCATGACTGGAACATCTAGTATAGCCAAGCACACGATAACCATGAAGGATGATAAACCAATTAAGCAGAGATACTACCCCAAGAGTCCAAAGATTCAAGGGGAGATCAATGCAAAAGTGGATGAACTTCTGGAGAAAGGAATGATAGAGCATTCAAGGAGCCCGTACAGCTCACCGATAGTCATGGTAAAGAAGAAAACGGGAAAATGGAGACTATGCGTGGACTTCTGGCAGATAAACGCGAAATCCATAAAGGATGCCTACCCGATGCCACGGATAAACTACATCCTCGACCAAGCAGTCTGGACCTCAAAGATGGGTATTGGCAAATGCCGCTGGAAGAGTCAAGCCGAGGCTTCACGGCTTTCACGGTCCCAGGGAAAGGGCTGTTCCAATGGAGAGTGATGCCGTTTGGGTTACACTCCGCGTCGGCCACGTTTCAACGAGCCCTGGATCAGGTGATTGGACCGCAAATGTCGCCACATGCATTTGCGTATCAAGATAACATCATCGTGATTGGCCGCACTCTAGAGGAACACACAAGAAACCTCAGGGAAGTGTTCCGTCGGTTGAAGAGCGCGAACCTAAGAATTAACCCGGAGAAATGCCAGTTCTTCAAGCAAGAACTGCTGTACCTAGGGCCCCGCGTCACAAGCCTAAGGATAGGGACGGACCCAGAGAAGGTAGCGGTCATTTCATACTCCAGCCGGACCCTAAACGGAGCCGAGAAGAACTACTCAACAACAGAGAAAGAGTGCTTGGCAATTATGTGCGCAATCCGGAAGCTGAAGCCGTACCTAGAGGGCTACCACTTTTTAGTTACGGATCATATGGCACTGAAGTGGTTGAACCACATAGACATGTTTTCTAAGTGGACGGAATTGGTGCCTCTGCGAACAGCCACGGAGGAAACGTTGCAGAAGGCATTCAGGGAACGCATAGTCTCACGATTTGGAGTACCGAAAGTGGTGATTACGGACAACGGCGTGCAGTTTACCAGCCGGGCTTTCAAGAAGTTCCTCAACGACATGGGGATAAAGCAGCAGTTTACGGCACCGTACACCCCGCAGGAGAACCCGACGGAGAGAGCCAACCGCACTGTGAAGACAATGATAACACAGTTTGCCGGACAGAACTGGGATGCAAGATGGCCCGAAATCATGCTGGCTGTGAATTCCAGCGTGTCAGATTCCACAGGCTACTCACCGGCATTTTTGACTCAGGGCCGCGAGCCCAGATTACCAAACGCACTCTATGACAGAAAAATGCTAGGTACAGGAAGGCAACCGGAGTCACCGGAAGGAAACGCTGAGAAGATGAAAGAGATTTTCAAGATTGTGCGGAGGAACCTGGAGAGGGTGTCCCAGGACCAAGCGAGGCATTACAACCTGTGGAGAAGACAGTGGAAGCCGAGGATTGGTAAAGTGGTGTGGGCCAAAGAGGACCATTTATTAAAGACGGCTGAAGGGTTTGCGGCCAAACTAGCTCCGAGGTTCGATGGGCCAAATTGTGGATTTCATATCGCCAGTGATATGTCAGATTCGCCACCGGAAGAACAAAAAGTAACGCACGGTACACGTCAGCGACCTAAAGCAGCAGGATCGGGAGGACAATGATGACGAGAACGTGGATGCGGGTCCATCGGAAGAAAACAGGGAAGGCAGGCTGGAGGACGACAACACCTGAGAACGGACGAGGTTTGGCAGCCGTTCTAGCGTCAGGCCGAGGCGAGAGTCAACGGATGCAGACTGCGAGTCCGACAACCGTTACAGGGTCAGGCCAAGGCGAGAGTCAACGGGTGCGTACCGCGAGCAGACCAGAATGTTGCCTCGACAACCACCACCAGGGAAGCGTAAGTTCACAAACGGCGGGACGTTGAGAATGGCAGCACCTGAGAACGGACTAGGCTCGGCCACCGTTCTAGCGTCAGGCCAGGGCGAGAGTCAACGGGCGCAGATTACGAATCCAACAACCGTTCTAGCGTCAGGCCAAGTCGAGAGTCAACGGAAACAAACCACGAGCGAACCAGAATCCTGCCTCAACAACTACCTCCATGGAAGCCACATACTCCCGAGGAAAGGGGAGTGGAGGTACAGCAGTACCGCAAGGCACGCCAAATGAGGCTGCAGGGAAGAAAGTCAAGGATTAACAATGATGAAACGGTTTTGTTTACATTCCAACTTACCGCCAGAATTTTGTTTATAGTCATCAAAGATTAGGGAAGGGGGCGCGTCGATCACAGGGCGGTCGATCGGCACTCAATAGTGTCAATCGATGGGCAAAAATATCGGAATTAGCAGCACATGACGGGTCACACTACAGAAATACCATGGTCACCAAGTAGCAACGCCGCCCCAACGGGAGTTATCGGGATCTATCGGCAACAATCGATCAACGGCGAATGGTGTGACCAGATGACGAAAAGACGAAAATGCGGATTGCGGGAAGAAGAGCGATGAACGAAGAAGCGTCACGCAAATACGAATGGGCGGCAAAATTTGAAATTAGGAACAAGGAATATACTGAAAGGAGATCGGCGCTGTGGAACTCGAGACGGAGCTGTGAGCGTCGACGGGATCTCAAGAATGCTCCGCGGTAGCCGCAAGGCCGGATTTTAAATTTTCTTGAAGAAAGGGGGAGAAGTGAGGAGTTAAAACTCCGCACAAATGCGAATAGTGATCGCATGAGGATGGCCTGCCGTTTCCAGTTACGCAACAAGTCAACGCGTAGTAACGGCAGTGCGGAACGGAAAAAAGAGAGTTTGGAGACTCTGAACTGGAGAAAGATAGTTTGGAGACTCTCGGAGTAAGAGAGTTTGGAGACTCTGAACTGGAGAAAGAGAGTTCGGAGACTCTGAGAGAAGAGAGTTGGGAGACTCTAAACTGGAGAAAGAGAGTTGGGAGATTCACAGCTCGGAGAAAGAGAGTTTGGAGACTCTGAGCCTGAAGTCAGAAGGTTTGAGGAAGAGTAACGGGACAAGCTGGACTTTGGACCGGGCCAACGGTAAAACCGTAAACTTTTGATCCGGAGACTGGAGACGAGAGGGAGGAACCGTTAGAGAAGGCCTATAAAAGCGGGCCGAACGCTGGAAGCTGGACAGTCGAGGAGAACAAGTATACAAGTGAACAAGTGAAGAAGCAGTGAAGCAGTGTGTCCGTGCGATCCAAGCAGGCGTGGTACCAGCGCTGCCAGTCCGAACAGACGTGGGGTTGGCGTGTTGCGGTTTCACAGGCGTTTGCCTTGGGGAATCGCAGTCGTTAGCTTCCGTGAGTCTGCGTACGACAACAATTCTCAGCCCAAGTGACGAGCGCCCAACAACGAAGGTCCGCGCCACTCAGGACGACGAGAGCGGTGAGAAAGAGGAACGAGGCCGCTGGACAAGTCATCTAGTACTACGACGGGAGAGCAGAGACGTCCGTATGATCAGATTGCATTGTAAAGCTAAGTACGAATAAACACCCAGGAAACGAAAACTGCAAGTGTCATTACTGGTAACCGGGTGGTCACGTTATATTATAAATTTGGTGGGACGAACGCAGAAATCTACTGAGCTAGCCGCTCGTATTCCGTAGCGAGCAGACCAAGCAAATCAGTTCGTTAAAGTGGTAGTGGATAAGTGGCTTGTTGTCTAAAACGTCGCTGTAGTTCAGTAAAGGTCGTTGTTGGTGTTTCTTAATTTGTTCCTTTTGAGTCTTTTGTGTTGCGTGCTTTTTTAGATTCATAAATTTTTTCATATGATGTGGGTATGCCGGGTGTGAAAAATGTTGGTGGCTTTTTTAAAATCCACTCGCTCAGTGACTTTGACAGCCGTAATCTCGACATGATTTGTCTACCGGGAGATGGTTGTGCTGGTTGTTGACATCATTTCTATAGTTAATAAAGAATTTGTCACTTGTGCATTCGCTGATGTCGGTGGTGTGTTCAGCTGCAGAGCAGTTTGAGCAAAGTTTTGGGTTTTTACAGGCTTTTGTGATGTGCCCGACAGGCACAGGAGGAGATTTCGAGGGATTTTACCCCCCAGCAAGAGGAAGAAACAAAGACCCGTTGAATCCGGCCAGCCATAGCAGCGATCAAGTTCTTCGGAGAGTTCTGGCCACGATCGGTACAGATCCCGAGGCAGCGTAGAGAGCGCAACGTGACACCCTAACCTGCCGACGTCGAAAATATGTAGCAAGTGGCTTATACGTCGAGCAAAGCGGAACTCAAGCCGCCAAGCAGAGTAGAAGAAGAAGAGAGCCGACAGCCGAGTGCCACATGGAGACCTGCCGTCTGCCATGCGAAGACGCATATCCCTTCGTATGAGAGGAGCTGATCAGGAGAATTTGCCATCTCCGGAGACGTTGTTGATCGACTGTCAGGCGTGTGCCACAGCACAGTTTTTTTTTTTTGCGTGCTTGGTTGAGACATTTGTAAACACGAGTTTTTAATTTCGTAGAGTAAGAGTAATTGAGTTGTTGCGTATCCATGGGCCTGCTTGCTTGTTTATTGTGGATTCTGAGTTGCTTTTGAAGATGGCCAATAAGCAACACAAATTTAATTTTTATTCGAAACCTGCTTCAACCACCGAACCTGCTTCGCCGGAATTTTGAGTAAGTGAGAACCTCTAACTTTATTTGAATTTATATTATTTTTGAGTGTGTGCCGAATAATATGACCAATTGAAGACCAAATAATTCGAAACGAAAAGAAGAAAATATTACGAAACCCAAACTGCTTGTAGAGGGGCGATCCGCCCTCCAAAAATAAGCGGCAAGCTGTTGGCGAATAGATAAATTCCCACAGCGCAGAGCAAGAGCCGAAAAACACCACCCAGGGGTCGAAAAAGAAGAATGAAGAAGCGGGGGCGTCGTGTGTATTAGTTCTGCTTTATGGCAGGCTCCGGACACGACCCATCCGAAAACGGTGCTGTGTGCCACCGGCAGTCCGTCCTGGATCTTCAGGAAGCCTGGCTGCATCACTCGGAAGAGGGCCCGCACTGTCTCGCTCAGCTCCCGGATTGGAGTGCGAATGCGCACGTGGGGCTCGACCTTAAAAACCCGATCGAACCGGACGCTGTTGTCACGTTTGGAGCTTACGGTGGCCAAGCAAATCTGCTCATCCCCAACTCTGGTAGTTGGCAGTCAGAACGCTGTCGCCAGCGACCCGTCGATGCAGCTCGTAGGCGTCCACGGGTTGATGAGTGCCATCGTGTCGAAGACCTGAGTCCCAGTATTAATCCGCACCAGAGCAGACAGTAGCACGTTGACGCTGTGTTGCTGCGACTGGCGCGCCTCCTGACACGGCTGGCGCTCGAAGAGGTGCAGCAGCGTGCGGTAATCCTGACCGCACGTTTTGCAGCAGTCCCCTCGCCGACACGCTCCAACGGAGTGCTCGTGGGCCAGACATCGGGGGCAGTACCGATTGGCGAGGACAGGCCGTAGCCGCTTCTCGGCACTCAAGCGAAGAAATCGGCGGAATTTCCGTTACGGATGGATCCCCCTGCAGACTCGGCAACGGTAGGAGTTGGTACCTCGAGCACATATGCTTTCCAATGCGGTGGCGCTGCGCGGACGTGGAGACATCGTGCTTGATATGACTGGAGGAATAGGACGGAGAGAGAAGCGGAAATTCGTACTGGTAAAACTACGGATTGGACTAACATCAAAACAGCACAGTGACGAGGAACATTGGAGTGGACAGGCTACCCATTGTTGAGGGCAGCCGGCTGCTTCCATCGGAAGAAGGACGACCTTTACTAGAGACGTTTGATGAGCCCCCGCGCAGTGCGGATGTCGACCACACAGACATGGCCGTCGGATCCTGGAAACACCGCGTCAATTCGGCCTAATCGCCACTCATTGGACGGAAGGTTGTCTTCCTTGACAACCACCATATCCCCGACACAGAGGTCTCTAGTAGGGACTCGTCACTTGTTCCGCTTATGGAGTTCTTTAAGGTACTCTTCCTTCCATCGCAGACGAAATTGCTGAAGGAGAGCCTTCAGGTGTTGCCAGCGGTTTATTATTAGCGTTGTATCCTCCATTATCTCGGGTTCAACCGTTGCAAGAAGAGGCCCCCCAACAATGGACATAGGCGCAAGCGGACGCGAATTTAAGCACGCTTTGATCCTAGCCAAAAGCGTGGACAGCTCTTCGAATGTGTCTTTACGGGCGAAAGCAGCAAAAAATTTCTCAGTCGCGAGGTCGGGCGTCGGCTCTAAATAGATGGTCTTGGTGGAGAAGCACACAAATACCAACACATACCCTTTTGTAATGAGGCAGGCTGAAGGGACGCGAGAAGGACGCCCGTTCCTTGGGTAACCTTCCCATGAGTTGAGTTTGCAACTTCTTTTTGTGAATGACGCATAGAGAAGATAGCGGACTTGACCAAATTCCTCACCATCGAAATCCAAAATTTGGAACGGAGCAGACGGATCTTCATCCATCAATTGATTACCGCCGTGCAGGGTTATGCGATGAGTAAAATGGAAGAGGAGTCGAGACAGATGGCAGCTGTACGGAAGGATTACCGGATGCCATTCGTCATATTGAAGAAGTTCGGAGGCCGTAACCCGGCCGAAGCCTTGATCTTTGGCGCGCGCTGGATAAAGCGACGAACGTAAGCGAGGACCCGCAACGCATTGCAGAGGGTGGAAAAACGCTCAAGAATATCTTCCGGGGGCGCCTTCGCAACATGCACCTTGACTGCTCGCTTCTCCAGTGGGCCACTCGTACAGGTACCGTAATAAAAGAGAGGCCAGATAAGTCAACCAAACGAATTCGTTGTTTTCGTATGGCAAACTTTCGGAGGCTAAATCTTTTTATATCTGGCTGTAATTGGTCCGATCTTTATTCTTGCAACATAATGGCCGATGCCATAAATATTTTTTAAACTGCAATTAAATCATTTTTCTACTCTTGTGTTGTATTTAACCTCCTTGGTTTAATAAAGAGTTGACACATCTAAGAAATGTCAAGTCCAGACTATATATAAAATATAAAAATACCGGTTCTCAATCTATATTTTCTATATACATATGTAAGTGCTCGGTTAAAATTAACCGTGCTTAATGCTCAGTGTTATAAGAAATATTTAAACCGTTATAAGTTCAAGTTCGCAAAGGATCCCAAACAGTTTTATAATTTCGTTAACACTACGCGCAAAACAACCAGTTACCCTTCCTCGCTATTTTTTGAAAATAGTAAGGTAACATCGGATCAGGCAATAGCTGATCTATTTGCCAAATTTTTTCAAACCACATATTCTACGTTACCTCATTCAGAACGGCCTTACTCTTACGCGGTAATATTCTGTCCCACTCGAAACGAAAGCTCACTGCTTTATGATCTTCAGCGAGTTAAGCCTGTCTATTCGCCAGGTCCCGACAGAATTCCTGGCTGTGTGCTTCGATTCTGTGCGGAAGCCTTGTGCAAACCTCTACTAAAACTGTTTAACTTATCTCTGGAATCTACACAGTTCCCCCATATATGGAAGAAGTCCTTTGTGATCCCTCTTCATAAAAAAGGTAGCAAATCGGATGCAAGCAATTACATAGGAATCTCCAAATTGTCTGCTATCCCTAAGCTTTTTGAAAACGTTATCACTCCTCATTTGCAGCACCTTTGTAGGTCAAAACGGTGGTCGAAGCGATTTGATGATCCTTACATGACTAAAACCTTATTTATTTCTCTAGTCCGTCCGATCCTCGAGTATGGATCACCTGTTTGGAGTCCACAATATGAAATTTACTCAGACCACATTGAATCGGTTCAAAAGAACTTCTTACTTGTTGCCTTACGGCGCCTTAATTGGGATGCAAACCTTTGATTACCTCCTTATTCAAGTAGATTAATGTTAATTAACTTACCCTCCTTAGCTAACCGTAGAACGATGCTTGGAACTGTCTTTATTTTTAACCTTATTCGTGGTGAAGTTGATAGTCCCGACTTGGTAAGTCGGCTAAACTTCACTGTTCCAAGCAGATTTACTAGAAATTACGTACCTCCAATTTTAAATCAATTTAGATCTAACTATAAGTTGCATTATCCCTACAGAGTTTTATGTTCTGACTATAATAGATTCCATCTTAAAGCGATCAATACTAACGTATTTAACAAATTCTTAGATCTTACTACTAGTATACATATATTTCCTCGTCCTTTACTCGCGTCTATCTTTCCGCGGTTGGGCGGCAGGTCTGGCCGTGGGACTCGCGCGTACAAAAAAAATTTGGTCCAATGACACGCTGGCCTGTGAAACCAGGCGAGAACAATAGTTGAAACCATCCAACAATAGAGGGCGGACGCAAGCCCTTGGGAAGAATGGCGTTGGCCATCTCGGCCAATAGAACGATAGAACGGCTCCGCACAACTCTAGCCGCGGGAGCGACTGGGGCCAAATGTCCTACATAAACATCTTTGCTCGTACAATGAAGGGGGCTAGCCAGCCGGCTGGATCGAATAACTTGGCAATTTGGGAAAGGACTTGACGCTTCGAGAACGACGACCCCGAGGTCAATTCTGGAGGAGTGAAGAAAGACTCACCAGACGTCGCCTTCCACCGCACGCCGGGAGTTTTGGCCGTGCTCTCTGCGTCGATTTCGAGAAAATCAGCCCGAAGGAGATGGTCAGTCTGGATGGCTGCCTTGCTATTAGACGTCCACTTCCTAAGTGGCGCTGCTTGCGCCTCCGACTTTTAGTCTGCCGCAGCGAGCACGTCGTCGACGTACATGTAATGGCGGATAATCTGATTCACCTGCGGATACCTCGACTCTTAGGCGAGCTGTTGTAGGACCCGTAGGAATGGGGCAGAATTGATCCCGAAGGTGACCGCTTTTAGTTCGTAGTCGCGGATTTCCCCATCGAAATTGCGAAACAGAATGCGCTGGAGAGGAGTATGCTTGGGGTCTACCCAAATCTGCCGGTGCATCTTCTCGATTTTGGCATTAAAGACGAACTTAAAGTATCGCCACTTTGGGATTTGAATTGTTAGGTCGGACTGTAAGACCGGGCCCGCGTAAAGGATGTCATTCAGACTGGTCCCATTTGCGGAAGGGCTAGAAGCATTGTAAACTACCCGGGCTTGAGAACGGCATGATGTGGAAAATAGTACGTGGCGGAACTGCTCGTCACAGAAACCTCGCCCATGTGACCCAAGTCAGGGTATTCTTGGATCACAGCGTCATACTGGACTTTGAGTAAGGGATCCCTTTTCAGCCGCTGCTCGTTGCGGAGGAACTGAGCCAGAGCGAAGGATCGTGAAGATGCTAGCTCGGAACCCTTGTGCACGGGGTCGCGCAAGGGGAGCGTCACAGCATGCTTGCCACGATGGTCCCTTCTGGTGGTTTTTACGAACTTTTGTTCGCAAAACGAATCAGACTCGGTCTGTGTGGACACTTCCTCCAGAATTTGGTGAGGAGCTGGTCCAGCGAGTCCTCGAGGGCGCAGGTCACTCGCGTGGAGGAGGGAAAGGGATCCACAAATGTTTATTTTGCATTTGCCCAGGAGAATAGACGGAAGAATGTCTGCTCCTATCAAGACATCAATCTGGGAGCTCTCAAAGAACTTGGGGTCCGCAAGGGGGATGTCCGGAAAATCCTTAAGAAGATCTTGTGGGATTGCATACGAGGGCAGATTTCCGGCCAGGTGCGGAAGACCATAGGCTGCGGTCTCTTACTGTATCCAAGGTCTGTAAGGCGATCAAATCTAAAAATTAAACACCTTAGTGAGGTGACCGGTCACGGTTTGGCTTAGGCCGGACACTTGGGCCTGGATAGTCTTGAAAGGAAGTCTGATTAGGTTGAACAGCCGTTCTGTAATGAAGGTTGCTTCGGACCCAGGGTCAATCAGAGCTCGCGCTTGGAAGTTGCCCCCCAGATGGCACACGTGAATGAGGGCAGTGCCCAGCTTTTGAGCCGGAACCGAAGCATACTTGCACATCTGAGGGATCCTCTGAGGCGCTCGTGCCTTTTGGAATAGGTGCGGGCTGAGTCCCGGCTGTCGCAGACGAACTTGGCGCGGGCGCAAATGGATTGCCGCGGTGCTGGAAGGTGTGATGCTGTGGGCACTAGTGTAATCCCGTTGCTGGTGCCATCGTGCGAAATAGTTCAGGCAGAGCTGCCTTCTCTTGATGTAGTCTGAGCGACCATTCACATCCACTTCGAGGATCCGTGGACATAAGCGAATAGGGTGGTTCTCCCTGGAACAGAGATCACACCCCTTGCGGGCGGATGCCACCCTGGTCTCGTATGAGTTCCTCCTGCGCGGTGGGGCGCTCGCAGTTGCCGAAATTGGCGGAAATTGCCAGGAGAGTATGATGGCGCTCGGTCAGGAACGCATCCATCTCCTTCCAAGCTGGAATGTTCCACAAGAATAGTGTGGTTTTGGGAAGCTTTGCGGACACCATAAACACCAAGAGGCAATCCCAAGCCTCGACTGGAATGGAGAACGTCTTCAAGGCTGTCAAACAGCTTTGAATTTGGCTCTGTAGGTATCTTAAGGCGGCCCCGGACTCTTGGTGGACAGCTGGAAGGCTGTGTAAAATCTTCAAGTGGCTATTAACCAACATAGCGTTCCGTTTGTCACAGGTGCCTTTGACACAATCACGTGTGCATCGCCACTCGTCTTGGCAGATGAAACAACATTTCCACCGGTGTGAGACGAGGATTTTGGATATATATCGCGGTGAAAAGGTCTCGGAATGTGGGCCACGGAAGATAATCACCAGCGAAAACTTCGGTGTCCACTGGCGGAAGACGACACCCTGTCGTTGAAGGCGTGTGAGCACTGACGAAAGCCTGAGTGGACTGGACGGCCGCCTTTTCTATTATCTCCAGAAGATTGGCAACACACGATTAGACGGAATAAGAGTAGCTGTATTTGGATTCTATCACTGTTAAGGTGGCGGGATTCTCGGCGGACACGGAAAGAAGATCGGAGCAGCTATCATAGCCTTTCTTTACATTTTCCCAAGAGGCCCGGATTTCGTCCAGATGATCTCGACACATCGGCGGGGAAAATCTCTCAGGTTCCGAGGAGCCCGGAGTGTGGAGGTTAGCTTCGAATAAGCTAACACGGTCCGTCGTGGCAATGAACCTTTTTAGGGCGACATCTACCGCATTTTGCGTCATTTTTGCGACCGATCGAGTAAACCTTGATGAGGGACCGGGGGTGGTATTAGCGGATTCGTCGCTCTTTGAATAGCAGCCTTTGAATATCAGCCTTTGAATATCAGCCTTTGAATAGCAGCCTTTGGCTTTAACTGAGACGGCCGCGGAGATGCGGATTGGAACCTGTCCAAGCGGAGGGCATTTTTAGAACCGACTTCTGCTGATCAGGGCTTGTCACCTGACTTGAGCAACGGGTGCCTCGGAAGAAGCGGCCAGCCGGTCACACTAATGCTTTTGGCGCGACAAGACGAATTATGTGAAAAGCCAAATGGCATGCGGCCGTGAAGCCGGTTGAAAAAACTGGGTTATTTTCATGAATCGGCATCGTTCTATTGAGTTAACCGGACGTGAAACACTGCGCGAAATTTAACTTTTTATAATGACGTCGCAGTCAGAAATAGTCGAAGGGTGTGCCAAGTCGTACTGAAGTCGCACCCCGTGCTTGCTGCATGATCACAGGCGGAAAAAACGTGAATTCCACACTTGTTATCGGCCAATTATAAAATACAAACAATTGTTGAGGTAGGCCCAGCTGAAAACACAAGGGTGGCCCAGCTGATAGTACTGCCAATCCGATCGAACAAACCAAGTGGCGTTGCCAGACTCTGTCCGTTTGGCATGCATCCATTTGAAGACAAATTTAAAATTTCATGCGAAAAGACGCTAAAAAGACATTTCTCAACGAATATTAAATCCATAACTAGTGTTATGACTAAGACAAGTGCATATTTGTCTTAAATTAATAAGTGCCACGCGTAAAAAGCTCGAGCGAACGTAGAAGCTCTGTAAATCCAAGAAACGCCTGTTTCTCTTACATCTCAACACGCGATATTGACGAAGCAAGCAAGTCATCAAAGAGCAACCCGTCTCTACTGACCGTCGACAGCATGAGAGCGAGCTCGTGCTCACCCACTTTGCTCACTCCAACACCTACATCATGGAGCTACCAAAGTAAAACCCCACCACCGCCGACTTCGATGGATGAAGTCCCAACAACTAGCAGTGCTACAGTTACTGCAGTCGCAGCAAAAGCATCACCAACCACTAAAACAACTAACCTTATGGCGAATTCGGTGCCAACAGCTGATAAGCAAAATACAATTGCAACAAAAACCGTAAGCTTCGATAAGCAACCAGCGGTCTCGGTTATACAGTCCGGCATGGATCGCTACATCCAGATTAAGCGTAAACTTAGTCCGCTAAACACGGTTGGTAATAATCCAAAGATCAACCGTTCCAACAAAAGCAACGAACAAACTAGGAGTCCGAATGATAAACGTTTTTCCATCTGAGGTTCAAGAACCCTCAAAGCCAAAGGCTTCTGTGAAAATATAATGTTAGTAACATTATTAACAGAAACAAAAAGCCCCAACCACTCTTCAAGGTCGAGCTCGAACCAGATAGCAAAGCCTTACAGAAAAACGAAGTGCACCCGATCTACAAGCTGCAGCTCCTATTGCATCGAAGGATCACCGTGGAAGAACCACACAAACGCGACGGACCTGTACAAATTGCCAGGAGTATGGACACACAAAGACGTACTGCACACTTAGGGCAGTCTGCGTAGTCTGCGGAGACTTCCACAACTCCGTAAACTGCCCCGCAAACAAAGAAGACCCCTTAAAGAAAAAATGTGGCAGTTGTGGGGGAAACCATACGGCAAACTACAGAGCCTGTGCGGTCTACAAGAAGTTGAAGAGTCGCATGAAACGAGCGACAGCTACGCGTCAACAAAATACGCAAAACGCGTATCATAGCCAAAAAAGTACGCCAGACATATTTTTCGGCAAGGTAACCAGATTTTCATTCGGTCCGCTAAATACCACTAAAGGAATCTCCTACGAAGAAGCACTACGAACAGACATGGAAAATCCACTCCAGCCACACTCAGAAAACGCTCAGCAGGTTTCAAGGCAACCGCAAAGCAATTTGGAAGCTATGCTGGTTACCATGCAACAAAGCATGATGGAACTTATGTCGTTTATGAAAACAACTATTCAAACACCCCTGTGCTTGTAGCACAACAATAAATAATAAATGGATAAACTACGTATTTCCATGTGGAATGCCAACGGCATCTCACGGCATAAACCTGAAATAGCGCAATTCCTTAATTCAAATCACATCGACGCCATGCTGCTGGTTGAAACGCACCTCACTGGGCGATATATCTTCCATATAAGAGGCTACACCTTCTAGCACACAGATCACCCGGCATCTTATTCAGAGAACGCATAAAACACCACTTTCACGAAAGGTTTGCAACAAATTACTTGCAAGCCACGTCCATAAAAGTGCAGTCAGGAAAGGGCAACCTTTGCATTGCCGCTGTCTTCTGCCCACCTCGCTTTACTATCTCTGAAGGTCAATTCATGGAATTCTACAAAACACTGGGGGATTACTTTATAGCTGCAGAAGACTACAATGCCAAACGCACGGGATCACGCCTCGTGACTCCCAAGGGAAGACAACTGTATAATGCACTTATAAAATTGAGCAATGAACTTGACTACGTTTCTCCTGGTAATCCCACATATTGGCCTGCAGACCACAGAAAGATCCCATATTTAATTGATTTTGCGGTGACAAAAAACATCCCACGCGATCTAACAAGCGCCGTGGGCCTACCGGATCTCTCATCTGGTCGCCTTTGTTGATACCCCTTCTTCAACGCCCAGAAATTTCGGACCACCCCTATAGGCTGACGTCGCACAACACAAACTGGATAAAATACAGAAAGTATGTGAGTTCAAGCTGTATCCAGCCATACTTGATAGCCTGTAATCCACATAGCCTGAACCACAGAAAGATCCATATAATGATTGAAAAAAAAGATAACAAGCGTTACGATCTCATTGTTTTTATTCTTCAACGCCCAGAAATTTCGGACCACCCCTATAGGCTGACGTCGCACAACACAAACTGGATAAAATACAGAAAGTATGTGAGTTCCCATATTGATCTAACTCCACAGCTAAATATTGAAGAGGTACTGGAAGAGGTACTCGTCACATCAGCCAGGATTTCAACATCAAAACGGAAGGATGTGGAAATTAAGATGTTCAAAACCAGCCTGCGAATTGAACAGCTGGTTCTGGAAAAGAGGCGTCTGCGACGGGCATGGCAAACCAGCAGATCGCCATGCTCAAAACAACGTCTTAATGAAGCCACCCGCAAACTAAACCGGGCTCTGAAGCAAGATGGGGAATAAATATTATACAAGAGAGAACACTATTGTCAAGTTCCCCGACTATCTGATACCCGTTACTCAGCTAGTGGAAGTGCGAAGGAGAGTCTTTAGCACTGACAGTTTTTGGCGGTTTGTGGGCGTTAAAGTGGGCGTGACAAAAAGTTTTTTGGCAAATCAATAAAAATTTACAAGTCTAATACAAAAATAAAAAAATATTAAAACATTTTTCAAAAGTGTGGGCGTGGCAGTTTTGAGCGGTTTGTGGGCGTTCGAGTGGGCGTGGCAACATGAATCGACAAACTTGCGCTGCGTCTATGCTTTTGTAGTTCCTAAGATCTCGACGTTCATGAACGGACAGACGGGCGGACATGGCCATATCGACTCGGCTATTGATACTGATAAAGAATATATATACTTTATATGGTCGGAAACGCTTCCTTCTGCCTGTTACATACTTTTCAACGAATCTAGAAAACCTTTTTACTTTATGAGAAAAGTGTATAATTTTAAGATGATTCCATTTGAAAATATCTCGTATCGACCACGAACAATTTTCCGATATGATTGAACTTTTTAAATATTATACTAGAATACAGACAATTGAATTCTTTGAATATGTTTAGATAAAGTTAAAAAAAATAGTTTCGTGATAGAGAAACGATGCTGCCGCAATATGAACTTACTATGAAAAAAAGTGGATTTGTGAATAAACTTTGATTAAGAGGTAACCGTCAATCTATTCTCACGCGTTATCATGGTAGGGAGGGTACAGAAAAAGGGGCGAACAACACCAAGCCACCCTTACTTCTTGTGTCTTTCTTGATCTGCTTTAATAACCCAGTCCGTCCGTATGATTTTGAGTCCGATTACATCCTTGTTGTTTAGATCTGTAGTTTACAGAAAAGGCACTTAAAACTCTTTTTCGCGTAGTGCGGTGTTTGCATATAAGGAAGAGGAGGAACAACCCATGGCGATCCGACGAGCTTAGTACAGAGCAATGCTAGGAGTGCACGAAGCCAAATCTCCATATACTTTAACTTACCCATAAGCTGGTGAACACAGTTAAGGGAGTCCTTATGGGCAACCTCCATTATATACAAATAAAGGGACTAGCTGACTAGCTGTAAAATTTATAAGACCTTTTTTCGATGGTTTGTTGTCGGATAAACAGAGTATTTTCCCCACTTTTATGACTTTTTGAGTATAAGTATAGTGTTTCGTCTCCCTGGATGACCCGTAGGTCATTCACGAAATCTTTAATAAATTTACGATACAAATTACAGAGGCCAATTTAATTATTTCAGAGAAAAATAAAGCACTTTATTGATTTCCATACTGCATGGCCACTGCGCAGTAAGCGTTATTATAAACAATTCGTTGGCAACGGCACTTAGCCATTCTTGTAAACAAATCTTAAAGCCTGACCTAAACAGTTTTACCTACTCTCTCTCTCTCTGAAGCTCTACTCAACTTAAGTACCCGAAAGCAATGTTCTCCCGAAATATTCTTAAAGCACTGAAGCTTCTTCTCAATTTTACTTACATTTGATATTTAGGCCTAAGCTAAAAAAATATAAAGAATATAAGTGCAGCCCGGTTTCTTTTATTTGACAAAGATTTAATTTTAGTATTGGTCTTAGTTTATTAACACGGTCTAGTAAATAGGCTCACAAATAAATAAACGTAACTAGCGCAGTCGGTTTTATTACTACTAACAAAAAAACCTAAACCTACCTAAAAAAATATCTTTGCTAAGCCACATAAGTCTTTTAATCACTATGCTAACCAGACTAATCAAACCAGACTATCAAACACCACTAATTAGTATTTTCAAACAAGCCGACATGCAAGCCTCTACCAACATCCATCGAAATAATGCATTTAATCAGAATATATTTAGACAATAGCCCCAATATCAAAATCAACAATCAGTACCTAATTTGAGTTCCCATGTACCCAACCAACTAATTAAGCGATCAAGACCATCTAACAGTGGACAGACTAGGATAAGTATGGATTGTTATATAAAGAGAGCGCTGCTTTTTAGCAATATATTCCTTATGACCGTTTTTACTATGCAACCTTACTATTATCCGAAGTAACACTATCAAACTGATGAAAACAACCAAAGCTCACAAACAACGCAACTGCCACAGCAAATTAATACATACGAGACATATAATGAAAACTAAGAACTCAATGTGAAACAAGCTGAACATTTTCAGACACAAGCCTTGGAAAACCGCAATATACGAGTATAACAATTAAACACAAAGAAAATGATGATTAAAATGTCTTATTGATACCGGATCCTTAACATTTTTGACTTACCAATCTAGAACATCAATATTCTCATTCATTCCAGCAATGGAGAGCGCTCATTGTCAATTAAAGTAAAGTAATTAAAGTAAACCAATCCTTAAAAAAGTTGTTCCGAACACCAACGGGTTTTTTATTGCACCTATTCTCTGAAAACTACGACCTATTATGGCCTATTAACCAAGAAATAATTCACTCCTATTAGGATCAGACCTATACAGATTGGAACATCTAAATAAAGAAGAAAAACAAAGATCAAATCTACCCATTTATTCCACATTATATAGTTACCCACAGGCTTATGAGCCAGGGTCGAAAGCCAAATACAAGATATCAGTAACAACCCATTTGGGTAGTCCCAAAGAAACAAAATGCATCAGGAAAACAGAAACTCAGAATTGTAATAGACTACCAAATAAATTAAATTAAATCACAGTGGGAGACAGACACCTGATCCCAAACGTGGACGAAATTTTATGAAAACGGGGCAGGTGCAACTACTTGACAACTATAAACATAGCAACGGGTTTCCGCTGGATCGATATGGATAAAATTCAGTTTCAAAGACAGTCTTTTTCTCCACGCACTGTCATTATGAATACTTACATATGCCATTCGAATTAAAAATCGCACCAGACACCTTTCAACTGTGCATGAATAATTTTTTGCGACCGCTCTTAAATAAGCATTGTCTCGTGTACTGATCAAGAATTTATATACTTTATATGGTCGGAAACGCTTCCTTTTGCCTGTTACACACTTTTCAACGAATCTACAGTGCACCGAAGCACAAAAATGCCCATGAAAACCACACCCAAAATAGAACATTGCCACGAAACATTCATGCTACCAGAACTTTTATGACATCGTAGACATTTACTCATCCGGAGGCAATCCTTAGTTGCATGAACATTTATTTGAATTTTTACACATTAGAAGAAACAAGAGAGAACGCTATAGTCGAGTTCCCCGACTATCTGATACCCGTTACTCAGCTAGTGGAAGTGCGAAGGAGAGTCTTCAACACAGACAATTTTTGGCGGTTTGTGGGCGCAAGAGTGGGCGTGGCAAAAAGTTTTTTGGCAAATCGATAGAAATTTACAAGACTAATACAAAAATGAAAAAATATTAAAACATTTTTCAAAAGTGTGGGCGTGGCAGCATTGAGCGTCTTGTGGGCGTTAAAGTGGGCGTGGCAAAAATTTTTTTGGCAAATCGATAGAAATTTAAAAGACTAATACAAAAATTAAAAAATATTTAAACAGTTTTCAAAAGTGTGGCCGTGGCAGTTTTATGCGGTTTGTGGGCGTTAGAGTGGGCGTGGAAACATGAATCAACAAACTTGCGCTGCGTCTATGTCTCTGGAGTCTGTATGTTTAATCTCAACTTTCTAGCTTTTGTAGTTCCTGAGATCTCGACGTTCATACGGACGGACAGACGGACTCTACGAGTAACGGGTATAATAAAAACAAAAGTCTGAATAGAATGCAAAAATTCGCTTATGCGCATATTTAAGCAGCTTCGCAAGCCAATAATAATAAATAAACGGCGCATTTGCCGCTTAACACAACAAAAACTTGTGTGGCGGACATAGAGAGACTACATAAAATAAAAACATTTGACGACGAAACCAAACTAATCAAAATATAAACAATACTTAACATATACAATCACAATACCAAACATGATACCACTGGACAGACCCCATCGTTCTATACGGCGGACAAACACTGTAAAACAACCAACAAAACAAAGAAAAAATAATAGCAAACAAGAGAGAACGCTATAGTCGAGTTCCCCGACTATCTGATACCCATTACTCAGCTAGTGGAAGTGTGAAGAAGAGTCTTCATCACCGACAGTTTTTGACGGTTTGTGGGCGTTAGAGTGGGCGTGGCAAATAGTATTTTAGCAAATCGATAAAAATTTACAAGACTAATACAAAAATGAAAAAATATTAAAACATTTTTCAAAAGTGTGGGCGTGGCAGTTTTGGGCGGTTTGAGGGCGTTAGAGTGGGCGTGGCAACATGAATCGACAAACTTGCGCTGCGTCTATAACTCTGGAGTCTGTATGCTTTCTCTCAACTTTCTAGCTTCTATAGTTCCTGAGATCTCTACGTTCATACGGACGGACAGACAGACGGACAGACAGACGGACAGACAGATGGACAGACAGACGGACAGACGGACGGACATGGCCAGATCGACTCGGCTATTGATCCTGATCAAGAATATATATACTCTATATGGTCGGAAGCGCTTCCTTCTGCCTGTTACATACTATTCAACGAATCTAGTATACCCTTTTACTCTACGAGTAACGGGTATAAATATATGACGACAGAACGGAATATGAATATGTGGCACAGGATACAGAAAAGGCCCAGTACCGAGGCAAATTAGTAGATCCATTTAAACTAACCAAAAATGTGGAGCAGACAGACTTTGACCATTACAAAATCACTAATAGAAATAGAGTTACTCACTACTACAAAACACAATTCAAACAAGAGAGAATGCTATAGTCGAGTTCCCCGACTATCTAATACCCGTTACTCAGCTAGTGGAAGTGCGAAGGAGAGTCTTCAGCACTGACAGTTTTTGGCGGTTTGTGGGCGCAAGAGTGGGCGTGGCAAATCGTTAGAAATTTATAAGACTAATACAAAAATGAAAAAATATCAAAACATTTTTCATAAGTGTGGGCGTGGCAGTTTTGGGCGGTTTGTGGGCGTTAGAGTGGGCGTGGCAAAAAGTTGTTTGTCAAATCGATAGAAATTTACAAGACTAATACAAAAATGAAAAAATATCAAAACCTTTTTCAAAAGTGTGGGCGTGGCTGTTTTTGGCGGTTTGTGGGCGTTAGAGTGGGCGTGGCAACATGAATCGACAAACTTGCGCTGCGTCTATGTCCCTGGAGTCTGTATTCTTAATCTCAACTTTCTACCTTTTGTAGTTCCTGAGATCTCGACGTTCATACGGACGGACAGACAGACGGACAGACAGACGGACAGACAGACGGACAGACAGACGGACGGACATGGCCAGATCGACTCGGCTACTGATCCTGATCAAGAATATATATACTTTATATGGTCGGAAACGCTTCCTTCTGCCTGTTACATACTTTTCTACGAATCTAGTATACCCTTTTACTCTACGAGTAACGGGTATAAAAACGAAAGAAAAATAATCAACTTTCAATTTCTCAGGCACTGATAAACCAGTACAGATAGCATCATATTATGAACATTATTGTTTGAGAATTACCATGCACCGCATGCCAAATTTGTATAACATAAAATTAAAAGAGAAATAGCCGGAATAAACATACAACATAGAAGTAAATGGGGACTTACATATTAACGTTGTGAGCTCAGTTTTTTAAATATCTATTTTTCACACTTGATGAAATGATCTGATAGAAATACAAGAGAAACTTAACACAAACGCGGCCGTCAGTCGGGTGATGGACAAGGGGAATAACGTGTAGTTTCAAGCTTGCTAGAAGAAAGCGCCGTAATTGTCCATACACCCGGAAGTGCGACTATACTCTCCACGCGAGGGCGGCTGGAAACAGGTCCCCTGGCAAGGTTATGTCCCTGTCAGAGGATGCTGGCAAATGGTAGTCGGGCGTCCCGGGCCGGACTAAGGTGTCATTGGACCCGTGCCGAGAGTCAGCATGTCTGAGGTCCCGGGTCACAAAATAACTCAGTCTCAAACGGAGAGCTCAGGGTAGCTGGCGACCCCCTGTTCTAAGAAGCCTTACCCGGCCGTCGCGGATCTCCGCCCGGGTGGACCCTCCTTTTCTCCGCAACTCGTGGGAATCATATGGAGTTAATAAAAGTAAATAAAAAGGAGTCAGGATCTTCCAAAAAACCTACACAAACGGCAGTGACGACTGAGTCTGGCCGTACAAACCTTAAGGCAGCAAAGTTGGCGAGTGAGCCCACCTCAGGATCGGGTGAACCCCGCCTCAAATCTGAGGCCACTGAGTGCAAGCCGCCCAAAGCCGTCGCCATGGGTACATCTCCAGGCCCTAGTGCCATGATGCCACCTTCAGGTGCAGCCAAGGACGGCAAGCACCCAGTGGCAACCGGGAAAGGCAAACATACCTACGCAGAGAAACGATCTGCAGGTCAAATCCTCCGCAGCCAGGAGAGATCAAAAACAAGATCAAGGTGGAATGGGCCAAATCCAAATCCAAACTTCGTCAAGGAAGCCCCCAAACCACCCGAGCCCACAGAGGTCAAAAAGCGACCTCCACCTAAGAGGGAACGCTCCCAGGACGTTCCCTTCGACCCCTAAGCAAAGCGGCACCGCGTGCAGCCAGGGCGATCCTTTGCGGAGATCGAAAAAACCGCATTCTCCTGGTCGATAGAAACGACCCGAGTGGCAGGATTCCACGTAATAAGTGGAAGTGGGTGGAACCAGCCCTAGCCACAAAATGCTTTGAAATTCTGGCCAAAGAACCTGGACCCCCCCCCCTTTCAGCAAAGACGTGGGATGGTTCCAAGGCAGCGTCAAGGTGATCGCCTGCGACGACGAGCGCTTTGCGGAGCTTTACAAAGCCGCAGTAAAGGAGCTGGGGGAGGTGTATGAGGGCGCCGGACTTGTTGCGCTGAGCTGGTCCGACGTACCTTGCCGACCCCGGGCGAGGATCTGGATCCCGGCATCCATCAAGGCGCCGGACCAGATCCTCACCATGCTGCAGCGCTGCAACCCGCACCTTCCCACCTCGGACTGGCGAGTGGTCAACGTCGACGAAATGGAGGGGCCAACAAACCAGGCCTCCTCATTTTAAACAAGGAGTCCTTAGCTCCCATTGAGGCCGCTCACGGGGAGCTAAACTTCGGGTTCAGCTCAGTGACCATAAAGGTCTACAAATCGGACTCCACCAAGGAGATCAAGAAGGCAGTGGAGGAGTGATCGAGGAGATCGCCTCCGAGATCGAGGCATCGGAAACCGAGGACGGCTACTCGACCGATGCCTCAATCCTCCGCAGCCTCGCGAACATGGGTCAATTGACAGACCTCGACACATCGGACGAGAAGGAGCCGACACAACCGTGGTGGAGAGGCCCACAGCAGATGTCCGTGAGGCTTCTGCAGATAAACCTCCACCACAGTAAGGCAGCTTCCGCTGCTCTGCAACTCCATCTGGCTGAGGATGAAGTCGACATAGTCCTAATCCAGGAACCTTGGATAGTGGGAGGAAAGGTTTCAGGATTAGGGACTAAGGAATATAAGCTTCTAACTGCTCCCAGCGAAGGTAAAATAAGAGCCTGCATACTAGCCAAAAAGCACCTTAGCATTTTTTTGCTCCATAATTACAGCAATGCAGACAACGCGGCAGCCACCGTGGAGTGTCAGCCATCTCCGTTCCGAGTGCTGTCATCATAATTGGCCTACGAAAGGCAAGAACCGCCGGATTAACTGGTTAGGAGACTGGTAGAAGACAGCGAAAAGCCAAACATAGGCCTACTAATAGGCTGTGATGCTTACGCCCACCATACACAATGGGAAAGTACAGCACAAACGACCGCGGTGAGTCTCTTTTTAACTTTATCTTCAATTTAAATCTCTTCATATGTAATAAAGGTAATGACCCCACCTTTATCATCAAGAATCGAAAAGAGGTAATAGACCTAACTCTCGTCTCTAACCCACTATTAGAGACAGTAACTCACTGGAGGGTGCTAAATACGTCTTACAACGACCCTTACAATCAATCCCTCAAAACCAGCAGATGGCTCCTGGACCAGCACGAGTGAGGAATCTCTGGAGATACTTCTAGACACTCACTTCCCAGGAATCAGCCAAAACGCTCTCACCCCCCAACAAACAAACGCCACACTGTGCATAGACCCAAAGGT
This sequence comes from Drosophila teissieri, assembly GCF_016746235.2. Classification (NCBI taxonomy): domain Eukaryota; kingdom Metazoa; phylum Arthropoda; class Insecta; order Diptera; family Drosophilidae; genus Drosophila; species Drosophila teissieri. The sequence goes on from NC_053032.1 coordinate 2,118,479, forward strand.
CCTCCACTGGGCCATACACAGTTTTAAACCATACAAATCTGCAGGTACAGACAAAATCATACCCGCACAAATCCAGCACGCGGGAAATATAGCCATAAACTAGCTTATTGACATTTTTAAACGATCCCTACTTCTTGGACACTTACCACAATCGTGGCTAGAGTCCCGTATAGTCTTCATCCCAAAAGCTTGGAAACCATCACACACGACCCCCAAGGAATTCAGACCAATCAGTCTGTCATCCTTCCTACTAAAGACCCTTGAAAGCATCATCGGCCTGCATCTGAGATCAACTCTCAACCCTAGTCTCATCACGGACACGCAACACGCCTACAAGAAAGGGAAATCGACAGAGGCAGCAATACACTCTCTCGTCTCCAAAATAGAAAAATCAATGTCCCAAAAGGAATATGCACTGGTAGCTTTCCTGGACATAGAAGGAGCTTTTAACAACGTCATCCCAACGGCGATTACCGGAGCCATGACAGACCTTGGGGACCGCCACTTGGTGGGACTCATAAACCAACTGCTCACCTACAGGAAGGTTATGTCTTCACTAGGCGCCTCAACCCTCACTAGGCACGTCAGCAGAGGCACTCCGCAAGGAGGATGGAATATAGCAGTCAACTCGACATGGAAGGGGGGGGGGCTGCCGGATAATAGCCTATGCGGATGACGTTGCTATCATCTTCACAGGCAAATACCCCCAAACGCTATGCGATCTCATGAGCGAAAAACTCAGTGTTTTGTCCAGCTGGACCAAAAATAACGGATTTGGAATTAACCCCTCAAAGACCGAGCTGGTTCTCTTCACTAGGAAGTGCAACATACCATACCTAGTCCCACCCATCCTTAACAATCAAAGACTTTCCTTTAGTAACAGCGCAAGATACCTGGGCGTAATACTTGACAGGAAACTAAACTGGAATCTGAACCTCACAGACAGATATAAAAAAGCTTCAATAGCATTTTTCACGTGCAAGAAAGCAATAGGGCTCAAATGGGGCATGACACCCTATATAGTAAACTGGATATATACGGCCATTGTCAGACCAATACTACTGTACGGAGTCGTGGTATGGTGGCCGGCTCTGAAAAAGAAATCAAGCATAAAAATGCTAGCAAAAATGCAAAGGGCTGCGGCACTCTGCATCAGCAGTGCTTTACGCACCACCCCAAACGAAGCCCTAAACGCCATACTCAACCTCCCAAGCCCAGAACTAGCTGGCATGGAACAGGCCACAGTAGCGGCAATCAGGCTTAGAGGTACCAAACAGTGGAAGCCACAAGAAGTGGGTCACTCATGTATCCTAAAAAACATCCAAATAGTCCCCTCCAGGACAGACTACTACACTCCTACGGAGTACATAAAAACACCTTTCAACACAATCATCCCAGAGAGGGACGATTGGAACTCACAAATACCTGGCCCCCAGAATATATGCCAGAATATATGCCCAGCTATATGCTTCTATACGGATGGGTCAAAACTACAGAACAGAGTAGGAGGAGGAGTTTACTCCGAACAGCTAGGCCTACGCACCTCGTTCAGACTCCCCGATCATTGCAGCGTCTTCCAGGCTCAAGTGGCAGCAATAAGAGGGGCCCTTAAACACTTAAAATCGCTAAAGCCGGAAGGCTCACATGTAAACATTTCCAGTGACAGCCAAGCAGCTATCAAATCGATTGGCTCAATCTCTAGTCACTCGAAAACAGTATCGAATTGCCGATCATCTTTACACTAGATGACAACAATTCGAAATCAGCCTTTTATGGGTACCCGGACACAGGGACATAGAAGGCAACTGCATCGCAGATGAACTAGCTCGAGAGGGCACTACCGCGCTACTCATACAAGAGATGGAGGGCATGAGTAGGCCTTTCGCCACTTGTAAACTACTACTTAGGGAAAACCTAAACCGTAACAAACAGACAATATGGGAAAACACCACACACTGTCGCCTAACACGCCAAATATGGCCAAAAATAAGCTCAAAGAGAACGTCATAACTTTTAAGATTTACCAGAGCAAACCTCAGCACTGCAATGAGAGTCATCACAGGGCATTGGTTGATAGGCACCCATGCCAGGAGACTAAATGCCCCGCATAATGATTTCTGCCGTAGCTGCAGGGACGAAGAAATGGAAGAAACAGTAGAGCATCTACTATGCCACTGTCCAGCACTACAAGCGAAAAGACTTGCTCAATTAGGAAGCAGATTCCTAATAGACACGTCCGACCTGTCCGACACCGATCCACATCGGATACAAAAATTCACCAGCGCCTCTGGCTGGGGAAACTGCTAACTTTACACGAACCTCTGCGGGCAAAAGGGGAAAACATACACGGTATCACAACGGACCTCTAATGGTCTAAGTGCGTCGGATAACCGACGGCCGGTAAAACCTAACCTAACCTAACCTAACACAAACGCCCAAAACTCAGTAAAATTACATGACTTTATACGATCGATAAATGGCTTTCCAGACTCGGACTTTGTAATCCTAAACTACTAAAATCCGATTAACTTGAGAACGTGAAAAGCCAAAATATTAAACATTAAAATCTCCACTTAAATTAATTTTAATGATAACCTACATATATCATAAGCATATCTCACATACTCAATAACTTTTCGCTAATAAAGAAAATAAAACAAAAGAGAACGCTATAGTCGAGTTCCCCGACTATCTGATACCCGTTACTCAGCTTTTCGAAGTGCGAAGGAGAGCCTTCAGCACATACAGTTTTTGGCGGTTTTGTGGACGTTAGAGTGGGCGTGGCAAAAAGTTTTTTGGCAAATCGATAGAAATTTACAAGACTAATACAAAAACAAGAGAGAATGCTATAGTCGAGTTCCCCGACTATCTGATACCCGTTACTCAGCTAGTGGAAGTGCGAAGGAGAGTCTTCAGCACTGACAGTTTTTGGCGGTTTGTGGGCGCAAGAGTGGGCGTGGCAAAAAGTTTTTTGGCAAATCGTTAGAAATTTACAAGACTAATACAAAAATGAAAAAATATCAAAACATTTTTCAAATGTGTGGGCGTGGCAGTTTTGGGCGGTTTGTGGGCGTTAGAGTGGGCGTGGCAAAAAGTTGTTTGGCAAATCGATAGAAATGTACAAGACTAATACAAAAAAGAAAAAATATTAAAACCTTTTTCAAAAGTGTGGGCGTGGCAGTTTTTGGCGGTCTGTGGGCGTTAGAGTGGGCGTGGCAAAAAGTTTTTTGGCAAATCGATAGAAATTTACAAGACTAATACAAAAATGAAAAAATATCAAAACCTTTTTCAAAAGTGTGGGCGTGGCAGTTTTTGGCGGTTTGTGGGCGTTAGAGTAGGCGTGGCAACATGAATCAACAAACTTGCGCTGCGTCTATGTCCCTGGAGTCTGTATTCTTAATCTCAACTTTCTACCTTTTGTAGTTCCTGAGATCTCGACGTTCATACGGACAGACGGACAGACAGACGGACGGACAGACGGACATGGCCAGATCGACTCGGCTACTGATCCTGATCAAGAATATATATACTTTATATGGTCGGAAACGCTTCCTTCTGCCTGTTACATACTTTTCAACGAATCTAGTATACCCTTTTACTCTACGAGTAACGGGTATAATGAAAAAATATCAAAACATTTTTCAAAAGTGTGAGCGTGGCAGCTTTGGGAGGTTTATGGGCGTTAGAAAGGGCGTGGCAAAATTTTTTTTGGCAAATCGTTAGAAATTTATAAGACTAATACAAAAATGGAAAAATATTGAAACATTTTTCAAAAGGGTGGACGTGGCAGTTTTAGGCGGTTTGTGGGCGTTAGAGTGGGCGTGGCCACATGAATCGACAAACTTGCGCTGCGTCTATGTCCCTGGAGTCTGTATGCTTAATCTCAACTTTCTAGCTTTTGTAGTTCCTGAGATCTCGACGTTCATACGGACAGACGGACATACGGCCAGACGGACAGACGGACGGACAGACGGACATGGCCAGATCAACTCGGCTACTGATCCTGATCAAGAATATATATACTTTATATGGTCGGAAACACTTCCTTCTGCCTGTTACATACTTTTCAACGAATCTAGTATACCCTTTTACTCTACGAGTAACGGGTATAAATAATCCCTTACCCATAGATGGATTACATCAACACACAATATTATTTTAAAAGACGAATAAAAATTTACAATACCCAGAATAAAGAAGTAAGTAATGCATGTGTCACCAATATTATTAAACACATAAATCAATCTGTAATTTTTACTCAGTGCGAAAGCAATGCTCTCCCTAAATACATACATATACAATACATATTCTTAAAGCACTAAGGCTTCTCCTCAATTTTACATACATTTGATTTTTAGTCCTAAGCTTAACGTTGAAGAATAAAGAATATAAATACAACTTTTATTTGTCACAGATTCAGTTTCAGCGTTGGTGTTAGTCTATTAAGACGGTCCATTAAATAGGCTCAAAAATAAATAAACGTAACTATATAAAACAAGAGAGATCGCTATAGGGAGAGTCTTTAACACTGACAGTATTCGGCGGTTTGTGGGCGTGGCAAAAAGTTTTTTGGCTAATCGATAGAACTTTACAAGTATAATACAAAAATGAAAAAATATCAAAACATTTTTCAAAAGTGTGGGCGTGGGAGTTTGAGGAGGTTTGTGGTCGTTAGAGTGGGCGTGGCAACATGAATCGACAAACTTGCGCTGCTACTATGTCTCTGGAGTCAGCATGCTGAATCTCAACTTTCTAGCTTTTATAGTTCCTGAGATCTCGACGTTCATACGGACAGATGGACGGACAGACGGACATGGCCAGATCGTCTCGGCTATTGATCCTGATCAAGAATATATATACTTTATATGGTCAGAAACGCTTCCTTCTTTCTGTTACATACTTTTCAACGAATCTAGTATTCCCTTTTACTCTACGAGTAACGGGTATAATTATAAGCTAATAAAAATATAATTTTTATTAACTGAATAATTAGAATCATTATGTTTTGAAGAACACCGACCTTCTTAATTTAGGTCTCAAACTGAACTTAACTTATTGATCTGAATTGATTGACGGTTTCGAGCTTTTTACATGTGGACTTTGGATTTTAGGGATTGGAGAAAGCATTGGAGTTACTGATTCTTATTATCTTTGCATTTTTCTTTTATTCAAGTGCATTCGCTCTTGGATACGAGTGCTCGTAGATTCCTAAGATTTTGTTTATGGATATTAAGAACTTCTGTTTTCAACGTTGCGAGTCCTGACTTTGAGCGTGGTAACTTGACAATTGTGTGAGGGTTAAGACAAGAAATGTTTAGATTAAGCAATAGGTGTTTAGTCTACCAGTTGGTGATTTGTCTCACTGACATCCTGTATTTATATGACAGTCTGGTTCTTATCTGGTATTGATTGGGTACATAAAGGGTAGTGTAGGGTATATAAAGGGTTGTGTATATGCTAAGTAGGCATATGCTTAAGTCTAAGGGACTTGGAAATATGTCACTATATATATATGTAAATATATGTTTTTAGTTTATTTATAATTATTTGAAACACTTCCTGCAACGTTTCCGCCGTGGCTGCAATTCCGCAAAGCCAGCCATTCCGTCCATTTAGAAAACCTGTCGATCAGCACCAACAATATATTGTTTCCGCACAGGGCTCTTCCGGGATCTGTTTTAACATCTTTCCCGCCGCCTGCCGCTTATTCGGCTTTAATCTGGCGCAGTCGTCGCATTTCCGAACCTACGCCCTTGCGTCTCTCTGCATTCCTGGCCAGTAGTACCGGGCTGCAAGCCGCGCAATCGTCTTACGACTGCCCACATGGCCGGCTGCTGGGGAGACGTGATTTTCGCGCAGGACCGTTTCCCTCAGCTGCCGCGGAACGTTATTGTCCTGATCAAGGAGCCAGCGTGGAGGAGAGCAACACCATGCCCAAGGAGCTGGGGGAGCCTCGGGTCAAAGACACGGGAAGCGCGTGGTTTGGATGCAGAGCTGAAGGACGGTCTCTAAAAAGAGGAAGGGGGAAGACGATACAGGGTATCGTAACGTCCAACCGGCGTGCAGGAGAAGCGCGGAGCGGGAGCCAGGAGGAGCAGATCACAAAAGCACCACAAGTACACACGCGCAGGAGAAAGAGTTCAACCAGGAGAGCGAGGGCTGAGAGTCCTAGTAGAAGAATGCCGACGACGAGTGGGTACTGACAACGTGAACTAGGCAGGGAAGCAAAACGGTGGTCCCCAACATCAGGATGCAAGGATCACACCATAAAGCTGCTTTAGAGGAATACAAACTACATCAGCTGTTGGCATCAAAACACTGGGGATAGGGAACAAAATATACTGGAATTTACATTGATTTTCAACACGCAGTCACACTGTTGGCAGCAATCGCCACTATATGGCAATATCGATAGGAACAGGATGTGGCAACGCCGGTCGCCAATATCGATAGCTCGTTCGTGCAATTGACATGACATGGAAATATCGATAGGAAAAGGAAGTGGCAACGCCGGTCGCCAATATCGATAACTCGATCGTGCAATCGGCACGATATGGCAATATCGATAGGAAAAGGGAGTGGCAACGCCGGTCGCCAATGTCGATAACTCGATCGTGGTGAGTATCGGTGGAGTTGCCAGAGACGGAAGGTGATAAGAGGGCGGGAAGTTCAAATGCAGGGCTGGTGATGAGAAGCAGAAGGCAACAGATGAGGGAAGCTGGAGAAGGGCGCAAGGATCGAGATGCCGAGTCGAGATGCTGAACGACAGGGTCTACTAGGCTAAGGCTGCCGGGCTGAGATCAAGGAGGCGCAGGTCGACGAGAGGAGTCAGGAACAATGTAGTTCGAGGATCAAGATGCCACGTTGAGATGCTAAGGGACAGGGTCAACTAGGCTGAGTCGCCAAGGCTGCGATCAGGAACACGCAAGGATGTTCGAGATGCCAAGTCAAGACGCTAAACGACGGGGCCTAATAGGCTGAGGCTGCCAGGCTGAAAACGAAGGGCGCAGGGTCGACGAGAGAAGAAACGAGGAAGCTTCCTATGTGAGGAGACACCAAAGCGGAGGACCGCCGGAAACAACATCTTTTTTAAAAATTTCCGAAGAAAGCGGGAGACGTGAGGAGTCTTAAAACTCCCCACAAATCCGGGTGCAAAGCGGAGAGACCATGAACTAACGGTACAGCGCTGGACCTTAGACTTGAACCGGCCAAGGGCATAGAGACCGAGCTAGCCGTGCGCGAAAAGCGAAATAGCGGGATCCCCGCGGCCTATAAAAGGGCGGCGCAGGCGCAGATCGGGACAGTCAATCAGGAAAAGTGCGCGGAGAGGCAGACAGTCAATCAGGAAAAGTGCGCGGAGAACCATACAGTCAGTCAGTTAATCACGCGTAGGTCATACGTGCAAGTGCAGAGTATGGGCGCGAGTCGCTCAGTCCGGACACGGGCGTGCGGCCAGACGGTCGGAGCAGATTCAGAAAGTGTGGACACAGTCAACCAGTGGAAGTACGCGGTGATTGACAGAGTGTCAGTAAAAGTACGCGGAGATCGGCAGTCAATCAGAAAAAGTACGTGGAGAGCCATACAGTCAGACGGCAGGTCAGTGATAGTACGCGGAGGTTGACAGCGAAATAGTGAAACAGTTAAAGTACGCGGAGCGATATCCGGAACAAGTGAACGACAAGTGAGTGTCAAAGCGGGCACCTAAGGAGGATCTCTACAAGCGAAGGACCAGCAAACACAAGGACCTTGCGTGGTCAGAAAGGGACGGTGTAGTCTTTGGTCGGTAAATGTGGATCGGGGAGGAACGCAAGCTTATCTCACGGACGATACATCCTGCCCCCATAACATCCTAAGCCCCGTACGAGCCCGCAGGTGGTCCATTGGCATTATGAATGTCCAACCAGTCAAGGATTTGCGATCTGTGCCATCGCCAGCACAGTCTGCATCAACAAAGCAATGAACCTGCACACCTGTGCGCTTGTAACATAGCTTCATGTCGGATGTGCCCTTAAGATAACTAAAGACACGCTTTGCAGCCACTTCGTGATCTTTATGAGGATCGGGATTTTTTGTGCTAGCATGGCCAGACTGTGCATGCAATGGTATTTGTCTGTTTAGCTATTGAGCTTTTTCAATAGCTGTTGCGAATAATAAATAGCCGAAGAAAGTTGTTTATTTTCCGATAATGTTTATTTTGTTAATTGTTTACAGCAGCTAGGGCCGACCAAGAGCTATATCGAATGCACAAGTTGAGTCTTTGCCGAAAAACGAAGAAGTGACAATTGGCGGGACAGACACGTAGGTAGATAACAAAGAGAACAACTGCATGACTCTTGCCAAAGGCCATCTCATTGGTGGTAGATTCTCGTCCTTAACAAGAACGACGTTGTCCACGGCTACGCCAGGCTTTGGGGTGCGCCACTTGGAGCGCTGCTGGAGCAACGTCAAGTACTCTTCCTTCCATCGCGACCAAAAGATTTGCTGAAGAAAGGAGATGCGCTGCCACGAGTCAAGCCGATTATAGTTTAGGCCCGTTATATCTGGCTCGTCAAACGACGAAGGCGGACCACCATTGAGAAAATGCTCCGGAGTGAGGACGTCCAGATCGGCAGCGTTCTCTGAAATGAAAACTAAAGGTCTGGAGTTAATAACTGCCGAGATGTGGCACACCAGCGTCCTCAGCTCATCGAAGGTCAGAACCGCCGTACCCACAGCGCGGTAAAAATTATGCTTGGCCGTTTTCATCGCCGCTTCCCAAAGTCCACCGAAATGGGGCGACCGTAGAGGGATGAACCGCCAGTCAATCGTCTCCGAAAGGCAAAAATTCTGAACGGAACCTTGAAATAACCTTCGAAGTTCCAGAAGTTCATTCTTGGCGCCGACAAAATTGGTGGCGTTGTCTGACCAAATTTGATTCGGCTTCCGCCGGGTGCATATGAACCTCTTGAGTCCGCACAGAAACGCAACTGACGAGAGATCCTTGATCAGCTCCAGGTGCACTGCCTTGGTTGCAAGCATATAAATACGCAGACGTAGCATTTAACCGCAGGCTTGTTGCGAGTATCCGGCTTGTGAAAGAAGGGTCCACAGAAGTCTATACCAGCAACCTCAAAAGCGTGAAATCCCTCCAAGCGCTCCTTGGGAAGGTCCGCCATTATGTGCTCTATTAGTCGCGGCTTAATCCGAAAACATCTGATGCATCTGTTCACGACCTTGGTAAACGTCTTCCTCCCCCCAATAGGCCAATATTGGGATCGAATTGCACCCAGAAGAGCTCGAGGTCCGGCATGAAGATTGCTTTCATGGTAATGCGAAATAATTGCCAGAGTCACCGGATGGGACCTTGGAAGGATTTTCGGGTGGCGGCCATCAAAGTCCAATGACGAATTCCGGAGGCGACCGCCTACTCTAAGAAGTCCAAACTGATCCAGGAACGGCGACAGCGAGGATATGGGACTAGACGAGGAAACTCTTCCCAGCGTTTTTAGGGACTGCATGTCCTCCCATAACTGCGCGCGCTGCACCAACCGCAGCATCATCTGAGTACCCTCTTGAATGTGTGCGACGGTGAGCCCAGGATGACGAATTCCATTACAAAATTTGTAAATGTATGCAAACACTCGTTGCAGTGAGGGGTACGAATTTGCAAATTTGGAGCTAGCAATTACAGCCACGTACGGCGACTTTACGATGAACACACTTTGACGAAGTTTAAGGACCGGTTTGCCAGGACAATCAGCTGTTGGCCAATCTCTTTCAGGCTCCGTAAGATAGGCGGGTCCATGCGCCCAGAGTGACGACTCGCTAAGCTCATACGGGAGGGATCCTCTGGATAAGATGTCAGCTACTGAATGGCAGCAACCCTATTTGCCACAAATATGTTGAACCTGGCGGGCTCATCTCGGATCCAGGAAAGTGCCACCGTCGAGTCGCACCAACAATAGTAGCGTCCTTTATATACTTTCAAGCCAACTATTTCCCTCATTTAAGCCAGAAGATCCGTACCACAAAGCTCCAGCTTTGGGACTGTTATGGTCTTCAACGCAGCTATGCGCGACTTCGAACAAAGCAAATGGCTAAAACTTTGATTCCCTTTAGAAACCACATAAACGCAGGCTCCATAGGCATCAATGCTTGCATCACAAAAACCATGCACCTCAAGACCAGACTCTGCGTTAAATACGAACCGAGGGATACTAACATGACTTATTATTTCAAAACTGCGACATATATCAAGCCATTTCGTGTTATGAGTTTCCGGGAGGCTTTCATCCCAGGACATCCTTGCAGAGCTGCTGCAAAAAGATTTTACACCTTGTGATTACAGGACCGACCAGGCCAAGAGGATCGTAAAATTTAGCAATCCCAGACAAATCAGAGCGCCTTCAGGGTCTCAATGGCGACTGAAAGGCAGAGAACGAAAACAATAGCTGGTCGGAGGCGGGATCCCAAGCGAGACCTAAAGTTTCGGTGAAATCGCTACCATCTTCAAACTTCATGAACGACTCCTTGTCCTCGCCGGGCACACCCTCCAGCACAAGCGGAATGTTAGAGCACCATTTCCTTAGCTTGAGCTGCCCTTCGCAAAAATGCCAGCCGTCTGCTGCATTATGCTGATAGCATCCTTTACCGTGCCGGAACCGGAGATAAGATCATCCACGTTAAAATCCAATGGGAAACGATGCTCATCGATGCTTTGTAAGCTTCCTTTCCAGCGACAAGAATCTACGCAAAGCCTGAGAATAGGAATCTCCTAAAGAATCCAAATGGAGTTTTAGCGGCAACCGTACCGAGTAATCGCCAGCTGGCAATCGGGTCTAATTTTTAACAAATTGGGCCTCGCAATCTAGCTCCTCCTTAGTGGCTTGAACTATTGGGCCGGGACAATTTTCTACCTCTGCAGAAGTGCATAAAGTTCAACATCAATGCTGTTTTCCTTGCTGGCTGAAGAAGGAACGCGTGAAGCTATTTGCAAACCGAGAGGTGACCAAGTGCTGTTGAGAGCTAGAATCTAACAAGGCCCTGCAGGGAACGAACAGTCCCGACCGATTCTGCACTAGAACGGTTGCAGTGGCTAGCAGCACAAGGTCACTACCGAGATCCTGGGCAATTAGAGTAGAAGCAGAAGGCTCAGTGTGGGAGCTTGAAGACACCGGAACATGTGGCTGCGAGGAAGGCGGACCATCTAGATGGAGCAGCGTATGATGCCTTTTTCCACAGGTGCGGCAGCGGCTCGAGCTGCACTGGCGTAGCTGATGACCTGCCTTTAGGCAATTTAGGCTAAGTATTAGTCTCTTTGCCTCGCGCAGACGATCTACTGGCGCTAAGTCTCTAAATTGCGGGCAATAATATATAGCATGCTCTGCACTATGGCAAAGCATGCAACCAACAGAATTTTGGGTGGTAGCAACTAGCGTCGAACGATTTCTGCCCACCTGAACGCCTGGCGCATAGGTTGCCATGGCGCAATCCACGGCCTCCAAAGTCCTACATCGCTGCTCCAGGAATGCAGCCATCGATTCCCACGACGGAATAAGGTTGACAAAGACCGGATCCTCCAAGCGCTCCTCCCACTTAGCTTGGCTCGCCGCATCCAGCTTTTGCAGCAGCACTTGCACTATGATGCAGCCAGCGATTTGCTCAGTGGTGCCTAAACCCTTCAACGCACGAATGTGTCGCACTTGTCCGACAATTCCCGAAGCGATGCCACTGAACCATTCCGTACTACCTTTAAATTTAGAATCTCGGTGATGTGCGCCTGAAAAACGAGACGCCGATTATCAAACCTTTTTTGAAGCAACTCTAAAGCCGCTTCGTAATTGCCGTTTGAGATCTTCAATGATCGGATAGTTTCCAGCGCCGAGTCCCTCAAACATGACCGCAGATGTTGCAATTTCTCAATGTTGGAGAGGTCCGGATGGCTGTCGATTATGCTCGTGAACACGGAGTAAAAATCCGCCCAGTTTGCGTAGCCTCCGCCAAACGTTGGCAGCTGCACAGGCGGCAACGGCATCGGCCGCGGCTGCGTCTGATAACCACTACACGTGTGGGGCACAATACCTTCCGCAAACGTCGAGTGCGGCACGAAAATTGCGTTTGGCTATTTCCGCGTGCACACTAGCCTTGAATTCTACGATGAATGCATCAAAACTCTCGCTCATTGCACTGCCAATTTCGTTGAAATCTAATTCCTCCAGTTCTGTATGCAGAACTTTAAAGGCACTTTGCAACTCATCAATTTGCTCCAGTCTCACCGTAAGAGTGGGTTCGTCGTATCCGCTCAGCGTCTCATTAGACAGCGACGTTTGTAGCCTCTGCAACCTGCTGAACAGCGCATTGGCTTTGCGCTTTAAAAAGGTCACCCTGTTTTTGTCACTTTCAGCGGGCATAGCAACAAATCGCTTTTAATTCGGTTCAGCGGGAAGATGAGCACAAAACAAATGCCGAAAATGCAAGCGGAGTCAATGCACGTAACGATATATGTAGCAATGTATGTATGTATATATGTAATGCTAGCTCGCTTAAACACAGCCACTATCACCGAAATCACCACTCACTTGTACAACCGATTGCGATTTAATGTATTTATATTTATTTATAAACGGGATATGTGCATTAATTAATGCATGCAAATTAACACGATCACGTCGGGGTCACCAATGTTTAGCTATTGAGCTTTTGCAATAGCTGTTGCGAATAATAAATAGCCGAAGAAAGTTTGTTTATTTTCCGATACTGTTTATTTAGCGAATTGTTTACGGCAGCTAGGACCGACCAAGAGCTATATCGAATGCACAAGTTGAGTCTTTGCCGAAAAACGAAGAAGTGACAATTGGCGGGACAGACAGCCGAATGCAGCGCCCAAGCTTAACGTAGGTAGATAACAAAGAGAACAAGGAAAGAGCGCCGTACAGATAAATGCGTGCGAGAACAGCGGTTTGCACTATGGGCATCGCAACTGCTACCACTGACTACTTCGGCTTACAATATTAAGAGTATGAGATTAGTCTACTGCACAGTTTTGGCGGCTGCATGACCTAACACTGTCCTTGTCGTCATAGCTAGATACAGCAAAGAACCTGATTGACACTTTCTCTGATTCACTTTTGTGCAGCTTGTAGTCTCGCATTTTACTAGAAAACCCGCCATCTACAATATCAAACTCATCTGATATTTGCTTATTGATGTTATGGTTGTCAACTTCTCTGGAACACGCAAGAATTAAATCATCAACAACATACTACAATAATGTTTTCTTAAATTTTTTTTGTGTATATGCATGGCTTGCTAGGGCAGTCCTTTAGAGAACTTCCAGTTCCACTGGCGTCCACAAACACCTGTGTTTGATTTTATTCCTGAATACTGAATGTCCAAAATATTTCGCCATTAAAGTATAGTACTTGGTTCATTGTATCTGTATAACTCAACCTCAAGAACTATAAATGCTAAAAAGCTAAAATTGGGCAAGTTTGTTTCCCTATACTTTTACGCTCAATCTAACACTCGTAAACCGCCCAAAACTCACGCGCAGACTTTTGAAAAATGTTTTGATATGCCGCAAGCCGCCATAAGCTGCCATGCAAATTTTGTTTTATTTTTATAATTTTCCGGTTGTGCAATTGGCCGACGCGGCTAATTTTTTTTTGTAAATACTACGGTAACATCGGATAAGACAATAGCCGATCTATTTGTCCAGTTTTCCAAAAATCATATTCTACGTTACATCATTCCAAGCAGCTGTACTCTTACGCGGTATTAAGGTCGTATTTAATATTTTGTCCTACTCTAGACGAAAGCTCATTGCCTTACGATCTTCAGCGTGTTAAGCCTTTCCTTTTGCCAGGTCTCGACGAAATTCTTGGCTGTGTGCTTAGGTTCAGTCCGGAAGATTTGTGCATGCCACTACTGAAATTGTTCATCTTATCTCCGGAATCTTCCCGTTCTCCAGTTCTCCCATATATTGAAGAAGTCCTTTGTGGTTCTTCTCCATAAAAAATGTAACAAATTATACAATTACAGAGGAATATTTTTTTTGAAATTGTTATAACTTCTCATTTGCAGCACCTTTGTAGGACAATTATATCACCATGTTAGCACTGTTTTTTTAAAATGCAGATCAACAACCACCAATCTATTGGAGCTAACTTCCTTCGTAATACAGAGCTTCAAAAATAATCTTCAGACAGATATCATCTACACTGACTTTGGTAAAGCATTTGACTCTGTTAATTATTCACTTTTTTTAGGAAACTAGATTTATTAGGTTTTCGTAATGACCTTTTGTCGTTTCAACTCCTTAGACAGAATATCACGGGTTGATGATCTTGGTGTCCTTTTGGACCCTAAACTTAAATTTTTGGACCGTATTTCGTCTATTGTCAATTAGGGCAGGGGTGTGGAAGATACATATAAATTTTAGGGCTTACTTAAGATTTATGTCGTCCTCAGGCATGGCCAAATACAAAGCATACTTATGGGCCGATACATTTTATGAGGAGTCTTAAAACTTAAAATCGAGGTGCAGAAGAGCTGCTTAGCAAAAGCAAAAATACAGGAGGAGTCAAGGGTAGCCAGGTCAAGCGGGAAATAATACACCTTGGACCCCGGCAAAACGGAGAGATCGTGAACTAACGGTACCGCGCTGGACCTTGGACTTGAGTCGGCAAAAGGCACGAACGGTAACGGTGTGGACTGAATCGAGTGGTCTGAGAATAAAACTAACTTAAATCTGAAACACTTTCTCCTTGGTCGGGCAATCTCACAAATCATAATTTGGTGGAACGCTGTTCAGAATAGTTTATCAATATATCAGGGAATCTTATACCATGGAAGATTAACAAGGTGATCCTTAAGGCTTCGTTTTGCGGGTCTGCTCCGAACATGCACTCTACGCTATGCTGTCCTGAACCCTTGGGACTAGGTTTATTCATTCCAGCAGATAGTATTTTCATATCACTGGCCATGAATGCAGCGAATAGCTCTAGGGAGGCAAGTTACTTTTTCTGATGGTTTCATTGCAAAGCAACCGGACGAAGATATGATTAAAGATTCTTCATTCAAAATTTACGTAAGAACTTGTTAATGCTGCAATTCCGTAGCTTAAATCTTGGTTTTGAACATCTTTCGGATAGCTACTTGAGGCAGTCGTTGGCGTAAAGGCATGTGAAATGATGATCCAAAAGGTAGAAGTCAAAAATGGGGCTGACAATGTTTTGTATGTGTTGGTATTAAGTCGGTAGTACTTTAGTTCGTTTGATATCTTCTCTCTTTGGAGGATTAATTAATAAAGCTGGGTGCATTTGTTGTGTACCCACGTACAAACTTATTTTTTGCAGTTTTCAGTATTGTTCCCAGGGTTGAGGACAGCTAAAACTTGCAAACTTCTTAAGAAAGGTTTTCACAGTTGATTCTCTTCAATATAGGAGGATTTGCAAAATTCCACTGATAAGCCGGCTAATCCGGTTTGAGCTACGTCATTTATTTTATGATTTTATTAGCAAATTGACTCGTGTTGCACAGTCGAAGAGGAGGAACCTGAGGAACAAGTTCACGACAAGAAAGTCGACAAAGCAGAAGCTGCAGAGCTGAGATCGATATAGTGGAGTGGTGCAAAAGGTTATGTGGAGTCGTTGTGTGGTGTCGTAAAACGTTCCAATAGTCGGGCTTTCCGGGTCCGAGGTTCTGGGAAGATTTTTGGTTTAACCAAATGGATGAGCTTGCAGACCGCCACCACAATATCTTAAATCTCGAGGAGGAGACGAGGGAGCAATACCGCACCGCAGAAAAGGGGAACAGCCGTGTCTAAACAAACATTTGATCACCGAATAAAGCTGTACAAGTCTGAAAGCAAGACGATGCCTTTGGTTGGACAATCATGCAAACATAAATTTCGCGGGATGACCACATAACTATTTTAACTAGCTGATGTAAGGCGGTACAAGAAACAAAATATCAATAAACTTTATGTCCTTTATAAAAAATATATGAATATATAATATTACATTTGTTAAGTTATAGCCTTACGCTATTCATCGTTCAGTTGGCCAGTATATGGAAGGGTTCCATAGAAGCTGCTCGGCAGTTCCATTCATTCCAGCTTATGCGCAAAAAATGTGTTATGTTAATTATTGGGAAATTGGTTTATTTTTCGCAAAATGTTAATTTAATACATTTTTATTGCCAAAAAATGTCTACCTAATTTTGTTATTAGTGTGTTGCATAGATGATAAGACGCAATAATTTTTAAAAAACTTTTTAATTAGAAAAAAATTAACCTCTTCAAATAACTTACCTTAAGAGTTTTCGTATATTCTCAGGTCTCTCCTTGCTAAAGCTGCGATTATAGTGGCTCGCTGTAATGTTTTTAAATTAAATATCTTAAAATGTTTTTTTTTTGTATAAGAAACTTACGGTGTTTTTCCAGTAATAATAACTCCGAGTTTGTACGTTGAATTGTCCAAATGCCTTGCTTCTTTAGCATATACTGGTGCCAAAATAATACAACAAGTAAAAAAAGATCGTAAACAGCTCTCCCACGCTTCATAATTAGTTCAAAGCTCAATGAATTTGATCTGTTAAAAAGCTGCTGGTCAAGTAATACTCTCTGATGCATAATAGACTTTAAAAATATCATCGTCAAATTATATGTAATCAAAGTAACCCAAAAAGTTTTAGTTGGCCGGGGCAATGTTAAAGCACCCCAACACAGAACTAAAAAAGGCATTGGCAATGAAATCATAGATGAATTAGCAGCTTGATTCAGAAACACCACCAAGTAGCATATTGCCTCAGTATTGGCAATAAGTGCATACCATAAAGCAATTAACATTTGAACAAAGTCATTATGGTCAAAAGTAGTAAAATCATCGCCTTGTGAGACCAAATCCGAAATAGCCTCTCTTGATAATTGACTTGTTTTGATGGTATTAAATATTAGTAGTTATTTTAACCATTTTGTATATGCATTCTTACTTATTTAAAGATTTATTTAAAAATTTGAACATAGCTGCAGTATTTGACAATCCCAGCCGTTTCATAATATTAATTTCCTGTAGTTTTTTTTTCTCAGCAGAGAGCATCTTATGTACAAATCGAAAATTTTTTGATAGACGATTTAATTTGAAAGTGAGTAAAATAATAAGTTCTGAAGTGAGTGTTATTACCGGATGAGTTTCAAGTAGTTTATTATTATAGTCAGAATTTTCGTGACATAGGAACGATTTGCTTTTATTATAATTGCTTGCCCTGGACCTGAACTATAATTATCAAATTAAAACAAAATACTAATTAGTTTTTTAAAAATTTGGAAAAGTTTTATATATAAATATAAAAATCAGGGTTCACGATATTGTAGGCCAATTCTATTTATAAAGGAGTTTAATAATTGTTTTTAGAAATTTGTAACACGTTAGCATGTTTGTAGAAGTGAACATTTGTGACCCAAATAAGTAAATAGATTCTTTATATGGAAATTTACCTTGTCGATGTGTTATTATTACCGTTACTCGTAGAGTAAAAGGGTATACTAGATTCGTTGAAATGTATGTAACAGGCAGAAAGAAGCGTTTCCGACCATATAAAGTATATATTTTCGTGATCAGGATCGATCTGGCCATGTCCGTCTGTCCGTCCGTCTGTCGTCCGTATGAACGTCGAGATCTCAGGAACTACAAAAGCTAGAAAGTTCAGATTAAGCATACAGACTCCAGAGACATAGAAGCAGCGCAAGTTTGTCGATTCATGTTGCCACGCCCACTCTAACGCTTTTGTAAATTTCTATCAACGAAATCCTATTTCTCCAGGCGGTATATCATCAACATTTATCTGGGCGCCAGATGTCTTGAAGTGATTTATTTAGTTAACTCACTACGAGCTTAGTGAAGTTTATTGAGTTCGTCCTACCAAATTTTTATAAACGTGCTTGCCGAGTTACCACTAAGCTCATCTTACAGATTGCACTTTCGGTCTTGTTTGGTTCGGGATCGTTCTCTGCCTTGTGACCGCTACTGCCACTGCCATTCGTGACTGGTGGCCAGTGGCTACCTTCAATTTTGGGCATACGTGGCACAAATACTCAAAAGGAAATAGTCTTGTGCAAATACCTTTCTATTGTACAAAGTCCAAGTAAGCAGAAAAGAGCTTTAGGAGAAAGGGTATAAAAAGGGAATAGAGCTAAAGTATCTCATTTAGATATACGTAAGCATTCTTTACATGTTCAAAATTTAAACAATGCTTCCTCAAAACTCCCAAAAGTTCTTGAAAACAAATCTCTACAACAGAGACTTTGCTCTGAAATGCAACTCTGATATATCCGACGACCACGCTATATACGCTGGAGTTTCCTAAAGCAGCATACTTGGACCTACGCTGTACGTCCTTTATACCGCGGTGAGGAGTTAAAACTCCGCACAAATGCGAATAGTGATCGCATAAGGAGGGGCTGCCGTTGCCAATTACGCAACAAGGCAGTGCGAAGCCCGGAGAAAGAGAGTTTGGAGACTCTGGGCTGGAGAAAGAGAGTTTGGAGACTCTAGAGGAAGAGAGTTTGGAGACTCGGGAGGTGGAGAGAGAGAGGATGGAGACTCCGGACTTACTGAAAAGAGAGTTTGGAGAGTCAGCAGGCTCAAAGGCAAATAACGGGACAAATCGAACTTTGGACCGGGCCAACGGTAAAATCGTGGACTTTGGATCCGGAGACTGGAGACCAAAGGAATGAACCGTTAGAGGAGGCCTATATAAACAGGCCGAGCGCTGGAAGCAGGACAGACAGTCGAGGAGAACAAGTGTACGAGTGATAGTCACCAAGGAGCAAGATCGCTACGTCAAGGCGTTCGGGACGAGAAGGTCTCCGAACTGAGACGCAGGTAGCTGAGGTCCAAACGACGAAGCACGAGTAGCCAGGTGGCAAACAACAGGAGAGGCCAGACCTAAGCGGGCTCCCGAGGAAGCGGCAGGGATTGTGGTGTAGACCCGGTGGACTGTGTAGGAGATCGCGTGCTTGAACCAGGCGATAGCCTGGTGTGTCCGTGCAATCCAAGCAGGCGTGGTACCGGCGCCACCAGTCCGAACCAGACGTGGGGTTGACGAGTTGCTGTTCCAGAGGCGTTTGCCTTGGGGATCACAGCCGTGAGCTTCCGTGAGTCTGCGTACGACAACAATTCTTAGCCCACGCGACGAGCGCCCAACAACGAAGGTCCGCGCCACCCAGGACGACGAAAGCGGTAAGACAGTGAAACCAGGCCGCCGAGCCGGACATCCAGGTCCGACCGCACCGGCAGGAGAGAAAAGATAGGGTGGAACGTTCGTCTTTCACTGGGCGTCTTGCTACAGGGACTGCGGCGTATCCGGGCGATAGCGCGGTGCGTCGGAAGGAACTGAACAAGCGTCTGGCGAGACCGGCCGGGACAGAGCAAGGGACAAGAGGTTGTGGCTAGCGAGGCGTATGCCTTTGAGAGCCCGCCAATTGTTCACCCTAGTCTGGGAACGGTGACGCTTCCCTAAGCCCTTGACCTTCCTTCTCGCGCGTCAGCGGCAATACCAGGCGAAGGTCCGACGCTACGACGAGAGAGCAGAGGCGTCCGGACAATTGAAGTACATTGTAAACTGAGCTCAAATAAAGACCCGAGGACGAAACTGCGAGTGTTATTACTGGTAACCGGGTGATCACGTTATTCTATAAATTTGGTGGGACGAACGCACAAACTCTACTGAGCTAGCCGCACGTATTCCGTAGCGAGCGGACAAACAAAATCAGTTCGTTACATCTGGCGCCCAAATAACGTGATTATCCCGGCAGTAGACACAAATTAAGCAGTATGGGTAGAAGTTGGATCTACCGTCTTAAAAAGGAAGACTTCGCATATGTCGCACAGAGGTTGCGCATATCGCTGTCGGGAAGGACAGAGGACATGCGAAAGGCCCTAGCGGAGTACTACGCAGAGACGGAAAACGACCCACAGCTCACAGCAGTCTGGACAGAATTGGAGACGGCATATCCAGACAGACCAGGTCCAAGCGTTAAGCTGACAAACCCCGAAGGCGAAGACCTCATCGCAAGCCTGAGCATGGAGGAAATTTAGCGGGAAGGTCAACGGAGGGAGACGAGCAGGGAAAGGAGGCCAAGTACAGAAAGACCCAGACCCAGCCAGCCGGACTACGCATGCAGGGAAAGGCTCTGAAGTGGTACATAGCCAACAACAAGCACTGGAGGACTTGGGCCGAGTTCATAGACAGTTTCCAGACGTATTTCCTGGCCAGGGGATATTTCACGAAGCTCGCGGACAAGGCGAGACAAAGGAAGCAAGGGTTTAGGGAGGCATTCAAGGACTACATGGTCGAGATGCAGACTCTGATAAGACCCCTTGGGTATGGGAAGAAGGAAACGCTGGAGCTCATCAAGGAGAACTGCACGCCAGACCTTCGAATAGCGTTGAGATCCTACCACGTGGACGACCTAGAGGCTCTCATGATCCTGGCAGATGAGTACGAGGAACTGCACAGGGAACGGGAAGCCTTTGCGGAAGAGCACAAATACAGGCGCAACAAAGCCCCTGCCGCAACACACGTCACGTGTAGAAGGTGTGAGGACGCAGGAGAGCTAGGCACGCAGTCCCAGGGACAGTGGGCACGATATACCCCGGGTCAGTCTGGGCGTCATAACACAACCTTATGGAGGCCGCCAGTCACCACCCAGACCCACACTGGAACGACTCGTGCGGGCAACTCGGGTCAACACCCAACCCATGTGGCCAATCCACAAGAAGCTTGTCGCAGGTGCGGTGGACACGACCACTGGCCAAGAGGCTGCCGACAACAGAGGCTGCTGTTCTGCTGGATGTGCGGAAAAATAGGAGTCCGAAGTACGGAATTCTGCCAGAGAGCGGGAAATGGGCAGCGATCTCAGCCGCAGAGAGGCGAGCAGGTGTCGCAGGGTGCCGCCTCTCCAAACTAACTGGCAAATTAATCGAGGAGGAGCAGCAGTTGTCCGCAGCGGTAACGATCGGTGGAGACACGTACAAGGCCATGATCGACCGGGGCAACAGCAAGCTTCATAAGTGAAGAGCTGCCCGTGGAGCGATTACAGGGATACGACGGCAGGTTGGGTTGGCAGATGGAAGGTGCGGCGAAATCAACGCAAAGCTCGAAATAGGAGTGGAGTTCGGCAACAGGCGACTCGTCATGAGCCTGCTAATATTACCAGGGATAGTGGATGCGTTGGTGCTGGGGTGGAATTTCCTCACGCAAGTCGGGGCCGAGATCAAGTGCGCCGGTCATGAAATCCGAATACCGGCCAGAGGCAGACACAACGGGTGGTCGGTCGCATTAGTCCAAAAAGACGGCGAAGAGGACGACATGAACAAATTCCTGGAAACAGAGCTCGCGAAGTTTCACGCCATGACCGGAACATCGAGTATAGCCGAGCACACGATAACCATGAAGGACGATAAACCAATTAAGCAGAGATACTACCCCAAGAATCCAAAGATTCAAGGGGAGATCAACGCGAACGTGGACGAACTGCTGGAGATGGGGATGATAGAGCATTCAAGGAGCCCGTACAGCTCACCCATAGTCATAGTGAAGAAGAAAACGGGAAAATGGAGGCTATGCGTGGACTTCTGGCAGATAAACGCGAAATCCATAAAGGATGCCTACCCGATGCCACGGATAAACTACATCCTCGACCAACTAAGGGAGGCGCGCTTTATAAGCAGTCTGGACCTAAAGGATGGGTATTGGCAAATACCGCTGGAAGAGTCAAGCCGGGGCTTCACGGCCTTCACGGTCCCAGGGAAAGGGCTGTTCCAATGGAAAGTGATGCCATTTGGGTTACACTCCGCGTCGGCCACATTTCAACGGGCCCTGGATCAGGTGATTGGACCGGAAATGTCGCCGCATGCATTTTCGTATCAAGACGACATCATCGTGATTGGCCGCACCCTAGAGGAACACAAGAGAAATCTCACGGAGGTATTCCGTCGCTTGAAGAAAGCAAACCTGAAAATAAACCCGGGGAAATGCCAGTTCTTCAAACAAGAACTTCTGTACCTAGGGCACCGTGTCACAAGCCAAAGGATAGGCACGGACCCAGAGAAGGTAGCAGCGATAGCCCAGCTAGAACCACCGTCATCGGTCCGAGAGCTGAGGCAGTACCTTGGAGTCGCATCGTGGTACCGACGTTTCGTGCCTGACTTCGCGCGCATTGTAAGGCCACTCAACGACCTCCTCCGCAAGGGTACCAAGTGGACATGGTCACAGGACCACCAGCAAGCCTTCGAGGAGGTAAAAGCCAGATTGGTAACCGACCCAGTCTCGGCGTGCACCGACTTCGGGAAAACGTTCATCCTGCAAACGGACGCCAGTGACTACGGGATTGGCGCAATCCTCACACAGGACACAGAAGATGGTGGGAGGGTCATTTCATACTCCAGCCGGACCCTAAACGGAGCCGAGAAGAACTACTCGACAACAGAGAAGGAGTGCTTGGCAATTGTGTGGGCTATTCGGAAGCTAAAGCCGTACCTTGAGGGCTACCACTTTAGGGTAGTGACGGATCATATGGCGCTGAAGTGGCTGAACAGCATAGAAAGCTCTTCGGGAAGAATTGCCAGATGGGCGTTGGAGCTGCAGCAGTACGACTTCGAGGTAGCATACAGGAAAGGCCAGTTGAACGTGGTAGCAGACGCATTGTCGAGGCAGCCACTGCCAGGGTCGGACTCAGCAGTACCCGATATGCTGAGAAGAACGCAGGACAAGGGGACCGAATCAGAGTGCAGCTGGATCAAGGAAATGCGAGAAAAACTAAAAGCACAGCCTCAAAAGTTCCCAGACTACGTGTGGGAGGGTAGCACCCTTTACAAGCAGATTCCGCATAGAGCAGGGAACGAAGATGTAGTGACCTGGAAGCTATGTGTTCCGCGGCAGCTGAGAGAAACTGTCTTGCGTGGAAACCACGACTCCCCAGCAGCCGGTCATGTAGGCAGTTGGAAGACGATTGCACGGCTTGCAGCCCGGTACTACTGGCCAGGAATGCAGAGAGACGCAAGGGCCTACGTTCGGAAGTGCGAGGACTGCGCAAGGTTCAAACCGAATCAGCGGCAGGCGGCGGGAAAGATGTTGACACAGATCCCAGAGGAACCCTGGGCGACAGTGTTCGCCGATTTCGTCGAACCACTACCAAGATCGAAGCACGGAAACAGTATGTTGTTGGTACTGATCGACAGGTTTTCGAAGTGGACGGAGTTGGTGCCTTTGCGAACAGCAACGGCAGAAACGTTGCAGAAAGCGTTCAGGGAACGCATAGTCTCACGATTTGGAGTACCGAAGGTGGTGATCACGGACAACGGCGTGCAGTTCACGAGCCGGGCTTTTAAGAAGTTCCTCAACGACATGGGGATAAAGCAGCAGTTTACGGCACCGTATACCCCACAGGAGAATCCGGCAGAGAGAGCAAACCGCACTGTGAAGACAATGATAGCGCAGTTTGCCGGACAGAACCAGAGGAATTGGGATGAAAGGTGGCCCGAAATCATGCTGGCTGTGAATTCCAGTGTTTCAGATTCCACAGGCTACTCACCGGCATTTTTGACACAGGGCCGCGAGCCAAGACTACCGAACGCACTCTATGAGAGAAACGCTAGGTACGGGAAGGCAACCAGAGTCACCGGAAGGAAACGCTGAGAAGATGAGAGAGGTCTTCGAGATTGTGCGCAGGAACCTAGAGACGGTGTCCCAGGACCAAGCAAGGCATTACAACCTGCGGAGAAGGCAGTGGAAGCCAAGCGTTGGTGAAGTGGTGTGGGCCAAGGAGCACCATTTGTCTAAAGCGGATGAAGGGTTTGCGGCCAAACTAGCTCCGAGGTTCGATGGACCGTACCAAATTGTGGATTTCATATCGCCAGTATTATGTAAGATTCGCCACCGTACGAACAAAAAGGAACGCACGGTACATGTCAGCGACCTAGAACAGCAGGATCAGGAGGAGAATGGTGACAAGAACGTGGAGTCGGAGCCATTGGAAGGCATGCAGGAGAACGACAACACCTGAGAACGGACTGGGTTCGGCAGCCGTTCTAGCGTCAGGCCGAGGCGAGAGTCAACGGATGCAGACTGCGGGTCCGACAACCATTACAGCGTCAGGCCAAGGCGAGAGTCAACGGCTGCGGACCGCGAGCGAACCAGAGTATTGCCGCGACAACCACCACCAGGGAAGAGTAAGGCACAAACGACGGGAAGTTGAGACTGACAGCACCGGAGAACGGACTAGGCTCGGCAACCGTTCTAGCGTCAGGCCAGGGCGAGAGTCAACGGGTGCAGATTACGTATCCAGCAACCGTTCTAGCGTCAGGCCAAGGCGAAAGTCAACGGAAACGGACCACGAACGAACCAGAATCCTGCCTCACCAACCACCGGACCAAGGATCCCACATACTCCCCAGGAAAGGGGGAGGGGCGGTACAACAGTACCGCAAGGCATGCCAAATAATTCTGCAGGGAAAAAAAGTCGAGGATTACAAGGATGAAACGTTTTGCTTGTATTCCAACTTACCGCCAAAAATTTGTTTATAGTCATCAAAGCTTATGGAAGGGGGCGCCTCGATCACAAGGCGGTCGATCGGCACTCGATAGTGTCAATCGATGGGCAAAAACATCGGAAAAAGCAGCACATGACGGGTCACACTACGGAAATACCAGGGTCACCAAGTGGCAACGCCGCCCCAACGGGAGTTATCGGGATCTATCGGTAACAATCGATCAACGGCGAATGGTGTGACCAGATGACGAGAAGACGAAAATGTGGAAGGCGGGAAGAAGAGCCTAGAACGAAGAAGCGTCACGGAAGTACGAATGGGCGGCAAAGTTTGAAATTAAGAACGAGGAATATACTCAAAGGAGATCGGCGCTGTGGAACGTCGACGGAATCCCAAGAGTGTTCCGAGGTAACCGCAAGGCCGGATTTTAAATTTTCCCGAAGAAAGGGGGAGTTGTGAGGAGTTAAAACTCCGCACAAATGCGAATAGTGATCGCATAAGGAGGGCCTGCCGTTGCCAGTTACGCAACAAGGCAAAGCGTAGTAACGGCAGTGCGAAGCCCGGAGAAAGAGAGTTTGGAGACTCTGGGCTGGAGAAAGAGAGTTTGGAGACTCTAGAGGAAGAGAGCTTGGAGACTCGGGAGGTGGAGAGAGAGAGGATGGAGACTCCGGACTTACTGAAAAGAGAGTTTGGAGAGTCAGCAGGCTCAAAGGCAAATAACGGGACAAATCGAACTTTGGACCGGGCCAACGGTAAAATCGTGGACTTTGGATCCGGAGACTGGAGACCAAAGGAATGAACCGTTAGAGGAGGCCTATATAAACAGGCCGAGCGCTGGAAGCAGGACAGACAGTCGAGGAGAACAAGTGTACGAGTTAACAACGTTAGAACGAAGTCAGCAGAGGAGCTACGACCGTGATAGTCACCAAGGAGCCAGATCGCTACGTCAAGACGTTCGGGACGAGAAGGTCTCCGAACTGAGACGCAGGTAGCTGAGGTCCAAACGACGAAGCACGAGTAGCCAGGAGGCAAACAACAGGAGAGGCCAGACCTAAGCGGGCTCCCGAGGAAGCGGCAGGGATTGTGGTGTAGACCCGGTGGACTGTGTAGGAGATCGCGTGCTTGAACCAGGCGATAGCCTGGTGTGTCCGTGCAATCCAAGCAGGCGTGGTACCGGCGCCACCAGTCCGAACCAGACGTGGGGTTGACGTGTTGCTGTTCCGCAGGCGTTTGCCTTGGGGATCACAGCCGTGAGCTTCCGTGAGTCTGCGTACGACAACAATTCTTAGCCCACCCGACGAGCGCCCAACAACGAAGGTCCGCGCCACCCAGGACGACGAAAGCGGTAAGACAGTGAAACCAGGCCGCCGAGCCGGACATCCAGGTCCGACCGCACCGGCAGGAGAGAAAAGGTAGAGTGGAACGTTCGTCTTTCACTGGGCGTCTTGCTACAGGGACTGCGGCGTATCCGGGCGATAGCGCGGTGCGTCGGAAGGAACTGAACAAGCGTCTGGCGAGACCGGCCGGGACAGAGCAAGGGACAAGAGGTTGTGGCTAGCGAGGCGTATGCCTTTGAGAGCCCGCCAATTGTTCACCCTAGTCTGGGAACGGTGACGCTTCCCTAAGCCCTTGACCTTCCTTCTCGCGCGTCAGCGGAAATACCAGGCGAAGGTCCGACGCTACGACGAGAGAGCAGAGGCGTCCGGACAATTGAAGTACATTGTAAACTGAGCTCAAATAAAGACCCGAGGACGAAACTGCGAGTGTTATTACTGGTAACCGGGTGATCACGTTATTCTATAAATTTGGTGGGACGAACGCACAAACTCTACTGAGCTAGCCGCACGTATTCCGTAGCGAGCAGACAAACAAAATCAGTTCGTTACACCGCAGACATACCAACAAGCTAACAAGATTTTATGCCCTGAACAAGCAACACTTCAACTCTCTTGTCACATAGTGGCCTTGGAGAAGTGACGGGCGAATCAAAGTAAACGAACAAAAATGTAAGCATGTGACATTCACACTCAATCTGCAAGTCGATCACCTTATATAACACCGTACTCCCGAAAGCAAATGAAGTTACTTATGTTCGACCGATGACTCAACTGGCGCAAGCGCATCGAAGCTAAAATAACACATCTTAAGCTTAGCCTTCATTGGCTGGACAACAGGGTCTTACTCTATAAAGCAATTTGGACGTACGGATCCCAAGTAGGGAAAAGTAGCTGCAGTTGTAATATTAAAACCATTCAGAAGGCTCAGACGAAGATACTTAGAACGAAAATATCCAAAGAGACCTGAACTTCAGATCCTTCAGATAAAAGATAACTGAACAGAAACATAGCAAATATAGTTTACATCCTAACAACCTTGGCGGAAGTCTATCGCGGGCTTGCGACCGATCCCGTCTTGGCCGCAACGACCTTCCAGCCCACCGATGATAATTAGAATTGTAATAGTTGAGTTGTATATAATTAAAATTTTGAAAATTATCATTAGTCTTTCACTAATTCTATTAACAAAAAAATAAATATCGCATGTGGTTGAACCCTAAGAGAAGACGACACAGTACGACATGAGCCAATCGAATTTCGAGCGAATGAAAAAGCAAAAATCATAGAGAATCAACTAATTAGAGAGAATTCGCAGGATGTCATTTAAAAATATTTATTGAGCTTCCATACTGAGCTGTATTTTGTTTTTTTTTTTGACCCGGGCCAGGTGCTGAAGAAGAACGGTAATGATGCGGACTTTAGACGAGCGCAAATACGTACGTATAACGGAACGCTCTATGAATTAAGGGAAATAACGCGATCGCCGCAGCCTATATAGGGATGGCGCAAGTGCATCTGGGAACAAGTCAATGAGATTACTTACAAGTCGGTCAGTGAGAACGCGCACACCCGTCAGTGACACCACTCAAACCAGTCAGTGGAGCACGCGATACCCAAAATGGAAAATTAGCGCCATTAAGTGAGGAGTTCAACGAAAGATCCGAGACGCTGAACGGCGAGCGAGTCTGCAAGGCTGAGGCTGCAACGTCGAGATCCACAAAGTGTGCTCAGAAATGGATTTTGGAGTCCTTTGTTGGTGTTCTGCGACATCAGCGGTCATAACAATGACACAAATCATAAATTTGGCGGAGCGAACACGCACACTCTTTGAGCTTGCAGCTGCATTTTGTTGCGAGCCAAACTTAGAAAAACAGTTCGTTACATCTGACGCCCAACCGTGGTTGTTCTGGCAAAGAAAACAGGAAAGAAGATCGGGAAGCCTTGATTGTACAGCTTGAAAAAGCATGACTTTGCCGCCTTAGGGATCTAAGATTGACGGCTAGTTGAGGAGAAAAAAGACGCTGTACGCATTTTTCAAAAATATTTTGACATACAACCCGCTACCAGCAAGGGACCCCAAGAGGTGTCAAGATTACACGAAGGACCCGAGGAGACACATTAGACAAAATGAATGGGCAATCTGAAGACGGAAGAAAGGTAACTGTCCGACAGAATACTCATAGACAGAATCAGGGATTGGACTAGCTTTATTAGCGAAGAGTTGGCGGACAGGCGTCGGAAAGGGTCGTTCCCATAAGGAAGGAAGTTCGGATGGCAGATTGGCGATATAAAGAAGTCACCTCGCAGATCGAGATTAATATAGAACTCGGCCAAAAGGACGGTAAGGATGCAACTGTTAGTACTGGGACGGAACCTCCCAACAAAAGTAAGAGCGAGGATAGAGTGCTTAGGGTTCAGCGTTGCAATACCGAGAAGAACAATGAATCGAAGTCACGAGTGAGACTGTAAGTGGCTGTCGCGGAAAGGGCAATGGACTTCTCGGTGGCGGACATCGAAGGGGTTCTGAAGACAGAATTGTCCGACTTAGAAAGGGCGCAAGAAACATCCACAGAAGCGGTACACAGGATCACAAGAAGGATGATCAACCACTCAAATCTGCGTTGATTTCCGACAAATGCGAAGTCCATAACCGACGCGCACCCGACGGAATTGATAAACTACATTCTGGAACATTCTAAGAAGGGCGAATTTCAAAATTATCCTGCACCTAAAAGACGGATACTTCCAGATTCCGCTGGAAGCCGAATGACGGAAGTCACAGTGCCGTAAAAGGGCCTATTTTAATAGACAGTGACGCCATTCGAAGTGCATTTAGCATGTGATGTCACACACGAGCCACCAATGGGCATTGGACCGAGATGATGCCACACGCCTTCGAAAATCAGAACGACATAATAGTGATAGGACGGACGCTGCGAGAGTACTTGCGGAACCTGAAAGAGGTGTTCCGAAGACTACGAGCGGCAAACCGGAAAGTAAATGTAAATAAATGTAAATTATTTTGGATGGAACTGCAGTACTTACAGCATCGCATTACAGACCAAGGCAAAAGAACGGATCCAGAGAAGGTGACGACGATAGCGCAGCTGAAACTCTAGAAAATTTAAACGAGCTAAGTCGGTGGCGTCGTGTTTTTGTGCATACAAAAGTAATGGGTATAATCGTAGCTGAAAAGTCAACTTTGTTAATAAAATATTCATTATTTAAGATTTAAATATAAATAGTGAATATGAAACTAACAATAAGATGTCTTATACACCTAATACACTTAATTACATTATTACAAAAATATGCTGAACATATAAATAGATGAAGTTGGCACGAGAATATGTATCGAATCCCCACAAACGAGGGCGAAAAAGTTGATTATTTATTTATTACTTCATGGTTGTCGCCGAGAAGCTCGTTGGGCCCAATGAACTGCTACATGACTGTAAATTAAGGGTTGATAGTATGGATATGTGTGTATGTGTCTAGGTGTATGTATGTATGTAGAAAATATAAGATATTATTTAAGTAGTATTAATTAAGTAAGGGTATTTGTCACCATTGAGGGGGTAGAGTTAGAATAATATTTATATATTTAATTGTAATCAATCATAAATTATAAGCTAATCTTCACTTTCAATATTTCTCTTCCATTATTGTTCGACTATTTATCTTCAACTTTTGTTCAATGATTCTTCTTCAATTACTTTTAATCTTCATTATCAATTAGTTCCTTTAATTTCCTTCATTCATTATTTTGTTTCAATTTCAGTTTGTTTTCAATTCGTACTCCAAATATTCTTGTCTGCTTAAACTAATTTTAAAATGTACATATATATATATTTTTTTTTACATTTCTGAGGCATGTCTAGAATTAAGTTAAAACTAATATTTAGCAAAAATATTCTGAACTAAGGTTTATTGATTTCTTATACGGCCGTAGGCAACAGCAACATCCCTGGATTGTTTCGATTTCAATATTTTCTCTTTCTTTCTCTTGGCTCCTTGGTCGGAGAGCATAAGGCACCCTATATCAGCGATATATTCGTACTCACGGCGATTTTTCTCTACTTCTCTGTCTTCTACTGTACTTTATCTGATTTCTCCACGTGTTCTGGCTTCCTTTTCCTTCTTACTTTCGTCTCTAATTCGCAGATCAGGCCTTCGCGCCAGTTACGATCGCATAGAAAATAAATCTTGGCAGCTTGCGGTCCCTGTCGGCAGCATCTATGCATAAATATGTATATGCATATGTGTGTAGCGAATGCACTAATACCAGCGCACCCGCGCCAATATTTACATGTGTACACCGCGTTGCTTGGGTGCACATAGGCGTGTGCCGGTGTAAGTGCCGGCCAACAGTACCTCAATTCTGTAAAGAAGATACGGATCCCAAGTAGGGAAAAGTAGCTGCAGTTGTAATATTAAAACCATTCAGAAGGCTCAGACGAAGATACTTAGAACGAAAATATCCAAAGAGACCTGAACTTCAGATCCTTCAGATAAAAGATAACTGAACAGAAACATAGCAAATATAGTTTACATCCTAACAACCTTGGCGGAAGTCTATCGCGGGCTTGCGACCGATCCCGTCTTGGCCGCAACGACCTTCCAGCCCACCGATGATAATTAGAATTGTAATAGTTGAGTTGTATATAATTAAGCGCACCCGCGCCAATATTTACATGTGTACACCGCGTTGCTTGGGTGCACATAGGCGTGTGCCGGTGTAAGTGCCGGCCAACAGTACCTCAATTCTGTAAAGAACTCGTGGCCAGTTTCTGCACAAATTAACGGTGTTCCGTGTTCTTATTTACCTGCCTTTGTAAATACACTATACACTTCATATTTAGGAATCGAAGAGCGGGGAATTACACACTACAGTTTACTACACTTTCTTGACCGATTACTGTTTCATTTAAAGACCGCACGTGTTTTTATACCTGATACTCGTAGAGTAAAAAGGTATACTAGATTCGTTTAAAAGTATGTAACAGGCAGAAGGAAGCGTTTCCGACCATATAAAGTATATATATTCTTGATCAGGATCAGTATCCGAGTCGATCTGGCCATGTCCGTCTGTCCGTCCGTCTGTCCGTCCGTATGAACATCGAGATCTCAGGAACTACAAAAGGTAGAAAGTTGAGATTAAGAATACTGACTCCTGAGACATAGACGCAGCGCAAGTTTGTCGATTCATGTGGCCACGCCCACTCTAACGCCCACAAACCGCCCAAAACTGCCACGCCCACACTTTTGAAAAATGTTTTGATATTGTTCATTTTTGTATTAGTCTTGTAAATTTCTAACGATTTCCCAAAACACTTTTTGCCACGCCCACTATAACGCCCACAAACCGCCCAAAACTGCCACGCCCACACTTTTGGAAAATGTTTTGATATTTTTTCATTTTTGTATTAGTCTTGTAAATTTCTATCGATTTCCCAAAACACTTTTTGCCACGCCCACTATAACGCCCACAAACCGCCCAAAACTGCCACGCCCACACTTTTGAAAAATGTTTTGATATTTTTTCATTTTTGTATTAGTCTTGTAAATTTCTATCGATTTCCCAAAACACTTTTTGCCACGCCCACTATAACGCCCACAAACCGCCCAAAACTGCCACGCCCACACTTTTGGAAAATGTTTTGATATTTTTTCATTTTTGTATTAGTCTTGTAAATTTCTATCGATTTCTCAAAACACTTCTTGCCACGCCCACTATAACGCCCACAAACCGCCCAAAACTGCCACGCCCGCACTTTTGGAAAATGTTTTGATATTTTTTCATTTTTGTATTAGTCTTGTAAATTTCTATCGATTTCCCAAAACACTTTTTGCCACGCCCACTATAACGCCCACAAACCGCCCAAAACTGCCACGCCCACACTTTTGGAAAATGTTTTGATATTTTTTCATTTTTCTATTAGACTAGTAAATTTCAATCGATTTGCAAAAAAAACTTTTTGCCACGCCCACTAACGCCTACAAGCCGTCAAAAACTGTCAGTTTTAAAGACTCTCCTTCGCACTTCCACTAGCTTAGTAACGGGTATCAGATAGTCGTGATAGTAGTGTTTTATTTCACTTTAGTGCCCTGTTCTTTTCAGAGTAGAAAAATCAGAATGATCGCGTGTTTGCTGTACTCTCTGCAAAGGCGACGAGTCAAGCGAGCTTTAACGGGACCTTTCCAGGCTATGAGAGCGACGACTAAAGTGCAAAAGGGACAACTAGTACTAATGGCTTCTGTCTAACAGATTTTTTTACGAGCTTTCAATTAACCCACGTATACCGAAAAGTGGTCTTGGCTGAGTCTTTACACATAATAATAATTTTTGTTTGATTTCTGGTACACTGGCCACTACAACCACAGATTATGTTCCTAAGTTTTCGACAGGAATCGTAATCTGAAAAAGGAAAGTGTACTACCTTGTCTGTATATCTTTTGCGTGATATACGCCCATTTTCTTTCCATTTTCACCAGATAACTCATAATATACTGGACTAATTTTTCTAGCTATGGTTGCGGTTACGAACACTTTAGCTAGTTTATGGCTGAATTGTTTGCTAGCGTTGCTTTGGGAAAAGTTTCGAACATAAACCTGATCTCCGACTTGAAATTGGATTTTTCGACTTCTCAAGTTATATATGTTAGCGTTGGCTTCGTGAGATTTGGCAGTGTCTAGCTGTGCTGCATACCTAGCCATTTGTAACGCATTGGGATACCTTATTCTCGCATCATCTGAAATCAAATTAAGTTTCCTGAGCAGTTCGTAATCCTTGCCATTCAGGATCTTGTTTTGACCGAACGTTAGAAAGTACGGTGAATATCCCGTCGTGGTGTGTAAACTAGATCGAAGAGCACCATTAATATCATGCAAATTCTGATCCCAGGTTGTATAATCTGTACCCACGTAAGCACGAATCGCCGCTAAAATCGAAATAATCTCTCGCTTGCGTTAATTTGCGAAGAGTAAACAGCAGTGCATATATGCTTGATTCTTCAATCAATCGGGTTAGAAACGATTCAAAGAATCCGGACCGAAATTGAGATCCATTGTTAGT
Organism: Drosophila teissieri; assembly: GCF_016746235.2. NCBI lineage: Eukaryota > Metazoa > Arthropoda > Insecta > Diptera > Drosophilidae > Drosophila > Drosophila teissieri. The sequence continues at coordinate 2,151,421 of NC_053032.1, forward strand.
TAAAATTGACTCTGGTACTCCGAGTGTAAACAAAATTGAATTCTTGGCGGATGTAAATTTTTTCAAGGGACATAGGAAATGGAACTTAGTGAATTGATCCACTATGATCAACAATCCTATATTTCCTGATTTCGAACGAGGGTATGGACCTAACAAATCCATATACAGTCGTTGGAATGGTCTTTCTCTTTGCCTAGGTTTTCCCATCGGGGGACGAATAACTACGTTTGGACTCTTAGTTTGCTTACAGGTCGAACAGGTTTTTACATACTCTCGAATTTGTATAAGCATTTTTGGCCAAAACAGATACCTTTTAAGCTTTTCAACCATTTTTTCTGTGCTACAATGCGATGCGCTTGGAGGATCATGAGCTTGTTGAAGAACACTTTGGGTTAACTTGGAAGGTACCCAAAGTTTCCATAACCTATCGTCAGACTCCGTTTCGTTAGTAACAAATTCCGCTCTTTTATAGACATATCCGTTCGTCACTTGAAGATCAGGGAGTTTTTCTTGATTTGCACGAATCCGATCAATCAGGTCTAAATACTCAAACGAGCGAAATTCTTCCGATTCCAAATCGATAATCGGACCTAATTCTTCGAATTCCTCTACTGACTCGTTCTGCCTTGAAAGCGTGTCGGCAATGACATTTTGAGAACCCTTGCGATGTTCTATGCGAAAGTCAAACCCTTGCAATTGGATAGTCCATCGGGCAAGCCTTCTTGACTAATCTTTTTGACGCATGAGCTGAAGTGCTTCGTGATCCGTCTTGTCGCTGGAGAGGAAGCTTACAAAGCACCCTGGCTTGAGGGTTAAATATGCGGCGTTCATGAAGGAATATCGTGATCTGGGACATATGTCGCCTGTGCCTGCCTCTGAGGTCAGCTCGTGCCGATATTTTTTACCACATAACTGCGTAATGAAGGAGGATAGCACTACCACCAAGCTTCGCGTTGTCTTTGACGGATCAGCTGCCACTTCCACTGGTCACTCGCTTAACGATGTGTTAATGGCTGGCCCGGTCATCCAGCCCAAGCTATTTCACATCCTAATTCGATTTCGCTCACACCCAGTTGCCGTTACAGGAGACATATGTAAAATATACCGATGTGTAAGAGTCTCGCAAGAAGATAGCTATTTGCAGTGCATTGTATGGAGGGACTCCCCAATAGATGACCTTCAAGTATACAAACTCGACACCGTTACGTACGGCACCAAACCAGCCTCCTTCTTGTCCGTAAGGGCTATGCAGCAGTTGTCAATCGATGAACAGGCATCTTTTCCCATTGGATCAGAAATCCTTCGGCGCGATTTTTACGTGGATGATCTTATCTCCGGCTCCGGCACGGTAAAGGATGCTATCAGCATAATGCGGCAGACGGCTGGCATTCTTGCGAAGGGCAAGCTCAAGCTAAGGAAATGGTGCTCTAACATTCCGCTTGTGCTGGAGGGTGTGCCCCCCGAGGACAAGGAGTCGTTCATGAAGTTTGAAGATGGTAGCGATTTCACCGAAACTTTAGGTCTCCTTGGGATCCCGCCTCCGACCAGCTATTGTTTTCGTTCTCTGCCTTTTAGTCGCCTTTGAGACCCTGCAGGCGCTCTCTTTTGTCTGCGATTGCTAAATTTTACGATCCTCTCGGCCTGGTCGGTCCTGTAATCACAAGGTGTAAAATCTTTTTGCAGCAGCTCTGCAAGGAAAAGCTGTCCGGGGATGAAAGCCTCCCGGAAACTCATAACACGAAATGGCTTGATATATGTCGCAGTTTTGAAATAATAAGTCATGTTAGTTTCCCTCGGTTCGTGTTTAGCGCAGAGTCTGGTCTTGAGGTGCATGGTTTTTGTGATGCAAGCATTGATGCCTATGGAGCCTGCGTTTATGTGGTTTCTAAAGGGAATCAAAGTTTTAGCCATTTGCTTTGTTCGAAGTCGCGCATAGCTCCGTTGAAGACCATAACAGTACCAAAGCTGGAGCTTTGTGGTGCGGATCTTCTGACTAAAATCATGAGGGAAATAGTTGGCTTGAAAGTATTTAAAGGAAGATACCATTGTTGGTGCGACTCGACGGTGGCACTTTCCTGGATCCGAGATGAGCCCGCCAGGTTCAACATATTTGTGGCAAATAGGGTTGCTGCCATTCAGGAGCTGACAGATGTCACGGCTTGGCGTTATGTTCCAACAGCGTTAAATCCGGCTGACATCTTATCCAGAGGATCCCTGAGCCTGAAAGAGATTGGCCAACAGCTGTTTGTCCTGACAAACCGGTGCTTGAGCTTCGTCGAAGTGTGTTCATCGTAAAGTCGCCGTACGTGGCTGTAGTTGCTAGCTCCAAATTTGCAAATTCGTACCCCTCACTGCAACGAGTGTTTGCATACATTTACAAATTTTGTAATGGAATTCGTCATCCTGGGCTCACCGTCGCACACATTCAAGAGGGTACTCAGATGATGCTGCGGTTGGTGCAGCGCGCGCAGTTATGGGAGGACATGCAGTCCCTAAAAACGCTGGGAAGAGTTTCCTCGTCTAGTCCCATATCCTCGCTGTCGCCGTTCCTGGATCAGTTTGGACTTCTTAGAGTAGGCGGTCGCCTCCGGAATTCGTCATTGGACTTTGATGGCCGCCACCCGAAAATCCTTCCAAGGTCCCATCCGGTGACTCTGGCAATTATTTCGCATTACCATGAAAGCAATCTTCATGACTTAGTGAATTGATCCACTATGATCAACAATCCTATATTTCTTGATTTCGAACGAGGGTATGGACCTAACAAATCCATATACAGTCGTTGGAATGGTCTTTCTCTTTGCCTAGGTTTTCCCATCGGGGGACGAATAACTACGTTTAGACTCTTAGTTTGCTTACAGGTCGAACAGGTTTTTACATACTCTCGAATTTGTATAAGCATTTTTGGCCAAAACAGATACCTTTTAAGCTTTTCAACCATTTTTTCTGTGCTACAATGCGATGCGCTTGGAGGATCATGAGCTTGTTGAAGAACACTTTGGGTTAACTTGGAAGGTACCCAAAGTTTCCAAAACCTATCGTCAGACTCCGTTTCGTTAGTAACAAATTCCGCTCTTTTATAGACATATCCGTTCGTCACTTGAAGATCAGGGAGTTTTTCTTGATTTGCACGAATCCGATCAATCAGGTCTAAATACTCAAACGAGCGAAATTCTTCCGATTCCAAATCGATAATCGGACCTAATTCTTCGAATTCCTCTACTGACTCGTTCTGCCTTGAAAGCGTGTCGGCAATGACATTTTGAGAACCCTTGCGATGTTCTATGCGAAAGTCAAACCCTTGCAATTGGATAGTCCATCGGGCAAGCCTTCTTGACTAATCTTTTTGACGCATGAGCCACTGAAGTGCTGCGTGATCCGTAATTACCAAGAAGTCTTGACCCTCGATGTACGCACGAAATTTCTTTATTCCCTTAATAAAGCGAAACATTCCAGTTCGGTTGCGGAATAATTTCGTTGTGCTTTGGATAACTTGCATGACATCATCGTCAGAAACTAAAAATCCAAGGTATTTTATTTCTCTCATGCAGAACTTAGATTTCCCTACATTAATGGTTATATTGGCCTTCCGTAAATAGAGTGCTATTTCTTGCAAAAGAACCAATTGCGAGTCAAAATCATCAGAAAGGTCATCAAGATATACAAAATTTTGGTTGCGAAGATGGGCTGGTATGATCCATTAGACGGCATAATGTTTGTGGTGCGTTAGTAAGACCAAATGGCATGACTTTGTATTGGTAAAGAGGACGTTTAGGAACAGTAAATGCTGTATACTGACGCGACTTCTCATCTAACGTTATTTGCCAAAAAGCATGTTTCATGTCGAGACCGGTTATAAATCGTCCAGGAGGTAAGCGGCTCAGGATTCCATCAATTTGAGGTAATGGGTACGCGTCCTTCCTTGTATGTTTATTGACTTCGCGGGAGTCCAAACATAACCGAACCTTGCTTCCTTTTTGCACAATGACGCAATTGCTGCTCCAAGGACTGCTGGAAGGTTCGATTATATCAAGAGCTAACATATTGTCTATCTCGGCGAACATAACATTCTCCCGGTCAGTGCCAGTGCCTTTGTTTAACAGCCTTAGCGTTGCCGACGTCAATCGAGTGAGAAATGAGGTTTGTTCGCCTCAAGCCTTCTTTTTCATAAGAGGGAAAAATGTCTATCACGGCTGTTGGGTCATGCAGCCGCCAAAACTGTGCAGTAGACTAATCTCATACTCTTAATATTGTAAGCCGAAGTAGTCAGTGGTAGCAGTTGCGATGCCCATAGTGCAAACCGCTGTTCTCGCACGCATTTATCTGTACGGCGCTCTTTCCTTGTTCTCTTTGTTATCTACCTACGTTAAGCTTGGGCGCTGCATTCGGCTGTCTGTCCCGCCAATTGTCACTTCTTCGTTTTTCGGCAAAGACTCAACTTGTGCATTCGATATAGCTCTTGGTCGGTCCTAGCTGCCGTAAACAATTCGCTAAATAAACAGTATCGGAAAATAAACAAACTTTCTTCGGCTATTTATTATTCGCAACAGCTATTGCAAAAGCTCAATAGCTAAACATTGGTGACCCCGACGTGATCGTGTTAATTTGCATGCATTAATTAATGCACATATCCCGTTTATAAATAAATATAAATACATTAAATCGCAATCGGTTGTACAAGTGAGTGGTGATTTCGGTGATAGTGGCTGTGTTTAAGCGAGCTAGCATTACATATATACATACATACATTGCTACATATATCGTTACGTGCATTGACTCCGCTTGCATTTTCGGCATTTGTTTTGTGCTCATCTTCCCGCTGAACCGAATTAAAAGCGATTTGTTGCTATGCCCGCTGAAAGTGACAAAAACAGGGTGACCTTTTTAAAGCGCAAAGCCAATGCGCTGTTCAGCAGGTTGCAGAGGCTACAAACGTCGCTGTCTAATGAGACGCTGAGCGGATACGACGAACCCACTCTTACGGTGAGACTGGAGCAAATTGATGAGTTGCAAAGTGCCTTTAAAGTTCTGCATACAGAACTGGAGGAATTAGATTTCAACGAAATTGGCAGTGCAATGAGCGAGAGTTTTGATGCATTCATCGTAGAATTCAAGGCTAGTGTGCACGCGGAAATAGCCAAACGCAATTTTCGTGCCGCACTCGACGTTTGCGGAAGGTATTGTGCCCCACACGTGTAGTGGTTATCAGACGCAGCCGCGGCCGATGCCGTTGCCGCCTGTGCAGCTGCCAACGTTTGGCGGAGGCTACGCAAACTGGGCGGATTTTTACTCCGTGTTCACGAGCATAATCGACAGCCATCCGGACCTCTCCAACATTGAGAAATTGCAACATCTGCGGTCATGTTTGAGGGACTCGGCGCTGGAAACTATCCGATCATTGAAGATCTCAAACGGCAATTACGAAGCGGCTTTAGAGTTGCTTCAAAAAAGGTTTGATAATCGGCGTCTCGTTTTTCAGGCGCACATCACCGAGATTCTAAATTTAAAGGTAGTACGGAATGGTTCAGTGGCATCGCTTCGGGAATTGTCGGACAAGTGCGACACATTCGTGCGTTGAAGGGTTTAGGCACCACTGAGCAAATCGCTGGCTGCATCATAGTGCAAGTGCTGCTGCAAAAGCTGGATGCGGCGAGCCAAGCTAAGTGGGAGGAGCGCTTGGAGGATCCGGTCTTTGTCAACCTTATTCCGTCGTGGGAATCGATGGCTGCATTCCTGGAGCAGCGATGTAGGACTTTGGAGGCCGTGGATTGCGCCATGGCAACCTATGCGCCAGGCGTTCAGGTGGGCAGAAATCGTTCGACGCTAGTTGCTACCACCCAAAATTCTGTTGGTTGCATGCTTTGCCATAGTGCAGAGCATGCTATATATTATTGCCCGCAATTTAGAGACTTAGCGCCAGTAGATCGTCTGCGCGAGGCAAAGAGACTAATACTTAGCCTAAATTGCCTAAAGGCAGGTCATCAGCTACGCCAGTGCAGCTCGAGCCGCTGCCGCACCTGTGGAAAAAGGCATCATACGCTGCTCCATCTAGATGGTCCGCCTTCCTCGCAGCCACATGTTCCGGTGTCTTCAAGCTCCCACACTGAGCCTTCTGCTTCTACTCTAATTGCCCAGGATCTCGGTAGTGACCTTGTGCTGCTAGCCACTGCAACCGTTCTAGTGCAGAATCGGTCGGGACTGTTCGTTCCCTGTAGGGCCTTGTTAGATTCTGGCTCTCAACTGCATTTGGTCACCTCTCGGTTTGCAAATCAACTGCAACTTAAGAGGTCGAGGTCGTCCGGCTCCGTCACTGGAATCGGGGATTCCAATTTCGCGACTGATGAATTCTCGGTAGGAATTGCGATGCGGTCTGTCACTTCGGATTTCTCAACGAGCATAACAGCAGTGATCGCTCCCAATATCACGGATCGCCAGCCAAGTTTTAATGTGGACATTGGGGAATTTCATAAAGCTCAGCGTGTTGACCTGTTAATAGGAGCTAGCCTGTTTTATGAGCTGCTGTGCGTAGGTCAGATAAAGTTGTTGCCAGGACTGCCATTGCTTCAAAAAACTCGTCTGGGCTGGGTTGTGTCTGGAGGCTGCGCGCGCCCTTGTGGTAGCGCCTAAATTGCTTCACGCGTTCCTTCTTCAGCCAGCAAGGAAAACAGCATTGATGTTGAACTTGATGCACTTCTGCAGCGCTTTTGGGAGGTAGAAAATTTTCCCGGCCCAATAGTTCAAGCCACTAAGGAGGAGCTAGATTGCGAGGCCCACTTTGTTAAAAATTACACCCGATTGCCAGCTGGCGATTACTCGGTACGGTGGCCGCCAAAACCCCATTTGGATTCTTTAGGAGATTCCTATCCTCAGGCTTTGCGGAGATTCTTGTCGCTGGAGAGGAAGCTTACAAAGCACCCTGGCTTGAGGGTTAAATATGCGGCGTTCATGAAGGAATATCGTGATCTGGGACATATGTCGCCTGTGCCTGCCTCTGAGGTCAGCTCGTGCCGATATTTTTTACCACATAACTGCGTAATGAAGGAGGATAGCACTACCACCAAGCTTCGCGTTGTCTTTGACGGATCAGCTGCCACTTCCACTGGTTACTCGCTTAACGATGTGTTAATGGCTGGCCCGGTCATCCAGCCCAAGCTATTTCACATCCTAATTCGATTTCGCTCACACCCAGTTGCCGTTACAGGAGACATATGTAAAATATACCGATGTGTAAGAGTCTCGCAAGAAGATAGCTATTTGCAGTGCATTGTATGGAGGGACTCCCCAATAGATGACCTTCAAGTATACAAACTCGACACCGTTACGTACGGCACCAAACCAGCCTCCTTCTTGTCCGTAAGGGCTATGCAGCAGTTGTCAATCGATGAACAGGCATCTTTTCCCATTGGATCAGAAATCCTTCGGCGCGATTTTTACGTGGATGATCTTATCTCCGGCTCCGGCACGGTAAAGGATGCTATCAGCATAATGCGGCAGACGGCTGGCATTCTTGCGAAGGGCAATCTCAAGCTAAGGAAATGGTGCTCTAACATTCCGCTTGTGCTGGAGGGTGTGCCCCCCGAGGACAAGGAGTCGTTCATGAAGTTTGAAGATGGTAGCGATTTCACCGAAACTTTAGGTCTCCTTGGGATCCCGCCTCCGACCAGCTATTGTTTTCGTTCTCTGCCTTTCAGTCGCCTTTGAGACTGTTTGTCTGCGATTGCTAAATTTTACGATCCTCTCGGCCTGGTCGGTCCTGTAATCACAAGGTGTAAAATCTTTTTGCAGCAGCTCTGCAAGGAAAAGCTGTCCGGGGATGAAAGCCTCCCGGAAACTCATAACACGAAATGGCTTGATATATGTCGCAGTTTTGAAATAATAAGTCATGTTAGTTTCCCTCGGTTCGTGTTTAGCGCAGAGTCTGGTCTTGAGGTGCATGGTTTTTGTGATGCAAGCATTGATGCCTATGGAGCCTGCGTTTATGTGGTTTCTAAAGGGAATCAAAGTTTTAGCCATTTGCTTTGTTCGAAGTCGCGCATAGCTCCGTTGAAGACCATAACAGTACCAAAGCTGGAGCTTTGTGGTGCGGATCTTCTGACTAAAATCATGAGGGAAATAGTTGGCTTGAAAGTATTTAAAGGACGATACCATTGTTGGTGCGACTCGACGGTGGCACTTTCCTGGATCCGAGATGAGCCCGCCAGGTTCAACATATTTGTGGCAAATAGGGTTGCTGCCATTCAGGAGCTGACAGATGTCACGGCTTGGCGTTATGTTCCAACAGCGTTAAATCCGGCTGACATCTTATCCAGAGGATCCCTGAGCCTGAAAGAGATTGGCCAACAGCTGTTTGTCCTGACAAACCGGTGCTTGAGCTTCGTCGAAGTGTGTTCATCGTAAAGTCGCCGTACGTGGCTGTAGTTGCTAGCTCCAAATTTGCAAATTCGTACCCCTCACTGCAACGAGTGTTTGCATACATTTACAAATTTTGTAATGGAATTCGTCAACCTGGGCTCACCGTCGCACACATTCAAGAGGGTACTCAGATGATGCTGCGGTTGGTGCAGCGCGCGCAGTTATGGGAGGACATGCAGTCCCTAAAAACGCTGGGAAGAGTTTCCTCGTCTAGTCCCATATCCTCGCTGTCGCCGTTCCTGGATCAGTTTGGACTTCTTAGAGTAGGCGGTCGCCTCCGGAATTCGTCATTGGACTTTGATGGCCGCCACCCGAAAATCCTTCCAAGGTCCCATCCGGTGACTCTGGCAATTATTTCGCATTACCATGAAAGCAATCTTCATGCCGGACCTCGAGCTCTTCTGGGTGCAATTCGATCCCAATATTGGCCTATTGGGGGGAGGAAGACGGTTACCAAGGCCGTGAACAGATGCGTTAGATGTTTTCGGATGATGCCGCGGCTGATAGAGCACATAATGGCGGACCTTCCCAAGGAGCGCTTGGAAGGATCTCACGCTTTTGAGGTTGCTGGTATAGACTTCTGTGGACCCTTCTTTCACAAGTCGGATACTCGCAACAAGCCCGCGGTTAAATGCTACGTCTGCGTATTTATATGCTTTGCAACCAAGGCAGTGCACCTGGAGCTGATCAAGGATCTCTCGACAGTTGCGTTTCTGTGCGGACTCAAGAGGTTCATATGCACCCGGCGGAAGCCGAAGCAAATTTGGTTGGACAACGCCACCAACTTTGTCGGCGCCAAGAATGAACTTCTGGAACTTCGAAGGTTATTTCTCAGCAGCGAGCATCAAGGCTCCGTTCAGAATTTTTGCCTTTCGGAGACGATTGACTGGCGGTTCATCCCTCCACGGTCGCCCCATTTCGATGGACTTTGGGAAGCGGCGGTGAAAACGGCCAAACATTAAAAATGATGTTCTTGACGCGCTGTGGGTACGGCGGTTCTGACCTTCGACGAGCTGAGGACGCTGGTGTGCCACATCTCGGCAGTTATTAACTCCAGACCTTTAGTTCCCATCAGAGAACCCTGCCGATCTGGACGTCCTCACTCCGGCGCATTTTCTCAATGGTGGTCCGCCTTCGTCGTTTGACGAGCCAGATATAACGGGCCTAAACTATAATCGGCTTGACTCGTGGCAGCGCATCTCCTTTCTTCAGCAAATCTTTTGGTCGCGATGGAAGGAAGAGTACTTGACGTTGCTCCAGCAGCGCTCCAAGTGGCGCACCCCAAAGCCTGGCGTAGCCGTGGACAACGTCGTTCTTGTTAAGGACGAGAATCTACCCCCAATGAGATGGCCTTTGGCAAGAGTCATGCAGTTGATTCCTGGCAGAGATGGCGTCGCTCGAGTTGCAGAATTGAGGACCGCGTCTGGAGTAATAAGGCGGGCAGTGAACAAGCTGTGTCTGCTTCCCCTTGAGGACTCTGTTGAAAACCAAGCTTCCAACGGGGGGAGGATGTTGGGTCATGTAGCCGGCAAAACTGTGCAGTAGAGTACTCATATACTCTTAACAGTGGCGATGCCCATAGTGCAAAGCGCTGTTCTCGCACGAATTTATCTGTACGGCGCTCATTCCTTCTTCTCTTTGTTAGTGAGTGGAGAGTCTTTCTCCGAAACAGCACTAGGTTCCGCTGGAGCGGGACATGTACTGCCTCCAGAATGATCTGGTTTCGACCATGTAGATCAAGGAGAGCTAGCTATGAATAGTCGTAGGTTCATTTTGTAAGGCATTAAGGTTAGGCCTAGAGAGGGAGCCAAGCTTCCAACGGGGGGAGGATGTTGGGTCATGCAGCCGCCAAAACTGTGCAGTAGACTAATCTCATACTCTTAATATTGTAAGCCGAAATAGTCAGTGGTAGCTGTTGCGATGCCCATAGTGCAAACCGCTGTTCTCGCACGCATTTATCTGTACGGCGCTCTTTCCTTGCTCTCTTTGTTATCTACCTACGTTAAGCTTGGGCGCTGCATTTCGGCTGTCTGTCCCGCCAATTGTCACTTCTTCGTTTATCGGCAAGGACTCAACTTGTGTATTCGATATAGCTATTTGTCGGCCCTAGCTGCCGTAAGCAATTCGCAAAATAAACAGTATCGGAAAATAAACAAACTTTCTTCGGCTATTTATTATTCGCAACAGCTATTGAAAAAGCTCAATGGCTAAACAACGGCTTTTAGCTTACGTTGATCACTAATGGAAATGCTGTGTATCTTTGGTGAGTCCATATCTTCATCTGCAGGACCACAATCTAGCTCACTGATGCTTTCCTCAAGCTTATCCGCAAGTTTTCTAAAGAAGTCTATTCAAAGATAAACTTCTTGACTTAAGTCGGGTATAATGAAAAAGTCTGTTTTCGGTAGTATTCCGATATTTTAAGGTGCACGCTAAGTTGCCTTTTACAGGACAAAGGTTGCCACTAGCTGTCTTAACTTTTCCGGAACACTTACGAACCTGTGGATGGCTCAAGAGCGATCGAGCTGCATCATGACCTACGCAACTAACGGTGGCTCCTGAGTCTAACAAGGCGTTGTACTCCATGTCATTGATGATTATCTCCCTTCCTCTGTAATGAAGAAATGAAAAGCCTTCGAGTACAAACTATATTCTTCCAGAAGTTTCGTAGACGAAGAGTGGATCTTCTAGGTTTACCTGCTCTAATTATGGTGCTTATATTTCCAAATACCTTATTTCTAACTTTTATGTAATTAGACAATCTTTCATGAAAAGGTAAAAACGACGTGTTTACGTTTTTTGATTCGTGTCCGACTTCCTTAAAAGTTTCTTCCAACAGAAATGTCGGCTGGTGTTCGGATGTGCCTACTGTGGACTGGTCGAAACATCCTTCGATCGGTTTTCCGAAGGATTACATTTCGGGCAATTCGGCTTATAGATATTCTTGGTGCCACACCCGTGGCAAAATATGGTCTTGACATCAAAACAATCGTCCCAACGGTGTCCCATTTTTTCACAATTCCAACAAGTCATTTTAAAACGATTGATGGCTGATACTATTGGTTGCGAATCTCCGACATTATCTGGTTCCTGACTAACTTCAGAAATATTACGTCGATATGCGAATGAGGTCTTAGTTGAATTATTTCGAACTTCTTTATAGAATTTTTCGTGCTTCTTAACTTCTGCTCACAATTTCTTAACTGAGACTATATTTAAGTGAAGTAATTCAAGTCCAAGGGAACTTTTCGAATTATCTATCAACAACTTAACTAAGTCCGGTTCGGGTAAAGATCTCACTAGTCAATTTACTAGTTCTTGCATACTAACTTGATACGAATCGAAAGATTCATTCCCTCCTTGTTTACGTTTAGAAATTGTTCTCCATAAGTCAACATCATCGTCTGCATCATCATACTTGTCCCTAAAAGCAAAACAGAAAGTTTCCCAAGTGAACTCCTTGTGCTTTCTTAGAAATTGCCATAACCAATCACTTGCCCTTCCAGATAACCATAAGTGCAAATGATCGCATACTAGTTGAAAATCGTTACCTAAAGTTCGAGCTGTCAATGAGCGAACTCGGTAAATAAATTCTGCGGCCGATGGACTTTCCTTGCTCCCATCGAATTTAAGTTTCCAATCGTAAATAACTTGTCCAACCTTATTAGAAGAAATACTAATTGACGACCTCTGTGTAGAGTTTCTTAATTCATTTTCCTGTAAGTCTGTGATAACCTGATCATTGAAAAATAGAAGTGTAAAATCAATTATGAATGAAATTTCTTTAATCGATCTTTATGAACTATTTGTTTTTTGTTTTTATTTGTAAGTAACGTAATATTATTATTATCTCCTATGCTTTCTATCTTATAGGGCCCTGTGTACTTAAAGTCTAATTTATGGCCTACCTCATTTCTTAATAAAACTTTATCTCCTACTTCTAACTCTATATTATTTACTTTTAGGTCGTAATTTCCCTTATTATACCCGTTACTCGTAGAGTAAAAGGGTATACTAGATTCGTTGAAAAGTATGTAACAGGCAGAAGGAAGCGTTTCCGACCATATAAAGTATATATATTCTTGATCAGGATCAATAGCCGAGTCGATCTGGCCATGTCCGTCTGTCTGTCCGTCTGTCCGTCCGTATGAACGTCGAGATCTCAGGAACTACAAAAGCTAGAAAGTTGAGATTAAGCATACAGACTCCAGGGACATAGACGCAGCTCAAGTTTGTCAATTCATGTTGCCACGCCCACTCTTACGCCCACAAACCGCCTAAAACTGCCACGTCCACACCCTTTGGAAAAAGGGTTTGATATTTTTTCGTTTTTGTGTTAGTCTTGTAAATTTCTATCGATTTGCCAAAAAACTTTTTGCCGCGCCCACTCTAACGCCTACAAGCCGCCAAAAACTGTCAGTGTTAGAGACTATCCTTCGCACTTCCACTAGCTGAGTAACGGGTATCAGATAGTCGGGGAATTTGACTATAGCGTTCTTTCTTGTTTTTGATTTTCAAATATTTACATAGGTCAGTAATTATTGAATTCTTATACTCTGTTCCCATGTCCGTTATGAACGTCTTCATTGGACCGTACTTTAGAATAAAAGATTCAAATATAGCTTTAGCGACTGTTTTTGCACTTTTATTTGCTATTGAAATGGCAACTAAGTACTTGGTTAAATCACATATGAGAGTGACTGCGTACTCGTTACCATTTTCTGACTTATATAGTGGACCAATTGTGTCCACGACAACTCTATCGAAAGCATGTTCTGGTGTGTCTGTTATAGTCATTGGGGTCTTTGTATGCTTTGTTGTTTTTGCTTTTTTGCATTTTTGACATTTTCTTACGTACTCTTTTATGTATTTACTCATATTTTTCCACTAAAAATGTCTTTTGACCTTGGCCAAGGTTTTTATAATGCCTGTATGACCTCCTTGTATTGGATCATCATGTTGTGAGGAGTCTTAAAACTCCCCACAAATCCGGGTGCAGGAGATCGGCATAGCAACAGCGAAGACGGCTGGAATGCGAGAGGAGCCAAGGGCAGTCAGGTCGAACGGTAAATAATGGACCTTGGACCCCGGCAAAGCGGAGAGACCGTGAATTAACGGTACCGCGCTGGACCTTGGACTCGAACCCGCCAAGGGCGTAGAGGTCATACGGTAACGGTGCGGACTTTGGACAGGCACAAAGAGGACGCACCGTGAACTAACGGGACTTGTTTGGACCTTGTACCCGAGCGAGCCGTGTGCAAAACGGGAAATAACGGGATTCCCGCAGCCGATATAAGGGACGGCGCCGGCGCAGCTCGGGACAGTCAAGAAGAAGTACGCGAGGGCCATACAGCCAGACAGTCAAGAAGAAGTACGTGAGGGCCATACAGCCAGACAGTCAAGAAGAAGTACGCGAGGGCCATACAGCCAGACAGTCAAGAAGAAGTACGCGAGGGCCATACAGCCAGACAGTCAAGAAGAAGTACGCGAAGGGCCATACAGCCATACGGAAAGCTAAGAAGTACGCGAAGAGTCGATACCGAGTGACAGTGAAACGACGGGAACACAAGTACGTCAAGCGGGCATCCAGAGTGGATCGCCGCACGTGAAGATCAGCGAAGGACGAGCAAACACAAGGACCTAGCGTGGTCAGAAAGGGACGGTGGAGTCAGTGGTCGCAACGGTGGTTCGGAGGAGAGCGCTAGCTTAACTCGCAAACGATACACCCTGCCCCATAACATCCTAAGCCCCGGTCGAGCCCGCAGGTTATCCTTCGGCGAGGGCAACAAGTGCCTGGCACACGCAGGAAGGGACGGTGGAGTCAGTGGTCGCATGGTGGTTCGGAGTGGAGCGCTAGCTTAGCTCGCGGACGATACACCCTGCCCCATAACATCCTAAGCCCCAGGCGAGCCGGTACTTATCCCCGTCGGCAGCGACGCAGGCATACGACGGAAGGACGACGAGGGAGCATCGACGTGCATCCAGCGGCGAGGATCACCGAATCCTGTTCAACAAGTGACGCTAAATAAAAGTGGTTAAATCTGAGAATCTGTCTTCTTCTTGGTCGGGCAATCACACAAATCATAAATTTGGTGGGACGAACAAACAAAATCTCTGAGCTAGCCGTTGCATTTCGTAGCGAGCAGAAACAAGAAAAACAGTTCGTTACATCTGGCGCCCAACGTGGGGCCCGAACCCACGACCCTGAGATTAAGAGTCTCATGCTCTACCGACTGAGCTAGCCGGGCAAATGCTGACACAGGTGCCGGAAGAACCGTGGGCCACCGTATGTGCGGACTTTGTGGGCCCCTTGCCGAGGTCAAAACACGGCAATTCGATGCTCCTGGTCCTGGTGGACAGGTTCTCCAAGTGGACCGAGATCGTTCCGATGCGTAGGGCGACCACCGAGACGCTACGAAAGGCCGTGCGAGAGCGGATAGTGGCCAGGTACGGAGTGCCAAAGGTCATAATCACGGACAACGGAGTCCAGTTCACGAGCAGGGCATTCAAGAGGTTTTTGGAGGAGCTGGGTGTAAAACACCAGCTCACGGCTCCATACACTCCACAAGAAAACCCGACCGAAAGGGCCAACAGGACCGTGAAGACGATGATCGCGCAGTTCACGGGGGCCGATCAGAGGACATGGGACGAGAACTGGCCAGACCTGCAGTTGGCGGTGAACACGAGCGTGGCAGAAACCACTGGATACTCGCCGGCATTTATAACGCAGGGAAGAGAACCGAGGCTGCCGAATGCGTTGTTCGACGAACAGACGGCCGGAACGGGCAGATGTCCACAGACGCCGGCGGAAAACGCGGGAAAACTGAAGGAGATATTCGAACTGGTGCGGAGGAACATGGAAAAGGCAGCGCAGGATCAGGCGCGCCACTATAATCTCCGGAGGAGGCCGTGGAAACCCAAGGTGGGCGAAACTGTGTGGGCCAAGGTGCACCACCTATCAAAAGCAGCTGAGGGCTTCGCGGCAAAGCTGGCACCGAAGTTCGACGGGCCGTTCAAAATAAAGAAATTCACGTCGCCGGTGATTTGTATTCTGGAACACGCCACAACGAAGAAGACAAAAACGGCTCATATTAGCGATTTGAAGCCGGGAAGCGCGGGCGCCGGCGGGCCAGAGGACAACGAGAGCGACACACCACAATAAAACCCTTTCGCGAAGAAGGGGGGAAGACGATACAGGGTATCGAGAAGTCGGAAGTCGCAGTTAATCACTCACACACACACACACACACAAAAGGCCCGTTGGAGCGCGAGAGCGGGACAGGGAGGGTACACAGCCGGAAAACCGTTAACGGCTAAAGCACACAATTGCGAATTCCGTAGGAGGCAGGTGCACGGAGGAGAATCCCGTTACCGGTACAGGCCCCGCGGAATAAGGGCGGAAAGGAGTAAATCGAAAACCGAGGTTTCGTCGCGGCGGAAAAAGCTAGAGGCTTTCTTTTAAAATCAAGTCGGCACGAGATGAGCAGCAACGCAGAGAACAACCGGGAGGTGAGGGTGACCGGCACCGGGGAACAGCCCGGAGCGATATGGAGGGCGGACTCCGAGTCCTACCTCCAGCTTCTGGCGTCACCCTTGGTGTCGCGATCCCCATCCCCGGTCCAGGAGGACACGGAGGAGGTGCCCGACACGGAGCTGTCGGAGGACGAGGCGATGGAGGCGATCCACGAAGAACCCGTGGATTATGTGTCCCTCTCTTCGGAGAGCGAGGAGGACGACGGGGGTGAGACCGTCACCCCGGTGGTATCCTCGGAGGAGGACGAAGGAGGCCGGAGCGCGAAGGCGAGGATGGCCTACCGCAGCGTGCGGCGGGCGACGCAGGGCCACGGTCGGATTCGGCTTGGAGAGGCGATGCCGTCGAAGGACCCGCGGGAGATGCGCGAGTTCGCGGATGCACGGATCGCCACGCTGCGGTGGTTCGAGCGGATGGTGGTGGAGCGGAAGGCAACCGCCGCCAAGGCCGCGTGGGAAAAACGCCTGTCGGAGTGGCAAGAGGAGGAGGAGGCACTGTGGGGGCCCGCTCACCGTCGTCGTTGCCACCACGGCAGCCGCTGTTGCCACCGACACCACCGCCTCCGTCGCAGCCATCGCCACCGCCACCACCAACGCAGCAGCAGCAGGAGCAGCCGCCGCCGCCGGAGCCGCAGCCCCGGGAGATGCCGCAGCCCCCGCCGCCGCAGCCACAGCCGCCGCTGCCGCCACCGGCGCAGTCACAGCCGCCGACGCAGCAGCAGCAGGAGCAGGAGCAGCCGCAGCCGCCGACACCGGAGCCGCAGCACCCGGAGATGCCGCAGCCACCGACGCCGCAGCCACAGCCGCCGCTGCCGCCACCGGCGCAGTCACAGCCGCCGACGCAGCAGCAGCAGCAGCAGGAGCAGCCGCAGCCGCCGACACCGGAGCCGCAGCACCCGGAGATGCCGCAGCCACCGACGCCGCGGCCGCAACCGCAGCCGCCGTTGCCGCCGACGCCGCCACCGGCGCAGCCGCAGCCACCGCCGCCAGCACCACCGACGCCGCCGCCACCCCAGGATGAGGAGGGGCCCCGGTGCGAGCGGCAGCAGTCCTGGGAAGTGGACCAGGCGCACGTCGCGCAGACGCTGCGCACAATCGGCCTGGGCGGCCGCCGGTGGCACCAGCAAACGGTGACCTGGACATGGCCCGCACCGCCGGAGGACACGCCGGAGGCCCGCGTGTGGGAGGAGGTGGGCGCGGTCGGATGGAGGCCGGTGGAGAAGCGAGCGCGCGACCCGCAAGTTCGCGCACGGGTAGAGGTCGGAGACGCGGGAGAGAACCCGGAGAAGGGTCCGTGGGTGTGGCCCGCACCACCACCACCGAAGCTCGCGCGGCAGGAGTCGTGCCCCGAGGCAAGACAGCCACCGCAGCGACCATGCCTCCGCAGGCAGCAGTCGCTGTGCGGGAAGCCATGGAAGGAACTCGAGCGCGCGGAGTGGCCACCCAGAGTGGTCGAGGAGGCCGAGGCCCAGGCGGGCAGAAGCCACAAGGACCGCTGGGCCAAGCTGTTCGTGCTGGACGGCCAGCGGTTCCGGCTGAAGGTGCGTCGCGGCGGGGACATTCAAGTATATGTGCCTCAATAAACACAAAAAGCGAAAACGACATAAAGAGAGTTGTGGGTCAGGGGAGGGTAAGGGCACATGTTGCTCACAGTAAAAAAAAAGGTGCGAGTCATCTGCAGCAGCCAACAGGCACGCGGGCCAGCGAGCGGACGCGGGGCCAGGCACGCGGGCCAGCAATCGGACACGGGGCCAGGCACGCGGGCCGGCAAATCGACGCGAGGCTGCCGCAGGCGCGGAGACGGAAGAGGAGGCCTCCAGGGCGCTTGAGGGCCAGGGGCAGCCGCCCGGAGCATGTAGGGGCATTCATCCGAGATCCCTGCTGAAGGGCCTCCAGGGTGCCCGTGTCCAGGGCCGGCAACCCTGGAGCATCAAGGGGCTTCATGGCATGTCCGAGGAGCTGGAATGAAGAGAGGATGAGTAAATATGGCGGTTTTTACACTAAATTCCGTAACTTACCTCCATTGAGCTGCAACTCCGAAATCCACGTGTCTGGAGAAAATCGGGATGGGGGCGCTACGATAATAGCGGTCGATCGATAGTGAGATCGATAGGGAACAAAAATACTGGATGTTATATTGATTTTCAACACGCTGCCACACTATTGGCAGCAATCGGCACGACATCGGAATATCGGAACGGGAAGTGGCAACGACGCCAATATCGATAACTCGATCGCGCAATCAGCGATGGGACAACATCGGTAGGAATCGGAGGTGGCAACGCCGGTCGCCAACATCGATAAGTCGATCATGGTGAGTATCGGTGGAGTTGCCAGGGATGTGAAGCGATGAAGAGGCGGGAAGTTTAAATGCGGAGCTGGTGACAAGAAGCGGACGGCAACAGATACAGGAGGCTGGAGAAGGGCGCAAAGATCAAGATGCCGAGTCGAGACGTCGAACGACAGGGTCTACTAGGCTGAGGCTGCCGGGCTGAGATCAAGGAGGCGCAGGCCGACGTGAGGAGGATGGAACGTTGAGGATCAAGATGCCACGTCGAGATGCTCGAATAGGCTGAGACGTAAGGCTGCGATCAGGAAGGCGCAAGGAGGTTCAAGATGCCAAGTCAAGACGCTGAACGACGGGGTCTAATAGGCTGCGACTGCCAGGCTGAGAACAGAGGGCGCAGGGTCGACGAGAGGTGATTGAGGAAGTTGCCCATGCAAGGAGGAACCGAAGCAGAGGACCGCCGGAAGCAGCATTCTTTTGAAATCTTCCAAAGAAAGGGGGAGATGTGAGGAGTCTTAAAACTCCCCACAAATCCGGGTGCAGGAGATCGGCATAGCAACAGCGAAGACGGCTGGAATGCGAGAGGAGCCAAGGGCGGTCAGGTCGAACGGTAAATAATGGACCTTGGACCCCGGCAAAGCGGAGAGACCGTGAATTAACGGTACCGCGCTGGACCTTGGACTCGAACCCGCCAAGGGCGTAGAGGTCATACGGTAACGGTGCGGACTTTGGACAGGCACAAAGAGGACGCACCGTGAACTAACGGGACATGTTTGGACCTTGTACCCGAGCGAGCCGTGTGCAAAACGGGAAATAACGGGATTCCCGCAGCCGATATAAGGGACGGCGCCGGCGCAGCTCGGGACAGTCAAGAAGAAGTACGCGAGGGCCATACAGCCAGACAGTCAAGAAGAAGTACGCGAGGGCCATACAGCCAGACAGTCAAGAAGAAGTACGCGAGGGCCATACAGCCAGACAGTCAAGAAGAAGTACGCGAGGGCCATACAGCCAGACAGTCAAGAAGAAGTACGCGAAGGGCCATACAGCCATACGGAAAGCTAAGAAGTACGCGAAGAGTCGATACCGAGTGACAGTGAAACGACGGGAACACAAGTACGTCAAGCGGGCATCCAGAGTGGATCGCCGCACGTGAAGATCAGCGAAGGACGAGCAAACACAAGGACCTAGCGTGGTCAGAAAGGGATGGTGGAGTCAGTGGTCGCAACGGTGGTTCGGAGGAGAGCGCTAGCTTAGCTCGCGGACGATACACCCTGCCCCATAACATCCTAAGCCCCAGGCGAGCCGGTACGGATCCCCGTCGGCAGCGACGCAGGCGTACGACGGAAGGACGACGAGGGAGCAACGACGTGCATCCAGCGGCGAGGATCACCGAATCCTGTTCAACAAGTGACGCTAAATAAAAGTGGTTAAATCTGAGAATCTGTCTTCTTCTTGTTCGGGCAATCACACAAATCATAAATTTGGTGGGACGAACAAACAAAATCTCTGAGCTAGCCGTGGCATTTCGTAGCGAGCAGAAACAAGAAAAACAGTTCGTTACAATGTAGTGTAGACAATATAGCTTCTTTTTCTTTTTGATTATTTATTTTGGTCACCGGGATAAGTAGCGCTACTTTTAAATTCTTTAATATTTTATTGCCCATATTTTTAAATTCATCTATTAAAATGTGTTTAAAGATTTTTTTCCACGGTGCCATTTTGACTGGCTGATATCGTATATACCGGCTTGCGATTCAAGCCTTTGGAAAAATTGATCTAGATCAAGAACTCCTTTAGTATAAAGATCACCAACATCATATCTTGCAATGATTTTCTTTCCATGTTTAAATAAACATATCGTATCATTCAATTGCAATGTCACTACTTTTCGTAATTCGTCATTTGTTATGATTACGTATACGTCGGGCTCTGAAGCTTTTTCTTTGGTTTGCTCATGCAAATCCAATTGTTCTTTTCCTGCGCAGGATTTTTGTCTACTTTGAAATCTTTTAGTGACTTTTAATATATTTCCAGTAATTTCTCTTAGCTCTTTGATGGTTATTCTTAATAACGCATCAGCTACATGATTATCTTTGCCCTTTAGATACTCTACCGTGAAATTATACCAGGTGTACAAGTATGAAATGTCGTTCAACTCATGTGGCACCCATCTACCGACCTTCTGAATCTTTCCCATCCCTCGCAAGCGATTGGAAACTGCTTGTTGACTTACTTCCAACTGCTCTGCGAGTTGTTTTTGCGTTTGAGCATCGTCTTCATCCAATAATGCTTGCAGTTCGGCGTCTTCGTACCTTTTTGGTGGTTTTCCGTGCTCTTTGTCGTCGACGTCAAAATCACCACTTTTGAAGCGTTGAAACCACCGTTCACACGTTTTCACAGTTGGTACTTGTTCGCCAAAGGCTTCAACAAGCATTCGGTGCGATTCCGCTGCTGTTTTCTTCAAATGAAAACAGAAAATTAACACTGTCGGCGTTTGCTCTTTATTCGGCACGAAACTCGACATGTTGACTGCACTGAGAGTAAACGATAATGACGCTCGATTGGCGCAAAACTATGGTGGTTCGACAGTCAAGGTTGACACTTCACAAGGTCAAAGTTTTAAGACAATCGATAAATATTTACGTTTGGGAGACATCTATATGTTCGAACCGACATTCCATACTTGTACACATATGTATTCCTCTAATTCAAGCCTTATTTTTGTTAATTTAGAACTGGGGTTGACCGACCATTGAGAATAAATATGTCAATGGTCTATGATCTGTTTTCACAGTGAAGTGTTATCCGTAAATGTATGGTCTGAAGAGTACTATTGCCCAATGAATTGCTGTTAACTCTAGTTCGGTTGTACTCTTATTGCTTTCACCTTTCGTAAAAGCTCTTGATGCATAAGCAACTGGGAGTTGGTGGCCATTGTGGTTTTGAGTTAAAACTGCGCCACATGCTTGCTTGCTTGCATCTGTTATTATGCAGAATTCTTTGCTGAAGTCTGGGTACTGCAAGAGTGTTGGGTTTATTAGCTGCGATTTTAAATGTATGAATGCATTTTGGCATTCATTTGTCCACTCGAATGGAACATTCTTTTTACATTATCTTGTTTTGTGCCGCGAATAGTCGGCGAAATTTTTGATAAAACGTCTGTAGTAATTGCAAAATGCTACAAAACGTCTAGTGCTGTCCGCATCATGTGGAACTGGGTAGTTCTGAATGACATCATATTTTTTGTCATCCGGCAAAATTCCTTTGTCTGTGCATTTCTGTCCTAAAAATGTGACTTCATGCATGAAAAATGAACATTTTTCGGGATGTAACTTTAGGTTGTATTCCCTGCATTTATCAAAAACTTTAGTGAGGTTTTTAAGCATATGCTTTTCGGAACAACCGATGACTATTAAGTCATCCATATAAAGGAATGCCTGAGACGGTTCTATTCCGGAGAATGCTATAGTCATCATTTTTATACCCGTTACTCGTAGAGTAAAAGGGTATACTAGATTCGTTGAAAAGTATGTAACAGGCAGAAGGAAGCGTTTCCGACCATATAAAGTATATATATTCTTGATCAGGATCAGTAGCCGAGTCGATCTGGCCATGTCCGTCTGTCCGTCCGTCTGTCCGTCCGTATGAACGTCGAGATCTCAGGAACTACAAAAGGTAGAAAGTTGAGATTAAGAATACTGACTCCTGAGACATAGACGCAGCGCAAGTTTGTCGATTCATGTGGCCACGCCCACTCTAACGCCCACAAACCGCCCAAAACTGCCACGCCCACACTATTGAAAAATGTTTTGATATTTTTTCATTTTTGTATTAGTCTTATAAATTTCTATCGATTTGCCAAAAAACCTTTTTGCCACGCCCACTCTAACGCCCACAAACCGCCCAAAGCTGCTACGCCCACACTATTGAAAATTGTTTTGATATTTTTTCATTTTTGTATTAGTCTTATAAATTTCTATCGATTTGCCAAAAAACTTTTTGCCACGCCCACTCTAGCGCCCACAAACCGCCAAAAACTGTCAGTGCTGAAGACTCCTTCGCACTTTCACTAGCTGAGTAACGGGTATCAGATAGTCGGGGAACTCGACTATAGCGTTTTCTCTTGTTTGGAATGAATTAGGCGCTATTTTTAAACCAAATGGCAATCGCGTGAAACGATATGAGCCATTGTTGGTTGAGAAAGATGTTATATCTCTTGAGCCTTCATCCAGCTCAATTTGATGAAAACCTGACATTAAGTCAAGTCAAGAAAAATATTTTGCTCGACCAAGTTGGTCCAAAATATCATCTATTCTCGGTAGTGGAAATTGGTCAGCTAATAGTTTTTTATTAATTTGGCGATAGTCTATTACTAATCTCCATTTCTTTTTATCTGAACCTGTTCTTGACTTTTTAGGTACTAATAGCAAAGGGCTATTGTACTTTGAAATTGATGGTTCAACTATTTTATCTTTTATTAATTTCTGTACCTGGGCTTGTATTTCTTCTACTTGACTATGAGGACTTCTATAATTTTTTGTGTATACGGGCTCATTATCTTTTAATCTCAACTGTTGTTTATAAAAATTATTAACCGTTATTGATTCTGATTCTAATGTAAATATATCAGTATATTTGCTGCATAAAGTTTCTAATTGTAATTAAAACAATTTTGGGAAATTTTTCTTTAATTGAGATAAAACAGTTTTATTTCTGTTTTCGCTATTTGCCTGAACTACATTGTAGTTCGAATGTGGCTCATATTTTAAAGTGTTTATATTGACCAATTGATCAGAATCTGTTATGTTCAAAATTCGGACAAATGTATTACTAGATGTTGCAATTGTATTTGCAACATAAATACCAGTTTGTATTTCCTGGTTCGATAAAATGTTATCTTTTAATGATACTATTAATCTTGGTAATATTTGTTATTAATGGTTTCAATGCCAATCTTCTGCTGGCTTGAAATCAATTTGCAATATTTTTTTTTTATTTTTGTTTTATATAACCAATCTTCTGCTGGCTTGAAATCAATTTGGCAATTATATTTTTTAATGAAATCTATGATTAAAATGAAATAATGTATTTACCTGTCTGTATCTCAATAAAAGTGTGTCCTTGAGACTGAACTATCTGTTGGCTTATGCCTTGAATATTTTGTTTGTTAGTTATTTGAACATCAGAAAATTTGTCAGAATTCTCTTTGAGAATAGAGATATCTGCACCTGTATCAAGAAGGAAAACAAGTTTTACACCTGTTTCGACATGAATGAATGTGGTAAATATATTGAGATTATAATTGATGGCGTATACTCTACGATCTTCTCCTACTGAGTACCTAAAGGCTGTTGCGAGTTTCCCTGATCTTGGGTTACTCGTACATTGGCATTATTGCCGTTATAGTTATTCTGGTTGTTGTTGTTACGGCCTCTGTTTCCATTATAGCGGCCTCTATTGTTGCCATTATTGCGGTTATTATTTCCATTATTGCGGTTTTGATAACCATTATTCTGGTAACCGTTCTATAACCATTGTTATTGAAGCCTCTACCTCGGTTAGGACCTCTATTGGCATTGCCGTATCCTCTGTTAGATCTGTTACCTCTAAAGTACATCACTTTATTGATGTCACCGGTAACTCTTGCACTCGTTCTTATGTATGCGCTTATCGCTGCATCCATATTGGTGCAAGTCCCTGCTTCTAGTACTGTTTTGACATTTTCGTGCTCAGCGCGATTTATCATGGTGTCAATTGCCTCTATAGTACATAGACTAGTGGCATGTTCTAGAGGTATACCCTCATCGATAAAGGAAGCTTCTAATAGTTTTCTCAGTCTATCAACTTCAGCGGTAAATTGCGTTGCAGTTTTACCTCTTTGTTGAACTGTTAATAGCTTTGCTTTGATATTACCGGTTGTCTCACCGACAACTACTTTCTGCAATTTGTTTATAATTGCTGGAATTGTCGTTTCATTGTCAACTGAGTTCAAAATTGTGCAAACTATTTTTGACTTAATGACCTCAACTGCAATGTCTTCAAATGGTCCCTTAGATAAGTCTACCAATTTGATTGCCTTAATGAATCGTTGTAAATGGATCTTTTGTCCATCAAATTCTGGCACTGCGCAAGCGACATCCTTAATGTAAGACCTAATGGCTGCTGCTTGTTCAGCCATGGTTAAGGTATTTTCTAAGTCAGCTGCGTTATTGGTAGTATTTACTTCCTTCAGCACTAACGTTGCTGGTATAGTTAGATCGTGAAGATCTACCTCTTTAATGTCTTTCTCAACTACAGTTGTATATTCTTCGTCTGAGTCAGTGCTTTCTTCATTAACATTTATTGTTAATGGAGTTTTTACTATAGTCGGAATTTCTATCTGGAGGCTGAATTTATTTTTTATTAATATTAATTTTTCCCTTAATGCCACCAGTAGTTCCACATGCTGTGGTACTGGTTACTTCGATACAAAAAAAACGATGCTTCTACCTAGTATGCCAAAATCTAATAATTCTACTTTAATAATTTTACTTTTACACCTGGCA
Organism: Drosophila teissieri; assembly: GCF_016746235.2. Taxonomy (NCBI): domain Eukaryota; kingdom Metazoa; phylum Arthropoda; class Insecta; order Diptera; family Drosophilidae; genus Drosophila; species Drosophila teissieri. The sequence goes on from NC_053032.1 coordinate 2,176,195, forward strand.
ATGTCGTAAGTACAATTGCCTTTTCTGTGTAACTATTACAAGGGTATAACGGGGAGGTGTATGCTAATTCGTATGTTCTCATATATAATTTTTCGAAATCATTTATAGACATTTGAATATTACTTATAATATTCAATGCTTTATTCCTAAAATCTGGGTCATGTTCATAGACTTTATCTATAGTGCTCTGTGTTTGAGCTACACTCATGGTTGGGTATTGATATATATTTCTGGGTTCTTATTTAGATAAAAGCAACATTACGTTTTTTTTTTTTCTCAACTTCTATATTTCATTCATAATTGAGTTCGATGTATGAGGGAACTTTCCTTAAATATTATCTAAACCGTTAGCAGCGCTACTTCCACTTTATTTATAACATTTGCTGTGGAGTCAACAGTTTAAGTGTCTATCAAACCCATTTTGGGTATACTAATTTCAAAGTTTTGTAAAGAATTTTCTTTATTTTTATATATTATTTCAGTTTTGCTTATTCTATTTGTCTCTTTGGACATTTATATTTGTAATTGAATCCTTTCCAAATTTTAGCGTGTTAGCAAAATTGATTATGTTTTACATCATTGCCTGCCTGATTCTAGCTATGGCTTCACGGGCCATATTGGGTTAACAGGGCATAATAGTATATGCTCCATTTTACAATGTGTCTTACAATTTTTTTTTTTTTTTTTATATTATTAATATATTTTATTTTTATACTGCTGCTGATGTTGTTGATCTGCCGGTGTCAGCTGGGCGTCGCTGGGGGTGGCATGCTGACACTCCCTCGCTGCTGTCTATATATGGCTGTCTGATGATGTTGAGGGCTGCTCACAGGTCCCCAGGCAGTGAGGACTCCAGACTCCTTCGCAATCCTGTGGGCAGGTCTTCTTGGGCTTTGTTAGTGCCGGTGCTGGTGCTGGTGCTGGACATGCTGTCGGTTTTGGAACTTCATTAATGACTTTTATATTTTTGGTATTTTTTGAGTGAGTTTTCTCGAGTTTTTATGTTTTTAATTCTTGCTGGTATTGCAGCAAGGGGTCTAGCTCTGCATGTAGCTTTAGAGCTTTCGACCAAACCGGTGGCGTTTGTTGACCGTAAATTAGCCACCTTACGTGGGCTATACGTTTGTTCAACTTGGTCTTTAGACCGCCACGGTGTTTTCCCATATCTCAATCCAACTCTACTCACTCAGATTTGTTCTCAGTTGAATTGCGGTTCCAGCAGTTGTATTTGTGCTATTCCTTAGTTTCATCAGTTAATCCAACGTTGGACGACTGTCACGGTCACCATGTAGAAAATGCCACAAGTAATAAGTTTTAAGTCACAAGTTTCTTTGTTAAGATTTCTTTATTAAGGGCAGAAATGGTTTTGCCCGTTCAACGGTTCACAAGTATCAGCATATTCGATATTAAGTATATTTCGGCTAAGCCTAAACCGCGTAGCTGCGCTGCCGGATACGCCAGCAGCGGAGCGGCTCTCTCTTATGTATATTTTATATATCTATGCTTATCGCGAGAGTGAGTTATGCACATATGTATTGTGCATTTGGTCAGCGTGGGAATGCTGACCATGCACTTATACTTTGTAGCCTTCAAGTGGACGATCATGTTGCATCCGTCTTGGAGTTTATTGACATAAACATAGAAACAAAGTGCTGCTACTTTTAATATGTTCTTAATTTAATGTTTAATGTTCTTAATATTACATATGCGCATACTACACTAGCTTGTATCCCCATTTGCCTTTGCTGGATATGCTGGATCGCATTAATGTGTTCTGTAAGCTTCTCTAACAGTGTTTTTTGGTGCGAACCTACGACTGATTTAATATCGTTAATCATTTCCTGTTTATCCATGCCATTGGATGGTTCTTGTATACGGCTAGATGTTTCTAAGGGTGCAACCTCGTTTCTTTGCATGGATCTGGTAGTTACGCCCTGTCTTGTACTATTACCTCGTCCTCGGCCTCAGCCTCGTCTTGGCTCAGTTCCTTCTAATGAGAGACGGTCTCCATTTGAATCACCTGCTTCAGAAGGTACATTTCCTACAACTGCTTGTTCAGACCGTTCTGCATTAGCCAATTCGGTCTGAAGATCTACATCAACGATCGTAAGTAGTTCTGTAGTACAAAGAGCGCGACAAGTAGGACAAGCTGGAGAGCTTCTAAGCAAGCATGGTGAAACGAATGTTTACACGGGGTTGTTGTAACCAACTGGCTTTTTTCGAGCCTTGCATGACAAATTCGACAGTGTTCGGGATTATTTAGAATATTTCCAATACTATTGTCGTTGCTTTCCATCTCGTTGATCTTAATCTCTTTTCTGGTTTATAAAATCAGTTATATTAAATCTGTCCGTTCCATAAATGCCAAATTCCATATCAAGATACACCCATTCACTTCTATCGCTACTCAAAATAATATATATTACGGGCTTTAATGCGTTATACTAGTCGAATCTCAAAGATTATCTCTAAGACCGTATGTTCCAGGTATGAGTCAATAAAGCATATAGCTTGTTAGTTATCCTGATCTGGCGAGGTCAATCAATTCAAATTATTGAATTGCAATTACTCATTCCATCACTCAGATACTTGAAATAACAGAAAAAAATCGAATAAAATCGTGTGGTCTTCTCATGTAGTTCTCCCCATGTTTTATTTTAAGTGAGAACTCCTATTCCGCAAGCTGACTACCGATTTGTAATCTAGTAACTACAAAATCTGTACTCTTGAAGAGGGCTATTACCAGAGCTTATACGTGGATCTTCCATTGACTTTGTATGATCTCGGGATCATCCAAACAGAATATAGGCCAGAAGTTATAGGTTAGATTGACCAAGTTCTTGACGGCGAATCGCACGTCATTTACAACATCGTGGGCCCCACGTTGGTCGCCATTTTTGTAATGAATTGTATGACTACGTATATTGTATATAGTAGGGCTGTTGCTTGTTTTCGGTTACAGCCTCGGCTGGAGAGGGAATCGGGGTTTCGTGCACTATGCTGCGCTCTGCGCTCAGCTCGCCGGTATTAGGATTGGGGTTTTCCTATCCCTATAATCTGCGTTGCCCACCATTCATATAAAAAGATAAGTGCACTTGACGAAAACTACTCTAATCCAAATAAGAAAAATAAAAAAGTGTGAGTTTAGCGAATTCCCCAAAACGGAGTAAACGATAGCAGAGAATTAGGGGACCGCGTTGTGTTGGGAAGTGATCGAGATGGTAGTGATCAGTCGTTCCTCTATACACTCCCGACCTTTGGAAATGTGTGGAACCTGGTGTACATTTGATATTTCATTGGCATTATGTAATAGGACAGATTATTATTTATTTACAAAATCATATTATAAGTTTCAAATTAATATAGCTCACAAAACCAAAAATATTCATATTCATATTATTTCGTTCCCTAGGCATCATTATACCCGTTACTCGTAGAGTAAAAGGGTATACTAGATTCGTTGAAAAGTATGTAACAGGCAGAAGGAAGCGCTTCCGACCATATAGAGTATATATATTCTTGATCAGGATCAATAGTCGAGTCGATCTGGCCATGTCCGTCTGTCCGTCCGTCTGTCCGTCTGTCCGTCTGTCTGTCCGTCTGTCTGTCCGTCTGTCTGTCCGTCCGTATGAACGTCGAGATCTCAGGAACTATAGAAGCTAGAAAGTTGAGAGAAAGCATACAGACTCCAGAGATATAGACGCAGCGCAAGTTTGTCGATTCATGTTGCCACGCCCACTCTAACGCCCACAAACCGCCCAAAACTGCCACGCCTACACTTTTGAAAAATGTTAAGATATTTTTTCATTTTCTTATTAGTATTGAAATTTTCGATCGATCTGCAGAAAAAAATGTAATATTTTTTCATTTTTGTATTAGTCTTGTAAATTTTTATCGATTTGCCAAAAAACTTTTTGCCACGCCCACTCTAACGCCCTCAAACCGTCAAAAACTGTCAGTGATGAAAACTCTTCTTCACACTTCCACTAGCTGAGTAACGGGTATCAGATAGTCGGGGAACTCGACTATAGCGTTCTCTCTTGTTTTTAGACTATTAATTGCCTTTGTCTCTTAGTATTTACATGGTTTGTTGTTATTTATTATGCTATCGATTTAGGTTTTACTTTGAGTGCATTTCGTTCAAAAAGAACATTTTTAAATATCGATCATCTTATTCTACCTAAGAAATTCAAACTTTTACTCTAGAAATTGTACCCTTTTACCGTACTCTTTATATTTTAACCTAAAGTTGATTATTTATTTATTACCTCATGGTTGTCGCCGAGAAGCTCGTTGGGCCCAATGAACTGCCACATGACTGTAAATTAAGGGTTGATAGTATGGATATGTTTGTATGTGTCTGTATTTACACTTCAGTACCAAAATTCCTTTCCCTTATTTTTCCTCGCCAGAGTTCGAAAAACAAAAGCAAATCTCACAGGCTTTTTCTAGCAAAGTTTCAAACACCAAAGTCAAGCCGAATTCTGTCGTGGCTCTGCCGCTGCCTCTGCCCGCAGTTCATATTTGTTGGTTTTTTTTCGAAGTAGTTCGGAGCAGTGACCGAAAATGAGAGTGAGAGATGAGAGGAGACAAAATCAGAGTCGAGAAAAAACGCAATGTATAGACTTCTAAATACCGATCTAATAATTGGTGGGATATTTATATAGTTTTAAGTGTATATATAATTTATATTTGTTGATTTAAGGATTTTAAGCTTTTTAAGAAATTAAACTGTCGCTATAGGCAACGCAAGTGCGTCCGTTTTTAATTATTTCTCTATGTAATTCTAATTACACGGGATCATTATGGTCGGAAATACCCTGGCACGCGCCTGTCAGAATTTTCGGTTTCGTTTTCCGTCACCCCTTTTCTTTTGCATTTGCAATTAATTGTGAATGTGACACGTCGTTTGTGAAAAAATTCAATTTATTTTCAACAAAAAAATATAAATATAGCATAGCTAATTGCATTCTTTTAAGATGTCTGAAGAGCCGACAACTAGCCAAAAGCTCACCCAATTTGTTTTCTCCCTTGAGGGTACGTGAACCATTTAAAATGTTATTGCAGTCATTTTTATATCAGTACAATTTCTATTTAATAGGGGATGATCTGGTAATGGAAACCCGGCAAACCCCGACTATAGACGACCAAATGGCCGAGATCAGCCAAAGGGTTCGGTCATTGGAGACGGTGTTGGAGGCCAACACGAAGCAGCTGGCGGAGAACACGAAGCAGCTGGCGGAGAACACGAAGCTGCTTGCGGAGACCACGAACCAGGTTGCGAGGATGACGGCCTTGTTAGAGATTTTTGTAAAGGGGAAGGCGAAGAATGTGGCTGTGGATGTGGCGTTCCCAGTCACATCGGAGGAAGACCTGGTGGCTTTAGAGCAGACCATAAGCTCAGGGTCCCAAGAACGCTACGTAAGTAAAGTATATATGGTCTAAGTGATCGTAAAATTCATTCTGTGTTTTTTTTTTTTCTTTCAGATGGAAGCAATAACAAAAATTTAAAAAACCAACACTTTGTCAAAGGCAATAAAGGGCGTATTGTCATAAACGCTGTTGTGCGCCTACAACATAGACGGCCTAAACGGGAAAAAGTCATTAAAAGCATTTCCCAAATTCTTTTCCGTTCTGATTGGTATGTATATTTGTTATTTTGCTATAATCTAATAATATTATTATAAAAATACTTTTCGTTACAGATAGCATAAGCACATTAGAAGGCCAGCCAGGAGAGAAGGCCTTGGCCCACGCACTGGCATGTGTTAAAAATAATGCTAACAAAAAAAGGAAAAAACTAGTCGAATAAAAGAAAAAAAAAGATTAATTTACAATTTAAATACATTTTTTAATTTTTTGGGAGATTTTTCTGGATTTACAGGTATATTCCTTGGGAATTCCATGGGAATTCATCAGGACAACCCCTTGCCTTTTTTTCGATATCCCACAGGAAATCCTCAGGAATTCCCAAGGAATTCCTTGGGAAAATCCTCGGGAATTACTCGGGAATTCCTCGGGAAAACCCCTTGCTTATTTTTCGATATTCCCGAGGAATTCCAGAGGCCCGAGTGGCCTGTTCTTTTCAGAGCGTCTGTCGTCTCAGAGTTGAAAAATCAGAATGACGACGACGAGCCAAGCGAGCTTTAACGGGACCTTCCCAGGCTATAAGAGCGACGTCTAAAGTGCAAAAGGGACAACTAGTACTCATGGCTTCTTTCTAACAGATTTTTAAAGAGCTTTCAATTAACCCGCCCACAAACCGCCCAAAACTGCCACGCCCACAATTTTGAAAAATAATTTGATATTTTTTCATTTTTGTAGTATTGTAAATTTCTATCGATTTGCAGAAAAACTTTTTGCTACGCCTACCCTAACGCCCACAAACCGCCCAAAACTGCCACACCCACACTTTTGTAAAATGTTTTGATATAATTTCATTTTTTTATTAGTGTAAATTACTATCGATCTGCAGAAAAACTTTTTGCTACGCCCACTCTAACGCCTACAAACCGGCAAAAACTGTCAGTGTTAAAATTTCTCTTCGAACTTCCACAAGCTGAGTAACGGGTATCAGATAGTCGGGGAACTCGACGATAGCGTTCTCCCTTGTTTTTGTTGCATTCAGTCTGTTCGGTGCAGATCGCCAGCACCTAACCATGCGCGCATAGGTGTACCGCTGCACCTACAGCGCTCTTCAAGTCTCACTTTTCACCCTTCTTTCTTCTCTTGCTAAAGCTGTTGCATTGTCTATTTAGATAAAATACTTTTGAAAGCGTATGCCTATATGTATATATTTGGAAGCCAAGCTTTCGCTTAGGCAGTCTGCATCTCCAAATGAACCAGAGCACAAATAAACAGAGCATATATTAATATAACCAATTGCGTTACTAGTATTTATAACCCAAAGGGTGGTATATTTGTGACCCTGACGTGATCGCTCTTTTTTTCGGAGTCTGCAACTCGATCTTGTTTGTTTAAACAAAACGTATTTTTTCGCCTTCGTTTGTGGGGACTCGATTACAAACACAAGAACATATATATACATACATATTTAAAAACAAATAAAATTTTTTTTTTTCTCGTGATCGAAAAACTCTTGATACGGAAAACTCGATTAGGAGATCTCGAGTAACCATCGGATTGAATTTTCTGCATTTTCATGGATGTGAAGGTGAAACTAAACCAAGGATTAGCTGCTCAAGGCAAGTTGCAATTGCCGGCTGCCAATTCAACATCTATAGATAATAATAAGTGCGAAAGCCTCGGTTGCCAAATCTGGAAATTGCTCGTTTAGATGAATCCTATTCTGATTGCATTTTCTCGTATTTCTCACCACGGTCATCGGAATTGATGATGAGCTAATATATTGAACAATGACCTTTGTAACTCAAACACCATGCCAGCAAGTGGGAAAACTTGCACAACAATATAACCAAAATACACTTATTGCTTCTGCTACTAACTCAAATCATCCGATATGTTTATGTTGTTCTCGATTTTTAAATTTGAGTCCTAAACTTCGATATAGACAACCAAAAAAGTTTCACCTTTGCCATAACTGTTTGTGCAAGGGTTATAGTTTTAGCAGTGCAAGTCAACTCACTGCAGATATTGTCGTATAAAGCACCACACATTATTATACATGAATCAACACCTATCCGCAACATCCATCCCATCCTATTATATTTTTATACCCGTTACTCGTAGAGTAAAAGGGTATACTAGATTCGTTGAAAAGTATGTAACAGGCAGAAGGAAGCGTTTCCGACCATATCAAGTATATATATTCTTGATCAGGATCAGTAGCCGAGTCGATCTGGCCATGTCCGTCTGTCCGTCCGTCCGTCTGTCCGTATAAACTTCGAGATCTCAGGAACTACAAAAGGTAGAAAGTTGAAACTAAGCATACAGACTCCAGAGACATAGACGCAGCGCAAGTTTGTCGATTCATATATAATATATTATATATGATGTATATATATATTATATATATTCTTGATCAGGTTCTGTCCGTCCGTCTGTCTGTCCGTCTGTCCGTATGAACGTCGAGATTTCAGGAACTACAAAAGCTAGAAAGAATAAGCATACTGACTCCAGGGACATAGACGCAGATAGTCGGGGAACTCGACTATAGCGTTCTCTCTTGTTTTGTTTATGTTCATTAGGAATCTGTTTACAAATAGAACTATAATCTAACTATAATGGACGTCAATTTATGTACTGTTGAATACCGTTAGCAGACTCGCACTGGGCGAGCTGTAAAGTACGCAAACATCGTCTGCGAAAGTGGCCAGCAACATCTTCTCCCTGTTGATTTCGAGTGTTTCCGCATCAGTTGTTGGTGTATCTGCAGTGTAGATCGCGTAGAGAAGTGGTCCCAGAACACTTCCTTGGGGGACACCGGCGTGAAAGAACCTGCTGGAGGATGTATCGTCCCGGCATTGGACTACAAACTCTCTTTCGGCAAGAAAGGAGCGGATGACGCTGAAGTGACTCGATGGCAGCGCCAGCTTGACTTCTTCCAGTAGTTCCAAGTGCCACGATCTGTCGAAGGCTTGCTGGATGTCAAGAAATACTCCGTTGCAGTACTCTCGATGGTCGAATGCCTTAAGTATATGGTTTACGACTGTATGTAGTTGCTGAATGGTACTGTGACAAGAGCGGAATCCAAATTGATGGTTGGGAATTGTTTTGTTGTCATCCATATACTCAACAAGTCGAGAAGTGAACAGTCTTTGGAATACCTTCGATAATAAATGTAGAAGACTGATCGGCCGATAAGAACTGGGGTCCTGTTCTGGCGTTCCCAGCTTGAGGATAATTGAGATCCTGGCACTCATCTATTGCTTCGGAAAATAGTGAACTCTTACGATCGCATTGAAGATTTGGAAGCGGCACCAGTTTCCGGTTGGGTTTTTTAACGGAGCTGATTTGGCTGTGTCTTCAGTTTTTTGGTGAAAGACAAGATTGAGAAGTTTGGGTCTTTGTTGTGGTCCAACAGCAGGTGTTCGGTGTTCAGGATAGCAGGTGATCAAATTGAACTTTCCGTAACTAAACTAGATCCTCGCGCAACTCACTCGCACTCCTGAGCCGTTGCGCCTTATCAAGAGGTGGGCTTAAAGATATCGCCGAAGAAGTGCACGCTTGGTTGCCAGTAGTCCCAAAATCGCATGAGGTGGGCGGTTATGACGGCGCTGCGACATACTACCTGTCCACTGTTGTTGGCCACTAATGAAGCCTCGCGTACTATTTCGTTGAACATGCTCACTGCTTCGTCTATTTTAGCTGCTGAGTTAATTGATATATTCGCGTTCCAGTCTCCCCCAAGTAGATATTTTGTGCTATTGGTGGCAAGAAGGTTGTCGTCGAAATCTGCTGCGGTCCAGTGATGACCCGGGGGGCAGTAGATCGCTCCAAACACAATCTTACCTAAATTTGTCTGAACTATAGCTCCAGATCTTTCTCGGCAAACTGGCCAATCTCCAAATGTTTCCTGGAAGCTTTTAGGGGAGTCATTTACGAGGGTTGGCGCGGATTGTGCTCAGCAATTCGAGCATTTGGGCCTTCATAATATGGAGTGCTTCCACAGCTTTGATGAGGGATGAGAGCATCCTTTCCATATTGTTTTCTACAGGCACTTCACACTGTAGCGATTGAATCTGCTGCCACGGTCGTTGCTGCTGCTGTTGCACTGCCTCTTGCAACTTTTGAGACAGGTGATTTTGCCTCTTAAGGCTGTGATTAGGTACGCGGCCACTGGTGACTTGAGCATATGTAATTCCGTAGTTTTGACTAGGGTTAGATGGCGCATTCTGGGATGTCATATTCGTCGTGGCTCGAGCTAAAGTTTTGGATTTGGGACTGGATCTTTTTCCATAGTTTTTGTACGAAGCACAGCCCCGGAAGTTAGCTGGGTGGCTTCTTTTACACTGGCTACAAGTTGATGGCTCTTCCTTGCTTCTGGTGCACTCAGTAGACTTATGTTTTTATCCAAATGATACACAACAGAAGGGTCTGTGGCAGTATTTCGCCGTGTATCCATACTCTTGACACCGCCGACACTGGACTAGATCGTTCGATTTTCTTGCCGTTTCTACTGAAACCTGCTAATGGCATAGCACGCGGATTTGAAGGATCTCTTTGTTGTTATCTTTCGCCTCTAAGTTGATGAAGAAGAGGTTAATACGCTCTCCAGTCTTCCTACTAATTGGATTGTGAATTAAATGCACCTTATGACCCAAGCTTATCAGTTCTTTAGAAACATGAGTGTGGATTTGCGAATTGTGCAAACCCTTCACTACGATTCTAAATGGTTTGTCTTCTTTGAGCTTATACGAGTGAAACTAAATCTTCATCTCTTCAAGTTGTCGAACTATTTTCTTGTAGAAGTCTGAATCGCTTGCATAAATCCTGACAGTCTTACCCATAGAGAATTAATGTGCACATTGTTATGATTACAGACTTCTTCTATGCATGCAGCTCGTTGTTGCTAATGATGTCTCTCAGTACAATGGGTGGGAGATTTGGCTGAGCATTCTGAGTATACACTGGTAGCGATGACTTTTTTTAGCCGCTCGATTTAAGGTGGGGCCAGCAGGATTGGCTTGTCTTTTCTGTTTGATATCTCTAGCCGCTATGCGAAGACGAGCAGCAGCTGCTGCGGCGCTGGTGGATTAGCCTTGAAGATCGTTAGGAGGGCTGTTGGCCAGCCCGATGTTGCTGGTTTGATCGTAGTCCATATCTTTTTCGTTATTGGCAAATAGTATGGCAAATCTGTTTTCATAGTTGTCTTCGTCATGTTTTTCTGCGGATTCGTTTGTGTGGATCCGTTTGCTGGAAGAGTTGGGGGCGAAGGTGTGTTTCCTTTTGTTATTCTGGATTTTCATTCATCTGTTCGTGTCCTTCGTTGTACCAGTAAGTTCAGGTGAAGGTATACTCAGAAGCCCATTAGGTGACGGGATTGTAGAGCAAACGCTTAGACAGAATTCCGTAGACGGTGCTGTCGTGGTAGCGGCATTCATTACTGTGGTCGCTGTAGTTATAGAGCAAGAGACAAAGGTTACACTGCTTGTGGTTACAACAACGTCCATGGATGTTATGTGCCTGGCTTCCTTCATCAGCATGGCCCGAATCTCTGCACCTGATTTACCTCCATCTATTGCCTTCAGAGCTCTGTTTTCCATCAGAGACAATTTATGCGTTTTTTGTTTTACTATAAAGGTAATGCATGCCCAATGGGCAAGCAAGCGGTCCGCTGATACGAAACCACTTAAATGTTCTTATTATGATGTGTTTACGCCGACACCGCACGTAGCTATGTCCAAAAATAGATTGTGTGCAGATAAGCACACTAAAGTATCGGTGATGCTGATAGTGATACTGATAGTTGATTTGCGCAAGCGCGACGCGACGCGACCTTTTACAACGAATGCTATATCAGAACTCGCGCTATTATCGATTAAGAAATATAATTGCAGCATTTATGCCTTGGAGTTGTGTATGTAGCGGCGACTGAAGGCTATTTAGTTTCGCCTGAAGGTATACGATGTATAATTTTAAAGCCGAACTTTTTAGCTATACTAGCAATTAGTAGGACTTGATCAAGTTGGTTTTTATACCCGTTACTCGTAGAGTAAAAGGGTATACTAGATTCGTTGAAAAGTATGTAACAGGCAGAAGGAAGCGTTTCCGACCATATAAAGTATATATATTCTTGTTTTTTTTTCGGAAATTCCAAAAAATCAAAAACATCGAAATCAGTTTGACTAGGGCAGCGTTGGATAGCAACTTCGGGCAGTTTGTGGGCGTTAGAGTCGGCGTGGCAAACAGTTTTTTTGACAATTGTTAGAAATTTACTAGACTAATACAAAAATGAAAAAATATCAAAACATTTTTAAAAAATGTGGGCGTGGCAGTTTTGGGCGGTTTGTGGCCGTTAGAGTGGGCGTGGCAATATGAATCGACAAACTTGCGCTGCGTCTATGTCTCTGGAGTCTGTATGCTTAGTTTCAACTTTCTACCTTTTGTAGTTCCTGAGATCTCGACGTTCATACGGACAGACGGACATGGCCATATCGACTCGGCTATTGATCCTGGTCAAGAATATATATACTTTATATAGTCGGAAACGCTTATTTCTGCCTGTTACATACTTTTCAACGAATCTAGTATACCCTTTTACTCTACGAGTAACGGGTATAAAAATAGAGATTTTGGTGTTGAATCGGCTAAATTTTCCGCCAAAGCGAACGATCAACCGAAATAGTCAACATCTTTATGAATCTTGAACCAGAGCCATGCTCTAGCGGCAGGTGATCGTAGGTATGGTGGGCGAATGGCGAGCTCAACATCATCTGTGGCTCTGCAAAAAGTAATTTCCTTAATCTTAATTCTGCATCCTATACTTCTCCGAATAAATTCTGGGTTTGTTTCAAATGTATTTAGGTTATCTAGGGTTGTCAGTCGGGTGATGGACAAGGGGACTAAGTTTCAAGCTTGCTAGAAGAACGCACCGTAATTGTCCATACACCCGGAAGTGCGACTATACTCTCCACGCGAGGGTGGCTGGAAACGGGTGTTGCCAGAGGATGCTGGCAAATGGTAGTCGGGCGTCCCGGGCCGGACTAAGGTGTCACTCGACCCGTGCCGAGAGTCAGCCTGACTGAGGGCCCGGGTCACAAAATAGCTCAGTCTCAAACGGAGAGCTCAAGGTACCTGGCGACCCCCTGTTCTAAGAAGCCTTACCCGGGCGTAGCGGATCTACGTCCGGGTGGATCCTCTTTTTCTCCGTAACTCGTGAGAACCACATGGAGTCAAAAAATATGAATAAAAAGGAGTGAGGATCTCCCAAAAAACCTACTCAAACGGCAGTGACGACCGTGGCAACCGGTAACGGCAAACACACCTACGCAGAGAAAGGTGGAATGGGCAAGATCCGTATTGCCAAACATCGGCAAGGAGGCCCCCAAGCCGACAGAGGTCAAAAAGCGACCTCCACCTAAGAGGGAGCGCTCCCAGGACGTTCTCTCCGACCCCTCGGCAAAGCGGCAATGCGTACAGCCAGGGCGATCTTTTGCGGAGATCGCGAAAAACCGCATTCTCCTGGGCGTGGTCGATAAAAACGACCCGAGTGGCAGCCCTAGTCACAAAATGCTTTGAAATTCTGGCCAAAGAACCTGGATCCCCCCCTGTCAGCAAAGACGTGGGATGGTTCCAAGGCAGCGTCAAGGTGATCGCCTGCGACGACGAGCGCTTTGCGGAGCTTTACAAAGCCGCAGTAAAGGAGCTGGGGGAGGTGTATGAGGGCGCCGGACTTGCTGCGTTGAGCCGGTCCGACGTACCTACCATCCATCAAGGCGCCGGACCAGATCCTCACCATGCTGCAGCGATGCAACCCGCACCTTCCCACCTCGGACTGGCGAGTGGTGAAGGTCGACGAGATTGAGGGGCCAACAAACCAGGCCACAAGGAGTCCCTAGCTCCCATTGAGGCCGCTCACGGGTAGCTAAACTTCGGGTTTAGCTCGGTGACCATAAAGGTCTATAAATCAGACTCCGCCAAGGAGGATCAGGAAGGCGGTGGAGGAATGATCGCGGAGATTGCCTCTGAGATCGAGGCATCGGAAGCCGAGAATGGCTACTCGACCGATTCTTCAATCCTCCGCAGCCTCGCAAATATGGGTCCAATGACGAACCTAGACACATCGAACGAGGAGGGAGTCGACACTACCGTGGTGGAGATGCCCACAGCAGATGTCCGTGAGGCTTCTGCAAATAAACCTCCACCACAGTAAAGCAGCTTCTGCTCCTCTTCAGCTCCATCTGGCTGAGGATGGAGTCGACATAGTCCTTATCCAGGAACCCTGGATAGTGGGAGGAAAGGTTTCACGATTTGGGACTAAGGAATATAAGCTTCTAACAGCTCCCAGCGAAGGTAAAGTAAGGGTCTGCATCTTAGCCAAAAAGCACCTCAGCATTTTTCTGCTCCATAATTACAGCGATGCAGATAACGCGGCAGCCACCGTAGAGAGTCAGCCATCTCCGTTCCGTGTGCTGTCATCGTACATGGCCTTCGAAAGGCAAGAACCGCCGGATGAGCTGGTAAGAAGACTGGTACAAGATAGCGAAAAGCACAACATAGGCCTCCTAGCAGGCTGTGATGCAAACGCCCACCACACACAATGGGAAAGCACAAACACAAACGACCGCGGTGAGTCTCCTTTCAACTTCATCTTTAGTTCAAATCTATTCTTATGCAACAAAGGTAATGACTCCACCTTTATCATTAAGAACCGAAAAGAGGTAATAGACCTAACTCTCGTCTCTAAACCACTTTTAGAGAAAGTAACTTACTGGAGAGTGCTAGATAAGCACTCTTTCTCGGACCACAGGTATATGGAAACAGCCCTCACAATCAGCCCCTCAAAACCAGCAGTTTTTTCTAACCCAAGGAAAACAGACTGGCAAAAATACAAAAATATTTTAAGGGAAAAAATCCCAACGGATCCCCCTCCATACCCTCAAACAATTTCTAGTCTAAACTAGTCTAGAACTAGTCTCAATTCTCACAGAAACCTGCAACTATGCACTAAAAAAGGCCTGCACCAACAGCAAGCCCAACAAAAAAGAGAAAAAAGAACTATCTCCCCTCCGAATGGACTGCAGAACCCCTTTTAACAGGGCCAAGGCAGGAAATGAGGAGGCCCTGTGGACCGCCTACAAGAAAGCCCTTGCAAATTACAAAAAACCCATCAGGAAAGCAAAGCGATCCTTGTGGCATTCCTTCTGCTCAGAAATTGAAAATACAACTGAAGCAGCCAAGCTTAGAAAAATCCTCTCCCAATCGGCCACAACCCTAGGCTACCTTAAAAGAGCAGATGGCTCCTGGACCAGCTCGAGTGAGGAAGCTCTGGAGATACTTCTACACTCTTCACAGGAAACAGCCAAAACGCTCTCACAACATACAAACGCCACACTGGCAAGCATCAAACTGTGTTTAGACCCAAAGGTCCTCCATTGGGCTATACACAGTTTTAAACCATACAAATCTGCAGGTCCAGACAAAATCATACCCGCACAAATCCAACATGCGGGAAACATAGCCATAAACTGGCTTCTAGACATTTTTAAAAGGTCCCTACTTCTTGGACACCTACCGCAATCGTGGCTAGAGTCCCGAATTGTCTTCATCCCCAAAACAGGGAAACCATCACACACGACCCCCAAGGATTAGAGACCAATTAGTCTGTCATCCATCCTACTAAAGACCCGTGAAAGAATCATCGGCCTGCATCTGAGATCAACTTTCAATCCAAGTCTCATCACAGACACGCAACACGCCTACAAGAAATGGAAATCGACAGAGACAGCACTACACTCTCTCGTCTCCAAGATAGAAAAATCAATGTCCCAAAAGGAACATGCGCTGGTAGCTTTCCTGGATATAGAAGGAGCTTTTAACAACGTCATCCCAACGGCGATTACCGGAGCTCTGACAGACCTTGGGGTGGACCGCATCTTGGTGGGACTCATAAACCAACTGCTCACCTGCAGGAAGGCACGTCAGCAGAGGCACTCCGCAAGGAGGCGCCCTCTCCCCACTTCTATGGAACATAGCAGTCAACTCGATACTGTGGGACATGGAAGGGGGGACTGCAGGATAATAGCCTATGCGGACGACGTTGCTATCATCTTCTCTAGTCCGTCCGATCCTCGAGTATGGATCACCTGCTTAGAGTCCACAATATGAATTTTACTCGGACCGCATTAAATCGGTTCAAAAGAACTTCTTACTTTTTGCCTTATGGCGCCTTAATTTGGATGCAAACCTTAGATTACCTCCTTATTCAAGTATATTAATGTTAATTAACTTACCCTCCTTAGCTAACCGTAGAACGATGCTTGGAACAGTCTTTATTTTTAACCTTATTCGTGATGAAGTAAATAGTCCCGACTTGGTTAGTCGGCTAAACTTCACTGTTCCAAGCAGATTTACTAGAAATTACGTACCTCTAATTTTAAATCATTGTAGATCTAACTATGAGTTGCATGATCCCTACAGAGTATTATGTTCTGACTATAATAGATTCTATCCTATAATCTCTAATTCTGACTCTCTGCCGTTTTTAAAGCGATCAATACTAACGTACTTCACGAATTCTTAGATCTAACTACTATATACATATATTTCCTCGTCCTTTACTGTAAAAAAAAAAAAAGAAATACCCCCAAACGCTATGCGATCTCATGAGCGAAAAACTCAGTGTTTTGTCCAACTAGACCAAAAATAACGGATTAGGAATTAACCCCTCAAAGACCAGACTTAATATACTAGACTTAGACCTATCCTTAACAATCAAAGACTTTCCTTCAGTAGCAGCGCAAGGTACCTGGGCGTAATACTTGACAGGAAAATAAACTGGAACCTGAACCTCACAGACAGATACAGAAAAGCTTCAATAGCACTCTTCACGTGCAAGAAAGCAATAGGGCTCAAATGGGGGATGACACCCTAAATGGTAAACTGGATATATACGGCCAACGTCAGACAAATACTACTTTATGGGGAAACTGCTAACTTCACACGAACCTCGACGGGTTAAGAGGGAAAACACACGGTAAGTCTAAGTGCGTCGGATGAAACCGACGGCCGGCAAAACTTAACCTAACCTAACCTGGGTTATCTAGAATTCAAGTTTTCTTGAAAGCACAGTCATGTTATTTTAATAGTAATGTGTAGTTCATGTAAGGGCCTACGAGGTAGTGCCGGAACCGATAGTGTTCACCGCAAATGCAGATCCGTGGAAGCTAAGCACTTCCATCGAACGTTACACACTACAGTTATAATTCATTATTATTAAAGAAGAAAAGTGGCGCCCAGATTACATAGGAAGTTTGTTTACTTCCGTTTCTGTTTAAGTAAAGAAAATCTCAGGTTGCCCAGTACGGAATATGCTGGCATTACTATCGAGCGGTGCCATAACCACAAAAATTTTGTGATATCTTTTCTTTCCTCGATTTGAAAAGTTCCATACATTTTTTTATTACTACAATACACGCTTGTGTGTTTTTGAACAGGCAGCAGTCCAAGAAAAAATAATACAAAAAGTTATTTTTCCTCTCTTCGAATAGGTATAAAAACTATTCAAAAGTCAAAGTGTAAAAGCTTTGTAGGTTCTAAGAGAATACTTTTGGGCTGGTTAAAAAGGGAGTAGATCGATCTCCTGAAAGGTCAGGAAGCGGACCGAGTGTCATTTGACCGATTTGTAAAGATGAGGTGAACGCAGCCGAATTGGTAGTTACACAATGTCATTATGAATTTTACAAAATGTTACAATGTTTTGGACGATCATTTCTGGAAAAGCGTATAATGCCCAGTGCAAAATGGCTTGTGAAGCAGTTATCACTAAGAAACTTGATAATTCGCATCTGTAAAATCGCAGTCAATCTCGATATCGTCCCCCAAAATGGTCCTTCAACTTCAAGGGGTAACACTAATACCAACAACAGTGGTTTACGTTAGGTTAGGTTTTACCGGCCGTCGGTTATCCGACGTACTTAGACCATTAGAGGTCCGTTGTGATACCGTGTATGTTTTCCCCTTTTGCCCGCGGAGGTTCGTGTGAAGTTAGCAGTTTCCCCAGCCAGAGGCGCTGTTGAATTTTTGAATCCGATGTGGATCGGTGTCGGACAGGTCAGACGTGTCTATCAGGAATCTGCTTCCTAATTGAGCTAGTCTTTTTGCTTGCAGTGCTGGACAGTGGCTTAGTAGATGCTCTACTGTTTCTTTCATTTCTTTGTCCCTACAGCTACGGCAGAAATCATTCTACGGGGCATTTAGTCTTCTGGCATGGGTGCCTATCAACCAATGCCCTGTGATGAGTCTCATTGCAGTGCTGAGGTTTGCTCTGGTCAATCTTAAAAGTTTTGACGTTCTCTTTGAGCTCACTTTTTGGCCATTTTTGGCGTGTTATCCGACAGTGTGTGGTGTTTTCCCATATTGTCTGTTTGTTACGGTTTAGGTTTTCCCTAAGTAGTAGTTTACAAGTGGCGAAAGGCATACTCATGCCCTCCATCTCCTTTATGAGTGGCGCGGTAACGCCCTCTCGAGCTAGTTCATTTGCGATGCAGTTGCCTTCTATGTCCCTGTGTCCGGGTACCCATATAAGGCTGATTTCGAATTGTTGTGTCATCTCGTGTAAAGATGATCGGCAATTCAATACTGTTTTCGAGTGGCTAGAGATTGAGCCAATCGATTTGATAGCTACTTGGCTGTCACTGAAAATGTTTACATGTGAGCCTTCCGGCTTTAGTGATTTTAAGTGTTTTAGGGCCTCCCTTATTGCTGCCACTTGAGCCTGGAAGACGCTGCAATGATCGGGGAGTCTGAACGAGGTGCGTAGGCCTAGCTGTTCTGAGTAAACTCCTCCTCCTACTCTGTTCTGTAGTTTTGACCCATCCGTATAGAAGCTATAGCATTCTGGGGGCCAGGTATTTGTGAGATCCAATCGTCCCTCTCTGGGATGATTGTGTTGAAAGGTGTTTTTATGTACTCCGTAGGAGTGCAGTAGTCTGTCCTGGAGGGGACTATTTGGATGTTTTTTAGGATACATGAGTGACCCACTTCTTGTGGCTTCCACTGTTTGGTATCTCAAAGCCTGATTGCCGCTACTGTGGCCTGTTCCATGCCAGCTAGTTCTGTGCTTTGGAGGTTGAGTATGGCGTTTAGGGCTTCGTTTGGGGTGGTGCGTAAAGCACTGCTGATGCAGAGTGCCGCAGCTCTTTGTATTTTTGCTAGCATTTTTATGCTGGATTTCTTTTTCGGAGCCGGCCACCATACCACGACTCCGTACAGTAGTATTGGTCTGACAATGGCCGTATATATCCAGTTTACTATATAGGGTGTCATGCCCCATTTGAGCCCTATTGCTTTCTTGCACGTGAAAAGTGCTATTGAAGTTCTTTTATATATGTCTTTGAGGTTCAGATTCCAGTTTAGTTTCCAGTCAAGTATTACGCCCAGGTATCTTGCGCTGTTACTGAAGGAAAGTCTTTGGTTGTTGAGAATGGGCGGGACTAGGTCTGGTATGTTATACTTCCTAGTGAAGAAAACCAGCTCGGTCTTTGAGGGGTTAATTCCTAATCCGTTATTTTTGGTCCAGCTGAACAAGACACTGAGTTTTTCGCTCATGAGATCGCATAGGGATTGGGGGTATTTGCCTGTGAAGATGATAGCAACGTCATCCGCATAGGCTATTATCCGGCAGCCCCCCCCTTCCATTTCGCGTAGAATCGAGTTGACTGCTATGTTCCATAAAAGTGGGGAGAGGGCGCCTCCTTGCGGAGTGCCTCTGCTGACGTTCTTAGAGAGGGTTGACGCGCCTATTGAAGACATAACCTTCCTGCAGGTGAGCAGTTGGTTTATGAGTCCCACCAAGATGCGGTCCACCCCAAGGTCTGTCAGGGCTCCGGTAATCGCCGTTGGGATGACGTTGCTAAAAGCTCCTTCTATGTCCAGAAAAGCTACCAGTGCATATTCCTTTTGGGACATTCATTTTTCTATTGTGGAGACGAGAGAGTGTAGTGCTGTCTCTGTCGATTTCCCTTTCTTGTAGGCGTGTTGCGTGTCCAGTGTGGCGTTTGGTTGTTGGAGTGAGAGCGTTTCGGATGTTTCCTGGGCAGTGGTTGTCTAGAAGTATCTTCAGAGATTCCTCACTCGTGCTGGTCCGGGAGCCATCTGCTCTTTCAAGGTAGCCTAGGGTTGTGGCCGATTTGGAAAGTATTTTTCTAAGTCTGGCTGCTTCAGTTCTGTTTTCAATTTCTGAGCAGAAGGAATGCCACGAGGATCGCTTTGCTTTCCTGATGGGTTTTTTGTAATTTTCAAGGGCTTTCTTGTAGGCGGTCCACAGGGCCTCCTCATTTCCTGCCTTGGCCCTGTTAAAAGGGGTTCTGCAGTCCATTCGGAGGGGGGACAGTTCTGCTGACCACCAGGTAGGTTTTCTTTTTCTTTTGGGCTTGCTGTTGGGGCAGGCCTTTTTTAGTGCATAGTTGCAGGTTTCTGTGAAGATTGAGACTAGTTCGTTAAGACTAGAGATTGTTTAGGGGGTATGGAGGGGGATCCGTTGGGATTTTTTCCCTTAAAATATTTTTGTATTTTTGCCAGTCTGTTTTCCTTGGGTTAGAAAAAACTGCTGGTTTTGAGGGGCTGATTGTGAGGGCTGTTTCCATATACCTGTGGTCCGAGAAAGAGTGCTTATCTAGCACTCTCCAGTAAGTTACTTTCTCTAAAAGTGGTTTAGAGACGAGAGTTAGGTCTATTACCTCTTTTCGGTTCTTAATGATAAAGGTGGAGTCATTACCTTTGTTGCATAAGATTAGATTTGAACTGAAGATAAATTTAAAAAGAGACTCACCGCGGTCGTTTGTGGTTGCAGTGGTTACAGTGATGTAAGTTTTGTAATAGCCAATGCTGTTACTCTACATGCTATGAAGGGAAGATTACTCGAAACACTTTTCGATAGAATGACACAATTGATTCAAAGTTCAGTTGCTGACTGTATAACTAGAGCCATTGCAGCTGAAGGTGGTAGCGCAGATATTATACGTGGCAAAACATCGTCTCAGCGACGTTTTGGAAAAGGTTATGGTAGATCCGATGATATAAATGATGTTAGAGGCAATCAAAACCAAACGATACAGCCAAGTTCACCGGTCTCTCGCAGAACTAGTGTACATGCTCAATTGCTGGATGATCAAATATCCGGGATCAGGAGTGTCCATAGACACTTTTATATAAATTAAACCAGTTACGTTTGTATTATTTTATTAGAGCCAACAGCTCTTAATTGTGGTCAATTACGAACTAAATGCAACCAAATTTATTAAGGCCACCAAGTCATCGATTGGAGGCAGCGGACCCAGCAGAGCGCTTAGTCAGCGCCTCGAATCGTCTGGAGGTTCATGCCTTCGATTGTCACTCAGCGCGCACATGCCCGCCTCATATTACGCTTGCACGTCGCTTTTGCTAAAGCGAAATGCGTTACTGGGCTGGCTCAGCGTCGTCGAAGTTATTGTTGGCGCATCCGGTCTTGGATGGCATTTCGGCGGGTCGTTGCACCCCTCTGACTTACTCGTGTTAACTCCTCCCTGTCTTAAGATGAAGTCGACCCCGGATTCTATGGTCTTAGATGGTTTTTGACGTTTGCTTGCAGACGGTAAATAAGAAGAATGATGACCAGGGTTATTGAGGCTGTGGAGGAGACAGAGCAAAAGATCCAGGTGTTGGCTGATGGCAGTCGGGATTGCAGGTGGGGTGCACATTTTTAACGCTCATCCCGTGAATCGATGACAGACTAAGGCGCTCTAGATACCTCCGAACGTTTACTTGAGCCATGGCTGAAACTGCGGCTTTCTTCTTTGATGTTCCGATATTGTTGACGTAAAGGGTGCCGATCATTTTAATTTTGTCGGTATACGATACCAGGTAAGTTCCTGATATTATCTGGCTTATTCCCTTTTCGGCGGTGATATTTATGGTTACATCGTTGGTGATGAGCATTCCCTCGTCGATCATGGAGACCGAGTCCAAGTGTCCAGGCTGGGTGTTGCAAAGGGCCACCATGCCGAAGATGAGTTGCTGTGTGCAAGTTGGCGCTTTTGATCTCGTGCAGAAGGTGGTGCCCGTTGATACATTGCAGTCCTTGACGGCGAAGGTTTCCGTCCCGCAATCCGCGACCGTGCTACCGTCCTCGAAATCTAAGACTTTATGTTTATGTTTTACCGGAAATATTATTATTTTTCTACAAGGTAACAAAGACTTCGGCAATTTCATTCAAAAATACAAAAGGTCTCAATTTTGAACAGTTTTTATGCTAGCTACTTTTAAAATATCTGATACGCCTACGTTTGTGGGATGTTTACTTTCAATATCCCTTACATCAACGTCATTCAGGATTATTGGACTTATTTAATTTAATTTGGATAGGGTGAGGGCAAGTATTGAGTTTTCAAGTTCTTGAATTTCAATACGGTTTTTTGCCAAAATCGTCCCGTACAAATGTTCTGTGTCCAAGTTGTCAGATTTTAGAATAGAATTCAAGGATGAAGTCAGATTGTTTAATTGCAATTGTATTTTGTCGTTTATTTCTATCTGTCCGATTACCGAGTCAGTTAGCTGTCCCTGTCTAAACCTCACCTGGTCCCAGTCGTCAGAGTCAGGAGTCCCCGCTATTGCTTTCAAAGCAGTCCCTAGGAAATTAAGACTACCGGCTTGTCGAAGACGTTCCTTTAGTGTGTCCAAAAGAGTCCCTAGTCCGTTTCAAGTACCCGTCTCATGTGGTCTTTCACGAAGAAGTCCATCGTGTGTTTCGTCTCGTCTGCGTAAGTCTCGTATGATGTAACGTTCGTTGTATGTCCCATGTAACTGTACTCGTCTCGTAGAGTAATGTCTCCGTCCATTATTGGTATGTGGTTAGAGTGTGAGTATTCGATTAGTTTTATGGTCCAGGAGGTAATTGTCAGTAGGACTAACGGGAGTAGCAAGATTCCTAACCTAAGTGCAAAAAATATATAATATAAAAAAATGTATGAATAATATTAAATTAAATTGGGCACCCCCTTAGCGAAGGTTGTCCCTCTGACCACCCTCCCTTTAATAAGCACTGTCGTGCCCAGATCAACCTCAATGACCTCTTCTGAGCAGAGTGGCGTTAATTTAGTACCCAGGCGTGTGTTGGTTTTTAACCAGACTTTTTCGCCTACTTTGTACTGCTTATTGCCTTTGTGTGCATTTGAGTACCTAAGTGTTTTCACTTGCGCCTCTTTGATCTTGTCTCTTATTGTGCCCACAAGATCTGGTGGAATAGCGTAAACTATTTCATGAGGCTTTTTAATTATAACCGAGTGGACAGTTCGGTTATATTCT
Source organism: Drosophila teissieri (assembly GCF_016746235.2). NCBI lineage: Eukaryota > Metazoa > Arthropoda > Insecta > Diptera > Drosophilidae > Drosophila > Drosophila teissieri. Next base: position 2,199,118 of record NC_053032.1, read on the forward strand.
ATTGTTGCGAATAGATTGTCGCAGTAAACTGTTTATACCCGATACTCGTAGAGTAAAAGGGTATACTAGATTCGTTGAACAGTATGTAACAGGCATATAAAGTATATATATTCTTGATCAGGATCAATAGCCGAGTCGATCTGACCATGTCCGTCTGTCCGTCCGTTTGAACGTAGAGATCTCAGGAACTACAAAAGCTATAAAATTGAGATTAAGCGAGAAATAGACTCCAGAGAAATAGACGACGTGCAAGTTTGTTGATTAATTTTGCCACGCCCACTATAACGCCCACTATAACAACCACAAACCGCCCAAAACTACCACGCCACCACTTTGGAAAAATGTTTTGATATTTTTTTATTATTTTTGTAAATTTCTATCGATTTGCCAAAAATCTTTTTGCCACGCCCACTCGAACGCCTACAATCCGCCCAAAACTGCCACGCCCACACTTCTAAAAAATGTTTTGATATATTTTCATTTTCTTATTAATATTGTCAATTTCTATTGATCTGCAGAACAACTTTTTACCACCCCCACGCTAACCACGCCCACAAACCGCCCAATTTTGTCACATTTTTCTTCATCTTGTAAATTTAACTCTATATACCAAAAATCTTTTTGCCACGCCCACTCTAACACCCACAAACCGCCCAAAACGGTCAGTGTTGTAATTTCTCTTCGCACTTTCACTTGCTGAGTAACGGGTATCAGATAGTCGGGGAACCCGACTATAGAGTTCTCTCTTGTTTTTAAACTTTCTTGTGTCAGGAAGCGCCCAAATTCCTTTTTAGCCCGCCCCGCCAATAGATCGATGGTATATTGCCGTCAGTAGCTTTCGCCTTAAAACATATGCCTCTTGATGAGATTTAAAACGATTTGATTTAGTGGATCTTTTACGCCTAATTGAACGTGGTCCTGATATATTTGCCATATTATTCCGATAAGCATTACCTTTTTTTTAGTTAGCAGATTGCGAGATTATTTGAAGGATCGAAAATACTAGAAGAAAGATATAGTAAAGCAATTTTGGGAAATCGAAGACTTAACTTCCTCAAAGTCATTTTTGTTGCCGGAAGACTTGCGACTTGCACTAGACATGGGATCGGACAATACTTTGTTCACCTCTTGTCTACTTCAGGATTCGAATCTCTATGTGATTCCTATTCATGGCTCGTCGTCGTTTCAGGAGTTTGGAAGCTAAGTTGGATAGAAACCCAGCCCTGAAAGCTCAGTATTCAGCATTTTTACGGGAGTATATCGATCTAAGCCACATATCTCTTGTAACAAAGGAACTATCGGTACCACAAATGCATACAAAGGCAGTGGAGCACGAGCACAAAGCTTCGTGTCGTGTTTGATAGATCTGCTAAAACGTCTTCTGGTAGGTTTTTGAACGACGTACTTCTTGCAGAGCCAACAAGTCAGCAAAAAAAAAACTTTTATATAATGCTTCGCCTTCTATTTCTATTTTAAAGTAGCCCTTTGTGGATACATATATCTGCAAGATGCACCGTCGCGTGCGTGTTTCGTACCCGGATGACTTTTTGCAGTGTATCGTTTGAAGAAAGAACTACGCAGATGAGTTAAGTGTTTTAAGATTAAACACTGCGACTTATGGAACTGAGCCCTTTTGGCAATAAAAGCCATGGATCAGCTTTCTTATGATGAGGAAGAATCATTTCCATTTGGAGAAAAAATTGTTCGTAGATTTTATGTCGATTGTTTATGTGGAAATTCGTCATCAGGTGAAGGAACTATTGTCGCAAGTATTGCAGCGTGTAATTGCATACATTCATCGCTCCATTTCAAATTGCAGAATCCAATCAATGCCATTAAAAACCGTCTTTCAGTGGAGGAGATTAACTCGGGAACTGCACTTCTCCTGAGGAGTATCCAGCTGGTTAACTTGGCAAAATAGTGTGGATTTCATATCCAGGACAAGCCGTTTCCATAGAAAAGTAGGCTTAGTCCTGCTTTATATCGGCTTAGGTTACTGGTTTACTTCTAGTCGGTGGAAGAACGCAAGCTTGGACTACGATACAAAACTACTTTTACCAAATGATTATCCAGTCACATAAGAAATATTTGCATGTTGAATCACAGGCGTTGCTTGCCACATTAAGGCAACGGTTCTGCCTGTTTGGAGGGTGCAAGTTTGTTGCTAGCGTCATCAATAAATATGTCCGATGTTTATAAATGAAGCTGAGACTTGGGAGCCCTGCCAGCAAATCGAGTACAGCCTAATCCAGCATTTTATACTACAGGAGTGGACTATTGTGGGCCATTCTATCACAAGACAGGGACCAGAAACAAGGCACTACCTTGTCGCCGCCTTCGATTGCTTTCTTACGAAGGCAGTTCATTTGGATCACACGATGGATTCTAACATCGCACCATCATTAGCCTTCGAGGCATTTAGAGTGACAATGCTATAAACTTTGTCGGTGCAAAGAACGAGCTTGCCGAACTACGAGAGCTAATTTTGAGCGAACCGCACAGCATCGATATCGTCCGCCTACTAATCTGATGAGATCGATTCGAAGTTCATCCCTCCACGTGCCCCGCACTTTGGTAGTATATGGGAGGCTGCTGTTAAGTCGGCTAAATTTCACTTCTAAAGAGTCGTCGGAGCATTCTTACCCATCAATGTTCAATAAAGAACTCTTGCGTATGAGATTTCTGCCATCCTTAACTCCCGTCCACTCTATCCAATTTCAAAAAATGCTAAAGGTCTTGATGTGCTAATGCCGGTGCATTTCCTAAAGGAAATTTTCTACATAAAGCTTGCCGAGCCTGACATCACTCATCTTCGCGAAGGCCGCCTCAGCAGATGGCAACAGGTGTCACAGGCGCAAAAACACTTCAACAACAAGGGGGAGCTGTGAATTTTTGCCTTACTGCAAGAAAAGAGCAAGCAGCGCGTCAATACGTCTATCATTAAGGTTGGAAACATAGTTTTGCTGAAGGAGTACAACATTCCATCGTTGCGTTGGCAGCTTGAGTGCATCCAGAAAGTCATACCCGGCGGGGACGGCGTCGTCAGAGTAGCTATGGTCTGTACAGCTACGGGTCAAATCAAGAGAGCCGTCGCCAAACTATATGGTTGGAACCTCTTCCAACAGGGGGAAGCTTTTGTAAACATATGCCATTAAACATAATCAGTGAAATTGAATTGCCTGAAGGAGGCTAATCCTACAAGGTAGCTCGCCAATGAGACAGACGCTAAGTCAGCGAATTCGCATCCGCTGCACTGTGGCAACCAGAATTGTCGCTAGGTCAGCTTTCAAAAGTTCAAGCAGCTTATGTACATGCTAGTGCCAGTAAACATAAAGCCACTTGTGGCCACAATAGAATAAAATCAAAACTGTAAATTCAGACTTAAACTGATATTTAAATATTACGGTTAAACAGGAATTCTTGTCGTATTGTATTTTTTAACAGAGTGGTTGAGCGGCGGTATTGAACCTTAATTCGACGCGAAGTGATATCGGTAGTCGGTAGGAAAGCGTATATCCACAAAAGAACTTACGCAGTGTTACTATGAAAGTATCGGCATTTTTGCACGACTGTTTAAGCAACAGAAAATTTCTTGAATTTACCGGAGCTATAAATCTAGAATTTCTTTGGTTACTTCAAACAAGGTGAAGCAACTGGGGAGAGAAAAAATACCCAAGGAGGGGGGCCAAAGTGCAGTCCTCCAGATAAATAAAGAGAAGCTAAAGAAGACAATCTTGACTCGACTCGCCTCGCGACTGGGCCGGGCATAGTAAAATCCGCTGAAGACATAGAAAAGTCCCTAAAGACCCTCTCCAGGAAATTATTAGATGCGCAACGCGCAGCATGCCCGACATCCACAGCCACGAAGAGGACCAGGCCACCCTGGTGGAACGGTTATCTTTCACTTCTACGCAATAACCTGCGAGAACTTTTCAAAATTTCCAAAGACGCGAATAATGATATTATCAATGGGGAATACAAGATCCTACTCAGGGATTACAAGAAGGAAATACGCAGGGCAGAAAGAAGCTCGTGGAGAAACTTCTGCTCCAATATCGAGACGGGCCCAGAAACGGCTAGACTCCGGAAGCTGCTATCGAAGCAGCCAACCATACAGAGTCAGTTCAAACGCGATGACGGACAGTGGACTGAGGGCAGTGAAGAGGCCCTAACAGCACTAATGCATGCTCACTTTCCAGGATGCACCGAGATATCCGATGCCAACAAGAACCAGGACCAGGTAACTGGAGAAGCTCTTGGCGCCTCTCACCCGCTCTAATGCACTGGGTTTACATCTCCGTGGAGCGTCCAACTTTGATGTATGGAGTCCTAGTGTGGCGGCAGGCCATGGAAAAGACGACTTAAAACAAGCTCATGGAGAGAACTTATGCTCTGCATAACAGGGGCGCTGAGGTCTACCCCCACAAAAGCACTCGAAACTATAATTGGCAAGTGATTGCAGGAAAGGCTGCACAAAGCCTAGTTGCATCAGGGAATATGTCTCTACAAGGACTCGGGCATAGTTCAATTGGTCGAGCCATGAACAGTATATCTGACTACATGGTCACCAGAACGTGCCCGGATGTAAAAACAACATTCATGGGACCAGACGACTGGAAAACAGGACCATGCTTAACACCACAATATATACACCGACGGCTCCAAGATGGAAGGAGGAGTTGGAGCGGGCATATACTGTTCAGACCCTGAAATGATGCTGTCGTAGGCAATGGCAAAGGAAGGCGTCGGACTGGCGAATGAAAGATCAGAAAATGTTCCTGTCTCCCTTAGAACGCTCCAAAGCGAACTGGAAAGATGGGCCGACACACGAGCCAAAAGCACATGGAGGAGAGCTTCCACCACCTGCAAAATTTCAAAAATCATGTGCAAAGAGCGCAACGCAAAACTCAGTCACTACGTGCTGCGTCTTCCAAGGAAAGACTGCAGACTGTTAGTGGGAATTCTTACAGGTCACTGCCTAGCTGCGGCACACGCAGTCAAACTGGGCATTACAGACAACGCCGAATGCCGGAAATGTGACGAATTCGAGGCAATTGAGACCTTGGAGCATCTCATTGCAAGTGTTCGGCCCTAAAAAGGGCAAGAATAAACTACCTCGGCGCTCCGGTTCTGGCATCGCTAGAAGATGCCTCCAAGAAGAATCCAGGCGACTACTTGCCTTCGCGAAAAATACCTCGATCCTAAAAGATTTCGAAAACTGCGTAAACGTTCTCTAGATCCATAAAGAAACATTCGGACAGCTACGGGCCATATTGTCCTATGCGCGGCACCGTCAGGGCATTCCGACCTAACTTAACCTATATTACGATATCAGAAACATTTTTTTATACCACTACAAAATACAAATATTGCTCTCCGACTCTAACATGATCCAGGTCGAGCGGCAAAAAAATGCAGCAGAGAACTTCAATGGGGATCCATGTATACCTTCGCCAGGACGGAACTCAGGACTCAACTGATCCTGAACTACAAGCCCCAGAGACCGAATCATCTACTATTGGAAGACTTTCGGAACACCCAATTTCGAGGTAACGTTCGAGAATTTTTAGAAGAGGCCGAACGAAGACGACTGAGTTTAGCAAGCAAGCTTTAATTAGAAAATGACGCAAAGACCACTTTGTATAACGAACTAATACGAACCTTATTTCTAAAATTGCGAAGTCATATACATTTAAAAATAATTAAATGTGATATTCCGAATTTAAGATCGCTAATAAATATATGTCGGGGGGAAAATAATGTGTATGCGCTTAGTCGCTATTTACATCTTCTCCATGTTCCTTCTGCTGTTATGCGTGTTCCTATTCATTGTCAATGTGTGAGGATGAGTAGATGAATTATCTATAAACGGGACTCTGCTAGAATGAGAGCGATAAAGCTGTTGCTGAACGTGGCCACTTGCGCTACTTGAATTAGAGTGAGAAAGAGACATAATGAAAAGGGAATGTCAAAAATTGAGAAGACAAAAAGCAGTCTGTACGAAACGACACATTAACCGTTGAGAAGCCAAAGTAGACGCAAGTGGACTCGTTAAACGCGCGCAGCTTTACAAATTTATTGAAAATCATTATGACTGACGCCGATATGAACGGACGGAAGAACGACGAGGCTTCTGGAATCAATAACCCGACATCAGAAGTGGGATCTGTGCCCCATCCTGCATTTTCTGAGGAGCAGTGGCGTGCAGTGGTCGAAATGCAAAATCGGAATTTGGCTGAACTCGTAAAAATCATGCAAGTGACGCCGGCACGCGAGCAGCAACCTAGCTATGAAGTTAAGCTACCCAAATTTAACCCTGAAGCTGCATGCGTTGAGGCAGCAAAGTGGTGTTCAACAACCGATATAATTCTGTCTGAGCAACCCCTTCAAGGAAGTATGTAAATTGATCATGGCACTTAGCAACTGTATGGAAGGAAGTGCATCTCAGTGGCTCAGTGGTTTACGTTCGACAAGAAGCGACATGCTCGAGATGACAACCTTGGACCTAACCAGAAGAACCATAAGGCATCGCCAGTTGTATGTCACTTCTGTTCAAAGCCGGGACATCGAATTGCTGAATGCCGAAGTAAAATGCGACAAGATAGAGAGACGAAACCGCAGCGTGAAAAATCAAATGTCACGTGCTATCGGTGCGGCCAATTGGGACATTTCTCCAACCAGTGCCCGAAAAACGGAAGTGCAGTCAAGCAAGATGTTACTCAACAGAAGACTGTTAACCAATGTTGTGTGGCTGAGCCAAAGGGAAATTTGCATCAACGAGGTGAGATCTACCCAATTTGCTTCGATTCCGGTGCAGAGTGCTCCCTTATTAAAGACGACATTAGTAATAAGTTATCTGGTAAACGTATAAACAATATTGTAATGATAAAAGGTATTGGTGGTGGTAGTGTATGCAGTACATTGCAAATCTTGAGTGAGGTTATTATAAACAAAAACATTATGGAAATATTATTTCATGTAGTCCCGAATGAGCAATTGAGGAGTGATATTCTGATAGGGCGAGAGATACTCAAACAAGGCTTTTATGTAATTTTGACATCCGATAATTTTAAAGTAGTAAAATCAAAAACTGTTAATAATTGTTCCGTTGCTGAGCGATCGTTTACCTTGTCCGATATCGACACCGAATTAGTCGACAATGAGAAAGCTAAATTAATCGAGCTACTTGAAAAACACTCGACTTCATTTACCAATGGGATACCTCATACCCGAGTAAGTACAGGTGAAATGAAAATCCGTTTCATTGATCCAACTAAAACTGTCCAGCGCCGACCTTACAGACTTAGCCCCCTAGAAAGAGAAGTAGTGCGTATGCAAGTGAGCGAATTGATAAGGGCTCCCTTTGCTAGCCCCATGTTGCTCGTCAAAAAGAAGAATGGCACCGACCGTCTGTGTGTCGATTTTAGAGAGCTAAATTCAAACACGATTTCAGATAAATACCCCTTACCGCTTATTAGCGATCAAATTGCTAGACTTCGCGGAGCAAAATATTTCACATGCTTAGATATGGCGAGTGGCTTCCACCAAATCCCGATTCACTCTGTATCCGTGGAATATACTGCATTTGTGACCCCAGATGGTCAATTTGAATTTCTTACAATGCCTTTTGGCCTCAAAAATGCGCCATCTGTTTTCCAGCGCGCAGTCATAAATGCACTTGGTGACCTTGCTAATTCTTTTGTAATAGTTTACATGGACGATATAATGGTAGAATCGCCAACCAAGGAATTGGCTTTGGAAAGGCTTACAACTGTTTTGGATGTTCTTACAAAGGCTGGTTTTACCTTTAATCTTGGTAAATGTAGTTTTCTTAAAACAACGGTCCAGTATTTGGGTTATGAAGTGCGAGCTGGGGAGATTCGCCCGAATGTGCGAAAGATAGCTTCATTAAGCTCTTTGCCTCCTCCTCAAACTGTCTCTGGCGTTAGACAATTCATTGGCCTGGCCTCGTACTTTCGCAAATTCGTTCCTGGATTCTCTCAACTTATGAAACCTTTGTATTCACTTTCGTCCGGTAACGGCAAGATTACGTGGAGTGCTGAGCTAGAAGAGATCAGACTCAAAGTTGTGACGATCCTCACAAATGAGCCTGTTCTGGTAATCGAGTACTTCAGCAAAACAACTACCTCTGTTGAATCTAGATATCACTCTTACGAGCTTGAAACCTTGGCAGTAGTAAAAGCCGTTAAACATTTTCGCCATTACCTAATTGGTCGTGACTTCGTTGTCTATACCGACTGCAATTCGTTAAAAGCTTCTCGCACAAAAGTAGATTTAACCCCCAGAGTTCACCGCTGGTGGGCCTACTTACAATCGTTTAATTTTGAAATTCAATATAGAGAGGGTAAGCGTATGGCTCACGTCGATTTCCTATCAAGAAATCCTTTACCCTCCGAACACATTCTGTCAACAAGATTCCTGAAAAACGAGTAAATCTGTCCGAAATTTTAAGTACTTGGCTTATTGCTGAGCAACGATTAGACCCCGAGATAACAGAAATTGTTAACAAGTTGGAGTCAGATGAGTTGGCAAAAAAACCTAGCCAAAACGTATGATCTGCGAAAAGGCGTATTATATCGCAAGGTCCAAAGACTAGGTAGAACAAGTTATTTACCAGTTGTACCCAGAGCTTTCAAATGGTCAGTAATTAACCAGGTACACGAGTCAATAATGCATTTGGGATGGCAAAAGACACTCGATAAAGTGTACCAGTATTATTGGTTCGCTAAAATGAACAAGTATGTCCGGAAATTTGTTTCAAACTGTATTACTTGTCGGTCCGTGAAATCATCGTCTGGGAAGGTTCAGGCGGAACTTCACTCTATTCCGAAGACAAGTATACCGTGGCACACCATTCATATAGATATAACGGGAAAATTAAGTGGCAAGAGCGATATGAAGGAATATTTTATTGTTCAGATCGATGCCTATACAAAGTTTGTTTATCTATATCACACCTTAAAGATAGATGCCGAAAGCTGTGTCAACGCTATGAAATCTTCCGTATCCTTATTCGGAGTACCAGATCGCGTTATCGCCGACCAGGGCAGATGTTTCGCTAGCTCCAAGTTTTCAGAGTTTTGCGCATCGCAGAAAGTTCAACTTCACTTCATTGCTACGGGAATGAGCCGCGCAAATGGGCAAGTGGAACGGGTCATGAGTGTACTGAAAAATTTGCTGTCAGTGGTAGAATCAAGTCAACGATCGTGGCAGGATGCACTTGGCGAAGTCCAGCTTGCACTGAATTGTACAATTTCTCGTGCCACTGAGGCAAGTCCGTTGGAGATGTTGATTGGTAAACAGGCTCGACCCCTTGGGTTAGTTCCCCCATGTGAGACCGAATGTGAAATAGATTTGGCAACTGTTAGAGCGCAGGCGACAGAAAATATGAATTCCTTAGCGTCTTACGACAATTCACGACAAATCCAGATTTGATAGCAGTAAGGCAGCCGTTGACAAATACCACGTAGGTAACTATGTGCTATTAAAAAATGAAGAAAGGCACCAAACCAAGTTAGATCCGAAATTCAAAGGTCCGTTTTTGGTAACTGAAGTATTAGAGGGTGACAGGTATACGCTAAAGTCGTTGACGAGTAACCGATCGTTCAAGTATTGTCATGAAGATTTACGAAAAATGCCGGATGCGGAAATGCCTAATGAGTTAAACGAGAATATAAAGAAATAGTTGAATGAAGACAAAATCCCGCCAATGAGTTCTTTTGTGAACGAGAGATATCCGTCTATGTGAGACGATGAATTGTGAGTTATCCGTCTAGGTGAGACGATGAATAAGTAATAAAGAGTTATCCGTCTAGCGAGACGAAGAGATATCTGTAACAAGAGAGATCCGTCCAGGAGAGACGATGAGTTTGCATTGAATCAATAATCAAGTGTGTGTGAACTGGCGGAAGATCGATACTAGTAATCGGGAAATGATAATGCTAAGATAAGTTGTAAACTAATGTATTACTGATCGATGAAACTGAATTTGAAAATAGAATAAGTTATCTCAGCAACAATGAAATGTAATAAAATGTAATAAACTCAAAATTGAAATTGAATAGTATTGAGAAGTGATGATGATGTGATCTTTGTACCCTGGTATCTCGGTATCAAAAGCTTACACGAGGACGTGTAAATGTCAGAATGGCCGTGTCGGGGGGAAAATAATGTGTATGCGCTTAGTCGCTATTTACATCTTCTACATGTTCCTTCTGCTGTTATGCGTGTTCCTATTCATTGTCAATGTGTGAGGATGAGTAGATGAATTATCTATAAACGGGAGTCTGGTAGAATGAGAGCGATAAAGCTGTTGCTGAACGTGGCCACTTGCGCTACTTGAATTAGAGTGAGAAAGAGACATAATGAAAAGGGAATGTCAAAAATTGAGAAGACAAAAAGCAGTCTGTACGAAACGACACATTAACCGTTGAGAAGCCAAAGTAGACGCAAGAGGACTCGTTTAACGCGCGCAGCTCTACAAATTGACTATTGAAAATCATTATGAGTGACGCCGATATGAACGGACGGAAGGACGACGAGGCTTCTGTCATCAATAACCCGACATATATTATGTACATTATATTCATAATGCACCAGTTACATATCGGAATAATGCAAAAACAGTTATAAATCCCGTTAAACCACATAACAATGCAACTCACAGTCAAACGACTAACAACTATAATCATACAACACTATTCCAACTATCATACAACGCTATGTATCAACCAATTCCTCAACCACTTTCATATATACCAACTCAATTACCCAGAGCTAACCCTAATCCGTTTCCCCAATACCAACACCGTCAACCTCACCCACAACCTAACGCACTTGTGTTATACCAACTAAGACCGTTTAACCGACAGTTTGTATTGGACCAGAACCGCTTTGGACCAAGATCCGCAAATGCACCAGCCCATTTTCCGCCGAGAGGAAATATGTCAGTCGTTAACCCAGCACCGAAAATACAACGAACGTCGAACAGTAGTCAGTCACGCATGGGTTTTGAGGAGGCTCATCACCAAGAAAAATTTGGCCAAGCTTATCAACAATTCTATCCCTTCTTACGGGTATTATACCCAATATCATCCCAATCATAACTTGCCTTACTGGCCTCCCCAACAATATCCAGTTGACCTATGTCTGGTGAGGCAGTAGAGACACGAGAAAAGCCAACGGGAACTCCTAAGGAATTGATAGCAGGAGATGTAATAATTAAACATAAAAAAATATATTTAAAATGCCTTCTAGATACCGGCTTAACGGTAAATATGGCCACTAAGAATTATTTCAAATTACCCATTCAAGAGATAACTTTATCCAAAAAAAAACTTTTTCCTAAACCATACGATTTCTAAAAACACCCTTTTTTAACTAAATACGACTTGATTTTCGGCAAGTACCGTTACAATATACGGACAGGTGCACGAAATTATCGATGGCTTCCTTCCGTCAGAGAGAATCTAAATTAACAGCTCTTTTAAAATATTTTCAAAATCTTCAATCTAAAAATCGGTCCCGGACTAGATACAGAAGTAGAAAGTCAAATAAAAGAAATGTTCGATCTGGGAATAATCCGGGAAAGCAATTCCCCTTATTGTAGCCCCATTGTAGTAATACCTAAGAGAGCAGACGCCTTCGGACAGATGAAGTATAGAATAGCCATAGATTACCGTAATCTCAATGAGATAACATGAGATATGGATAAAATCTTAAGAAAGTTGGGAGGATGTAATTATTTTTCTACAATTCATTTAATTAAAGGGCTTCATCAAATGGAAATGGAACGCAAGTACATCCTTAAGACAGCCCTCACATCTAAGACATGACACTACGAGTATACTCGTATACCATTTGGGCTGACAAACGCCCCCGCTACATTCCAACGATGTATGAACGACTTACTTCGTCCCCTTTTAACTAATATCTGTATGGCATACTTAGACGACATAATTAATTTCTTTAACCTCCTTAGGGGAACATCTTCAATCCCTTAAAATAGTCTAATCTAAAACTTCGCACAGAATGCAAAACCTTTAACAATATGTCTCAAGAAGGAATTAGGAATAGATAGTAAAAACCCGGAATATATTGAGGCAATAAGAAAGTTGAAACTCCTTATTCAAACGATCCCATACTTCGACGACCAAACTTCAATCTAAGTACCACAAAGGCACTCAGAAGCCTAACTTTATTAAAAAATATCAAGTCATATGCAGAGTTCAAGGAGTTAATCCTTCAGTCCCAAGCAAAGCTATTGCATCCAGGGATCTAAAAAACTGCGAAATTATTTAGCGAGAACTACTATTTTCAAAATAGCCAAATATTAATTTAGAACATTATAAACGAATGCCAAATTTCGTAATCGAGCCAAGTAGAGCATAGAAATACCAAAGTTCCCAAGTATAGAATTCTGTAGAGATAAATTCCTAATAGACCGTTATTCGGCCGAAGGCAAACCTTACTTGAGCTGCATAGACATTTATTCAAAATTCTCTACATTATAGGAGATAAGAACTAAGGACTGGCTAAAATGTAAAATCGCCCTGATGTGCATATTTAATCAGTTAAGAAAACCGAATCTGTTAAAAGCAGATAGGGATGGCGCCTTTTCAAGCCTAGCATTAAAGAAATGGTTAGAAACAGAACTAAAGCTAAATACCACAAAATCAGGAGTAGCAATTATAAAACGTCTTCATTAAACCATTTACGAAAAAACATGAATCGTGAATACTATACAGAATCCTGAGATAGACTTGAGAAAAATAGAAACTATACTTACAATCACAAAACAACATATTAAATCAGGGGACAAACTCCCGCTCACATATTTGTATATGCAGGACAAACCACCCTTAATATACAAAAAGCAAAAAGATAGAAGAACTCAATTAAGACATTGAAGATCACGATATCGATACGAGACAAGGCCCCCTTTAAAAAGAAACCAGAGAGAACGCTATAGTCGAGTTCCCCGACTATCTGATAACCGTTACTCATCTAGTGAAAGTGCGAAGAGAAATTTCAAAACTGACCGTTTTTGGCCGTTAGAGTGGGCGTGGCAAAACGATTTTTGGTAAATAGAGTTAAACATACAAAACGAGAAAAAAAGGTGAATAAATTTCATAACATTTTTCAAAAGTATGGGCGTGGCAGTTTTGTGCGGTTTGTGGGCGTTAGGGTGGGCGTGGAAAAAAGTTTTTCTGCAGATCGATAGAAATAGACAATCTATATATATATAACAAGAGAGAACGCTATAGTCGAGTTCCCCGACTATCTGATACCCGTTACTCAGCTAGTGGAAGTGCGAAGGAGAAATTTCAGCACTGACAGTTGTTGGCGGTTTGTGGGCGTTAGAGTGGGCGTGGCAAAAAGTTTTTTGGTAAATCAATAGAAATTTTCAAGACTAATTAATAAATGAAAAAATATCAAGACTAATACAGAATCTAGTATACCCTTTTACTCTACGAGTAACGGGTATAAAAATTTAGAACAAGTTTCACGAATGATTATAACTCCAGAACGCATAAGCCGATTTCAACGGTGTTAATTATGTGTATCGTGCATTTGAGGTTAAACTCACCACTTCCACCTTCTTCGACTTCCTCAGCCTCATCGATTAAAGATTATGCTTTGCGATGGCAAATAAAGCATTAGGTCAATTAGGTATGCCTTCACCGAATCGTCCAATGCATGATTTGTTTGATCGAGAATTGCCACGTGAACAACAGTACAATATCAATGAATTGCAAACATTTGTGAATTGGAATTTACCCAAATTGAACGACCAACAAAAACATGTTTACGATACCATTATGGTGGACAAACAGCACACTCAGCATTAAAATTGCCGTTAAATTTGCAGGTTTGTTTGGATTCATTGATTGATCTATTTAAAATACATTAGTGCTAATTACTATATTATTTTTGAACGTACTGGTGATTGACAATCCCACATGCAACATATCAAGAATTCTGCAATGACAAAAGTTTTGCAGCATGCAGCAATTATTCTATTGGATGAATGTACAATGACCCATAAAAAATCTCTGGAAGCATTAAACAGAACAATGCAAGATCTACGTCGCAATCAAAAATTTTTGGTGGTGAACTAATATTTTTGTCAGGAGATTTCCGACAAACATTGCCCGTCATTCCACGTGCAACGTTAGCGGATCAGGTCAATGCGTGCTTGAAGTATTATTTCCTCTGGCGATATGTCCGTAAATTGACATTGAACATAAACATGCGTGTTCAATTGCACAATGATCAATCTGCAGAACGGGTTTCGAAGCAATTATTAGAAATCGGAAGTGGCAAAGTTCCAAATACAAATGGCTTGATCACTTTGCCAAACAATTTTTGTACAATTCTACAATCTAAAGGGGAATTAATAGAAAGCGTTTTTCCAAATATAATTCAAAATCACAGAAATCACGATTGGTTGACAGAACGAGCAATATTGTCACCAAAAATGTACATGTCAATGAAATCAATTTTCACATTCAAGAAAAATTGCCAGGCGCACTGATATCATATAAATCTTTTGATAGCGCAATGAAAGAAGATGATGCAGTGAATTATCCAGTTGAATTTTTAAATTCCCTAGAACCGCCTGGTATGCCAACGCATTTTTTTAACTTAAAAATCGGCTCATCAATTATTTTACTACGGAATTTAAATGCACCAAAATTGTGCAATGGCCAAGACTGGTTGTAAAAAAATTGATGCCGAATTTAATTGAAGCCACGATATTAACTGGAAAAGCGAAAGGAGAAATGGTGCTCATACCGCGTATTCCGTTGATACCAACAGACATGCCGTTTGAATTTAAGCGACTGCAATTCCCAGTGCGTCTATCATTTGTCATGTCCATCAATAAGGCACAAGGATAAACGCTTCAAGTATGCGGGTTGAATTTGGAAGAGCCGTGTTTTTCTCATGGGCAGCTATACGTGGCCTGTTCAAGAGTTGGCATTCCAAACTCTTTATTTGTATTCGCTCCAAAAGGACTAACGAAAAATATAGTTTATCCAAATGTTTTGGATTAAAAATAACAATTTTCAAATAAAATAAATGACTTTCATATAACAAATTCTAGGAATTTTTCACTGAATTTTAAGACTGCATGCGGCGAAGCGCACAGGGTCAACTAGTAAAGTATATATATTCTTGATCAGGATCAATAGCCGAGTTGATCTGGCCATGTCCGTCTGTCCGTCCGTCTGTCCGTCCGTCTGTCCGTCCGTCTGTTCGTCTGTCTGTCCGTATGAACGTCGAGATCTCAGGAACTACAAAAGGTAGAAAGTTGAGATTAAGCTTACTGACTCCTGAGACATAGACGCAGCGCAAGTTTGTCGATTCATGTTGCCACGCCCACTCTAACGCCCACAAACCGCGCAAAACTGCCACGCCCACACTTTTGAAAAATGTTTTGATATTTTTTCATTTTTGTATTAGTCTTATAAATTTCTAACGATTTGCTAAACAACTTTT
This sequence comes from Drosophila teissieri, assembly GCF_016746235.2. NCBI lineage: Eukaryota > Metazoa > Arthropoda > Insecta > Diptera > Drosophilidae > Drosophila > Drosophila teissieri. The sequence goes on from NC_053032.1 coordinate 2,214,640, forward strand.
TGCCACGCCCACTTTAACGCCCACAAACCGCCCAAAGCTGCTACGCCCACACTTTTGAAAAATGTTTTGATATTTTTTCATTTTTGTATTAGTCTTCTAAATTTCTATCGATTTGCTAAAAAACTTTTTGCCACGCCCACTCTAGCGCCCACAAACCGCCAAAAACTGTCAGTGCTGAAGACTCCTTCGCACTTTCACTAGCTGAGTAACGGGTATCAGACAGTCGGGGAACTCGACTATAGCGTTCTCTCTTGTTTTTATTTATTCCAATTAACTTCAAAATGGACAAAGACAAGGAAGCCTAATACAAATTTAATATTGGCCATGCAAAAACACGACAGGGTTATGAGCGACATTCGACGTATGCGAACTGCATTTGGGGAAAAAACAATTTCGTTCCATAGTTATACTCGCAACTTCTAGAGTAAAAGGGTATACTAGATTCTTTGAAAAGTTTCCGACCATATATATTCTTGATCAGGATCAATAGCCGAGTCGATCTGGCCATGTCCGCCTGTCCGTCCGTCCGTCTGTCCGTCCGTATGAACGCTGAGATCTCAGGAACTACAAAAGCGCGCCGACTCTAACGCCCACAAACCGCCAAAAACTGTCAGTGTTGAAGAGCCTCCTTCTCACTTTTACTATCTGAGTAACGGGTATCAGATAGTCGGGGAACTCGACTATAGCGTTCTCTCTTGTTTTTAACTGGAATACCGAATACAACTTCTCGAAACATATTGTGAAAAATTGATGGATATAATTACAAAGGCGTTATATCGGTCCGCAATGAGCGGAGATTTAGTTAAGGGGAAATCAATGGTTTTCGTCATTCGTCCCATTTACCAAAATTGAATTCACATAAAATTAAGGGAAAAATATTCCGACTTCAAAAATGATATGTTTATTTGAGAGCTTAGTGCATAACGAGCCATCTCTAACAAATATAGAAAAATTCAACCATTTGCTGACATGTCTTACAGATTATGCATAAGGAACTGTGGAGGCATTTCAAATTTCGGATTTGAATTATGAAAAGGCATTGGCAAGTCTGTAAAATGTGTACGACAATAAATTCTTGAATCTGCATCAGGTTTGAGGTTTCTTATCGATAGAATATTGGTTCTGTATGCATCGTTACAGTCATTGGGTAGTGAAAAGGAAATAAATAAATTTTAAATTTCACATAGCAATGTCCAAGGCAGATCACACTACAAAATCCCGATATGAGGACCAGCTAGATTATAACACGCTACCGTCATGTTCTGGTTGTGTAACTCAGTTGAATCGGAGATACAGACATTTAGCTGCTGAGGAGTCAACCAAAAGTAATGGGAAGCCAGCCATAGGTTCCAAAAAGGGAATAGACCTTCTCATGCACACCTAAACAAAAATGTCGATATTGCTCAGCAACAAATCAAAGTTTATGCATTTGTCAACCTTTCATGGCTCTGTCAGTTATTCAACGGTTCGATTTCACCGAACTCAATCGGTTGTGAATTAATTGTCTGAATCCAGGACATCCAGTTAAGTAGTGTAAGGCAACAAAGTTTCCCGTTTTCTCTAAGCCTCATAACACACTTTTTTACAGATACGGGGTAGAGCCACAATCAACTTCTTCACGATCAGTTCCTCAGGAGCAAGCACAGACAACTTCAGGATTATTTGATCATAATACTCAAGCGCATTCTTGGCACGTTGCAAGTAGTGACCAAGTTATTCCTGCCACTGCTGTCGTTAACGTACGAGATAGATTTTGTAAGTTTCAATTAGCACGATCTCTATTAGATTCAGGAGCTTAACTTAATTTTATGGCAGAGGACTTAGTACAGCGTTATCGTTTATACGGGGAAGAATCATATTTGAATTTACTACTGTAGGAAAGAACGACTCGGTAGTACGGCACAAAGTCCACACGCCAAATCATTCTCGCGGCAATGCTGTGCCCAATGGAGAACTCCAGAAAACATTAAATTGGCATACCCTCCTTTTCACAAGCCCGCAAAAGTGGCTTATCTTTTGAAACGACAAATAGCAGATTTCTTGCATTGGAACGCAAGCTTGCTAATAATTGCGAGTTAAACGACACCTTGGGCATATGTCGTTACTTCCAACACCTCCTCCAAGAAAACACAATTCCATTCCACATCAATGTTTCCTGAGACCTGATAGTAGCACTACAAAGTTTCGAGTTGTATTTGACGCTTCAAGTAAAACGTCAACCTCGGTCTCATTAACCGAGACTCTAATAGTGGGTGCAACTATTCAACTATTCAACTATTTACTCTATTCTGGCAAGATTTCGATTGCACAAATATTCCTTGACGGCTGATATCTCAAAGATGTAAAGGCAAGTTAACATTGCAAATGAAGATAGGGAAGATGTGGAGAAAGAAATGGACGCAAGCTCTCCAAACCTATCGATTCAACACTGTGGCTAAGGGAACAGCCTCTGCCCCTTTTTTGGTTTTCCGTTGCCTCTTTGAGCTATCAAAAATTAACGCTGAGTAACATCCTGTTGCATCACAGTTGATTTCAAGCGAACAGTGTGGAAGAGTTGGAAGTAAATTCGCAGAGAAGTGACGAAAGTTTTTGAGTTAGGGGGTTTCCGTCTTGCCATATGGGCAACAACCCTTTCTTCCTTTAACCCTTCTGAGTCCGTTAGAACTCTTGGGATGGGATGGAACCCTCAGAACGATGCGTTTCATTATAGCTTGGGGGATTCGTTTCAGTCCTTACCATCAACTAAATGCAAATTCTTGTTTGTCACAGCACGTTTCTTTGATCCTTTGGAACTGTTGTGTCCGTTAATTACAAGGTCAAAAATTAGATTGGGACGAATTGGATACCAGCTGAAACGAATTTAAGCAGAATTCTTTAGCAATTGACAAGATATCCATTCCTTCATATATCTGTCTACATACATACATACACAGACACATACATTATACTGGTTAAAGAGGGATTCGTCCACTCTAGCAACATTTGTCGAAAATAGAGTTTCTGAAATCCAAGAAATCACAGAGAATGTAGTTTGGCGTCATGTGCCCACGGAAAAGAATCCAGCCGATTTAGTATCACGTGGAACCGGCACCGAGCGTTTAAGGTGTACTCTTTGGGAGAAGGGAACAGATTTCTTACTCCGAAGTCCGTACGAATGGCCTCGTTCGCATCATATTGAACTTTCACCTGGGTTACACTTGTCTAAGAACAAGAAAAGCGTGGCAGTATGTTCCGTCACAACAAACCAACCGAATGTCTTTATTAAGCTTATTGAAAAATGAATATCTTTAACTAATATGGATCATAGCATACGTAAATCAATTTGTTCAGGGGAAGAAGCTCGAGATTGTTATTTCGGCTAACGAACTGAAATTAACGTTTCTTAGGATGGTCCAAATATTAAAAAAAATCTGACTTTGTTTCAGAATATGTAGCGCTTAAATCCTTTCATACACACCAGCGAGGTGGGGGAGATTATTAAATGCACCAATTGTGTATAATGCCAATTTTCCACTAAAAAGTTGTCTCGCTATTTCTGTGCAACCTCCATAGGACTCATTACCATGCCGGTGTCAAGGTGATGGTATCACATTTGAGACAACAGATATGCGCGAGAAGCGCGTGCAAAAACTGTCCGTTGAAATGGAGAAATTTTAATACTGACAGTCATTGGCGGTTTGTGGGCGTTAGAGTGGGCGTGGCAAAGAGATTTTTGGCAAATCGATAGAAATTTACAAGACTAATATGAAAAAATATCAAAACATTTTTCAAAAGTGTGGGCGTGGCAGTTTTGAGCGGTTTGTGGGCGTTAGGGTGGGCGTGGCAAACAGTTTTTTGGGAAATAGATAGGAATTCACAAGACTAAGAAAACAAAAGAAAAAAATGCTTTTATAGTTCCGGAGATCTCGACGCTCATACGGACAGACAGACGCACGGACGGACGGACATGGCCAGATCGACTTGGCTATTGATCCTGATCAACAATATACTTTATATGGTCCGAAACGCTTCCATCTGCGTGTTACATACTTTCCAACGAATCTAGTATACCATTTTACTCTACGAGTAAGAAACGAAAAATAAATCTGTTTTGGAAGAGCTTGGTTTTCAGCTTCAAAGTCGGATCAGAACCATTTGCCGATTAAACAGGTGACTAGAGGAAGCTATTCCGATTTTAGAGAAAGAATTAAAACGTCGACTCCAAAACTTAAATGCTTTCCATAATAAGGCAAATCCATTACAAGAACATATAGAAGATATAGATTGATGCGATGAGTTGGAAGGATTTTGTATTGATGTGACCCAGGCAAAAATAGTGTCTTTGGTATCTGGCTTGAAGACTGTCAGCGTCAGCGAAACTTCGGGACTAGCTGATGTAGCCCCAACTCGTACGCGACTTCCGAATTTGCATTGCCAAAATTTAGTGGAGATTATTCGGAGTTAAAAAATTTCAGTTTTGGAAACTTTGGTTCATAAAGACGCCAGCATTCCAGTTATTAAAAAATTAAACATTTTAATTTCTTGTCTCTCTGGTGAAGTTTTAGGAACTATAAAAGTTTACCAAGTCATCGAGAGCAATTACGAAAAGGCACTAGGTAGTTTAACGAATGTCTTATCTTTATGAATAATGTTTCAACATTATTTAGCCTTCCGAAAATATCGCATCAGACCGCATCGTCCTTGACAAACCTTATCGATACTATTACGTCGATTTATGGTTTTCGATAGGAGACGATACAAAAATATCGAATGCAATGTAGATTGGTTTGGTATTGAATAGAGTCGACCCAGTGACCAACAAAGGGGAGGAACAGCTCGATTATGAGACTTTGCCGCTTTGGTCCGATATTGAGAAAATGTTAAGTCGCCGATATCAGCAATTATCATCTGAAGAATCGACAAAGCCGAATCAAGACAAATTATTGTCTCTCTGTTATGCAAAGGTTTGAGTTTGCGAAGTCTTCCCCCTTATGTATGAATTATTTGAGAATTGGCCATACGGTTTCAAAATGCAAAGGCAAAAAGTGTCGACCGCTCACACCACATTCTTATACGTAGATACACAACCCCTGAGAACAGTTTAGCATTGCCACAACCACGATCAAAAAACGGTGAATATGTTTTACCCGAGCTCTGCTGGACTCTGGGTATCAGACAAATTTTATAACAGAAGAACTGGCGAACCGCTTAAAGCTTCGTAGAGAAGAGTCGTGTATTAACATACTTGGTATTACCGAGTCCAATTCTCAAGTCAAGGAAAGGCGACACAGTGGTGACGTCGAGAATAAATGGTAGTGAGTTTGGGTTGTCTCGGGCCGATACAAATCTGCGGTCGCGAAACAAGTTGTGAATAGTTTCAGTTGTAGGGAAGAATCGTTAGAGTCGATTGACAGCACAATACAGAAATTTTGGTCACTAAAAAAGATGCCAAATCGAAAAAAAAATTTCGCGTGAACACAAGGTATGTAAAGACCATTACAGAATGAGTACTCAGGTATTGCCATCCAAATGGGTTGGCCAATTCCTTCGATGTTGGAAAACGGTGGTTTTTGTCGCTTGAACGAAGGTTTTCTTGAGATCCTTACATAAATACCATGCACTTGGAATTCATGGACGAATATTTCGTCCTAGGTCATATGTCGCCTACAGACTACCAAATCCCTTACACTACACATTTTGTCATTTCCCATCAATGCGTGTTAAGGCTCAAGAGTACGTCGACAAAGTTGCGCGTCGTGTTCGAAGCTTCTTGCAAAACATCGTCTCAGGTGGCCTTATATGACATCCTGATGGTAAGGCCGACAGTTCCAGAAAAGTTGTACTCCACGCTTCAAACTCACCTGAGGTCACTGCATCTGAGACCACAGTTAAGTCGATACCTATCTCGGATTCGGAGGCAAAACGGAACATATTGTCAGTGACATCGAAGCGATTTGAACCCCTCAGCTTTTTAAGTCGCATTGTGATTAAAGGAAAGATCCTATTCCAGGATCGTTGGCTTAATGAGTTAGATTGGGATGATGCAATTGGAAAATGCTTGGAATTTGCTTAATACTGCTTTGTCTCAACTACCGACCCGTTGTCATCGGTAGAGTTACATGCTTTCGCCGAAGCATCCATGAGAGCTTATTGAGCTTTCGTTTATATTCGTATTGCTGACTTCAAAGTCGGAAGTAGCGCCGCTCAAGACCAATACCATTTAGCCAAAGCGAGATAGCATCTATCATTAAACTCCCAAAAAATCAAAAGCCGAAATACAATACCGTCACATAAATTTGGCTTTTGCCAAAACCGGACCACCATGTACACTAAACAATACATTCATCCCATTCAGACATAGTAACATATCTCGGCGTTGACCTGGCGTCTAAATTGACTTATATGAAGCTTAAAGCAGCCTATCTTCACTGGCTTAGTAATTGCAACTCTCTCCTTAGTCTGGACTATGCAAAGCATGGTCGAGGCTTACATTTAAAACAGCGCACATATGATCGAATTGTCTGACTGAAAGTTCCTGTGCGTTTACAATCAAAATACGCTGTCGTACGATGCTCACAAGAGCTTGAGGGCCGACATGAAAGTGAAACGTAGCTCTGTACAATTTGGGGCTTTTCGTCATCAGCATTGGCATTGTATGATATAGGTCCAGTGAACCAGATTGACTGCCCAATTTCGTAGACGTCACAACCTCTAGAAACGATATCTGCTGGGTTTTGCTTTGTGGGAACATGCCGCCATGTAGCTTCAGCTGACTCTTCTTGACTACCTTGTTTGAAACGAATGTCAACAACGAAGACGGATAAGATCGAATCCAGTGTGGAGTAACATTAGAATCCAACCAGTATACAATTCGTTCAATAGGGGATTTTAATAATGGTTTGATTCAATGACAGATATCTGCGAGAAGGTGAGCGGCACATAACTCAAGCCTTGGGGGCGTTTTGGTTATGTTACTATGTCCGAATGGGATGAATGTATTGTTTAGTGTACATGGTGGTCCGGTTTTGGCAAAGCCAAATTTATGTGATGGTATTGTATTTCGGCTTTTGATTTTTTGGAAGCTTAATGATAGATGCTATCTCGCTTTGGCTAAATGGTATTGGGTTTATTGGTGTCAAGTTTTTAGTTACGGCAGGTAGGACAAAGAGGTTGATAGCAGAATTAGCTTGGAAAACTTTCTGAAGAAGAGCGGCCCATTGCGTTGGCCGATATCTAGTTTATCCAGCTTCCAAATGGGTCTCGCAGTTGAACGACTGTTTCTGCTGGTGGCTGAATATTTTTGTGTACTTTCGTTTGATGTATAGATGCTGGGCGTTTGTTTCCTAAAGCCTAAGTGCCCTGGTTAGTCTACGTGTTGTTTTTTTTAGCTATTCTTTTCTCCTAAGCCTTCAATTTTCAAGTACTAGCATGTCTTGTCGTATGGCGCGTGTCTGGCGGGGTAGAGGCCTTGGATGAAGCAACAAGTGTTTCCTCTATCGATTCGGCCAGGCGGTTCTGCTGTCTGTCAGCCTGTAGGGCCTGTAGGTTATATGTGGTCGATGCCTGAGAGTAAGAAGAACTGGAGAGTGATCTGCAAGTGACCTGGCCGTAATATTATTTCTTTGGATCTTTCTTGTTATTGCGAAGTCAAGACATGCTAGCTAATTTGGATCTGCCAAAGACCATAAGGCAATAATTTTTTGCTACCCCCTTTCCATCTGGTGCCTTCGACTGCATGCGACGCTACAACCTCTCGGTTAACAGTGTCCACCCATGGCCATACTGGGACTGTAGGAGGTTTCCCGTCCCCTTCGAGATGGCCCTCTCTACCCGAACGCACAACAGTTTCATTACGAGCTTATTTCTTCCGACGATGAGGCATATCGGCCGGAACGATGAAGACTCCTCGGGTGGCTTTCCTAGGAGGAACAGATGTTTATGGATCTTCCAGCGGTTTGGCAAGACCCCTTTAGTAAGGCACTTGGTAAACACCTTCGCAAAAATGGCTTGTGGAAGGGAGAGAGCTAGCTGGCGAGGAGGCAGTCGCGAAGAATCGTCTCAATCTCCAGATTCCCCCAGTAGAATGGGGCTCTATGACGGCTATGCCTCCAGCATGGTTGCATGCTGGAAGTGTAGTCCTACCTAAGACCTTTCTTCGTGTGCCTAAACTACAAGTCGCTGGCGAAAGGTAGGTCAACCACTAAGCTCATTCTGATTACCTTAAATGCTTATTCCCTTTGTTTAATAGAGCCAGGTCCAGCGTCGTGAATGCCTCCAGCACCGTCCTGCCTTTCGAGTTGGTGAGGTACACGCTGTACACCCACCATTTTCGCTCTAACCAACCTTTACCAAATAAGGTATTTGTAGTGCTACGCTGCTGCACCTCCAGATCGCAGCTTTCCTGGTGCGGTCGAAAGCCCTGCCCCCGTCCGGTACGGTTCGCGAAGCGCAAGATCTGCCCTGCGTTCTCGCACCTTCTGCACTAGCTGGTCTTAGGCTGCCATGCAGTGATTCATACCTTTGCTGCTCCTCAATGGACACTTCCGGGTGCCCGCTTGTAGGTTGGTCGGTTGGTTCCATCTGCTACTGCAGAGGGAACCTGAAGCAGCACTGGCTTCTGTCAATGGCGCTTCTACAATGGTCAGCTATGTGGACTTCCTTCAGGCATTTAAACCACCTTTGGCGAGGCTCCAGCTTTTTGATCAGACATTGAGACCATCCTACCCTCAGCCTACCTCTGTGGTTAGCTCGTCAAGGTTACGAAGTTTGATATTCTACGTTTTCTCTTGGGAAGTGAAGCATAGCTTAAAAAGAAGTTTTGGCCGTCCTCTTGATCCTGATTTCGCTTTCTTCTATAGCCCCCAACGATATAACTTTGATGTACGGTAGCCCGGCTAATGGGGTGATGAAAAGCGCCCCAGGCCACTCTCTCGGTGTTCTCTTCATGCGTGGCTCTGCCGGTCGTTGTTATAGCCTAGCCTGTGGCTTTTTTCCACGACGATGACTTGAAGCGGAGCACAGTGGTTTCCCAGTTCTCGTAAGGTAATCCCGAATGGCTCATATCTATGAGCTTATATGTATATGCGTTGGTAAGGGCATCTGCATCCAGGATGTCGTGAACCGACATGTGTTCGAAGTTTAAGGAACTAATTATATTTTTAAAGTAAGTAAATTAAAATCAATCGACTGTTTATATTAAATAATGAAATATCGGCAAATAACTCAGAATATAAAATGTTAGAAAGTAGCCGATAAATACGCTATGTTTAAAACTATACTTGCTGCAAAAAAACATTTACTATTTAGGCTATTTAATGTTTACTTCCAACTTATTCCTAACCTCCGTTTTGTGAATAGTATTCATTTATTTTTGATGTTATGCCAATTTTTTTTTCTTTTTTTCTTAATAATCAAAATACCCGATACGGTGACAAATTAATGTGGAGAAACCGTAATACCACAAAATATTCTGACAGTGAAGATGAATTAAATCGATCGAACAGAGAACAATATTTCTGACAATATGACTCAACAAGTAATCAAAGCCATGGAGCCTGGCATTCGCCTAGCGCTTGAGACACAAGCTAAACAACTAGAGATATGTTTTCGTATATCTGAATTTCCAGTTAGCCATAATTTGGTTAATACGATCTGGCCTGAAATCAAATGCGTCTAAAAGGAAACTAGCTTCGGCGTTTATATTACCGGATTGATTTGGGGAATTTCTGATGGGACTTGCTCCTCCTGTTTCAACCGCTTGTCCGACTCTGTAGAGACATTCTTTGGAAGCCTGCCTAAATTGCCCTTGAAATAATTTGTGTTTGCCTGTCATATATCAGACATTATTGCTTCTGACTGCCTACGTGCAGCGGAGCTCGTTTATATATATTTGGTTCCTCTTTTTGCGAATCCATTATGGTATTTGCTTCTAACTGTTTGTTTAAATTTTGAAACCCTTATGGTTTTTTCTGCCAGGCAATTGTCTGGTTCTGTAAGTTCAATAGGAGCTTTACAGACGCGACACACCTTGCGGTTTGTAGTACTATAACACGCGAGGTGAAACGGATGATTACAATTTGTTGCTAGCAGCTGTGCTGTATACTCAATTGGGCTAGTACAAATACAGTAATGTACAGCTCTTTCTTCCTCGTGTACCGTCTCTGGACTGGGTGTTAAAGGCATGGTTTAAGAAAAACTATAATAATTAAAGCGAACTCAAAAGGTGTGGTAAGTAATATTAAAAGAAAAAACCGGGGTCATGCTATTACTTGTTTTAGTCAGTTATATCACATAGGATTGCTTTTAAGATTGGTATAGATATCATTAGTAGTAATATACCACAACAAAGTTCAATATACGCAGAACTTCAAATATAATAAGGGAAACAATAAACACAAATCAATCTAGCTAGCCTCAAATAACCTAGCTAAAATAACCAATATTTTGAAACTAATCGTATTCAATAGCTAAAATAATTTCTATTGAAAGATACTTTCATCCACCTGGTCCATTTGCAATGGAATTTGTGCCCCTTTATTCACAAGAGAAAATATAGAAGCTATTTTAGAAAAGAGTGTGCGTGAGGGATTAGTTGGCCTGAGCATCTGTTAATTTCAAAAAGTTGTTAAATGGAGATGACTGTTAGCATACTTAACTCGGATTGCCGGTTTGCCGACACGTTCGGGTGCCAATAATAATAGAATAGATTTTATAAAAAAAATATTAGGTATAAAATAAAATCATTAAAAGGCAAAAGTATCTTTTAACATGTATATTCCATAAAAAAAAGGTAGAGTATAAACAAGCTTAGCCACTATTAAATTCCCTGGTGATAATAATTTATTTCGTACTTTTATTTGTTATATACTTAATAGAACAAATTGTTTTTCGTTACTTTTAAGTACATTTCTATTTACTTTATTTTATACATTTACTTTACTTTGTTTTGTGATCAGTTTTCTATTTGATAGGGTTTATTTCGGTTTTATATAGACTTACCGCTCCATTTCCAGTCCGGCGAAAGCGCTTTCGTCGAATCTGTCGGGAGGGGTATAGGGTTTTTAGATCATTTTCGGGGTCGTTACCATAGTCTCCAAAGCTTTTATATCACTTTCGATTTTTACATGGCTACGCCTTTAATTTCTTCTCATTTCTTTTTATTTTAATTAATTGTTTTTCACTGACATTATTACATTCACATCATCATCGCTTTTATACATTGATTATTTAGACAGATTTACTTCATTTTTGTACTTTTCCCTTTTTATAATTATTTTACAATAATTCTGGTCCTCATGCTTTTAATGGTTATATTTTATTTTCCTCTTATATTTATGTTTTTACCTAATTTACAAACTCAAGCTCCATCTGCACCGTAGGATCATGCAAAAACGGAACGCTCCTGTACAATGTACAAACTGCCAAGAATACGGCCACACGAGATCGTATTGCACACATCGCGAGCAAGAAACAAAAACTGAAGCCATGATGCAAGCCTTACAACAGAGCATGATGGAGTTTATGACATTCATGAAGACCGACATTCAAGACATGATGCGTAACCAAAACCTTTTGATAGAAATGCTTGTAGCTCAACAATCAAAATAAACAATGGCTACCATACGCTTAGCTACGTGGAACGCCAATGTCGTTTCACAGCGCAAACTTGATCTAGCTCAATTCCTACATGAAAAGCATATCGACGTAATGCTTCTTTCGGAAACTCATCTCTCAAGCAAGTACAATTTTCAAATGAGAGCACAAGGTGGGACCGCCATACTCATAAGGAACCGTATGAAACACCACTTTTACAAAGAGTTTGCTGAAAATCATCTTCAGGCCACATATATCAACATACAGCTGGAGGACAACACTCACCTCACACTAGCGGCCGTATACTGCCCTCCCCGTTTCACAGTATTGAAAGATCAATTCCTGGATTTCTTCCAAGCACTAGGGCCACACTTCATTGCAGCAGGCGACTACAACGCTAAACATACTCACTGGGGATCGCGACTTGTGAATCCAAAAGGAAAACAGCTTTATAATACTATAATAAAAGCCAGTAATAAACTTGACCATGTTTCTCCTGGGAGTCCTACATACTGGCCATCAGACCTCAATAAGCTGCCTGACCTGATCGACTTCGCAGCTTGGTCAGTGCTGAATGTCTGACAGATCTGTCACCTGATCATCTCCGCCGGTACGCAGAAAACGTTAAACCACCGTACAGACTTTATACAAAGCACAGGTATAAAAAATATATAAGTTCAAAAATTGAACTAATCCCAAAACTCAATACTGAATCTGATATAGAGAGTTGCGCGAGTACATGAGTACATTGCAATCCATCCTTACTGCAGCAGCTCTTACTGTAACACCACAAACATTACAATTAACTCGAATAACACCAACGTATAAATCGAGCAGACATTTGCCTCACACCTACAAAATGTATTCACGCCAAACCAGGCTACTAACACATTTGCGCTACCGTCCTCACCAGTAAACTGCCACCAGCAACACACCCCAATTGTGTTTCATCTAAAATAATCAAAGACAATCTCACCCCAAAAAAAATTCCCCGGCTGCGACCTTATAACACCGGAAATAATCATCGAGCTGCCACACTCTCCAGTTCGCTACATAGCCCAGCTCTTTAATGCTATCACCAAACATGGTTACTTTCCACAACGATGGAAGGGATCGATTATCTTATGACTCCAAAGCCTGGTAAGGTCCACACAGTCCCTTCATCTTACAGACCAATAGATCTACTCTCATGTATTTCGAAACTATTCGACAAATGCCTGCTGATCCGACTTAATCTATGTACATCTGAGAACACACAACATAATCCCAGCCCATCAATTTGGATTTCGGGAAAGTTACGGAACCATTAAACAGGTGAATCGTATAACAACGGAAATAAGAACTGCATTTGAAAATCGCGAATACTGAACAGCAGTATTTTTAGACGTATCCCAAGCATTCGACAGAGTCTGGCTTGACTTCCTAATGCTTAAAATTAAAACAGCCCTACCCGAAAGCAAACACAAACTTCTAAAGTTTTACCTCTATGACAGAAAGTTTGCAGTACGGTGCAACACTGCCACTTCCACTGATCAAAAATTGAGGCTGGAGTCCCCCAAGGCAGCGTTCTTGGGCCTACCTTATACCTTATCTATACAGCCGACAGCGACATAATAGTCGCTTAACGGTATCCAAATTTGCCGACGATACAGCTATCCTTAGCCGTTCAATGTCCCCAATCCAAGCTATAGCTTAGCTGACATTGCACCTCATCGACATTGGAAAATGGCTCCCTGACTGGCGAATAAAAGTAAACGAGCAAAAATGCAAGCACGTGACGTTTACACTAAATAGACAAAATTGCCCACCACTCTTGTTGAACAACATACCACTCCCAAAAGCAGATAAGGTAGCGGTAGAGGTAGGAGTCCATCTTGACAGAAGAAGCCAAAAAAATCAACTTAAACTCAAAGCCAACAGCATACACTGGCTCATCAACTCTGGTTCTCCGCTCAGCCTAGATCACAAGGTCTTACTCTACAATTCTGTATTAAAACCTATCTGGACCTATGGCTATATACTTTAGCAAGCTTTACTCGCACCCCAACCCCCTAGCGAGAGGTCCCAGCTCAGCAGGCGTTCCCGTCTCCGGCGAAAGGATCACCAACCCAGCGAACAAATTTTTAGGGCCGTCTAATCAAAGAACAGTTGAAAAAATAATACAACTGTTCAGAACTTTTATAGTTAAGATTTTTAAACTTATTGTTAGTTCTTATACAAGAAGATTCAATAAATAAAATAAGTATAAAAAAAAAAAGTATGTTGTTGTTTGTTTATTTTTTTTATACTTTAATTTAACGAGCATTATTATTGACTACACCATTTTCTCACAAATTATGATATAATCCTATTTTAAGAAACTTCCGACATTTAAAGAAAATGTAAATTATAAACAAAAAGGAATTCAATAAAATAGCAAAAAATTCGGTTGATTTTTCATCCGATCATTCCCGAGCCACAACGACTCTGCCTTTTGTTTTGCGGGCTGATTGGGCTTTATATGTATTCCTCGGTTTCCCGATTTTTTACCTCTCCGCGACTTTTGAGGGTAATTTTAACACATTTTCCACGAGTAGAGAGCTCGGTTTGACGACTTACGAAGACTTCGGTTCCCGCTGAAGAAGTTGCCTTCCCCTCTCTTCCTCTGTGTTTAGCAAGGTTTTAAAACAGCAGTGAGTAATATTGCGCGGACTGCGGTATTTATATTACGATTGTGGCCTGCAAAACAATTACCCCTTAAATGGTCAAATTTCTGACCTGTTGCCGGTTATTATTAACCTTTCTTCTTTTTTTCCCTTGTCTTTAGAATAAATTGCATCGCTTATTTTTCCTGGTAATGTTTACTCTATTCTGAAATAGAAAAAAATAGCTTCTTTTTCCGATCCAATCGGAGATACCGATGTGGTCGGCTTAAGAGTTGAGCGGCAATAGACCGATGATCATCCCTGAGATTATAGGGTTTTCCAATAGGGACTCTCGAACTTTGAAAGCTCATAGCGGCCATGATGTTTGAGTGACAGATGTAAAATGCAGTATGTTATATTCATTCCGAACTCCCAAACCACCTTTGAAGGTTACCGTGTCGACCAGCAAATCATTTGTCAGTGATGAACGGTCAGGGAAGTTATTAAGGTGGCTATGTGTTTATGTTTTTGTTTTATGAAAATGGATCTTCAGTTCGAGCAACGTTCTGCGCACTTCGCCCGTTTTACGGTCGCGATGATCGTCCTGCCGAGTCGGTTGGTGAACAAGTTCGAGGAAAAAAAATCATTTATAGCGACGAGGCGCATTGTGTATGAATGACTAGGTCAACAAGCAAAATTGCCGTATTTGGGACGAGACCAATCCACACGAGGTTCACCAAGTTGCTATGCATCCGCAGAAAGTGACGTGAACTGGCCACCGAGATCGTGCGACTTGTCCCCGCTGGACTTTTTCTTGTGGGGTTTTCTTAAGTCGCAGGTCTATGCCACCGATGCCCTCAAAATCAACATACGCCACGCCATCGATCAAATACTGCTTGTTTTGTGTGAAAGAGTCATCGAAATTGGACTTTTCGTGTGCGCGCCACAAACCGATGCCGTGGCGGTTATTTGAATGATGTCATACTCCCTACATAATGGGGTCATGGGACCTTTCAAATAAAAAACAAATTTCGCAAATATCTCTTCAACATGTATGTTTTTATCATTTCAAAGATCAAGCGCCCCCAATGAAAAAGCTATTATAAACTAGCTAATTTGTATTAAGTTTTGGAATTTCTACTTTCCGAATTCTATTTATTAATTATTATTATTCTGTATCATATATTTTTTATATATTCTTCATTTAAATTCGCTACAGGTAACTATACCCTACAATAGGCTTAATAATTCTAACTCTAAGCCGAAGGCTCAATAATTTAATTGACATGACTTGAATTTAAACAGAGCTTAGTTCCTTTAATCACATGTCGCACACACGCTGCTCGTCTACGGGGGGTGAGGCGATCAACAAGTTTTATGCGGAGTCCGTAATGTGATCAGCACGTGGAACGAGGAGTCCGTGAAGTGATCCACAACTGGAATGCGGAGTCCGTAATATGATCCGCACGTGGAGTACGGAGTCCGTGAAGTAATCCGCATGTGGAATGCCGAGTTCATGATGTGATTCGCACGTGGAATGCGGAGTCCGTGAAGGATCCGTGAGTGGAATGCGGACAGGATGGTTCTTTTCCTAGTTGCACCTGTTGTTATTGCAGATGTTATGCAGATGAAGTCGTCTCAGCCCGTTAATTGATCCTCACAAAAATTCCAGGGGTAAGCGGCCACTAGGGATGTTCCGCCTGTGGGTAATGGTAGCGAAGTTCGCGCTGAAGTCGGCGTCGCGTTGGGTATATAACGAGCTTGATATAACAGAGGACTTCGCTCTTGCCTAGTTCTCGGTTTTACGGCCAAATAGGTTAAAATAAGGATCACCAGATTCAATTGTAATCGGTGTTCCGGCTACGGCGTAAATGGCGGGCTGTATAAGAGTAACGTATTTTATATTTGCCTAAAAGACGATTAAAAGCATGTGTAAAGTTTTTGGAAAAATATTTGCGTTTCTCCTGTTTTTAAGATTTGGTTTAAGACTATAGTAAAATTGGGTTGTTTTGAGCATTTGCATATTTCACAGCCATTTACGAGAGATTTAACGTCCCCAACAAGATTGGACTAAAAGAAGTACCTACGTACTTGTATTTATACCACAGTAAGAAGCTAAGGGATGATCATGGTATATTTGTAGTACCATGAGAACCAATTCATTTGGAATCCATCCAGCTGCATGTTCCATCCTGCGATACAAAAGACCGTCCATATCTAGACGTCTGGAAGCAAAGACTAATTCTGTTGAACTTTCAATTTTAATTTCTCATAATCCTTGCTTTGGAAATGGTCTGATTGGAGCTCAATTAACTGATCTAAGTCAGATAACATAGTCGTGTGAAAGTCCGAGAGAGAGCACCTGGGACGGCGTTCTGACTGCCTTTTCTGTGTTTGATTTCAAAACTAAACCCCTATGTCTTGAAAGCCCACCACGCCACCTGCTGCTAAGGTCTGTCTAAGACATGAGCCATTTGAATAAAGGCAATTGACTATTGGTTTCTTTCAGCACTGAACCAATACCCCATCAATTCGAGTGTGACTGGCGTCACAGTGTATAAATAAGGGTTCATCAAAATTTGGGCTATGTAAGACTAGTGCCTCGCACATGTGATTTTTCAGAGCTTCAAATGCCTTTTGCTCTTCAGAGAAGCATTCACAGTACCTTTTTTGTCTAAATGCATCAGTCAACGGTGAAGCCGTTAAGATGGTTCCATGTGTGACAATGTGACCTAAATATTGAATTTTCTACAAACAAAACTTGCTTTTCCGGACATTGATCGTGAGAACGGCCTTTAGAGATATTCACTGCAAGTCTAGCGTTTGAATATGCTTCTCAAAAGAGTCCGACACTATTAATAGGTCATCTAGATAAGCAAAGACTTTTCTTTTTAAATTGGCCGGAACAATTTTGTCCATTAATTTGGGAATAGTCTGGGCTTCATTGCAAAGCCCAAATGGCAAGACCGTATATTGATAAAGGACGCGGCCTGGAACCGTGAACGCTGTCTTATCCCTTGAATTTGGTTCAAGCGAAATTTGCCAAAACGCATCTTTTCAGTCTAAGCTAAAGTGAACTCAGCTTTTGGCAAACACCTTAATTTAACATCAATAAACGGCATAGGGTATGCATCCTTAACAGTTACTGCATTAACCTTTTGTTATCTAAACAAAGGCAGACTTTTCTTGGAAGAGAACACCGCGCACTGTTGGATTAACGACAACTCATGGCTGAAAACACCGTAACGCGCTCTATCTTACGCTTCTCGAAATATTGCCGGTGATGGTCTGATCTGCATTGCATTGATTTATCATCTATGGCCGCCACGTCTTTTTCTCTAAGTGTATAATGTTGGATACCTATTAATAATTCCGGGAAATGTTTACGATCTGGTAGCTTAGTATCGTCGGGGATAACAAGAACTGGATCGTGACCAATTAATTTAGTTTTTTTTCAGACAACATAACTGTTTTGCGAGCACTGTTTTTTGGTGCTCGTGCTTCCCAGTTTTTGAAAGATTGATAATGCCGGTAGGTATCCATCGCTTAGTCATGGTACCTATGCCCCGTCATGTCACAGTTCCAACATTTTAACTCTATGGCCGCCATTTCTTCAACTTCGGGGTGCTCACTATCAAGTAGATCCTTAAATTGCGGTTCCATTTCGTTCACTTCTAAGGCGGCGATCGACTGAATGTAATATGTGGCTAACCCACATCATGCTCTTTAAAAATCTCATGCGTGCGTACCGTTTGGTGCAGGTCAGCCACGCTGTGGATAGGTATATGAAGCAACTCATGTTTTATTTCCGTCAAAAGGTTTGAGCTATAGGATTCAGACATTTGCTGCGATAAATGGTCAGACATTGCTACGAGTCCTGATAGTACTTATTAAACGACTCATTTTTTTCTGTTTACGTTGATCAATCGAGGCTTGGATATCTCTTTCCGTACACGTATCTTTGAAGCGGGTCCTTGAGCCACGCACAAGTCGGTCCAAATTATGATTCGGTCCACTCTGCCTCCCCGCCTTTAAACAAGTTGCTCGAATATCGGGCCAGCAAATTGTCTAGTCAAGGCTTCGGCTTGATAAATAAAATCGTCAACTGAAAGGAAACCGTTGCCCGTATATCTCAATTTCCAATTACTCTTAATTTGGCTAATACGAACTGGCGTGAGATCAAATACGTCTAAATATAGGATAGGTTTGGTGTTTATATTACATCAAATAGAAATTTATAAATTTATACCCATTACTCGTAGAGTAAAAGGGAATACTAGATTTGTTGAAAAGTATGTAACAGGCATAAGGAAGAGTTTCCGACCAGTATACATATTCTTGATCGGGATCAAAAGCCGAGTCGATCTGGCCATGTCCGTCTGTCCACATTAACGTCGAAATCTCAGGAACTACAAAAGCTAGAAAGTTAAGTTTATTGACCGATGTTGCCACGCACACTAGCCGCACAAAGCTGCTACGCCCACACTTTTGAAAAAGATTTTGACATTTTTCATTTTCATTGGAGAGAAGTGCGGATGGCTGATTGCCGATATGAGGAGGCCGACTTGGAGAGAGGATCGAAAAGAATGCAACTGCTAATCCTCCATAACATTATCGACGCTCTAGTGCTGGGTTGGGATTTCCTAACGAAAGTTGGGGCCAGGATGGATCGCGCGGGACTGAGTGGGACAGGCGGTGGGACCAGTGGGACAGACGGTTCGAAGCAGTCCAGGCGAGAAGCTGTCAGTGGCAATCGTGGAGAGGGCAAAAGACTTCGCGGAGGAGGATATTGACGGCTTCCTGAAGTCAGAGTTAACGTCACAGCAGACCGAGCAAGGCGAGCGGGTCATATCCTACTCCAGCAGAACGCTGAACGGAGCGGAAAGGAACTACTTTGCAACAGAGAAGGAATGTTTAGCAATAGTGTGGGCTGTCAGAAAATTAAGACCATACCTGGAGGGCTACCATTTCAAAGTGATAAAAGATCACATGGCCCTGAAGTGGCTAAATAGCATCGAGAGCCCGTCCGGAATGATCGCGAGGTGGGCACTGGAGCTCCAACAGTACGATTCTGAAATCTCGTATAGAAAGGGCCAGCTGAACGTCGTCGCGGACGCCCTGTCGAGACAGCCGCTGCAGGAAACGAGCCGCAGGATGACGGCGAGTGAAAAAGGGCACCCGGACGAGCAGCAGGGATGCAGGTGGACAGAAGAGATGCGGAGAAAAGAGAAACAGGATCCCCAAAAATTCCATGACTACCTAGAGGAGGCCGGACGGATGTACAGGCACATTTCCGGCAGGAAATGAGGATGTGGTGTCATGGAAGCTGTGTGTACCGACCAGGAAGAGGCAGCGCGTCATGGCGTTGAACCACGACATGCCGACGGCAGGACACGATGGCATTGTACGACGAACAGTCGGTCGGAACGGGCAGGTGTACACTGATGCCGGCAGAAAACGCGGAAAAACTGAAGGAGATCTTCGAATATGAAGAAGGCAGCGCAGGATCAGGCGCGCCACTATAATCTCCGTGGAAGCCCAAGGTGGAAGACTTGTGCCTACGGGCCAAGGAGCACCACCTGTCGAAAGCAGCCGAGGACTTCGCGGCGAAACCAAGGCTCGACGGGCCGTTCAGAATAAAGAAATTCACGTCACTAGGGATTTGTATATTGGAGTACGCGACAACCAAGGAGACGAAAAGGGCTCATATTAGCGACTTGAAACCGGGAACCGCGGGCACCGGCTGGCCAGAGGACACCGAGTGCGGAAAACAATAACAAAACTCTTTAGTGAAAAAGGGGGGAAGACGATACGGGGTATCGAAAGCACAAAGTCACTTGAAAACAAACACACACACACAGGCCCGTTGGAGCGCGAGAGCGGGACAGGGACGGTATGCAGCCGCAAAACCGTTAACGGCTAACGCACACAGTTGCGAATTCCGTGGGAGGCAGGTACACGGAGGAGAATCCCGTTACCGGTACAGGCCCCGCGGAGCACAAGGAGCATAAAGGAAAACCGAGATTTCGTCGCGGCGAAAAAAGCGAGAGTCCGTCTTTCAAAATAGGGTCGGCAGAATGACTACACGCGCAGATATTACCAACCGGGAGGTGCGGGAGACCGGCACTGGGGAACAGCCCGGAGCGATATGGATTATGGATTGCGATTCCTATCTCCAGCTTCTGGCGTCACCCCTGGTGTCGCGATCCCCATACCCGGTTGCTGAGCATCCTTGGAGCATTGGAGGGAGCTCAGCGCGAGGAGTGCCCACCCCGGGTGGTTGAAGAGGCCGAGCTGCAGGCGGGGAGACGGCACAAGAACCGCTGGGCCAAGTTGCTCGTGCTGGTCGGCCAGCGGTTCCACCTGAAGGTGCGTCGCCGGGCGAGATCAGGGTATATACACCCCAATAAACGATACAACGAAAGATAATCAACGTGTTGATTGGGACAGGGGAGAGTGTTGGGCACTGCATAAGGTCACAAAAAAAAAGGTGCAAAATCATCCGCAGCAGCCAGGAGCGGACGAGAGAGATTGACGCGGGGTCAGGCACGCGGGCCGGCAATTCGACGCGTGGCTGCCGCAGCTGCGGAAACAAGGGGGGAACTTGCTGCCGTAAGTTGGCCACCAGGGCGCTCGGGTCCAGGGTCAGCCACCCTGGAGCATGAAGGGGCATACATCGTGGGAGCACATGCCGCCGCAAGTGGGACTCCAGGGCGCTCGGGTCCTGGGACAGCCACCCCGGAGCATGAACAACAAGTTGTTGGAGCTGAAAATCAGAAGAGAGAATGAGTAAATATGGCGGATTTTACACAAAAAGCCGCAAACTTACCTCCATTGAGCTGCAACACCAAAACCACGTGCGAAGAAAATCGGAATGGGGACGGTACGATAACAGCGGTCGATCGATAGTAAGATCGATTGGGAACAAAAATACTGGAATTTACATTGATTTTCAAAAGGCAATCACACTATTGGCAGCAATCGGCACGACATGACAATATCGATAGGAACAGGAAGTGACAACGCCGGTCGCCAATATCGATAGCTCGATCGTGCAATCGGCACGACGTGACAATATCGATAATTCGATCGTGGTGAGTATCGGTGGAGTTGCCAAAGACGAAAGATGATGAGAAGACGGGAAGTTCAAATACAGTGCTGGTGACGAGAAGGAAGCTGGAGAAGGGCGCAAGGATCGAGATGCCGAGTCGAGATGCTGAACGACAGGGTCTACTAGGCTGAGGCTGCCGGGTTGAGATCAAGGAGGCGCAGGTCAACGAGAGGAGTCAGGAATGATGTAGTTCGAGGATCAAGATGCCAAGGCTGCGATAAGGAAGGCGCAAGAATGTTTGAGATGCCAAGTCAAGAGGCTAAACGACGGGGTCTAATAGGCTGAAACTGTCAGGACCGCCGGAAACAACATCTTTTAAAAAACTTCCGAAGAAAGGGGGAGATGTGAGGAGTCTTAAAACTCCCCACAAATCCGGGTGCAGGAGATCGGCCTAGTAACAGAGAAGACGTCTGGAATGCGAGAGGAGTCAAGGGCGGTCAGGTCAAACTGTAAATAATGGACCTTAGACCCCGACGAAGCGGAGAGACCGTGAACTAACGGTACCGCGTTGGACCTTGGGTTCGAACCGGCCAGGCACAGAGGTCGTATGGTAATGGTCGTTAGTTCAAGACTTTGGTCGAGCACAAAGAGGACGCACTGTGAACTAACGGGACATGAGTTGGACATTGTACCCGAGCGAGTCGTGTGCAAAAAGGGAAATAGATCCTAGCGGCCTATAAAAGGGCAGCGCAAGTGCAGCTCGGGAAAGCGCGGAGTCAAACAGTGGATAAGGAAAAGTAGGCGCAGCTCGGGACAATCAATCAGGAAAAGTGCGCGGAGAACAATACAGTCAATCGGTCAGTCGGTGAAAGTAGGCGGAGGTCGACAGCGAAATAGTGAAACAGACAAGTGAACGACAAGTGAGCGTCGAAGCGGGCATCCGAAGAGGATCTCCACAAGCGAAGGACAAGCAAGCACCAGAACCTAGCGTGGTCAAAAAGGGACAGTGGGAAGGAGCGCTAGCTTATCTCACGGACGATACACCCTGCCCCATAACATCCTAAGCCCCAGTCTAGCCGGCACGGATACGCCGTCGAGAGCGACGCGGGACGAGCGAAGAAGGACGACGAAGGAGCGACGACGCGCATCCGAAGGCGAGGGTTCCCTTTGTCAAGCGTCACTAATTTAAGGTGGTTCTAATCAGAAACTCTGTCTTCCCTTTGGTCGGGCAATGACACAAATTATAGATTTGGTGGGACGAACAAACAAACTCTCTGAGCTAGCCGTTGCAAACCGTAGCGAGCAGAAACTAAGAAATCAGTTCGATACACTATGTTGAATTCGAATAATTGTTATGTTAAATCCATGCAAAACTAGAGTTTTCACGAGGTGGCAATTTATAAAAAATAATATAGATTTGAAAGTCTAAGAACTTCTAAAACGAAGGGCATGACGCCGTATGCGTACAAGAGAGCTGCTGTCTCTAGTGCTCTTCGCTCTCTGGCTTTTGAAAATATTTAAATTGCTTTTAAATTGCTGTTAGTTGTATGTTTGTAAGTTGGTTATTATAAGTTTGTTGTTTAACCATAGTTATGGTCGGCATACTATAACTCACAGACTGACGTATTTGTCGAGCGCGTAAGTCTTCTATTTCCAAGAAATCATATTCTTCATACACATCCAAATCATCTTCGTCGTCAAATTCATTAAACATATAATAATCACCAGTGCGAACTGCATGTGGGTGAAGGCTTAGGTTTCGGTGTCTCGGTTTGAGGGAACGACTAAAATATGTGTCCCTTTCAGCTTGTTTGATAGTGGGTAAGAACTCATTATCCAAAGTTTTGAGTACCGTATTTTCTTTTTCCCTACCGTGCACATGAATGGAGTTCCTTGGAGGCTGATGGAGGGGATGAAAATCCAATCCAGTCATTTCTGCAAAAAAATAATGTTAATTCTTGTAAGACTCTCATAAGGGAGATCACTTGTGCGGTATTTTTGTTATTTTTATAGCTTTATGATCCTAGGTATTAAAAACATTAAAATTATTCAAATTGACTTTTTATTTCCTTAGTTTTAACATATGTTAACCAGACTTTACATTATTTTGATAAAAATGATTTTTTTTAACACTTTTATCTGTGTGCCGCCAGCGGTAACACCTCAGGCTTGGCATTCTGGCAGTGACCCAGACGGTGCAATGGATAATTTTTTTAACATAATGACGATCGCACTGTTAAAATACGGTTATTGAGATTGGGATATAGATTGTGGTCATTGTTGTGTTGGTAAGCAGCGTGTGCAAGGTGATCCAACTTATAAAATTAATTAACGTACGACAGAGAAAAAGCTTACTGTAATGATTTTTACTACAGTAAAATATATAATATAGACAACATATTCTATATGTCGATTCCTTAGAGATTAATATTAACAATATTATTTGCACTCTAGTCGTCCGTGCGATTTTACTATATGGATTACTTTTCTTATGGAAAGAGGCCAACTGGAAAACCTCCAAATGATTAATGATGAAAACTAATGCGATTTTACTCCATGTGTTTCGTTAATATTGGTCAGCCTTTTATAATCTTATAATTTTATAGTAATCTTAATAGTTTACTACTTACTAGCTTAAAATATATTTATTCTGAGAATCAATATTCTCCTCTTTGTACATAATTATTCCTTAATTATTTTCTATTCTAATGTCGACACCTATTTTCTACCCGTTATTCGTAGAGTAAAAGGATATACTAGATTCGTTGAAAAGTATGTAACAGGCAGAAGGAAGCGTTTCCGAACATATAAAGTATACATATTCTTGATCAGGATCAGTAGCCGAATAGATTTGGCCATGTCCGTCTGGCCGTCTGTCCGTATGAACGTCGAGGTCTCAGGAACTACAAAAGCTTGAAAGTTGAGATTAAGCATACAGACTCCAGGGACATAGACGCAGCGCAAGTTTGTCGATTCATGTTGCCACGCCCACTCTAACGCCCACAAACCGCCAAAAACTGCCACGCCCACACTTTTGAAAAAAGTTTTGATATTTTTTCATTTTTGTATTAGACTTGTAAATTTCTATTGATTTGCTAAAAACTTTTTGCCACGCCCACTCTAACGCCCACAAACCGCTTAAAACTGCCACGCCCACACTTTTAAAAAAAGTTTTGACATTTTTTCATTTTTGTATTAGACTTGTAAATTTCTATCGATTTGCCAAATAACATTTTGCCACGCCCACTCTAACGCCCACAAACCGCCAAAAACTGTCAGTATTGAAGACCCTCACTCGCACTTCCACTAGCTGAGTAACGGGTATCAGATAGTCGGGGACCTCGACTATAGCGTTCTCTCTTGTTTTATATGTTATCTTTAATTTTAGTTTATGTAAGTAATGTAGTATCTTAGTTTTCTTATATTATTAATATTTATAGCCGTTACACGTATAGTAAAAAGTTATACTAGATTCGTTAAAAAGTAAAGCATATATATTCTTAATAAGGATCAATACCCGAGTCGATCTGGCCATGTTCGTATTTCCGCATGAAATTGAATTTAGGCTTAAAGGTTCCAGAGGCATGGACGCAACGCAAGTTTATTTCCAAATGTTACCACACCCAAATTCTGAAATTTATTTTTTGCCTTTCCAATTTCTATCGATTTACTATAATTCTTTTTGCCACGCCCCTTTCAACGAACACAAGCCCATAACCCCCACGCCTATGCTATTGACATTTTTGTAAATTTTATAGATTTTTTTTGGCAACTTCTATCGATATGCCAAAAAGATTGTTAAACTTTCCGGTTCGCACTCCCCCTAGCTGAGTAACGGGTACCTGATAGTCGAGGAAGACAACTGCTCAGTTTCTACAAACGCTCCGCGCAATCGGCCGGCTTACGACACAGTTCCTGTAGCAGGACGCCCAGTAAAAGGCGATCGTTCCAGCCTAACCCTTTCCTCAAGCTGGAGCGGTCGGACCTGGATGGGTCTGCTCAACGGCCTCGTTTCTGCTATCCTGCCGCTCTAGTCCTCCAGGATGGTGCGGACTGCGTTGCTGGGTGCCCGACACTTGGGCTAGGGATTGCCGTCGTACGCGGACACACGGCAGCTAACGTCTGCGGACCCCAAATCAATCGCCTAGTAAGCCAACAACACGTCAACAGCCGTGGGTCTGCTCCTACTGGTTGCGCTCAGTTGGGACACTTTCCTCGTCCCGAACGTCTCGACGTTCTTGCTCCTTGCGACTATCATGGCTGTAGCTCTCTTACTGATTTCATGGCTTCGCGTTGTTCACTTGGGTTCTCCTGCTCCTTGACTGTCCAGCTTACAGCGTTCACACTGCTTAGAGTGGCCTCCTTTAACTGTTATTCCTTGATGTATCCGAATCCAAAGTCCTCTGTTTTACCAAATTTAAAGTCCAGCTTGTTACCGTTGCTTTCCTTAACCTGGTATGTCGACGCTTACTGTTGTATTGCTGTCCTGCTCCAGTTCGTGCCGTTGTACTTTCGCTCTCCATAATCTCTTTCTCCAAGGCCTTCCAATATCTTCCGCTGGTGCGGCGTTGCCATTCGATGATCTTAGTATTTCCGCAGTGTGACCCGTGTGGCGATAGTTCCTGTATTTTGGCGAACACTGACTTTTCATTATTAGATCGCATTAACATTGAAGTTTCCTAATTTTTATGATACGACCCAAATATATGCCGCTGCTCCTTGTCTAGTGTTATAATTTTTATTTGTTTGTGGGTGTTGTGTTAATCGTCCCCGTGAAAGTATACTGCGTGTTTTCCATTTTTTTTCCAGGCATCATTTATGGTTTTTTTTTTATAATATTAATTCGTCTCCTCCAGCTTGGCCTAACATCCGGAGTCTTGCCGTGCACACCCGGAACATCTCGCCCCCGCGATGCATCACGACACATCGGCGTCCTCTCCTGCGTCTGGCGTCCCGGATAACCGGCTCCTCCTCGAATCTTGGGGGCCAATCTAGTTCAGGGATCGGAGCCCATCGCTGGACTTTTAATGTGGACGCCATCTGGGTCCAGGCCTATCGGGCACCGCTGAAGCGGACACTTGCCTCTAGTCCGGACCTCTGGTTGCACATGGGTGTCGATCACACCAATGGCCCTTTCTCCAGGTGCATCGCATTACTGGTGTCGGGTGTTAGAGGGATCCAGCTGCCATGGACCGGCGTCGCCCCCTCCGTCTCCTTTACGACTGGGCACGTCCAAGTCACCACCTGCTGCCGCCATCGGGTGTCATCCGCGGAGAAGTACCGCACATCATGCGTCATCCTGAGGAGTGGGGTCTTGGGGTCCTGGTGCGTCTCCGGCGCCATGTGGGTGGCATCTCCTTGTCCCGATTCCACCTTCTCTTTGCCGGACCGAGGAGTTGGTGGGCCTCCGCCTTCTACAGTTCCTCCTGCCACCGCCTGTCCTATCCCTTCTGGTCCCTCGACCACCTCAGGGCCTCGTGCATGGTCGTCATGGCTGCTCTCTACTGCATGCAAAACCGCGTCGCCTTGGCGGCGGTAGTGTCCTATTTCCTACAGGGGCATTTGTTTCTTTTCTCTTTCCCCATTTGTAGTGTCCCATTTCCTACAGGGGCATTTGTTTCTTTTCTGTTTCCCCTTTTGCTAGTTCCGAAAGCAATTAGCTTAAGCGTGGATTATCTTTAATTCGATCACAATTCGATCGATAAGCTAGCGCATCGTTTGTGCGTGCCGATACCCACGCATGTTTGTCGACTTCGGCTCCACTTGCCGTTGTCGCATGATCGGCAGCTCATTCTAAGAACAGCAGCCGACCAAATAAGGTCAAGTCAAGTGCGTGAAATAAATTTATATATTTTGCTGAAAATGTGATATACTGAAGTTAATGTATAAAAATACATTTTAATATAATAATATCAGTTCAAAACCGGCAAACATACGCATAAAATTAATTTCTGTGAATTTCAAGTGAATTTATAAAAAGTGGCCAGGTATGAAATTGCTCATTTTCCTTTGAACAATTTATAACCAAATTTTATTTCAGTGCCTATTTAGTGCCAGTGCCTTCTTATATTATATATATTGTTTGGAGAAATTTCCTGCATGTTTATAGCAGAAGAAAATCCCACCCCGAATTGGCACACGAGGTTTTGGCAAATTTGTGACGTCATGGCAAACCTCGTTTGAGTTATTTGCAACTGCGCAGTTCGCAGTGCTGCGGCCGTTTTGGTTATGTGGAGCTGCGTTGCCGCTGCTCTACCTAATTCTTCGCTGCTGTTGTTGTTTGAGCGCTGCTTTGGTTAATTTGCTCTGCCTTCGATATTTGGTGCAGCGCTGCCGCAGATTTTCGCTATGTCTTGGAGGTATTTCGACCAATAAGCTGGAATAAAAATATGATGTCTGCCAATTAAATTTATATTGGAAATTTCTGAACCGTCTCCAAGGAAGATAGCGATGCCAACTCTTTATTGACAAATTTTCCGAAAAATGTGCTAGGTCTTCACAAAGTTTCGTTCTGCGAACCAAACTGGATCAGACGTATAATTATTAAAAGTGGCTAAGAAGAATTGATATAAAAATTTCCATTGTTTCAACAATTCGTACGCTGTGTCGTATTATGCCACTAATTTATATGCTTTCTCTTAAAGTTCCTTTTTTTGAATTGAAATACTTAAAACTTAAAGTAAATATCTTTTTTATTAATAATTTTTGTGTGCTTAAATTTAAACTCATGGTCGAAACAAAATGAACCTGAATGAGGGTGAATGAGTTTTATTTAATTTTCCCCTGTTTTTCTTTATTATTTTTATTTAATGGTCGATCATAATTTTTTTTATTTTTTTTAGCCTAAACCATGCATTATTTCTAATATTTTTCATTATTTAAAATACTATGATTTACTTATATTTTTCTTTCTATAATTTTGTTTATCCTTCATTATGATTATTATTTAAGAAGGTCAGTTCAGCTTAAACTTAATTTTTTTTAATCTCTTAATTATAAATATAATAAATATTATAAAATTGAAATGAAGGTTTAATTTTTTTTCTTGTGGGTCTATCGCCGAACACCATGCCGATCCTAGAACATAAATAGTAGCTACCTTAACGTTAGGTTAAGGGACAACCCATATATTTTCTCCGATGTTGTCAAGGTAGGGAGGGTGTAGAACAGGGTCATGGCCCTGGCTGCTCAGCTAGGAAGAATATAAAGGACTGCACACTACACGGCCTCGTACTCTTTTCGGGCTGTCATACGGTCGGACTTCGGGGCCCTTATAGCCCCCAAACGGTCGGCCTCCAGCCGGCGCTGTTTGACGTTGGCGTACGCCATGATGTCCGACGTCTCCCCGTTCCCTTTGCGGCGCTTCCCGGTAGGATCCGGTCTGCCGCTGAGTCCCTGGCTCTTTTCAGCCGCCATCTCATCCTTCCCTGGGCCTGGTTCACTCCAGGTCCCTTCCCCCGGATCTTCTTCGTGATCATCCTCGCGGCTCGGGTGGGGCGGTGAATAGGCAACCGCCTACCGCCCGACCGCCATTGCTCCTCGGCGGGCCCTTCCGGACCTTGACGCAGAGCAGCCAGCTTCAGTGCTTGTTGCCTGGTGACGCCTTTACTATGATAGCTAGACGGCGAAACGGTTGCCTTGCCTCCAACACCTGTTCGTATGCGATAGTACTCTGTGAGGAGTTAAAAACTCCGCACAAATGCAGATGATGTTTGCATAAGGAGGGCCTGCCGTTGCCAGTTACTCAACAAGACAGCGCGTAGTAACGGCAGTGCGAGAACCAAGAGAAAGAGAGTTTGGAGACTCTGATCCTTGATAAAGACTCTGGAGACTCTGCAACTGGAGAATGAGAGTTTGGAGACTCTGAACCTGGAAAAAGAGAGGTTGGAGACTCTGAGCCTAGTCAGAAGGTTTGAAGGAGAGTAACGGTACAAGCTGGACTTTGGACAGGGCCAACGGTAAAACCGTGGACTTTGGATGCGGAGACCGGAGACTAGAGGGATAAACCGTTAAGGGAGGCCTATATAAGCAGGCCGAACGCTGGAAGCGGGCAGTCAAGGATAACAAGTATACCAGTCAACAACGTGAAGAACGAAGTCAGCAGAGGACCAAAAGCCGTGGTAGTCAATAAGGAGCAAGATCGCTACGTCAAGACGTTCGGGACAAGGAAAGTCTCCGAATTGAGACGCAGGTACCTGAGGTCCAATACGACGAAGCACGGGTAGCCCGGAGGCATTTAACAGGCGAAGCCAAACCAAGGAGGGCGCCGGAAAAGCGGCTGAGATTGTGGTGTAGACCCGGTGGACTGTGTAGGACCGCGTACTTGAACCAGGAGATAGGCTGGTGTGTCCGTGCGATCCGAGCAGGCGTGGTACCGCCGCCACCAGTCCGAACAGACGTGGGGTTGGCGTGTTGCTGTTCCACAGGCGTTTGCCTTGGGGATCGCAGCCGTTAGCTGCCGTGAGTCAACAACAATTCTCAGCCTAAGTGACGAGCCCCCAACAACGAAGGTCCGCGCCACTCAGGACGACGAGAGCGGCGAGACAGAGGAACGAGGCCGCTGGACAAGTCATCTAGCACTACGCTGGGAGAGCAGAGACGTCCGGATAATCAGATTGCATTGTAAAGCTAAGTACGAATAAAGACCCAAGAAACGAAAACTTCAAGTGTCATTACTGGTAACCGGGTGATCACGTTATAATATAAATTTGGTGGGACGAACGCACAAAATCTACAGAGCTAGTCGCACGTATTCCGTAGCGAGCAGACAAACAAAATCAGTTCGTTACAACTCTGCTTCGCTCGTGTCATGCCTCTGTTGACTCTCTCCTTGGCCTGACTGTGAAACGGTTCTCATGCCACGTCCGTTCTCAGGTCGTGTTGCCCCTCTACATCCAGACGTTGGTGACCCCACTTTTCCCCGGTGGTGGGGCTGTTGACTTTGGCGGTGACCAGACTGATAAACAGGCCTTCTGTCTCTTTTCTATTCTTTGGTCTAACTTGGGTATGTTTGTTGTGGCAATACTCTGGTTCGCTCGTCGGCTACATCCGTTGACTCTCGCCTTGGCCTGACGCTAAAACGGTTGTTGTGCCTCGGCCGTTCTCATGTACAGTCACCATTTCCTCCGACGTTGGTGACCTTTTTCCCGGTGGGGGAGCTGTTGACTCTGGCGGTGGTCAGAAGAATTTACAGTCGTCTTCGGTCATGTTAGTGGGACGCAGTGGCCTGAAACTGAACGGTGGACTGGCTCCGTCCTTTATCTCTACGGCATACTCTCCCTGTTTCCTCCCGTCAGATCCGCATCCTCGCTCTCGCTATCATCCTGCACCTTATCCTGTTGCTGATGTGTACCGTACGTTCCTTTCTGTCCTTCCGGCGACGAATCTTACAGATCACTGGCGATACGAAATCTACAGTATGGTATGTTCCATCGAACCTCGGGGCCAGTTTGGCCGCAAATCCATGGGCCGCTTTCGACAAATGGTGCTCTTTGGCACACACCACGTCACCAGTCCTTGGCTTCCATTGCCTTCTTCGGCTCGCTCTGTCCGTCGGATTCTCCTGCGGGGTGTATGGTGCCGCAAGTGGCTGCTTTATCCCCATGTTGAGGAACTTCTTAAACGCCCATCTCGTAAACTGCACGCCGTTGTCCTTAATCACCACTTTCGGGTCTCCAAACCACGCGACTATGCATTCCGTCAACGCTTTCTGCAACGATTCGGCCGTTGCTGTTCGCAAGGGTATCAACTCAGTCCATTTAGAAAACCTGTCGATCAGCACAAACATATTTTTTGCATTCTTCGACCTTGGCAATGGTCCTACAAAGTTGGCACAAACTGTTGTCCAGGGCTCTTCTTTTTCCCGCTGATTTTGTTTGAGCCATGCGCAGTCTTCGCATTTTAAACCAACGCCCTAACGTCTCTCTGCGCTTTTTGTCAGGGCCGCTAGCCGCGCCATTGTCTTTCTGGAGACTGCTGGAGAGTCGTGGTTTTCTCGCAGTTGCCGCGGAACGCATAGCTTTCAGGTCACCACTTCTTCGTTTCCTGCTCTATACGAAATCTGCCTGTAAATGGTGCTGCCTTACCTTACATAGTCTGGAAACTTCTGAGGATGTGCCTTTATTTTCTCTCGCATTTCCGTGATCCAGTTGCATTCTGCATTTCTGTCTCTGGTGTCGTGGCCACCGATTCTGGTAGCGGCTGTCTCGATAACGCATCTCCCACCACGGTTAATTGACTCTTTCTGTACGCAACCTCAACGTCATATTGTAGTAGCTCTAACGCCCATTTGGCAAATTTTCCCGAAGGTCTTTTTACGTCGTTCAGCCACTTCAGGGCCATGTGATCCGTGACTAGCTTAAGGTGGTTTGGTGGTATGGCTTTATTTACCGGCAAAAATTGCCAACAACAACACGTCAACACCACTTCTGCTCGGTTCTTACGGTTAACGTACGGAATCTCCGACACAGTCGACCGGGTCTTCAACACAATCCCGCCGCGCACTCGGTTCCTTGCTACGATTGGGACTGCCTGTTCAACCGATTTCGGACTTGCCAGGGTCTGGTCTCGATTCGCGGGGTAGCAAGGCGTCTTAACTTAACCGTGCTACGTCCTAATGGACCTCAGCTACCATAATCTCTTTAACCTAACTCTCTTCGCTCTTCACCACAGAGTCTCCAAGGAGTCTCCGCTGCTCTTGGGAAAGCCTAACTAATTAGAATAAGCTCCAGTGTAAAAACTTTCGAGTGTTTTTCTTTTTAGCAACACCACCAAATTCCAGGACAGCAAGCCCCGTTCGACCCAACATTTTGATCCATTCGAGCCGGATCACCTGGATTTTCCAGTTTGTCCACCAGCGAACAAATTACAAGATAAGTACGAAATTTCCATTCCATTTAATTGCCGGTCTGCAGCAAAAGGTTCGAAAATCCAATTTCGTTCAATTTGCTGTAAGATTTATTGTCAAATCTAACGGATTTCTCCGACAAAAGGCATTTAAAGAAAAGTACTTATTCATTCCTACGGGAGCTGCCATATTACCCACCGTTCTCTTTTCACCCTCATTCGTGAAAATTTCTAAGTCCAAATTTCCGAATATATTTAAATATTCATCCAGTCCGAAAAGTGCAAAATTCCAAATGTGAAAAAGTGAAAATAATTTTTGCCAAGTTCAGTGAAAATTTCTAAGTCCAAAGCTCTGCCAAAAGTGGCAAAAAATTCAGTTCTCGTTTCACTGTGTCCAACGCACGCCAAATTCTTTTCGCAACACATTTTTACTTTAACTCCGCAGTCCACTTAATACAATTTTATATCGAAGAATACATTAACAAAATAAACAACACATACCCTCTGGCCATTCCAAATAAAATATTAATTAAACATTTACCCGCCAGTTCCATATATTACATCAACATATAATATATTACATCAACATATATTACATGAACATATATTACATCAACATATATTACATCAACATATATTACATCAACATATATTACATCAACATATATACATACATACATATACATTGCATATACTACATCCACATATATCACCTATACATTACATATATTACACCCACATATATCACATATACATTGCATATATTACATACATATATAAACGCAACGTATTATTGTCTGCATTATAAACATAATATCCATGCATTTATATAAGAAAAATAAAGTTAATAAGACAGTTTTATATTTTTATTGTATGAAAAAAAATTGTAATTGAAAAATCAAATATATAGATAAGTTTTGATAAAAATCAAGAGAGAACGCTATAGTCGAGTTCCCCGACTATCTGATACCCGTTACTCAGCTAGTGAAAGTGCGAAGGAGTCTTCAGCACTGACAGTTTTTGGCGGTTTGTGGGCTCTAGAGTGGGCGTGGCAAAAAGTTTTTTGGCAAATCGATAGAAATTTATAAGACTAATACAAAAATGAAAAAATATCAAAACATTTTTCAAAAGTGTGGGCGTAGCAGCTTTGGGCGGTTTGTAGGCGCAAGAGTGGGCGTGGCAAAAAGTTTTTTTGCGAATCGATAGAAACGTACAAGACTAATACAAAAATGAAAAAATATTAAAACCTTTTTCAAAAGTGTGGGCGTGGCAGTTTTTGGAGGTTTGTGGGCGTTGGAGTGGGCGTGGCAACATGAATCGACAAACTTGCGCTGCGTCTATGTCCCTGGAGTCTGTATTCTTAGTAGTTCCTGAGATCTCGACGTTCATACGGACAGACGGACAGACAGACGGACGGACAGACGGACATGGCCAGATCGACTCGGCTACTGATCCTGATCAAGAATATATATACTTTATA
This sequence comes from Drosophila teissieri, assembly GCF_016746235.2. NCBI lineage: Eukaryota > Metazoa > Arthropoda > Insecta > Diptera > Drosophilidae > Drosophila > Drosophila teissieri. The sequence goes on from NC_053032.1 coordinate 2,248,211, forward strand.
TGGTCGGAAACGCTTCCTTCTGCCTGTTACATACTTTTCAACGAATCTAGTATACCCTTTTACTCTACGAGTAACGGGTATAAATATCACCGGTACGAAATTGTTGCCGGCATTTGCTTTGTCACCACCGGGAGTTATCGGGATCTATCGGCAACAATCGATCGACGGGAAGTAGTGTGACCATATGACGAAAGGACGAGAATGTGGACAGAAGAGTGAAGAAAGGAGTAGCGTCACGGAAATAAGAATACACTGAAAGGAAATCGGCGCTGTAGAACTCAAGACATAGCTGTGATCATCGACGGAATCTCAGGAATGTTCCGCAGGAACCGCAAGGCTGGATTTAAATTTTCCCGAAGAAAGGGGGGAATGTGAGGATTTATAACTATGCACAAATGCATATGAAGATTGCATTAGGAGGGCCTGCCGTTTCCAGTTACGCAACACGTCAACGCGTAGTAACGGCAGTGCGAAACCGAATAGAAAGAGTGTTTGGAGACACTGAATCTGGAGAAAGAGAGTTTTGGAGACTTTGAACCTGTAGAAAGAGAGTTTGGAGAGACAGAAGATCCGTGGGGTTTCTGGGCAGTCTAGGTTGAGGTGCCATCCGTGGTTGTTCCGTAAAGGTTTGTGCGGCTTGCAACTCAGCCTTTATCCTCTTTAGAGCGTATCCCTACTTTGTCTCACTAAATCCATCAGTTCTTTCTCACGCCTATCGGCAGCATCTGACCGGTCTAGGTCAGCATGCTGGAGCGACCCCTAGGAGGTCCTAGTGGTAAATCATTCCTTCATCCATTGTGTTGTCAATCTGATCGGTGAGCACGATGAGCGCCGGCTCTCATTGCAACGAAACAACGCGTACTTCTCATACGTCTCCGCGACTTCTGCAGACAGCGAACCCCTAACCCGACGAATTTACTTTTGCCAACAACTCAAGAAAGAGCGCGTTCTTGCTCCCCTCATTACTAGCTTCGTCACAAAACCCGCAGGCACCACATAACACTTGCGAAATTTCTTCACGCTTGACTACGGTGACTAGTACTGTGACAACAACAACCACTGCAACTGCAATCACAACAACAACTGGAACGGTATCATCGGCTCGCTCAATTTCGTTGACGCAAGTACTTGCTCGCCCTGAGCCAGCGATCAACTTAACAAGAACGCCGGGTCGACCATACAGACTGGAATTAAAAGAAAACTTAGCCGTCAAAATAATAAAAATCAATAATCCGAAAATAAGGCAAAAATTACACGAGACCATGTCGCTAATAAAACGCCAGCAAACACCAACAGATTTGAGCTTCTGGCAAATTCTACTGATGAAAGTGTACAAACGGCAAAGTCATCCAAAGAGGAACCTAAGAAGGTTAAGCCTCCTCCAATATACATTCGCGAAAAAAGCTCAAGTGCCTTAGTGAACAAAATAGCGACATTAATAGGGGAAAACTCGTTTTACATAATCCCCCTAAGAAAAGGGAACATTAATGAAACAAAAGTTTAAACTCAAACCGAGGCTAGCCATCGTCTCCTAACCAAATTCCTGGACGATGCAGGAAAAAACCAACTAAAAAGCGCAAGGGGCCTACAGGTTGTTCTCAAAGGGATTGAGGCAACTGTTTCGACCACTGAAATCGTAGAAGCGCTCAAGGAAAAAAACGTTAATGCAAAAATGGTCATGAACCCACTTAACAAAAATAAGGAACCACAACCAATGTTCAAAATCGAGTTGGAGCCAGAGAGCCAGATACTAAAAAAAATGACGTTTACCCAATCTACAAGTTACAGCTCCTATTGCCTCGACGTATCACAGTAGAAGAGCCACACAAGCGCAAGTGCACTAACTGCCAAGAATATGGCCACACTAAGGCTTACTGTACACTGGACTCTATCTGCGTAGACTGTAGTGAAGCCCACAGCACAGCGAACTGTCATAAGAACAAGGAAGAAAGCTCTGTTAAAATGTGCAGCAACTGCGGTGAAAGTCACACAGCGAATTGGCGTGGCTGAGTAGTATATAAGAAACTAAAGAACCGTCTTAACAAACACGGAGAATCAACACGAGCTCAGGCCACACACATCAGTCACACTCCGCCACAATCGGGCCCCTCTTACACGGCACCCCTTCCTACACATCGTACCAATCCTAGCGTTTCCTTCGCTACTGCCTTAAGATCGGGAATTAAAAGCGTGAATCCAATAACACAAAAGTCAACTACTACGCGGGAAGAACAGGAAATAACTACTTCGAACGATCATACGCAGCATATATCAACTGGCATTGAAACGATGATGATCTCACTCCAGCAAACCCTAAAAGAATTTATGACATTCATGCAAACCACAATGCAAGAGCTTATGCGAAACCAAAATATGCTGATACAGCTTCTCGTGTCATCAAAATCAACATAATGTCTCCACTTCAAATATCTATGTGGAAGGCGAATGGCGTTTCACGGCATAAACTTGAACTTGCCCAGTTCCTATCCGAAAAAAATATTGACGTCATGCTCCTCTCCGAGACACATCTAACAGACAAGCACAAACCATCCGGACGGAAAAGCCCATGGCGGCACTGGCATACTTATCAGAGGTCGCATCAAACACCACCTTCATAATAGAACTGAAACGGACTACCTGCAATCCACTTCCATAAGCATGCAATCTAGCATCGGCCCCGCAGTCTACTGCCCACCTCGTTTTGCAGTTTCTGAGGACCAATTCTTGGAATTTTTCAACTCACTCGGTGAGCGATTTATAGCGGCTGGTGACTACAATGCCAAGCACACGCACTGGGGTTCACGCCTTTTAAACCCAAAGGGCAAACAACTTTACAACGCGCTCATTAAGCCACGAAATAAGCTCGATTATGTCACTCCGGGTAGGCCTACATACTGGCCAGCAGATCCAAATAAGCTCCCGGATCTCATTGACTTCGCAATAATAAGAAAGATCCCTAGAAATAATATTACGGCTGAGTCACTTGCAGAACTATCATCAGATTACTCACCAGTTTTACTTGCTCTCAGGCATCGACCACATATAACTGAGCACACCTACAGGCTGACAGGCAACAGGACCAACTGGGCAAGGTACACAAAATATGTTTGTACTCACATGGTACCAACTCAAACAGTGTCTACCCATGAGGATATTGACCGCCTGACCGAATCGATGGAGGCAAATCTTGTTGCTGCAGCCAAGGCCTCTACCCCTCCAGACACACACAAAACGACAAATCATACCAAGACAACTCGCGAAATCGAACAGCTAGTACTTGAAAAACGAAGACTAAGAAGAGAATGGCAGAATCACAGATCCCCAAAGGCTAAGGAACAGCTAAAAATAGCAACACGTAGACTAACCAGGGCACTTAAGCTTGAGGAAGCAAACGGCCAGCATCTATATATCGAACAACTATCGCCCACCAGCAAGAAGAACTCTTTGTGAAAAGCACACAAAAATATATAGCCACCAGCAGAAACAGTCGTTCCACTGCGAGGCCCCTCAGGAAGCTGGTTACGCAGCGAACAAGATAGAGCAAGTGCATTCGCCGATCTCCTTTAAGGCGTATTTCAACCAAATACTGCTAGCAACTCATTTGTCCTACCTGTAGCAATTAAAATCCAGCCACCATTAAATCCAATAACATTTATTCAACGTGAGGTAGCATCTATAATAAAAGATCTATAACAAAAAATCACCTGGACACGACTTGGTGACACCAAAAATGATCATAGAACTCCCACCGTGTGCGGTTCTGACCTTATGCAATCTCTTTAACGCTATAACGAAATAAACAATACTCTCATCTCACAATCAGACGTAGTAACATATCTCGGGGTTCACCTAGATAGACGCCTCACCTGGCGGCGACATATAGAATCTAAAAGGACTCATATGAAGCTTAAAGCAGGCAATCTCCACTGGCTTATTAATTGCAACTCTCCGCTTAGTCTGGAATACAACGTACTTCTCTACAATACCGTGCTGAAACCCATTTGGACATACGGCTGTGAATTATGGGGAAACGCGTCCAAAACCAACATTGAAATACCTCCAACACATACCCTCTGGCCATTCCAAATAAAATATTAATTAAACATTTACCCGCCAGTTCCATATATTACATCAACATATATAACATCCACATACATTACATATATTACATCAACATATATCACATATACATACATATATTCATATACATTACATCCACTTATATCACATATACATTACATATATTACATCCACATATATCACATACACATTGCATATATTACATCCACATACATATATCACAGTGTACATTTTTTCCCGTCTGCAAATCCAAACCACAAATAAAATTTTTTCCAAGTGCCGACGCGGAAAAGGCCTTTTGTTTTCCATCAATTTCTTCCATAAAATTCCAAATCAATTTCCGAGCAATAAATTAAAAGCGGTTTTTTCTTTTTTTTAACAAATAAATTTTTTATAGTTATTTATTTAATTATTTTTTTTAATTTAAAAAAAAAATTTTAAAACTACAAGACAATTCTTTTTTCATCCATAAATAAATAATACGACCGCCAAATATAAGTCGTTCACCCGACAAATCTTTTTTCCTGTATTGCTTGGATATTAATTTGTGTTTGTTTTTAGAAGTACTTACAACGCGGAGAAAAGATTAAAATTCCACCATTCCAATTTCTCCGTTTCCAGTTGTAAACAAAAAAATAAAATTTTCTACGTTCAAATAAACATTTTTTTTCACCGTGTTCCACATTCCAAGTGCTCCAACCGTAAATCAGGTGGACCTAATTACCATAAATCATTTATACAAATCGCTGTTCACTCCGAGTCAGCTGTCCAATTAGTCGAAACTACGGCGTTTCCACTTCGTAAATTTTATACCACTTTCTCACCCGTTACATCCTATACGGTCTTTTTCCGCTGCTTTATACCGTTCACGGCGGCAAGCTTAAATTTATTAAGTGCAGTCTAAGGAATCTGTCCACATTTTCAAAAGTGTGACCGTGCTCCAAAACAGCTTCCTTTCCATTTCGCATTTCTTCGATTATGCCCATCGGGGACGATAAGAAGAAATTGTCCGCTGACAAACCCAGGTCTATTTTTTCACCACAAGGGCCCAAGAGTCCAAGAATTACAAGCATTTCGGTGAAAACGCCTGCGCAGATTTCCGACGACTGTGCTACTCCATCCAAAGCCACAGTACAGCGCACAGCTAAAAATATGGCTGCTTCCGATCTAGCGCTAGCCAAATTCATTTCGGTTTTTGACCGCTTAAGCGAATTTGAGGCTCAGATTAACACTCCGGAATCCGCAGCTCCAACCGTCACGATGCTTAGCGTCCGACGCGACCAAGTCCGAATCCTATGGGACAAGGCTGAAAAGGAATTCGACATCTGCTCAGAGTGCCTTGTGTCAGCAGGCGAAGCGGCAGCAGGCAACATGCCTATTCTCAGGGCTAAATACAGTTATTGCTATTCAGTCTATGAAAGGTGTGTTGCCCAGCACGTTGATAAAATCGATCAGGGCACGTCTCAGTCCATCCCAGCCGCGAACGCTGCGCCCCAGGCCTACATTTCCTCTGGCTGTCGGTTGCCTCCATGAGACACAGAAGTTTTCGCAGGCGACTATCTTCGCTGGCCGACTTTCCGGGATCTTTTCACAGCCATTTATATCAATAATCCACGGCTGACTCCGGTTGAAAAGTTATTGCATTTAAATGCCAAAACAAGTGGCGACGCGCATGCCATCGTTTCGATTTCGCCTCTCACCAACGAGGGTTTCCGCTCTGCGTGGGAAAACCTAACAGAGCGTTTCGAAAATAAACTATTGTTGGTAAACAGTCAGTTAAAAAAACAGTTTAATGTGCAGTCGATACCACAGGAATCTGGGGCGGCCTTGAAGGTACTGCAAAGTACTGTTCAGGGTTGTTTGACTGCCTTAGAAATGTCAGGCATCAACACTGAGAACTGGGACTGCCTGAGACGAAAGTGTCTCCAAAATCGAAAAGTTGCGACTTGTGCAACAAGGAAAACCATCCTGTCCGTGTATGTCCGCGTTTTCTCCAAATGTCGGTTGACGACCGGTCAGCCTACATTAAACGGAAGCAGTTATGCTTAAACTGCTTTGCAAAGGGACATCAGCTTCGTGAGTGCAAAAGCACGCACAATTGTTTTACTTGCCGTGGCCGGCATCACACGTTGTTGCACCGAAACAACCCCTTTTCCAGCAATTCAAGTCCTTCAAATCCTGCAAGGCCAATTTCTGCTAATCAGGCCAATTTCGTTCCAAATGAGCAAGCCGGTGTTCAAAATTATTTCGCCACGGGCTCAAGACCTATCCTTCTTGGCACTGCCGTAATCAATATTTCCCATCTTGGCACTAACTTTAAGGCCTCGCCCTGATCGACTCCGGATCAGAGGCAACATTCATAGTCGAGCGACTGTTCAATCTAATTAGATTGCCATTCCAGGTGGTTCAAGCCCAAGTCTCAGGCTTAAACCAAACAGTATCCGCTCAGTCCAAGAAGCTCTGCAGTTTCACCATCCGGTCTCCGACTAGGCCCGCGTTGCAGTTGGAGACGACGGCCTATGTCCTCCCTCAACTAGCCGGAAATCTGCCTTCCTACCCAATTCTGCAAAAATTTCCTTCGGGATCTTCCCGATTTTCCACTGGCGGATCCAAAATTCTATGAGAGCGCACAAATAGATGTCCTTATCGGAGCCGACATTCTGCCTTCGTTGCTTCTGAGTGGAGCAAAAACCAACATCTGTGGCTCTCTCGTGGGGCAATAGACCATTCTCGGCTGGGTACTAACTGGGCCAGTGTCAGCCTCAGCACAAATCAGAATTTCCTCCTTATCGACGCAGATCTCCCACGCGTACGATAATTCACTGGACAAACTACTCACAAAATTTTGGGAGGTGGGGGATATACCAATAAAGTTGGTAAAAGAGTCCGATTCCATGTGCGAGAAGAATTTCCTTCAAACGACCACGAGAAACGACTTTTCGCGACCCAGAACATATCGTTTCCGGGCTAGGGCATTCCAGGTCTTTCGCGTTGGCTCAGTTTTTAAAAAATGAGCAGCGTCTAAAAAGAGATGAGGCCTTAAAAGCGAGATACGATTCGGTGATCCAGGAATATCTCGACTTAAAGCACATGCGACAAGTTCTTCCTACCCATGATTGCAACGCCTATTATATGGCACTTCACGCCGTCTTAGAACCGGAGAGCGTAACTACTAAACTCCGTGTAGTATTCAATGCTTCCAGCCCTTCATCGAATGGTACCAGTTTAAATGACCTGGCCCTGTCTTACAGTCCGACTTGACCATTCAAATTCTGATGTGGCGCTATTTCCGATACGTGTTTAGCGCCGATATCGAAAAAATGTATCGGCAGATCTGGGTAGATCCGAAGCACACTCCATTCCAACGAATACTTTTCCGAAACAATAGAGGGGAACTCAGAGATTTCAAATTGAAAACAGTAACCTTTGGAGTCAATTCCGCCGTATTTCCATTGACGAAATGGACCTCAAAAAAAAAAAAGGTAGTTTTAGCGGCCATTGATTTTCTCCAAAGTTATTCGGTTTTAGAGCAGATAAGCATCCCACGCAGGCTCTCGCTTCATCCAGATTTCAAGGTCGAGCATCATGGCTTTTGCGATGCATCGCAAAAGGCTTATGGGGCCGCGTAGAAGTGGGCAGCACCATTATGGTGCAACTCCTAACCGCGAAAACCCGGGTAGCACCAGTCAAAACGGTTTCGCTCCCAAGACTGGAGCTGTGCGAAGCGTTATTGCTTTCCCAAATGGCTGCAGCCATCATTCCGCAGATGCCTACGATCAACTATGAACTTTACTGCTGGACGGACTCCACAATAGTGCTTGCATGGTTAAGCAAGCCAGCGTGCCAGTGGACCACATTTGTAGCCAATAGGGTGACGAAGATCGCCCAGGCCACAAAAACAGAGAATTGGTCTCATGTTCAATCTGAGCATAATCGAGCAGACCTGGCAAGTATAGGAGTTTCCCTCCAAAATCTAGCCGATAGCCAGTTATGGTGGCACGGACCGACTTGGTTGTTCCTAATTTCGAATACTCAACGCAGAGAATTCCCTGTGGAATATCACTGCCTAAGTGAAAAGCGTCCAGTGCCAAGTTCAAGTTCCATCCTAAGCATGAACCCGTATCTAGATCCGCAAGGACTGATCAGGGCGTGCGGCCGTGTGTCGGCTTCCGAAAGCCTTCAATACAATGAACGGCATCCAGTGATTCTTCCGTACAACTGCCTGCTTTCTCGCCTCCTTGAGAATTTCACACATCGCATAACTCTCCATGGTGGTAACAAGTTAATGGTGCGCCTCATCCGGTCGAAATACTGGATTCCGAGAATTAAAAACCTGATGACAGCAGTAGTTAATTCGTGCAAAGTATGTGTGATCCACAAAAAGCGGTTGCAAAGCCAACTGATGGGTGTCCTGCCCAAAGAAAGAGCATCGTTCTCCCGACCATTCACGTACACTGGCATGGATTACGCCGGTCCGTTCGATATAAAGAACTATACGGGAAGAGCATGTCTTATTACAAAGGGGTATGTGTTAGTTTTTTTTGTTTCTCCACCAAGGCCATCCATTTAGAGCCTACATCTGACTTAACGACCGAAAAGTTTCTTGCCGCTTTCGCTCGTTTTGTATCCAGAAGAGGGTGTCCACGTCAAGTCCAGTCAGACAATGGCAAAACCTTTGTTGGCGCTGCCACCCTGCTTTCCCGCGATTTCCGTAAAAGAGTCGGTGACAAATGCCTATAGTCATCAAGAGATCCAATGGCAATTTATTCCTCCGGGGGCACCCCATATGGGAGACCTTCGCTACTGCAACGCCACAGCGTGACCATCCTTCCGACAGCGCTGGTCAAGTTGGAGACCGGGACGCAGACCTTCGAGACCGCAGCACTCATCGATCCGTGCACCCCCATGAGCTGCATCGACGCTTCGTTGGCGTCAGCCTTTAAGCTGCCGATGACCAGTGTTGGCGACGAGAAGGTCTGCACGACGACGATTCGTTCCAGGGTCGACGCGGGAACGAAGCTGGAGGTCGTGCTCATGATCGAGCCCAGTGTGCGGATCCGCACACCTGTCCGGGCATTGAGCGACACAGTGGTGTCCAAATTCCGGGACATCATGCTGGCTGATGACCAGTTACATCGGCCTGCTACCGTCTCCATGGTCTTGGGAGCAGATGTTTATCCAAAGGTCATCCAATCCGGATTCCTGACCTTCGAAGAGGGAATGCCGGTCGCCCAGAAAACTGTTTTTGGGTGGATCGTGTCCGGTGCCGGCAGCCTGCCGTAGGATGGCTCTGTTGCAACCCCAGTGATTGCAAGGGGGGCGAAATGTCCAAGTTACGGGGTTTGGACTGTCACCCGTTCTACGCTCCCGCTCACGCTCTCTCGCTCTTCACCACAGAGTCTCCAAGGAGTCTCCGCTGCGCTTGGGAGATCCTAACTAATTAGAATAAGCTCCAGTGTCAAAACTACTACCTACGAATAAACATACGCCCGGTCGCGCCCACGCAATAAAGAAAAATCAAGTGTTCGCCCTTTCGAGTGTTTTTCTTTTCAGCAACACCACAAAATTCCAGGACAGCAACCCCCGTTCGACCCAACATATACCTAGACAATTATTTGGTTATATACGACTCGTTCGAACGCCATCTGGAGGTGGCTTGCGAATATCAACTTCTGTTCAAGCGTCTCTTAACTGGCGGTTTTAACTAATTTATGATATCGCCTATAGAAATCATCAAACAATGCACTTGCGTTGCCATCAAGCGTTTGATGAGCAAAGCATGCACCCAGTATATAAAATTATCTACGCATATTCCTTCAGGGACACCACTAAACCGATTTTTTACCCTGTTTGTAGGGGGGCGTCGTCCTCCAGAGATAAGTTGAGCAAGTGGTCGAAGTTGGGAAAAATTCCCACGGCGCAAAACGAAAAAGTCGAAAAGGAACCATCGAAGAGGAAGCACAAGAAGCGGGGGCGTCGTGGGCATAAGTGTGATTTATTCGGGTGCATACATAAGACTGATTGTAGCTTAAAACTAGAGCGGCGCTCTTACCCGCTTTACATCGCTAAAGCGGGCTCGCGTGAGCTTGGATCACAGCGTCATTCTGGTCACCCGGACACCCTCCGGGGGTCTGCCGAATTAACTGGGCCCGTCAACACCCATCCAAAAATGGTTTCCGGAAAGGGATCCTCAAATGTTTATTTTGCAATTGCCGAGGAGAATAGAAGGAAGAATGTCTGCTTCTATCAAGATAGGCCTAGATAGTCTTGAAAGGGAGTCTGACTAAGTCCAACAGCCGTTCTGTAATGAAGGTAGCTTTGGACCCAGGGTCAATCAGTGCTCGCGCTTGGAAGTTGGCCCCAGATGGCACACGTGAATGAGGGCAGTGCCCAGTAGAACGGCTTTTGAACCGGAAGCGAAGCATACTTGCACATCTGAGGGATCCTCTGAGGCGCCCGTGCGTTCTGGAATAGGTGCGGGCCGAGTTCCGGCTGTCGCAGACGAACTTGGCGCGGGCGCAAATGGATAGCCGCGGTGCAGGAGGGTGTGATGCCGGCTGTGGCATGTGAAGCAGCTTTGCGCACTAGTGCAATCCCGTTGCTGGTGCCCTTGTGCGAAACAGTTCAGGTAGAGCTGCCTTCTCCTGATGTAGTTGGAGCGACAATTCACATCCATTTCAAGGAACCGTGGACATAAGCGAATAGGGTGGTTCTCCCTGGAACAGAGATCACACCCCTTGGGGGCGGAAACCACCCTGGTCTCGTAAGAGTTGAGCCTGCGCGGTGGGGCGCTCGCAACTGCTAATCTCGGCGGAAATTGCCCCGAAACGCTAGGCCGGACGTCGTCGACGGCCTCCAGAGTACGATGGCGCTCGGTCAGGAACGCATCCATCTCATTCCAAGTTGGAATTACGGCCTTGGTGTGGATGGATTGCTCCCTCAAGAATAGTGTGGTTTTAGGAAGCTTTGCGGACACCATAAACACCAAGAGGCAATCCCAAGCCTCGACTGGAATGGATAAAGTCTTTAAGGCTGTCAAACAGCTTTGAATTGTGTTCTGTAAGTCTCTTAAGGCGGTCCCGGACTCTTGGTAGACAGTTGGGAGGCTGTTTAAAATCTTTAAGTGGCTGTTAACCAGCAAGCGTCTATTTTCATAGCGATAAGTAAGGCCTCGCCACGCTGAACTAAACCCTTCATTCGTCACCGGTGCTTTCGACACAATCACGTGTGCATCGCCACTCGTCTTGGCAAGCAGGTGAAACAACCTTTCCACCGGTGTGAGACGGGGATGATCGGTGAAACGGTCTCGGAATGTGGGCCACCGAAGATAATCACCAGCGAAAACTTCGGTGTCCACTGGCGGAAGACGACACCCTGTCGTCGAAGGTGTGACAGTCTGAGTAGATTGGACGGCTGCTTTTTCTATTATCTCCTGAAGATTGGCAACACACCTCGAATAGACGGAATAACAGTAGCTGTATTTGGATTTCGTCCAGATGGGCTCGGCACATTTGCCGCAAAAATCTGTCAGGGAGTGTGGAGGTTAGCTTCGAATAAGCTAACTCGGTCAGTCGTAGCAATGAACCTTTATAGGGCGACATCTACCGCACTTTGAGCATTGACGAATTCGTCGTTTGCCCTTTGAATGGTAGCCTTTGGCTTTAACTGACACGACAGCGGAGATGCGGATTGGGACCTGTCCAAGTGGATCGAAGGGATCGTATGCGGCTTCTTGTCACCTCCCGTGGGCATTCTCAGAATCGGCTTCTGCTGATCAGGGATTGTAACTTGACTTGGGCAACTGGTGCCTTTAAAGAAGCGGCCAGACGGTCACACTAATGCTCTTGGCGCGATAAGCTTGTCGTCGCCGAAAGAATAGACGAATGCGTAATGGACAACAGAATTGGAAACGGGAGTGTCGGCAAGAAGATCCGAGATCTCGATGTCGTCGGACAAGAATATGTGAATAGAAATATTAATATTTTGTTGCTCGGACGTTGAGCTTTCTTATATTCTGTTGGGTCAGAAAACCAAATTGGGTCCACGAAAGGGTGGTTCTTGTCCCCTAATTCGAAAATAATTAATTAATAATTCAGAAAATTGTAATCGCAAAAATGCACTTATTCTTAAACTAAAGAATTGCGGAGCCGAAACGGTGGAATTGAAACCTTGGCTATGCCGTCGGCATGCAGTGTGTGCGTAAGGGAAAGAAGCTAGAGGGAGAACAAACAACAACAACACCGCCTCTACAGTGGCTAACTCGAAACTGGACAAAAAAAAATCGCGGTCCCGCCCTTATGGATTTGTAATAATGTTGTTGTTTTTGTCTCGCATTTAGTTTGTATTTATATTAATTCGTTATTTAATAATTTATTATTTTGTTTTTATTTATTTAATATATTAATTCGTAAATCTATAATTTATTATTATTATTTTTTATAATAATATTAGTCCCTGGAAAAATGGCAGATAATATACGTATGCGGAATATGGGCATGCATGCATATTAGAGGGCTGCATAACACCATTCAAACCGGCAAAAAAGACATTCGTGTCGGCGCGCGTTGCCGACTTCAATTCATTCAATTCAAACGGCACATTCTGAAACGAATGATGTGAAGACCGAGTAAAGTGAATGGGTGATTCGAATGTCTTGTCTGCGTATGTGTCTGTGTGTGTGCGTTTCAATAAAAGATGCTAAATTCGTGTTTTAATATTATTGTTTATTATTACTTAACTGATAATAAATTATATTCTTATCTTATAAATATATATATACACTTACTCGCATATCTCTGCGTACACCACAATTTTAAAATTAAACTTTGAACAGCAATGGTTCGGCCATTTATGCATATAATTATTCCATTATTTTTTTAAACTTAACTTTAATTTATTGTTTATAATATGACATTTTTTTAGAATTATTGAACAATATATTACATTTTATTTTTAATTTTAAACTTAATACTATACAAAAATGTGTACGCAGAGATATGCGAGTGAGTGTATATATTTTTCTTTTAATTTTCAATGTTATTGTGTAAAAACATAATTTTATTAATATTTTCCGAGTTACACGAAATGGCAGAACGTTTTTCTGTTATTAAATAATTTACAAACACAGAAAACTTAGACTTACCTCCGCGCTGTCCGAACTCATTTTACACAATGACAACATAAAGAATTCATAGTACTCTGAATTTCTATTGAACATTCATTGGCTTCATTTAGTCTTTGCGCGCATTCATTGACTTCGTTTCGCTCGGGTGCCAAAAACTCCGAACCCATACGAAGTGTACGCAAAGAGATCGCGACAACTGAATGGTATGTATTCTGAATACTTACGAAAACGAATTAGTACTCTAACTGCAAACAAAGAGAATGGTGTTATGCAGCCCTCTAATGCATATGTATGGGCACAGTAAAGCATCGAGAAGTGGACTGTATTTAATGTCTGTAAAAGGACAGAAAAATTATGTGGCGAAAAACCAAGATGAGAAAAAAAAATATCGCAATAGCGGCGGACTGTCCGGCGAACAAGGAAATTCCCGAAGACAGTGCACACAAGTTGGCCGATATTAATTATGCCATTTTTTTTCACCACACAATTTCACTTTTAACTTTGCAAATTCGCGGAGTTAGAATAGCGTCGACATATAATTGTGTACATATGTATTGGGATGTATGGGATGAATATATATGTAACTATGTATGCTGTATGATCATATGAACATATGTGGATATGTATGATGTATGAACATATGACATACATAGACACAGTAGACCGGGCCTTCACCACAATTCCCGCCCCTCTTCGGGTCCTTGTTAGGCTTGGCCCTGCCTGTATAACGCTTTCGGAATCGCCAGGCTGACGCCAGGGTCTAGTCTCGATTTGCGGGGTGCAAGGCGTCTTAAACTTAACCGTGTAATTGTAATGGACCTCAACTACCTGTGTTTCGATTCGTAGTCTCGTAGTCTCAATTGTCCCTAACGTCTCAACGTACCGATCTTGTTCCTTGCTGACTATCAAGGCTGTAGCTCCCTTGCTGACTTCGTTGCTTTGCGATGTTTACTCATATCCTCGTTCTCCTTGACCGTCCAGCTTCCAGCGTTCGGCCTGTTTAAATAGGCAACCTTAAACAATTTTTCCTTTTTGTCTCCCCGGATCCAAAGTCCATGGTTTTACCGTTGGCCCGGTCCAAAGTCCAGCCCGGTCTGGTCCGTTGTTCTTCTTACCCTGGCACGTCGACTCTTACTGTTATCTTGCTGAACTGCTCCAGTTCGTGCCATCTCCCTCTCGCTCTCCATGTTTTCTCCTTTAAACCGACTTTTCTATTTCTACCGGTTCTGTTTCTCCAAACTCTTTCACTGCAACTCCTCGGCTTTGCACTGCCGTTACTACGCGTTGACTTGTTGCGTTATTGGCAACAGGCAATCCCTCCTCCAGCTATTGTAATTTGCACTTGTGTGGGGTTTTAACTGCTTACAGTGCTCAGTTAGGGGAGGTTTCGTTCGAAAACATCTAACGCACTTGTTTACTGTCCTGATTACGGTTTTACTCCCCCAATAGGCCAATATTCGCATCGAATTATGCTAAGAAGAGCATGAGTACCAGTATGTAAGTTGCGCACATGACCGTGACTTATAACAGCCATAGTAACTGGATCCAATGGGTGGCGGCCATTGAAATCCAACGAAGAGTTCTTCAACCGACTATCTACTCGAAGATGTCCAGCTTAGTCAATGAAGGGTGACAGCGAGGCAAGTGAACCCCTTTGGTCTGCAAGGATTTATTGTCATTCTACAAATGAGCACGCTGAACCATACTCAGCAACAGAAATTTCCCACATTGAACGTCAGTGATAGTAAGCCCGGATGTCAAATGCTGTTGCAAAACTTATGGATGTATACAAACGTACGCTGCAAAGCAGCAAATGAATTCGCATATTTGGAATATGCAACAATATCAGATTACGGAGATTTTACAAGCAAGACTCTTCGACGAAGTTCTAGTATTCTCTTCTTCGTTAATATTGTTTGTGCCAATCAGTTATGGGGTTAATCAGAAAGAGCGGTTCATGGGCTCTCAAAGGGGAATCGTTAATCTCCTGACCCAGTAAGGAAGATTTTAATCTCGTCTGGACAACGAAGTTTTTATTCGGCTTATACTATTTTATCATACTCTTTGAAAAACTTCGATTTGAATGTGGCAATTGCGACAATTCCACGTCAAGCTTCCTAATTGCTCTACAGATACCATACACAACCTCTGAAATTCGTTCAGCAATTTCATGTATGAACTTCTGTTGTGATCTCCATCTTGGACCTGGTTTTTGATTTCTGTCACCAACTGTCTAATTTTGGTATGAACTTGGTATCATCCTTCGTGATTTTCATGTCTATTATTAGTAAAAGAGTTCTACCTAAAATATATTTATGACGTGAAATTCTAGGTTGAACTGGGAGTGTCATGCTACCGAAAGGTACGGTTTGACTCTTTCCGACTTTATTCAAAACTTGTAGCCCCCCGTCAGGTTTCCTTTTCCAAAATTCAAATTAATGCGACGCAGCGAAAAAAGATCTGCTCTAGTATCCACTAATCCATTGAAAATTACTTTTCCGAACACAATGTACTTCAACTCTGTAACGAACAACGTTGAGCTCATGGTATTCCCTGCTGATAATGGGCCTCTATCTCGTCAGCGAGTGTCGTTGTGTTCTTTAGAGGTTGCATATGGGTGCTAAGTCATATCTATACAAATTAAAAGTTTATGTGTACAAACAGGCAACGAGCCTAAATCAGTCGACACTAGTGGTAGCTATGTAAAAGGACAGAGAAATTGATAGGGAAATTCACTCAGTGCACACCCCATAACGTCAGTGGAGGTGCATTAGGCTCCATTTATGAAATTGATCTACGTGAGATCTTAAGTCAGCATGGAGTTAAAATTTGGAGCTTATACTCCAACATTGAATTTGAATTATATTCAATTAGTGTAATAATTTAAAAATAAACTTCAATAATATTAAATTTTATATCTAGCTTTCAAAACCGTTTTAATTCTTATTATAATTGCGCACCGTTCTAGCTTCATTGGATATATATTTATATAAAACATTTTAATTTTGTGTATTTAATTTCGTTATAGTTTACGAAACGCTTAAGTTCTTAATTCAAATTTAATCAACATGTGCTAATATGTAAATTTCGATCATACGTTTAGATATACATACATTTAACTCTACTGGACAGGTAATAAATTGGTCATTCTTGGCTAACCTGGTAAAATTCACTGATGAAAGTGCTTCCATAGGTCGGTGGTTAAGCTGAAACATATAATTAATGGGTTGCCCAGAAAAAATGGGCATTCATCACCTTATCGGCTTATCTATTTTGCCATATGCGGAATAATTTAGCTACACATTTGAATGCTTGACTGATTTTTAGATTTATTATATTGTGTTGACTCTATTCTATCCTTTCACGACTTATGTATGTATTTACGTTACGCCTATGTTTCTTACCTCGTGTTTTCTACATTATTTTACGTTTACCACAGCTCTTAGCGTTATTATTATTAACTAAACAAATGTTTTGATATTTTTTCACAGTTTTGTCTTGATTTGCAAAAAATCTCAAAAACGCTCACTCTAACGCCCACAAACTTCCCAAAGCTGCCACGCCCAGTCTTTTGATGTTTTTCACAGTTATATTAGTCTTGTGAATTTCTATCGACTCTAACGCCCACAAGCCGCCAAAAACTGTTAGTGTTGAAATTTTTCTTTCGCACTTCCACCAGCTAAGTAACGGGTGTCAGATAGTCGGGGAACTCGACTGCAGCATTCTCTCTTGTTTTTCTATAAATTTCTTTATCAGGCTTTTGTGCAAGGTTTGCACTGGATTTCGCATCGTATGCCCTGCTTCTATGCGAAGTAACTGATCGAGAAGAGGACCTTCCTCTTCGGCTCTATGAAACGAAGCTTGTGGATTCCAAATTGGCATAGACATCTTGTCGGTTAACTGCGTTAATAAGTCATTTAACGGACAGTGTAACCAGAGATCTGGTAGATTATATCCAGCGACGATCCTTTGGCGCTTACTTTGCGTTGCCACGAGGCTCAAAAGTGAAAGATAGCCTGTCAACGATCCTAAGCTTCTGGCATCAAAAGACATTTTGCTGAGAACGCGCGCTAGTGATTTTTTCCAGAACCTGGCGATAGAGGATCGACTCCAGCTCGTTAGGAGATCTTTAGGTGTTCACATACTTGCACCCTCGAGGGTCGGAGCACCTCAGCCGCGGATCCGTTAGCAGCAAGTGGATCTCCGTTGAAATTAATTTAAAAGCGAGAAAGATGTCATAAATGAAGTAAGAGCTGATCCATTTCTGATCGGAATATCCATGTCGTAAATCGTCCGTCACCAGCCAATAGTTTTCCGAAAGTATTATTTTAGCGCATTCCGTTTGATTTATCGTTACTGCTAAAAAATTTTGTGTAACCGTTATGTGACTCCGGTCAGATCCCATTCCGCTGAGCTAAAGCTTTACAATTTTTCTTTTATGCAATGCAATTTCCGTCTAAGAACCGGAAGCTATTTCATCAACACCAGCCATTGCAGCTAACAGGAAAACGGAAATTAATAGCGTTAAATTATATTTTCAAAACATAGCTAGCATGAGAACTAAGGCAGTATCAGTCTTTCTAAACAGCTCTTAATCCGATTACGATGTCATTGTATTGGTTGAAACATGGCCTAACACTAACTTCAATATTTTCGACATCTTCAGTAAAGATAGAGACTACAGCAGAATGCATTGTGGTAGTGGTGGTGGTGTTATTGTGGCTGTTAGCCGTACTTGTTGTAGTACACTCATAGAACTCTTCAAGGACGACTCTATTTTGTATCCGTATCTGGCTCGTATAGGAAATGGTTTACTATGGCTTGCTATATACCCCCTGAAATCGACGATGCTATTTACCCGGCCCACTATATTCCATAAGGTTTGTGGCGAGATAGTTGAGATGGTTTCCTTAGCCTTCTCTGGTATCTCTCGCTGAGCCTGGAGATTTCGTCGGCGACTAATGGGATTACAAGTTCCTTGTGAATTGTTAGGTTTTCGTGGTACGGATGCGCGTTGGAGGCCATTCAAACAACACTTATTCTGGAACTGCTTTATTCTGAGCCGGTTTGAGTGGCTTGCCGTGCCCCATAGCTGTATCCCGTAGGTCCAGATTGGCTGGAGAATTGCCTTGTAGACCAGGAGCTTGATGTTCTGCCTTAGCTTGGATCCTTTCCCAATGAGCAATTGCATCTGCCTTAATCGTGCAACGGCCTGTATGCGTTTGGTTATTATATGAGGGCGACATGCCAGCTCGCGGTCCAAGGTCAACCCTAGGTACTTAGGCGTGGGCACGTTGGGGATATTGGCTCCGTATAGCGTAACGGGTGCGCACTCTCCTCTTCGTAGTGAAAACGTCTTTCGGGTAGATTTATCCGCGTTCACTACGATGTTCCACTTTTTAAGCCAGGGATGTAGCGCGTCCAGTTGCCTTTGTACCATGTCAGAGGCTTTTTGCGGGTCGGAGGATGAGGCGAGAAAAGCAGTGTCGTCTGCATATGTGGCTATTGTTAACTTCCTGGAGGAAATGATGGGAAGGTCTGCGGTATATAAAGTGTAGAGGATTGGTCCCAGCACGCTTCCTTGCGGAACTCCTTCTCTGATCAGTCTGGGTGGGCTCATTACACTTCCGCATCTCACTTGGAATGCTCTCTTCTTGGTGAAGTGTTAAGTGGGGGCTTGGGAGGAAGGTTTTTAGTTTATGGAGGAGTCCAAGATGCCATACTCTGTCGAATGCCTGTTTTACATCTAGTATTATTCTAGTATGTATTTCTTCTGCTCGAATGCCTACAGGCGTTCGACAAGCCGGTGGCACTGCTCCGATGTTCCGCGTCTGAAGCCAAACTGGTGATCAGGGATCAGTCCGGCCGCGTCCAGTACATGCAATAATCTGTACAAAAATACTCTTTCGAGTATTTTGGAGAGGATTGCCAGTAAGCTAATCGGACGATAGGAGGCTAGATTGGCTTCAGGCTTACCAGGCTTGAAGAGGACTATAGCCTCTGCTCGTTCTTACTCCTTCGGGAAGTACCCCAGTCGGAAGCAGCCTTTGTATATGATGGCCAGCATTTCAGAACAGCAGAGAGATAGCTTTTTCAGAGCTGCCGCGTCTATGCGATCCAGGCCTGGTGATTTGCTGTTCTTGAGTAAGGCAATCTCCTGCACAACCTCCTCTGGATTAGTTGGTTGAATCGACGGGCCGGGAACACTTGGAGTGTCAATGAATCTGACGGTTTCGGAGAGAATGCATTGTATAGGTGTTCGGCAAAGGCTTCAAATCTCTCGACTAATAATTGCAAAACTAGCATTCACATTACGTTGCTCGATATCCTTGTCTGGAGGCCACGAAGTCAATCCCAACTTTTGCTGTTTACCTATTTACTTTGATTTACGTGTTACCCGACTTTCTAAGTCATAACAAGATAAAATGCTATAGTCGAGTTCCCCGACTATCTGCAAGTGGAAGTGCGAAGAAGAAAATTCAACACTGACCGCTTTGGGCGCTTTGTGGTTGCGATTAAACATGCTGATTGCAGTGATAAAGACCAACGCATGTTTGTTTCCTGATGTTTGCCCGCTCACTTATTCCTTTCTATTTGAAGGTGCCCCTACTAAGCCTAAGGCAAGGTTAGACATCGCCAAAACCCTCTGGACTGATGAGTCGATAATAGTGCTATTCGTTGGCAGGTTCCAGACAGTATGTCCGTCACACGGAGTACCACTCAAATCAAGACTGTGTATGGTAGGGGTACTAAACATTTGATTGATTGTATTATGGACAGACACTTATATGTAAAGATAATAAGATATTTAACAAGAGAGAACGCTATAGTCGAGTTCCCCGACTATCTGATACCCGTTACTCAGCTAGTGGAAGTGCGAAGGAGAATCTTCAACACTGACAGTTTTTGTCGGTTTGAGGGCGTTAGAGTGGGCGTGGCAAAAAGTTTTTTGGCAAATCGATAGAATATTACAAGACTAATACAAAAATGAAAAAATATCAAAACATTTTTCAAAAGTGTGGGCGTGGCAGCTTTGGGCGGTTTGTGGGCGTTAGAGTGGGAGTTACCGCCTCAGAAGTTACCCTCGGCGGTCCCCCACCAAAACCGCCTCGACAACCGGAGAGCGAGAGACCCGGAGAATAAGTTGGACGACCCACTTGGAATGCAGAGTCGTCGGATCGGATGACCCGGAGTGCTGAATCAACAAACACCACACCAACAAAGTTACCGGTCGCATCCGCTCCAATTCCACTTTACAGCCAGTCAGCAGTTAAGGGCTAACACATTGCATTCTAAAGAACCAAATAAAGAAGTATAATTCATTCTGATTTTGAAAAGCAACTGAGACGGTCTATTAATTTTGGTGGACAACCATTCTAATAAATTCACCAACTCCTGTATTCCCCGCGGATACATTCATAACTGGCGCAGTCGGTACACCTCAGGCCGAAGGACGAGTCATCGAGGGACTCGTGAAGACCGAGGAGAACTAAGGAATTATACAAACCAAGGATGTTAGAGATAGCACTAACCATACTATTGATGTAAGCAACAAAGTGAGTAGAGTGAAGTGAGTGGAATGGAGGGGCCGATAAGAAACGTCGCAAATAATTGTAAAACAATGGCATGAGAAAGAAAACCAAAGCGAAAATAGAAGCTAACGGTTAGCAAGAAACGAAACGGATAAATAATTGTCAGAATTGGGTGCAGGTCGAAATGGACAATTTAATTAAAATTAAATCAAGGTGACAGTGGCAAAGGAAATAGTGAGCACAAAGAAGTTGGGTCGGCACGTCGAACGATCGGTCGTGGTTCGATGGCGGTTTTCCAACGAGACCGCGAACTCCAACTGCGACCGACCGTGTCGTTCGGCATGGCATCGGCTGACGTTCGTTCGCTCGACCTTCTTCGGCACATCGAACCGGCGACAACCACCGCCGTTTGCTGACGGTCGTTAGGTTGATCGAGCCGGGTGTGCCGCCATTAGGTTCGATCGGACGCGGTTCGATGGCGAGTCCCAACGAGACTGCGAACTCCAACTGCGATCGACCGTGTCGTTCGGCATGGCAGCGGCCGACGTTCGTTCGCTCGACCTCGACGGCGCGTCGAACCGTGGACAACTATTGCCGTGGCCGTGGCATGAGGTTCGGTCGAACGGTCTCGCACAGAGTCACAACATCGAACCTTGCACACAAGTACAGGGACGGATTAAGAAAAACACCGAGGGCCCGGAAGATGAGGAAAATAAAATATTAAAATTAACTAACGTCGTGGCCATCCACATGTATTAGACGGCGCACTGTAACGCACAGGGCGGCCGCCTAGCGTAGGGATGGTTGGCGTAGATCGAACACAATATTACAAGTCAGAGGGACACCGAGCAATGACTGTCCGCATTTGGTTCCAAAGCTGTATCGCACAGCTAAGGGACTAGCTTCAGCATGCGAGGTGTTGAGCGTAAAGAAGAAATAAACAAAACTAACTAACGCCGTGGCCATCCACATGTATTAGACGGCGCACTGTAACGCACAGGGCGGTCGCCTAGCGTAGGGATGGTTGGCGTAGATCGAACACAATATTACAAGTCAGAGGGACACCGAGCAATGACTGTCCGCATTTGGTTCCAAAGCTGTATCGCACAGCTAAAGGACTAGCTTCAGCATACGAGGTGTTAAGCGTAAAGAAGAAATAAAGAAAGGAAAACATAATAAGATGCATACAACGAAAGGCGACAAGTATTACGAAACCTCATTTTGCTAAGGAAAATTTTGAATGTCAAAGTTACTCATAATGATTAATTCCAGACTCCATTCCACACACGGAAACTCGAGGATTAACTCACACTCAACCACATTTAACGAACTACACAGAGTACGGCATCGTAACACTGCTTACTAACTTATAAGATCGAATTAAGTACAACAACCTACCATTTAGAATTAAACACACCTCTCTAATAGTGATAAGAAACGACATTATTACACAGAATATACACGTGAGATAGGAATGTCAGTCCAGGAAACAGGTATGGCGACGACAAGCGTATTAGAAGCCATCAAGATAGTAGATCTGGTAGAGATTATTCCCAAGTATGACGGTGAAGGAGGGAAGCTAGATGGATTTATAGCAGCAGTTGAGCAAATACTGGGTCTAATTAAAGGAGAGGAGAGATCCAATATAGGAGTCATAGCACTCCGAGCAATTAGGAGTAAGATAGTAGGAGCGGCAGATAGAGTCTTAGACCTAGATGAGTCGGAACTGAATTGGGACCAAATTAAAAGGATTCTGAAAACCCATTTCAAGGACAAGAGATCAGAACAGGACCTTATAATGGAGTTAACGCACATAAAGGAGAAGAAGTTAGAATTAGAGCCGCTATACACCAAGGTTATGACCTTGAAGAAGGCATTGATGAGCTTAGCCAAGTCAAGCGAAAACAACATACTGTTGAAGGGAGAAAAGAGCAAATGGTACGAAGAAATGGCATTAAACGCCTTCGTCTCCGCCTTGAAGGGGTCGATTGGGGTAACTATTAGGAACATGGGAGTCCCAAACATAGCAAAAGCCTACGAGATAGCTTGCAGGGAAAAGAATTTAGGAGCTCTAGAAGAAGCCGAACCGGAACCAAAACCACAAGGGTCAACGGAGTCGGTAGACAAAAGCACTAAAGAAACTCCGAGTCAGGGACAGGAGAGAGAGGAACCTCAACGACAAGGAAGTCAGAGAGGAACAACCGCCTGGACACACTATCAGTGGGGTAATAACCAGCCTTCGTTTCCAATGCCTTTCGGCATGCCAAACTTTAATGGATGGCCGGGATTCGGGCTTCCATACCCGATTATGGGCAATCCACTCAAGGTAGACAACTTCAACCAGGGAGAGTCCTCAGGGTACCAAGGGCCATACCGCAACCATCAAAACGGGAATTCTAGATGGAACCAAAGCTATACAAACCGAGATAGGCAGTGGAACAGGTATAACAACGGTTATAACAATAATAGGTACAATAATGGTTATAACAATAACAACGGCAGAGGGCAGTTAGCGATTGAGTCACCAGCCAACGCAGAAGGCAGTGGACAATCAAGGATGTCTAGAAATTCAAACAGTTCTGGGCCATCAAGACAATCATACAACTCCAACAATTCAAGACGGTCATACCATTCAACCAACACTTCTGATAGGAACGACAACAGATCTTCGGTCGGGGGGCAACTCCACAACATTCAAGAGGATAGCCCAAATTTTCCACAAGCAGCCTCAAACAGCCAACAGGATACTTAGGGACGAGGAAGGGTCACTCGACACTACCTTATTTGTTGATTAAAATTGCACCACGAAAACATATAAAATTGCTTATCGATACAGGATCCACATTTTCATTCATTCGCCCCGAGTTAGTGCAACCACAGTACATAAGAAAACTAAAAGACCCGATAGCTATTAAGACCATCACGCAGATACATGAAATTGAGAGAGACGCATTGTTACCGATGTTTGCGGAACTAGGAGGAGAGAGTAAAATAAGAATGCTTCTTTTCACATTTCATCCGTTTTTCGAAGGGTTGATCGGAATAGACGTACTACAACAACTAAAGGCGATTATTGATATACAGGACGGTTGGTTGAAAGTAGCAAATATGAAACAGAAAATTCATTTTGCGTCATATAGACCGTCGGAACTGTATTCAATAGAAGCCGAGTCGAAAAAGGTTATATCTATTCCGGTACAATTGCAGGATGGAGAGTTTTTATTAAATAGAACTATAATAAAAGAGGACCTAGAGTTTTCTGAAGGCATTTACAGAGCAGTGTCAGGACAAAGTCTGGTGGAAGTAACAAACTATGCAGAAGAGGACCAAGAATTGTTTTTAGAAGAGCCGATACACGTAGTGGAATATAAAGCCACCCAGCATTTTGAACTAAATAACATAGAAGGAACAAGGGACAGCGGCGGTAACGTCCCATTCGACAAAATAAGAACAGGACATCTGAACAAGGAAGAGCTCAGGGAACTATACAGAATTTGTAGGAAACACCCAAAGATATTCCATGAAGAAGGAGATAACCTATCCTTTACAAACGCGGTCAAGCACCAGATAAGAACAAAGGACGATATCCCCATCTATACTAGGCCATACAGATACGCGTTTAAAGAAAGACAGGAGGTCAGGAAGCAGTTGGAGAAGCTGCTGGATCAGAAAATAATTAGACACAGCCATTCGCCCTGGAGTGCACCGGTGTGGCTAGTGCCGAAAAAGAAGGATGCCTCAGGCGAGAGAAAATGGCGAATGGTAGTAGACTATAGAAAACTGAACGAAAAAGTGGTAAAGGACAGATATCCGTTACCAATTATAAGCGACGTACTGGACAGCTTAGGCAGAGCCAAATATTTCTCGACGCTAGACCTAGCTAGCGGATACCACCAAATCGAGGTTCAGGAAGCTGACATACCAAAGACGGCCTTCTCCGCAGAGGGAGGACACTTTGAGTATGTGCGAATGCCGTTTGGCTTAAACAACGCCCCCGCAACCTTTCAGAGGTTAATGAACAATATCTTCGGGGAGTGGTTGGGCAAATGTTGCCTCGTATACATGGATGATATTATGGTGTTTTCGCCATCCTTGCAAGAACACATTACAGACCTGGAAAAGATTTTCAAGAAGCTTACAGAAGCAAACTTTAAATTACAATTGGATAAGACAGAATTCCTGAAGACGGAGGTCGAGTATTTAGGACACATAGTGACCCCACAGGGAATAAAACCGAATCCCGGAAAGATCGAATCAATCAAGAAGTTCACAATTCCAAGGACGAGGAAACAGATAAAATCCTTCCTAGGATTATTGGGGTACTACAGGAAGTTTATTAAAGACTTCGCTGACATAACAAAGCCCTTGACAAAACAACTTAAAGGGAAAAAGGCAGTACAAATAGATGAAGAGTATACAGGGGCATTCGAAGTGTGCAAAACACTTCTATGCAACGACCCGATATTACAATTCCCTGACTTTGAGAAACCATTCATCCTGACTACTGATGCCAGCAATTATGCTATTGGAGCAGTCCTATCGCAGGGAAACCTGGGATCGGACAGACCAATAGCATATGCAAGTAGGACATTGTCAACGTCCGAAACAAATTATGCCACCATAGAAAAAGAAATGCTTGCCATCATTTGGGCAATAAAACATTTCAGGCACTACTTGTTTGGCACCAAGTTCAAGATAGTCACAGATCACAGGCCTCTAACATGGCTAATGAGTATAAAGGAGCCCGACTCTAAACTGGTGAGTACGATTACGAAATAAAGTACAAAAAAGGCTCTTTGAATGTAGTGGCGGACGCGTTAAGCAGAGTTCAACCGGATCTTAACGTCGTCGAAAACGCCTCAGAAGTAGCAACCAACGGAGAGACCATACACTCCGCAAAAGAGGACCTACAGCTAGGATTCCCAATTTCCAAAAAACCACTAAATGAATTCAACATACAGGTGGTTTTAGAAAAAGGGAAAATAGCCAAAATAACAAAACAAGTCCCATTCAGAAACAAGATAAGAATAATATGGTCAGAGAATACATTCAATGACGAAACGATTGGCAGAAGGCTTAAAGAAATATTAAAACCAAAAAGAACAGTGGCGTTGCTGATACCAGAAGAACTGGTAGTAACCATTCAAGAGGTATACAACAAATATTTCGCCTTTAGCAAGTTATATAGAGCAATAAGGTGTACAACCTTACTACCGGACATAAAGGAAAAAACCCAACAAGAAGAAGTAGTTAAGGATTACCATTTCAAAAGTAATCACAGGGGAATAGAGGAAACATTAGCACATCTGAAAAGGAAAATCTTTTTCCCTCAGATGAGGCAAACAATAACGCAGACGATCAACAACTGCGACAGTTGTCAGATCCAAAAGTACGATAGAAGACCCCAAAAAATCAAGTATAGCGTAACCGAAACCCCAGAAAGACCCATGGAAATAATGCATATTGACTTGTACTTTGTCAATAAGAAGAACATCTTCACGATTATTGACAAATTTTCAAGATATGCATGGGGGGTAACTATCCCGGCCAAGGAGAGTATCAACATCGTTGAAGCGATGAAGAACTTCATGGCTCTGTTCGGAATACCTAAAAAGGTTGTTTGCGATCAGGGAGTGGAGTTCTCATCGAATCTATTTAAGGATTTTTGTAGGCAGTACGAGTTCGAACTGCATACAACATCCTTTCAACAGTCTTCAAGCAACTCTACGGTCGAAAGGTTACACTCTACGATTACGGAAATTTACCGATTAATCGTAGAAAGCAAGAAAGAAAGGAAATTGGAGATTAGACATGACGAAATACTGAGTGAGGCGTTTATAACATACAACAACGCCATCCACTCAGCAACAAAGCTGACGCCTCAAGAATTATTTACTGGCAGAACGCATGATTTCCTGACGAAAGTGTCATTCACCAATGAACACGACTACTTACAGAAAATCAATGCATTCCAGTCCGAAATCTACCCCAAAATAAAAGAAAGGGTAGAGAACCGAAAAATCCGAAGAATTGAGGTTGCAAATACAGATAGGCAAGAACCAGAACCGGTACAAGTAGGGAACACGATATTTAGGAAAGAGAATAGAAGGGATAAGCTCACCCCTAGATTCTCAAAGCACAAGGTGATGGCGGATAATGTTCTAACCATAACATCTACTAAACCACAGAAAATCCATAAAGAAAAGATCAAAAGAATTAACAAGCCCAACCAATAATATTACTTACTGGTGGTCAAATACCATGGCCGAGGAGAGCAAGTTCGAGGTAATAAACTTGAAGGGAAATGAACCGCTAGCCCAAATACAAATGGGAGCGGCGAGAATAATTCAAACACACAAAACCTTGGTGCACATCGTGAGGCTACAAGAATATAAACAAATAATAGAAGGAATAGAGATAACACTCAAAGAGATAGTTCACGAACCCGAAACTAGGGACCTAGTTAAGTCATTACAAAATAAACTACAGATGACACGAAATAGGCTAGAGAGCATATGGCCCAGACACAGGAGTGCGAGGGGACTGATCAACGGATTAGGGTCAGTAGTTAAGGCAATAACAGGAAACTTGGATGCGAACGACGCAGAAAAGTTAGAGGAGGAGATAAGAAAAATGAGAGAAGAGGAAGAAAACTTGAGGGAAAATATAAAGGCACAAGAAGGAACAGGTAACAAAATCAATGTAATGTTCAGGAATTTAACGAAATATATTAATGAAGAGCAGAGTCGGGTAAATACGTTCATTAATAACTACAACAATGGCATTAGTAAGTCATTGGTAGAAGAAGACAGGAGAATTTACAGATTAGAATACATAAATAGAATCTCCCTCACGATAGATATACTAGGGATAAACTTAAACGACGTCGCAGAAAGTTTATTACTGGCAAAACTAGGAATAATTTCAAAATTCTTATTCAACAAACAGGAAACAGATAGATGCGTTAAAGAATTGGAAAGACAGGAAATACAATTAGTATCAGACGAACATATGTATGAATTTTTAGAATTAAATGCGATAATGAACAATACAGATATATTATTTTCAATTAGGTTACCTTTATTCAAGAAAGAAATCTTCTCTCTAACAAGATTAATTCCACTCCCCATGAATAACACAGAATTTGTGATAACCCCAAATTATGTGGCGATTCATGAGAATGAAATTCATTATTATAAGAACAAATGTCTATTTTTAAGAAACATTTTTATATGTAAATATGATAAAAGTGTAAGTCAGGAGAATGAGAAATGTATAACTAGGTTGTTGAGTGGAAAGGAGGCGGAGTGCACGACAAAAGACATTGGATTCATCACAAAAATATTCGAACCAGA
The DNA here is from genome assembly GCF_016746235.2 of Drosophila teissieri. NCBI lineage: Eukaryota > Metazoa > Arthropoda > Insecta > Diptera > Drosophilidae > Drosophila > Drosophila teissieri. The sequence continues at coordinate 2,276,302 of NC_053032.1, forward strand.
GGCCGGTTACATCGCCATCTTCAACGGGGAGAACATCAAGGTACATACGGACTGCGGATTTGAGAAAACAATAAATGGATCGGTACTGATCAGATTCAACCACTGCAAGACGCTGATAAACAACGTGCAGTACGAAGCAGCGGAGAGACTGGGTACAGCCAGCTTGGAACTGGACATACCCCACATACAAAAGATCAGAAAAAACAAGACGACCCAAGAGCTGGGAATCCACGAGCTAAAAATGGAGGATCTGGAAACCAAGATCCAAATCAACAGGATACAGTGGGGAACCACAATCCACAATACCACGACATACATGATGCTCGGGGTATTAATGGTGTTGATACTCACCATGACCTGGTTCCCCAAAAAGACAAAGATATTCTCGCCGAGTACCACACCCCTTGGCACCTTCACACCCACCATCGCTCCAGCGGCTACTATAGCATCAATAGCCCCGCTATGGTCGGTAGTTCAGACTGGGAGGGGAGGAGTTACCGCCTCAGAAGTTACCCTCGGCGGTCCCCCACCAAAACCGCCTCGACAACCGGAGAGCGAGAGACCCGGAGAATAAGTTGGACGACCCACTTGGAATGCAGAGTCGTCGGATCGGATGACCCGGAGTGCTGAATCAACAAACACCACACCAACAAAGTTACCGGTCGCATCCGCTCCAATTCCACTTTACAGCCAGTCAGCAGTTTAGGGCTAACACATTGCATTCTAAAGAACCAAATAAAGAAGTATAATTCATTCTGATTTTGAAAAGCAACTGAGACGGTCTATTAATTTTGGTGGACAACCATTCTAATAAATTCACCAACTCCTGTATTCCCCGCGGATACATTCATAACTTGGGCGTGGCAAAAAGTTTTTTGGCAAATCGTTAGAAATTTACAACACTAATACAAAAATGAAAAAATATCAAAACAATTTTCAAAAGTGTGGACGTGGCAGTTTTGGGCGGTTTGTGGGCGTTAGAGTGGGCGTGGCAACATGAATCGACAAACTTGCGCTGCGTCTATGTCCCTGGAGTCCGTATGTTTAATCTCAACTGTCTAGCTTTCGAAGTTCCTGAGATCTCGACGTTCATACGGACAGACGGACAGACGGACAGACGGACGGACAGACGGACAGACGGACGGACAGACGGACATGGCCAGATCGACTCGGCTACTGATCCTGATCAAGAATATATATACTTTATATGGTCGGAAACGCTTCCTTCTGCCTGTTACATACTTTTCAACGAATCTAGTATACCCTTTTAATCTACGAGTAACGGGTATAATAAGATACTTTTGCGAAAATAAAAAAGATATTTTGTAGAAAATTCGAAAGATTTTGGTTAATTTTCTTGTTGCAAAATTTGGCAGCGACGATGAAATCCGACATACTCCCCCCGTTGGAAGGGTGGCTTTCCTTAAGTGGTAGCTTGGTGGCTTGGGAGTGTGCCACTTCTGTAACTGCTGCAGTAAGGTTAAATATTCTTCCTTCCATCGGGACCATATGTTGCATGCTGCAGGATGCGCCGTCAGCTATACAGGCGATTGAAGCATATGTTTGTTACATCTGGCTCGATAAGCGATGAAGTCGGGCTACCATTAAAGAAACGCGCTGGAGTTAAAACATCAATTATAATTAACTACCGCAAATATCTGGCAAAGAAGGGCTTTCTGCTCATCGATTAGCCCACAGCACGGTAAAAGTAATGTTTTCTGTCTTCACTACAGATTCCCACCAGAGTGAGGTGATCGGGGTAGAATTACGCGCCACTCGACTTCCTCCGCCAATCAAAAATCAAACGCATGAGATCCATCCGGACGCACCTTTGGCAAATAAGACAGTATGTGCTGTTATTGATTTTATTGGTATGCTCGTTACGAGATACGTGCGGCTAGCTCAGAAGATTTCGTGCGTTCGTCCCACCAAATTTATATTAAACGTGATCACCCCGTTACCAGTATCAACACACACGGGATGGGTCTGCTCTCCCGCCGTAGACGTAGTCGAACGCCTGGTGCTGCCGCGTCCACGCGTGATTGGTGGCGAGGAGAAGGGCTGTAGGCTTAGGGAAGCGTTATCGTTCCCAGACTAGGGTGACCAAATGCTGGACTTTCAAGGCGAACGCCCTGCTAGCCGCAACCTCCTGTCCCGAGCGGTCCCGCTAGACGCCTGTTCAGTTCCTACCGACGGTCAGTTAGTCAGTTAGACTCACGGTAGCTAACGGCTGCGGTCCCCAAAGCAAACGCCTGGTGAAACAGCAACACGCCAACCCCACGTCTGCTCTGACTGGTGACGCCGGTACCATGTCTGCTCGGTTCGCACGGACACACCAGGCAATCGCCTAGGTTCACGTACGTAGTCTCCGACACAGTCGACCGGGCTTTCACCACTATTCCCGCCCCTCTTCGGGTCCTTGTTAGGTTTGGCCCCACCTGTATAACGCTTTCGGACTCGCCGGGCTGACGCCAGGGTCTAGTCTCGATTTGCGGGGTGCAAGGCGTCTTAAACTTAACCGTGTAATCGTAATGGACCTCAACTACCTGTGTCTCAATTCGTAGTCTCGTAGTCTCAATTGTCCCTAACGTCTCGACGTACCGATCTTGTTCCTTGCTGACTATCAAGGCTGTAGATCCCTTGCTGACTTCGTTGCCTTGCGATGTTTACTCATATCCTCGTTCTCCTTGACTGTCCAGCTTCCAGCATTCGGCCTGCTTAAATAGGCAACCTTTAACGTTTTTTTTTTTCGTTTTAGTCTCCGCGGACCCAAAGTCCATGGTTTTACCGTTGCCCCGGTCCACAGTCCAGCCCGGTTTGGTCCAAAGTCCAGCTGATACCGTTGTTTATCTAACTCTGGCACAACGACTCTTACTGTTATCTTGCTGTCCCGCTTCAGTTCGCGCCGTCTCCCTCCCGCTCTCCATGTTTTCTCCTTCAAACCGTATTTTCGTTTTTACCGGTTCTGTGTCTCCAAACTCTTTCTTGGAACTCCTCGGCTTTGCACTGCCGTTACTACGCGTTGACTTTTTGCGTAACTGGCAACAGGCAGTCCTCCTCCAGCAATTGTAATTTGCACTTGTGTGGAGTTTTAACTGCTCACAGTGCTTAATTAGACGAGGTTTCGTTCGAAAACATCTGACGCACTTGTTTACTGTCCTGATTTCATGAAACGCAGATCAACAAGTACTAACCTTCTGGAGCATACCTCCTTCGTAGTACAGGGCTTCAAAAATAATCTTCAAACAGATGTCATCTATACGGATTTTAGTTAAGCATTCGTCTCTGTTAATCATTCACTTTTATTAAAAAAAACTTGATTTATTAGGTTTCCCTGTTGATATCCTAAATTGGATTCTAAGTTATCTGAATGGAAGGACGCAACGGGTCCTCTTTAAAAATTCTCTTTCTTGTATTCTCCGAGTCACATCCGGTGTCCTACAAGGGAGCCACCTAGGTTCGCTTCTTTTTACCTTATTTATTAACGACCTTCCCCCTTAATAATAAAGCATTCGCGTGTACTAATGTACGCTGAAGATGTAAAATTATGCTTGCAATATAAGAACATTTCTCGCCATTTGGACTTACAATCCGATCTAGATAGCTTTCAAATAGATAGCTATTAAACTTAAATGGCTCCAAGTGTAAAGTTATGACTTTTTGTCGTGTCAACTCAATACACGCGACTTACACTCTAAGTGGGTGCTCTTTGGACAGATTAACACATGTTGATGATCTTGGTGTTCTTCTGGACCCTAAACTTAAATTTTCAGACCACATTTCGTGTATTGTCAAAAAGGCCAGGGTTGTGCTTGGTTTTATAAAACGGTGGTCAAAGGAATTTGATGATCCTTACATGACCAAAACCTTATTTATTTCTCTAGTCCGTCCGATCCTCGAGTATGGATCACCTGTTTGGAGTCCACAATATGAAGTTTACTCCGACCGCATTGAATCGGTTCAAAAGAACTTCTTACTTTTTGCCTTACGGCGCCTTAATTGGGATGCAAATCTTGATTACCTCCTTATTCAAGTAAATTAATGTTAATTAACTTACCCTCCTCAGCTAACCGTAGAACGATGCTTGGAACAGTCTTTATTTTTAAACTTATTCGTGGTGAAGTTAATAGTCCCGACTTGGTTAGTCGGCTAAACTTCACTGTTCCAAGCAGATTTACTAGAAATGACGCACCTCTAATTTTAAATCAATGTAGATCTAACTATGAGTTGCATGATCCCTACAGAGTATTATGTTCTGACTATAATAGATTCTATCCTATTATCTCTAATTCTGACTCTCTGCCGTTCTTAAAGCGATCAATTCTAACGTATGTTACAATTTTCTTAGATCTTACTACTAGTATATATATATTTCCTCGTCCTTTACTGTCTTCTATATCGCGTTTTTCTTCCCCCGATTCCAGCCGTACGATAAACGGCAACGCCCCTCGCTCGGTTGGGCGGGAGGTGTGGCCGTGGGACTCGCGCGTAATACCAACAAAAAATTACGGTTTTACTCCCCCAATAGGCCAATATTGGGATCGAGTTATGCTAAGAAGAGCATGAAGACCAGTATGTAAGTTGATCTCATGAGCGTGATTTATAACGGTCATAGTAACTGGGTGATCCATTGGGTGGCGACCATTAAAATCCAACAAAGAGTTCTTCAACCGACTATCTACTCGAAGATGTCCAGCTTAGTCAATGAAGGGTGACAGCGAGGCAATTGAACCCCTTTGGTCTGCAAGGATTTATTGTCATTCTACAAATGAGCACGCTGAACCATACTCAGCAACAGAGAATTCCCACATTGAAGTAAGTAAGCCCAGGATGTCAAATGTTGTTGCAGAACTTATGGATGTATACAAACGTACGCTGCAAAGCAGCAAATAAATTCGCATATTTGGAATATGCAACAATATCAGTGATTTAGTGATAGCTAGTGATTTTTGCCAGAACCTGGCGATAGAGGATCGACTCCAGCTCGTTAGGAGATCTTTAGGTGTACACATACTTGCACCCTCGAGGGTCGGAGCACCTCAGCCGCGGATCCGTTAGCAGCAAGTGGATCTCCGTTAAAATTAATTTAAAAGCCTGGCAGCGAACAAGGGCCAGCGCAGCGAGAAAGATGTCATAAAATACTCATAAGCCCAGAAATGAGCTTATCCATTTCTGATCGGATTACCCATGTCGCAAATCGCCTGTCGCCAGACAATAGTTTTCCGAAAGTAATAGGTTTACCGCATTCCGTTTAATTTATCGTTAGCGCTAAAAGACTTTGTAAAACCGTTATGTGACTCCGGCAGATCCCATTCCGTTGAGCTAAAGTTTTACAATTTTTCTTTTATGCAATGCAATTCCCGTCTACGAACTGGCAGCTTTTTCACCAACACCAGCCAATGCAGCTTACAGGAAAACGGAAATTAATAGCGTTAAATTATATTTTTAAAACATAGCTGGCATGAGAACTAAGACATTATCAGTCTTTCTAAACAGCTCTAATTCGATTACGATGTCATTGTATTGGTTGAAACATGGCCTAACAGTAACTTCAATATATTCGACGTCTTCAGTACAGATAAAAACTACAGCAGAATGCCTTACTTGTTGTAGTACACCCATCATCTATTTGATGACGACTACTGAATGGAAATTTAAGTGCGAGGAGCCCATGAAAGGTGCCCCTACTTAGCCAAAGGCAAGGTTAGACATCGCCAAAACCCTTTGGACTGATGAGTCGATAATAGTGCTATTCGATGTAGCAGGTTCAAGACAGTATGTCCGTCACAGGGAGTACCACTCAAACCACACACTCAAGACTGTGCTTAAACGGTCCTGTAATAATTGTAATGCATTTTTATGTTTTTTATATTACTTTTATTGAAATAGAGATTCAGTATGATATCCAGTACAATTGCAACTTCTGTTAAGACTCATTAATATTCAATTAGGGCATGTTGAAGACTCTTTGACGACTGACTTGTACTTGGTCTTGAAGAGTCCAAGCTAGCCAAATGCAATCCGTCTGCGCCGGCAGAGAGGCCGTCGGCAGAGACGTTGCTTTGCTCTTATGTACTTAACTTTGGCAGCGAGAGCGCCGCTGTCTAAGAGAGTCATGTGCACATAAAGATCGAGCAGTCGCGCATGCTAATTATGCCGACTCTGCACTTCTGGTCTGAATAGCATTCTTGTGTGGTCAGATTGCTGAGCACTCAAGATATGCCTGCGGCGCTCTCGCTGCCAAAGTTAAGTACATAAGAGCAAAGCAACGTCTCTGCCGACGGCCTCCCTGAAAAGTCTTACATAAACATTGTTGCAAAAGTGCTACAATGTGATTGTTCCCAATGTTCTGATTTGATACAGTGCTTATTCGATATGTGTGCACATTACATCTCCCTCCTTTTGGAAAATAACGTTATTTTATGAAGTTATTTTATAATTTAAAAAAAAAATTTTTTTTTTGTTAAGTTGATAGAAAATTTACAAAAATAATTATATATTTTTTTTTTTTTAAGGAAGTAATTTTAATGTTAAGGAAATTTAAGGAACATTCTGTACAAACATACGTGTTCTTGGGTTTTTAAATTCAAATTTTTTTGTTTATAATCGTTCAACCATCAAAGATGATAAAAGAAAAATGTTTTCTTACATTCAATGCACTTATGTGGGGTTAACTCTTTTCTCTATATATATATTTTTTTTGCTGGTGGCCACCATATTATTATTATTATTATTTTTTTTTTTTAAGAACTAAACAATTTTGACCTATCCTTATGTACCGTTTGTGGTTTTTTCTTATCATTTGATATTAATATATTATCCCTTTCTTCAATCTTTACTACCGTATATGGTCCAGTATATTTGAAATCTAATTTATGTCCGGTTTCGTTTTTTAATAACACCTTATCTCCTATTGATATACTTATATCGTTTAATTTTAAGTCATATAATTCCTTATTCTTTTTCTTCTGTTCTTCGAGCATAATTCTTGCTCTGTTATATGCTACTTTTAACCTATATTTACTTTCTTTAGCATAGTCTTCTATATTATAAATGGGTTCTATTCTATCCGTGCTATAAAATGCTTTGGTAAATTGCCTGTTTTACCAAAAATCAACTCATATGGACAATAATTATGTGCCATCGAGGGTGTAGTATTAAAACAAAATTCGAAATATTTTATCCATACGTCCCAGTCAGTTTTATCAACCGATATGTATGACCGGATGTATTCGTCAAAAGTTCTATGACTTCTTTCCACTGTTCCTACCGTCTGATGATGGTGTGCTGAAGAAGTTATATTTTCTACTTTCAGGTATTTGCATAAGTCTTTGATAATTGAATTTCTGTATTCAGTTCCCATGTCCTAAATGAACCGAACTTTGGACCGAACTTTAGTACAAAAGATTCAAATATTGCTTTCGCTACTGTATTAGCGCTTTTATTTGCGATTGGAATGGTTACCAAATATTTTGTCAGATCGCATATAAGTGTAACAGCATATTCATTACCGTTTTCTGACTTTGGTAGTGGACCTATCGTATCCACTATGACTCTGTCAAATGCGCTTATTGGTGTCTCTGTAATTGATAAAGGAGTTTTTGTGTGTTTCATAATTTTAGCTTTTTGGCATTTTGGACATTTTCGTATGTACTCTGTTATTTCCCGAGTCATACCTTTCCAAAAGTAATGTCTTTTAATCCTGGCCAGGGTTTTTGTAATGCCTGCGTGTCCTCCTTGTGTTGGATCGTCGTGGTGTGTAGACAGGATTGCTTCTTTTTCTTTCTTTGTATTCACTAAGGTCACCGGGTTGAGTAGCGCTACTCTTAATGTTTTATTGCCCATTTTCTTAAATGTATCTATTGAAATGTTATCAAAGATATTTTCCCACGGTGCAATTTTAAGTTGATTGATATTATGCATACCGGCCTGATTTTCAAGCCTGTGGAAGAATTGACCTAAGTCGAGAGTTCCATTAATATACAAATCTTCAACGTTGTATCTTACAGTAATTTTTTTTCCATGTTTAAAAAAACATATCATATTATTTACATGCAATGTCACTACTTTGCGTACTTCGTCATTATTAATGACTCCGTATACTTTGGGCTTAGAAGCTTCTTGAGTAGTTTGCTTAGGCAATTCTACTTTATCATTTTTATTTCCTTTTCCTGCGCAGGATTCCTGTCTACTTTGATTTCTTGTAGTGACTTTAAGTACTTGTTTGGATATATTTTTTAGTTGGTCGATTGTTATTCTGGATAACGCATCTGCTACATAATTGTCTTTTCCCTTAAGATATTCCACAGTAAATTCATATTCTTCTAAATCAAGCCTCATTCTGGTCAGTTTTGAACTTGGATTAACCATCGAGAACAAGTATGTTAACGGTCTGTGATCTGTTTTGACGGTGAAGTGTCTACCATATATATATGGTTTGAAATGATTTATCGCCCAATGTATTGCTGACAACTCTTGCTCTGTTGTTGACTTGTTGCTCTCAGTGAAGCTACGGGATGCATAAGCTACTGGCAAATGGATACCATTATAGTTCTGGGTCAATACCGCTCCGCATGTCTCTTTGCTAGCATCAGTTATGATACAGAACTCTTTGCTAAAGTTGGATTCATTAGTTCTTTTTTAAGGTGTTCGAAGGCATGCTGGCAATCAGCTGTCCATTCGAACTTTACATTTTTCTTACATAATCTTGTTATGTGACGGGAATAATCTACAAAATTTTGTATAAAACGTCTATAATAGTTACAAAATGCTACGAATCTTCTGGCACTGTCTGCGTCAGTAGGAACTGGATATCTCTGTATAGCATCATATTTAGTATCGTCAGGCAATATGCCTTTATCAGTACATTTGTGTCCAAGAAAAGTGACTTCACTCATGAAAAATGAGCACTTATCTGGATGCAGTTTGAGGTTGTTTTTCCTGCATAGTTCAAAAACATTTGTAAGATTCTTGGTCATGTGTTTTTCAGAACAGCCTATGACAATTAAGTCATCCATGTACAGAAATGCTTGAGATGGTTCCAGACCTGTAAATGCCATTGTCATCATTCGTTGAAAGGAATTTGGAGCTATTTTTAATCCGTATGGTAGTCGCGTGAAGCGATAAGAGCCACTGCTCGTAGAAAAGGATGTTATTTTTCGAGAATCTTCTTCTAACTCTATTTGATGGAATCCCGACATAAGATCCAGGCACGAAAAATATTTTGCTCGGCCTAATTGATCAAGTATGTCATCTATTCTTGGCAAGGGGAACTTGTCAGCTAATAACTTTTTATTTATTTGGCGATATTCTATCACTAAACGCCATTTTTTTTCTTTTGAATCCGGTAAGGATTTCTTTGGAACTAGCAATAATGGGCTATTATATTCAGATACAGCTGGTTCTACTATCTTGTCTTCTATTAATTTAGTTACCTGTCTCGATATTTCGGCTTGTTGTGAATGGGGTGTTCTATAGTTCTTAATATAGCTTGGTTCATCATCTCTCAATCTTATCTTTTGTTTGTAAAAATTATTTGTAGTGATTGGCTCTGTCTCCAATCCAAAAATATCAGTATATTGTGAACACAGTTCAGTCAACATTTTCTTATGTGCAGATGGAAAGTTTTTCTTTAATCTGCTTAAAATTGATTCGGCTCTTATGGAGTCGTTTAGGTCTGCTATTTTGTAGTTAGTTAATGGTTCAAAATTGATTTTGCTTACGTTTAAAATTTTATTGCTGTTAGTTGTGTTTAGTATTTGGATGTACGTGTTTTTTGAATCTGATATCGAATTTCCGACAAATACACCATCTTCTATTTCCTGATTGAGTATTAGAATTTGGTTATCCACCGAACTTACGGTAATTTGCCTGATAGCCTCACAACGAGATGGTATGGTTATCTCAGTTTTGTTTGGTCTTAGAATGAAAAAATCACTTTCTGTAGTAAAATCTAATTGGCAATTAAATGTTTTTATGAAGTCGATTCCAACTATTCCGTCACCAGGGATCGGAAAATTGTCGTCCACAACATAAAAATTGTGCGGTACTATATAGTTACCGGTTCTCATCTCGAGAAGTGTTAAACCTATTGAATTTATTGAACCCTGTGTTATATTATTATGATCAAGATTCAAAAGTTCATCTGAGTTTTCTTTAATGACTGATATATCGGCGCCTGTGTCTACTAGAAATGTAAGTATCTTATTTGTGTGTTCATTTTGTACTTTAATGAAAATATTTAGATTAAGATTGATGGTATGAACCTTTTGTTTTTTTTCCTGTTCTTGATGCCCTAAGGGAGCCTGCTGGTTTTCCGACGTGCCTTGTGCATGTCTGACATTACCATTTTGGCTATAACTTGAGAAATTGCGGTTTTGGTTGTTATAGTTACCGCCGCCTCTGTTCTGGTAGTTATTTCCTCTATATCCTCCTCGTCCTCTGCCATTGCTATTGCTATAATTATTATAGTTGTTGTATTGGCCGGTGTTCTGGTTATAATTATTTATATTATTACCACCTCGACCATTTCCTCGTCCTCGGTAGTTACCTCTGTTGTAACTTCCTTGTCCTTTCTTGTAAAACAAAACGGAACTTGCACTTCCTGTCATCTCAGTGCTGCAATGGATGTATTTACTTATTGCTTCGTCCATTGTCTTAAATGTTCCTGCCTCTAGGATTGTTTTCAGTTTTCCATGATCGCAATTCTTTGTCATTGTATTGATTGCTTCCTTTGTGCTAAATTTGATAGCATGTTCTGGTTGCAATCCTTCATCTATATATGAAGATTCAAGAGACTTGCATAGGTTATCAATTTCATTTGTAAATTGTGTGGCTGTTTTACCTTTTTGGTAAACATTTGCCATTTTTGCTCTTACTACGTCCGTTGTTTCTCCTACGACCACTTCTTCTAATTTCCTGATTATGGCATCAATTGTAACTTCATTCTGTACTCTATAGAGTGTTGTTCCGATTATTTTCGATTTAATCACTTCAATGGCAATAGCTTCATGTGGTCCCTTAGTCAGGTTAACCAACTTGATTGCCGTGATAAATCTACGCAAATTGATTTTTTTACCGTCAAATTCCGGAATCGCCGTTGAAATGTCTTTTATGTATGCCCTCTGGGCAGTTGCTTCGTCCACCATGATGACAGATTTTGTTTCTGTTTCTTCTATGTCTGACTCAGCCAATTCTTCCTCCGTCAATTCAGCTAGTGTTAATATAGCTGGAATTGTTAAGTTGTTCAAATCTTCGTCTTCTATTTCTGTTTCTGTTTGTTCGTCCGATTCTATTTTTATTGGCGAATTTAAAATGGTTGGTATTGATATATCGAAACCAAGTTTCAATTTTACAGATAACAAGTTCGATCTAAGTTTTATGAGAACTTTCGATACCTGAGACCAATGATCTGGATTTAGTCTTTCCTTGTTATCATACACTAGTATTCGTGCTTCGTTGAAGGAATTTACCAGAATATTTGCATGTTTCTTTATTGTCGGTCCTAAAATAGGTCTATTTTGTGACAAACATTTATGAGATTTTTCAAATTCGTTTCTTATTCTTGTTATGTTTTTACATAACTCGTTCCATTCCATACTATTTTATATATTCCTACTTGTTAGTATATATTTATATACTCATTCTTTAATATATATTTTTTTTTTATTTTTTTTAGGTTCTTTTTTTCTGATAAGATATATATATTTTTTTTTTAAAGCTAAAAATTTTTTTTTTCTAAACCCTGTCTAGATTATTCGCTCTACTCATATATCTTCTTTTTAATATTTTGTTATGTTTTATGTACAACGTCAGAAGGAACTGGGCCACACTTGTAATTGTCAAAATTAGGAGTAAAACCCACAGTGCTTGAATATCTTCTGTTTGATCTACTATTTTGACGTTGTTCACGACATTAGCCGTGTTGTCTTTGGTCTGACTATCGTCAGATCCGAACCAACCCATAGTTGTTAATTGAACGATTATTATTATTTTTTTTTATTTATTAAATTTGATTAAAAATTGTATATTGGTATAATTTCTTCCTACACGTATGCCTGTCCAAGAAAAAGTTAGTTAGAGGGCATGTGTACGGTTTACAATGTTTTGCTCTATATAATTCAATACCGTACACATGTTTTTAGTAAAAGCCTAACAGAGATTAGTATTTTTCAAGCAGCGTTTTCACGCATCGGCTTGAGGTATTTATTCTTAATATTAAGGCAGATTGGGGCATTGGTATTAAATACAGCCTCAACTGCGTTATTGCGCACCACTGCACAATTTTGCTTCAATCGCTTCCAGATTTTTGGTTTGGTTGGTTTTTTCTTCCTCTGTAGTTGCCGTCTTTATAAGGTCCTTTATAATTTAACCTTTATTTATTTAACCTCCGTTGTTGAAGCAGCTTGATCCTTTTGCCGCTTCTTTTCTTCTTTATTTTTGGTTTCGGCTGTCTTCTTGCCCTATACTCAGCTATTGTGAGTGGGCGTGGTCCATCGTTTGGACACACCTCTAGTGCCTCTTGTAGAGTTGGTGCGTCCCTTTGCTCGATAGGAGCAGAGTCCTCCAGTTTGCGGCTTCTGTTGTCGTCCGTGTTTGATCAATTGTCACAATTTTTTTTTTATTGGTGACTGTTCGCATTTTAACTTTTATATATTTCTTTTTATTGTTGTTTTACAGGCTTAAGTGACCATGTCACGGTCGCCATGTAATAATTGTAATGCATTTTTATGTTTTTTATATTACTTTTATTGAAATAGAGATTCAGTATGATATCCAGTACAATTGCAACTTCTGTTAAGACTCATTAATATTCAATTAGGGCATGTTGAAGACTCTTTGACGACTGACTTGTACTTGGTCTTGAAGAGTCCAAGCTAGCCAAATTCAATCCGTCTGCGCCGGCAGAGAGGCCGTCGGCAGAGACGTTGCTTTGCTCTTATGTACTTAACTTTGGCAGCGAGAGCGCCGCTGTCTCAGAGAGTCATGTGCACATAAAGATCGAGCAGTCGCGCATGCTAATTATGCCGACTCTGCACTTCTGGTCTGAATAGCATTCTTGTGTGGTCAGATTGCTGAGCACTCAAGATATGCCTGGGAACTGAAAAGTCTTACATAAACATTCTTGCAAAAGTGCTACAATGTGATTGTTCCCAATGTTCTGATTTGATACAGTGCTTATTCGATATGTGTGCACATTACAGTCCTTAAACATTGGATTGATTGTATTATGGACCAAAACTTATATGTAAATATAAATAGATTTTTAATAAACTATTTTTGCAAAAATAAAAAAGATATTTTGTAGAGAATTCGAACGATTTTGGTTTATTTTCTTGTTGCATACTCCCCCCGTTGGAAGGGTGGCTTTCCTTAAGTGGTAGCAGACACAGCCGGCTTGGGAGTGTTCCACTTCTGTAGCTGCTGCAGTAAGGTTAAGTACTCTTCCTTCCATCGCCGACAGCTATACAGGCGATTGAAGCATAAGTTTTTTACATCTGGCTCGATAAGCGATGAAATCGGGCTACCATGAAAGAAACGCGCTGGAGTTAAAACATCAATTATAATAAACTACCGCAAATATCTGGCAAAGAAGGGCATTCTGCTCATCGATTAGCCCACAGCACGGTAAAAGTAATGTTTTCTGTCTTCACTACAGATTCCCACCAGAGTGAGGTTATCAGGGTAGAATTACGCGCCACTCGACTTCCTCCGCCAATCAAAAATCCAATAGTGCTTTAGAGTGATCGTCGCTGAGGAATAAGTGCCTTTGTTCAAGCCACTCGTTCTTTGCGCCAGTTAAGTTAGTTGCATTGTCGGACCAAATTTGTCGTGTTCTCTTTCCTGTGCATATGAACCATTTTAGGCTGTGCAAAAAAGTATGTACCATCTTGGTTGCAAAGGAAAAAGGTTACGACGAACCCACTCTTACTGTGAGGCTGGATCAGATTGATGAGCTGCAAAGTGCCTTCAATGTTCTGCATACAGAACTGTGTGACGCGGCCGCGCACAATAATAAATAATAAATAATTCATAATAAATAATACATAATAAATAATAAATAATACCGAATACATGATACATAATAAATAAGGCATAACACATAATAATAGATAAAACCAAAACATAATAAATGATCATCATAAACAAGGTCAAATTCAAACAAGGCGCGCACGCGCGCCCAAATAACTAGAGGGGCACACTAACCCCGAAACCCGGCCACACTAAGTCGGGCAATTCGGACATACGGACATACGGGCACACTAAGCCAAGCGCTATATAAAGCGGGCGGCTGGCCTCAGAATGGGCAGTCGGTGGTCGGAGTCGACCGAGGTGGAAGTCACCAGCGAGCGGGAAAGCAGCAGGATCAGGACCAGGATCGACGAGTGGTAACTATTGGAGAGTAAGATCAACCCCCCTCGGTATATACCCCTCCTTAGCTGACTTCAGGGTCCGGCTTACGTATCTACGCTGACTTCAGGGTCCTACTTATGTCTATACGTTGACTTCAGGGTCCAAATTACGTATCTACGCTGACTTAAGGGTCCTACTTACGTCTCTACGCTGACTTCAGGGTCCGTATAATTCTCTACGCTGACTTCAGGGTCCGTATAATTCTCTACGCTGACTTCAGGGTCCGTATAATTCTCTACGCTGACTTCAGGGTCCGTATAATTCTCTATGCTGACTTAAGGGTCCTACATATAATTCTCTACGCTGACTTCAGGGTCCGTATAATTCTCTACGCTGACTTCAGGGTCCTACGTATAATTCTCTACGCTGACTTCAGGGTCCAACAACATAGGCTTACGTTGATTCGAGGGTACTCGACGAAATTCGGAGCGGCCGCGTATGGAAGACCGCGTCCACGGACGAAGACGCGAGGTACGAAGAGCCTCGCTGTGGAAGCCGGAACCTAGGCCGAGGGAGCCCGGACAGTTTGATATAATTATTGTAACCAAGAAAAGAAATGAATAAACTCTGCGTCTATATTTAAGCCTAGTTAAGGTTAACTCTGCGCATTATCACTGGAACTCGGGTCGGGGATTCCTCTCTAGCACCACTGTCCTGAAAGAAAGAAATTTCCTGGACGACCCTGGCCAGCCCTGACTACCCGAGGCACGGCTGAACGTCACAACTGGAGGAATTCGATTTCGACGAAATTGGCAGTGAAATGAGCGAGAGTTTCGATGAATTTATCGTAGAATTCAAGGCACAGCACGGTAAAAGTAATGTTTTCTGTCTTCACTACAGATTCCCACCAGAGTGAGGTTATCAGGGTAGAATTACGCGCCACTCGACTTCCTCCGCCAATCAAAAATCCAATAGTGCTTTAGAGTGATCGTCGCTGAGGAATAAGTGCCTTTGTTCAAGCCACTCGTTCTTTGCGCCAGTTTAGTTAGTTGCATTGTCGGGCCAAATTTGTCGTGTTCTCTTTCCTGTGCATATGAACCATTTTAGGCTGTGCAAAAAAGTATGTACCATCTTGGTTGCAAAGGAAAAAGGTTACGACGAACCCACTCTTACTGTGAGGCTGGATCAGATTGATAAGCTGCAAAATGCCTTCGATGTTCTGCATACAGAACTGGAGGAATTCGATTTCGACGAAATTGGCAGTGAAATGAGCGAGAGTTTCGATGAATTCATCGTAGAATTCAAGGCTAGTGTGCGCGCGGAAATAGCCAAACGCAATGTGCATTTCGCGCCGCACTCAACGCTTGCGGAAGGTGTTGTGCCCCACCAGTGTAGTGGTCATCAGACGCAGCCGCGGCTGAGGCCAATGCCGTTGCCGCCTGTGCAGCTGCCAACGTTTGACGGAGGCTTCGCAAACTGGGCGGATTTTTACTCCGTGTTCACGAGCATAATCGACAGCCATCCGGACCTCTCCAACATTGAGAAATTGCAACATCTGCGGTCATGTTTGAGGGATTCGGCGCTGGAAACTATCCGATCATTGGAGATCTCAAACGGCAATTACGGAAGCGGCTTTAGAGTTGCTTCAAAAAAGGTTTGATAATCGGCGTCTCGTTTTTCAGGCGCACATCACCGAGATTCTGGGTCTAAATTGTCGGACAAGTTTAATGCTCACATTCGTGCGTTGAAGGGTTTGGGCACCACTAAGCAAATCGCTGGCTGCATCATAGTGCAAGTGCTGCTGAAAAAGCTGAATGCGGCGAGCCAAGCTAAGTGGGAGGAGCGCTTGGAGGATCCGGTCTTTGTCAACCATCAGCTACGGCAATGCAGCTCGAGCCACTGCCGCACCTGTGGAATCAGGCATCATACGCTGCTCCATCTAGATGGTCTGCCTTCCTCGCAGCCGCATGTTCCGGTGGCTTCAAGCTCCCACACTGAGCCTTCTGCCCTGCTTTCGACTTCTTCTACTCTAATTGCCCATGATCTCGGTAGTGACCTTGTGCTGCTAGCCACTGCAACCGTTCTAGTGCAGAATCGGTCGGGACTGTTCGTTCTCTGCAGGGCCTTGTTAGATTCTGGCTCTCAACTGCAATTGGTCACCTCTCGGCTTGCAAATCAACTACAACTTAAGAGGTCGAGGTCGCCCGGCTCCGTCACTGGAATCGGGGATTCCAATTTCGCGACTGATGGATTCTCGGTAGGAATTGTGATGCGGTCTGTCACTTCGGATTTCTCTACGAGCATAACAGCAGTTATCGCTCCCAATATCACGGATCCCCAGCCAAGTTGTAATGTGGTCATTGGGGACGGGAAGATTCCAGAAAACCTGCAGCTTGCCGACCCAGAATTCCATAAAGCTCAGCGTGTAGACCTGTTAATAGGAGCTAGCCTGTTTTATGAGCTGCTGTGCGTAGGTTAGATAAAGTTGTTGCCAGGACTGCCACTGCTTCAAAAAACTTGTCTGGGCTGGGTTGTGTCTGGAGGCTGCGCGCGCCCGTGCGGTAGCGCCTTAATAGCTTCACGCGTTCCTTCTTCAGCCAGCAAGAAAAACAACATTGATGTTTAACTTGATTCACTTCTGCAGCGCTTTTGGGAGGTAGAAAATTGTCCCGGCCCAATAGTTCAAGCCACTAATGAGGAACTAGATTGCGAGGCCCACTTTGTTAAAAATTACACCCGATTGCCAGCTGGCGATTACTCGGTACGGTTTCCGCTAAAACTCCATTTGGATTCTTGACGAGGAGCTAGATTGCGAGGCCCACTTTGTTTAAAACTACACCCGATTGCCAGCAGGCGATTACTCGGTACGGTTTCCGCTAAAACTCCATTTTGATTCTTTAGGAGATCCTAAGGCTTTGCGGAGATTCTTGTCGCTGGAAAGGAAGTTTACAAAGCACCCTGGCTTGAGGGTTAAATATGCGGCGTTCATTACGGAATATCGTCAGCTGGGACATACGTCGCCTGAGCCTGCTTCCGAGGTCAGCTCGTGCCGATATTTTTTACCACATCACTGCGTCATGAAGGAGGATAGCACTACCACAAAGCTTCGCGTTGTCTTTGACGGATCAGCTGCCACTTCCACTGGTTACTCGCTTAACGTGTTAATGGCTGGCCCGGTCATCCAGCCCAAGCTATTTCACATCCTAATTCGATTTCGCTCACACCCAGTTGCCGTTACAGGAGACATATGTAAAATTTACCGATGTGTAAGGGTCTCGCAAGAATATTTGCAGTGCATTGTATGGAGGGACTCCCCGATCGATGACCTTCAAGAATACAAACTCGATACAGTTACTTACGGCACCAAACCAGCCTCCTTCTTGTCCGTAAGGGCTATGCAGCAGTTGTCAATCGATGAGCAGGCAGCGTTTCCCATTGGATCAGAAATCCTTCGGCGCGATTTTTACGTGGATGATCTTATCTCCGGTTCCGGCACGGTAAAGGATGCTATCAGCATAATGCAGCAGACGGCTGGCATTTTTGCGAAGGGCAAGCTCAAGCTAAGGAAATGGTGCTCTAACATTCCGCTTGTGCTGGAGGGTGTGCCCGCCGAGGACAAGGAGTCGTTCATGAAGTTCGAAGATGGTAGCGATTTTACCGAAACTTTTGGTCTCGCTTGGGATCCCGCCTCCGACCAGCTATTGTTTTCGTTCTCTGCCTTTCAGTCGCCATTGAGACCCTGCAGGCGCTCTGTTTTGTCTGCGATTGCTAGATTTTACGATCCTCTCGGCCTGGACGGTCCTGTAATCACAAGGTGTAATCCAAGCAGCTTTGCAAGGAAAAGCTGTCCTAGGATGAAAGCCTCCCGGAAACTCATAACACGAAATGGCTTGATATATGTATGTCGCAGTTTTGAAATAATAAGTCATGTTAGTTAGGTCTTGAGGTGCATGGTTTTTGTGATGCAAGCATTGATGCCTATGGAGCCTGCGTTTATGTGGTTTCTAAAGGGAATCAAAGTTTTAGCCTTTTGCTTTGTTCGAAGTCGCGCATAGCTCCGTTGAAGAACATAACAGTACCAAAGCTGGAGCTATGTGGTGCGGATCCTCTGGCTAAAATCATGAGGGAAATAGTTGGCTTGAAAGTATTTAAAGGACGCTACTATTGTTGGTGCGACTCGACGGTGGCACTTTCCTGGATGCGAGATGAGCCCGCCAGGTTCAACATATTTGTGGCAAATAGGGTTGCTGCCATTAAGGAGCTGACAGATGTCACGGCTTGGCGTTATGTTCCAACAGCGTTAAATCCGGCTGACATCTTATCCAGAGGATCCCTGCCGTCTGAGCTTAGCGAATCGTCACTCTGGGCGCATGGACCCGCCTATCTTACGGAGCCTGAAAGAGATTGGCCAACAGCTGTTTGTCCTGACAAACCGGTGCTTGAGCTTCGTCGAAGTATGTTCATCGTAAAGTCGCCATACGTGGATGTAATTGCTAGCTCTAAATTTGCAAATTCTTACCCCGTACTGCAACGAGTGTTTGCATACATTTAGAAATTTTGTAATGGAATTCGTCATCCTGGGCTCACCGTCGCACACATTCAAGGGGGTACTCAGATGATGCTGCGTTTGGTGCAGCGCGCGCAGTTATGGGAGGACATGCAGTCCCCAAAAACGCTGGGAAGAGTTTCCTTGTCCCATATCCTCGCTTTCGCCGTTCCTAGATAAATTTGGACTTCTTAGAGTAGGTGGTCGCCTCCAGAATTCGTCATTGGACTTTGAAGGCCGCCACCCGAAAATCCCTCCAAGGTCCCATCCGGTGACTCGTTTCGCATTACCATGAAACCCATCTTCATGCCGGACCTCGAGCTCTTCTGGGTGCAACTCGATCCTAATATTGGCCTATTGGGGGGAGGAAAACAGTTACCAAGGCCGTGAATAGATGCATCAGATGTTTTCTGATTAACCCGCGACTGATAGAGCACATAATGGCGGACCTTCCCAAGGAGCGCTTGGAGGGATCTCACGCTTTTTAGGTTGCTGGTATAGACTTCTGTGGACCCTTCTTTCACAAGTCGGATACTCGCAACAAGCCTGCGGTTAAATGCTACGTCTGCGTATTTATATGCTTAACAACCAAGGCAGTGCACCTGGAGCTGATCAAGGATTTCTCGACAGTTGCGTTTCTGTGCGGACTCAAGAGGTTCATATGCACCCGGCGGAAGACGAAGCAAATTTGGTCAGACAACGCCACCAACTTTGTCGGCGCCAAGAATGAACTTCTGGACCTTCGAAGGTTATTTCTCAGCAGCGAGCAACAATGCTCCGTTCAGAATTTTTGCCTTTCGGAGACGATTGACTGGCGGTTCATCCCTCCACGGTTCCACCATTTCGGTGGACTTTGGGAAGCGGCGGTGAAAACGGCCAAACATCATTTCTACCGCGCTGTGGGTACGACGGTTCTGACCTTCGACGAGCTGAGGACGCTGGTGTGCCACATCTCGGCAGTTATTAACTCCAGACCTTTAGTTCCCATTTCAGAGAACCCTGCCGATCTGGACGTCCTCATTCAGGCGCATTTTCTCAATGGTGGTCCGCTTTCGTCGTTTGACGAGCCAGATATAACGGGCCTAAACTATAATCGGCTTGACTCTTGGCAGCGCATCTCCTTTCTTCAGCAAATCTTTTGGTCGCGATGGAAGGAAGAGTACTTGACGTTGCTCCAGCAGAGCTCCAAGTGGCGCACCCCAAAGCCAGGCGTAGCCGTGGACAACGTCGTTCTTGTTAAGGACGAGAATCTACCCCCAATGGGATGGCCTTTGGCGAGAGGCATGCAGTTGATTCCTGGCAGAGACGGCGTCGCTCGAGTTGCAGAATTGAGGACCGCGTCTGGAGTAAAAGGGCGGGCAGTGAACAAGCTGTGTCTGCTTCCCCTTGAGGACTCTGTTGGAAGCCAAGCTTCCAACGGGGGAGGATGTTGGGTCATGCAGCCGCCAAAACTGTGCAGTAGACTAATCTCATACTCTTAATATTGTAAGCCGAAGTAGTCAGTGGTAGCTGTTGCGATGCCCATAGTGCAAACCGCTGTTCTCGCACGTATTTATCCGTACGGCGCTCATTCCTTGTTCTCTTTGTTATCTACCTACGTTAAGCTTGGGCGCAGCATTCGGCTGTCTGTCCCGCCAATTGTCACTTCTTCGTTTTTCGGCAAAGACTCAACTTGTGCATTCGATATAGCTCTTGGTCGGCCCTAGCTGCCGTAAACAATTAACAAAATAAACAGTATCGGAAAATAAACAAACTTTCTGCGGCTATTTATTATTCGCAACAACTATTGAAAAAGCTCAATAGCTAAACTATCATCTTATTCTTCCTAAGAAATTCAAACTTTTACTCTAGAAATGTTACCCTTTTACCGTACTATTTATATTTTAACCTAAACTTGATTATTTATTTATTACCTTCCATCGGCGAGAAGCTCGTTGGGCCCAATGAACTGCTACATGACTGTAAATTAAGGGTTGATAAAGTAGGGATATGTGTGTATGTGTCTAGGTGTATGTATGTATGTAGAAAATATAAGATATTATTTAAGTAGTATATTGAAGTAAGGGTATTTGTCACCATTGCTAGAGTAGAGTTAGAATAAATTTATATATTTAATTTTAATCAATCATAAATTATAAGCTAATCTTCACTTTCAATATTTCTCTTCCATTATTGTTCGACTATTTATATTCAACTCTTGTTCAATGATTCTTCTTCAATTACTTTCAATATTCATTCATCTTTTCAATTCGTACTCCAAATATTCTTGTCTGCTTAAACTAATTTTCAAATGTACATATATATATTTTACTTTACATTTCTTAGGCATGTCTAGAATTAAGTTAAAACTAATATTTAGCTAAATATGTATATGCAAAAATATGTAGCGAATGCACTAATACCAGCGCACCCGCGCCAATATTTACATGTGTACACCTCGTGGCTTGGCTGCACATAGGCGTGTGCCGGTGTAAGTGCCGACCAACAGTACCTCAATTCTGTAAAGAACTCGTGGTCAGTTTCTGAACAAAATAACGGAGTTCCGTGTTCTTATTTACCTGCCTTTGCAAATACACTTCTAATTTAGAAATCGAAGAGCGGCGATTTACACACTACGGTTTACTACACTTTCTTGACCGATTACTGTTTCATTTAAAGACCGCACGTGTTTTTATTTCACTTTAGTGGCCTGTTCATTTCAGAGCGTAAGTCGTCTCAGAGTAGAAAAATCAGAATGATCGCGTGTTCGCTGTACTCTTTGCAAAGGCGACGAGCCAAGCCAGCTTTAACGGGACCTTTTCAGGCTATGAGAGCGATGACTAAAGTACAAAAGGGACAACTAGTACTTATGGCTTCTGTCTAACGAGCTTTCAATTAACCCACGTATACCGAAAAGTGGTCTTGGCTAAGTCTTTACACATGATAATAATTATACCCGTTACTCGTAGAGTAAAAGGGTATACTAGATTCGTTGAAAAGTATGTAACAGGCAGATATTGATCAGGATCAATAGCCGAGTCGATATGGCCATGTCCGTCTGTCTGTCCGTATGAACGTCGAGATCTCAGGAATTACAAAAGGTAGAATGTTAAGACTTAGCATACAGACTCCAGAGACATAGATGTTTACTCATATCCTCGTTCTCCTTGACCGTCCAGCTTCCAGCATTCGGCCTGTTTAAATAGGCAACCTTTAACGATTTTTCCTTTTAGTCTCCCCATGGTTTTACCGTTGGCCCGGTCCAAAGTCCAGCCCGGTCTGGCCCAAAGTCCAGCTGATACCGTTGTTCTTATTACCCTGGCACGTCGACTCTTACTGTTATCTTGCTGTCCTGCTCCAGTTCGTGCCGTCTCCGTCTCCCTCTCCCTCTCGCTCTCCATGTTTTCTCCTTTAAACCGTCTTTTCTATTTCTACCGGTTCTGTTTCTCCAAACTCTTTCTCTGCAACTCCTCGGCTTTGCACTGCCGTTACTACGCGTTGACTTGTTGCGTAATTGGCAACAGGCAGTCCCTCCTCCAGCTGTTGTAATTTGCACTTGTGTGGGGTTTTAACTGCTTACAGTGCTCAGTTAGGGGAGGTTTCGTTCGAAAACATCTAACGCACTTGTTTACTGTCCTGATTACGGTTTTACTCCCCCAATAGGCCAATATTCGCATCGAATTATGCTAAGAAGAGCATGAAGACCAGTATGTAAGTTGCGCACATGACCGTGACTTATAACAGCCATAGTAACTGGATCCAATGGGTGGCGGCCATTGGTCGAAGATGTCCAGCTTAGTCAATGAAGGGTGACAGCGAGGCAAGTGAACCCCTTTGGTCTGCAAGGATTTATTGTCATTCTACAAATGAGCACGCTGAACCATACTCAGCAACAGAGAATTCCCACATTGAACGTCAGTGATAGTAATCCCGGATGTCAAATGCTGTTGCAAAACTTATGGATGTATACAAACGTACGCTGCAAAGCAGCAAATGAATTCGCATATTTGGAATATGCAACAATATCAGATAACGGAGATTTTACAAGCAAGACTCTTCGACGAAGTTCTAGTATTCTCTTCTTCGTTAATATTGTTTGTGCCAATCAGTTATGGGGCTAATCAGAAAGAGCGGTTCATGGGCTCTCAAAGCGGAATCGATAATCACCTGACCCAGTAAGGAAGATTTTAATCTCGTCTGGGCAACGAAGTTTTTATTCGGCTTATACTATTTTATCATACTCTTTGAAAAACTTCGATTTGAATGTGGCAATTGCGACAATTCCACGTCAAGCTTCCTAATTGCTCTACAGATACCATGCACAACCTCTGAAATTTGTTCAGCAATTCCATGTATGAACTTCTGTCGTGATCTCCATCTTGGACCTGGTTTTTGATTTCTGTCACCAACTGTCTAATTTTGGTATGAACTTGGTATCATCCTTCGTGATTTTCATGTCTATTATTAGTAAAAGAGTTCTACCTAAAATATATTTATGACGTGAAATTCTAGGTTGAACTGGGAGTGCCATGCTACCGAAAGGTACGGTTTGACTCTTTCCGACTTTATTCAAAAACTTTTAGCCTCCCGTCAGGTTTCCTTTTCCAAAATTCAAATTAATGCGATGCAGCGAAAAAAGATCTGCTCTAGTATCCACTAATCCATTGAAAATTACTTTTCCGAACACAATGTACTTCAACTCTGTAACGAACAACGTTGAGCTCATGGTATTCCCTGCTGATAAAGCCGCAAGCATTTTAATCCGGCTCTATCTCGACAGCGAGTGTCGTTGTGTTCTTAAGAGGTTGCAGCATATGGGTGCCAAGTCATATCTATACGAGCCTAAATCAGTCGACACTAGTGGTAGCTATGTAAAAGGACAGAGAGATTGGTAGGAAATTTCTCTCAGTGCACACCCCATGACGTCATTGGAGGTGATAGTTGCCCACCCTGCCATGGCCAACGCGATTTCACAAAACTATGCGTTAGGCTCCATTTATGAAATTGATCTACGTGAGTTCTTGAGTCAGCATGGAGTTAAAATTTGGAGTTTATACTCAAACATTGAATTTGGATTATATTCAATTAGTGTAATAATAATTTAAAAATAAACTTCAATAATATTCGCATGCTTAAATATATCTAGCTTTCATAACCGTTTTAATTCTTATTATAATTTTGCACTGTTTTAGCTTCATTGGATATATATTTATATAAAACATTTTAATTTTGTGTATGTAACCCTGCTTTGATAACCTACGTCTGAGAGACGTGTGCTTTTTACATTTTTCGCTCTCTCTCGAGAGAGTGTTTTTTGAGCACGCTCATTTTTTAGTTTTGCTCAGTCGTGTTCTGCAGCTTGTCGGTGGCGGTCATCAAATTGTGGTAAGTTCTTTGCTTTCGGAGTTTTGACTATTGCATACGTCTCTGAGCCGTATGGTTATCTTTTGTGTGACTTCTAAATTCCACGAAAATTTTTTTTTTTTGTAGTTTGCTTATGTTTTTTCCTGAATTAAATCAAGTATAATGGATCGAAAGAAATGCTTAGATGATACACAAATTGCTGCACTTTCGAACGGCAAGAGGTCCTACTAGGGCATGCAAATTACTATTAGAGCCGCTCTCATGTTTTAACTTGTTCTTTACCGATGCTATAATTCTTGAATTAGTAACATGGACAAATGCGGAAATAGGCTTGAATCGGAAAAGCAATATGACCAAAGCCACTTTTGGAGACACAAATATACATGAAATCCGTGCTTTGATCGGAATACTCGTTTTGACAGCTGCTCTATAGGACAACCACCTAACAACAGACGAAATATTTAACAGCAATTTCAGTGGTACAAGGTATTGTTCGACTATGAGTCGCGATAGATTTAATTTTTTAATTCGGTGCCTGCGAATGGACGACAAATCATTGCGCCCTTCTCTTCAAATTGCTGATCGATTTATGCCTGTCCGGAAGGTTTGGGATATGTTCATTGAGCAATGCAAAACCAGTTATACACCAGGATCGCATACAACAATTGATGAACAGCTGTTGGGTTTTCGTGGTCGATGTCCATTTAAGATGTACATCCCTAATAAATATATGTTTAATGCCATTCCATATCTAGGCAAATTAACAAATAATCACGGCATCCCTTTGGGCGAATATTTTGTTAAAGAATTGTCAAAACCAATACATGGTACTTCTCGCAATATTACTTGTGACAATTGGTTTACATCAGTTCCACTGGCCAAGAACTTGCTCAAATAACCATACAAATTGACTCTTGTTGGAACTATAAGATCAAACAAACGAACTTATGAAAAATTCACGATAGCGAATAGTTGGAACTAGCATGTGTTGTTATGATGGTCCCTTAACCCTTCTATCTTATAAGCCGAAACCATCTAAAATGGTGTTCCTGCTCTCATCCTGCAATGAAAGAGGCATAGTCGACGATAGTAGCGGAAAACCAGACATGATTTTATATTACAATCAGACAAAAGGTGGAGTTGACACGCTCGACCAAATGTGTTCGATAATGTCGTGCTCTCGGAAAACGAACAGGTGGCCTATGGCAGTGTTTTATGGAATGCTTAACATAGCTTTCGTAAACTCATATGTAATATATAGCCACAACATGCAGAATCAAAATCAAAAGCCGCTATGTCGAAGACAGTATATGAAAACTTTGTCTGAGTTATTAACATCACCTTGGATGGAAAAACGATTGCAGACTCCTAGTTTAAGTAACGTATTGAAACGCAATATTCAAAACGCATTGCCTGAAAAGCTCGAAAACGCCAATAACGAAAAAAGAGAAGAGCCGGAACCGAAAAAAAAGAGATCTTGTTTTTATTGTCCCTCTAAAATAAGGCGCATGTCGAAAATGGTGTGCGTTAAATGCAATAAGCCTATATGCGGCGAACACAAAAGTGATTTGTGCAAAACTTGTACTTAAATCGAAAATATTTCCAAACTTTTTTTAAATTTCTTAAATTTCATATATATATAAGCTAGAACAGCAAGAAAAATGTGTTAATTTTATTTGTTAAGAAAACTACAGTTCCTATGAAAAAAGACTTAGTTATTATACCCGTTACTCGTAGAGTAAAAGGGTAAACTAGATTCGTTGAGAAGTATGTAACAGGCAGAAGGAAGCGTTTCCGACCATATAAAGTATATATATTCTTGATCAGGATCAGTAGCCGAGTCGATTTGGCCATGTCCGTCTGTCCGTCCGTCTGTCCGTCCGTATGAACGTCGAGATCTCAGGAACTACAAAAGCTAGAAAGTTTAGATTAAGCATACAGACTCCAGGCATAGACGCAGCGCAAGTTTGTCGATTCATGTTTCCACGCCCCCTCTAACGCCCACTAACCGCCAAAAGCTGCCACGCCCACACTTATGAAAAATGTTTTAATATTTTTTCATTTTTGTATTAGTCTTGTAAATTTCTATGGATTTGCCGAAAAACTTTTTGCCACGCCCACTCTAACGTCCACAAAACCGCCAAAAACTGTATGTGCTGAAGACTCGCCTTCGCACTTCGAATAGCTGAGTAACGGGTATCAGATAGTCGGGGAACTCGACTATAGCGTTCTCTCTTGTTTTTGTTTATTTTTTAAGAAAAATGAATTTGTGATTTTTTTTGTTTTTTAATAAAATTAAGTTCTGAAATAAATGTTTTTAAATTCTAAGGAAATAAATAAAAAAACAATGTAAGTACAAAAATGGTGATTAAATGGATCAAAATGCTTTTTAAATAATGGAAAACATTGACGTATGGTTATCTTTTACGCACCTCCTAGGAGGGTTATCAAAGCAGGGTTAATGTCATTATAGTTTACGAAACGCTTAAGTTCTTAATTCAAATTCAATTTGTAAATTTCGATCATACGTTTATACGTATGTATAACGTTTATATGTGTTACGTTTATTGTAACGACCACACTCATAAAGCGTTGTCCACCTCAACACACTCTGTCTACTATTTTGACCGGCATGCTCAGGGAAAATGGGCGTGGGTTTTGTGTTAAGATGAACAAGAGTGTCACAGCTATAATACTGTAGACAGAGATACGATAGATGCAAAACGATAACCAAACGGTACAGAACCAGACAAGAAAGTGTACCTATTGAAGATGAGGCCCAGATGTTATTGGCCTCATTCTATACCCACCCTACCTGTGAAATCCATTCGGACTCCACCCTTTTACAACCGCTGCTTTACATACCCTTTGGTGCCCAACAAGACATCAGATTAGTTCATTTTCGACTCCATATAATTGAAGATAAATATATTTCGATACATTTTCCTAAACCTAATCCTTAAACTAAAAATTACGTTATTTACGTTAATGAAATCTCTTATTGAGTAATTTTGCTTATTTTCGACAAAAGAAAGGAAAAATAATTAAGATAGGAATGC
Organism: Drosophila teissieri; assembly: GCF_016746235.2. Taxonomy (NCBI): domain Eukaryota; kingdom Metazoa; phylum Arthropoda; class Insecta; order Diptera; family Drosophilidae; genus Drosophila; species Drosophila teissieri. The sequence goes on from NC_053032.1 coordinate 2,303,602, forward strand.
AAATATTGGTATTTAAGTTTACATTAATACTTTTGTTTGTTTGGCTTACTTCACATTAGAATTAGAATTATGTATGATTAATTGATATTTAAACTTTAAAGTTCTTTAAATTAAGTAATTTAGATATACGATTAATTAAGGCAAGGTATTTTTAGCACACTATTTAGGAATATCTGGCTTTATATATGCATGTGTGTTTTTATTATTTTTGTTTGTTCACGGTTTGTATGCTGTATGTTTGTTTGCTGTATGTATTAATATAAATTGGGAAAATCACATATTGTATATATTTGTCAGATCTCCCACAAGTTAAGCTAAATTAGAATCGTAAAGGTTTATAAGTAAATATTTTTAGGCAAAATTAACACATATATGAAAAACTATTCTAAAGATACTCAAGACTGGACACGATTATTCGTGTTGTGGCTGCTTCAGGTTCGCAGCATACGCAGCGGCAAAACCAGCAGCCAGGGACTCGTGTTGTGCGCAAATTCTCGGAATGCGCACGGATGAAGAAGAAGAGACGCTGATCCGATGTGTGCGACAAGGACGGCACCGCAATTCAATGTGTGCGGTGAAAACGAAGAAAAGATGCACACCAAGCCGATGTGTGCATAAAATGGGTGCACGGCGATCTGCTCCTCGCTTGCGGCGATGAAGAGTAGAAAAAGAACGCCAACTCGGGGTGTCCTGCGATCTGCGTTTGGTTGGCAGCAGAAAGGAACAAGCCCAGCTTTCCGCTGCACGCGACGGGTGCTCCTGAAGCAAGCAGTTGTGAATATTTCTGCGATCGGTGAAGCCACAGTAAATTTCACACGTGGTCAAAAGTTGAGGGCGAAAAACAATGCAAGCCGCCTTGGCGACGCGGCCAATAAGACTTCTGCCTCCAAATGTGGGACAGGCAGCAGACGCTAAATGGGAAATCAATTTTTTTCAATATTACCAGTTCAAATTAGCTCACGATTTGTCACTATCACTTGGCAGTATTTGCATTGAAAAAAAACTCTTAACCGGTCTACACGATGCTCGTGGATTTATAATCAGGGACTTTGCACAAAGTTAAACTGCCTTCGATCACGCCTTCCAGGAAAGAGAACGGAAGTATGAAAATCAAGTGTGACCGGAGCTTGCCGCAATCCTACTCGGGCTTTTTGTGGTATTTTATAGGGCAATATTCAATTTTGCCAGGATTTGAACTTGGCCATAATGGTTCGTTACCAAATTAGTGCGATAGCACATATAACGTTGGCATTTTGGCTCGACTCCCACAATATACATACATTTAACTCTACTGGACAGGTAATAAATTGGTCATTCTTGGCTAACCTGGTAAAATTCACTAATGAAAGTGCTTCCATAGGTCGGTGGTTAAGCTGAAACATATAATTAATGGGTTGCCCAAAAAAAGTCGGCATTCATCACCTTATCGGCTTATCTATTTTGCCATATACGGAATAATTTAGCTACACATTTGAATGTTTCACTGATTTTTAGATTTCTTATATTGTGTTGACTCTATTCTATCCTTTCATGACTTACGTATGTATTTACGTTACGCCTATGTTTCTTACCTCGTGTTTTCTACTTTATTTTACGTTTACCACAGCTCTTAGCGTTATTATTATTAACTAAACAAATGTTTTGATAGTTTTTCACAGTTTGGTTAGTCTCGATTTGCCAAAAATCTTTTTGCCACGCCCACTCTAACGCCCACAAACCGCCCAAAGCTGCCACGCCCAGTCTTTTGATGTTTTGATATTTTTTCACAGTAGTCTTTTGAATTTCTATCGATTAGCCAAAAATCTTTTTTAACGCTCACTCTAACGCCCACAAGCCGCCAAAAACTGTTAGTGTTGAAATTTATCCTTCGCACTTCCGCCAGCTAAGTAACGGGTGTCAGATAGTCGGGGCACTCGACTGCAGCGTTCCCTCTTGATTTTCTATACATTTCTTTATCGGGCCTTTGGGCAAGGTTTGCACTGGATTTCGCATCGTATGCCCTGCTTCTATGCCAAGTAACTGATCGAGAAGAGAACCTTCCTCTTCGGCTCTATGATACGAAGCTTGTGGATTACAAATTGGCATAGACATCTTGTCGGTTAACTGCGCTAATAAGTCATTTAACGTACAGTGTAACCAGAGATCTAGTAGATTATTTCCAGCGACGATCCTTGGGCGGTCGCTTGGCGTTGCTGGTGAAAAATGGAGTACCCATGTCGCAAATCGCCTGTCGCCACCCAATAGTTTTCCGAAAGTAATAGCGCATTCCGTTTGATTTATCGTTACCGCTAAAAGATTTTGTGAAACCGTTATGTGACTCCGGCAGATCCCATTCCGTTGAGCTAAAGTTTTACAATTTTTTTTTACAGCTTTTTCATCAACACCAGCCAATGCAGCTTACAGGAAAACGGAAATTAATAGCGTTAAATTATATTTTCAAAACATAGCTGGCATGAGAACTAAGACATTATCAGTCTTTCTAAACAGCTCTAATCCGATTACGATGTCATTGTATTGGTTGAAACATGGCCAAACTCGAACTTCAATATATTCGACGTCTTCAGTACAGATAAAGACTACAGCAGAATGCATTAAGCTAGTGGTGGTGGTGTTATTGTGGCTGTAAGCCGTACTTGTTGTAGTACACCCATAGAACTCTTCAAGGACGACTCTATTTTTTATCCGTATCTGGCTCGTATGCTCGTTGCTATTAAACATGCTGATTGCAGTAATAAAGACTAACGCATGTTTGTTTTCTGATGTTTGCCCGCCCACACAGTCCTATCTATTTGATGACGACACTGAATGGAAATTTAAGTGCGAGGAGCCCACGAAAGATGCCCCTACTTAGCCAAAGGCAAGGTTAGACATCGCCAAAACCCTTTGGACTGATGAGTGGATAATAGTGCTATTCGGTGTAGCAGGTTCAAGACAGTATGTCCGTCACAGGGAGTACCACTCAATCCACACAGTCAAGACTGTGTATGGTAAGGGTCCTTAAACATTGGATTGATTGTATTATGGACCAAAACTTATATGTAAATATAAAAAGATTTTTAATAAGCTATTTTTGCAAAAATAAAAAAGATATTTTGTAGAAAATTCGAACGATTTTGGTTTATTTTCTTGTTGCATACTCCCCCCCGTTGGCTTTCCTTAAGTGGTAGCAGACACAGCCGGCTTGGGAGTGTGCCACTTCTGTAACTGCTGCAGTAAGGTTAAATATTCTTCCTTCCATCGGGACCATATGTTGCATGCTGCAGGATGCGCCGTCAGCTATACAGGAAACATCAATGGAGTTAAAACATCAATTATAATTAACTACCGCATATATCTGGCAAAGAAGGGTATTCTGCTCATCGATTAGCCCACAGCACGGTAAAAGTAATGTTTTCTGTCTTTACTACAGATTCCCACCAGAGTGAGGTGATCGGGGTAGAATTACGCGCCACTCGACTTCCTCCGCCAATCAAAAATCAAACGCATGAGATCCATTCGGACGCACCTTTGGCAAATGAGCCAGTATGTGCTGTTGTTGATTTTATTGGTATGCTCGTTACGAGATACGTGCGGCTAGCTCAGAAGATTTCGTGCGTTCGTCCCACCAAATTTATATTAAACGTGATCACCCAGTTACCAGTATCAACACTTAGCAATTCTTCTTTCCTTGGTCTTTATTTTACACTGCGATTCGATTCTCCCGGGATGGGTCTGCTCTCCCGCCGTAGACGTAGTCGCTCGCCTGGTGCTACCGCGGCCACGCGTGATTGGTGGCGAGGAGATGGGCTGTAGGCTTAGGGAAGCGCCGGGCTGACGCCAGGGTCCGGTCTCGATTTGCGGGGTGCAAGGCGTCTTAAACTTAACCGTGTAATGGTAATGGACCTCAACTACCCGTGTCTCAATTCGTAGTCTCGTAGTCTCAATTGTCCCTAACGTCTCGACGTACCGATTTTGTTCCTTGCTGACTATCAAGGCTGTAGATCCCTTGCTGACTTCGTTGCCTTGCGATGTTTACTCATATCCTCGTTCTCCTTGACTGTCCAGCTTCCAGCATTCGGCCTGCTTAAATAGGCAACCTTTAACGATTTTTTTTTCGTTTTAGTCTCCGCGGATCCAAAGTCCATGGTTTTACCGTTGGCCCGGTCCACAGTCCAGGCCGGTTTGGTCCAAAGTCCAACATACCGTTGTTCTTCTAACTCTGGCACGTCGACTCTTAATGTTATCTTGCTGTTCTGCTTCAGTTCGCGCGGTCTCCCTCCCGCTCTCCATGTTTTCTCCTTCAAATCGTATTTTCGTTTTTACCGGTTCTGTGTCTCCAAACTCTTTCTTTTGCAACTCCTCGGCTTTGCACTGCCGTTACTACGCGTTGACTTGTTGCGTAACTGGCAACAGACAGTCCCTCCTCCAGCAATTGTAATTTGCACTTGTGTGGAGTTTTAACTGCTCACAGTGCTGAATTAGACGAGGTTTCGTTCGAAAACATCTGACGCACTTGTTTACTGTCCTGATTTCATGAAACGCAGATCAACAACTACTAACCTTCTGGAGCAAACCTCCTTCGTAGTACAATGCTTCAAAAATAATAGACGCAACGAGTCCAATCAAAAATCAAACGCGTGAGATCCATCCGGACGCACCTTTGGCAAATGAGCCAGTATTATTGATTTTATTGGTAAGCTCGTTACGAGATACGTGCGGCTAGCTCAGAAGATTTCGTGAGTTCGTCCCACCAAATTTATATTAAACGTGATCACCCCGTTACCAGTATCAACACTTAGCAATTCTTCTTTCCTTGCTCTATATTTTACACTGAGATTCGATTCTCCCGGGATGGGTCTGCTCTCCCGCCGTAGACGTAGTCGAACGCCTGGTGCTGCCGCGGCCACGCGTGATTGGTGGCGAGGAGGAGGGCTGTAGGCTTAGGGAAGCGTCATCGTTCCCAGAAGCGAACGCCTTGCTAGCCGCAACCTCCTGTCCCTTGCTCTGTCCCGGCCGGTCTCGCTAGTTCACGCCTGTTCAGTTCCTACCGACGGTCAGTTAGTCAGTTAGACTCACGGTAGCTAACGGCTGCGGTCCCCAAAGCAAACGCCTGGTGAAACAGCAACACGCCAACCCCACGTCTGCTCTGACTGGTGACGACGGTACCACGCCTGCTCGGTTCGCACGGACACACCAGGCAATCGCCTGGGTTCACGTACGTAGTCTCCGACACAGTCGACCGATCCTTCACCACAATTCCCGCCCCTCTTCGGGTCCTTATTAGGTTTGGGCCCGCCTGTATAACGCTTTCGGACTCGCCGGGCTGACGCCAGGGTCTGGTCTCGATTTTCGGGGTGCAAGGCGTCTTAAACTTAACCGTGTAATCGTAATGGACATCAACTACATGTGTCTCAATTCGTAGTCTCGTAGTCTCAATTGTCCCTAACGTCTTGACGTACCGATCTTGTTCCTTACTTACACTTTACACTTACTTTATGTGGGTGCTCTTTGGACAGAATAAGACATGTTGATGATCTTGCTGTTCTTCTGGACCCTAAACTTAAATTTTCAGACCACATTTCGTCTATTGTCAATAAGGCCAGGGTTGTGCTTGGTTTTATAAAACGGTGGTCAAAGAAATTTGATGATCCTTACATGACCAAAACCTTATTTATTTCTCTAGTCCGTCCGATCCTCGAGTATGGATCACCTGTTTGGAGTCCACAATATGAAGTTTACTCGGACCGCATTGAATCGGTTCAAAAGAACTTCTTACTTTTTACCTTACGGCGCCTTAATTGGGATGCAAATCTTGATTACCTCCTTATTCAAGTAAATTAATGTTAATAAACTTACCCTCCTTAGCTAACCGTAGAACGATGCTTGGAACAGTCTTTATTTTTAAACTTATTCGTGGTGAAGTTAATAGTCCCGACTTGGTTAGTCGGCTAAACTTCACTGTTCCAAGCAGATTTACTAGAAATGACGCACCTCTAATTTTAAATCAATGTAGATCTAACTATGAGTTGCATGATCCCTACAGAGTATTATGTTCTGACTATAATAGATTCTATCCTATTATCTCTAATTCTGACTCTCTGCCGTTCTTAAAGCGATCAATTCTAACGTATGTTACAATTTTCTTAGATCTTACTACTAGTATATATATATTTCCTCGTCCTTTACTGTCTTCTATATCGCGTTTTTCTTCCCCCGATTCCAGCCGTACGATACACGGCAACGTCGCGCGTAATACCAAAAAAAAATTACGGTTTTACTCCCCCAATAGGCCAATATTGGGATCGAGTTATGCTAAGAAGAGCATGAGGACCAGTATGTAAGTTGAGCTCATGAGCGTGATTTATAACGACCATAGTAACTGGCTGATCCATTGGGTGGCGACCATTGAGATCCAACGAAGATGTCCAGCTTAGTCAATGAAGGGTGACAGCGAGGCAAGTGAACCCCTTTGGTCTACAAGGATTTATTATCATTCCACAAATGAGCACGCTGAACCATACTCAGCAACAGAGAATTCCCACATTGAACGTCAGTCATAGTAAGCCCGGATGTCAAATGCTGTTGCAAAACTTATGGATGTATACAATCGTACGCTGCAAAGCAGCAAATGAATTCGCATATTTGGAATATGCAACAATATCAGAGTACGGAGATTTTACAAGCAAGACTCTTCGACGAAGTTCTAGTATTCTCTTATTCGTTAATATTGTTTGTGGCCAATCAGTTATGGGGATAATCAGAAAGGCCGGTTCATGGGCCAAAAAGGAGAATCGTTTAACTCGCTGGGAAGAGCTCCTTGAGAAAGAATATCTGCCGGATTTGAAGCAGAGGGAATGTTCCGGTCGATTTCTGAATTGCTGCCGCTCGGGTTGCTACAAACACGTGGAATCTTGAGGGCTCCTCCCGGATTCAACCAAGCACAACAGTTGAGTCGCACCAGCAGAAGAATATCTCTTCGACTACGTTAAATTTACATATTTCAGCTATAAATCGAGCTAGGAGTTAAGCTTGGGACGCTTAGGGTTTGCAAAAGAGCCTCTCGAGACTTTGAACAAAGTAAGTGGCTGCTGTGCGATTTTCCCCTAAAAACGACATATACACAGGCTCCATAAGCTCAATGCTGGCATCTCAAAAACCATGAATCTTTAATTCGGAGCTTGGAGAATGGGTCAGTCGTGGAAATGAGGCATGCATCTGCGCAAAACTATAGCATATATCTTGCCATTCTGAATCTTGCGCCAAAGGAATGAGTCCTTGCACAGCAGCAGCTGAAGAAAAATGTTGGACTATGTGATTTCTTGGTAAGGCATTGATTTTGATTAAAGGGTTGAAAATGAGAACCACAGCGTATTAGACACCGGGTCCCAAACGAGGCCTAGCGTTTTCTAAAATCGCCTCAATCGTCAAACTTTAAGAAGGGCTGGTACATTTGAACACCACTTCCTTAGTTTAAAATTTCCTTTGGACAAGAGTGCGGATGTCTGCTGCATTACGTTGATGGCTTCTTCTTTGGAGCTGGCGCCAGATATCAAATCATCGACATAAAAGTCACTGCGAAGAATCTCATTCCATCTCATCACCTCATAATCCATAGATAACAGATTTGCTTCTCGAAATCGACTTGCTGGATTTAGGTCCTTAAAGCTCTGACAATACAAAATTGAGTGCCCAATAGCATTACAGAAAACACATGTCGGAGTTTTAAGATTTGTGGCCAGAAAGGCTGACCTAGGCATATTAGATGTAGGATTAGTTCCCACCAGGCTACCTGACGCATAGCTTGCCATGGCGAAATCCATAGTCTCCAAAGTCCTGCATCGCTGCTTCAGATGTGATGACATAGATTTCCACGCTTGTAGTGTACGTAGTTCGACAGATTTTAACTAGCTAGTCTTTTAATAGTGGGTGGTAATTACTTCGCTAGGGATGCGCACTCTTGCTATGCTCGGGTCTAGCCGTAGGTCGAGATTCTTTTAGCTTAGGATAGTACGAAACGCTACTACATTTAATAAGTACGGCTTATTCAAAAACAATATTCCAAACTGGACTATTGATTAATAAAAAAAATGGCTTTATATTGATACTACGGATACACGTCGACACGAGTGAGGATAAGCTACAGTTTCTGATAAGTATTGGGAATTTGGATGTTAATAATTCCCTAAGTCTTTACCCTCCCTACCATGACAATGCTACTTAAAATATTTACATTGTCCCTTGGCCAAGTTCAAAATAACTCTACCACATATTCAAGAAAGTGTTCAACATAAGTACTCAACAAACCATTAAATCTATTTATTCACAATTCATTCTTTTTCAATATATCTTCAATTATAATACCATTTATATAAATTCAGTTCAGTAAGCTGTTCCATTAAACCTCTTTTACGAACTAACAAATTTTAACCTACGCATAATTATCCTAGTCATTCTCTAACTCTTCATTTTCGTTTATATTTAGTGAGTAAAATAAAGTATATAAAAGTAAAGTATAAAGCAAATAGATATAAGTAATTGAATATAAAATTAGCAAATATAGTTATACAATCTTTAGCCAAATGCAGATCTTATTTTATTTAGACGTTCGAGTGGCATTTTGTAGAATTTTAATATAGGTAATTCATAATAATGTTTTTTATCGTTGCTGTTTTGTAGTACTCACGACCTTAAATATCCACTCCATGATGTGCGTAAAGTTGGGCCCAAGTTCACGTTGACATTGTCGAGCTGTAGGTCAAATTTTAAAGGTCCTAATTTAAATTCCTATTCAAATGCCAAAAGTTCCTTCAATCTGCGACTATTTAATTCATTATTAATTGCAATACAAAAGAAAATGAAGAATCAAAACAAAACACCGAAATGTAACTGCAGCACTGCAGCGATAAGACCTTAGGAGACCGCTGGCAGCTACGCTGCGCTGCCATAAGACGGAATCACTAAGTTAGACCTCCGCTGGTCATATGAGGTGATCCTCACTGCGTAACGTTGATGATGTCCAAATATAATTAAATCCGATCCGCCCGTCTAAACTTCTGCACAGCTGAATAATCTGGATGAGCTCTAGCCTTCCAATATATTTGGCCAGTTATCATTGGGCAGGTGGCCGGTTGCGTAACTTGTTGGCTGATGGTTATGTCGGCCTCTTGGCCTCTTCTTGGAGCGAACTGGGTTTAAACAATGAGCTGATGCGGGGGTCGACGAGACTGGGGTGTAGCGGCGCCTGAAGAGTACATAGGTAATCGGTATGCAGCGAGTTTCTGTAACAAAAGCCTCTGGAAGTATGCAGTACTTTTAAAGTAGCTTGTGTGGATCGTAGGCTTGACTTCGGATAAAAAGTGCAAAGATCGAATAATATCCGAAGCTTAGTTTTTTTTTTTTTTTTTTTTTTCGAACTTATTGGGTTGTTTATTGGATCTTCTCTTATTATGAGACTAACAATAGACTAACAATTAGTTTAAGTATAATATTAAATAGTTGTATTAGTTAGAGACGGCCCTAGGATTTCTTTGCTGGGCTGGAGAATCATTGCGCTTCAGTCTGCTGTGACTACATACACGCGTGAGCGAGTTCGCGAGAGGATTTTCGTGTGCGGCGAGCTTTGCTTGATGTTTACTCTTTCTCATCTGGATTTCCTCGTTGACGGGGTTTATGTTAAGGTCTCTATGGATGCTTTTGCTGCGTAGGTACCATGGTGCCCCAGTGATAGTTCGCAGAATCGCTGACTGACTGTATAATTTCAATGTTGGTTTTGGACGCGTTTCCCCATAATTCACAGCCGTATGTCCAAATGGGTTTCAGCACGGTATTGTAGAGAAGTACTTTGTATTCCAGACTAAGCGGACAGTTGCAATTAATAAGCCAGTGGAGATTGCCTGCTTTAAGCTTCATATGAGTCCTTTTAGATTTCATATGTCGCCGTCAGGTGAGGCGTCTGTCTAGGTGAACCCCGAGATATGTTACTACGTCTGATTGTGAGATGAGTGTATTGTTTAGGGTACATGGTGGGCAGGTTTGTCTATTGAGTGTGAATGTTACAAGACTGCTTTTGGTCTCGTTTATCTTAATGCGTCAGTCCGCAAACCATCTTTCCACTGTTTTAAGATGACAGTCAAGTTTTTCTGTTGCCTTTGATGGGCATTTGGATCGGCTGAGTATTGCGGTATCGTCAGCAAACGTAGAGGTTGTGAGTTGATAGTTTGTAGGCATGTCTGCTGTATATAAAGTTTAAAGAACGGGGCCCAGCACACTTCCTTGGGGAACTCCAGCATTGATGACGCGGTCGTGTGAAGTCGAACTGTTACACCTGACTGAGAACACTCTTTTGAAGAGATAAGATTCGAACACTTTGTGGGTATTCTGCGGAAGCAGTTTTGTTATCTTGTACATTAGTCCTTCCAGCCAGACTCGGTCAAATGCTTGTGCGACATCTAAGAATATTGCTGAGCAGTATTCCCGGTGCTTAAAGCAGTACGAATTTCATTTGTGATGCGATTGACCTGTTCGATCGTTCCATGATTTTTGCGAAAACCAAATTGATGGGATGGTATGGTGTTTCGCATTCTTAAGTAGGGAGCTAGATGTTTTAAAAATGCCTTTTCAAACAGTTTCGAGAGACACGATAGGAGACTGATTGGTCTGTAGGATGAGGGTTGCGTTAGTATCCGTGGGGATAGTATCCAAGTTTCGTAATAGCGTTAAAGAGATTGCATAAGGTCAGAACCGCACACGGTGGGAGTTCTATGATCATTTTTGGTGTCACCAAGTCGTGTCCAGGTGATTTTTTGGGCTCAAGATCTTTTATTATAGATGCTATTTCACGTTGACTAAATGTTATTGGATTTATTGGTGGCTGGATATTAATTGCTACAGGTAGGACAAATGAGTTGCTAGCAGTATTTGGTTGGAATACGCCTTGAAGGTGATCGGCGAATGCACTTGCTCTATCTTGTTCGCTGCGTATCCAGCTTCCTGAGGGGCCTCGCAGTGGAACGACTGTTTCTGCTGGTGGCTGAATATTTTTGTGTGCTTTCCACAAAGGGTTCTTCTTGCTGATGGGCGATAGTTGTTCGATATATAGATGCTGGGCGTTTGCTTCCTCAAGCTTAAGTGCCCTGGTTAGTCTACGTGTTGCTATTTTTAGCTGTTCCTTAGCCTTTGGGGATCTGTGATTCTGCCATTCTCTTCTTAGTCTTCGTTTTTCAAGTAATAGCTGTTCGATTTCGCGAGTTGTCTTGGTATGATTTGTCATTTTGTGTGTGTCTGGAGGGGTAGAGGCCTTGGCTGCAGCAACAAGATTTTCCTCCATCGATTCAGTCAGGCCGTCAATATCCTCATGGGTGGACACTGTTTGAGTTGGTACCATGTGAGTACAAACATATTTCGTGTACCTTGCCCAGTGGTCCTGTTGCCTGTCAGCCTGTGGGTGTGCTCAGTTATATGTGGTCGATGCCTGAGAGCAAGTAAAACTGGTGAGTGATCTGATGATAGTTCTGCAAGTGACTCAGTCGTAATATTATTTTTAGGGATCTTTCTTATTATTGGGAAGTCAATGAGATCCGGGAGCTTATTTGGATATGCTGGCCAGTATGTAAGCGTACCCGGAGTGACATAATCGAGCTTATTTCGTGGCTTAATGAGCGCGTTGTAAAGTTGTTTGCCCTTTGGGTTTAAAAGGCGTGAACCCCAGTGCGTGTGCTTGGCATTGTAGTCACTAGCCGCTATAAATCGCTCACCGAGTTGAAAAATTCCAAGAATTGGTCCTCAGAAACTGCAAAACGAGGTGGGCAGTAGACTGCGGACAGAGTGACGGGGCCTATGCTAGATAGCATGCTTATGGAAGTGGATTGCAGGTAGTCCGTTTCAGTTCTATTATGAAGGTGGTGTTTGATGCGACCTCTGATAAGTATGCCAGTGCCGCCATGGGCTTTTCCGTCCGGATGGTTTGTGGCGTAGAATAGGTATCCTGGAACATGGAAGTTGTGCTTGTCTGTTAGATGTGTCTCGGAGAGGAGCATGACGTCAATATTTTTTTCGGATAGGAACTGGACAAGTTCGAGTTTATGCCGTGAAACGCCATTCGCGTTCCACGTAGATATTTGAAGTGGAGACATTATGTTGATTTTGATGACACGAAAAGCTGTATCAGCATATTTTGGTTTCGCATAAGCCCTTGCATTGTGGTTTGCATGAATGTCATAAATTCTTTCAGGGTTTGCTGGAGTGAGATCATCATCGTTTCAATGCCAGTTGATATATGCTGCGTTTGATCGTTCGAAGTAGTTATTTCCTTTTCTTCCCGCGTAGTAGTTGACTTTTGTGTTATTGAATTCACGCTTTTAATTAATTAGCGAAGGAAACGCTACGATTGGTACGATGTGTAGGAAGGGGTGCCGTGTAAGAGGGGCCGATTGTGGCGGAGTTTGACTGATGTGTGTGGCCTGAGCTCGTGTGTTTGTTAAGACGGTTCTTTAGTTCCTTATATACTACACAGCCACGCCAATTCGCTGTGTGACTTCCACCGCAGTTGCTGCACATTTTAACAGAGCTGTCTTCCTTGTTCTTATCACAGTTCGCTGTGCTGTGGGCTTCACTACAGACTACGCAGATAGAGTTCAGTGTACAGTAAGCCTTAGTGGGGCCATATTCTTGGCAGTTAGTGCACTGCACTGGGCGGTTGCGCTTGTGTGGCTCTTCTACTGTGATACGCCGATGCAATAGGGCCTGTAACTTGTAGATTGGGTGAACTTCATTTTTTTTAGTATCTGGCTCTCTGGCTCCAACTCGATTTTGAACATTGGTTGTGGTTCCTTATTTTTGTTAAGTAAGTTCATGACCATTTTTGCATTAAAGTTCTTTTCCTTGAGCGCTTCTACGATTTCAGTGGTCGAAACAGTTGCCTCAATCCCTTTGAGAACAACCTGTAGGCCCCTTGCGCTTTTTAGTTGGTTTTTTCCTGCATCGTCCAGGAATTTGGTTAGGAGACGATGGCTAGCCTCGGTTTGAGTTTAAACTTTTGTTTCATTAATGTTCCCTTTTCTTAGGGGGATTATGTAGAACGAGTTTTCTCCTATTAATGTCGTTATTTTGTTCACTAAGGCACTTGAGCTTTTTTCGCGAATATATATGGGAGGAGGCTTAACCTTCTTAGGTTCCTCTTTGGATGACTTTGCCGTTCGTACACTTTCATCAGTAGAATTTGCCAGAAGCTCAAATCTGTTGGTGTTTGCTGGCGTTTTATTAGTGACATCGTCTCGTCTAATTTTTGCCTGATTTTCAGATTGTTGATTTTTATTATTTTGAGGGCTGAGTTTTCTTTTAATTGTTATGTAGCGATCCATTCCAGTCTGTATAGTCGACCCGGCGTTCTTGTTTATGTTTTGGTTTTCTGCTAGCACAGCGGAACCGTTAAGTTGCGTTCTTGTTTTGATCGCTGGCTCAGGGCGAGCAAGTACTTGCGTCGACGAAATTGAGCGAGCCGATACCGTTCCAGTTGTTGTGATTGCAGTTGCAGTGGTTGTTGTTGTCACAGTACTAGTCACCGTAGGCAAGCGTGAAGAAATTTCGCAAGTGTTTGGTGCTTGCGGGCTTTGTGACGAAGCTAGTAATGAGGGAGAGCAAGAACGCGCTCTTTCTTGAGTTGTTGGCAAAAGTAAATTCGTCGGGTTAGGGGTGATTGACCGCTCGCTGTCTGCAGAATTCGCGGAGACGTATGAGAAGTACGATGCTTTAAGATGCACTTTGGTGCATTATCTGACGGGAAAAAGCACACCCAGCGTGGTTTAGCCGTAGCTTTTTTATCTTAGAGCGATCTTTTCTATTCTGATCGTCAAAGCGAAAAGACGTCTTTTGTTAAGAAAGTTAGAAAAAGAAAATTTTTTTTATATACACGTGCTTGGAAAAATTCCTAACCCAAAGTGCAAAATCCAATTTTTACCAGTGAGGAGTTTAAAAGAAAACCAAAAGCCTTCGTCGCCCACGTAAGTGAGAATTTGTTTTAAGCAAAACCTATGGAAAAGGCTAAATGCAAATATAAAAAAAAAAACTCTAGAGCCTTAGCATTCTGTGGAGCAGCAGGTTGCAGCGAATGTAGCTGTAGAAGCGCTGGTCGATGAAAAAGATACAAAAAGATAAAAAGATACAAAGAGGGAAAAGAAATGTAGGCCTAAAAGTAGGCAATGGTTTTGAAGGGTGTCCCAACTGTTAGCAAAGCAAACGCAAAGGTAATCAAGGTCCGTCCACAGATTTTAAAATGTCGCATATTAATGTATAAATACTTTGCACGGGTGCGGTCACAGTTAGGACCATCCTCTAAAAGGAGCGTAGGGTGTGAATGGTCAAAGGAATTCGGGATGTGGAAATCCCTAAAATTTAATACCGATTAGCTAGTTTATAGCTTAAAGTGGGTAGGGCTCCGCCTTCATCTCAGGGATGATATTCCTTGTTCCAGTGCCACCATGACACTGGAGACTAAAATGGCCTTTGGAATTCGGGCCTATAAAGCTGCCCTTAACCCTAAATTCGGCCTATTTGCCGCTTAACCTGCCACATCGAAATCTCTCGGAAAATATTTCTTTTTTTTGTCGATCTTCAGAATATTATGCATTAACATAATATTATAATTAACATATACGCGCTGAGATACGATTTTAAAATTCAAGGAAAAGTGAAGGTAAATAATAAATGGCTCTCAACTAAAGGTCAGAACGTTGGGATTTAAGGGGTAATTGTTTTTGCAGGCCACAAACAACTTAGATCATCGCAAATTTCCCCACCCCGCGGTACCAAAAAGCATGCTGCTGACAACGAAAAGAGAGGGAGAGGGGAAGGCAAACCTGGCTCTTCAGCAGGTGCTGAGTATTCGCCGAAAATTCGTCTTGAGAGCATCGCAGCTTGGAGCAGCCACTCCAGTGAATTCGGTAGCCTACGAAAAGAGCTCTCTACGCCCGGAAAATCCAGTAAAAAAAAACCCATAAGGAACGAAGAATAGGGAAATGTGGAAAAATACCTTTTTTTTGTGTGCCATATAAAGTAAAAAAAACATAACCCCACACCGTGAATAACCCGCATGCAGGCGGTTGCAGAATAGGCTAGTTATAGTTTTTTATTTTATTTAATTTTTTTTAAATTTTTTTGTTGTTGTATTATTCAAGTTAACACCAGCTAAACGCTCCCCTTGGCCCCTCACACCGTACAACTGGTGTTACGGCCAAGCTGGTCAACGATCTGCAAGTGGGGCGTTTCCTGCCTCACCGCCGCCGCTGCCCCCGCACCAGCGTCAGCATAGTTCTGGTATTCCACGGTGTCAGCTGAATATCAGCAACATTGTGTGGAGTTGCTGGGCCGGCGCACTGAAGATTGCAACACCCGAACGTGACAGGGAGAGTCACGTTGTGCTTGGTCAGCACTTATACTGGCTGACGGAGGGCTCGACGTTCTTAGCGGGAGAGCCAAGCGACACTCTTGGAGAAGAACCGAACTGGAGCGGACCACCTTGCAATCGAACTCATTGTTAAATCTCAAACATATAAAGCGAATAAACCTAAAGACAGAAAATACTTGATCGTTGTCCTTTTCTATGGAACCTATAATTAGGTAATGTTTAACCAAGTGCCGATCTGGAGGCATTCCTCCCGGTCGTCGGCACCTAACTTATATAATTTTTTTGTAGTGGGAATTTATTGAAGTTTGGTGAGGAGAATATGATCATGTGAGAGAATGGTGTTCTGTGTAATAATGTGAAGTAAATCGAAAAAAAAAGAAAAAAAATATGATATGGAAAAAAATAGAAAAAAAATATAAATTGTGCGTTAATAATAAAATAGTTGAAATATAAGGTAAAGTAATGAAGTGAATCGGTCCAGTGAAACATATATAAAAGCGATGATGATTGCGTGCTAACAAAAGAAAATGAAAAATAAAATGTCGAGAAAAATGAGGGGAAAATTATGACGTTGCCAGGTGAAATCGAGTGATCAATAATAAAAAGAAAAAACAAAAAGTGATCTAAAAGACCCTTTATCCCTCCCTATAGATTCGCCGAAAGCGCTTCCGCCGACTGGATATGGAGAGGTAAGTCTGCACAACAATTGTAGAAATCGACGCAAAGTCAAATCGATGTCTCTCTGTAAAGTAAATATCATGTCGATTCTCAATCAACTAATTATTTTTCAATGCTTGTAATTTAACCCCGTCTGAGCTGCCATATATTCGCTATCGAATTCTTTTTTTTATTAAAACATGCAAGGAAAACCTTACTTTTGCCTTCCCCATCATTATTGTTCGCATTTATTTTATATTTAATACTTATTATATACTATTCTATATTTTTATTATACCTATTTTAAATATCTATACCTATACATACATATACATATTATCTACCCGCAGCACCATTCTCATATCTCTCACATAAAGAAAAAATAATAAATAAGCTCATTTTAGAAGTTATGATTTAGGTCTATTTAAATGGAGAAATTAAATGAAAAATTAGTCTTATGAATAAAATGGTTGAAGTTGAAATGATTTGCTAGTTTTTCTGCCGTGGGGGTCATGCCGAACCTAAAAGTGATAGGGTATTAAAACGTGAACTTGAACATAGGGACCATTTAAAATTATTTATTTTTTTTGTACGGAATAAAATGGTCAAGGTTGGGTGGGCTAATACCAGTTGCTATAAAAACAGCCATAGCAACAATTTTTCAAGTCGCCTTGTTTCATAAATTCTTTTCTGTCTATCGCCCCAATGTTTCCTTTTGTTTTTTTTTTGGTTCTTTTTGGATCTGAGTGCCCTTTTCCTATAATTCCCGAAGCACGCGAAATTTAATAATTCTTTTTGCATACGACGCCAGCACTGCGAGTAATACACTTAGAAAAACCCTACCATCGTCCCGAATCTGAGCAAGGCCGGAAGCAACGCGTGCAGTATTACCTCGTATGTCCATCAGCTGGTCCAAATACCCTGGTATTAATAACAGTGATATGCTACAGGATAATTAATGACGCCCTCTAAGAGTTTAGACTAGCGAATGATTTCAAGTAATCGCGCTTCGACCAAAGAGTCTAAGGTTAATTGTATTTTAGTCGAGATAAATTGGAAAGTCGAAGTAAAGGATTTCTGGATGCAGTGTAAGCCTTTTCCTTTCTTAAATTTGCCCGACTTCTATACCCTTCTACATATCTAATAATTTAGCTATTGAATACGATTAGTTTCAAAATAACCAACGGAGCTAGCTAAATTCTCTGTGTTGATTGTTTTTCTTATTCTGCGTATATTGAATTCTTTTGTGGTATATTACTACAAATGTTATCTATACCAAACTTAAAAGGAATCCTATCTGATTCTACATATCTAAAAATTTTGCAATTGAATACGATAAGTTTCAAAATAACCAACGAAGCTAGCTAAATTCTTTGTGTTGATTGTATTCCTTATTATATTTTATGTTCTGTGTATATTGAACTCTTTTGTGGTATATTACTACATATGTGATCTATACCAAACATAAAATTAATCCTATCCTACAGAACTGAATAAAACAAGTTTTTACCCTTTCTGAAACAAGTAATAGCATGACCCCGGTATTTAATTAAATAATACTTACCACACCTTTTGAGTTAGATTAAATTATTATAGTTTTCTTAAAACCATGCCTTTAACACGCAGCCCAGAGACAGTACATGAGGAAGAAAGAGCTGCACATTGCTTCATATGTATTAACCCCATTGAGTATACAGCAAAGCTGCTAACAACAAATTGTGATCATACATTCCACCTGGCGTGTTTTAATACGACAAACCGCAAGTTGTGTCCCGTCTGTAGGGCTCCCATTGAATTGACAGAATCGGGAGACAATAGCCTGGCAGAAAAACCATCAGGTTCCCAAAATCTAAACCAACAGTTAGAAGCAAATACAATGATGGATTCGCAAATGTGGGTGATCCAAATATAGGTAAACTAGTTCGGGCTATAACAGACGTGTTGAGTTCCGCTCCACATAGGCAGTCAGAAGAAATAAGGCATATGTCAGACAGGCAAACACGACTTATTTCAAGGGCAATTGAGGCAGGCTTCCAAAGAATGTCTCTACCGAGTCGGACAAGCGAAAGAAACAGGAGAGAGCAAGTTCCGACAGAAATTTCCCCTAATCAATCCGGTAATATAAACACCGAAGCCAGTTTCCATTCAGAAGCATTTGATCTCCGGCCAGATCGTATTAGCCAAATTATGACTAATTGGAAATTTAGATATACGGGTAAGGGTTTCCTGTCAGTTGACGATTTCATTTATCGAGCAGAAGCGTTGACTAGACAAACCCTGGACGGGAATTTTAACTAGCTGGCCCGATATTCGAGCAACTTGTTTGAAGGTGGGGCAGCAGAGTGGTTTTGGAGGTATCATATAGGATTCCGACATTGGCTGCGATAAATGGTCAGCCATTGCCGCGATTGCCTGATAGTATTTATCAAACGACTCATTGTGCTTCTGTTTACGCTGATCAATTTAAACTGTGCTTAATGCCACGCACAAGTCGGTCCAAATTATTATTGGTACTGTCAGTACAGTCATTGTCAGTCTTCAAAAAACTGGAAAGGCCGAGCAACAACAAACAGTGCTCGCAAAACATATCTGTCGTCCGAACCGAAAGTAGACCAATAAGTCACGAACCAGTTCTTCTTATCGCTGACATTCCTAAGCCAACAAATCGTACACATTTCCCGGAAGTATCAATAGGTAACCAACATTATAGTATTAGAGAAAAGGTCCCAGCCATAAATGAAAAATCAAAACAATGCAATCCAGACCGTCGCCGTCATTACTTCGAGAAGCGTAAGCAAGAACGCGTTACGGTGCTTTCAGCCATGATTGAAAATACGCTAGACGTACCATATGCAGAAGTATCTATTTTGGGCAGAACTGTTAGTGGGTTGCTAGACTCTGGAGCATCTATTAGTTGTATAGGCGAAACCTTTGCAGACGACCACAGAAATATTCTTTAGGAACAAGTCGGAGGAAATTAATTTGTATATCGTTCCATCGTTGTCTCAAAATCTTTACCTAGGAATCGATTGCTGGATCAGGTTTGATTTGCTACCTTCGTTCAACTCTAATCTTGCTGTTTCAGCAGTAGAAGATTCTATGCTGCGTCCGTTAACTGCGAAGAAGTAAAAACAACTAAACGATTCCATTGCACTATTTCCGTCATTTTCTGAAACTGGATTGGGTCGCATTGATGTGGAAAATTCAAAACCAATAAAGCAGAGGCATTATCCAGTGTCTCCCGCTATTGAAAAAATGATGTACGCAGAGCTTGACCGCATGTTGTCGTTAGGACTAATCGAGGAATCCAACAGAGCATGGTCCTCTCCTGTAGTCCTTGTACGTAAGCCAGGAAAAGTCCGCCATTGTTTGGATAGCAGGAAGGTAAATGCAGTTACGGTTAAGGATGCATACCCTATGCCGTTTTTTGATGGTATACTAAGCCGTTTGCCAAAAGCTGAGTTCATTTCTAGCTTAGACTTAAAGGACGCGTTTTGGCAAATTCCGCTTGAATCAAAATCGAGGGATAAGACTGCGTTTACGGTCCCAGGCCGTCCTCTTTATCAATATACGGTCATGCCATTTGGGCTCTGCAATGCACCTCAGACTATGTACAAACTGATGGACAAAATTGTTCCGGCTAGTTTGAAAAGAGAAGTCTTTGTTTATCTAGATGATCTATTAATAGTGTCCGAATCTTTCGAGAAGCATATTCAAACGCTAAAAGAACTTGCAGTGAACATCTCCAAGGCCGGTCTCACGTTTAATGTCCAGAAAAGCAAGTTCTGTTTAAAGGAAATTCAATATTTAGGCCATTTTTTCGGACATGGAACCATCGCGACGGATCCAGAGAAACTGTCGGCCATTGTAGACTTTCCGGAACCTCGATCAGTTAAACAGTTTCACAGATTTTTGGGCATGACTGGGTGGTACCATAAATTCATTAAAAACTATGCCACCGTTGCTTCACCCTTGACTGATGCCCTTAGACGCAAAAGGCGTTTGAAGCTCTAAAACAACACATGTGCGAGGCACCTGTCTTGCATAGCCCAAATTTTGATGAACCCCTCTTTATACATTGTGTCGCCAGTCACACTGGAATTGGTGGGGTATTGGTTCAGTTAAGTACTGAAGGTGTCGAAGTACCGATCGCTTTTATGTCGCGAAAGTTAAATCAATGCCAAAGGAATTACTCTGTCGAACATAGAAAAGGTACTCAGAACGTTCCAGATGTCCTCTCTCGGGCGTTCACACAAGACCTTTCCGCGTTGGAGTTAGATCGGTTTATTGACCTGCAATCTGACCACTTTAAAAGCAAGGATTATGAGGAACTAAAATTAAAAGTTCAACAAAATCAGTCTTTGCTTCCAGACGTAAAAGTTATGGACGGTCTTTTGTATCGCAGGACGGAACATGCAGCTGGCGAAAGAATAGCAGATATGGTTTGGAAACTGTGGATACCAAAAGAATTGGTTCCCATGTTACTGCAAATATCGCACGATCATCCCTTAGCTTCTCACTGTGGTATCAATAAGACCCTTGAACGAGTACGTAGGCACTTCTTCTGGCCCAATCTGGTTGCGGACGTTAAGGCTCACGTGAATGGTTGTGAGATATGCAAATGCTCAAAACATCCCAATTATAGTCTTAAACCAAACCTTAGCAAAACAGGCGAAACGCAAAGATTTTTCCAGAAACTGTATGTCGACTTCCTTGGTCCCTACCCGCGATCTCGGTCTGGTCATATAGGAGTTTTTGTAGTGCTGGATCACTTTACTAAATTTCCTTTTTTAAAGCCTATCAAGAAGTTTACGGCAGAGGCAATTTTAAAGTACGTTGAAGAAGAGTTGCTACACTGTTTTGGCATTCCTGAAGTAATAGTATCTGATAACGGCGTTCAGTTTAAATCCCATGCTTTTAACCGTCTTTTAGATAAATGTAACATACATCACTCTTATACGGCCATTTACGCCCCTCAAGGTAATCCGTCGAAAAGAGTAAATAGGTCTGTGATCGCTGCAATTAAGTCGTATATACATCCCAATCAGACAAATTGGGATGAACACTTAAGCAAGATTTGCTGTTCGCTACGGTCTAGTTTCCATTAGCATTAGCATTTCCATTTGCATTAACATAATATTATAATTAACATATACGCGCTGAGATACGATTTTAAAATTCAAGAAAAAATGAAAAGAAGGTAAATAATAAATGGCTCTCAACTAAAGGTCAGAACGTTGGGATTTAAGGGGTAATTGTTTTTGCAGGCCACAATTCTACTTAGATGATTTGTTTTGATATTTTTTCATTTTTGTATAAGTCTTGTAAAATTCTATCGATTTGCCAAAAAACTTTTTGTCACGCCCACTTTAACGCCCACAAACCGCAAAAACTGTGAGGGTTGTGTGTCCTGCGCACTTTCACCATCTGAGTAACGGGTATCAGATAGTCGGGAAACTCGACTATAGCGTTCTCTCTTGTTTTTTATTTTATTTAATTTTTTTGTTGTTGTATTATATATAATTTTTTTGTAGTGGGAATTTATTGAAGTTTGGTGAGGAGAATATGATCATGTGAGAGAATGGTGTTCTGTGTAATAATGTGAAGTAAATCGAAACAAAAAGAAAAAAAAAAAGAAAAAAAATATAATATGGAAAAAAATAGAAAAAACAAGAGAGAACGCTATAGTCGAGTTCCCCGACTATCTGATACCCGTTACTCAGCTAGTGAAATATCGAAGGAGAGTCTTCAGCACTGACAGTTTTTGGCGGTTTGTGGGCGTTAGAGTGGGCGTGGCAAAAAGTTTTTTGGCAAATCGATAGAAATTTACAAGACTAATACAAAAATGAAAAAATATCAAAACATTTTTTAAAAGTGTGGGCGTGGCAGTTTTGGGCGGTGTGTGGGCGTTAGAGTGGGCGTGGCAACATGAATCGACAAACTTGCGCTGCGTCTATGTCTCTGGAGTCTGTATGCTTAGTCTCAACTTTTTACCTTTTGTAGTTCTGAGATCTCGACGTTCATACGGACGGACAGACAGACGGACAGACGGACAGACAGACGGACAGACGGACAGACGGACGGACAGACGGACATGGCCAGATCGACTCGGCTATTGATCCTGATCAAGAATATATATACTTTATATGGTCGGAAACGCTTCCTTCTGCCTGTTACATACTTTTCAACGAATCTAGTATACCCTTTTACTCTACGAGTAACGGGTATAAAAATATAAATTGTGCGTTAATAATAAAATAGTGAATCGGTCCAGTGAAACATATATAAAAGCGATAATGATTGCGTGCTAACAAAAGAAAATGAAAAATAATTAAAATAAAATTTCGAGAAAAATGAGGGGAAAATGATGACGTTGCCAGGTGAAATCGAGTGATTAATAATAAAAAGAAAAAACAAAAAGTGATCTAAAAGTGAAATCGAGTGATCAATAATAAAAAGAAAAAACAAAAAGTGATCTAAAAGCCCCTTTACCCCTCCCTATAGATTCGCGCTTTCGCCGACTGGATATGGAGAGGTAAGTCTGCACAACAATTGTTTTAAAATCAAAAGCAAACAAAGAAAATGTAAATCATGTAGAAATCGACGCAAAGTCAAATCGATGTCTCTCTGTAAAGTATATCATGTCGATTCTCAATCAACTAATTATTTTTCAATGCTTGTAATTTAACCCCGTCTGAGCTGCCATATATTCGCTATCGAATTTTTTTTTTATTAAAACATGCAAGGAAAACCTTACTTTTGCCTTCCCCATCATATAATAAAGGAATAAAAAATAATTAGGAAAAAAAAAAAAAAAAAAAAAAAAAAAAAAAAAAAAATTCGAGAAAAATGAGGGGAAAATGATGACGTTGCCAGGTGAAATCGAGTGATTAATAATAAAAAGAAAAAACAAAAAGTGATCTAAAAGTGAAATCGAGTGATCAATAATAAAAAGAAAAAACAAAAAGTGATCTAAAAGCCCCTTTACCCCTCCCTATAGATTCGCCGAAAGCGCTTTCGCCGACTGGATATGGAGAGGTAAGTCTGCACAACAATTGTTTTAAAATCAAAAGCAAAACAAAGAAAATGTAAAATCATGTAGAAATCGACGCAAAGTCAAATCGATGTCTCTCTGTAAAGTAAATATCATGTCGATTCTCAATCAACTAATTATTTTTCAATGCTTGTAATTTAACCCCGTCTGAGCTGCCATATATTCGCTATCGAATTCTTTTTTTTATTAAAACATGCAAGGAAAACCTTACTTTTGCCTTCCCCATCATTATTTTTCGCATTTATTTTATATTTAATACTTATTATATACTATTCTATATTTTTTTTTTTTTTTTTTTTTTTTTTTTTTTTTTTTATATTTTAATTACTCTATACCTATTTTACATACATATACTCTTATTTATATATTACCTACATATACATAATATACATACATATACATACATATACATACATATACAACATATAATACATATACATACATATACATACATATACATACATATACATACATATACATACATATACATACATATACATACATATACATACATATACATACATATACATACATATACATACATATACATACATATACATACATATACATACATATACATACATATACATACATATACATACATATACATACATATACATACATATACATACATATACATACATATACATACATATACATACATATACATACATATACATACATATACATACATATAAAAAAACATATACATAAATACATACATATACATACATATACATACATATACATACATATACATACATATACATACATATACATACATATACATACATATACATACATATACAAATAACAAATATACATACATATACATACATATACATACATATACATACATATACATACATATACATACATATACATACATATACATACATATACATACATATACATACATATACATACATATACATACATATACATACATATACATACATATACATACATATACATACATATACATACATATACATACATATAACATAATACATAACATATACATACATATACATACATATACATATACATACATATACATACATATACATACATATACATACATATACATACATATACATACATATACATACATATACATACATATACATACATATACATACATATACATACATATACATACATATACATACATATACATACATATACATACATATACATACATATACATACATATACATACATATACATATACATACATATACATACATATACATACATATACATACATATACATACATATATATACATACATATACATACATATACATACATATACATACATATACATACATATACATACATATACATACATATACATACATATACATACATATACATACATATACATATACATACATATACATACATATACATACATATACATACATATACATACATATACATACATATACATACATATACATACATATACATACATATACATACATATACATACATATACATACATATACATACATATACATACATATACATACATATACATACATATACATACATATACATACATATACATACATATACATACATATACATACATATACATACATATACATACATATACATACATATACATACATATACATACATATACATACATATACATACATATACATACATATACATACATATACATACATATACATACATATACATACATATACATACATATACATACATATACATACATATACATACATATACATACATATACATACATATACATACATATACATACATATACATACAAAATACATAAAAATATACATACATATACATACATATACATACATATACATACATATACATACATATACATACATATACATACATATACATACATATACATACATATACATACATATACATACATATACATACATATACATACATATACATACATATACATACATATACATACATATACATACATATACATACATATACATACATATACATACATATACATACATATACATACATATACATACATATACATACATATACATACATATACATACATATACATATACATACATATACATACATATACATACATATACATACATATACATACATATACATACATATACATACATATACATACATATACATACATATACATACATATACATACATATACATACATATACATACATATACATACATATACATACATATACATACATATACATACATATACATACATATACATACAACATACATATACATACATATACATACATATACATACATATACATACATATACATACATATACATACATATACATACATATACATACATATACATACATATAACAATACATAATACATACATATACATACATATACATACATATACATACATATACATACATATACATACATATACATACATATACATACATATACATACATATACATAAAACATATACATACATATACATACATATACATACATATACATACATATACATACATATACATACATATACATACATATACATACATATACATACATATACATACATATACATACATATACATACATATACATACATATACATACATATACATACATATACATACATATACATACATATACATACATATACATACATATACATACATATACATACATAAAAAAAAAAAAAAAAAAAAAAAAAAAAAAAAAAAAAAAAAAAAAAAAAAAAAAAAAAAAATAACATAAAAAAAAAAACATATACATACATATACATACATATACATACATATACATACATATACATACATATACATACATATACATACATATACATACATATACATACATATACATACATATACATACATATACATACATATACATACATATACATACATATACATACATATACATACATATACATACATATACATACATATACATACATATACATACATATACATACATATACATACATATACATACATATACATACATATACATACACACCTTCAGCCGAGCTGGAGCAGGATTGGTAGTAGACCTGACCTACTGCAGTGGCTCGCTTTTCCAGCGCGCACAATGGTCCATCAGCGATGCCTATACGGCAAGTGACCACAAGGCGATTATCTGCGACATCACCAGCAGAGGATCTTCTACAGCCCCATCAGCGAAGAGGCACTTCAACCCAAAGACGCTCCAGCGGGACGCGTTCCTGAGGGAATTTGGGAGCCCCGACATCGGTGAGAACGCAGCGGCAAGCGCAATCAGCCTGACTAGAGCAGTCGAGAGGGCATGCACAGCAAGCATGAGGGTGTCAAGGAGCCACCACCGCCACCGGGAACCAGTCTATTGGTGGACCGACGAGATCGCGGAGGCTCGCAGAACCTGCCTTCGGGCAAGACGGCGGCAGCAAAGGGAGCACGGCCACCCCAACAACGAGACTCTGAGGCAAGAATACGCCGACAATCGAAGGGCCTTAAAGAGACTCATCAAGCAGTCGAAGAAGAGATGCTTCTTGGAGCTATGCGACTCAGCCGAGCAGGACCCTTGGGGCTCAGCATATAAAATAGTGGTTAAAAAGCTAAGCCAGGCGAAACCTCTAAAAGCAGGCGACGCGGCCACGATGACAGCGATCGTGGAACACCTGTTTCCAATGGTGCCCTCGGATCCGCAACCTCCTCACGCGGTTCCAGGCGACTTGTCGCAGATAGCGCTCCGACCGGAGGAAATACGCGAGGTCGCAAAGGATATGCCTTCGGGGAAGGCGCCAGGCCGGACGGTATCCCAGATATCGCCGTCAAGCTTGGAATGTACGAGCACCCGGAAGCATTCGCAGCCGTCTTCAACCAGTGTCTCACGGAAGGCTTCTTTCCAGAGCGCTGGAAGAGACAGAAGCTGGTACTGCTCCCCAAGCCCAACAAGCCGCCCGAGGACCCATCCTCATACAGACCGATATGCCTGATCGACCACATCGGCAAGGCTTTCGAACGCTGTATCAGCCTCAGACTGCACGAGGCCATCTCCGCTGCAGGGGACCTCTCAGAAATGCAGTTCGGCTTTAGGAAGGCGAGATCGACAGTGGACGCCATAGCAACGGTCAAGGAGATCGTCTCGAAGGCAATTGAAGGCACAAGATGGCACGGAGGCAGCAAGAAGTACTGCTTGGTGGTAACACTGGATATAAAAAATGCGTTCAACACAGCGAGATGGGGCGCCACCATAAGAGCATTACAGCACCTAGGGGTACCGGACGCTCTGGTGGGCATAGTCAAGGCCTACTTCAGCGACAGAGTGCTACTGTACGACACGGAAGGAGGCACACTTGAGCACAGGGTGACCTGCGGGGTCCCCCAAGGTTCGGTTCTCGGGCCGCTGCTGTGGAACGCAATGTACGATGGTGTGCTACGGCTGCCACTACCAGGGAGAACCAAAGTGATTGGCTTCGCTGACGATATTGCCGTGGTAATCGTGGCAAAAACCGTTAACGAAGCCGAGAGCCTCGCGAATGCAGCAATCGGCATCATAGTGGAGTGGCTTCAAGCGGTCGGCCTGGACATTGCTCACCACAAAACGGAGGCAGTGCTTATATCTAGCCGCAAGCAGGTAGAGACAGCCACCATCCGAGTCGGAGACACCACGGTCACGTCGGCGCGAGCGATTCGATACCTAGGGATCTTGTTAGACACTAGGCTAACGTTCAAGGAGCATCTGGCGGAAGCGAACAGGAAGGCGTCGAGCGTCGCTAGGGCTCTAGCGCGAATAATGCTCAACTGCAGGGGCCCAAGACAGGGGCGCAGAATACTCCTACAGTCCGTCTGCAGGGCAACAGCCCTGTACGCAGCCCCAATATGGGCGGAAGCTGCGGAGAAGAGGTCCTACATAAGGGGCCTGGAATCGACGCACAGGCTGTGCGCCCTAAGGGTGTGCTCCGGCTTTCGGACAATCTCAGACGACGCTGCCCAAGTCATAGCGGGAACTCTGCCCATAGACTTGCTGGCCTTGGAGGCGAAGGAGATACACCACGAGGTGAAGAAGATTGTGGGACAGTGCAGCTCGGCCCAGAAGCGAGCCATAAAAGCCAACGCCAGAACCAACAGCTTGGAAAGGTGGCAAAGACGGTGGCAGCAGTCGACGAAGGGAAGATGGACCTTTAGGATCATCCCGGATGTGGTCGCATGGACGCGAAGACGGCATGGCGAGGTGAACTTTTGGCTCACCCAAATGCTTAGCGGGCATGGATGCTTCAGGAGCTACCTGGCCAGGTTTGGCCACGACGATGACAGCCACTGCTCAGAATGCGGCGTCGACGAGACGGCTGAGCACATCATTTTTAATTGCCAGCGATTCGACCGTGACAGGGAAGGCTTCATGGAGGACGTAACGGACCCTTCTACCCTAGGGGAGCGCATGATCTCGGATCAGACGTTCTGGGATCGGATGAGCAACTTCGCTGCAGTGGCGATGAAGAGGCTGCGGGCAGCGGAAAGAGAGAGAGCCGCTCGGAGTCAACAGGATCCTAGCTAGGGATAAGTGAGCGCATCCTGGCCCTGCGAAGCATAGCCTCGCGGTAGTACCGCAGGGACTCCAGGATTTCTCGCACCTCACAACACCTTACAACCCCCCCCCCCCCTACACACAACACCCTCCAACCCCCCACACCATTACTACTTGTACATACTAATATCCACCCACAACAATAAACATGATATAAAAAAGAAAAAAAACATACATATACAGTGGGCGTGGCAACATGAATCGACAAACTTGCGCTGCGTCTATGTCCCTGGAGTCTGTATGCTTAATCGAGATCGCGGAGGCTCGCAGAACCTGCCTTCGGGCAAGACGGCGGCAGCAAAGGGAGCACGGCCACCCCAACAACGAGACTCTGAGGCAAGAATACGCCGACAATCGAAGGGCCTTAAAGAGACTCATCAAGCAGTCGAAGAAGAGATGCTTCTTGGAGCTATGCGACTCAGCCGAGCAGGACCCTTGGGGCTCAGCATATAAAATAGTGGTTAAAAAGCTAAGCCAGGCGAAACCTCTAAAAGCAGGCGACGCGGCCACGATGACAGCGATCGTGGAACACCTGTTTCCAATGGTGCCCTCGGATCCGCAACCTCCTCACGCGGTTCCAGGCGACTTGTCGCAGATAGCGCTCCGACCGGAGGAAATACGCGAGGTCGCAAAGGATATGCCTTCGGGGAAGGCGCCAGGCCGGACGGTATCCCAGATATCGCCGTCAAGCTTGGAATGTACGAGCACCCGGAAGCATTCGCAGCCGTCTTCAACCAGTGTCTCACGGAAGGCTTCTTTCCAGAGCGCTGGAAGAGACAGAAGCTGGTACTGCTCCCCAAGCCCAACAAGCCGCCCGAGGACCCATCCTCATACAGACCGATATGCCTGATCGACCACATCGGCAAGGCTTTCGAACGCTGTATCAGCCTCAGACTGCACGAGGCCATCTCCGCTGCAGGGGACCTCTCAGAAATGCAGTTCGGCTTTAGGAAGGCGAGATCGCCTCGCGGTAGTACCGCAGCGACTCCAGGATTTCTCGCACCTCACAACACCTTACAACCCCCCCCCCGCCCTACACACAACACCCTCCAACCCCCCACAACATTACTACTTGTACATACTAATATCCACCCACAACAATAAACATGATATAAAAAAAAAAAAAAAACATACATATACAGTGGGCGTGGGCGCAGTTGGCGTGGGCGCATACATATACATATGTCCCTGGAGTCTGTATGCTTAATCTCAACTTTCTAGCTTTTGTAGTTCCTGAGATCTCGACGTTCATACGGACGGACAGACGGACGGACAGACGGACGGACAGACAGACGGACATGGCCAGATCGACTCGGCTACTGATCCTGATCAAGAATATATATACTTTATATGGTCGGAAACGCTTCCTTCTGCCTGTTACATACTTTTCAACGAATCTAGTATACCCTTTTACTCTACGAGTAACGGGTATAAAAATAATAAATATGCTCATTTTAGAAGTTATGATTTAGGTCTATTTAAATGGAGAAATTAAATGAAAAATTAGTCTTATGAATAAAATGGTTGAAGTTGTAATGATTTGCTAATTTTTCTGCCGTGGGGGTCATGCCGAACCTAAAAGTGATAGGGTATTAAAACGTGAACTTGAACATAGGGACCACTTAAAACCACTGATACCCGTTACTCAGCTGGTAAAAGTGTGAAGAGAAATTACAACACTGACCGTTTTTGGCGGTTTGTGGGCGTTAGAGTGGGCGTGGCAACATGAATCGACAAACTTGCGCTGCGTCTATGTCTCTGGAGCCTGTATGCTTATTCTCAACTTTCTAGCTTTTATAGTTCCTGAGATCTCGACGTTCAGACAGACGGACAGACAGACGGACAGACAGACGGACGGACAGACGGACATGGTCAGATCGACTCGGCTATTGATCCTGATCAAGAATATATATACTTTATATGGTCGGAAACGCTTCCTTCTGCCTGTTACATACTTTTCGACGAATCTAGTATACCCTTTTACTCTACGAGAAACGGGTATAATTATTTCTTTTTTTTGTACGGAATAAAATGGTCAAGGTTGGATGGGCTAATACCAGTTGCTATAAAAACAGCCATAACGACAATTTTTCAAGTCGCCTTGTTTCATAAATTCTTTTCTGTCTATCGCCCCAATGTTTCCTTTTGTTTTTTTTTTGGTTCTTTTTGGATCTGAGTGCCCTTTTCCTATAATTCCCGAAGCACGCGAAATTTAATAATTCTTTTTGCATACGACGCCAGCACTGCGAGTAATACACTTAGAAAAACCCACCCATCGTCCCGAATCTAAGCAAGGCCGGAAGCAACGCGTGCGGTATTACCTCGTATGTCCATCAGCTGGTCCGAATACTCTGGTATTAATAACAGTAATATGCTACATAGCTGTGCAACAATTTATCTCGACGCTGAAAATTGTTCTCCACTCCTGCCTAAAAGTAGGCAATCAAGCCCATTCCGCGATTGTCCAATGCATTGGAGCACCTTTACACTTCCGGGCCATCGGACCACCTTTACACCTCCGGTCCATTGAAGCACCTTTACCCCTTTTGCCCATAGGAGCACCTTTTGCACCGATTGTTTGTAGTAGCACCCTTGGCTGCAAGTGCCCGAGGGCTCATGTCAGCCGGGCAAAAGTGACCTAACCTGGAATTGAAATTTTCTTCGGCACACGTGGCGATGGACACCTAGGCTGTTCCTGCATATGCAGAAGGGAATCTAAATCTAACGCTAGTTAAATTTCAGTTAAAGTAGTTAGTTCAGTAGGTAGTTCAGTTAGAGTAGTTAAATTTCAAAATAAAACGAATAAATGTTAAATAATTTTTAGTTGGGGAAATTATGCTCAGCTCATGCTATGAAAAATGTTAATATGAAATCTTAAAATTGGCAGCAGCAACAAAACACCAAAAAGTCAACTATTTCCCCGGAGTCGGAAGATCGATCTTTCGTCGATGGAATTTTAGCGCGGTGAGTCCGTTTCCTGTATGAACTTATTCTTTTTTCTTTACATTTTCTGCATGCATATTATTTTAAAAAAACATATTTTTTTTATATGAGCTGCAAAGCTAATAATTTCCTCCACAATTAATACAAACAAAAAAAAAAAATTTAATTTAATTAAAAATAATTTAATCTTTAAACAAGCATTAAAATGAAATAATATTTGATGCTCTATCGTCCCTATACTCGATATACTCTAAATTTAAACTTTTATATCTATACTTAATTCACATTTATAAAACACATAATCAAAACATTCGTCTTAGAAATGAAGTAGTTTAAGCTACCCCCTCATTCAAAATTATTGATGGTTTTTTTAGTAGAGTTCCCTAGGCTTGTCTGATTTTCTTTTTCGCAGATATTACCGTGATGGATGACGCCCGATGCTCCTCTGCGCCGTTCGCAATCTATGATGAGATGACGTTCTGCTAAGTTATTAGTTTGAACTCATGCTGATGATTCCGCGGTCGTAGGGGACATAGGGGTCACCAGAGCCATGCTCTCAGGTGGGTGACCGTAGGTAGGGTGGGCACTTGCGACCACAAAAACACCCGTGGCCAAAACTAGTAAGGAATGCTTGGAAATAGCTTGACTTAAACTGACTGCCATTATCAGAAAGTATTACTAATGGTACCAAAAGTATAGAATATAGCCCCCTTTAAGTAATCACAGATTTTAGAAGCGGTGAACTTCTTAAGAGGTAACAAAAAGTGGAAACGGGTGTTATGGTCAACTACAATCAGCAAACCTATGTGACCTTTTTTTGTGCGAGGGTATGGGCCTAAGAGGTCAATATATAAATTTGGAATGGCCTGTCTGAGGTTAACGGTTTACCCATTGGCGGTTTTAAAACCGTGTTTGGACTTTTCGTGGTACGACAAATTACACAATTGGATTGCGTATTTGCGTAACCATACAAGGCCAAAACAAATATCTTTTTAGTTTTTCTACAGTTTTACTCATGACTAAGAAATCCTGGCCCTCAATATAAGCGCGGAATTTTTTAATTCCTTTTATAACGGCAAGACATTCTAATTCGGAATCTGAATAGTTACGTTGCGCTTTGGACAATTTTTCGGACATATACGAAATCGGAAGTTCTACTCCATCTCGCTCCTGAGCCAGTACGCAACCAACACCAAAAGAGCTGGCGTCACACAACAAAATAAATTGCTTGGAAAAATCTGGTGTTATGAGAATTGGCGAGGTAGTAAGACATGATTTCAAGTTTTCAAAAGCGGTTTGAGCCTCTTCGTTCCATTCAAGCGTATTCTTCTTTTTAAGAAGTTTCGTCAAAGGAAAACTAATAGTGGCAAAGTTTTTTACAAACCGTCAGTACCATCCCGCTAATCCTAGAAAACTTCGCCACTGCTTAATCGAAGTTGGTTGCCGAAATTCTACTATTACTTTAACCTTATCTGGGTTCTTATTTGTCCATTCCCAATTATAAAGCCGAGATATATGATCTCCTTCATACAAAATTTAAATTTGCTGACATTGATAGTGAGATTTGCTTTACGTAAGCATAAAGCTATCTCCTGTAGTAAAAGCATATGGGATTCAAAATCCTCGGACAAAACTAATAAGTCGTCCAGATAAACAAATACTCTATTCCTAAGATGAGCTGGAATGACTCGATCCATAAGACGACAAAGAGTTTGGGCCGCGTTACAGATACCAAAGGGCATCATTTTATACTGATATAGCGGTCTATTCGGTATTGTAAACGCAGTGTATTGCTTAGAATTTTCGTCGAGCGGTATCTGCCAGTATGCATGCTTCATGTCGATAACACTTATGAATTTAGCTGGTGGTAACAAGCTTAAGATGCCGTCCATCTGAGGTAGAGGATATGCGTCCCGCTGAGTAACCTTGTTTACCTCTCTGGAATCAAGACATAGACGGTTCTTGTCTCCTTTCTTTACTAACACGCAATTACTGCTCCAAGCGCTAGTTGACTCTTCGATAACATCTAAGGCTAGCATGTTATCCACTTTTCAATGGCAGGTGAAACTGGCCAATGCCGTTGTTTAACAGGACTCGCATTTCCTATATCAATGCTATGTGTGGACAAGGTAGTACGACCTAAACCTTCGGTCCAAAGTACCGATGTCTAACTCAGCAATGGTCGGATTGCTTGTAATTTTATTTAGTAATCCAAAAGTTTTGCCAAAAATCAATGCCTAAATATACACCCTGTTGAAGTTCTGGTATTATAAATAATTCAAGATTGTCTATCGTATCTCCATACTTAATGGAAGTTGTAAGTTTTGACACTACTTTGCTTTTTGTTCCGTTTGCAGCGCGAATTTCGCCAAAACATTTTTTTACGTTGTTGTGTTTAAGGAAGTTCTGAGCAGCTAATCCGCCTGCACAACTTATTGTTGCTCCAGAATCTAATAAAGCCTTGTAAGTTTAACCCTCTATATTGATATCCGTATAGAGGGTTTGGTCAGAGCTAAGTACTATAGCGGAAATAAGTTTCTGTCGGTCACGACGAACCTTCTTCCAAAATTCTCTCAATCGGCTAGTAGATCGTCTGGGTTTTAAATGATTCCATATATTATCTACTTTACCAAATATTTCTCTGCGCTTATTATTGTAATTTTGAATTCTTATGTGTAAGGGTATAAAGGAATAATGAATATCAGGCTGACCTAAAAGTTTCTATCTCCTGAAATTCACGGGCTTCAGTGGTTGACTTTGACTTAGCAACTTCTGAATCTTCGGATGTAAGTTAATTACTTTGCTGTTAGCAAGGTAAATAAATAAATTGAAGTTCAGTTAAGAACGACTTTATTTGTATAAATCCAATTTGCAACTAAATTACCCTAACCTGTCCCTAGCAAGCTGTGAGTCTTTGGCTGTGAGCTGCGCTGCCCTTAGTGGCAGAGGATCGGCGTCGGCTCCGTAGCTTTCCAATAGGCCACGACTTCGGCTGATGTTTTGCTGGTCAAATCGGTGCAGTCTTCTTGGAATCACTTGCATTGGTGGGAGCGCAAGTTGTTACCAATCAGATTGTTCGAACTCTACTTGGCAAATCGGCGTGTGCAGGAAATTATCGAATTCTACTTGGCAGCTCGGCGTGTGCAGGAAATTATGCAGACGCTGAGCTTGCAGAATGAAGCTCGCTTATTGGGGTTCATTGTTCTGGATTTAAACATTTTTGTTGTTAACTCTTCCCCCTCCAATTTATGGAGGTCCATTTCCTGTTTATTTTTAAGTCTTTCAATATTGTCTTGTCTGACTGTCTTGTATTGGTCCGGGTCTGTTGTTACTCTCCTACCGAAGAATACTTCTAATGGTCGTTTCTTTGTAACCGAATGAAAACTGTAATTGTACTCGTAAACTGCCCTTTCTAAAAGTTCTTTAAAATTTCTCTCAGTGCCCTCTTTCTTGAGGCATCTCATTATCTCTGAGAGTGTTGAATGAAATCGTTCTACCTGACCGTTAACGGTACTTTTGTATGGTGGGGCAGTATAGACTTCTATCTGTAGCTGCTCCAACATGAACTTAATTGATTGGGAATTGAAAGCTTTTTCGTTGTCCATAACGATATGTTTTGGGACTCCGAAATAAAATATAATGTCACGCAAAGGACATGTCTGATATCTTCTATAGCTTTTGAATTTATAATTCGTGCTTGCGCTAATTTAGAAAACTTATCTATTGCAGTGAGTACTAAGTGTCGTTCTGTAGAATAAATGTCAATGTGCAATATGTGACCGGGGTATTCTGGAATAGGAGTTTCTTGAATTTCCGGATTTGGGGGGTTGTCTGTCATATTTAGCTTCTTTGCAAAGTTTACATTGCTTAACTAAATGTATAATTTTTTGCTTCATTCTTAGAAAATAATAGTTTTCTGCTAGTTGCTTTTGATTTTCTAGAGCGTTTCGATGTGCTCTCCTATGTATTTGAAGAATTCTTTCTTCCTGTTCAGTTTCGTCTGTCAAGTCTTCTACCCTGGATTAGGTGAATCGAGTTTTGATTCCTTTGAAGTGACTTCTGTAGGTTGTTTGTATTTTTCCCATTATGTCTTCAGTCGTATGAATGCCGTTAACTACGGAAGGGTTGAGGTGTTTTTTTAGGTCTGTTATTATGTCGTCCGTGGTGTATTCGAGTCGGTATATTTCATGTCTATGGAAAGTAGGAAATGGGATAGTGAACTTGTAGTCGTATTTATCTGATTTATAAAAGAATATTTGATTTTTGAAAACGTTTATTGGAGTGTAGAGGCAACAGAGTTAATCTGCTCTAAAGGTATTCTTGAGAGCGCGTCTGCAACCACATTTTCTTTTCCCGGTTTATAAAATATTTCATAATCATATTCCTCCAAAAAAGCTTTCCATCTCTTGATTCTGGCGTTTCCAATGATCTGTAAAGATCTTAACCTTTGCTTTACCGTATAGGTAATTTTTGAGGGCCTTAAGTGCCCAAATTATGGCTAACATTTCTTTTTCGTTCGCCGCGTAGTTCTCTTCGGCTTTGGAAAGTGTTTTAGAAAGAAATGATATAGGGTGGTTGTCTTGCGATAGAACTGCGCCGATCGCGAAATTTGAAGCATCAGTAGTTAAATGGAACTCCTTATTGAAATCTGGGTAACGGAGAATTATTTCTTTTGACGCTAAGTTACTTTTAAGCTTTTTGAAAGATTCTAGAGCTTCTTTGTCTAGTGAAATTATTTTTTTGGATGACATTTTTATGGACACGTGTCCATCTTTCCCTCTTCAAAGTGAAGTTAAGGGTTTTGCCAATTTGGCATAATTTTGTATAAATCTTCTATAATATCCGGAAAGGCCTAGGAAGGATCTTAGATCCCTTAAAGTTTTAGGGCAGGGATAATTTGCTATCGCTGCCACTTTACTCGGGTTTGTTTCTGTTCCCCTATCGGAGACAACAAATCCAAGGAATCCGACTTTGTTTTTCATGAACTCACATTTGTCTAGCTGACATTTCATGTTGGCGTTCTGTAAAGTCTGAAAAATTTTAGCCAAGTTCTCAATATGCGTATCATCATCTTTGCTAAATATGATGATATCATCTATGTAAATAAAACATGTTTTTCCAATATGTTCACGAAGTATGTTATCTAATGCACGTTGGAAAATTGAGGGCGCAAGCTTAAGACCAAATGGGAGTCGTGTAAACTCATATTTTCCGTTGTTTACGGAGAAGGCGGTTGTTTCTATGACACTATTTTTTAACGAGAATTGATGGAAACCACTTTTAAGATCTAAAACGGAGTATACTTTATTGTCCCCTAATTGGGTGAGTAACTCATTTATCTCAGGAATAGGGTATTTATCTGCAATGGTTATTTTATTGAGTTTGCGATAATCAATAACCATGCGATATTTTTTTTCGCCTGAAGCGTCTGCCTTTTTGGGTACAATCCACACTGGTGAATTGTATGGGGACCTAGAAGGTCGAATTATACCATCTTCTAAAAGTTCTTTTATCTGTTTGTTTACTTCATCTTTCAGTGTCATTGGATACTGATAGAATTTCGAGTAAATAAGATTATCGGACGAGGTTCGGATCGTTGCCTTTACGTTAGTTGTGTAGGTTAGCTTTTGGTTTGGGTCTGCGAACAAGTCTGGAAACGACTTGAGTAGTTCGCTTAGCTTGGTTTTTTGTTTGTCGGACAAGTGGGATGTTCTCGGAATAATTGTGTTGACTGCTTCGAATGTTTTTTCTTTTATGGGAATCGAGACACCGTTCTTTAATATCATAATATTTTTTCTGATTTTTATTACTGCCCCTAATTCTTTTAAACTATCATTGCCCAAAATGGCATCGAAAGATTTTAATGTGGGCAACAGAAAAAACTTAACTTCAACATCCTGAATATTAACAAGAGAGAACGCTATAGTCGAGTTCCCCGACTATCTGATACCCGTTACTCAGCTAGTGAAAGTGCGAAGGAGTCTTCAGCACTGACAGTTTTTGGCGGTTTGTGGGCCCTAGAGTGGGCGTGGCAAAAAGTTTTTTGGCAAATCGATAGAAATTTATAAGACTAATACAAAAATGAAAAAATATCAAAACATTTTTCAAAATTGTGGGCGTGGCAGTTTTGGGCGGTTTGTGGGGGTAAGAGTAGGCGTGGCAACATGAATCGACAAACTTGCGCTGCGTCTATGTCTCAGGAGTCAGTATGCTTAATCTCAACTTTCTACCTTTTGTAGTTCCTGAGATCTCGACGTTCATACGGACAGACAGACGGACGGACAGACCGACTTGGCCAGATCGACTCGGCTATTGATCCAGATCAAGAATATATATACTTTATATGGTCGGAAACACTTCCTTCTGCCTGTTACATACTTTTCAACGAATCTAGTATACCCTTTTACTCTACGAGTAACGGGTATAAAAAGGTTCGCTACCTTACGATGCGTAATTACTGTGCTGCCGCCTAC
Source organism: Drosophila teissieri (assembly GCF_016746235.2). Lineage (NCBI taxonomy): Eukaryota > Metazoa > Arthropoda > Insecta > Diptera > Drosophilidae > Drosophila > Drosophila teissieri. The sequence goes on from NC_053032.1 coordinate 2,341,690, forward strand.
TGAGACAGCATTGAAAGGTGTTTTATTCTGTTTAGGGTTATTGACGAATTTAGGTTGGATATAATTTCGGTTTGAACTGGTGTCTATAAGTATTCTAATAAATTTGCCATTCCTCATCTTGCATAGAAAGTATGGAAGAGAGGAATTTTTTATTCTAAAAAATTCAACCCAGCGTTGTCGTAGTAGTCGTAAGTGTTATTGTCAGCGTCCGCTTTTTCTATCTGATCTATGTAGTCGTCCAAGTTGTCGTCAAGGTAATTGTGTTCCAAGTACTCTGCCATAGCTTGTTCGTAGTCCGTCGTGGTCAATGGAGTCTCCGTGAAACGCGTTTCGTTTTCTTCTGTTGTAGTCTGTATGTTAAAGTTCCTTTGTCGCTTCATCCCATCTGGTATTGGGCCAGGTGGTCTTTTACCTGATTCAAAGCGAGGTCTGTTCATGTAGTTCACCATTCTTGTCTGAACACTGGGATCCACATCCATAGGTTCTGGACGAGGAAGTGGTTTTGGGGCCTGTGGCCTAGGTGGCGCTGACTGCTGTGGCGGGAATTGCCTATTCTGAAAAGGTAGTGGTGCAGCTACTGGCTGTGCAAGCTGGTAACCGAAGTTGTTCCAATTTTGTCGTGGTAAAGCGGTCGGTAGTTGCTGTCCGAATTGGTAATATCGAGTTCTGGGGGCTGGAATTGGTGGTTGTCTATTGATAAATAAATTACTGCGAGGAGCATGTGAAGGCTTTGAAGACTGATTCCTAAACTGTCTTGTCTGTCCTATGTTTGCTGCATGTTTTGCCCTGAAGTTCTGATTTTCTAACTTGAGGCAAAGGTGTAATGCCGAGGGTAAGTCTACTGGTTCTTTAATTCCCAGTAGACGAGGCAAATCGCCTTGTAATCCTCGTACGAAGGTGTCTAGAGCCTTATCTCTGTACATTTTCGTCATTAACAGTTCTGCTTATTTTCCTAACCCCATACAACCGATCTTGTTTAGGATTAGGGATAGGTGCTTATAAACCATTTGATGGAACTCTTCCACAGATTGGTTGGCACCCTGTATAAGCATCGTCATTTGGTATTCTAATGTGTTATTGTCGCGCTGGTCAGCATAATGCAGAGTCAGACATTTCGAAATCGCTAACCAGTTCAGAGGAGCATTGTAAGATTCTAATGCCATGTCGGCGGGTCCTACAATTTTATTTCGTATGGTATGTAAAATACCATAGTATTTCGGGGTACCCTGGAAATCACTGTATGCTTGTAAGATACGGTCTACTCCTTTCCTCCAAGAACTAAATTCGGACGGATCACCTGAAAAGTCCCGGATAGATTTAACTATATCCGGTACTCTGTCTAAATCACCTAAGTTCCCTGCATGCTCTGGGGCAATTACCTGGTCTGTTACGTTTGCGAATTCTTCCGAAGAATTGTGGCGTCTCAAGAAACTTTGTAATTGTTGTGCTAAGATTTCGCTAATTGTAGCTGCTAATGCAGCTCTGTCTACATTTTCAACCATGATTCTATTGTGTTCTAGTTCTTTCTGTTGTCTGACGCGTTGTCTAGTCGCTTCGGCACTAAGTATCGAGGGTCTTATCAGGTTGTTCGCGTTAGCCATAAAACACTAAGTAAAACCGAACTAAGAATGGGTCGAGTTTAAAAATAGATCAAGGAAGCAAATGATGGAGCTTATCTCTAATTATGTTTGAATTGTGCTAGTAAGACCTTGTGTTTTACTTGAAAATAATATGTTTCGTGTCTTTTATAAATTTTATAACCAGTGGCTGGTTTTTCCTTGTACTTTAGAGGGTCCCTTGGGAATCGTAAAGTTGGAATTAGTTATATCACTTTTGTGATCTTTTTGTTTGTTTTATCGTTTTACGGTATTTCATTGATCACTTAAGTTTATATGTTTTTTTTGTTCAACTTGTTTGTTAGTTTTGTGTTTTTTAAAATTTGGTTGGTTAAGCTTACAGTACTATGGGTATTCTTATTGATGTGGCTCCTCCCTCCGACGATCCGGATTTCATCCTTTTTATCTAACGAAGACTACTTGGGATCCAGCAATGCGTACAGGGTTGAGGGGTGGTCTGTGGCCCTGCCTTCAGTCCTCGGAGTCCACCGATGGGCAAATGAACAAGTTAAGTTCGATTTGCCAGAGTGAATTTGAACGAACGAAAGATGTTAATTTTTCGTGAGTTGCGCGTTCTTTTCACTCGCGATTTGACCGGTTGCCGCAAATGTTATTGCTAGCCGCGAACTTACAAAACGTTTTGTTGTATCGTACGCGCACCGGTCCCTGTTCGGGCGCCAGTTATTTACTTTGCTGTTAGCAAGGTAAAAAATAAATTGGAGTTCAGTTAAGAACGACTTTATTTGTATAAATCCAATTTGCAACTAAATTACCCTAAGCTGTCCCTAGCAAGCTGTGAGTCTTTGGCTGTGAGCTGCGCTGCCCTTGGTGGCAGAGGATCGGCGACGGCTCCGTAGCTTTCCAATAGGCCACGACATCGGCTGATGTTTTGCTGGTCAAATCGGTGCAGTCTTCTTGGAATCACTTGCATTGGTGGAAGCGGAAGTTGTTACCATTCAGAACTCTACTTGGCAGCTCGGCGTGTGCAGGAAATTATCGAATTCTACTTGGCAGCTCGGCGTGTGCAGGAAATTATGCAGACACTGAGCTTGCAGATTGAAGCTCGCTTATTGGGGTTCATTGTTCTGGATTTAAACATTTTTTTGTTAACTTGTATCTTGTTGCTCAGAGAAACATCCTTTTGTCGGTTTCCCGGATTACAGTTTGGACAAGTCGGCTTGTATTTTTCTTTAAGTCCGCAACCGTAACAAAATATAATTCTTTTAGCCATACAATCATCAAATCTGTGGCCTTGTTTGTCACAATTCCAACAATTTGTGATATTTCGACGTTGAATTTGGTTTACCTCTACACCTACTCTTACTAAGCCTGTCTCCTTTTCCAATAAGTCAACTAATAGTGCTTCGGAAACTCCAGTTTGCAGTCTCTCAATCAACCATTCCATGGTTTCCTGGAAATCTTCAAATGCTTCATTTTCTCCTTGCTTGCGTTTTCGGATTCCCTGCTAACATATGAGCTTGCATTGCTCCTGTTTACGCCTCTTTCTTCTACATTATTGTCTAAATTCTGAGAATACCGATTTTGATTGGAATCGTTCCTGCTGAAATCTGTATTTGGTTGGATATTGTCAGGTGAGGAATTTGTATGTGTGGGCTGAGGTAATTGCAAGTTGTCCAAATGACTTTTAATAGATGTCTCTATAGTCTTCCCTAAATAAGAGGTAAGGTTATCCATAAGTTGAGCCTGTTGTTGGCTAACAGTAAACTGTATAAAGTTTATCAACTCTGGGTGAGTACTAAGGGCCATACTGGAATTCGTTGGAGGTTCTGTTAAGATCCTATCCAAATTTCCTCTGTAAGTATTTCTTGTAGACACCCCTCGTCTAGGAGGATCCTGCCTGATCTGGTATTTTTCCTTAATGGGAAAATATCATTATTATAATGCACTTTTTATGAAATGAATGCCTGCACGATGTTGTTGCAGACAAAACGGTTGGTGCTAAGATTTCATTACATATGGCACAGCTATTTTCAACGCCTTGTGAAACTTCAACTGCAATACCTGCACTATGCCTGGCTGCCATATTATTGTTATTAAGATATGCTGTAATTATTTGGTTTGCCTTTCTTTATGTCGATCTCTTCTATCAGATTCTTAGTTGTATCTCTATTTGTTAGTGGATTGTAGCTGGTCTATTGCCTCATGCTTTTGTTTACTTGAAAATCTGACAATATACGGACTTATTTAAATGTAAGTATAATGTATTCCAAAAAATTACATTGTATATAAAGTTGAGTAAAGAAACATATGGTGATGAGCTTCTGTGGATTCGAAACAGTTGCACTTAGTCGATCAATTCTCTTTCAAATTAAATCGCAAGTTCCCAAATTTTACTATCCCTTCCAAATCGATGCTCTCAATCCAATAAGTTAATTTATTGAAATTAGTTATATTGTGTTTTAACTGTGGATGGAATACTTTAGAGCTTATTGTGCAATAACAAGTTAAGGACTTCTCGGGCCCCACGCTGGGCGCCAAAATGTGTAGTGTACGTAGTTCGACAGGTTTTAACTAGCTAGTCTTTCAATAGTGGGTGGTAATTACTAATTAAGAGGACCTTGTACTTCCTTCGCTAGGGATGCGAGCTCTTGCTATGCACGGGTCTAGCTCGCCGTAGGTCGGGATTCTTATAGCTTAGGATAGTACGAAACGCTACTACATTTAATAAGTACGTCTTATTCAAAAACAATATTCAAAACTGGACTATTGATTAATAAAAGAAATGGCTTTATATTGATACTACGGATACACGCCGACACGTGTGAAGATAAGCTACAGATTCTGATAAGTATTGGGAATTTGGATGTTAATAATTCCTTAAGTTTTTACCCTCCCTACCATGACAATGCTACTTAAAATATTTACATTGTCCCTTGGCCAAGTTCAAAATAACTCTACCACATATTCAAGAAAGTGTTCAACATAAGTACTCGACAAACCATTAAATCAATTATTCACAATTCATTCTTTTTCAATATATCTTCAATTATAATTCCATTTATATAAATTCAGTTTAGTAAGCTGTTCCATTAAATCTCTTTTACGAACTAACAAATTTTAGCCTACGCATAATTATCCTAGTCATTATCTAACTCTTAATTATACCCGTTACTCGTAGAGTAAAAGGGTATACTAGATTCGTTGAAAAGTATGTAACAGGCAGAAGGAAGCGTTTCCGACCATATAAAGTATATTTATTCTTGATCAGGATCAATAGCCGAGTCGATCTGGTCATGTCCGTCTGTCCGTCCGTCTGTCCGTCCGTCTGTCCGTATGAACGTCGAGATCTCAGGAACTACAAAAGGTAGAAAGTTGAGATTAAGCATACTGACTCCTGAGACATAGACGCAGCGCAAGTTTGTCGATTCATGTTGCCACGCCCACTCTAACGCCCACAAACCGCCCAAAGCTGCCACGCCCACACTTTTGAAAAAGGTTTTGATATTTTTTCACTTTTGTATTAGTCTTGTAAATTTCTATCGATTTGCCAAAAAACTTTTTGCCACGCCCACTCTAACGCCCACAAACCGCCCAAAGCTGCCACGCCCACACTTTTGAAAAATGTTTTGATATTTTTTCATTTTTGTATTAGACTTGTAAATTTCTATCGATTTGGCAAACAACTTTTGGCCACGCCCACTTTAACGCCTACAAGCCTCCAAAAACTGTCAGTGTTAAAGACTCTCCTTCGCACTTCCACTAGCTGAGTAACGGGTATCAGATAGTCGGGGAACTCGACTATAGCGTTCTCTCTTGTTGTATATGCAATTTTGCGTAGCCAACGCTTTAAATGTTTATTGGCTATAATTTTGTCTGAATATTGCAGACACAGATTGTTGTTCAACAACGCACTCAGCAGCAACAGCGAATTAATTATAGTTAAAGCTTTCAACAAAATTGTTTAGTTAATAAGCAAAAAAGACGTTTTTGGTTTATTATACCCGTTACTCGTAGATTAAAAGGGTATACTAGATTCGCTGAAAAGTATGTAACAGGCAGAAGGAAGCGTTTCCGACCATATAAAGTATATTCTTGATCAGGGTCAATAGCCGAGTCGATCTGGCCATGTCCGTCTGTCCGTCCGTTTGTCCATCTGTCCGTCCGTATGAACGTCGAGATCTCAGTAACTGTTAAAGATAGAAAGTTCAGATTCGGTATCCAGACTCCAGTGACATAGACGCAGCACAAGTTTGTCGCTTCATGTTAACACTCCCACTGCAACGCCCACAAACCGCCCATGACTGCTACGCCCACACCTTTGAAAAATATTTTGATATTTTTTCATCAGTAATGTAAATTTCTATCGATCTGCAGAAAAACTTCTTGCCACGCCTGCCAACTGTCAGTGTTGAACAGCCTCCTTCGCACTTTCACTAGCTGAGTAACGGGTATCAGATAGTCGGGGAACTCGATTATACCGTTCTCTCCTGTTTATTCTCTAGTAGTGATTATTTTACAGGACAATCAATAAGTAGTGCTACTTAACGACTTAAATTCAGAAATAGTACTTTTATTTGTTTCTAAATTGTGAACGGGTTTAGTTCTCGTCTTCCTAATTAGCTATTCCTTAGGATTGACTTTATCGAGCCTTCTTAACTGTGAGCTAGATCGATCATTTAGGCAGAGTGTGCCCCTTAACAGTCAGTATACACTTCACCGTTTTTATCAAAGGTTCTAGAGAAGACAATCAATCATCCAATCCAAAAACGTTATATAAGGTTTTTTAAAATTGAACCTTTTTTTTACCCCTTAAAATTTTTAAATATTTTTAAATGGACAGATAGAAAGTATGGAATGAAAAATTTCTTACGTTTATGATGTCTTCGATTGGTCGTTCGAATTTGTTCCATCTTCATTTTTACGCTATCCAATACATTTTTTTCATTTTTCCGACGGTCATAAATTTGTTTGTAATGCAAATTTTCAATTATGGTAGCTCCTCTAAAAAGAAACAAATAATATTAATAAATATAATATTAATAGATAAAAGGAAATTGGTATAAACGAATAGTAATGGAAGTTTATTTTAAATATTAATAATAATATTTTATTTTGCATTTTTTCTCCTGAAACCCCACTATAAGAATACTAGTATACGTAGCTTATTGGGCAAAATGCTCCTTAATTATAGCATCATTGATTTCAAAGTGATAATTTTTAGCTTCTATATATGACTAGAAAATATGTGAGGCAAACTCCCTTTTCCATATGTTTCGCGTCCTGGTGAAAGTGTTCTTATAGCCGATGTCTTTTTTTTTAAAAAATTAAATTCACTTCAAAACTCATCTTGGATCTAGATTTTGTCCTAGAATTCGCTAATAGATAGTATGTACTTAGATTGGACCCTCTCTCTAGCCGGGTACCCTCTTCACTTGGAATTATTCTTAAAGCATTGGCTTTATTATTGTCAGATCATATTACCATTTCATTTAAATTAATCTATATAAAAGTGGTGTACACTTTTATTTCAACGAAGGTCCATCCAACTCTGAAAGCTGGTTCATAGCCAGCGATATAAGTGCTTCTTCATGAAAGCACCACTAGTTACTGTTCTAACCCTCGATAGTGAGGTTCTTTACTTTGATTAAATTTCTGTAAAAAGGGGCTAATCGCCACCAAATCGTTTACCAATAAAAAACTAAATTGGTTCCTTGAGAAGCTCCAAGAAATATTCAGGAGGCTACAAAAAGCAAACCTAAAGGCAACAGTCACTTCATCCAAAGGGAACTAAGGTACCTAGTAAGCGATCAATGAATCAAAACGGACCCGGAAGAGGTGGCACCAGAACAGAAAGCAATTGTTGTATTTTTTTTGTAACGAATTCAAACGATTTGGTTTATTTTCCGTTGCAAAGGAGCAGCGATGCTCGCATGCATGGAGTACGCAAGCGAGAATTTAATTTATTACAGAGAGACTTAATTGCGAACAGTAAAATGTAATAGCTGTTGAACTGTGTCTCCAAAGTTGGCATCTTTACAAATAACAAATTTAGGAATTTTTGGCACCTGCGAGACCCGATAGCAATTTTAAGATTAGCAGCACAAAATAACACGTACTGGTATGTCAAGACTTCTCTAAACACCTTAAACTAAACATTTACGCAAGCGCCCAGGCTATATGTGCAGTATTAATCCGGATGCAACCAAAATAGCTGAACTCGATAGAAAATTCCGCGGGATGGGAAGGGCTCTACAACCGAATTAGTTCGAGGTGCACTACCGTAAGGGGAAGCTTAAGGCAGTAGCAGACGCATTATCCAGAGCCCGAGTCATGATAAAAGGGGTCTCCGGAAGCCCGGACTGGTTTCCAAGGATATATGAAAATTTTAAAACCATCCAGGTAATTGGGAGTTTGGTATAGAAGTGTCGTTGAATCTGGGTCACCCGTTACCATCTGCTGAGGCTAAGATAAGTGATGTCAGGCTCAGGAAACTTTGCGTAGCTGCAACCCTTAAGGAAATGCTCCGGCGTTAGCGCCTTAAGACTCAGAGGATTTTCTGAAATTGGCCAGAGTAGACGGGAGTTAAGGAAGGCAGGAATCTCATACGCAAGAGTTCGTAATTCATGGATGGATAAACCGACGACTCTGAAGAAGTGAAATTTAGCCGACTTAACAGCAACCTTCCCTAAACCACTGAATTGCGCAATTTTCTTTTATAATAATAAATAACAAGTGCCTGGTTAAAAGTATCGGATGCCTCGTATCCTAGTCTAAACATGCGTTCTGAAGCCTTCCATTAAAGCAGTAACCCTTCGGGTTACCAGCCAGCTTCCCCTGGCTTTGATACCTAAGTGGACCTGGTGGATGCTCCTCAAAAGATTTGGCTCTAAAAATTAAAATGAAAATAAATATATGCAAATACGCGCTGCAACTTATCGAAAGAGTTCAGGCATTTGAAGTTCGATGAGATGTCAATGCAAAAGGTTCCTATTAAAGTCGCAAAACGGCGCTCTGGCAGATCCTGCATCTAACAAGGATGGCCAATTCGGCAAGCTTTGCAGAAGAAATGAAGGCCTGTTAGTCCGAAGGAAATGCTGCAGAAATTCTCTCGGGGAACATCCTCGCGACACGACGTCTGCCGGGCTTATGTTTGTCGGACCGTGATTCTAAGTCATGTCTTTCCTCATCTCCTGAATTTAAGCGAATACGTTAAACTCCCTTAGAGGTTGCCGAATCCACGCCAACACAATAGACGAGTCTGACCTGCAATGAAAAGCGCAATCGAAATCAACGGATTCCTAGCTCAGCCAATAAAAGCGCTGCGGAACCGAGCAAATTGACTTTCTATTCAAGCACGCTTCACAGGCTTATATACTAGCATCGCGGAATCCATGCAACTTAACGGGAGCAATAAGTGTTTGTTGGTTTATTTGTGCAAGTTTTTTGCTACCTGCTGGCCTGGTGTTTGACTTACCAAGGTTTGATCCAAGTTTTCCATCATCCTGCACCTCTTCTCCAAGAACGACTCCATACTATCCCAAGTAGACAGCTCATTGATTTTTTTCGTGTCCTCTGTTCATGCTTACGGGCGACGAGATGAATTAGAACTCCATCCAAAATTGTTCACGAATCGATAATTCAGTAAACTCATAGACTTTTAAACCCGTTACTCGTAGAGTAAAAGGGTATTCTAGATTCGTTGAAAAGTATGTAACAGGCAGAAGGCAGCGTTTTCGACCATATACAGTATATATATTCTTGATCAGGATCAATAGCCGAGACGATCTGGCCATGTCCGTCTGTCCGTCCGTATGAACGTCGAGATCTCTGGAACTACAAAAGCTAGAAAGTTCAGATTAAGCATACAGACTCCAGAGACATAGAAGCAGCGTAAGTTTGTCGATTCATGTTGCCACGCCCATTCTAACGCCCACAAACCGCTCAAAACTGCCACGACCACACCTTTAAAAAATGTTTTGATATTTTTTCATTTTTGTATTAGTTTTGTAAATTTCTATAGATTTGCCAAAAAACCTTTTGCCACGCCCACTCTAACGCCCACAAACCGCCCAAAGCTGCCACTCCCGCACTTTTGAAAAATTTTTTGATAGTTTTTCCTTTTTTAATTAGTCTTAAAAATTTCTTTTGATTTGCCAAAAAACTTTTTGCCTCGCCCGCTCTAACGCCCACAAACCACCAACAACTGTCAGTGTTAAAATTTCTCCTTTGCACTTCCACTAAGCTGAGTAACGGGTATCAGATAGTCGGGGAACTCGACTATAGCGTTCTCTCTTGTTATAATTGGCATTTGAGGGTAAGAGCAAGCGTATGGTTTCCAGTGCCACGGCGCCCAAAACTCGAAAGTAGATATTGTAATTTTTCAATATCACTTAGCATATCATAATTTGGGAAATGGGAAAGTTTAAAAAAAATTCGGGCAATCAGAGAAGGATCCATGAAAACAATCCATGAATTTTCCAACGATGTCTGCGGCGAAACAAACGCCAGTTTTAGGAATTGATCCATTCCACTTGCGCTAGTAAATTAGCTTCATAAAAATGATTAACCAAATCAGCGTTTAAATATAAGTTCATCGAGCTGATTCGCCGCAACACAGATTTGGCTTTGGCTCGGAAGATTCATTTTATTCACTTGGGGATTCATTTTGAGCCCGAACCGAGTTTTCCGTATCTAACGTTTTTCCATCACGAGAAAAAAATTTAAAATTAAATAAAATGTCCGAACGCGTCCGGCTTTCTCCTGGAAAACGCATGCACCGGCTGAGTCGGCTTGCGTTGCGCTCTCCTTTTTTCACAGCTTCGGGGTTTGCTGCTCCTTGTCGGCAGTGCTCCTCGCATTGTGCGAGCATTTTGGGCACGCGGTTGCGGCCTTCCCTGGCTTTTTCTTTCCGGCGTCAATTGTAGTGTTCATCCACACACCGCCACATATGTCAGAAAAGATATAAATTCATACAAAGAGATAACACAGAGGAAGGCCATGTGATACTCTCACTACTCTCTCCGCCAGTGGTGGAAGGATTGTATCCAGGAGTTAGTGAAGATTGCACTGGGAACGCATGAAGAACTTGTAGCTGAACTTAACTTTTTATTGTAAAAACCTTTTCATCTGAGTCTTGTATTAAAGTCATTAAATTAAAGAAGTATCTGAAGTCATTAAATTGAACAAATATCCAAGGATTTACAACGCAGGCATCTAGAAAGAGTCGCACAATATGGGACGACTTAACTGGCGCCCGAACAGGGACGAAGGAGAAAAGAAAAAAGGAGCTACGAACCAAAAATAAAGTTTGGCCAAATAAGAATAAGAATAAGGTTCGGCTTTTAGTAAGCTTTCTTCCTTTTCCATTTAAATAATAAAGAAGCAAAAGAATATATTTTGAATTATTTTTTAAGAAAACTGTGTGAATAAAGTGCAATACGAAACGTACAAGGCAAAACGCCACGGATAAAAAATAAAACGAAATCGAAAACTAAATTTGTATAAAAGAGAAAAAATACTAAAATTAAATATTAAACAAGAGAGAATGCTATAGTCGAGTTCCCCGACTATCTGATACCCGTTACTCAGGTATAGGAAGTGCGAAGAGAAATTTCTAAACTGACAGTTTTTTCCGGTTTGTGGGCGTTAGAGTGGGCGTGGCAAAAAGTTGTTTGGCATATCGATAGAAATTTACAATACTAATACAAAAATTAAAAAATATCAAAACATTTTTCAAAAGTGTGGGCGTGGCAGTTTTTTGCGGTTTGTGGGGGTAAGAGTGGGCGTGGCAAAACGTTTTTTGGCAAATCGATAGAAATTTACAAAACTAATACAAAAATGAGAAAATATCAAAACATTTTTCAAAAGTGTGGGCGTGGCAGTTTTTTGCGGTTTGTGGGGGTAAGAGTAGGCGTGGAAACATGAATCGACAAACTTGCGCTGCTTCTATGTTTTTGGAGTTTGCATGCTGAATCTCAACTTTCTAGCTTTTATAGTTCCTGAGATCTCGACGTTCATACGGACGGACAGACGGACATGACCAGATCGACTCGTCTATAGATCCTGATCAAGAATATATATACTTTATGTGGTCGGAAACGCTTCCTTCTCCCTGTTTCATACTTTTCAACGAATCTAGTATACTATTTTACTCTACGAGTAACGGGTATAAAAATGTGCAAACTAAAGTAAGAAGTTTGGAAAGGTGGTTCCCCGATAGTTTAGTAGCCCGTGACGCCGGAGACCGGGGTTCAATTTCCCGTCGGGAAGACCAAATTTCTGAGAGGCCAAAATTTGAAACGAGAGTGGATTTTAACAGTAAATATTAAATTTAACAAGAGACTATCATACCCGACTATCTCATACCCGTTACTCAGCTATTTGAAGTGCGAAGGAGAGTTTTTAACACTGAATGTTTTTGGCGGTTTGTGGGCGTTAGAGTGGGCGTGGCAAAAAGGTTTTTGGCAAATCGCTAGAAATATACAAGACTAATACAAAAATGAAAAAATATCAAAACTTTTTTCAAATTGTGGGCGTGGCAGCTTTGGGCTGTTTGTGGGCGTGGCAAAAAGTTTTTTGGCAAATCTATAGAAATTGACAAGACACTTTAAATAATTCTACAATTTCTGATACTTCTTCAAGTATAGTAAAGAACAAAGCAGGCAATAATATAACAATGGCGCAAACCAATATCGATTTCATTAATACAGCATCTAAGCCTTTACCAGTTTTTGATGGTAAAGCGGAAAACTTACAAAGTTTTATTGATGCAGTACAAATATTAAAATTAATAGCAGCCGAACACGAACAATTAGCAGTTTCTATAATAAAAACAAGAGAGAACGCTATAGTCGGGGGGTTCCCCGACTTTCTGATACCCGTTACTCAGCTTAGTGGAAGTGCAAAGGAGAAATTTTAACACTGACAGTTGTTGGTGGTTTGTGGGCGTTAGAGCGGGCGAGGCAAAAAGTTTTTTGGCAAATCGATAGAAATTCGCAAAACTAATACTAAAATGAAAAAATATTAAAACATTTTTCAAAAGTGTGGGCGTAGCAGCTTTTTGCGGTTTGTGGGCGTTAGAGTGGGCGTGGCAAAAAGTTTTTTGGCAAATCGTTAGAAATTTATAAGACTAATATAAAAATGAAAAAATATAAAAACATTTATCAAAAGTGTGGGCGTGGCAGTATTGGGCGGATTGTGGGCGTTAGAGTGAGCGTGGAAACATGAATCGACAAGCTTTCGCTGCGTCTATGTCTCTGGAGTCTGTATGTTTAATCTCAACTTTCTAGCTTTTGTAGTTCCTGAGATCTCGACGTTTATACGGACGGACAGACGGACGGACAGTAACGGGTATAATAATAGAAGCCCACACAGTCAGGTGAACGAAATACAGAAACAAGTTGGAAAATTTATCAACGACGGGATTGTCGAACCATCGGTATCTGAATATAATAGCCCATTATTACTTGTCCCTAAAAAACCATCTCCAGGTTCAGAACAAATAAAAAGACAATTAGTAATTTACTATCGTCAAATTAATAAAAAAACAAAAGAGAACGCTATAGTCGAGTTCCCCGACTATCTGATACCCGTTACTCAGCTAGTGACATTGCGAAGGAGTCTTCAGCACTGACAATTTTTGGTGGTTTGTGGGCGCTAGAGTGGGCGTGGCAAAAAATTTTTTGGCAAATCGATAGAAATTTATAAGACTAATACAAAAATGAAAAAATATCAAAACATTTTTCAAAAGTGTGGGCGTAGTAGCTTTGGGCGGTTTGTGGGCGTTAGAGTGGGCGTGGCAAAAAGTTTTTTGGCGAATCGTTAGAAATTTATAAGACTAATACAAAAATGAAAAAAATATCAAAACATTTATCAAAAGTGTGGGCGTGACAGTTTTGGGCGGTTTGTGGGCGTTAGAATGGGCGTGGCAAAAAGTTTTTTGGCAAATCGTTAGAAATTTATAAGACTAATACAAAAATGAAAAAATATCAAAACATTTTTCAAAAGTGTGGGCGTGACAGTTTTGGGCGGTTTGTGGGCGTTACAGTGGGCGTGGCAACATGAATCGACAAACTTGCGCTGCTTCTATGTCTCTGGAGTCTGTATGCTTAATCTCAACTTTCTAGCTTTTGTAGTTCCTGAGATCTCGACGTTCATACGGACGGACAGACGGACGGACAGACGGACGGACAGACGGACGGACAGACGGACATGGCCAGATCGATTCGGCTATTGATCCTGATCAAGAATATATATACTTTATATGGTCGGAAACGCTTCCTTCTGCCTGTTACATACTTTTCAACGAATCTAGTATACCCTTTTACTCTACGAGTAACGGGTATAATTACTGTCCGATAAATTTCCACTCCCAAGAATTGATGATATTTTGGATCAACTTGGTCGAGCAAAGTATTTTTCAGGTCTTGACTTAATGTCAGGCTTTCATCAAATTGAACTCGAAGAAGGTTCAAGAGATATAACTTCATTTTCAACGAGCAATGGCTCGTATAATCCTTTCGGATTATAAATAGCTCCTAATTCATTTCAGAGAATGATGACTATAGCTTTCTCTGGATTAGAACCACCTTCGCATTCCTTCATATGGATGACTTAATAGATATAGATTGTTCCGAAAAACATATGGTTAAAAACTTAACAGACGTTTTTGAGAAATGTAGGATATACAGGCTAAAGTTACATCCAGAAAAATGCTCATTTTTTATGCATGAGGTGACTTTTCTCGGTCATAAATGCACAGATAGAGGAATACTTCCGGATGACAAGAAATATGATATCATTATGAATTACCCTACACCGCACAATGCGGACCATAGACGTTTCATAGCATTTTGTAATTAGACGTTTCATTACAAATTTCGCTGAATATTCACGGCACATAACAAGATTACCAGGTGTACAAGTATGGAATGTCGGTTCGAACATATAGATGTCTCCCAAACGTAAATATTTATCGATTGTCTTAAAACTTTGACCTTGTGAAGTGTCAACCTTGACTGTCGAACCACCATAGTTTTGCGCCAATCGAGCGTCATTATCGTTTACTCTCAGTGCAGTCAACATGTCGAGTTTCGTGCCGAATAAAGAGCAAACCTGGTATGTACAAAGAATGTTCCTTTCGAATGGACAGATGAATGCCAAAATGCATTCCAATATTTAAAAACAAAACTCATGGAACCAACTTTGCTACAATATCCTGATTTCAGCAAAGAGTTCTGTATAATAACTGATGCAAGTAAGCAAGCGTGCGGAGCGGTTTTAACTCAAAACCATAACGGGGTCCAGCTTCCCATTGCATACGCATCAAGAGCTTTCAGTAAAGGAGAAAGTAATAAATGTACAACTGAGCAGGAATTAGCTGCAATTCACTGGGCAATATTACATTTCCGACCATATATTTATGGAAAACACTTTACAATCAAAACAGATCACAGACCATTAATCTATCTTTTCTCAATGATCAATCCGAGTTCTAAACTGACACGTATGAGGCTAGAATTAGAAGAGTATGATTTCACAGTCGAATATTTAAAGGGAAAAGACAATCATGTAGCTGATGCGTTATCAAGTATAACCATTAAACCCCTACAAAACATTACAGGAAATATATTAAAAATCACTACTAGATACCAAAATAGACAGAAAATCCGCGCGGAAAACAAAGAAATAGAATTGCATACGCAATTCTAAGCCCAACGTATATGAAGTCATAAACAATGACGAAGTACGTAAAGTAGTGACCTTGCATGTAAAACGTACGCTATGTTTAATTAAACATGGTAGAAAAATTACTGCAAGATACGATGTTAGCGATTTATATACACTTAGGTAAATTTTTCCAAAGGCTTGAAATGCAAGCCGGTATAAACAAAATTAGCCAACTCAAAATGGCACCGTGGGAAAATATTTTTGAACATGTTTCAATAGATAATTTCAAACAAATGGGCAATAAGATATTGAATACATTAAGAGTAGCGCTACTCAACCCGGTGACCCTTATAGAAAAACAACAAGAGAGAACGCTATAGTCGAGTTCCCCGACTATCTGATACCCGTTACTCAGCTAGTGGAAGTGTGAAGAAGAGTCTTCATCACTGACAGTTTTTGACGGTTTGTGGGCGTTAGAGTGGGCGTGGCAAAAAGTTGTTTGGCATATCGATAAAAATTTACAAGACTAATACAAAAATGAAAAAATATTAAAACATTTTTTTAAAGTGTGGGCGTGGCAGTTTTATGCGGTTTGTGGGCGTTAGAGTGGGCGCGGCAAAAAGTTTGTTGGCAAATCGATAGAAATTTACAAGACTAATACAAAAAATAAAAAATATTAAAACATTTTTCAAAAGTGTGGGCGTGGCAGTTTTGGGCGGTTTGTGGGCGTTAGAGGGGGCGTGGCAACATGAATCGACAAACTTGCGCTGCGTCTATGTCTCTGGAGTCTGTATGCTTATTCTCAACTTTCTAGCTTTTATAGTTCCTGAGATCTCGACGTTCATACGGACGGACGGACAGACGGACGGACAGACGGACGGACAGACGGACATGGTCAGATCGACTCGGCTATTGATCCTGATCAAGAATATATATACTTTATATGGTCGGAATCGCTTCCTTCTGCCTGTTACATACTTTTCAACGAATCTAGTATACCCTTTTACTCTACGAGTAACGGGTATAATTACTGTCCGATAAATTTCCACTCCCAAGAATTGATGATATTTTGGATCAACTTGGTCGAGCAAAGTATTTTTCAGGTCTTGACTTAATGTCAGGCTTTCATCAAATTGAACTAGAAGAAGGTTCAAGAGATATAACTTCATTTTCAACGAGCAATGGCTCGTAGAATCCTTTCGGATTATAAATAGCTCCTAATTCATTTCAGAGAATGATGACTATAGCTTTCTCTGGATTAGAACCACCTTCGCATTCCTTCATATGGATGACTTAATAGATATAGATTGTTCCGAAAAACATATGGTTAAAAACTTAACAGACGTTTTTGAGAAATGTAGGATATACAGGCTAAAGTTACATCCAGAAAAATGCTCATTTTTTATGCATGAGGTGACTTTTCTCGGTCATAAATGCACAGATAGAGGAATACTTCCGGATGACAAGAAATATGATATCATTATGAATTACCCTACACCGCACAATGCGGACCATAGACGTTTCATAGCATTTTGTAATTAGACGTTTCATTACAAATTTCGCTGAATATTCACGGCACATAACAAGATTACCAGGTGTACAAGTATGGAATGTCGGTTCGAACATATAGATGTCTCCCAAACGTAAATATTTATCGATTGTCTTAAAACTTTGACCTTGTGAAGTGTCAACCTTGACTGTCGAACCACCATAGTTTTGCGCCAATCGAGCGTCATTATCGTTTACTCTCAGTGCAGTCAACATGTCGAGTTTCGTGCCGAATAAAGAGCAAACCTGGTATGTACAAAGAATGTTCCTTTCGAATGGACAGATGAATGCCAAAATGCATTCCAATATTTAAAAACAAAACTCATGGAACCAACTTTGCTACAATATCCTGATTTCAGCAAAGAGTTCTGTATAATAACTGATGCAAGTAAGCAAGCGTGCGGAGCGGTTTTAACTCAAAACCATAACGGGGTCCAGCTTCCCATTGCATACGCATCAAGAGCTTTCAGTAAAGGAGAAAGTAATAAATGTACAACTGAGCAGGAATTAGCTGCAATTCACTGGGCAATATTACATTTCCGACCATATATTTATGGAAAACACTTTACAATCAAAACAGATCACAGACCATTAATCTATCTTTTCTCAATGATCAATCCGAGTTCTAAACTGACACGTATGAGGCTAGAATTAGAAGAGTATGATTTCACAGTCGAATATTTAAAGGGAAAAGACAATCATGTAGCTGATGCGTTATCAAGTATAACCATTAAACCCCTACAAAACATTACAGGAAATATATTAAAAATCACTACTAGATACCAAAATAGACAGAAAATCCGCGCGGAAAACAAAGAAATAGAATTGCATACGCAATTCTAAGCCCAACGTATATGAAGTCATAAACAATGACGAAGTACGTAAAGTAGTGACCTTGCATGTAAAACGTACGCTATGTTTAATTAAACATGGTAGAAAAATTACTGCAAGATACGATGTTAGCGATTTATATACACTTAGGTAAATTTTTCCAAAGGCTTGAAATGCAAGCCGGTATAAACAAAATTAGCCAACTCAAAATGGCACCGTGGGAAAATATTTTTGAACATGTTTCAATAGATAATTTCAAACAAATGGGCAATAAGATATTGAATACATTAAGAGTAGCGCTACTCAACCCGGTGACCCTTATAGAAAAACAACAAGAGAGAACGCTATAGTCGAGTTCCCCGACTATCTGATACCCGTTACTCAGCTAGTGGAAGTGTGAAGAAGAGTCTTCATCACTGACAGTTTTTGACGGTTTGTGGGCGTTAGAGTGGGCGTGGCAAAAAGTTGTTTGGCATATCGATAAAAATTTACAAGACTAATACAAAAATGAAAAAATATTAAAACATTTTTTTAAAGTGTGGGCGTGGCAGTTTTATGCGGTTTGTGGGCGTTAGAGTGGGCGCGGCAAAAAGTTTGTTGGCAAATCGATAGAAATTTACAAGACTAATACAAAAAATAAAAAATATTAAAACATTTTTCAAAAGTGTGGGCGTGGCAGTTTTGGGCGGTTTGTGGGCGTTAGAGGGGGCGTGGCAACATGAATCGACAAACTTGCGCTGCGTCTATGTCTCTGGAGTCTGTATGCTTATTCTCAACTTTCTAGCTTTTATAGTTCCTGAGATCTCGACGTTCATACGGACGGACGGACAGACGGACGGACAGACGGACGGACAGACGGACATGGTCAGATCGACTCGGCTATTGATCCTGATCAAGAATATATATACTTTATATGGTCGGAATCGCTTCCTTCTGCCTGTTACATACTTTTCAACGAATCTAGTATACCCTTTTACTCTACGAGTAACGGGTATAATTACTGTCCGATAAATTTCCACTCCCAAGAATTGATGATATTTTGGATCAACTTGGTCGAGCAAAGTATTTTTCAGGTCTTGACTTAATGTCAGGCTTTCATCAAATTGAACTCGAAGAAGGTTCAAGAGATATAACTTCATTTTCAACGAGCAATGGCTCGTAGAATCCTTTCGGATTATAAATAGCTCCTAATTCATTTCAGAGAATGATGACTATAGCTTTCTCTGGATTAGAACCACCTTCGCATTCCTTCATATGGATGACTTAATAGATATAGATTGTTCCGAAAAACATATGGTTAAAAACTTAACAGACGTTTTTGAGAAATGTAGGATATACAGGCTAAAGTTACATCCAGAAAAATGCTCATTTTTTATGCATGAGGTGACTTTTCTCGGTCATAAATGCACAGATAGAGGAATACTTCCGGATGACAAGAAATATGATATCATTATGAATTACCCTACACCGCACAATGCGGACCATAGACGTTTCATAGCATTTTGTAATTAGAACATTTTTCTGCTGGCAAAAGAAAAATCGAATATCCTTCTCTCTATCGCACAACATGATTTTATTGACGGCTTGCTCGACCTATCGTTGTCGCAAGTAAATGGTATACGAAACTCTTTGTATGGATTATTGGATCCATGTCTTGTGACATGCGACAGAGTACCACTTCTTCCTCAACTTGAAGACCCATATCATCCTACCTTCAAGGTGACAATCGACATCGGTACCGTAATGAAAGAAAAATCAGAGAAGTCAACCAAACGAATTCATCGTTTTCGCAAGGCAAATTTTCTGAGCAGCATAAATTTTACAAATGGCTTTCATTGGACCGATCTTTATACGTGCAACAAATTGGCGGATGACATAAATATTTTTTATATCGTTCGTTTAGTTTAGTTCGCGCAGGATCCGAAATGTTTTTATAATTTCGTCAACACTAAGCGCAAAACGATGTCTTACCCTTTCTCGCTATTTTTTGAAAATATTACAGTAACATTGGATCAGGCAATAGCCGATCTATTTTCCAAATATTATTAAACAACATATTCCACGTAGGAACGTAGGGATAAGGATATCCCCTACTCTTACGCGGTATTTTTTGTTTTTTTTTTTTACGCGCGAGGCCCACGGCTACACCAAATCGAACTTTGGACCGGGCCAACGGTTAAGTCATGGACTTTGGATCCGGAGACTGCAGACCAAAGGGATAAACCGTTAGAGGAGGCCTATATAAACAGGCCGAGCGCTGGAAGCAAGACCGACAGTCAAGGAAAGCAAGTGTACGAGTCAACAACGTTATAACGAAGTCAGCAGAACCAGACGTGGGGTTGACGCGTTGCTGTTCCACAGGCGTTTGCCTTGGGGATCACAGCCGTGAGCTTCCGTGAGTCTGCGTACGACAACAATTCCCAGCCCACGCGACGAGCGCCCAACAACTAAGGTCCGCGCCACCCAGGACGACGAAGGCGGTAAGACAGTAGAACCAGGCCGCCGAGCAGGACACCCAGGTCCGACCGCACCGGCAGAAGAGAAAAGGTAGGGTGGAACGTTCGTCTTTCACTGGGCGTCTTGCTACAGGGACTGCGGCGTATCCGGGCGATAGCGCGGTGCGTCGGAAGGAACTGAACAAGCGTCTGGCGGGACCGGCCGGGACAGAGCAAGGGACAAGAGGTTGTGGCTAGCGAGGCGTATGCCTTTGAGAGCCCGCCAATTGTTCACCCTAGTCTGGGAACGGTGACGCTTCCCTAAGCCCTTGACCTTCCTTCTCGCGCGTCCGCGGCAATACCAGGCGAGGGTCCGACGCTACGACGAGAGAGCAGAGGCGTCCGGACAATTGAAGTACATTGTAAACTGAGCTCAAATAAAGGCCCGAGAACAAAACTGCGAGTGTTATTACTGGTAACCGGGTATTCACGTTATTCTATAAATTTGGTGGGACGAACGCACAAATCTACCTGGCTAGCCGCACGTATTTCGTAGCGAGCAGACCAAGCAAATCAGTTCCTTACATAATATTCCTCTGTTAATTAAAAATTAACCATTTCAGTAAAACCTCATAAAACAACTCCATAATATTACGTTGTTTTTCAAAAGGAGGGAGGTGTAGTATGAGCACATATCGAATACCCACTGTACTAGCCAATAGTACAGATGCACACGGTAACACTTTATTGCAATGTTTATGGAAATATTCCACTTCAAGTGCATGTGATATTTGATTACCCACTCATGCACATGCGTCATAAATGCAGGATCACCATTTATGCTGACCACTCTCTCTCTAAGCAGAGTAATACATAAGTAATATTCCCTCTCCGCTGTCCAACTGTGGACTGCGCAGCAATAAGGCATAGGCTTACTTAGAACCTAAGGAAGAATGTTAAAATCAGATTCAACTGAACGTTGGAAGCGGCACCTTCGCTGCATCCAGCAATAATAAAGAAACATTGAAAACTTAAAAGCAAGAGACCTTCATCATTTCTGCACATTCTACTCTTTTTCAGTTTTCAACATCAAGTGGTGCTCTTTACCGGACCTTTTCCAAATTTTCTCTTAGCGCTCTCGCTAGTGGTTAGCGAAGAAGTAGAGGAAGAGGAGGTAAAAATAATAATGTGTGATTTGCAAGCGATGCCATTGCAGGCAAAAAAAAATCAGCAACCGATATTCATGGTTTGCTAGATAAGGTGGTCTTTTCGATATTAGATTATTTATAGTTTCTGACAACGGTTATCAAAAAATCCATAGAATTCTTTTGCCGAGGGTACATATATACATATTATGTGTTAGAGATAACAGTACAATCTGATAGTTTCAACATCCTTTCTCAATCTTATCTTCTTCAAACTTATCTTCTTAGTAAGCTCACAATGCTTTTGTTTCTGAAGGTTCCTCGTTAATATATTTGCAATCATTTGTTTAGTTAAAAGATACTTTAAAATAATCTGCCCTTCCTTAACGATATCTCTTACAAAGTGATACCTGATGTCAATATGTTTTGACCTTGAATGACGTACAGGATTCTTTGCCAACTGCTGAGCGCATAAATTGTCAGTGTTCATTATTGTCGATGTTCCAGATTCTCCGCAGCCAATTTCCATTATAAGTCGTCTTAATGAAATCGCCTCCTTGCATGCGGATGATAACGCCATGTATTCCGCTTCTGTGCTGCTGAGAGCTACGCTGCGTTGTTTTTTAGATTTCCACGAAATTGGTCCTCCAGCCAGATAGAATATGTATCCTGTGTATGATTTTCGATCACTTTTGTCACGTCCCCAGTCAGCATCCACGTAACCAATTGGAGGCTTATTGGTATCCTTATATAGCAATTTTAGATCCTTTGTCGATGCCAAATATCTGAGTACGTGTTTTACTCCTGTCCAATGCTCACTGTGGGGATACTTGTTACGCTGCGCCAATTTACATACTGAATGTAAAATGTCTGGCTTTAATGATAGCGCCAACCACATGAGTTCACCTATGGCCGCTTGATATGCCTGCTTGTTGACTCTTTTGCATCCCTCTTTGTCGCATGTGATTTGGAATCCTGCATCCAGTGAAGTTGCAGCTGCTCTACACTCCTCCTACTCCTACCATGCCGCTCAAGCAGATTCTCAATATACTGGCTATGACTTAGCATTATCTCGCCTAGTTCGCCTAGTTTTCGCCTAATATTATTTTTCTGTTAAGTATTTTTTCTGTGTTCAATAAATAATAATTTCTTAATATTTATTATCCTGCTCTTCGCGCAGCTGAGCAAGCAGCCAATACTCGGCACCGTTCTATAAGACGTTTTGATCCCGCTCTTCGCGCATTTGAGCAAGCAGCCGATACTCGACGTCGTTCTGAAAAACGACAAAATAGCGAGAATCGAGCTGTGAAGCAGGTTTAAAATACTGCTGGTCATAGGGAAAGACGCTTGGATCCTGCCCTTCGCGCAGCTGAGAAAGCATCCAATACTCGGCACCGTTATATAAGACGTTTTGATCCCGCTCTTTGCGCTATTGAGCAAGCAGCCGATACTCGACGTCGTTCTGAAAGGCGAAAATATAGCGAGAATCGAGCTGTGGAGCAGGTTCAAAATACTGCCAACCATAGGAAAAGGCGCTTGGATCCTGCTCTTGGCGCAGCTGAGCAAGCAGCCAATACTCGGCACCGTTCTATAAGACGTTTTGATCCCGCTCTTCGCGCAAATGAGCAAGCAGCCGATACTCGACGTCGTTCTGAAAGGCGACAAGATAGCGAGATTAGGGTTATGGAGCAGGAACAAAACACTGCCAACCATAGAAGAAGGCGCTTGAATATCGTGTATCGCGCGGGTGTGCAAAAAGCAAATACCCTGCGGCGAGCACTGGCAAGTGATACACAAGCACGCCGGCTAGGACCGGTAGGGATCGCAGGGCAGTCGAGCAGGCGAGAAATACAATTGCTCGACGAAGCTCACGATTAGCTGCTCGACAAGCAACGATCGATGAAATTACAAATATAAGTTAAAAAGTTATTCAGTACAGAAGCCTTAGTGATAATAGGGAAGCAGAAAATCTTCGGAATGCACTTGGAAGTCAGGATATTAGACTTGATGTAGCTCAGGAAAATAGGACTATTATATTCAGACCAATTAAAATATATGCGCACATAGCAACATTCAATAGGAATGTTAAGCTTGGCCCAGATCAGATTTGCTTTTGTTGCAAAGGATTGTGGTTCCCCAAGCAAATAAGAAAGCTTTCTAGGTCCTATTTGGAAGAACATTGCGAGTTCAGGGAAAAGATATACCACAATGCAAGACATCTTGCTTTTACTGGTAATCTTTTCATGTTTTGCAAAACTTGTTATAGCAACATAAAAGCCGACCGAAAGCCCAAAGCCATTTCAAACAGCTTAGATTTCCTAGAAGGGCCTAACTCAGTTGGAAGAACGACTGATTTCACCTCGCCTTCCATTTATGATAATTGGGTCAATGAGTTCACGAGCGTAAGGAGTTAGGTAAGGAGCAGTTTTCAATGTCACTATTCCAGAAAGACGTCTCTTCCACGAGCTTTCAATGAGGCTGAGGTAATTCAGCTCCATCTCAAACGAAGAATACGGCCTGCCAAAATTGCTGACGCTATTAGGTATTTAGTTAATACTGAGCTTTATAGAAAGCACAATGTGTCAGTTAACGAGCAGGGGATCTCTGACTTCGCATCCGATACTGTTTCATTAGTAGCATCTCAAGCTGATGTAGCCTTTGTAGAGGGACAACTAGCCATCCAGCAGGAGGATGAAAATTCGGAGGCGCGTAATTCTGATTAGAATACAAAAGCCGAAGAACTAAACCCTAGAGGACAAGAAACTTTGCTTGAGAATAACCAGACACATAATGACGAGAATTACAATAGTTCCAGGTGAGGGCCAAAAGCCTCTCGACGTAATTCTCGATGCTGATTCTGAAGAACTGGCATTCCCTAGCATATATGCTGGCATACGAAGACCATCTTCAGAAAGCTACACAACCATAGTAAGAACTGAACTTAGGAATGTAGATAGACGAGGTTGTCGAACTGATAAGTTATTCTTCAATTATAAGAAGTTGGAATTAATAAAAATTCGAAATAATATTTCAACTTGCTTACGTAAGCGGAGTGCCTCCAGTGCCATACAGCTGCTAACGTCCTGAATAAAGATTTTATGGGTAACCTCATTTGTCATGATGAGGGATATAGGACACTTAGGGATATTCGCACGTCTCCTGCTCACTGGGATGATGAGTAAAAAAGGTCATGGCCATGATTCGCCAATTTGGGCTGCCAACTTTTTCATAACTTACTGTTAGTACTGCTCAAGCGCAATGTAGATAGGGTTAATATAAATGAAGAAGAAGCTTCAAATTTGCAGTTTAGGGAATAGGCGCGCCTTATTAGAACAGAAATTAAAATTAAATTAAATTAAATTATCACTCTTATTTAAAAATATTAATTATTTTTTTTATGTTTTTTTTTTGGTTTTTATTTATTTTTTTTGGGGTTTTTCTTGATTTATTTTAAATTAAATTAAATTATCAGACTTATTTAAAAATATTAATTATATTTTTAGGTTTTCATGTGATTTTATTTATTTTTGTTGAAGTTTTTCTTGTTTTCTTTTTTAAATTAAATTAAATAAGAAGACTTATTTAAAAATATTAATAAATCTTTTTAGGTTTTTGTTTTTTTTATTTATTTATTTTTTGGCTTTTTAACTAAAAAATTCAAATATTTTTTTTTTGTGTTCTTCTTTTTTTTAATTAAATTAAAATATTAAATTAAAATATATATTGTAAAAATATTAATTATTTTTTTAGGTTTTTTTTTTGTTTTTAAGTTTTTTTTTTTGGTTTTCTTTTATTTTAATTTAATAATAAATACATCTAAAAACTAAAAAAAATACAAAAATACATACTTATTTAGATTATATTTAACTAAATAACTACACCACCTACTCTGCCTCCCTAACGCTAACTAATATACCACTGTGATAACTATACGTGGTCTCAAATGTGCGCGTAGTGGCCCGATTATCGAAAATATTTGAAAACGCCCCATCAATATGTGTATTGCAATTGGTTGTAGACGAATCCAAATCTAGCAAGGAACTAAAACCCTCTCTCCGGCCACAGGGAAACAACACCGACCCGTCAAGAAAAGCTCAGAGCCGAGGTAATTTTACGAAGATCGAAGACGAACTCTGACGAAGACACATTTGCCAAAAACATACAACTTTTGTAATAAAGAGATCATTCTCATTTTATACCCCAAACTACCCAGTTTTTTTGAAAGCTTTCCTCCCTCGGCCAAAGGATTGTAACTGGCGGACTACGGACAAGGGATTAACAATGCCCACTACGCTTATCGTTCAAATTCTAAAGAGGTGATGAACATGTGAGAGCAGTGGTTGTGGGGATTTTAGTAGTGAGTGGTGAAATATTAAATGAAATAAAAAGTTATTGAAACATAATGTCGTGTCATAAAGCAAAAGAAACAAATAAAGTCAAGTTCAAATTGCTTCACAGGCGACCGTATGTATATGTGTACATCAACCGCTGATAAGACACCGGGATCGCTTGTGCGGACAATTTACAACAATTATACTTACAAATTGCTGAGTGTGATGAACCTATAAGTGTACATCAATCGCTGATAGGGCACCGGAATCATCCATACACCCCCTGATAAAACTCATAAAATGATACCAATTAAAAATGGTAAATTAATTTTAAAAAAATTTTGACATATCAAACTGCTGTGTGTGGTGACCGTTGGTATGTGCCGGAGAGCACTTAGTGTGCGTATTTGGGAGAGTATTGGTATGCTTTTTAGTTCTTTCATCACTATGGTAATATTGCATCATTGCAATATACTGCCTATATTTGCATTGCGAATGGTTGTTGTAGTTCTGTAGTTCTGAGAACAACCGTTTTGTCGTGGCGATAGACTGGCCTCGCTACGCAAGATGTGGTAAAGCGCTAGATCAGTCGAAGGTTAGACTTCGTTGTGACCAGAACTCGCTGCGCAAGAAGTTAATGTGTACATCAGTCGCCGCCAAGGCAACGGGATCTTCCGCACAGTGGTGTGAGGAGCCAACCGGGCGGACGTGAAAACTTGTAACATAGAGATCGGAAAAAGTGTGTGCGCAAGTGAGAGTTTGGACAATTGGACTTTTTTTTGGAGATAACCTAAGGGCCGGTGAGTGCCACCTTAGCAGCAGGAGCGTTTTTGGAGCAGGAACAAGAGATTTTTGGAAACAGAGGAGCATTCGGCGAGGCCTGGCCCAGGGCCAGCGGCGTGGCAGCGCCAATTCACACGGAGCCTACGTGCCGTGTGTGTGGGAGCGAGATGGGTGAGTGGTAGCAAGTGAACCGCAACGAGGTGGCTAGATCTTTGAAAGCCCTCGCTGCGGTCACACCGAAGAGTACGGCCATACCGACTCTTAATAAATCTAAGCGTTTCCCAAGAAATGTAAAAATGTAAAACTAATGGTGGTGGAGAGAAAAATTTGGAAATTATAAAAATGTAAAAGGAAAACACTGAGAGAAAATTATGAACTTAGGAAATTATCAAATTGTGAAATTATTGGAAAAAAATCAGGAATAAAAAATACAAGAAAACCAATGAAAAGCGAACACACTGATTATAAAATTTATTTTTGAAGAATAAAACCAAAAATATAATAAAAGAGAAAATGAATTGATAAAGTGTTTTACTGAATAAAACCGCGGGAGAAACCTGGAAAAAGGAAATGAAAGGAAATAGCTGAAAGAGAACTTAGTTTTAACTCCGGATGCTGTAAATGAAAGCCCTTTTGACGCGAACTGGGAAGTGGGGTTCCAAATCAGAAAGGAGTTAGGTCCACAAAATAATATTTTTCCCCTCTTTTGGCCATACGGCCCAATTTGCGCCATCCGCCTCAAATTCTTTGACTCTTAACGCCCCTTTCTTCTGGTGTAATCTGGTGGCTGACGGATTTCATTGTCAGCTCACCGGCTCATCCAAGCCCGTTCGTCCCCAAATCTATAAATTCTCTGTAGAGGACCCTGGCGGGACTGAGTCGCTATCCCAGCCTAAGAAACTACCTCACAGATGGCGCCCGAGCAGGGACTTAGTGCTTACGAATTTCAGATGAGATATAACCTAAAGACCCATTAAAATTACACTGAAAAAAAAAATAATAATATAATTTTTTTTAATAAGCAAAAAAGAGAGGGAAACAAATTTGGAACTTTTAGAATATAAGTTTTAGCGCGGCACAGGCGGGAGAACTTCTACAAAGTATACCCAAAAACGCGGGAGAACTTTGTAGTTAGTATACCCGGGAGATATATACATAGATATAAAGGTGCCAGTCGGGAAAACTTTTGCGAAAGTTTTTTTTTTTTTTTTTTTAATTCCTTCTATTCCACTCGGGAACTTAGGGCTTCTACGAGAGCTTTCCATCTAACTCTATTTTGAGCTGTCTGTTTTGCACTTTCCCATGTAGTGTTTATTTGTGCTAGTTCTTGGTGAGCGGTTCTTCTCCAGGTTGCTCTTGGCCTTCCTACTCGCCTGCTTCCTTTGGGGTTCCAATCTAGTGCCATCCTCACAATGCTACTCGGGTTTCTTCTGAGAGCGTGCCCAATCCACATCCATTTTTTCTTCCTTATTTGTATATGAATCGGGGACTCGTCTGTAACGCGCCACAGTTCTGTGTTGGTTATTCTGTCTGGCCAGAATACCCCACATATGACTCTCAGGCATTTGTTGCTGAAAGCCTGTAGCTTCTGCGTCATTTTCTTCGTGGCGAGCCATGTCTCACTTCCGTATAGCAGTATGGATTTCACACACGCATTGTAGATCCTGAGCTTTGTTCGTCGGCTGATTTTTCGGTCTCTCCATATGCGGTATAGTCTCCCAAATGCTGAGCGGGCAAGTGCTCGCCATATTGCTGCTCTTTCAACTGAGTCGAATGCCTTCTTGAAATCGATAAACAGGAGGTAAAGCGGGGCTCTCCATTCCACAGCTTGCTCGGTTATTATGCGTAGTGTATTTGCCTGGTCTACGCAACTCCTGTGTGGTCTGAAGCCTGCCTGTTCGTCTCGTATTGTTGGCTCAATTTTTTCCTGGAGACGTTCGTTCAGAAGTGTAGCTAAGATCTTGTAGCTGGTGTTGAGCAGTGTTATCCCTCTCCAGTTGTTGCAGTCACTAAGGTCGCCTTTTTTGGGAAGCTTCACAATGATTCCGTTTTTCCAGGAGTCTGGCACCGTCTCGCCTTCCCATATGCGTGAGAAGTGTGGATGCAATGTTTCAGCCATTAGTTGGGTGTCAACTTGAAGCAATTCGGCTGGAATGTTGTCTTCGCCAGCTGCCCTGTTGTGCTTCAGCTTCTTTATTGCATTCACGATTTCTCTTACATTCGGGGGTGCAGAGGGTATCCTGCTACTCCCACTTGGCGGCACAACACTCCTGTAGTCTATGGCCACGTTTGGTGATGTGGTGTGGCTAATTCCCATGAAGTGTTGGCGCCATCTTCGGATTTGTGCGTCATCATTGGATAAGAGGTTACCTTCTAGATCTCTGACTGGTTTGTTCTGTCTGTGATGGGTTCCTGTGATCCGTGAGATCTGCTGGTATAGCGAGCGCATGTTGTTCTCGCCGGCTGCTCGTTCTGCGTCTGCCGCAAGTCTATCCAGCTGTGCTCTTTTGTCCTTTCTGGCCGACTTTTTCACCGCTCTGCATAGTCCGCGATACTCCTCACGGTACTGCGTGAGCTGGTCCGCCAGAGGCTTCAGGTGGTTCCTCCTTCTGATTAGGTCCCAGGTCCCTTCAGATATCCAGTCCGTTCTTCCGCGTTGTTGCAGGCCAAGTATTTCCTCCGCCGTGGTCCTTAGTTGCCTGCAGGTGTACTCCCATGGGTGGTCTTCTAGGGGGATCAGCTGTTCTCGCAGCGTGGACGTCATTCTCGTCTTCAGAGTAGAGTCGCTAATGAGGTGCAGGTTCAGGGGGGGCGCACGCCGGTGTTGACTGTTGCCAGTGTTTCTTGAGTGGTTGCGGTTGAGCTTTATTGAAAGTTCTCCAATGACCAACTCATGATCACTGTCTATGGCTGCTCCCCTTTTGTTCCGTACGTCCAGTAGCGAGTGTCTCCATTTCCTGCTAATGCATATGTGGTCGATCTGGTTGCGCGTATTACCACTTGGAGATGTCCAGGAGTATTTGTGGACATCTTTGTGTGGGAATAATGTGCCACCGATGACCAGTTGGAATAGCTGGCAGAGTTCCACTAATCTCTCTCCGTTATCGTTGCGAGTCCCAGTTCCATGCTGGCCCATGACAGATCTTAGTCCGGTGTTGTTGGGGCCAATTTTTGCATTGAAGTCACCCATGAGGATGTTAATGTCACCTTGCCGTAACTTGTTGAGGGTTGCTGTAAGGGCAGTATAGAAGTCGTCCTTGGTGTCGTCGTTTGCGTCTTCCGTCGGGGCATAGCATTGAGTGATGTTTATATATCTAGCTCTACATCTGAACCTGGCGGTCATGATTCTATCAGAAATGGGTTCCCAGGAAACCAGTGCCTTCTTTATGCGCTTGGACACGAAAATTCCCACTCCATATCTGCTGCCGTCACTGTTGCCACTGTGTAGGACTAGATTGCTATCTAATGTTGTTGTTTCCCCACTGCCAGTCCACCTCATCTCGCTGATTCCAGCTATTGCAATGTGGAGTTTCTCCATCTCCGCCTCGAACTGTGCTAACCTAGATGGTTCTCTTAGAGTTCTAACGTTCCATTGTCCAATTCGTGTCCGTTTTGAAATGCCTATGGTCGTCATCAAATTTGGGGATCCGTTTATGTTTAAATTTCTCGTATTAGTTTCAGTAATCGTTGTAAGTTTTTCGACCGATCTGGTGATTGGCCAGATGCGGCTTATCCCAGTGGTGGGGCTGCCACCTGTCGCCATCGGGGAGTGGCGCCTACGGTGTTGTGTTGTTATTCGTAGAAAAGCGAACAGTCTGGTAACGCGATCGCCCTGCTGGGTGTTGTTGCTGTTCGCAGAAAAACACAGGGTGCGCTTGGTACTATGTGGGTGCCCCCGTTTTTCTCCCATGTAATGAGGAGGGGGGTGGTATGGTGTGGCAAGTGGAAGTTGTAAGATTGTTGTAATAGGCAGTTATGTGGAAGAATACTTTCTACAAGTTAGAAAAGCATTTCAGAGAGGAAGTTTTTGTATGGCCATGCTCTCGTCATGGGTGGGGTTTGAACCCACGACCCCGTGGTTAGCAGGTAGTTACACTATCCACTACACCACGAGGCCCCACGAAGAAAAAATAGAGAATATATGTCCACAGCGGGAGAACTTGGTATAAGTACACCCAAAGAAAAAATATATATATAGTAAAATATTTTTTATTATTACGCAAGACCAAACATAACCTGGAACTAGTGGTTATGAGAACACGTGGGCAGCACATCACGTGCGCCCAAGTTAGATAAGAAAAAGTTCAAAGCAAATAAGAAAAGTAAAGAAGAAAACAAAAGAGCAGGCCCTCTATCGGTGAGCCAATCAGGGTGCGAGATTTGAAAACACGAGGTAGGGAGAAGCTAACATATTCTCCCCACAGTACAGCCATCTTGATTCACTCTCATCGTCGTCTTTTTTACACCCGCAGTGGAATCGTTATACTTTCAATCAATTCAACGGGATCTGCAGAGAATTCGCGTACAACCGTAACCGAGTCAACAAGTACAGTCGCTACTAAGCTGAGTCTATAAAATCGTCGTCGCAGAATTTCGAAATCGTTTTGCCTCATCGTTGCTACCTTCGGTTCGCTTGAGCATTTATACGCCGTTTTTAGAAATAAATTCGTGAATTCTTTGAGCTTCGTTTGACCCCGCAATAAATTTCTTTCGTGTCTGGAATTAATTTCCGAGGCCATCCTGGCGGAGAAGTTCTTTTATCCAGCATCTCGAGGAGCGAGCCACGGCGTACAAGATCAACGTAGAAAAGATGCCGCAAGACATTCCAGGTCCTCTTGTTGCCGAGGTATTTTCAGAGACTAGAGGATGACATCCGCACTAGATATCAGCAACCAGGAGAAACATTTAAGCAATATTTGGTGAACATACGGCTGATGATGCACAGAGCGGGATACAAGCCGAAGCAGGAGTTGGACCGTTTATGAAAGCCTCCAACCGGATTATCAACTCTTTACAAGGAGGCACGAGTTCACAACGCTGGAGCAATTGACTGTCTTAGCGGAGCTACAGCCATCCAGTAGTGACATCCACGCCCGTCGTTAGTGCCATAGGAGGAGCCTCTCGGGTGGGAGTCCAATTAGACCAACGTGGGGTTAGATTACCACTTTATGTTTTACCTTCACTTATGGAAGACATGCTTTTGGGCATGGACTTTCTCTGCGGCGTGACCGCCAACCTGCAGTGTGGTCGCGTGTCCCTGCAACTTAGCCCCTCTCTGCTAGGTGATCTTAGGAATACTTTAGTTTGGTCTTCGCTCTCAGTAAATGAAACTCCCTCACCGCCGAATTCCAGCACTGAATCCACAGCACCAGAACCCCAAGTCCGCGAGGCAGATCGCGGTACTCAAGCAGTCTCCACCAGCAATCTTTTAGGACCTCGGAACGAGATAGCCGTGCAAAACAACCCGTTTCGATGAACCCCGGGGACAAGAGGAAATCGACATAGGACTAGGAGCCGTTTTAACCCAGAAGGTCCAGGGGGAAGAGAGAGTCATCGCGTTCGCTAGCAGACGTCTCATAGCCGCGGAGGAGAATTAGTCGACCACAGAGAAGGAGTGTCTGGCCATTATATGGGCCTTCGGGAAACTCAGGTGCTATTTGAAAGGATATCGATTTGAGGTGATAACAGACCATCTCGCCTTGAAGTGGCTCAAATCAATCGATAAACCCACGGGGCGAGTCGCGCACTGGGCGTTGGAATTGCAGCAGTACCAGTTTGACGACACATTTCGGCGCGGGAGTCAGAACGTTGTCGCGGATGCGTTGTCAAGACAGCCCTTGGAAGTGATACAGATAATCCAGGAGGTCAAGCCCACATGTACGTGGTACCAGCGGATGCTGAAACTCGTCCAGGACAAGCCTGGAGAATTTCCGGACTATGTATACGAGAATCAGCAGTTGTATCGGCACATTGGAGCAAGACCCGACAACGAAGACTCTGTGCCATGGAAACTGTGTGTGGCCAAGGAACACCGCCAGGGGGTGCTGTCGGAATGTCATGACCAGCTCACGGCAGGACATCTCGGAATTAGGAAAACCACCACCAGGGTCGCACAGAGGTATTACTGGCCGAGACTTTTCCGTGATGTGGCCAGGTATGTACGCAAGTGTGACACTTGTCAGCGGTTTAAGGTCAGTCAGAATAAACCAGCATGTAAATTGTTCACCAGGCAGGTCAGTGAGCCTTTTGACCCTGTCCGCGGTCGAAAAGCGGAAAAAAGGCCACTTCGGCTCACCTGGAGAAATTCTTTAGGGAGAGGATCTTAAATCACGCAGGTTCGTTTGTGACACCGAAACCCAATTTAGAAGTCGGTCCTTCAAAGCTGTCTGCAAATACTCCTACCGAAGCTGAACCTGGCAATAAACAGCAGCGTTTCGGATTCCACCGGATTTAGTCCGGCCTTCATCATTCAAGGCAGAGAACCAAGACTCCCAGGGGCCTTGCATGACGAAGTCACGCCGGGACCAAGGGAAGTTCCCCGAACACCCGGCGCAAAAGCGGAGATGCTTTGAGAATGTTCAAGGTAGTACAGTTTCCTGTACTACCACTCAACGAACTTCACTAGAACAACGGAAACATTACGATCTTTGAAGACGAGCCTTGAGACCAGAGTTGGGATCTCTAGTATTTGTGAAGCAGCATTTCTTATCCAAGGCGGCGGATAACTTTGCTGCAAAGCTGGCTCCTAAATATGTAGGGCCCTACAAGGTCATCAAGTTCCTACGATCGTGCGTCTGCAGCATTTCCAGGGTAAGCAGCGCAGGACGGCATCACTAGGAGACTTAAAAGAGACAGTCAACGATCTGGAACCGGCAAAGCCGGAAAACGAGGAGGAAGTTAGCGGCGTGGGACCCTAAGCTTCGCAGAGGAAGACCGCAGCGGCGGTACAGCAGCAGGAACCAGAGGTCCTGCCACCAGAAAGGGTTGCGGCACAGAAAACTCCAAATATTTGTCTAAGGAAGTAGTAAGCAAGAGCCACTGATAAATTAGAATCCTGTGACAGGAGCCAAGCCGGAGTCAGTGGGGGCCACTTGCTGGTCGGCGCGCCGTCCCAACGTCCCCTCTCCCTGATGGGGAAACTCCATGCTCCCAGGGCCCACAATCAACACACCCCCCAACTAACAACACTAACAAAGAATGCTAGGTAGCCTTAGTGAGGCAACAAGACTAATGAGAGTTTGTTTTCTAACAGATATGGAGTCGGGCGACTTACACGACTGGATGCATCTGGTGCGATGCATCGAGGATGCGATTGGGCCGTGTCCAGGCGGTCCCATCACCACCCTGGATGGACGAGATTTCAAGGGAAACTTAACAGAGTCCCCCTATGGAAAGGACGACGACGGCTAGACTACGGCCACCCCGCCAGAGCCACGGGCGGCAGCGACGGAGAAGTACCTAAACCTCGCTTTGAGACCGAGGACGACACTCTGCCCGCATTGGTCCCCGGCGACAACTCCATGTTAGCGTTGGTCGCGACCGACGCACCGCTATCCGTCGCCGCACGCGAGAGAGAGCCAGAGGAAACCCCAGTCGTGTGTGCGACCGGGGCGGAGGAGATAGAGAGGGAGTGCCGATCCCACGAGAAGGTCGCATCGGAGCCGACGCCAGCTTCAAAGCCGGCCACACCGGAGCCAAGGCCGACCCTGAAACCAGACGAGGAGTGGATGACGCCACCAAATCACTGCCACATCGGCGCCCGCCTTTCTTGCTCAGTGGTGGAGCATCTTCGTATGGAGGAGGTATCCGAGCAAAGAGCGGACCGCAGATTCCTGTTCTATGCCGGAGGAGCAGAGTTACAAAACTATCATCTCTAGCCGAGCTCGCTCCGTTAGCCTGGAAGGCTAACGCACACACACACAGGCACAAGCAGTGAAATTCACCACGATCACATGACCTAAGACAATAGATGCAGAGATAAGGAGAGCGAAAGGGCTCGAGATCACGCCACCGAAAATTAGCAGAGAGAGAGAGAGAAGGGACGATCGGTACAGAAACTTCGAGAAGGAATGCAAAAACTCGACAAGAAGATCTGGAGAAGTTTCGCGGACCAAAGCGAAAGTCAGTTTGGAATGAGAGCCCGTTTGATGATGACTTATAAGTGGAGTTTTCAAATCAGAGGTCGTTTGACGCTGACTTGAAAAAGGAGTTGGAGCGAAGTATTGAGACCGGGCGGACGCGAAAACTTGTAACGCGGAGATCGAAACGAGTGTGTGCGGAAGTGAGAATTTGGACAATTGGACATTTTTTTGGAGATAACCTAAGGGCCGGCGAGTGCCACCTTAGCAGCAGGAGCGTTTTTGGAGCAGCAGCAACTGGAGATTTTTGGAAGCAGAGGAAGATTCGGCGAGCCTGGCCCAGGACCAGCGGCGTGGCAACGCCGATTCACACGGAGCCTACGTGCCGTGTGTGTGGGAGCGCGATGGGTGAGTGGTAGGAAGTGAACCGCAACGAGAAGGCTAGATGTGTTGTGTTGAGAAAAATCTTTGCAACCCCTCGCTGCGGTCTCACCGCAGAGTACGGCCATACCGACTCTTAATAAATCTAAGCGTATCCCAAGAATGTAAAAATGTAAAACTAATGGTGGTGAAGAGAAAAATTTGGAAATTATAAAAATGTAAAAGGAAAACACTGAGAGAAAATTATGAACTTAGGAAATTATCAAATTGTGAAAAAAATTGGAAAAAATTATTGGAAAAAAATCAGGAATAAAAAATACAAGAAAACCAATGAAAAGCGAACACACTGATTATAAAATTTATTTTTGAAGAATACCAAAAATATAATAAAAGAGAAAATGAATTGATAAAGTTTTACTGAATAAAACCGCGGGAGAAACCTGGAAAAAGGAAATGAAAGGAAATAGCTGAAAGAGAACTTAGTTTTAACTCCGGATGCTGTAAATGAAAGCCCTTTTGACGCGAACTGGGAAGTGGGGTTCCAAATCAGAAAGGAGTTAGGTCCACAAAATATTATTTTTCCCCTCTTTTGGTCATACGGCCCAATTTGCGCCATCCGCCTCAAATTCTTTGACTCTTAACGCCCCTTTTTTTAGGTGTAATCCGGTGGCTGACGGATTTCATTGTCAGCTCACCGGCTCATAAATTCTCTGTAGAAGACCCTGGCGGGACTGAGTCGCTATCCCAGCCTAAGAAACTACCTCACAGTGGTTTATAAAAAAAAAACGTGTGATTAACGACCGAATATGTGTACAACAATCGCTGTTAAGGCACCGGGATCGATTTCATTTATCAATTTACTTGAACGCAAATTTATTTTACAAATAAATCTATAAATAAAAATAATTAAATTAATAAATAAATAAAAAATGGACAATTATTATTCATAACAATAAAAAAAAATAATAATAAAAAAAATAAAATTAAAATTTATACACAGTGATAAAGTTTCCTTCGGCAAAATCAAGTAAGCATGTTTGTATGTGTTGCGCCGCTTGTAAAACCCTTGCGACGACCGGCTCATTACTGTACATTGGCTGCCGTCAAGAGCTGATGTCGCGCCAGAGTGGCGGCGCATGCTTGACGCCGCGTTCGCTTGTACACTTTTGAATTCTGTTGAATTCTTTTTGCACACCACGCACTGCAAGAATAGAACCACTTCAAAAAAAATAAATAAAATAAAAGCAATAAAATTAATTAAAGAAATATAAAACAGAAACAACCAAACAATCCACAAACAACTTAACGTCTATTGTTGTCACATGTTCACTAACGTCAAAAATGCACTCTATTGAATACTTATTTAATTCATGCATTACAGTTAAGGTCGAAAACCAAAAAAAAAAAATCTTCAAAGGTGGAAGGAAGCACAGCAGCACTACACGAATGACATACAATTAAGACTAAACACCGGGAAAAAAGGAAAAGAGGAAACTGCGTAACGGACACACACATACAGGTTTTCTTTTATTTTGCCAAGAATACACACATTATATAATACACATTCAAACATAGATACATATACATAGAATCACAAAATATAATACCACTAGTGGGACCTATGCGCTTTGCCGCATGCAGTCTTAAAATTCAATGAAAAATTCCTAGAATTTGTTATATGAAAGTCATTTATTTTATTTCCAAAACATTTGGATGAACTATATATTTCGTTTGTCCATTTGGAGCGAATACAAATAAAGAGTTTGGAATGTCAACTCTTGAACAGGCTACGTATAGCTGCCCATGAGAAAAACACGGCTCTTCCAAATTCAACGCGCATACTTGAAGCGTTTGTTCTTGTGCCTTATTGATGGACATGGCAAATGATAGACTGGGAATTGCAGTCGCTTAAATTCAAACGGCATGTCCGTTGGTATCAACGGAATACGCGGTACGAGCACCATTTCTCCTTTCGCTTTTCCAGTCAATATCGTGGCTTCAATAAAATTCGGCATAACATTTTTTTACAACCAATCTTGGGTCATTGCACAATTTTGGTGCATTTAAATTCCGTAGTAAAATAATTGATGAGCCGATTTTTAAGTTCAAAAAATGCGGTGGCATACCAGGCGGTTCTAGGGAATTTAAAAATTCGACTGGATAATTCACTGCATCATCTTCTTTCATTGCGCTATCAACAGATTTATATGATGTCAGTGCGCCTGGCAATTTTTCTTGAATGTGAAAATTGATTTCATTGACATGTACATTTTTTGGTGACAATATTGCTCGTTCTGTAAACCAATCGTGATATCTGTGATTTTGAATTATATTTGGAAAAACGCTTTCTATTAATCGCCTTTAGATTTTAGAATTGTACAAAAATTGTTTGGCAAAGTGATCAAGCCATTTGTATTTGGAACTTTGCCACTTCCGATTTCTAATAATTGCTTCGAAAACCGTTCTGCAGATTGATCATTGTGCAATTGAACACGCATGTTTATGTTCAATGTCAATTTTTGGACATATCGCCAGACGAAATAATACTTCAAGCACGCATTGACCTGATCCGCTAACGTTGCACGTGGAATAACGGGCAATGTTTATCGGAAATCTCCTGACAAAAATGTTGGTGCACCACCAAAAATTTGTTGATTGCGACGTAGATCTTGCATTGTTCTGTTTAATGCTTCCAGAGATTTTTTATGGGTCAATGTACATTCATCCAATAGAATAATTGCTGCTTGCTGCAAAACTTTTGCCATTGCTGAATTTCTTGATATGTTGCATGTGGGATTGTCAATCACCTGTACGTTCAAAAATACTATAGTCATTAGCACTAATGTATGTCATGTCTTCCTCCTCCTCCTTCGTCTTCCACCTCATCCTTCTTCTTCCTCCTCCTTCTTCTTCTGACTTCTTCATGCTCCCTATTCCTTCTTCTTCTTCATCCTCCTTCTTCCTCCTCCATCTTCTTAATCCTTCTCCTTCTTTTTCCTCCTCCATCTTCTTAATCCTCCTCCTTCTTCTTCGTCTTCCTTCTTCTTCTTCATCCTTTTTTCTGCTTTATCCTCTTTCTTCTTCCTCTACCTTTTTCTTCTTCCTTCTTCGTCTTCCTCCTCCTCCTTCTTCTGAAAACCTGCCTAATTGTTGATGCTTTAGTCTTCTTGCTGTATTGCGTTCGGCTCGTGTATCTTCTAATTGATGAAGAAGGAGGATGAGGATGAGGAAGTCGAAGAAGATGGAAGTGGATACACATAATTAAAACAGTTCAACTTACCACCTCAAAAACAAATGCCTGCTGTTACATTTTATTTATGAACCAAATAAACTTTGTCTCATGAATTAAATAAAAAGAAATGAGCAGAGAAGAAAGAAATGGCGCTGCATGTAAAAAACGGTTTTCCCGCTTTTCTTTTGACTTTTTCCAGAATTTTCTTTGCTCTTGTCCTAACGAGCCCGAGACCTTTCCAACGAATGCAAAACCGTTGAAATCGGCTCATGCGTTCTGGAGTTATAATCATTCACCAAACTTGTTCTCAATTGTTATATATATAGATATATTACTACATTAATATACAAACGAAAACAAAACAAATCAAACAAACACCAAAAATGTTCCCTAAAAAAAAAGAAAAGAAAAACACATACATATTATTAATATACCTATGTATTCGTCACATATTATTACTATTTTATATACACATACCATAACCATACCCCAGTATATAATTATTCGCGATTATTTGCAAACAAAAATACAGATTTCTTCCCAATACACGTAAAAAAGCCAAAACTAGTAACACAGTTAGGGGCAGATTAGGGCTAAGGAGTGGATCTAGTCTATCTGAGATAAGGGAGGCGACAGGAACAAAAGAGAAAGACCAGTCGGTTCAATCACAAAACAATAATACCACCAACGCACAGTGGTGCCTTTTTTTGGCAGAAATTCGAAATGTTGACCTATTTTCACCAAATTTGGTTTGTGTTACTCTTTACTTCCCCCAAGATGACCCACAAAGTTTCCATTGATTTGGACAACTTTTTCATATAGCTGCCATATAATCGAACGCGCCGAAAGCCATAAAAATATTTACCTTACTAAAGAAAAAGATTTTTTATCTATATTTAAGTATTTACCAATGAAATACAACATTCATTTAAATTATTCTGACCAATTGTTTTAAATATATGCTGCCTAACTGCATCCTCAGAGCGACTATTGTTCTTCAAATGTCTTGCAGCTCTGCATTCTCAAACAAATATTCAACTACAAAAACGTTATTTTTTCAAAAAGGAACAAAAAGGAGCATATGAAACTAGTTGTATAATACTCATGTTAGTTAATAACTTGCCGTTAAAATTCTTTTGAAGTGGTTTGCCATACAAAATTTGTATTCCACGAAACACAGCTACATTTGTTAAGTTGACTGTAAAAACGGCACATAAACAAAACACGATAAAACTACACAAAAACATATAACATACACAAAAATGTTAGTGAACTACAAATCTACATACCTGTGCTACTGTTTTTCATGACAACACTTTAAACTTTTTTAATTCTCTGAGGAAATAAAACCCACAAATGTTGCAAAATGATTTGCCGCCAATTTTGTCTTACGCATGTTATCGACAATCAGCTATCTTTGAGAGGTTGGCGTTAAGCCTGTTTTGCATATGAAAGTAAAAATCTACTTTTTTTTATATAATTAGACTATCCTACCATAAAACCATTAATTGTTTTATTCCGGTAACATTTTTTTTTGACTTTCTGCCAAAAAAAACACAAGAAAAACCAGTATGCAACGCTATGGATTCCGGTAACGCATCAGGGCCACTAAGTCCTACCGTTAACAATTTATCAATAAACACAAACCTGAATCTTCAACAACTACTAACCCTTGTACATCGAATACCAACCTACGAAGGCCCACCTGACAGTCTTGATAGATTTATAAACAGAGTAGATCAGCTCCTTTTGTTAGCCGCATCAGTGGACCAAGCAACATGCCGACAGCCCTTACTTGGAACTAACCGTGACAAAATTAAAGGCAGGGCAGACTAAGCGCTGAATGTCTGCGATGTACTCCTTAGTTGGGATGACATCAAAGCAAACCTCAAGCGACTATACTCTCGAAAAAAAAAGAACAGAAGAAATGCTTGTTAGAGAGCTACTCAATCTTCCGGACGGACTCAGTATGGGAAAATTTTAGCCGCAAATTTAGCCGAGAAGCAGACCCTAGTGGACAAAGTCTCGCGGCCAAATGTGACCAATAGGACAGATTCTGCCTAAATACATTCTTAGTTGGATTAAAGGACCCACTTAGGTCAGCCATTAAGAATCAAATGCCAGAGACAATCGAGAAAGCATACGAATACGGACAGATTGAATCATCTTCGCAAGAAGCCGGAACAAACACCAATAAAACCGACGACAGTCCCATATATTGGAATCACCCATACGCGAAACGACAACCAACTAATAGTGACTACAACAGTCGCTACATACCACGACAACAGAACTATAATAACGGCAACAACGCTCGTCATGTACCACAATATGATAACAACACCAATGACAATAATAGCCGTTTTATACAGGGACAACAAAATGGTAACAACAATAATTATAGACGCTTCACAGGTCAACATAATTCCCGTAACGATAGTAATGGTCTACACTATAGAGAAACTCTGGGAAGGAACCCATTCCACAATAACGACCAACCAGATCAGACCCTAAGTCACCAACAACCATAACAACCATAATCCAAGCGCTTCCCTATGTGACATCAACGATGATGCAAATTTTCTACTAGAAGCCTCGGGAAGCCATTCGGCTACATAAACAAGAAGACTCACGGATCCTCCTTGCCATTTGTTTTTTTTATCACCACACTCCATGGTGTCGAACACACACACACTGTTCTCAGTACATTTAAAATTCGGGAATATACAGATAAAATAAATTTCAAACAATTCAAAAAAATTACCAATTTTAAGTTCTTATTATATAATTTCCAGCCCCACTTCAATGGTCTCCTAGGCATGGATATCCTATCTAACATAAATGCAAAAATAAACTTTGCCGAATCCATACTAGAAACACCAGAAACCGCCATCCCAATCCTCACAAGGGCAAACCCTGTAGACACATCACATAAACTGCCACAAAATACCAAAATACTACTTTCGCTCCCAGTAAACTTCATGCATAAATGAAACCACAGATTTTGATAATCAAATATCCATAACAGGAGGTTTATACACAGCAAACGCAGGATCCGCCACCAGATCCAAACACTTTACCTCGAGGAACCGTTACAGGCAGAAGTGATCACTCCACGAACCCACCAATACTTAAACTGCATGTCCGCGGCAACAGATACAGAACGACCGGACGACCAACAATTAAACATTCAGACGGAACACCTTAACAGCGAGGAAAAACAACACGTACTCAAACTATGCAAGTCATTCAAAAGACTTTTTTACAACGAAAACAACCAACTAACGTTCTCTAACGCCGTCAAACACTTTATACCAACAACAGATAATATACCGATTCACACAAAATCTTACCGTTACCCATTTGTACATAAAGACGAAAGCATATTTCAAAAATGCTCGAACAAAACATCATTAAAAACAGCCATTCCCACTGGAGTGCACCCGTCTGGGTCGTAACTAAGAAAAGTGAAAAGTTTTAGGTGACTTAGTCGACCTCGATGAACTCGACGATATATAGTATTCTCACCCTCACTCTAAAAACATATAGCAGATATAAAATCTGTTTTCACAAAACTCCAAAACGCAAATCTAAAAATCCAAGGAAAGAAATCTATAATAATAGACGATGAATTTAAGCAAGCTTTCGAAACGTCGAAAGATTTTCATTGTAATGATCCCATACCCATATACCCTGTATTCAATAAACCGTTCACGCTGACCACAGACGCAAGTAATTATGCGATAGGCTCTGTGTTGTCACAAGGCCCACACACTAATGATAAACCCATCTCTTTCGCTAGCAGGACACTATCGGACACGGAAATCCGCTATCCAATCCAATCCTGAGTCCTGAGTCCTATAATAACTATATCTTTAAAAATAACTTATACAAAATTTTCCGCTGCAATATATGGCTAGCCAAAATTACGAATCCTCATGACCAGGAAAACGAAATTCGTGCGTACCACTTTAACACCAATCATAGGGGGATAGATGAAACATATTACCATTTAAAATAGGGACATTTATCTTCCGCATTTAAAAGACATTATCACAAAAATTATACAAAATTGTGATACCTGCCTAACCCTAAAATACGATAGAAACCCCCTTAGACCATTGATGCAAACCCCAACCGCCCAGGAGGGACCATTGCCAGTCGTACATATAGACATATATTTCATTAACAATACTTGTAATCTCACAATTATCGATAAATTCACCAAGCTAGCGAAAGCCTACCCCCTTAGCAATAGGAATTCAATAAAAGTCGCCGATGCCCTATTACAATTCATAAGTCACTATGGCGCACCAAAGAAAATAATTTTCGACCAGGGCGCGTAATTTTCGGGTAGTCTATTCAACGACCTCTTAACTCAATTCCAAATAACAGCTCATACAACTACATTCCAACAATCAACGGGCAACGCTTCTGTCGAGAGACTGCACTACACCTTAACCGAACTATACAGGATAATCATAAACAAAAGAAATAAAGCACGCCTAGAACGCAATCATGTCAAAATACTCGCAGAAGCAGTAGCAACATATAACAATGCAATACACTCCAGCACTTCCTATACCCCTTATGAGCTCTTCCACGGAAGAACTCACATATTCAACATTCGTCAATCTTTACGATTACCTTAAGAAATTAAACGAATTAGTACAGAAGTACAAAAGTACAGTAACATTTAAGCGCGACCACAGAAAAGATTGGCTAAATTTAACAAGGACAGAGAGACACCAGCCCCAGCCTCGAGCCTAATAATAAAATATTTAGAAATGAAAACCGTAGAAACAAGATAACATCGAGATTTTCCCTACACAAAGTAAAGTAAAGGTCAAAAGTTACACAAACAAAAAATTAGAAAAACTGTTAAGAAAACAGTGGAAGAAACATAAGATAGACAAGCACTATTTAATAAATATATTATTATCAAACTAAGTAACATAAAAGCCCATATTAACAAGAAAAAACTACGATAAAAAAAAGTCTGAAAAGCACAACAATTTTTCTTTAATGAACTTAGAGAACTCAGAAATAACACTTATTCATTATAAAATAGGATAAGCTACAATATAAACACTGTCTGATTATGTAAACAAAGTAGTCGAAAGCCATTAGCCAGTAAACTAAACATTATCCCAAAACTGTTATTTCATAAAGAACAAATAATAATGTAAGATAGATAAAAAGTAAACAAAATGTAACTTTGAATTATTTTTTTTTGCTCTTTGCAAAGAAGAAATATGTTTGTTATAAGCATTAACTTGAATTTCAGCAAATGTTCTCTCCAGAAAAATCTGTGGTTTTTTCAAACTAGACTTGATAGCATAAAAATATAAAAATTATTCTTTTAAAAGGTATAATTCTTATATTTATATTATTTTTATAGAATTTTTAGAATAGAATAAAATTAACTGGGAATAAAAGCAAAATAATATTAAGTTAAAAACAGTCTATAAAAATACTTAAGCTTAAATTATTATAATTAGAACCAACTAAATTAATAATATTATAAGTACAAGTCTTTAAAAAGACTTAAACTTTTAGTAATATTTAAGATTATATACGCTGAATACGTATATGGATAAAAATATATTAGAAAAAGCATTTAAAAAGGCTAAGTTCTTATATTAATATAGGTAGATATAATATTATGATACAGAAAAATCAACTACAAATTTGATACTTAGCAATGAGCGCAGCGTCGAGACAGCAGCGGGCCAAACGGCAGCGACGTCAATCGGAGTAGCAACAGCACTCACGACCGTGTTGTAATTTAAAAATTTAATTTAACGTTAATTTATGTAACTTTTTATAACAAAAATTTAATCTTTACGTTGAAAATTGAGCTTGGTTGGCAAAAAAACGTTAAGAACTTGAAAAATCAATTAAAAATCGCACTCGGCTCTAAAAAGATGTTGTAATACCCAAATTTTTTTCTTCTTTAGACTTAATGATTGTAGCGCCTGCTAGCTCATTAGAAAAACAAACTTCAAGCTTCTAGAATTTAACTTTTATCTTACCAAAATGAAATAGTTTAGACATATAAGTTATGAACCCTCTTCCCTTCCCCTTTGCCTTACCCCCTCCCACCAGCCTGCCTAACACGCGCTTCCTCCTCTTACGCCACTTGACGGTCACCCAACTCCGCTATGCCCACTTCAAAACGCTGACTTCGCCCCCTCCCTCACCCAGCAACGCAACAGTGTATTCAATGACCCGCCGGTTGCGATGCGCTGCGTCGGCAGGCGACACAGCTACAAGACCGCTACGCCAGGCGACACAGCTACAAGACCGCTACGCCGGCCAGCGACACTTCTTGTTGTTGGCCGTGATCGCGCCGCCGAAAAACTGCTGCATCTGCAATTGTTGTTGCTGAGCGGCAGAACCGCCGGACGTTGGGTAAGCGACCGCCGACTTGGCATGGATCAAATTACGGCCGCTTACCCAAGTGCTTTACGGA
Organism: Drosophila teissieri; assembly: GCF_016746235.2. Classification (NCBI taxonomy): domain Eukaryota; kingdom Metazoa; phylum Arthropoda; class Insecta; order Diptera; family Drosophilidae; genus Drosophila; species Drosophila teissieri. The sequence continues at coordinate 2,386,174 of NC_053032.1, forward strand.
GTCGCCCCTCACCCCGCACTGGCCACAAATACTTCCCACGACTCTGGAGCCACGGCTCTAGTGCTAACCAGGCCCGGCGACAGAAGTTAGTCTTTGATTGACACCAGAACGGAGCCGACCGCAATCCTGCTTTTATTCAAATCGAATCTTCTCGCCTGAATTATTTCAATAAATAGAATTATAACGTTTAATCATCTGACTCGTCTATTTACTGAGGACCTCCACTTCCATCATCATAGAATGACAACGATTTGGGTTACTCTCACTAGGTGAGCTATTCAGTGACAAGAGGTTGTCACCCTCCCTGCAACTATGAGTTGCATAACTGGCGCCCGAACCAAAAAAATTAAATAAAGCAAAGAAATAAATTGAAACAAGAAAAAGAAGAAAAATGAAATGTGGAAATGTGAAAAATTGGAAAAATTAGAGTGACAGTGATGTGACAGTGAACAATTAAACAATAGAAACGACCACCCGCCGCGGTGCCCCTACAGTCTGTAGCGGGAATAACATTCTGCACGGGCGTAAAAAAGTCGCACATAACTAATTAAAAAGACCACCCGCCACAGCGTTAATACTGTCTCCATCCAGGAGCGATATACGCGGGCGCAAAAGCGTCTTCATAAAAAACAATAGTGAAAGCCTATGTAACGACCCACTGCGGCGATTTGCCTACACTCGTTGTAGCCTATTCGCGAGTGCAATGTACATAGTGCCGAAAAGAAAAAAGGAATAAATAAAAAGGAAAAGATGAAATAATCACAATAAACTCTAACTGAAATATGTGGTAATCTGCTGGATAGGCTGAGTGGTGTGGAGGCACCCGAAGAAGCTGCCCAGTAGATTGTGTGGCAACCGTACCATTAGTAGGCCAAGGCCAAAAAGGAAGAATACGGACCACCGCACCCAGTTCACTAAATTCACTCGTCACTGTCTAAATAAAAAAAAAAAAAACCAAAACCACATGAAAAATAAAAAGAATAAAAAATGAAACTTAAACAAATAAAAAAAAAAAAACGAAAAACCGTTGCCCACATTGCTTGAATTTTCTAAAAAGAAACATCTTTATCTTTCCTCAGATTTTAAAAGAAGTACACAACAGACAACAATACACGTCAACACGCAAACATCGATTGTCAAGGGTGAGTGAAACCGCATTTACATCCAGTTTTCGCTTTCCTATAATAAAAAATAAAAATACGTCCTAAATATTGATTTTCTATAATAAAAAATAAAAATACGTTCTAAATATTGATTTTCTATAATAAAAATAAAAATACGTTCTAAATATTAATTTCCCATAATAAAAAATAAAAAAATACGTTCTAGATATTGATTTTCTATAATAAAAAATAGGATACGTTCTAGTTATTGATTTTCAAAAAAAAAAATATAAAAAATAAAATACGCCCTACAAATTGACTCTCTAAAATAAAAATTAAAAATACGAACCCTTGGTTGACCGTCCGCCTGTCCGATCCTATCTACTTCCGATACCCCTACGCTCATAGAAATGGAAGAGATTAAAGAATCCCTTAACGCGCTCCTTGCTCAGTTGACCGGGTTACAGGATGATATGAGAAAGATAAATGGTAGACTCAGTACGCTAGAGACCGAGAACGAAAGTCGTAATCCGGTGGTCACGCCTCCGGTGCCATTGGCGCGTGCGCGCAATGAATACGAATTGAAGGAAGTCTTTACGCTTACAGATTGCGTTAAGGAGCTTCAGACATTCGAAGGTCAGGCCGAGAGATACGTTTCATGGGTTAACCGCGCACAGGCAATTCTAAACGATTACGAGGTTATCAAAGGGAGACCTCTGTACCGCGCCATAGTCTGCCACATTAGGCAAAAAATAAGAGGCGAGGCTGAGGAAGCTCTTGACTCTTATGGGGTTCAAGACGACGACTGGCCGGAAATCAAGAGAGTTCTGGCACTGCACTACGCGGACAAGCGCGATGTGCGTACGCTAGAATATCAGCTTGGCCAACTGACCCAGGGGAACAAAACTCTAGAGGAGTATTATCTGGAGGTGAATAAGCACCTTTCCCTTATCCTCAACGGATTGAAGGCTATGGGTTATCCAATGGAGGCAGTTAGGGCCCTCTCAGAACACTCGAGGGACAAGGCCCTTGATGTCTTTATCCGGGGAGTCGGCAATGATGCCTCGAGGTTACTGGTCATGCGCAGACCAAAAGATTTACAAGAAGCATACTTCTTTTGTAAGGAGTTACAGGCTGTTGCCCCAAGAGGGGGTCACTTTACCCAGTCCTCCGCGCCGGCGAGTTTTGTGCCAAATACCCGGTTCTACCGGCCGCCAAACGCTCCTCGCTTTTCTTCCCCCTATCAGGGAAACGGTAGACCTTCACTAGGCTCGGGATATGGTGGGCCCCAAAACAACAACCGCTTCCAGGGCCCGAGGCCAGCCATAAAAATGGAGTCGAACCGGTCGGGCCAATCCCACCGCTCAGACTATAGGTCCCCACAGAACGAGGGTTCTGGAATAAAGCGAACATCGAACGAATACCAGAACCCGTTCCAAAGGGCAACAAAACTATATCGCATGGAGCCCATAACCGACCCTTCTATTACAATTCCTGTTGAGCATGGCGAGGTCCTTCCAGCTGATCGCTACTACGATCAGCTCGGTGCTGAAGACGCTAGGATGCCTCGTCAGGAGGCTGTGGAAGAGAGGGACGACCCTGAAATGGGAACTGAAGGCCCAAATTTTATGACCGAGGCCTCTCCAGCGTCCCATACCTAGAATACGAAGGGAAAGATGGGGCTAAATTACAATTTCTGATCGATACCGGCGCAAACAAAAATTTCATCAGCCCCAGAATCGCCGCCGGGTCGACTGTCCTCCCTATCCCCTTCCGCGTCCAATCGGCTACGGGCTCCGTTATAACGTTATAACGCGCTGCGTAGCCGGGAAGTTTTTTAAGAAATTAGGAAATGACCTGACCCTCACCTTCTTTGTCCTCCCCGGTCTGAATACCTTCGATGGTATCATAGGGGACGACACCCTCAAAGATCTAAAGGCTTTAGTAGACAGAAAGAACAACTGCTTGGTCATATCCCCTGGGATAAAGATCCCCCTTCATGCCAAAAGGTCCCCCAACGTGAATGCCTTAATAGACCCAACACATCCGGATGATGTAAAACAGACCCTAAAGGCCTTAATTGACGAGTATTCGCAGCTCTTCGACCCCTTGTCACCGGGCGAGGCCGTCGATACTTGTGTAAGGGCAGAAATCCGCACAAACACTTCAGACCCAATTTACGCGAAAAGTTACCCCTACCCAGCGAACTTGAGGTCTGAAGTGGATAAACAAATCAGGGAACTCTTGACTGAGGGTATCATACGTCCGTCTAAAAGTCCGTATAACTCTCCGGTGTGGATAGTACCGAAAAAGCCGAAACCGGATGGCGAAAAGCAATGGCGATTAGTCATCGACTTTAAACGTCTGAATGCGGTCACGATTTCCGACACCTACCCGATCCCGGACATAAATTCCACGCTGGCTAGCCTCGGCGGAGCCAAATATTTTACAACACTTGACCTTACTTCGGGGTTTCACCAAATACACATGAAACCATCCGACACCGTGAAAACGGCATTTTCCACCCTTAACGGGAAATATGAGTTCCTCCGCCTTCCCTTCGGCTTGAAAAACGCCCCGGCTATCTTCCAACGTATGATCGATGATGTCCTTCGGGAACACATCGGCAAAATTTGTTACGTATATATTGACGATATCATCGTCTTTAGTAACGATTATGATAGCCACTGGGAAAACCTTCGTCTGGTCTTCGAGTGTCTTAAAAAGGCCCGGCTTCAAGTTAATCTGACCAAAACTCAATTCTTGTCCACCCAGGTCGAGTTTCTCGGCTATATTGTCAGTCATGACGGTATCAAAAGGTCAAAGCCATATCAAAAATGAAACCCCCTGGCAATATCAAGGAACTGAAAAGCTTTCTTGGGATGACATCCTATTATAGGAAGTTTATTCGCGATTATGCAAAAATCGCCAAACCTCTGACCAATTTGACCCGCGGGGAATCCGCTCGCGTTAAGGCGAACCAGTCTAAAAGAGTCCCGGTCGAGCTCGATGACACGGCCCTACAGGCTTTTGACGACCTCAAGGCAACCCTATCCTCCTCAGAAGTGCTTGCCTTCCCAGACTTCAGCAAGCCATTCCATTTGACCACAGATGCGTCTAACTATGCTCTGGGAGCTGTATTGTCGAAACATTGAGGGAAAAGACCGCCCCATAGCTTACATCTCGCGCACTCTGTCCAAAACTGAAGAAAACTATGCCACTATAGAAAAGGAGATGCTTGCTATAGTATGGGCACTGGACAACCTCAGGTCCTATTTGTATGGCGCTGCATCCGTTAAGGTTTATACAGACCACCAACCTTTGTCGTTTGCGCTAGGGAGTAGAAATTTCAATGCCAAATTGAAACGTTGGAAGGCGAGAATTGAGGAGTACAACTGCGTACTCATTTACAAGCTTGGTAAATCCAACGTCGTTGCCGACGGCTTGTCTCGTATTCTTCAGATGAACCATTACCTCGATGAGTGCCGTTCAGACACTGCATCGGCTACTGAAGGGGGCTCCACCATTCATAGCGCGGACGAAGACTCGTCTCACCTACTCCCCCACGTAGAAGTCCCCATTAACGTATACCGCAACCAATTGGTTTTCGATCCCGACCGATCGGAATATTTGTGCGAGCAACCGCACAGGGGCTTCGTGCGTCATCTCATTCCGGTTGGAGTTGGTCTTCTATCCGATTTGGTCGTTACCCTGGGAAAATACCTCAAACCATCGGTGATCAACGGGGTTAAGATTCCGGAAATTTACCTGTCATCATTCCAACATCAATGCTTAGAGAATTTTGCCTCGTTCAAAATACGAATAACGCAAAGGTTGGTGACAGATTTGTCGGATCCCGAGGAGGTCTGTGAAGTTATTGAAAAAGAACATCGCAGAGCTCACAGGGGTGCTAAGGAGGTGCGCCTACAAATTTTGGAGAAATTTTATTTCCCTCAGATGGCCAGCACGATCCGCAAGCAACTCTCGTCATGCGAGTGTTGTAAACTCTACAAGTACGAGAGACACCCCAATAAACCGCTCCTTCAACCGACACCTATCCCAAAATATCCGTGCGAGATCCTTCACATTGATATTTTTACCTTAGAAAAGAAAATCTACTTGAGCTGTATAGACAAGTTCACCAAATTTGCCAAACTCTTCCCATTAGAATCAAAATCTTCAATTCATCTACGAGAAAGACTAGTAGAGGTGCTTCACTATTTCACCGTCCCGAAGGTATTGGTCTCAGATAATGAGAGGGGCCTCCTGTGCCCGACGGTACTGAACTATTTGCGTACGCTGGGGATTGCACTCTACAATACTCCGACTCAGAAAAGCGAAGTCAATGGTCAAATCGAGAGGTTTCACTCCACCTTCCTTGAGATTTACCGATGCTTGAAAGGTGAACACCCTGACTTCAAGTTCAACGAATTGGTCGCTATAGCAGTGGACAGATACAACAATTCTGTTCACTCGGTGACTGAGAATAAGCCGGCGGACCTGTTCTTCGACCGCTCAGCCAGGATCAACTACCAGGGTCTGACAAACTTCAGGACAAAGGTCCTAGAGGATGTTAGAGGCTTAATAGAATATAGGCAGAAACTCACTAACGCGACCCACAATAAGACCCGTTCCGAACCCGTGTCTTACGATCAAGGATACAGGGTATTTGTCGCAAATAAACAAATTAAGACCAAAGATAAGCCGCGTTTCAGGGCTGAAGAGGTTGCTGAGGAACGTGACGGTTAAAACTAAGACAGGCAAAATTTTTCATAAGTCCGATTTGCGGAAATAAACAAGAATCATAGTAATAATAATAAAAAAAATATAAAAAAAACTATAAAAAAAGATAAAGATAAAAAAGCGCTGGACAGTACATGTGTGTTTCACAAACTTTCTTACACACACACACTTGTGCCCCTCCCTTACTACACGTAACCCTAAGCACACAATGAGGAATCAAACACCTACCCCAAAAAATTTAATACTGCAAGCTACATTTTTTAATTGCAAGCATCATCGTGGCCCAAATGGTGGGAGCTGCGGACATCTTCAAATATGAAGCTCCGGTTGTGCCGCTGCAGGAAGGCACAGTTTGGCGGGTCAACGGTCGATTCAAACTGGCACATATAATCGACTTGGCAAGGCTCGAGGCACTGGTTCAGGAGGTTCAGCGCGAGGCTAAGCTGCTAATGGATCCCAGGATTGAAGCGCTGGTAACACTACCTGGAAGAATCGCGGGAAGGCCTGTCAAGACTGATGGGAACGCGGCGCGGACGACGTTCACTGGACTGGATTGGGTCCGCGTGGAAGTGGATTGCGGGTTCTCCGGACGCATCGGATTGGGACGCCATACTTCGCGCACAGGAAAACGTCGTCAAAACAGCCGACCAGCAAGTAAGGATAAACGCTGGCCTGTTTGACGCCTCACACGAGTCCCTGAGACAACTGAACGAGGTAGCTGCGAGGGTCAATGCCATCGATGGAGATGTACACACGGCAACGACGCTACTGCACAAGGCCCTGATCATCGATAGTCAGGTCGGCGAGCTGACCCAAGCTTGCCAATTGGCTAAGACAGGAATTGTAAACTCCCGCTTACTTGACCACGGAGAGGTACAAACAATTTTGACAGAGGTCAGGAACTTGCCGTACCAGAACACAGTAGAAGCACTGGAATTTTCCCGCCCGTCTGTGCTAACAAATGGAACGGCGCTGCTGTACATTTTGTCTATGCCCAAGGTCGCCCCCAAGGACTACCGCCTTCTTCTTCTTCTTCCGACAACGCATGGAGGAAAACAAGTCATGGTCAAACATGACAAAGTCGCCGTAACCACCGAAGAGACCTACGCCGTAGTAGACGACTGCCTCTCCATGGGAAACACGACTGTTTGCCCGGAGAAGAGTCTTCTGAAGCTAGACGAGAACGGATGCATCCCCAAGCTGCTAAAGGGCGGCCAGGCTAAATGCGAACTTCTCAGGAGCAATGAGGAGCGCATAGAACTGGTCGAGGATGGGACAATGTTCCTGTCTAATTTCAACGGGACGATGGAGGTCGGATCCAGAACCCACCACTTGGCTGGAACTTACATAGTCCAGTTCGCAAATGAGACGATCAGTGTGGCCGGAAGAACTTACACGAGCTACTCCTCGACGCACTTTACAGTCATGCCGGCAGTACTCACTTCTATAACTGCCACGGGATACGCGCCTTCACTGCACTACGTCAACGCCTTTAATATGGAGAACCTGAAGAGACTCTCCGGTATGTCCGAGAAGGTCTCCTTCTCCTTCCTGGTGGAAGCATTGGTCGCCTTGGTTATCGGAGTGGCCCTATACACCGTATGGAGGAAGTTAACATCGACCAAGGGGATCCCAATCATAAAAGACGGCACATTGGACCTGGAGGTACAAGAAGCTAACAGGGCACCCAAGGCCCAATAATCTGCGGGACGCAGATCTTGAGGGGGGAGGAGTTATCAACCATCTTCCCTTCCCCTTTGCCTTACCCCCTCCCACCAGCCTGCCTAACACGCGCTTCCTCCTCTTACGCCACTTGACGGTCACCCAACTCCGCTATGCCCACTTCAAAACGCTGACTTCGCCCCCTACCTCACCCAGCAACGCAACAGTGTATTCAATGACCCGCCGGTTGCGATGCGCTGCGTCGGCAGGCGACACAGCTACAAGACCGCTACGCCAGGCGACACAGCTATAAGACCGCTACGCCGGCCAGCGATACTTCTTGTTGTTGGCCGTGATCGCGCCGCCGAAAAACTGCTGCATCTGCAATTGTTGTTGCAGAGCGGCAGAACCGCCGGACGTTGGGTAAGCGACCGCCGACTTGGCATGGATCAAATTACGGCCGCTTACCCAAGTGCTTTACGGAGTCGCCCCTCACCCCGCACCGGCCACAAATACTTCCCACGACTCTGGAGCCACGGCTCTAGTGCTAACCAGGCCCGGCGACAGAAGTTAGTCTTTGATTGACACCAGAACGGAGCCGACCGCAATCCTGCTTTTATTCAAATCGAATCTTCTCGCCTGAATTATTTCAATAAATAGAATTATAACGTTTAATCATCTGACTCGTCTATTTACTGAGGACCTCCACTTCCATCATCATAGAATGACAACGATTTGGGTTACTCTCACTAGGTGAGCTATTCAGTGACAAGAGGTTGTCACCCCCCCTGCAACTATGAGTTGCATAACTATGATAAATAAAAGGTTAGAAAGGTTCGTTAGGAAAAATGGCACATATTGATAATATTATGTTTGTTCAAAAACCGAGATTCTCTCTGTTCACACTATAAACTTGTGCGTACATTTAATGAGTTCAATTCGGGTGTACGGCCAGTAGTTGTCTCTCATTTATGCGTTGCCTCCGGATAGAAATGACCATTATAATTATGATAATCGTTGTCGACCCTAGAGCCTAGTTTTCGCTTGCCGTGTGGAAAATCAAGTCATCAATGTGTACTTTGATATTTTTCAGAGTCTTGATGCCAGGCCCGGCGACGGGGGGTGGGGACGGGGTGTTTCCCCCCGGGCCCGGACTTCTGAGGGGGGCCCGGATTTTTGGCGGAAAATTTAGATTTTTGAAATTCTCGATAAGTTGTCGTTGCGATAATAATATTGATGTCAATAACATCAATAACATTCCTTCTTCCCTTCACAACTTGTCGGATACGCGGTGGTCTGCAAAAGTTGACGCCGTTAAACCTTTTGCAAAACATCTGTCTGGAATACAAGAAGCACTTCACGAACTAAAGGAGCTCAATTTGACAGCAGAGACTCTCCGGGACATCAACGGTATTCAAAAATACATGAATTCATTCGAATGTATCCTAATGTCGTCGATTTGGTTCAAAATGTTGAGTGCAATCAATGAGAGAAACGTTGTCCTTCAAACAAGAGGAGCTACTATAAACGTCGAAGTTGACAATCTGAAGGCTCTTCTTTCAGATTTGCAGTTTATAAGAAATCGATGGGATCAAATTCTGAGTGAATGTAAACTTGTTGCAACGGGATGGAACATTCCTGAAACATTGCCAACAGTTCGCAACAGGAAACGTGCCAAAGTATTTCCCGATGACGCAAGTTCAGAAGCCGACAACATTTCTGAAGAAGAAAAATTCAGGACCAGCACTTTCCTCAGCATCATCGATTCGGTCATTGCAGGAACGATGAAAAGATTCGAAGCTGTAAAAAATGTAAACGAAGTGTTTTCTTTTTTATGGAAATTCACCACGTTGGATGAAGATACTCTCCAAACATCTGCCGGAGAATTCACCAAGAAGTACAAAGCTGATGTTTCCGAAGAGTTGAAAGATGAAATCGTCCACCTCAGACCTATATATGAGGCTAATTTTGAGAAGAACCTTCCTCCATTTGGATTGCTCAACGCTCTGTACTCAAAAAACCTTCAGAATCTTTTTCCAAATGTCTGCGTTGCTTTGAGAATTTTTTGTACTCTCCCTGTCAGTGTCGCTAGTGGAGAACGCTCTTTCAGTATTTTATAGCGAGTTAAAAACTTCCACAGATCTTGTTCTTTCCAAAAGCGTTTAACTGGTCTGGCGATTTTATGTTTGGAGTCCGAGCTAGCAGGGCAGTTGGATTTCAGCGTGATAATCGATTCTTTTGCTTTTGCAAAAGCGCGGAAAGCGAATTTCATCGATGCTTAACTTTCTTCAGTTAATAAACTTTTACTTTACATAACAGAATTCTTATTTTTCACGTATTGCATTACACAGAACGTATCTAATGTGTAGATATGTATCTACAAAATAACAAAATACAAAATTATTTTTTTATGTTGAAAAATGTTTAAGGGGGCCCGCGAGTTGTATCCCCGGGCCCGTATTTCCTGTCGCCGGGCCTGCTTTATGCGCATTTGAAGATTTTGCAGTTCATTAGTGTTGTTGACAATCAAGTGCTTCAGCGGGACCACGTTCCATGTCTCCTTGTCATCTATAATTCGTAAATTGGGGAAGATAGACATTTCAGACGCTGTCGAAATTACTTTTTGAGGAGTAATTATTGTTGTATCCCCTAATATTGCTGTGCATCCTGCAAGTAGTTGTATAATGCCTTGATTGGGCAGTCTTATAACTTGATGCTGTTCGTTGCATCTTATATTAGCTGTTGTATTCCGAAAAAGTCTAAATAGCCAACGATTGGATCCACTTATCTCTTTGATGAACGAATTGCCTTAAAATTCCATCATTTCGCATGAGTGTGCCTTGCTTGGTTTCAATGGAGATATTTCGCAAGAGTGATCACCCGCGTTTTTCCATGCCCAATTACTTTCGCAAAGCCATGTTGTCGAAACCTCTTGTCTGCATTGGTTAATTTCCATTTCAGACATTAGGTGATATGCGTTTATGTCTGTATTGAACGCAAAAAATTTAGAATTCAATTTCGGAATAAGCTTTGTTCCGTTTGTCCACAGTGGTATTGGGATTACTTCAATGAGATCCGTTTCCTGATTGTTGTATATCGGTCATTTTGCTTCAATGAATAGGACATTATCCTTTAACATAGCTTGTGCCTTCATAAGTTTATAGATCAGTGGTAATTGTATAACTGATTTTCCACCCGGTAGCATTTGTTTTCGTCCTAATTTTTGCTTAACTTTTTCGAGCTCCTCCAGCATTTTGTTAGGCGCAATTAGTGTAGGATGAATTCTTCCTTCACTAATGTCCGTTATCATTAAGATCGCTGTTGCTTGTAGGCTTTCTGCCTCTTCAATCCAGTTTCGCACTTGATTTGATAACATAAGGAATTTAATTGACTCCTTATATACCATAAAGTGCTCCTTCATGGTTTCTGCAATGATAATGACTTGTTGGGTCAGCTTTTCCAAATTCCGGTTTGCTTCTATCGTAGTTGCTCTTACTAATTCTTCCGTGGCATTGATGACCGAGGTCTGATTGTCAACATATTCCATTAAATGTTTTTCGTTTTTTATGATCGTTTGCATATTTTCCGGTATTCTATTTGCATTTCCGATATCAAAGAACAGTATAAACCTTTTCTTTCGGTTGGTACGGTGTCGTAGTATTTTGTATTTTTCTTTTATGTTGTCAATTTTTGTCCGTATTGTCGTGCCGAAGAAATCGCAGTAGTCCTTGAAGTCTCTAATTTTTTTGCAAGCCAAGCGGGATTTTTCCAGGAAGTCCTCTGATTGTTTTATGACATCAAAATAGGCTTGCATGTCATAATAAAACAATAATTGCCAACTGGATGTAGCGATTTCAATTTTACCAATTTTGTTCACCATAACTGCAGCTTTTGCGTCGATGTCGTAAATTTTCCCAAGTTCTTAGGGAATTTCTTCCGAATTTTCTGTCGCAGTTGTAGCTTGCAACATCAATAAACAGCAAATTACAGTAGCTATGCTTCCAGTGCCATTCCTTTTGCCTTTTGGAACCTAAGCTTCTTGTCCTTGCGTAGCTGCATTGACTCCGTTATAGATGGCGTTGCAGCTCCAGCTGGTTTCGCTTCGCTAACAGGAAGTTGACAGATCTTGTTTAGCGATCTTTTTACTTCCCCATCGCTTGTTTTAACCGTGACTACCCGGACTTTATCATCTTGTCCTTTAGTCGTACTAATGATTCTTCCCATTGGCCATCTTGCAGGGTGAGTGTTCTCATGTTTTATAAGAACCAGCTGTCCCTCCTTCAGATTTGGCTTTACTTGGCGCCATTTGGTTCGCTGTTGCAATGACACCAGATACTCCTCTTTCCATTACTTCCAAAAATCACCTCTGATGCGTTGAATAAGCTTCCATCTATCCAAAGAGCTGATTGTCTTACTTTCGTCAAAATGTTCAGGAGCTCCAATTAGAGGTCTTCCCACCAGAAAATGACCCGGCGTTAATATGTCCTCACTCAGTTTAGCACTGCTTCGATTTGACATAGCAGCGATGCAAATTTTTCATATGTAAAGCTGTTTTCACCAATAACTCGTTTAAAGTGATGCTTCACTGATTTTACATCTCCCATGTGGGGGCTTCCCGGGGGAATAAAGTGCCACTTGATGCCTTCTTTTTCTAGTTGCATAAGCCTTGCCATTGCCTGTTTGCGAGAGTCCCCCAGCTTTGCCTCTTGGTGGAATGGAATTGAAACCACAAATCTGCCTTCCTCGTTGATGACAGTTGTTTCTTGGAATTTTCTTTCGCATTCTGTATTGTCTGTAATCGTCTCATCGGCTTCATCTTCCAATTCCTAAAAGCGTTCCAGGTCCTTTAGATTTATTGTTGTAGTGGCACTTATAATTTTTTGCTTTGCTGCTCGAGTTTTATTTCCGGGCACAATCCATCCAAATCTGGTTTTTTGTCCCAAGATTCCATTCACGGTTTTTATTTTCTCCATCATAATCAGGGGAAATAGATCCACACCTTTCACCACGTCAATTCTGCTTGGCTCGTTGAATCGTGGATCTGCTAGCCTGTAGCCCTTCCACTCTTTGTTGATATCAATATCAACCTTTTGGTGGGAAGCACTCTATGGAGTGTTGGTAAAACCAATGCTTCCGTTAATGTTTTGAAGCTGTTGGAATTTTTGGTTTGATCGTCAGGTAGACACTATTTTTTGATAATTGAGTAGTCTGGGAGATACCTTCGACCTCTATAGTACTCCTTACTCCTGGAATCCTTAATATTTGTGCTGCTTCTTCTGAAATCAGCGTCTTCTGGGATCCACCGTCAATAAGCGCCCTCAACTCGTTGTAACCTCCAGCTTTGTTTTTCACTAAAACAACAGCTGTAGCCAATAGTGTCTCTTGGCCTTGCTTAAGGCTATTGCTGTTGATACTGCGTTTTGTGTCTTCATGGAGAAGGCTGTTGTGTCCTTTGGAGCATCGATTGCATGTAATTTCCTTTCTGCAGTCGATAGCATTATGCTTTCCAAAGCATCTAAAGCACATGCTGTTCTTTTGAACGAATTCTTTTCTTTTTTTGATTGATTGTGCTCTGAATTTGAGACACTATAACATATCGTGCCCATCATTAGAGCAAAAGGCACACGATCTAACTTGCACTTTTCTTGTAGCAAGCTGAGCGGTATTTTTGGTAATGCTATTTACTGAGTTGTATTGTTGCTCAATAAATTCCAGTACATCTTGTAAGGACTGTATAGCTCTTGCCTTTTTTACATGCTGTTCATACAGCTGCAAGGCTTCTGGCGAAAATTTCCGCTAAAATTACGTCAGCAGAGCTTCCTATTTTTGCTTTTTGCTTTATGATGAATATGCTCTCGGTCGCAGTATCCAAAAACTTCCCTAAATTTTTCTCATCATGGGGCAGCAAGCACTCCAGTTCCATTAATTTGTTGAAGTGTTGGGAGAATATTTGTCTGCTATTCTCATAGCGTTTCCACGCTGCTGCATTGCTAGCCGCTGATCATGTTATCAAATGGCTAACCACCATTTGAGCTTCTCCTTTTAAGCAGGCTCTTAAATATCCCAGCTTCCTTGTGTTGCTGAGATCCTTCCTGCTGTCTATTTGCTCAGAGAACAGCTCGTAAAATGTTGGCCATTCCCTCGTATTTCCATTGAACGTTGGAAGGTCCACTTTTGGGAGTTCTGGCACGTCGTAGCTGGAACTTTTGAACTGTTCCAACTTCCTCTGAAGTACCATCTCTAGTGCGGCAACATCAGATTGCAGAATGTCTGCCCGTCACGTTGGACCAATGACTTTTCATCATTGCCAGCTGCTTGACTATTTCAATCTCACTTGAACTATCCAGGGTTTCGTAGATTAGGCTTATCTGTTGCCTCACCCTGTCCGCTCTTCTGTCCACCAGTTGAACCAGATTATTAACTGGACTGGAGCTCCGAGCTGATGCGGTATCAGATAATTTTGATCCACTTGGTATATTTATCTCTTCAAATGTTTCTACCTTTTATTGCGACTCCTTGTAGGCCTTGACAGCATCCATAGTTTTAATAAATATTTTATCATTAAAATATTGATGATCGCCAACTCCCAATTTTACCAGCGCATTGTTGTTAGTAGTAAATTGGACTACCAATGCTTCTATTGCTGGTATAGATGCCTTGTCCTTGATGGCTTGCAGAATTTTGTTCTGCAGCTCTCCTTGGTCTTGCATCAATTTCACAGATCTTTTCGACAACATATTGGCGTGGTCTTTATTCTGTGTTTCTTACCACTGGTGGGGAAAACAACAGAATCACTCGAATAACCTTGCTCTTTTTACTTCAAAGCGCTGGTTTTTCTTTCTTCTGTGTTTCTTACCACTGGTGCGGGAAAACAACAGAATTTCTCGAAGGACCAAAATGTTCACACTATAAACTTGTGCGTACATTTAATAACTTCAATTCGGGTGTTTGAATCTAACTGACACGCTACTGCGAGGGCATCGCCTTTTATTCATTCCTACATAGGTTCTTATCATCTAATTATATAATGCAGCGCTTGTAAGACGCTGCAGTCTGCGTTGGTCAATGCAGCTGAGATTTATCTTAAATCTTTGTTTGTGGCCTATTACCGCGGTAATCACCTCCCGCGTGATCATATCTCTTGACACTTCGGCAATAGACCACTGCAATCGTACTTATCTGTAGTTGCCACTTATGCTGTCCCGTGACATGTTTATTGCAGCCCTTAAATAGAATATATTTATAGTTTGTCTACTTATCATGTCTAAACACATGTTTAGACACTCTCTTTATAAAGAGTGCGCATCGATTTCTATTTTCACAGTGTCAACAGAGACATCCCATATTTTCTGCCAAAAAGTCGTTGCACCGATCTATTACGTCATCGGCTGGCTGTCACTGACGTCATAGAACGTGATACTCCTGGAAATCTTACATTCTTAAAAACTTGTAATGTAATGGAGTTATGGGCAGTCTTTGGGCGTTAGAGTGGGCGTGGCAACATGAATCGACAAACTTGCGCTGCGTCTATGTCCCTGTCTCAAATTTCTAGCTTTAATGGTTCCTGAGATCTCGACGTTCATACGGACAGACATACGGACGGACAGACGGACATAGCCAGATCGACTCGGCTATTGATCCTGATGAAGAATGTATATACTTTATATGGTCGGAAACGCTTCTTTCTGCCTGTTACATACTTTTCATCTAGTATACCCTTTTACTCTACAAGTAACGGGTATAGAACAAAGCTGAACTCCTTCAGTTAGTACGGTTAATATATTTGGTAAAAAAAAACTCGACATCTCTTATATTTCTCAGACAGAGAAACACTCATTCAGAGAATATGTGATGTGGTGAGGAATGACGTACTCAACGCAATTTTATGTGAACTACCAATATTGGCATTTATTCAGCATAAATTAATAGATACGTTCCCGACAAACACTTTTCGTTATACAGATCTCAGGGTAGCTGACATCTTGGACAAAAATTAGCAAAAAGGATTTGTTATCACAAAACACAATAGGACTCATAGAGCCGCTCGCTTTTAGGCAGGGCACAATACTTTACCACCTTGGATTTAAGATCTGGTTTTCGTCAGATGATACTCGCTGAAAAAGATAGAGAGAAAACTGCTTTCTCAGTAGAAAACGAGAAGTATGAGTTTTGCAGACTTTCTTTTGGGTTGAAAAATGCACCCAGTATTTTTCAAAGAGCCATGGACGATGTGCTCGGGTGCTCGGGATGTGCTCGACGACGTAATTATCTTTTCAGAAAACAAAAGTGTTCATGTCAAACACAAACCATGGGTCTTGGATAGATTGCACGGAGCCAATATGAGGTTTTCGCGCGAAAAGGAAAGCGTCGAGAATTTAGGTTTTATTGTTTCCCGCAGTGGCATAAGAGCATGACCCAAGAAAGTATATGCAATTCGTAACTACAAACAGCCAAAAACACTAATTAATGTTAGATCATTTTTGGACTTAGCAAGCTATTAAAGGTGTTTTATTTAAGACTGCATCTATAGCAAGACTTATAAACGACATCCTAAAGGGCGAAAATGGCAAGGTTAGCGCTGAGCAATTCAAAAAGATACCAGTAAATTTTGACGAAAGTCAACGCCAGGCATGCGAAAAAAGAGGTTCTTACTTCTGAAAATGTGATGTTGCAATACCCAGATTACAAAAAGGCCTTTGATTTGACATTATAAGAGGACGCACAGTCTGACCAAAGACATTATAATAACAAGATGCGTAACGGCCTTACTCTGGTTTTGCACTATGCAGCCACTTTTTTGGTGACGACCAAAATTGCTCTCTTTTTGCTCGCCTAAAATTGAGAATAGAGAATTTTCTTGCTTGTGTGAGTAAAAACAATAAAGGAGATAGTGTGTATGTGTGTGTGCTTGTGCTAGAAGACGATTTTCTGGCCAAAATCAATTTTGATTTAAGAAACGAATTTGATTAATGTTTTAGTCAATTTCGAAATGATCTAATTAAATATTATTTAAAAATTTATGCCGAAAGAAGTTTTTTTATTGAATTTGTTAAAATTGCCGCTCGAATTAGCTACCGTTTAAATATTTATATTTATGTTGATAATTAATAATATGTAATAATCGGTACTAATACTTTCGTGCTTTACTAATGCCACAAAAATACTTCAATTGAATATGTTTTCGGTTATATAGCGAAAATGTCAAACAATCTAGGAGCGCCTCCGTATAGTCAGCTTTAAGCTAACGGATTCAGAGAAATTAAAAAGTACAACAAAAAAGTTGGCGTGCTTTTTTTCCCACCCAAAATTGCGCTCTTTTTAAAAACATCAAAATAAAATAAAACAAAATAATTTAACTGAATTTTATTTGCATTTTAAATACTGAAAATGGGTAATTTTCATACTAGTAATTTTAATCTTTATGCTTAATCTCAACTTTCTAGCTTTTGTAGTTCCTGAGATCTCGACGTTTATACGGACGGACGGACAGACAGACATGGCCAGATCTACTCTGCTATTAATCCCGATCAAGAATATACATATATACTTTATATGGTCGGAAACGCATCCTTCTGCCTGTTACATACTTTTCAACGAATCTAGTATACCCTTTTACTCTACATTTTGTGGAAAACAACATCATAGGCGACTGCGGTAACCAGATAGTACCGATTGGAAATTGCAGCGCTACCCTCACAGCAGCATTCTGCAAGAAATTGTACTCAGGAGGCACCGCACACACTATACTACTCGCCCGAGCCACCTTGAGCCCTTAACGGTCATCGATAACGGCGTTCATGATCATCAATGATGAAATAGCTACAATCAACGAACAACTGGTAAAAGGAACATTTCTCATTACATTCGACGAGGAAAATGAAGGTGAACGACTTGTTGTTTTGAAACCTAAAGAGCTTCGTAAAAAAATCTCCAGCGCCAGCTACATTAATATAGCTACAGTTAATATTAAACCTGCCGTACTCGCAAAAGCTTAATATGGAAAACCTCCGTTATATGGGCAGATTGGAAGAAGAACTTGTAAAACGGCCTTTTCTATCTGTAGTGGCCGCTATCGTCTCTTTACTCATCTGGTATACTGCCATCAAGCTTTACCAGAAACACCAGAGGGTTCGACGCCAACGCGATCTGCAAACCGTCTGTCTGCCGGTTTTAGGAAGTCCGAGGACATGGAGGCACTTAAGTAGAGGAGAAGTTAACACGATTGCCCAGCAACATAGAAGTTGCAAAGCTGATCACGCGTAATCAGCGGGCCACGCGTGTTATCCCACAACGTTACCAGCGACCCAGCGGATGTTACCCAACAACGTTCCCAGCGACTAAGCGACAACGTTGCAGTTCTTGCCACGCCTGTTATAATAATAATCTACTGAGAAATTGTTAATTTATATAGGGGTGGTATAGATTTGAATTTTTTTTTTAAGATTTTTAAGAACAGTTAAAAATAAATCATATATTCGTATTTCATGAATTTAAGTGTTTTTATGCGGTATAGATGAGTATTAAATGAAGTATATATTTAGGATTTATTTATATATATTAAAATATAAACAAAGAATACGTCATTTTATTTAAAAAAATATTAAAGTACAGGAATTGCATACCTGGAAGCAAGAATAGTATTAGCTTGCGTATCCATAATTACGTGACAAAAATAATATGATCGAAAAATTCGATGTTGAAAAATAACAAAAGAAAAAATAATCACATGCCACACTAAAGTATTCCTAAAAATTAGATTGCTTGGGCCATAGCAGTACTTCAGATTTTTCTTTGTTATCTCATTAATTTCAGATATTTTGTTGTCATTAACGTTTTCACACGGTGCCGTTTGATGCATGACATTAAAAACAATACTTAATATGGATTTTTTTTCAATTACTATTGTACCTTCAAGAACAATAATAGCAACTTTAACCATAATATTTAAAATATTAAAAGCAATTAGACAGTTCCAACGGCAAATAATAAAGTGAATATTTTGCAGGTATATTTCGGAGCCCTGCAATAAAAAGATCAAAGCAAATATAATGTAGCCTAAAGAAAGAATGTCCGTACTACAAACGCCGCCGAGAAATACAATAGCGAGAGTTATCCAAAAGAAACTGAAAAATATTGCAGTTTTAAAAACATCCGCATAGTTACGTACGTATGAACAAAAGTCGTGAGTTGGGTTTTCAAAATACACATGACCCAACTTTGCTATATTGCTTACAACGTTAGTATTAACGCCACCTCGGTAAGATAAATCATTTATATGCCTCATCTCTACCCTAAACGATTTTCGCTGCCGTGAAATTAGCAAGAGAACTATATAGTCAAACATAATATTTGACCTATTTTTATAGTTTTTAGAATCCGATGTGTCCCAAAGCGACTTATACGAATATACTTTTAATGATACTGACCAATTAATATATTTTTAGTATACACCATAATTTAATACCTACCTTTGCAAAGGTTGGGAGGAAACGTTAGGAGGTACACATATTGAACAAAAATAGATAAAACAAAATAAATCTGTAAAATTTCCCAAATACGTGCACAACGAAACCGACTAAGGCTCAATAAAAGAACTAGCCATATTAAATAAGTCAAGGCAAGAAGATCTCGCCTGTGAGCAATTGTTGACACCAATCCAATCAAAGTAATTTCGAAACCAAATTTAAAAAAGCCATAATTAAGTACATATTTTAACAACCCTGGAAAATCGCGCTCCGCATCCTGTCTTGTTATATCTGGAAATAAGAGTTTCCTGTCCTTTTGTTCATTAATCGAGTACCTTATTAAATGGTTCCGAAGCTTTACAACTGCATGCAAGGACGTCAGAATCATGTAAATAATATACGGTGATATATAGCGCAGGTGAACACCAAACACTGTTCCAGTTTTTCGCAAGCCCATCCAATCTGCAAAGTTGAATGTGACGTTTCTCTAAAAACGAGTTTTATTTTTTTTAAGTTTCAAGATTTCACATTATATTTAATTACGCAGTTAAAATTGTAATTGCTTTGATCCATGTACTTAATTTGATAGATCATTTTCATAAGCACCAACAATGAAATCCAAAATGTTACAGTTCTAAAAATAATACGCCTAAGAAAACGATTACCACAAATGCCCAACAAAGACAAAATCATCAGAAATACATTTAAAAAACAAACTTCGGAAATTGCAGAATAAAAAGAAGCCACGGTAACTGTCTTTATCATATGCATTTCCAAAAATTTCCAAACCACTAGCTTCCCTGGACTAAACAATTGGCGTCCCTTTGCACGTACATTTTCATAGCCGGCATTGAAGAATACTTTCCATGACTGTCTGTGTATATCCAGCGTTTTTTGTGAAGCGAGAGTCTCTGCATTAAATGCCAAATGGGAATTTTGACTTTCAGTAGATCTTGGACGACGCACAGACTCCACAAAGCGTCGGTGAAAGTAATGGAGCTGAACTACAGTAAAAATAACTGTCAGTGTTGGTATAAGAAGATGTAAAAACAGTTCCTTTGTCTGGTAACGTCTTAAGCCTATATCGCATTGCCTAGAAAATATTTAAGTTGATATTAACTAACTTATAGATGTAATAAAATAAAAAAGAAGCGACAAGTCTTATAATGATATTCGGAATTACTGCACTACTGCTACCTTATTTAGTATGAATTTTGATAAGAATATATATAATTAATGGGATCCGCCTATCCGTCTGCCTGTCCGTATCATACGTATGATCGCTGTGATCTCGGAAACTCGTGATTGTGATAAGGCATGCAGATTCTTTTGATGTCTACGCTGTGCAAGTTGGTTTTAGATCGTCTTTTACCCTCATTCTAATGCCCACAAAACTGTCACGCATACTCTTTTGCTTTGATCTGGACATGTCCGTCTGAAAAAACCATAAATGCTAGAAAGTTATGATTAAACATGCAGAATCCAGAGACATAGACGCAAGTTTGTCGACCCATGTTGCCACGCTCACACTTTTGAAAAAGTTTTGATATTCCTTTATTTTTTATTAGTATTGTACATTTCTATCGATTTGCAAAAAAACTTTTTCCGACACTCACTTTAACGCCCACAAACCGCCCAAAGCTGGCACGCTCACACTTTTGGATAATGTATTGTTATTTATACCCGTTACTCGTAGAGTAAAAGGGTATACTAGATTCGTTGAAAAGTACGTAACAGGAAGAAGGAAGCGTTTGCGAACATATAAAGTATATATATTTTGATCAGGATCAATAGCCGAGTCGATTTGGCTATGTCCGTCTGTCGGTCTTTCTGTCCGTCCGTATGAACGTCGAAATCTCAGGAACTATAAAAGTCAGAAAGTTGAAATTAAGCATGCAGACTCCAGAAACATAGACGCAGTGCAAGTTTGTTGACCCATGTTGCCACGCCCACTCTAACGCCCACAAACTGCCACGCCAACTCTAACTGAAAAATGTGTTGAAATTTCTCCTTCGCACTTCCTCTAGATGAGTAACGGGTATCAGATAGTCGGGGAACTTGACTATAGCGTTCTCTCTTTTTTTACCCGTTACCCGTACCCTACAAGCCGCCAAAAACTGTCAGTGTTAAAGACTCTCCTTCTCACTTCCACTAGCTGAGTAACGGGTACCAGATAGTCGGGGAACTCTTGTTTTTTTATATCGTTGCGGTATGTGGCCGCATAGTATAAGATAATATATGTGGATTATCCGATGCTGAAGATTCGTAGGTAGAGCTTTAATCATATTATATTTAATTCTATCGAAGCATGGAGTTTTTCCTTTCAGTGTGTTTAGAGCAGAGGAGAATTAAAAAAAGATGATGTCAAGCTCTATTGGGATAGCTCTTTTGTCGGGTGTCTGTCGTGAGTTGTCTTAAATTATTTTAATGAGATGACAAATTTTCGCAGAACAAGTCCGCTATGTTTGGTTAATGGGTAGTTAGGATTGTGTGCGTAATTTAGACAATGAATTCCCTTGGTAGAATCTAGCCACTATGATGCCGATTGATGCATTCGCGAGGCTCTCGGCTTCTTGAACGGTTTTTGCCACGATTACCACGGCAGCGAAGTTAATCACCTTGGTTCTCCCTGGTAGTGGCAACCGTAGAACCCCATCGTACATTGCGTTCCACAGCTGCGGCCCGAGTACCGAGCCTTGGGAGACCCCGCAGGTTACCCTGTGCTCAAGTGTGCCTTCGTCTGTATCGTACACTCTGTCGCCGAAGTAGGACTTGACTATGCCCACCAGAGCGTCCGGCACCCCTAGGAGCTGTAAGGCTCTTATGGTGACGCCCCATCTCGCCGAGTTAAATGCATTTCTAATGTCCAGGGTCACCACCAAGCAGTACTTCTAGCTGCCTCCGTGCCATCTTGTGCGTTCAATTGCCTTCGAGGCGATCTCCTTGACAGTTGCTATAGCATCCACGGTCGATGTCGTCTTCCTAGAGCCAAACTGCACTTCCGAGAGGTCCCCTGCAGCGGAGATGGCTTCGTGCAGTCTGAGGCTGATACAGCGCTCCAGAGCCTTGCCCATGTGGTCGATCAGGCATATCGGTCTGTATGAGGATGGGTTCTCGGGAGGCTTGTTAGGCTTAGGGAGCAGTACCAGCTTCGGTCTCTTCCAGCTCTCTGGGAAGAAACCTTCCGTGAGGCACTGGTTGAAGACTGTAGCGAATGCTTCCGGGTGCTCGTTCATTCCTAGCTTTACGGCATGTCCTTTGCGACCTTACGAATTTCATCCGGTCGAAGCGCTATCTGCGAAAAGTCTCCTGTGCCGCGTGCGGAGGTTGCGGAGGTTGCGGATCCGAGGGCACTATTGGAAACAGATGTTCCACGATCGCTGTCATCGTGACCGCGTTGCCTGTTGGCTTAATTTTTTTACCACTATTTTATAAGCTGATGCCCTGGGGTCCTGATCGGCTAAATCGCATAGCTCCTCTTCGACTGCTTAATGAGTCTGTCCGACCCTGCTCCAGCTCGACTTAAGGTGTGCTCCGTCCCCGTGTTCGGGAGAGCTACGTCCATAGACGCGAAGGCTTCCTGAAGGGTTCGCCCTCTTGCGTTCGTGTGGACTGAGCCCCACTCTGCCCAGGCGTTGAAGTCCCCAGCGATGACCACGTTCCGCTCGCCTCGTGCGTCGTTAGCCAGTCATAGACTGCCGAAAATTCCTGAAGGGAAAGGCTTGGTGGTAGATAGCAGCTGTACAGGTACAGGTCGCCAACCAGCCCCCTTACAAAGAATAAGCCAATGCGCAGGTTTCTTGGTCGGCTGGTCCCATTGGTCAGGATCGCGGCGCTTCTTGTATCGTCTAGTAGGTAGTCTGCCCCGGGGGTTTTCTTGTACGGCTCGCTAATTAGCGCTACGTCAGCTTGGACTTCGCGCATGGTTTGGCTCAACAGGTGGTGCGCCGCTTCGCAGTGATTGAGGTTTATCTGAACGATCTTCATTTCCTTGCTGGCTTGGTTCTCATAGGACATCTGCTGCCCGAAATGTGCTTAGTGTCGGCTCTCCTGGCACTCGTGCATAAGAAGCATTTGGCCTCTTGAGTGCAGCTAGCGATCTTGTGCCCGGTTTGCCCGTACTTGAGACAGCAGTCGGTGCGATTTGCAGGGCTCTTGCAACGCGCCGCAATGTGGCCGAGCTCAAGGTACTTAAAGCACCTAGGTCTGGAGTCGCTCTTCTTGACTCTACAGACCGTCCATCCCACCTTCAGCTTTCCCTTGGCAAGGACCGCTTGTGCCTCGCTGCACGGCAGGCCTACTACTGCCGTTTGGGTATCCCTGAAGGAAGGTCGGCGGCTTTTCAGCTTTATCGAGCTTGCCTCAACTTGGAACTGGTCCACCAGCGCCCTTGACAAGTCCTCTTTAGCGAGTGGGTCCAAGTCGCAGATCGAGAGGAATTGTAACCTCGAGTCTTTCGTCCGTGCTCGCACAGATGCGACTCCATCCAGCACCGCCTCCAGATCGCTCTTCATCAGCTTAGCTCGAGCTGGAGGTTGCCGCTAGCTGTGCAGCGGACCTTGAGCACAGTCCTCCCCAGCTCCTGCAGTTGACCGTCGCTTCGCCTGGTGACCAAAGCCAAGACCTCGATGTAGGTTTTTCCTTTCGCTTCGACTATAACAGCGTCGGGTCTCCGCGATAGGCGTGCCTTCTTCCTTGTCTCCGCCTTCGTCCACGTGTCCGACTCTTCACGGCTTGGGACTCCCGCTGGCTGAGCCGTGATTTGCTCCGCTGTTTTCGCCTGCCGTCTTGGGGGGCTCGCTCTCTTCTCCCCCTTTGTCGTTTGGTCCGTTTGCGCGAAACTGTCCCTTTTTCGGCTGGGGAAGGTCTGCTGCGACTTGTTCTCGGTTTTTACTCTTTTGTCCCCACACTTGGAACACCCTGGGAGGGCGTGGCACTTTTCGTCCTCCATCTCCAGCTCCCTGCTGGCGTCTTCTTGGAAGGCCTTCATTCTGGCGAACATCGCTTTCATCTTCACGTTTATGTGCCTGACCTGCTTGACGTTGGTCAGGTTTATGAGCTGATCCAGGACCAGTCCAATTTCCGACAGCTTATCGGCGCAGCGGATTTGCCCATCCGCCTTCGTCCTCTTTGGAGGTGTTCTGGGGCTCGAGCCGGAGGGACTGCTTAGGGTAAGCTCGTAGGTGTTTCTTCGTGTGTGTGGACTTCGTTTTCTTTTAATAGTAATGTAGCGGTGATTAACACACCCAACAAACGAGCCAACTTATTCGAATTTGAATTTTTTCCCGCCCTATCCGATCACCAACGCCGATCTGACAGCGTCGTTTGTCTGGAAACGCGGTTGGTAGCCCTATCAGCTGAGCCGCCCCAAACAAATAAGAGCAAATTAGTTAATTTCACCTATTTTTGGTGTCGCGCTCTTTATCACTTCTTGATCTTTAGTGCGAACACCCTACTGCGCCCTACTGCTATGTGGATCCACACGAAAGCCAATTGTTCTCGCCATGCTGACACTAGGTTAGGCAAACTTTCGCACAGCGTAACCTAAACACGTCCGTATCGGAAAAAGGTTCGATGGGCAGTCGGCGTAATAGTATTTTTTCATTCCTTGACAAATATTATCCTCAGTGATTTTTTAATAGTCAGGTAACATGATAATGGCCAAACTATTGCTTTTCCTAGCTTTGAGCAATGGAATAAAGATTAAGGTAAAGGTTAAGAGTGCCGCTTTATGTCAAGATTAGGTATAATAATATAATAATACAATGATTTAAGATTAGGAGAGTTTAGCAGACTAACGATATCGGGACTATCAGCTTCACTACGAATAAGCTTCCAAGCATCGTTCTACGGCTCACTAGGAAAGGTAAATTAATTAACATTTGACTAGTGGATTAAGGAGGTAATATAAGGTTTTTATCACAATTTAGGCGCCGTAAGGCAAACAGTAAGAACTTTTTTGCACCGATTCAATGCGGTGCGGGTTAATTACTGTTCACGCCAGAAGGGCGCAAACAATTGAGCGGCAGTTTAAGCAGTGTAAAGCTCCTCCACGGCTCGCAAGCACCGCTGCTCGCGCTCTCCTTCTCTCCTCTCGCTCTATTCACCACTCCGCGGTCCCGCGGTATTCCCAATGTTAGTTTTAAGTTAGTCTTAATTTACAAGTGTTGTAATAAAGTGCGAAATTGAAGTCGATCCCGTGACTTTTCATTTCTGGAGTTCCTCATATCAGCAGCAGCCGCAACAGCAACAACAACGATGTCAGAAGCCAAATTATCTTGGACAGAAAATCCGCCTACTCCATTTCATGGTCCTTCGAGTCCGCGACATCCTCATCCTACCAGCGCTCCTTGCGGAAAAATCAAGATAAGTACGGCTTTATATCCTATTCCGTCCGTGGTCGCCATTTTCGTTTTTTCCAACGGCGTTATTCTTTCCGTCCATCCGTATCAAGTGAAAAGTGAAAATTAAGTGAAAATATATAAGTACATGCGCCCAGCCACAGTGATTACATCTCTTTTTTAAGTGCTTAAAAAAGCACTTTGCCAATACCGGCCCCCTAATTCGTCTCACGGTGATCCGCTGGTATCCAAGCGCATATATGTACATATATATATACATTTTTTAAAACACTGTCCAAAATTCACTATTATCGTCCGCTGCTAAACTGCTGTTTTTTGCCTCAATATAAAATACAAACCACAAATTCAAATAAATTAAATCAAATATATATATACATATACATATCCATATAAATAAAACATATTTCCAAAAAATAATAAATAATATCGAATCCGAACTGAGAACAAATTTTATCTCTTGGCTCAAAATAAAACACAAATCTCGACAAACAGAATAAAATAAAACCTGACTTTTTTCTTCCGAGATTACATTACATATATGTTTAAACTCCAAATAATACATACATACATACACACAGTCGCGACTTACATAGGCTTGTTAAGTGCAAGTTCTTTCGTCTCCTCTTTGTTCTTTATTGCCCTGACAAAAAACCGGCGCATAGCGACGAGAGAATACCATAGAATCGAAACATAAAATAAAAAAAATAAGTCCGACGACGAAATTTAAGAGAAAACTGACCCGATTATTTAATAATTATTTAAGCCAAATAATAATTTTTTACAAGCTATTTCGGGCTCCTATTTCTGGTTCCTAAATTAAAATAATTATTTATCAGTTCCACCCAAATTTATCAGCCTCCCAACTTGGCTTTTTGGCGTGTTTGTTGGTTTTTTTTTTTGGTGTTTATGTTTCGCATCCGTTTGTCGCGATTTTTCGTTGTGGTTTTAAATCCGGTAGCTATTTTTTATAAATTATTAGCTATCATCCGAACTCTATTCGGTAGCTATTATTGAGCTATTTTTCCATAAATTCAAATTTATAGCTATTTTCTATATATTAGCTATTTTTTTTCGGGATTTCAAGTCGGTAGCGATTTTTTATAAATTATTGGCTATTACCCAGACTCCATCTGGTAGCTATTTTTTAGCTATTTTTTTCCATAAATTCAAATTTATAGATATTTTCTATATATTAGCTATTTTTTTTCGGGATCTCAAGTCGGTAGCGATTTTTTATAAATTATTGGCTATTACCCAGACTGCATCTGGTAGCTATTATTTAGCTATTTTTCCATAAATTCCAATTTATAGCTATTTTCTATATATTACCTATTTTTTTCGGGATTTCCAATCGGTAGCGATTTTTTATAAATCATTGGCTATTATCCAGACTCCAGCTGGTAGCTTTTTTTTAGCTATTTTTCTAGAAATTGCAATTCATAGTTTTTTTTTATAAATTTGAGCTATTGTTTCCAGATCCCAAGTGCAACTTTCTCCCGAATTCCGACGGGATTCTTTGTCCATCCAGATTTGGGTGCTCTCTGTGTCTGGTTCTTTTTCGATTCCACATTTTTTGCGGCGGGCAGGCCTTCTTGACTTCGTTCTCCTAGGGCATAGCTGAGCATGCCCCTAGAGGGAGACAAGAAAAAGACACCCGCACCTGGAAAAAAACAAAAGTTCAACCCGCAATCTCCGCTATCCACTCGCGGTAAGCCAGCACCCAAGTCCGTTAGTCCCAGGGTCAAAACCGCGACTCCCACTCCGAAAGCAAAGGTTTTGCCATCGACCAGTTCGAAGACAACTCCTAGGATTGTCATTTCCCGACCAGTGACGCGAGCGTCTAGTGAGTCTTCTCTATCGAGAAAATCCGAGAGTCCCTCCGCTGTCGGGACTGATTTCCTCCGCGTCACACGCTCTACCCCAAAGAAAATGGCATCCTCTGAGCAGCCAACGCCCGCAACCGCAGCGTTGCATAAATTCATCGCCGTCAGCGATAGCGTAAGCCTTTTCGAAGCGAAGATCAACACTCCTGATCAAGCCTCTCCGTCCCTACACACGTTACAAGTCCGTCTGCAACAGGTGCGAGCCTTATGGGACAAAGTGGAAAGAGAGTACGAAACATGCTCTGACCTAATGGCCCAAGAAGGATCCCTCGACACAGTGTCTATTCTCCAGGCCAAATATGACTACTGCTACTCAGTATACGAGTCATGTGCAGCACAAATTGGCGAAACAATCGACAGAGCAACGCCTCAAGTCGCGCAAGCACCCTCTCAGCCGCTAATTTCGTCCGGCTGCCGCTTACCTCCATGCGACACGGAAGTCTTCGATGGCGACTACCTCCGATGGCCCACTTTCCGGGACCTATTC
This sequence comes from Drosophila teissieri, assembly GCF_016746235.2. Taxonomy (NCBI): domain Eukaryota; kingdom Metazoa; phylum Arthropoda; class Insecta; order Diptera; family Drosophilidae; genus Drosophila; species Drosophila teissieri. The sequence continues at coordinate 2,413,879 of NC_053032.1, forward strand.
ACGGCAATTTACGTAAACAACCCCAGGCTGACTCCGGTCGAGAAGCTTTTCCATCTCCTAACGAAAACAAGTGGCGAAGCAAAAGCCATCGTGGCGAAACCTCCTCTCACGAATGACGGTTTTGCTTCAGCGTGGGAGGCGCTTCGAGATCGGTTCCAAAACAAGCGACTTTTAGTCAACAGCCAGCTCAAGCTCCTTTTTAACTTGAGTTCAATTTCGCAAGAATCTGGTCATGCTCTAAAAGAGCTACAATCCACGATTCAGGGGTGTTTAACAGCACTATCTCATTCCCAGGTATCCACAGAAAACTGGGATTGTCTCTTGGTTTTCCTTTGCGCGAGCAAACTGCCCAAGCAGACCCTGTCCTTATGGGAACAGTCGCTAACTGCCAAATCCGAGATCCCAGCTTGGGAAGAAATGAATGCCTTCCTGAGCGAAAGGTATCGGACATTGGAAGCCATCGAAGATATGAAACCGACTCAGGCAGTTCCAAAAAGGCTTCACTCCTTCGAGACAAAGGTCAGCACCAAACAGAAAGGGTGTGACTTATGTTCTAAGGAGAACCATCCGGTCAGATTGTGCCCGCGTTTTCTTCAAATGTCTGTTGATTCGCGCTCCGGCTATATAAAAAAGAAGCAGCTATGTCTGAATTGATTTGCCAGAGGTCACCAGCTACGCGACTGCACAAGCACACACAGCTGCTTTACATGTAAGGGCAGGCACCATACGCTGCTGCATCGCAGCCCCCCAAATTCCGAAAATGCGAGTTCCTCAACCTCGCCCACTACACAGCAACCTCCGAGACCCTCCAGCAGAAATGCATCGGCAAGCACCACAGCGGTGCAAACTTTTTTCGCGTCCGGCACTTCAGCCGTCCTACTGAGCACAGCGATCATTGACGTGTGCCATTTGGGGACGAACTACCGAGCCCGAGCCTTAATCGACTCGGGATCCGAGGCGACGTTCATTTCAGAACGCCTGTTCAACCTCATCAAGTTGCCATTCCGCAACACCCAGACCCAAGTCTCCGGGTTAAATCATTCGGTCTCCGCGAAATCCTAGAAGCTGTGTCACTTCGGGATTCGCTCTCCTACTAAGCCAGGTCTACAGTTAGACACTGAAGCGTACGTCCTTCCGGAGCTCTCAGGCAAACTGCCCTCCTATCCGATCCCTCGGATTTCTTTGAAGGACCTGCCCGCACTCCGCTGGGCAGATCCTACCTTTTTTGAGAGCTCTCAAATTGATGTACTGATCGGGGCTGACATTCTACCATCCATAATGATGGATGGCACCCGACAAAATATTTGCGGCTCGCTCCTGGGCCAAGAAACTATTTTCGGGTGGGTGCTAACGGGGCCGATTTCCAAGGGTAAGCCGAAACGGGTCGCATCCTTCACGACCCAGGTGCACCAAATAGGCAACCCTGATTCGCTCGACACGCTTCTCAGCAAGTTCTGGGAGGTGGAGGATCTACCAGTAAAGATGGTAAAAGAGTCGGACTCCTATTGTGAAAGGAACTTCCTCCAAACAACAACAAAAGACGCAAGCGGGAGGTACGTGGTGACGCTCCCGTTCCGGGACCCCGAGAATACCGGATCCGATTTAGGATATTCAAGGTCCATTGCGTTAGCTCAGTTTCTTAGAAACGAAAATCGTTTAAAAAGAGACTTTCCCTTAAAAGAGCAATATGACAGCGTGATCCAGGAGTACCTGGATCTGGGTCATATGAAAGAAGTTCCGCCGACTCACAATTCTCCCTCGTATCATCTTCCTCATCACGCGGTAGTTAAGCCCGAAAGCACCACTACAAAGCTTCGCGTTGTATTCAACGCTTCAAGTCCGTCGGCAAATGGGACCAGCTTAAATGATATCCTTCATGCTGGTCCAGTCCTACAATCCGATCTAACGATCCAGGTCCTGAAATGGCGTTATTTTCAATACGTCTTCAGTGCAGACATTACGAAAATGTATCGTCAGATCTGGGTCGATCCAAAGCATACCCCGTTTCAAAGAATTCTGTTCCGAAACAAGAAAGGAGATATCCGAGACTTTGAACTAAAAACAGTTACCTTCGGGGTCAACTGCGCCCCCTTCCTCGCCATTCGAGTCTTGCAACAGCTGGCAGAGGATATCCAAGTGCCATTTCCAAATGCCAGCCGCATCATCCAGCAGCACATGTACGTCGACGACGTTCTGGCAGGGGCGAATTCCGTAAACGATGCCCAATGTTCGATTCGAGAGTTGCAAGCAGCCCTAAGTGCCTCCGGGTTTCCGCTAAGAAAGTGGACCTCGAACAACAAAAGCGTCCTTAAAGACGTCCCGGCCGAACACCTCCTTCATAGCGAGTTCCTCGACATCGATGCCGAAAGCACGGCCAAGACGCTCGGTATTCGGTGGAGGGCAAAGTCCGACGAATTCCATCGACTTTTCTCCAAATTGGACAAGGCCCTGCGAGTTCTGGTCTATGTTCAACGCTTCCTTAAACGCTGCCGCAAATGTTCGTTCTTGCCCAATTCACGCCCTACAAGTGAAGAGATCCGGGAGGCAGAACGAACTCTGACCTCCAATGCGCAGCGCAGAGCATATGGCCAAGAGCTTCAGCATCTGACAGAGAAAAGGCCTCTTCCAGTGTCAAGTCCTTTTGTGAATTTGTTCCCGTTCATTGACCAACACGGCCTTTTAAGGGCGTGCGGCCGTCTCACTGCCTCCAAAACCCTGCAATATGATGAACGTCATCCGATTATTCTCCCCTATGACTGTAGACTGTCGCGCCTCATCGTCCAATTTACCCACCAGATTACTCTTCATGGCGGTAGTCAATTGATCGTACGCCTGATCCGATCGAAGTATTGGATTCCTAAAATCAAGAATCTGGTGAAGGCTGTGGTAAATCCGTGTAAGATTTGCACGATTTACAAGAAGAGACTCCAAACACAGCTGATGGGCGATTTCCCGACAAATAGAGTCTCCTTCTCGAGGGCGTTCACCTACACGGGTGTCGACTATGCCGGCCCTTTCGAAATAAAAAATTATACAGGGAGAGCGTGTCTCATAACGAAGGGATATGTTTGTGTGTTTGTGTGCTTTTCCACGAAGGCTATCCATTTGGAACCCACTTCCGATCTAACAACCGAGAAATTTCTAGCGGCCTTTGCTCGTTTCGTAGCAAGGCGCGGTTGTCCTCAGCGGGTCCATTCGGATAATGGTAAGACCTTTGTGGGGGCGGCAACTTTGATTTCCAGGGACTTTCTCCAAGCAACTGTAGCATATCTACCCTTCCATATATCAAAGAATGGGTATGTCTTAACGTTTGTACATAGTCACATTGTGCCAGACTAAATAAAGGCATACAAATACCCAAAATGACCAACAACAATAATATAAGCATTCCAGCGCCCAAGAAATATGATCGAACGCTTATACATAAGCCGATCGCGGAGCCTGGGAATGCTGAGCATGCACTTTGCAGCTCAAGTGGTCAAGCCATACATAAACATATGCATGCCTTCTGCATACATATGTATATGTATAAATGCAATTCAGAAATATATAGAGATAAGCAATATATGTGCGGGTTAGCTGAACCCAAAATCAGCTCAGAAGATTCATTCAAATAAAGAACCATGAAGTGACCGGATCGCTCTCTCTCTTTTTTGACAAAGATATATTATATTAATTACATGGCGATAATATATTAATTACATGGCGACCGTGACTTAAAGAACCAAACTGTGAGTGAAATTTTGATTTCTGGCAGTGTATGCAGCGCACCACCCGGAAGGGGAAGACCTCCGCCACAGCCGTCTACATCATAAACGGCAAATTAATAATTTGTACAATCCGGAAGAGAACCCGGACCGAAGTGATTTAATGTGTAAAAAAAAATACCGTGTAAATGAATGGCGGATGAGCCAGAATTCGAAAAAGCGGAGCCAAAAAGGCAGAAAGATCCGCCAACATTAAAAGAAGCTTTAGAAAACCCAACAGACGGACCACGCCCACTCACAATAGCTGAGTATCGGGCTCGACAGCAAAAGAAAATAATTAAAAAACATAAAAGAAGTGGCCGTCGGGTCAAGCTTCTCCAACAACGGCGGCTGGTCAAAGAAATGACCCAGCTCGCCAAAGATGAAGAGAACCGGCAACGCTACAAAGAGCGTTTGGAACAAATTGAAGAAAAACTTCGCACTGGTGCGAAGTAACGCAAACGGGCTGCAAATTTTGCCAATGCCCCAATTTGCCTAAACAAGGCAGCCGAAAAACGCTACAAAGAGCGCATCCAAGAAGACAAGTTTCCAAGTTTCGCAAGGTGCGAAATAACGCAAACGGGCTGCAAAATTTTGCCAATGCCCCAATTTGCCTTAGTTTTTAACTTCTAAATTCAAGCCGATGCGGGAAACCGCTGCTTGAAAAATACTAATCTCTGTTAGGCTTTTACTAACAAATGTGGTTGGATTTTTAATTTTTTTTTTTAAAAATTTGTAATTAAATCTGTAAGCCAACCACATTAACTCACACACTAACTTTTTCACACTCAAAAAAAAAGGTTTTGGTACAATGACAAGCGTAAAATAAAAAAAAAAAGAGAAAATTTTAATTTTATTTTCATTGATTTCGTAGAAGAAATAGAATATCTATTTTTTTTTTTTTCTTTTAATGAAGGGTTCCATTGAATATATAATTTAAAATGGGATGGTTTAGCTCTAGCAAGGAGGCAAGTGACAACACTGCCAATGTAGTAAATGAGGTAAAAATAATCGATCATAGGGAAGATATTGAATCCTTGCGACTTTTACTACTAATTATAACAGTAGTTCTAGTTCTACAATTTTTGCTTACACTTTATGTTAAGCATAATAAAATTATAAAAAAAAGATATGTCAGCAGGGCCAACCATCTAGATCTGGTTTAAAAAAAAAAAAGAAATGATCAAGAAGCTACAATCTAAGAATGGAATGGAGCGAAATAGCGAAACGCATTGACGACTTTCGCTATAGATTTGACAAATCTTACAAATGCATTAATAGAGATGCAGTAATTAAACCAGAGACCCTAAAAAGCCACACAGAAATTGTAGTAGGCGAATATAATAATATAGTTACTTTAGTAAATAACTATAAAAATAGATTCACACCTGAGCACTGCAGCAAATGTCTAAGGGTAATAAAATCCCTTAATACAAGATTAAATAATATCAAAAACAGGAGACATATTGCAATTAACGTGCCAGAAAGCCTAGATCAATTGGTGGAATTCGATCCTGACCAGTTCAAAGGGCTAGATGAATCTATTCAAACAGGCGACGCTGAATCCGATAGTGACATTGAAACACTAGAGGAAAGCGATCAAATCGAATTTAAGCCTGAACCAATAACAATTTCCGAAATGGCTCAGACAGTAACAGAATTCATCAGGCTAGCCACATCTCTGATACCAGAGTTTGATGGTAGGCATGAAAATCTGCAAAGCTTCTTAGACGCTCTAGGTCTATTAGACAGCTTAAAGGGCGCTCATGAGACAACAGCCGTAAGCCTTATAAAAACAAAACTTAAAGGCCATGCTAGGAATCTCATCAGTAATGAGCAAACAATTAATGAAATTATTGCCCAACTGTCGACTGCAGTAAAAGGAGAATCGGTAGAAGTCATATCTGCCAAGCTCCTCAATCTGCAACAGAAAAACAAAACGGCCAACCAGTACACCCAAGAGGTAGAAAAACTGACGAAGGCCCTTGAAGGCGCCTATATCAGTGAAGGTATCAGCCAATCCATTGCAAATAAATACAGCACTACAGCAGCTGTAAAGGCCATGACACAAAATTGCTCCATCGATAAAGTTAAACTTATCATGCAAGCAGGCACATTCACAAACATGAATGAAGCCATCTCCAAATTTGTCAACTCTTGCACCGAGATAACAGGTCAAAGTAACACTGTTCTCCATTATCGACGAGGTGCAAATAACAATAATAGAGGAGGCCGAGGTTATAATCGTGACAGAAATAACTACCACAACAATTACAACCGAGGTAGCAGTTACAACAATAATAACTATAATTACCGTGGAGGAAGACGAGGTCAAAACCAAGGAAGAGGCCGAGTTAACTCCAATCAGAGCAATAACAACAACAATGTGAGGATGTTGCAAAATACGTCGGAAAACTCACAGAACCCTTTAGGAAACAATCAATAAATGCAAAAGTTCATACCATCAATTATAGTCCTTATACATTCGTAACCTTCTATAATCATTCAACTGAAAATAAACTAACATTCCTCATAGATACGGGTGCAGAAATCTCACTTTTAAAAGTAAATTCTGATAACTTCAAAATTCACGATGAAAAAATAATAAACATCGAAGGCATAGGCCAAGGCGTAATAAAATCTCATGGAACAACCTCAATAGAACTTCGATCAACAAAATATATTATTCCACATGAATTTCATTTGGTAGACTCAAATTTTTCAATACCATGTGATGGAATAATAGGAATTGACTTTATAAAAAAATTCAATTGCCAACTAGATTTCAAACCAAGTGAAGACTGGCTTATAATTAGACCCCAAAATTTAAAATATCCAATATACGTTCCGATAACATATAGCGCAGGCAACAATACAGTCCTTCTGCCAGCCAGATCACAAGTTATTCGAAAAATAGACATTAATACCGTAAATGATTACATTTTCGTTCCTAATCAGGAAATACATAATGGAATTTATATTGCAAATACAATAGCAGCATCCAAACATGTATACATTCGACTTCTAAACACAACTAATTTCGACCAATTGGTCAAAGTAAACGAAATCCAATATGAAAACCTAAAAGATTACGACATTCATAACATCGATCCAGAAAATAGAAGCGAACAAGTACTTTCCAAACTAAAGAAAAATTTTCCAGAGCAATTTAAAAGCCAATTAACTGAATTATGCACAAAGTATAGTGATGTGTTCGGACAGGAAACCGAACCAATATCAACAAATAATTTTTATAAACAAACATTAAGACTTAAAGATGATGAACCCATTTATATAAAAAACTACAGAAGTCCGCATAGCCATATTGATGAAATTCAAAAACAAGTAGGAAAATTAATAAACGACAAAATCGTAGAACCGTCTGTATCCGAGTACAACAGCCCACTCTTGTTAGTTCCGAAAAAATCATTACCGAATTCAGAACAAAAGAAATGGCGATTAGTAATTGACTATCGTCAAATCAATAAAAAACTTCTTTCTGATAAATTTCCACTCCCAAGAATTGATGACATTTTAGATCAACTTGGTCGAGCTAAATACTTTTCATGCCTTGACTTGATGTCAGGTTTTCATCAAATAGAACTTGAAGAAAACTCAAGAAACATAACATCATTTTCAACAAGCAATGGCTCATATCGCTTCACGCGATTACCATTTGGACTTAAAATAGCACCAAATTCATTCCAGAGAATGATGACCATATCATTCTCCGGTTTGGAACCTTCTCAGTCATTCCTTTATATGGATGACTTAATGGTGATAGGATGTTCCGAAAAACACATGATTAAAAACCTAACTGATGTTTTTAATGTATGCAGGAAATATAACCTAAAGTTGCATCCAGAAAAATGTTCATTTTTCATGCATGAAGTGACCTTCCTAGGCCACAAATGCACTGATAAAGGAGTTTTGCCAGATGACAAGAAATTTGACGTCATCAAAAATTATCCTGTCCCTCATGATGCGGAGAGCGCAAGACGATTTGTAGCATTCTGCAACTATTATCGTCGATTTATAAAAAACTTCGCCGACTATTCACGGCACATAACTAGATTATGTAAAAAGAATGTCCCTTTTGAATGGTCAAACGAATGCCAAAACGCATTCGAATACCTTAAAGAAAAGCTTATGCACCCCACGTTATTACAATATCCTGATTTTCGCAAAGAATTTTGCATTATAACAGATGCTAGTAAACTAGCTTGCGGAGCGGTTCTAACTCAGAACCGTGAAGGGATTCAACTCCCAATAGCTTATGCATCTCGTTCATTTACAAAAGGGGAAAGCAACAAGAGTACAACGGAACAAGAACTCACGGCAATTCATTGGGCAATTACCCACTTTAGACCATACATTTATGGCAAACATTTCACTATTAAAACGGACCATAGACCATTAACGTATCTATTCTCTATGACTAATCCCAGTTCCAAATTAACTCGCATGCGGCTAGAGCTTGAAGAATACGACTTCACTGTAGAATACCTAAAGGGGAAAGATAATTTCGTAGCAGACGCACTTTCGCGTATAAATATAAAAGAATTAAAAGACATGCAACATAAAGTCCTGAAAGTCACTACCAGGCAACAAAGTAGACAGGATAAAAACTGTACAGTATCAAATAAGGAACTATTGCCTAGGCAAAGTATCCAAAATGTATCCAAGCCCAACGTACATGAAGTCATAACAAATGATGAAGTACGAAAAGTAGTGACCTTGCGAATAACTGAATCTATTTGTTTACTAAAACGAGGAAATAAAGTTATTGCAAGAATTGAAGTTGACGATTTATATACCAATGGAATTCTAGATTTAGATCAGTTCTTCCAAAGGCTTGAAACGCAAGCCGGTATACTAAAGATCAGCCAACTCAAATTGGCACCGAGTGAAAAAATCTTTGAATCCATTTCAATAGATGCTTTCAAGCAGATGGCAACAAGAAATTAAAATCATTGAGAGTAGCGCTACTCCAGCCGGTGACCATTATACAAAATGAAAAAGAGATACAATCAATACTGTCTACATTCCATGACGATCCAATTCAAGGAGTCATACAGGCATTACAAGAACGCTAGCAAAATTAAAAGACACTACTATTGGAAAAATATGACTCGTCATATAAAAGAGTACATACGTAGATGTCATAAATGCCAAATGTCGAAGACAACGACACACACAAAGACCCCAATGACTAAAACAGAAACCCCAGCAAATGCTTTCGATATAGTGATAGTGGACACCGTTGGTCCACTACCGAAATCAGAATATAACAATGAATACATCGTCACACTAATATGTGATTTAACGAAATATCTGGTAGCCATACCTGTTGCGAACAAGAGCGCAAATACAGTCGCAAAAGCTATATTCGAAAATTTTAAACTAAAGTACGGTCCAATGAAGACGTTCATTTCGGACATGGGTACCGAGTATAAAAACAAAGTAATTTTAGACATGTGTAAATATATGAAGATTGAAAATCTCACATCCACAGCATATCGTCACCAGACTTTAGGGACAATAGAACGAAGTCATAGAACATTCAATGAATACATTCGTTCGTACATTTCTGCTGATAAAACTGATTGGGACGTTTGGATACAATATTTCACATATTGTTTCAACACAACACCATCAGTCATGCATGAGTACTGTCCATATGAACTAGTCTTTGGTAGATTACCAAGACAGTTCGCAGATTTTAATAAAATAAATAGAGTAGAACCACTTTATAATGTAGAAGATTACTCTAAGGAAATAAAATTTAGATTAGAAATAGCATACAACAGAGCTAGACTTATGTTAGAAAAAGCTAAGTCTTATAGGAAACAAAACTACGATAAGAAATCGTTAGATTTTGAATTAAAAGTAGGAGATAAAGTAAGTCTAAGAAACGAAGCGGGTCATAAGTTAGATCCAGCATATTTAGGTCCTTATACGGTAGAAACCATAGAAGATAGGGATAACATTATAATTAAAGATAACAAGAATAAGAAACAAAAAGTACATAAGGATAGGTTAAAAATATATAATCGATGAAACGTTTCATTAAAGAAAAGGTCTGATCAACCCCAAAAAAAAAAAATACATAAAAATACAAAAAAAAAATATATATTCTTCTAAGAAATTTAAACTTAAAACATAACGTAATTCAATTTAAAACTTTACTTGTCATTACACACAAATGCCTTTACCCTCGAGACAGAGCATTACTAATAATTAAGTATATAATAAGAAACAAATAAATTTCATTTCAATATATAATTAAAAAAAAAAAACACAATAAATTCACACTAAAACTAAATGACTACATGTATTACGTCATTTCTTTAAAAAGGGAGGTGTAGCATATCTACCTTTCCATATATCAAAGAATGGGTATGTCTTAACGTTTGTACATAGTCACATTGTGCCAGACTAAATAAAGGCATACAAATACCCAAAATGACCAACAACAATAATATAAGCATTCCAGCGCCCAAGAAATATGATCGAACGCTTATACATAAGCCGATCGCGGAGCCTGGGAATGCTGAGCATGCACTTTGCAGCTCAAGTGGTCAAGCCATACATAAACATATGCATGCCTTCTGCATACATATGTATATGTATAAATGCAATTCAGAAATATATAGAGATAAGCAATATATGTGCGGGTTAGCTGAACCCAAAATCAGCTCAGAAGATTCATTCAAATAAAGAACCATGAAGTGACCGGATCGCTCTCTCTCTTTTTTGACAAAGATATATTATATTAATTACATGGCGATAATATATTAATTACACTACCAAAGAGTCCGTGACTGATGCATATAGCCATCAGGGGCTCGTATGGCGGTTCATCCCACCAGGGGCTCCACATATGGGGGGTTTGTGGGAAGCAGGGGTGAAAAGTTTCAAAACCCTGTTCCTTAAATTGACGTCAGCCCGCAAATACACATTTGAGGAGCTGGCGACGCTTCTCGCTAAGATTGAGGCTTGCCTCAACTCTAGACCCCTCTCTCCTATGTCCGCAGATCCCTCAGATTTGCTGGCCCTCACACCAGGCCATTTCCTTATTGGAGGGCCGTTGCTTTCCACGGCGGAACCCGAGATAAAGGGCGAAGCCAAGTCGATAATAAATCGATGGCAACACCTCAAGGCACAACATCAGCAGTTTAGTGCACGGTGGAAAGAGGAGTATCTTAAAGAACTCCATAAACGTAACAAATGGCAATCTCCGACCAGGAACCTCCAAGCCGACGATATGGTAGTTGTCAAGGAGGACAATCTACCACCGAACGAATGGCGGCTCGGCAGAATCGTTTCTGCCTTTCCAGGAGCCGACGACCGCATTCGAGTCGTTGAGATCCGTACGTCTCGCGGCACCATAAAACGCCCTGTCCACAAGGTTATTCTTCTACCGATGAAGGACAAAGAGTCCTCCGTTCCTAGGGATTAGGGCACTTCCCCCATTCCGGGGCCCAAATAGTAGTCGGCTCATACTAAGCTTTGTATTTCTTTTATTGGCAGACTTACTACTCACTTCCTACAATAATGGCTCCTCGTCCTCGTGCCACCCAGTCGTTGGAGAGCAGACGTACTCGAGGTATTAAATCCTACCGCTGCCGAGTCTGCTCTGGAATCCATCCTCTTCGGAAGTGCAAGAGGTTCCACAAACTGAGCGCTGAAAAGCGCCTTCGGGCTCGAACTGCCTCGCCCATCAGCACTCAGGAGGAGACTGCCGCAGCAAAGACGAATGCAAGAAGTGTGGAGGAGACCACCACAGTCTACTCCACATGCACGAGGTCCTCCCCGCTCCGACCCCGGCAGCGCTACCAGCTCCGACGCGCAGAGAGCGCCATCCCGCTGCACCTCGTCCGGTCCGGATTTCCCGCACTCCGCCACCAGCCCCAGTCGCCAACAATCGCCCGCGTCCGAAGGTCTCCGTCGGTGGCAACGGGGCAGCAGAAGGCTGTCCCCATCCTGCCTACAGCCATCGTTGTGCTGGCCACGGGCTCGAAGACTTTCGAGACCGGGGCCATGATCGACCCATGCATGCCGGTGAGCAGCATCGACCGGTCGTTGGCGGCTGCGTTCCGACTGCCCATCACACGGCTGGGAGACGACGAGGTCTGCTCGGTGACACTCCGGTCCCGAACAAGCACCTTCCGACTCAACGTCGTCCTGAAGATCGAACCCAGTCTAAGGATCCGGACACCCATCCGAGCTCTGAGCGACGCCGCAAGGGCCAAGTTTGACGGTGTTCGTCTCGCGGACGAGCGCTTCCACCGGCCGGCCACCATCTCCCTCGTGTTGGGATCAGATGTATATGCCAATCTGATCCAACCGGGGTTCCTAAAGATTGAGGATGGGTTGCCCGTCGCGCAGAACACGGTGTTCGGATGGACCGTTTCTGGAGCGTGCACGGAATGAAGAGGCCGATCCTGCTGTCTAGCCGGCCAGGGATACCTTTGCCTACGCAAGGGGGGGGAGAATGTTCACGCCAGAAGGGTGCAAACAATTGAGCGGCAGTGTAAGCAGTGTAAAGCTCCTCCACGGCTCGCAAGCACCGCTGCTCGCTCTCTCCTTCTCTCCTCGCGCTCTCCTTCTCTCCTCTCGCTCTATTCACCACTCCGCGGTCCCGCGGTATTCCCAATGTTAGTTTTAAGTTAGTCTTAATTTACAAGTGTTGTAATAAAGTGCGAAATTGAAGTCGATCCCGTGACTTTTCATTTCTGGAGTTCCTCATATCAGCAGCAGCCGCAACAGCAACAACAACGACGTCAGAAGCCAAATTATCTTGGACAGAAAATCCGCCCACTCCATTTCAATTACAAAACAGGTCGTCCATACAAAAGAATCGAACGGACTAGCGATATGAATAAGTTTTTGGCTATGTAAAGCTCATTAAATTCCTTTGATCACCTTATTATAGCACCAAGACAACCCCTGGCCTTATGGTCTAGAAATTTATGTTTATGGTCCAGAAGATCACCAAGTTCATTAACCCGTGCACTCACTTAGAGTGTAAATCGAGTGTCTTGGGTTGACACGACAAAAGGTCATAACATTACTATTTTAGCTATTTATGTGTAGTACGTTATCACGAAAGCTAGATCAGATTGTAATGCCAAATGCTTTATCGAGTTTGCCTCAACTTGGAACTGGTCCACCAGCGCCCTTGACAAGTTATGGTCAAGAAATTTATGTTTATGGTCCAGAAGATCACCAAGTTCATTAACCCGTGCACTCACTTAGAGTGTAAATCGAGTGTCTTGGGTTGACACGACAAAAGGTCATAACTTTACTATTTTAGCTATTTATGTGTAGTACGTTATCACGAAAGCTAGATCGGATTGTAATGCCAAATGGCAAGAACCTATACTGGAGGCATTATTTAGCATCGTCTGCGTACATAAGTACGAATGTTTTAAAGGAGCGCACCAAGGTGACTCCCTTGTGACACCGAATGTGACTCGGAGAATATCAGATGCGTCCTGCAATTCTGATAGCTTAGAATATTATTTAGAAGATCAACAGGGAAACCTAATAAATCAAGTTTCCTTACTATGTATAAGAGAATGATTAACAGAGTCAAATGCATCACTAAAGTCAGTGTAGATGGCATATGTTTGGCGCACAAATCGGGCTGTATTTGATCGTGTAGTAGCCAAGAGGAAAGTGTTCACCAGAATCTGAAGGTTATCTAGCGTATAGTCGGGTCGGTGTTCGTGCACTTCTTGATATGCTCGGTACAAAGCTCGTCGAATATGGAGTGGTTCTTTCTCACCTCCTATATGATACACTTCTCTACTACAAAATAAGGTTTAAGTGCACTTCCTGTATATTAAATGATTGGTCAAAAGGTTGAAAGGTTCAGACATTCGGACGGACCCTAAAGAGATATTTATAAGGAAACACAAAAGCGTTGTGGGTGGCGATGATGTTATTTGCCCCCACGTCTTTACCCTCCCTACCGTGGTAAATTATAAGTTTATATAGTTACCCCTTTGCAAAGCCTTCGCCGCTATTTTACACTATTCCGAAGTCATTCGACATTCGCTTCACTGTACTAACACAAGACTGATAACAACAAGTTAGTTCTTCATTTTCATTTCATTATAATTCCAAGTCATTTCATTTCTGTGAGTTTCGTATACATTCTTTTTAAGCTAAGATTATACTTTTACTTTTACTGTTTTTCTTTCGTTCGATACCTTCATCAAAAAGCGCGTATTCGCGGATCGCTATCCCTATTAGATACATTTCATAGGATATAAATATGCCCTCAGACCATGATTGCTTTTATGCAAAAACTTACAAACAGATTAGAATTAGGAATGAATCTAAGGAAAACACTAAATCTAATTCAAATTCATTTCACAGCTTCTCTAAGCTCCTTTCATCGACGTTGGATTCCTCCAGGGGTTGGGCGCCGGCTTCGGTTGCTCGCACCGGTGACGTTTCCGCCTTCACACATGCTGAAGTGCGACCGGGTTTTGTGTGCCCGCCACTCCGATCCTCGGCCTGGTTATAGCTTCACCAAAGTCACTGCTCCTTTACTGCTATTCCTTTCCTCTAGTTAAATTTTGAGGCGCCTTGCCGTCGTTCGTGCCGCTACACGCCCTCCGCACTAACCTAGAGCTGCATTCCTTTCCTCTAGTTAAATTTTGAGGCGCCTTGCCGCCGTTCGTGCCGCTGCACGCCTTCCGCACTAACCTAGAGCTGCACGTGGCCGGTTATACCGCTGCCATAGCTTAGGCGCAGGCCGCCTCTAGCCTAGCTTCTACGCGGCTGCAGCCTCCGTTGCCACAAATAGGGGTTCCCAAAAGTGAGGTTAGGTACGATCTTGCGGTACCACTCGGTCACCGCCGCAGCCGCAGCCTCCGCCGTATACTGTTTCTAAAGAATCAGGTTATGTGCAGGGCATTCAAAAAGTGAGGTTATGTGCACGCGCTGCGCCGACCAGACCGCAGCCGTCGTCGGCGTTGCCTCGGGGCTTCCAGAAAGTGAGCTTATGTTACCTTCCAGGGGCTGCTGGGGGCACACACTAGGTCGCGCACACACGCTGACTTCTTGGCTGCCAGACAGACACCTGCGTCTCCTCCGCCGCGCTGTGTCGAGCTGGCTGCTGCATTAATTAAATGCATTAATTTGGCTTACATATGTACAACGCCGTATATCACTGATATTTACCCGATCTCACAAATGCACAAAAGTGATTATTTTCTTGGCTCGGCCAAGTTGTAGGCATTCTGCCGTTATTGGTCGATACTGGTTAAACACACAAATCCACGAGTGGAAAAAAAACCAAGAATAAAACTCCTCGATGCGTGCGCTCTTTTTCAGTTTTCAAGATCAAGTGGTGTGCTTTACCGAGCTTTCTGTACAGCAGCGTGTTTCTTGAAAAGCACGCGAGCCAAAGCAACGGGACCTTTCCCAAATCCTCTCTTACCGCTCTCGCTAGTGGTGAGCGAAGAAGTAGAGGAAGAGGAGGTAAAAATAATAATGTGTGATTTGCAAGCGTTGCCATTGTAGGCAAAAAAAAATCAGCAACCGATATTCATGGTTCGCTTGATAAGGTGGTCTTATTGATATTAGATTATTTATATTCATATTCAAAGTTTATATTTACATTTCTGTATTGAAATTTATTCTTATATATATGTCGGAATCGGATCAGCATTATGGTCTACGTCACTTTCTACCGAGTCGGCGCAACGTTTTCTGGCACGGGAGCGAGGCATGTCTATCTTGCTTTGCGATCAATCAGCAACCGACATTCATGGTTCGCTAGATAAGTTGGTCTTATTGATATTAGATTATTTATATTCATATTCAAAGTTTATATTTACATTTCTATATTGAAATTTATTCTTATATATATATATATTCGTTAGTCTTTCAATCTGACCCCTACACCACTGTTAAATCATCAAGAGTCACAGTCGAAGAGGTTTTAACTGAAAATGGGTCAGATGGGAATAATTCTGCTACTTCTAACTTTTTATGTCCTTCAGGTGATATACTCCTAAGGCTTTTCCAATGTCATTTACTAGCTCGTAATAAACATTACTAAGCTTCTTGAATACTTTCGCTCTTACGAAAACTGGAGCAAGTTTACTGTTGAACTGTTTTGCCGCATTGCTTTGCGCAAAACTACGGGCGTATACAGTATCACCTACTTTGAAATACGTTGAACGCGAACGCAGGTTATACACTCTAGCGTTGCTTTCATGCGTTTCCCCAATCTTTGTGACGCGCCGAGACGCGCACGTAGTAATATAAGGTCAAAACATGAAGTAAATATTTAGTTAGAAAAACATGAAGATAAAAAAACAAGAAGTAAATAAAGATTTAGTTGAAACGTAAAAAAATGAAGCAAAACATACAACCTCGCGCGCGCGCGCACCAAGATCACGCGCAAAGGGTCACACTGGCCCAACATAGATCGGCCACGCTAATACAGCATTAAATCAGTTGGGATATGCGGGCACACTATCCTCCGCCAAACCCCTATATAAGGCGCACCCCAGACCTCTAGAAGTCATTCAGTTCGGCCGGCGATCGGCAACAAGACCTCCAGGAGGAGCTACCAGGAGCAGGATCAGCGGTAAGGAATCGACAGAGCCACAGGAGGCGGGCAAGGAGGTGGTAACTAACTAACCATAGTAGTCTTTGCATATTACGTCTCATTCTCCGGCTCGGTTCACCGATCCGCGTGTGCCATTAGCAGACCTCAACGGCCTCTAAACTCTTCTCATCCTTAGCAGACCTCAACGGCCTCTAAACTCTTCTCATACATAGCAGACCTCAACGGCCTCTAAACTCTTCTCATACATAGCAGAGCTCAACGGCCTCTAAACTCTTCTCATACATAGCAGACCTCAACGGCCTCTAAACTCTTCTCATACATAGCAGAGCTCAACGGCCTCTAAACTGTTCCCATCCTTAGCAGACCTCAACGGCCTCTAACCTCTTCTCATACATAGCAGACCTCAACGGCCTCTAAACTCTTCTCATACATAGCAGACCTCAACGGCCTCTAAACTCTTCTCATACATAGCAGACCTCAACGGCCTCTAAACTCTTCTCATACATAGCAGACCTCAACGGCCTCTAACCTCTTCTCATACATAGCAGACCTCAACGGCCTCTAAACTCTTCTCATACATAGCAGACCTCAACGGCCTCTAAACTCTTCTCATCCTTAGCAGACCTCAACGGTCTTTAAACTCTTCTCATACATAGCAGACAGACGGTACGAGAGTATGCAATGAGCTTGCGGAAACTGATGCGGTTCACAAGGCTATCGGAAGAACAGAAACTCGATCGGATCTTCCAGAACTGTAGAAGCAAGATAAAGCTATACACGCGCAAAACGGGAATCGAGACGCTAACCCAGTTCCTCCAGTTGGCAGAAGAAGTGGAGGAGATAGAAGCCTCCGAAGGCCAAACATGGGCCGAGCCACCTAGCCAACAAGGCAAGTGGAGCGGGGAACGGTCCGAGATAACGCTGGCCAATGGAGGAAAGCAGAACACGGTGGGAAAGTTTACAGCCGGAATCAATTTCGGAGGGAGATCTTTCCAAATATCATTCATGGTACTGGCACACGTATCAGGAGGGGTACATCTCGGGATGGACTTTCTGGCCGGAGCCGGTAGTGTGTTACGATGTGGCGAACTGGAACTAGATATAACGGCACCGGGCGACAAGGAGAGCGAGTGAAGCCCGGAGAGCAGTCCGACCGACGAGGAAATGGAGGAACCTACGGATAGAGCAGTATAAACGTTTTTGGAGACACACAGGCAAGTATTCGAGGAAATGAAGGGTGTGAGTAACATTACGAAACATAATATATACTTAAAAGACGAGAAACCGATCAAGCAAAGGTATTACCCGAGGAACCCAAAGCAAAAGGCGATCATCAACGACCAGGTTGATGAGCTAATAGCGTTAGGGCTGATAGAACCGTCCCGAAGTCCGTATAGTGCACCGGTGGTGCTGGTTAGGAAGAAGAACAACGAATGGAGAAAGTGCATAGACTACCGATTGTTGAACGATAAAACGGAAAAGGACGCCTATCCAGTGCCCAGAATGAACTAAATCCTGGACCAGTTAAGAGAGGCGAAATTCATAAGCACGATCGACCTGAAGTCAGGATATTGGCAGATCCCCATGGAAGAAGACAGTCGGCAATACACAGCCTTCATGGTACCCGGACGGGGTCTCTTTCAGTGGAAGGTGATGCCATTTGGGCTAGCCACAGCACCGGCCACATTCCAAAGAGCTCTAGATACCATCATCGGACCCGAAATGGAACCGTTCGCGTTCGCATACTTGGACGATATCGTTGTGATCGGACGGAGTAAAAAGGAGCACTTGGAAAAACTGCGGGAAGCGTTCAGAAGGTTGCAACGGGCCAACTTACGGATCAACCCGAATAAATGCCACTTCTTCCAAAAGGAACTTAAATACCTTGGGCACGTGGTAAGCGACCGAGGAATTATAACAGACCCAGAGAAGGTATCAGCGATCCAGGATATACCGACTCCGACTACGACAAAGGAGGTGCATAGCTTTCTGGGGATGGCGTCGTGGTATAGACGGTTCATACCCAACTTTACGGAGAAAGCCGTGGCACTCCAGAACCTGACTAGGAAAGGCCAAAAGGTCGGAACACCAAGCATCCTTCAACATTCTAAAGCAGAGTCTGACGAGCGCACCGGTGCTGGCATGTCCAGACTTTTCACGACAGTTTAAGCTCCAGACAGATGCGAGCGACCTGGGAATAGACACAGGACGGGTCAGACGGGGAACACGTCATATCCTACGCAAGCAGAAAGCTGAGCCGGGTGGAACGAAACTACAGCGCAACACAAAAGGAGTGTCTGGCGATATATTGGGGGATAAACAAGTACAAGATGTATTTAGAAGGCTATCGTTTCATAGTAGTGACAGACCACATGGCTCTAAAGTGGTTAAACTCGATAGAAAGTCCCTCAGGAAGAGTGGCACGATGGGCACTCGGACTGCAACCATTCCAATTTGAGGTGCAGTATAGAAAAGGAAAGTTAAACGCAGTAGCGGATGCGCTGTCCAGGATCCCCAATCCCCAGTAAAAGACAATCGAGACGAAGAGCTGGTGGGAACAAAAGTTCAGGGAAGTGGACAACAACCAGGACAACGAGGAGTTCCGGATAGAAGAGGGGAGGCTATATAAACTAAACGCGGACCGAGGAGACCAGCAGCCTTGGAAGCTGTGCGTGAAGGAGAACGAGGTACAACAGGTGCTCGCAGAGAACCATAACACGGCGGAAGCAGGACACCTGGGAACCTTTAAGACGTTGAAAAGGGTAAGAGACCGTTACTTCTGGCCACGGCTCGCGAGTGACGTCAAGAAATTCATAAAAGGGTGCCTGTGCTGCCAAAGATACAAAGGATTGGAGCACCAAAGATTCTGATTTCGGACAACGGGGTACAGTTCAGGGGGCGGAAAACCAGAACTGCCATGGGAAAATGGGGCATCCAACAACAATTCACGGTGCCATACACACCTCAGAAGAACCCAACAGAACGGACTAACAGAACGATAAAAACAATAATCGCACAGCTTTCGGGGGAAGAGCAAACGACAAGGGACGAGCAGGTACCAGAGCTAATGTTAGCATATAATAGCAGCACTTCAGAGTCTACGAAATACAGCCCTGCACACCTCATTTTCGGTAGGGAGCTCAGACTCCCAAGTACGCTTTTCGATACGGTAACACGAGGCTCGGGAATAAGGGTAGAAAGCGTGGAGGCGAGGTGGAAAAGGCTGAAAGAGGTACGAGGACAAGCAATGATACACATGAAGGACGCCGCAGAACAACAATAACGCCACTATAACCTGCGGAAAAGAGAGTGGAAACCGGCCGTCGGGGATCTTATCTGGTGCAAGACTCATCTCTTGTCAAAGGCAGTGGACAAATTCAACGCGAAATTGGCACCGAAATACGATGGACCATGGAAGGTGGATAAATTCGTGTCACCAGTAATCATCCAGGCAAAAGACCCGAAAACACGGAAAATGAAACGGGCATATATCGGGGATACGAAACCATATATTGTTAGCCAGGACGCATTACAACCCTACGACACGCAGTAGACAACACTAAAGTTTCATTACAACAGTAACTCATTCACACCTTCACACTTACCAATATACATCACAGTATACAATACACAACACTAATACGTTGCTCAACACTACACAACAAGAAGAATAACGACGCAATTGAATTCTTTTACAGCGCGCGCACACACGTAAGAAAAATGCAGCGACTCCAGGACAGCGTGGCCAAATTTCGGGAAACACACCGAAAAATCGAAGCCGCTACGAGCAAGACAAAGCTGGTAGATACTATGATAGTACCAGGCGGGGCCCGGAAAAAGACAACACCGGCCAAAATGGGTCACCAGAAAGCAAAAGGGGACACGCCGACACCACAAGCTGAGACCACAACGGCAAGAACGGCCAGCGGAAGACGAGTGGCGCACACCCTGCGAACTACTACAGACCCCAAGATGGCCCAACCAAGCAACCGGGTGGCGATCACGCCCCAGCCGCAGTCAAAACAAAAAATACCCCACGCCAACGAGTCACTGCGCCACCGGATCACGACATCCAAAAAAGAGGAACGCAGCAACAAAATTGGAACTGGCACGTGGAGCCGGGGACACAACTAATGGCAAAGGCTACCGAGGAAATCTGGAAAAGGATAGAGGAAAAACGTTACGGCAAGCAGCTGTCGTGCCTGATAAGGGACGAAGGGAGGACATGGAGAGTAACCATCTCCCGGGCCAACGTCGTCCGAATCAAGGAGCACACCTTTTCCTAAAGGAGGGGGGGGGGGGGGGGTGTGACGCGCCGAGACGCGCACGTAGTAATATAAGGACAAAACATGAAGTAAATATTTAGTTAGAAAAACATGAAGTTAAAAAAACAAGAAGTAAATAAAGATTTAGTTGAAACGTAAAAAAATGGATTCAAAATAAATTAAGCAAACATACATTCAAACACGCCAAGATCACGCGCAAAGGGTCACACTGGCCCAACCTAAATCGGCCACGCTAATACAGCATTAAACCAGTTGGGATATGCGGGCACACTATCCTCTGCCAAACCCCTATATAAGGCGCACCCCAGCCCTCTAGAAGTCATTCAGTTCGGCCGGCGATCGGCAACAAGACCTCCAGGAGGAGCTACCAGGAGCAGGATCAGCGGTAAGGAATCGACAGAGCCGCAGGAGGCGGGCAAGGAGGTGGTAACTAACTAACCATAGTAGTCTTTGCATATTACGTCTCATTCTCCGGCTCGGTTCACCGATCCGCGTGTACCATTAGCAGACCTCAACGGCCTCTAAACTCTTCTCATACATAGCAGACCTCAACGGCCTCTAAACTCTTCTCATCCTTAGCAGACCTCAACGGCCTCTAAGCTCTTCTCATACATAGCAGACCTCAACGGCCTCTAAACTCTTCTCATACATAGCAGACCTCAACGGCCTCTAAACTCTTCTCATCCTTAGCAGACCTCAACGGCCTCTAAACTCTTCTCATACATAGCAGACCTCAACGGCCTCTAAACTCTTCTCATACATAGCAGACCTCAACGGCCTCTAAACTCTTCTCATACATAGCAGACCTCAACGGCCTCTGAACTGTAATCACCGTTGGCAGACCTAACTGGCCTCTAAACTGTTAATTAGCAGACCGGCGCGGTCTCTTCCAACTATCTCTCGTTCACAGGCAGTGGGAAAATAACGGCGACGTGACTCGACAACGAAGTAGGCGGCCATCTCGGGAGTCCGGCCCCACCCGTATCCATCGCAGAGCGACACAACCCCCTTCCGGGACGAGACCCGACGCGTCCGAGCCAACCAGCCGACGATCTCGCCACGAGGACTGCAGCCTATCTGAAGCGACTGGGAACACTCTGTTATATTCACAAATAAAGACCCAATTATTGTATTATTCTCTTGTCTTCTCCTCTGGGACCCGGGTCGGATTCTCTTTCAGCAACCCCACCTGAATCAAATAAATATTTGAGACGACTCCTGGCCATCTAGTTGTGTGACATCCGTCGTTTTCAATGCAGTGTCATCCTGTAACGACTGAATACTCCTTAATAGTTCGTAGTCCTGCCCGTTCATAATCATATTCTGACCAAAACACAGATAATAGGGTGAAAATCCGGTGCTACGATGAGTTGTTGATCTCAAGGACGCGCTAATTTCATCAATGTTCCTATCCCAATCGGTATGATCCGTCCCGATGTAAGCTCTTATGGCTGCCAGTACTGATCGGTTCACTCGCTCGCTCGCATTGGCTTGGGGCGAGTAAATAGCCGTACACACATGGGATACGTCGAATCGCGTTAAAAATACCTTGAAATAGCCTGATTTAAATTGCGATCCGTTGTCCGTTAGCACAGTTTCTGGAACTCCGAAGGTAATGAAAACGTATTTCTCCAGGAAGTCGCAAATCTTCTCCGACGTAAATTTCCGTAATGGATGCAGGAAGTGAAACTTAGAGCAAACTTAGAGAAACCAGAGCTTCAAAATCTCCGCTTCTTGTAGAGTATCTTTTATCGAGGGTTCGGTTCGCTTGTACAAGAATTGACCTGACACTTTCAAATCCGGCAATCTTTCTGGATTCTGCTTAACTTGGTCGATTAGGTCAAGATATTCTTTTGAATCGAATTCACTACACCAATTTCCTCGCGACGCGACAAAGCGTCCGCAACTACATTCTTCGAGCCGGGTCTATGCTTTATGTTAAACGTAAATCCCTGCAGGAGAATCGACCATCTGGATAATCGCCCTGATAAGTCTTTCTGCTTCATCAGCCATTGCAGCGATGCGTGATCCGTTACTATACAAAATTCTTGTCTCTATATATAAGAACGGAGCTTCTTAATTCCTATGTTCACTGCAAGGCACTCCAGTTCTGTTACCGAGCCTTCGACAGCTTCTCGGACATATATGCTACTGGCAACTCTACGCCGTCTTCTTGTTCCTGAGCCAACAGGCACGCAAGTCCGTAGAGACTCGCATCACAAAGCAAGATAAAACTTTTGTGGGGATCTCAACACGGGTGAAGAGGTTAGTTTCGACTTTAACAGGTTAAACGCCTCTTCAGCTTCGAGATTCCAACTAAAATTACGATTCTTCTTAAGTAATTCGGTGAGTGGAAAGGCAACACTTGCATAATCCTGTACAAATCGTCTATAGCACCCCGCTAAGCCAAGAAACCTTCGCAGTTGCTTGACCGACGTAGGGATCGGGAATATGTCAATTGCGCTAACTTTTCCCGGATCGACTTTAAGCTGTCCGTACCCTATTATAAAACCTAGGTACTTGATCTGTGTCATACAAAATTTAGATTTGGCTACGTTAATTGTTGAATTAGCCTTCCGCAAACACATTGCAATCTCTTCTAGCAACTCCATGTGGGTTTTAAAATCATCTGACAGAATTATCAAATCGTCTAGATATACGAATAGCCTAGTGCAAAAATGAGCTGGTATTCCATTCCCAAGTCCCAAGTCCATTAATCTGCATAGCGTTTGCGGTGCATTACACATACCGAATGGCATTACCTTGTATTGGTATAAAGGTCTATTGGGTATCGTGAACGCTGTGCACTGTCTTGACTTCTCCTCAAGCGGGATTTGCCAAAACGCGTGTTTCATATGGAGTCCCGTAATGTAACGCGCCGGTGGCAATCTGCTGAGGATTTCATCTACGTGAAGGAGGGGATATGCGTCTTTTATGGTCAGCTTATTCACCTCTCTAGAATCCAAGCATAGCCTAACCTTTTCCCCTCTCTTAACCAAGACGCAGTTACTGCTCCATGGGCTGCGAGACTCTTCGATTATGCCTACCGCTAGCATGTTCTCTATTTCTAAAAACATAGTCTTCTCCTTTGCAGGATATATGGAGGACCGACATATATGGAATGTTCTATTAATTGGGTTCGACCTAATCCTTCTGACTCATACGAGGGAAGTCTTGAGATGACTGCTTCTGTTGTTCTGTCGAAAAAACGTGTTTTTGGGGATATCATCGGGATCTTCTTTTCGCTCTACGTCAAGTTCGGATATACTTCCGGTGTCTTCCATTATCTTGGTCCCTACCGTGGTAATTTTGTAGTTACCCTTTTGCAAAGCCTTCGCCGCTATTTTACACTATTCCGAAGTCATTCGACATTCGCTTCACCGTACTAACACAAGACCGATAACAACTAGTTAGTTCTTCATTTTCATTTCATTATAATTACAAGTCATTTCATTTCTGTGAGTTTCGTATACATTCTTTTTAAGCTAAGATTATACTTTTACTTTTACTGTTTTTCTTTCGTTCGATACCTTCATCAAAAAGCGCGTATTCGCGGATCGCTATCCCTATTAGATACATTTCATAGGATATAAATATGCCCTCAGACCATGATTGCTTTTTTGCAAAAACTTACAAACAGATTAGAATTAGGAATGAATCTAAGGCAAACACTAAATCTAATTCAAATTCATTTCACAGCTTCTCTAAACTCCTTTCATCGACGTTGGATTCCTCCAGGGGGTGGGCGCCGCCTTCGGCTGCTCGCACCGGTGACGTCTCCGCCTTCACACATGCTGAAGTGCGACCGGGTTCTATGTGCCCGCCACTCCGATCCTCGGCCTGGTTTTGGCTTCACCAAGGCCACTGCTCCTTTACTGCTATTCCTTTCCTCTAGTTAAATTTTGAGGCGCCCCGCCGCCGTTCGTGCCGCTGCGTTCAATTGCCTTCGAGGCGATCTCCTTGACAGTTGCTATAGCATCCACGGTCGATGTCGTCTTCCTAGAGCCAAACTGCACTTCCGAGAGGTCCCCTGCAGCGGAGATGGCTTCGTGCAGTCTGAAGCTGATACAGCGCTCCAGAGCCTTGCCCATGTGGTCGATCAGGCATATCGGTCTGTATGAGGATGGGTTCTCGGGAGGCTTGTTAGGCTTAGGGAGCAGTACCAGCTTCGGTCTCTTCCAGCTCTCTGGGAAGAAACCTTCCGTGAGGCACTGGTTGAAGACTGTAGCGAATGCTTCCGGGTGCTCGTTCATTCCTAGCTTTACGGCATGTCCTTTGCGACCTTACGAATTTCATCCGGTCGAAGCGCTATCTGCGAAAAGTCTCCTGTGCCGCGTGCGGAGGTTGCGGATCCGAGGGCACTATTGGAAACAGATGTTCCACGATCGCTGTCATCGTGACCGCGTTGCCTGTTGGCTTAATTTTTTTACCACTATTTTATAAGCTGATGCCCTGGGGTCCTGATCGGCTAAATCGCATAGCTCCTCTTCGACTGCTTAATGAGTCTGTCCGACCCTGCTCCAGCTCGACTTAAGGTGTGCTCCGTCCCCGTGTTCGGGAGAGCTACGTCCATAGACGCGAAGGCTTCCTGAAGGGTTCGCCCTCTTGCGTTCGTGTGGACTGAGCCCCACTCTGCCCAGGCGTTGAAGTCCCCAGCGATGACCACGTTCCGCTCGCCTCTTGCGTCGTTAGCCAGTCATAGACTGCCGAAAATTCCTGAAGGGAAAGGCTTGGTGGTAGATAGCAGCTGTACAGGTACAGGTCGCCAACCAGCCCCCTTACAAAGAATAAGCCAATGCGCAGGTTTCTTGGTCGGCTGGTCCCGTTGGTCAGGATCGCGGCGCTTCTTGTATCGTCTAGTATGTAGTCTGCCCCGGGGGTTTTCTTGTACGGCTCGCTAATTAGCGCTACGTCAGCTTGGACTTCGCGCATGGTTTGGCTCAACAGGTGGTGCGCCGCCTCGCAGTGATTGAGGTTTATCTGAACGATCTTCATTTCCTTGCTGGCTTGGTTCTCATAGGACATCTATGAAAAGCACCGAAATGTGCTTAGTGTCGGCTCTCCTGGCACTGGTGCATAAGAAGCATTTGGCCTCTTGAGTGCAGCTAGCGATCTTGTGCCCGGTTTGCCCGTACTTGAGACAGCAGTCGGTGCGATTTGCAGGGCTCTTGCAACGCGCCGCAATGTGGCCGAGCTCAAGGTACTAAAAGCACCTAGGTCTGGAGTCGCTCTTCTTGACTCTACAGACCGTTCATCCCACCTTCAGATTTCCCTTGGCAAGGACCGCTTGTGCCTCGCTGCACGGCAGGCCTACTACTGCCGTTTTGGGTATCCCTGAAGGAAGGTCGGCGGCTTTTCAGCTTTATCGAGCTTGCGTCAACTTGGAACTGGTCCACCAGCGCCCTTGACAAGTCCTCTTTAGCGAGTGGGTCCAAGTCGCAGATCGAGAGGAATTGTAACCTCGTGTCTTTCGTCAGTGCTCGCACAGATGCGACTCCATCCAGCACCGCCTCCAGATCGCTCTTCATCAGCTTAGCTCGAGCAGGAGGTTGCCGCTAGCTGTGCAGCGGACCTTGAGCACAGTCCTCCCCAGCTCCTGCAGTTGACCGTCGCTTCGCCTGGTGACCAAAGCCAAGACCTCGCTGTAGGTTTTTCCTTTCGCTTCGACTATAACAGCGTCGGGTCTCCGCGATAGGCGTGCCTTCTTCCTTGTCTCCGCCTTCGTCCACGTGTCCGACTCTTCACGGCTTGGGACTCCCGCTGGCTGAGCCGTGATTTGCTCCGCTGTTTTCGCCTGCCGTCTTGGGGGGACCGCTCTCTTCTCCCCCTTTGTCGTTTGGTCCGTTTGCGCGAAACTGTCCCTTTTTCGGCTGGGGAAGGTCTGCTGCGACTTGTTCTCGGTTTTTACTCTTTTGTCCCCACACTTGGAACACCCTGGGAGGGCGTGGCACTTTTCGTCCTCCATCTCCAGCTCCCTGCTGGCGTCTTCTTGGAGG
This sequence comes from Drosophila teissieri, assembly GCF_016746235.2. Classification (NCBI taxonomy): domain Eukaryota; kingdom Metazoa; phylum Arthropoda; class Insecta; order Diptera; family Drosophilidae; genus Drosophila; species Drosophila teissieri. Next base: position 2,440,505 of record NC_053032.1, read on the forward strand.
GCCTTCATTCTGGCGAACATCGCTTTCATCTTCACGTTTATGTGCCTGACCTGCTTGACGTTGGTCAGGTTTATGAGCTGATCCAGGACCAGTCCAATTTACGACAGCTTATCGGCGCAGCGGATTTGCCCATCCGCCTTCGTCCTCTTTGGAGGTGTTCTGGGGCTCGAGCCGGAGGGACTGCTTAGGGTAAGCTCGTAGGTGTTTCTTCGTGTGTGTGGACTTCGTTTTCTTTTAATAGTAATGTAGCGGTGATTAACACACCCAACAAACGAGCCAACTTATTCGAATTTGAATTTTTTCCCGCCCTATCCGATCACCAACGCCGATCTGACAGCGTCGTTTGTCTGGAAACGCGGTTGGTAGCCCTATCAGCTGAGCCGCCCCAAACAAATAAGAGCAAATTAGTTAATTTCACCTATTTTTGATGTCGCGCTCTTTATCACTTCTTGATCTTTAGTGCGAACACCCTACTGCGCCCTACTGCTATGTGGATCCACACGAAAGCCAATTGTTCTCGCCATGCTGACACTAGGTTAGGCAAACTTTCGCACAGCGTAACCTAAACACGTCCGTATCGGAAAAAGGTTCGATGGGCAGTCGGCGTAATAGTATTTTTTCATTCCTTGACAAATATTATCCTCAGTGATTTTTTAATAGTCAGGTAACATGATAATGGCCAAACTATTGCTTTTCCTAGCTTTGAGCAATGGAATAAAGATTAAGGTAAAGGTTAAGAGTGCCGCTTTATGTCAAGATTAGGTATAATAATATAATAATACAATGATTTAAGATTAGGAGAGTTTAGCAGACTAACGATATCGGGACTATCAGCTTCACTACGAATAAGCTTCCAAGCATCGTTCTACGGCTCACTAGGAAAGGTAAATTAATTAACATTTGACTAGTGGATTAAGGAGGTAATATAAGGTTTTTATCACAATTTAGGCGCCGTAAGGCAAACAGTAAGAACTTTTTTGCACCGATTCAATGCGGTGCGGGTTAATTACAAAACAGGTCGTCCATACAAAAGAATCGAACGGACTAGCGATATGAATAAGTTTTTGGCTATGTAAAGCTCATTAAATTCCTTTGATCACCTTATTATAGCACCAAGACAACCCCTGGCCTTATGGTCTAGAAATTTATGTTTATGGTCCAGAAGATCACCAAGTTCATTAACCCGTGCACTCACTTAGAGTGTAAATCGAGTGTCTTGGTGTCTTGTGTCTTGTTGACACGACAAAAGGTCATAACATTACTATTTTAGCTATTTATGGGTAGTACGTTATCACGAAAGCTAGATCGGATTGTAATGCCAAATGCTTTATCGAGTTTGCCTCAACTTGGAACTGGTCCACCAGCGCCCTTGACAAGTTATGGTCAAGAAATTTATGTTTATGGTCCAGAAGATCACCAAGTTCATTAACCCGGGCACTCACTTAGAGTGTAAATCGAGTGTCTTGGGTTGACACGACAAAAGGTCATAACTTTACTATTTTAGCTATTTATGTGTAGTACGTTATCACGAAAGCTAGATCGGATTGTAATGCCAAATGGCAAGAACCTATACTGGAGGCATTATTTAGCATCGTCTGCGTACATAAGTACGAATGTTTTAAAGGAGCGCACCAAGGTGACTCCCTTGTGACACCGAATGTGACTCGGAGAATATCAGATGCGTCCTGCAATTCTGATAGCTTAGAATATTATTTAGAAGATCAACAGGGAAACCTAATAAATCAAGTTTCCTTACTATGTATAAGAGAATGATTAACAGAGTCAAATGCATCACTAAAGTCAGTGTAGATGACATATGTTTGGCGCACAAATCGGGCTGTATTTGATCGTGTAGTAGCCAAGAGGAAAGTGTTCACCAGAATCTGAAGGTTATCTAGCGTATAGTCGGGTCGGTGTTCGTGCACTTCTTGATATGCTCGGTACAAAGCTCGTCGAATATGGAGTGGGTCTTTCTCACCTCCTATATGATACACTTCTCTACTACAAAATAAGGTTTAAGTGCACTTCCTGTATATTAAATGATTGGTCAAAAGGTTGAAAGGTTCAGACATTCGGACGGACCCTAAAGAGATATTTATAAGGAAACACAAAAGCGTTGTGGGTGGCGATGATGTTATTTGCCCCCACGTCTTTACCCTCCCTACCGTGGTAAATTATAAGTTTATATAGTTACCCCTTTGCAAAGCCGTCGCCGCTATTTTACACTAATCCGAAGTCATTCGACATTCGCTTCACTGCACTAACACAAGACCGATAACAACAAGTTAGTTCTTCATTTTCATTCAATTCCAAGTCATTTCATTTCTGTGAGTTTCGTATACATTCTTTTTAAGCTAAGATTATACTTTTACTTTTACTGTTTTTCTTTCGTTCGATACCTTCATCAAAAAGCGCGTATTCGCGGATCGCTATCCCTATTAGATACATTTCATAGGATATAAATATGCCCTCAGACCATGATTGCTTTTATGCAAAAACTTACAAACAGATTAGAATTAGGAATGAATCTAAGGCAAACACTAAATCTAATTCAAATTCATTTCACAGCTTCTCTAAGCTCCTTTCATCGACGTTGGATTCCTCCAGGGGTTGGGCGCCGGCTTCGGTTGCTCGCACCGGTGACGTCTCCGCCTTCACACATGCTGAAGTGCGACCGGGTTCTGTGTGCCCGCCACTCCGATCCTCGGCCTGGTTATAGCTTCACCAAAGTCACTGCTCCTTTACTGCTATTCCTTTCCTCTAGTTAAATTTTGAGGCGCCTTGCCGTCGTTCGTGCCGCAACACGCCTTCCGCACTAACCTAGAGCTGCATTCCTTTCCTCTAGTTAAATTTTGAGGCGCCTTGCCGCCGTTCGTGCCGCTGCACGCCTTCCGCACTAACCTAGAGCTGCACGTGGCCGGTTATACCGCTGCCATAGCTTAGGCGCAGGCCGCCTCTAGCCTAGCTTCTACGCGGCTGCAGCCTCCGTTGTGTAGCGCTTGTGGCAAGACGAATCGGGCGGCAGGCCAGAAAGGCGGTGGCTCCATCTACATGTCGTTCCCGCGTCGAAACAAGGGGCAGACGAAGAAAGTCGGGGGAGAGCTTTAGCATAGGAAGAGGCAACATAGGCAGCTGTCAAATTTCGGCAAATACCGTAGGTTTGGCTGGAGAGAGCGGAGATAGCTTCCCAGCTAGATCAACTCGACGCCAGCTTTCTTTTCCAATTTGGCTGTCCACAAGGTTAGTTCAAAGTTAAACGGAACCAGGAGCAGGCATATACGGGAAAACTGGCGAAAGAATCTTATAAAGGAATACATCTACAGGCAGCGCTGAATCCAGTTTCAGGGTAAGCAAGGCCGTGGAAAAAGCGTGGAGTTTGCGATTGTGCAAGGTGCATTTTTTTTTATCTAGGTTTGGCGCTAAATATATAGCGCAAGTGCGAGCCAAACGGACGGCTTAACATCGAGCCAGGTGGCAGACATTTTCCTCGGAGAACGACGGATCGCTCAGCCCAGGGAGAAACGAAACGGCGGCTCGAAACTCCCGTAGCGAGGAGCTGCATTTAGCTGATTACTAATTAATAACCTTTGAATTAGGCCTCTGAATGGCAGAAAAGGGTTGCAAGCAGGCATAGATACGTCCCAATTAGGAATCGCGGCAGCACACAATTTCTTTTCCATTTCGGCGGACTCTTATTTTTGGTTAATTACTCTTAGAGAGCCATCGATGACGTAGAAATCTCCACGTTCCATTTTGTCGCCATGTTCCCCTTGCGCACTTAAAGAAGGAAACGAGAAGAGGAGGAACGAAAAGGAGAGGGGAGAATAACCAAGTCCAGCAGTTGCAATCGCGGTTTCTTGTTCGGCGGGCGAGCAAAAGTTTTGTCGCGCGTTCTGGCCGTAATTTGGTGAATCCGACCAGAGGAAAATCCGCTGATCGACGGCGCGGGAAAAACCCCCTTAGTGAGCGAGAAGGCCGGAAAATAGTGGAGAGATTTTTTTTGTATAGTGGAATAAGTTATTATGTAAGTGAAAAGTGGCAGTGCGAAGGAGAGAGGGAAAGATAAGGAAAAGAGTCCATCATTTTTTTTAGTGTCCCTTATGTGCTCCGTCTTCTTCTTCCTTTTTTTGTTTCTTTTGTTCAGTTTTAGCAAGCCTATGATTAAGCAATAAGGCACAGTGGGTCAAAGACCAATACAGAGAGTGAAAAAATATTTAAGTTTCCCACAGGGGCGGCAGACTCCAACGGAAGCGCTTTCGTCGGTGGAACTCCGGATTGTTGGTGAGTGATTAAATCACGTAATTGCAATGGCAATGATCAATGAGGTATACATAATTTGGTGAAAAAGAAAGAAAGTAATTACGTCTGAATTTTCGATTCCTTGTCCCACTGTCCGCCGCGAGCGAAATTAGGTCGAAGTTTTAGAGCCTCTGAAGAAAAGGAAGAGGAGGAATGCGAATTCAAGGCCAAGGCCAAGAGTGGAATGTCGGAATTAGAATCTGATTTTTTTCTGTTTGTCCGTCTCTCTTTAACTCTCGCACATATGTATGTTGTTTTTGCCACCAGAGCAGCAATCGCTCTCTTTATTTGATTTGTTTAATTTTAATATTCTTAAGTTCCATTTGGGTGCCTATGGCACACTCGAAATTAGTGGAGATCTAAATATCGAAATTTTCTCTATTATTCGACTCGCATACAATTCTGATAGTTATTTAAGGTCCCACATTTTTTCTCGCATGCGATTTTTACTCATTTTTGTTTACGTTTTGTTACTGGCGCATGCACTTGTTGCTAGCCTCCATGCTGAATTACCCATTTGTTAGCTGTAAGAAAATTCTCTTAGTGTGTTAAGAATAAAATTTATAATGTGCTAGAAAGCTTTTCGTTTGCCTATGGCTAGGATAACTCCCGTGTGAATATGTGTTAGTGATCTTAAAAGGGGCCGTCCGAGTATATTGTGCAATGCAGATTTTTGGAGAAAGGCGGCCAAGGCAGGGCGGGCATTAGCGACCTCGAGGCCATCAGAGGATCGCAAGGAAGATGGGGAAAAGTAGTTGTCGTCCGATTTTCTGTTTTATGTTGAACTCTTTCAGCCCTCAACCAATTCTTGTCGCTGCACGCGAAGTTATTTGAATATTTAGAGGAAGATCAGGCTGAGGTATAGGGACAAGACCACCACCCCAAATAGCCGACAAGGAGCAGCTGGACCATTGCGCGTGCGTCCCAAATACCTCCCATCACCACCCAAGCCGAGTAGCAATCCGTTACAGTAATAATTATCTTTCTAAATAATCTGGCGCCCAACAATGGAGCTTGAAAGTCGTTTTCACTAGTCGAAAAACATTGGTATCAACACCAAAACACCAACACATGCAGAAAATTCGTCTATTCATCATTTTCTTAAATTTTTGGGAGGACAGTAGGGTCACGGTGGGCTGAAACTGGTGTTGACCTTTCAGCCAACGGTTGCCGCGACACTCACCTCAAATCTATTTCTCGTCTCAGTTTAAGCGCGTTATTAGGTGCATAGGATCTATAGCCTGTTAACTTGTCCGCAAGCTCAGAGCTAGCCACGCCTGATAAAGTGGGTAAAATAGAGACAAATCTTTCTCTTTAATTTCTTTCCGGGATTTGCAGCAAAGATTAATTAGACGCGTTGGACTGACAGGCGATAGAGTTATAAGTAACTCAACTCCTGGCCACGGATAATTAGTCTGAGCTATGGACTCCAATTTGTTTACGGTCGAACGGCGTCGCGTTTGTGAGGTGAATAGGAGTCACAGTTGGTTTTTCTTTTAAAAGAAAGCTACTGGCCACGCTTCACAACGAAAACGATGTACCGATTCGCCAAAGTAGGGTATATTTCTGCTAATTGAATCTGAGTTTGGCTGGCAATATATTTGTTGTCGTTATCGCAGTTTAGCAAAACATAGCCAATTAACTCTGCATAAGCAGCAAATTTCTAATCTCTTTTCAGCTATCTTTTACCCAATCTTCCGAAAGTTGCTAACATTATTTTTGCGGGGAGCAAACCTATGCCAAAAGGCAAATTTTATTTATGATATATCAAATCTCGTTTTATCGCTCAAAAATCTTTTAAATACTTTATATCTGTTTAATCTTTTAATATTATTAGGGATAAAATATCCAAATTAAAAGCAATCTTTATCTTAGTCTTTATTATAATATTTCTTAAGCCCAAACTAAAGTATTTTTTTTACTGGAAGCAATGGCCGATTCCGAGGGAGCAGCCGCAACAAGGTGTCCCCTATGTGAAGTCAGTTTAGAAGGTGGGAAAATTTACCGAACCAAATGTGGACACGAGTTCCATCAGTCTTGCATAGCAGCACATTCAAAAAATAAAACTACCTGTCCCACGTGCAACACGGTGTGTTTTGAAAAAGCGGCCACACCATCTCAGAACACCAGAGGTCAGAAAACACAAGTTTTAGTAGCAAGCGAGCAGACTCCGAGTGGCTCTTCAAACTCAGCAGGGTTGGGAAAGGCTCAAACAGAGTTGATCCAAAGCGCGGTGGTCAACGCTGTCCAGTCCATGCAAAACGATTTGCTCGTGCAGTTATCGAAAAAAATGTCCGAATTAATTCAGGCAAATCTATCTGCCCAATTTCAGGCCACTGCGGGCGAGAGTCAAGAAAGGGATTTGAGAAATAATTCTTTTGGGGATATAGTATTGGACCAGTTGGGTGGCCAAGCAGGCTCGAGACGCGAAACGCCAAGGAGCAACCATTCGGACCTCAGCCAAAAGCCAGATAAGGTTGGCCATATCGTAAACAGTTGGAAGCTTCGGTTTAGTGGGAATCCGGAAGGAATTAGTGTCGACAATTTTATTTATCGGGTAGAGGCGCTGACTGGCCAAACTTTGGATGGTAATTTCTCAGTACTAAGCAGCAACGCTAGCCTTTTGTTCGAAGGGAAAGCGCGAGATTTCTACTGGAGATGCCACAAACAAACCCAGAATCTCAGATGGGAATCTTTGTGTATGGCGTTGCGGAAGCAATTCAGAGATGCACGCACTGATCTGGATATCCGTGAAGCTATTCGTGATCGGAAGCAGCGGGATAAGGAAGGCTTCGATTCTTTTTGCAGTGCTATAGAGGATATGGGTGATAGCTTGGATATGCCGTTAACCGAGATGGAAATGGTTGAGATATTAAAAAGAAATTTAAGGCCAGAAATTCGACATGAACTTCTTAATCTCCCCATCCGCACAGTGGAAAAACTGAGGGAAGTATGCCGGCGTAGGGAAAGCTTTTTAGAAGACGTACGGAAATCCCAAGGGTATCAGAAGGCTGTTCCATACCGAAAACAAGTTTGTGAGCTGTTGGAAGAGCAATTGTCCGATAATGCGTCCGAGTTTTCCGAGGCGGAGGGCGAAGCAGAAATTGGAGCTATGGCTTTGCTCTGCTGGAATTGCCACAAGGAGGTGTAACGAACTGATTTGCTTGGTCTGCTCGCTACGAAATACGTGCGGCTAGCTCAGTAGAGTTTGTGTGTTCGTCCCACCAAATTTATAGAATAACGTGATCACCCGGTTACCAGTAATAGCACTCGCAGTTTCGTTCTCGGGTCTTTATTCGATCTCAGTTTACAATGTATTTCAATTGTCCGGACGCCTCTGCTCTCGCTCGTCGTGGCCTCGGATCTTCGCCTGGTATTGCCGCTGACGCGTGCGAAGAAAGGTCGAGGGCTTAGGGAAGCGTCACCGTTCTCAGACTAGGGTGAACAATTGGTGGGCTCTCAAAGGCATACGCCTAGCTAGCCACAACCTCTTGTCCCTTGCTCTGTCCCGGCCGGTCCCGCCAGACGCTTGTCCAGTTCCTTCCGACGCACCGCGCTATCGCCCGGATACGCCGCAGTCCCTGTAGCAAGACGCCCAGTGAAAGACGAACGTTCCACCCTACCTTTTCTCTTCTGCCGGTGCGGTCGGACCTGGGTGTCCTGCTCGGCGGCCTGGTTCCACTGTCTTACCGCCTTCGTCGTCCTGGGTGGCGCGGACCTTTGTTGTTGGGCGCTCGTCGCGTGGGCTGGGAATTGTTGTCGTACGCAGACTCACGGAAGCTCACGGCTGTGATCCCCAAGGCAAACGCCTGTGGAACAGCAACGCGTCAACCCCACGTCTGGTTCGGACTGGTGGCGCCGGTACCACGCCTGCTTGGATTGCACGGACACACCAGGCTATCGCCTGGTTCAAGCACGCGATCTCCTATACAGTCCACCGGGTCTACACCACAATCCCTGCCGCTTTCTCGGGTGCCCGCTTAGGTCTGGCCTCTCCTGTTGTTTGCCTCCTGGCTACTCGTGCTTCGTCGTTGGGCCTCAGCTACCTGCGTCTCAGTTCGGAGACCTTCTCGTCCCGAACGTCTTGACGTAGCGATCTTGCTCCTTGGTGACTATCACGATCGTAGCTCCTCTGCTGCTGTCGTTGTAACGCTGTTGACTCGTACACTTGCTTTCCTTGACTGTCGGTCTTGCTTCCAGCGCTCGGCCTGTTTATATAGGCCTCCTCTAACGGTTTATCCCTTTGGTCTCCAGTCTCCGGATCCAAAGTCCATGATTTAACCGTTGGCCCGGTCCAAAGTTCGATTTGTCCCGTTAATTGCCTTTAAACCTGCTGACTCTCCAAACTCTCTTTTCAGCAAGTCCGGAGTCTCCATCCTCTCTCTCTCCACTTCCCGAGTCTCCAAACTCTCTTTCTCTAGAGTCTCCAAACTCTCTTTCTCCAGCCCAGAGTCTCCAAACTCTCTTTCTCCGGGCTTCGCACTACCGTTACTACGCTTTGCCTTGTTGCGTAACTGGCAACGGCAGGCCCTTCTTGTGCGATCACTATTCGCATTTGTGCGGAGTTTTAACTCCTCACATCTCCCCCTTTCTTCGGGAAAATTTAAAATCCGGCCTTGCAGTTACCGCGGAACACTCTTGGGATTCCGTCGACGCTCACAGCTCCATCTCGAGTTCCACAGCGCCGATCTCCTTTGAGTATATTCCTCGTTCTTACTTTCAAACTTTGCCGCTCATTTGTTCATTCGTGACGCTTCTTCGTTCTACGCTTGTCTTCCCGCATTCCACTTTTTCGTCTTCTCGCCATCTGGTCACACCATTTGCTGTTGATCGATTGTTACCGATAGATCCCGATAACTCCCGTTGGGGCGGCGTTGCCACTTGGTGACCCTGGTATTTCCATAGTGTGACCCGTCATGTGCTGCTTTTTCCGATGTTTTTGCCCATCGATTGACACTATCGAGTGCCGATCGACCGCCTTGTGATCGAGGCGCCCCCTTCCCTAAGCTTTGATGACTATAAACAAATTTTTGCCGGTAAGTTGGAATATAAACAAAACGTATCATCCTTGTAATCCTCGACTTTTTTTCCCTGCAGAATTATTTGGCATGCCTTGCGGTACTGTTGTACCGCCCCTCCCCTTTCCTCGGGAGTATGTGGGATCCTTGGTCCGGTGGTTGTTGAGGCAGGATTCTGGTTCGTTCGTGGTCCGTTCCCGTTGACTCTCGCCTTGGCCTGACGCTAGAACGGTTGCTAGATACGTAATCTGCACCCGTTGACTCTCGCCCTGGCCTGACGCTAGAACGGTTGCCGAGCCTAGTCCGTTCTCAGGTGCTGTCCCTCTCAACTTCCCGTCGTTTGTGCCTTACTCTTCCCTGATGGTGGTTGTCGCGGCAATACTCTGGTTCGCTCGCGGTCCGCAGCCGTTGACTCTCGCCTTGGCCTGACGCTGTAATGGTTGTCGGACTCGCAGTCTGCATCCGTTGACTCTCGCCTCGGCCTGACGCTAGAACGGCTGCCGAACCCAGTCCGTTCTCAGGTGTTGTCGTTCTCCTGCATGCCTTCCGATGGATCCGACTCCACGTTCTTGTCACCATTCTCCTCCTGATCCTGCTGTTTTAGGTCGCTGACATGTACCGTGCGTTCCTTTTTGTTCGTCCGGTGGCGAATCTTACATATCACTGGCGATGTGAAATCCACAATTTGGTACGGTCCATCGAACCTCGGAGCTAGTTTGGCCGCAAACCCTTCAGCCGCTTTAGACAAATGGTGCTCCTTGGCCCACACCACTTCACCAACGCTTGGCTTCCACTGCCTTCTCCGCAAGTTGTAATGCCTTGCTTGGTCCTGGGACACCCTCTCTAGGTTCCTGCGCACAATCTCGAAGACCTCTCTCATCTTCTCAGCGTTTCCTTCCGGTGACTCTGGTTGCCTTCCCGTACCTAGCGTTTCTCTGTCATAGAGTGCGTTCGGTAGTCTTGGCTCGCGGCCCTGTGTCAAAAATGCCGGTGAGTAGCCTGTGGAATCTGAAACACTGGAATTCACAGCCAGCATGATTTCGGGCCACCTTTCATCCCAATTCCTCTGGTTCTGCCCGGCAAACTGCGCTATCATTGTCTTCACAGTGCGGTTTGCTCTCTCTGTCGGATTCTCCTGTGGGGTATACGGTGCCGTAAACTGCTGCTTTATCCCCATGTCGTTGAGGAACTTCTTAAAAGCCCGGCTCGTGAACTGCACGCCGTTGTCCGTGATCACCACCTTCGGTACTCCAAATCGTGAGACTATGCGTTCCCTGAACGCTTTCTGCAACGTTTCCGCCGTGGCTGTTCGCAAAGGCACCAACTCCGTCCACTTCGAAAACCTGTCGATCAGTACCAACAACATACTGTTTCCGTGCTTCGATCTTGGTAGTGGTCCGACGAAATCGGCGCACACTGTCGCCCAGGGTTCCTCTGGGATCTGTGTCAACATCTTTCCCGCCGCCTGCCGCTGATTTGGTTTGAACCTGGCGCAGTCCTCGCACTTCCGAACGTAGGCCCTTGCGTCTCTCTGCATTCCTGGCCAGTAGTACCGGGCTGCAAGCCGTGCAATCGTCTTCCGACTGCCTACATGACCGGCTGCTGGGGAATCGTGGTTTTCACGCAAGACAGTTTCTCTCAGCTGCCGCGGAACACATAGCTTCCAGGTCACTACATCTTCGTTCCCTGCTCTATGCGGAATCTGCCTGTAAAGGGTGCTACCCTCCCACACGTAGTCTGGGAACTTTTGAGGCTGTGCTTTTAGTTTTTCTCGCATTTCCTTGATCCAGCTGCACTCTGATTCGGCCCCCTTGTCCTGCGTTCTTCTCAGCATATCGGGTACTGCTGAGTCCGACTCTGGCAGTGGCTGCCTCGACAATGCGTCTGCTACCACGTTCAACTGGCCTTTCCTGTATGCTACCTCGAAGTCGTACTGCTGCAGCTCCAACGCCCATCTGGCAATCCTTCCCGAAGGGCTTTCTATGCTGTTCAGCCACTTCAGCGCCATATGATCCGTCACCACCTTAAAGTGGTATCCCTCAAGGTACGGCCTTAGCTTCCGAATCGCCCACACAATTGCCAAGCACTCCTTCTCCGTTGTCGAGTAGTTCTTCTCGGCTCCGTTTAGGGTCCGGCTAGAGTATGAAATTACCCTTTCGCCATCTTCTGTGTCCTGCGTGAGGATAGCCCCAATCCCGTAGTCACTGGCGTCCGTTTGCAGGATGAACGGTCTCCCGAAGTCGGGACACGCCAAGACTGGGTCGGTAACCAATCTGGCTTTTACCTCCTCGAAGGCCTGCTGGTGGTCCTGTGACCATGTCCACTTGGTACCCTTGCGGAGGAGGTCGTTGAGTGGCCTTACAATGCGCGCGAAGTCAGGCACGAAACGTCGGTACCACGATGCGACTCCAAGGTATTGCCTCAGTTCTCGGACCGATGACGGTGGTTCTAGCTGGGCTATCGCTGCTACCTTCTCTGGGTCCGTGCCTATCCCTTGGCTTGTGACGCGGTGCCCTAGGTACAGGAGTTCTTGTTTGAAGAACTGGCATTTCTCCGGGTTTATTTTAAGGTTCGCCTTCTTCAAGCGACTGAATACCTCCCTGAGGTTTCTCTTGTGTTCCTCTAGGGTGCGGCCAATCACGATGATGTCGTCTTGATACGCAAATGCATGCGGCGACATTTCTGGTCCAATCACCTGATCCAGGGCCCGTTGAAATGTGGCCGACGCGGAGTGTAACCCAAATGGCATCACCTTCCATTGGAACAGCCCTTTCCCTGGGACCGTGAAGGCCGTGAAGCCACGGCTTGATTCTTCCAGTGGTATTTGCCAATACCCATCCTTTAGGTCCAGGCTGCTTATAAATCGCGCCTCCCTTAGTTGGTCGAGGATGTAGTTTATCCGTGGCATCGGGTAGGCATCCTTTATGGATTTCGCGTTTATCTGCCTGAAATCCACGCATAGTCTCCATTTCCCGGTTTTCTTCTTCACCATGACTATGGGTGAGCTGTATGGGCTCCTTGAATGCTCTATCATCCCCATCTCCAGCAGTTCGTCCACCTTCGCGTTGATCTCGCCTTGAATCTTTGGATTCTTGGGGTAGTATCTCTGCTTAATCGGTTTATCGTCCTTCATGGTTATCGTGTGCTCGGCTATACTTGAAGTTCCGGTCATGGCTTGAAACTTTGCGAGCTCTGTTTCCAGGAATTTGTTCACGTCGTCCTCTTCGCCGTCCTTTTGGACTAATGCGACCGACAACTTCTCCTCGAGGCACCCGTTGTGTCTGCCTCTGGCCGGTATTCGGATTTCATGACCGGCGCACTTGATCTCGGCCCCGACTTGCGTGAGGAAATTCCACCCCAGCACCAACGCATCCACTATCCCTGGTAATATTAGCAGGCCCATGACGAGTCGCCTGTTGCCGAACTCCACTCCTATTTCGAGCTTCGCGTTGATTTCGCCGCACCTTCCATCTGCCAACCTAACCTGCCGTCGTATCCCTGTAATCGCTCCACGGGCAGCCAGCTTGTCCGCCAGCTCTTCACTTATGAAGCTTGCTGTTGCCCCGGTGTCGATCGTGGCCTTGTACGTGTCCCCACCGATCGTTACCGCTGCGGACAACTGCTGCTCCTCCTCGATTAATTTTCCAGTTAGTTTGGAGAGGCGGCACCCTGCGACCCCTGCTCGCCTCTCTGCGGCTGAGATCGCTGCCCATTTCCCGCTCTCTGGCAGCATTCCGTACTTCGGACTCCTATTCTTCCGCACATCCAGCAGAACAGCAGCCTCTGTTGCCGGCAGCCTCTTGCCCAGTGGTCGTGTCCACCACACCTGCGACAAGCTTCTTGTGGATTGGCCACATGGGTTGGGTGTTGACCCGAGTTGCCCGTACGAGTCGTTCCAGTGTGGGTCTGGGTGGTGACTGGCGGCCTCCATAAGGTTGTGTTATGACGCCCAGACTGACCCGAGGTATATCGTGCCCACTGTCCCTGGGCCTGCGTGCCTAGCTCTCCTGAGTCCTCACACCTTCTGCACGTGACGTGTGTTGCGGCCGGGGCTTTGTTGCGGCTGTATTTGTGCTCTTCCGCAAATGCCTCCCGTTCCCTGTGCAGTTCCTCGTATTCATCTGCCAGGATCATGAGAGCCTCTAGGTCGTCCACGTGGTAGGATCTCAACGCTATTCGGAGGTCTGGCGTGCAGTTCTCCTTGATGAGCTCCAGCGTTTCTTTCTTCCCATACCCCAAGGGTCTTATCAGGGTCTGCATCTCGACCATGTAGTCTTTGAAAGCCTCCCTGAACCCTTGTTTCCTTTGTCTCGCCTTGTCCGCGAGCTTCGTAAAATATCCCCTGGGCAGGAAATACGTCTGGAAACTGTCAATGAACTCGGCCCAAGTCCTCCAGTGCTTGTTGTTGGCTATGTACCACTTCAGAGCCTTTCCCTGCATTAATTCCGGCATGGCTCGGGGAATCATGTTTAGGTCCAAACCGTATGTGTTTGCGGACCATTCCACCTGCTCCAGGAATTCGAGGGGCTTTTCTTCTCCGTCAAAACGAAAAGACCATTCTCTAACTTGTTTCGCCACTTTTGCGTAGTCCGGCTGGCTGGGCCTGGGTCTTTCTGTACTTGGCCTCCTTTCCCTGCTCGTCTCCCTCCGTTGACCTTCCCGCTGTATTTCCTCCATGCACAGGCTTGCGATGAGGTCTTCGCCTTCGGGGTTTGTCAGCTTTACGCTTGGACCTGGTCTGTCTGGATATGCCGCCTCCAATTCTGTCCAGACTGCTGCGAGCTGTGGGTCGTTTTCCGTCTCTGCGTAGTACTCCGCTAGAGCCTTTCGCATGTCCTCTGTCCTTCCCGACAGCGATATGCGCAACCTCTGTGCGACATATGCGAAGTCTTCCTTTTTAAGACGGTAGATCCAACTTCTACCCATACTGCTTAATTTGTGTCTACTGCCGGGATAATCACGTTATTTGGGCGCCAGATGTAACGAACTGATTTGCTTGGTCTGCTCGCTACGAAATACGTGCGGCTAGCTCAGTAGAGTTTGTGTGTTCGTCCCACCAAATTTATAGAATAACGTGATCACCCGGTTACCAGTAATAGCACTCGCAGTTTCGTTCTCGGGTCTTTATTCGATCTCAGTTTACAATGTATTTCAATTGTCCGGACGCCTCTGCTCTCGCTCGTCGTGGCCTCGGATCTTCGCCTGGTATTGCCGCTGACGCGTGCGAAGAAAGGTCGAGGGCTTAGGGAAGCGTCACCGTTCTCAGACTAGGGTGAACAATTGGTGGGCTCTCAAAGGCATACGCCTAGCTAGCCACAACCTCTTGTCCCTTGCTCTGTCCCGGCCGGTCCCGCCAGACGCTTGTCCAGTTCCTTCCGACGCACCGCGCTATCGCCCGGATACGCCGCAGTCCCTGTAGCAAGACGCCCAGTGAAAGACGAACGTTCCACCCTACCTTTTCTCTTCTGCCGGTGCGGTCGGACCTGGGTGTCCTGCTCGGCGGCCTGGTTCCACTGTCTTACCGCCTTCGTCGTCCTGGGTGGCGCGGACCTTTGTTGTTGGGCGCTCGTCGCGTGGGCTGGGAATTGTTGTCGTACGCAGACTCACGGAAGCTCACGGCTGTGATCCCCAAGGCAAACGCCTGTGGAACAGCAACGCGTCAACCCCACGTCTGGTTCGGACTGGTGGCGCCGGTACCACGCCTGCTTGGATTGCACGGACACACCAGGCTATCGCCTGGTTCAAGCACGCGATCTCCTATACAGTCCACCGGGTCTACACCACAATCCCTGCCGCTTTCTCGGGTGCCCGCTTAGGTCTGGCCTCTCCTGTTGTTTGCCTCCTGGCTACTCGTGCTTCGTCGTTGGGCCTCAGCTACCTGCGTCTCAGTTCGGAGACCTTCTCGTCCCGAACGTCTTGACGTAGCGATCTTGCTCCTTGGTGACTATCACGATCGTAGCTCCTCTGCTGCTGTCGTTGTAACGCTGTTGACTCGTACACTTGCTTTCCTTGACTGTCGGTCTTGCTTCCAGCGCTCGGCCTGTTTATATAGGCCTCCTCTAACGGTTTATCCCTTTGGTCTCCAGTCTCCGGATCCAAAGTCCATGATTTAACCGTTGGCCCGGTCCAAAGTTCGATTTGTCCCGTTAATTGCCTTTAAACCTGCTGACTCTCCAAACTCTCTTTTCAGCAAGTCCGGAGTCTCCATCCTCTCTCTCTCCACTTCCCGAGTCTCCAAACTCTCTTTCTCTAGAGTCTCCAAACTCTCTTTCTCCAGCCCAGAGTCTCCAAACTCTCTTTCTCCGGGCTTCGCACTACCGTTACTACGCTTTGCCTTGTTGCGTAACTGGCAACGGCAGGCCCTTCTTGTGCGATCACTATTCGCATTTGTGCGGAGTTTTAACTCCTCACAGAGGGTCATCGCTACCACGACTGTGAAGCGAAGCGCAAAATATTTCGTTATGGTTGTGGGAAACCAAATACGTACAAACCTTCGTGCCCTAAATGTCAAAAAAACTCGAAAGGGAACACACAACCGAGGCCATCGTTGTGTGTTCAACGCCAACGCTCGTCGAGCCCAAAATCAAACCCATAGATTGTTCCAATGCAGCTGCACAATCCAGTTCAACGATGGTGTGGCAAGTTTAGTAGATTTAAGTTCAAATTCCCCAAATATGCAGCCGTATCTAGAGCGTCAAAAGTCTCATTCAAGGAATGCTCAGCGCATGAGAAATTACTGGGCAGCCCTCAAATCAATTAATGCAATCAGGTTCAAAGATAAGGATAAACGCCCATATGCCGAGGTGCGAGTTTTAGATCGCATCGTCTTGGGTTTATTGGATACAGGAGCAGCAGTAAGCGTAATAGGTGGTAGTTTAGCACAGCAGATAATTAGTAATCGAGTATCTTTTAAGCGCGGATTATTTTCGATAAGTACTGCAAATGGGAAAAAGCAGGAAGTGTTAGGACGAATAAATACTCCGGTCCGATATAAAACTCAGGAAAGAAATCTTGAGCTTCACCTAGCACCATCTCTTAGCCAAGATTTAATTTTAGGCATTGACTTTTGGTCTAAATTCGATTTACTGCCGCCAGAGATGCAAGTTTCTGAAATAGAATCTACAACACATGATCTTACTGTTTTGCAGCGCGAGAGTTTACAAAAAGTCATAGGCAAGTTTCCATCTTTTGCTGAAGTCGGTTTAGGTAGAGCTTCTATTCTCTCGCATTCAATTGATGTGGGGGATGCCAACCCGGTAAAGCAACGGCATTTTCCGGTCTCACCGGCTGTAGAAAAACTCCTGTACGCAGAGGTGGATCGCATGCTAAAGCATGCAGTGCTTGGTCCTCCCCAGTAGTTTTAGTGCAAAAGCCCGGAAAGGTTCGGCTTTGCCTGGACAGTAGAAAGGTCAATGCGGTGACCAAAAAGGATGCTTATCCGCTCCCGCAGATAGATGGAATTTTGGGTCGACTTCCAAAGGCTATGTACATATCCAGCCTAGACCTTAAAGATGCCTATTGGCAAGTACCGTTCGACCCAGATTCTCGCGAAAAGACGGCATTTACAATACCTGGAAAGCCACTTTATCAATACAAAGTTATGCCCTTCGGACTGACCAATGCTTCGCAAACAATGACGCGACTAATGGACAAAGTCATTCCAGCGGAATTGCGAAATGAGGTTTTTGTCTATTTGGACGATTTATTGATCGTGTCGGACAGCTTTGAATCGCATTTGAAGGTATTAGAGGTTGTTGCAGGGCATGTAAAGGCGGCTGGACTCACGTTGAACGTAGAAAAGAGTAAATTCTGCATGCGCTCCGTGAGGTATCTTGGACATATTGTCGGAGAAGGGGTCATAAAAACCGATCCCGACAAAGTATCAGCCATGACCGATTTCCCTCTGCCAAACTCTCTTAAAAGTCTCCGGAGATTCTTGGGCATGGTCGGCTGGTACAGAAAATTTATCCAGAATTTTGCGTCAGTAGCTTCGCCTCTGACCGATTTGTTGAAGCCAAGACAGAAATTCGTTATGACCGTGGAAGGAAGGCAGGCATTCGAGCAGTTAAAAACAATGTTATGTTCAGCTCCGGTTCTGCGCAGTCCGGATTTCGAAAAACCTTTCTTTGTGCAGTGTGACGCAAGTAAGACTGGTGTCGGCGGAGTCTTGGTGCAGAAAACTTCCGATGGCGACGAATATCCGATAGCGTTCGTATCCAAGAAGCTAAATAAAGCTCAACGCAATTACTCTGTGACAGAGCAGGAGTGTTTGGCGGCGATAGTCTGTATTAACAGGTTCAGGGCTTATGTGGAAGGCCACGAGTTTACGGTCATTACAGACCATGCCTCCCTCAAATGGCTGATGTCTCAGCCGGACTTACACTCGCGGTTGGCTCGTTGGGCTCTGAAGTTGCAGCGGTTTAACTTTAAAATCGAGCATCGCAGTGGCAAACTAAATGTCGTGCCAGATGCAATTTCCAGAGTAAATGAGGAGGTCGAGGCATTGGAAGGTAATAGTGGTTCTCTGGTCGATTTGGACTCAGAGGTGTTTAAGTCAGCAGAATATGTGCATTTTGTAGATCGGCTCAAAGCGAATTTGGATAAATTACCCGATATAAAAGTAGTCGATGGCTTGGCGTATAAGAAAACAGAGCATGCTACGGGGGATTCCCTGAACGATCAGTTCATCTGGAAGTTGTGGATTCCGAAGGATTTGGTCCAGGATGTTTTAAAGAATGCCCACGATCATCCTATGGCTTCACACGGGGGAATTCACAAAACGCTAGAGCGAGTTCGGAGGCATTGTTATTGGCCTGGGTTAATAAAAGACGTAAAATCATATGTTCTAGCTTGTGATACCTGCAAGATGACAAAAGCTCCTAACACAGTTCAGAGACCGCCAATAGGGGTTCCTCCAGAGTCGGAAAGATTCTTCCAAAGATTATATATAGATTTCTTGGGCCCGTATCCCCGCTCTAGAAGCGGGAATATTGGAATTTTCATCGTTTTAGACCATTACTCAAAGTTCGTTTTTCTCAAGGCAGTCAAAAAGCTGTCAGCCGAGGTGGTTATAAAATACCTGCAACAGGAACTATTTCACACGTATGGGGTGCCGGAGACGATTATTTCAGACAACGGTTCACAGTTTAAGTCAGACCTATTCCAGAAGTTTATGCGTGAGTACAGAGTCAGTCATATTCGCACAGCAGTGTATTCCCCGCAATCAAATGCGTCTGAAAGGGTAAACAGATCGGTGATAGCGGCCATAAGATCCTATGTTCGGCCTGATCAAAAAAACTGGGACGAAGAGCTAAGTAGTATTTGTTGTGCTCTACGATCGGCGATTCATTCCAGCTTGGGTACTACGCCCTATTACATGGTGTTCGGCCAGCATTTTGTCGGATCTGGGTCCACCTATAAGTTGTTGAAAGCCTTGGGTTTGCTGCAAGACCATTCGGCAGTGTTCTCAAGGGAAGATTCCTTAGAGTTAGTGCGCAGCAAAGCTATCGAGGTGACGAAGAAGCAGAACGAAAAGAACGAACGAAATTACAATCTTTGGTCCAGAGAAGTTTCCTACAAAGTTGGCCAGGAAGTGTTCTACAAGAACCACAAGCAGAGTAATTTCCAGGCAGGATATAATGCCAAGTTAGGCCCCAGCTACCTCAAAGCCAGGGTGCGGAAAAAGCTAGGTAATGCCTATTACGATATAGAGCTGGCTGCTGCATTAATTAAATGCATTAATTTGGCTTACATATGTACAACGCCGTATATCACTGATATTTACCCGATCTCAATGCACAACACAGATTATTTTCTTGGCTCGGCCAAGTTGTAGGCACTCTGCCTTCACACAAATCCACGTGTGGAAAAAAAAACCAAGAATAAAACTCCTCGATGCGTGCGCTCTTTTTCAGTTTTCAAGATCAAGTGGTATGCTTTACCGAGCTTTCGGTACAGCAGCGCGTTTCTTGAAAAGCACGCGAGCCAAAGCAACGGGACCTTTCCCAAATTTATATTCACATTTATATTACATTATGGTCTATATATTTATATATATTTACATTATATTACATTTATATTTACATTATGGTCTACGTCACTTTCTACCGAGTCGGCGCAACGTTTTCTGGCACGGGAGCGAGGCATGTCTATCTTGCTTTGCGATTAAAAACTCAGTGACCAGTACCGAAGTTGCTATAACTTATTTTATAGAGAATGCATATTTAAAGAATATGCAACACGAAATAAGCAAGTACAAAGTAACAGAAAATGTCGTTATATTTGAAATTATAAATAAATCTGCGACACGGCTTTCCTGACCTTGCGCACGTCCTCGTGTTATTACAATTCATTACACGTTTTCTTTCCTTAATTCATTAACATTAGTATTATTTTATCTATTCATTATGAAAGCAAATTGATACATTTCTTTCAAGTTTCGTTTCATGGTTTATCATTGAATTTTAAGCCATGAGATCCGGATTACCACTAAGTTTTATTCAAGACATACCATAATCATATTGCTTTTTCTGAAAGCGTTTACATCCTTAATCCAATACATTCATTTCTTCCACTAGCGTTCAGTTTATCAAACCGGTCAGTCCATATTATTATTAGCCTAGCACACAGCTTACAATTCGACAAACCGGCCAACATACATGGCACACAGTTTACGCAATCTATAAGCCGGCCAACTAACCATCACCAGCAATCGTATCCGGAATTCGAACTAATCTGCAACCAAATAGCGAACCACATAACCCGGGCACCCATCTGAAGAGAAAGTCGTTTCCCGAACCGATCCGAAGGTTTACAAAATCTTTATTCAATTTCAAGATCACAGCCCTCACTGGCTTGATTCATAACGTCCTTTTCTGCGCCTTCATCTTCTTATTCTGTGGTAATCCCCTTCTCAGGCATTTGTCGCAAAAATTCATGAGAATATTTATAAGTTCGATTATTGTTCAATGCTTTGAGCTTATATCTATCTCCTGGTAGTACTTCGGCCACCAAAAATGGACCTTTAAACTTGGAATCTAGTTTGGTCTGGTGCCGCTCTTCATTTTTAAGTAGAAGATGGTCACCAACCTTTTGTATCACAACAGTAGCTTTATTCTTGTCGAATCTTTCTTTATCAATTTTGGAATTGTTTTTGATGTTGCATTTAGCTATTTACCTAACCTTTTCAATATCGACAGTATTTTCATTGTCTACGATAGGTGTAAGACCAAACGGTCTCGCTTCTTTGCCAATAAGTATTTCTAATGGGCTAACTTTAGTCACTATATTGGGCGTGCTATTAAGAGCCAGTTGAATTTCACATAAAGAATCCTGCCAAGATCCCTGGCCAGTTTCAACCGCAGTTAGCATGGACTTGAGAGTACTCATGACTCGCTCTACTTGGCCATTGGCACGACTAGCACCTGTGCCGATTAAATGCAACTCTATTTTCTGGGCTGAGCAGAAATCACGAAACGCTGTACTAGCAAAACTACTATCTTGATCAGCGATCAATCAAGGAGGAACACCAAATAAAGATATTAAAGACCGTACTGCCTTAATGCAATTTATAGTGTCTAGCTTTACAGTATGGGATAAATAAACAAATTTGGTAAAAGCGTTAATTAGCACACTTATATATTCGGGATATATATTTGGGAATATAGGCAGACAACGAGACTTTCCGTTTCTTTGGATTTTCCTATACAGAGTTCCAGACCGTAGTTCGTAGCTTTTAGCCAAATCTCCAGACAATTCGTCATTACGTAATTTAGAAACAATAGAAACAGTTTCTTCGTCTCTTTGCTGTTCAGCCAACAACCAGCCGTCAGATATTTCTGTCAGATTGATAAGCTTTTCAACTATACCTGCAGAATTCCTAACACTTTCTATAATTGGATTCCGGGACAGAAAGTCAGCATGTGCCATACGCTCACCAGGTCTATACTCAATATCAAAATTGAAACTTTGCATGTACGACCACCACCTATGGACTCTGGGAGTTAACTCTATTTTTGTACGTGAGGCTTTAAGCGAATTGCAGTCGGTAAACACAACGCAATGACGGCCATGCAAGTAATGACGGAAGTATTTTATGGAGTTGTATACGGCAAGAGTCTCCAGTTCGTATGAATGGTAACGCGATTCTGCTGATGATGTCGTCTTACTAAAATATTCGATAACTCGGGGCTTCTTTTCGATTCGGTGCAACATAATAGCGCCATAGCCATCGGCACTAGCATCAGTGTGAAGCTCGATAGCAAATTGTGGGTCGAATATAGTGAGAACAGGTTCATTAGTCAAAATCGATATTACTTTTTGCCGTATTTGCTCATGCTCCAATTCCCAAACAAATTATTTGCTTTTTGAAGTTAGAGCGTAAAGAGGTTTCAGCAGTTGTGAAAACGTTGGTAGAAATTGGCGAAAATACGAGGCAAGTCCAATAAAATGTCTCAATTAAGTGATGGACCGCGGGAGTGGCAAATTAACAAGGGCTTGAATTTTTCTAGGGTTTGGTCGAATCTCACCTTCTCTAACTTCAAAACCCAAATACTCTACACAAGACTTGAGAAATGAGCATTTTGCAACATTAAAAGAAAATCCGGCTTGGGTAAGTGTCTGCAATACTACTCGTAGTACTCGTACTACTCGTACGTCGTCCATGTAGACAATGGCGTATGAATGGGTAAGATCACCTAAGGCACGATTAATGGCTCTTTGGAACACAGCAGGGACATTTTTAAGTCCGAATGGCACAGTCAAATATTAAAATTGGCCTTCTGGGGTAACGAACGCCGTGCGCTCAATTGAATTCGGGTGACTTGGGATCTGGTGAAACCCGCTTGCCATGTCTATACAACTGAAAAACCTGGCACCACTCAGCCTAGCAATCTGATCTGAAATAAGCGGCAATGGATATTTCTCAGAGACTGTATATGCTCCCTATAATCCACACAGAGGCGGTCTGTACCATTTTTTTTTTCGAACAAGAAGCATAGGGCTAGCAAAGTGGGAGTAAATAGGTCTTATAATGTTTGATTCGAACAGCTGTTAAAATAGTTGCCGAACTTTTTCTTCTACACTCAACCAATACGGGAGCCTTTGAACCGTCTTATTTAGGTCGATCAAGCGAATTTCTAGCTGTCCTGTAGTCACACGGCTTTGTGGTATGCCACTAATAAATGAACTCGCATACTCTTGCAATATTGATAACAATTAGTCTCTATCAGATCCATGCACGTCGGTGTCAACATTAGCCAGATCAGGATTGCATTCAGAAACTTCAATAGGTAATATAGATTTTTCGTTAGACATAGTAAGAGTCTTTAATGTAATTGTCACGCCGATTCCCTGGCTCAAACGTGTCAAAGCCTTTTGAGGAGCTTTGCGGCCTGTGTCAAGTTTGTTTTTTCTAGTGATTTTATATTATTCTGCAATAATTGGCGTGTTTCATTAAAGCATCCATTTCATCCATTATAATTTTTAAACATTAATATAAATTAATGTTTTAAATTAAAGTTTTCAAATCACAATACTAGTTTATTTTGTCACCAGTTTATTTTAAATTGTCCTGAGATGCGTCAGATTTTTCGCTAGGTGGGATGTAAGGCAAATGTACTGTCCCTGTCTGCATCACTGCGACTTCTTATTGGCGGTGATGGTCGGTGGACAAATGCCCTTCAAAACAACTTGTAGATCCTTGCTGCTTTTAAGCTCGTAGGTATAATAATTTTTTTGTTGTCGTTCAAATACTGTGTGACTCTGTAGTTGTCTTCCGTATTTATTTGGGCTTTAATTTCGTGAATTGTGCCCATTGCTATTGGGGTTATGTGAAAATTTTTTTTTCCAATGAGACCAGCCAGTTGATTCACTAAAGTGTCTGAGGTCTTTTCACGGATAAAAATTGGTGGAGGCTTTGGCTTCTTTTTTGCAATTTCTGATGGCTCTGATGACAGGTCGTCAGTGTTCTCTGCCAGAAGCTCGAATCTATTGGTGTTTGTTGGCGCTTCGCTAGACGTTGAGTTACTATTGTCACGTGTGATTTTTGGTTTGTTTCCCGTTATTGTGTTTAGAGAACTTAATTTCCTATTGATAGTACTGTAGCGGTCCATACCCGTCTGCAAGGTCGACCCTACGTTTTTCTTTGCATTTAGCCGAGGTGGCTGCGCTGCAATTTCGAGTCGTTTGTATATATACATAAGTTGCGGTCGCTGACCCAGTGAGTGCGGCTGCTGCTGTTGACGAAATTAGGTGAGCTGTTGCTATTGTTGTTGTTGTAACTGCCGTTGCGGTAGTTGTTACTTGTCACCGTCGGTAAGCAAAGTGCAAAAATTTGAGGAATGTTTAGCGAAACTATTGTAGTCGCTTTGAGTTGCTGGGATTGGTTACTCACTGATATGTTCCTGATTGGGCTTGGTTGATATAAATGAGAAGTAAGCGTTATTCTTTTGAAGAGATTGCCGACGTCCGTCTTGCTCTCACTGGCATTGAGAGCAAATATCGCTTTGGCTCATAGTTATTTTAAAATATTTTTTTTGTTTATTTATTTTTTTTCTTATTATTTGAGAATAATTAGGAAACTCAAACTATATTAGTGCTCTAATCGCACTTAGCGTGGGTTTCGCCTTAAGCGAAGACAATGATATATTGAACTGTTTATTAAACGTTTCAACACTGGCAAATCGATTACTTTTCGCGGAGCTCGGATTAAACACTTCCGTCACTGTTCAGTTTTTTTCCCGCCCTATCCGAGCCGCCCCAAACAAAAAAAGTCAAAATTTAATTGTAGTGGCGCCTGAAGAGCTGCGAAATATATTTTTTTTGGCCAAGAGGCATGCTACAGATCATCCGATCTTTGGGGTATATGGTATTGTTTATAATTATGTAAAGTCCGTGTCTGAGGTCTGGGTAAGCAAGACCACTATCCCCAAAGCGGACGAGTTAGAGTCGAAAACATACAGCGTGCCCCAGCAGCTTAGATCCTCCCAACGCAGGCGAACTTACGCCTTACACACTACACTTATAATTTTATTAATATGAAAAGTGGCGCCCAACGTGTGGAGCCTAAGGAAAAATATTTTTTTTATTAAGTCTTATGGATAAACAAGTTCATTCCTTTTTTTTTAACTCTCAATCGTCTGAATAATTCTTGGGTAACAGTTTTGTGAGTATTAGTATTCCTAAGTGTGGATTTATTAGAGATATTTTTTTTTTTAATAAATAAATTTTTTCTATTTCTACAATTTTATCTTAATCATTAATTGATTTTTTATTATGGTTCTTCGACACGTGTGACATCTAATCTAGAGTTACAGTACGGTAAACACATTTATTACCTATAAATATATATTATATCTTTACTTCTATATTTTTGGCTTTACTTATCGCAAAGAAGCAAAACAATGCAAGTTGCAGTTGGTTGTTGTCGGAACGTGAATATTTTTATTTTTCGCATTCAAACCAAATTTTGGTATCTTGTGGGAATAATGGGGATCTCCTAAAAGAGGAGCTCAATAGAGCCCAAAAGTCGTTTGTCCTTTATGTACTGCAAATAAATCCTGCTGAGGTTTTAAAAACCAGTTGTCATTGGAAGAATAGCGCAAAATGTCCGGTGTGTAAAGTAGCTAGTAGAGCAAAGATCTCGATGCCTAAAGAAGTATGGGGGAGACAAACTCGAATTGGGTCTAGAAAATGGCAGCCCGTAGATACAGTTGGTCAGCAAGTCACGGATAATAAAGCTTCGACCTCGGGACAAAGTACGCAAGCTAATAACATTGGGGTCAACAATTCGAGTAGTTTGACAGATAATGCTATGATATTACTGGCTATGGAACAAAGGTTATTCGATACGCTTTCGGAGAAGATGACCGATTTAATTCAGAATTCCATAACCGATACTATAACCAGGGCGTTAGCAAGCACTAGTGGTGGTATAGACAATTCTCAAAGTGAACATTCTTCACGTCGATCGCTTAGCAATGAAGATAGGGTCGAAACACGGAATGAAACCGGTAGCAATTCAAGACAAGTCCTCTTGGCTCCGGGCTTTCCCGCTTCACAAAGAAGCACTACGTCCGATTTGGTAAACCGATCAGATAAGGTGGTACATATCCTCAACGGTTGGAAGATAACATTTTCTGGAAAAGGAGTATATGTATATAATTATACCCGTTACTCGTAGAGTAAAAGGGTATACTAGATTCGTTGAAAAGTATGTAACAGGCAGAAGGAAGCGTTTCCGACCATATAAAGTATATATATTCTTGATCAGGATCAATAGCCGAGTCGATCTGGCCATGTCCGTCTGTCCGTCCGTCTGTCCGTCCGTCTGTCCGTCCGTATGAACGTCGAGATCTCAGGAACTACAAAAGCTACAAAGTTGAGATTCTGCATGCAGACTCCAGAGGCATAGAAGCAGCGCAAGTTTGTCGATTCATATTGCCACGCCCACTCTAACGCCCACAAATCGCCTAAAACTGCCACGCCCACACTTTTGAAAAATGTTTCGATATTTTTTCATTTTTGTGTTAGTCTCCTTAATTTCTATCGGTTTGCCAAAAAAATATTTGCCACGCCCACCCTAACGCCCACAAACCGCCAAAAGCTGCCACGCCCACACTTTTGAAAATGTTTTGATATTTTTTCATTTTTGTATTAGTCTTGTAAAATTCTATCGATTTGCCAAAAAACTTTTTGCCACGCCCACTTTAACGCCCACAAACCGCAAAAACTGTTAGTGTTGTGTGTCCTGCGCACTTTCACCATCTGAGTAACGGGTATCAGATAGTCGGGGAACTCGACTATAGCGTTCTCTCTTGTTTTATTTATAGAGTAGATACTCTAAAACGAGAGATGTTAGGCAAAAATTGCAATCTGCTTTGTAAACATGCCAGCGTCCTCTTTGAAGGAAAACCCAATGTTTTTTATTGGCGGTATAATAAAGTGCAGGGCGATGTTCAGTGAGATACTTTCTGCACAGCTTTGCGTCTCCACTTTCGCGAGAGCAGAGACGATTGTGATATCGAAGAAATAATCAGAAATTCTAAGCAGAAGCAAAATTTTTTGATACTTTTTATGATACAGTATCAGCTTTAGTGGATCAGATGGAGAATTCTTGGACTACGAGTAAATTAATTCGAGTTATTAGAAACAAATTGCGTCTAGAAATAAGAGATGAGATCTAAAACATTGATATCAAGTCGGTTTCAGATCTCAGACAGACTTTTCGCAGGCGCGAAGCTTTCTACGTCGATGTTAAGCGCTCAAAGCACTCCGTTTAAACGGGAAGTGTCTGAACTTAGTCAGGATATGATACGCAGCTAGAATCAGAACCTGAAAATGGGGCTGATATCAAAGCGTTCTCCTTATTATGCTGGAATTGCCGCAAGGAAGGACACCGATATCATGATTGCGTATTGGAGAGAAGAGTATTCTGTTACGGTTGTGGAGCTGTAAACACTTGTAATAAGTGTTCAAAAAACTCCAAAGCCGGCACATCGAAGTCGCTAGTCGAACAGAAGACTTCGAATGCCTCCCGGAGCCAATCCTGCACAACCTCCATTCCCTGACGAACAACAACTATCTGTTAGATCTTTGCTACAAAGCAAATTCATTGAAGAAAATTAAACATGAAGATGTTTAACGACATGTTTAGTCGAGCAAAAGCATTCTGGCAAAATGTCAAAAACTGTAGAATTGGAGTAAATTATATAAAGTCACTACCTGAAGGACCAAGCGTACGGTTAACGGTCTGTCAGACTCTGTCGCATCGGCAAGTTGTGTAGGAGGTAACTTATTATTAAAAATTTACATCGTACCGTCGCTTAAACAAGATTTATATTTGGGGATAGATTTCTGGAAGCTTTACGATTTACTTCTCAGGAGTCTGATCATATCCGAGATATATTTAACAAAGGATGATTTCAAAGTTAAAGTTGACCAACATAAGTTATCCGATTTGGATAAGTCGAAACTAACGAATGTTATCCATTGTTTTCCATCGTTTAGCCAAGATGGTCTTGGTAAGACAAACCTTATATCGCATATTATTGATGTACGTATGTCAAAGTCAATAAAACAACGCCATTTCCTTGTATCACCGACCGTTGAAAAGGCAATGTATGCCGAGATGGACAGGATGATACAACTAGGAGTGATAGAAGAGTCTGACAGTTCTTGTTCATCTCCAATAGTTATGGTAACGAAACCTGGAAAGGTTAGAATATGTCTGGACTGTCTTAAGGTGAATAGTTTCACCGAAAAGAATGCATATGCTCTGCCTCAAACTAGTAGCATTTTGAGTAGGTTGCCTTAAGACGAATACCTAACTAGCCTTGATCTAAAGGACGCTTATTGGCAACCGCCTTTAAAAAAAGCTTCGCGTGACAAGGCGGCGTTTACCGATCCTGGTAGATCCCTCTATCAGTTTCAAATTATGCCGTTCGTGCTATGCAATGCCACAAGTACAATGTCTCGTTTGATGTACAAAGTGTTGCCAGCTCATCTTAGGAACGAGGTTTTTATTTACCTAGTTGATCTGCTGGTGGTTTCATCAAGTTTTGGAAGGCACCTCGAAGAGCTAAGAGAGGTTGCGCTACAGATAAGACGTGCTGGTTTGACGATCAACATTGGCAAAAGTCACTTCTGCATGTTAAGAGTGCGTTACCTAGTTCATATAATTGGAGATGGAGGAATCCGTGCCGATCCAGAAAAGTAGCCGCAATTAGAAATTTTCCTTCGCCTAAAACTTTACGCAGTCTGCGAAGTTTTATGGGCTTATGTGGCTGGTATCGCAGGTTCGTTTCCAATTTTGCGTCTCTTGCTGCTCTTTTAACTGATCTGATGACCTCGAAAAGAAGAAGAATCTTTTGAGAAGCTAAAGCAATGTCTTAGCGAGGCTCCTGTTTTATGCAGCCCAGATTTTTCGGAACCGTTCGAATTACATTGCGATGCGAGTAAGACCGGAGTTGGAGCTGTATTAGTCCAAGTTTCGGAAGAAGGAGATGAGCGTCCTATTGCCTTCATTTCGAGAAATTGAATAAGGCGCAAAAACAATTATACCGTCACAGAGCGAGAAGGTCTCGCCGCGATCGTGGCTTTTAAAAGTTTTCGGCGTATGTTGAAGGACATAGGTTCAAGATCATAACTGATCATGCGTCATTAAAATGGTTGATGTCTAACTCGATGGGCTTTGGCCTTGCATGGTATGATTTCGAGATTGATTAGGACTAGGTTTTTACACTTTCGTGGAAGCGGACGTCTTTCGATAGCGCTGCGAGAAAATTTCGTTCTTAATGTGGTTGTGCTGAACAGTGATAGCGGAAAGTCTGCAAAAACAAACGGTGGACTTGTGCCATAGTTCTGCGTGTAACCTAGGCGTGCTGAATGACCGCGTGTTGCAGGTGGTTAGCAAAATCTATAAGTTGACACTTTTTGCAGCTGATAAAACAGCTGACAGCGCTGCCAACTTATCTCGGAGGGCGATCATGAGCGAGTGGCGTTGCCACATCAACTGTGAGACCAGTGTTGAAGTGCGACCGTTGGGCGCGTAATTTCAAAATTTGATTTGAAAATTTGATATAGACGTCGGCGAGTGCAGACGTGTTTTGATTGTGCTCGTGATTAAGGAAAGAAGAATATCAAAAAAATAGCAAGGAATATAAATATAAGCAAAAGGACGCTTTAGTGATGCTAAATAATAATATTTTTCTTGTGTGTGGAAACATAAAATAAAGATAAAATAATAGAAACGAGGAAAACGAAAATTCTAAAATGACCAAACGCGATTTGCGCGCTCAGCGGCAAAAAGAGCAAGACGAGCGCCGTCTTTCTTTGCAGCGGAACAATGCATACTTCACCGTCGTATCTGACGCCCGATTGCGCGAAACAATCCACCCGGATTGCTTAAACCTGCCGAAAGTAAGCGATCGCGGTCTTGATCACCAATGCATCTGACTGCATTAGGTGAACCCGAACGCACTGAGGTCTCTCTCCCGCTCTTCCCATCGCAAACGGCGGTAAGCTCTGTAGCTACCAGTACGGTACATTCAATATCTACAGCAACTGCACCCATATCCACAACGACAACAACATCAACTCTATGCTCAAAAACGACAGAGGTCTACAGTTCTGCTGAACAAGCAGCAACAACAAAAAGTGCTCTCACCGCGACATTGGAAAGCCAAAACGGACAAGAGCCAAAACAAACCAAAAACTGTGTCAAACAGATCTGGATCGCTACATACAAATCAAGCGAAAGTTGAGCCCTCCACACAAGCAGACTGGCAATCAGCCCAAAATAAATTGCACCAACGCTGTAAATAGCAAAACAAGCTCGAATATGTTTGCACTACAGGATGACTGCGAAGTGCATCCAATCAATGAGCAGGAGCCGAAGAATTTTAAGCCGCCACCAATATATGTACATACGGGAGAACCTCAAGTGCGCTGGTTAACAAACTACACTCTTGCCCAGAATTATACGACACCCCGAAAATATTAGTTTCCACCCTCGTAGGTCGATGGGGAAACATAGTACAACAAAATCAAGTATGCAGAATGAAAGCTTTATCAATTCTGCTTAAAATGAGATCTTCTTATCTCTGATTGCATCTTTCGTTTTCAATCAGCAGGAAAAAAAGCACAAAAGCCCGATTTGGGCAGGAGTGTAGCTGTAATTATCGGAGAAAACAAGTTCCATGTTATACCTCTTACTAAGAAACGAAAGTGCAGACTCAGGATGAGGCTAGCCATCGATCAGTGAACAAGTACCTGGACGAAGCTGGGAAGAATTACTACACTTACCAGCTGAAATGTGCCAAAGGTTGTGCAGGTGCAGGTTGTGCAGGTTGTCATTAAAGGGATAGAGACATCAGTGACCACATCCGAAATTATCGCGGCACTAAAGGAGAAAAACTTCAAAAAATTCAATAAAACAATGCAGCAACTGTGGTGAACAACACACAACACACCGCCAACTGGGGAGGATGCATTGTTTACAAGGAACTTAAGAGACGTCTAAACAAACGAGTGGCTTCAGCTCGAGATCGAATATTGCATATTGGCCAGCAGATCCTAAGAAGCTTCCAAATCTGATCGACTTTGCCCTTACCAGAAGGATATCCCAATCAATGATTACAGCTGAGGCACTTCGAGAACTTTCGTCTGATCACTGTCCGGTACTCTTTCGTCTTTTTCACCAACTGCAACCCATCGAGCGGCCGTATAGGCTTACAAGCAACAGGATTAACTGGGAGAGGTACAAAAAATATGTCTGTTCCCATACCGACCTTTTTAGACCCTTGGTCTAGCAAGACATTGATCAGTTTACTGGTGACCTGGAATCATCACTAGTCGCTGCAGCAAAAGCGTCAACTCCACAAGTCACCCACGCACGCAATAAAAAACGACGACTTCGAAGGCAGTGGCAGGAGCACAGATCACCTGGCGCAAAGCGTAGACTAAAATCAGCTTCTCGCAGACTTACCAAAGCGCTTAAGAACGAAGAAGAGGACGCACAACTACGGTATATTGAGAATCTCACGCCCAACAGCACTAAAAACTCATTATGGAAAGCCCACAGGAACTTACAGGCACCAACAGAAACTGTAGTACCCCTCCGAAACTCTACCGGAAACTGCTCTCGCAGTGACACGGACAGACCAAGGGCCTTCGCTGATCATCTGAAAAAAGTATTCCAACCAAATCCAGCCACTAACTCATTCACTCTTCCACCCTTAACTGCATCTGACTTGGCAGCACAAGATCCCATAGAATTTCGGCCAAGCGAAATAACGAAAGTCATTAAAGAGCAACTGAAGACTGGAAAATCACCTGGCTTCGACTTCATAACCCCGAAAATGATCATTGAGCTCCCAATGTGTGCAGTTCTAAAAATCTACTTGCTCTACAATGCAATCACTAAAATCATCATACAGGCCAAAAAGTTTACTTAGCTGTATGTCCCAGCTACTTGAAAAAACGCTGCTTCTACGTATCAGTCATCATCATCAGACATCCCAACAGATCACCAACATCCACATTCGCTGTCGATACCGCAATACTGAGTCGATCCAGATGCCCAGTAAAAGCTACGATGCAACTAGCACGCCATTTAACATGTGTAGAGCATTGGCTTGCAGATAGGCGCATACGAGTAAACGAACAAAAATGCAAACAGGTTACGTTTACCCTAAACAAGCAAAGCTGAAGCATGAACCACACTCCCATCCCACAAGCCGATGACGTAACATTGTAAAATACAAGGAAAAACTAGCCACACATCCAAATCCCCTTGCAAGAAAACTTATTGAAGTACGCAGCCAAAGCCGACTGCACCGACCAACCAGCCCAGCGTTAAATTTGTTAGGCCACGTAGTCAAATCATTTTATAAAATTATAATTAATTAGTTTAAAATAAGATTTGAAAACTTATTGTTAGTCCCTTAAAAGGGAAGATTCAATAAATAATATTCAATTCTCTGAAAAAAAAGAAGATTGAGCATCGCAAAGTCTAGGGTGAAAAATGACGAGATAGCTGCAATTGACTTGCGGGATGAAGTTCTCGTTGATCTAAACTCCGACCACTTTAAATTAGTGGAATACACCGAGCTAGTGCAGAAGGTGAGTGCAAATCGGAAGAATTTTCCTGATTGCATTTATCGGAAGGCTGAGCATTTGACAGGAGAGCAGGTGCACGATGAATATGCCTGGAAACTCTGGGTACCTAAGGTATTGGTTCCTGAAATACTTTCACGTGATGATAGCATGATAGTTCGCAGGTGGGATACACAAGACCATTGAGAGAGTTAGACGTTATTATTTCTGGCCTGGACTTATAGCAGACGTTAAGGCGACCGCCGTTAGGAATAGCGCCTGAGAGTCAAAGCCAAGCCAGATGTTACTGGGGGGCTTTTGTAGTGGCGACTGAAGAGCTGCGAAATACATTTTTTTGGCCAAGAAGCATGCTACAGATCATAAAAGCTTTGAGCCGATCTTTGGGGTATATGAAATAACGTAAACGTATTTCAGCCTAAAAGCCAGCAACATTTTTAAACCGAGCTTTTAATGCATGTGCATAAAATTTGTGAGCTGCATTTTTTTATAGAATTTTTGCCAGAACAGAATTTAGGGCAAATATGACAGATAGCATATAGCGGCGCCAGGAAAGATCTGGAAAGCTCGTGTTTCAATTTTTGCTGCTGCTGAGCTTGAACCTAAGTAGCTCCATCCGTTTCCGTACTGAATTGCTTTTCTGATCGAGATCTGATGGAGTGCAAAAGCATTTAAGTTGCTTCACGTAGTCAAATACTTTAATAGGCGCTCTGCGATTGTTGTTGTTATAACTTCTGTTCCATTGTTGTGATAACAGCTTTTCCATTGCCAATCTCGATTTTGGTGACCCTGGTTCCACTTGGAACTCCTATACGGTTTTGAGTAATTTAGGGAATCTCAAAGTTACCCGGCCTGAATGAGTTACCCATTATCGGGTAGAGGAAATCGAATCCTGGCCATCCATTCATATTCGAAATTGGAATGAGCATTGGAAGCGGAGGTTGAGTAGTTCCTCCCCCACGATACTGAGACCATCTGCCTATTCTTATTTTAGGGCTTTTTTACTAACCTAACCCTGGTTTATCGAATCCAGGTCAGTTTCTTCTAAAGTTCATAAGCTCTTTTCCCTGAACGCTTTTGCTATGTTCGGACATCCATGTTTCTAATGGTCACGCCTTTTGGTCATTTTAAGGCCGACACAAAATTATTTAGCGCTACTTCCTCATACCATCTGATCTTTTTTGAAAGTATTTTGTTCATTGGACTTTGCAAGGCTTACCAGAGCTCCACATCTAATGTCTCTTCTTTGATATTAATCAACTCCGAAATTAAATTCCTTATTTTAACACTGTACTAGCTGGTATATATTATATATATATATAGTGACATATCCATAAGTCCCTAAGACTTAAGCACATGCCTACACAACACACATACAACATGTACACCCAAACACACCCTACACTACTCTGGATGTACTCAACAGATACCAGATAAGAATAAGACTGTCATATGATCCTCAAGACAAGGTTGAGTGGAAAAACCCAAACTCCTGATAAGTCACCCACTGGTAGACTAAACATCCGTTGCCTAATTTAAACATTCCTTGCTTAAGCCCTTGCACCATCGTCAGGTTCCCACGTTCAAAGCTCGGACTCGCAATCCCGAAAAACAGAAGTGTTAGAATGCAATAAACAAAATTATAAGAATCTAAGAGCACTTTTATCCAAGAGCGAATGCACTTGAATCCAAGAGAAATGCAAAGACAATTAAAAGTCAGCAACTCAAAAGCTCTCTCTCCTCATTTGAGCAGATCCCTAAAGTCTAAAGTCCATATTAGAAAAGCTCGACACCGAGGCTTGAACGTCAATCAAATCAGAGTAATTATCAGAGTTCAGTTTGAGGCCTAATTATAATCGGTCGGTGTTCTTCTCAAGAAATAATATTGTAATCATTCAGTAAAATATAATATTATTATACCCGTTACTCGTAGAGTAAAAGGGTATACTAGATTCATTGAAAAGTATGTAACAGGCAGAAGGAAGCGTTTCCGACCATATAAAGTATATATATTCTAGATCAGGATCAATAGCCGAGTCGATCTGGCCATGTCCGTCTGTCCGTCCGTCTGTCCGTCCGTCTGTCCGTCCGTATGAACGTCGAGATCTCAGGAACTACAGATTCAGCATGCAGACTCCAGAGACATAGAAGCAGCGCAAGTTTGTCGATTCATGTTGCCACGCCCACTCTAACGCCCACTCTAACCGCCTAAAACTGCCACGCCCACACTTTTGAAAAATGTTTCGATATTTTTTCATTTTTGTGTTAGTCTCCTTCATTTCTATCGGTTTGCCACGCCCACCCTAACGCCCACAAACCGCCAAAAGCTGCCATGCCCACACTTTTGAAAAATGTTTTGATCATTTTTCATTTTTATTATTAGTCTTGTAAAATTCTATCGATTTGCCAAAAAACTTTTTGCCACGCCCACTTTAACGCCCACAAACCGCAAAAACTGTGAGTGTTGTGTGTCCGGCGCACTTTCACCATCTGAGTAACGGGTATCAGATAGTCGGGGAACTCGACTATAGCGTTCTCTCTTGTTATACCCGTTACTCGTAGAGTAAAAGGGTATACTAGATTCGTTGAAAAGTATGTAACAGGCAGAAGGAAGCGTTTCCGACCATATAAAGTATATATATTCTTGATCAGGATCAGTAGCCGAGTCGATCTGGCCATGTCCGTCTGTCCGTCCGTCTGTCTGTCCGTCTGTCCGTCTGTCCGTCTGTCCGTCTGTCTGTCCGTCTGTCCGTCTGTCTGTCCGTCCGTATGAACGTCGAGATCTCAGGAACTACAAAAGCTAGAAAGTTGAGATTAAGCATACAGATTCCAGGGACATTGACGCAGCGCAAGTTTGTCGATTCATGTTGCCACGCCCACTCTAACGCCCACAAACCGCCTAAAACTGCCACGCCCACACTTTTGAAAAAGGTTTTGATATTTTTTCATTTTTGTATTAGTCTTGTAAATTTCTATCGATTTGCCAAAAAACTTTTGCCACGCCCACTCTAACGCCCACAAACCGCCAAAAACTCTCCTTTGCACTTCCACTAGCTGAGTAACGGGTATCAGATAGTCGGGGAACTCGACTATAGCGTTCTCTCTTGTTTTTTTTTACATATGAGTATTGCGATTATTTAATTATATATATTAGGCCATACTATTGGCTTGTATAATTAATTTTTTTTGGTTATTCCAATCTCCATTTCACGCACTAACACTCTACTCACTTTTTGATTCCTTTCTTAAATTGCCATTATTAATATTTTTGTCTGCATCTACGGTTTCCTCCTTGTGGAATCCGTCCTAGGGCAGGGGACTACCTACTGCGTCAGTTACAAATTAAACTTCTGGTTAGCACTTCCACTACATGAGTAAAGAGTTACTGATTCGGGAATGTCGGCTATTATTAATCTTGTACATTTCTATGGATTGGCCAAAAAAACATTCTGCACCGCCCACAAACCGCCGAAAGCTGTCCGGCCCAGGATCAGGATCAGTAGCCGAGTCGATCTGGCCATGTCCGTCCGTCTGTCCGTCTGTCCGTCTGGCCGTATGAACGTCGAGATCTCAGGAACTACATAAGCTAGAAAGTTGAGATTAAGCATACAGACTCCAGGGACATAGACGCAGCGCAAGTTTGTCTATTCATGTTGCCACGCCCACTCTAACGCCCAAAAACCGCCCAAAACTGCCACGCCCACAATTTTGAAAAATGTTTAGATATTTTTTCACTTTTCTTTTTAGTATTGCAATTTTCTATCGATCTGCAGAAAAACTTTTTGCCACGCCCACCCTTACGACCACAAACCGTCCGAAACTGCCACGCCCACACTTTTGAAAAATGTTTTAATATTTTTATACCCGTTACTCGTAGAGTAAAAGGGTATACTAGATTCGTTGAAAGGTATGTAACAGGCAGAAGGAAGCGTTTCCGACCCCATAAAGTATATATATTCTTGATCAGGATCAGTAGCCGAGTCGATCTGGCCATGTCCGTCTGTCCGTCCGTCCGTCCGTATGAACGTCGAGATCTCAGGAACTATAAAAGCTAGAAAGTTGAGAATAAGCATACAGACTCCAGAGACATAGACGCAGCGCAAGTTTGTCGATTCATGTTGCCACGCCCACTCTAACGCCCACAAACCGCCTAAAACTGCCACACCCACACTTTTGAAAAATGTTTTGATATTTTTTAATTTTTGTATTAGTCTTGAAAATTTCTATCGATTTGCCGAAAAACTTTTTGCCACGCCCACTCTAACGTCCACAAAACCGCCAAAAACTGTATGTGCTGAAGACTCTCCTTCGCACTGCAAATAGCTGAGTAACGGGTATCAGATAGTCAGGGAACTCGACTATAGCGTTCTCTCTTGTTTTTGTATTAGTATTGTAAATTTTTATCAATTTGCTAAAAAACGTTTTGCCACGCCCACTCTAACGCCCACAAACCGTCAAAAGCTGTCAGTGATGAAGACTCTTCTTCACACTTCCACTAGCTGAGTAACGGGTATCAGATAGTCTGGGAGCTTAACTATAGCGTTCTCTCTTGTTTTTTTTAATATATAATATTTTAAAAGTTGGCTCGAAAATAAATAAAAGTAAACAATGAAGCATTGAAAATTGTGTTTAAAAATTGATTTCCAACAATATGGCACCATCGAACGCATTGACACTGAATGAAATCGCTTCAAACAAATCCGTTATAAGTGTTAAGAACCGCTAAAGGATTTTGTCCGAAGCTGTACTTATTAACAGATCATCCCTGTTAGTTTATGTCATACTCATAGAATTTTAGCTTACAGTGTTGGCTGTACTTTGAGGAATTTCTCCCAATAGTAGTCAAAATTATCGAATTGATAGGTATAAATAGCTGTTAGTATAGTCATTGCATAAAAAATTAAAAACATCCAGAATCCGTAAAGAAACCTAATCCACAACTGTAAAGACATTTGGAAAATCATCAGAAACAGTAAAAACAGTGACATGTAGCATATTCGAAATCCAGTCATGGTACGATCAATCATGGCACATAAGAAAATTAAAAATATCAACAACCACATCCATATCCGCGTTATAAAATTTGATGCGCTTTTTAAGATATATATACAGATTTGGGGGGTTTTGGACTTTTCATAAGGTAGATATTTTGAGCGAGAGGGATGAGTTCCAAAGATTTGTTGCAGTAAGTCACTTTTCTGCTGAGCCAGAGATTTTTCTCTAAAATATTGCCGCGAAGTTACCCAAAACACAAGTAGGAATCCAGTTTTCACAGTCAAAGGAATCCAAGGCTGACTGTCCTTATTTTGGGGATGAACAAAACCAATTTGTTCCAGGTTTAGTCCGCAGCTCTAAAAATAGATCACAAATATAATTATTATTATTAGTATTGAAAATAATTAATAAATACATTTAAAATTATTTCTATTTATACCCGTTACTCGTAGAGTAAAATGGTATACTAGATTCGTTGAAAAGTATCTAACAGGCAGAAGGAAGCGTTTCCGACCATATAAAGTATATATATTCTTGATCAGGATCAGTAGCCGAGTCGATTTGGCCATGTCCGTCTGTCCGTCAGTCTGTCCGTCCGTCTGTCCGTCCGTCTGTCCGTCCGTATGAACGTCGAGATCTCATGAACTACAAAAGCTAGAAAGTTGAGATTAAGCATACAGACTCCAGGGACATAGACGCAGCGCAAGTTTATCGATTAATGTTGCCACGCCCACTCTAACGCTCACAAACCGCCCAAAACTGCCACGTCCACACTTTTGAAAAATTTTTCGATATTTTTTCATTTTTGTATTAGTCTTGTAAATTTCTAACGATTTGCCGAAAAACTTTTTGCCACGCCCTTTTTAACGCCCACAAACCGCCCAAAGCTGCCACGCCCACACTTTTGAAAAATGTTTTGATATTTTTTCATTTTTGTATTAGTCTTGTAAATTTCTATCGATTTGCCAAAAAATTTTTTGCCACGCCCACTCTAACGTCCACAAAACCGCCAAAAACTGTATGTGCTGAAGACTCTCCTTCGCACTGCAAATAGCTGAGTAACGGGTATCAGATAGTCGGGGAACTCGACTATAGCGTTCTCTCTTGTTAAAAATGTTTTGACATTTTTTCATTTTTCTACATATATGTCTTGTAGGTTTCTTTAGAATTTCCAAAAAACTTTTTGACACTCCCTTTCTAAGGCCCACAAACCGCCCAAACCTAAAACGCCCAAATTTTTATTTTTTTTGGTCATTTTATTATTTTATTCCCCGATTTCCATTGATTTTCCGGAAAATGTAGAAAGTTTTGGTTCGCAATTCCACTTTTTAAGTAACTGGGGGGAAGTCGGCTAGCATTCTCTCTTGTTATACCCGTTATAATGAATTGTATGACTACGTATATTGTATATAGTAGGGCTGTTGCTTGTTTTCGGTTACAGCCTCGGCTGGAGAGGGAATCGGGGTTTCGTGCACTATGCTGCGCTGTGCGCTTAGCTCGCCGGTATTGGGGTCGGGGTTCTCCTATCCCTATAATCTCCGTTGCCCACCATTTATATAAAAAGATAAGTGCACTTGACGGAAACTACTCTAATCCAAATAAGAAAAATAAAAAAAATGTGAATTTAGCGAATTCCCCAAAACGGATTAAACGATAGGAGAGAATTAGGGGACCGCGTTGTGTTGGGAAGTGAACGAGATGGTAGTGATTCGAGTAATCTATATCCTCTATACCCTCCCGACCTTTGGAATAGGAAAGATTATTATTTATTTACAAAATCATATTATAAGTATCAAATTAATATAGCTCACAAAACCAAAATTATTCATATTCATCTTATTTCGTTCGCTAGGCATAATTTTTAGACTATTTTTTTTTTTATTTATTATGATATTGCTTTAGGTTTTACTTTAAGTGCATTTTGTTCAAAAAGAAAATTTTAAATATCGGTCATGTTATTCTTCCTAAGAAATTCAAACTTTTACTCCAGAAATTTTACTCTTTAACCTTACTATTTATATTTTAACCTAAATTTGATTATTTATTTATTACCTCATGGTTGTCGGCGAGAAGCTCGTTGGGCCCAATGAACTGCATTGTGACTGTAAATTAAGGGTTGATAAAGTATGGATATGTGTGTATGTGTCTAGGTGTATGTATGTATGTAGAAAATTATAAGATATTACTTAAGTAGTATTAATTAAGTAAGGGTATATGTCACCATTGCTGGAGTCGAGTTAGAATAATATTTATATATCTAATTGTAATCAATCATAATTTATAAGCTAATCTTCACTTTCAATATTCTTGTTTATTGTTCGACTATTTTTCTTCAATTCTTGTTCAATGATTCTTCTTCAATTACTTTCAATCTTTATTATCAATTAGTTCTTTCAATTTCCATCATTCATTATTTTGCTTAAATTTCAGTTTCTTTTCAATTCGTACTTCAAATATTCTTGTCCGGTTAAAAAAATTTTATATACGTACTTATATATATATTTTACTTTACATTTCTAAGGCATTTCTAAAACTAAGTTAAAACTAATATTTAGCAAAAATATACTGAATTAAGGTTTATTGTTTTCTTATACGGCTGTAGGCAACAGCAACATCCCTGGTTCGTTCCGTTTCAATATTTTCTCTTTCTTTCTCTTGGATCCTTTATCGGAGTGCATAAGGCACCCTATATCAGCGATTTTTCTCTACTTCTCTATCTTCTACTGTACTTTATCTGATTCCTCCACGTTTTCTGGCTTCCTTTTCCTTCTATGCGCCTATGCATAAATATGTGTATGCATATGTGTGTAGCATATGTACCAGCGCACCCGCGTCAATCTGAACATACATATGTACACCGCGTGGCTTGGCACATAGGCGGGTAAAAATGCCGGCAAACAGTACCTCAATTCTTTAAAGAACTTGTGGTCAGTTTCTGCACAAAATAACGCTGTTCCGTGTTCTTATTTACCTGCCCTTGCAAATACACTATACACTTCTTACAAATTTTAGGAATCGAAGTGCGGAGAATTCCGTGCTTTTTACGCACTCAAAAGATGTCTCCCTGTTCGGTTTACTACACTTTCTGTTTTATTTAAAAAAAAACCTCACGTGTTTTTACTTCACTTTAGTCGCCTGTTCTTTTCAGAGCGGCTGTCGTCTCAGAGTAGAAAAATCAGAATGACCCCGTGCTCGCTGTACTCTTTGCAAAGGCGACGAGCCAAGCGAGCTTTAACATCTAGTACTTATGGCTTCTGTCTCGCAGATTTTTTTACGAGCTTTCCATTAACCAACGTCTTGGCTGAGTCTTTACACATGATAATAATTTTTGTTTGATTTCTGGTACACTGGACACTACACTGTTACTCGTAGAATTGTTAAAAGTATGTAACAGGCAGAAGGAAGCGTTTCCGACCATATAAAGTATATATATTCTTGATTAGGATCAATAGCCAAGTCGATCTGTCCATGTCTGTCTGCCCGTCCGTCCGTCAGAAACTATAGGAACTCAGGACCTATAAGAGCTAGAAAGTTGAGCATGCAGACTGTACAGATATAGACGCAGCGCAAGTTTGTCGATTCATGTGGCAACGCCCACTCTAACGCCCACAAACCGCCCAGAACTGCAACGCCTACACTTTTTAAAAATGTTTTAATATTCTTTCATTTTATTATTAGTCTTATACATTTTGATCGGTTTGCAAATACAGGCTTTTCGCCAAGCCCACCCGAACGCCCACAAATCGCCTAAAGCTGCTACGCCCACAATTGTTAATTCTGATCGATTTGCCAAATATCGTATTACCACGCCCACTATAACGCCCACAAGCCGCCAACAACTTTTCTTGTTCAAATTTCTCCTTCGCACTTCCACTAGCTGAGTATCGGGTATTAGATAGTCGGGGAACTCTACTCTCCTTTTTATGCGTTTTTCCGTAGGGCTGTTTAATGTGGTTTTTGTATGCTCATGAACTACACGGTAGATCCGATCTCTCGCTCTCCCACACAATATTCAAAGTTCTAAGCGTGCTGAGTGCGCTCTTGCTATTAAAGTTTAAGTTTGCTATTAAGTTTTGAAGTTGTGTCTTCGTACAGTGGTCTAAACCAAAAAACATAGACGCACTAATGTTGTATGCCTCTTAAACAAACGGCGTCAGGTAATAAAGCCTGAGTAGCCAAAGATTACTTTTTGGCTGTGAGATAAAATGGTGCACACTATGTGCGCTGTTAATCTCCATTACGCGATAGATTCGCAGTTTTATATCCTTAAGCTATTAGGCTGACGGCAGACTGCGCGCGAGAAGCGAAGCGATGCGATAATCTTGGGCGAGAACGAGCGATAAAGCTTTGCAAGCATTTTTAAGTGAAATCGCTCGAAAAATGTCAGAGTTAGAGCGAGGCGAGTTGCGAGCTCAAGAGATAAAGCGAGAGAGCAGTTTGCAACCTGCTTTATCGCTAAAACTCGCTCAGAGCGTACTATTGTTTTGTTGTATTCTGTGCTTTAATTACCGTTTATTTTCAAATTTTTAAACAAAATTTGGGCAATTTTTCAAACGACTACTAATTTTATTTAATATATAATCAAAACTCGAAATAGACATACGCGTATAGTTAAAGAACCTATCTGGGTAGTTTCGTAAATCATTGTACAAATTGTTGAATTTGCCTTTTTCATTTCTGTTGGTGTTAAGGGGGTGGACGCCGGTTTTTTTTTTTAATAGAAAGTTTATAGTTGCGCTTGATGCGAAAAATTCTTCGTCCGAATCCATCGCGTTCACATTTATAACTAAAAGAGAGCAATGTAGTTCGCTTCTCGCCTCGCTCTCACTCTGTCATCTTCTCGCTTTGCTCATAGCTTCTCGCTTCGCTTCGCATCTCGCGCGCACTCTGCCGTCAGCCTTAGAGGATACACCAAAGTGCAAGACAGCCGCTGGTGGTAAGCTGCCTAAGGGGAACTCCTCGCTTTGTCTACACTAGCTTCTCAATCAGTGATTCCACCTATCTCGAATTACCATGATTACCACCACAAAGAAATATTGAGTCCGGTCTACCGTGTAAGTATGCTTCTTGCTGGGATCGGCGTCTCAGTCCGCCCAGGATCCTTGAGGGGGGTATCATAATGTTATATGTGGTAAAATCTTGCTCGGTAAAACCTTGCGAAAGTGCCCTGAATGCTACCAGGCAGCACAATCGCAGCTAACACTGATGGCCTACAAAATACGCATGGGCCCGGTTACACACATGCGACACACCACTGTTGGGAAAACCCTACGAAAATGCCCGGTTACGCACTGGCGGCATAACCGCAGCTAGCTCTAGTGGTCAAAATAATACGCACGGGCCCGGTTACACACAGGCAGCGCCGTCGTAACAAGCGCTGCCGAGGAAAACTTTGTGAAAGTGCCCGTAGTACTCGCAGGCAGCACGATCGCGACTAACAATGGTGACCGAAATAATACGCACGGGCCCGGCTACACACATGCGGTACCGTCGTCGTAGCACTCTTTGTCTTCCCCTGTTTTTCCTTGTCGCACTCATTATGCTCACCCTGCTTGCCGTCGCCAGTGTTCTTTTCTTCATATCCGGTTCGGGATCGCTGCCTCATGCTCCTGTACGTTGTCTTTGGGTTCCTACTTTTTAGGTATTCCTTTTTTTTGTGTTCCTCTGATCGCCGCGTCCTCGCCAAAACTCAATTCACCCGCCCTAGTGTGTCTGTTTGTTCTCCTGCTCAAAATTCCCGTCAATTATTTTCTGTTTTTTTTCAGTATTTTCTGGCTTCGGCGGGAATCTAGCTTATTCGATAGGTTTTAACTTAAATAATAACTGTCGTGTAATTTATACATATATTCTTAATGAACTTAACAAGAACTTACATAACAATTCGATGTTCTTCGTGAACAGGATTAACTTAAATAATAACAAAATGTTAAATTGGGATTCTTCACACCCTTCCCTTACTTCGGGCGGGGGCAAATTTGAATGCCGACGCGTCCACTCGTCCTTGTCTCGCGCTTGGGTCAAGAGGTGGACGACCAAATCCCGCAGACTCGTCGGTATCTGACTCTCCAGTCTTCGGAAGCCACTACCATGCTGGGTGCTGACTGTTCTGCTACATCTACTGTTGCTGGTTGCTGGTTGGTGGCCTGTCTCGGCGACGTCGACTGGACCTTGGGTTGATGGCTGAGGATATGTCTTCGCGCACGGCTCCGCAGCGTATTTCCTCCCTTGTCGTGTCGCGGTGAGCGTATGGCATTGTGGTGTTGCGTGTGTTCGAGCCCCGGGCGTGAACGCTGTGCCCTGGCGGCTTGGCTGGAGGTGCTAGGGCCATCTTGCGGGCGTCTGCGGCGGGTTGTTGTATACATCCTGGCAGCCTGTTGAGTGGTTTCCAGGTGTGAGCGTCCAGGATGGGCAGGTGTCGCGGGTCCCGTAGCACTTCGGGAACGATTGGTCTCGCCGGGTGGTGGGATGCCGTCGGGGCTCTGGGCAGGAGGGTTAGCCCGTTGGGGCTGGGGCCCTCAAGCAGTGAGTCCAGACCGGAGCCCCCTCCGACTCCTCGTGCGGCGACACCAAGGAACGGTGTCTG
This sequence comes from Drosophila teissieri, assembly GCF_016746235.2. Classification (NCBI taxonomy): domain Eukaryota; kingdom Metazoa; phylum Arthropoda; class Insecta; order Diptera; family Drosophilidae; genus Drosophila; species Drosophila teissieri. Next base: position 2,484,011 of record NC_053032.1, read on the forward strand.
CTCCCTCTTGGCCATGGTGTGAGGGCTGTCGTATGGGCCAGGCCCAAATAGCTCCTGGTACGATGGTGGTGGCGTCGTCTGGAGTGGCTGTGTCTCCCTCCACAAGGGAGTGCCGCGGTCGTCCGAGTCTGAGAGTTCGATGGTCTCGACTGCTTGGGTGGTTGCCCCGGCTGCTCTGGTCTCGGTGTTGGACTCGTCGGCGCTGGAGAAGTCCTCGTAGCGTGGTGGTGAGATCGGCATCAAGGGACCACAGGGACTTGCGGCAGCGCTGGGCCCCTCTACGGTGCTGGGCCTTTCGGACTCCGAATCTGCCGTCTGGCGCTATGTCCAGGTCACTCGCGCTGCCAACTTGCTCCCCGGGTGGTACGCAAAGGTACAGTACGTCCTCGATGGAGATTCCCGTGGTTTCGACTTCCGGTATGATCACCTCTTGTTGCCACCGCGAGTCAATCGGGAGGCCCCCCATGGAACGCTGCAGGCCCTCGTCGATCTGGCGGGTGAATTCGTCGACCTCGTCGTCGGTTGGGCCTGCCGCTTGACGCCTCGGGTCTCTGGAACTCATGGTGCTGTGGGGAAAGGGTGCTTAGTTATACCCGTTACTCGTAGAGTAAAAGGGTATACTAGATTCGTTGAAAAGTATGTAACAGGCAAAAGGAAGTGTTTCCGACCATATAAAGTATATATATTCTTGATCAGGATCAGTAGCCGAGTCGATCTGGCCATGTCCGTCTGTCCGTCCGTCTGTCCATATGATCGTCGAAAACTTAGGAACTACAAAAGCTAGAAAGTTGAGATTAAGCATACAGACTCCAGGGACATAGAAGCAGCGCAAGTTTGTCGATTAATGTTGCCACGCCCTCTCTAACGCCCACAAACCGCCCAAAGCTGCCACGCCCACACTTTTGAAAAATGTTTTGGATTTTTTTTCATTTTTGTATTAGTCTTTTAAATTTCTATCGATTTGCCAAAAAACTTATTGCCACGCCCACCTAAGAGTGCGATCTGCTAGTCTAAACCTATCTTCTCCCTATGTAATTCATTGGTATGCCCCAATATAACAATAAATTTTCTCTAAAATTAAAAAAAAAATTGTTTCTCGCCACTGAGTTCCCCTTGCGAGGAGCGACTACCAGCAAGTGGCTCCATTACTCAGGACGCGGCTTTCTTTCAGACATCTTGTTGTTCTTCGTCGTCGGTGTCGTCATGATGGTATGCTTTTAGGTCGCTCAGGCCGGCCGTGCGTCGGCTTCGACTTCCGGGTACCTGTAATTGTAAGAGATTAGGAGACAGGAACTTGTGGACCTTGTATGGCCCGTCGTATTTAGCCGCAAGTTTGGAATCCCTCTGAGGCCTTGGATAGGACGTGCCGGCGAAGGAGTACCAAGAATCCCACGGCAGATCGCCATTCCCGTCGGCGGAGGTTGTAGTGTCTTCTTTGCTCGTTCGATGCTCGTTCGCTTTTTATCGCTAAAACTCGCTCAGAGCGTACTATTGTTTTGTTGTATTCTGTGCTTTAATTACCGTTTATTTTCAAATTTTTAAACAAAATTTGGGCAATTTTTCAAACGACTACTAATTTTATTTAATATATAATCAAAACTCGAAATAGACATACGCGTATAGTTAAAGAACCTATCTGGGTAGTTTCGTAAATCATTGTACAAATTGTTGAATTTGCCTTTTTCATTTCTGTTGGTGTTAAGGGGTGGACGCCGGTTTTTTTTTTTAATAGAAAGTTTATAGTTGCGCTTGATGCGAAAAATTCTTCGTCCGAATCCATCGCGTTCACATTTATAACTAAAAGAGAGCAATGTAGTTTGCTTCTCGCCTCGCTCTCACTCTGTCATCTTCTCGCTTTGCTCATAGCTTCTCGCTTCGCTTCGCATCTCGCGCGCACTCTGCCGTCAGCCTTTGAGGATACACCAAAGTGCAAGACAGCCGCTGGTGGTAAGCTGCCTAAGGGGAACTCCTCGCTTTGTCTACACTAGCTTCTCAATCAGTGATTCCACCTATCTCGAATTACCATGATTACCACCACAAAGAAATATTGAGTCCGGTCTACCGTGTAAGTATGCTTCTTGCTGGGATCGGCGTCTCAGTCCGCCCAGGATCCTTGAGGGGGGTATCATAATGTTATATGTGGTAAAATCTTGCTCGGTAAAACCTTGCGAAAGTGCCCTGAATGCTACCAGGCAGCACAATCGCAGCTAACACTGATGGCCTACAAAATACGCATGGGCCCGGTTACACACATGCGACACACCACTGTTGGGAAAACCCTACGAAAATGCCCGGTTACGCACTGGCGGCATAACCGCAGCTAGCTCTAGTGGTCAAAATAATACGCACGGGCCCGGTTACACACAGGCAGCGCCGTCGTAACAAGCGCTGCCGAGGAAAACTTTGTGAAAGTGCCCGTAGTACTCGCAGGCAGCACGATCGCGACTAACAATGGTGACCGAAATAATACGCACGGGCCCGGCTACACACATGCGGTACCGTCGTCGTAGCACTCTTTGTCTTCCCCTGTTTTTCCTTGTCGCACTCATTATGCTCACCCTGCTTGCCGTCGCCAGTGTTCTTTTCTTCATATCCGGTTCGGGATCGCTGCCTCATGCTCCTGTACGTTGTCTTTGGGTTCCTACTTTTTAGGTATTCCTTTTTTTGTGTTCCTCTGATCGCCGCGTCCTCGCCAAAACTCAATTCACCCGCCCTAGTGTGTCTGTTTGTTCTCCTGCTCAAAATTCCCGTCTATTATTTTCTGTTTTTTTTCAGTATTTTCTGGCTTCGGCGGGAATCTAGCTTATCGTGTCGTGTAATTTATACATATATTCTTAATGAACTTAACAAGAACTTACATAACAATTCGATGTTCTTCGTGAACAGGATTAACTTAAATAATAACAAAATGTTAAATTGGGATTCTTCACACCCTTCCCTTACTTCGGGCGGGGGCAAATTTGAATGCCGACGCGTCCACTCGTCCTTGTCTCGCGCTTGGGTCAAGAGGTGGACGACCAAATCCCGCAGACTCGTCGGTATCTGACTCTCCAGTCTTCGGAAGCCACTACCATGCTGGGTGCTGACTGTTCTGCTACATCTACTGTTGCTGGTTGCTGGTTGGTGGCCTGTCTCGGCGACGTCGACTGGACCTTGGGTTGATGGCTGAGGATATGTCTTCGCGCACGGCTCCGCAGCGTATTTCCTCCCTTGTCGTGTCGCGGTGAGCGTATGGCATTGTGGTGTTGCGTGTGTTCGAGCCCCGGGCGTGAACGCTGTGCCCTGGCGGCTTGGCTGGAGGTGCTAGGGCCATCTTGCGGGCGTCTGCGGCGGGTTGTTGTATACATCCTGGCAGCCTGTTGAGTGGTTTCCAGGTGTGAGCGTCCAGGATGGGCAGGTGTCGCGGGTCCCGTAGCACTTCGGGAACGATTGGTCTCGCCGGGTGGTGGGATGCCGTCGGGGCTCTGGGCAGGAGGGTTAGCCCGTTGGGGCTGGGGCCCTCAAGCAGTGAGTCCAGACCGGAGCCCCCTCCGACTCCTCGTGCGGCGACACCAAGGAACGGTGTCTGCTCCCTCTTGGCCATGGTGTGAGGGCTGTCGTATGGGCCAGGCCCAAATAGCTCCTGGTACGATGGTGGTGGCGTCGTCTGGAGTGGCTGTGTCTCCCTCCACAAGGGAGTGCCGCGGTCGTCCGAGTCTGAGAGTTCGATGGTCTCGACTGCTTGGGTGGTTGCCCCGGCTGCTCTGGTCTCGGTGTTGGACTCGTCGGCGCTGGAGAAGTCCTCGTAGCGTGGTGGTGAGATCGGCATCAAGGGACCACAGGGACTTGCGGCAGCGCTGGGCCCCTCTACGGTGCTGGGCCTTTCGGACTCCGAATCTGCCGTCTGGCGCTATGTCCAGGTCACTCGCGCTGCCAACTTGCTCCCCGGGTGGTACGCAAAGGTACAGTACGTCCTCGATGGAGATTCCCGTGGTTTCGACTTCCGGTATGATCACCTCTTGTTGCCACCGCGAGTCAATCGGGAGGCCCCCCATGGAACGCTGCAGGCCCTCGTCGATCTGGCGGGTGAATTCGTCGACCTCGTCGTCGGTTGGGCCTGCCGCTTGACGCCTCGGGTCTCTGGAACTCATGGTGCTGTGGGGAAAGGGTGCTTAGTTATACCCGTTACTCGTAGAGTAAAAGGGTATACTAGATTCGTTGAAAAGTATGTAACAGGCAAAAGGAAGTGTTTCCGACCATATAAAGTATATATATTCTTGATCAGGATCAGTAGCCGAGTCGATCTGGCCATGTCCGTCTGTCCGTCCGTCTGTCCATATGATCGTCGAAAACTTAGGAACTACAAAAGCTAGAAAGTTGAGATTAAGCATACAGACTCCAGGGACATAGAAGCAGCGCAAGTTTGTCGATTAATGTTGCCACGCCCTCTCTAACGCCCACAAACCGCCCAAAGCTGCCACGCCCACACTTTTGAAAAATGTTTTGGATTTTTTTTCATTTTTGTATTAGTCTTTTAAATTTCTATCGATTTGCCAAAAAACTTATTGCCACGCCCACCTAAGAGTGCGATCTGCTAGTCTAAACCTATCTTCTCCCTATGTAATTCATTGGTATGCCCCAATATAACAATAAATTTTCTCTAAAATTAAAAAAAAAATTGTTTCTCGCCACTGAGTTCCCCTTGCGAGGAGCGACTACCAGCAAGTGGCTCCATTACTCAGGACGCGGCTTTCTTTCAGACATCTTGTTGTTCTTCGTCGTCGGTGTCGTCATGATGGTATGCTTTTAGGTCGCTCAGGCCGGCCGTGCGTCGGCTTCGACTTCCGGGTACCTGTAATTGTAAGAGATTAGGAGACAGGAACTTGTGGACCTTGTATGGCCCGTCGTATTTAGCCGCAAGTTTGGAATCCCTCTGAGGCCTTGGATAGGACGTGCCGGCGAAGGAGTACCAAGAATCCCACGGCAGATCGCCATTCCCGTCGGCGGAGGTTGTAGTGTCTTCTTTGCTCGTTCGCTGTTGTCACGGACGATCTGGAACAACTCCCGCATCTGTTCAGCCTTCTTTGCAGGAGGTGGCTGGTTCGAGGACTGGTCGGGTGTGGCTTGACTGTACAGCGTATTAGGTAATCTTGGTTCTCTTCCTTGCACTATGAAGGCTGGGCTAAATCCTGTCGTGTCCGAAATGCTCGTGTTTATGGCTAGTAAAAGTTCGGGCAGTAGTTCATCCCAAGTGTTTTGCTCTGCTCCATCCAAGTACAAGGCCAGCATCGTTTTTATTGTCCTGGTTGCCCTCTCCGTTGGGTTTTGTTGTGGTGTGTAGGGGGCTGTGTGTTGGAGTCCCATTCCGAGGTTCTTACAGAACGTTTTAAAAGACCTACTGGTAAGCTGTGTCCCGTTGTCACATACGAAGGTCTGGGGAATACCGAAGCGGCTTAAAATCCTCTCTCGAAATGATCGCTCGAGATGAGGTGTGGTTGCCTTTCGAAGCGGGACCAACTCCACCCACTTAGTAAACGCATCTAAGAAACCAATAACGAAGTATTTCCGTGGCGAGAGCGCGGGAATGGACTCATGAAATCCGCACAGACTACACTGACGGCTCCTCGACTTGGCGGGTAAACATTTGACCGGCGGGCTTGGATTTGGCTCACTTTGTATTTCTGGCAAGAGGGACAACGTCGTACATACTGGGTAACTTCTCGGAAGAGACCGGGCCAGTAATACTTTTGCATGATTAGCCACTGGATTCACCGATCACGTGCCCTAAGTATTTCAGGCTCCGTTGGAAAAAACTACATTTGTCTCGATTGAGTTTCAGATTGGCTTGCCTAAGTCGCCTAAAGACTTCGCGAAGGTTTTCGATATGCTCGTCTAGAGTCATACTTATGACAATAATATCGTCTAGATACGCGAATGCCGAGGGTTCCATATCAGGGCCTATGACACTATCACGGGCTTTTTGGAACGTCGCGGGCGCAGAACTTAACCCGAATGACATCACTTTCCAACGAAAGAGGCCTCTCCCCGGCACTGTGAAAGCGGTATATTCGCGACTGGCTGGTGCAACGGGGATCTGCCAGTATCCGCTTTTAAGGCCGAGCGTTGAGATAAACCGCGCGTTTCGCAAACGTTCGAGGTTTGATGGATTCTGGGTAATGGGTAGGCGTCGGGTAAGGATCGCGCGTTTAGTTGCCGATGGTCTACATACGGGTATCACCTGTGTTCTTACCGACGAGCACTATGGGTGCGCTATGAGGGCTCTTTGACGGTTCGATCCGCCCGTCGCTTAATAGTTCATCCACCTGCTTATTAATAACCGCTTCCATTGCCAGATTTTTCGGGTAGTAACGCTGCTTGATGGGTTTGTCATCTCTCATAACGATGTGGTGCTCAGCAATATGGGATGTGCCCTCTAGACGATCGAATTTGCCTAGCTCAGTCTGAAGGAAAACACTCACCCGCTGATCTAGCATTTCTGGCGCGACTACCACGTCCGGAGTGGTGTCGATTACGGCTAGGCTTTCCTAGTTTTGAAGATTCACCGATGGCGATCGGTCGGACCCAGGTTCATGCACGAAATCGGACCTTCCTGGTCGTTTGAAATAGAGCAGATCCTGGGTGTTGACGAAAAGGGTTTTGCTGCCGAAACGCCTCGTTTCTCGGGGGCAAGGCCGAAGCCCAGCTCTGTTGGGACTCTCTTGTGGCGGCGTCCTGGGGTTTTCGTGTCTGTCTAGTGCTAGTGTTTGGTTTAACTGTGAGCGCCCCCAGGAGGTCCTCGTTGCCTCGTAGCATTTCGGTAGGGTCAGCCGCGCGCTCCACGTTTGGTACGGCGTCCCTTGCTGAGATATCCGTGGTCCCGTCGTCGCTGTGTAAGATTCCAGAAGGAACAGCCACGAGCACCATACCCTGGAGTCTGCTCGTTTGAAACCAACTTTCGGCTCTTCAGACTAGTAGGACTGGAATCGCTTGGGGTAGAGATCGTAGATCGACCTGATACGTGGCTGCTCTCTCTTAGATATGCTCAATAAATCGCAATGGGTCGCCGGACCCATCGAAAGTAATTCCCCCATCTGGCCATTTTGTCCACCAGGACCGCGCAGGAGTTACCCTCGGATCGCGACTGGCGTTCGTCGATTTGTAGTAGCGTGGCAATGCTAGGAGCAGAAGCGGTCCTTGGTAGGCCGAGCGTGTCCCTCGTATAGTAACCGGATCCTTCTTCCTGCTGCTGGTCGACCACGACGGTAAGCGGCGACTTTTGCTCGGTAGTAACGGAGTTCCCGTATACTGTCTCCATTTTCGCTAGCTGGTCTTGGATTTCCGGCGACAAGTCTATCCGTGGCTGTCAGGGCCTCGAGTTCTTGTTTCCGACGAACCGAAATCTACTTTACTCCCATTACGTAAGGATCTAAGCCAAACTCTCGTTGCGCGACATTCTGGATTGGATTCTCGATGTTAATACGATATTATTTCGATGGTCACCGTTCCACGGGATTCGTATTCTCACGACCGATGCGCTACTTCCATGTTAATTGTTCAAAACTCTTAAGACCGGATACAAGTAAAGTTTGTTTTAAATTAACTTGCACGTGGTTCACAATTTGGAAAAAAATTCCGTTTTAATTTGCACGCGGTTCTCGATGGTATTTCCCGACGATGAATAAATGATTACTAGGCTTGGTCTGGTACGATGCTGACAGCTTGAGCTCTCGCGAACGAATGTTCTCTCTGACGGCTGTCCGTTTTTATATACCCGGCGGCGGTGATCACGTGACCGTCTCGGGTCTGCTTAACGCACGTGGGTCTGTCTATGGCGGGCATATTTTTTTTTTTTTCTCAAATTTCTCTCAGTGTACTCATGTATATATTTTCTTTCCTGCGATTTATTAGAAAGATTCAGCTTGAGGCTACTCGATGTTTGGCAACTACCTCTTTCTCAATGCCCCTGACAAAATTTTCCAATACCAGATGGTCAATCGAAAATGATCTAGTGATTCCTTACATCACGATGGTTGGAACTTTCGCCATATTTTCCCCAACTAGTCCCTGTTCGAGCGCCAATCTGTAAGGATGCTTCTTGCTGGGATCGGCGTCTCAGTCCGCCCAGGATCCTCTTCAGATAAATTTCTTATCTTAGAGGCAGTTAAGAGGGGTATCATAATGTTATATGTGGTAAAATCTTGCTCGGGAAAACCTTGCGAAAGTGCCCTGAATGAATGCTCGTAGACAGAACGATCGCAGCTAACACTGATGGCCTACAAAATACGCATGGGCCCGGTTACGACACCGTCGTCCTAGCACTGTTGGGAAAACCATACGAAAATGCCCGGTTACGCACTGGCGGCATGAACCCAGCTAACCCTAGTGGCCAAAATAATACGCACGGGCCCGGTGACACACAGGCGCACAGTGGTCAAAAAGGATCATGTAGCGGCGTTTAATTCATATCTTTTAAGCATTTTTTTTTTAAACTTGTTTGAAATTTTTTTAAGTAGACTGTATATGTACCTTTAGGTTAAATTAAATAAAACATTTTTTTAAACTTATATATATATATATATATTTTTGATATCAAAAAATTTTTTAAATCAATATTTTTTGGGTTTTTTTATAAGTTATATATTAAGTACATGATTGAGAAAATATGACAATTTACTAAATTAAACATAAGAAATGTCGATAATTTCATTTGATCCGCCCAGTTAAAGGTTAATTTCTTATAATATAAAAAAAATTAAAATATTCAGTAATTTTTTTCAAATGGAATTTTTTTCTGACACAAGTTTGCAAAAGTCTTCATCAACATTCATGGAACATTCTGTAAAGGTTTTTTCAGGTCTTCCTGGAGTCGATGGCGTATCAATAAGTAAGAGCGCATCATTTAATAGTTCATATTTTTGGTTTCAAATTTTTTCATAATAATTCTGCTCTGCTTACATTTTTGAACCAATTTTGCTACAAAATAGCTATTTTTTTCGTATGGCTATCACCTTTACTTCATTATATAATTCGACATCAATAATATTATCAAAAACATAACTTTCAACGGCCTTAAAGAGTACCCGCTTTTGTACAGACATGGTACCTAAAAAGCATACTATTGTTAAAAGTTGACAAAACTAGACAAAAATATTTGACATTTCACGATCACAAGACATCATTCTAATTTTAAAAAATTATCGTGGACCGAATAACGGCGAATATTAAAAGTTCTGATCTATAAAAGTTGTAGGTTAGGCTAATTAAGGAGGCTGGAGTAGAGTAAACATTAACAAGGGCTTTAATCTACAACATATAAACACAGACCACAAACAAAAAGTTTCATCGTCAATACAAGCCTTAATATTTATTAAAAATCACTTTTTTAAATTTTTGTTTACAAAATAAAATTTTGGTGCAATTTTTGGTAAAATTTGGTGAAAGCTCAGTGAGCTGCACGCTGAAACATATGTTGATTTTGGATGCTCACAGCTGATTGAATCGACAATATTAAAGAAAAAAAAAGACTATCGAAATACTCAATGAGATATAAGTTACCGATTAAGGAAAACATTTTTTACATTTTAACGATTTGAAATTTCAATTAAACGACTGCCTAGGAAAACTTTGCGAAAGTGTCCGGATTTCCAACTCTTGTGTTCCGATGTACTATCCGTCTATCTCTAACAAACCTCCTTGGTTTAATAAAGAGTTGACACATCTAAAAAATGTTAAGTCCAGTTAAGTTTCAGATCGCACAGGATCCCAAACAGTTTTATAATTTCGTTAACACTAAGCGCAAAACAACCAGTTACCCTTCCTCGCTATTTATTGAAAATACTACGGTAACATCGGATCAGGCAATAGCCGATCTATTTGCCAAGTTTTTTTCAAACCACATTTGTATTCTACGTTACCTCATTCCGAACGGCCTTACTCTTACGCGGTATCAAAGTCGAATTTAATATTCTGTCCAACTTTAAACGCAAGCTCACTGCTTTATGATCTTCAACGAGTTAAGCCTGTCTATTCGCCAGGTCCCGACGGAATTCCTGGCTGTGTGCTTCAATTCTGTGCGGAAGCCTTGTGCAAACCTCTACTGAAACTGTTTAACTTATCTCTGGAATCTTCACAGTTCCCCCATATATGGAAGAAGTCCTTTGTGATCCCTCTCCATAAAAGAAGGTAGCAAATCGGTAGCAAATTGTCTGCTACCCCTAAGCTTTTTGAAAACGTTATCACTCCTCATTTGCAGCACCTTTGTAGGTCAATTATATTACCATGTCAGCATGGGTTCATGATTTTAGTAAAGCATTCGACTCTGTTAATCATTCACTTTTGTTAAAAAAACTTGATTTATTAGGTTTCTCTGTTGATCTCCTAAATTGGATTTTAAGTTATCTGAATGGCAGGACACAACGGGTCCTCTTTAAAAATTTCTCTTTCTTGTATTCTCCGAGTCACATCCGGTGTCCCACAAGGGAGCAACCTAGGTCCGCTCCTTTTTACCTTATCTATTAACGACCTTCCCTTAATAATAAAGCATTCGCGTGTACTAATGTCCACTGATGATGTAAAATTATGCTTGCAATATAAGGACATTTCTCGCCATTTGGACTTACAATCCGATCTAGATTGCTTTAAAACCTGGTGCCGTGATAACGTATTAAACTTAAATGGCTCTAAGTGTAAAGTTATGACATTTTGTCGTGCCAACTCAATGCACGCGACTTACACTTTAAGAGTGTGCTCTTTTATACAGAATAACACATGTTAATGATCTTGGTGTTCTTCTGGACCCGAAACTTAAATTTTCAGACCATATTTCGTCTATTGTCAATATGGCCTTATGGGTGCTTGGTTTTTTAAAACGGTGGTCAAAGGAATTTGATGATCCTTACATGACCAAAAACTTATTTATTTGTCTAGTCCGTCCGATCCTCGAGTATGGATCACCTCTTTGGAGTCCACAATATGAAGTTCACTCGGACCGCATTGAATCGCTTCAAAAGAACTTCTTACTTTTTGCCTTACGGCGCCTTACTTGGGATGCAAACCTTAGATTACCTCCTTATTCAAGTAGATTAATGTTTATTAACTGACCCTCCGTAGCTAACCGTAGAATGATGCTTGAAACAGTCTTTATTTTTAACCTTATTCGTGGTGAAGTTGATAGTCCCCACTTGGTAAGTCGGCTAAACTTCACTGTTCCAAGCAGATTTACTAGAAATTACGTACCTCTAATTTTAAATCAATGTAAGTCTAACTATGAGTTGCATGATCCCTACAGAGTATTATGTTCTGACTATAAAAGATTCTATCCTATTATCTCTAATTCTGCCCGGAATACTCGCAGGCAGCAGGATCGCAGCTAATACTGCTGGCCGAAATAATACGCACGGGCCCGGTTACACACAGGCGACGCCGTCGTAGCTAACGCTGTTGAGAAAAACTTTGCGAAAGTGCCCGGAATACTCGCAGGATCACAACTAACACTGTTGGGGGAAAACTTTATGCAAGTGCCCGGAATACTCGCAGGCGGCACGATCACAACTACTATTGAGGAATAACTGAGGTCTTTACATTTCACGTTCGGGTTTTCAATCCTTTAGTTTATCCACATTTTTGTCTTCCCTAGCTAGCCCTGTTTTTCCCTGTCGCATTCATTATGCTCACCCTGCTTGCCATCGCCAGTGTTGTTTTCTTCCTATCCGGTTCGGGATCGCTTCCTCGTGCTTCTGTACGTTGTCTTTGGGTTCCAACTTTTTAGGTCTTCCTTTTTTTTTGTGTTCCTCTGATCGCCGCGTCCTCGCCAAAACTCAATTAATTTTCTTTTCTCGGCTTTCCCCTGATCTGATGTATTGTCTTATATACAAGACAACAAAAGCCGATAACATAGAAGTGGAAAAATGTTGTCTTTTTTTAAGCATGGGACATTTCATCCTTTAAAATAACTGTTCCTAATGAAGGAACGTTCCTAAGATTAAAAAAAGAAAAAAAAAGGGCCCGTGGAAATTAAACATCCTTTACGTGGCCAGACCACTGGACCATCCTCCTCTTCTACCTTTAAAAAAACTAACAACTAGTTTCACTACTTCCTAAAAAATGCAAGAGGCTTGCGAAGCCACCTAACTAAATTGTATTTTGAAGCCTGCATCCCATATCATTGTATTTACAGAGTCTTTGTTAAATCCTTCTCCCTTTAGAACAATCAGCCTTTTTTAACGGCTGTCTCGACTTATCGTTGTCGCAAAACTTTCCGATTATTTATAAAGTTCGAGTTCAACATAGTTCCATACATATATTAATAAACTAACAATTTGGGAAGTGTGGACGTGTGTATTATTAGTGCTCGGAAAATATACAATCAATTTAAACTAAAACATAAATACTTTACAAAAAATAATTTAGCGAAAGAACGCTCAATGCGTTGCAACCAGCAAAGCTCAATTCTATGGAGAGAGTATAAAGCCAAAAACATTGACAACAATGCCAAACACATCCACTGGGGATCAATCCCCGTAAACCCGACAGGAAAACAGTTGTATAACGCCATCATAAATGCAAAAAGAAAGCTTGTCTACGCCTCTTCAGGCAGACCATCAAACTTCCCAACCGACCCAAGCAAAACTCCTGTTTTGACCGAGTTCGCAACCACCAAAATTATACCTAGAAACAAAAACCACTAGCCAGTCGTGTTACATCTGAGTGTCCTGCAACGTCCTCAATCTACAATGCAGCCCAACAGATTAACATCAAAGAGAACCAACTGTGTCAAATACAGAAAATATATAAGTTCACACATTGAATCGAATCCAGGGCCGCCGATATTGAATCCGGAACAAATACCCAGTGTTTATATTGTAAATCTAATGAAAATGAGGTTACACTGATGGTATAGTAGACCGCCTCTGTACCCATCCTCCATGATTTACCTTTGGCACTATATGGTAAATGCAAATTTTAAATGTTACCCTTTATCACACTTCTCGCCTTTTCACATAAGGAAAACTATACTTATTTACCAAAACATTATAGTATTTGTATTCATTTAATAATACGATAAAAGATAGTATATAAAGCCATGTTGTCTTGTAGATAAGAGTATAAAAATGAGAATTTAATTTTAGTCAACCTAATATAATTTAATTCTTTTTATCGTTATATAATTACGGTAAGTACAGTTTATTTGTTCCATTTTGTTTGCTTAATTTCTTTAACCATTCAATATTTTAATAATTAAATAATCTTTAATTGAAGTTATTTATTACCGATTTGTTTTCTTTCCTAATTTGCTTTCAATTTTTCTTCATTTCTTTTTTAAATTTCTGTAATTTTGTTTAATTCTATTTTTTTATTCCTGTTTCACTAATTTAATTTCACTAAACTTTTGTTGAATGTAACTTTCATTTTCTTGTCTTTCACTTTTAATTTGCTCCTCTCAATTCTTTAATTTCATTTATGTATGGATAGTGCAATGTATAGGGTATTATGTATGTATGCATTTGTTGGTATATGTTCACATAAGGAAGTGTAAATAAATAAAAAAATAATAAATTCACTCACCCAAGTCCATCCTATGGGCCCAGAGGAAGTGTTGTTGGGATTTCATTTAATTGACTAATGAAAAAAATGTACACTTGTGCATACATATAGTGACATATCCATAAGTCCCTAAGACACAATACACATACAACATGTACACCCAAACACACCCTACACTACTCTGGATGTACTCTACAGATACCAGATAAGAATAAGACTGTCATATGATCCTCAAGACAAGGTTGAGTGGAAAAACCCAAACTCCTGATAAGTCACCCACTGGTAGACTAAACATCCGTTGCCTAATTTAAACATTCCTTGCTTAAGCCCTTGCACCATCGTCACGTTCCCACGTTCAAAGCTCGGACTCGCAATCCCGAAAAACAGAAGTATTAGATTGCAATAAACAAAATTATAAGAATCTAAGAGCACTTGTATCCAAGAGCGAATGCACTTGAATCCAAGAGAAATGCAAAGACAATTAAAAGTCAGCAACTCAAAAGCTCTCTCTTCATTTGATCAGATCCCTAAAGTCTAAAGTCCATATTAGAAAAGCTCGACACCGAGGCTTGAACGTCAATCAAATCAGAGTAATTATCAGAGTTCAGTTTGAGGCCTAATTATAATCGGTCGGTGTTCTTCTCAAGAAATAATATTGTAATCATTCAGTAAAATAAAAATTAAAAAAATAATATTATAATATAATTTTTTTTACATATGAGTATTGCGATTATATAATTGGAGCAGTCGGTAGGATCTGTTAAATAAAGAGTCCTTTTAGTACGGAACTGATCCATTGAAGGATACGCTATACAACTAGCTATCCAGGATCGGCGAATTAAAAACAGTGATTCTAAAATTATTTTGAGATCCGCAAAAGTAGTATTCAAGATTAATCCCGTGTGGTCAGTAACATCTGCAAAACAATTTAAAAGAAAATCCCGTGCGGTCGGAAACAAAATTAATTACAAATTTTTAATTCCGTAAATAAAAACCAAATTTAAAATAAACTCCGTGTATCAAGGAACTTATACAAATACACTATGGCAGTTCAACAACTGTCGGAAACTCACCTAAATCAATTACTGAATCAAATTAAGGAACTGAACTACTACGATGGCACACCTGGCAAACTGTCTGTGTTTGTTAACCAGGTCGAGCAGCTACTTAACCTATACCCCACCCAAGATGCCAGGCAGGCACATGTTATCTACGGAGCAGTAAAACGCTTACTAGTGGATGCAGCATTGGAGGTCGTGACCCAAGAAAGAGTAAATACATGGCTGGATACAAAGACGGCCCTGGCGATGGCATTCAAGGACCAAAGGCCCTACATAACACTTATAAGACAACTGGAGGATACATCATACCCCGGAAGCATCTGTAAGTTCATCGAGAAGCTCGAATCACAATACTGGATTATGTTTGATAAGATTTGTTAAAAAGAACTGTTAAATCCGTAATAGATCAAAAATTACCGGATAGAATTTATATGTCATTGGCTCGCAAAGATATCGATACTATTTATAAATTAAAACAAGCTTCAATGGAGCTTGGCCTCTATGACGCCAGTCCAGAGAATCAGCGTTCTAATAGATTAGAAGGGAACAGACGCAGGAACAGGGGAAATCATAGTTAAAGCAATAATCAAAGATATTACAATAATAGAAATCACAATTACAGCAATTATTATCCTGGAATGAATCAGAATAATAATACGCAACCTCGAAATTCGAATCAACCTACGACAAACCAAAATCAGTATTCCACTCATCTAATACCGGTTAGTCAAAGGGGAAATTATAACACGTTTAGAAGGGAGTTAACACATGCCCAACAAAACAATCCTTTTAACAATTCCCTTAATTTCCCAGCTTCAACCTCAAATAATACTAACGGTCAGCGGCCGATAAAAAGTCAACGCGAGAGTCAAAGTTGCCAAAGCAGAATGGATGTAATGGAGGACGTACCAGTCCCCATGTGCGAATAGGTTATCCTAACAAAATATACAAGGGAATGATCGACACAGGCTCATCAATCAATATCATAAGGAAAAATTTTGAAAATTTAGAAGATTTAACAGTGTATACCATTAAACGGGCAATAAAATTAAAGAAAAGCATAATCATGAAGCCCACTTCAGTATGTCCGTCTGTTCAGAAATTCTATATCCACAAATCTTCCGACAATTATGATTTCCTGTTAGGTCGAAAGTATCTAGAGGATACGAAAGCTAAGACCGATTATGATAACGAGACGGTAACTCTAGGTTCAAGAACTTTTAAGTTTTTGTATGGAGAAAAGAAGGGCGAGACCGCATCTAAATGCCTCGACCCACAGCAAAAGGATGATTCTGCTCCAGTGGAGGAAATCAATCCAAAAATGCAAAAGGTTAAGACCACACCTAAGTGCCTTAAACCAAAGCATCAACAACAAAATAAGGAGACTGCATTACCAAAATGCCTCATTTCAAAAGTTGTTAGTGACACAGTGGACAATGATGTAACATATCTCGATCCCATGTCCGTTGACAACGATATAGTCAACTTCGCGATCAACAATGAGTTACGCGAATGTAACGAGTATAGACTCGAGCATCTAAATGTGGAGGAAATTGAATGTTTAAAGAAGGTTCTATACGAATTTAGAGACATTCAGTATAAGGAAGGCGAAAATTTGACCTTCACAAGTACAATTAAACATGTCATCCAGACTCAGCATGAGGATCCAGTATACCGTAAACCTTATAAGTACCCCCAAAGTGTTGACCAAGAAGTCAACAAACAAATCAAAGAAATGATAGAACAAGGGATCGTTCGCAAATTGAAGTCCCCTTACTGTTCTCCTATTTGGGTGGTCCCCAAGAAGGCAGATGCCTCTGGGAAACAAAAATTTAGGTTGGTAGTTGATTACATGAATCTCAACGAGATAACTGTTAATGACAAATTTCCCATTCCTCGAATGGATGAGATATTGGATAAATTGGGTAGATGCCAATATTTTACGATCTGATCTAGCTAAGGGTTTTCACCAAATCCAGATGGATGAAAATTCTATTGCAAAAAGTGCTTTTTCAACTAAGCATGGGCACTATGAGTATACACGTATGCCTTTTGGCCTAAAAAATGCTCCAGCTACTTTTCAGAGATGTATGAATAATCTTTTGGAAGATTTGATCTACAAAGATTGTTTAGTCTATTTGGACGATATTATTATTTACTCCACTTCATTGGAGGAACATATTTTATCTTTAAAGAAAGTCTTTGAGAAACTGAGAGACGCCAACTTGAAGTTGCAACTAGACAAATGTGAATTCATGAAAAAAGAAACTGAATTCCTGGGACATATAGTCGAACACGAAATCAACTATGCTACTATTGAAAATGAAGTGTTAGCTATAGTTTGGGCGACAAAATATTTCAGGTCATATCTATTCGGCAGGCCATTTGAAATAATGAGTGATCACAAGCCATTGGTATGGCTCAATAATATCAAAGAACCGAACATGAAATTACAAAGGTGGAAAATCAAACTTAATGAATTCGATTATAAAATAAAATATCTTCCAGGCAAAACAAACTATGTCGCGGATGCTTTTTCCCGCACAAAGATAGAAGAAGTCATGGTTGGCGAAGTCGCAAACAGCGCAGACGCCACTATACATAGTGCTAATGAAGATAATTTAAATTATATATCCATAACGGAGAGACCAATCAATTTCTTTTCTAGACAAATAGAGATAGAAAAAGGTGACAGTGACACAACAAGTGTAAGCCACTTCTTTCAAAAACTAAAGATTAAAATAATCTATAAAGAAATGACACTTGAACTCGCCAAAACTCTCATTAAGGATGTGT
Source organism: Drosophila teissieri (assembly GCF_016746235.2). Lineage (NCBI taxonomy): Eukaryota > Metazoa > Arthropoda > Insecta > Diptera > Drosophilidae > Drosophila > Drosophila teissieri. The sequence continues at coordinate 2,501,389 of NC_053032.1, forward strand.
GCACAAAGAAAAGCGCAATTTACATCCCTAATGATGAGGATTTTCTGCTCTTCCAGAGGGCATTTACCGAAATCATAAGCCCTAACAATTTCACAAAACTATTGAGATGTACCACGAAGCTAATTGATATATTAACTTATGCGTAATTTAAGGATTTAATCTTAAAGAAACATAAGGAAGTTTTACATACAGGTATAGAAAAAACCATTAATTGGTTTAAAGAAAAATACTATTACCCGGATAGTCAAAAGCTAATTCAAAATATTATCAATGAATGTGAAATCTGCAATCTGGCAAAAACAGAACATCGAGACACAAAATTGACATATGAAACAACACCAGAAATATTTAACACAAGGGAAAAATACGTGATAGATTTTTATCTCACGGGAAACCAGATCATCCTATCTTGTATTGATATTTATTCAAAATTTGCCTCACTAGTTGAAGTAAAAAGTAGATTGGCTAGAAGCGAAAAGAGCCATGTAACGAACTGATTTTCTTATTTCTGCTCGCTACGAAATGCAACGGCTAGCTCAGAGATTTTGTTTGTTCGTCCCACCAAATTTATGATTTGTGTGATTGCCCGACCAAGAAGAAGACAGATTCTCAGATTTAAACCTCTTTTATTTAGCGTCACTTGCTGAACAGGATTCGGTGATTCTCGCCGCTGGATGCACGTCGTTGCTCCCTCGTCGTCCTTCCGTCGTACGCCTGCGTCGCTGCCGACGGGGATCCGTACCGGCTCGCCTGGGGCTTAGGATGTTATGGGACAGGGTGTATCGTCCGCGAGCTAAGCTAGCGCTCCACTCCGAACCACCGTGCGACCACTGACTCCACCGTCCCTTTTTGACCACGCTAGGTCCTTGCCGAAGGATAACCGGCGGGCTCGACCGGGGCTTAGGATGTTATGGGGCAGGGTGTATCGTCCGCGAGTTAAGCTAGCGCTCCTCTCCGAACCACCGTTGCGACCACAGACTCCACCGTCCCTTTCCGACCACGCTAGGTCCTTGTGTTTGCTCGTCCTTCGCCGATCTTCACGTGCGGCGATCCACTCTGGATGCCCGCTTGACGCACTTGTGTTCCCGTTGTTTCACCGTCACTCGGTATCGACTCTTCGCGTACTTCTTAACTGACCGTATGGCTGTATGGCCCCCGCGTACTTCTTCTTGACTGTCCCGAGCTGCGCCGTCCCTTATATCGGCTGCGGGAATCCCGTTATTTCCCTTTTTGCACACGGCTCGCTCGGGTACAAGGTCCAAAACATGTCCCGTTAGTTCACGGTGTGTCCTCTTTGTGCTTGTCCAAAGTACGCACCGTTACCGTTCGACCTTTGTGCCCTTGGCTGGCTTGAGTCCAAGGTCCAGCGCGGTACCGTTAATTCACGGTCTCTCCGCTTTGCCGGGGTCCAAAGTCTATTATTTACCGTTTGACCTGACCGCCCTTGACGCCTCTCGCATTCCAGCCGTCTTCGCTGTTGCTACGCCGATCTCCTGCACCCGGATTTGTGGGGAGTTTTAAGACTCCTCACAGCCATTACTAAAATTTTCTATGATATGGGAAAGCCACAGGAAATTAAAGCGGACAAAGATTCAGCTTTTATGTGCATAGCTTTGCAAAACTGGATAAGATCCGAAGGCGTACAAATTTCTGTAACAACCAGCAAAAATTGTGTATCTGATATAGAAAGATTTCACAAGACCGTAAATGAAAAGCTGAGAATCATCGGTAGTGAACAAAATATTGAAGATATGTGTACGAGATTCGAAACAATCTTATACTAGTACCAAACGATCTCCGGCAGACATTTTTCTATATGCAGGCAGTCCAGACTTTAATATACAACAAAACAAAACCGATAAGATCGAATATCTCAATAAGAAAAGGGATGATTTTGAAGTTGATATAAAATATAGACAGGCCCCACTCGTAAATCACCAATCCATTTAAAAAGACAGGAAGAATTGAACAAGTGGACAGTAAACATTTTGAGGAAACAAACCGCGGCAGGAAAATCGTTCATTATAAATCTAAATTCAAGAAACAAAAAAAGATTAATAAGAGCAAATACGATAATTCCAGACCAAGTACACAATATATTTCTAATAATGCTTAGTTGCATGTTACCACTCATCACCATGGTCAAATGCAGCAATATCGAGGTAAACCCAATAAGTGCGAAGAATGGATATCTTATATTCCAAACCGGAGCGATGGAAATTCCAACCAGCTACGAATACCACTATTTGAGTATAAACATAACAAAGACAATGCTTATGTTCGAAAATCTAGTAACCGAAGCAAACGACTATCCCAATGTACCTCAAAATGGATTTACCAATAAATGGATTAAGAATTGTTATCCGAAACAAAAGAGGTCTTTTAAATGTAGTAGGGAAGGCATATAAATACTTATTTGGTACATTAGATGAAGACGACAGGGAAGAGCTAGAAGAAAAAATTAATAACATGTCAGAAGACTCCGTGAAAACCCATGATCTAAACATGATTTTCGATGTAATCAACAGTGGTATAGACATAATTAATTAGCTCAAGGTGGAGAAAGAACAGAACCAACAAATTGCGATACTGATATTTAACCTACAGCAGTTTACAGAATACATAGAAGATATCGAGTTAGGTATGCAATTAACCAGATTAGGAATCTTTAACCCAAAATTACCAAAACACGATTATTTGAAACACGTAAATTCGGAGAAAATGCTAAAGATAAAAACATCAGCTTGGCTCAAGACAGACACGAACGAAATTTTGATTATATCACACGTTCCTAGCGAGGTCACTAAAGTTCCGATATTTCAAATAGTTCCGTACCCAGATGAACATAATTATCTTCTAACCGAGCAAATATTTGATAAATTCTATATATTCAATAACCAAGTATTTCATAAAGATACAGATAAATTAATATTCGACAAATGTATTGTTGGACTTATCAAACAAGAGCAAACTCAGTGCAAATACATTAAAACCCATAGAAATTTCCAAATAAATTATATAGAGCTAAATATACTTTTAACATGGAATATTCCTAAAACAGTTGTCAATCAAGATTGTACAAACAACAAAATATTAATATCAGGAAACAACATCATTAAAATTAAAAATTGTACCGTGCAGATAGATGAATTCCTAATTTCTAATAATCTAGCAGATTTTACACAAACGATTTATATCACCAACAATGTTACACGTTTAGAACCAATAGATCACTTACAAACAAGCGAAATGATAAAATTCCATGTAAAACATTACAGCTTTTTCCGAATTATATGCATTACAACTTTTGTCATCATGATAATTAGTTTGACTCTGTATTTAACATATAAGTTTAAAAATATACCTAAGAAAATTATTGTTAAATATGGTAAACAAAAAGAAGAACATCCGCACCTTGAAACTAACATCAAGGAAATAATTCAACCAAAAAACAATATTACGATATACCCAAATTTAACGACCTGAGGACAGGACAAATTCAATGATTGGGGGAGTGACATATCCATAAGTCCCTAAGACTTAGGCACATGCCTACACAATACACATACAACATGTACACCCAAACACACCTTAACTCAACAGATACCAGATAAGAATAAGACTGTCATATGATCCTCAAGACAAGGTTGAGTGGAAAAACCCAAACTCCTGATAAGTCACCCACTGGTAGACTAAACATCCGTTGCCTAATTTAAACATTCCTTGCTTAAGCCCTTGCACCATCGTCACGTTCCCACGTTCAAAGCTCGGACTCGCAATCCCGAAAAACAGAAGTATTAGATTGCAATAAACAAAATTATAAGAATCTAAGAGCACTTGTATCTAAGAGCGAATGCACTTGAATCCAAGAGAAATGCAAAGACAATTAAAGTCAGCAACTCAAAAGCTCTCTCTTCATTTGATCAGATCCCTAAAGTCTAAAGTCCATATTAGAAAAGCTCGACACCGAGGCTTGAACGTCAATCAAATCAGAGTAATTATCAGAGTTCAGTTTGAGGCCTAATTATAATCGGTCGGTGTTCTTCTTAAGAAATAATATTGTAATCATTCAGTAAAATGAAATATTATTTTTTTTTACATATGAGTATTGGGATTATTAAATTATATTATATATACCCATGTAATGTATTAAAGGCCAGTTAAACTAATTCTTTGTGGTGTTCCTTTTTTTTCTAATTTGCTCATGTTAATGCTACTTCTGTTTTTTTTTTTTTCTCTTTCTGCATTATTTACATAGTTGTACATTATTATACATAGTTGTATAAATTAAATTATTCTGGTAAATTACGAACTTAATACAAATCAAATTATTAAGGCCGCCAGGTCCCAGCAGACCGCTTAGTCAGCGCCTCGTGCCGTCTGGAGCTTCATGCCTTCGACAGTCACTTAGCGTGCACATGCCCGCCTCACATTACGCTGGCCCTTGCACATCGCTTTCCCTAAAGCGAAATGCGTTACTTTGCTGGCTCAGCGTCGTCGATGTTATTGTTGGCGCATTCGGTCTTGGACGGCATGTCTGAAGATGAAGTCGTCCGCGGATTCTATGGTCTTAGATAGTTGTTGACGTTTGGCTTTCAGACGGTAAATAAGAAGGATGATGACCAGGGTTATTGAGGCTGTTGAGGAGACAGAGCAAAAGATCCAGGTGTTGCCTGATGGCAATCGGGATTGAAGGTGTTTAATGTGCTGCAGATTTGTAACGCTCATCCCGTGAAACGATGACAGGCTAAAGCGCTCTAGATGCCTCAGAACGTTTTGTTGACGTAAAGGGTGCCGTTCATTTTAATTTTGTCGGTATACGATATCAGGTAAGTTCCTGGCTTATTCCCTTTTCGTTGGTGATATTTATGGTTACATCGTTGGTGTTGAGCATTCCCTCGTCGATCATGGTGACCGGATCCAAGTGTCCAGGCTGGGTGTCCTTTTGGACCACCCTCCCTTTAATAAGCACTATCGTGCCCAGATCAGCTTCAATGACCACTTCTGAGCAGAGTGGCGTTAATTTGGTACCCAGGCGTCTGTTGGTTTTTAACCAGTCTTTTTCACCTACTTGGTACTTCCGTTGTGTGCATTTGCGTATCTAAGTTTTTCTCTTGCGCCTCTTAGATCTTGTCTCTTATTGTGCCTGCAAGATCTGGTGGAATAGCAGGACGCTATTTATTTGTATATGCATCACGTTATTATGATCCCCTGACATGAAGAAATTAGACTTAGAATTTAATCTTAAAAGAATAACAATTTTTAATTATCAAGATACAACTTTGTTTCTCTCATTTCATTTCGTTTTAAATAAATCTAATAAGCATAAGCTCTAATCTGCTCATTTAATTTTTTTTTCCTAAGTCCGCTTTACTTATTGATAAAAATTTTTTTTACTTTACTATTATAAACTTAATTCATCAACATTCGATATTTATTTTTCGTTTCGTTTTTTTTAAGCTATCCTATTACTGGTTGATTGCTAAGAAAATATTTGAAGTGGTAGGGTGCGGATACGAAATTACAGGATTGTGAAATATACGTAATACGTTACATGGTCTTATTTAACAAAAATTATTTTTTTTTTCTCTTTAAACTGTTGGTCTTGAATATACGAAATTGTTTTGTTCTGTTTTGTTGTACTTTTGGATTTATCTAGTTAATAGCATAATTGAAAGAAAACTATTTATTTTGCTAAAAGGAAGAAAATATTTAAATGCAAATAAAGTCCATCTAAATTTCTCTCAGTGTAGCCCGTCAATGTTTACGTTATATTAAATGGCTTTAAATTAAAAGGAAGTGACAAAAGTAACTTGGTTTTTGGTATTTACACTCACCCAATGCTGGTTCTCGAAGAAGGCCTTCTTGTCGATGCGGGGTTGGCGTATTAGTAAAAATTAAACTATAATATATCTACTTAATTTGTTTACATGATTACTTATTAACGGATGGATAGTATCTCGTTTTTTTTTTCTCTTTTATGTTTTATCGTTAGATATATATATATTTTTTTCTCTTTATTAACTTATCACCTGCACATCCACATTACTATCATCACTACCAAATTCTTTTCTTTTTTGTTTTTTAAAACCAAGTATTTCCTTTTTTATAAGTAGTGAAGTGCTCTATATTACGCGTTAACTCGCTATTATGTTAAACCGACTTGTTTTGTGCACACGAAAACAAAGCGTTACTGTGCCCCTTCGGATTATCTTTAGGCTGGCTTTTCGCCTTCGTTGACTCGTCTACTGCTAAATATTGATAGCGCCTACCCAAATGAGTGGCGCAATCAGACCAGGAAGGCAGCTTGTCGTAATCAAGCTGTTCTTCGTATCTTGACTTGGTCGCTTGGTCCACCTTAGACATGACCCTATGGATAATCATAGCGTTGGCAATGTCCTTATCAGTTGCCAGCGACAACAGCGACGAATGAATGGCAGAAACTGCGTCAATAATTGTTCGCAGACCTCCTGGAGATGCCTTGGTCATGCTTGGTAATTCGAACAGTATCAAAAAAATGAGACATTTATTGTCATAAACAGCATTAAGACTCTCCAAATGCTTTTGTCTCACAATTAAAATGGTTTCACCACTCTTAACGCTTCATCTGATAGACATGATAAAAAATAATTAAGCTCGGATCATAACTCTCAAATTGAGTTTGTAGGCTCATTGCCTTTTCAATATATCTGTGTTTTTTCGAAAGATATTGTTTTTTGCTCAAACGAAGTGTTAATGCGCTCAATGTCAAATTTCAGGCGTTCTAATGTTTGAACCGCTATGTTTGAACCATGCGCTTAGAGCTGCTTGCTGGTTTGGAATCGTCTTCATTGCCCATAATTAGTAACTTAAATTTACAAGCTTACGAACTTTAATGGGAATAAATGTTATGCGATATCCAGCAATCAACAAGAAAAATTAAAGTTCAATGTACAACTTAACCGTTCGACCTATATACCCTTTTACCTATGTGTACAGGGTACACTCATCTGACATGGCAAACAATTAACGGAACAAACTGCTCCTAGAAATAACGGACCACTCAATACACCAAGATCAATCGTCTTCTTTGCAGAGCGACAGAAAAAATTACTGTAATCTCACAGCCGCTAACACTAAAGCGGAAAAAGCAAATAGAGAAAGTTCAAAGACCGAGTAAGCGACTTTGAAATTTGTGTACAACAATTGCAGCAACAACTCTAAATTGTTGTAGAATAACTGCAATACAGCAAATATAACCAGCAAATCCCGAAAATTTAATATCAATATGTAACGAATGTGAAGTTGCTATATATTATTTATTTTAGTTCAAAGGCTTTAGTTAATTATGTATATGTACATATGTATGCGCATTTCTACATGCAAGTATGCAAATATATAAGATTTTAAGATTCACTGACACCAATAATTGAGTATTAAGGTACACAATCACACTACACAACAATTTGTGTTTGCCCAATAATTTGATATTTTCGCACAATTGCAGGTCGACACAAAGAACTCAATTTATGGTGCAGATTACCTCGTAGCTTTTGGTGAATTCCATAGACACGTCCCTGGATGGGCGGCTTGATATATCTTGGCACTTAAAAACCCGAAAACTAAATTTACACCACCAATACTTTAAACGAAAATCAATTATAATAATACCGAAGTCCCTGTCCCGGGGTCAATGAAAAAAATGTAGAGTTTTTCAAATACTAATTTTAACAAAAAACTAAGTAAATTTGACCCGGTATTAAAAAGATTATTGGTGTGTTATTTTATGCAAGTAAAATGCCTTCAAGGGCCGGCTTGCAAGCCAATACGACGACCCCTGGGTCGCTGCTGTTGGTGTAGGAACTCCGCAGGATCCAGCAGCCCTGTATAGCATCGTGTCGGAGCCTCCGACATTCCGTGTATCGCTGCAGCCGCTAAGAGGATCAAGGCAAACAAAGCTTCTGGCATCGACGGTATCCCGTGGGTAATCGTTAAAGCAAATGCGTTGAAAAACAACGACGACTCGCGCGTTTTAGAAAAAACCAAAAATTGCTGAAGGGCAAGGGACCTGCAAATGCAGCAGGCATTCACAGCTCGACGCTGTCACAGCTATAACAGACGTAGCCAAGAACGCACTTGACGGTGACCGATGGTTAGGCGTCAGTAAGGAGTACAGTGCCATTATTACGCTTGATGTCAATGACCTTAAGATTAAGGGTCAATACCTAGCGCAGAAGGCTTATTTCGGAGGTTTTAATTTAGAGTTGTCATGAATCGTGCATGCCATCTACGGAGCGGTATTTTTAAAAGATTTCATTTTCCTGCCGTATACACAATACAAAAAAAAAATGTATAATTGCGTCATGTCGTTTATGCGGACTAACATGCAAGAGGTTATGAAGAATCGAATCTCCTCATGGAGATGCTAATATCACAACGTTCTAAATGGGTGCCCTACGATTATCATTGTGGATCGCCAATGGTGTTTCACGGCATAAACGAGAAATAACCCAATTCCTTCATAACAATAATATTGACGTAATACTTTTCTCAGTAACACATGTTACTGCCAACTACAACTTCCAAATAAGCGTCTGATATATTTACAAAATCAGGTATACTGATTAGAAATCGCATAAAAAGCCACTACCGTAGTCCTTGCAGCAGTATACTGCCCCCTCGTTTTCATATATCCGAGCAACCACTTCTGGACTGAAGAAGCAATATAAGAACGGTTAACGTCGCTATAGAGAGCAACTATCCAAACCAAGCAGTAAAAACTCACTATGGAATGCTCATCCCAGTTTAACCACACCAGCAGAAACTAGCTCACCTTTAAGATATATCGAAGGTGGATGGGCTCGAAGAGACAAAGAAATAGCTACCCCTACTGCGAAGCACACATAAAGTGTGCTCCAGCTGAACCTCGCTACAAATTCGTTTGTATTACCAAAGTTAACAGCAGAAAAAGCACAAACTATAAAGAATCGACTTCATCCTTCTAACTTATTATTGAGCTTCCATACTGTGCATACAGTGCTTACAGATACTTACAGGTACTCTCCTGAAAGACGGAAAATGTCGATTACACTAATGCCAAAGGCAGGAAAGGACTATTCCGTTTCTTCATAACTATTTGAAAATGGTCTGATGACCAGGGTCACCCTCTATTTGAGGATACGTAACCTTATTACAGAGCATCTTTGAAAAAATCAATTGAATTACAACAGAAATACGAACAGCCATCGCTGCTCCAGAAATGATGTCATGGATTCCCACGTTGGAATTAAATTTCGCAGAGCGGGGTCCTCCAAATGCTCCTCCCATTTAGACAGACGCGCCGGATCCGGCTTTTGGACAAGTACTTGGTAGTCCAAGTAGTCCATTATAGTTAATGCATCGAGCAATTTGTTCCGCATTACCCAATACGTTTAGAGCACGAATATGACACGACACGACAGCTCACGAAGCGTTGAAACGGAACCGCTCTGCTCTGCCCTTAGCCCGAACATCTCAGTGACATGACGTTTGTGAGGTCATGATGGCTATCTATTATAGTCGTAAACATAGAATAAAAATCCAGGCAATTAACCTAGCCCCCAGCCAATTTTGGTTGCTCAAGAGGGGGCTTGAAACTTCCCACGAACCGAGAACATCATTAAATTTCTCACTGAAATCGCTTTCAATTTGATCCAAATCAAGCTCTTCAAGCTCGCTCAGACTTTCAGAAACATTTCTGAAACAAATGCACAACGGAATCGTCAAATAAAGTTAACGCAGAACTTGATAAAAAATCTGCTAATCGTTCCACTCTTTTATATATTACAGTCGCCTTGCGCCTTAAAAATGTCACCCTGTTTGCATCAGCCGCAACGTTTCCAGAACTTTTAGTAGCCATGGCAACAGCTACAACAACAAATTCGGTTCATGTCGGAAGATAAGCGCAAATAAAACCAGAGACAATGCTTAAATCGGCTTCCCCGATTGTCTGAACCCGTTACTCAGCTAGTAAAAGAGCGAAGGAGAAATTTTAGCAACAACTGCTTTTGGTGGCTTATGGTTACAAAACTAACAAAATTGTCAAAAAATAACAAAACATTTTTCAAAAGTGTTGGCGTGGCAGCTTTAGGGGGTTTGTGGGCGTTAGTGTGGTTGTGGCACAATTTTTTTGGCAAATCGAAAGAAATTTACAAGGCTAATAATAAAATGAAAATATATCCAAACATTTTTCAAAAGTGTGGGCGTGACAGTTTTGGGCGGTTTGTGAGCGTTAGTGTGGGCGGGGAAACATGAATCGACAAAACTTGCTGCGTCTATGTCTCTGGAGTCTACATGCTGAATCTCAGCTTTCTGAGATCTCGACGTTCATACGGACGGACAGACAGACGGACATTGCCAAATCGACTCGGCTATTGATTCCGATCAAAATATATATATAACTTATATGGTCTGCCTGTTACATACATTTCAACGAATCTTGTATACCCTTTTACTCTACGAGTAACGGGTATAATTAAACACTATTACCCCTTACTCAGCTATTGAAAGTGTTCAAAAGATATTTAAAAAATAGATAGTATTTAGCCATTGAGCTTTTTCAACAGCTGTTGCGAGAAATTAATAGCCGAAGAAAGTTTTGTCTTTTTTCCGATACTGTTTATTTTGTTAATTATACTGGCAGCTAGGGCCGACCAAGAGCACAAGTTAAGTCTATGCCGAAAAAACGAAGAAGTGATAATTGGCGGGACAGACAGCCGAATGCTGCGCCCAAGCCTAACGTAGGTAGATAACAAAGAGAACAAGGAATAAGCGACGTACAGATAAATTCGTGAGAGAACAGCGGTTTGCACTATGGGCATCGCAACTGCTACTACGGACTACTCCGGCTTACAATATTAAGAGTATAAGATTAGTCTACTGCACAGTTTTGGCGGCTGCATGACCCAACATCCTCCCCCCGTTGGAGGCTTGGTTTTCAACAGAGTCCTTAAGGGGAAGCATACACAGCTTGTTCACTGTCCGCCTTATTACTCCAGACGCGGTCCTCAATTCTGCACCTCGAGCGACGCCGTCTCTGCCAGGAATCAACTGCATGACTCTCGCCAAAGGCCATCTCATTGGGGGTAGATTCTCGTCCTTAACAAGAACGACGTTTTCCACGGCTACGCCAGGCTTTGGGGTGCGCCACTTGGAGCGCTGCTGGAGCAACGTCAAGTATTCCTCCTTCCATTGCGATTAAAAGATTTGCTGAAGAAAGGAGATGCGTTGCCAAGAGTCAAGCCGCTTATAGTTTAGGCCCGATACATCTGGCTCGTCAAACGACGAAGGCGGATCACCATTGGGAAAATGCGCCGGATTGAGGACGTCCAGATTGGCAGGGTTCTCTGAAATGGGAACTAAAGGTCTGGAGTTAATAACGGGCGAGATGTGGCACACCAGCGTCCTCAGCTCGTCAAAGGTCAGAACCGTCGTACCCACAGCGCGGTAGAAATTATGCTTGGCCGTTTTCACCGCCGCTTCCCAAAGACGACCGTGAAGGGATGAACCGCCAGTCTCCGAAAGGCAAAAATTCTGAATGGAGCCTTAATGTTCGCTGCTGAAAAATAACCTTCGAAGTTCCAGAATTTCATTCTTGGTGCCGACAAAATTGGTGGCGTTGTCCGACCAAAATTGCTTCGGCTTCCGCCGGGTGCATATGAACCTCTTGAGTCCGAACAGACACGCAACTGACGAGAGATCCTTGATCAGCTCCAGGTACCTGCCCTGGTTGCAAAGCATATAAATACGCACACGTAGCATATAACCGCAGGCTTGTTGCTTGTATCCGACTTGTGCAAGAAGGGTCCACAGAACCTCAAAAGCGTGAGATCCCTCCAAGCGCTCTTTGGGAAGGTCCGCCATTATGTTATATTTATCAGTTATTTGTCAGGACAAACAGATGTTGGCCAATCTCTTTTAGGCTCCATAAGATAAGCGGGTCCATGCGCCCAGAGTGACGATTCGCTAAGCTCAGACGGCAGGGATCCTCTGGATAAGATGTCAGCCGGATTTAACGCTGTTGGAACATAACGCCAGGCCGTAACACCTGTCCGTTCCTGAATGGCAGCAACCCTATTTGCCACAAATATGTTGAACCTGGCGGGCTCATCTCGGATCCAGGAAAGTGCCACCATCGAGTCGCACCAATAATAGTAGCGTCCTTTAAATACTTTCAAGCCAACTATTTCCCTCATGATTTTAGCCAGAAGATCCTCACCACAAAGCTCCAGCTTTGGTACTGTTATGGTCTTCAACGGAGCTATGCGCGATGTCGAACAAATTAAATGGCTAAAACTTTGATTCCCTTTAGAAACCACAGAAACGCAAGCTCCATAGGCATCAATGCTTGCATCACAAAAACCATGCACCTCAAGACCAGACTCTGCGCTGAACACGAACCGAAGGAAACTAACATGACTTATTATTTCAAAACTGCGACATATATCAAGCCATTTCGTGTTATGAGTTTCCGGGAGGTCTTCATCCCAGGACAGCTTTTCCTTGCAGAGCTGCAAATCGCTACCATCTTCAAACTTCATGAACGATTCCTTGTCCTCGGCGGGCACACCCTCCAGTACAAGCGGAATGTTAGAGCACCATTTCCTTAGCTTGAGCTTGCCCTTCGCAAGAATGCCAGCCGTCTGCTGCATTATGCTGATAGCATCATTTACCGTGCCGGAGCCGGAGATAAGATCATCCACGTAAAAATCGCGCCGAAGGATTTCTGATCCAATGGGAAACGCTGCCTGTTCATCGATTGATAACTGCTGCATAGCCCTTACGGACAAGAAGGAGGCTGATTTGGTGCCGTAATTGACTGTGTCGAGTTTGTATACTTGGAAGTCATCGATCGGGAAGTCCCTCCACACAATGCACTGCAAATAGCTATCTTCTTGCGAGACCCTTACACATCGGTACATTTTACATATGTCTCCTGTAACGGCAACTGGGTGTGAGCGAAATCGAATTAGGATGTGAAATAGCTTGGGCTGGATGACCGGGCCAGCCATTTACACATCGTTAAGCGAGTAACCAGTGGAAGTGGCAGCTGATCCGTCAAAGTCAACGCGAAGCTTGGTGGTAGAGCTATTCTCCTTCATGAGGCAGTGATGTGGTAAAAAATATCGACACGAGCTGACCTCGGAAGCAGGCACAGGCGACATATGTCCCAGATGTCGATATTCCTTCATGAACGCAGCATATTTAACCCTCAAGCCAGGGTGCTTTGTAAGCTTCCTTTCCAGCGACAAGAATCTCCGCACAGCCTGAGGATAGGAATCTCCTAAAGAATCCAAATGGAGTTTTAGCGGCAAACGTACCGAGTAATCGCCAGCTGGCAATCGGGTGTAATTTTTAACAAAGGGTTCCTCGCAATCTAGCTCCTCCTTCGTGGCTTAAACTATTGGGCCGGGACAATTTTCTACCTCCCAAAAGCGCTGCAGAAGCGAATCAATTCCAACATCAATGCTGTTTTCCTCGCTGGCTAGAGAAGGAACGCGTGACGCTATTAAGGCGCTACCGCACGGGCGCGCGCAGCCTCCAGACACAACCCAGCCCAGACGAGTTTTTTGAAGCAGCGGAAGTCCTGGCAACAACTTTATCTGACCAGCTCATAAAACAGGCAAGCTCCTATTAATTCCGGGTCGGCGAGCTGCACGTTTTCTGGAATCGTCCAGTCCCCTATGTCCACATTAAAGCTTGGCTGGCGATCCGTGATATTGGGAGCGAATTGAGAAATTCGAAGTGACAGACCGCATCGCAATTCCTACCGAGAATCCATCAGTCGCGAAATTGGAATCCCCGATTCCAGTGACAGAGCCAGACGACCTCGACCTCTTAAGTTGCAGTTGATTTGCAAACCGAGAGGTGACCAAGTGCAGTTGAGAGCCAGAATCTAACAAGGCCCTGCAGGGAACGAACAGTCCCGACCGATTCTGCACTAGAACGGTTGCAGTAAGTCTCTAAATTGCGGGCAATAATATATGGCATGCCCTGTATTATGGCAAAGCATGCAACCAAGAGAATTTTGGGTGGTAGCAACTAGCGTCGAACGATTTCTGCCCACCTGAACGCCTGGCGCATAGGTTGCCATTGCGCAATCCACGTCCTCCAAAGTCCTACATCGCTGCTCCAGGAATGCAGCCATCGATTCCCACGACGGAATAAGGTTGACAAATACCGGATCCTCCAAGCGCTCCTCCCACCTAGCTTGGCTCGCCGCATCCAGCTTTTGCAGCAGCACTTGCACTATGATGCACCCAGCGATTTGCTCAGTGGTTCCCAAGCCCTTCAACGCACGAATGTGAGCGTTAAACTTGTCCGACAATTCCCGAAGCGATGCTACTGAAACATTCCGTACTACCTTGAGACCCAGAATCTCGGTGATGTGCGCCTGAAAAACGAGACGCCGATTATCAAACCTTTTTTGAAGCAACTCTAAAGCCGCTTCGTAATTGCCGGTTGAGATCTCCAATGATCGGATAGTTTCCAGCGCCGAATCCCTTAAACATGACCGCAGATGCTGACATTTCTCAATGTTGGAGAGGTCCGGATGGCTGTCGATTATGCTCGTGAACACGGAGTAAAAATCCGCCCATTTTGCGTAGCCTTCGCCAAACGTTGGCAGCTGCACAGGCGTCAACGACAACGGCAACGGCATTGGCCTCGGCCGCGGCTGCGTCTGATGACCACTACACTGGTGGGACACATCACCTTCCGCAAGCGTTGAGTGCGGCGCGAAATGCACATTGCGTTTGGCTATTTCCGCGCGCACACTAGCCTTGAGTTCTACGATTAATTCATCGAAACTCTCGCTCATTTCACTGCCAATTTCGTCGAAATCCAATTCCTCCAGTTCTGTATGCAGAACATTGAAGGCACTTTGCAGCTCATCAATCTGCTCCTGCTGCAACCTGCTGAACAACTCATTGGCTTTGCGCTTTAAAACGGTCACCCTGTTTTTGTCACTTTCAGCGGGCATAGCAACAAATCGCTTTAAATTCGGTGCAGCGGGAAGATGAGCACAAAATAAATGCCGAAAATGCAAGCGGAGTCAATGCACTTAATATATATGTAGCAATGTATGTATGTATATAATACTAGTTCGATTGTCCAACCGATTGCTTTTTTAATATATTTATCTAAACGGGATATGTGCATTAATTAATGCATGCAAATTAACATTATCACGTCGGGGTCACCAATGTTTAGCTATTGAGCTTTTTCAATAGCTGTTGCGAGAAATAAATAGCCGAAGAAAGTTTTGTATTTTTTCCGATACTGTTTATTTTGTTAATTATACTGGCAGCTAGGGCCGACCAAGAGCTATAACGAATTCACAAGAAAAACGAAGAAGTGACAATTGGCGGGACAGACAGCCGAATGCTGCGCCTAAGCTTAATGTAGGTAGATAACAAAGAGAAGAAGGAATGTGGGCCGTACAGATAGATTCGTGCGAGAACAGCGGTTTGCACTATGGGCATCGCAACTGCTACCACTGACTACTTCGGCTTACAAATTAAGAGTATAAGATTAGTCTACTGCACAGTTTTGGCGGCTGCATGACCCAACCGATAGAAATAAGGAGATCTTAAAAACTCAAGCTTTATCATTACACAATTTGGTTTTTGAGAAAAAGAAGAAGAAGGAAAATTGTAAACATGTACATTCAAGATACGCTCTGGTCAGGGCCTTTTTAAAGACCACATTAAGCTATTCTCCGGTAAAGACAGGGTATGGTAGTCCAATTTAATTGTTATTTAATTCTACGTCTTTTAGGATTCAATAGATAAAATGTATTTCTTTTATTGTTTTTTTTTAAGCTTACCATTACTTTTGTTGGCAACTCATTTTCATATAAATTCATGCCGTATATATATTGGGCCAAAAGTAGAATTTGCGAATAGAGAACCACGAAAAAACTGGAACGCATCATGGAACGACGTTGGTTTGGTATCATCCATAAAATGTTTGCCCAAATTAATAAAACAAAGGTTAACCAACTGTGATAAACAATTGACCATATCTGCCATTGGAAAAATACATTTTAGTAGTGATAGTTATACCCGTTACTCGTAGAGTAAAAGGGTATACTAGATTCGTTTAAAAGTATGTAACAGGCAGAAGGAAGCGCTTCCGACCATATAAAGTATATATATTCTTGATCAGGATCAATAGCCGAGTCGATCTGGCCATGTCCGTCTGTCCGTCCGTCCGTCTGTCTGTCCGTCGAGATCTCAGAAACTACAAAAGGTAGAAAGTTTGTCGATTCATGTTGCCACGCCCACTTTAACGCCCACAAACCGCCCAAAGCTGTCACGCCCACACTTTTGAAAAATGTTTTGATATTTTTTCATTTTTCCATCCATTTGCCGAAAAACTTTTTGCCACGCCCACTCTAACGCATTTCGTATTTCCACTAGCTGAGTAACGGGTAGCAGATAGTCGGGGAACTCGACTATAGCGTTCTCTCTTGTTTTGAATTATAATTTAAACAAGAGAGAACGCTAAAGTCGAATACCCCGACTACCCGTTACATACTTTTCAACGAAGCTAGTATACCTTTTACCCTACGAGTATGGGTATAATTATATTATTACATAGGTATATGATTTAATATAAAGGTTTTAGGAAAATATATTATATGTATTACAACGGTACAAGCTACATATTTAATATTTTCAATTAAATTAAAAATTAAAATTTAACGCAACTTTTTTTATTAGATGAATCGAAAAAGAAGATTTACAAACACAAATAACTTTAGACATTATCTTGCTACAATCAGTAGTTAATTTTCGCAGTAGTTTTGTTGCTACCTTGGAAAGGCAGAAAACATAAACACTTTTTTATATTACCAAAATCAGTCTTAGCGCGGTACAAACCGCGGACGTTATAGCAACAGATGTCGTCCACATTATATAGACGGTCACTGTAATATAACAATACATATTATAGCAACGGAGGAAATTTCCGAGGAGGCAATATAGAGGCAACCCAAGGCACCTCTGATTATCAGACTGTTTTGATATTTTTTTTATTAGTCTTGTGTATTTCTATCAATGTAACAAAAAGACATTTGGTCACGTCCACAAACTGCCCAAAAACGTATAGCTCTCACATTTACTAGCCAAATAACGGATATCTGATAGTCGGAAAACTCGACTATACCATTCTCTCTTGTTTTATTATTTTTTTCCTAATTTCTATCAAAATGATAGAAAAATGTTGAAACTTCTCGTTAACACTTCCTCTATCTAAGTAACAGGTATTTCATAATCGGGAAACTCGACTATAACGTTCCCTCTTGTTTGCTTTTTTAAGTGCAAAGTTCCTGCTTCCCCAGGTACTACTGATCCGGTGGCCAGTCCCGCCAGATGGCTAGGTGTTAGATTCTTATCGTACATGTACTCAAGGTAGCTAACGGCTGCGTCTTTTATGCAACCGCAGAGCGAAACAATAACTCGTTGAGCCCATGTCTGATCTAACCGGTCTCGCCGGTACCATGCCTGCTCGACTCTTTTGGACGCTCCGGACAACCGCCCAGTTTACGATGTTAGGATACGCCTCGTCTGTTCAAGCACTATCGGACTCGCCTTGCCAACGCCAGTATCTGGTCTCGATTACTGTTGTAGCAAGGCGTCTCAACCTAGCCATGACCTAAGCTACCTATCTCTCAATTCGGTAACTTGTTGAGTTTCACGGCTGTGGCTCCCTTGCTTACGTTGCTTCGCGCTGTTTATTTGGATTCTGGTTCTCCTCGACTGTCCCGCTTTTAGCGCTAGACCTACTTGAAAGGCCTCCCCTAACCGTTGTTCCTTGATGACTCCAGAATCCAAAGTCGACGGGTTTAAAGTTTGCCTGGTCCAAAGTCCAGTTTGATACACTTTCTGTTCTTCTGTGGTCTTGTTCTATTTCGTTCCGTCTCGCACCCGCTCTCCACATTCTTTTCTTCCAGGCTCTCGTTTTCCAATTGATCTCCAGACTCTGTTCTGCAGAAATCATTTCCTGTTTATAAACACTCCACTCCAATTTTTTTATGTAATTGCTTTATTTGTATTTATACCCGTTACTCGTAGAGTATTTTTGTTTTTTTTTAATTCCTTGCTATTCCTCTCGGGAACTTAGGGCTTCTACGAGAGCCTTCCATCTAACTCTGTTTTGTGCTGTCTGTTTAGCATTTTCCCATGTGATGTTTATTTGGGTAAGTTCTTGTTGAGCGGTTCTTCTCCATGTTGCTCTTGGCCTTCTTACCCTCCTGCTTTCTTGGGGGTTCCAGTCCAGTGCCATCCTTACTATGCTACTAGGGTTTCTCCTGAGAGCGTGTCCTATCCATTTCTTCTTCCTTATTTTGGTGTGTATCGGGGGGTCGCCCGTAACGCGCAACAGCTCTGTGTTGGCTATTCTGTTTGGCCAGAATACCCCACATATGATTCTCAGGCATTTATTGCTGAAAACCTGCAGCTTTTACGTTATTTTCAGCGTTGCGAGCCATGTCTCACTTCCGTATAGCAGTATGGATTTCACACACGCATTGTAGATCCGGAGCTTTGTTCGTCGGCTGATTTGTCGGTCTCTCCATATGCGGTTTAGTCTCCCAAATGCTGAGCGGGCTTTGCCAAGACGACTCGAGACATCATCATCCACTCTTCCACTGTTGGATATGATGGTGCCAAGGTATAGGAAGCTGGTGACGAACTTGATTGGGTTCCCATGTATGTTGATGTTTCCTTGGTTGGAGTGGTTGAAGCGCATAGCTTTTGTTTTTGCTATGTTTATCTCGAGTCCTACGCTGCTGGCTATCCTGACGAGGTTGTCACTTTTCCTCTGTATGTCGCCGAGCCTGTGAGAGATAAGACAGATGTCGTCTGCATAGTCCAAGTCCTCAAGGTGTCTGGTGAGGCTCCACGTAATTCCGAGCTTGGACGAGCATACTTTGCTCATTAACTCGTCGACCACGATGTTGAAGAGTAGAGGTGATAGCGGGCATCCTTGCCGAATTCCGGTGTCCGTCTGGAAAGGTGCACTTGTTTTCCCGTTGTGCAGTACCGCCAGGTTGGCATCGTCATACATCGATTTGATGATAGCGATGAGATTAGCAGGTACTCCCCTCCTTGCAACTGAGCTGCCTTTGCTGCCCTTTCAACTGAGTCGAATGCCTTTTTGAAGTCGATGAACAGGAGGTAAAGCGGGCCCTTCATTCCACAGCTTGTTCGGTAATTATACGTAGTGTGTTTGCCTGGTCTACGCAATACCTGTGTGGTCTGAAGCCTGCCTGTTCGTCTCGGATTGTTTGCTCAATTTTTTCCTAGAGGCGTTCTTTCATTAGTGTAGCTCGGATTTTAAAGATATTGTTGAGCAGTGTTATCCCTCTCCAGTTGTTGCAGTCGCTAAGGTCGCCTATTTTGGGAAACTTCATGATGATTCCACTTTTCCAGGAGTCAGGCACAGTCTCGCCTTTCCAGGCGAGGTTCCAGTCTGCTCTTCCGCGTTGTTGCAGCCCAATTACTTGCTCAGCTGTGGTCCTTAGCTGTCTGCAGGTGTGCTCCCATGGGTGGTCTTCTAGGGGGATCAGCTGTTCCCGCAATGTGGACGTCATTCTCGTCTTCATAGTGGAGTCGCTAAGGAGGTGCTGGTTCAGAGGGGGCGCTCGTCGGTGCTGGCTGTTATCAGCGTTCCTTGAGTAGTTGCGGTTCAACTTTATTTCAAGTTCTCCAATGACTAACTCATGATCACTGTTTATAGATGCTCCCGTTTTGTTCCGTACGTCCAGTAGTGAGTGTCTCCATTTCCTGCTAATGCAAATGTGGTCGATCTGGTTGCGCGTGTTTCCACTAGGAGATGTCCAGGAGTATTTGTGGACATCTTTGTGTGGGAATATTGTGCCGTCGATGACCAGTTGGAATAGCTGGCAGAAATCCACCAATATCTCCCCGTTGTCATTGCGAGTCCCAGTTCCGTGTTGGCCCATGACAGATTTTAGTCCGGTGTTGTTGGGGCCTACTTTCGCATTAAAGTCACCCATGAGGATGTTGATGTCTCCTTGCCGCGTCTTGTTCAGGGTTGCTGTGAGGGCAGTGTAGAAGTCGTCCTTGGTGTCATCGTTGGCGTCTTCCGTCGTTCCCAGGAGTGCAGTGTCTTTTTTATGCGTTTGGACACGTAAATCCCCACTCCGTATCTGCTGCCGTCACTGTTGCCACTATGTAGGACTAGATTCCTATTTGATGTTGTTGTTTCCCCACTGCCAGACCACCTCATCTCGCTGAATCCGGCTATTGCAATATGGAGTCTCTCCATCTCCGCCTCGAACTGTGCTAATATTCTTTAAATGAATGAAAAATGAAATTAATTTAAATTGAGATTAATTTTATACAGCCTTAGGGTTGGTTGTTCCTCAAGGGCGTTTTCCGTCTGTTAGTTTCTTACCTTACTATTTCGGTTTTGTTTTTGGTTACTAGTTATTAACCAGGTGGTAGTAACATCTATCTCCATTATTGTTCTGGTTAGCACGTCCTCTATTTTCTCCGCGGTAACCTCCTTGGCATTAATAATCATTATTATTATTATAGCCATTAGCCATTATCGGCCATTAGCTCTGATTTGGAAGTTTTCTCGGTTATTTTTCCTTCGATCGTGTAATAATGGAATAATACACAGCAGTTTACATATTTTTCAATCACACTATTTGTTGGGTCATGCAGCCGCCAAAACTGTGCAGTAGACTAATCTCATACTCTTAATATTGTAAGCCGAAGTAGTCAGTGGTAGCAGTTGCGATGCCCATAGTGCAAACCGCTGTTCTCGCACGAATCTATCTGTACGGCCCACATTCCTTCTTCTCTTTGTTATCTACCTACGTTAAGCTGGGGCGCTGCATTCGGCTGTCTGTCCCGCCAATTGTCACTTCTTCGATTTTCGGCAAAGACTCAACTTGTGCATTCGATATAGCTCTTGTTCGGCTCTAGCTGCCATAAACAATAAACAAAATAAACAGTATCGGAAAATAAACAAACTTTCTTCGGCTATTTATTATTCGCAACAGCTATTGAAAAAGCTCAATAGCTAAACATTGGTGACCCCGACGTGATCGTGTTAATTTGGATGCATTAATTAATGCACTTATCCCGTTTATAAATAAATATAAATATATTAAAAAGCAATCGGTTTGACAAGTGAGTGGTGATTTCGGTGATAGTGGCTGTGTTTAAGCGAGCTAGCATTACATATATACATACATACATTGCTACATATATCAAGTGCATTGACTCCGCTTGCATTTTCGGCATTTATTTTGTGCTCATCTTCCCGCTGCACCGAATTTAAAGCGATTTGTTGCTATGCCCGCTGAAAGTGACAAAAACAGGGTGACCGTTTTAAAGCGCAAAGCCAATGAGTTGTTCAGCAGGTTGCAGAGGCGACAAACGTCGCTGTCTATTGAGACGCGAAGCGGTTTCGACGAACACACTCTAACGGTGCGGCAGGAGCAGATTAATGAGCTGCAAAGTGCCTTCAATGTTCTGCATACAGAACTGGAGGAATTGGATTTCGACGAAATTGGCAGTGAAATGAGCGAGAGTTTCGATGAATTAATCGTAGAACTCAAGGCTAGTGTGCGCGCGGAAATAGCCAAACGCAATGTGCATTTCGCGCCGCACTCAACGCTTGCGGAAGGTGATGTGTCCCACCAGTGTAGTGGTCATCAGACGCAGCCGCGGCCGAGGCCAATGCCGTTGCCGTTGTCGTTGACGCCTGTGCAGCTGCCAACGTTTGGCGAAGGCTACGCAAATTGGGCGGATTTTTACTCCGTGTTCACGAGCATAATCGACAGCCATCCGGACCTCTCCAACATTGAGAAATGTCAGCATCTGCGGTCATGTTTAAGGGATTCGGCGCTGGAAACTATCCGATCATTGGAGATCTCAACCGGCAATTACGAAGCGGCTTTAGAGTTGCTTCAAAAAAGGTTTGATAATCGGCGTCTCGTTTTTCAGGCGCACATCACCGAGATTCTGGGTCTCAAGGTAGTACGGAATGTTTCAGTAGCATCGCTTCGGGAATTGTCGGAAAAGTTTAACGCTCACATTCGTGCGTTGAAGGGCTTGGGAACCACTGAGCAAATCGCTGGGTGCATCATAGTGCAAGTGCTGCTGCAAAAGCTGGATGCGGCGAGCCAAGCTAGGTGGGAGGAGCGCTTGGAGGATCCGGTATTTGTCAACCTTATTCCGTCGTGGGAATCGATGGCTGCATTCCTGGAGCAGCGATGTAGGACTTTGGAGGACGTGGATTGCGCAATGGCAACCTATGCGCCAGGCGTTCAGGTGGGCAGAAATCGTTCGACGCTAGTTGCTACCACCCAAAATTCTCTTGGTTGCATGCTTTGCCATAATACAGGGCATGCCATATATTATTGCCCGCAATTTAGAGACTTACTGCAACCGTTCTAGTGCAGAATCGGTCGGGACTGTTCGTTCCCTGCAGGGCCTTGTTAGATTCTGGCTCTCAACTGCACTTGGTCACCTCTCGGTTTGCAAATCAACTGCAACTTAAGAGGTCGAGGTCGTCTGGCTCTGTCACTGGAATCGGGGATTCCAATTTCGCGACTGATGGATTCTCGGTAGGAATTGCGATGCGGTCTGTCACTTCGAATTTCTCAATTCGCTCCCAATATCACGGATCGCCAGCCAAGCTTTAATGTGGACATAGGGGACTGGACGATTCCAGAAAACGTGCAGCTCGCCGACCCGGAATTAATAGGAGCTTGCCTGTTTTATGAGCTGGTCAGATAAAGTTGTTGCCAGGACTTCCGCTGCTTCAAAAAACTCGTCTGGGCTGGGTTGTGTCTGGAGGCTGCGCGCGCCCGTGCGGTAGCGCCTTAATAGCGTCACGCGTTCCTTCTCTAGCCAGCGAGGAAAACAGCATTGATGTTGGAATTGATTCGCTTCTGCAGCGCTTTTGGGAGGTAGAAAGTTGTCCCGGCCCAATAGTTCAAGCCACGAAGGAGGAGCTAGATTGCGAGGAACCCTTTGTTAAAAATTACACCCGATTGCCAGCTGGCGATTACTCGGTACGTTTGCCGCTAAAACTCCATTTGGATTCTTTAGGAGATTCCTATCCTCAGGCTGTGCGGAGATTCTTGTCGCTGGAAAGGAAGCTTACAAAGCACCCTGGCTTGAGGGTTAAATATGCTGCGTTCATGAAGGAATATCGACATCTGGGACATATGTCGCCTGTGCCTGCTTCCGAGGTCAGCTCGTGTCGATATTTTTTACCACATCACTGCCTCATGAAGGAGAATAGCTCTACCACCAAGCTTCGCGTTGACTTTGACGGATCAGCTGCCACTTCCACTGGTTACTCGCTTAACGATGTGTAAATGGCTGGCCCGGTCATCCAGCCCAAGCTATTTCACATCCTAATTCGATTTCGCTCACACCCAGTTGCCGTTACAGGAGACATATGTAAAATGTACCGATGTGTAAGGGTCTCGCAAGAAGATAGCTATTTGCAGTGCATTGTGTGGAGGGACTTCCCGATCGATGACTTCCAAGTATACAAACTCGACACAGTCAATTACGGCACCAAATCAGCCTCCTTCTTGTCCGTAAGGGCTATGCAGCAGTTATCAATCGATGAACAGGCAGCGTTTCCCATTGGATCAGAAATCCTTCGGCGCGATTTTTACGTGGATGATCTTATCTCCGGCTCCGGCACGGTAAATGATGCTATCAGCATAATGCAGCAGACGGCGGGCATTCTTGCGAAGGGCAAGTTCAAGCTAAGGAAATGGCGCTCTAACATTCCGCTTGTACTGGAGGGTGTGCCCGCCGAGGACAAGGAATCGTTCATGAAGTTTGAAGATGGTAGCGATTTGCAGCTCTGCAAGGAAAAGCTGTCCTGGGATGAAGACCTCACGGAAACTCATAACACGAAATGGCTTGATATATGTCGCAGTTTTGAAATAATAAGTCATGTTAGTTTCCTTCGGTTCGTGTTCAGCGCAGAGTCTGGTCTTGAGGTGCATGGTTTTTGTGATGCAAGCATTGATGCCTATGGAGCCTGCGTTTCTGTGGTTTCTAAAGGGAATCAAAGTTTTAGCCATTTAATTTGTTCGAAATCGCGCATAGCTCCTTTGAAGACCATAACAGTACCAAAGCTGGAGCTTTGTGGTGAGGATCTTCTGGCTAAAATCATGAGGGAAATAGTTGGCTTGAAAGTATTTAAAGGACGCTACTATTATTGGTGCGACTCGATGGTGGCACTTTCCTGGATCCGGGATGAGCTCGCCAGGTTCAACATATTTGTGGCAAATAGGGTTGCTGCCATTCAGGAACGGACAGGTGTTACGGCTTGGCGTTATGTTCCAACAGCGTTAAATCCGGCTGACATCTTATCCAGAGGATCCCTGCCGTCTGAGCTTAGCGAATCGTCACTCTGGGCGCATGGACCCGCCTATCTTACGGAGCCTGAAAGAGATTGGCCAACAGCTGTTTGTCCTGACAATCCGGTGCTTGAGCTTCGTCGAAGTGTGTTCATCGTAAAGTCGCCGTACGTGGATGTAATTGCTAGCTCCAAATTTGCAAATTCGTACCCCTCACTGCAACGAGTGTTTGCATACATTTACAAATTTTGTAATGGAATTCGTCATCCTGGGCTCACCGTCGCACACATTCAAGAGGGTACTCAGATGATGCTTCGTTTGGTGCATGCAGTCCCTAAAAACGCTGGGAAGAGTTTCCTCGTCTAGTCCCATATCCTCGCTTTCGCCGTTCCTGGATCAATTTGGACTTCTTAGAGTAGGCGGTCGCCCCCGGAATTCGTCATTGGACTTTGATGGCCGCCACCCGAAAATCCTTCCAAGGTCCCATCCGGTGACTCTGGTAATTATTTCGCATTACCATGAAAGCAATCTTCATGCCGGACCTCGAGCTCTTCTGGGTGCAATTCGATCCCAATATTGGCCTATTGGGGGGAGGAAGACGGTTACCAAGGCCGTGAACAGATGCATCAGATGTTTTCGGATTAAGCCGCGGCTGATAGAGCACATAACTCAAGAGGTTCATATGCACCCGGCGGAAGCCGAAGCAAATTTGGTCAGACAAAGCCACCAACTTTGTCGGCGCCAAGAATGAACTTCTGGAACTTCGAAGGTTATTTCTCAGCAGCGAGCATCAATGCTCCGTTCAGAATTTTTGCCTTTCGGAGACGATTGACTGGCGGTTCATCCCTCCACGGTCGCCCCATTTCGGACTTTGGGAAGCGGCGGTGAAAACGGCCAAACATCATTTCTACCGCGCTCCAAGGGGGGAGGATGTTGGGTCATGCAGCCGCCAAAACTGTGCAGTAGACTAATCTCATACTCGTAATATTGTACGACAAAGTAGTCAGTGGTAGCAGTTGCGATGCACATCGTGCAAACCGCTGTTCTCGCACGTAAATATCTGTACGGCGCTCATTCCTTGTTCTCTTTGTTATCTACCTACATTAAGCTTGGGCGCTGCATTCGGCTGTCTGTGCCGCCAATTGTCACTTCTTCGTTTTTCGGCATAGACTCAACTTGTGCATTCGATATAGCTCTTGATCGGCCCTAGCTGCCATAAACAATTAACAAAATAAACAGTATAGGAAAATAAACAAACTTTCTTCGGCTATTTATTATTCGCAACAGCTATTGAAAAAGCTCAATAGCTAAACAACAGTATTATTTTAATTGGCGCCCAAACGGAAAGTAACCCAGTTACTCTAACTCTTCGAGCTAACGCAAAGAGTCGCGGTACGGTTCAATAAAGTGAACAACAAAATCGACAAGTGAACAGTTACTCTATTATCTAACCGAAATTACTCTTCGAGCTAGCACAAAGAGTTGCTGTACAATTCAATACAGTGAACAACAAAACACAACAAGAGCAAATTTTGTGACAAAAAACAAAAACATTGCAAAAAATACACACTCACACAACAAACACAAAAAAATTAAGAACCCCAGCAAAGAGAGCTGAGCGAGTTAATAAAACAAATCAACAAATACGAGCGGCCGACGGAAAACAACATATCGCAGCGGTCATTTTTGTATATTTCAAACAAATACCAACACAAAGCGGACGACAGTAGTGGCGACGAACTAATAGCTTCATACATACTCGTAGAGCTGACTTTAGAGCAATCAAAAAAAATGAATACTTAACAGGTTGCCCAGATAAAGGCAAAGGTGAAGGCAGCCCTTGAGCAACAAACCCGCTTATTTGAGAAGAAGATAGCCTCTCTGACAAACCAGCTTAGTAAAACTAGAGTTTCTGCACCACAGATAGAAATTTTCCAAGAAGTTGAAATCGTGCCAGGGGCCCGCAGCGACGAGCCCCTAGATTTTGCAAAGTCCATCCCCGAGCTCGACGTAAAGATAGAAAATTATGTTTCGTGGAGGCAAGCCGCTTCTGCAGCCTATAAAGTCACATACGCAACTAAGCCACTGCTACAATATTTCGACGATGTCGAAAAAAACTCACACTATTGACAAATAAAACACTAATGACGCATGACTCCGTCGCAGCATCTATATTAAACGAAAAGTTTAGAAGCGACGCGCTTCACGTTTTCGTCTCAGGATTAAAAAAATCTCTGAAGTGGGCGGTCTTCCCGGCACAACCCATAGACCTCCCCTCAGCCTTAGCTCTACCCCAAGAGGCCAAATTAAGCAATGAGAGAGGCATCTTCGCAGCTAATTTTGCAAAACACCTTGAGGAAAAACCCCAGAAACAACATTCGCAAAAGTCTCAGAACTGGCGTCAGAACGCCCAACAGGCAAAGGAAGAGAATCCCTAAATCCAAAAGAATCAAAAAGGCAAAAATGACCAGCTAAACCCAAATAGCACAAAACAGCGCTTTAACAACCAAAAGTCCCAAGGGCGGGGTCCCGAGCCAATGGAGGTGGATCCCTCCTCGAGCTTCAGGCAACCCGCAGAGGGTTACAAGTTCATAAGCCGAACGGTTGCAGGGCGAATTATCAGACTTCTGATGGACCCAGGGGCCTGGATATTGATTTAAGGATACTAAATCATAAGACAACCGACGACAAATACCCTTTCCCATCCATTTCGACTATATTGTCAAATTTGGGCGAGGCTAGGTATTTCAGGGTTTCACCAAATCGAATTGGCTGAAAGAGACATGAAAAAGACAGCGTTCTCTTTCAAGAACGGGAAGTACGAGTTTTGTAGATTCCCCTTCGGTCTAAAAAATGCCCTATAACAATGATCTCGCGAACACTGCGAGGTAACGAGGTAAATTTTGCCACAAATGAGCGTGAGCTTTTCGCCAGTGCATGGGCACATAAGAACCTCAGAAAATACTTGTATGGTGTTCAGAATCTTAACATTCATTAACCAGCCATTAACCTTTTCGGTATCGGAAAAAAAACCCGAATGCCAAAATAAAGCGTTGGAAAGCCTTCATTGATGAGCACATCGCAAACATAATTTATAAACCCGGAAAAGAGAATTTAGTAGCAGACGCTCTGTCTCGCCAAAATGTCAATGCACTAGAGGACTCAGTAGACTCGGATGTTGCCACCATCCACAGCGAATAATATCTCACGTATACCATTGAAGCCACAGACAAACCGGTGAATTGCTTCCGGAACCAAATTATTCTGGAAGAAGGAACCAACAGAAGACGCTTATTTTGCTTAAGACAAAAACTCATTTTTCTGATCCCAGCACATTATTGCAAAGCATTAAAGATGCAGTAAATGCTGACGTAACCGACGCAATTCATTGCGAACTACCAATACTGGCTTTCATCCAACACGGACTGGTTGAGGCATTCCCTTTTACCACCTTTAGATATTGCAAGAACTTGGTTACAGACATTGTAAACCCAACGGAGCAGAGGGAAATTGCGACAGCCGAACATAATCGCGCGCATAGAGCAGCGCAAGAAAACGCGAAACAAATACATACATCGCTGCAAACTCTAGAATTGGTGCTATGAGTAAACGTGATCGGCACCCAAAAAAACAGGAAATAGGGAAAAACCCGATACCATCGTTTGCCGAAGAATTGTTGCATATAGATGTTTACTCCACTGCCGGTAAATATTTTCTAACCTGCACATAAGTTTTTTAAGTTTGCGGTAGTACAGTCTATACGGTCTCGCGCAATTGTGGATATAAGGGCTCAACTTTTGAACATGTTCCCGAACAAAGGCAATTTACTGTGACAACAAGAAATTCTTGAACTCAGAAACCAATAAAACAATGCTCAGCTATAGCTTTGGCATCGTGATTTCAAACGCCCCAACCTTGCATAGTTCCTCTAATGGACAAGTCGAACGGTTCCATGACACTCATGGGGATATAGCGCGCTCTTATAAGTTGGAAACACAGGTAGAGGACACTGTCGAAAATATTCTCCTTGCAACCATAAAGTACAACTGGTCAATCCATTCGGTGACAAACGAGAGACCCATAGACGTAATTCACGCAGGCAGTACAGTGCAGATCAAAGAAAAAATCGCATCAGCACAGCAAAAAACACTTGACCAAATGAATAAAAAAGGGTCTATAAGTCGTATTTGGTAGTCGATCGGGTTTGGATAAAAAAAAATAAGAGATTAGGAGATTATTCGCAGAAGCTATAGTGGAAGCAGACCTAGTCTCTTATTAAAGGGAGGGTGGTCCACAAGGACAATCTTAAGTAGGTTTTTGACATTTGAAAATCATGACAATTATTTTTAACTATTTACATGTTTTTAGGTTAAGATATCTTTTGAGTTTAATAATAGCAACCATGACCGTGACCGAAGCGTCATTGAGACTCAACGACTACTCCCACGCGGATTACATACCTATAGTTTACGGACACCCAACAATCTGGGACTCATACACTTACTTGGGACACACGACGAATTTGACATCTTTTGAAACTTAATAGACAAACTACACAAAGACCACATGAAACAGGTACTGAAAACGGACGTACAGTTATTTTTCAAGTATATTTGGTTTTTATTTATAACGTGTACTTCCTCGATATCTTCTCATTTTATGACTGACACTT
The DNA here is from genome assembly GCF_016746235.2 of Drosophila teissieri. Taxonomy (NCBI): domain Eukaryota; kingdom Metazoa; phylum Arthropoda; class Insecta; order Diptera; family Drosophilidae; genus Drosophila; species Drosophila teissieri. The sequence goes on from NC_053032.1 coordinate 2,530,455, forward strand.
AGCGTGGCCTGCAGGCCGATCGCTCGTGACAGCATAGTGCTGACACTAGCAAAATCTGCAATATGTATATATGAAGTTCATATTCGATAACCAATGGGAGTCAAGTGCGACCCCTAAAGGCGTACATATATTTAGGATTAGCATATTTAGGATTGGGATGGACTTAAGGATCTAGGGTGGTCTTAAGTTTACTTATTGGTTGTCTTATTATTATGATTCATATTATAATTATTGTTAATATTATTATTATTATTATTATTATTATGTTCGTATATACTACATCTCCCTCCTTTTGAAAAATAACGTAATAATATGAAGTTATTTTCAAGTATATACAGCTGCAGTCAAAATAATAGTAGTGCCCACAGAGGTTTTCAAACAATCCAAAAAAACACCTTTCAAAACGTGTTCAGAAATTTTTTTTTAATTTTCAATGAAAGTTAACTCATAGTAGGTGATAATAATGAAAATTGACTTTGAAAAATGACTTTTCAGAAAGAAATGAAAATGTTAAAATGGACCTAAATTTGATCGGTCAAAATAATAGTAGTGCATTTTTTCAAACAGCATCACAGCCAAATAAAACATTTTAAGTTTAAATGATAAAAACTATGTAATAGCCCTATATTTAATGTTTATTTTAGTATTTTGTTGAATAGCCTTTGTTGGCTATAACAGACGCACAGCGCTTATGCCTGGAATCAACTAAATTCTGGCATCTTTGCACAGGAACAGAGTCCCATGACCTTTGTACAGCTTTCCAGAGTTTAAAGCTATTACTCGGTTTTATTTCTGAGATTGCTCTCTTAACGTCACACCACAAATTCTCACTTGGATTGAGATCGGGTGACTCTGCGGGCCACTGTATGACTTCGACTTGATGGGCTGCAAACCACTCTTTGGCGAGTTTACTTGTATGTATTGGATCAATGTCCTGATGAAAAGTCCAAACAAGTGGCATGTCCTCGAAGGCATATAGGAGCATCATCTCGTTTAAAATTTTTACATATAAATAACGATCCATGATGTATTTTACCCAATACACTGGCCCAACTCCATAATACGAAAAACTCGCCCAAATCATAATCGCTGAACCACCGTGCTTAACCGTTTTTAATGTATATTTCGGGAAAAAGTCAGATAAGGGTGGTCGTCTAACAAACTCCCGAGAGCCATGGCCTCCAAACAAAACTATCTTGGACTCATCCGACCACAAAATATTCCTCCACTTCTCCAAAGGCCAATTCAAGTGCTTTCTTGCAAACTTCAAACGGAATGTTGCATAACTTGCTGCATGTTTTTTTGTTAGTAACGGCACTTTTCGTGGACTTCTTGAAATGAGGTTTTCATCTCCGAGACATCTTATTGTTTCCAAACTAAAATTAATTTTACAAGATTTTTTTTAGGGCTGCAGTGGACCCGAAAGGATTGCTTCTTGCCTGTCTTGTTAAGCGATCTACTGACCTTTTGGTCAATAACTTGAACCGACCACGAGTTTCATTTGTTGGTTCATATTTGATTGCATTTCTAATCATTGTAGAAGAGCATCCGATAATATTTTGCACCCTGACATAAGTCTTTCCAGAAAAAATCAGTTTTTTAATGAGTTACCGCCTCTCGGCATTACAGTGTTTGTCACGCCCCATATATTCTGTACCTAATTTCAAAGAAGAGTCTAAAAATGATAGAAACTGTTAAAAAAAACACGCAAGAGTATTGTAAAATACCACAAACCTGGCTAAAAAGCGATTAAATTTAATTATTCTTGTCAATTTAGCTGGCACTACTATTATTTTGACTGGGTCAAACAAGTGCATCCTTGCAATTAAAGCCGAAAAAGAATGTAAAACGAAGAGAGAACCGAAAATAACTTTACGTTCTTAGAGAGCAAAGAATTAACGTCACTTGTGTGAAAAAATTATTTGAATATGTGAAGGCATAGAGGAAATAATGAGAAATAACGTGTTGCTTCACCGACACTACTATTATTTTGACCGCAACTGTACATATGTATATAATAAAATATATATATATATTTTTTTTATATATTTGTATTTATGATATATATTTTTGTTTTTTTTTTATATTTTTTTTTTTGTATGTATATAAGTATTTGAAATAAATGAGTGAAGAAATATTAAAAAATATTTCTTTAGATTGTATTTGAAAAGTAAAAGTTTTGTATTTTAATGTTTTTATTAGTTTTTATACCCGTTACTCGTAGAGTAAAAGGGTATACTAGATTCGTTGAAAAGTATGTAACAGGCAGAAGGAAGCGTTTCCGACCATATAAAGTATATATATTCTTGATCAGGATCAGTGGCCCAGTCGATCTGGCCATGTCCGTCTGTCCGTCCGTCTGTCCGTCTGTCCGTCCGTCTGTCCGTCCGTCTGTCCGTCTGTCCGTATGAACGTCGAGGAACTACAAAAGCTAGAAAGTTGAGATTAAACATACAGACTCCAGAGACATAGACGCAGCGCAAGTTTGTTGATTCATGTTGCCACGCCCACTCTAACGCCCACAAACCGCATAAAACTGTCACGCCCACACTTTTGAAAAATGTTTTGATATTTTTTCATTTTTGTATTAGTCTTGTAAATTTCTATCGATTTGCCTAAAAACTTTTTGCCACGCCCACTCTAACGCCCACAAACCGCCCAAAACTGCCACGCCCACAATTTTGAAAAATGTTTTGATATTTTTTCATTTTTGTATTTGATTTGTAAATTTCTATCGATTTGCCAAACAACTTTTTGCCACGCCCACTCTAACGCCCTCAAACCGAAAAAAACTGTCAGTGTTGAAGACTCGCCTTCGCACTTCCACTAGCTGAGTAACGGGTATCAGATAGTCGGGGAACACGACTATAGCGTTCTCTCTTGTTTTTATTTGTGGTTGGCCATCCAAACAAAATGTATTAGGAATTAAAAATTTGTAACCTATCTTTATGGACTATCTGTTTTTTATTTTTATTTCCTATAATTGTAATGTTGTCATTATCTCCTATTTCTGAAACTAAATATGGTCCTAAAAAATTATTGTCAAGTTTATGACCCGTTTCGTTTTTAAGTAATATCTTATCTCCTATTTTTAATTCAAAATTACTAATATTTCTATCATATTTTATTTTTCTATCGGCTTTTGTCTTGTCTAACATATTTTTAGCTCTTCTATATGCTATTTCTAATCTTAGCTTAACTTTTTTTGAATAGTCATCCATGTTGTAAATAGGATCTATTCTGTCTATCCTGTTAAAATCTGTGAACTGTCTTGGTAATCTTCCAAATACTAATTCATATGGACAATATTCATGAACTACCGATGGTGTTGTGTTGAAACAATAAGTAAAATATTGTATCCATATATCCCAATCGGTTTTGTCAACAGATATACATATATGAGCGAACATACTCGTTGAATGTTCTGTGACTTCGTTCTATTATTCCTAATGTCTGGTGATGGTGTGCTGTTAAAGTAATGTTTTTTATCTTCATATATTTGCACAGGTCGTCTATAATTTGGTTTTTATATTCCGTTCCCCTGTCCGTTATGATTGTTTTCATTGGACCGTACTTTAGAATACAATTTTCGAATATAGCCTTAGCAACTGATCTTGCACTTTTATTTGGAATAGGTACCATTACCAAATATTTTGTTAAATCGCAAATGATAGTAACAGCATACTCATTTCCGCTTTCTGATCTTGGCAGTGGACCAATGGTATCTATCAAAACTAAATCAAAGGCGTACCTGTTATTGTCAAAGGTATTTTAGTATGTTTTGTTGTCTTTGCTTGTTGGAATTTTAAACATGTTTTAACATATTTACTTATTGCCTTTGTCATTTGTGGCCAATAATAATAGTTTTTTATTTTTTTCAGGGTTCTAGAAATTCTTGAATGGCCTTCTTCTGACGGATCATCATGATATTTAGACAGTATTGCTTTTATTTGAACCTTATCATTTTTATCTATCTTAGTCACCTTGTTTAATAGCGCTATTTTTAAATTTTTTAGTATTTTATTGCCCTTTTCTTTAAAATTCTTTATAGTGACAAATTCGAAGATTTGTTCACTTGGTGACAATTGTGTTTGAATGATGCTATTTATTCTTGCTTCTTCATTAAGCCTTTGAAAGAATTGATCTAAATCGATTATTTCATTAGAATAAAAATTAGTCATATCAAAACGTGTTATAATGTGTTTTCCTCTTTTTAACAAGCACCTATGTTTGTCTATTTTGAGTATAACATATTTTTTGGCATCAATGTTATTGATTACCTGATAGATATTGGGCATTTTTATATTTTCTTTCCTATTTGGTTCATGCATTTTTTCACCTGCGCAGGTATTTTTCTGTCTTGTTGTAGATCTTTTTGTGACCTTTAGTATTTGTCTATTCATTGCTTTAAGTTCTCCGACAAGTTCTCGGGACAAAGCGTCTGCAACATGATTATCTTTCCCCTCGAGGTATTCTACTGTGAATTTAAACTCATCCAAGTCTAGTCTCATTCTGGTTAATTTTGAACTGGGGTTTCTCATTGAAAAAAGATATGATAGTGGCCTATGGTCACTTTGTACTAAGAAATGCCTGCCATATACGTATGGTCTGAAGTGATTTATTGACCAGTGAATAGCTGCTAGCTCCTGCTCTGTAGTGGACTTATTACTTTCGCCTTTTGTAAAAATAATAGCAACTCTGTCAGCTCAACAAGAGGTGGAAGTTTTAACCAAGGTTTCATCCCGGCTGAGGCTGTCAGAAGCACTATCTCATACGCCGATGTTGTACGGCCCAAAGGTCCCCAATTTAGATCAGCTGAGACTCACCAACCCCACAGAGACCTAGACTCAACACAAGATTTGGGTCTTGGGAAAAAGTTTCTGGCCCTGGAAAGCGCCACCCGGGATATAAACTCGAGAATGGACAAAATGTTCAACCTAATAGAGGAGACCGTGGAATCTAACAAGGCTTTTAAAGAACTTGTCCAGATCCTTATATCACGGACATCAAAATGACTCAACCTATAATTAAAATCGGATTGTGGAATGCACGTGGACTAGCTAGGAACGCTGAGGAACTTAGGCTTTTCCTAAGCATGCAAGATATCGACATCATGTTTGCTACTGAAACACACGTGCGAGAAGGACAGCGCATCCTTTTACCTGGATACTCCACCTACCACGCCGTCCACCCCAGTGGAAACAGCAGAGGATCCACTGTTATAGTGCGATCCTCCTTGCAACATTGTCCCCAACCTTCAATCTCAACCAACGACCGGCAGGTAGCGAGTGTGCAGCTACAGACGTCAGAGGGAAAGGTTACATTAGCTTCGGTGTATCTCCCACCCAACGAGCGTTTGATAAAAGCGCATTTTGAAACCCTCTTTGTAACGCTAGGTGAAAAATTTATAGCAGGTGGAGACTACAATGCCAAACACGGTTGGTGGGGAAACTCAAGAGCCTGCGCAAGAGGCAAAATCATTCAGGAAGTAGTCGCGAACGGCCACTACCAAATTTTGGCAACAGGAGAGCCAACATTTTTCTCCTCCAACTCACAGATAGCTCCATCTGCATTAGATTTTTTTGTAACAAAAGGCTACTCTATGAACAGATTCAACATTCGAACTCTGCACGATCTGTCATCAGACCATATCCCTCTCCTGGCTGATCTATATGCTTCGCCGCTGAAAAGGCCTGAACGCTGCCGTTTCCTAGCTCCTGGTACTAATATTGAAGCTTTCAAGGATCACCTGTCTGAACTAATTGACTTAAACATGGAAATTCAAGGGACAGAAGGTATTGACAACGCCATTAACTTATTTATGGATAACATGAAAGAAGCAGCAGCACATGCGGCACCGAGTACTCCACGCAATGCCCAGGCTTTTACCCAGCCGCTCCTGCCTCCTGTAATAGTTGACCTCCTTCGACTTAAACGAAAAGTCAGAAAGGAATTTGCAAGAACAGGAGAAGCTCGTATCCAACAGATATACAGAAGGCTTTCAAATCGGCTTCATAAAGTGCTGACCCAGAGAAAACAGCACCAGATAGACAACCTTTTAGAAAATATGGGTACCGACTGCTCCTCAAAATTCTCACTGTGGAGAATCACGAAAAGGTTTAAGTCCCAGGCTTCTCAAAAATCCGCTATAAGGAGCCCTTCTGGTGGCTGGTGCCGCACAACACAGGACAAAGCAGAAGTGTTTGCAAGCAACCTGGAACAAAGATTTAGGCCACTCGCATTTGCCGATGCGAATCATAGCCGTCTGGTTGCACAGTCTCTCGAAACGCCATTTCAAATGGCACTGCCCGCAGATCCTGTCACCCTCGACGAACTGAAACAACTTGTTTCCTTGCTGAAGCCAAAAAAAGCCCCGGGACATGACCTTCTTGACAACAGGACGATAAAAATCTTACCAAATCAATCTCTTCGGTTTCTGGTACAAATTTTTAACAGAGTTTTACTTGAGGGATATTTCCCAAAAGTCTGGAAAGCTGCAAATATAATCCTGATACTAAAACCAGGGAAAAATCCGACAGAGGTAGACTCGTATAGACCGATCAGCCTCCTCCCCTCGCTTGGTAAAATAATGGAAAGGGTTATTCTCACGCGTGACGTTGAGGCTGTTTTATTGGCGATACCTGACTTCCAATTTGGATTCCGGACTCAGCATGGTACCCCCGAGCAACTCCATAGAGTTGTTAATTTTGCGCTAGAGGCCCTAGAAAGGAAAGAGTATGCAGTAGCAGCTTTTCTGGATATTCAACAAGCCTTTGATAGAGTGTGGCATCCTTGACTCCTACATAAAGCCAAACAAATATTAACACCTCAGCTATACCAGCTTATAATGAGTTTTTTGATAGGACGTACTTTTTGTGTGTCGACCGATGGATGTACCTCTTCCGTAAAAGTCATCGAAGCGGGAGTACCTCAAGGAAGTGTGTTAGGACCCACTTTATATTCTATCTTCTCTTCGGATATGCCCACTCATACAGCAGTCACTGGACTAGATCGCAAAGATGTGCTGGTTGCGACATATGCTGACGACACTGCAGTTCTGACAAAGAGCAACAGCATTACCGAGGCCTCGGATGCACTGCAAGAGTACCTGGATGCATTTCAGAATTGGGCTGAGATGTGGAACGTCTGCATATACATATGTATATAATAAAATATATATATATATTTTTTTTATATATTTGTATTTATGATATATATATTTTTTTTTTTGTATGTATATAAGTATTTGACATAAATGAGTAAAGAAATATTAAAAAATATTTCTTTAGATTGTATTTGAAAAGTAAAAGTTTTCTATTTTAATGTTTTTATTAGTTTTTTTTATTTGTGGTTGGCCATCCAAACAAAATGTATTAGGAATTAAAAATTTGTAACCTATCTTTATGGACTATCTGTTTTTTATTTTTATTTCCTATAATTGTAATGTTGTCATTATCTCCTATTTCTGAATCTAAATATGGTCCTAAAAAATTATTGTCAAGTTTATGACCCGTTTCGTTTTTAAGTAATATCTTATCTCCTATTTTTAATTCAAAATTACTAATATTTCTATCATATTTTATTTTTCTATCGGCTTTTGTCTTGTCTAACATATTTTTAGCTCTTCTATATGCTATTTCTAATCTTAGCTTAACTTTTTTTGAATAGTCATCCATGTTGTAAATAGGATCTATTCTGTCTATCCTGTTAAAATCTGTGAACTGTCTTGGTAATCTTCCAAATACTAATTCATATGGACAATATTCATGAACTACCGATGGTGTTGTGTTGAAACAATAAGTAAAATATTGTATCCATATATCCCAATCGGTTTTGTCAACAGATATACATATATGAGCGAACATACTCGTTGAATGTTCTGTGACTTCGTTCTATTATTCCTAATGTCTGGTGATGGTGTGCTGTTAAAGTAATGTTTTTTATCTTCATATATTTGCACAGGTCGTCTATAATTTGGTTTTTATATTCCGTTCCCCTGTCCGTTATGATTGTTTTCATTGGACCGTACTTTAGAATACAATTTTCGAATATAGCCTTAGCAACTGATCTTGCACTTTTATTTGGAATAGGTACCATTACCAAATATTTTGTTAAATCGCAAATGATAGTAACAGCATACTCATTTCCGCTTTCTGATCTTGGCAGTGGACCAATGGTATCTATCAAAACTAAATCAAAGGCGTACCTGTTATTGTCAAAGGTATTTTAGTATGTTTTGTTGTCTTTGCTTGTTGGAATTTTAAACATGTTTTAACATATTTACTTATTGCCTTTGTCATTTGTGGCCAATAATAATAGTTTTTTATTTTTTTCAGGGTTCTAGAAATTCTTGAATGGCCTTCTTCTGACGGATCATCATGATATTTAGACAGTATTGCTTTTATTTGAACCTTATCATTTTTATCTATCTTAGTCACCTTGTTTAATAGCGCTATTTTTAAATTTTTTAGTATTTTATTGCCCTTTTCTTTAAAATTCTTTATAGTGACAAATTCGAAGATTTGTTCACTTGGTGACAATTGTGTTTGAATGATGCTATTTATTCTTGCTTCTTCATTAAGCCTTTGAAAGAATTGATCTAAATCGATTATTTCATTAGAATAAAAATTAGTCATATCAAAACGTGTTATAATGTGTTTTCCTCTTTTTAACAAGCACCTATGTTTGTCTATTTTGAGTATAACATATTTTTTGGCATCAATGTTATTGATTACCTGATAGATATTGGGCATTTTTATATTTTCTTTCCTATTTGGTTCATGCATTTTTTCACCTGCGCAGGTATTTTTCTGTCTTGTTGTAGATCTTTTTGTGACCTTTAGTATTTGTCTATTCATTGCTTTAAGTTCTCCGACAAGTTCTCGGGACAAAGCGTCTGCAACATGATTATCTTTCCCCTCGAGGTATTCTACTGTGAATTTAAACTCATCCAAGTCTAGTCTCATTCTGGTTAATTTTGAACTGGGGTTTCTCATTGAAAAAAGATATGATAGTGGCCTATGGTCACTTTGTACTAAGAAATGCCTGCCATATACGTATGGTCTGAAGTGATTTATTGACCAGTGAATAGCTGCTAGCTCCTGCTCTGTAGTGGACTTATTACTTTCGCCTTTTGTAAAGCTTCTTGAAGCGTATGCCACTGGTAGCTGTCGACCGTTATGGTCTTGAGATAATACCGCTACACATGCTTGTTTATGGTTATGCAAAATTGTTTGCTGAAATCTGGGTACTGAAGAAGTGTTGGTTTCATTAATTCCCTTTTGAGATATTCGAATGCATCATTGCATTCGCTTGTCCATTCAAATGGAACATTCTTTTTACAAAGCCTCGTAAAGTGGCGTGATTTCTCAGAAAAGTTCTTAACAAATCTTCTGCAATAATTGCAAAATGCGACGAATCGTCTAGCTTCGTCTGCGTTTACTGGTTGGGGGTAATTTTTTATTACCTCATATTTAGAGTCATCTGGCAATATACCTTTTTCAGTACACTTGTGACCTAAATAAGTAACCTCTTTCATAAAGAAAGTGAATTTTTCTGGATGCAGTTTTAAATTATGTTGCCTATATTAATTTGAAAACGTCGGTTAAATTTTTAAGCATGTGCTTTTCAGAACAGCCTATGACTACTAAATCATTAATATACAGAAATGCTTGCGAAAGCGTTAAACCTGAAAATGCAAGAGTCATCATTCTTTGGAAAGAATTTCGGGCTATTTTTAAACCAAATGGTAATCGCGTGTAGCGGTATGCTCCTTTATTTGGACTAGCGTACTATTACCCTTATTGGACAACTTAATCTAATCTGAGTATTTACATTAAACAAATTTTTTTAATATCTAAGTTAATTTACAAAGATTACATTGGGTAGTTTTTATAGGAAATGGAATAGTAATATAGAATAATAATAAAGAATTGAGCGGATTCACATATAGCACGTTTATGTCAAGTCCCGGTTGATCAGGTCTTGAGGGTGGTGGCGTTTTAGTCTTCTTCTCATTCTTGTCCGATGGCTTTGGGCTGCGATACTTAGTCGCCTCGCTAGGCCATTGGGATGAGATTCTAGCCTATCATTATATTTCTTCGCTAGCTCCTGGATCCTGTCTCCAATTTTTGGCACCTTCAGATCGCGTTCAATATCTCTGGTCCTCATGTACCAAGGAGCGCCCGTGATCTTCCTGAGCGTTTTTGCCTGGAGAACCCGAATTTTATTCAGGTGCGTTTTGGCAGCGATCCCGTACACCTGTATTGCATAGAATAGGCCAGGAGCTAATATGCTCTTGTAGATTCTGACCTTGTTGGCAAGGGAAAGTTTGTTGCTGGCAGCAATTAGCCACGACATTTTAGAGACCTTGGTCTTGAAAGCGTGCTGTATCGCCGTAATATGTCTTCCAAATAATAATTTTCTATCTAAGATCACTCCAGGATATTTGTAGGATGACTTGTGGTCAAGTACTCTTTCTTTAAGTGAGACTTCGCTGCAGCTTTTTGATCTGTTTGTGAAAGTAACATTTGAACATTTGTCAGCGTTGATGCAGACGTTCCACATCTCAGCCCAATTCTGAAATGCATCCAGGTACTCTTGCAGTGCTCTTTGTCAGAACTGCAGTGTCGTCAGCATATGTCGCAAGCAGCACATCTTTGCGATCTAGTCCAGTGACTGCTGTATGAGTGGGCATATCCGAAGAGAAGATAGAATATAAAGTGGGTCCTAACACACTTCCTTGAGGTACTCCCGCTTCGATGACTTTTACGGAAGAGGTACATCCATCGGTCGACACACAAAAAGTACGTCCTATCAAAAAACTCATTATAAGCTGGTATAGCTGAGGTGTTAATATTTGTTTGGCTTTATGTAGGAGTCCAGGATGCCACACTCTATCAAAGGCTTGTTGAATGTCCAAAAAAGCTGCTACTGCATACTCTTTCCTTTCTAGGGCTTCTAGCGCAAAATTAACAACTCTATGGAGTTGCTCGGGGGTACCATGCTGAGTCCGGAATCCAAATTGGAAGTCAGGTATCGCCAATAAAACAGCCTCAACGTCACGCGTGAGAATAACCCTTTCCATTATTTTACCAAGCCAGGGGAGGAGGCTGATCGGCCTATACGAGTCTACCTCTGTCGGATTTTTCCCTGGTTTTAGTATCAGGATTATATTTGCAGCTTTCCAGACTTTTGGGAAATATCCCTCAAGTAAAACTCTGTTAAAAATTTGTACCAGAAACCGAAGAGCTTGATCTGGTAAGATTTTTATCGTCCTGTTGTCAAGAAGGTCATGTCCCGGGGCTTTTTTTGGCTTCAGCAAGGAAACAAGTTGTTTCAGTTCGTCGAGGGTGACAGGATCTGCGGGCAGTGCCATTTGAAATGGCGTTTCGAGAGACTGTGCAACCAGACGGCTATGATTCGCATCGGCAAATGCGAGTGGCCTAAATCTTTGTTCCAGGTTGCTTGCAAACACTTCTGCTTTGTCCTGTGTTGTGCGGCACCAGCCACCAGAAGGGCTCCTTATAGCGGATTTTTGAGAAGCCTGGGCCTTTTCGTGATTCTCCACAGTGAGAATTTTGAGGAGCAGTCGGTACCCATATTTTCTAAAAGGTTGTCTATCTGGTGCTGTTTTCTCTGGGTCAGCACTTTATGAAGCCGATTTTAAAGCCTTCTGTATATCTGTTGGATACGAGCATCTCCTGTTCTTGCAAATTCCTTTCTGACTTTTCGTTTAAGTCGAAGGAGGTCAACTATTACAGGAGGCAGGAGTGGCTGGGTAAAAGCCTGGGCATTGCGTGGAGTACTCGGTGCCGCATGTGCTGCTGCTTCTTTCATGTTATCCATAAATAAGTTAATGGCGTTGTCAATACCTTCTGTCCCTTGAATTTCCATGTTTAAGTCAATTAGTTCAGACAGGTGATCCTTGAAAGCTGGTCTGATGACAGATCGTGCAGAGTTCGAATGTTGAATCTGTTCATAGAGTAGCCTTTTGTTACAAAAAAATCTAATGCAGATGGAGCTATCTGTGTGTTGGAGGAGAAAAATGTTGGCTCTCCTGTTGCCAAAATTTGGTAGTGGCCGTTCGCGACTACTTCCTGAATGATTTTGCCTCTTGCGCAGGCTCTTGAGTTTCCCCACCAACCGTGTTTGGCATTGTAGTCTCCACCTGCTATAAATTTTTCACCTAGCGTTACAAAGAGGGTTTCAAAATGCGCTTTTATCATACGCTCGTTGGGTGGGAGATACACCGAAGCTAATGTAACCTTTCCCTCTGACGTCTGTAGCTGCACACTCGCTACCTGCCGGTCGTTGGTTGAGATTGAAGGTTGGGGACAATGTTGCAAGGAGGATCGCACTATAACAGTGGATCCGCCTCTGCTGTTTCCACTGGGGTGGACGGCGTGGTAGGTGGAGTATCCAGGTAAAAAGATGCGCTGTCCTTCTCGCACGTGTGTTTCAGTAGCAAACATGATGTCGATATCTTGCATGCTTAGGAAAAGCCTAAGTTCCTCAGCGTTCCTAGCTAGTCCACGTGCATTCCACAATCCGATTTTTATTATAGGTTGAGTCATTTTGATGTCCGTGATATAAGGATCTGGACAAGTTCTTTAAAAGCCTTGTTAGATTCCACGGTCTCCTCTATTAGGTTGAACATTTTGTCCATTCTCGAGTTTATATCCCGGATGGCGCTTTCCAGGGCCAGAAACTTTTTCCCAAGACCCAAATCTTGTGTTGAGTTTAGGTCTCTGTGGGGTTGGTGAGTCTCAGCTGATCTAAATTGGGGACCTTTGGGCCGTACAACATCGGCGTATGAGATAGTGCTTCTGACAGCCTCAGCCGGGATGAAACCTTGGTTAAAACTTCCACCTCTTGTTGAGCTGACAGAGTTGCTATTATTTTTAAATGCTGGCAGTCTTGGGTTTGGCCTGAGCTTCTTTATTTTTTCGATCCTGACAGGACAGACTTTATCCGTTGAAGCATGATCACCACCGCAGTGATGCACGAATAATTACCACTCGTGCAGAGCATAGAACCAGTTGCGTGAGGGCCAGCGCACTTGCCACATATAGGGTCCTGGAGACAATAGTTCTTGGAGTGTCCAAAGATGTGGCATCTCATACATTGCAGCACTTCTTTTCTGCGACGAGCGCGTTCTATGGTGACTCTGTGTCTACCGAGTTGCGTTACTTTTAGAACTTCCGAAATATTTACGGCGTGTTTTAGATTAACAAAGAACAGGTTTTGCCTGGTCTTGTGGTTGATGGTTGCTTCGTCATCTCCATCACAAATTTGTTCGCTTTGCCAGTCTCCTTTTCTCGGACAGTATATGCTCAGAGCTTCGTAACCAAGATCAGCAAATGCTTTCTCGATTTGTGCCCTGGGAACGCTTGCATGCATTCCTTTAAGTACAACTCTGTAGGGTTTGTCCTCTTTGAGTTGGTGATGCCAGAACTTGCAGTTGAGGGAAGTTAATTTTCTTACAACGGCACGAAAGGCCTCAGAGTTGGCCGTGCATATACGTGACACTCCAAATTTTGATGTACGTAGCGTGTAGTTGTTTTCACCAGCACACGAATTAAGCGCCTGCTCCAATGAGTGGGGATTGTTAATATTTGGGACACAAATGGCTGGAGGCTTAACCATTTTTGAGGATTGCCTACTTCTAATATCAGCAGCTGGAGTTGCTTCCTCTTCATCAGAGCTACTTTCAGGCCGATCTACTTGCATGATTTTTTCTGCTTCATCAGCCAAGGCTGCAAATCTGTTGTTACTTAGTGTGGGCAGGGAGCGTGCCTCATCTTTAGATGGGAACTTCTGCGGCTGAGGAGCCTGCTTCTTGAATTTGTCTTTCTGACAACTATTCCCTTTACGCTTTCTGCCCACAGATATAAGTGATTGGAACGAGCACTTATTCGAACCAATAGCCGTTTGAGTGATGAAAGGTGCTGTTTCCGAAGACGTTGAAGAACAAACACTAGTACCAGGTTGGGAACGTACTGTATTTGTTATGGTAGTATTCACAACGGACGTTGTGACTGTGCTAGTAACAAAGGTGGCAGGGCTAGTAGTAACTGCATATGAATTATTCAATTCAGTAAGTGGCACTTTTAGATTTAAGGCTATGTCTCTTGCGATTATAGCGCGTATTTCAGCTGGTGTCTTACCAGCAACTTCTTTCATCCTTTCAGCGTCAAATGACCTTACTAAGGGCTCTGAGCTAGATGATTTTTTCTTGTCCATTTTTGATTAATCAAATTTTTCTATTACGAAAAATAAGTTAATCACCACAGTTCATATTTTGATTATTGTTCTTATTACTTAACTCAAGCCAGCAATGAGAGCGAGCGAGAGGTAAGCTCTAGCCCCTAGGGCAGAGAAGTAAAGTGCTCTTTGTACTCTGTTATCTGAGTTTAATTGCACCAATCAGCGGACACCGCGTGGGCGATGTCTAAATTGATTTGTAAGCGATAAGAGCGACATAAGAACACCAACGAGATCACTTGTTGTTTAAAGAATAGCTAATCGACCGATCGCGACGAAAGCTGATAAGCGAATGCTATATTCGGTGCATAATTTTGTTAAATCGCTTTTAAATAACGATGGAAATTTAAGAAGTTTTAATACTTCTGAAGTTCTTTGTGCACTAAATTCTATATTTGCATTGTAAACATCATAATCATCTAATGATTCGCTTTTTATATTTGCGCTGCTAACTATAGCGTCTTTTTCAGTTGTATTTATAATTCGAATCAAGACGTTCTGAGTGTTTACGAGTGCACTTGCTATTATTATGCCAGGTTGCAATTCCTGATTGGGGATGAGGACATGTGTGTCAGTAGATGTTAGCTGAATCTATCGAATCACATCTGATCTAGCTGGCAAAATTATTTCGTTATCTAGTGAATGTATAATAGGAATGTTTAGGCTCCTGAAATTTTTGGGCCTCAAAGTAAACCAATCTTCCTGGTTGTGGAATTTCAAAATACAATTGTATTTCTTAATGAAATCCAAGCCAATTATACCATCCCCTGGTATAGAAAAATTGTCAGGTACGATCTGGAATTCATATGGTATTGCTGCATTAGCAATACACACTTCAAAATGTAGTGTACCTAGAGACTGAATTGTCCTTTGCCCTATTCCTGATATATTTGTTGTGTTGTGCAGGGAAATTTCTGCACCTGTATCTATTAAAAGAGTTACCCATATATTGAGATAAATTTTGTGTAGTTTTACTGTTGATTGTCGCTCAAGGAGGCATGTTCGTTTACCGATTGGATGTTTCGGACATTGTGGGAATGATTTGCGTTATAGTTATGGTTTTGGTGACCTCTTGAGTAACCTCCACCTCTATTATAATTTTGGTTACCACCTCGTCCTCTGTTTCCACCATGGTAACCACCTCGGCCTCTATAATTGTTATTATATGAGTTATAATTTCCTCGGCCATTACCTCTGTTTTGGTAATTTCCTCGGTAATTATTACCTCGATAGTGTCTTCTATTATTATAGAATAATACACTATTTGAATTGCCGGTCATTTCTGTACAGCAGTGTATGTACTTTTCAATCACGCTATTCATTGTGTTGAAATTTCCAGCTTCCAATATGGTTTTGAGCTTATCGTGCTCACAATTCTTAGTCATTGCAGATATGGCTTCCTTTGTAGCGAATTTGTCTGCATTGTTGCCTCGAGCAACCTACGTAGGTTTTCTATCTCCGTGGTATATTGCGCTGCAGTTTTGCCGCGCTGTTGTGTATTAAGTATTTTCGCTTTAATGACATCGGGCGATTCGCCCTTAACCGATGCCTTTAGTACATTTATTATACCGATAATGGTCCTTTCATTTTCAACTTTGTATGATAATGGACCAAGTATCTTTGTCTTGATTACCTCTACCGCTAGCATCTCCTGATCTCCTTTTGTCAGATCTGTTAGCCGGAGAGCCGTGAGGAATCTATTTAAGTTTAACTTTTTGCCGTCAAACTCAAATAAGCGTGAGCTTTTCGCCAGTGTATGGGCACTTAAGAACCTCAGAAAATACTTGTATGGTGTTAAGAATCTTAACATTCATTAACCAGCCATTAACCTTTTCGGTATCGGACAAATAACCCGAATGCCAAAATAAAGCGTTAAAAAGCCTTCATTGATGAGCACATCGCAAACATAATTTATAAACCCGGAAAAGAGAATTTAGTAGCAGACGCTCTGTCTCGCCAAAATGTCAATGCACTAGAGGACTCAGTAGACTCGGATGTTGCTACCATCCACAGCGAAGAATCCCTCACGTATACCATTGAAGCCGCAGACAAACCGGTGAATTGCTTCCGGAACCAAATTATTCTTGAAGAAGGAACCAACAAAAGACGCTTATTTTGCTTAAGACAAAAACTCGTCACATACTACATTTTTCTGATCCCAGCTCATTATTACAAAGCATTAAAGATGCAGTAAATGCTGACGTAACCAACGCAATTCATTGCGAGCTACCAATACACGGACTGGTTGAGGCATTCCCTTTTACCACCTTTAGATATTGCAAGAACGTGGTTACAGACATGGTAAACCCACCGGAGCAGAGGGAAATTGCGACAGCCGAACATAATCGCGCGAACAGAGCAGCGCGAAACAAATACTTAGGGACTACTATTAGTCTAATAGGTCACTTAACTTTAGAAATAGCTGCAAACTGTAGAATTGGTGCTATGAGTAAACGTGATCGGCACCCAAAAAAACAGGAAATAGGGAAAAACCCGATACCATCGTTTGCCGGAGAAATGTTGCATATAGATGTTTACTCCACTGCCGGTAAATATTTTCTAGCCTGCATCGATAAGTTTTTCAAGTTTGCGGTAGTACAGTCTATACGGTCTCGCGCAATTGTGCATATAAAAGCTTTTGAACATGTTCCCCGAAACAAAGGCAATTTACTGTGACAACAAGAAATCCTTGAACTCAGAAACCAATAAAACAATGCTCAGCTATAGCTTTGGCATCGTGATTTTAAACGCCCCAACCTTGCATAGTTCCTCTAATGGACAAGTCGAATGGTTCCATGACACTCTTAGGGATATAGCGTGCTCTTATAAGTTGGAAACACACTGTCGAAAACATTCTCCTTGCAATCATAAAGTACAACTGGTCAATCCATTCGGTGACAAACGAGAGACCCATAGACGTAATACACGCAGGCAGTACAGTGCAGATCAAAGAAAAAATCGCATCAGCACAGCAAGAAACACTTGACCAAATGAATAAAAAAGGCTTATAAGTTGGAAATACACTGTCGAAAACATTCTCCTTGCAATCATAAAGTACAACTGGTCAATCCATTCGGTGACAAACGAGAGACCCATAGACGTAATACACGCAGGCAGTACAGTGCAGATCAAAGAAAAAATCGCATCAGCACAGCAAGAAACACTTGACCAAATGAATAAAAAAGGGTCTATAAGTCGTATTTGGTAGTCGATCGGGTTTGGATAAAAAACAATAAGAGATTAGGAAATAAACTATCATCCCTATTCGCAGAAGCTATAGTGGAAGCAGACCTAGTTTCTTATTAAGGGGAGGGTGGTCCACAAGGACAATCTTAAGTAGGTTTTTGACATTTGAAAATCATGACAATTATTTTTAACTAATTACATGTTTTTAGGTTAAGATATCTTTTGAGTTTAATAATAGCAACCATGACCTTGACCGAAGCGTCATTGAGACTCAACGACTACTCCCACGCGGATTACATACCTATAGTTGACGGACACCCAACAATCAGGGACTCATACACTTACTTGGGACACACGACGAATTTGACATCTTTTGAAACTTACATCGACGACACATGGAAATTAATAGACAAACTACCCAAAGACCACATGAAACAGTTACTGAAAACGGACGTACAGCACATAGCCGCCTTAATAACTTCCCTGACCGTTCATCACCGACAAGCAGGTAGCATTAACATGATAGGTAGTGCCCTTAAGGCAATTGCAGGAACCCCAGATTTTTATGACTGGGAACAAATTGTAGTTAATTAATTCAAATCGGTTTTAGTTATTATTCAAGTATATTTGGTTTTTATTTATAACGTGTACTTCCTCGATATCTTCTCATTTTATGACTGAAACTTAGCGTGGCCGATCGCTCGTGACAGCAAAGTGCTGACACTAGCAAAATCTGCAATATGTATATATGAAGTTCATTCTCGATAACCAATTAGAGTCAAGTGCGACCACTAAAGGCGTACATTGCTGAACTTGCTAGACTGATACCAAACCTGGTAGCATGGACTGCAAGGGCGCACGGAGAAGTGAACTACTACATTACCCAGATGATAACAGGACACGGTTACTTTGGTGCGTTCCTACATTCTATAGGAAAAAGAAATGACGCCAGATGCGTATATGGAGATGCGGAGATGGACAATGTTGAGCACACCATTTTCCAGTGCGGAAAGTTCGGATCGGCACGTAGATGCCTGGAGGAACTTGTTGGAGCAATAACCCCAGAAAATATTGTTACAAAAATGATAGACAGCGAATCAGCCTGGAAACATATCGCAGGATTTGTAGAGACCATTTTAAGAGCTAAAAAGCCTGATTTGGACGAAACAACTGGGTAATCTGGACGCAGAAAAAAGATGAGAGCGCATAGCCCTTAACTGGCACCACTTCGAAGTAATGGCAAAAGCTTTTCCGGGGTGGAAAAACGGCCAATGGTGAGGGGAAGGGGGGGGGGGGTTTAGTGGGTGCAAGCCCCACATACCTTTTTTGCGACGGCAAACGGGAGATGCGTGATGCATTCCCCCTCCTCAACCCAAAAAAAAAAAAAATAGAATCTCCCTACTTTTGAAAAATAACGTAATAATATGAAGTTATTTTCAAGTATATATGTATATGTAGTAGTAGTAGTAGTAATTGTATATAAGCATAGTAGTATAAGTCCCATTGCATTATTAGAATGTAAGAACCTAATTATAAGAGTCGCGAATGTAAACAGTACACACACACTTTCTGAATAAATGAAAAGTCAGTCGTCGCTGAACTGTCACAGAGCGCACACTAAAGCTCAGAAGTGGTCGGACCTATCCAAGTGATCATTAAAAACAAAAAAAAATAATAAAAATCGGGATTAATGAATTGTAATCCTGGCAATTACACATTAAAAGAACTAAAAGCTCTGTACGTGCAAAACAAACTTAAAAAAGTAGTGGCACAAAAATCAAATTGATTAAAAGACTTGAAAATATTAAATTTGAGTGGTGCGCGCATGAAAAAAAATAATGCCTTCAATTTTTGGCACCTTCAGATCGCGTTCAATATCTCTGGTCCTCATGTACCAAGGAGCGCCCGTGATCTTCCTGAGCGTTTTTGCCTGGAGAACCCGAATTTTATTCAGGTGCGTTTTGGCAGCGATCCCGTACACCTGTATTGCATAGAATAGGCCAGGAGCTAATATGCTCTTGTAGATTCTGACCTTGTTGGCAAGGGAAAGTTTGTTGCTGGCAGCAATTAGCCACGACATTTTAGAGACCTTGGTCTTGAAAGCGTGCTGTATCGCCGTAATATGTCTTCCAAATAATAATTTTCTATCTAAGATCACTCCAGGATATTTGTAGGATGACTTGTGGTCAAGTACTCTTCCTTTAAGTGAGACGTCGCTGCAGCTTTTTGATCTGTTTGTGAAAGTAACATTTGAACATTTGTCAGCGTTGATGCAGACGTTCCACATCTCAGCCCAATTCTGAAATGCATCCAGGTACTCTTGCAGTGCTCTTTGTCAGAACTGCAGTGTCGTCAGCATATGTCGCAACCAGCACATCTTTGCGATCTAGTCCAGTGACTGCTGTATGAGTGGGCATATCCGAAGAGAAGATAGAATATAAAGTGGGTCCTAACACACTTCCTTGAGGTACTCCCGCTTCGATGACTTTTACGGAATAGGTACATCCATCGGTCGACACACAAAAAGTACGTCCTATCAAAAAACTCATTATAAGCTGGAATAGCTGAGGTGTTAATATTTGTTTGGCTTTATGTAGGAGTCCAGGATGCCACACTCTATCAAAGGCTTGTTGAATGTCCAGAAAAGCTGCTACTGCATACTCTTTCCTTTCTAGGGCTTCTAGCGCAAAATTAACAACTCTATGGAGTTGCTCGGGGGTACCATGCTGAGTCCGGGATCCAAATTGGAAGTCAGGTATCGCCAATAAAACAGCCTCAACGTCACGCATTCTGTTGAGAATAACCCTTTCCATTATTTTACCAAGCGAGGGGAGGAGGCTGATCGGCCTATACGAGTCTACCTCTGTCGGATTTTTCCCTGGTTTTAGTATCAGGATTATATTTGCAGCTTTCCAGACTTTTTGGAAATATCCCTCAAGTAAAACTCTGTTAAAAAAAAATTTGTACCAGAAACCGAAGAGCTTGATCTAATAAGATTTTTATCGTCCTGTTGTCAAGAAGGTCATGTCCCGGGGCTTTTTTTGGCTTCAGCAAGGAAACAAGTTGTTTCAGTTCGTCGAGGGTGACAGGATCTGCGGGCAGTGCCATTTGAAATGGCGTTTCGAGAGACTGTGCAACCAGACGGCTATGATTCGCATCGGCAAATGCGAGTGGCCTAAATCTTTGTTCCAGGTTGCTTGCAAACACT
Source organism: Drosophila teissieri (assembly GCF_016746235.2). Taxonomy (NCBI): domain Eukaryota; kingdom Metazoa; phylum Arthropoda; class Insecta; order Diptera; family Drosophilidae; genus Drosophila; species Drosophila teissieri. The sequence goes on from NC_053032.1 coordinate 2,551,114, forward strand.
TCTGCTTTGTCCTGTGTTGTGCGGCACCAGCCACCAGAAGGGCTCCTTATAGCGGATTTTTGAGAAGCCTGGGACTTAAACCTTTTCGTGATTCTCCACAGTGAGAATTTTGAGGAGCAGTCGGTACCCATATTTTCTAAAAGGTTGTCTATCTGGTGCTGTTTTCTCTGGGTCAGCACTTTATGAAGCCGATTTGAAAGCCTTCTGTATATCTGTTGGATACGAGCATCTCCTGTTCTTGCAAATTCCTTTCTGACTTTTCGTTTAAGTCGAAGGAGGTCAACTATTACAGGAGGCAGGAGCGGCTGGGTAAAAGCCTGGGCATTGCGTGGAGTACTCGGTGCCGCATGTGCTGCTGCTTCTTTCAGGTTATCCATAAATAAGTTAATGGCGTTGTCAATACCTTCTGTCCCTTGAATTTCCATGTTTAAGTCAATTAGTTCAGACAGGTGATCCTTGAAAGCTGGTCTGATGACAGATCGTGCAGAGTTCGAATGTTGAATCTGTTCATAGAGTAGCCTTTTGTTACAAAAAAATCTAATGCAGATGGAGCTATCTGTGTGTTGGAGGAGAAAAATGTTGGCTCTCCTGTTGCCAAAATTTGGTAGTGGCCGTTCGCGACTACTTCCTGAATGATTTTGCCTCTTGCGCAGGCTCTTGAGTTTCCCCACCAACCGTGTTTGGCATTGTAGTCTCCACCTGCTATAAATTTTTCACCTAGCGTTACAAAGAGGGTTTCAAAATGCGCTTTTATCATACGCTCGTTGGGTGGGAGATACACCGAAGCTAATGTAACCTTTCCCTCTGACGTCTGTAGCTGCACACTCGCTACCTGCCGGTCGTTGGTTGAGATTGAAGGTTGGGGACAATGTTGCAAGGAGGATCGCACTATAACAGTGGATCCGCCTCTGCTGTTTCCACTGGGGTGGACGGCGTGGTAGGTGGAGTATCCAGGTAAAAAGATGCGCTGTCCTTCTCGCACGTGTGTTTCAGTAGCAAACATGATGTCGATATCTTGCATGCTTAGGAAAAGCCTAAGTTCCTCAGCGTTCCTAGCTAGTCCACGTGCATTCCACAATCCGATTTTTATTATAGGTTGAGTCATTTTGATGTCCGTGATATAAGGATCTGGACAAGTTCTTTAAAAGCCTTGTTAGATTCCACGGTCTCCTCTATTAGGTTGAACATTTTGTCCATTCTCGAGTTTATATCCCGGATGGCGCTTTCCAGGGCCAGAAACTTTTTCCCAAGACCCAAATCTTGTGTTGAGTTTAGGTCTCTGTGGGGTTGGTGAGTCTCAGCTGATCTAAATTGGGGACCTTTGGGCCGTACAACATCGGCGTATGAGATAGTGCTTCTGACAGCCTCAGCCGGGATGAAACCTTGGTTAAAACTTCCACCTCTTGTTGAGCTGACAGAGTTGCTATTATTTTTAAATGCTGGCAGTCTTGGGTTTGGCCTGAGCTTCTTTATTTTTTCGATCCTGACAGGACAGACTTTATCCGTTGAAGCATGATCACCACCGCAGTGATGCACGAATAATTACCACTCGTGCAGAGCATAGAACCAGTTGCGTGAGGGCCAGCGCACTTGCCACATATAGGGTCCTGGAGACAATAGTTCTTGGAGTGTCCAAAGATGTGGCATCTCATACATTGCAGCACTTCTTTTCTGCGACGAGCGCGTTCTATGGTGACTCTGTGTCTACCGAGTTGCGTTACTTTTAGAACTTCCGAAATATTTACGGCGTGTTTTAGATTAACAAAGAACAGGTTTTGCCTGGTCTTGTGGTTGATGGTTGCTTCGTCATCTCCATCACAAATTTGTTCGCTTTGCCAGTCTCCTTTTCTCGGACAGTATATGCTCAGAGCTTCGTAACCAAGATCAGCAAATGCTTTCTCGATTTGTGCCCTGGGAACGCTTGCATGCATTCCTTTAAGTACAACTCTGTAGGGTTTGTCCTCTTTGAGTTGGTGATGCCAGAACTTGCAGTTGAGGGAAGTTAATTTTCTTACAACGGCACGAAAGGCCTCAGAGTTGGCCGTGCATATACGTGACACTCCAAATTTTGATGTACGTAGCGTGTAGTTGTTTTCACCAGCACACGAATTAAGCGACTGCTCCAATGAGTGGGGATTGTTAATATTTGGGACACAAATGGCTGGAGGCTTAACCATTTTTGAGGATTGCCTACTTCTAATATCAGCAGCTGGAGTTGCTTCCTCTTCATCAGAGCTACTTTCAGGCCGATCTACTTGCATGATTTTTTCTGCTTCATCAGCCAAGGCTGCAAATCTGTTGTTACTTAGTGTGGGCAGGGAGCGTGCCTCATCTTTAGATGGGAACTTCTGCGGCTGAGGAGCCTGCTTCTTGAATTTGTCTTTCTGACAACTATTCCTTTACGCTTTCTGCCCACAGATATAAGTGATTGGAACGAGCACTTATTCGAACCAATAGCCGTTTGAGTGATGAAAGGTGCTGTTTCCGAAGACGTTGAAGAACAAACACTAGTACCAGGTTGGGAACGTACTGTATTTGTTATGGTAGTATTCACAACGGACGTTGTGACTGTGCTAGTAACAAAGGTGGCAGGGCTAGTAGTAACTGCATATGAATTATTCAATTCAGTAAGTGGCACTTTTAGATTTAAGGCTATGTCTCTTGCGATTATAGCGCGTATTTCAGCTGGTGTCTTACCAGCAACTTCTTTCATCCTTTCAGCGTCAAATGACCTTACTAAGGGCTCTGAGCTAGATGATTTTTTCTTGTCCATTTTTGATTAATCAAATTTTTCTATTACGAAAAATAAGTTAATCACCACAGTTCATATTTTGATTATTGTTCTTATTACTTAACTCAAGCCAGCAATGAGAGCGAGCGAGAGGTAAGCTCTAGCCCCTAGGGCAGAGAAGTAAAGTGCTCTTTGTACTCTGTTATCTGAGTTTAATTGCACCAATCAGCGGACACCGCGTGGGCGATGTCTAAATTGATTTGTAAGCGATAAGAGCGACATAAGAACACCAACGAGATCACTTGTTGTTTAAAGAATAGCTAATCGACCGATCGCGACGAAAGCTGATAAGCGAATGCTATATTCGGTGCATAATTTTGTTAAATCGCTTTTAAATAACGATGGAAATTTAAGAAGTTTTAATACTTCTGAAGTTCTTTGTGCACTAAATTCTATATTTGCATTGTAAACATCATAATCATCTAATGATTCGCTTTTTATATTTGCGCTGCTAACTATAGCGTCTTTTTCAGTTGTATTTATAATTCGAATCAAGACGTTCTGAGTGTTTACGAGTGCACTTGCTATTATTATGCCAGGTTGCAATTCCTGATTGGGGATGAGGACATGTGTGTCAGTAGATGTTAGCTGAATCTATCGAATCACATCTGACCTAGCTGGCAAAATTATTTCGTTATCTTGTGAATGTATAATAGGAATGTTTAGGCTCCTGAAATTTTTGGGCCTCAAAGTAAACCAATCTTCCTGGTTGTGGAATTTCAAAATATAATTGTATTTCTTAATGAAATCCAAGCCAATTATACCATCCACTGGTATAGAAAAATTGTCAGGTACGATCTGGAATTCATATGGTATTGCTGCATTAGCAATACACACTTCAAAATGTAGTGTACCTAGAGACTGAATTGTCCTTTGCCCTATTCCTGATATATTTGTTGTGTTGTGCAGGGAAATTTCTGCACCTGTATCTATTAAAAGAGTTACCCATATATTGAGATAAATTTTGTGTAGTTTTACTGTTGATTGTCGATCAAGGGGGCATGTTCGTTTACCGATTGGATGTTTCGGACATTGTGGGAATGATTTGCGTTATAGTTATGGTTTTGGTGACCTATTGAGAAACCTCCACCTCTATTATAATTTTGGTTACCACCTCGTCCTCTGTTTCCACCATGGTAACCACCTCGGCCTCTATAATTGTTATTATATGAGTTATAATTTCCTCGGCCATTACCTCTGTTTTGGTAATTTCCTCGGTAATTATTACCTCGATAGTGTCTTCTATTATTATAGAATAATACACTATTTGAATTGCCGGTCATTTCTGTACAGCAGTGTATGTACTTTTCAATCACGCTATTCATTGTGTTGAAATTTCCAGCTTCCAATATGGTTTTGAGCTTATCGTGCTCACAATTCTTAGTCATTGCAGATATGGCTTCCTTTGTAGCGAATTTGTCTGCATTGTTGCCTCGAGCAACCTACGTAGGTTTTCTATCTCCGTGGTATATTGCGCTGCAGTTTTGCCGCGCTGTTGTGTATTAAGTATTTTCGCTTTAATGACATCGGGCGATTCGCCTTTAACCGATGCCTTTAGTACATTTATTATACCGATAATGGTCCTTTCATTTTCAACTTTGTATGATAATGGACCAAGTATCTTTGTCTTGATTACCTCTACCGCTAGCATCTCCTGATCTCCTTTTGTCAGATCTGTTAGCCGGAGAGCCGTGAGGAATCTATTTATATTTAACTTTTTGCCGTCAAACTCAAATAAGCGTGAGCTTTTCGCCAGTGTATGGGCACTTAAGAACCTCAGAAAATACTTGTATGGTGTTAAGAATCTTAACATTCATTAACCAGCCATTAACCTTTTCGGGGTCGGACAAAAAACCCGAATGCCAAAATAAAGCGTTAAAAAGCCTTCATTGATGAGCACATCGCAAACATAATTTATAAACCCGGAAAAGAGAATTTAGTAGCAGACGCTCTGTCTCGCCAAAATGTCAATGCACTAGAGGACTCAGTAGACTCGGATGTTGCTACCATCCACAGCGAAGAATCCCTCACGTATACCATTGAAGCCGCAGACAAACCGGTGAATTGCTTCCGGAACCAAATTATTCTGGAAGAAGGAACCAACAAAAGACGCTTATTTTGCTTAAGACAAAAACTCGTCACATACTACATTTTTCTGATCCCAGCTCATTATTACAAAGCATTAAAGATGCAGTAAATGCTGACGTAACCAACGCAATTCATTGCGAGCTACCAATACACGGACTGGTTGAGGCATTCCCTTTTACCACCTTTAGATATTGCAAGAACGTGGTTACAGACATGGTAAACCCACCGGAGCAGAGGGAAATTGCGACAGCCGAACATAAGAGCAGCGCGAAACAAATACTTAGGGACTACTATTAGTCTAATAGGTCACTTAACTTTAGAAATAGCTGCAAACTGTAGAATTGGTGCTATGAGTAAACGTGATCGGCACCCAAAAAAACAGGAAATAGGGAAAAACCCGATACCATCGTTTGCCGGAGAAATGTTGCATATAGATGTTTACTCCACTGCGGGTAAATATTTTCTAGCCTGCATCGATAAGTTTTTCAAGTTTGCGGTAGTACAGTCTATACGGTCTCGCGCAATTGTGCATATAAAAGCTTTTGAACATGTTCCCCGAAACAAAGGCAATTTACTGTGACAACAAGAAATCCTTGAACTCAGAAACCAATAAAACAATGCTCAGCTATAGCTTTGGCATCGTGATTTTAAACGCCCCAACCTTGCATAGTTCCTCTAATGGACAAGTCGAATGGTTCCATGACACTCTTAGGGATATAACGTGCTCTTATAAGTTGGAAACACACTGTCGAAAACATTCTCCTTGCAATCATAAAGTACAACTGGTCAATCCATTCGGTGACAAACGAGAGACCCATAGACGTAATACACGCAGGCAGTACAGTGCAGATCAAAGAAAAAATCGCATCAGCACAGCAAGAAACACTTGACCAAATGAATAAAAAAGGCTTATAAGTTGGAAATACACTGTCGAAAACATTCTCCTTGCAATCATAAAGTACAACTGGTCAATCCATTCGGTGACAAACGAGAGACCCATAGACGTAATACACGCAGGCAGTACAGTGCAGATCAAAGAAAAAATCGCATCAGCACAGCAAGAAACACTTGACCAAATGAATAAAAAAGGGTCTATAAGTCGTATTTGGTAGTCGATCGGGTTTGGATAAAAAACAATAAGAGATTAGGAAATAAACTATCATCCCTATTCGCAGAAGCTATAGTGGAAGCAGACCTAGTTTCTTATTAAGGGGAGGGTGGTCCACAAGGACAATCTTAAGTAGGTTTTTGACATTTGAAAATCATGACAATTATTTTTAACTAATTACATGTTTTTAGGTTAAGATATCTTTTGAGTTTAATAATAGCAACCATGACCTTGACCGAAGCGTCATTGAGACTCAACGACTACTCCCACGCGGATTACATACCTATAGTTGACGGACACCCAACAATCTGGGACTCATACACTTACTTGGGACACACGACGAATTTGACATCTTTTGAAACTTACATCGACGACACATGGAAATTAATAGACAAACTACCCAAAGACCACATGAAACAGTTACTGAAAACGGACGTACAGCACATAGCCGCCTTAATAACTTCCCTGACCGTTCATCACCGACAAGCAGGTAGCATTAACATGATAGGTAGTGCCCTTAAGGCAATTGCAGGAACCCCAGATTTTTATGACTGGGAACAAATTGAAGTTAATTAATTCAAATCGGTTTTAGTTATTATTCAAGTATATTTGGTTTTTATTTATAACGTGTACTTCCTCGATATCTTCTCATTTTATGACTGAAACTTAGCGTGGCCGATCGCTCGTGACAGCAAAGTGCTGACACTAGCAAAATCTGCAATATGTATATATGAAGTTCATTCTCGATAACCAATTAGAGTCAAGTGCGACCACTAAAGGCGTACATTGCTGAACTTGCTAGACTGATACCAAACCTGGTAGCATGGACTGCAAGGGCGCACGGAGAAGTGAACTACTACATTACCCAGATGATAACAGGACACGGTTACTTTGGTGCGTTCCTACATTCTATAGGAAAAAGAAATGACGCCAGATGCGTATATGGAGATGTGGAGATGGACAATGTTGAGCACACCATTTTCCAGTGCGGAAAGTTCGGATCGGCACGTAGATGCCTGGAGGAACTTGTTGGAGCAATAACCCAGAAAATATTGTTACAAAAATGCTAGACAGCGAATCAGCCTGGAAACATATCGCAGGATTTGTAGAGACCATTTTAAGAGCTAAAAAGCCTGATTTGGACGAAACAACTGGGTAATCTGGACGCAGAAAAAAGATGAGAGCGCATAGCCCTTAACTGGCACCACTTCGAAGTAATGGCAAAAGCTTTTCCGGGGTGGAAAAACGGCCAATGGTGAGGGGAAGGGGGGGGGGGTTTAGTGGGTGCAAGCCCCACATACCTTTTTTGCGACGGCAAACGGGAGATGCGTGATGCATTCCCCCTCCTCAACCCAAAAAAAAAAATAGAATCTCCCTACTTTTGAAAAATAACGTAATAATATGAAGTTATTTTCAAGTATATATGTATATGTAGTAGTAGTAGTAGTAGTAATTGTATATAAGCATAGTAGTATAAGTCCCATTGCATTATTAGAATGTAAGAACCTAATTATAAGAGTCGCGAATGTAAACAGTACACACACACTTTCTGAATAAATGAAAAGTCAGTCGTCGCTGAACTGTCACAGAGCGCACACTAAAGCTCAGAAGTGGCCGGACCTATCCAAGTGATCATTAAAATCAAAAAAAATATTAAAAATCGGGATTAATGAATTGTAATCCTGGCAATTACACATTAAAAGAACTAAAAGCTCTGTACGTGCAAAACAAACTTAAAAAAGTATTGGCACAAAAATCAAATTGATTAAAATACTTGAAAATATTAAATTTGAGTGGTGCGCGCATGAAAAAAAATAATGCCTCCAATTTTTGGCACCTTCAGATCGCGTTCAATATCTCTGGTCCTCATGTACCAAGGAGCGCCCGTGATCTTCCTGAGCGTTTTTGTTTGGAGAACCCGAATTTTATTCAGGTGCGTTTTGGCAGCGATCCCGTACACCTGTATTGCATAGAATAGGCCAGGAGCTAATATGCTCTTGTAGATTCTGACCTTGTTGGCAAGGGAAAGTTTGTTGCTGGCAGCAATTAGCCACGACATTTTAGAGACCTTGGTCTTGAAGCGTGCTGTATCGCCGTAATATGTCTTCCAAATAATAATTTTCTATCTAAGATCACTCCAGGATATTTGTAGGATGACTTGTGGTCAAGTACTCTTCCTTTAAGTGAGACGTCGCTGCAGCTTTTTGATCTGTTTGTGAAAGTAACATTTGAACATTTGTCAGCGTTGATGCAGACGTTCCACATCTCAGCCCAATTCTGAAATGCATCCAGGTACTCTTGCAGTGCTCTTTGTCAGAACTGCAGTGTCGTCAGCATATGTCGCAACCAGCACATCTTTGCGATCTAGTCCAGTGACTGCTGTATGAGTGGGCATATCCGAAGAGAAGATAGAATATAAAGTGGGTCCTAACACACTTCCTTGAGGTACTCCCGCTTCGATGACTTTTACGGAATAGGTACATCCATCGGTCGACACACAAAAGTACGTCCTATCAAAAAACTCATTATAAGCTGGAATAGCTGAGGTGTTAATATTTGTTTGGCTTTATGTAGGAGTCCAGGATGCCACACTCTATCAAAGGCTTGTTGAATGTCCAGAAAAGCTGCTACTGCATACTCTTTCCTTTCTAGGGCTTCTAGCGCAAAATTAACAACTCTATGGAGTTGCTCGGGGGTACCATGCTGAGTCCGGGATCCAAATTGGAAGTCAGGTATCGCCAATAAAACAGCCTCAACGTCACGCATTCTGTTGAGAATAACCCTTTCCATTATTTTACCAAGCGAGGGGAGGAGGCTGATCGGCCTATACGAGTCTACCTCTGTCGGATTTTTCCCTGGTTTTAGTATCAGGATTATATTTGCAGCTTTCCAGACTTTTTGGAAATATCCCTCAAGTAAAACTCTGTTAAAAAAAATTTGTACCAGAAACCGAAGAGCTTGATCTAATAAGATTTTTATCGTCCTGTTGTCAAGAAGGTCATGTCCCGGGGCTTTTTGGCTTCAGCAAGGAAACAAGTTGTTTCAGTTCGTCGAGGGTGACAGGATCTGCGGGCAGTGCCATTTGAAATGGCGTTTCGAGAGACTGTGCAACCAGACGGCTATGATTCGCATCGGCAAATGCGAGTGGCCTAAATCTTTGTTCCAGGTTGCTTGCAAACACTTCTGCTTTGTCCTGTGTTGTGCGGCACCAGCCACCAGAAGGGCTCCTTATAGCGGATTTTTGAGAAGCCTGGGACTTAAACCTTTTCGTGATTCTCCACAGTGAGAATTTTGAGGAGCAGTCGGTACCCATATTTTCTAAAAGGTTGTCTATCTGGTGCTGTTTTCTCTGGGTCAGCACTTTATGAAGCCGATTTGAAAGCCTTCTGTATATCTGTTGGATACGAGCATCTCCTGTTCTTGCAAATTCCTTTCTGACTTTTCGTTTAAGTCGAAGGAGGTCAACTATTACAGGAGGCAGGAGCGGCTGGGTAAAAGCCTGGGCATTGCGTGGAGTACTCGGTGCCTCATGTGCTGCTGCTTCTTTCAGGTTATCCATAAATAAGTTAATGGCGTTGTCAATACCTTCTGTCCCTTGAATTTCCATGTTTAAGTCAATTAGTTCAGACAGGTGATCCTTGAAAGCTTCAACATTAGTACCAGGAGCTAGGAAAAGGCAGCGTTCAGGCCTTTTCAGCGGCGAAGCATATAGATCAGCCAGGAGAGGGATATGGTCTGATGACAGATCGTGCAGAGTTCGAATGTTGAATCTGTTCATAGAGTAGCCTTTTGTTACAAAAAAATCTAATGCAGATGGAGCTATCTGTGTGTTGGAGGAGAAAAATGTTGGCTCTCCTGTTGCCAAAATTTGGTAGTGGCCGTTCGCGACTACTTCCTGAATGATTTTGCCTCTTGCGCAGGCTCTTGAGTTTCCCCACCAACCGTGTTTGGCATTGTAGTCTCCACCTGCTATAAATTTTTCACCTAGCGTTACAAAGAGGGTTTCAAAATGCGCTTTTATCAAACGCTCGTTGGGTGGGAGATACACCGAAGCTAATGTAACCTTTCCCTCTGACGTCTGTAGCTGCACACTCGCTACCTGCCGGTCGTTGGTTGAGATTGAAGGTTGGGGACAATGTTGCAAGGAGGATCGCACTATAACAGTGGATCCGCCTCTGCTGTTTCCACTGGGGTGGACGGCGTGGTAGGTGGAGTATCCAGGTAAAAAGATGCGCTGTCCTTCTCGCACGTGTGTTTCAGTAGCAAACATGATGTCGATATCTTGCATGCTTAGGAAAAGCCTAAGTTCCTCAGCGTTCCTAGCTAGTCCACGTGCATTCCACAATCCGATTTTTATTATAGGTTGAGTCATTTTGATGTCCGTGATATAAGGATCTGGACAAGTTCTTTAAAAGCCTTGTTAGATTCCACGGTCTCCTCTATTAGGTTGAACATTTTGTCCATTCTCGAGTTTATATCCCGGATGGCGCTTTCCAGGGCCAGAAACTTTTTCCCAAGACCCAAATCTTGTGTTGAGTTTAGGTCTCTGTGGGGTTGGTGAGTCTCAGCTGATCTAAATTGGGGACCTTTGGGCCGTACAACATCGGCGTATGAGATAGTGCTTCTGACAGCCTCAGCCGGGATGAAACCTTGGTTAAAACTTCCACCTCTTGTTGAGCTGACAGAGTTGCTATTATTTTTAAATGCTGGCAGTCTTGGGTTTGGCCTGAGCTTCTTTATTTTTTCGATCCTGACAGGACAGACTTTATCCGTTGAAGCATGATCACCACCGCAGTGATGCACGAATAATTACCACTCGTGCAGAGCATAGAACCAGTTGCGTGAGGGCCAGCGCACTTGCCACATATAGGGTCCTGGAGACAATAGTTCTTGGAGTGTCCAAAGATGTGGCATCTCATACATTGCAGCACTTCTTTTCTGCGACGAGCGCGTTCTATGGTGACTCTGTGTCTACCGAGTTGCGTTACTTTTAGAACTTCCGAAATATTTACGGCGTGTTTTAGATTAACAAAGAACAGGTTTTGCCTGGTCTTGTGGTTGATGGTTGCTTCGTCATCTCCATCACAAATTTGTTCGCTTTGCCAGTCTCCTTTTCTCGGACAGTATATGCTCAGAGCTTCGTAACCAAGATCAGCAAATGCTTTCTCGATTTGTGCCCTGGGAACGCTTGCATGCATTCCTTTAAGTACAACTCTGTAGGGTTTGTCCTCTTTGAGTTGGTGATGCCAGAACTTGCAGTTGAGGGAAGTTAATTTTCTTACAACGGCACGAAAGGCCTCAGAGTTGGCCGTGCATATACGTGACACTCCAAATTTTGATGTACGTAGCGTGTAGTTGTTTTCACCAGCACACGAATTAAGCGACTGCTCCAATGAGTGGGGATTGTTAATATTTGGGACACAAATGGCTGGAGGCTTAACCATTTTTGAGGATTGCCTACTTCTAATATCAGCAGCTGGAGTTGCTTCCTCTTCATCAGAGCTACTTTCAGGCCGATCTACTTGCATGATTTTTTCTGCTTCATCAGCCAAGGCTGCAAATCTGTTGTTACTTAGTGTGGGCAGGGAGCGTGCCTCATCTTTAGATGGGAACTTCTGCGGCTGAGGAGCCTGCTTCTTGAATTTGTCTTTCTGACAACTATTCCCTTTACGCTTTCTGCCCACAGATATAAGTGATTGGAACGAGCACTTATTCGAACCAATAGCCGTTTGAGTGATGAAAGGTGCTGTTTCCGAAGACGTTGAAGAACAAACACTAGTACCAGGTTGGGAACGTACTGTATTTGTTATGGTAGTATTCACAACGGACGTTGTGACTGTGCTAGTAACAAAGGTGGCAGGGCTAGTCGTAACTGCATATCAATTATTCAATTCAGTAAGTGGCACTTTTAGATTTAAGGCTATGTCTCTTGCGATTATAGCGCGTATTTCAGCTTGTGTCTTACCAGCAACTTCTTTCATCCTTTCAGCGTCAAATGACCTTACTAAGGGCTCTGAGCTAGATGATTTTTCTTGTCCATTTTTGATTAATCAAATTTTTCTATTACGAAAAATAAGTTAATCACCACAGTTCATATTTGATTATTGTTCTTATTACTTAACTTAAGCCAGCAATGAGAGCGAGCGAGAGGTAAGCTTTAGCCCCTAGGGCAGAGAAGTAAACTGCTCTTTGTACTCTGTTATCTGAGTTTAATTGCACCAATCAGCGGACACCGCGTGGGCGATGTCTAAATTGATTTGTAAGCGATAAGAGCGACATAAGAACACCCACGAGATCACTTGTTGTTTAAAGAATAGCTAATCGACCGATCGCGACGAAAGCTGATAAGCGAATGCTATATTCGGTGCATAATTTTGTTAATCGCTTTTAAATAAGATAGAAATTTAAGAAGTTTTAATACTTCTGAAGTTAGTTGTGCACTAAATTCTATATTTGCATTGTAAACATCATAATCATCTAATGATTCGCTTTTTATATTTGCGCTGCTAACTATAGCGTCTTTTTCAGTTGTATTTATAATTCGAATCAAGACGTTCTGAGTGTTTACGAGTGCACTTGCTATTATTATGCCAGGTTGCAATTCCTGATTGGGGATGAGGACATGTGTGTCAGTAGATGTTAGCTGAATCTATCGAATCACATCTGACCTAGCTGGCAAAATTATTTCGTTATCTTGTGAATGTATAATAGGAATGTTTAGGCTCCTGAAATTTTTGGGCCTCAAAGTAAACCAATCTTCCTGGTTGTGGAATTTCAAAATATAATTGTATTTCTTAATGAAATCCAAGCCAATTATACCATCCACTGGTATAGAAAAATTGTCAGGTACGATCTGGAATTCATATGGTATTGCTGCATTAGCAATACACACTTCAAAATGTAGTGTACCTAGAGACTGAATTGTCCTTTGCCCTATTCCTGATATATTTGTTGTGTTGTGCAGGGAAATTTCTGCACCTGTATCTATTAAAAGAGTTACCCATATATTGAGATAAATTTTGTGTAGTTTTACTGTTGATTGTCGATCAAGGGGGCATGTTCGTTTACCGATTGGATGTTTCGGACATTGTGGGAATGATTTGCGTTATAGTTATGGTTTTGGTGACCTATTGAGAAACCTCCACCTCTATTATAATTTTGGTTACCACCTCGTCCTCTGTTTCCACCATGGTAACCACCTCGGCCTCTATAATTGTTATTATATGAGTTATAATTTCCTCGGCCATTACCTCTGTTTTGGTAATTTCCTCGGTAATTATTACCTCGATAGTGTCTTCTATTATTATAGAATAATACACTATTTGAATTGCCGGTCATTTCTGTACAGCAGTGTATGTACTTTTCAATCACGCTATTCATTGTGTTGAAATTTCCAGCTTCCAATATGGTTTTGAGCTTATCGTGCTCACAATTCTTAGTCATTGCAGATATGGCTTCCTTTGTAGCGAATTTGTCTGCATTGTTGCCTCGAGCAACCTACGTAGGTTTTCTATCTCCGTGGTATATTGCGCTGCAGTTTTGCCGCGCTGTTGTGTATTAAGTATTTTCGCTTTAATGACATCGGGCGATTCGCCTTTAACCGATGCCTTTAATACATTTATTATACCGATAATGGTCCTTTCATTTTCAACTTTGTATGATAATGGACCAAGTATCTTTGTCTTGATTACCTCTACCGCTAGCATCTCCTGATCTCCTTTTGTCAGATCTGTTAGCCGGAGAGCCGTGAGGAATCTATTTAAGTTTAACTTTTTGCCGTCAAACTCAAATAAGCGTGAGCTTTTCGCCAGTGTATGGGCACTTAAGAACCTCAGAAAATACTTGTATGGTGTTAAGAATCTTAACATTCATTAACCAGCCATTAACCTTTTCGGTATCGGACAAAAAACCCGAATGCCAAAATAAAGCGTTAAAAAGCCTTCATTGATGAGCACATCGCAAACATAATTTATAAACCCGGAAAAGAGAATTTAGTAGCAGACGCTCTGTCTCGCCAAAATGTCACTTAATGTACTTAGGGACTACTATTAGTCTAATAGATCACTTAACTTCAGAAATAGCTGCAAACTGTAGAATTGGTGCTATGAGTAAACGTGATCGGCACCCAAAAAAACAGGAAATAGGGAAAAACCCGATACCATCGTTTGCCGGAGAAATGTTGCATATAGATGTTTACTCCACTGCCGGTAAATATTTTCTAGCCTGCATCGATAAGTTTTTCAAGTTTGCGGTAGTACAGTCTATACGGTCTCGCGCAATTGTGCATATAAAAGCTTTTGAACATGTTCCCCGAAACAAAGGCAATTTACTGTGACAACAAGAAATCCTTGAACTCAGAAACCAATAAAACAATGCTCAGCTATAGCTTTGGCATCGTGATTTTAAACGCCCCAACCTTGCATAGTTCCTCTAATGGACAAGTCGAATGGTTCCATGACACTCTTAGGGATATAACGTGCTCTTATAAGTTGGAAACACACTGTCGAAAACATTCTCCTTGCAATCATAAAGTACAACTGGTCAATCCATTCGGTGACAAACGAGAGACCCATAGACGTAATACACGCAGGCAGTACAGTGCAGATCAAAGAAAAAATCGCATCAGCACAGCAAGAAACACTTGACCAAATGAATAAAAAAGGGTCTATAAGTCGTATTTGGTAGTCGATCGGGTTTGGATAAAAACAATAAGAGATTAGGAAATAAACTATCATCCCTATTCGCAGAAGCTATAGTGGAAGCAGACCTAGTTTCTTATTAAGGGAGGGTGGTCCACAAGGACAATCTTAAGTAGGTTTTTGACATTTGAAAATCATGACAATTATTTAACTAATTACATGTTTTTAGGTTAAGATATCTTTGAGTTTAATAATAGCAACCATGACCTTGACCGAAGCGTCATTGAGACTCAACGACTACTCCCACGCGGATTACATACCTATAGTTGACGGACACCCAACAATCTGGGACTCATACACTTACTTGGGACACACGACGAATTTGACATCTTTTGAAACTTACATCGACGACACATGGAAATTAATAGACAAACTACCCAAAGACCACATGAAACAGTTACTGAAAACGGACGTACAGCACATAGCCGCCTTAATAACTTCCCTGACCGTTCATCACCGACAAGCAGGTAGCATTAACATGATAGGTAGTGCCCTTAAGGCAATTGCAGGAACCCCAGATTTTTATGACTGGGAACAAATTGTAGTTAATTAATTCAAATCGGTTTTAGTTATTATTCAAGTATATTTGGTTTTTATTTATAACGTGTACTTCCTCGATATCTTCTCATTTTATGACTGAAACTTAGCGTGGCCGATCGCTCGTGACAGCAAAGTGCTGACACTAGCAAAATCTGCAATATGTATATATGAAGTTCATTCTCGATAACCAATTAGAGTCAAGTGCGACCACTAAAGGCGTACATTGCTGAACTTGCTAGACTGATACCAAACCTGGTAGCATGGACTGCAAGGGCGCACGGAAAGTGAACTACTACATTACCCAGATGATAACAGGACCCGGTTACTTTGGTGCGTTCCTACATTCTATAGGAAAAGAAATGACGCCAGATGCGTATATGGAGATGCGGAGATGGACAATGTTGAGCACACTATTTTCCAGTGCGGAAAGTTCGGATCGGCACGTAGATGCCTGGAGGAACTTGTTGGAGCAATAACCCCAGAAAATATTGTTACAAAAATGATAGACAGCGAATCAGCCTGGAAACATATCGCAGGATTTGTAGAGACCATTTTAAGAGCTAAAAATCCTGATTTGGACGAAACAACTGGGTAATCTGGACGCAGAAAAAAGATGAGAGCGCATAGCCCTTAACTGGCACCCCTTGGAAGTAAGGGCAAAAGTTTTTCGGGGGGGGAAAAACGGCCAAGGGGGGGGGGAGGGGGGGGGGGGGTTTAGTGGGTGCAAGCCCCACATACCTTTTTTGCGACGGCAAACGGGAGATGCGTGATGCATTCCCCTCCTCAACCCAAAAAAAAAAAATAGAATCTCCCTACTTTTGAAAAATAACGTAATAATATGAAGTTATTTTCAAGTATATATGTATATGTAGTAGTAGTAGTAGTAGTAATTGTATATAAGCATAGTAGTATAAGTCCCATTGCATTATTAGAATGTAAGAACCTAATTATAAGAGTCGCGAATGTAAACAGTACACACACACTTTCTGAATAAATGAAAAGTCAGTCGTCGCTGAACTGTCACAGAGCGCACACTAAAGCTCAGAAGTGGTCGGACCTATCCAAGTGATCATTAAAAACAAAAAAAAATAATAAAAATCGGGATTAATGAATTGTAATCCTGGCAATTACACATTAAAAGAACTAAAAGCTCTGTACGTGCAAAACAAACTTAAAAAAGTATGGCACAAAAATCAAATTGATTAAAAGACTTGAAAATATTAAATTTGAGTGGTGCGCGCATGAAAAAAAATAATGCCTCCAATTTTTGGCACCTTCAGATCGCGTTCAATATCTCTGGTCCTCATGTACCAAGGAGCGCCCGTGATCTTCCTGAGCGTTTTTTGCTGGAGAACCCGAATTTTATTCAGGTGCGTTTTGGCAGCGATCCCGTACACCTGTATTGCATAGAATAGGCCAGGAGCTAATATGCTCTTGTAGATTCTGACCTTGTTGGCAAGGGAAAGTTTGTTGCTGGCAGCAATTAGCCACGACATTTTAGAGACCTTGGTCTTGAAAGCGTGCTGTATCGCCGTAATATGTCTTCCAAATAATAATTTTCTATCTAAGATCACTCCAGGATATTTGTAGGATGACTTGTGGTCAAGTACTCTTCCTTTAAGTGAGACGTCGCTGCAGCTTTTTGATCTGTTTGTGAAAGTAACATTTGAACATTTGTCAGCGTTGATGCAGACGTTCCACATCTCAGCCCAATTCTGAAATGCATCCAGGTACTCTTGCAGTGCTCTTTGTCAGAACTGCAGTGTCGTCAGCATATGTCGCAACCAGCACATCTTTGCGATCTAGTCCAGTGACTGCTGTATGAGTGGGCATATCCGAAGAGAAGATAGAATATAAAGTGGGTCCTAACACACTTCCTTGAGGTACTCCCGCTTCGATGACTTTTACGGAAGAGGTACATCCATCGGTCGACACACAAAAAGTACGTCCTATCAAAAAACTCATTATAAGCTGGAATAGCTGAGGTGTTAATATTTGTTTGGCTTTATGTAGGAGTCCAGGATGCCACACTCTATCAAAGGCTTGTTGAATGTCCAGAAAAGCTGCTACTGCATACTCTTTCCTTTCTAGGGCTTCTAGCGCAAAATTAACAACTCTATGGAGTTGCTCGGGGGTACCATGCTGAGTCCGGGATCCAAATTGGAAGTCAGGTATCGCCAATAAAACAGCCTCAACGTCACGCATTCTGTTGAGAATAACCCTTTCCATTATTTTACCAAGCGAGGGGAGGAGGCTGATCGGCCTATACGAGTCTACCTCTGTCGGATTTTTCCCTGGTTTTAGTATCAGGATTATATTTGCAGCTTTCCAGACTTTTTGGAAATATCCCTCAAGTAAAACTCTGTTAAAAAAAAATTTGTACCAGAAACCGAAGAGCTTGATCTAATAAGATTTTTATCGTCCTGTTGTCAAGAAGGTCATGTCCCGGGGCTTTTTTGGCTTCAGCAAGGAAACAAGTTGTTTCAGTTCGTCGAGGGTGACAGGATCTGCGGGCAGTGCCATTTGAAATGGCGTTTCGAGAGACTGTGCAACCAGACGGCTATGATTCGCATCGGCAAATGCGAGTGGCCTAAATCTTTGTTCCAGGTTGCTTGCAAACACTTCTGCTTTGTCCTGTGTTGTGCGGCACCAGCCACCAGAAGGGCTCCTTATAGCGGATTTTTGAGAAGCCTGGGACTTAAACCTTTTCGTGATTCTCCACAGTGAGAATTTTGAGGAGCAGTCGGTACCCATATTTTCTAAAAGGTTGTCTATCTGGTGCTGTTTTCTCTGGGTCAGCACTTTATGAAGCCGATTTGAAAGCCTTCTGTATATCTGTTGGATACGAGCATCTCCTGTTCTTGCAAATTCCTTTCTGACTTTTCGTTTAAGTCGAAGGAGGTCAACTATTACAGGAGGCAGGAGCGGCTGGGTAAAAGCCTGGGCATTGCGTGGAGTACTCGGTGCCGCATGTGCTGCTGCTTCTTTCAGGTTATCCATAAATAAGTTAATGGCGTTGTCAATACCTTCTGTCCCTTGAATTTCCATGTTTAAGTCAATTAGTTCAGACAGGTGATCCTTGAAAGCTTCAACATTAGTACCAGGAGCTAGGAAAAGGCAGCGTTCAGGCCTTTTCAGCGGCGAAGCATATAGATCAGCCAGGAGAGGGATATGGTCTGATGACAGATCGTGCAGAGTTCGAATGTTGAATCTGTTCATAGAGTAGCCTTTTGTGACAAAAAAATCTAATGCAGATGGAGCTATCTGTGTGTTGGAGGAGAAAAATGTTGGCTCTCCTGTTGCCAAAATTTGGTAGTGGCCGTTCGCGACTACTTCCTGAATGATTTTGCCTCTTGCGCAGGCTCTTGAGTTTCCCCACCAACCGTGTTTGGCATTGTAGTCTCCACCTGCTATAAATTTTTCACCTAGCGTTACAAAGAGGGTTTCAAAATGCGCTTTTATCAAACGCTCGTTGGGTGGGAGATACACCGAAGCTAATGTAACCTTTCCCTCTGACGTCTGTAGCTGCACACTCGCTACCTGCCGGTCGTTGGTTGAGATTGAAGGTTGGGGACAATGTTGCAAGGAGGATCGCACTATAACAGTGGATCCGCCTCTGCTGTTTCCACTGGGGTGGACGGCGTGGTAGGTGGAGTATCCAGGTAAAAAGATGCGCTGTCCTTCTCGCACGTGTGTTTCAGTAGCAAACATGATGTCGATATCTTGCATGCTTAGGAAAAGCCTAAGTTCCTCAGCGTTCCTAGCTAGTCCACGTGCATTCCACAATCCGATTTTTATTATAGGTTGAGTCATTTTGATGTCCGTGATATAAGGATCTGGACAAGTTCTTTAAAAGCCTTGTTAGATTCCACGGTCTCCTCTATTAGGTTGAACATTTTGTCCATTCTCGAGTTTATATCCCGGATGGCGCTTTCCAGGGCCAGAAACTTTTTCCCAAGACCCAAATCTTGTGTTGAGTTTAGGTCTCTGTGGGGTTGGTGAGTCTCAGCTGATCTAAATTGGGGACCTTTGGGCCGTACAACATCGGCGTATGAGATAGTGCTTCTGACAGCCTCAGCCGGGATGAAACCTTGGTTAAAACTTCCACCTCTTGTTGAGCTGACAGAGTTGCTATTATTTTTAAATGCTGGCAGTCTTGGGTTTGGCCTGAGCTTCTTTATTTTTTCGATCCTGACAGGACAGACTTTATCCGTTGAAGCATGATCACCACCGCAGTGATGCACGAATAATTACCACTCGTGCAGAGCATAGAACCAGTTGCGTGAGGGCCAGCGCACTTGCCACATATAGGGTCCTGGAGACAATAGTTCTTGGAGTGTCCAAAGATGTGGCATCTCATACATTGCAGCACTTCTTTTCTGCGACGAGCGCGTTCTATGGTGACTCTGTGTCTACCGAGTTGCGTTACTTTTAGAACTTCCGAAATATTTACGGCGTGTTTTAGATTAACAAAGAACAGGTTTTGCCTGGTCTTGTGGTTGATGGTTGCTTCGTCATCTCCATCACAAATTTGTTCGCTTTGCCAGTCTCCTTTTCTCGGACAGTATATGCTCAGAGCTTCGTAACCAAGATCAGCAAATGCTTTCTCGATTTGTGCCCTGGGAACGCTTGCATGCATTCCTTTAAGTACAACTCTGTAGGGTTTGTCCTCTTTGAGTTGGTGATGCCAGAACTTGCAGTTGAGGGAAGTTAATTTTCTTACAACGGCACGAAAGGCCTCAGAGTTGGCCGTGCATATACGTGACACTCCAAATTTTGATGTACGTAGCGTGTAGTTGTTTTCACCAGCACACGAATTAAGCGCCTGCTCCAATGAGTGGGGATTGTTAATATTTGGGACACAAATGGCTGGAGGCTTAACCATTTTTGAGGATTGCCTACTTCTAATATCAGCAGCTGGAGTTGCTTCCTCTTCATCAGAGCTACTTTCAGGCCGATCTACTTGCATGATTTTTTCTGCTTCATCAGCCAAGGCTGCAAATCTGTTGTTACTTAGTGTGGGCAGGGAGCGTGCCTCATCTTTAGATGGGAACTTCTGCGGCTGAGGAGCCTGCTTCTTGAATTTGTCTTTCTGACAACTATTCCCTTTACGCTTTCTGCCCACAGATATAAGTGATTGGAACGAGCACTTATTCGAACCAATAGCCGTTTGAGTGATGAAAGGTGCTGTTTCCGAAGACGTTGAAGAACAAACACTAGTACCAGGTTGGGAACGTACTGTATTTGTTATGGTAGTATTCACAACGGACGTTGTGACTGTGCTAGTAACAAAGGTGGCAGGGCTAGTAGTAACTGCATATGAATTATTCAATTCAGTAAGTGGCACTTTTAGATTTAAGGCTATGTCTCTTGCGATTATAGCGCGTATTTCAGCTGGTGTCTTACCAGCAACTTCTTTCATCCTTTCAGCGTCAAATGACCTTACTAAGGGCTCTGAGCTAGATGATTTTTTCTTGTCCATTTTTGATTAATCAAATTTTTCTATTACGAAAAATAAGTTAATCACCACAGTTCATATTTTGATTATTGTTCTTATTACTTAACTCAAGCCAGCAATGAGAGCGAGCGAGAGGTAAGCTCTAGCCCCTAGGGCAGAGAAGTAAAGTGCTCTTTGTACTCTGTTATCTGAGTTTAATTGCACCAATCAGCGGACACCGCGTGGGCGATGTCTAAATTGATTTGTAAGCGATAAGAGCGACATAAGAACACCAACGAGATCACTTGTTGTTTAAAGAATAGCTAATCGACCGATCGCGACGAAAGCTGATAAGCGAATGCTATATTCGGTGCATAATTTTGTTAAATCGCTTTTAAATAACGATGGAAATTTAAGAAGTTTTAATACTTCTGAAGTTCTTTGTGCACTAAATTCTATATTTGCATTGTAAACATCATAATCATCTAATGATTCGCTTTTTATATTTGCGCTGCTAACTATAGCGTCTTTTTCAGTTGTATTTATAATTCGAATCAAGACGTTCTGAGTGTTTACGAGTGCACTTGCTATTATTATGCCAGGTTGCAATTCCTGATTGGGGATGAGGACATGTGTGTCAGTAGATGTTAGCTGAATCTATCGAATCACATCTGACCTAGCTGGCAAAATTATTTCGTTATCTTGTGAATGTATAATAGGAATGTTTAGGCTCCTGAAATTTTTGGGCCTCAAAGTAAACCAATCTTCCTGGTTGTGGAATTTCAAAATATAATTGTATTTCTTAATGAAATCCAAGCCAATTATACCATCCACTGGTATAGAAAAATTGTCAGGTACGATCTGGAATTCATATGGTATTGCTGCATTAGCAATACACACTTCAAAATGTAGTGTACCTAGAGACTGAATTGTCCTTTGCCCTATTCCTGATATATTTGTTGTGTTGTGCAGGGAAATTTCTGCACCTGTATCTATTAAAAGAGTTACCCATATATTGAGATAAATTTTGTGTAGTTTTACTGTTGATTGTCGATCAAGGGGGCATGTTCGTTTACCGATTGGATGTTTCGGACATTGTGGGAATGATTTGCGTTATAGTTATGGTTTTGGTGACCTATTGAGAAACCTCCACCTCTATTATAATTTTGGTTACCACCTCGTCCTCTGTTTCCACCATGGTAACCACCTCGGCCTCTATAATTGTTATTATATGAGTTATAATTTCCTCGGCCATTACCTCTGTTTTGGTAATTTCCTCGGTAATTATTACCTCGATAGTGTCTTCTATTATTATAGAATAATACACTATTTGAATTGCCGGTCATTTCTGTACAGCAGTGTATGTACTTTTCAATCACGCTATTCATTGTGTTGAAATTTCCAGCTTCCAATATGGTTTTGAGCTTATCGTGCTCACAATTCTTAGTCATTGCAGATATGGCTTCCTTTGTAGCGAATTTGTCTGCATTGTTGCCTCGAGCAACCTACGTAGGTTTTCTATCTCCGTGGTATATTGCGCTGCAGTTTTGCCGCGCTGTTGTGTATTAAGTATTTTCGCTTTAATGACATCGGGCGATTCGCCTTTAACCGATGCCTTTAGTACATTTATTATACCGATAATGGTCCTTTCATTTTCAACTTTGTATGATAATGGACCAAGTATCTTTGTCTTGATTACCTCTACCGCTAGCATCTCCTGATCTCCTTTTGTCAGATCTGTTAGCCGGAGAGCCGTGAGGAATCTATTTATATTTAACTTTTTGCCGTCAAACTCAAATAAGCGTGAGCTTTTCGCCAGTGTATGGGCACTTAAGAACCTCAGAAAATACTTGTATGGTGTTAAGAATCTTAACATTCATTAACCAGCCATTAACCTTTTCGGGGTCGGACAAAAAACCCGAATGCCAAAATAAAGCGTTAAAAAGCCTTCATTGATGAGCACATCGCAAACATAATTTATAAACCCGGAAAAGAGAATTTAGTAGCAGACGCTCTGTCTCGCCAAAATGTCAATGCACTAGAGGACTCAGTAGACTCGGATGTTGCTACCATCCACAGCGAAGAATCCCTCACGTATACCATTGAAGCCGCAGACAAACCGGTGAATTGCTTCCGGAACCAAATTATTCTGGAAGAAGGAACCAACAAAAGACGCTTATTTTGCTTAAGACAAAAACTCGTCACATACTACATTTTTCTGATCCCAGCTCATTATTACAAAGCATTAAAG
Organism: Drosophila teissieri; assembly: GCF_016746235.2. Classification (NCBI taxonomy): domain Eukaryota; kingdom Metazoa; phylum Arthropoda; class Insecta; order Diptera; family Drosophilidae; genus Drosophila; species Drosophila teissieri. Next base: position 2,574,028 of record NC_053032.1, read on the forward strand.
ATGCAGTAAATGCTGACGTAACCAACGCAATTCATTGCGAGCTACCAATACACGGACTGGTTGAGGCATTCCCTTTTACCACCTTTAGATATTGCAAGAACGTGGTTACAGACATGGTAAACCCACCGGAGCAGAGGGAAATTGCGACAGCCGAACATAAGAGCAGCGCGAAACAAATACTTAGGGACTACTATTAGTCTAATAGGTCACTTAACTTTAGAAATAGCTGCAAACTGTAGAATTGGTGCTATGAGTAAACGTGATCGGCACCCAAAAAAACAGGAAATAGGGAAAAACCCGATACCATCGTTTGCCGGAGAAATGTTGCATATAGATGTTTACTCCACTGCGGGTAAATATTTTCTAGCCTGCATCGATAAGTTTTTCAAGTTTGCGGTAGTACAGTCTATACGGTCTCGCGCAATTGTGCATATAAAAGCTTTTGAACATGTTCCCCGAAACAAAGGCAATTTACTGTGACAACAAGAAATCCTTGAACTCAGAAACCAATAAAACAATGCTCAGCTATAGCTTTGGCATCGTGATTTTAAACGCCCCAACCTTGCATAGTTCCTCTAATGGACAAGTCGAATGGTTCCATGACACTCTTAGGGATATAACGTGCTCTTATAAGTTGGAAACACACTGTCGAAAACATTCTCCTTGCAATCATAAAGTACAACTGGTCAATCCATTCGGTGACAAACGAGAGACCCATAGACGTAATACACGCAGGCAGTACAGTGCAGATCAAAGAAAAAATCGCATCAGCACAGCAAGAAACACTTGACCAAATGAATAAAAAAGGCTTATAAGTTGGAAATACACTGTCGAAAACATTCTCCTTGCAATCATAAAGTACAACTGGTCAATCCATTCGGTGACAAACGAGAGACCCATAGACGTAATACACGCAGGCAGTACAGTGCAGATCAAAGAAAAAATCGCATCAGCACAGCAAGAAACACTTGACCAAATGAATAAAAAAGGGTCTATAAGTCGTATTTGGTAGTCGATCGGGTTTGGATAAAAAACAATAAGAGATTAGGAAATAAACTATCATCCCTATTCGCAGAAGCTATAGTGGAAGCAGACCTAGTTTCTTATTAAAGGGAGGGTGGTCCACAAGGACAATCTTAAGTAGGTTTTTGACATTTGAAAATCATGACAATTATTTTTAACTAATTACATGTTTTTAGGTTAAGATATCTTTTGAGTTTAATAATAGCAACCATGACCTTGACCGAAGCGTCATTGAGACTCAACGACTACTCCCACGCGGATTACATACCTATAGTTGACGGACACCCAACAATCTGGGACTCATACACTTACTTGGGACACACGACGAATTTGACATCTTTTGAAACTTACATCGACGACACATGGAAATTAATAGACAAACTACCCAAAGACCACATGAAACAGTTACTGAAAACGGACGTACAGCACATAGCCGCCTTAATAACTTCCCTGACCGTTCATCACCGACAAGCAGGTAGCATTAACATGATAGGTAGTGCCCTTAAGGCAATTGCAGGAACCCCAGATTTTTATGACTGGGAACAAATTGTAGTTAATTAATTCAAATCGGTTTTAGTTATTATTCAAGTATATTTGGTTTTTATTTATAACGTGTACTTCCTCGATATCTTCTCATTTTATGACTGAAACTTAGCGTGGCCGATCTCTCGTGACAGCAAAGTGCTGACACTAGCAAAATCTGCAATATGTATATATGAAGTTCATTCTCGATAACCAATTAGAGTCAAGTGCGACCACTAAAGGCGTACATTGCTGAACTTGCTAGACTGATACCAAACCTGGTAGCATGGACTGCAAGGGCGCACGGAGAAGTGAACTACTACATTACCCAGATGATAACAGGACACGGTTACTTTGGTGCGTTCCTACATTCTATAGGAAAAAGAAATGACGCCAGATGCGTATATGGAGATGTGGAGATGGACAATGTTGAGCACACCATTTTCCAGTGCGGAAAGTTCGGATCGGCACGTAGATGCCTGGAGGAACTTGTTGGAGCAATAACCCCAGAAAATATTGTTACAAAAATGCTAGACAGCGAATCAGCCTGGAAACATATCGCAGGATTTGTAGAGACCATTTTAAGAGCTAAAAAGCCTGATTTGGACGAAACAACTGGGTAATCTGGACGCAGAAAAAAGATGAGAGCGCATAGCCCTTAACTGGCACCACTTCGAAGTAATGGCAAAAGCTTTTCCGGGGGGGAAAAACGGCCAAAGGGGGGGGGGAGGGGGGGGGGGTTTAGTGGGTGCAAGCCCCACATACCTTTTTTGCGACGGCAAACGGGAGATGCGTGATGCATTCCCCTCCTCAACCCAAAAAAAAAAATAGAATCTCCCTACTTTTGAAAAATAACGTAATAATATGAAGTTATTTTCAAGTATATATGTATATGTAGTAGTAGTAGTAGTAATTGTATATAAGCATAGTAGTATAAGTCCCATTGCATTATTAGAATGTAAGAACCTAATTATAAGAGTCGCGAATGTAAACAGTACACACACACTTTCTGAATAAATGAAAAGTCAGTCGTCGCTGAACTGTCACAGAGCGCACACTAAAGCTCAGAAGTGGCCGGACCTATCCAAGTGATCATTAAAATCAAAAAAAAATATTAAAAATCGGGATTAATGAATTGTAATCCTGGCAATTACACATTAAAAGAACTAAAAGCTCTGTACGTGCAAAACAAACTTAAAAAAGTATTGGCACAAAAATCAAATTGATTAAAATACTTGAAAATATTAAATTTGAGTGGTGCGCGCATGAAAAAAAATAATGCCTCCAATTTTTGGCACCTTCAGATCGCGTTCAATATCTCTGGTCCTCATGTACCAAGGAGCGCCCGTGATCTTCCTGAGCGTTTTTGTTTGGAGAACCCGAATTTTATTCAGGTGCGTTTTGGCAGCGATCCCGTACACCTGTATTGCATAGAATAGGCCAGGAGCTAATATGCTCTTGTAGATTCTGACCTTGTTGGCAAGGGAAAGTTTGTTGCTGGCAGCAATTAGCCACGACATTTTAGAGACCTTGGTCTTGAAAGCGTGCTGTATCGCCGTAATATGTCTTCCAAATAATAATTTTCTATCTAAGATCACTCCAGGATATTTGTAGGATGACTTGTGGTCAAGTACTCTTCCTTTAAGTGAGACGTCGCTGCAGCTTTTTGATCTGTTTGTGAAAGTAACATTTGAACATTTGTCAGCGTTGATGCAGACGTTCCACATCTCAGCCCAATTCTGAAATGCATCCAGGTACTCTTGCAGTGCTCTTTGTCAGAACTGCAGTGTCGTCAGCATATGTCGCAACCAGCACATCTTTGCGATCTAGTCCAGTGACTGCTGTATGAGTGGGCATATCCGAAGAGAAGATAGAATATAAAGTGGGTCCTAACACACTTCCTTGAGGTACTCCCGCTTCGATGACTTTTACGGAATAGGTACATCCATCGGTCGACACACAAAAAGTACGTCCTATCAAAAAACTCATTATAAGCTGGAATAGCTGAGGTGTTAATATTTGTTTGGCTTTATGTAGGAGTCCAGGATGCCACACTCTATCAAAGGCTTGTTGAATGTCCAGAAAAGCTGCTACTGCATACTCTTTCCTTTCTAGGGCTTCTAGCGCAAAATTAACAACTCTATGGAGTTGCTCGGGGGTACCATGCTGAGTCCGGGATCCAAATTGGAAGTCAGGTATCGCCAATAAAACAGCCTCAACGTCACGCATTCTGTTGAGAATAACCCTTTCCATTATTTTACCAAGCGAGGGGAGGAGGCTGATCGGCCTATACGAGTCTACCTCTGTCGGATTTTTCCCTGGTTTTAGTATCAGGATTATATTTGCAGCTTTCCAGACTTTTTGGAAATATCCCTCAAGTAAAACTCTGTTAAAAAAAAATTTGTACCAGAAACCGAAGAGCTTGATCTAATAAGATTTTTATCGTCCTGTTGTCAAGAAGGTCATGTCCCGGGGCTTTTTTGGCTTCAGCAAGGAAACAAGTTGTTTCAGTTCGTCGAGGGTGACAGGATCTGCGGGCAGTGCCATTTGAAATGGCGTTTCGAGAGACTGTGCAACCAGACGGCTATGATTCGCATCGGCAAATGCGAGTGGCCTAAATCTTTGTTCCAGGTTGCTTGCAAACACTTCTGCTTTGTCCTGTGTTGTGCGGCACCAGCCACCAGAAGGGCTCCTTATAGCGGATTTTTGAGAAGCCTGGGACTTAAACCTTTTCGTGATTCTCCACAGTGAGAATTTTGAGGAGCAGTCGGTACCCATATTTTCTAAAAGGTTGTCTATCTGGTGCTGTTTTCTCTGGGTCAGCACTTTATGAAGCCGATTTGAAAGCCTTCTGTATATCTGTTGGATACGAGCATCTCCTGTTCTTGCAAATTCCTTTCTGACTTTTCGTTTAAGTCGAAGGAGGTCAACTATTACAGGAGGCAGGAGCGGCTGGGTAAAAGCCTGGGCATTGCGTGGAGTACTCGGTGCCTCATGTGCTGCTGCTTCTTTCAGGTTATCCATAAATAAGTTAATGGCGTTGTCAATACCTTCTGTCCCTTGAATTTCCATGTTTAAGTCAATTAGTTCAGACAGGTGATCCTTGAAAGCTTCAACATTAGTACCAGGAGCTAGGAAAAGGCAGCGTTCAGGCCTTTTCAGCGGCGAAGCATATAGATCAGCCAGGAGAGGGATATGGTCTGATGACAGATCGTGCAGAGTTCGAATGTTGAATCTGTTCATAGAGTAGCCTTTTGTTACAAAAAAATCTAATGCAGATGGAGCTATCTGTGTGTTGGAGGAGAAAAATGTTGGCTCTCCTGTTGCCAAAATTTGGTAGTGGCCGTTCGCGACTACTTCCTGAATGATTTTGCCTCTTGCGCAGGCTCTTGAGTTTCCCCACCAACCGTGTTTGGCATTGTAGTCTCCACCTGCTATAAATTTTTCACCTAGCGTTACAAAGAGGGTTTCAAAATGCGCTTTTATCAAACGCTCGTTGGGTGGGAGATACACCGAAGCTAATGTAACCTTTCCCTCTGACGTCTGTAGCTGCACACTCGCTACCTGCCGGTCGTTGGTTGAGATTGAAGGTTGGGGACAATGTTGCAAGGAGGATCGCACTATAACAGTGGATCCGCCTCTGCTGTTTCCACTGGGGTGGACGGCGTGGTAGGTGGAGTATCCAGGTAAAAAGATGCGCTGTCCTTCTCGCACGTGTGTTTCAGTAGCAAACATGATGTCGATATCTTGCATGCTTAGGAAAAGCCTAAGTTCCTCAGCGTTCCTAGCTAGTCCACGTGCATTCCACAATCCGATTTTTATTATAGGTTGAGTCATTTTGATGTCCGTGATATAAGGATCTGGACAAGTTCTTTAAAAGCCTTGTTAGATTCCACGGTCTCCTCTATTAGGTTGAACATTTTGTCCATTCTCGAGTTTATATCCCGGATGGCGCTTTCCAGGGCCAGAAACTTTTTCCCAAGACCCAAATCTTGTGTTGAGTTTAGGTCTCTGTGGGGTTGGTGAGTCTCAGCTGATCTAAATTGGGGACCTTTGGGCCGTACAACATCGGCGTATGAGATAGTGCTTCTGACAGCCTCAGCCGGGATGAAACCTTGGTTAAAACTTCCACCTCTTGTTGAGCTGACAGAGTTGCTATTATTTTTAAATGCTGGCAGTCTTGGGTTTGGCCTGAGCTTCTTTATTTTTTCGATCCTGACAGGACAGACTTTATCCGTTGAAGCATGATCACCACCGCAGTGATGCACGAATAATTACCACTCGTGCAGAGCATAGAACCAGTTGCGTGAGGGCCAGCGCACTTGCCACATATAGGGTCCTGGAGACAATAGTTCTTGGAGTGTCCAAAGATGTGGCATCTCATACATTGCAGCACTTCTTTTCTGCGACGAGCGCGTTCTATGGTGACTCTGTGTCTACCGAGTTGCGTTACTTTTAGAACTTCCGAAATATTTACGGCGTGTTTTAGATTAACAAAGAACAGGTTTTGCCTGGTCTTGTGGTTGATGGTTGCTTCGTCATCTCCATCACAAATTTGTTCGCTTTGCCAGTCTCCTTTTCTCGGACAGTATATGCTCAGAGCTTCGTAACCAAGATCAGCAAATGCTTTCTCGATTTGTGCCCTGGGAACGCTTGCATGCATTCCTTTAAGTACAACTCTGTAGGGTTTGTCCTCTTTGAGTTGGTGATGCCAGAACTTGCAGTTGAGGGAAGTTAATTTTCTTACAACGGCACGAAAGGCCTCAGAGTTGGCCGTGTATATACGTGACACTCCAAATTTTGATGTACGTATCGTATAGTTGTTTTCACCAGCACACGAATTAAGCGCCTGCTCCAATGAGTGGGGATTGTTAATATTTGGGACACAAATGGCTGGAGGCTTAACCATTTTTGAGGATTGCCTACTTCTAATATCAGCAGCTGGAGTTGCTTCCTCTTCATCAGAGCTACTTTCAGGCAGATCTACTTGCATGATTTTTTCTGCTTCATCAGCCAAGGCTGCAAATCTGTTGTTACTTAGTGTGGGCAGGGAGCGTGCCTCATCTTTAGATGGGAACTTCTGCGGCTGAGGAGCCTGCTTCTTGAATTTGTCTTTCTGACAACTATTCCCTTTACGCTTTCTGCCCACAGATATAAGTGATTGGAACGAGCACTTATTCGAACCAATAGCCGTTTGAGTGATGAAAGGTGCTGTTTCCGAAGACGTTGAAGAACAAACACTAGTACCAGGTTGGGAACGTACTGTATTTGTTATGGTAGTATTCACAACGGACGTTGTGACTGTGCTAGTAACAAAGGTGGCAGGGCTAGTCGTAACTGCATATCAATTATTCAATTCAGTAAGTGGCACTTTTAGATTTAAGGCTATGTCTCTTGCGATTATAGCGCGTATTTCAGCTTGTGTCTTACCAGCAACTTCTTTCATCCTTTCAGCGTCAAATGACCTTACTAAGGGCTCTGAGCTAGATGATTTTTTCTTGTCCATTTTTGATTAATCAAATTTTTCTATTACGAAAAATAAGTTAATCACCACAGTTCATATTTTGATTATTGTTCTTATTACTTAACTTAAGCCAGCAATGAGAGCGAGCGAGAGGTAAGCTTTAGCCCCTAGGGCAGAGAAGTAAACTGCTCTTTGTACTCTGTTATCTGAGTTTAATTGCACCAATCAGCGGACACCGCGTGGGCGATGTCTAAATTGATTTGTAAGCGATAAGAGCGACATAAGAACACCCACGAGATCACTTGTTGTTTAAAGAATAGCTAATCGACCGATCGCGACGAAAGCTGATAAGCGAATGCTATATTCGGTGCATAATTTTGTTAAATCGCTTTTAAATAAAGATAGAAATTTAAGAAGTTTTAATACTTCTGAAGTTAGTTGTGCACTAAATTCTATATTTGCATTGTAAACATCATAATCATCTAATGATTCGCTTTTTATATTTGCGCTGCTAACTATAGCGTCTTTTTCAGTTGTATTTATAATTCGAATCAAGACGTTCTGAGTGTTTACGAGTGCACTTGCTATTATTATGCCAGGTTGCAATTCCCGATTGGGGATGAGGACATGTGTGTCAGTAGATGTTAGCTGAATCTATCGAATCACATCTGATCTAGCTGGCAAAATTATTTCGTTATCTAGTGAATGTATAATAGGAATGTTTAGGCTCCTGAAATTTTTGGGCCTCAAAGTAAACCAATCTTCCTGGTTGTGGAATTTCAAAATACAATTGTATTTCTTAATGAAATCCAAGCCAATTATACCATCCCCTGGTATAGAAAAATTGTCAGGTACGATCTGGAATTCATATGGTATTGCTGCATTAGCAATACACACTTCAAAATGTAGTGTACCTAGAGACTGAATTGTCCTTTGCCCTATTCCTGATATATTTGTTGTGTTGTGCAGGGAAATTTCTGCACCTGTATCTATTAAAAGAGTTACCCATATATTGAGATAAATTTTGTGTAGTTTTACTGTTGATTGTCGCTCAAGGGGGCATGTTCGTTTTCCGATTGGATGTTTCGGACATTGTGGGAATGATTTGCGTTACAGTTATGGTTTTGGTGACCTCTTGAGTAACCTCCACCTCTATTATAATTTTGGTTACCACCTCGTCCTCTGTTTCCACCATGGTAACCACCTCGGCCTCTATAATTGTTATTATATGAGTTATAATTTCCTCGGCCATTACCTCTGTTTTGGTAATTTCCTCGGTAATTATTACCTCGATAGTGTCTTCTATTATTATAGAATAATACACTATTTGAATTGCCGGTCATTTCTGTACAGCAGTGTATGTACTTTTCAATCACGCTATTCATTGTGTTGAAATTTCCAGCTTCCAATATGGTTTTGAGCTTATCGTGCTCACAATTCTTAGTCATTGCAGATATGGCTTCCTTTGTAGCGAATTTGTCTGCATTGTTGCCTCGAGCAACCTACGTAGGTTTTCTATCTCCGTGGTATATTGCGCTGCAGTTTTGCCGCGCTGTTGTGTATTAAGTATTTTCGCTTTAATGACATCGGGCGATTCGCCTTTAACCGATGCCTTTAATACATTTATTATACCGATAATGGTCCTTTCATTTTCAACTTTGTATGATAATGGACCAAGTATCTTTGTCTTGATTACCTCTACCGCTAGCATCTCCTGATCTCCTTTTGTCAGATCTGTTAGCCGGAGAGCCGTGAGGAATCTATTTAAGTTTAACTTTTTGCCGTCAAACTCAAATAAGCGTGAGCTTTTCGCCAGTGTATGGGCACTTAAGAACCTCAGAAAATACTTGTATGGTGTTAAGAATCTTAACATTCATTAACCAGCCATTAACCTTTTCGGTATCGGACAAAAAACCCGAATGCCAAAATAAAGCGTTAAAAAGCCTTCATTGATGAGCACATCGCAAACATAATTTATAAACCCGGAAAAGAGAATTTAGTAGCAGACGCTCTGTCTCGCCAAAATGTCACTTAATGTACTTAGGGACTACTATTAGTCTAATAGATCACTTAACTTCAGAAATAGCTGCAAACTGTAGAATTGGTGCTATGAGTAAACGTGATCGGCACCCAAAAAAACAGGAAATAGGGAAAAACCCGATACCATCGTTTGCCGGAGAAATGTTGCATATAGATGTTTACTCCACTGCCGGTAAATATTTTCTAGCCTGCATCGATAAGTTTTTCAAGTTTGCGGTAGTACAGTCTATACGGTCTCGCGCAATTGTGCATATAAAAGCTTTTGAACATGTTCCCCGAAACAAAGGCAATTTACTGTGACAACAAGAAATCCTTGAACTCAGAAACCAATAAAACAATGCTCAGCTATAGCTTTGGCATCGTGATTTTAAACGCACCAACCTTGCATAGTTCCTCTAATGGACAAGTCGAATGGTTCCATGACACTCTTAGGGATATAACGTGCTCTTATAAGTTGGAAACACACTGTCGAAAACATTCTCCTTGCAATCATAAAGTACAACTGGTCAATCCATTCGGTGACAAACGAGAGACCCATAGACGTAATACACGCAGGCAGTACAGTGCAGATCAAAGAAAAAATCGCATCAGCACAGCAAGAAACACTTGACCAAATGAATAAAAAAGGGTCTATAAGTCGTATTTGGTAGTCGATCGGGTTTGGATAAAAAACAATAAGAGATTAGGAAATAAACTATCATCCCTATTCGCAGAAGCTATAGTGGAAGCAGACCTAGTTTCTTATTAAAGGGAGGGTGGTCCACAAGGACAATCTTAAGTAGGTTTTTGACATTTGAAAATCATGACAATTATTTTTAACTAATTACATGTTTTTAGGTTAAGATATCTTTTGAGTTTAATAATAGCAACCATGACCTTGACCGAAGCGTCATTGAGACTCAACGACTACTCCCACGCGGATTACATACCTATAGTTGACGGACACCCAACAATCTGGGACTCATACACTTACTTGGGACACACGACGAATTTGACATCTTTTGAAACTTACATCGACGACACATGGAAATTAATAGACAAACTACCCAAAGACCACATGAAACAGTTACTGAAAACGGACGTACAGCACATAGCCGCCTTAATAACTTCCCTGACCGTTCATCACCGACAAGCAGGTAGCATTAACATGATAGGTAGTGCCCTTAAGGCAATTGCAGGAACCCCAGATTTTTATGACTGGGAACAAATTGTAGTTAATTAATTCAAATCGGTTTTAGTTATTATTCAAGTATATTTGGTTTTTATTTATAACGTGTACTTCCTCGATATCTTCTCATTTTATGACTGAAACTTAGCGTGGCCGATCGCTCGTGACAGCAAAGTGCTGACACTAGCAAAATCTGCAATATGTATATATGAAGTTCATTCTCGATAACCAATTAGAGTCAAGTGCGACCACTAAAGGCGTACATTGCTGAACTTGCTAGACTGATACCAAACCTGGTAGCATGGACTGCAAGGGCGCACGGAGAAGTGAACTACTACATTACCCAGATGATAACAGGACCCGGTTACTTTGGTGCGTTCCTACATTCTATAGGAAAAAGAAATGACGCCAGATGCGTATATGGAGATGCGGAGATGGACAATGTTGAGCACACCATTTTCCAGTGCGGAAAGTTCGGATCGGCACGTAGATGCCTGGAGGAACTTGTTGGAGCAATAACCCCAGAAAATATTGTTACAAAAATGATAGACAGCGAATCAGCCTGGAAACATATCGCAGGATTTGTAGAGACCATTTTAAGAGCTAAAAATCCTGATTTGGACGAAACAACTGGGTAATCTGGACGCAGAAAAAAGATGAGAGCGCATAGCCCTTAACTGGCACCACTTCGAAGTAATGGCAAAAGCTTTTCCGGGGTGGAAAAACGGCCAATGGTGAGGGGAAGGGGGGGGGGGTTTAGTGGGTGCAAGCCCCACATACCTTTTTTGCGACGGCAAACGGGAGATGCGTGATGCATTCCCCCTCCTCAACCCAAAAAAAAAAATAGAATCTCCCTACTTTTGAAAAATAACGTAATAATATGAAGTTATTTTCAAGTATATATGTATATGTAGTAGTAGTAGTAGTAGTAATTGTATATAAGCATAGTAGTATAAGTCCCATTGCATTATTAGAATGTAAGAACCTAATTATAAGAGTCGCGAATGTAAACAGTACACACACACTTTCTGAATAAATGAAAAGTCAGTCGTCGCTGAACTGTCACAGAGCGCACACTAAAGCTCAGAAGTGGCCGGACCTATCCAAGTGATCATTAAAATCAAAAAAAAATATTAAAAATCGGGATTAATGAATTGTAATCCTGGCAATTACACATTAAAAGAACTAAAAGCTCTGTACGTGCAAAACAAACTTAAAAAAGTATTGGCACAAAAATCAAATTGATTAAAATACTTGAAAATATTAAATTTGAGTGGTGCGCGCATGAAAAAAAATAATGCCTCCAATTTTTGGCACCTTCAGATCGCGTTCAATATCTCTGGTCCTCATGTACCAAGGAGCGCCCGTGATCTTCCTGAGCGTTTTTGTTTGGAGAACCCGAATTTTATTCAGGTGCGTTTTGGCAGCGATCCCGTACACCTGTATTGCATAGAATAGGCCAGGAGCTAATATGCTCTTGTAGATTCTGACCTTGTTGGCAAGGGAAAGTTTGTTGCTGGCAGCAATTAGCCACGACATTTTAGAGACCTTGGTCTTGAAAGCGTGCTGTATCGCCGTAATATGTCTTCCAAATAATAATTTTCTATCTAAGATCACTCCAGGATATTTGTAGGATGACTTGTGGTCAAGTACTCTTCCTTTAAGTGAGACGTCGCTGCAGCTTTTTGATCTGTTTGTGAAAGTAACATTTGAACATTTGTCAGCGTTGATGCAGACGTTCCACATCTCAGCCCAATTCTGAAATGCATCCAGGTACTCTTGCAGTGCTCTTTGTCAGAACTGCAGTGTCGTCAGCATATGTCGCAACCAGCACATCTTTGCGATCTAGTCCAGTGACTGCTGTATGAGTGGGCATATCCGAAGAGAAGATAGAATATAAAGTGGGTCCTAACACACTTCCTTGAGGTACTCCCGCTTCGATGACTTTTACGGAAGAGGTACATCCATCGGTCGACACACAAAAAGTACGTCCTATCAAAAAACTCATTATAAGCTGGTATAGCTGAGGTGTTAATATTTGTTTGGCTTTATGTAGGAGTCCAGGATTGTCCAGGCTTGTTGAATGTCCAGAAAAGCTGCTACTGCATACTCTTTCCTTTCTAGGGCTTCTAGCGCAAAATTAACAACTCTATGGAGTTGCTCGGGGGTACCATGCTGAGTCCGGGATCCAAATTGGAAGTCAGGTATCGCCAATAAAACAGCCTCAACGTCACGCATTCTGTTGAGAATAACCCTTTCCATTATTTTACCAAGCGAGGGGAGGAGGCTGATCGGCCTATACGAGTCTACCTCTGTCGGATTTTTCCCTGGTTTTAGTATCAGGATTATATTTGCAGCTTTCCAGACTTTTTGGAAATATCCCTCAAGTAAAACTCTGTTAAAAATTTGTACCAGAAACCGAAGAGCTTGATCTAATAAGATTTTTATCGTCCTGTTGTCAAGAAGGTCATGTCCCGGGGCTTTTTTGGCTTCAGCAAGGAAACAAGTTGTTTCAGTTCGTCGAGGGTGACAGGATCTGCGGGCAGTGCCATTTGAAATGGCGTTTCGAGAGACTGTGCAACCAGACGGCTATGATTCGCATCGGCAAATGCGAGTGGCCTAAATCTTTGTTCCAGGTTGCTTGCAAACACTTCTGCTTTGTCCTGTGTTGTGCGGCACCAGCCACCAGAAGGGCTCCTTATAGCGGATTTTTGAGAAGCCTGGGACTTAAACCTTTTCGTGATTCTCCACAGTGAGAATTTTGAGGAGCAGTCGGTACCCATATTTTCTAAAAGGTTGTCTATCTGGTGCTGTTTTCTCTGGGTCAGCACTTTATGAAGCCGATTTGAAAGCCTTCTGTATATCTGTTGGATACGAGCATCTCCTGTTCTTGCAAATTCCTTTCTGACTTTTCGTTTAAGTCGAAGGAGGTCAACTATTACAGGAGGCAGGAGCGGCTGGGTAAAAGCCTGGGCATTGCGTGGAGTACTCGGTGCTGCATGTGCTGCTGCTTCTTTCAGGTTATCCATAAATAAGTTAATGGCGTTGTCAATACCTTCTGTCCCTTGAATTTCCATGTTTAAGTCAATTAGTTCAGACAGGTGATCCTTGAAAGCTTCAACATTAGTACCAGGAGCTAGGAAAAGGCAGCGTTCAGGCCTTTTCAGCGGCGAAGCATATAGATCAGCCAGGAGAGGGATATGGTCTGATGACAGATCGTGCAGAGTTCGAATGTTGAATCTGTTCATAGAGTAGCCTTTTGTTACAAAAAAATCTAATGCAGATGGAGCTATCTGTGTGTTGGAGGAGAAAAATGTTGGCTCTCCTGTTGCCAAAATTTGGTAGTGGCCGTTCGCGACTACTTCCTGAATGATTTTGCCTCTTGCGCAGGCTCTTGAGTTTCCCCACCAACCGTGTTTGGCATTGTAGTCTCCACCTGCTATAAATTTTTCACCTAGCGTTACAAAGAGGGTTTCAAAATGCGCTTTTATCAAACGCTCGTTGGGTGGGAGATACACCGAAGCTAATGTAACCTTTCCCTCTGACGTCTGTAGCTGCACACTCGCTACCTGCCGGTCGTTGGTTGAGATTGAAGGTTGGGGACAATGTTGCAAGGAGGATCGCACTATAACAGTGGATCCGCCTCTGCTGTTTCCACTGGGGTGGACGGCGTGGTAGGTGGAGTATCCAGGTAAAAAGATGCGCTGTCCTTCTCGCACGTGTGTTTCAGTAGCAAACATGATGTCGATATCTTGCATGCTTAGGAAAAGCCTAAGTTCCTCAGCGTTCCTAGCTAGTCCACGTGCATTCCACAATCCGATTTTTATTATAGGTTGAGTCATTTTGATGTCCGTGATATAAGGATCTGGACAAGTTCTTTAAAAGCCTTGTTAGATTCCACGGTCTCCTCTATTAGGTTGAACATTTTGTCCATTCTCGAGTTTATATCCCGGATGGCGCTTTCCAGGGCCAGAAACTTTTTCCCAAGACCCAAATCTTGTGTTGAGTTTAGGTCTCTGTGGGGTTGGTGAGTCTCAGCTGATCTAAATTGGGGACCTTTGGGCCGTACAACATCGGCGTATGAGATAGTGCTTCTGACAGCCTCAGCCGGGATGAAACCTTGGTTAAAACTTCCACCTCTTGTTGAGCTGACAGAGTTGCTATTATTTTTAAATGCTGGCAGTCTTGGGTTTGGCCTGAGCTTCTTTATTTTTTCGATCCTGACAGGACAGACTTTATCCGTTGAAGCATGATCACCACCGCAGTGATGCACGAATAATTACCACTCGTGCAGAGCATAGAACCAGTTGCGTGAGGGCCAGCGCACTTGCCACATATAGGGTCCTGGAGACAATAGTTCTTGGAGTGTCCAAAGATGTGGCATCTCATACATTGCAGCACTTCTTTTCTGCGACGAGCGCGTTCTATGGTGACTCTGTGTCTACCGAGTTGCGTTACTTTTAGAACTTCCGAAATATTTACGGCGTGTTTTAGATTAACAAAGAACAGGTTTTGCCTGGTCTTGTGGTTGATGGTTGCTTCGTCATCTCCATCACAAATTTGTTCGCTTTGCCAGTCTCCTTTTCTCGGACAGTATATGCTCAGAGCTTCGTAACCAAGATCAGCAAATGCTTTCTCGATTTGTGCCCTGGGAACGCTTGCATGCATTCCTTTAAGTACAACTCTGTAGGGTTTGTCCTCTTTGAGTTGGTGATGCCAGAACTTGCAGTTGAGGGAAGTTAATTTTCTTACAACGGCACGAAAGGCCTCAGAGTTGGCCGTGCATATACGTGACACTCCAAATTTTGATGTACGTAGCGTGTAGTTGTTTTCACCAGCACACGAATTAAGCGCCTGCTCCAATGAGTGGGGATTGTTAATATTTGGGACACAAATGGCTGGAGGCTTAACCATTTTTGAGGATTGCCTACTTCTAATATCAGCAGCTGGAGTTGCTTCCTCTTCATCAGAGCTACTTTCAGGCCGATCTACTTGCATGATTTTTTCTGCTTCATCAGCCAAGGCTGCAAATCTGTTGTTACTTAGTGTGGGCAGGGAGCGTGCCTCATCTTTAGATGGGAACTTCTGCGGCTGAGGAGCCTGCTTCTTGAATTTGTCTTTCTGACAACTATTCCCTTTACGCTTTCTGCCCACAGATATAAGTGATTGGAACGAGCACTTATTCGAACCAATAGCCGTTTGAGTGATGAAAGGTGCTGTTTCCGAAGACGTTGAAGAACAAACACTAGTACCAGGTTGGGAACGTACTGTATTTGTTATGGTAGTATTCACAACGGACGTTGTGACTGTGCTAGTAACAAAGGTGGCAGGGCTAGTAGTAACTGCATATGAATTATTCAATTCAGTAAGTGGCACTTTTAGATTTAAGGCTATGTCTCTTGCGATTATAGCGCGTATTTCAGCTGGTGTCTTACCAGCAACTTCTTTCATCCTTTCAGCGTCAAATGACCTTACTAAGGGCTCTGAGCTAGATGATTTTTTCTTGTCCATTTTTGATTAATCAAATTTTTCTATTACGAAAAATAAGTTAATCACCACAGTTCATATTTTGATTATTGTTCTTATTACTTAACTCAAGCCAGCAATGAGAGCGAGCGAGAGGTAAGCTCTAGCCCCTAGGGCAGAGAAGTAAAGTGCTCTTTGTACTCTGTTATCTGAGTTTAATTGCACCAATCAGCGGACACCGCGTGGGCGATGTCTAAATTGATTTGTAAGCGATAAGAGCGACATAAGAACACCAACGAGATCACTTGTTGTTTAAAGAATAGCTAATCGACCGATCGCGACGAAAGCTGATAAGCGAATGCTATATTCGGTGCATAATTTTGTTAAATCGCTTTTAAATAACGATGGAAATTTAAGAAGTTTTAATACTTCTGAAGTTCTTTGTGCACTAAATTCTATATTTGCATTGTAAACATCATAATCATCTAATGATTCGCTTTTTATATTTGCGCTGCTAACTATAGCGTCTTTTTCAGTTGTATTTATAATTCGAATCAAGACGTTCTGAGTGTTTACGAGTGCACTTGCTATTATTATGCCAGGTTGCAATTCCCGATTGGGGATGAGGACATGTGTGTCAGTAGATGTTAGCTGAATCTATCGAATCACATCTGATCTAGCTGGCAAAATTATTTCGTTATCTAGTGAATGTATAATAGGAATGTTTAGGCTCCTGAAATTTTTGGGCCTCAAAGTAAACCAATCTTCCTGGTTGTGGAATTTCAAAATACAATTGTATTTCTTAATGAAATCCAAGCCAATTATACCATCCCCTGGTATAGAAAAATTGTCAGGTACGATCTGGAATTCATATGGTATTGCTGCATTAGCAATACACACTTCAAAATGTAGTGTACCTAGAGACTGAATTGTCCTTTGCCCTATTCCTGATATATTTGTTGTGTTGTGCAGGGAAATTTCTGCACCTGTATCTATTAAAAGAGTTACCCATATATTGAGATAAATTTTGTGTAGTTTTACTGTTGATTGTCGCTCAAGGGGGCATGTTCGTTTTCCGATTGGATGTTTCGGACATTGTGGGAATGATTTGCGTTATAGTTATGGTTTTGGTGACCTCTTGAGTAACCTCCACCTCTATTATAATTTTGGTTACCACCTCGTCCTCTGTTTCCACCATGGTAACCACCTCGGCCTCTATAATTGTTATTATATGAGTTATAATTTCCTCGGCCATTACCTCTGTTTTGGTAATTTCCTCGGTAATTATTACCTCGATAGTGTCTTCTATTATTATAGAATAATACACTATTTGAATTGCCGGTCATTTCTGTACAGCAGTGTATGTACTTTTCAATCACGCTATTCATTGTGTTGAAATTTCCAACTTCCAATATGGTTTTGAGCTTATCGTGCTCACAATTCTTAGTCATTGCAGATATGGCTTCCTTTGTAGCGAATTTGTCTGCATTGTTGCCTCGAGCAACCTACGTAGGTTTTCTATCTCCGTGGTATATTGCGCTGCAGTTTTGCCGCGCTGTTGTGTATTAAGTATTTTCGCTTTAATGACATCGGGCGATTCGCCTTTAACCGATGCCTTTAGTACATTTATTATACCGATAATGGTCCTTTCATTTTCAACTTTGTATGATAATGGACCAAGTATCTTTGTCTTGATTACCTCTACCGCTAGCATCTCCTGATCTCCTTTTGTCAGATCTGTTAGCCGGAGAGCCGTGAGGAATCTATTTAAGTTTAACTTTTTGCCGTCAAACTCAAATAAGCGTGAGCTTTTCGCCAGTGTATGGGCACTTAAGAACCTCAGAAAATACTTGTATGGTGTTAAGAATCTTAACATTCATTAACCAGCCATTAACCTTTTCGGTATCGGACAAAAAACCCGAATGCCAAAATAAAGCGTTAAAAAGCCTTCATTGATGAGCACATCGCAAACATAATTTATAAACCCGGAAAAGAGAATTTAGTAGCAGACGCTCTGTCTCGCCAAAATGTCAATGCACTAGAGGACTCAGTAGACTCGGATGTTGCTACCATCCACAGCGAAGAATCCCTCACGTATACCATTGAAGCCGCAGACAAACCGGTGAATTGCTTCCGGAACCAAATTATTCTTGAAGAAGGAACCAACAAAAGACGCTTATTTTGCTTAAGACTAAAACTCGTCACATACTACATTTTTCTGATCCCAGCTCATTATTACAAAGCATTAAAGATGCAGTAAATGCTGACGTAACCAACGCAATTCATTGCGAGCTACCAATACACGGACTGGTTGAGGCATTCCCTTTTACCACCTTTAGATATTGCAAGAACGTGGTTACAGACATGGTAAACCCACCGGAGCAGAGGGAAATTGCGACAGCCGAACATAATCGCGCGAACAGAGCAGCGCGAAACAAATACTTAGGGACTACTATTAGTCTAATGGGTCACTTAACTACAGAAATAGCTGCAAACTGTAGAATTGGTGCTATGAGTAAACGTGATCGGCACCCAAAAAAACAGGAAATAGGGAAAAACCCGATACCATCGTTTGCCGGAGAAATGTTGCATATAGATGTTTACTCCACTGCCGGTAAATATTTTCTAGCCTGCATTGATAAGTTTTTCAAGTTTGCGGTAGTACAGTCTATACGGTCTCGCGCAATTGTGCATATAAAAGCTTTTGAACATGTTCCCCGAAACAAAGGCAATTTACTGTGACAACAAGAAATCCTTGAACTCAGAAACCAATAAAACAATGCTCAGCTATAGCTTTGGCATCGTGATTTCAAACGCCCAAACCTTGCATAGTTCCTCTAATGGACAAGTCGAACGGTTCCATGACACTCTTAGGGATATAACGTGCTCTTATAAGTTGGAAACACACTGTCGAAAACATTCTCCTTGCAATCATAAAGTACAACTGGTCAATCCATTCGGTGACAAACGAGAGACCCATAGACGTAATACACGCAGGCAGTACAGTGCAGATCAAAGAAAAAATCGCATCAGCACAGCAAGAAACACTTGACCAAATGAATAAAAAAGGCTTATAAGTTGGAAATACACTGTCGAAAACATTCTCCTTGCAATCATAAAGTACAACTGGTCAATCCATTCGGTGACAAACGAGAGACCCATAGACGTAATACACGCAGGCAGTACAGTGCAGATCAAAGAAAAAATCGCATCAGCACAGCAAGAAACACTTGACCAAATGAATAAAAAAGGGTCTATAAGTCGTATTTGGTAGTCGATCGGGTTTGGATAAAAAACAATAAGAGATTAGGAAATAAACTATCATCCCTATTCGCAGAAGCTATAGTGGAAGCAGACCTAGTTTCTTATTAAGGGGAGGGTGGTCCACAAGGACAATCTTAAGTAGGTTTTTGACATTTGAAAATCATGACAATTATTTTTAACTAATTACATGTTTTTAGGTTAAGATATCTTTTGAGTTTAATAATAGCAACCATGACCTTGACCGAAGCGTCATTGAGACTCAACGACTACTCCCACGCGGATTACATACCTATAGTTGACGGACACCCAACAATCTGGGACTCATACACTTACTTGGGACACACGACGAATTTGACATCTTTTGAAACTTACATCGACGACACATGGAAATTAATAGACAAACTACCCAAAGACCACATGAAACAGTTACTGAAAACGGACGTACAGCACATAGCCGCCTTAATAACTTCCCTGACCGTTCATCACCGACAAGCAGGTAGCATTAACATGATAGGTAGTGCCCTTAAGGCAATTGCAGGAACCCCAGATTTTTATGACTGGGAACAAATTGAAGTTAATTAATTCAAATCGGTTTTAGTTATTATTCAAGTATATTTGGTTTTTATTTATAACGTGTACTTCCTCGATATCTTCTCATTTTATGACTGAAACTTAGCGTGGCCGATCGCTCGTGACAGCAAAGTGCTGACACTAGCAAAATCTGCAATATGTATATATGAAGTTCATTCTCGATAACCAATTAGAGTCAAGTGCGACCACTAAAGGCGTACATTGCTGAACTTGCTAGACTGATACCAAACCTGGTAGCATGGACTGCAAGGGCGCACGGAGAAGTGAACTACTACATTACCCAGATGATAACAGGACACGGTTACTTTGGTGCGTTCCTACATTCTATAGGAAAAAGAAATGACGCCAGATGCGTATATGGAGATGCGG
Source organism: Drosophila teissieri (assembly GCF_016746235.2). Taxonomy (NCBI): domain Eukaryota; kingdom Metazoa; phylum Arthropoda; class Insecta; order Diptera; family Drosophilidae; genus Drosophila; species Drosophila teissieri. The sequence goes on from NC_053032.1 coordinate 2,593,935, forward strand.
AGATGGACAATGTTAAGCAATGTTGAGAATGTTAGTGGGTGCAAGCCCCACATACCTTTTTTGCGACGGCAAACGGGAGATGCGTGATGCATTCCCCCTCCTCAACCCAAAAAAAAAAAAATAGAATCTCCCTACTTTTGAAAAATAACGTAATAATATGAAGTTATTTTCAAGTATATATGTATATGTAGTAGTAGTAGTAGTAATTGTATATAAGCATAGTAGTATAAGTCCCATTGCATTATTAGAATGTAAGAACCTAATTATAAGAGTCGCGAATGTAAACAGTACACACACACTTTCTGAATAAATGAAAAGTCAGTCGTCGCTGAACTGTCACAGAGCGCACACTAAAGCTCAGAAGTGGTCGGACCTACCCAAGTGATCATTAAAAAAAAAAAAAAATAATAAAAATCGGGATTAATGAATTCTAATCCTGGCAATTACACATTAAAAGAACTAAAAGCTCTGTACGTGCAAAACAAACTTAAAAAAGTAGTGGCACAAAAATCAAATTGATTAAAAGACTTGAAAATATTAAATTTGAGTGGTGCGCGCATGAAAAAAAATAAAACAGCAATAAAAAAATAACGCCACAGAACAAACCGGTAAAAAAGACAGGGATGAAAACAACGGCAACGGCGAAGAACAAAGTAGCGAAAACGAGATAGCAAGTAGCGACAACGACGGCGACACGATGACGGCGACGTTTGCACATACATACAAAGGAATGCAAGAAACAGAAGGTTCGAGAAAAGTAACGGGATCTTGTCAAATGAATGTTAACAACGAAAATGAGATCGAGCAACAATGTTTTGGAAACCAAATGATGCGCAACAATGTAACTATGCAAGGCAGCGATATTCAAAGACTGGAAAATGAGTTCAAAATATTGAAGCTGCAAAATGAGATCGATCAGTTAAAAAATAAACAACAACGAAGTAACGACACAGACTCAAGCATTTCTTTCGAAATTTTAAAGGAGATCGTTAAGGTATACGATGGCGGAAACAATTTCAATGTTTGGCTATCTCAACTTTTGAATGTCCAGAAAAATTTCAAGGTCGGCGACGAGATGATGCGTGCGCTGATTCACTACAAAGTTAAGGGCGATGCTGAAATATGGCTGTATTCATGCACGAGCGCTACTATGGACACAGCGGATAAAATGTTAAGCCACCTGGAGAAAATGTTCATAATGTCCAAAGAGTCAAAGTTGAGTATGCGGCAGAAGCTACAGAACTGCGTCTGGATCAAAGGTGAGGAGTTCTCCAAGTACTACAACGAGAAGTGGCAGCTGGCGGATAACTTAGCACTGGCAGAAGATGAATTTTTGGAATATGTCATTGACGGCATACACGATGTCAATCTACGCAATCTGGCTAAGTCGCGTTCGTTCAAGACCGGATTGGAGCTTTTGGAGGCATTCCGAAACGTTGAGTTGGGCTACGTTCCTAAGGCCAAGTTACCAGAAGACCGTAGGGCAGGAGATTATCAGAAGCCACGAGGTAATGCAGAGTGCTACAATTGCCACAGTCGGGGCCACCTGGCTAAAGAGTGCCGCAAGCCTTAGAGACAAGATGGGGCTTGTTACGCATGTGGCTTGCAAGGACATGTGGCTAAGGAGTGCAACCAATACAAGAAGTCGAAGGGCGGGGACAACGATTATGTAAGTTATATTGAATTAACATATTGTACAAAGAACAAAATGCTGAACCCCATTTTCATAGAATGTCTCATAGATTCTGGCAGCCCGAGGAGCCATTATTGTAGGAAGTGAGTAAGTCTGCCAATAAAAGAAATAAAAAAGCTTAGTACGAGCCGACTACTATTTGGGCCCCGGAATGGGGGAAGTGCCCTAATCCCTAGGAACGGAGGACACTTTTTCCTCCATCGGTAGAAGAATAACTTTGTGGACAGGGAATTTTATGGTGCCGCGAGACGTACGGATCTCAACGACTCGAATGCGGTCGTCGGCTCCTGGAAAGGCAGAAACGATTCTGCCGAGCCGCCATTTGTTCGGTGGTAGATTGTCCTCCTTGACAACTACCATATCGTCGGCTTGGAGGTTCCTGGTCGGAAATTGCCATTTGTTTCGCTTATGGAGTTCTTTAAGATACTCCTCTTTCCACCGTGCACTAAACTGCTGATGTTGTGCCTTGAGGTGTTGCCATCGATTTATTATCGACTTGGCTTCGCCCTTTATCTCGGGTTCCGCCGTGGAAAGCAACGGCCCTCCAATAAGGAAATGGCCTGGTGTGTAGGCTAGCAAATCTGAGGGATCTTCGGACATAGGGGAGAGGGGTCTAGAGTTGAGGCAAGCCATAATCTTAGCGAGAAGCGTCGCCAGCTCCTCAAATGTATATTTGCGGGCTGACGTCGATTTAAGGAACAGGGTTTTGAAGCTTTTCACCCCTGCTTCCCACAAACTCCCCATATGTGGAGCCCCTGGTGGGATGAACCGCCATACGAGTCCCTGATGGCTATATGCATCAGTCACGGACTCTTTGATAGCTTGGAGAAAGTCCCTGGAAATCAAAGTTGCCGCCCCCACAAAGGTCTTACCATTATCCGAATGGACCCGCTGAGGACAACCGCGCCTCGCTACGAAACGAGCAAAGGCCGCTAGAAATTTCTCGGTTGTTAGATCGGAAGTGGGTTCCAAATGGATAGCCTTCGTGGAAAAGCACACAAACACACAAACATATCCCTTCGTTATGAGACACGCTCTCCCTGTATAATTTTTTATTTCGAAAGGGCCGGCATAGTCGATACCCGTGTAGGTGAACGCCCTCGAGAAGGAGACTCTATCTGTCGGGAAATCGCCCATCAGCTGTGTTTGGAGTCTCTTCTTGTAAATCGTGCAAATCTTACACGGATTGACCACAGCCTTCACCAGATTCTTGATTTTAGGAATCCAATACTTCGATCGGATCAGGCGTACGATCAATTGACTACCGCCATGAAGAGTAATCTGGTGAGTAAATTGGACGATGAGGCGCGACAGTCTACAGTCATAGGGGAGAATAATCGGGTGACGTTCATCATATTGCAGGGTTTTGGAGGCAGTGAGACGGCCGCACGCCCTTAAAAGGCCGTGTTGGTCAATGAACGGGAACAAATTCACCAAAGGACTTGACACTGGAAGAGGCCTTTTCTCGGTCAGATGCTGAAGCTCTTGGCCATATGCTCTGCGCTGCGCAATGGAGGTCAGAGTTCGTTCTGCCTCTCGGATCTCTTCACTTGTAGGGCGTGAATTGGGCAAGAACGAACCTTTGCGGCAGCGTTTAAGGAAGCGTTGAACATAGACCAGAACTCGCAGGGCCTTGTCCAATTTGGAGAAACGTTCGAGAAAGTCGATGGACGGGGTCTTGACAAAATGCACTTTGACCGCGCGCTGCTCTAGCTCTGTCACTGGAAGAGTGTCGCTTTGTGCTGGCCATAGCTCTCGTAGCCCTTGCAGCCACTCTAGTCCGTGCCACCAGAGATGGTTTTCTGCCAATTCATGTAGGGATACGCCTCGACTGGCTAGATCGGCGGAGTTTTGTTCTGAGCGAACGTGTGCCCAAAAGTCGACTGTCGTCGCCTGCGTGATCTTGGCAACTCTGTTGGCCACAAATGTGGTCCAGTTGCACGCAGGCTTTCGTAGCCAGGCTAAGACGATTGTGGAATCTGTCCAGCAGCGGATATCTGAACTGGCGGAGGGCATGTGCGGAAGGATTGCTGTCACCATTTCGGTTAACAGCACGGCACCACAGAGCTCTAGCCGAGGAAGGGAGACGGTTTTTACCGGGGTCACTCGTGTTTTGGCTGTAAGCAGGCGAGTCAGGATCTTTTGCCCCATCTCGACGCGGATGTATATAGTCGCTCCATAGGCTCTCTCATGCAACTCTCGAATCGAACTTTGGGCTTCGTTTACGGAATTCGCCCCTGCCAGAACGTCGTCGACGTACATGTGCTGCTGGATGATGCGGCTGGCATTTGGAAATGGCACTTGGATATCCTCTGCCAGCTGTTGCAAGACTCGAATGGCGAGGAAGGGGGCGCAGTTGACCCCGAAGGTAACTGTTTTTAGTTCAAAGTCTCGGATATCTCCTTCCTTGTTTCGGAACAGAATTCTTTGAAACGGGGTATGTTTTGGATCGACCCAGATCTGACGATACATTTTCGTATTGTCTGCACTGAAAACGTATTGAAAATAACGCCATTTCAGGACCTGGATCGTTAGATCGGATTGTAGGACTGGACCAGCATGAAGGATATCATTTAAGCTGGTCCCATTTGCCGACGGACTTGAAGCGTTGAATACAACGCGAAGCTTTGTAGTAGTGCTTTCGGGCTTAACTACCGCGTGATGAGGAAGATGATACGAGGGAGAATTGTGAGTCGGCGGAACTTCTTTCATATGACCCAGATCCAGGTACTCCTGGATCACGCTGTCATATTACTCTTTTAAGGGAAAGTCTCTTTTTAAACGATTTTCGTTTTTAAGAAACTGAGCTAACGCAATGGACCTTGAATATCCTAAAGCGGATCCCGCTTGCGTCTTTTGTTGTTGTTTGGAGGAAGTTCCTTTCACAATAGGAGTCCGACTCTTTTACCATCTTTACTGGTAGATCCTCCACCTCCCAGAACTTGCTAAGAAGCGTGTCGAGCGAATCAGGGTCGCCTATTTGGTGCACCTGGGTCGTGAAGGATGCGACCCGTTTCGGCTTACCCTTGGAAATCGGCCCCGTTAGCACCCACCCGAAAATAGTTTCTTGGCCCAGGAGCGAGCCGCAAATATTTTGTCGGGTACCATCCATCATTATGGATGGTAGAATGTCAGCCCCGATCAGTACATCAATTTGAGAGCTCTCAAAAAAGGTAGGATCTGCCCAGCGGAGTGCGGGCAGGTCCTTCAAAGAATTCCAAAGGAATCGGATAGGAGGGCAGTTTGCCTGAGAGCTCCGGAAGGACGTACGCTTCAGTGTCTAACTGTAGACCTGGCTTAGTAGGAGAGCGAATCCCGAAGTGACACAGCTTCGAGGATTTCGCGGAGACCGAATGATTTAACCCGGAGACTTGGGTCTGGGTGTTGCGGAATGGCAACTTGATGAGGTTGAACAGGCGTTCTGAAATGAACGTCGCCTCGGATCCCGAGTCGATTAAGGCTCGGGCTCGGTAGTTCGTCCCCAAATGGCACACGTCAATGATCGCTGTGCTCAGTATGACGGCTGAAGTGCCGGACGCGAAAAAAGTTTGCACCGCTGAGGTGCTTGCCGATGCATTTCTGCTGGAGGGTCTCGGACGTTGCTGTGTAGGGGGCGAGGTTGAGGAACTCGCATTTTCGGAATTTGGGGGGCTGTGATGCAGCAGCGTATGGTGCCTGCCCTTACATGTAAAGCAGCTGTGTGTGCTTGTGCAGTCGCGTAGCTGGTGACCTCTGGCAAAACAATTCAGACATAGCTGCTTCTTTTTTATATAGCCGGAGCGCGAATCAACAGACATTTGAAGAAAACGCGGGCACAATCTGACCGGGTGGTTCTCCTTAGAACATAAGTCACACCCTTTCTGTTTGGTGCTGACCTTTGTCTCGAAGGAGTGAAGCCTTTTTGGAACTGCCTGAGTCGGTTTCATATCTTCGATGGCTTCCAATGTCCGATACCTTTCGCTCAGGAAGGCATTCATTTCTTCCCAAGCTGGGATCTCGGATTTGGCAGTTAGCGACTGTTCCCATAAGGCCAGGGTCTGCTTGGGCAGTTTGCTCGCGCAAAGGAAAACCAAGAGACAATCCCAGTTTTCTGTGGATACCTGGGAATGCGCTAGTGCTGTTAAACACCCCTGAATCGTGGATTGTAGCTCTTTTAGAGCATGACCAGATTCTTGCGAAATTGAACTCAAGTTAAAAAGGAGCTTGAGCTGGCTGTTGACTAAAAGTCGCTTGTTTTGGAACCGATCTCGAAGCGCCTCCCACGCCGAAGCAAACCCATCATTCGTGAGAGGAGATTTCGCCACGATGGCTTTTGCTTCGCCACTTGTTTTCGTAAGGAGATGGAATAGCTTCTCGACCGGAGTCAGCCTGGGGTTGTTTAAGTAAATTGCCGTGAATAGGTCCCGGAAAGTGGGCCATCGGAGGTAGTCGCCATCGAAGACTTCCGTGTCGCATGGAGGTAAGCGGCAGCCGGACGAAATTAGCGGCTGAGAGGGTGCTTGCGCGACTTGAGGCATTGCTCTGTCGATTGTTTCGCCAATTTGTGCTGCACATGACTCGTATACTGAGTAGCAGTAGTCATATTTGGCCTGGAGAATAGGCACTGTGTCGAGGGATCCTTCTTGGGCCATTAGGTCAGAGCATGTTTCGTACTCTCTTTCCACTTTGTCCCATAAGGCTCGCACCTGTTGCAGACGGACTTGTAACGTGTGTAGGGACGGAGAGGCTTGATCAGGAGTGTTGATCTTCGCTTCGAAAAGGCTTACGCTATCGCTGACGGCGATGAATTTATGCAACGCTGCGGTTGCGGGCGTTGGCTGCTCAGAGGATGCCATTTTCTTTGGGGTAGAGCGTGTGACGCGGAGGAAATCAGTCCCGACAGCGGAGGGACTCTCGGATTTTCTCGATAGAGAAGACTCACTAGACGCTCGCGTCACTGGTCGGGAAATGACAATCCTAGGAGTTGTCTTCGAACTGGTCGATGGCAAAACCTTTGCTTTCGGAGTGGGAGTCGCGGTTTTGACCCTGGGACTAACGGACTTGGGTGCTGGCTTACCGCGAGTGGATAGCGGATATTGCGGGTTGAACTTTTGTTCTTTTCCAGGTGCGGGTGTCTTTTACTTGTCTCCCTCTAGGGGCATGCTCAGCTATGCCCTAGGAGAAAGAAGTCAAGAAGGCCTGCACGCCGCAAAAAATTTGGAATTGATAAAGAACCAGACACAGAGGGAACCCAAATCTGGATGGACAAAGAATCCCGTCGGAATTCGGGAGAAAGTTGCAATTGGGATCTGGAGATTGGAGCACGAAAGGAAAAAAAAAAATCCCAATTTTTTGTGAAATAAGGCCCCAATAGATCTTCAATCAACTGGAAAAAGCTTAAATGAAGCACAATATAGCTAAAATTCAGTGTGAAAAATAGCTAGGAGGATTCACAAAAAAACAGCTAGAGTGAAGTCCACAAGAAGATATAGCTATATTGGAGTCTAGAAAAACAATAGCTCAAATTTATAAAAAAAGCTATGAATTGCAATTTCTAGAAAAATAGCTAAAAAAATAGCTACCAGCTGGCTTATAAAAAATCGCTACCGATTGGAAATCCCGAAAAAAAATAGCTAATATATGGAAAATAGCTATAAATTGGAATTTATGGAAAAATAGCTAAAAATAGCTACCAGATGGAGTCTGGGTAATAGCCAATGATTTATAAAAATTAGCTACCGATTGGAAATCCCGAAAAAAATAGCTAATATATAGAAAATGGCTATAAATTTGAATTTATGGAAAAATAGCTAAAAAATAGCTACCAGATGGAGTCTGGGTAATAGCCAATGATTTATAAAAATTAGCTACCGATTGGAATTCCCGAAAAAAATATATGAAAAATAATTATAAATTGGGATTTATAGAAAAATAGCTAACAAATAGCTATCGAAAAGAGTTCGGATGATAGCTAATAATTTATAAAAAAATAGCTACCGAATTTAGGACCACAACGAAAAATCGCGACAAACGGATGCGAAACATAAACACCAAAAAAAACCAACAAACACGCCAAAAAGCCAAGTTGGGAGGCTGATAAATTTGGGTGGAACTGATAAATAATTTTTTTAATTTAGGAGCCAGAAATAGGAGCCAGAAATAGCTTATAAAAAATTATTATTTGGCTTAAATAATTATTAAATAATCGGCTCAGTTTTTTTCTTAAATTTTGTCGTCGGACTTATTTATTTTATTTTATGTTTCGATTCTAGGGTATTCTCTCGTCGCTATGCGCCGATAATAATATATTTTATTTGTGTATCAAATTGGTTAAATCTATGGAGTGATTCTTATATATGTATGTAGATGTACATTTAATTGGAATATATGTACGTCAAATTTTACTTAATGTATGGATATGTATATTTATGGGTATGTATAATTTTATGTGTATGTAAAATTTTGCTGAATATATGTATATGTATATTTGATTTAATTTAGTTGAATTTGTGGTTTGTATTTTTTATTGAGGCAAAAAACAGCAGTTTAGCAGCGGACGATAATAGTGAATTTTGGACAGTGTTTTAAAAAATGTATATATATATATGTATATGCGCTTGGATACCAGCGGATCACCGTGAGACGAATTAGGGGGCCGGTATTGGCAAAGTGCTTTTTTATGCACTTAAAAAAGAAGTAATCACGGTGGCTGGGCGCATGTACTTATATATTTTCATTTAATTTTCACTTTTCACTTGATACGGAGGGACGGAAAGAATAAACGCCGTTGGAAAAACGAAAATGGCGACCACGGACGGAATAGGATTTAAAGCCGTACTTATCTTGATTTTTCCGCAAGGAGCGCTGGTAGGATCAGGATGTGTCGCGGACGAAGGACCATGAAATGGAGTGGGCGGAATTTGTCCAAGATAATTATGCACGGGATCGACTTCACTTTTGAACTTTATTAGAACACTTGTAAATTAAGACTAACTTAAAACTAACATTGGAAATACCGCGGGACCGCGGAGTGGTGAATACCTTGCGGGAAGGAGGGAGAGCGAGAGGAGAGAAGGAGAGCGCGAGCAGCGGTGCTTGCGAGCCGTGGAGGAGCTTTGAGTACAAGCATTGGCCGCTTACACTGCCGCTCAACTGTTTGCGCCCTTCTGGCGTGAACAAGTATTATTAAAAAACGTTTTATACCAAGTCAAATAAAAATGGAAAAGACTACCTCTTTAAGTTACGTTGGATTAAATTTAAGTAAATTACAAATACATGGAAGCGTAAAATGTTCAGTTAATTTCTCAAATAAAGATACTCCTATGTTACTATATGTCGTGGATGATGAATCTATGGGATATGCTATGTTATTGGGAAGGGATTTTTTAGCAAGAGTAAACGCCAAAATTGTAATTGAAGATGAACACGAAAAAATATCTGAAATAAAAATAAAGAATTTAAAAGTCATGATGAGACAGACGCAGACGAACAAAATAATTTTGAAAAACAACATTTATTAATTGATTACAATGATAATGAATAGGTATATGAGATAGGTTCACAATTAAATTTTAAACAAAGATGCGAATTTATAAATGTTATTGAAGAATATTATATTTAACCAAAAATACCGAGTGAACCGAATATAAAATGTGAAATGAAGCTAAGGTTAGAATAAGACAAGCCGTTTAGTTTTTCGACAAGGCACCTGGCATATGTAGAGAAAGAAAAATTACAAGGAAATCTTGATGACTATTTAAGAGGGGAGATACCTATAGAACTTTCAAAAAAAAAATTTTTTTTTTCATTTATTCGAAAGATAAAATGTTTAAAAATATTTTCCCAAAATTTCGTTAAGCTTTTTTTCTATTTTAAGCTATTTTTCGAGATAATCGACCCGAGAGAAGTAAAGTACGGTTCCGCCCCGCGGCGGCTTATCGGCTTTAGAGCTCGTTTTCTCAAAACTATGTTTTACAATACGGGCGTCACGATTACGAGAGCTATTCAATCAATTCACGTAAACTAAACGGCATTTGATAAAGAATTCGATATTCAAGTGCGTGACAGAGCGATATTTTTAAAAAAATAGCTACTTTATAGTTTTTTAAGTATTATTATATCAAAAAACACGGGTAAAAATCGCACTTTTCAGGAACTCATGGTTATATATGTCTAATTTTTCGAAATCATGAAAATCCCTCTACTACGCACTTCATTAAAGCTTTCTCATTATAACACAATCTTTATACCCGTTACTCGTAGAGTAAAAGGGTATACTAGATTCGTTGAAAAGTATGTAACAGGCTGAAGGAAGCGATTCCGACCATATAAAGTATATATATTCTTGATCAGGATCAATAGCCGAGTCGATCTGGCCATGTCCGTCTGTCCGTCCGTCTGTCCGTCTGTCCGTCTGTCCGTCTGTCTGTCCGTATGAACGTCGAGATCTCAGGAACTACAAAAGATAGAATGTTGATATTAAGCATACTGACTCCAGAGACATAGACGCAGCGCAAGTTTGTCGATTCATGTTGCCACGCCCACTCTAACGCCCACAAACCGCCCAAAACTGCTACGCCCACACTTTTGAAAAATGTTTTGATATTTTTTCATTTTTGTATTAGTCTTGTGAATTTCTATCGATTTGCCAAAAAACATTTTGCCACGCCCACTCTAACGCCCAAAAGCCGCCAAAAACTGTCAGTGTTAAAGACTCTCCTTCGCACTTCCACTAGCTGAGTAACGGGTATCAGATAGTCTGGGAACTCGACTATAGCGTTCTCTCTTGTTTTTTTTTGATTCAGATGAAAAGTTTAACCAGGAAGTTGACGCCCGCAGAATTTGTCACCGTGACTGGATCGGTCATATTTCCGCCATTTTGTTTTTTTTTTTACAAAAATTTTTTTTGTTAAGCTAAGAGATGCCACTAAATATATACATAACAAACTTGACTCGCTTTGTTTTCAATTTCCCGGAATCCAATGGAAAAGACCTAGGCTTTGCGTAGGTATCTCCCCCCTTAAAAGATGCTATTATACGACAAAGTGAGTCTGAGTATTGTTCGCCAATTGTACTAGTAAAAAGGAAATTAGGTGGCATTCGGATGTGCATAGATTATAGGAAACTAAATAAGATCACGGCGAAAGTTAGATACCCGATGCCATTAATTGATGATTTATTAGATACCCTGCTGTTCATAAATAAACCCGCCAGTGTTACTGTTTAATTTGATTTATTGGTTAATTTCAGACACTTAATATTAATTAGTTCGACACCGATGCGTACGTTCTCTTGCAGATCAAAAATGTGACTAATTTAAGCTTTGGCTGTACTCACGCCATACGATTAAACTAGCATAAGACGTAAACAAGTTACAGTTAGAAGGGAGTTAGAAGTTTGGAAAAGTACTGGGCAAGCTCGCGGACAATTACAGCGGTGCGATGCTTACATTGATTCCGCTGATAAGCTCCGCTGAAGCTGCAGACAAATGATAATGTAAACAAAGATAAAGGGTGACTTATTCGCGCATACAGGGTGTCTCGTTCCCAAACATACCGGCCCCCCTGAACGGTTGTTCAGCAGAGAGGCAGTACAGCGATTTTGGCAATTGGGCGTTTGTATAATCCGTGAGCAGTCTTCACTGTAACGACTCGGACCTTGTCGTCGATTCCTGCGTGCACTGCGGTGATGCGGCCAAGAATCCATTTAGAGGGCGGTAGATTGGGCTCCTTGAGTACTACCAGTGTGTCGATCTTCAGATTCTCGGTTTCCAGATGCCACTTTGTCCGCTCATGAAGAGATGTCAGGTATTCCATATGCCACCTTTTCCAAAAGCCTTGAACCATGGCTTGCAGCTGATTCCACCTCTCCAATCGATTGACTTGCATATCCAAACGACAGGGTTCAGGCAATGCAGTATACGGAGATCCCGTCAAAAAATGAGCAGGCATCAGTGGATCCAAAGAATTATTCCCAGTTGGGCACAGCGGGCGTGAATTCAGGATAGCTTCAATTTGGGTCAGAACAGTAGAGAGCTCCTCAAACGTTAAAGCCTTTGATCCAAGTATCCGTTTCATATGGAGTTTAATTGAGCGAACTCCAGCTTCCCACATCCCTCCAAAATGGGGAGCAGACGGGGGTATAAAGTGCCAAGAAATCCCTTCATTGGCAAAGAATCCTGCTAGTTCATCTTTGGCTTGTTGAATGGCCAGACGTCTCATGTCATCCAAAGTTTGCTTGCCTCCATGAAATGTAGTTCCGTTGTCCGAATACAGGTCAGTAGGCTTCGCTCGGCGGGCAATGAATCGTTGAAAGGCTGCGATGAAAGCCTGTGTAGTTAGCTCACTAACAACCTCGATGTGAAGTGCCTTTGTAGTGAGGCACACGAAAATAGAAAACCATGCCTTTCCGATGCGTGGAGTTCTTCCTTTTGATTCCTTGATTGCGATCGGTCCAGCGTAGTCCAGCCCTGTGTGTTGAAAGCAGCGGCTAGCTTGAACTCGAGGAATTGGTAGCTCTCCCATGCTCTGGTTGCTTGTGCCCTTTCGTTGAAGAAAACAGGATTTGCATTGGAAGACTGCCTTTCTGACGAGATTGCGGTCTCCCAGAATCCAGTACTGCTGACGAAGATTGGTGAACGTTGCATCAACTCCAGTGTGCAGATAGGAGACATGAAAATGTCGAACCAGCAGTCCAGCTAGTGGTGTATCTTTAGGTATCAGAATCGGGTGCTTGGCGTTGTAGTTGAGTGTAGATTGCTCGATTCTCCCACCGACTCGCATTACTCCATAATCATCCAGAAACGGAGAAAACCGGATAAGATGCGATTTAGCGTTAAGCTGGCGTCGATTCTCTAGCTGCGCATATTCTCTGGCAAAGGATTTTTGTTGCACATGTCGAATAAGTCGGCGCTGTGCGTCCAGCAACTCTTCAGACGTAAGGAATGGTGCCGAATTCCTATGATAAGATCGAAGAGTGTGAATAAAGCGATGACAGTAGCTAGATACCCTTATAAGACGCGTCCAGGTTGAGAATTTGTGGATGAGTAAATCGTGTATACTTTCATCAGGAAAGTTATGTAGAGTCGTGGGCTTTATGTCTAGTTCTTCGGTGTTGACATCGAAACTTGAAGATACGCTGAACTTGCTTGTAGAAGGTGGCCACTCAGAGGTGGGTGTGGCCAGCCAGGACGGACATTTCCACCACAGTCGATGCTTCAGAAGCTTTGACGGATGAAGACCTCGGGAAGCACAATCAGCAGGATTGTCTTCCGTGCGAACATGGTTCCAGCAGCTACGGGGAAAGTCGCTCAATATCTCAGAAGTTCGGTTGCAGACGTAGGTGTTCCACCGTCGAGGGGGAGCTGAAAGCCAGTGTAGCACAATTTCTGAATCTGTCCAGCAGCTCGTGCTGAAAAGAGGAATTGTTAGTGATGTTTTGACAATAGAAAGCAATCGAGATAGAAGTAACGCAGCGTTTAGCTCCAAACGTGAAATTGATACGGGCTTGATCGGGGCCACCCGTGTTTTGGCGGCAACCAGAGTTACTTGAAAGCTGCATCCAACTGCAACTCGAGCGTAAACTACCGCACCGTAGGCGTGCGAGGATGCGTCGGCGAATCCGTGTAGTTGAACATCTCGAAATGGTGACGCAATATACCGTGGTACTTGGCATTGCGTAAGTGCTGGCAAATCCTCTACTAAGGCTCTCCAGCGCGTACGTAGACTTTCAGGAATGGGGTCGTCCCACTGCAGGACACTTGTCCAGCTTTCTTGGAAGATAAGCTTAAGTAGAACTGTGACCGGCGCTACCAGTCCAAGCGGATCATAAATTCTTGATAGCTGAGACAAGAGTTCTCTTTTCGTCGGAGAAATGGTCGCATCGCATCCCTTTAGGTTGAGATACAGAACGTCCTTCCCAGGGTTCCATTGGATACCAAGAACTTTGACAGGTGAATCCGCAGCTGATTTGTTGAGGAGCTGGATAGGTTCAAAACATCTATCTTCCTCTGGTAATGATTTTAGAAGACGCCAACTATTAGAACTCCATTTGCGTAGCTTGAATTTTTCCTTATCCAAGAGGGCTATAAGCTCGTCCTTGAGAATCATAAGCTCCTCGAATGTGTTGGCGCCTGTAGGGATATCGTCCACATAGGCATCGTGCAGAAGAGCGTGAGCTGCTGCAGGGTATTCATGGCCATGATCGTCGGCAAGTTGCTTTAGAACTCGAACAGCCAGAAATGGTGACGGTGCCAATCCGTAGGTAACCGTCAGCAGGCGAAAATGAAGCAGAGGTTCATTCTCAGTCTTGCGCCAAACAATGCGCTGAAAATTGGTGTGTGGCTTAAAGATTTTAATGCCTCGAAACATCTTTTCGACATCTGCGCATAAAACATATTGGTGCTGCCGGAAGCGTATACAAACGCCAAGAAGATCGCGTTGAATCGGTGGACCAATATGTAGTCTGTCATTGAGCGATACTCCAGAGCTGTCCTTTCCTGATCCATCAAAAACTACACGACATTTGGTAGTCAGACTGTCCAGTTTGATGACAGCGTGGTGCGGCAAATAGAAGCAGGTGTCTGGGGACTCTTCAACCTGAGCCGAGGTCAGTTGTTCCATATGTCCACGTTGCAAGTAGTCGTCCAGGAAAGCTTCGTACTGCTGCTTCAATTCTGGATACCGACGAAATTTGCGTTCCAGCGAGAAGAAGCGATTGATGGCCTGTGGCAAGGTCGAATCAATAGGCGGTGCCTTCTCCTTGAAGGGATACTCGACGACGTACACCCCGTCCGTCGAGCGCTTGTGTGTGGCAGCAAAATTACGCTCTGTGGGATCGCTGGCGTCCAGGAGAGCCTGGTTAGGCTGAATGCTGTCCATCTCCATGAATGAACGAACCATCGTGTCTAGGTCCGCGTGATGAGTAACCGCAGAAGTAGGGTGATCATCGAATGCAGAGTAAGAGCCTGCAAGAATCCAACCAAATACAGTATTGAGAGCGATAGGAAAGTCGTTACCAAAGTGTTTCCGATCTCCTGTGTATAGAGACCAAAGTTGATCCGATCCAACAATGACGAAATCCGTGCGTGCGTTCGACGCACGCCTATTCGCTGAACAAATGATTCCGATGCCAAGGTTATTGTAGATCCAGTGTCCAGGAGCAGCCTGCAGGTTGTAGTGTTTCCCCAGGCGTCGATGACGTCAGCAAGGATGGTTGGCAACAGAGTCTGAGAACCAGCCGCCGGAATATTCTCCAGAGTATGATGCGTAAAGTTGTTTTCCGCGGGAGTCTCGCTTCCCAAGCGATGACCTTCTCGAGCTAGCGGTTGATTGTGGCCAATTGTAGATCCCGCATGTGAGACTGCTGGTCGATCGCGGCTGTCAACACTTGCTGTGTCAATGTTGTTGCCATTTTGAACTGGCTGCGACGAGCCATGAACCAAAGTATGATGCTTGCGGCGGCAGATCCGACAAGTATGCCTCGATGTACAGTTGCCCACCATATGAGCCGGGCTGAGGCAATTGAAACAGAGCTTTCTTGATTTGAGGAAGTCTCGGCGAGATGCAATGTCGAGTGCGATGAATTGAGAACACTTAAACAGTTGGTGATTCTGCTGGCACGATGTGCACTTCGGCTCTTCCCGTCTTGGATGCGTGTCTGCGTGGTGCGTTGTAGCTGCGCGTCGAGCTTGGGTTGATCGAGTTAAGTTAAAAGCCTCCAACGTATCGCAGCGTGATGTGAGAAATTTCATGAATCGGTTGATGGTCACACCTTTTTCCTCGGATTCTGCGCACTGAGCCCAGGCTTGGCGGGTATCGCTATCTAATTTTGAAAGTAAAATGAAAATTAGCCAGGGATCCCTCTCTTCGCAATTAAGAGCTCGTAGACCACGAATAACTTCGTCTGCACCATCGGCAATTTTCCGCACTGTGCCGATATTTGAATTTATAGCACTCGGAAGGCTCATGAAACTGTTTAAGAACGATCGAATAATTAGCGATTGTTTGTTATATCGCTGTTCCAGCCGATCCCATGCTTCCCGATAGTTGTCATTAGTAACTGAAATATGTTTAACTAATGCAAGCGCGTCTCCGGCAAGGTACGATTTTAAATAATGAAATCGTTGGCAATCCGTCAGGCTCGAATTGGAAGCAATCGATCCAATAAACATGTCCGAAAAATGTTTCCAGTCCTCATAATTTCCAGAAAAAGTCGGAAGTTTAATTCGCTCGAACTGAAAATCGACATGACTTCTCTGGGATGTGTCTGCGGCTTGAACTGTGGCATCAATACTGTTTGAGG
This sequence comes from Drosophila teissieri, assembly GCF_016746235.2. Lineage (NCBI taxonomy): Eukaryota > Metazoa > Arthropoda > Insecta > Diptera > Drosophilidae > Drosophila > Drosophila teissieri. The sequence goes on from NC_053032.1 coordinate 2,609,908, forward strand.
TGACATCCCGTCTCAACTCCTCCAACGTATTGCTAAGAATAGCGTGTGTAGCATAATGTTTGTCCTCATATGCGTCAAAATCCTCGTCAGGGTTCTCCCAATCGGCTTCCGATTTAAATGCATAAGGCTCTTCCGAGAGCCGTACGAACCGCAAATAATTTTCTTGTAGTTGCGCCAGGCGGACAACTATTGTTTGCACTGAATGAATGTCATCAACAAATTTTAAGGCATTATTATGCGCACGAGTAATTTGGCTTTTGCAGAAGCCCCGTTGTTGAATCACACTCCGCATGGTGGTCGAAAGAAGGGAACGATTCTATACGATGTAGGAATCTATAGATCACCGTTTGCCAAAAGGCCAATAATCAAAATCAAATGCCCGAAAGAAACGCAGTTCCGGTAATCCGGCTCTCGAAGGACCAATTTTTTATGTTCATAAATAAACCCGCCAGTGTTACTGTTTAGTTTGATTTATTGGTTAATTTCAGACACTTAATATTAATTAGTTCGACACCGATGCGTACGTTCTCTTGCAGATCAAAAATGTGACTAACTTAAGCTTTGGCTGTACTCACGCCATACGATTAAACTAGCATAAGACGTAAACAAGTTACAGTTAGAAGGGAGTTAGAAGTTTGGAAAAGTACTGGGCAAGCTCGCGGACAATTACAGCGGTGCGATGCTTACATTGATTCCGCTGATAAGCTCCGCTGAAGCTGCAGACAAATGATAATGTAAACAAAGATAAAGGGTGACTTGTTCGCGCATACAGGGTGTCTCGTTCCCAAACATACCGGCCCCCCTGAACGGTTGTTCAGCAGAGAGGCAGTACAGCGATTTTGGCAATTGGGCGTTTGTATAATCCGTGAGCAGTCTTCACTGTAACGACTCGGACCTTGTCGTCGATTCCTGCGTGCACTGCGGTGATGCGGCCAAGAATCCATTTAGAGGGCGGTAGATTGGGCTCCTTGAGTACTACCAGTGTGTCGATCTTCAGATTCTCGGTTTCCAGATGCCACTTTGTCCGCTCATGAAGAGATGTCAGGTATTCCATATGCCACCTTTTCCAAAAGCCTTGAACCATGGCTTGCAGCTGATTCCACCTCTCCAATCGATTGACTTGCATATCCAGACGACAGGGTTCAGGCAATGCAGTATACGGAGATCCAGTCAAAAAATGAGCAGGCATCAGTGGATCCAAAGAATTATCCCCAGTTGGGCACAGCGGGCGTGAATTCAGGACAGCTTCAATTTGGGTCAGAACAGTAGAGAGCTCCTCAAACGTTAAAGCCTTTGATCCAAGTATCCGTTTCATATGGAGTTTAATTGAGCGAACTCCAGCTTCCCACATCCCTCCAAAATGGGGAGCAGACGGGGGTATAAAGTGCCAAGAAATCCCTTCATTGGCAAAGAATCCTGCTAGTTCATCTTTGGCTTGTTGAATGGCCAGACGTCTCATGTCATCCAAAGTTTGCTTGCCTCCATGAAATGTAGTTCCGTTGTCCGAATACAGGTCAGTAGGCTTCGCTCGGCGGGCAATGAATCGTTGAAAGGCTGCGATGAAAGCCTGTGTAGTTAGCTCACTAACAACCTCGATGTGAAGTGCCTTTGTAGTGAGGCACACGAAAATAGAAAACCATGCCTTTCCGATGCGTGGAGTTCTTCCTTTTGATTCCTTGATTGCGATCGGTCCAGCGTAGTCCAGCCCTGTGTGTTGAAAGCAGCGGCTAGCTTGAACTCGAGGAATTGGTAGCTCTCCCATGATCTGGTTGCTTGTGCCCTTTCGTTGAAGAAAACAGGATTTGCATTGGAAGACTGCCTTTCTGACGAGATTGCGGTCTCCCAGAATCCAGTACTGCTGACGAAGATTGGTGAACGTTGCATCAACTCCAGTGTGCAGATAGGAGACATGAAAATGTCGAACCAGCAGTCCAGCTAGTGGTGTATCTTTAGGTATCAGAATCGGGTGCTTGGCGTTGTAGTTGAGTGTAGATTGCTTGATTCTCCCACCGACTCGCATTACTCCATAATCATCCAGCAACGGAGAAAACCGGATAAGATGCGATTTAGCGTTAAGCTGGCGTCGATTCTCTAGCTGCGCATATTCTCTGGCAAAGGATTTTTGTTGCACATGTCGAATAAGTCGGCGCTGTGCGTCCAGCAACTCTTCAGACGTAAGGAATGGTGCCGAATTCCTATGATAAGATCGAAGAGTGTGAATAAAGCGATGACAGTAGCTAGATACCCTTATAAGACGCGTCCAGGTTGAGAATTTGTGGATGAGTAAATCGTGTATACTTTCATCAGGAAAGTTATGTAGAGTCGTGGGCTTTATGTCTAGTTCTTCGGTGTTGACATCGAAACTTGAAGATACGCTGAACTTGCTTGTAGAAGGTGGCCACTCAGAGGTGGGTGTGGCCAGCCAGGACGGACCTTTCCACCACAGTCGATGCTCCAGAAGCTTTGACGGATGAAGTCCTCGGGAAGCACAATCAGCAGGATTGTCTTCCGTGCGAACATGGTTCCAGCAGCTACGGGGAAAGTCGCTCAATATCTCAGAAGTTCGGTTGCAGACGTAGGTGTTCGACCGTCGAGGGGGAGCTGAAAGCCAGTGTAGCACAATTTCTGAATCTGTCCAGCAGCTCGTGCTGAAAAGAGGAATTGTTAGTGATGTTTTGACAATAGAAAGCAATCGAGATAGAAGTAACGCAGCGTTTAGCTCCAAACGTGGAATTGATACGGGCTTGATCGGGGCCACCCGTGTTTTGGCGGCAACCAGAGTTACTTGAAAGCTGCATCCAACTGCAACTCGAGCGTAAACTACCGCACCGTAGGCGTGCGAGGATGCGTCGGCGAATCCGTGTAGTTGAACATCTCGAAATGGTGACGCAATATACCGTGGTACTTGGCATTGCGTAAGTGCTGGCAAATCCTCTACTAAGGCTCTCCAGCGCGTACGTAGACTTTCAGGAATGGGGTCGTCCCACTGCAGGACACTTGTCCAGCTTTCTTGGAAGATAAGCTTAAGTAGAACTGTGACCGGCGCTACCAGTCCAAGCGGATCATAAATTCTTGATAGCTGAGACAAGAGTTCTCTTTTCGTCGGAGAAATGGTCGCATCGCATCCCTTTAGGTTGAGATACAGAACGTCCTTCCCAGGGTTCCATTGGATACCAAGAACTTTGACAGGTGAATCCGCAGCTGATTTGTTGAGGAGCTGGATAGGTTCAAAACATCTATCTTCCTCTGGTAATGATTTTAGAAGACGCCAACTATTAGAACTCCATTTGCGTAGCTTGAATTTTTCCTTATCCAAGAGGGCTATAAGCTCGTCCTTGAGAATCATAAGCTCCTCGAATGTGTTGGCGCCTGTAGGGATATCGTCCACATAGGCATCGTGCAGAAGAGCGTGAGCTGCTGCAGGGTATTCATGGCCATGATCGTCGGCAAGTTGCTTTAGAACTCGAACAGCCAGAAATGGTGACGGTGCCAATCCGTAGGTAACCGTCAGCAGGCGAAAATGAAGCAGAGGTTCATTCTCAGTCTTGCGCCAAACAATGCGCTGAAAATTGGTGTGTGGCTTAAAGATTTTAATGCCTCGAAACATCTTTTCGACATCTGCGCATAAAACATATTGGTGCTGCCGGAAGCGTATACAAACGCCAAGAAGATCGCGTTGAATCGGTGGACCAATATGTAGTCTGTCATTGAGCGATACTCCAGAGCTGTCCTTTCCTGATCCATCAAAAACTACACGACATTTGGTAGTCAGACTGTCCAGTTTGATGACAGCGTGGTGCGGCAAATAGAAGCAGGTGTCTGGGGACTCTTCAACCTGAGCCGAGGTCAGTTGTTCCATATGTCCACGTTGCAAGTAGTCGTCCAGGAAAGCTTCGTACTGCTGCTTCAATTCTGGATACCGACGAAATTTGCGTTCCAGCGAGAAGAAGCGATTGATGGCCTGTGGCAAGGTCGAATCAATAGGCGGTGCCTTCTCCTTGAAGGGATACTCGACGACGTACACCCCGTCCGTCGAGCGCTTGTGTGTGGCAGCAAAATTACGCTCTGTGGGATCGCTGGCGTCCAGGAGAGCCTGGTTAGGCTGAATGCTGTCCATCTCCATGAATGAACGAACCATCGTGTCTAGGTCCGCGTGATGAGTAACCGCAGAAGTAGGGTGATCATCGAATGCAGAGTAAGAGCCTGCAAGAATCCAACCAAATACAGTATTGAGAGCGATAGGAAAGTCGTTACCAAAGTGTTTCCGATCTCCTGTGTATAGAGACCAAAGTTGATCCGATCCAACAATGACGAAATCCGTGCGTGCGTTCGACGCACGCCTATTCGCTGAACAAATGATTCCGATGCCAAGGTTATTGTAGATCCAGTGTCCAGGAGCAGCCTGCAGGTTGTAGTGTTTCCCCAGGCGTCGATGACGTCAGCAAGGATGGTTGGCAACAGAGTCTGAGAACCAGCCGCCGGAATATTCTCCAGAGTATGATGCGTAAAGTTGTTTTCCGCGGGAGTCTCGCTTCCCAAGCGATGACCTTCTCGAGCTAGCGGTTGATTGTGGCCAATTGTAGATCCCGCATGTGAGACTGCTGGTCGATCGCGGCTGTCAACACTTGCTGTGTCAATGTTGTTGCCATTTTGAACTGGCTGCGACGAGCCATGAACCAAAGTATGATGCTTGCGGCGGCAGATCCGACAAGTATGCCTCGATGTACAGTTGCCCACCATATGAGCCGGGCTGAGGCAATTGAAACAGAGCTTTCTTGATTTGAGGAAGTCTCGGCGAGATGCAATGTCGAGTGCGATGAATTGAGAACACTTAAACAGTTGGTGATTCTGCTGGCACGATGTGCACTTCGGCTCTTCCCGTCTTGGATGCGTGTCTGCGTGGTGCGTTGTAGCTGCGCGTCGAGCTTGGGTTGATCGAGTTAAGTTAAAAGCCTCCAACGTATCGCAGCGTGATGTGAGAAATTTCATGAATCGGTTGATGGTCACACCTTTTTCCTCGGATTCTGCGCACTGAGCCCAGGCTTGGCGGGTATCGCTATCTAATTTTGAAAGTAAAATGAAAATTAGCCAGGGATCCCTCTCTTCGCAATTAAGAGCTCGTAGACCACGAATAACTTCGTCTGCACCATCGGCAATTTTCCGCACTGTGCCGATATTTGAATTTATAGCACTCGGAAGGCTCATGAAACTGTTTAAGAACGATCGAATAATTAGCGATTGTTTGTTATATCGCTGTTCCAGCCGATCCCATGCTTCCCGATAGTTGTCATTAGTAACTGAAATATGTTTAACTAATGCAAGCGCGTCTCCGGCAAGGTACGATTTTAAATAATGAAATCGTTGGCAATCCGTCAGGCTCGAATTGGAAGCAATCGATCCAATAAACATGTCCGAAAAATGTTTCCAGTCCTCATAATTTCCAGAAAAAGTCGGAAGTTTAATTCGCTCGAACTGAAAATCGACATGACTTCTCTGGGATGTGTCTGCGGCTTGAACTGTGGCATCAATACTGTTTGAGGTGACATCCCGTCTCAACTCCTCCAACGTATTGCTAAGAATAGCGTGTGTAGCATAATGTTTGTCCTCATATGCGTCAAAATCCTCGTCAGGGTTCTCCCAATCGGCTTCCGATTTAAATGCATAAGGCTCTTCCGAGAGCCGTACGAACCGCAAATAATTTTCTTGTAGTTGCGCCAGGCGGACAACTATTGTTTGCACTGAATGAATGTCATCAACAAATTTTAAGGCATTATTATGCGCACGAGTAATTTGGCTTTTGCAGAAGCCCCGTTGTTGAATCACACTCCGCATGGTGGTCGAAAGAAGGGAACGATTCTATACGATGTAGGAATCTATAGATCACCGTTTGCCAAAAGGCCAATAATCAAAATCAAATGCCCGAAAGAAACGCAGTTCCGGTAATCCGGCTCTCGAAGGACCAATTTTTTATGTTCATAAATAAACCCGCCAGTGTTACTGTTTAGTTTGATTTATTGGTTAATTTCAGACACTTAATATTAATTAGTTCGACACCGATGCGTACGTTCTCTTGCAGATCAAAAATGTGACTAACTTAAGCTTTGGCTGTACTCACGCCATACGATTAAACTAGCATAAGACGTAAACAAGTTACAGTTAGAAGGGAGTTAGAAGTTTGGAAAAGTACTGGGCAAGCTCGCGGACAATTACAGCGGTGCGATGCTTACATTGATTCCGCTGATAAGCTCCGCTGAAGCTGCAGACAAATGATAATGTAAACAAAGATAAAGGGTGACTTGTTCGCGCATACAGGGTGTCTCGTTCCCAAACATACCGGCCCCCCTGAACGGTTGTTCAGCAGAGAGGCAGTACAGCGATTTTGGCAATTGGGCGTTTGTATAATCCGTGAGCAGTCTTCACTGTAACGACTCGGACCTTGTCGTCGATTCCTGCGTGCACTGCGGTGATGCGGCCAAGAATCCATTTAGAGGGCGGTAGATTGGGCTCCTTGAGTACTACCAGTGTGTCGATCTTCAGATTCTCGGTTTCCAGATGCCACTTTGTCCGCTCATGAAGAGATGTCAGGTATTCCATATGCCACCTTTTCCAAAAGCCTTGAACCATGGCTTGCAGCTGATTCCACCTCTCCAATCGATTGACTTGCATATCCAGACGACAGGGTTCAGGCAATGCAGTATACGGAGATCCAGTCAAAAAATGAGCAGGCATCAGTGGATCCAAAGAATTATCCCCAGTTGGGCACAGCGGGCGTGAATTCAGGACAGCTTCAATTTGGGTCAGAACAGTAGAGAGCTCCTCAAACGTTAAAGCCTTTGATCCAAGTATCCGTTTCATATGGAGTTTAATTGAGCGAACTCCAGCTTCCCACATCCCTCCAAAATGGGGAGCAGACGGGGGTATAAAGTGCCAAGAAATCCCTTCATTGGCAAAGAATCCTGCTAGTTCATCTTTGGCTTGTTGAATGGCCAGACGTCTCATGTCATCCAAAGTTTGCTTGCCTCCATGAAATGTAGTTCCGTTGTCCGAATACAGGTCAGTAGGCTTCGCTCGGCGGGCAATGAATCGTTGAAAGGCTGCGATGAAAGCCTGTGTAGTTAGCTCACTAACAACCTCGATGTGAAGTGCCTTTGTAGTGAGGCACACGAAAATAGAAAACCATGCCTTTCCGATGCGTGGAGTTCTTCCTTTTGATTCCTTGATTGCGATCGGTCCAGCGTAGTCCAGCCCTGTGTGTTGAAAGCAGCGGCTAGCTTGAACTCGAGGAATTGGTAGCTCTCCCATGATCTGGTTGCTTGTGCCCTTTCGTTGAAGAAAACAGGATTTGCATTGGAAGACTGCCTTTCTGACGAGATTGCGGTCTCCCAGAATCCAGTACTGCTGACGAAGATTGGTGAACGTTGCATCAACTCCAGTGTGCAGATAGGAGACATGAAAATGTCGAACCAGCAGTCCAGCTAGTGGTGTATCTTTAGGTATCAGAATCGGGTGCTTGGCGTTGTAGTTGAGTGTAGATTGCTTGATTCTCCCACCGACTCGCATTACTCCATAATCATCCAGCAACGGAGAAAACCGGATAAGATGCGATTTAGCGTTAAGCTGGCGTCGATTCTCTAGCTGCGCATATTCTCTGGCAAAGGATTTTTGTTGCACATGTCGAATAAGTCGGCGCTGTGCGTCCAGCAACTCTTCAGACGTAAGGAATGGTGCCGAATTCCTATGATAAGATCGAAGAGTGTGAATAAAGCGATGACAGTAGCTAGATACCCTTATAAGACGCGTCCAGGTTGAGAATTTGTGGATGAGTAAATCGTGTATACTTTCATCAGGAAAGTTATGTAGAGTCGTGGGCTTTATGTCTAGTTCTTCGGTGTTGACATCGAAACTTGAAGATACGCTGAACTTGCTTGTAGAAGGTGGCCACTCAGAGGTGGGTGTGGCCAGCCAGGACGGACCTTTCCACCACAGTCGATGCTCCAGAAGCTTTGACGGATGAAGTCCTCGGGAAGCACAATCAGCAGGATTGTCTTCCGTGCGAACATGGTTCCAGCAGCTACGGGGAAAGTCGCTCAATATCTCAGAAGTTCGGTTGCAGACGTAGGTGTTCGACCGTCGAGGGGGAGCTGAAAGCCAGTGTAGCACAATTTCTGAATCTGTCCAGCAGCTCGTGCTGAAAAGAGGAATTGTTAGTGATGTTTTGACAATAGAAAGCAATCGAGATAGAAGTAACGCAGCGTTTAGCTCCAAACGTGGAATTGATACGGGCTTGATCGGGGCCACCCGTGTTTTGGCGGCAACCAGAGTTACTTGAAAGCTGCATCCAACTGCAACTCGAGCGTAAACTACCGCACCGTAGGCGTGCGAGGATGCGTCGGCGAATCCGTGTAGTTGAACATCTCGAAATGGTGACGCAATATACCGTGGTACTTGGCATTGCGTAAGTGCTGGCAAATCCTCTACTAAGGCTCTCCAGCGCGTACGTAGACTTTCAGGAATGGGGTCGTCCCACTGCAGGACACTTGTCCAGCTTTCTTGGAAGATAAGCTTAAGTAGAACTGTGACCGGCGCTACCAGTCCAAGCGGATCATAAATTCTTGATAGCTGAGACAAGAGTTCTCTTTTCGTCGGAGAAATGGTCGCATCGCATCCCTTTAGGTTGAGATACAGAACGTCCTTCCCAGGGTTCCATTGGATACCAAGAACTTTGACAGGTGAATCCGCAGCTGATTTGTTGAGGAGCTGGATAGGTTCAAAACATCTATCTTCCTCTGGTAATGATTTCAGAAGACGCCAACTATTAGAACTCCATTTGCGTAGCTTGAATTTTTCCTTATCCAAGAGGGATATAAGCTCGTCCTTGAGAATCATAAGCTCCTCGAATGTGTTGGCGCCTGTAGGGATATCGTCCACATAGGCATCGTGCAGAAGAGCGTGAGCTGCTGCAGGGTATTCATGGCCATGATCGTCGGCAAGTTGCTTTAGAACTCGAACAGCCAGAAATGGTGACGGTGCCAATCCGTAGGTAACCGTCAGCAGGCGAAAATGAAGCAGAGGTTCATTCTCAGTCTTGCGCCAAACAATGCGCTGAAAATTGGTGTGTGGCTTAAAGATTTTAATGCCTCGAAACATCTTTTCGACATCTGCGCATAAAACATATTGGTGCTGCCGGAAGCGTATACAAACGCCAAGAAGATCGCGTTGAATCGGTGGACCAATATGTAGTCTGTCATTGAGCGATACTCCAGAGCTGTCCTTTCCTGATCCATCAAAAACTACACGACATTTGGTAGTCAGACTGTCCAGTTTGATGACAGCGTGGTGCGGCAAATAGAAGCAGGTGTCTGGGGACTCCTCAACCTGAGCCGAGGTCAGTTGTTCCATATGTCTACGTTGCAAGTAGTCGTCCAGGAAAGCTTCGTACTGCTGCTTCAATTCTGGATACCGACGAAATTTGCGTTCCAGCGAGAAGAAGCGATTGATGGCCTGTGGCAAGGTCGAATCAATAGGCGGTGCCTTCTCCTTGAAGGGATACTCGACGACGTACACCCCGTCCGTCGAGCGCTTGTGTGTGGCAGCAAAATTACGCTCTGTGGGATCGCTGGCGTCCAGGAGAGCCTGGTTAGGCTGAATGCTGTCCATCTCCATGAATGAACGAACCATCGTGTCTAGGTCCGCGTGATGAGTAACCGCAGAAGTAGGGTGATCATCGAATGCAGAGTAAGAGCCTGCAAGAATCCAACCAAATACAGTATTGAGAGCGATAGGAAAGTCGTTACCAAAGTGTTTCCGATCTCCTGTGTATAGAGACCAAAGTTGATCCGATCCAACAATGACGAAATCCGTGCGTGCGTTCGACGCACGCCTATTCGCTGAACAAATGATTCCGATGCCAAGGTTATTGTAGATCCAGTGTCCAGGAGCAGCCTGCAGGTTGTAGTGTTTCCCCAGGCGTCGATGACGTCAGCAAGGATGGTTGGCAACAGAGTCTGAGAACCAGCCGCCGGAATATTCTCCAGAGTATGATGCGTAAAGTTGTTTTCCGCGGGAGTCTCGCTTCCCAAGCGATGACCTTCTCGAGCTAGCGGTTGATTGTGGCCAATTGTAGATCCCGCATGTGAGACTGCTGGTCGATCGCGGCTGTCAACACTTGCTGTGTCAATGTTGTTGCCATTTTGAACTGGCTGCGACGAGCCATGAACCAAAGTATGATGCTTGCGGCGGCAGATCCGACAAGTATGCCTCGATGTACAGTTGCCCACCATATGAGCCGGGCTGAGGCAATTGAAACAGAGCTTTCTTGATTTGAGGAAGTCTCGGCGAGATGCAATGTCGAGTGCGATGAATTGAGAACACTTAAACAGTTGGTGATTCTGCTGGCACGATGTGCACTTCGGCTCTTCCCGTCTTGGATGCGTGTCTGCGTGGTGCGTTGTAGCTGCGCGTCGAGCTTGGGTTGATCGAGTTAAGTTAAAAGCCTCCAACGTATCGCAGCGTGATGTGAGAAATTTCATAAATCGGTTGATGGTCACACCTTTTTCCTCGGATTCTGCGCACTGAGCCCAGGCTTGGCGGGTATCGCTATCTAATTTTGAAAGTAAAATGAAAATTAGCCAGGGATCCCTCTCTTCGCAATTAAGAGCTCGTAGACCACGAATAACTTCGTCTGCACCATCGGCAATTTTCCGCACTGTGCCGATATTTGAATTTATAGCACTCGGAAGGCTCATGAAACTGTTTAAGAACGATCGAATAATTAGCGATTGTTTGTTATATCGCTGTTCCAGCCGATCCCATGCTTCCCGATAGTTGTCATTAGTAACTGAAATATGTTTAACTAATGCAAGCGCGTCTCCGGCAAGATACGATTTTAAATAATGAAATCGTTGGCAATCCGTCAGGCTCGAATTGGAAGCAATCGATCCAATAAACATGTCCGAAAAATGTTTCCAGTCCTCATAATTTCCAGAAAAAGTCGGAAGTTTAATTCGCTCGAACTGAAAATCGACATGACTTCTCTGGGATGTGTCTGCGGCTTGAACTGTGGCATCAATACTGTTTGAGGTGACATCCCGTCTCAACTCCTCCAACGTATTGCTAAGAATAGCGTGTGTAGCATAATGTTTGTCCTCATATGCGTCAAAATCCTCGTCAGGGTTTTCCCAATCGGCTTCCGATTTAAATGCATAAGGCTCTTCCGAGAGCCGTACGAACCGCAAATAATTTTCCTGTAGTTGCGCCAGGCGGACAACTATTGTTTGCACTGAATGAATGTCATCAACAAATTTTAAGGCATTATTATGCGCACGAGTAATTTGGCTTTTGCAGAAGCCCCGTTGTTGAATCACACTCCGCATGGTGGTCGAAAGAAGGGAACGATTCTATACGATGTAGGAATCTATAGATCACCGTTTGCCAAAAGGCCAATAATCAAAATCAAATGCCCGAAAGAAACGCAGTTCCGGTAATCCGGCTCTCGAAGGACCAATTTTTTATGTTCATAAATAAACCCGCCAGTGTTACTGTTTAGTTTGATTTATTGGTTAATTTCAGACACTTAATATTAATTAGTTCGACACCGATGCGTACGTTCTCTTGCAGATCAAAAATGTGACTAACTTAAGCTTTGGCTGTACTCACGCCATACGATTAAACTAGCATAAGACGTAAACAAGTTACAGTTAGAAGGGAGTTAGAAGTTTGGAAAAGTACTGGGCAAGCTCGCGGACAATTACAGCGGTGCGATGCTTACATTGATTCCGCTGATAATCTCCGCTGAAGCTGCAGACAAATGATAATGTAAACAAAGATAAAGGATGACTTGTTCGCGCATACAGGGTGTCTCGTTCCCAAACACTAGCAAACAAAGTTGTGTTCTCTAAGTTAGACCTGAAAAATGGATACTTCCCTGTTTATATGGACGAAGAATCGATAAAGTATACATCATCTACCACGCCATTAGGACAGTACGAGTTCATAAGAATGCCTTTTGGGCTGACAAATGCTCCGTCTGTTTTTCAAAGGTTCATCAACAAAGTATTTGACGACATGATTAGGGAAAAGAAAGTTATAGTTTATCTCGATGACATAATGATATGTCGACAAAGAATATAGAAGCTATATTAAAAGAAGTATTTGAGCGATTAGTTAAAAACAAATTAGAGCTACGAATCGATAAATGTATGTTTTTTCAAAGTGAGGTGAAATATTTAGAATATATAATATCAGAAAAGGGTATTAAAGCAGATGACGACGGTGTGAAAGCAATTGAAAATTTTCCCGTGCCACAAAAAGTTCATGATGTTCAAAGTTTTTTGGGGATGTGCTCGTATTTTAGAAGATTTATACAGAATTTTTCAACAATAGCAAAGCCACTCCATGATTTGACAAAGAAAAACAAAAAGTTCGAGTTTGGCCCAGCGCAATTAGAAGCATTTGATGAAACAGAATTGCACTGCGATGCAAGTTCGATAGGTTTCGGATCAATCCTTTTGCAAAGGAAAGCAGATGGTAAGCTACATCCAATTTTTTACTTTTCAAAAAGGACAACGGATACAGAATCAAAAAGTTTTGAACTGGAAACACTGGCAGGAAACACTACAAGGAATTGAGTTCAAAATAGTAACAGACTGCAATTCCCTCACAATGACGTTGAACAAAAAAGAGTTGAACCCAAGAATAGCAAGATGGGCCTTGGAATTATAGAATTATTTGTATAAACTAGAACATAGATCAGGAACTAGAATGAAACACGTTGATGCTCTTAGTAGATGTAATACGATTTAGGTAATAGAGGAAAATACGTTCGAGGACAATTTAGTTATATGCCAAAACAGAGACGAGAAGTTGAGAAAGATTAAAGAAATGCTAAGTAAAGAAGAAAGTGAATTATATGAAATGCGAAATGGTGTGATTTACAAAAAAAGTAAAGGATAAGTTATTGTTCTATGTCCCGGAAGCTATGGAAGAACACGTATTGTTTAAATACCACAATGAGTTAGGCCATGTAGGGAAAGACAAAGTTACGGAAATGGTCGGTAAAAGTTATTGGTTTCCAAATGTTAGAAGTAAAGCAGATGAACATGTTAAGAACTGTCTAAAATGTATAGCTTTTCAAGGAAGAAATGGTAAGCAATAAGGAACGGTTAATATTGTACCAAAGGGAAATACACCATTCGAAGTCATACATATAGATCACTATGGTCCGGTAAATCAAAAGAATTCTACGAAAAAACATGTATTAGTAATTGTTGATGGGTGCACAAAGTTTGTGAGATTGTATCCAGCGAAATCAACAAACTCAAAGGAAGCAATGGAAGCCTTAAGTGATTATTTTAGAGCGTATAGCAGACCAACGACCATTGTTTCAGACAGAGGGACATGTTTTACATCAGATATGTTCGAAGAATTTTTGGAATAAAGAAACATTAAGCACGTCAAAATTGCAACAGGCTCACCACAAGCAAACAGACAAGTTGAGCGAATAAATAGAGACCTAGCCCCCAGAATTAGTAAGCTCGTAGATGTAGAAAAAAACGCACAGTGGCACAAAGTTTTGGAAGAAGTAGAGTATGCAATGAATAATACAAAGCACAGAAGCATAAATGAGCACCCAAGTATAATGCTGTTTGGAGTGAATCAAAAAGGAAAAATGCTAGATTGTTTAAAAGAAAATGTATTGGAGTCAATGCAAAAAAGAAAAGAAATTAATTAAGAGAAAATTAGACAAAATGCAAAAGTTTCGCAGGAAAAAGTACAGAACTATAACATGAAATATGTTGACGCTAAACGACTAGAAGCAAATAAATACAAATTAGGAGACTACGTTGTGGTCAGGAATTTTGATTCAACAGTTGGAGCGCCTAGTAAATTAATAACCAAATATAAAGGCCCCTATGAAATCGCCAAAGTACTAGATAATGATAGGTATTGTATCAAATATGTGGAAGGTTTTCAGTTGACACAAAAACCATACGACGGAATATGGGCGGCTCATAATATTAAACCATGGCTTCGAGAAAAGAATTCGGTATCAAATAATAAAAATATAGATGAGAAAAATGATAAAGAAAAACAAAAGTCTAAAGTAAATGTAAAAAGAAAACCAAATCAAATGTAACAAACACTGAAATAAGTAACGAAAATGTAATGATTACAAGAAGTAGAGCGGCGAGGATCAGGAGATCCTAATTATCAGGATGGCCGAGCTGTGGTAGTAGTAATTGTATATAAGCATAGTAGTAAAAGTCCTATTGCAATATTAGAATGTAAGAACCTAATTATAAGAGTCGCGAATGTAAACAGTACACACACACTTTCTAAATAAATGAAGAGTCAGTCGTCGCTGAACTGTCACAGAGGGCAAACTAAATATATAATAAAATATATATATATTTTTTTTTATATATTTGTAATTATGATCACTTCGAGCATGTTGCGTACACCCTTTTCGGGAGATCGTAAGACTGTAAAGATTCAAAACCGGAATCGAAAAGCAGGGGAAGGGGTACCATCACCCCGTTGACTCAGTTGCATTGTGACAAAGAAAATGCAAGTCGACAATAAGCGAGTCTCCGATTACCCGGTCAGCGGCCGCAATAGATTGCAGAAAGTAAAGAAAATCAACACCAGTCCCGGGCACACTTCACCGAAGGGGGTATTGACTTCCCAAAATAGGGGAAAGTGAGAAATATGATTCCTAGGGTGGAACACTTGGCATAGAAGACCAATAGATCAGAAAAAAGCTCTATGCCGGTATAAACAGACCATGGCTCACCGATGAAAAGGGAGAGAGTCAGTACCCGGGTAAACACCCGTAGTCCGTCGGTACCCGGGAAAACATCCGTAGTCAATACCTAGAGATAGTCATCCGTACATCAAATACCCGGGCAATTATCTGTCCATCGAGGGGAAGACTCAGGGATAACTCCAGTCTCGAAGTAAAAAGTCAAGGTGCAAGGACACTAGCATCCTTTAAAGGAAATAACAGGACTAACAAGGAACACACTTTGAAGGAAGACCATAGTTCCACGAAACTCTTAGGATGGGCGGCAAGGAGTCTAAGGCCTGTTTGTCGACCACAAACAGGAAATAGAAGGAGTACAACATACTCTGAAATTCATCGCTGCTATACTGATCTTCCTGGCTCTGTTAAAGATCGTAAAAATGTACAAGAGATCTGTACAGCGAAAGAGGGACCATCACCATGTTCTGGACAGGATTGCATCCGGTGTCCCACAAAGTGCTTAATTAAAAATACTAACGGCAAAACAATTAAAAGAACAAGTGAACCGGTGCATGGCCGTTAATGGGAACGTCAGCCAAAATCAAACAACAGCAAGTGCTCGCTCCAAGTAACCTGAGAGCCGAATAGCAGCCAAAGCTTGCTACAAAAGAACAGAAACCCAGCTCATTCATACTTTTATATATATGCATACTCCACTTAGTGTATTTATTTTATTTTGTGTTTGTGTATATCTTATTATTGTTCGGTTACAATTAATTGCATACTATATATGCATACTCCACTTAGTGTATTTATTTTATTTTGTGTTTGTGTATATCTTATTATTGTTCGGTTACAATTAATTGGCTCCCAACGAAAGGATTTGTCATATTTGTTAAGGAATAGTGTCATTGGTTTCAACGAAAAGTAGGCATAAATTCCATAATTTAATGTCCTAATTAATTTGACTATGTATAGAATATTGGACTTAAGTAGAATCAGTGCACGCTTACTAACTTTTTTACTATTTAGCATAAATTAAAGTCCCCAACTTCTGCAACCGAAATCACGTGTAAATGGTTCAGAATAGAGGTATGACTTTGAGATGACTTTCTATTATTATGATTTTAAAAGCGTAAGTCCTTTGTTTTGTCATTAGAAAAATCGGTTTGAAAAAAAATTCCTTAATTCAAAAATGTGGGAGATTTCCTTGTTATAATATCAAACAATAAGTGTCGATCGACTTTTTTTTTGTAAATCACGTAAATATAATTTGAGGGTGGCTCACGCTTCCAACGTATCTTGGCCTAATACGCCAGGTCGTTTGAGAAGGTTGAGTTCAAAAAAGCTTGGAGCGCAGATATAATGGTAACGCATTTAGCGGTGCGGTGCGGGTATATCGTTTATTTGACGCTCCAGTACAAAGGGGGTGGGGGAACTGACCGGAAAACGTAAAATCGACGCTGCCAGCGTACTAGGCTAAGGAGCCAGGTCGTTTGAGGGGCTCGACTTTTTGCGGCTTTCCATGACTAATTTTGGGCGGGAGACGATTTTAGTTTCTTTGGTTCACGCTGCCGACGTACTAGGCCAAGTAGCCAGGTCGTTTGTGAGGCACGTGGCCAGGGACCCCCGACTGTATGAGGCACTAAATCAAGAGAGTAGGACACTTGTCCGAACAGATTGAAAGCACGATGGATGAAGCAGCCGGAGGAATGGATTTACCGCTAGGACCGCCTAGAGGACGATCCAGATGTTGCCACGGTACCATGCAAGTTCCGAAGACCGTTCGGAGATGGCCAATAGACGGGAAAGTGAACTAATGGATTTAGTGAAGCAGAGTAGAGGTGCCGAATTGGAGATGATCGCTCAAGTAAACGCTTTGAAGAAGAAAGTGGCTGAGTTACAAGCCACCCAAACCTTTTCCGAACAACCAAGAATGGCCCCACCACCTGGACTACCCAGAATCTCCACAGATAGCTTTTTAAGACATCAAGATACCCCAACACCAGAACAAGTGTCGCAAGAATGTTTTAACAGCCAAATGCATCGGTTAAGGGAGCCCAGACGAACGGCCACTCCGCAGCAGATACCGGAGACCAGCCGAGTAGAGACCAGCCACTAACTGCACCCCGAGTTAGATCATAGTCTAATGTTTCAAGCACCAGCACAAAAGGGTGTTCGGCAAGATAAATGGAACTTGAAATTTGACGGAACAAGCCGCGGTATGACCGTTGAAAGTTTTTTATTCCGTGTGGAAAGACTACAAGAATTATATGACATAAGCCGACAGCAAGTGTTCAGAGAATTTTATGGTCTGCTGATCGGCGCAGCCAGCAAGTGGTATTGGCAACTCATGGAGGATCGAGCCAAGGATTACGATTTTGATTACTATTCGCTCACTAGGGAAATGAAAAGCGCTTTTTCTACAACTGGAGGTGACCTAATGAAGATCAAAGAATTAATGGAGAGGAAACAAGGGTATAACGAGTCCTTCAGCGATTATGTCGCCGACATGCACAACTTACACTTTAAGTTAAAACACAAGATCGCCGAGGGTGAATTTGTAGAACTTTTGAAGGATAACCTGAACTCCCAAATGGGTGGGTTACTGTTGACGTCCCCAATAAGGGGTCTGGCAGAGCTTAAAAAGGAGGGGCTCAGAGTGGATACGGAGTGGATTTCTACCGCCAACACCCCGGAAACAAGAATCCATGCACGTCTCGATTCCACGAGGTCACCTGCCGCTTTTGCTAATAGCCCAGCTAGTGCAGTCAGCAGAGTGTGGTGGGTCGAAGCCACACGTTAATGGGCGCATAATGAGAACCATCTACGAACAAAGAAAAATGCCGTACAGTCTTTCTTTTTGCGAAGTCATTCCATGCGTAACCGCATCGATCACTTCGAGCCTGTTGCGTACACCCTTTTCGGGAGATCGTAAGATTTTAAAGATTCAAAACCGGAATCGCAAAGCAGGGGAAGGGGTACCATCACCCCGTTGACTCAGTGGGATTGCGACAAAGAAAATGCAAGTCGACAATAAACGAGTCTCCGATGACCCGGTCAGCGGCCGCAATAGATTGCAGAAAGTAAAGAAAATGAACACCAGTTCCGGGCACACTTCACCGAAGGGGGTACTGACTCCCCAAAATAGGGGAAAGTGAGAAATATGATTCCTAGGTGGGAACACTTGGCATAGAAGGCCAATAGATCAGAAAACAGCTCTATGCCGGTATAAATAGACCATGGTAAACACCCGTAGTCCGTCGGTACCCTGGAAAACATCCGTAGTCAATACCTAGAGATAGTCATCCGTACATCAAATACCCGGGCAATTATCTGTCCATCGAGGGGAAGACTAAGGAATAACTCCAGTCTCGAAGAAAAACGTCAAGGAGCAAGGACACTAGCATCCTTTAAAGGAAATAACAGGACTAACAAGGAACACACTTTGAAGGAAGACCATAGTTCCACGAAACTCTCAGGATGGGCGGCAAGGAGTCTAAGGCCTCCGACAACACAGCAAATGTGATAAACACCGTGGAGGTTGTCGACCACAAACAGGAAATAGAAGGAGTACAACATACACTGGAATTTATCGCTGCTATACTGATCTTCCTGGCTCTGTTTAAAATCGTAAAAATTAACAAGAGATCCGTACAGCGAAGGAGGGACCATCACCATGTCCTGGACAGGATTGCATCCGGTGTCCTACAAAGTGCTTAATTAAAAATACTAACGGCAAAACAATTAAAAGAACAAGTGAACCGGTGCATGGCCGTTAATGTGAACGTCAGTAAAAAAAAAAACAACAGCAAGTGCTCGCTCCAAGTAACCAGAGAGCCGAATAGCAGCCAAAGCTTGCTACAAAAGAACAGAAACCCAGCTCATTCATACTTTTATATATATGCATACTCCACTTAGTGTTTTTTTTTATTTTGTGTTTGTGTATATCTTATTATTGTTCGGTTACAATTAATTGGTGCACGAAAGTATATGTATGTATAACTCCATCACTATATATATATAGCAACACCCAAGATCCAAAATATTATTTTAACTACAACAAAATCAGTAGGTAAACATTTCCAGAAGGGGTTTCTGACGCGCGAAGTGGAGTAGGTCAAAAACGATGACATGACGTTTGACGGAAAACCTTGACAAAAGGGGATCGTATTGCGCGGCCCGCGACGATCCATCAGGCATGCGGCTGTATGAAGGGGAGGGAACGTGGCCGAAACATTGCCCGATCGTTTTACGATCAAGCTACAGCGTGTGGGGCAGTGAGGACTGTTGACTGACGAACGGTACGAACTTTTTCAGGCACTACTAATATTTATTCTCGTTATGTTGGGGAGGTGAGGGGCTTACCAAGATCCCACGACCCAAAATCGACGAGCTTACGCCGGCATCTTGGTGCCTGAACATCAGATGACCCTCCCTCGGCCTGAGTCCTTTCCCAGGACACAGGCACGAATACACCGACGTAACAAAGTCTGGAACCGTCGCACTATGTGCCACACGCCCCGGTCATCTGGCGCACGTGATAGTAATCGGAGGGGGCATTGCAGTAATAAAGAACGCGACCATGAGTGTAGTGGACAGCACTGGGCACAAACAGATAATCGCGGGAACTTTCCTCGCGACTTACGACGATTACGGCTCACTAAATGGCACCCGTTACGTGAACCCCCGAGGCATCCTGAAGAAGAAACCTGCTGTAAATTTGTTCTCCAAAGGTTCTTACATACCAGAAATAAAAACAAATAAAGATACTTGCTTAATGAAACAGTCTTATTTTAATTTACACAAATAAAGCAGTATGGGTAGAAGTAGAATCGACCGTCTAAAAAAGGAGGATTTCGCATATGTCGCACAGAAGTTGCGCATATCGCTGTCCGGAAGAACAGAGGACATGCGAAAGACCCTAGCGGCGTACTACGCATAGACGGATAACGACCCAAAACTCGCAGCACTCTAGACAGAATTGGAGGCAGCATATCCAGACATACCAGGTCCAAGCATAAAGCTGACGAACCCCGAGGGTGAGGACCTCATATCAAATCTGAGCATGGAGGAGATGCAGCAGGAAGGCCAACGGAGAGAGTCGAGCAGGGAGAGAAGGCCCAGTCCAGAAAGACCCAGGCCCAGCTAGCCAGATTATGCAAAAATAGCAAAGCATGTCAGGGAATGGTCTTTTCGTTTTGACGGCTTTAAAATGTGTCTAAAATGGTTCATATCCAATATCAGACACTGGAGGACTTGGGCCGAATTCATAGATAGTTTCCAAACAAACTTCCTGCCCAGGGGGTACTTTAAGAAACTCGCGGGCAAGGTAAGGCAAAGGAAGCAAAGGTTTAGGGAAGCATGTGACGCGGCCGCGCACAATAATAAATAATAGATAATAAATAACAAATAATAAATAAAACATAATAAATAATTCATAATAAATACTAAATAATTCAATACAATAACATAATTCATAATAAATAATTCATAATAAATAAGTCATAATAAATAATACATAATAAATAATAAATAATACCGAATACATAAGACATAATAAATAAGGCATAATACATAATAATAGATAAAACCATAACATAACAAATGATCATCATAAACAAGGCCAAATAACTAGAGGGGCACACTAACCCCGAAACCCGGCCACACTAAGTCGGGCAATTCGAGCATACGGACATACGGGCACACTAAGCCAATGGCTATATAAAGCGGGCGGCTGGCCTCAGAATAGTCAGTCAGTGGTCGGAGTCGACCAAGGTGGAAGTCACCAGCGAGCGGGAAAGCAGCAGGATCAGGACAGGATCGACGAGTGGGTCCGTATAATTCTCTACGCTGACTTCAGGGTCCTACGTATAATTCTCTACGCTGTCTTCAGGGTCCAACAACATAGGCTTACGTTGATTCAAGGGTACTCGACGAAATTCGGAGCGGCCGCGTATGGAAGACCGCGTCCCCGGACGAAGACGCGAGGTACGAAGAGCCTCGCTGTGGAAGCCGGAACCTAGGCCGAGGGAGCCCGTAATTATTGTAACCAAGAAATTGAATGAATAAACTCTGCATCTATATTTAAGCCTAGTTAAGGTTAACTCTGCGCATTATCACTGGGACTCGGGTCGGGAATTCCTCTCTAGCACCACTGTCCTGAAAGAAAGAAATTTCCTGGACGACCCTGGCCAGCCCTGACTACCCGAGGCACGGCTGAACGTCACAAGCATTCAAGGACTACATGGTCGTGATGCAGACCCTAATAAGACCCCTGGGGTACGGGAAAAAGGAAACGCTAGAGCTCATCATGGAGAACTGCACGCCAGACCACCGATTAGCGTTGAGATCCTACCATGTGGACGACCTAGAGACACTTATGATCCTGGCGAACGAGTACGAGGAGCTGCACGGGAAGCTCTTGCGGAAAAACATAAATTCATACGCAACAAATCAGAAGCAAACAAGAAGCAGGAGAAGTAGGAATCCGAGCCGGGGTCGCAAGGCGCCGCCTCTCCAATCTAACTGCCAAATTAATCGAAGAGGAGCAGCAGCGGTAGCGATCGGTGGGGACACGTACAAGGCCACGATCGACACCGGGGCGACAGCAAGCTTCATAAGCGAAGAGCTGGCGGACATGCTGGTTGCCCGTGGAACGATTACAAGGATACGACGGCAGGTTGGGTTGGCAGATGAAAGGTGCGGCGAAATCAACGCAAAGCTCGAGATAGGAGTGGAGTTCGGGGTGGAATTTCCTCATGAAAGTCGGGGCCGAGATCAAGTGCGCCGGTCATGAAATCCGAATACCGGCCAGGGGCAGACACAATGGGTGGCTCGAGAAGAAGTTGTCGGTCGCAGTAGTCCAAAAGGACGGCGAAGAGGATGACATGGATAAATTCCTGGAAACAGAGCTCGCGGAATTTCACTCCATGATCGGAACATCTGGTATAGCCGAGCACTCGATAACCATGAAGGAAGATAAACCAATTAAGCAGACCAAACCAATTAAGAAACCAAAGATTCAAAGGGAGATTAATGCAAGGGTGGACGAACTTCTGGACATGGGACTGATAGAACATTCAAGGAGCCCATAGTAATGGTGAAGAAGAAAACGGGAAAATGAAGACTATGCGTGGACTTCAGGCAGTTAAAAGCGAAAGCCATAAAGGATGCCTACCCGATGCCACGAATAAATTACATTCTCGACCAACTAAGGGAGGCGCGCCTTATAAGCAGTCTGGACCTTAAGGATGGGTATTGGCAAATACCTTTGGAAGAGTCAAGCCGGGGCTTCACGGCTTTCACGGCCAAGAGATAGGCACGACCCAGAGAAGGTAGCAGCCATAGCCCAGCTAGAACCACCATCATCGGTCCGCAAGCTGAGACAATACCTTGGAGTTGCCTCTTGGTACCGACGCTTCGTTCGTGACTTCGCACGCATTGTAAAGCCACTCAACGACCACCTCCGCGATCCTCACAAAAGATACGGAAGATGGGGAAAAGGTTATTTCATACTCCAGCCGAACCCTAAACGGAGCCGAGAAGAACTACTTAACAACAGAGCAGGAGTGCTTGGCCATTGTGTGGGCAATTCGGAAGCTTAATCCATACCTGGAGGGCCACCACTTTAAGGTAGAGACGGATCATATGGCACTGAAGTGGTTGAACAACATAGAAAGCCCATCGGGAAGAATTGACAGATGGGCGTTGGAGCTACAGCAATATGACTTCGAGGTCGCATATAGAAAAGGCCAAATGAACGTAGTGGCAGATGCGCTATCAAGGCAGCCACTACCAGAATCGGCGCCAACAGAACCAGAGATGCTGCGAAGAACGCAGGACACAGAGGCCAAAGCTGGATCACGGAAATGTGACAGAAGATAAAGGCGCAGCCTCAAAAGTTCCCAGACTACGTATGGGGAGGTAGCACCCTGTACAGGCAGATTTCGCAAAGAGCAGGGAACGAAGATGTGGTGACCTGGAAGCTATGCGTTCCGCGGCAACTGAGGAAAACCGTCCTGCGAGAAAACCACGACTCCCCAGCAGCCGGCCATGTGGGCAGTCGTAAGACGCTTTCAGGGCTTTCAAGATGTTCCTTAACGACATGGGGATAAAGCAGCAGTTTACGGCACCGTACACCCTGCAGGAGAATCCGACGGAGAGAGCGAATCGCACTGTAAAGACAATGGTAGCACAGTTTGCCGGACAGAACCAGAGGAATCGGGATGAAAGATGGCCCGAAATCATGCTGGCTGTGAATTCCAGTGTATCGGAATCTACGGTGAGTACACCGGCGTTTTTGACACATGGCCGCGAGCCAAGGTTACCGAAAGCACTATATGACAGAGAAACGCTAGGAACTGGAAGGCAACCAGAGTCGCCGGAAGGAAAGGAAGGAAGGATGAAAGAGATCTTTAAGATAGTGACCACGCAAGGCATTCAAACCTGTCAGTTGGAAGCCAAGGATTGGTAAAGTGGTGTGGGCCGAAGACCACCATTTGTGCGGCTTAACAGGCTCCGAGACTCAATGGACCGTACCAGATTGTAGATTTCGTATCGCCAGTGATCTGTAAGATTAGCCACCGAAAGTACGGAAAGGAGCGCACGGTACACATCAGCGACCTTAAGCAACAGGGTCTGGTGGAGGGTGATGTCGAGAACGAGGATGCGGATCCATCGGGAGAAAACGGGGAAAGCATGCAGTAGAGCCAACCGTACCCGAGAATGGACGGGGCCAGTCATCCGTTTCAGCGTCAAGGCAAAGCTGGAGTCAACGAAGACATGCCGCGAGCAAACCGGAATACTGCGTCCAACGAACATGCCTGAAGACGACTGTTTATTCGTCTGGCCAACGCCAGAGTCAACAGCCCCACCACCTGGGAAAGGTGAGACCACCACTGTCGGTATGGAAAAATGGCAGGACCCGAGAACGGACGCAACACGACACCCGTTTCAGCGTCAGGTTGAGGCGAGAGTCATCGGGGACATGCAGCGCGCAAAGCCGGAATACTGCTTCTTCCACGCGGACATCAGGATTCCCCAACTAACGTCAGGCACAGGCACACTCAACGTATCCCAAAAACAAGCAGCAGAGGCGACTGTTATGCGTCAGGCCGAAGCCGGAGTCAAGGGGGGCATTCCCCAAGTAAGCGGGACATGGAGGAGTAATGCACTCACCGGACCCACAAACTCCCGTGGAAAGGGGAGGGGCGGTACAGCAGTACCGTAAGGCACGCCAAGAAGGCTGCAACTTACCGGCAACATTTTGTTGGAAGGGGGCGCCTCGATCACAAGGCGGTCGATCGGCACTCGATAGTGTCAGGGAGACGGCACGCTCTGGAGCAGAACGGCAAGTCAACAGTAGGCGTCGACGTGCCAGAGTAAAGAGAATAACGGTACAAGCTGGACTTTGGAGCGGGCCAACGGTAAAACAGTGGAAAAAAAAAACGATGGAAGCGGGACAGTCAAGGAGAACGAGTATACAAGTCAACAACGTGATGAAACGAAGTCAGCGTGAGAGTCAGCAAAGAACAAGACCGCTACGTCAAGACGTTCAAGACAAGGAAAGTCTCAAAATGAGACACATGTAGCTGAGGTCCAATACGACGAAGCACGGTTAGTCCGAAAGCATTCAAAAGGCGGGGTCAAACCAAAGATTGTTCCGAAGAAGCGGCGGGAATTGTGGTGAAGACCCGGTCGACTGTTCCACCAAAAACGCATAAAAAGGCTATAGAATTGCCTCCTTTTAAGAGCATAGTGTGTATATAACGATTTGTCTTCCTCGTATTTCCACACACAATTAGCTATGACAAAAATTACTGTAATATACACAACAATAGCCTAACCAACAAAGACGAAAGTATTTGAGATTCATTCAATCTGTTCTCTATCTGTCTTTGTGTTTTGTTTACAGTCTCTTTCGTGCGTTGTCCGCAGTGCTGTTTGGTGTTGCTTTTGCACTTTCTCGCTCTTCCACGCAAAATCCAAAATTCTAAGCGAGCAGACTGCGCTCTTGCGGTACATTTCACAGCTCGCTTACAAGTTTTGATTTTGTGTTTTTGTACAGCGCTCCGAATCCAATAAAATATGAAAACTAATGTTGTCTGTGCCAAAATAAATGCCGTCAGGTAATAAAGCATGAGCAGTCAAAAATTACTTGTTGGCTATGTGATAAAATGATGCACACTAAGCGGGCTGGTTTAAACGGCCGAACATGCTTCTGATGCTTGCCTAGGGGTTGCAAACGAGATGAAATCGTTTATGCGCCAAACTAAAAGTGAGTTTAAAGACTGAATAGCAGTTTTGGCGTTGCTAGATAGTTTTCGTAAAGCTGATGACTTTAATTCCGCGCTAGATTCGCAGCATAACAGCTTTTTTCCAAAGGAAACACAGAGATTGCGTTTTGTGTGCAATGGGCAGACAGGCACTACGTGGTCAACAGAAGAGCAGTCAAATATTCTTCTGCCTATAGAACAGCATAACTTTATTGACGGCTTGCTCGACCTATCGTTGCAAGTTAATTATATTTGAAATTCTCTTGGTCGATTATGGGATATATGCCTTGTAACAGGTCCTGAAAGTGTGTTTCTGACTAGCACCTCTTAGTCAACCAGAAGATCCAAATCATTCAACTTTCGAGGTGACAATCGACACAGGCTTTAATTGGTCCGATCTTTATTCTTTATTCATTATGTTAATGGCGGATGCCATAAATATTTTTTATACTGCAATTAAATCATATTTTAACTCTTGTGTTCCGATGTACTATCCGTCCATCTCTAGCAAACCTCCTTGGTTTAATAAAGAGTTGACACATCTAAGAAATATTAAGTCCAGACTTTATACAAAATTTAGAAATACCAGTTCTCAGTCTATATTTTCTAAATATGTAAGTGATCGGGTAAATTTTACCGTGCTTAATGCTCAGTGTTATAAGAACTATTTAAGCCATTGTAAGTTCCAGTTCGCACCGTATCCCAAACAGTGTTATAATTTCGTTAACAATAAGCGCGAAACAAACTCTTATCGTTCCTCGCTATTTTTTGAAAATACTACGGTAACATCGGATCAGGCAATAGCCGATCTATTTGCCAAGTTTTTTCAAACCTACGTTACCTCATTCCGAACAGCCTTACTCTTACGCGGTATAAAAGTCGAATTTAATATTTTGTCCCACTCTAAAGGAAAGCTCACTTCTGTATGATCTTCAACGTGTTTAGCCTGCCTATTCGCTAGGTCCCGACGGAATTCCTGGCTGTGTGCTTAGATTCTGTGCGGAAGCCTTGTGCAAGCCTCTACTGAAACTGTTTAACTTATCTCTGGAATCTTCACAGTTCCCCCATATATGGAAGGAGTCCTTTGTGATCCCTCTCCATAAAGAAAGGTAGCAAATCGGATGCAAGCAATTACAGAGGAACCCCTAAATTGTCGGCTATCCCTAAGCTTTTTGAAAACGTTATCACTCCTTATTTGCAGCACCTTTGTAGGTCAATTATATCACCATGTCAGCATGGGTTCAGGAAACGCAGATCAACAAATACTAACCTTCTGGACCTAACCACCTTCCCTTTTTTTTCTTTTAATTGAAAAATTAAATACTTTTAATGTTTAAATATAAGGTGCAGTAAAATTTTACAATGTAAAATGTAAATTTAAATGACAATATTTTCATACTCAGCTTATACCTGCCGCCAAATACTGATTCTTGTAATAATAGGCACATACAACACCACAACAAGAGAAATAGCTGTCGTGAATATTACCGACTTTGCAGTAGACTTATTTGGAATCCATTGGTTTATGATAGGAATTATATTCGATGTGGCCGGTCGACGTCTTTTTACGATTAAAGCTTCGTCGGTTTTCCTTTGCCTCCTTTCTTGGCAAATAAGTTCTTCAACATCTTTCTCCATAACCGTTACGCTTTACTCATTTAAAAGCGAACTGGAAGTCTTTCAAACGTCCTCAAAAGGTAAATCTTCTGAAATCACTGATAAGAGACAATCCACCAACGCCACATCACAGACCTCCTTTAGAATTTCGTGTGAACGATAAAGTAAAATCGGCGCTGTTATAAAAAGAGATGTATAAATAGGAGATGCATGGAAATAGTCATATAAGCGGACTACAGCTTTATAAGATGTTAAACTGTGTCCAAACCATGTTAAATAGCACAGTAAGGAAGACAAAGTTCCCACGGTTGAGCTTTGCAAAAACTGATAAAGTTCTGGTTTCTCAAACTTAATGATAGGCCAAATAAACATAAGTTGCCTTTGGTCTCCTGCATACATTCCGCAAAATATATTTTAGAGAGCTGCTCCATTATTGCAAAATGATACAGCCACATTATGATAGCCTTGATAATATCACAAGGTATGATACTTTTGAATTACTCGTAAAATCAGAACAGTAAGTTGGTCTTGCAGTTCAATTCGCTGCTCGTACGGAATTCCTGGTGGGAATCGTTTTAGAGAATAATTAACATCCAACACCACCTGATTGTATTCTAGATGGTTTTGCAACATATCAAGTCTTGGAGCTTGTCCTAAGCGGGTTACGTCGACTCCTGCCAACTGCGGCCATAAAATCCTTCGAAAATTGTCATTAACCAATCCGTACGGTGCCAGGGATAACTTCACAAGAACATCAAAGCTAAGATTTTGGTCGAAGTTTTTATAAACTAATTATTTTATCTCCAACCGTTTTTTGAGCTCATCGTTAGATTCTGGACATTTTTCAAAATTAAGGGGACGTTAATAATTGTTGATCATAAGGCTCATTATAACAACAGAATTAAGAAAATTGTACATATATATATATATAAGTTATATATAATTGTACATATATAACTTCTATTTATATGTAGTTAGTTCGAGAAATATGATCAAGACATATTACTGTAACCCAATATATTATTTTGGTCAAAATAGCGACTGCACGCCAACGAAATTTAATTTTGCTATTATAAAGCTCATTATAACAACAGAATTAAGAAAATTGTACATATATGTAACGCCTATTTATTTGTAGTTAGTTCGAGAAATATGATCGAAACATATTACTGTAACCCAATATATTATTTTGGTCAAAATAGCGACTGCACGCCAACAAAATTTAATTTTGCAATTATAATCACTCAATGTTTTAATTTTTAATCCAAGCAAAATGTGTAAAGTCCGCGACGGAGGCTGGGTATGTAAAATTTCAAGTTCATGTCCTTATGCCTGCAGTACAGAATAACACGGGTTGAGGATCTTCTGGACCCTAAATTTAAATTTTCAGACCATATTTCTTCTATTGTCAATAAGGCCATGGGTGTGCTTGGTTTTATAGAACGGTGGTCAATGGAATTTGATGATCACCTGTTTGGAGTCCACAATATGAAGTTTTTTCGGACCGCATTGAATAGGTTCAAAAGAACTTCTTACTTTTATTTCTTACGGCGTTTTAATTGGGATGCAAACCTTAGATTACCTCCTTATTCCAGTAGACTAATGTTAATTAACTTGCCCTCCCTAGCTAACCGTAGAACGATGCTTGGAACAGTCTTTATTTTAATCTTAGTCGTGGTGAAGTTGATAGTCCCGACTTGGTTAGTCGGGACTGTTCCAAGCAGATTCACTAGAAATTACGCATCCCTAATTTTAAATCAATGTAGTTCTAACTATGAGTTGCTTGATCTCTACAGGGTATTATGTTCTGACTATATTAGATTCTATCCTATTATCTCTAATTCAGACTCTCTGCCGCTCTTAAGGCGGTCAATACTAACGTTTTTAACCAATTCTTGGATCTTACAGTACAAATACTACTAGGATCCCGGGATACTCCCGGGATTCGAGCCGTACGATACACCGCAGCGCCCCTCGGTCGGTGTGACCGTGGAACTCGTGCGTTAAAAATCGCCGTATCACTAGAGACCACAGTCGTCCAGACCCAGAAGCATATTCTGGGTTCATAAAGGTCTGAGTCTATAGAAGTAGAAGTCATCCTAGACACAGAAAGGACGAGAAAACACCTGTACTTAGTATCCAGGCCGGTATTTTTCTGAACCGAGGATAATCTGCTGAGCGTTTGCTCTCCCAATACTGTGACCCCCATAAGGCCTCCCATTGAGACAGAAGGCAAAGCACAGAAGATATTGAGGGCAAAAATATACGATCAATCGATTGATAAGATTGTGGAGCAAACAAATTCTTTTTCGACTCGTTGAAAAGTATGTAACAGGCAGAAGGAAGCGTTTCCGACCATATAGACTATATATATACTTGTTCCGACTCAATAGCCGAGACGACCTGGCCATTTCCGTCTGTCCGTCCGTCCGTCTGTCTGTCCGTATGAACGTCGAGAACTCAGAAACTATAAAAGCTAGAACGTGGAGATCAAGGAGGCACACTCCAAAGACATAGATGCAGCGCAAATTTGTCGATTCATGTTGCCACGCCCACTTTAACGCCCACAAACGGCCCAAAACTGCCACTACCACACTTTTGAAAAATGTTTTTATATTTTTTTATTAGTATTGAAAATTTCTATCAATCAGCAGAAAAACTTATATCCTCGCCTACCCCAACGCTCACAAACTACCACGCCCATACTTTTGAAATATTTTTCACATTTTTGTTAGTCTTGTAAAGTTTTTCTCGATTTCCCAAAAGCTTTTAGCCACGCGCACTCTAACAACTGCAAACCGCCAAAAACGGTCAGCTATAAGTCAAGAGCTTTTTCTTGAGTATAAATGATAAGTCAGATGATGCTAGTTTTAATAGTATACATTTTAATGACAATTCTTAATTATTTCTCCTCACTTCAACTTCTCGTGGCTTTTTTCAACATCAAACATCTTTTTCAGTATTCTCTTTTTATACCCGTTACTCGTAGAGTAAAAGGGTATACTAGATTCGTTGAAAAGTATGTAACAGGCAGAAGGAAGCGTTTCCGACCATATAAAGTATATATATTCATGATCAGGATCAACAGCGGAGTCGATCTGGCCATGTCCGTCTGTCCGTCCGTCTGTCCGTCTGTCTGTCCGTCTGTCTGTCCGTCTGTCTGTCCGTCTGTCTGTCCGTCCGTATGAACGTCGAGATCTCAGCTAGAAAGTTGAGATTAAACATACGGACTCCAGAGACATAGACGCAGCGCAAGTTTGTTGATTCATAATGCCACGCCCACTCTAACGCCCACAAACCGCATAAAACTGCCACGCCCAAAATTTTGAAAAATGTTTTGATATTTTTTCATTTTTGTATTAGTCTTGTAAATTTCTATCGATTTGCCAAAAAACTTTTTGCCACGCCCACTCTAACGCCCACAAACCGCCCAAAACTGCCACGCCCACACTTTTGAAAAATGTTTTGATATTTTTTCATTTTTGTATTAGACTTGTAAATTTCTATCGATTTGCCAAAAAACTTTTTGCCACGCCCACTCTAACGCCCTCAAACCGAAAAAAACTGTCAGTGTTGAAGACTCGCCTTCGCACTTCCACTACCTGAGTAGCGGGTATCAGATAGTCGGGGAACTCGACTATAGCGTCCTCTCTTGTTTTTATCTTCCTATTTGCCACTCACTCCCTAGTACGAGTTGGCAGCATCATTCAACATATGTTATGTTAACAACATTCAAAAGACGTGGAATTCAAATATAAACAAAATTATTCTAATTGGGGTTGGACACAACATAGTATGCGATTGACTTTCAAGAGACAGGTAATAAGGCGAGTTTCCGTATAGGGCGGCGGATGATTCCCTTGAGTGTGCGTACTTTGGCTACACGCACGATGTTGTCCGCTCCTGCGATGGTGCTGACTATGCGCCCAAGAGGCCACCGTTGTGGGGGAAGACTATCCTCTTTAACGATGACCATGTTGTTGACAGCTAGATTTGGTGAAGTCTTCGTCCAGGTTGTGCAAACTTGGAGCTCGTTTATATACTCGTGGTCTTAGCGACTCCAGATGTGATGCTTTAGCGCGCTGACCTTTTTCCAACTGACCCTGACCGCGCTAACCCTTTTTCCAATTTGTCCAGATAGTGCGAGAGTTCAGGATCGCCTCGGCGTCAGCAGCTGCAGTGGCTAACTCCTCAAAGGTTCGTCTTTAAAAAGAAACTGCTGCAAAGATTCTAGCTTGTTGTAAGCTCCTACGAAATTTGTAGCGTTGTCACAAAATATGTCCGAGGGAAGTCCGCGTCGGGCAATGAAACGCTTAAGTGATGCCATGAAGCTATCCGTCGTGAGATCCGATACCACTTCGACATGTATAGCCTTTGTGGCAAAGCAAACGAAGACGGCTAGGTAGGCCGTGGTGGGCGGCTTACCCCAGATGCGCAAATAGACGTTGATTGGTCCGCAAAAGTCTATTCCGCATCTTGAAAATGACCTAGACGGTGTGATTCGCTCCTTAGGCAGTTGGCCCATTAGCTGCTTTTTGGGAGTTGGTCGATAGCGACGACAATGTATGCATAAGCGAACGACTTGCACTCACTATCCAGAACTGTTTTGGTATTAAAGCGACGGGCGTCCGTGGCCCAGCTTGATAGTTCTGTAGATGAAGATGGCGAGCGAACTGTGATACAAATGGATACTTATATGGGAGCAGGGCAGGATGCCTTTCGGTTTCTGGGTAGTCTGCTAGCTCCAGGCGCCTTTCGAACTTTAGCAGTTGGAAGCCATCTGTGACCTGGAGGAAGAGACTCAGAGTTTTAAGGCTAGTGCGAATCGGATGGCCCTTCAGGACCGAGGACATCTCTTGATCCCGCAGCAATTCTGCTGGCGTCGGCGACAGCAATTGTAATGGTGTGAGGTTACGGCGGCGCTGAATTAATTTGTACATCCAGATAAACATCGTGTGTACGGCAAATGCTGATTTTCTCTTCTCTAGTTGCACAGTTTCCATATCAATGTCAATGTTGTCTCGACTGTCCATTGGCCCTTGTTGATGATCTTGGCGTAGAAACTGAGGTCCCTCGAACCATATCGATTGTTCCAACTCGCTGATGGTGCAGCCTCTGGACAGGATATCAGCCGGGTTGCAGTGGGTAGGAACATGTCTCCAATGGCAATCTGACGTGATTTCTTGAGTTTCAGCAATTCGATTGCCGACAAAGGTTGATAAGGTGGCCGCGTGTTGACGATTCCAATGTAGAACAATTTCAGAATCGCACCATACGAACGAGGTTGGCTCTCTGTCAGCGCAGATTTGAATGATTTTTTGGTAGCGCTGTACCAACAAATGTGCAAATGTTTAAAAAAAAATTATGAAAATATCTCAACTGGTTCAAGAGATGATTTTTGTATCCCTTTAGTATCTAAGGCGCCACTGTGCGTCGTCTTGCAAGATGCGTCGAAAGCCACTCTAAGCTTTTAGCTTTGCTATTAGGCTTGAGCACGCAGTGGTGCGGAATATAATAATGAGGAGTGTTTAACTCACGAGACTCATGTGTCCCAGGTCTTGAAACTCCTGCATAAATTCTACATATTTGGTTCGAGAGAGAGGAAGAGTCTTGTTGATATTTTTGTCGACAACAGATGAGTTGCAATGTGCGATGTCACGCAAAAATCAAGGAGCAACTCGAATTCATTGTGCTTCGACTTTATATTGATGGTTGCATGGTATTTTATTCGCGTTTGTGTCTCACCAAAGCTACGAATCTCGAGGTTGCGTTGGCTCCGTTCACCTGAAAACATGAATCCAGATGCGCTCTTTCTATTCTTTAGCTTCCAGATACATCCTTGACCAGAATCAGCGCTGTGACCAGGATGACACAATCGGAACGACATTCCATGAGAGTATGTGCGACTGCGTCCAAAACTTGTATAGACTTCGCTTGAGGTAGTGATAAGGGAGCTGCGGCCGATCCTGGTGACGGCCGATGAAGCAGCGAGTGATGCGGTAATGCACATGAGTGGCATCTCCGCGTCGATGGGCTACGATGGGATGTTGGCTACAAGATGACCCTTGCCAAGGCAATTAATGCTTGTGGCGCTTTACTGCATTGAGGCGATTATCTAAGGCGAGATTGATTGGTCCTGGGCATTTCAAGGTCCGTCTGTGAACAAATGTTACATGTGTGTGTTGTGCAATTGAAGGACAGACTTGCTTGATTCCTCTGCGAGCCCGACCTATGGCCACCTGATTGACTCATAGGGGCTTCAGCAGTATGCTTCTTATCCGATTCCAAATATTGATAATGATGTTCGACTACTTTAACGCATTTGTCCCAAGAAGGCAAGATAGTGTAATATAACGATTCATTCCACTTCCTCACAGTCTCCTGGTCCACTTTGGACTAAAGAGATGAGCATGGTCTTGCAGATCTGTGACTCAGTGCTTAACGAACGCAACCAGTTGTATAATGCGGAAGCATTATCGATTAGGCTGCGCAACTGCTGACCATTTGACTTGGCGACAGTTAGCAATGCGAAGAGTGACGATATGTGTTACGTACACCCTTTTCGTGAGATCGTAAGACTTTGAAGATTCACAACCAGAATCTAAAGCAGTGGAAGGGATACTATCATCGCGTTGAGTCAGATGGATTGCGACAATAAACGAGTGTCCGATGACCAGTTCAGCGGCCGCAATATGTTGCAGAAAGAAAGGCTAAGGCTAGCATACAAAGATTATGAGAAGTTGACTGTAATTGTTTTTAGCTGGGAGTATCGAATTCATCACTGGACAACGGTGCGCACGTCAACAAAAATTGTTTGCTATTCACGACTACAAACGTCGCTCTGAGGGATCTTGTTTTTGCATATCAAAAACAAGGCGGATACTCGCCGCTTAAATTTTATATTTATTTAAACAATATTGAACATTAAAAATTTAAATTCTGTTAATAAAATATATTGCCTGGAAAAGGCTAACAATAAAATATTTTTCTTTATACCGGACACCCTTCGGCTTTCATTATTACAAAAGTATACATATATTTACTAATCGTATAAAAATAAAATTGGCACGAGAATATATGCATATATAAAAATATAGAGAAAACACAGAGAACGTGTTCCGTCGAACTTACTCCACTTTAATCCGGAGCGATGAGATCTCGACGCGTTGAATCCTGGGTGTTGCTATATATACTGATGGAATTATCCATAAATATACATTCATGCACCAATAATTTGTAAACCGAGCAGTAACGTAATATACACAAACAAAAAAATAATATACACTGAGTAAAGGTCGTCTATATATATATATATACTAGAGGGCCCGCTATTGCCGCACCGTATGTAGTCGACTGTAACATTTCAATCTCATACTTAATTGGATTATTAAATAAATTTCCGTTAAAATTTGAGGTATATAATTGAAAATTATGCCAGTTAGTAACAACATGCTCAACTATTTCCTTACGTATGACATCAAAAAATTCTTGGGTGCCATTTAAAACATGAGAAAGTGCTCTAAAAAGGCAAGCTTCGTCTCTACGTATAGGAATGACAGAGTAAAGTTCACCATCTATGATTAATGCATCTGAGCCCATGATTACTAATACTATTTGTCTATATAATCCAAATTGCAATTGAGTCTTGTGGTTCACACGTTTATGTTACTTGCAATGAAATACTAATTATTTAAGCAGTAAATATTGGAACATTTTGAGAGCTCACTTGATGAATCACAGTGCGCGCGTTTACTTCTTTATCAGTAAAAGCAAAACATAAACAATTCAACTCAAGCCAGGTGGCAACGTTTCAATGCTCTTTCTCACAGTAATCGATAAGACGATCAAAAGTTGTTTTCCTTTATTTTATTAATTTTAAATTGGAAAAACAATAATAAAGCTTACACTGTAACAATATCTTTAGTTTTTCTATTGACGATGTTTTTTCTCTCAGCTCTCGATCCAAAGTCCTCTTTTATTATTCTTCGATCATATATGTACATTCGATATATCGATAGCACTATCGGTTGTTCTTACGGCTATACAATTAATTCTATCGATATTGGTGTTATGATAGTGGTGATAGTGGCAACATGAATCGACAAACTTGCGCTGCTTCTATGTCTCTGGAGTTTGCATGCTGAATCTCAACTTTCTAGCTTTTGTAGTTCCTGAGATCTCGACGTTCATACGGACGGACAGACGGACATGGCCAGATCGACTCGGCTACTGATCCTGATCAAGAATATATATACTTCATATGGTCGGAAACGCTTCCTTCTGCCTGCTACATACTTTTCAACGAATCTAGTATACCCTTTTACTCACCTGACAGTTTCTCTTATTCTAATTTTTCGTACTCACACATATACGAAAACTGAATTCAATGCACAACAACAGTTACAATTTGCGAAATTTACAATAAAGACGCCTAGATTTTAACGACGAAAGCGATCAAAAGAATCTGTCAATCTACGTGCCGGACCCGAACCCAGATTTCTCCGCTCGAAATTGAGAAATACGACAACAGGTCGAGGCATTTTGGACAAACGTTCCTGCGAACAGAGATGAGTCGTCGCGCACGCACACACGTATTACCGTGCACTTGCCAAAACGCACACACAGCAACCCGCACCTGTGCTTTGCTCAAGTGGAGCGATTATTCCGTTTGCACCACAATGTCGACGACACTGAGAAGTTCGACTTCTCTGTGCAGTGTCACATTTGGAAGAAGATGTGGTTCTGGCTATGAAAGATTTGGTCACTCGTCCACCGCCAGGTAACAAGTACGCAGCAGTCAAAACTCGCTTGCCACAGAAGTTCGCTGAGTCGCCCGAATCAAAACTGCCACCGGATTAAAGCTTTCGGAAATCTTGGAAAATATGCGACGCTTTGCCCCGGATCCTGACAATTTCCTCGCTGAGATGCCAGACTCCATTCGTCTCACCGTAAAAGACAAAATGCTCGAAGCTGTTAACACGAACGCTTCGTTTGCCATCGGCACATCCTCAACTCTTGTTCCTCCTGCAAATCCGGCTATCTGCGCAGTTTCTCCTGCAGATCCTTTGAAAGAAGTTTCCGACAAGTTACGTTCGCTCACGCAAGATGTCATTGAAAAAGGATTTCAAGCGCTTCCAATCACGCAACCGATCACGCAGTTCATCTCGTGGCGCCAGACCTTTGGTAGATATATAACTAAACTGGACTTGGATCTCAGACGCAATTTCACCTCGACATTCATCATTGCGGACGTACAGACACCTATAATTGAAGCAGACTTCTTAGTAGAATTCAATAAGAATTGATCTCAGAAACAGATGCCTTTTTGACCCGATCACAGGACTGTCAACAACCGCGTGCCTAGCACAGGCGAATCAAACATCCGTTTCTACTGTGAAGGGTATTTCTAAATTTCGAGAGCTTCTGCAAGAGTTTGTGGAAGTCACCAAACTGTCATCGAAGTATACAATGCGACATGGTGTACAACACCACATCGAAACATATGGGACACCCGTCTCACGACGCTTATCTGGAGAAAAACTGGCCACTGCGAAAAAGGAATACAACTTTCTGACCGAGCAAGGCATATGTCGTCCCTCCAAAAGACCTTGGTCCAGCCTACTCCACATGGTCACCAAAAAAGACGGTGGCTGGAGGGCATGCGGCGATTATTGTAAGCTCAACTCGATTACGATACAAGATCACTATCCGATAGCACACATTCACGTCTTCACAGAACAGCTACATGGTGGGAAAGTCCTCGCAACGCTTGATTTGGTAAAGGCGTACTATCAAATTCCCATGGCGGAAGAAGACATCCAGCCGACGCCCGTATGCATCCCTTTTGGACTCATAGAATTCCAGTACATGCCTTTCTGGTTAAAGAATGCGACTTAGACGTTCCAGCGTTTTATGGACAATATTTTTCGTGGCATGGACTTCGTATACTGCTACATAGACGATATACTGATAACTTCGAAATCGATCGCCGAACACGAAGAACATCTTCGAGCAGAGTTATCAGTCCTGCAGACTGATGCAGACTGATAGGCAAATGCCTACCCTGATCTTCGCACACTCAGGCACCGCTGTCCGAGCTGCTAAGGACTGTAAAGAAGAACGACCAACGACAAATCCTCTGGACTACAGAACTTATATCAGCCATCGATAATTGCAAGCAGAGCATAGTAGACGGTTTGTGACGCATCGGACTTCGCAATCGGAGCAGTTCTGGAACAACGCACTAGTCATGACTGGCAACCTCTAGGATTTTTCTCTAAGAAGCTCGGCAACACTTAAAGAAATTACTCCGCGTACGACCGAGAGCTACTTCCCATATACGAGTCAATCAAATATTTCAGACTTCTCCTCGATGCACGCATTCCAACAGCGGCCTGAAAAAGCATTACCTCGACAGCTGCGGCATCTAAATTATATTTCGAAATTCTCGACGACCATCCTTCACATAAAATTAATTCGGATTGTGAATTGGCATGCATCTTGCAAGGAACTACTTCCTTAAAGCTCAAGAAAGTTAGTTTAGGTAGAGAAAGTTCGAAATACTGTGACTGTACCGCAATCACTTCGCAAACAGGCTTTCCCATATATCCACAATCTTTCTCTTCCCATTAGGCGGGCCACTGCCCGTCAAATATAACAGAAGTTTTTCTGGCCTTCGATGATCAAAGATGTCGTCATATGGTGTGGATTTTATCTCCTATGCCAGCGCTTCAAAATTCACAAGCACAATCACCTCCAGCCGGAGAAAATCGCTGTGCCAAATGGAATATACGACCACGTTCACCCGGATATAGTTGTCATGCCTTTACAACAAAATTACCGCTCTAGGCTTACCATGATTGACCGTTTCTCGCGATGGCCAGAAGCAATACCACTCTTAAATATCACGTCCGATACGATAGTCATGGCGTTCTAGACAAACTGGATATCACGTATTGGATCACCAAAAGCAATCACTACTGATCAAGGCACGCAGTTTGAATCTGCAGTTTTCAAGCAACTAGCCAACCATATAGCATAATATATCCCTAAAACCACGTAAAAATGGATGACCTTATCCAATTCGAATCGGAATATCTATGTCACCGGTCAATTTTAGCGCATCCCGTTTTATATACCATCATCGCAAAGAGATTTTGTAAAACCGTGATGAGACTCCGATTAGATCCCATTGAGCTAAAGCTTTAGAAGTTTTTATGCTGTGCAATTTACCTATCAAAAGAAAATGTTCAGCTCAATTACCTAACCCATAACCACACGTAGAACTAGAAGGAGTCTGACGCATAGAAAGATGCTGCCAAAGGTGTAAAGCTAGTATAGTAAAATATATCGCTAAGTGCTGTAAACATGTAGAGTTATCTAAACTAGGTACAAAACATAAGAAACATAGGCGTAACGTAAATATATATAAATATAAATGAGTCATGAATTAATTGAATAGAGTCAATCAACTGTAAGAAGTGTAAGAATCAGTTAACATTTAAATGTGAAGCCAAATTATTTCGCATTTATGTGAAATAAATTGATATGTTTTTATATGTCGTTCGCGTAAATTACACAGTAAATAAAAAGAAATGAAATCGTACTAGACTATAGAATTAAGAATCGTACAGGTGCTCAATTATTCAAAAAATTTAAATTGTTACGAAAGTTAGATATAGAATTTGAGCATGCGAATATTATTGAAGTTAAATTTATAATTATTACTACTTTTATGGAATAAAATCCAATTATAATGTGTGAGTAGAATTACCAATTTTGAACTCCATGCTGACCCAAGAACTGCCGTAAACCAATATCAAACAAGGGGCTTAATGCAGAATTTTGTGGAATCGCGTTGGCCATGGCAGGGTGGGCACCTACCTTTTCTCTCTAGCTGCGGCTCCGTTCTGCTGTCCCACCGGTCTTGTCGTCCTGAGTGTTGCGGACCGTGTCGCTGGGTGCCTGTCACTTGGGCCTCAGCTACCTGTCTCAATTCGGAGACTTTCCTTGTCCCGAACATAACGTAGCGATCTTGTTCCTCGCTGACTATCCAGGCTGTAGCTCCCTTGCTGACCCCTGCTTCCAGCGTTCGGCCTGCTTATATAGGCCTCCTTGTCTCCAATCTCCCTCCTGTCTCCAGTCTCCGGATCTAAAGTCCACGGTTTTACCGTTGGCCCGGTCCAAAGTCCAGCTTGGTCTGGTCCAAAGTCCAGCGGATACCGTTATTCTCCTTACCCTGGCACGTCGACTGTTGTCTTGCCGTCCTGCTCGTGCCGTCTCCCTCTCGTTCTTCGTGTTCTCTCCTTCAAACCGTCTGTTCTCCAAGCTCTCTTTCTACCGGTTCTGTTTCTCCAAACTCTCTTTCTACCGGTTCAGTTTCTCCAAACTCTCTTTCTACAACTCCTCGGCTTCGCACTGCCGTTGCTACACGTTGACTTGTTGCGTAACTGGAAACTGCAGGCCTTACTCTTAAAATCTTCATTTCCTCTTAAAATCTTCATTCATGCGGAGTTTTAACTCCTCACGCAAGTTTGCAATCCGAAGACGAAGATCAAAGGGTCGAAGTAATGGGGAGCAAACGTCAAGACCAAACAAGAGAGAACGCTATAGTCGAGTTCCCCGATTATCTTATACCCGTTACTCAGCTAGTGAAGAAGTTTCCACACTGACAGTTTTTGGCGGTTTGTGGGCGTTAGAGTGGGCGTGGCAATTAGATTTTTGGCAAATCGAGAGAAATTAACAAACAAATGTGAAAAACTATCAAAACATTTTTCAAGTGTGGGCGTGGCAGTTTTGGGCGGTCAGTGGGCGCTAGAGTGGACGTGTCAAAAAGTTTTTTGGCAAATCAATAGAAATTTACAAGACTAATACAAATATAACAAATTATCAGAACATTTTTCAAAGGTGTGGGGGTGGCAGGTTTGGCCGGTTTGTGGGCGTTAGAGTGGGCGTGGCAAAAAGATATTCTGCAGATCGATAGAAATTTATAATACTAATAAAAAAATGAACAAATATCAAAACATTTTTCAAAAGTATGGGCGTGCCAGTTTTGTGCGGTTTGTGGGCGTTAATATGTATACTTTATATGGTCGGAAACGCTTCTTTCTGCCAGTAACATACTTTTTAACAAAACTATTATACCCTTTTAATGAACGGTTTAGCGGTGTCACAGGAGGAATAAGCGTAGATGATTTTATATAAGTTAATAAAACATAAAATTCAAGTCACCTGACACCCGCTATTGCTTATACAAATGTTCTACATGTAAGGTGCAATGCACTTGACCAAAACGCTGAGTCATGACCACACGAGCGTCCGCTCCACCACACGAGCATCCGCTCCACAAATAATAATAATGCACTTGCCCAAATTGCCGCGACCGACGCCAGCGACAACGTTTTCTTAGTGCCAGATTAGGGTACAATAATTTGGTCTAAAATTTTAAACAAATAAAACGGATGGTTTTTTGACCGCTCAAGTAAAGAAAACACATTTTATTAAAAATAAATCATCTGTTTTTTTAACTTACAACAAAACTAAGTTCGTGTTAAGTGATGAAAAACTTTTGCACGGTTACAAAGAAGAAAATTTAAACAAAAACCTTTCGCGATCGAGACAGACTCCAGGCTACACAAATAATTTGCCGGTCGACGCAAAACATAAACAACATAACAAGACAAAACTACCACCCCGGCAATAATTGATCCTGCTCTGAGTTGTAAGGTACGACCGCAGCTCGCTCACACTTAAGTGTGTGCTACCGATAATTTTTTCCAAATTTACATCACAAAATTTTTTTTGTAGTATTTCATAATCATAAGAAAATAAATATGCAAATTTTCCTTCCTCGATCGTCTATATATATATAGACGATATTGTGGTTTTCAGCAAAGATGAGAAAAAGCATTCACAAAACTTGGAGACCATTTTTAAAACCTTTAGTGACGCTAACATGAAATGTCAGCTGGACAAGTGCGAGTTTTTCAAATCGCTAGACTCGCTAAGCCCCTGACTTCCCTTTTAAGGGGGGAAGATGGACGTGTGTCCAAAAATCAATGAAAGGCTGAGACAACCAAATTTGATGAGAAAGCTTTGCAAGCTTTCAGAAAACTAAAAAGTGCTTTCATCTCTAAAGGGGTCATACTTAGTTATCCTGACTTTAAGAAGGTATTTCAACTGAACTACGCTTTGGGAGCAGTGCTCTCCCAGGATGATAAGGCCATATCGTTCTTGTCCAGGACATTGACAAGAGCGGAGAAAAACTATGCAGCCAACGAGAAAGAACTGCTGGCCGTGGTATGGGGATTGAAGACTCTTAGGAATTATCTTAATGGTAGAGCCAAGGTCAAGATCTATACCGACCACCAGCCCTTGACCCATTCCTTGAGTAATTGGAATGGTAATGCAAGAATCAAAAGGTGGAAGGCGACTTTGAAAGAATACGACTACGAGTTGGAATATAAACCTGAAAAAGAAAACGTAGTAGCAGACGCTCTGTCACGAGGAAACAAAATCAGCACATACAATACCACAACAATAAACGAAACCCCATTAAAACATACAAGACAGGCGACGAAGTTTAACGCCAGATTGGGTTCAAAGTTATTGCACAAATTCAACAAGGAAATAGTTAAAGAGAATAAAGAAACCACTATAATAACAGAGACAGACAGGACAGTACATAAAAGTAACTTAAAAACAAGAGAGAACGCTATAGTCGAGTTTCCCGACTATCTGATACCCGTTACTCATCTAGTGAAAGTGCGAAGGAGTCTTGAGCACTGACAGTTTTTGGCGGTTTGTGGGCGCTAGAGTGGGCGTGGCAAAAAGTTATTTGGCAAATCGATAGAAATTCAAAAGACTAATACAAAAATGAAAAAATATCAAAACATTTTTCAAAAGTGTGGGCGTAGCAGTTTTGGGCGGTTTGTGGGCTTTAGAGTGGGCGTGGCAACATGAATCGACAAACTTGCGCTGCGTCTATGTCTCTGGAGTCAGTATGCTTCATCTCAACATTCTACCTTTTGTAGTTCCTGAGATCTCGACGTTCATACGGACAGACAGACGGACAGACGGACAGACGGACGGACGGACAGACGGACAGACGGACGGACAGACGGACATGGCCAGATCGACTCGGCTATTGATCCTGATCAAGAATATATATACTTTATATGGTCGGAAACGCTTCCTTCTGCCTGTTACATACTTTTCAACGAATCTAGTATACCCTTTTACTCTACGAGTAACGGGTATAATGACTGACCCTTTTTGCAGAATACTGACTCTGGGAACGCTGACCAGAGCAAAAGCAACCATGGAAATTACGAACTATACGGACGTACAAACAGCAACGATCCATAAGGGAAAAGGTAAAATAAGAACATCAACAAGCAGACTAATGGATGTCATTGATCTGAAGCATATCGAAGACATACTAAATAAACTAGCTGGACACATAGAAAATAGCCTAGAAAGTACGGATATGGTAGTTATCCTGAACGACGAAATGAATCAAACTATCTCCACTTTCTACACCATCAACTGCCTCTTCCATAACAGTAGACCTGTTAGAGCCATTAATTTACTGGGCACCGCATGGAAATACGGAAATACAGGTAACCCAGATCATGACAATTTACACCCTTAGAAGACAACATTAACAAGATAATAAATAATAATAAACAGGTAGTAACCCATTTAGGGTCAGACTTGATAAATTGTCTAGTGTCACTAATTCCATAAATAATTATATTAAAAACAAGAGAGAACGCTATAGTCGAGTTCCCCGACTATCTGATACCCGTTACCCAGCTAGTGGAAGTGCGAAGGCAAGTCTTCAACACTGACAGTTTTTTTCGATTTGAGGGCGTTAAAGTGGGCGTGGCAAAAAGTTTTTTGGCAAATCGATAGAAATATACAAGTCAAATACAAAAATGAAAAAATATCAAAACATTTTTCAAAATTGTGGGCGTGGCAGTTTTGGGCGGTTTGTGGGCGTTAGAGTGGGCGTGGCAATAAGTTTTTGGCAAATCAATAGAAATTTACAAGACTAATACAAGAATGAAAAAATATCAAAACATTTTTCAAAAGTGTGGGCGTGGCAGTTTTATGCGGTTTGTGGGCGTTAGAGTGGGCGTGGCAATATGAATCAACAAACTTGCGCTGCGTCTATGTCTCTGGAGTCCGTATGTTTAATCTCAACTTTCTAGCTTTTGTAATTCCTTATCTCGACGTTCATACGGACAGACGGACAGACGGACGGACAGACGGACGGAAAGACGGACATGGCCAGATCGACTCGGCTACTGATCCTGATCAAGAATATATATACTTTATATGGTCGGAAACGCTTCCTTCTGCCTGTTACATACTTTTCAACGAATCTAGTATACCCTTTTACTCTACGAGTAACGGGTATAAACATTAAAATATTTCTATGTTAAGCTAGTTATACCCGTTACTCGTAGTGTAAAAGAGTATTAGTACTAGACTCGTTGAAAAGTATGTAACAGGCAGAAGGAAGCGTTTCCGACCATATAGACTATATATATTCTTGTTCAGACTCAATAGCCGAGTCGACCTGGCCATTTCCGTCCGTCCGTCCGTCTGTCTGTCCGTATGAACGTCGAGAACTCAGAAACTATAAAAGCTAGAACGTGGAGATCAAGGAGGCACACTCCAAAGACATAGATGTAGCGCAAATTTGTCGATTCATGTTGCCACGCCCACTTTAACGCCCACAAACGGCCCAAAACTGCCACTACCACACTTTTGAAAAATGTTTTTATATTTTTTTATTAGTATTGAAAATTTCTATCAATCAGCAGAAAAACTTATATCCTCGCCTACCCCAACGCTCACAAACCGCAAAAAACTACCACGCCCATACTTTTGAAATATTTTTCACATTTTTGTTAGTCTTGTAAAGTTTTTCTCGATTTCCCAAAAGCTTTTAGCCACGCGCACTCTAACAACTGCAAACCGCCAAAACGGTCAGCTATAAGTCAAGAGCTTTTTCTTGAGTATAAATGATAAGTCAGATGATGCTAGTTTTAATAGTATAAATTTTAATGACAATTCTTGATTATTTCTCCTCACTTCAACTTCTCGTGGCTTTTTTCAACATCAAACATCTTATTCAGTATTCTGTTTTTATACCCGTTACTCGTAGATTAAAAGGGTATACTAGATTCGTTGAAAAGTATGTAACAGGCAGAAGGAAGCGTTTCCGACCATATAATTCATGATCAGGATCAACAGCGGAGTCGATCTGGCCATGTCCGTCTGTCCGTCCGTCTGTCCGTCTGTCTGTCCGTCTGTCTGTCCGTCCGTATGAACGTCGAGATCTCAGGAACTACAGAAGCTAGAAAGTTGAGATTAAACATACGGACTCCAGAGATATAGACGCAGCGCAAGTTTGTCGATTCATGTTGCCACACCCACTCTAACGCCCACAAACCGCCCAAAACTGCCACGTC
Organism: Drosophila teissieri; assembly: GCF_016746235.2. NCBI lineage: Eukaryota > Metazoa > Arthropoda > Insecta > Diptera > Drosophilidae > Drosophila > Drosophila teissieri. The sequence continues at coordinate 2,654,025 of NC_053032.1, forward strand.
CACACTTTTGAAAAATGTTTGGATTTTTTTTCATTTTTGTATTAGTCTTGTAAATTTCTAACGATTTGCCAAAAAACTTTTTGTCACGCCCTCTTTAACGCCCACAAACCGCCCAAAGCTGCCACGCCCACACTTTTGAAAAATGTTTTGATTTTTTTTCATTTTTGTATTAGTCTTGTAAATTTCTATCAATTTGCCAAAAAACTTTTTGCCACGCCCACTCTAACGCCCACAAAACCGCCAAAAACTGTATGTGCTGAAGACTCTCCTTCGCACTTCGAATAGCTGAGTAACGGGTATCAGATAGTCGGGGAACTCGACTATAGCGTTCTCTCTTGTTTTAACTTATAAAGCGTGCAGGCTTTGACCACCAAACGCTTGGGGGAAATTTCAGTTTTCTGTGGCACTGCAAGCGCATTGTTTGAAGGAAAAGCAGATGACTTTTACTGGTGATATCATAAATCAGTTCGAACCGTTCAATGGAATGAATTATGCGTTGCACTGCGCCGCCAGTTTAGAGACAATAGAACTGATGTTGATAATCGCTTTTTACCTTTTTACGATGCGGTGGTTTAGTTAACTGATAGTTTGGATTGTCAATGTGGAGAAAAAGCTCTGCTGGAAATATTGTTTGAGGTATATGATGGTTCAGTAGAAGCCATATCCTTAATATGCTGGAATTTCAAAAAGAAAGGTCATAGATGCCAGGACTGCACGGCTTCCAGAAAGGTGTTCTGCTATGGGTGCGGCGCACGCAATACGTATAAACCATCGTGCCAAAGATACCTAAAAAACGTTCATCTGAACATCCAAGGCGCTCGTTCTCGGTGTGTTCAGACAACTCAGTCGACGAACACCGCTCACGAGCAACAGTAGTCCCAATTGGCGTCTCCAACACTCCTGGGGATTCCGCCGCAGTGGGATGGCATCAAAGACTCAATGATAGTGAAAACGCTAGGATAAATTCTTCTTACCCTAGCAATCTTAGAAGTTTAAACAAATCAGGAAACACAAGAAGGCGAAAACGATTCTGGAAAGATTAAAACGCTCTTCGTAATTAATGCGTTGACTAGCGTCCATTCGCAATGCTCTAGATCATAGACAAAGAAGTCCAAGGACTATTGAATACAGGGGCAGCGATAAGCTGTATTGGTGGGAACTTTGCACAGGAAATCACAATTCGTCTTTAATAATATTTCTACAGCAGATGGCAACAAACAAAACATAGTAGGTAAATTATATACAGACATAGAGTACAAGGGTCAAAGAAAGCCTATTAGTTTATATATTGTTCCTTCGTTAAGGCAGAACACGTACCTAGGCGATGATTTCTGGAAACTGTTCGACTTATTGCCTCCAGAGATTGGAATTTTAGAGCCAAATGCTCATAACCTAACTGAGGATCAGAAGAAAACCTTACAAGAAATTGTGGATCAATTCCCGTCTTATGTACTCCCTGTGCTGGGAAAGACAAGTCTTCTTTCTTATCAAATCGATGTAGGTGACGCTAAAGGTGACCACAAAGCAGCGCTACTTTCCAGTGTCACCAATCATTGAAAGGCTGATATATGGTGGAGTTGATCGAATGCTGCAGCTCGGGGTCATAGTGAAGTCAGACAGCGCGTGGTCTTCGCCAGTTGTCCTGGTTCAAGAACAGGGAAAAGTGAGCTTCTGCCTCGACAGCCGAAAAGTGAATGCAGTTACTGTCAAAGACGCATATCCACTTGCGCAGATTGAAGGTATCCTTAGCCGGTTGCCTAAAGCGGTCTACATAAGTAGCTTGGATCTAAAGGACGCATTTTGGCAGATCCCTTTACACCCAGAATCCAAGGGTAAAACCGCGTTCACCATCCCAGGGCGTCCATTTTACCATTTCTAACTATGTCGCGTCTTATGGATCAGGTAAGTCATTTCTGCGTGCAAGAAGTTAAGTACTTAGGGCACGTGATCAGTGAGGACGTGATACGCACAGACTCAGAAATAGTGTCGGCAATTGAAAAGTTTCCGCTACCCAATACTCTAAAAAGTTTGAGAAGCTTTTTAGGACTGGCAGGCTGGTATTGCAAATTTATTGAGAATTTTGCGGCACTATCTGTTCCCTTAACCGACTTGCTAAAAACAACACGATAGTTTACAATGAGTGAAGAACGACATTAGGCATTTTTGGAGCTGAAACGCAATCGCTTTCGTCTCAAAAAAGCTAAACAAGGCACAGAAAAACTATTCGTTGACCGAACAAGAGTGTCTGGCAGCTATAGTAAGTGTTAAGAGGTTTCGTCCTTAAGTAGAAGGCCATGATTTTAACATTGTCACAGATCATGCTTCTCTCAAGTGGTTGATGGCTTAAACAGAACCTTATTTCTTTCTGGCAAGGTGGGCTCTTACAAGCGTTCATATTAAAAATAGAACACCGCCGAGGATCGCTTAACCTAGGTCCCGGATGCTCTTTTCAGAGTCAACGAAGACGAGTTTGCAAGTATTGGAGCGTCTCATGCATTGTTAGTAGATCTCACTTCCAAACACTTTCGAAGTCCTGAATATTTAATAATAGAAAGTGCCAATAATTCTAAATTTCCAGACATAAAGGTCGTGGACAATTTAGTTTACCGACGATCAGAGCATGTAACTGGTGAGCCACTTCATAATGTATACATTTGGAAACTTTGAGTTCCAGTGCAGTTAGTAGGTGACGTTCCAAGATGAGCATGATCATCCTCTGTCAGCTCACGGTGGCGTGCACAAGACACTGGAACGGATTCGAGGGTTCTCTTACTGGCCTGGTTTGGTGGGTGACGTAAAATCATATATATAATATATAGTTGTATGTCCACTAAGGCACCAAATAGCCCTTTAAGACCTCCTTTGGCACTAGCGCCAGAGTCGCAAAAGCCTTTTCAATATGGACTTAATTGGCCCATATCCTCGATCGCGCAGTGGTAACATTGCAATATTTATTATTATAGTTGGTTTTAATAAAGGCTGTTAAAAAAATTGAGTCATCTGTTTAATCTGATTCATATATTTCATTTATGCGTTCCTGAAACTATAGTGTCGGATAATGGATCCTAGTTTAAGGCAGAGCCGTTTCAGAAGGTGCTAAGGAAGCATCGCTCGCTCAAAGACGAATTCCCTGACGGTCGTCCAAAAACAGCCGTTGTGACAGAAAACATTCATGCCGTACGTGAACTGATAATGCAAGACCGTCATGTAACATACCTTCAGATAGAGGCATGCCTATGCTTTTCTTCCACCAGCATACATTCGATATTGCATGAACACCTGGCCGTAAAAAAGGTTTGTTCCCGTTGGATCCCGCACAATTTGACAATCGCTCGTGTGGATTGATGTAAAGAAATGCTAGAAAAATACGATCGCGCTGCAAAACAAGAAAATAATGCGTGGTCAACGTCAGAAGATGCTGTTGAAGCATTCAAAAACCTTGTTTTGAAGGTATCTCAATCGGAGTGGAAAAAGTCTTCGAAAATTGGTTTAAGCGCGTGCAAAAGTGTATAAATCTTGATGGAGAATATTTTATAGAACAATAAAACCATTTTCGTAGATAAATATTTTTATTTTTATCATTAAGCCCTATCTAGCAGCCCTCTTATTTTTATCGAATACAATCCAATATTAAAACAAGGGGCTTAATGCAGAATTTTGTGGAATCGCGTTGGCCATGGCAGGGTCGGCACCTAACACCCCCAATACCATCCTGGGGTGTGCACTAAGAGAAACTCCCTAGTAATCCTTCTATCTTTTTGCATAACTACCACTAGAGACGACTTATTTAGGCTTGTTGCCGGTTCGCACGCATACACTTTTAATTTGTACAGATGTTACTGAGCACCCATTTGTCGCAACGTCTAAATAACACCATCACACTCACTGACGAGATAGAGCTGGACTAAAATGCGTGCGGGTATATCACCAGAAAAGACGATCAGCTTAGAGGTTTTCGTTATATATTATATAAGCTTTAAAAGAATAATAATAAAAATATAAATAAAACAAGAGAGAACGCTATAGTGGAGTTCCCCGACAATCTGATACCCGTTACTCAGCTAGTGAAAGAGCGCAGGAGGCTCTTCAACACTGACAACTCAAACAAAAAAGGGGAAAAATATCAAAACATTTTTCTAATGTAAGAGTTAGAGTGGTCGGGGCAACAGTGGTCAACAAACTTGCGCTGCGTCTATGTCTCTGTTTCTTAAATTTCTAGCTTTTGTAGTTTCTGAGATCTCGACGTTCATACGGACAGACGGACATGGCCTGATCGACTCGAATATATATACATTATATGGTCGGAAACGCTTTTTTTCTTTTCAGCTTTATTTTCTTTATTCTTTATTACCAGCATGGTAATACAGTTGTATGTACTTATGTATATTTTCTATATATTGAAGTTCTTGGCTTTTCTCTACCAGATGCAAATGATTGCCTTTCCTCTACCAGGAAAAATCAACAACGCTACTGATACTGAAATTATAAAACAAGCATCCTAAAACCTTTCAGGGAATGCATTCAGAAGCCTTTCAGGGAATGCATCTAGAAGCTTTTTAGGTAATGCTTACCAAAGCATTTCAGGTAATGCTTACAGAAGCCTTTAACTGAGTTCTTACAGATGCATTGCACGGTTGCGGACTGTATTTGATTGCGACCGTAAAGGGTGCAACGTTTCTCGAATTGAAGACCCATTTTCATAAAACAGTTTTATGATTTGCACGTGCTGCTCGACAGTGTATCCTGCAATGGTGGTTTGCGAGGACGGAATGAATATAACACACTGCATTTGACATCTGAAAAAAGGAGGTCAGCTATCCCTAAAGTGCAATTTAAATAATTGCAATTGCTTAATATTGATCCAAAAATTATCTGCGTCTTGGAAGCGGATTAAGTTAAAGTCACATTCGGAATGAAAGATTGGATTACCAGCGGAGGATATTGGGGCTGTGTCTATTTTTTGCCACCATGGTTGGGGGCCCTGAGGCCTATATACATATGTAAAAACCTCATATTATAAGGAGATACGGAAAATTGGCATGCCTTTGTGAGGGGCGGGATTGATATACCTTTATAATGTTTTAAAGTCCGTAATTGTTTGCCTCTGACTAGGAGTAGCAGTAAATGAGATAATCGACGAACTCGACTATAGCATTATCTTTTGTTTTAAGCTTTAATCAACAGCAGATTACTTTTATTTAGGGACTTCGATTTTGCAAATTTCTTCACTTGTTTTATAACAAACAATTTTTTAAATATATTCTTAGAATTAATCCTAAACCTTTTGATTGTTAAAAATTATTATATCCATTCGGCAACATATAAAAATATAAAATATACTTTATAGACTAACAAAATATCGAAACATTTTTTAAAATTGTGGGCGTGGCAGTTTTGGTTGGTTTGTGGTCGAAAGGGTGGGCGTGGCAAAAAGCTTTTCTGCAGATCGATAGAAATTTACAACATTAATAAGAAAATGATAAAATATTGAAAAATTTTTCAAAAGTGTGGGCGAGGCAGTTTTGGTCGTTTTGTGGGCGTAAGAGTGGGCTTGGCAAACAAATTTTCTGCAGATCGATAAAAATGTATAATACTAATACGAAAATGAAAAAATATAAAAACATTTTACAAAAGTGTGGGCGTGGCAGTTTTGGGCGGTTTGTGGGCGCTAGAGTGGGCGTGGCAACATGAATCGACAAACTTGTGCTGCGCCTATGTATGTCTCTCTGTATGCTTATCTCAACTTTCTATCTTTTATAGTTTCTAAGATCTCGACGTTCATGCGGACGGACAAGGTCAGATCGACTCGGCTATTGATCCTGATCAAGAGTATATATATGTCGGAGCATTGGTAGCATTATTTGAATTAAGTACAGCAACATAAATATTGTATGTGCTAAAATTGTAATAAAGAAGAATATAGAAAACAGAACAACGGTCATTGCTGTCTTGTGTTCTTTATATCACCGAGAGTAAGAGGACTAACTGTAAATTCTCTCACTGAGTGTGACCCTTGCCTACGTGTTTGGTGTGTAGCCTCTTCCGTTGGTTCGTTCTGTGTTCATCACTTGAAGAAGTGTGTGAGCGAGACTGGACTGGCTATTTGCTGAGTGTGCGAAAGAGCAGGATGGCAAGTGCGACATGAGCAAGCTGCGCAATAGATTTTGAAAAGAGTGAAGGCAGTCTTGGTAGAATATTCGTAGTACACAGACGATATTAATTGTGAAACGACTACAAGTGGAACGAAGGGAGCCAACGAAGGGAACGGGGCTCGCTGTTCGAGGTGCTAAGAATACTGAAGCAATTGACGCTTCGACATCAGAAGTGGGATTCGACTCCCTAACTGTGAGTTGCGCCAAATTTTGGAGCAACAAAATATAAATTTTATGGAGTTGCTGCGAACAATGCAGGCTAGCGCAGCGCCTCGTGAGCCAAAGACGGTGTTTTTACCAAAATATAATCCCGAAGCTGCTGGCGCCGATCCATGTGCTTGGAGTATTACGGCCGACATGATTTTTATCGAAAACCTACTTCAGGGTAGTGCACTTGTGATTGCTCTCAGCAAAGCTTTGGAGGGCAGTTTATCGCAATGGCTTTCACAGATCTGTTTTCCTGGCATGACTTGTGTTGAAATCAAGCAACTATTTACGCAAAGATTTGTCGGCGTAGAAACAGTTGCATCAAAACTTCTCAAGCTGCTGGAAGGACGGCCAGGGATTGGAGAGTGCATGTCGTCGTATGCAAGCCGACTCGTCACTTCGCTAATGACGAAAATGAGAAATATGGAGCGCGAGGAATTGTTGGTGTCAGTTGTACGTGCGCATACTGCGCAAATGGTCAGCAGACTGAAAAAGATTGTGTGCACCACAAACATCAAGTCGCGTAGCGAATTTCAGAAACAGTTGTAGGTATAAGAAATCGGGCAAGAGACTTCGAAGGCAGACACAACGTTGGGGCCAGAAAGGAAGGAACAGAAATTTTCAATTTGCCATTAATGGGGAAAGTCAGGGCACAAAATCGCAGACTGCCGCCAGAAGAAAAATCGGGAATCACAATCATCGGGAAGCGGCTGGAGGCGTTGTGTGGACAGGCTGGACACATTTCTACTGGGTGCCCTTTGATTGGACCATGCACTGAAAAGAGTTAACATATGTTTGGTAATGGAACCAAAAGGTTCGTTCATTCTGGTGAGTTCGTTGATTTTTGATTTGATTCCGGAGCCGAGTGTTCACTCATTAAGGAACGCGCTGCTGGAAAATTCTCTGGAAAAGACTTCATAATGTAGTAATGCTTAAGGGTATTGGAAACGATTCTGTATGTAGCTCTACGCAATGACCAATGTTACCATTAATAACTTTATCCTGGAAATGTTATTTCATGTCATTATAGACAAGTACTTGAAACACGATATCATGATAGGCAGGAAGATTTTAAGTCCAGGTTTCGGAGTGACGTTAAGTCAGACAGATTCTGCATTTATAAAGTAAAACTGATTAATGTTGTAACTGAACTCAAAACATATGAAGATTGTATTAACGAAAATGTAGAGTTGATGGAAGCTGACAAGGGCCGTTTAATAAACGTTTTGAAACCATACATGGAACACTTTATCTCAGGAGTTCCAAAGACACAAGTTAACACAGGTCAGTTAGAAATTCGTATAATATATCCAAATAAAACCGTACAAAGGCGACCATATAGGCTTAGTGTAGGTGAGAAGCAAACTGTTCGTGCAAAGATTGACGAATTGTTGGCGGCAAATATTATAAGACAGAGCCGTTCCCCATTTGCGAGTCAAATTTTATTGGTAAGAAAGAAAAACGGAATTGATCGCTTATGCGTCGACTATAAAGATCTAAATGCTAATACAGTGTCGGATAAATTCCAAATTACAGAATTACAGACAGTCATAGAAACTGTCATTCAAGCTGTATTCTCATTTAATTTCGAACAATGTACATTTTTAAAATCAAACAAGAGAGAACGCTATAGTCGAGTTTCCCGACTATCTGATACCCGTTACTCATCTAGTGAAAGTGCGAAGGAGTCTTCAGCACTGACAGTTTTTGGCGGTTTGTGGGCGTGTAAAAAAGTTTTTTGGCAAATCGATAGAAATTTACAAGACTAACACAAAAAAGAAAAAATATCAAAACATTTTTCAAAAGTGTGGGCGTGGCAGCTTTGGGCGGTTTGTGGGCGTTAGAGTGGGCGTGGCAACATGAATCGACAAACTTGCGCTGCGTCTATGTCTCTGGAGTCTGTATTCTTAATCTCAACTTTATAGCTTTTGTAGTTCCTTATCTCGACGTTCATACGGACAGACGGACAGACAGACGGACGGACAGACGGACATGGCCAGATCGACTCGGCTACTTATCCTGATCAAGAATATATATACTTTATATGGTCGGAAACGCTTCCTTCTGCCTGTTACATACTTTTCAACGAATCTAGTATACCCTTTTACTCTACGAGTAACGGGTATAAAAATGAGTATCTCGGATACGAAGTAGAGGCAGGTAAGCTTGGACGTAATCCTCAATTAGTTGAATTGCCACCTCCGCAAACGGTTACGCAGCTAATACAGTTTATTGGATTAGCATCATACTTTTGACCAATCGTGCCCAAATTCTCTGAAACGTTAAAGCCTTTATTTTGTCTTACTTCTAAAGACCATAATAGTTTTGATTGGAAGGAATATCATGACGATTGAGAAAGGAGATAATCTTTGCATTGACCCGTAGCCCGGTATTAACAATTTTCGATCCACAATATCCGGTTGAGCTTCATACAGATGCTAGCTCTGTGGGTTATGCTGCGATACTCATGCACATGATAAACGATAAAAACCATTGTTTGTAGGGGGTCGTCGCCCTCCAGAGATAAGTTGAGCAAGTGGTCGAAGTTGGGAAAAATTCCCACGGTGCAAAACGAAAAGTCGAAAAAAGAACCACCGAAGAAGAAGCACAAGAAGCGGGGGCGTCGTGGGCATATGTGTGATTTATTCGGGTGCATACATAAAACTAGAGCGGCGCTCTTACCCGCTTTACATCGCTAAAGCGGGCTCGGGTGATCGGGTGAGCTTGGAGAGCGCGAGCTCGGATGAGAGCGAGAGCGTAAGTGCGGACAAGAGGGGCGAGCGCGGACGAGAGCGAAAGCTCTGTGCGCAGAGGCCATACAGTGGCCCCTCACATAAACATTCCGCCCCCCCTTGCAATCACCCGGGTTGCAACATGGTCCTTGCTATGGCTGGTGGCAGGCTCCAGACACGACCCATCCGAAAACGGTGCTCTGGGCAACCGGCAGTCAGTCCTGGATCTTCAGGAAGCCTGGCTGCATCACTCGCGAATACAGGTCCGCTCCCAGGACCACGGAGATCGTAGCGGGTAGGTAGAACCGCTCGTCGGCCAAGGAAATGTCCCGGAAGTGAGCCCGCACTGTCTCGCTCAGCTCCCGGATTGAAGTACGAATGCGCACGCGGAGTTAGACCTTCAAAACCAGCTCGAACCGGACGCTGTTGTCCCGTTTGGAGCTCACGGTGGCCGAGCAAACCTGCTCATCCCCAACTCTGGCCGTTGGCAGTCTGAACGCTGCTGTCGATAAGCGCCGCCGTGTCGAAGACCTGAGTCCCGGTATTAATCTGCACCATAGCAGTCGGTAGTAGGTTGACGCTGTGTCGCTGTAACAGAGACGCTGTAACGGAAAGCGCCAAGCGATTGCCGACAAGCGGCTGAACAACGCCGTGGAGCGGCGGACGGGAGCCGAGGAGCGGCTGGAGAACGCCGTGGAGCGGCGGACGGGAGCCGAGGAGCGGCTGGGGCCCGTGGTGTGGCTGACGAGTTCCGCGGGCTGTGGCTCAGCGGCCGGCGCGCCTCCTGACGCGACTGGCACTCGTTGCCCGCACGTTTTGCAGCAGTCCCCTCGTCGACACGTTTCGTCGGAGTGTTCGTGGGCAGTACAGATTGGCGAGGACAGCCCGTAGCCGCTTCACGGCACTCAAGCGCAGAAATCGGCGGCATCTCAGTAACGGGTGGCTCCCACTGCAGACTCGGCAACGGTAGGAGTTGGTACCTCGAGTACATCTGCTTTCCAATGCGGTTGCGCTGCGCGGACGTGGAGACATCGTGCTTGATATGACTGGTGGAATCGGACGGAGAGAGAAGCGAAAATCAGTACTGGTAAAAATACGAATTGAACTACCTACACAACTACACAGTGACGAGGAACATTGGAGTGGACAGGCTATGTGACCTAAGTCAAGGTGTTCTTGGATCACAGCGTCATTCTGGTGCTGGTCCAGCGAGTCCTCGAGAAACAGTACAGGCAGAGCTGCCTTCTTTTGATGTAGTCGGAGCGACCATTCACATCCATGTCGAGGAACCGTGGACATAAGCGAATAGGGTGGTTCTCCCTGGAACGCTAGGCCGGACGTCGTCGACGGCCTCCAGAGAACGATGGCGCTCGGTCAGGAACGCATCCATCTCATTCCAAGTTGGAATTTCGGCCTTGTTGTGGATGGATTGCTCCCACAAGAATAGTGTGGTTTTAGGAAGTTTTGCGTACACCATAAACACCAAGAGGCAATCCCAAGCCTCAACTGGAATGGAGAACGTCTTCAAGGCTGTCAAACAGCTTTGAATTGTGCTCTGTAAGTCTCTTAAGGCGGTCCCGGACTCTTGGTGGACAGTTGGGAGGCTGTGTAAAATCTTCAAGTGGCTGTTAACCAGCAAGCGGATATTTTCATAGCGATCCGTAAGGCCTCGCCACGCTGAACTAAACCCTTCATTCGTCACCGGTGCTTTCGACACAATCACGTCTGCATCGCCACTCGTCTTGGCAAGCAGGTGAAACAACCATTCCAACGGTGTGAGACGGGGATTTTGGATATATATCGCGGTGAAAAGGTCTCGGAATGTGAGCCATCGAAAACTTCGGTGTCCACTGGCGGTAGACGACACCCTGTCGTCGACTGACAGTCAGGCTGACGGAAGCCTGAGTGGACTGGACTGCCGCCTTTTCTATTATCTGCTGAAGATTGGCATCACACCTCGAATAGACGGAATAACAGTAGCTGTATATGGATTCCAGCACTGTAAAGGTGTCGGGATCCTTGGCGGACACGGAAAGGAGATCGGAGCAGCTATCAAGCCCTTCTTCACATTTTCCCATAAGACCCGGGTTTCGTCCAGATGGACTCGGCACATTTGCCGGGAAAATCTCTCAGGTTCCGAGACGCCCGGAGTGTGGAGGTTAGCTTCGATTAAGCTAACTCGGTCCGTCGTGGCAATGAACCTTTTTAGGGCGACATCTACCGCACTTTGCGCCATTTTTTCGACCGATCGAGTAAACATTGCCCTTTGAATGGTGGTGGCAGCCTTTGGATTAAACTGAGACGGCCGCGGAGATGCGGATTGGGTCCTGTCCAAGCAGATCGAAGGGATCGTATGCGATTTCTTGTCGCCTCCCGTAGGCATTCTCAGAATCGACTTCTGCTGATCAGGGCTTGTCACCTGACTTGGGCAACGGGTGCCTTGGAAGAAGCGGCCATACGGTCACACTAATGCTCTAGGCGCGGAAAGCTTGTCGTCGGCGAAAGAGGAGATAAATTGCGTGAACAGCCAAATGGCATGCGGCCGCTGAAGCCGGTTGAAACAACTGGGTTATGTTAAAACGGCGGAAAAAGCCAAAAAATGGGTTAGAAAACGCTTGCCCGCATATACAACCAACGGGCAAAAATAATATACTCGCCGGCGGCGAACGACGAGGGCACGACCTGTGTGGCACACGAATAAATGTGCGCCGCGGCTCCGGAGCAGATCCGAAACTGGCGAACGTTGCGCGGGCGGATGGTGCCCGTTGGAAACGGAAGTGTAGGCAAGAAGATCCGAGATCTGAATGTCGTCGGACATGAATATGAGAATACGAATATTAATATTTCGTTGCTCGGACGTTTTCTTATATTCTGTTGGGACAGAAAAGCAAATTAGGTCCAGGAGGGGTTGATCTTGTTCCGTAATTCGAAAATAATGAATAAATAATTCAGAAGCCGGAATTGCGAAGCCGGAACGGTGGAATTGATATGCCGTTGGCAAGCAGTGTGTGCGTAAGGGAAGAAAGATAGAGGAAGAACAAACAACAACACCGCGGTCTCTGCAGAGGTTAACTCGAAACTGGACAAAAAACAATCGCGGTCCCGCTCTTATAGATTTGTAATAATGTTGTTGTTTTTGTCTCGCTTTTAGTTTGTATTTATATTAATTCGTTATTTAATAATTTATTATTATAAATATATTAATTCGTAAACAGTACTGGGCACAGTAAAGCATCGAGAAGTGGACTGTATTTAATGTCTGTAAAAGGACAGAAAAATTATGTGGCAAAACCCAAGATGAGAAAAAAAATATCGCAAACGCGGCGGACTGTCCGGCGAACAAGGAAATTCCCGAAGACAGTGCACACAAGTTGGCCGATATTAATTATGCCTTTTTTTTCTCACCACACAATTTCACTTCTTACTTCGACATATAATTGTGTACATATGTATTGGGATGTATGGGATAAATATATATGTAACTATGTATGATGTATAATCATATGAACATATGTATGACGTTTGAACATATGACCATATGTATGTTACATACATACATATATGACCGTTTGCTCGTTGATGTACGAAAAAAAGAATGGAACAAAGCGAAGACGGATTGAAAAGAAAAAAGTCGATCGATGAGGAAAACTGAGTTTCTCACCTGCTGTTGTGTCGGAAGAAATTCACGGATGTGGAATTGACACGGAAAATAGTCTTACAGCAGTGCGACCGAAATTAAATGTTCGGAGCTCTGATGTAGACCGGCAGTGAGAAATGAGGGCACGTACTTATCTTGGCGGAACAAATAGCCGGGAAACGCTGGCAGAAGAATATCCTGTTTTGAAGGACGTTTGTTTGTAGGTGCGTCGTCCTCCAGAGATAAGTTGAGCAAGTGGTCGAAGTTGGGTAAACTAAGTGGCAAGAACGACCAAAAAGAGTATAACATACTCATTATAGATGCGTTTACAAAATACGTTTATTTACACCATACTCTGAAGATAGACGCAGCCAATTGTATAGTATCAGTGAAGGCAGTTATTTCTTTGTTTGGTGTTCCATCCCGTATCATAGCAGATTAGTGACGATGCTTTGCGGGATCTGAGTTTAAGGAGTTTTGCTCTGTGCATAATATCGAGTGGTATTTAATTGCCACAGGAGCTAGTCGAGCGAATGGACAGGTCTAGCGTGTAATGAGTACCCTTAAAAGTTTACTAACTGCGGTGGAGACAGGCCAGCGTTTGTGGCAAGAGGCATTAAAAGAGGTTCAGTTAGCAATAAATTGCACAATCAATCAGGTCACTAAGTTTAGTCCGTTACAGCTTTTAATTGGAAAAGACATAAGACCATTATGCTATTGAATATTGTTGAAGAAAAATATGATAATCCACAGAATCTAAGAGCACAAGCATGCTAATTATGATAAGGAAAGAAGCGATAAAAGTAAGGCAAACGTCGTAATGCATAAAGTGGGTGATCATGTTCTGAAGAAAGAAATCAGACCAAACTAGATCCCAAATTTAAAGGTCCGCTTGTTATAACCGAGTTACTTGAAGGAGACCGATATTGTTTGAAGTCATTAACAAGCAAGCGAACCTACAAGTATCCTCATGAGTGTTTTAGGGCGTTACCGGTCGAGACAGTTTCTGCGGAGATGGATGAGGATATGATTAGTGGAGGCGTTGAAACAGACGCAAATGCTGGCGTTGAAGCATACGCAAGAGACAGTGTCAGTGAGAGTACTGGCGTTGAAACAGATGCAATTGGTACCAGTGAGGGTACAAGTGGCGTTGAAACATACGCAAGAGACAGTGCCAGAGAGGGTACTGGCGTTGAAACAGACGCATAAAGGTGTAACGTCGTGATCCAAAAGGCCTCTTCGAGAAACATAGGTAGACTTGGTGCGCTATCTGGACATTCATTTTATTTGAATATGATTGAATTGATTGATTTGAATATTAAATCAGTTGTAAAAATTATGTTTTAAATTGATTTTAAGAAAGAGGAAGAAATACTTGAGCAGGGCATATCAGCATGAATTGCTAAATTTATACTCGGGGGCGTGTAAAAGTCAGGATTGGCCGTGTCGGAGCATTGGTAGCATTATTTGAATTCAGTACAGCAACATGAATATTGTATGTGCCAAAATTGCAATAAAGAAGAATAGAGAAAACAGAAAAACCGTCATCGCTGTCTTGTGTTCTTTATATCACCGAGAGTCGGTAAGAGGAATAACTGTAAATTCTCTCACTGAGTGTGACCCGTGCCTACGTGTTTGGTGTGTAGCCTCTTCCGTTTATTCGTTTTGTGTACATCACTTGAAGAAGTGTGTGAGCGAGACTGGACTGGCTTTTTCCTGTATGTGCGAGAGAGCAGGATGGCAAGTGTCACATGAGCAAGCTGCGCAATAGATTGTGGCGACGAGCGAGCGTGCATAAAAGGAGAGAAGGCAGTATTGGTAAAATATTCGTAGTACACAAGACGATATTATATGTGAAACGACTACAAGTGGAACGATGACGCCAACGGGGAACTGGCGCTGCTCGAGGTGCTAAGAATACTGAAGCAATTGACGCTACGACATATACTTTATATGGACGGAAAGAGGAAGCGTTACTTTTCAACTAATCTAGTATACCCTTTTACTCTACTAATAACGGGTATACAAAAAGGATAATGTTCAGTTTGCTGATTGTCCCAATTTGCGGGAGAGCGGCGATCAGCTGATCGCTCGCTGGTTTCTGGGTAGCGCTAACAACGGGGAGAAGGAGAATGGAGGAGAGGCCAAATTTCAGTCTGAATTTGCACACGACGCTGAACGCCCGCCGCCGGTCTAACTATCTATTTTTCTTTTACATACACACACACACACGCCTGTACATAAACTTAGCTTAACTAAATATATCAGTGAATAATTATAACGATTGAAATTAGTTCGATTGTGTTATTTACTCTTGCCGTGGAATATAATATTGTTTACCGAAATGTTCTTTTATGGGATTTATAGAAAAATAGTAACAAAGGGTATGAAGGATATATGCGAAATCGTTTCGGACAGAGTGTCGTTCGAGAACAATTCTGCTTGTTTTCCTAGGATACAATAACCAAAGTTACTTCCGCTTCTGTTTGTCGCAAACAATTTAACAGCAACCAATTAATTCTAAAGGAAATCGAAAATATTTCCGCTATATTTTGTGTTTGGTCAATATGTCTCTATATGAGTTCCAGAACCTTAACTGGTGAAAAAACTATTTCAGAATATAGGGTATAAAAAAGAAATGATAAAGATTTTCAACCTTTGGAATTTATTTACAAGTAAGTCTTAATGAGTGAAAACAGTTCGCACTAACTGTCCGCTGTGTCTGAAAGGGTTCTCCTCAGCAGACTCCCAAATGGTCGCGAAACAAAGATGCTGTCAAAATTACGACAGAAAAATCTTGGCATTTTGTGGCCTACCTTGCCTTTTGCCAACTTAACCAAATCAAAGAAATGTTCCCTCGTATGGAGAAGCACTATTTCACTGGTTTTGATTAATTTTATAGACCGCACTCGATTAAATCGCGTGTGATCGCAGCCAAAATGCAATTGGCAATGCCCAATTTACATATATAATTGAGTGCATACTTTAAGGCCGAAATGTATGTTTGGGTCAAAACGCCTCAGACGCCGTTACAGAAGTATAAATAGAAGAAGAGGATGGACCACTGGGTCTAGAAGTTTAATTTCCGCGGACCCTTTTTCTATTTTACTTACCACACTATCCGAACAAAAATTACTAAAACATCAAAAATTTAGGAATTATTATACCCGTTACTCGTAGAGTAAAAGGGTATACTAGATTCGTTGAAAAGAATGTAACAGGCAGAAGGAAGCGTTTCCGACCACATAAAGTATATATATTCTTGATCAGGATCAATAGCCGAGTCGATTTGGCCATGTCCGTCTGTCCGTCCGTCTGTCTGTCCGTCTGTCCGTCTGTCTGTCTGTCCGTCTGTCTGTCCGTCCGTATGAACGTCGAGATCTCAGGAACTATAAAAGCTAGAAAGTTGAGAATAAGCATACAGACTTCAGAGACATAGACGCAGCAAGTTTGTCGATTTATGTTGCCACGCCCACTCTAACGCCCACAAACCGCCAAAACCTGCCACGCCCACACTTTTGAAAAAGGTTTTGATATTTTTTTTTTTGTATTAGTCTTGTAAATTTCTATCGATTTGCCAAAAAACTTTTTGCCACGCCCACTCAAACGCCCACAAACCGCCCAAAGCTGCCACGCCCACACATTTGAAAAATGTTTTGATATTTTTTCATTTTTATATTAGTCTTGTAATTTTCTAGAGATTTGTCAAAAAACTTTTTGCCACTCCCACTCTAACGCCCACAAACCGCTTAAAACTGTCAGTGTTGAAGACTCTCCTGCGCACTTTCACCATCTGAGTAACGGGTATCAGATAGTCGGGGAACTCGACTATAGCGTTCTCTCTTGTCTTAAAAGTTGAAATGTCCCTAGTGTAAAAAAATAATTTTTCCAGTTTTATATTATCGGCTTTCGTTTTGTCTTGTATACAATACATCTGAAGATGTTTCATTGGGGAAAAGTCTGTGAACTGTGAATCTAGCACTTAAAGGAGATCATCAGTTGGATGAAAACTATCCTTAGCCAAACCAAAACTGCTGATCGGTCCTTTCAAGCCACCTTCAGTTTAGGGTATAAACGATTTCACGTTCTCAATCCCTAGGC
Source organism: Drosophila teissieri (assembly GCF_016746235.2). NCBI lineage: Eukaryota > Metazoa > Arthropoda > Insecta > Diptera > Drosophilidae > Drosophila > Drosophila teissieri. Next base: position 2,670,854 of record NC_053032.1, read on the forward strand.
TAGCATCACAACAGTATTTTAGATTTGGGACCTGAGCTAGGTCATAATCTGTTCGGCCGGTAAAACCACTTTATACAGAGTGCAACCCTCTGCGAGGGTATTCAAATATTTATCTAACATTTATAATTAAAATCAATATCAAAAATTTTGTAATAATAAATGGTATGTACTAAGTAATGCATTGTATGAAAAGTCAAAGAGGAAATTCTTAGAATTTAGAAGTGAGAAAACAATGTGACTTGTCGTGTTAGGATGTACATAAGTAAGAAAAAAATAATTAAAAATAGGTAATTTACCATCATTATGATATTAAGTAATATGTAGCTATTTTGGTAAACAAATGATGTGAGTTCACAAAGTATATAAAAGAATTGTTCAAGCATTGAAGGTTTCATGTCAATCGATATTTCTTGATTTTCCTCGTTTGGAGGTTGTTTATTAGAATATATATTATTGGTTTTGGGTCCTAAATTCATTCGAATCGTGTTGAATGTTATCTCGTATTGTGAACGGTTTATAAGGCTTAGCGTTGTTGCAAAGTAAGCCAACATTAAAGCAATAGGGCTTAAATATGAATCCAAATTTAGTTGAGCATTTAATTCCATTATTTTTCCATTCTTATTATCTTTAAAAAGGCGAAATAAAATTTCCATTCCCATAAGCCTGTTTAAAAGTAAATCTAATTATACATTTTCAAGAACTCTGCGGTGAAACTTAAGTTATACACATAAACGAATGCCCTTAAAAAGGGCTAATACTATCTATGGAATTTACTGACCTGGTCCAAAATTTATCACAATTAATTGAGCTTTGCAAAATTGGCAATTGATAAGCAAATATGCATGTTATATGTACTAAAAGCGCCACAACCATAAATATAACAGAATAGTACATTTTTCTAAAATTCAAATATTTTTAAATCGATAATATGTGATTTTGTAAGAAATATATCTACCGTTGGCGATAAAGTGCCCAATAGGTGCCAGCTATTATAAACATACAGAAGTATAGGCTTCCTGGCAGTGAAGGTCTTAAAGTTGCAGCAAAGTAAAGCACCATAAGAGAAAAAATAAGAGCTGTAGAAATTAATTTTACTTGCAAGCTAATTTTAGAATTCTTAGTACTTACATGTTTTTAGCACAGATTGAATATAAACAATGATCAAAATTCGATTTATCTCAGCAACTTTTAAAGCACCTTTTGATTCCTTACTTTTTTTGTAAAACACATCGTCGTCATTTTGAAAAACTTTCTTTTGCCTTTTATATTTAATTTTAGAGCAAATAAAAAAAACAATAGTATTCAATAGAACGAAAACATCAGGAAGTATCCAGTGGGCAATAGAAACAATACTAAAATAAAAAATTTGTTTTTAAATAGAACAAGATAGAAAGGTATATTCGAGCTTCCCGACTACCAGAAACCCGTTACACAGCTAAAATTTAAACATTTTTCTAGAATAGCGATCCAAATTATATAGCTTCTGAGATCGAGGCGTTCATACAGACATGATCAGAACGACTCGGCTAGTGATCCTGATCAAGAATATGTATACTTTATATATACATACTTTTAGATTAATCTTGTACACCCTTTTACTCTACAAATAACGATTATAAAAGGAATTTAATTATTACCTTAAGCCTTTAAAATATAGAAATCCACATTGACGTAAGATAAATGAAAAGGATTTCTTTGAGCTTAGATTAACAAAAAATAGATTTATCAAATTAAAAATAATGTGGCCGACAATGAAAAATGTACTTAAAACACAAAGAAATATTATAAACACATTTAAGAAGGTTCGTTGTTTTAAGCTATTCGTTTGCAGCAGCCATGGTGATACAAAAAACGAAACTAGATATAAATAGGATAGGCCAACTGGTCGTATCCATGTTACTACAAAATGAAAATAAAATAATGATTATGTATTAAATATTATATAATTAACATTCTTACCAAGGATTAATGTAAATGGCAAACAAATGCGAATTATTATAAATAAAAGAAGCTCGGCCATAATTACACAGTCGAATTTATTGACAACTAAAGAATGGCTGCCTTACCTTAGTGAAAAATTATTTTGGTTATACCCGTTAGTCGTAGCGTAAAAGGGTAACTAGACTCGTTGAACAATATGTAACAGGCCGAAGGAAACGTTTTCGACAATATAGTATAAATATATTTCTGATCAGGATCAATAGCGGAGTCGGTCTGGCCATCGCAGTCTGTCCGTTCGTATGAACGTCAAGATCTCAGGAAATATGAAAGAAACTTAAGACTAAGCAAGAAGATTCCAGATACATACAGCCAGCGCATGTTTGTTGACCCAATTTTTTAATATTTTTTCAGGTTTGTATTAGTCTTGTAAGCTTGTATCGGTATGCCAAAAATTTGTTTGGCACGCCCTTCACGTTGTGAATATCCTGGAGGCCATGCGGTATTACCGCGTGGCTACGCGCGTTGTTGCCAGTTGTGATCAACGTCGTGGCCAAGACTGGTAGTTATCTTGCGTCCCTGTCTTGGCCCATGCATTATACGCGTTAGTATCCTGGCAGCCATCCAGCTTGCGGCTGGATATTAGCACGGCCTCCGACTTGTGGTGTGCAATATGCAGGCCAACTGATGAGAGCCATTGGTGCAAATAGATGCATTACCAAGGCACTTAGCTTCTCGAACGGTTTTTCTCCAATACTTCAACGCGAATATCGCCGGCAAAGCCAATTACCTTGATCGTACATTGCGTTCCACAGCAGTGGCCCTAGTATTGATCCTTGGGGTACTCCGCAGGTTACTTTGTGGTCACCAGTCCCTCCGTCTGTGTCGTAAAGTAACACTCGGTCGCTGGAGTAGGACTTGATTAAACCCACCATCCGGTACGCCTAGGTGCTGTAAAGCTCCTATGAAGACGTCCCAGTTCGCTATTTTAAAAGGCATTTCTAATGTCCAGTGTCACCACCAAGCAGCATTTCCTCGTTGACGGCGATGATAGCTCTTCGATACCTTCATACTGCATGCCATCTCTACTGCTCGAGTGAGAATCTCTCCGATGTCCTGTGCGTTAGCACCGATGCCAGGATTCCCAAATTCCCTCAGAAACCCATCTCGCTGGAGCGTCTTTGGGTTAAAGCTCCTTTGCGCTGGTAAGGCTGCGGTTGATCTTCTGCTGGTAATGTCGCAGATTATTGACATGGTTGCTGTGTATACATCGCTAACCATAGGACCATAGGACGCGCTGGATAGCGAATAGCGAGCCTCTGCAGAAGATGAGGTTTACTGTTTCACGACTCTAGCTCTGCTGAAGCTATGGTCCGATTCCGTGTTTGGGAGAGCAACGTCCAGCGACGCAAATGCTTCCTAAAGAGTTCGCCCTATTGCGTTAGTGTGGACTGAGTCCCATTCTTCTGCCCAAGCGTTAAAGTCCCTAGCGATGACTACGTTCCGCTCTCCTCTTTGCCAGCTCATATAGGATTGCTGAAGGGAGGGCATAGCATTTGAGAATTTCAAGGCATAAAGCTTTTAAAAGAAATCCTTTTCATCGCCCTATACATGTGTTATAAAGCTGTGGGAGCAGTGTGAGTAGTTGGATTCTTCACACAAGTGCAGATATTAAATCCGGAAAGTGGGCCTGCTTGTTTCCAGTTACGCAACCAATCAAAGCGTAGTAACGGCAGCACGAAAGGTCGCGAAAGGAAGTTGGAAGAAAACAAATCTGTAGAAAGAGAGTTTGGAGAATAAGGGTTTGGAGAGAATAAATATGGAAAGCTAGAATGAAACGGCACGAACTGGAGCAGGACAGCAGTATAACAGTAAGTGTCGGCGTGCCACGTTAGAGGAAGGTACCTGTTGGGTCAAAACCCAATTAGAATAATCTTGTATATTTGAATGATGTTAACATAACAGCTGTTGCGCTAGGCTGCCAACTCGTACTAGCGAACGAGTGGCAGGTAGGAATAAAAAAAAAGAGAGAATAGAAAAAAAGGAGATAAAAAAAATTGAAGTTGAAGATATAGCCACGAGGAGTTTAAGTGAGGAGAAATAATCAAGAATTGTCATTAAAATTTAACTATTAAACTAGCACAATCCGACTTATCATTTATACTCAAGAAAAAGCTCTTGTTTTTACATTTTGGCGACCGTGACAGGACTTGTGCTACGTTTTAGTTAATTTTGGTGATGATTGTGGTTACGTTCGCCCCCATTTTTACTTTGCTCTAAGTCTCGCACGCGCATTTACGACCTTTGCCCTGCCAAACTCTCGTACATTCGCGCATCGCGTTCGCTGCCGGTCTACCCAGCGTCCGCATAGGATTTTCGCTAGTGCATTTGCGCACAACTACATGCAGCGCAGCTGCCGGCTATACTCAAGGGTCTCCCGCCGCATCATTGGACATCGTTGGACATCCTCCAAGTGTCATCGCCATAGTTGGAGTCGACATCTCGGTCCTCCATCTATACATATTGCCCCCAGGAGCACTCCCATACATAACCTCATTCTGTCGCAACACTCTAAGTTGCACTCTAGGCTTGGCGAGCGAAAATTTTCCACTATCTCGTCGTCTCGCTCGCTCTCACAGACCTTGTCAAGCAAGGAATTGCCAGATCGAAATTAAATAAAGTAAACAAACATCTGCAAAAATGTCTTCGCTGGAGCAACTTAAAGCTCAACGAACGAGTGCTCGAAAAAACCTTACACGTATGAGCAAATCAGTGGAACCTGGTTTGAATTTATCTCCGTTGGAATTATCTTGCCGTTTGTCAATTTTGGAATCGTATTTTAAACTTGCTTTATCTACCCAGGAAGCCATAGAGCAGATGGAGCCAGCTGAGGCGCAGCGTAATACTCGCTTCGAAATAGAGGAACTGTTTATCCACGCCAAGGTTTGCGTTCAGGAGCAACTTGGACCAGACGCTAACAGCACCGGCATTCATGAATCTATGGTTAATTTTGGGCACACATCTGCAGTTAAGCTCCCGCGCTTATCATTGCCGACATTTGACGGCAAATACTGCGAGTACCAAAACTTTATCTTGTCGTTTAACCAAGTTATTGGCCACCAGCCATCCATGTCTAAGATCGAGAAGTTCAACCAGTTGTTAAACTGTCTTCGAGGACCAGCCCTTGAAACGGTTCGAGCTTTCCAGGTGACCGCAGACAACTACACAAAGGCTCTGGACCGCTTAAAGCAGCGCTATGACAACCCGACTCTCGTATTTTTGGATAACATATCGTCACTCTTCGCATTGCCAACTGTCGCCAAGTCAAATGGTCAGCAGTTGCGCAGCCTAATCGATAATGCATCCGCATTATACAACTCGTTGCGTTCGTTAAGCACCGAGCCACAGATTTGCGAGGCCATGCTCATCTCCATAGTTATGGGCAAAGTGGACCAGGAGACTAAGAGGAAGTGGAATGAGTCGCTGGACTACACTACGTTGCCTTCGTGGGACAAATGCGTTGGAGTCGTTGAACGTCATTGTCAATATTTGGAATCGGATAAGAAGCCTCCTGCTGAAGCCCCTATGAGTCAACCAGGTGGCCATAGGTCGCGCTCGCAGAGGAATCAGGCAAGTCTGTCCTTCAATTGCACCACACAAACTTGTAACATCTGTTCACAGACAGACCACAAGACCTTTAGATGCCCAGAACTAATCAATCTCGCCCTAGATAATCGCCTCAATGCAGTAAAGCGCCACAAGCTATGCATTAATTGCCTTGGCAGGGGTCATCTTGTAGCCAACTGCCCGTCGACGCGGAGGTGCCACTCATGTGCACTACCGCATCACTCGCTGCTTCATCGGCCATCGCCAGGATCGGCCGCAGCTCCCTTGCCACTCCCTCAAGCGGAGCCTGTACAAGTTTCGGACGCAGTCGCGCATACTCACACGGAGTCTCGTTCCGACTGTGTCATTCTGGCCACGGCACTGATTCTGGTCAAGGATGCATCTGGAAGCTACAAAATAGGAAGAGCGCTTTTGGATTCATGTTCTCAGGTGAATTTCATATCCGAGGAGTTTGCCCAAAGACTTCGACTGCCACGGAGCAAGCTCAACCTCGAGATTCGTAGCATTGGTGAGACACAAACGCGAATTAAACACCATGCAACCACCAATATCAAGTCGAGGCACAATGGATTCGAGTTGCTCCTTGATTTTTGCGTGACATCCCACATCGCCTATCATCCAGAATCGGAAATTGACATTTCTGCGTGGAACCTTCCGCAGCACTCATCTCTTGCTGACGAGAGCTTCAACAAGTCTCGTCGGATCGATCTGCTTTTGGGGACGGAAACCTTCTTCGATATATTGGCAGTCGGCCAAGTTAAATTAGGAAAGGATCTGCCCGTACTACAAAAAACACTACTTGGATGGATAGTGTCTGGTCGATGTCGAGCTCATCCCAGAACACTCCATCAGTACTCATCTATCGCATTAACAGAAATTGACCAAAAAATGGAACGGCTATGGCGCATTGATCATGTGGAGCCACCTGAGCGAAACTGTGAGGAGTTCTACACCAAAACGGTACGACGTAATTCAGATGGTCGATTGGAAGTACGTCTTCCATTTAAAGATGAACCTACCGTTCTCGGAGCCTCATTCGACATTGCCAAAAGGAGATTCCTCTCCCTCGAACGCAGCCTATGCAAAAGGCCTGAGGTAGGGGCCAAATATATTGAATTTATGCAGGAGTTTCAAAATCTGGGACACATGAGTCCCGTGAGCCATCCACAGTTAAACACTCCGCATTATTATATTCCGCACCACTGCGTGCTCAAGCCTAATAGCACATCAACAAAGCTCAGAGTGGTTTTCGACGCATCTTGCAAGACGACGTCTCAGAAATCGCTCAACGACATTCTGATGGTCGGACCGACCATTCAGCCAGATCTTTATACACTACTCCTGCGTTTTCGGATACATCGCTATGCCATCACTGCTGATGTGGTCAAGATGTTCCGACAAGTCAACATGTTTGCCGAGGATCGCAGATTCCAATACATTCTTTGGAGAACGTCGCCATTGCAACCATTGAGCACCTTCGAATTGAATACTGTAACTTATGGCACAGCGGCTGCATCGTATCTAGCCATACGCAGTTTGTCATATCTAGCCGACAAATTCATGGACAAATTGGAGATTGGAGCTAAAGCCATCAAATCGTCTTTCTATGTGGATGACTTCCTAGGTGGAGCGGATACGGTAGAGGAGCTACATCAAATCAAAAGGGAAGTTACAGCGGTTCTACAGGATGGCCAATTAGAACTCGCAAAATGGCATTCAAATCACTGCAAGTTTGTCGATGACGCTACAGTCAAACATTTGCAGTTGGACGACGAAAAGCTAACCAGCACACTTGGCCTAAAATGGGACCAAGTACGGGACACATTCATGTTCTCGTTCTCGCCAAGATTCGATTCGGACCACGTCACCAAGCGCTCGATTTTGTCCATAGCCTCTTCGCTGTTTGATCCGTTGGGATTAGTTACTCCCATCATCATAGTGGCAAAAATTATCCTCCAGGAGCTGTGGCTCCTAAAACTACATTGGGACGAGTCAGTACCCCAAGGCATTCATACAGCTTGGATGTCCCTGCTTGCATCGCTTTCGTCGTTGGAGTCTGTAGCAATACCACGATATTGCCTCCAATCAGCGATACATACCTTTCAAATACACGGCTTTTGTGACGCCTCCATTCGAGCGTATGGATGCTGCATACACGCTCGCACAATCGGATCAGATGGGCTGACCAAGGTACAGCTAATCACATCGAAGTCCAGAGTTGCTCCCACCAAGAAGCTATCTCTGCCGAAATTAGAACTGTGTGGAGCACATTTGTTAGCACAGCTCTACAAAAAAATCATTACAATCTTCGCTGACAGAAAGCCGACTTTGTTCTTATGGTGCGATTCTCAAATTGTTCTACATTGGAATCGCCAACACTCGGCCACCTTATCAACCTTTGTCGGCAATCGAATTGCCGAAATTCAAGAACTCACGTCAGATTGCCACTGGAGACATGTTCCTACTCACTGCAACCCGGCTGATATCTTGTCCAGGGGCTGCACTATCACCGAGTTGGAACAATCGATATGGTTCGAGGGACCTGAGTTCCTAGGCCAAGATCATCAACATTGGCCAAAGGACAGTCGTGACAACAGTGACATTGATATGGAAACTGCCAACTGGAGAAGAGAAAATCAGCCTTTGCCGTACACACGACTAGTAATCAACTGCTTGAAGGAATCTACAAGATCAGTTCGCATCATCGCTGCCTACTAGTTATCGCTTGGATGTACAGATTTACTCAGCGCTGCCGTAAACTAACGCCATTCCAATCACCTTCGCCGACGCCAGCAGAACTGATGCGGGCGCTACATTGCATCGTCTGGAACAAACTATTCACTTCGCTCAAGAGATGTCCTCGGTCCTGAAGGGCCATCCGATTCGCACTAACCTTTAAAATCTTAGTCTCTTCCTCCAGGTTACAGATGGCTTCCAAATGCTAAAGGTCGGAGGGCGCCTGGAGCTAGCAGACTACCCAGAAACCCAAAAGCATCCTGTGCTGCTCCCAGCTAAGGATCCATTTGTGTCACAGTTCGCTCGCCATCTTCATCTACAGAACTATCACGCCGGGCCACGGACGCTCGTCGCTTTAATTAGAAAACAGTTCTGGATGTTGAATGCAAGGGACTTGGCGCGACAAGTCGATCGCTCATGTATACATTGTCGCCGCTATCGACCAACTCTCGAAAGGCAGCTAATGGGCCAACTGCCTAAAGAGCGGATCACACCATCTAGACCATTTTCAAGATGCGGAATAGACTTTTGCGGACCAATCAACGTCTATTTGCGCATCCGGGGTAAGCCGCCTACCAAGGCCTACCTAGCCGTCTTCGTTTGCTTTGCCACGAAGGCGATACATGTCGAAGTGGTATCGGATCTCACGACGGATAGCTTCATTGCATCACTAAAGCGTTTTATTGCCCGACGCGGACTTCCCTCGGACATATTCTGTGACAACGCTACAAATTTCGCAGGAGCTAACAACAAGCTCGAATCGTTGAAGCAGTTTCTGTTTAAAGACAAAACAACAAAAACAATCCACTATTTCTGTCGCTCAGAGTTCATTAACTTTCACTTTATTCCACCCAGGGCTCCACACTTCGGGGGCATATGGGAAGCTGCAGTAAAAAGTGTCAAGGGACTACTCAATCGCACTCTTCGAGACACCAGGTTAACCTTCGAGGAGTTAGCCACTGCAGCTGCTGACGTCGAGGCGATCCTGAACTCTCGCCCGTTAACGCCGCTCTCATCAGACCCAAACGACCTGGCCGCTCTCACGCCTGGCCACTTCTTAGTGGGTGACGCACTCCGAGCACTACCGGAACTTCCACCAATTGACGACAACCTGGACAAGTTGGATCGATGGAAAAGGGTCAGCGCACTCAAACATCACATCTGGAGTCGCTGGAGCCACGAGTACATCAACGAGCTCCAAGTTCGCACAACCTGGACGAAGACTTCACCAAATTTGGCTGTCAACGACATGGTCATCGTTCACGAGAATAATCTTCCCCCACAACGGTGGCTTCTTGGGCGCATAGTCAGCACGATCGCAGGAGCGGACAACATCGTGCGTGGCGACGTCGTAGCCGACGTACGCACTGCCAAGGGAATAATCCGCCGCCCTATACGGAAACTAGCCTTATTACCTGTCTCTTGAAAGTCAATCACTTTCAAGGGGGCCGGTATGTTGGGTCAAAACCCAATTAGAATAATCTTGTATATTTGAATGATGTTAACATAACAGCTGTTGCGCTAGGCTGCCAACTCGTACTAGCGAACGAGTGGCAGGTAGGAATTAAAAAAAAGAGAGAATAGAAAAAAAGGAGATAAAAAAAATTGAAGTTGAAGATATAGCCACGAGGAGTTTAAGTGAGGAGAAATAATCAAGAATTGTCATTAAAATTTAACTATTAAACTAGCACCATCCGACTAATCATTTATACTCAAGAAAAAGCTCTTGTTTTTACAGTACCAAAGGTACCAAGCTGGTCCTTGGACCAGGCCAACGATAAAACCGTGGACTTTGGATCCGGAGACATCAAGAAATAACGGTTAAAGGAGGCCCATATAACCAGGCTGAACGCTAGAAGTTGGACCGTCAAGGAGAACGAGAATACGAGTGAACAACGCGAAACAACATAATCAGCAACGGAGCTACAGCCGAGAAAGTCAGCAAGGAGCAAGATCGCTTACGGCAAGACGTTTGGAGCGAGGAAAGTGTCCGAGTTGAGACACAGGTAGCTGAGGTCCATTAGGACCAATCACGGCGTTTGAACAGGCGGGCAAGGACCCAAGTGCGCGACGGAACTGTGGTGTGCGGCAGGAAAGTGTTAAGGCAAAGTTTACGAGGGAACGTTCGCCTTTCGCTAGGCGTCTTGCTACACGGACTGCGGCGTACCATGGCCGATTGCACGGAGCGTTTGTAGGAACTGAACATGCGTCTGGCGGGACCGGCCGGGAGAGAGTAAGGCCTTGAGAGCCCAGCACCGGTTTACCCTAGTCTGGAAACGGTAAAGCTTCCCTATGCCCACCATCTCGCCAACAATCACGCGTGGCCGCAGTACCAGGCGAGCGATTACTTTCACGACATAGGAGAGACCCACCACGGGAATTCGAACTAAAGTGTAAAGCGAGTTAAATAAAGATCAATGAAACGAGAACTGCTAAGTGCTTTTACTGGTAACCGAATGATCTCGTTTAATATAAATTTGGTGGGATGAACATACGAAATATTCTGAGCTAGCCGCACGTATCTCGAAGCGAGCAGACCAATAAAATCAGTTCGTTACATCTGCCGCCCAAAACGTGACTATCCCGGCAGTGCTCAGATAGTGGAAGTGCGAAGGCGACTCTTCAACACTGACAGTTTTTGGCAGTTTGTGGGCGTGACAAAAAGTTTTTTGGCAAATCGAGAGATATTTAAAAATCTAACAAAAACGTCAAAAAATATCAGAACATATTTCCAAAGTGTGAGCATGGCAGTTTTTGGCGGCTTGTGGGCGTTAAGATGGGCGTGGCAACATGAATCGACAAACTGGCGCTGCGTCAATGTCTCTGGAGTCTGTATGCTTAATCTCTTTCTAGCTTTGATAGTTCCTGAGATCTCGACGTTTGTAGGGACAGACGGGCGGACATGGCCAGATCGACCCGGCTATTGATCCTGATCAAGAATATATATACTTTATATGGCCGGAATCTAGTATACCCTTTTACTCTACGATTAACGGGTATAAAAATCAGTATGGGTAGATGTTGGATTTACCGTCTCAAAAAAGAGGATTTCACATATGTCGCACAGTGGTTGCGTATATCGCTGTCTGGAAAAACAGAAGACATGCAAAATGCCCAGGCTGAATAATACGTCGAAACGGTAAACGACCAAAGATCACAGCAATCTGGACAGAATTGGAAGCAGCATTCCCAGATAGACCAAGTCCAAGCATAAAGCTGACGAAAGCCGAGGGCGAAGACAAGTCTGAGCAAGGAGGAAACGCAGCAGGAAGGTCAACGAAGAATAATTTGGACGCCATCTAATCCGTCTCAATTGGTAGTTCTAGGTGATTTTAATATACCTGGCACTATATGGTTTCCGGAAGAAAAATTTAATAACCTTCTTTCTATAGCACAACATGACTTTATAGACGACTTGCTCGACCTATCGTTGTTGCAAGTTAATTTTATTCGAAACTATCTTGATCAATTACTCGATTTATGTTCAAAGTGTGTTTCTGTCCAGAGTAGCACCTCTTACTCAACCATCTCAAAGCTAACTTTCTGAGGCTAAATAATTTTATATATGGGTTTAATTGGTCTTTACTCCTGAAACATAATTTCGTTAACCCTAAGTGCAAAACAATTTCTTGCCCTTCCTCCCCATTTTTTTTATTAACTACGGTAACATCGGATACGTTAATAGATGATCTATTTGCCCAGTTTTTTTTTAAAACAACATATTCTATGTTACCTCATTCCGAACAGCCTTACTCTTACGCGGTATCAAGGTCGAATAGTGGTACTACAGCGCTTTAAAAATAATCTTCAAACATATGTCATCTATACTGACATTAGTAAAGCATTTGACTCTGTTAATTATTCTATTCTAGTAAGGAAACTGAATTTATTAGGTTTCCCTGTTGATCTTCTAAATTGTATTTTAAGTTATCTGAATGCCACGACGCAAAAGGTCCTATTTAAAAATGCTCATTTTTGTAACCGTAGAACGATGCTTGGAACAGTCTTAATTTGTAAGCTTATTCGAGGTGTAGTTGATAGTCCTGACATGGTTAGTCGACTAAATTTAGCTGATCCAAGCAGATTCACTAGAAAGTACTTACCCCTAATCATAAATCGTTGTAGATCCAACGTTGAGTTGCCTGACCCCTACAGAGTATTATGTTCTGACTATAATAGACTTTATCCTATTATCTCTAGTCTTGCCTCTCTGTCGCTCTAAAAGCAATCAATTCTAACTTATAACTTAACACTTCTAAGACATAATTAGATCTTACTAATATTTATCCATTTCCTCGTTTCTAAACTCTATTCTATATCGCGTCTATATTCTCGCAAATCGAGCCGTGCGTTAGGTGCTGCGCCCCTCTGTCGAATGGGCGGGAGGTATGGCCGTGAGATTCGCACGTATAAAAAAAAAAACACAAATGTAGCCGAAACAAAGACCCGGCCTCAGCACAGGTCACGTGTAGGTGTGAGGAAGCAGACGAACTTGGCACACATGCTCACGACCAATAAGCACAATACAACCCGATCCAGTCCAGGCAACAGAACAGACCCCTATAAAGGCCGCCAGTCACTGCCCAAAAACACAACGGAAGTACACCAGGGGGCAACTCGGGTCAAAACCAAACCCATGTTGCTAATCCGCAGGAAGCCTGTAGCAGGTGCTGTGGACACGGCCATTGGGCAACAGGATATCGAATCCAGAGGATTCCAGAGAATCCAGGATTCTGCCAGAAAGCGGTTAATAGACAAGATAGATTGGGAAAGAGGCTGTCGAAAACAAAGGCTACTGTTCTATGGGATTCTGCCAGAGAGCGGTTAACAGACGGCGATCTTAGCCGCAGAGTAGCGAGGAGTTGCAAGGTGCCGCCTCTCCAAACTAACTGGCAAATTAATCAAAGAGGAGCACCAGTTGTTCGCAGCGGTACGATACATACATACGAGGCCACGATCGACAACGGGGCAACTAGTTAGGTTGACAGATTAAGATATTTCGTTCTCTAATCGTACTGACCGGCAACACTTTTCTTTATATTCGTAAGAGCAAGAGAAAGTGATTCTGACGCGGACTGGTATTTTATTTATTTTTTGTCGTGATAAATCTGTTTTGCGGCAAATAAACTCGATGAAATTTTATTTAAACGCTGATTCGGTTAATCAGTTTGATGAACCTGATTTACTGGAGCGAGTGGAACGGATGAAGTCCTTAAACTATTTGGTTTTAATGGTGTCGACAAGGGATCATCAAAGAGCCTTCGGGAGCTCAGTGATTGCATGAATTCTCATTTGCGGCCAATTCGAACCCTGGCCACTACGCAAAAAATTTTGGATGGACTTCTTATTCAAAAAGTTCCACAAATATAAGCAAAATACACTTATTGCTTCTGCTATTAATTTAAATCAACCGATTCTATGGGGCAAATTCATTTGTACAGTCCGTTGCGAACTCTTCAAAACACCAAACTTGGTTGGAAAGTATTTGGAGGGATGTCAAGTATGCCAAATTATAAATCGGTTTTCGCAGCTGTGGGGAGTCTTAAAGGAGTTCGGCCTAGCAACAGCGAAGACGGCTGGAATGCGAGTGGAGTCAAGGGCGGTCAGGTCAAACGGTAATGGACATAACATAATGTAACATAGTGGTCATTGGACCCCGGCAAAGCGGAGAGACCGTGAACTAGCGGTACCGCGCTGGACCTTGGACTCGAACCAGCCAAGGGCACAGAGGTCAAACGGTAACGGTGTGGACTTTGGACGAGCACAAAGAGGACGCACCGTGAACTAACGGGACATGAGTTGGACCTTGCACCCGAGCAAGCCGTGTGCAAAAAAATAGCAGGGTCCCCGCGGCCTATGAAGGGACGGCGCAGGCGCAGCTCGAGACAAAGAGTCAGTAAAAGTACGCGGAGATCCAGACAGTCAGTCAGTAAAAGTACGCGGAGATCCATACAGTCAGTCAGTGAAAGTACGCGGAGGTCGACAGTGAGACAGTGAAAGTACGCGGAGCGATACCCAGAACAAGTGAACGACAAGTGAGTGTCAAAGCGGGCATCCAAGGAGGATCTCTACAGGCGAAGGACAAGCGATTACAAGGACCTGGAGTGGTCAGAAAGGGACGGTGGAGTCTTTGCTCGGCAAAGGTGGTTCAGGGAAGAACGCTAGCTTATCTCACGGACGATACATCCTGCCCCCAAAACATCCTAAGCCCCGTACGAGGCAGCAGGTTGTCCGTTGGCAGAAGCGACGAGTGACTGGCATACACATAAGGGACGGTGGAGTCAGTAGTCGGCAAACGTGGTTCGGGGAAGAGCGCTAGCTTATATCACGGACAATACACCTTGCCCCCATAACATCCCAAGCCCCAGTCGAGCCGGCACGGATACGCCGTTGACAGCGACGCGGGACCAGCGAAAGAAGGACGACGAAGGAGCGACGACGCGCATCCGAAGGCGAGGACCGCAGGAGTCCCTATTTTCGAAGTAGTATTGAATAAAGGCTATTTTAATCAGAAACTCTTTTTGGTCGGGCAATCACACAAATCATAAATTTGTTGGGACGAACAAATTAACTCTCTGAGCTATCCGTTGCAATCCGAACCGAACAGGAACTAAGAAATCAGTTCGTTACATCTGGCGGCCAACGTGATTGTCCTGACCAAAAGAACAGAGGAGTAGATGGGAGGAGGAGGTCCGGGTAGCGAGGGCCAGGATGGCCTAGCGCAGTGTGCGGCGAGCGACACAGGGGCCTAGGGGTCGTGCTGCCGATGGAGGACCCGGAGGAACTGCGGGAGTTCACGGAGGCGCGGAACGCCACTCAGCGGCGGTTCGAGCGGATGGTGGGGGGCGAAAGGCAGTCGCCGCCCAGGCCCAGTGGCAGGAGTCCCTGTGGGCACCGCAACCACCGCCGGCGCAGCCGCAGCCTCCGTTGCCACCGTCACCACCCCGCCGTCGCAGCCGCAGCCACAGACGAGCCCGAAACGGTCGCCATACTGGAGGCGAAAGGAGGAGGAAAGAATACGGAAGGAGACCGGCCGTGGAAGTTAAAGTCACCGGCGTTGAAGGCCTTATGAGGAGCCTCGACTTTAACAGCATGATGGAGGCAGCCGGGCGAAGGCAGCCGCGAGAGGCGGGAGGCCAGCCGTTATCGTCGGGAGGCCGCGAGAGTAGCCCCGCAAGATTACGCGAATGTGGCGAGGGCCGGTACGACAGACCCGAAAAACCGTTGGTGTTCCTGGAGCAGGTGGAGTGGTCCGCAACGGCATACGGTCTAAACATCAAGCAAATCCCACGAGCTATGCCGGAACTGCTCAAGGGCAGGGCCTTAAAGTGGTTCATCGCCAACAATAGATTCTGGGAGACCTGGGCAGAATTCATCCAAAGCTTTTAAGAATTATTCCTGGCCAGGTGTTTCATAACGAAACTGGCAGCCCAGATCAGGCAGAGGAAGCAGCGGCATGGCGAGTGCTTCAAGAACTACATGGTGGACATGCAGGCCCTAATGCGGCCCTTTGGGATGTCCCAGAAAGGGACCCAGGAGAGGATAAGGGAGAACAGCAGTCCAGCTCTGCGAATTTTTGTCCGCCCGTACGAGTGCCGACAACTGGATGCTCTGCTGGCCGCCATAGTGATCATAGACGGAATGGAAATTAAGGCCACGATGGACACCGGAGCCACGGCGAGTTTTCTTAGCGAAGAGTTGGCGGACAGGTTGCGGGCAGCGGGAGAGGTCGTATCCACGAAAAGAGAAGTGCGGATGGCTGATGGACGGTATGAGGAGGTCACATCGCTGCTCGAAGTGGACATATGGCTTGGAGAGAGGACCGTAAGAATGCAACTGCTAATCCTCCATAACATCATCGACGCTCTAGTACTGGGATTGGATTTCCTAACGAAAGTTGGAGCTAGAATAGAGTGCGCGGGACTAAGCGTAACGATGCCAGCGGGACAGGCGGTTCGAAGCAGCGCACGCGAGAGGCTTTCAGTGGCAATTGTGGAGAGGACGACAGACTTCGCGGAGGAGGATATTTACGACTTCCTGAAGTCAGAGTTAGCAGAGTTGGGAAGAGTACAAGGGACGTCAACGCTGGTGGTGCACAGAATCACGATGATAGACGATCAACCGGTCAAACAGGGCTACTACCCGAAGATGAAGGACTGATACTGGCAGATACTGGCAGTATACGGCATTTACGGTGCCGCGTCGGCAACGTTCCTACGGGCGTTAGACCAGGTGATAGGACCCGAGATGATGCCACACGCCTTCGCGTATCAGGATGGTACCACGATTACTATTAATCGGACGGACACTGCAAGAGCACATGCGCAACGTGAATGAGATTTTCCTAAGGCTAAGGGCGGCAATCCTGAAAGTAAATGCGGATAAGTGCAAGTTCTTTAGGAAGGAGCTACGATACTTGGGTCACAGCGTGACAGATCAAGGCATCGGAACGGATCCTAAGAAGATAGCGGCAATAGTAGCCCCCGGGAAAACGTGAAGGAGCTGCGACAGTACCTAAAAGTGGTTTGGTGCCTGATTTTGCGACGCTGGTACAACCGCTGAAGCCACTCCTAGAAAAACAGGCAAGGTGGGAGTGGACACACGCCCATCAAAAAGCATTCGAGGCCATCGAAACCAGGCTGGTCTCCGACCCGATCCTGGCATGCCCCGATTTCGCCAAAACATTCGTGTTGCAGACGGACGCCAGCGACTACGGGCTAGGCGCTATCATCACACAACAGTCCGAACAAGGCGGGCGGGTTATATCCTACTCCAGCAGAGCGCTGAACGGAGCGGAATAGAACTACTCTGCAACAGAAATGAAATGTTTAGCAATAGTGTGGGCTGTCAGAAAATTAAGACCATACCTGGAGGGTTACCGCTTCAAAGTGATAATAGATCACATGGCCCTGAAGTGGGTGAATAGCATCGAGAGCCCGTCCGGAAGGATCGCGTGGTGGGCACTGGAACTCCAACAGTACGATATTAAAATCTCGTATGGGAAGGGCCAGCTGAACGTCGGACGCCCTGTCGAGACAGCCGCTGCAGGACACGAGCCGCAGGATAACGGCGAAGGAAGAAGGGCACCCGGACGAGCAGCAGGAATGCAGGTGGACAGAAGATATGCGGAGGAAAATAAAGCAGAATCCCCAAAAATACCCAGACTACCTAGTGGAGGCCGGCCAGTTGTACAGGCACATTCCGCACCGGGAAGGAAATGAGGATGTGGTGTAATGGAAGCTGTGTGTACCAACCAGGGAGAGGCAGCGCGTCATGGCCGAGAACCACGACATGCCGACGGCAGGACACCTGGGAAGTCGGAAGACAATTGCGAGGGTGGCAGCCAGGTACCACTGGCCAGGAATGCACCAAGACATAAGAAGATACGTGCGCAACTGCGAGAGTTGAATGAAGTACAAGCCTAACCAGCTGCAAGCAGCCGGAAAAATGCTGACCCTGGTGCCGGAAGAACCATGGGCCTCCGTGTGTGCGGATTTTGTGGGCCCCTTGCCGAGGTCAAAGCACGCGAATTCGATGCTGCTGGTCCTGGTGGACAGGTTCTCCAAGTGGACCGAGAATGTTTCGATTCGTATGGCAACCACCGAGACGCTACGAAAGGCTGTGCGAGAGCGAATAGTGGCCAGATACGGGGTGCCAAAAGTTATGATCACGGACAACGGAGTCCAATTCACGAGCAGGGCGTTCAAGAGGTTTTTGGAGGAGCTGGGTGTGAGACACCAGCTCACGGCTTTACAAGAAAACCCGACAGAAAGGGCCAACAGGACCGTGAAAACAATGATCGCGCAGTTCACAGGGGCCGATCAGAGGACGTAAACACGAGTGTGGCGGAGACCACCGGATACTCGCCGGCATTTATAACGCAGGGAAGAGAACCAAGGCTGCCGAACGCATTGTTCGACGAACAGACGGCCGGAACGGGTAGGTGTACACAGACGCCGGCAGAAAACGCGGAAAAACTGAAGGAGATCTTCGAACTGGTGCGGAGGAATATGGAAAAGGCAGCGCAGTATGGGCCAAGGAGCAACACCTGTCGAAAGCAGCCGAGGTCTTCGCGGCAAAACTGGCACAAAGGTTCGACGGGCCGTTCAAAATTAAGAAATTCACATCACCAGTAATTTGTGTATTGGAACACGCAACAACTAGGAAGACGAAAACGGCTCATATTAGCGACTTGAGGCCGCGGGCGCCGGCGGGCCAGAGGACACCGAGAGCAAAAAACAACAATAAAACCCTTTAGTGAAGAAGGGGGGAAGACGATACAGGGTATCGAAAAGTCGCAAGTCAAAAGTCACTCAAAGCAAACACATACACACACACAAAAAGGCCCGATGGAGCGCGAGAGCGGGACAGGGAGGGTATAGAGCGATGCCGTCGCGGGACATGGAGGAGTTGCGCGAGTTCGCGGACGCGCGGAACGCAACGCTGCGACGGTTTGAGCGGATGGTGGTGGAGCGGAATGCAGCCGCCGCCAAGGCCGCGTGGCAGGAGCGACTAGCAGGGTGGCAGGAGGAGGGTGGCACCACCGTCGTTGCCGCAACCGCCATTGCTGCAGCCACCGATACCACCGCCGCCGACGCAGCCGCAGCCGCCGACGCCGGGGACACAACAAGAAGAGCATCCGAAGCCACCGCCGTTGCCGCAGCCACAGACGGTGGTGTCGCAGCCACAGCCGCCGTTGCCGCGCGCACCGACACCGCCACCCCAGGATGAGGAGAGGCCCCCGGTGCAATCGGCAACAGTCCTGGGACGTGGACCAGGCGCACATCGCGCAGACGCTGCACACGATCGGCATGGGCGGCCGCCGGTGGCACCAGCAGACGGTGACGTGGACGTGGCCCGCACCAGCGGAGGACACGCCGGAGGCCCGCGTGTGGGAGGACGTGGGTGCGTTAGGATGGAGGCCTGTCGACCGACGAGCGCGCGATCCGCGCAAACGCGTCTGGACGGAGGACGAGAGCCCGGCGGAGAACCGGGAGAAGGGTCCGTGGGTGTGGCCCATACCACCGAAGTTGTCGCGGCAGGAGTCATGCCCCGAGCCACGCCAGCTGCCGCAGCGAACCTGCCTCCGCAAGCAGGAGTCTCTCAACGAGCAGCCACGAAGAGAGCTGACGCGAGAGGAGTGGTCGAGCTGCAGGCGTGTAAACGGCACAAGGGCCGTTGGGCCAAGTTGCTCGTGCTGGACGGTCAGCGGTACCGCCTGAAGGTGCATCGCGGGGCGGAGTTAAGGTGTATACACCAAAATAAAACGAATAAGCCCGAAGAGATAATCAACTTATATTGATTGGGACAGGGCCGCAAGTTGGCCCCCGGGGCTCGGGTGCAGGGCCAGCCACCCCGGAGCATGAAGGGGCATACATACAGATGGTGGAGCTGAAAGCCAAGAGAGAGAAGGAGTCAATATGGCGAAAAATTAATCTAAAACCCGCAAACTTTCCTCTATTGAGCTGCAACACCAGAACCACGTGTGGGGAAAATCGGGATGGGGGCGCTACGATAACAACGGTCGGTCGGTAGGGAAAAAAAAAAACAGGATATACATTGATTTTCAACACGCAATCACACTACTGGCATCAATCGGCACGACATGTAATATCGATATGAACAGGATGTGGCAACGCCGGTCGCCAGAATCGATAACTCGATCGTGGTGAGTATCGATGGCCAGAGAAAATGGTGATAAGAGGGCGGGAAGTTCAAATATAGAGCTGGTGACGAGAAGCAAACGGCAACATAGGAAGAAAGCTTGTGAAGGGACACGTACAAGACCACGATCGACATCAGGGCGATAGCAAGCTTCATAAGCGAAGAGCTGGCGGACAAGCTAGCTTCCCGAGGCCACAGGCGACTCAACATGAGCCTGCTGATACTACCAGGAATAGTAGAAGCGTTGGTACTAGGGTGGAATTTCCTCACGCAAGTCGGATCCGAGATCAGGTGCGCCGGTTATGAAATCCGGATACCGGCCAGAGGCAGACACAATGGGTGGCTCGCGGAACAGTCAATCGCAGCAGTCCAAAAGGACGGCGAAGAGGATGACATGGATAAATTTCTAAAAACAGAGCTCGCGGAATTTCACTCCATGACCGGAACATCTAGTATAGCCAAGCACACGATAACCATGAAGGATGATAAGCCAATGATGCAGAGATACTACCCGAAGAATCCAAAGATTCAAGGGGAAATTAATGCAAGGCTGGACATGGGACTGATAGAAGAAAACGGGAAAATGGAGACTATGCGTGGACTTCAGGCAGATAAAAGCGAAATCCATAAAGGCTGCCTACCCGATGCCACGGAGGCTTTCACGGTCCCAGGGAAAGGGCTGTTCCAATGAAGAGTGATGCCGTTTGGATTACACTCCGTGTCGGCCACATTTCAACGGGCCCTGGATCACGAGATTGGACTGGAAATGAGGCCACATGCCTTTGCGTATTAAGATGACATTATCGTGATTGGCCGCACCCTAGAGGAAAGCAAAAGAAACCTCAGGAAAGTGTTCCGCCGCTTAAAGAACGCGAACCTAAGAATAAACCCAGAGAAATGCCAATTCGTCAAGCAAGAACTACTGCACCTAGGGCACCGCGTCACAAGCCAAGGGATAGGCACGGACCCAGAGACGGTAGCAGCCATAGCCCAGCTAGAACCACCATCATCGGTCCGCAAGCTGTGACAATACATTGGAGTCGCATTTTGGTACCGGCGCTTCGTTCCTGATTTCGCACGCATTGTAAGGCCACTCAACGACCTCCTCCGCAAGGGTACCAAATAGACATGGTCACAGGATCACCAGCAAGCATTCGAGGAGGTGAAAGCCAGATTAGTCACCGACCCCGTCCTGGCGTGCCCCGGCTTCGGAAAAATGTTCATCCTGCAAACGGACGCCAGCGACTACGGGATTGATGCGGTCCTCACAAAAGATACGGAAGATGTGGAAAAGGTTATTTCATACTCCAGCCGGACCCTAAACGGAGCCGAGAAAAACTACTTAACAACAGAGAAGGAGTGCTTGGCCATTGTGTGGGCAATTCGGAAGCTTAATCCATACCTGGAGGGCCATCACTTTAAGGGAGAGACGGTTGAACAACATAAAAAGCCCTTAGGGAAGAATTGACAGATGGGCGTTGGAGCTACAGAAATATGACTTCGAGGTCGCATACAGAAAAGGCCAATTGAACGTAGTAGCAGATGCGCTATCAAGGCAGCCACTACCAGAATCGATGCCAACAGAACCAGAGATGTTGCGAAGAACGCAAAACACTGAGGTCAAAACCGAGTGCAGTTGGATCCCGGAAATGCGAGAGAAAATAAAGGCGCATCCTCAAAAGTCCCAGACTACGTATGGGAAGGTAGCACCCTTTACAGGCAGATTCCGCATAGAGCAGGGAACGAACGTGGGACGTGGTGACTTGGGTTCCGCGGCAACTAAGGAAAACCGTCCTGCGAGAAAACCACGACTCCCCAGCAGCCGGCCATGTGGGCAGTCGTAAGACAATTGCGCGTCTTGCAGCCCGGTACTACTGGCCAGGAATGTAGAGAGATGCAAGGGCGTACGATCGGAAGTGCGAGGACTGCGCAAGGTTCAAACCGAATCAGCGGCAGGCGGCGGGAAAGATGTTGACACAGATCCCGGAAGAGCCCTGGCAACAGTGTGTGCCGATTTCGTCGGACCATTGCCAAGGTCTAACCATGGAAACAATATGTTGTTGGAGCTGACCGACAGGTTTTCTAAATGGACGGAATTGGTGCCTTTGCGAACCGCCTAGGCGGAAACGTTGCAGAAAGCGTTCAGGGAACGCATAGTCGCACGATTTGGAGTACCGAAGGTGGTGATTACGGACAAATGCGTGCAGTTTATCAGCAGGGCTTTCAAGAAAATCCTCAACGACATGGGCATAAAGCAGCAGTTTACGGAACCGTATCCAGGAGAATCCGACGGAGAGAGCGAACCGTACTGTTAAGACGACGATAGCACAGTTTGCCGGACAGAACCAGAGGAATCGGGATGAAAGATGGCCCGAAATCATGCTGGCTGTGAATTCCAGTGTATCGGAATCTACGGGCTACTTACCGGAATTTTTGACACAAGGTCGCGAGCAAAGGTTACCGAACGCTATATATGACGCTATATGACAGAGACACGCTAGGTACAGGAAGGCAACCAGAGTCGCCGGAAGGAAACGTCAAGAAGATGAAAGAGATCTTCGAGATAGTGCGAAAAAGCCTGGAGAAAATGTCCCAAGACCAGGCAAAGCATTACAACCTGTGAAGAAGGCAATGGAAGCCAAGGATTGGTGAAGTGGTGTTGGTCAATAAGCACAATTTGTGGCCGGCGGCCGAGGGATTTGCGGCCAAACTGGCTTCGAGATTCGATGGGTCGTACCAGATTGTAGATTTCGTATCGCAAGTGATTTGTAAGATTTGCCACCGGAAAAGCCGAAAGGAACGCAAGGTACACACTAGCGACCTTAAGCAACAGGATCAGGTGGAGGATAAGGCAGAGAACGAGGATGCGGATAAGATAGGAGAAAGCAGGGAGAGCACGCAGTAGAGCAAGCAGTACCCGAGAATGGACGGAGCCAGTCAGCCGTTCCAGCATCGACGGAGACTCGCCGCGAGCAAACCAGAGTTCTGCAGTACAGGAACGTCAACAGAGACATCCCTCTCTCTCTAACATTCACCTGCCACGCACTTGTAAAAAACGTGGAAACACCATAAGAGAGAGAGAGAAGCTAAGAGCGAGATTTAACACTAAAATTCTTTTCAACACTAGATCTCAATATATATTGAATTATTGAGAAGTGGGAAAGAAAAGCAAAACAACATATGATTTCATTTTTTATCATCATATATCAGCTACTTAGATATATCAGCTACTCAGATAAAGCATTGCTCCGATCAAAATTATATAATAAGATAATATTTAAACAGATATTGATATTGGGCTTATTTCGTGGAGGCAGAACAATAATATTTCAAAGGGTGTATTTAATAATACGAATATTTTATTTGTGTATAAAATAACGCTTGAAGCATTCTTGCAGTTTTTGCCGTTTTGAATATTGTTAACGTCTGCCAAAAAGTCGCTGCAGCAATATATTACGTCATCGACTGGCTGTCTCTGACGTCATAGAACATGCTACTCCTTTAAATTTTACATTCTTAAAAACTTGTTTGTAATGGAGTTTTGGGCAGTCTGTGGGCGTTAGAGTGGGCATGGCAAAAAGTTCTTTGGCCCATAGAGAGAAATTTGCAAGACTCATAAAAGCTCTGAAAAAATATCAAAACCATTTTCAGAAGTGTGGGCGTGGCAGTTTTGGGCGGTTTGTGGGCGTTAGAGTGGGCGTGGCAACATGAATCGACAAACTTGCTCTGCTTCTATGTCTCTGGAGTCTGAATGCTTAATCTGAACTTTCTAGTTTTTGTAGTTCCTGAGATCTCGACGTTCATACGGACGGACAGACGGACGGACAGACGGACGGACAGACGGACATGGCCAGATCGTCTCGATAAAATAAAGGCGCATCCTCAAAAGTCCCATACTACGTATGGGAAGGTAGCACCCTTTACAGGCAGATTCCGCATAGAGCAGGGAACGAACGTGGGACGTGGTGACTTGGGTTCCGCGGCAACTAAGGAAAACCGTCCTGCGAGAAAACCACGACTCCCCAGCAGCCGGCAATGTGGGCAGTCGTAAGACAATTGCGCGTCTTGCAGCCCGGTACTACTGTCCAGGAATGTAGAGAGATGCAAGGGCGTACGATCGGAAGTGCGAGGACTGCGCAAGGTTCAAACCGAATCAGCGGCAGGCGGCGGGAAAAATGTTGACACAGATCGCGGAAGAGCCCTGGTACGATGGATCGTACCAGATTGTAGATTTCGTATCGCAAGTGATTTGTAAGATTTGCCACCGGAAAAGCCGAAAGGAACGCAAGGTACACACTAGCGACCTTAAGCAACAGGATCAGGTGGAGGATAAGGCAGAGAACGAGGATGCGGATAAGATAGGAGAAAGCAGGGAGAGCACGCAGTAGAGCAAGCAGTACCCGAGAATGGACGGAGCCAGTCAGCCGTTCCAGCATCGACGGAGACTCGCCGCGAGCAAACCAGAGTTCTGCAGTACAGGAACGTCAACAGAGACATCCCTCTCTCTCTAACATTCACCTGCCACGCTCTTGTAAAAAACGTGGAAACACCATAAGAGAGAGAGAGAAGCTAAGAGCGAGATTTAACACTAAAATTCTTTTCAACACTAGATCTCAATATATATTGAATTATTGAGAAGTGGGAAAGAAAAGCAAAACAACATATGATTTCATATTTTATCATCATATATCAGCTACTTAGATATATCAGCTACTCAGATAAAGCATTGCTCCGATCAAAATTATATAATAAGATAATATTTAAACAGATATTGATATTGGGCTTATTTCGTGGAGGCAGAACAATAATATTTCAAAGGGTGTATTTAATAATACGAATATTTTATTTGTGTATAAAATAACGCTTGAAGCATTCTTGCAGTTTTTGCCGTTTTGAATATTGTTAACGTCTGCCAAAAAGTCGCTGCAGCAATATATTACGTCATCGACTGGCTGTCTCTGACGTCATAGAACATGCTACTCCTTTAAATTTTACATTCTTAAAAACTTGTTTGTAATGGAGTTTTGTGCAGTCTGTGGGCGTTAGAGTGGGCATGGCAAAAAGTTCTTTGGCCCATAGAGAGAAATTTGCAAGACTCATAAAAGCTCTGAAAAAATATCAAAACCATTTTCAGAAGTGTGGGCGTGGCAGTTTTGGGCGGTTTGTGGGCGTTAGAGTGGGCGTGGCAACATGAATCGACAAACTTGCGCTGCTTCTATGTCTCTGGAGTCTGTATGCTTAATCTGAACTTTCTAGTTTTTGTAGTTCCTGAGATCTCGACGTTCATACGGACGGACAGACGGACGGACAGACGGACGGACAGACGGACATGGCCAGATCGTCTCGATAAAATAAAGGCGCATCCTCAAAAGTCCCATACTACGTATGGGAAGGTAGCACCCTTTACAGGCAGATTCCGCATAGAGCAGGGAACAAAGACGTGGTGACCTGGGTTCCGCGGCAACTAAGGGAAACCGTCCTGCGAGAAAACCACGACTCCCCAGCAGCCGGCCATGTGGGCAGTCGTAAGACAATTGCGCGTCTTGCAGCCCGGTACTACTGGCCAGGAATGTAGAGAGATGCAAGGGCGTACGATCGGAAGTGCGAGGACTGCGCAAGGTTCAAACCGAATCAGCGGCAGGCGGCGGGAAAGATGTTGACACAGATCCCGGAAGAGCCCTGGCAACAGTGTGTGCCGATTTCGTCGGACCATTGCCAAGGTCGAACCATGGAAACAATATGTTGTTGGAGCTGACCGACAGGTTTTCTAAATGGACGGAATTGGTGCCTTTGCGAACCGCCTAGGCGGAAACGTTGCAGAAAGCGTTCAGGGAACGCATAGTCGCACGATTTGGAGTACCGAAGGTGGTGATTACGGACAAATGCGTGCAGTTTATCAGCAGGGCTTTCAAGAAAATCCTCAACGACATGGGCATAAAGCAGCAGTTTACGGAACCGTATCCAGGAGAATCCGACGGAGAGAGCGAACCGTACTGTTAAGACGACGATAGCACAGTTTGCCGGACAGAACCAGAGGAATCGGGATGAAAGATGGCCCGAAATCATGCTGGCTGTGAATTCCAGTGTATCGGAATCTACGGGCTACTTACCGGAATTTTTGACACAAGGTCGCGAGCAAAGGTTACCGAACGCTATATATGACGCTATATGACAGAGACACGCTAGGTACAGGAAGGCAACCAGAGTCGCCGGAAGGAAACGTCAAGAAGATGAAAGAGATCTTCGAGATAGTGCGAAAAAGCCTGGAGAAAATGTCCCAAGACCAGGCAAAGCATTACAACCTGTGAAGAAGGCAATGGAAGCCAAGGATTGGTGAAGTGGTGTTGGTCAATAAGCACAATTTGTGGCCGGCGGCCGAGGGATTTGCGGCCAAACTGGCTTCGAGATTCGATGGGTCGTACCAGATTGTAGATTTCGTATCGCAAGTGATTTGTAAGATTTGCCACCGGAAAAGCCGAAAGGAACGCAAGGTACACACTAGCGACCTTAAGCAACAGGATCAGGTGGAGGATAAGGCAGAGAACGAGGATGCGGATAAGATAGGAGAAAGCAGGGAGAGCACGCAGTAGAGCAAGCAGTACCCGAGAATGGACGGAGCCAGTCAGCCGTTCCAGCATCGACGGAGACTCGCCGCGAGCAAACCAGAGTTCTGCAGTACAGGAACGTCAACAGAGACATCCCTCTCTCTCTAACATTCACCTGCCACGCACTTGTAAAAAACGTGGAAACACCATAAGAGAGAGAGAGAAGCTAAGAGCGAGATTTAACACTAAAATTCTTTTCAACACTAGATCTCAATATATATTGAATTATTGAGAAGTGGGAAAGAAAAGCAAAACAACATATGATTTCATTTTTTATCATCATATATCAGCTACTTAGATATATCAGCTACTCAGATAAAGCATTGCTCCGATCAAAATTATATAATAAGATAATATTTAAACAGATATTGATATTGGGCTTATTTCGTGGAGGCAGAACAATAATATTTCAAAGGGTGTATTTAATAATACGAATATTTTATTTGTGTATAAAATAACGCTTGAAGCATTCTTGCAGTTTTTGCCGTTTTGAATATTGTTAGCGTCTGCCAAAAAGTCGCTGCAGCAATATATTACGTCATCGACTGGCTGTCTCTGACGTCATAGAACATGCTACTCCTTTAAATTTTACATTCTTAAAAACTTGTTTGTAATGGAGTTTTGGGCAGTCTGTGGGCGTTAGAGTGGGCATGGCAAAAAGTTCTTTGGCCCATAGAGAGAAATTTGCAAGACTTATAAAAGCTCTGAAAAAATATGAAAACAATTTTCAGAAGTGTGGGCGTGGCAGTATTGGGCGGTTTGTGGGCGTTAGAGTGGGCGTGGCAACATGAATCGACAAACTTGCTCTGCTTCTATGTCTCTGGAGTCTGAATGCTTAATCTGAACTTTCTAGTTTTTGTAGTTCCTGAGATCTCGACGTTCATACGGACGGACATGGCCAGATCGTCTCGGCTATTGATCCTGATCAAGAATATATATACTTTATGGTTGGAAACGCTTCCTTCTACCTGTTACATACTTTTCAAAGAATCTAGTATAACCTTTTACTCTACGAGTAACGGGTATAATAAATCATTAAATAAATGACTATAAATTAAAAAGTGCTTTTAAAGCTGGTTATTTAACGGTCAGGTGCAGCATTCTATAAAAAAATCGTAGTACACGCGTACTAAACAATCAAGTTCCGCGGAAACATGTAAAAAATAATAAATATATACATACACACATATGCGCCTAGAACAATTAAGTTCCACAAGTGCGAACTAGAACTAAATATATACAATTAGTATATATACAGTTTTTGGCGGTTTGTGGGCGTTAAAGTGGGCGTGACAAAAAGTGATTTTGCTAATTGATATTGTAACGAACTGATTTTCTTATTTCTGCTCGCTACGAAATGCAACGGCTAGCTCAGAGAGTTTGTTTGTTCGTCCCACCAAATTTATGATTTGTGTGATTGCCCGACCAAGAATAAGACAGATTCTCAGATTTAAACCACTTTTATTTAGCGTCACTTGCTGAATAGGATTCGGTGATTCTCGCCGTTGGATGCACGCCGTTGCCCCTTCGTCGTCCTTCCGTCGTACGCCTGCGTCGCTTCCGACGGGGATCCGTACCGGCTCGCCTGGGGCTTAGGATGTTATGGGGCAGGGTATATCGTCCGTGAGATAAGCTAGCGCTCCTCTCCGAACCACCGTGCGACCACT
Source organism: Drosophila teissieri (assembly GCF_016746235.2). NCBI lineage: Eukaryota > Metazoa > Arthropoda > Insecta > Diptera > Drosophilidae > Drosophila > Drosophila teissieri. The sequence continues at coordinate 2,699,091 of NC_053032.1, forward strand.
GACTCCACCGTCCCTTCCTGCGTGTGCCAGGCACTTGTTGTCCTCGCCGAAGGATAACCTGCGGGCTCGACCGGGGCTTAGGATGTTATGGGGCAGGGTGTATCGTCCGCGAGATAAGCTAGCGCTCCTCTCCGAACCACCGTTGCGACCACTCACTCCACCGTCCCTCCACGCCCGTGTCCGGACAGAGCGCCTCGCACCCGTACTCTGCGCTTGCACGTATGACACACGCGTGTTTAACTGACTGACTGTCCCGAGCTGCGCCGGCGCCGTCCCTTATATCGGCTGCGGGAATCCCGTTATTTCCCTTTTTGCACACGGCTCGCTCGGGTACAAGGTCCAACCATGTCCCGTTAGTTCACGGTGCGTCCTCTTTGTGCCTGTCCAAAGTCCGCACCGTTACCGTATGACCCCTACGCCCTTGGCGGGTTTGAGTCCAAGGTCCAGCGCGGTACCGTTAATTCACGGTCTCTCCGCTTTGCAGGGGTCCAAGGTCCATTATTCACCGTTTGCCCTGACCGCCCTTGACTCCTCTCGCATTCCAGCCGTCTTCGCTGTTGCTACGCCGATCTCCTGCACCCGGATTTGTGGGGAGTTTTAAGACTCCTCACATCTCACCCTTTCTTCGGAAGACTTAAAAAGAATGTTGCTTCCGGCGGTCCTCTGCTTCGGTTCCTCCTTGCATAGGCAACTTCCTCGATCTCCTCTCGTCGACCGTGCGCCCTCCGTTCTCAGCCTGGCAGTCGCAGCTTATTAGACCCCGTCGTTCAGCGTCTTGACTTGGCATCTTGAACATCCTTGCGCCTTCCTGATCGCAGCCTTACGTCTCAGCCTATTCGAGCATCTCGACGTGGCATCTTGATCCTCAACGTTCCAGTCTCCTCACGTCGACCTGCGCCTCCTTGATCTCAGCCCGACAGCCTCAGCCTTGTAGACCCTGTCGTTCGACGTCTCGACTCGGCATCTTGATCTTTGCGCCCTTCTCCAGCCTCCTGTATCTGTTGCCGTCCGCTTCTTGTCACCAGCTCCGCATTTAAATTTCCCGCCTCTTCATCGCTTCACATCCCTGGCAACTCCACCGATACTCACCGTGATCGACTTATCGATGTTAGCGACCGGCGTTGCCACCTCCGATTCCTACCGATGTTGTCCCATCGCTGACTGCGCGATCGAGTTATCGATATTGGCGACCGGCGTTGCCACTTCCTGTTCCGATATTCCGATGTCGTGCCGATTGCTGCCAATAGTGTGGCAGCGTGTTGAAAATCAATATAACATCCAGTATTTTTTGTTCCCTATCGATCTCACTATCGATCGACCGCTATTATCGTAGCGCCCCCATCCCGATTTTCTCCAGTGTTTTGATGCTCAGAAGCTTTGTGGTGTCATCCTTGCATCCTGATGTTGGGGACCACCGCTGGTACGTCCCTTCTTGTTCCGGGGCTGCTGACCCTGGACTCCAAGCGCCCTGGAGTCCATACTGCGGCAGCACGTGCCCCCCTCGCTACCGCACCTGCGGCATCCTCGCGCCGACCTGTTGCTGCGGTTGTTTCCGCACCTTCCTACCAAGGTGGGCTGTGTCGTGACCACCATCCTCCTGTGTGCCAATCCACCCGTTGATTACCTCGGATGCGATGCTCAACGATTCGCTAAGAAAGCCTCCTCCTCCACCGTCGCCTCTACCACGACGATGCCATCCTGGCCCTCGCCATACGGATTTCCTCGTCCGGATTTCCAGAGCCGGTCTCCCGCACCTTCCGGTTGTCGCTCGTTGCGAGCTGCTCCTCCTGCCCTCCGCCCCGCGCTCGAACTCCTCCTTCTGAACGTCGGTTGGGCGTTACGATACCCTGTATCGTCTTCCCCCTTCCTCTTCTAAGAGACTGTCCTTCAGCTCTGCCTCCAAACCCCGTGCTTCAGGTGTCTTCAACCCGAGGCTCCTCCTCCTCCTTGTTGGCTCCTTGACCAGGATTTCCACGCCGGTCTCCTTCCACGATTTCACCATCTTTGCCTCTGTCCTTTTGGCCAGGACAATCACGTTGGGCGCCAGATGTAACGAACTGATTTTCTTATTTCTGCTCGCTACGAAATGCAACGGCTAGCTCAGAGAGTTTGTTTGTTCGTCCCACCAAATTTATGATTTGTGTGATTGCCCGACCAAGAATAAGACAGATTCTCAGTTTTAAACCACTTTTATTTAGCGTCACTTGCTGAATAGGATTCGGTGATTCTCGCCGTTGGATGCACGCCGTTGCCCCTTCGTCGTCCTGCCGTCGTACGCATGCGTCGCTTCCGACGGGGATCCGTACCGGCTCGCCTGGGGCTTAGGATGTTATGGGGCAGGGTGTATCGTTCGTGAGATAAGCTAGCGCTCCTCTCCGAACCACCGTGCGACCACTGACTCCACCGTCCCTTCCTGCGTGTGCCAGGCACTTGTTGCCCTCGCCGAAGGATAACCTGCGGGCTCGACCGGGGCTTAGGATGTTATGGGGCAGGGTGTATCGTCCGCGAGATAAGCTAGCGCTCCTCTCCGAACCACCGTTGCGACCACTGACTCCATCGTCCCTTTCTGACCACGCTAGGTCCTGGTGTTTGCTCGTCCTTCGCTGATCTTCACGTGCGGCGATCCACTCTGGATGCCCGCTTGACGCACTTGTGTTTCCGTTGTTTCACTGTCACTCGGTATCGACTCTTCGCGTACTTCTTAACTGTCCGTATGGCTGTATGGCCCTTCGCGTACTTCTTCTTGACTGTCCCTGTGTGGCACTTCCTGAACCTGTTCCGACCGTCTGGTCGCACGCCCGTGTCCGGACAGGGCGCCTCGCGCCCGTACTCTGCGCTTGCACGTATGACCCACGCGTGTTTAACTGTCTGACTGTCCCGAGCTGCGCCGGCGCCGTCCCTTATATCGGCTGCGGGAATCCCGTTATTTCCCCATTTTGCACACGGCTCGCTCGGGTACGAGGTCCAACCATGTCCCGTTAGTTCACGGTGCGTCCTCTTTGTGCCTGTCCAAAGTCCGCACCGTTACCGTATGACCCCTACGCCCTTGGCGGGCTTGAGTCCAAGGTCCAGCGCGGTACCGTTAATTCACGGTCTCTCCGCTTTGCCGGGGTCCAAGGTCCATTATTCACCGTTTGCCCTGACCGCCCTTGACTCCTCTCGCATTCCAGCCGTCTTCGCTGTTGCTACGCCGATCTCCTGCACCCGGATTTGTGGGGAGTTTTAAGACTCCTCACAATATAAATTTACAATTCTAACAAAAAAAATTAAAAAATATTAAACATTTTAAAAGTCTAGGCGTGGCAGTTTTGAGTACTTTAAGGGCGTTAGGGTGGGCGTGGCAACATGGGTGATCAAACTTGCGCACGTCTATGTCTCTGAAGCTTACATGCTAAATCTTTCCACCTTTGATAGTTCCTGAAACCTCGACGTTCAAACGGACGGACAGACAGACATGGTCATATCGACTCCGCTATTGATCCTGAATAAGAACATATATACTTTACAGGTCGAAAACGGTTTCTTTTGCCTGTTTCATACTTTTCAACGAATTTAGTATACCATTTTACTCTACGAGTAACGGTGTAACACAGTTTGCAAAAGAGATCGCACCGGTACATACATTATTTGGGTACAAAGTGATATATGCAAATCCTGGTACCACTTTGAATGTGTACGTGTGGACTGCGATAAAAATGTAAAATAAAAATAATTATAATAAAAATGTAAAATAAATAAAAATGGGATTGAACTTCTTGCAAGTCCAACAATATTGTTGAGATTGACAATTTCACGCACGATTCAGCCGCACAGAGCCTGCAATTTAAAATGTCGACCACCAACGCCTAAGATCGCAGGAAACCCCTTATTCAAAGGCGTACAGCAAAATAATATAGCAGAAGTCGAGCTTGAAAAAACGAGTTTGGAGTACTCAAAAATACCAAATAATAGTAACTCCACTAACGTTCTTATGTTACAAATGTTAGAGGAGAAACGAAAAGACAACCAGAAATATATAGAACTGAAATACAATATATTAGCACAACAGTGCGGCGCGAGCATAGCACTGACGCCTACCATTGCTCAGTTGTCAGCTCGTTATAAACTGTGAACAGAAATGCCCATATTTAACGGGAACCCAGATCATTGGCCCACCTTATTAAGCGCCTTCGAGAATAGTACATCCGATGCTGGTCTAATGTAGAAAGCATGTTACGTCTCCAACGATGCCTGAAAGGAAAGGCATACGACCTAGTTAGAGGCAAGCTCTTACTGCCAATAATGGTTCCCGAGGACATTAGCACTCTAAACACATTTTTTGTCCGCCCGGACCAAATTTTAGATCGGATGATCCAAGAAGCTAGAAGAATACCAGTGAACAAGGAAAGCCTGGACTCATTAATTGACTATTCCTTTGCAGTTTGCCACCTCTGTGCTGAAATGCAGGCATGTCTTCTTGATCCCCATTTTAACAACTCCATGCTTCTAAGGGAGTTAGTCGACAATCTTCCAAACCAATAGAAGCTAAACTGGGCAACGCACCCAAAAGATGGAATCCTATCAAGCGGAAAGGCGTTTAGCGATTGGATGTATACTATTGGCAAAACAGCCTCCCCCGTGGTTTTAAGTTCATATGCAAAGACAAATAAAGTGCACACTCACACCAGCTACAATAACATACATCTTCAGCATATAGAATCAAACGAATTCGAACAGTTTCCAAACACTTCTGCCTTGTCTGCTAAAATACGCAGCATCAAATCTCACCGTGTAAAAAGTTCCATAATCTTACATATGAAAGATAGCAACTTATCGTTTGCGATAATCGCTTGTAATTTAAGTGCCCAATACAAACGGAAGAATGATTCTAATTTCGATAAAGAATCGAGTACAGAAATGAGGAAATTTATAAATATTAGTAAGATCTACAAATTTCTGCCAGCTGCGAGACCCCACATACTCCCCCCGTTGGAAGCGTGGCCTTCAACCGAATTATTAAGAGGCAGCAGACGCAGCTCATTCACTGATGTTCTGTGGATGTTTTGGTTTCGAATATACCATGGTGCCCCAGTGATAGTTCGCAGGACCTTGGATTGAGCGCGCTGTATGATGTCTATGTTGGTTCTGCTCGCGTTCCCCCAAAGCTGGGAGCCATACGTCCAGATTAGCTTAAGAGTGGAGGTGTAGAGCAGGACCTTGTAGCCCAGACACAAGGGCGATCGGGCGTCTGTCGAGGTGGATGCCGAGATACGTTACTTCTTTGACTTGAGGGATCTGCATGCTATTCAAGCAGAGCGGTGTGCAAGTTTGTCTGTTAAGAATAAACGTCATGTGCTTGCACTTTTGTTCGTTTATTTTAATACGCCAGTCAGATAGCCACTTCTCGACTACCATGAGGTGGTTGGCGATTTGGGTTCTTGCACCGACTGGTCATCGGGAGCGGCTAGGGATCGCAGTATCGTCGGTCACTCGTCGGAATATCCGCTGTGTAGAGGACGAATAGAGTTGGCCCATGTGCACTGCCTTGTTGGACTCCAGCTTCGATAGGGTAGTTCTCGGATATGGTTGTGTTGCACCTCACAGCGAAGGCTGTGTTGTACATGTAAGATTCAAGGAGTTTATGAGTGTAAGTGTGTTTTAATTTTATGCATAAGTCCTTCGAGCCAAAAGAGCTTACAGATGACCTCAACAGCACAGTACGGAAGTTCCATTATCATTTTTGTAGTTATTAGGTCGCTACCTAGAGCCTTTTTTGGTTTTAGCTCCCTAATGACTTTTGTAATCTCATTCGGCTGAAATGAAGTTGGCGTAGGTTCAAAATCGGAGTGGATTTCGGCAAGAACATATGCATTTGCTGAGGGGTTCGGCTGAAAGACGCCCCTGAGATGTAAGGCAAATGTTTCGGCTCTGTTTTTGTCGTTGCGGGCCCAGCGACCTGAAGAATTTCTTATCGGGGTGACGGTTTCAATTGAAGAGCTTAGATTTGGGTGAGCCCTCCACAAGGGATGCTTTGTACTGGTTGGCGAGAGTTTTCCAATATAGTTTAGTTGGGCATTTTCAGCATCTTGCTTCAGAGCCCGGTTTAGTTTACGGGTGGCTTTATTAAGACGTTGCTTTGAGTATGGCGATCTGCTGGTTTACTTCGCCCGTCGCAGAAGTAATTTCTGGGCGTTGAAGAAGGGTTATCAACAAAGGCGAGTGGTCAGTTGAAAGATCCGGTAGGCCCATGGCGCTTATTAGATCGCATGGGATAGATTAGAGATAGTAAAGCGAGGTGGGCAATAGACAGCGGCAATGCAAAGGTTGCCGTTTCCTGGCTGCACTTTTATGGACGTGGCTTGCAAGTAATTTGTTGCAAACCTTTCGTGAAAGTGGTGTTTGATGCGTTCTCTGATTAAGATGCCGGTTCGGCCTTGGCTTTTCCATCCGGATGATCTGTGCGGTAGAAAGTGTTACCTCTTACATGGAAGTTATATCGCCCAGTGAGGTGCGTTTCAACCAGCAGCATGGCGTCGATGTGATCTGAATTTAGGAATTACGCTATTTCAGGTTTATGCCGTGAAATGCCTTTGGAATTCCACATGGAAATACGTAGTTTATCCATTTATTATTTGGACTGTTGTGCTACAGGCAACTGAATCACCATGTTCTGGTTCTGGAAAGGGGTTTGAATAGCTGTTTTCATAAACGACATGAGGTCCATCATACTTTGTTGCATGGTGACCAGCATAGTTTCCAATTTGTTTTGCGGCTGCCTTGGGACCTGCTGAGCGTTTTCTGAGTGGCTGGAGTGGATTTTCCATGTTGATACGCGTTTTGCGTATTTTGTTGACGCGTAGCTGTCGCTCGTTTCATGCGACTCTTCAACTCCTTGTAGACCGCACAGCCTCTTTAGCTTGCCGTATGGTTTCCTATTTTTTTCATTAATGTGTCTTCTTTGTTTGCGGGGCAGTTTACGGAGTTGTGGAAGTCTCAGCAGAATACTCTAAGTGTGCAGTATGTCTTTGTGTGTCCATACTCCTGGCAGTTTGTGCATTGTACAGGGCCGTTGCGTTTGTGTGGTTCTTCCACGGTGATCCTTCGATGCAATAGGAGCTGCAGCTTTGTTTTTCTTTAAGGTTTTGCTATCTGGTTCGAGCTCGACCTTGAAGAGTGGTTGCTTTTTGTTTCTGTTAATAATGTTACTAACATTTTTGGCACAGAAGCCTTTGGCTTAAAGGGCTGCTTGAATCTCAGAGGGGGCGACGTCAGGTTCGATTCCTTTTAATACAACTTGCAGTCCCTGCTGCTGCTTTTTAGTTGGTAGGTGTAGATGTTCTTTTTTGTTTCCTTCAGGTACTTAGACACAGCTCGGAAGTGTTCTTCGGACTTCGTTTGAACTTTGGTTTTGTGGATGTTCCCTGCAAAAAGCGGAACAACATGGAAATTATCGTCCCCTACCAGCGCAACAATTTTGTTGACCAGGTCGTTAGAGTTTTTTTTCCTTATATATTATGGGGGCTTTGGTTTCTTTTGGGTGCCCTGCCCACACTCTGCTTGGTTGTTCTCAGCCTCTGCTAAGATGGAAAAACGGTTATCATTCTGACTCCTAGTTTGTTTGTTGCTTTTGTTGGAACGGTTGATCTTTGATTTATTACCAACCGTTTTTAGTGGACTAAGCTTACGCTTAATCTGGATGTAGCGATCCATACCGCTCTGTATAACCGAGACCGCTTGTTGCTTATCGAAGCTTACGGTTTTTGTTGCAATTGTATTTTGCTCTCCAGCTGTTGGCACCAAATTCGCCATAATGTTTGTTGGTTTACTAGTTGGTGGTGCTTTTGCTGCGACTGCAGTAATTGTAGCACTGCTAGTTGTTGAGGCTTCTTCCATCGAAGCCGGCGGTGGTGGGGTTTGACTTTGACTCCATGATGTATGAGTTGGGGTGAGCAGAGTGGGTGAGCAAAAGCTTGCTCTCATGCTGCCGACGGTCAGTAGAGCCGGGTTGCTCTTCGTCGGGTTGACTTCGTCGATATAAGAGAAATAAGTAAGAGAAACAGGCGTTTCTTGGATTTACTGAGCTTATACACTCGCTCTTTGGATCGCTGCTCATTTTTCGAGCTTATTACGTGGCACTTATTAATTTAAAACAAATATGCACTTGCCTTAGTCATAACACTAGTTATGGATGTAAAATTTCCTTTCGCACGAGATTTAAATTTAAGTTCAAATTTGAATTTTAACGATTCGCACCAAACGAACAAAGTCTGGCAGCACAGTTGGTCTGGCAACGCCACTCGGTTTGTTCCATCGATTGGCAGTACTATCAGCTGGGCCACCCCTGTATTACTACACAGATTTTTTAATTGTGATTTAAATTGTGGGGAGACATTTTTTGACAACTGGGACATAACAGTTTGTTCCCTTGTTTCTATATTTGTTTGAACTATAATAAAGTTCGAAAGTGCCAATAAATTGTGATTTTATAATTGGGACTGCAATTTCCTCACATGCAGCTTTTACAAGGTCTACTAATTTGAATGACATTATGAACCTTAAAAGATGGATTTTCTGTCCACTGAAATCCGGTACCGACTAGACACTTCTCCTATATACGTTTTTATGGCGACTGGATTGTGGCTGTTTCCAGATGTTCTTCTAAATTTTTCTCTGGTAATTTTAATACCGCTGGTATAGTTTGACCCTTAAGATCTTTTTCTTTTATTTCTGTTTATGTTTCTGAATCACTAATTAATTCTGTTGTTTCCGCACTAACTCCTAGTATCAGATTATACTTTTCTTTTATATATATTAGATTTTTCAGAGTTTTATCGGTAATTTGGACACTGATGTCCATAAACAGTGGACATTTCCTCGTAAAGTAAAATGGTATACTAGATTCGTTTAAAAATATGTAACAGGCAGAATGCCATATAAAGTATATGAATTCTTGACCTGGATCAATAGCCGAGACGATCTGGCCATGTCCGTCTGTCTGTCCGTCCGTATGAACGTCGAGATCTCAGAAACTATAAAAACTAGAAAGTTGAGATTCAGCATGTAGACTCCAGTGACATAGACGCAGCGCAAGTTTTTTTCAGTTTATAAATTGTTATTAATGCATTTATCAGCAACAATATAAAATAGCTGTAACGTAATTTAAATTGTTTGATTTTACTTGTTCTTTATTGATAACACTTGCAGTGGAATCCACTGTCTTAGTAAATAATTTTCGTATAGTTCTACAAGCTATACTGTTAATCGGGCGGAAGTTTTCCGCTCAAAGATACACAAATTATATAAAATGAGAAGTTTAAATAAAAACACATTTTTCTGCTTGCCGCTGATCCTCCCCACCTTGGGTTGTGCCAAAGACATTAGAATAATAGCACACGATTTTTTGGTGCTGGCTCTAGCGCTGGCTTCAGGATCTCTCGAAAAGCCAGAGAGCGGAGAGCTCTAGAGCCAGCAGCTCTCTTGTACGCATACAGCGACAGCTGACCACTGTATTGGTGCACACGTATGCACATGCATTGTAAAAATGACAAAATATGCCCTTCATCTTAGAAGTTTTTAGACTTTAAATCTATATTATTTTTTATAAATTGACACCACTTAAAAACTCTAGTCTTGCATTGCCTTAACATAACAAATATTCAAATTCAACACTGAAACAATAATAGCACAATCTATGTACATAATAATGCATAATAGTTTTAAAATATGACTTTATATTAGAATAATTGTCATTAGAGTATTCAGCGTGCGACGTGTGAAAAATATAGAAGACAATGATTCTTCGGTGCTTATGTCCGCACTTCGTGCTTCAAGAAATCAATTTTGCAATAAACAGATTCCATATTTTTATGTATTTTATATAGACTTTAAATCTATATTATTTTTTATAAATTGACACCACTTAAAAACTCTAGTCTTGCATTGCCTTAACATAACAAATATTCAAATTCAACACTGAAACAATAATAGCACAATCTATGTACATAATAATGCATAATAGTTTTAAAATATGACTTTATATTAGAATAATTGTCATTAGAGTATTCAGCGTGCGACGTGTGAAAAATATAGAAGACAATGATTCTTCGGTGCTTATGTCCGCACTTCGTGCTTCAAGAAATCAATTTTGCAATAAACAGATTCCATATTTTTATGTATTTTATATAGACTTTAAATCTATATTATTTTTTATAAATTGACACCACTTAAAAACTCTAGTCTTGCATTGCCTTAACATAACAATTATTCAAATTCAACACTGAAACAATAATAGCACAATCTATGTACATAATAATGCATAATAATTTTAAAATATGACTTTATATTAGAATAATTGTCATTAGAGTATTCAGCGTGCGACGTGTGAAAAATATAAGAAGACAATGATTCTTCGGTGCTTATGTCCGCACTTCGTGCTTTAAGAAATCAATTTTGCAATAAACAGATTCCATATTTTTATTTATTTTATATATATTAATTTTTTATTATGAATTATTTGTTTGGAATATTTATTTTTGAAATGTAATTTCTTTTGTTGGAAATTCTTTGTTTTAAATTACAGTAGTTATAATAATTTACTTTGTATACGTTTTAATAATTTACTGTAGTTATTTAGTCAAATTACTAGTATGAAAATTATCCATTTTCAGTATTAAAAATGCAAATAAGATTCAGTTAAATTATTTTCTTATATTTTATTTTGTTGTTTTTAAAAAAGTGTTTGGCATGGTTCTAATACGAGTGGGACATTGGGTTTTACTTTGCTGCTATAATAAGAAATCTTTCGAAAAATCGAGCTCCAATTGTTCCTTTTTTTGCAGTCGAAGATGCCGGTGGTGGCGTTTGGGTATAAAGTTGCCACTTTAGGTATGTTATTATACCCGTTACTCGTAGAGTAAAAGGGTATACTAGATTCGTTGAAAAGTATGTAACAGGCAGAAGGAAGCACTTCCGACCATATGAAGTATATACATTCTTGATCAGGATCAATAGCCGAGTTGATCTGGCCACGTCCGTCTGTCCGTCCGTCCGTCCGTCTGTCCGTCCGTCCGTCCGTCTGTCCGTCCGTCCGTCCGTCCGACCGTCCGTCCGTCTGTCCGTCCGTCTGTCCGTCCGTCCGTCTGTCCGTCTGTCCGTATGAACGTCGAGATCTCAGGAACTACAAAAGGTAGAAAGTTGAGATTAAACAAACAGACTCCAGAGACATAGACGCAGCGCAAGTTTGTCGATTCATGCTGCCACGCCCACTCTAAAGGCCACAAACCGCCCAAAACTGCCAACCCCACACTTTTGAAAAATGTTTTGATTTTTTTCATTTTTTTTTATTAGTCTTGTAAATGTCTATCGATTTGCTAAAAAACTTTTTGCCACGCCCACTCTAGCGCCCACAAGCCGCCAAAAACTGTCAGTGCTGAAGACTCCTTCGCACTTTCACTAGCTTAGTAACGGGTATCAGATAGTCGGGGAACTCGACTATAGCGTTCTCTCTTGTTTTGATTTAATATTGTTCTTCTGGCGACTCACTCAGATTTCTGGTGTTTCTTATGCGGTATCCCATATGCCATATTTGCGTCCATACTTTGTTTGTGGTTTTTATTTAGTATAATATCGTTTTAAGTTTTTTGCTCGTAGATTGGTTCCCTACGGTCACCATGTAATGACCAATCGAACACACAAGATTTCCTTTTGTTTTTATGTTGAGCATTGGCTTTTTTTAGTAAATGCAATGCTCTTCTTTCACGAAATGTCAGCTCATACTGATTCTAATATCTAAGACAAAAGAATTCTTAAGTTATGGCGCACAGCTTTGAAAGCTCATTGCGGCTATGTTGTTTGTCAAATGCAGTGTGTTATATTCATTCCGTCCTCCCAAACCACCGTACCACGTCAACGGAAACCTTGAGGAACTTATGGCTGCCCGCAACTCTAGAATATAACTTTGGCCTTCGTTCATGGAATTCGCCCCTTCGTCGTCTAGTTCGGAACGCAGAAGGTAACTGATTGCCATTCGAAGATTCGGATATCTCCTTCCTTATTTCGGAACATAATTCTTTGAAATCCCGAAATGACACAGCTTCGAGGACTTCGCGGAGACCGAAGGATTAAGCCCGGAGACTTGGGTCTGGGTGTTACGGAATGGCAACTTAATGAGGTTAAACAGGCGTTCGGAAATAACCGTTGCCTCGGATCCCGAGTCATTTAAAGCTCGTGCTCGGTAGTTCGTCCCCAAATGACACACGTCGTGCTCAGTAGAACGGCTGAAGTGCCGGAAGCGAAATAGGTTTGCCCCGCTGACGGGTCTTGCCGATGCATTTCTGCTGGAGGGTCTCGTAGGACGAGATTGCTGTGTAGGGGCGAGGAGGTTGAGGAACTCGCATTCCCGGAATTTTGGGGCTGCGATGCAGCAGCCCCTTACAGGTAAAACAAATGTGTGTGCTCGTGCAGTCACGCAGCTTTCGGCCTCTCGCGAAACAATTTAGACAGAGCTGTTTCTTTTTGATGTAGCCGGAACGCTCGTCAACAGACATTTGGAGAAAGCGCGGGATCTTACCGGTTGGTTTTCCTTGATGCATAAGTCACACCCTTTCTGAGTATTACTGACCTTTGTCTCGAAGGATTGGAGTTTTTTTGTAATGGCCTGAGTAGGTTTCATATCCTCGATGGTCTCCACTGTCCGATACCTTTCGCTCAGGAAGGAGTTCATTTCTTCGGAAGCTGGGATTTCGGATTTGGACGTTTAGGACTATTCCCATAAGGAGAGGGTCAGCTTTGGCAGTTTGCTCGCGCAGAGGAAAACGAACAGACAATCCCAGTTGTCAGTGGATACGTAAGAATGAGTAAGAGCGGTTAAACACCCCAGAATCGTGGACTGCAGCTTCCTTAGAACATGACCAGATTCTTGGGATATCGAACTAAAGTTGAAAAGAAGCTTGAGTTGGCTGTTGACTAAAAGTCGTTTGTTTGGAAACCGATCTTGAAGCGATTCCCACGCTGAAGCGAACCCCTTATTTGTAAGAGGGGATTTTGATACGATGCCTTTGCATTGCCGCTTGTTTTTATGAGGAGATGAAACAGCTTCTCGACCGGTGTCAGCCAGGGGTTGTTAATATAAACTGCCGTGAATAGGTCACGGAAAGTGGGTCATCGGAGGTAGTCGCCATCAAAGACTTCCGTATCGCAGGAGGCAAGCGGCAACCGGATGAAATAAGTGGCTGTCAGTCATATTTTGGCCTGGAGAAGAGGCAAAGTGTCAAGGGACTTTCTTTCCACTTTGTCCCATTGGGCTCGCACATGTAGCAGACGGACTTGCAACGGACGGAGAAGCTTGATCAGCAGTGTTGATCTTGGCTTCGAAGAGGCTTATGCCTCTTCGCTGACGGCATTGAATTTGTCCTGAAATGATCCTGCACGCCGAAAAAAAGTGGAAGAGAAAAATGAAAACCAAACAACCCGGCTCTGGATGGACAAAAAAGACCCGTCAGAATTCGAGAAAAATCGGAATTGGAAAATTGGAAACAAATCGCTTTAAAAAATAGCTACAAAGTAATTAGCTATTAATAGCGAAATTATTTGAATTCAAGTTTAGGAACACATGGAAAATCATGAAATACTACTGCGAAACACAAATAAGACAAAACAAACACGCCAAAAAACATAGCTAGAAAAGCTGATAACATCGCAGGGATATATTAAATATATTTTTGGTTACATGTCGAGACAATTTAATATTTGGAATGAGGGTTTTTTTTTTAATTTGGATTTTTAATTAATTTTTTTCGTATCTTTATTTTTATTAGTTGTATAATACTGTTTGGGAACGAGACACCCTGTATGCGCGAACAAGTCACCCTTTATCTTTGTTTACATTATCATTTGTCTGCAGCTTCAGCGGAGCTTATCAGCGGAATCAATGTAAGCATCGCTCCGCTTATCCGCGAGCTTGCCCAGTACTTTTCCAAACTTCTAACTCCCTTCTAACTGTAACTTGTTTACGTCTTATGCTAGTTTAATCGTATGGCGTGAGTACAGCCAAAGCTTAAGTTAGTCACATTTTTGATCTGCAAGAAAACGTACGCATCGGTGTCGAACTAATTAATATTAAGTGTCTGAAATTAACCAATAAATCAAACTAAACAGTAACACTGGCGGGTTTATTTATGAACATAAGAAATTGGTCCTTCGAGAGCCGGATTACCGGAACTGCGTTTCTTTCGGGCATTTGATTTTGATTATTGGCCTTTTGGCAAACGGTGATCTATAGATTCCTACATCGTATAGAATCGTTCCCTTCTTTCGACCACCATGCGGAGCAACGGGGCTTCTGCAAAAGCCAAATTACTCGTGCGCATAATAATGCCTTTAAATTTGTTGATGACATTCACTCAGTGCAAACAATAGTTGTCCGCCTGGCGCAACTACAGGAAAATTATTTGCGGTTCGTACGGCTCTCGGAAGAGCTGTATGCATTTAAATCGGAAGCCGATTGGGAGAACCCTGACGAGGATTTTGACGCATATGAGGACAAACATTATGCTACACACGCTATTCTCAGCAATACTTTGGAGGAGTTGAGACGGAATGTCACCTCAAACAGTGTTGATGCCACAGTTCAAGCCGCAGACACATCCCAGTGAAGTCATGTCGATTTTCAGTTCGAGCGAATTAAACTTCCGACTTTTTCTGGAAATTATGAGGACTGGAAACATTTTTCGGACATGTTTATTGGATCGATTGCTTCTGACGGATTGCCAACGATTTCATTATTTAAAATCGTACCTTGCCGGAGACGCGCTTGCATTAGTTAAACATATTTCAGTTACTAATGACAACTATCGGGAAGCATGGGATCGGCTGGAACAGCGATATAACAAACAATCGCTAATTATTCGATCGTTCTTAAACAGTTTCATGAGCCTTCCGAGTGCTATAAAACCAAATATCGGCACTGTGCGGAAAATTGCCGATGGTGCAGACGAAGTTATTCGTGGTCTACGAGCTCTTAATTGCGAAGAGAATTAGATAGCGATACCCGCCAAGCCTGGGCTCAGTGCGCAGAATCCGAGGAAAAAGGTGTGACCATCAAACCGATTCCTGAAATTTCTCACATCACGCTGCGATACGTTGGAGGCTTTTAGCTTAACTCGATCAACCCAAGCTCAACGCGCAGCTACAACGCACCACGCAGACACGCATCCAAGACGGGAAGAGCCGAAGTGCACATCGTGCCAGCAGAATCACCAACTGTTTAAGTGTCCTCAATTCATCGCACTCGACATTGCATCTCGCCGAGACTTCCTCAAATCAAGAAAGCTCTGTTTCAATTGCCTCAGCCCGGCTCATATGGTGGGCAACTGTACATCGAGGCATACTTGTCGGATCTGCCGCCGCAAGCATCATACTTTGGTTCATGGCTCGTCGCAGCCAATTCAAAATGGCAACAACATTGACACAGCAAGTGTTGACAGCCGCGATCGACCAGCAGTCTCACATGCGGGATCTACAATTGGCCACAATCAACCGCTAGCTCGAGAAGGTCATCGCTTGGGAAGCGAGACTCCCGCGGAAAACAACTTTACGCATCATACTCTGGAGAATATTCCGGCGGCTGGTTCTCAGACTCTGTTGCCAACCATCCTTGCTGACGTCATCGACGCCTGGGGAAACACTACAACCTGCAGGCTGCTCCTGGACACTGGATCTACAATAACCTTGGCATCGGAATCATTTGTTCAGCGAATAGGCGTGCGTCGAACGCACGCACGGATTTCTATTCTCGGTCTCGCCGCCAACAGCGCGGGCGTTACCCGAGGACGCGCACATATCAAGCTGCGCTCTCGTCATTCGGGCCAAACTGTCGAATTGGTCTCGTTCATTCTCAACTCGCTGACGTCATCACTTCCTGCCCAAGTTATTGACACCTCATCCTCTACGTGGAGGCAAATCTGCGAGCTTCCTTTGGCAGACCCAACGTTCTGCACACCTGGAGCAATCGATGTCATTGTTGGATCGGATCAACTTTGGTCTCTATACACAGGAGATCGGAAACACTTTGGTAACGACTTTCCTATCGCTCTCAATACTGTATTTGGTTGGATTCTTGCAGGCTCTTACTCTGCATTCGATGATCACCCTACTTCTGCGGTTACTCATCACGCGGACCTAGACACGATGGTTCGTTCATTCAGGGAGATGGACAGCATTCAGCCTAACCAGGCTCTCCTGGACGCCAGCGATCCCACAGAGCGTCATTTTGCTGACACACACAAGCGCTCGACGGACGGGGTGTACGTCGTCGAGTATCCCTTCAAGGAGAAGGCACCGCCTATTGATTCGACCTTGCCACAGGCCATCAATCGCTTCTTCTCGCTGGAACGCAAATTCGTCGGTATCCAGAATTGAAGCAGCAGTACGAAGCTTTCCTGGACGACTACTTGCAACGTGGACATATGGAACAACTGACCTCGGCTCAGGTTGAGGAGTCCCCAGACACCTGCTTCTATTTGCCGCACCACGCTGTCATTAAACTGGACAGTCTGACTACCAAATGTCGTGTAGTTTTTGATGGATCAGGAAAGGACAGCTCTGGAGTATCGCTCAATGACAGACTACATATTGGTCCACCGATTCAACGCGATCTTCTTGGCGTTTGTCTACGCTTCCGGCAGCACCAATATGTTTTATGCGCAGATGTCGAAAAGATGTTTCGAGGCATTAAAATCTTTAAGCCACACACCAATTTTCAGCGCATTGTTTGGCGCAAGACTGAGAATGAACCTCTGCTTCATTTTCGCCTGCTGACGGTTACCTACGGATTGGCACCGTCACCATTTCTGGCTGTTCGAGTTCTAAAGCAACTTGCCGACGATCATGGCCATGAATACCCTGCAGCAGCTCACGCTCTTCTGCACGATGCCTATGTGGACGATATCCCTACAGGCGCCAATACATTCGAGGAGCTTATGATTCTCAAGGACGAGCTATAAGCTCGAGCTATAAGCCCTCTTGGATAAGGGAAAATTCAAGCTACGCAAATGGAGTTCTAATAGTTGGCGTCTTCTGAAATCATTACCAGAGGAAGATAGATGTTTTGAACCTATCCAGCTCCTCAACAAATCAGCTGCGGATTCACCTGTCAAAGTTCTTGGTATCCAATGGAACCCTGGGAAGGACGTTCTGTATCTCAACCTAAAGGGATGCGATGCGACCATTTCTCCGACGAAAAGAGAACTCTTGTCTCAGCTATCAAGAATTTATGATCCGCTTGGACTGGTAGCGCCGGTCACAGTTCTACTTAAGCTAATCTTCCAAGAAAGCTGGACAAGTGTCCTGCAGTGGGACGACCCCATTCCTGAAAGTCTACGTACGCGCTGGAGAGCCTTAGTTGAGGATTTGCCAGCACTTACGCAATGCCAAGTACCACGGTATATTGCGTCACCATTTCGAGATGTTCAACTACACGGATTCGCCGACGCATCCTCGCACGCCTACGGTGCGGTAGTTTACGCTCGAGTTGCAGTTGGATGCAGCTTTCAAGTAACTCTGGTTGCCGCCAAAACACGGGTGGCCCCGATCAAGCCCGTATCAATTCCACGTTTGGAGCTAAACGCTGCGTTACTTCTATCTCGATTGCTTTCTATTGTCAAAACATCACTAACAATTCCTCTTTTCAGCACGAGCTGCTGGACAGATTCAGAAATTGTGCTACACTGGCTTTCAGCTCCCCCTCGACGGTGGAACACCTACGTCTGCAACCGAACTTCTGAGATATTGAGCGACTTTCCCCGTAGCTGCTGGAACCATGTTCGCACGGAAGACAATCCTGCTGATTGAGCTTCCCGAGGACTTCATCCGTCAAAGCTTCTGGAGCATCGACTGTGGTGGAAAGGTCCGTCCTGGCTGGCCACACCCACCTCTGAGTGGCCACCTTCTACAAGCAAGTTCAGCGTATCTTCAAGTTTCGATGTCAACACCGAAGAACGAGCCATAAAGCCCACGACTCTACACAACTTTCCTGATGAAAGTATACACGATTTACTCATCCACAAATTCTCAACCTGGACGCGTCTTATAAGGGTATCTAGCTACTGTCATCGCTTTATTCACACTCTTCGATCTCATCATAGGAATTCGGCACCATTCCTTACGTCTGAAGAGTTGCTGGACGCACAGCGCCGACTTATTCGACATGTGCAACAAGAATCCTTTGCCAGAGAATATGCGCAGCTAGAGAATCGACGCCAGCTTAACGCTAAATCGCATCTTATCCGGTTTTCTCCGTTTCTGGATGATTATGGAGTAATGCGAGTCGGTGGGAGAATCGAGCAATCTACACTCAACTACAACGCCAAGTACCCGATTCTGATACCTAAAGATACACCACTAGCTGGACTGCTGGTTCGACATTTTCATGTCTCCTATCTGCACACTGGAGTTGATGCAACGTTCACCAATCTTCGTCAGCAGTACTGGATTCTGGGAGCCCGCAATCTCGTCAGAAAGGCAGTCTTCCAATGCAAATCCTGTTTTCTTCAACGAAAGGGCACAAGCAACCAGCTCATGGGAGAGCTACCAATTCCTCGAGTTCAAGCTAGCCGCTGCTTTCAACACACAGGGCTGGACTACGCTGGACCGATCGCAATCAAGGAATCAAAAGGAAGAACTCCACGCATCGGAAAGGCATGGTTTTCTATTTTCGTGTGCCTCACTACAAAGGCACTCCACATCGAGGTTGTTAGTGAGCTAACTACACAGGCTTTCATCGCAACCTTTCAACGATTCATTGCCCGCCGAACGAAGCCTACTGACCTGTATTCGGACAACGGAACTACATTTCATGGAGGCAAGCAAACTTTGGATGACATGAGACGTCTGGCCATTCAACAAGCCAAAGATGAGGATCTAGCAGGATTCTTTGCCAATGAAGGGATTTCTTGGCACGTTATACCCCCGTCTGCTCCCCATTTTGGAGGGATGTGGGAAGCTGGAGTTCGCTCAATTAAACTCCATATGAAACGGATACTTGGATCAAAGGCTTTAACGTTTGAGGAGCTCTCTACTGTCCTGACCCAAATTGAAGCTATCCTGAATTCACGCCCGCTGTGCCCAACTGGGGATAATTCTTTGGATCCACTGACGCCTGCTCATTTTTTGACTGGATCTCCGTATACTGCATTGCCTGAACCCTGTCGTCTGGATATGCAAGTCAATCGATTGGAGAGGTGGAATCAGCTGCAAGCCATGGTTCAAGGCTTTTGGAAAAGGTGGCATATGGAATACCTGACATCTCTTCATGAGCGGACAAAGTGGCATCTGGAAACCGAGAATCTGAAGATCGATACACTGGTAGTACTCAAGGAGCCCAATCTACCGCTCTCTAAATGGATTCTTGGCCGCATCACCGCAGTGCACGCAGGAATCGACGACAAGGTCCGAGTCGTTACAGTGAAGACTCCTCACGGATTATACAAACTCCCAATTGCCAAAATCGCTGTACTGCCTCTCTGCTGAACAACCGTTCAGGGGGGCCGGTATGTTTGGGAACGAGACACCCTGTATGCGCGAACAAGTCACCCTTTATCTTTGTTTACATTATCATTTGTCTGCAGCTTCAGCGGAGCTTATCAGCGGAATCAATGTAAGCATCGCACCGCTGTAGTTGTCCGCGAGCTTGCCCAGTACTTTTCCAAACTTCTAACTCCCTTCTAACTGTAACTTGTTTACGTCTTATGCTAGTTTAATCGTATGGCGTGAGTACAGCCAAAGTAACACTGGCGGGTTTATTTATAAACAAATACATATATATTTATAAATATGTTAGGTTCGACTGGATAAATTTTATTTATATAAATTTAATATAATTTGTGTATATTTATTTATTTTAATAGGTGCAGTTTCTGCAGATTAAATTTATGCTATGTTTACACATTTAAATTTGGTAAAACGTTTTTGGGAACATATACTTATTTATTTATGTAAAGTTAAACTACAATTTAATTTATAATCTAACTTAGATGATGAATGGCACAGGCTACAAAGGCTTTTGGCTATGCGCTAATTTGAAAAAAAATACAATATGTTAGATGGTTTAGGCCCTGGTAGCATTTACAAATAAAAATTTACTTTTTAATAATATTAATCGCTGTTATTAGCTTTGTATTTATATGTACATTTGTATACTTATACTACATACATGTTTATATGTCGCAAAAAATTTTGATAGATTTGAAAATATTCTTTGTATTTAGTATATTTGAATTCGTTGGAACGTGAGTGGGGATGAGGACCCGAAGAATTTTGAACGTAAGTTAGCAAGTGAAGGGGATGCGCAGTCTCATAACATAAATAACTTGATTGATAAATTTAATGTAGTTGTTGGGGCTTGCAGAAACATCATTTATGTTTTGATACAATAAGAAGTTTGTTTAAGTCGATTTTGCTTTTCTTAAATAAGATATGTTTTAATCATTTTACATGTGTCTGAGATATTGTAGTTATTAGGAAATATTAGAGGAAAGTTAGACGCTAGTTTAGCTTGGGAGTCTGTTAGTTCATTACCTATTATACCTTTATGTCCAGGGATCCAATGTAACCAATTCCTAGGGTAGTAGGACATCAGTAAAGTTCTTGTTGTGGCAGGATAGTATGAGGTGTTTTCTGTGTTAACAATGGCTTGCAGTGTTGATAAAAAAAAATAACAAATTACGTAGTTACCGGGTTTAGGTTTGATCATTTGTATCAATTCGTAGATGGATATGATCTCAGCAGAGAAGATGGATGAGAAATTTGGAAACAAACAAATTTTTTAATTGTTTGTTTCTGTAGTAATAGTAAAGGACGTTGAATATTGGGATTTTGAGCCATCTGTATAAACAAAAGTGTGATTGCGAGAGTTGTTTTTAATGCGAAGAAATTCTTCTTTGAAGATAGATTCGTTTGTATTCTGGTCGTTGAAGTGTGCAAGTTCAGTGTTAATTGTGTGGGATTGGTTTTGGTTTTTAATGATAAATCCCACTGTTTTGTTGTAATATATAATATGCAATTTCAATTTAAAATGCTAGCTTTCGTCAGAGATCATCATTACAGGATAACGGCTTAAAGCATCAGCATGACGTATGCGTGTGCCCGATCTGTGCTCGACGTCAAAGTCAAACTTTTGAAGTTCGAGAATCCAACGTGCGACTCTGGAGCAGACTTCCCTTTTTCCATCGTTTTCGTAAGGACGTTGCAATCGCTTATCAGCTTATCCGCTTAAAGGTAGACTCTAACTTACGAATAGCTTCAACTACTGCCAGAATCTCTAACTCATAGCTAGAAAACTTTCTTTCCGCGTCCGTCCTCTTTTTACTCATATAATAAACAGGATGAATCTGGTTATTGTGAGGTGACTTAAACTTCTCCGAAACCATCAATCGATGCATCTGTGTGTAGTTCGTGCTGCGGATGAAAATTCTTGAGCACTGGCTTATGGGTAATCAAAGTCTTAAGCATGTTAAAAGCGGCAATCTCTCTATCAGTAAAGCAAAACTTGACGTCGTGTTTCATCAGATCTGTCAAAGGCTTGGCGATGATCGAAAAGTTCAATGTAAACTTTCAAAAATATCCAACCAGACCCAGGAAGCTTTGCAGTTGCTAATGGTTTGTCAGGGGGGGTTTGTAGGGCATTTCGTAACAGATTTCGTCTTTTCGTCTGTGATGCTGATCTTTTAATTCTCTATTACATGGCCTAGAAACACGATTTTCTTCTTTAAGAAACAGCATTTTTTTAGATTGATCACCAAGCTATACTCTTCGCAGCGCTTAATGACTATCTTACGATTGGATACTGCTTCACGTTCGTCTTAAGCTGGAACTATGATGTCGTCGACATATGGAATCGCAATACCAGAACGCGTCAAATCACGAAAAATTGCGTTTACGTGCCTTTGAAATATGCATGAAGAATTTGTAAGACAAAATGGATTTTCAGGAACTGGTACTGGCCATTGTGAGTTACAAAAGACGTTAACTTGCGGCTTTCTTCATTGATGTTAACGTGAAAGAGTCGCTTTTTGTGATCAAGCGTGCTGAATATTTGAGCGTTTTGCAAACGGTCCATTTGATCTAATCAGGGGAAAGGGAAAAAAGACCTCTTACTATTACCTTATTAATCCTTCTGTAATCGATGCAACGTCGTGTTGTATTATCGCGTTTCTTTACTAATACGATCGGACTGCTGTACTTAGACTCGGACTGCTCGATGATTCCGTCTGTCAGCCATTGTTCGATTTGATCGTCGATTATGGATTTCTCGGAAAATGCCATTTTATGCGGACGCGAATGCACAGGAGTGTCTTCTTTTAAAACGATACGCATCTCGACATTGATTATTTTCGAGTTCGAAGGGGTATAGTTATTAATCAGGTCGTAAACTTCGCGTTTTCCTTGACTGGTTGCATTTTCGTCAATGTTGATAGTAGCTGGAATATACGGGAACGACGGTTTTTTAACGGTTTTATGATTATATGATTTGTTTATATATGCGTATACACGACCTGTTTTCGGGTAGTAGTGGGAATATACGGACATGTTATGGGCATCGCAACTGCTACTACTGACTACTTCGGCTTACAATATTACGAGTATAAAATTAGTTTTGGCAGCTCCATGACCCAACATCCTCCCCCCGTTGGAAGCTTGGTTTTCAACAGAGTCCTCAAGGGGAAGCAGACACAGCTTGACCACTGCACGCCTTATTACTCCAGACGCGGTCCTCAATTCTGCAACTCGAGCAACGCCGTCTCGGCCAGGAATCAACTGCATGATTCTCGCCAAAGGCCATCTTATTGGGGTTAGATTCTCGTCCTTAACAAGAACGACGTTGTCCACGGCTACGCCAGGCTTTGGGGTGCGCCACTTGGAGCGGTGCTGGAGCAACGTCAAGTATTCTTCCTTCAATCGCGACCAAAAGATTTGCTGAAGAAAGGAGATGCGCTGCCAAGAGTCAAGCCGATTATAGTTAAGGCCCGTTACATGTGGCTCAGCAAACGACGAAGGCGGACCACCATTGAGAAAATGCGCCGGAGTGAGGACGTCCAATTCGGCAGGGTTTTCTGAAATGGGAACTAAAGGCCTGTAGTTAATAACTGCCGAGATGTGGCACACCAGCGTCCTCAGCTCGTCGAAGGTCAGAACCGTCGTACCCACAGCGCGGTGTGATGCTTGGCCTTTTTTACAGACGCTTCCCAAAATCCACCGAAATGGGGCGACAGTGAAGGGATAAACAGCCAGTCAATCGTCTCCGAAAGGCAAAAATTCTGAACTTGATGCTCGCTGCTGAGAAATAACCTTCGAAGTTCCAGAAGTTCATTCTTGGCGCCGACAAAGTTGGTGGCGTTGTCTGACCAAATTTGCTTCGGCTTCCGCCGGGTGCATATGAACCTCTTGAGTCCGCACAGAAACGCAACTGTCGAGAGATCCTTGATCAGCTCCAGGTGCACTGCCTTGGTTGCAAAGCATATAAATACGCAGACGTAGCATTTAACCGCGGGCTTGTTGCGAGTATCCGACTTGTGAAAGAAGGGTCCACAGAAGTCTATGCCAGCAACCTCAAAAGCGTGAGATCCTTCCAAGCGCTCCTTGGGAAGGTCCGCCATTATGTGCTCTATCAGCCGCGGCTTAATCCGAAAACATCTGATGCATCTGTTCACGGCCTTGGTAACCGTCTTCCTCCCCCCAATAGGCCAATATTGGGATCGAATTGCATCCAGAAGATGCATGGTAATGCGAAATAATTGCCAGGGTCACCGGATGGGACCTTGGAGGGATTTTCGGGTGGCGGCCATCAAAGTCCAATGACGAATTCTGGAGGCGACCGCCTACTCTTAGAAGTCCATATTGATCCAGGAACGGCGAAAACGAGGATATGGGACTAGACGAGAAAACTCTTCCCAGCGTTTTTAGGGACTGCATGTCCTACCATAACTGCGCGCGCTGCACCAAACGCAGCATCATCTGAGTGCCCTCTTGAATGTGTGCGACGGTGAACCCAGGAGCTAGCAATTACATCCACGTACGGCGACTTTACGATGAACACATTTCCACGAAGTTCAAGCACCGGTTTCTCAGGACAAACAGCTGGTGGCCAATCTCTTTTTGGCTCCATAAGATAGGCGGGTCCATGCGCCCAGAGTGACAACTCGTTAAGCTCAGACGGGAGGGATCCTCTGGATAAGATGTCAGCCGGATTTAACGCTGTTGGAACATAACGCCAAGCCGTGTCATCTGCCAGCTCCTGAATGGCAGAAACTCTATTTGCCATATATGTTGAACCTGGCGGGCTCATCTCGGATCCAGGAAAGTGCCACCGTCGAGTCGCACCAACAATAGTAGCGTCCTTTGAATACTTTCACGCCAACTATTTCCTTCATGATTTTAGCCAGAAGATCCGCACCACAAAGCTCCAGCTTTGGTACTGTTATGGTCTTCAACGGAGCTATGCGCGACTTCGAACAAAGCAAATGGCTAAAACTTTGCTCCCCTATAGAAACCACATAAACGCAGGCTCCATAGGTATGAATGCTTGCATTGCAAAAACCATGCACCTTAAGGCCAGACTCTGAGCTAAACACGAACCGAGGGAAACTAACATGACTTATCATTTCATAACTTCGACATATATCAAGCCATTTCGTGTCATCCTAGGACAGCTTTTACTTGCAGAGCTGCTGCAAAAAGATTTTACACCAAAACAGAGCGCCTGCAGGGTCTCAATGGCGACTGAAAGGCAGAGAACGAAAACAATAGCTGGTCGGAGGCGGCATCCCAAGCGAAACATAAAGTTTTGGTGAAATCGCTACCATTTTCAAACTTCATGAACGACTCCTTGTCCTCGGCGGGGACACCCTCAAGCATAAGCGGAATGTTAGAGCACCATTTCCATAGCTTGAGCTGGCCCTTCGCAAGAATGCCAGCAGTCTGCTGCATTATGTTGATAGCATCCTTTACGGTGCCGGTGCCGGAGCCGGAGATGGGATCATCCACGTACAAATCGCGCCGAAGGATTTCTGACCCAAGGGGAAACGCTGCCTGCTCATCGACTGATAACTGCTGCATAGCCCTTACGGACAAGAAGGAGGCTGGTTTGGTGCCGTAAGTGACTGTGTCGAGTTTGTATACTTGGAGGTCATCGATCGGGGAGTCCCTCCACACAATGCACTGCAAATAGCTATCTTCTTGCGAGACCCTTACACATCGGTACATTTTACATATGTCTCCTGTAACGGCAACTGGGTATGAGCGAAATCGAATTAAGATGTGAAATAGCTTGGGCTGGATGACCGGGCTAGCCATCGTTAAGCGAGTAACCAGTGGAAGTGGCAGCTGATCCGGCAAAGACAACACGAAGCTTGGTGGTAGAGCTATACTCCCTCATGATGCAGTGATGTGGCAAAAAATATCGGCACGAGCTGACCTCGGAGGCAGGCACAGGCGACATATGTCCCAGATGACGATATTCCTTCATGAACGCCGCATATTTAACCTTCAAGCCAGGGTGCTTTGTAAACTTCCTTTTCAGCGACAAGAATCTCCGCACAGCCTGAGGATAGGAATCTCCTAAAGAATCCAAATTGAGCTTTAGCGGCAAACGTACCGAGTAATCGCCAGCTGGCTATCGGGTGTAATTTTTAACAAAGTGGGCCTCGCAATCTAGCTCCTCCTTCGTGGCTTGACCTATTGGGCAGCAGCTCATAAAACAGGCTAGCTCCTATTAACAGGTCAACACGCTGAGCTTTATGAAATTCCGGGTCTGCGAGCTGCAGGTTTTCTGGAATCTTCCAGTCCCCAATGTCCACATTAAAGCTTGACTGGCGATCCGTGATATTGGGCGCGATAACTGCTGTTATGCTCGTTGAGAAATTCGAAGTGACAGACCGCATCGCAATTTCTACCGAGAATCCATCAGTAGTGAAATTGGAATCCCCGTTACCAGGGACGGAGCCAGACGACCTCGACCTCTTAAGTTGCAGTTGATTTGCTAACCGAGAGGTGACCAAGTGACCAGAATCTAACAAGGCCCTGCAGGGAACGAACACTCCCGACCGATTCTGCACTAGGACGGTTGCAGTGGCTAGCAGCACAGGTCACTAACGAGATCCTGGGCAATTAGAGTGGAAGAAGTCGAAAGCGGGGCGGAAGGATCAGTGTGGGAACTTGAAGACACCGGAACATGTGGCTGCGAGGAAAGCGGACCACCTAGATGGTGCCTGATTCCATAGGTGCGGCAGCGGCTGGAGCTCCATTGCCGTAGCTAACCTGCCTTTAGGCAACTTGGGCAAAGTGATAGTCTCTATGCCTCGCGCAGACGATCTACTGGCGCTAAGTCTCTAAATTGCGGGCAATAATATATGGCATGCCCTGCATTATGGCAAAGCATGCAACCAAGAGAATTTTGGGTGTTAGCAACTAGCGTCGAACGATTTCTGCCCACCTGAACGCCTGGCGTATAGGTTGCCGTGTCGCAATCCACGGCCTCCAAAGTCCTACATCGCTGCTCCAGGAATGCAGCCATCGATTCTCACGACGGAATAAGGTTGACAAAGACCGAATCCCCCAAGCGCTTCTTCCACTTAGCTTGGCTCGCCGCATCCAGATGCAGCCAGCGATTTGCTCAGTTCAACTCACGGATGTGAGCGTTAAACTTGTCCGACAATTTCCGAAGCGATGCCACTGAACCATTCCGTACTACTTTTAGACTCAGAGACGCCGATTATCAAATCTTTTTTGAAGTAAATCTAAAGCCGCTGCGTAGTTGCCGTTTGAGATCTCCAATGATCGGATAGTTTCCAACAGATGCTGAAATTTCTCAATGTTGGAGAGGTCCGGATGGCTGTCGATTATGCTCGTGAACACGGAGTAAAAATCCGCCCAGTTTGCGTAGCCTCCGCCAAACGTTGGCAGCTGCACAGGCGGCCGCGGCTGCGTCTGATGACCACTACTCTCGCTCATTGCACTGCCAATTTCGTCCTCCAGTTCTGTATGCAGAACTTTGAAGGCACTTTTCAGCTCATCAATCTGCTCCAGCCTCACCGTAAGAGTGGGTTCGTAGTAGAGGGCTGCATAACACCATTCTCTTTGTTTGCATTTAGAGTACTCATTCGTTTTAGTATGTATTCAGAATACATACCATTCAGTTGTCGCGATCACTTTGCGTTCACTTCGTATGCGTTCGGAGTTTTGGGCACCCGAGCGAAATGAAGTCAATGAATGCGCGCGAAAACTAAATGAAGCCAATGAATTTTCAATAGAAATTCAGAGTACTCTGAATACTTTATACTTATGTTGTCATTGTCTAAAATGAGTTTGGACAGCGCGGAGGTAAGTCTAAGTTTTCTGTGTTTGTGTATTGTAGCATTTGTCTAATACGAATATATAAATTGTGTTGTTAAATATAAATATTTAAAAAAGAATAGTAAAAAAAAAATAACAGATAAACGTTCTGCCATTTCGCTTAACTCAGAAAATATTAATAAAATTATGTTTTTACACAATAACATTGAAAATTAAAGAAAAAATATATATATATTTATAAGATAAGAATATAATGTATTATCAGTTAAGTAATAAAAAACAATAATAATAAAACACGAATTTAGCATCTTTTATTGAAACTCACACACACACACACATACGCAGACAAGACATTCGAATCACCCATTCACTTTACTCGGTCTTCACTTCATTCGTTTCAGAATGTGCCGTTTGAATTGAATGAATTGAAGTCGGCGCGCGTTGCCGACTTCACTTCGTTCATTTGCAAACGCGCCGAATTCACTTCGTTCGTTTCAACACGAATGTCTCATTTGCCGGTTTGAATGGTGTTATACAGCCCTCTAGTTCGTAGTAACCGCTTTGCGTCTCATTAGACAGTGACGTTTGTAGCCTCTGCAACCGGCTGAACAACGCATTGGCTTTGCGCTTTAAAAAGGTCACTTTCAGCGGGCATAGCAACAAATCGCTTTAAATTCGGTTCAGCGGGAAGATGAGCACAAAATAACTGCCGAAAATGCAAGCGGAGTCAATGCATGTAACGGGGCGGGCTGCAGTTGATATATGTAGCAATGTATGTAAGCGCTCGAACAGTTAGAATGCTAGCTCGCTTAAACATAGCCACTATCACCGAAATCGCCACTCGCTTGTCCAACCGATTGCTTTTTAATATATTTATGTAAACGGGATATGTGCATTAATTAATGCATGCAAATTAACACTATCACGTCGGGGTCACCAAATGTTTAGCTATTGAGCTTTTTCAATAGCTGTTGCGAGAAATAAGTAGCCGACGAAAGTTTTGTCTTTTGTCCGATACAGTTTATTTTGTTAATTATACTGGCAGCTAGGGCCGACCAAGAGCTATAACGAATGCAGAAGTTAAGTCTTTGCCGAAAAAAGAGAAAGAGACATTGGCGGGACAGACAGCCGAATGCTGCGCCCAAGCTTAATATAGGTAGATATCAAGAGGCGAAGGAATGAGCGTCGTAAAGATAAATTCATGCGAGAATAGCGGTTTGCACTATGGGCATCGCAACTGCTACTACTGACTACTTCGGCTTACAATATTACTAGTATAAGATTAGTCTACTGCGCAGTTTTAGCGGCTGCATGACCCAACAGTATCGTTAAGCTAATGCTAATGTATGTAACGGGGCGGGCTGCAGTTGATATATGTTGCAATGTAGGTATGTATATAAATATGTATGTATGTACATGCAAGCGCTCGAACAGTTAGAATGCTAGCTCGCTTAAACATAGCCACTATCACCGAAATCGCCACTCGCTTGTCCAACCGATTGCTTTTTAATATATTTATGTAAACGGGATATGTGCATTAATTAATGCATGCAAATTAACACTATCACGTCGGGGTCACCAAATGTTTAGCTATTGAGCTTTTTCAATAGCTGTTGCGAGAAATAAGTAGCCGACGAAAGTTTTGTCTTTTGTCTGATACAGTTTATTTTGTTAATTATACTGGCAGCTAGGGCCGACCAAGAGCTATAACGAATGCAGAAGTTAAGTCTTTGCCGAAAAAAGAGGAAGAGACATTGGCGGGACAGACAGCCGAATGCTGCGCCCAAGCTTAATATAGGTAGATATCAAGAGGCGAAGGAATGAGCGTCGTAAAGATAAATTCATGCGAGAATAGCGGTTTGCACTATGGGCATCGCAACTGCTACTACTGACTACTTCGGCTTACAATATTACTAGTATAAGATTAGTCTACTGCGCAGTTTTAGCGGCTGCATGACCCAACAGTATCGTTAAGCTAATGCTAATGTATGTAACGGGGCGGGCTGCAGTTGATATATGTTGCAATGTAGGTATGTATATAAATATGTATGTATGTACATGCAAGCGCTCGAACAGTTAGAATGCTAGCTCGCTTAAACATAGCCACTATCACCGAAATCGCCACTCGCTTGTCCAACCGATTGCTTTTTAATATATTTATGTAAACGGGATATGTGCAATAATTAATGCATGCAAATTAACACTATCACGTCGGGGTCACCAAATGTTTAGCTATTGAGCTTTTTCAATAGCTGTTGCGAGAAATAAGTAGCCGACGAAAGTTTTGTCTTTTGTCCGATACAGTTTATTTTGTTAATTATACTGGCAGCTAGGGCCGACCAAGAGCTATAACGAATGCAGAAGTTAAGTCTTTGCCGAAAAAAGAGGAAGAGACATTGGCGGGACAGACAGCCGAATGCTGCGCCCAAGCTTAATATAGGTAGATATCAAGAGGCGAAGGAATGAGCGTCGTAAAGATAAATTCATGCGAGAATAGCGGTTTGCACTATGGGCATCGCAACTGCTACTACTGACTACTTCGGCTTACAATATTACTAGTATAAGATTAGTCTACTGCGCAGTTTTAGCGGCTGCATGACCCAACAGTATCGTTAAGCTAATGCTAATAATTTGTGTTCTTCAGCGCCTAACGGGAAGACTGCTGTGAAGACGCTCGCTCCGGTATATTCCCACTACTACCCGAAAACAGGCCAAAACCGTCGTTCCCGTATATTCCAGCTACTGTTGATGTTTATATTTTCGGCACTTTCAACGGTTATTTTCTTAAGCGAACTTATTTTGGTTTGAGCGTCATGATTTTCAGGAATTTTTTAATTATGATACCGTCGCGATTAATTTGAATTTCAACGTTGTTACAAAATTCTGCGCCCAACACAACGTCTACGTCCAAAAAGTCTGATGAAACCACCATCAAGTTTTCTTGAAATATTTGACTGTCAACCTCGAATTCTTCTTTAAATAAACCGAATGGTTTCACTTTGTTATTATTTCCGAAACCGACGAGAAATAGGTTTGCAGCGCTCAGTTTTGGCTTATTAAATTTTAAGTACGTGGTTTCACTTATAATGTTTACGACCTTTTTTTTGCATGAATGCGTCTTTCTGAGCAGCAGCGTTTTTAGGGATCGGATATTTAAACTTCTAATCATTATTTTTAGATTTTCCACACTTTAAACGTATTTTCTCGTAACATTTCAATTTTTCCTTGAACTCTTTCATGTCCTTAGCATTATGCAATATAGATTTATTCACACTAAAATCACGAATGCCATCAATTACTTATTGCATAAGTGCAATTGTTGTCTACACTGCCACGAGAAGCAACTTCCTTCATTTTTAGGAGACATTCTTGAACGTTTTCATTGTTTTCCATTTTTCTTTCGGTCAACAATTTTATGTATCTAAGCACCAATCACTTCGCGTCTTCCCAGTGACGCGTCGTCTCTCCTTTTCAACTCCTCGCTTTTCACCTCTCCGTCAATCTCCTTTCTTCTTCACAACTGATTTGTGGTGTGTTCGGATGAATAGTGATGCCAGACCCATTCCCACAATTGTATATTTTTATACCCCTTACTCGTAGAGTAAAAGGGTATACTAGATTCGTTGAAAAGTATGTAACAGGCAGAAGGAAGCGTTTCGGACCATATAAAGTATATATATTCGTGATCAGGATCAGTAGCCGAGTCGATTTGGCCATGTCCGTCTGTCCGTCCGTCTGTCCGTCCGTCTGTCCGTCCGTATGAACGTCGAGATCTCAGGAACTACAAAAGCTAGAAAGTTGAGATTAAGCAGACTCCAGGGACATAGACGCAGCGCAAGTTTGTCGATTCATGCCACGCCCACTCTAACGCCCACAAACCGCCCAAAACTGCCACGTCCACACATTTGAAAAATGTTTCGATATTTTTTCATTTTTGTATTAGTCTTGTAAATTTCTATCGATTTGCTAAAAAAGTTTTTGCCACGCCCACTCTAACGCCCACAAAACCGCCAAAAACTGTATGTGCTGAAGACTCTCCTTCGCACTTCGAATAGCTGAGTAACGGGTATCAGATAGTCGGGGAACTCGACTATAGCGTTCTCTCTTGTTTTAATTTTCAGAAAGGTTGTTTAGGTTTTATTATAGAGGGTTGATGAGGATGAATATTTAAGGCATAGCAAAGTTGCATTCCTCTCTCAAAAGCTGATGGGAATTTTTTTTTTAAGTAGTTTTTTGAGTTTTGTTGTTATAATATTTAACGGTTATTCTTTTGAAAAATATATATATTTGATCAATTTTGCTTGTAAAAAATGTCTCCTTTCTATTACTGTATTTAATTTAGATTTCATAAGAAGATTGTTAGTAGGTGTTGAACAAAATGCATTCAGGCCTGTTCTAATAGCGTTATTTAAAAGTTTTGATTTTTTTGTGTAGTGCATAATGTGCATTGCCATAGATGCAGAGACCATAATCTATTTTTGATAGGATGATTGACTTAATTATTGACAATAAAGTATGTGTATGACAGTTAAAATTATGGCTAGAAAGATATTTTATAATATTTAGTTTCTTATTTAATGAAAGAGTAAGTTTATCGATATGTTTGTTTATGTAGCGCACGGATATGAGCGTTGATTTTATCCGACAGCATTGAAACTGAACCACTCTGAACTGCCCTTAGCCCCCATATCTCAGTGACATGCGCCTGAAAAACTTAACGCCGATTGGCAAATCTGTTTTGCAACAATTCCAAAGCTATGCAAACAATTCCAATTCCCTATAAAATTTCAAATAAGCGAATCATAGAATAAAAGTTCGGCCAGTTAGCATAGCCTCTAGCGAATTTTGGAAGCTCAAGAGGGGGCAGCGATAGTGCCCTATTCCGAAGTGAACGCTGCGGATGGCCACAATCGCACGGCCTTGAAATCTCCCCACGAACTGAGGAATTAAGCGTTACGAGAACATCATCAAATTTCTCACTCAAATCGCTTTTAATTACATCCAAATTAAATTAAATTAATTATTGTATATTTATATTTGGCGTCAAATATTAGTCCGAGTATTTTTATCTAACATGAAACAGTTGGTATTACAATATTATTTCTTGAAATTTTGGACTAACAATTATGTTTCCTACATATGTATATGGAGGTGTTTGCATTTATTTAAAGAAAGAGATCAACCAGAAGTGGAACACCATTTGCTAATATTTTGGAAAATGTTGTCTAGGTTTGCTGAATGATATCTTTGCATTGGTTAAATTTGACAATGATGTGAATGTCGTCGACCTAGCCTACGAATGAATGTTAAGTTCTTTTGAAAGTTAATTAAGTTGGCAAGTTTATTGTATACAATTAGAAAGAGAATAACTGAAATAGGGGAACCCTGGGGTATCCCATTGTCTGATGGAAAGGTATCAGAAATGCTGCTTGATACTCGGCATTTAATTTTCCTATTTTTCATGAAATTAAGAACGTATTTTAACATGTAATGTCCTATATTCCATTCTTGGAGTTTTTCTAGATTGCATGAACTCCGGTTTTGTCAAAAGCTTTATTAAAGTCGAGTGAAATGATTGAAATGTGTTGTTT
Organism: Drosophila teissieri; assembly: GCF_016746235.2. Taxonomy (NCBI): domain Eukaryota; kingdom Metazoa; phylum Arthropoda; class Insecta; order Diptera; family Drosophilidae; genus Drosophila; species Drosophila teissieri. Next base: position 2,732,003 of record NC_053032.1, read on the forward strand.
GTGTGAGAGAGATTCCATTATAAGATGATCCATGCAAGCTAGATTATCTAAAACGGATCTCCCCCTTTTAAAACCTACTTGATTAATATGCAGAAGCTTGTTAACTGATACGAACCACCATAACCTTTTGGCTATGATTTTGTCTAGTAATTTGATAAGCGGATTTTATTTTGTTTTGCTGAGATTTGTGGAACTATAGGCGCACGCAAAAAGTAGACCGTTCACCTCGAGATCACAATTGAGACTGCGCCTCATTGGGTTGTCTAATACTTGTGGACAACCTGACGTGAAATAAACAAATTTTTCAAAACTCTGGGATTGGACACGTCCATTCTAAAACGAACAAACGCTGAAAATGGTGTTCGTAAAGTCTTGTTGCAGTTTGTAGGCGTTATGGGATAGCGATAGAAATTTGCAAAAATAAAAATAATATGAACCAATAAAACTATTTTTAAAAGTGTGGGAGTGGACACACTCATTCTAAAGTCATACTGTTGGGCTAATAAGCCTTTTTATTAGCCTTTTTTGCAAAATGAAAGACGCTTTTTATGGTAGCGAATTTAAGCGATTTAATTTATCATTCTTTGAGAAATTTGGCAGCGATTTGCATGCTTGGCGTACGAAATGAGAGAATTGGATATGATTCTTCGGTACGCTGATTGGATTTCGGTCACTGACTCCAACAAAGACTTCTCGAGCTACCCATATAATCTTGGTTAACAGAGGGTGTCCTGATCCTGAAGTATGCGGAGATTTTCCCAAAGAGGAGCTTTGACGGAATTCCAGAACTGGCTTCTCCGCTGATGCTGTAGGGGCCAATCAGATGTGAAGTCCGTGAGATATGAGCGTGTGCAACTTCCAGAAACAAGGCAGTCCAACTGATTTTGTTGCATTAGCGGGCATCCCGGCCGAAGCTTGACTTGACAGACGCACAGCAGTTCTTAGAAAAGACAGACGACAAATAGTAAGTCTATGCGTTGAAAACGATGAAACTCTGGGTTCGCGAGTTTAAGATGCTTGGGTATGTTCCAGTTGCAAATGTCAATGTCTAAGCAGGGCTGACTTTGAATAATATTGGAGGCAATAACAGCAGTGATGTCGGCCGAGTAGTTAGACGTTCGAAATCGCATTGAAATGTTTACTGACGAACCATCTGTCTGAAAACTAGAATGGCAAGGAACGAAGATTCCGAACTAATACGGTAGCAGTGGCTAGAAGCGCAACATCCTTACCAAGATGCTCTGCAAGAAGAGCAGCAGGCGTTCCAGGCAATGCAGAGGGTTCTACGGCATGATGTAAGTCAGAAGCCAGCGTTTCTGTGAGCTTTCTTGTGGTGAAGGAGAGGTGAGGATTCCCAGATGAAGCAGGGTGTGGTGCTTAGATCTGCATGCACGGCAATTGCTGGAGTGGCACTGCCTCGGTTGATGCCGTCTTGAGACAATTCATGCAAAGTGCGAGCCTTATTACTTCTCTGTATCGATTAGCTGTGGTCAGGTTTTTTAACTTTGAGACTCAATATATTGAGTGTAGAACGCACAGGTCAAAGGGCTGAGACTTGTATCAAGAAGCGCTGACATAAGCAAATCATATGCTCTATTGCTTTCTGATTGCCTGGCGCATAGCTTGCTTCCCACGTAGTAACTGAATTTTTGAAGACTGCATCCTCTTAATGCTCTTCCCATTTCGCCTGACTGATAATGCAACCAGCAATTTGTTCCGTTGAACCCATTTCATGTAGCGCACGGATATGAGCGTTGATTTTATCCGACAGCTCCCGAAGCATTGAAACTCAACCACTCTGAACTGCCCTTAGCCCCCATATCTCAGTGGCATGCGCCTGAAAAACTAAACGCCGATTGGCAAATCTGTTTTGCAACAATTCCAAAGCTATGCAAGCAATTACAATTCCCTAAAAAATTTCCAATAAGCGAATCATAGAATAAAAGTTCGGCCAGTTAGCATAGCCTCTAGCGAATTTTGGAAGCTCAAGAGGAGGCAGCGATAGTGCCCTATTCCGAAGTGAACGCTGCTGATGGCCACAATCGCACGGCCTTGAAATCTCCCCACGAACTGACGAATTAAGCGTTACGAAAACATCATCAAATTTCTCACTCAAATCGCTTTCAATTACATCCAAATCAAGCTCTTTAAGCTCGCTCAGAATTTTTCAAAATGTTTGTTTCAGCTCATCGATCAGCTCCAACCTCACATGAGGAACGGAATCGTCAAACGATGTTAACACAGAACTTGATAAAGAATCTGCAAATCGTTCTACTCTATTATATATGGCAGTCGCCTTGCGCCTCAAAAATGTCAGCATGGCAACAGCAACAACAACAAATTCGGTTCAAGCGGGAATATTAGGGCAAAGAAGAATCAGCGGCAGCTTTCGTTATTTTGGCTTTAATGTTCAATTATTGTAGATTGATATTGTTTATGCACAAATCAATCAGCAGTAACAGCGAAGTAGGTGCGACAGCGATAAAAACGAGAGAGAGCGCGAGGGGGATGAGCTTAGATGCTCACGCTGATCTGCACAGATAACATAGATAATGGTGTTGATCTGTGAATCCAATGTTGGATTGGCAGCTGCGAGACCCGTCACATACTGACTAAAAGTACTAAAGCTTGATGCGGCTTACTCTTTATAAATTGTATTTGTGTAGATTATTCAATACATCAATTTATTTTTAAATGTATATTTTAAGGTAGTAATGAGGCGTCCTCCGTATTAAAAATGGAAAATAATTTGGCGAGTGATGAATATACAAAACTCCAGCACAACTATGCGGAATTAGAACGAAAGTACAATGAGAGTATTGCTACCTCTGGAAACAATGGAAGTTTACTAACAAGTTTTTTATCACGACTGTCGTTGACTGTTGCTTCATTATTCGGTACAAGTACTTATGCTGATATATATACATCCGATCGCAAACGAGAGTATTTTCTGCACATAATATCGTACATCACGCAAGCTCTGAAAAATGGGGAATTGATCTATTGAGCAACATACAGGAGCTGGACTGATTTAAATGGAGTGATTTAAATGAGGAGGTGGTGTCGTCGCTTTTGCGTTTTATATACACTGATCTGATTGATTTTCAGCATGACGGACTAGCGTTGGATCTTCTACGTGCCGCACATCGATTTGGTTTATCATCGCTTTTAGGATTATGTGAACGGGCACTAGCGACTTCTGTAGGTCTAAGATCTTGTATAAGATTTTATTGCGTGACCGAAGAAGTTGGTGCATCAACACTGTTGAAACATTGCCCCTGCATAATATCAACACACTGGAATGAGCTTACAACTCAAGATTTCCAATATATGTATGTCTGGACCCTTATTGTTTGAAATGCTTAAAACCAAAAAAAAACATCCTCTCCAAGCTGCTGTTAGACTCTTAAGGGGGGAGATACCTACGCAAACCTAGAAAAAGCCTAGGTCTTTTCCATTGGATTCCGGGAAATTGAAAACAAAGCGAGTCAAGTTTGTTATGTATATATTTAGTGGCATCTCTTAGCTTAACAAAAAAAAATTTTTTGTAAAAAAAAAAAAACAAAATGGCGGAAATATGACCGATCCAGTCACGGTGACAAATTCTGCGGGCGTCAACTTCCTGGTTAAACTTTTCATCTGAATCAAAAAAAAAAGATTGTGTTATAATGAGAAAGCTTTAATGAAGTGCGTAGTAGAGGGATTTTCATGATTTCGAAAAATTAGACATATATAACCATGAGTTCCTGAAAAGTGCACACCCGTGTACCCGTGTTTTTTGATATTATAATAATACTTAAAAAACTATAAAATAGCTATTTTTTTAAAAATATCGCTCTGTCACGCACTTGAATATCGAATTCTTTATCAAATGCCGTTTAGTTTACGTAAATTGATTGAATAGTTCTCTCGTAATCGTGACGCCCGTATTGTAAAACATAGTTTTAAGAAAACGAGCTCTAAAGCCGATAAGCCGCCGCGGGGGCGGAACCGGACTTTACTTCTCTCGGGTCGATTATCTCGAAAAATATTTATCGCAGCCTAACGAAATTTTGGGAAAATATTTTTAAACATTTTATCTTTCGATTAAATGAAAAAAAAAATTTTTTTTTTTTGAAAGTTCTTAGGTATCTCCCCCCTTAATGGAAGACGTCGTGTCTCTGTGCATTGAAAAATATGGAGACTCCGTAAGTACTTCTCAGTAAAAAAAAAAGTGTTTGCAAAAAACCCCACACAACTATAACAACCAGTAAGGGAATATGGTACGTGGCGGCCAAGTGAAGTGTAGTTTTGAGTGTAGTTTGATGGTGCAGACCGATTTCTTTAGCATGACAACGTTCGAATTAACTCTATCGGAGGAAGTAAAATGATTAGACAATTAACATTTGTGTCTTGGCAAATTTTATGTTAGTTTGACAAAAAATTTCAACTCTTTTCTGCATGTATTGCTAAAAATCCTGCATCAATCTATATGTTATGTAGTTGTTAGTGGTGTTTTTGTCTATTAATGAAGTACCAACGAGGGACCTTCACCGCAAAGGAAATTGGCTGATAAAAGTGCCCAAAAACAACTAGAAGTATTTGTGCAAAAAATTGGAAGCTGGAGTTGGAGACATATATAATGTTTATTGTCTTGTGCACCTCGCTTTCAATTATTGGCACATACGTATTAATACAGTAAAGCTATGTAGATTGCCTAAAAATTATTCAATTTATATTTTCGATAAAATACATTTACATGTTTTGAACCCCTCTAGACGCAACATTTATTTAATGTTTATTATTATTACTGCAAACACAGCAACACTCACTCACGCCCCCTCTCACTTGTTTAAACTCGCATTAATAGTTGGAAAGCTAACCAAACCTTACCCACTAATACTTACAGCCTTATATACCAGTAATTGCAGCGGTGAACATTTCGTTTTCGCTTTCGGTTGTGCACCGGTGAATACGTTGTTGTTGTCTGGCCCTTTTTCCTTTGTCGCGCTTAGCGGAACACCAAGTGACGCGCTTCCCTGTATTCGTCGTTATTTTGCACCCACTATTAATATTGATACTGCGTGACTTGATTTTCAATTTAAATAATTTTTCTGTGTTGTTTCCATCAGAAAAAAATGTAGTACACAATAAATTAATAATTTATTCAATTAAAAATAATCTATTTTTTGTTTTTATGAATTTATATTTATTGATTCGAAGGTTATTATTTTTTTGTTGTTGTTGGTCTGATTTGAGAAAACTTAGTTTCGGCCATTATAATTTATTTTTTAAATTCAAATTAAAATAATTAACAAAATTAGCCATGAAACGAAACGAAAATCTATTTAGAACAATTCGCCGATTAAACGCGAAACTAGACAGGGAGCTATTACGATTTTAGAGGAAGAATTAAAATGTCGACTCGAAAACTTAAGACCTTCCATCAGTAAGGCAAATAAATTAGAGTGACAGATAGAAAACATAGATTGTGGCAATGTATTTTGCGACGGTCTGGAAGAACTTTGCACAGTGACCGCGGCGAATTTGGCATTGTCAAAATGTAGTGAAGATTATTCGGAGTTCAATAATTTCATCAGCCTTTTCGATACTTTGGTTCATAAAGACGCCAGCAATCCAGTTATCGATCAAATTATTCATCTAATTTCTTGTCTCTCTGGTGAAGCTTTAGGAACAATAAAAGCTCACCAAGTCCCCGAGAGCAATTACGAAAAGGCACTGGCCAGTTTAAAAAAGATTTACGATATCGAATGTCTAATCTATATGAATTATGATTATGAGACTTTGCCGCTTTGGTCCGATTTCAAAAAAATGTTAAATCGCTGATATCAGTATTTATCAGCTGAAGAATCGACAAAGCCAAAGCAAGACAAATTATTGTCAAGCAAGCCATATAATCGTAGCTCATTTTCGTGTTCCTTCTCCAACAGCAAGCCTCAGCAAACTTGTAGCTATTGCAATGCAGCAGATCATTTATTACAAAGCTGTAGACCCTTTGGGGGCTGTTAAGTCTGTCTCCTTATTTATTAATTGTCTGTTAAAGGACCATACTGTTTAACAATACAAAGGAAAAAATGTCTAGCTTGTGACCGCCCACACCACATTCTTCTACATAGATACACAGCATCTGAGAACAGTTTAGCGTTGTCGCCTCCTCAAGGGAGCATTTCTCCTCCAACCTCCTTTAACCAAGATCAACCTTCCACGTCACATGTTATGCATGCCACGTCATTGGACAGGGTGATGTTGGCTACGTTGATCGTAAGCGTCCGCACGAAACCGGTTTTAGCCCGAGCTCTGCTGGACTCTGGGTCTAGCTTTTGTTGTTCCTGAGATCTCGACGTTCATACGGACGGACAGACTGCATATGGTCGGAAAGAGTATACTAAATTCGTTGAAAAGTATGTAACAGGCACAACAAAGCGTTTCCGACCATATAAAGTATATATATTCTTGATCAGCATCAATAGCCGAGTCGATCTGGCCATGTCCGTCTGTCCGTCCGTATGAACGCTGTGATCTCCGGAACTACAAAAGCTAGAAAGTTCAGATTAAGCATACAGACTCAAGAGACATAGACGCAGCGCAAGTTTGTCGATTCATGTTGCACCGCCCACTCTAACGCCCAGAAACCGCCCAAAACTGCCACGCCACACTTTTGAAAAATGTTTTGATATTTTTTAATTTTTGTATAAGTCTTGTAAATTTCCATCGATTTGCCAAAAACATTTTTGTCACGCCCACTCTAACGCCCACAAACTGTCAGTGTTGAAGACTATAGCGTTCTCTCTTGTTTTTTTTAAGTAGTTCAGAGCAGTGACTGAAAATGAGAGGAGACAAAATCAGAGTCGAGAAATAAACGCTATGTATAGAGTTTATACTATAGACTTCTGATATATTTTTATGTGTATACCCAATTTATATTTAGTGATTTAAGGATTTTAAATTTTGTAAGAAATAAAACGGTCGCTATAGGCATCGCCAATGCGTCCGTGTCTAATTATTTGCCTATTATAATTTATAGGCAATTAGAATTACACACGGGATCATTATGGTCGGAAATACCCTGGCACGCGCCTGTCAGAATTTTCGGTTTCGTTTCCCGTCACCCCTTTCCATTAGCATTTGCATTCAATTGTAGAACGTGTCAAGTGGTGTTTGGAAAATTTTCAAAATGAAATATATAAAACCGGTAAGTAAAGTGTTTCGCATTGATAAATGACATGATATTAATATTATTTAAATATTTTTCTTTACAGATAGCATAAGCACAAAAGGCCAGCAGCTAGCCGAAAAGCCCTTGGCCCACGCACTACCATGTGTAAAAAAAGGGAAAAATTAATGTAATAAAAGAAAAAATAGAAATATAATTAAACATTAAAATTCCTCTAGTATTCCTCGGGAAAACCCCTTGCTTATTTTTCAATATTCCCCAGGAATTTCCCCAGTTATTCCTCGGGAACTTCGAATTCATAGCCACGAACGCCTGTTGTATGGAAATTCCTCGCCGCTTAATAAAATTCTGCGGGATTCCTCAAGGATTCCTGGGGACTCCCTAAGGTTTGGAACTGAAGGGTTGTCAGGTTAATAAGGTGTTAGTGCTCCTTAAACAAATAACTGGGCAATGATAAGAAACAATGTCTAAACCCGAACTTAATAATTGGGAATAGGCCAATCATGTGTGATGAATTTATGATAAATTTCCCAGTTCTTCTTTCTAGTACCCAACACAATTTTTACACATCATGTTTTAGGGCACATACTTTTTTAGGTATTACTCTCAAGATATGCAAATATTAACTGTTGCTAAAATATTATCAGTTGTATTGGCCCTACTTCTCATTCAATATAATATATATGTAAGTCAAAGATGTTTTTTAAAAGAGGATTTCGAGGAATAATTTAAAACTGTATTTGTAAAACGTTGTGAATAATGTAACAAAGTTATTACTTAAATAAATAAATAATTCATATATAATGGCATTGCAACACGAGGTGGAAAGAAGTGGAAGTCATTAACGAAAATATAATAATAATGGCGATCACGAAACGAAATTAAAATAAATAATATTATTTAATGTTGATTTGCTAATGATTATCTTAAATTCATTATATTCGAATTATCCAGGAAATCCTCTAATTCGAAACACATAAGATCATAGTCACTATCTAAACTTATTTGCGGGCAAATTTTTTAGACTAACGACGAAGAAATATATTTTTTTCATTACTCAATTAAATATTTTATTAAAATTACAACAAATAATATTTATTTCAGGGAATTTATATCACGTTCACACGTCCTATAAGCGACGCCGATTCCAAATCCAGCGCCGAGCCATACAGGCCATGCTCGTCTCTTTAAAATTGTCAAAGACACAGCACATCCAATAATAACGCCTCCACCTGAAAAATAAAATAACATTAACTCGTAGAAATAAACATTATACTAAAAACAAAAAAAAACAATTTACAAAAACTTGTTGATTACCTTTACCTTTAATCTAGCTTAAGAGTTTCTAGGTATAAAACTTAGCTTATCAGGCATGCTCCGGTAATCGTATTTTTTTTTCGAATTCGATTTGGGCCATATCGTACGTTTTCGTTTTAGGTGCTCTGGTTTTGCAAGATGTTTGCTATCGTTTTGCTATCGGAATGTTTTCTTTCTCATCGCTTTTGGCTACTTAAGCACCTGTTTTATTTTATTTGTCAAAATCAATCAACGTGAAAAATGCCTTTAATATTTGCAATTGTTTGTTTTGAAGCCAGGAGAAGGCAGAAATTTGAGGGTTTGAGAAAATGTAGACTGCCACCTTTTTCCTTTTTCCGATGTTCGTAATTAAATTAAATATCATTATATTTTATAATTATTTTTACCTGCCTGTTTCGTTTTACGAAGTGTGGCAACCTTCGCAAAAGCTTTTGGCGACGTATTTATCGACCCCTTACCAAATCGTACATTTTTGTTGACGACGGCAACATTTTGTTTGTCGAATCTGAGGTGGGGTCAGAAATAAATTTTTTTATAAATAATGATGTGGAATAAACATCAATAGACCACTGACAAAACAATTTTTTTCCCTTAGTAAATAAGATCTGAGTTGATATAAAACAGGCATTTACTTTTCATTTCGCCAGACAAAAGTGCCCGTTTACTTAAGATTTCACAAATTTTCAAATTTCAAATCGAAATCGTAAATATCGTACGAATTCGATTACCGGAGCATGCCTGTGTATAGCTGTTTTCTCCCTAATCTCCCGGTTTTGTAAAAGATCAAAACATTTTTTATTATTAATATAGAAAGACATTTTAAATGAAAAATATTTAAAAAGCATAAGTACATTTATTTTAACCAGGGCTAATCTAAAGCGTTAAGAGCCTATAAAAGATTAACCAATATGAATATCCAAACAATTTAATTTAATTTTGTTTCCTATACCATGGTTAGTCTATTACTAGTTTTCAAGTTAATTAGGCAGTAATAATACAATTGAGTAATAAAAGTAACAAAAGACAGGACAATCGGGTAACGAAAACTTGTTGTAAAACACTTTACCGAGGAAAGTTGCAGGTTGCTCTGAGTGACTCTAATGGTTAGAATATGTATGTACCAATTTGTTTTGATGTTTTACTTTTAATATGTTTTTAAACGTAAAACAATAATCTTCGAAAATTTAACAACACAGTTTGAAAAATTGCAGAATTGGTCAAAAGAAGTCTACTGTGCACTAAATTATTAAAAGGTTCTGGAATGAATTTAGTTTTGCCTATAAGAGCATGGAAAGCATTTTCAAGATATTAATCGAAAGAAAAGAGCGACATGCAATGATCTCGAAATTTCTTTGCGAAATACATCACTAACTTTTCACGAAGGAGCTTTATAAGACTCCAAGTCTAAGAAGTAGAGTAAGATATGCCAAAGAATAGTTAATAAAATCAGGCGATGTTTGGAGGAAGGCCATATATTTAAAAGCAAATGTCTCCATTTGCGCCAATTCGCCTTTAAATTTAATTAAAAATTATATTTAACAATTAAGGCAAGTTTAATGTACAGGGATCCGATGGGAAGGATACTGCGGTGCTTTGGGGCTACGCTTCCAGTGCTGGAATGGGCCAATGGCATTTTCTTGATTGTATTATGGGCAACATTTAGAGCTTAGTGACCTAGGAAATCATCGCTATGAAAAAATCACATAAACACCGCTAAAATAGCGTAAAAGAGTGTCATTGATTTTAATCACCTTCTTTTGACCGCATTTTAAATAGCAAACCATCCCTCCTCTATTCATCGATATTTCACCAGTTTTTTTAAAGAAATGTTCATCACAAATATATCAAATCTTTAGAGATTTTTGGCATCAACCTTTCATCAATGAAAAATTAAACTTATTTCATAAAATGTATTATTTCTCAAAATGTATTTATTTTTAATTTAACTCATTATTTAAATTATGGATAGGATTTAAGTGAAAACAAAAATACAAAAAATATATATAACATTTTTGGAGTATTGTGCGTTTTCTTGTCCTACGGAGTATAGCCCAGCTTAGTTTCAGTTGCGTTGGAAAATGGGACTACAAGATCAATTAACCTTAAAATAAAAAATATTAGTATGTATACAAAAATGTCTTAAAACTATTTACCTTAATACTCACTTCTGTGAGTTGCATTTGTTGTTGCTTATAAAATGAATCCATTACGTGGAATAATTAATGAATTAAATTCGAATATGATTAAAAATTTAATTTATATATATTTACTTACAATTTTTTTAAAACTTCGAACTCGATAAAAATCGCGTCTGCTTACAAAAATCTAATTGCAAATAACTTTGCGAACAAGGGCGCGTGCACTTTAGAAAAGAAATTCGTTTATCTATTTCGTTCTCGTATTGTTATTTTCCTTTTGCTCGTAATTTGTCTTTGCATATCACAAATTTAATAATAGCGTCGCCTTCGCACTCGGTTAGAAATGAAACGGTTATGATTTTGTTTGAAATATCATCAGTTATTCACTTCAGTAAGCACATTAACATCAAAATTTCATCAGATTTTAGGAGATCGCGCGCGAGAAAGCATCGGCTGCCGAAGCAGTTGACTCTGCTAGAGGAGCGAGAATTTTGTAATGTTTTTCAGTAGCGATAAATTGTGGCACTGCAGGACATATTTGTCTGGCCTATAACTATAGCAAAACAAACACCAGCCCAGAGCCCAGACCTTTACCTAAATGACTACATATACCTTGGAAGAAGTGGGCAGATGAGTTTACCAGAAGAAATGCAACACCATACTTTAGCTTCATTGGAGGAAACTCCAACTTGATTAAATCAATTCCAAAGAGCCTGCAAATTGTTATAGACAACAAGGGATTCACAACTAAATATTAAAATATGTATCAAAAATCATTTTTTTAATATTTATTCGTTGAACACCAAATTTTGAAAGATTTTTGTTCAAAAAATAAAAGGGGGTTTATTGAAATAATGTAATTTTTGTATACCATTATAAAATCTACGAATGCAGTAAAAAAAGGAAAATTAAAATATTTATTTAAAATATTATCTTTAGTGTACAAGACCATTTATCTAAACAATATACCTGTCCGATTATGCGATACTAAATTAGCCAAATCATAATATCCTGGAGTATTAAAACAGGTCCATAAAGTGTCAATTCAAATTCCATTCAATTTTCAGTGTGCAATTTGTCATCAAAATACGAAGTATGACATATTTGTTACGTAAATTTTTATACTTACATCCTTTTATTAAAATATCAGAAACACAATGATCCATCTTTTTACCAATTTGTTCCTCGAATATATTATTGTGAGAACTCATTTTTTTTTTGCTGAAATAAGAGTTGCAGCTTGCAAAAGATATACAAATTAACGTAGAAAATAATTAGCAGTCAAACGAGGATTGCCAATGGAAAATACCCGTTTTATGTAGCCATCAATTAGCGTCAAGCTAGCGTCAATGGGTTACCAGTGATTGGGAAGCAGTAGAAAAAGTGCATTAAAGCATTTTCTACCCTTGCAGAAGGAATTTTGGGAATGGAGAATTTTCCATTGAATTAATTGAATTTTATGTAGAAAAATACAATCGTGGACAAAAGTATTTGGTCAAAGCTCATAGCAATATATCAGAGCTTTTCTCTCTGCACTCGTAAAAGTAACAGGATCCATTCCGCTTTCCAGGAAGAAAGTCGATTTTAAGTTTTGAGAGCTTTACTATGACACGAGATGTGATACATTATGCATTTTTGGGTGGCCAAAAGTATTTTGTCCTTATCATTTAGTTCTCATTTCTTTCATACAGCTTTTTGCTATTTGTGAGTCTAGTTTATCAGCTTTAATATATTTTTATCCTTTACTCGTAGAGTTTCCGACTATATTAAATGTATATATTCTTGATCAGGATCAATCGCCGAGTCAATCTGGCCATGTCCTCCTGTCCGTTCGTCTGTCCGTCTGTCTGTCCGTCCGTATGAACGTCGAGATCTCAGAAACTATAAAAGCTAGAAAGTTGAAGCATAAAGACTCCAGAGATATAGACGCAGCGCAATTTTAATGACCCATGTTGCCACGCCCACTCTAACGTCGAAGCCGCCCAAAACTGCCATGAAAAATGTTTTGATATTTTTCATTTTTGTATTGGTTTTGTAAATTACACCGATCTACAGAAAAACCGCCCAAAACAGCCACGCCCATACTTTTGCAAAATGTATTGATATTTTTTGATTTTTATATTGGTTAATGTGAAGGGCCTCTGTATCGCCTCTGCGCACAAAGCTAAGTCTCATGAATGCAACTGAATAAAGCAGAACTTATGCCCACGACGCCCCCGCTTCTTCGTGTTTCTTCTTCGACCCCTGGGTGGTGTTCTTTTCAACTTTCGCTCTGCGCCGTGGGAATATACCAATTCGACATAGCTTGCACTTATCTCTGGAGGACGACGCCCCCTACAAAACAATTTTAGTTTTGTAAATTTTTATCGATTTGCCAAAAAACGTTTTGCCACGCCCACTCTAACGCCCACAAACCGCTAAAAACGGTCAGTGTTGAAGACTCTCCTTCGCACTTTCACTAGCTGAGTAACAGATATCAGATAGTCGGGGAACTCGAATATAGCGTTCTCTCTTGTTTTTGTTCAATTTGATTTTGTTTTTACCGTTATATTATTCAAAAAAGGTTAAAACGCGAGAACTAAGCCAAATCTAGAGAACCGAACTGGTAACAAAGTACCACGCAGGTATTTCGGTACAAAACCTGGGCCACTTTTATAAAGTACCACGGCGAACCACATACTATCAAATTAACAAACATAAACGGACAAATAACACGACTAATTTAGTCAGATCGGACCGAGCCCGCAAAATTACCCCAAGAAAAGATGGTTTGATCCTGGGAAAGTTCAAAGACGATGTCCTTATAACACCAACTTCAATTGAAGTTAAAAAATACTACTATATCGAATTTAGCAGAAAAACTGTCGAAAGACGATTGAAAGAGGCTAATTTTGCCACATATGTGGCTCGTCCAATACCTTTCATTTCCCCAAAAATAAGCTGAAACGATTGGCATTTCCTAAATCATATATTCAAAAGACTCCATCTTTTTGGGAATCGATTTTATGGACCGAAGTTAGTTTCTTTGAATACCATGGTTCAAAAAATAAATTTTACTGCAGATTACCTCAATACATTCATGAGGTCCGTATCTCAACGTTTACCACATAATGGCGGCAGTGTGATGTTCTGGGATAGTGTTTGCTTCAACGGGATCGGTGATTTGGTTCCGATTAATGGTACACTGAATCAAGACCACTATTCGAGTATCCTAAATGACCACGCATTGCTGGCCGCAGACAGAGTCATTGGGCAAAACGTTATCCTGCAACAGGATAATGCTCCTTGCCATAAAGCAAAAATGGTTACAACGTTTTCAAGGGATTTGGACGTACAATTATATGATTGTACTCCCCAAAGTGTGGGCTTACATAACACGCAAAAGGAGTCCAAAGTTAACATGAACGCGTGAGGAAACACACGTTTGCCAAAAGTAATAGATGCCAAAGGAGGGTTTAATTTTGTATTAATTTCTTATCTAGTCTTAAAAGATTTGCCAAATTAGAAAATTCTGGCTAATACTTTTGCCCTCTCACTTTAATGAATTTGTATTTTTTGTTTATAAGCTTTAATAGGAAATATATTGTTTCTGTTCTTTTTTATTACATTACTACACTATTGTCATAAATAAATATCTTTAAAATTCTTTGGATAAATAAAATATAGTATATTACACAAAACTTGCATTTTTATTTTTGTTTATATACTAATGTCTACGATTATATATTCTTTGTTTATTAATAATTCGGTCAACTTTTTATTGGCAATACAGTACCCCTCAACTGAATAGGTATGAAAAACCTATCTTACTTTAAATCATCGTTCGGAATACATTTTATTCGGTTCTTTCTATTTATTATACCCGTTATTCGTTGTGTAAAAGAGTTTACTTGATTTGTTAAAAAGTATGTAACTGGATGAAGGAAGCGTTTCTGACCATATAAATTATTTATATTATTGATCAGTATCAATAGCCGAGTCGATATGCCCATGTCCGTCTGTCTATCCGTATAAACGTCGAGATCTCAGGAACTATAAAAGCTAGAAAGTTTAAGCATAAAGACTCCAGAGATATAGACGCAGCGCAAGTTTAATGACCCATGTTGCCATGACCACTCTAACGCCCACAAACCGCCCAAAGCTGCCGCGCCCACACTTTTGAAAAATGTTTTGATATTTTTTCACATTTTTGTTAGTCCTGTAAACATTTCTCGATTTGCCCAAAAAAAATTTGCCACGCCCACTCTAACGCCCACAACCAGCCAAAAACTGTCAGTGTTGAAGTCTCTCCTTTGCACATTCACTAGCTCAGTAACGGGTATCAGATAGTCAGGGAACTCGACTATAGCGTTCTCTCTTGTTTTTATTATATTTTCCGCAGTTTCTATTGATATAACATATGTATATACATATATTACATATCATTTACACTTCCACTAGCTGAGTAATGGGTATCGCCCTTGTTTACTTATGAAACCTTTCTATGTCGGTTAAACCAATTTCGCTAGCAGTATAAAATGTTCTGGGTTTTCTTCGATTTCTTCTAAATGAAGAGTTTTGCTAATATTACAAACTTCAAATTTGGTTAAGATATTTTAAAAAAGCTTCTGTGCGTCTGGAATATTATATTTCGTCTTAAAATTGTCGTTAATCTTAATTCGTTGATGTATGTTTGTAGATTCGTGTATTTATAATAATTTTTATTGAAAGAAGTGACTAAATTCGTTTACTTTTTCAGCTTTATTGTCTTTAGACTATTATTTTATCTGCATCGTGATGTACTTTGATGTCAAGTCATCAACATCGTGAATAATTCAGTTAAGGATAATAACTTCCATTACTCATGGAGTAAAAGGGTGTACTAGATTTCTTGACAAGTGTGTAACAGGTAGAATAAATTCATATTTACGATTACTTGAAAAGTCAATATAAATGTCGAGATCTTAAAAGCTCAAAATCTAAAGTCGAGTTCCCCGACTATCACATACTCGTTACTCAGCGGGTGGAATTGCGATTGAGAAAGTTCATCATTTTTTTTGGCATATCGATGGAAATTTGAAAGACAAATAACAAAATGATAAAATCTTAATACTTTATTGAAAAGCATGGGATTGGCAGTTTGGGCGGTTTGTGGCCGTTAGAGTTGGTTTGGAAAAAAATGTTTGGAACACCGATAGAAACTGGCAATAGAAATCAAAAAATATAATGGGCGGTTATGGTCTGCTTGGTAGGCTGGGGAAACATTTGTTTGGCATGCCGATAGTAATTTGAACGAAAAGATAAAAAAAATTAAAACACAGTTTTCAAAATCGTGGGGAGGCCAATTGACGTATCTCACAAGCCAGAATTTTTGGGAAAGTTTCATTTACGAACTGGGGCTTTGAAACAAAATAGACACAAATCTTATTCTTAATCTCTGAGATGACTACACTTCCTTCTTAAAATAGGAAATTTATAATCAACACAAAATTAGAATCATTGGAAATCGTGTATAACAATATTTTTGTTGTGCTTACATCGATACATAATACATAATTTGATAAATATTGAACAAGTTATCCGGAAATTCCCTATATAATACGTTCAAAGTCTAATATGAATAGTGAATTACCTTTTTTTGCCGAATATGCTAGAACTGGACGAGCCACTTGTAAAGGATGTAAAAGTTCTATTCCTATGGATAACCTTCGAATTGCTGTTATGGTTCAAGTAAGCTTCTATAAATACAATTGTCAATCGTCTGCAGAGCGGAGCGGCGCTGCCGGTGACGCCAGCAGCGAAGCGGCGTTCTTTATTTCATATATATTCTTATGAGTAGGAGTTGTGAATGCATGCATCGCTTGTGTGCGAGAGATACAAGACCTGTGCTTGTTTAGTCCTTCCTTTTTTTATTAAAACCATTTTAGTTGTTGGTTTCATAAATGCTTTATTTCATATTCCAAGATCGGTTTGAAAGTCTGTACCTAAATCTAAGTTTACTGAGTTGAAATAAAGTCTCCTCTTTCTGTTGACTCCGCGAAGTTTCTGTGTTTGTCGCTGAGCCGTGTGGCGTGGACGGAAGATCGGCATGGACAGACTATGTTTACATTAATACACTGTAACTAAATGTTTCCATTGGTACAGTGGGTATTCGCTAAAGCGATATATGCTAAGTACATTTCACTTTAAAATACCCTGATTGTCGTCCTAAACAAGTCCCGTCATACAACTTTTTCGAGTGGAAGGGGTTTCACAAGTAGGAAAGATTGTATTTCATTTTGTCGCGCGTTAGATTCTTTCATATTTCCCGTGCAACGGATCTGTGAGCACTCCGAGAAAAGCTTCTGTGCGCATTACCTGAAATGCTTTTGCAAGCATTACCTCAAATGCATCTGTAAGCATTATGAAGAACTTCTGTATCTTTTTCGAAACAAGTATTCCAGAATATTTATATTACAATACTTTTGGAAACGTTTCTGAAGAATGTTTCTGGATAGTTTTCAGAAGCCTTGTTGATTTATCCTGGTAGAGGAAAGGCGAACTTCTGCAAAAGGAAACAACGAAAATAAGGAAACAGCACAGTAATAAATTAAATGTATTATATTTACAATTATTATTAATAATGTGCTACTTACTTGCATACAAACCCAAATCTAAAAGCCGTCGCTAGATTTCTTTGAAAACACTGACGATTTTGACGATTCAAAAATGACAAAGCAATGTAAGAAAACATAAACGTCTTTGGCTACGCTCCTACGAAATTAAAGCACAGGGTCAACACGTTGTCGTTTTATATCTTAATGTAGCCCATTTCAGGGTTAAATAGCTATAATTATAATTGTAACAACCTGTACTTTTAAAGAATAACACAACCACAATTTAGATCGTCAACTTATTTATTACACTTCGATGTGATTGCTTCCAAAGTCAAAGTCAGACTAATAACTACGAATTAAGTATGTATAACAAAAGAGTACAGTCAAGTAAAGTGTGTGAGAGAAAGAGAGAGAGAGAGCCGTCGATCCTCTCTCAGCATCGTGGTGCTGGTTCCCACATCCCTTCCTTCCTCACCAGCTTCAGCTTCAGGGCATCCATGTCGTGTGTCTCGTTCTCTTCCGGGGTCGGCAAGCTTGGTGGTGTCCCAGGATCCAGAGACTGACCCGCATCAAGCATAGGTAAGGGGTCAATGTTAGGCGCATCGGACGGTGTACTCTGTTTCGGAAACTTTTTAAGATGACTTACATTCCTCATAAGGGTTCGGCCCTCCCCTTTTACTTTCACTATATTTCCTTTCCTCTCCACCACTTCATATTCAGTAGTGTCGAAGTTCGGAGTAAGCTTGTGGGGAAAAACTACATTTTTAAGGACCACTTTGTCTCCTACTCTGATATCCGCTTCTCTTGCTCCCCTTTTTTTGTCTGCAACTTCCTTTCCCTTTTGCTTAACGATACAGTCTCTATCTTTTTCCGCTGAATCAGAAAATTCGCCTACCAAATCTTGTACCCCTGGGATCTTATCTCGAATGACTCGATTAAACATTAACTCAGTTGGAGCTGTGCCTGTAGTTCCATGAGGAGTGACGTTATACATGAACGTGAACGATCGAATCTCATCCTTCAGATTCCTCTTGTGCAGATGGGCAATTTTCAGACGTTTGACGAGCGCTTTATTCATATTTTCTACCTCGCCATTGGCCTGTGGCCAATAAGGAGGCGTCGTGATTTGTTCAATCCCGCATAATTTGCAATAGTGTCGGAACTCAGCGCTTACGTACTGTCGACCGTTATCCGTTCGCAGCTGTTTTGGGTACCCAAGTCTACAGAAAATTTCTTTACACGCGTCAATAAGCGACTCCGATGTAATAGATCGCAAGAACTTAAATTCCATATATCTTGAATAATAATCGATTAGGACTAAGATGTATTCGTTATTCGGCAATGGCCCTAGCAAGTCTGTTGCCACTGCAAGCCACGGACCGTTCGGAAATTCAGTTCTCTTCATCGGCGGCGGATTTGCTGCTCGAGAAACCAGAGTACAATCCATGCAGTCCTTTACAAATCTTTCGGCGTCTTTGTCTATTTGGGGCCACCACACTTTGGCTCTTAATCGCCGCTTCATTGCCGATTCGCCTGGATGGCCTTCGTGTGCCAACGTCAACACTTTCTGCCTTAGCTTTGATGGAATAACAATGCGTACTCCCCTCAACATAATTGTTCCCACAGTTGATAATTCGTGTCGGAATGGGTACAGTTTACTTGAAAGTGCAGAGTTCCAAGAACCCTGTTGGAGGCACATCATTGCGTCAACGATTTCTTCGTCATGAATGCTCTTCTCGGCCAACTCAGATATCTCAATCGACGTGGGTACCGCATTTTTGATTATCAAGAGTATGCTGTGCTCGCCCTTGATATCGTAACACTCTGATGATGCCTGTTCACACAGCCGTGATAAACTGTCAGCAATATTTTCCTTCCCGGATTTGTATATAACTTTAAATTTATACGCCTGGAGGCGCAACAGCCATCTTTCAATCCGTGCCGGCGGTTTTGATGTTGGTTTAAAAATTGTCTCCAGAGGCTTATGGTCCGTCACTAATTCAAACTCCAGTCCCAGTAAGTAAAAATAATATCTTTCTACTGCCCAGACCAAAGCCAAACTTTCTTTCTCCGTTTGGGAGTATCGTTTCTCCACATCGGTTAAGCTTCGACTAGCAAATTCAATTATTTTTGGCTCGTGATCATTGTTAAATTGTAATAATACTGCCCCCAAAGCTACAGGGCTAGCATCTGCTATCACTCTAGTTTTATTGTTGGGGTCAAAATATGAGAGACTTGGGATTTTAGCTAATGCTGACTTGAGTTTTTGAAACCCCTGGTCTTGAACTGGTCCCCAGATGAACTTCTCATCCTTTTTTAACAACCCACGCAGTGGTTCAGTCAAATCGGCCAGGTCTGGAATAAATTTACCCACGTAAGTGACCAAGCCAAGGAAACTCCGCGTCTCTTCTTTATTTTTGGGTGCTCGAAAGGAACCGATAGCAGCTATTTTCTCAGGATCAGCCATTATCCCTGTATTCGTTAAGATGTGTCCCAAGAATTTGATTTTGGTCGTCTTCCAAATGCACTTCTCATCGTTTAGGAGTATATTATATTCTTTGAAGACCTTACGAACCTTTTTGACTGCAGCATCATGTTCCTGTTCGCTATTTCCAAAAATTATTACGTCGTCGATATAATTCATTACGTTCTCGCACGATGAAAGAAGTTCCTCGAGCCGTCTTTGGAAGATTTCAGGCGCCGCGTTTATGCCAAACATCAATCGCTTGTATCTGAACAGTCCTCGAGGTGTGATGAAAGTGGTAATCGGTCTACTTGCTTCGTCTAGTTCCAACTGGTGATATGCGTCCTTTAGATCCAATCGTGAAAATAATTTGGCATTTCGTAATTTAGTCATAAAGGATTCGAACGTAGGCAGAGGATAGTTTTCACGAAGAATGGCTCGGTTGGCCTGTCGCATATCCAGACATAGTCGAATGTCGCCATTCGGCTTAAACGCAATTACCATCGGGGAGATCCAAGGACTGTGACCACTCACCGGTTCAATAATGTCCATGCGGTGTGCTTCTTCTAACTTAGCATTCACCTTGTCTTCCAACGCCACCGGAATTCGCCTCATTGGTTGTTTTACGGGGTCAACATCCGGATCTATTGTTAGCTTAACGCTAACGCTTTTCCATTTTGGGAACGGCGCTATGATTTCAATGTGATTAACCGGTAACCCCATTCGGAGAACATTTAGCTTTGTAGCCGTTTCCCTTCCAAGCAATGACTGCCGTCCTTTTTCAATGACGAAAAATGATGCAATTTGTTCCGGATTATCCTTGATCGCTATTGGTGCCTCAAAGACACAAATAACATTTAAAATTTCGTCCGAGGCATATCCCTTAAACTGATTATGCGCATTCGCGCGAACATTGAAAACTGCTGCATTCTTTGTTTTTAAAACAAACCAATCGTCTTGCGAGATCAGGTTGAACCGGGAGCCGGAATCGATTATTAATGAAACGTTCTCGCCTCCAATTCGGCATGTAATCAATTCTTCATGTTCCTCGTCACTGTGTATTTTTAAGCAATGTTCCCGCTTTGTCTCGTTACCCTCTTGGTTTGAATCTTCAATTCGATGTATATTTCTGCGCTTGAAATTCTGATCGTTCGATTGTGGGTATGGGCGTTTTAGAATCGTTCGGCATTTGCTGGCAAAATGACCCAGCCGAGAGCACCGGTTACACTTTATCTGCCGGGCCGGGCACGTGGGACTATCTTCTTTATGGCCTGACCGCCCACACCTTCCACACTCGCTATTATGCAGTTTCCGTGGTTTCCAATTAGAAATTTTATTGACGGTGTCTGGTAAATGTTTCGGAAACATCAGATGTGACTGTTTATTTATTTCTTCATCTACCTGACACGCGTTGATAACTTCACTTAATGTTTGTTCTTTCTCTAACAGTTTCTTTTTAAGTTCTGAGTTAGCCCAAGTATCAATAAGTTTGTCCTTTAGACATATTTCTTCTATCTCGGCTTTCGTGGAACCAAACTGGCATTTTTGAAGTTGCTGACGCAGTCGAAGTATAAATTTCCCCACTGTTTCGCCTTCGTCAGGAGATATTTTCCTAAAAAGGTGTCTCTCGAACGTCGAATTTTGTTTGGGAGAAAAGTACGATGTTAATTTCTCAACCAATATGGAGAAAACGTCATTATCAGCTTCTTCATTATATTCAACTATAGCATCCGGTAGTGCGTATGCAACCGTCTGAAGTTGCGTGCCCCCCAAGTGTAATAATTTCATTCTCTTCTGAGTTACCGAGTTGACGCTTTCCACCTGTAGGTATATGTTGAAAGCTCGGAGCCACTTCTCCCATTCATCTCGAAGTAACGCCTTCTCCACATTCTCACAAAGGAATGGTTTTATTACGCTGTCCGCCATCACGAACAAGCTTTATGTCTAGAAAAAAAAACAAAAATTAATTTTATGGTTTTTTTTTTTTCAAGTAATTTCTATTTTAATTATATTCTTTTTCTCTTTGCTTAAACCCACTCTATAATCGCAGTATGATAGTTGGCTATGTAAGTTATCACAAATTGTCTTTCTGTCTCTGTACTCGACCGCTGACCACTGTCCGGCAAAATACGTACTGCTTATTAAATGGTTGTCCATACGCACAGGTACACACACCGGTATGCATACATACAAATATATATATTTTCATCGGCTGATTGCCTCTGACCACTGTCAGATAGAATTTTTTTTTTCAACCCTTGTTAAATAACTGTACCGGCAATTTGCCTTTGACCGCTGTCAAATAATATAGTTATTTCTTATTAAACATTTGTTTAATGTGTATTTTATTTTCATCGGCCGTTTGCCTCTGACCACTGTCAGATAAAACTTATCTCTTTTTTTTTTTATTTACAGTTATTTTTCTTTTTTTTTTCATTACAATATACCTCTCTGACCACTGTCATATAGAATTTTATGTTAAAAATGCACATGCACACGTCTGTGTGTGTGTATATGCACTGATCTGCAACCAATTCCGTTGCTTTGTGTACACCTGCATGTATGTGTGTGTTCTTGTGTCTCACACAAGAAACGAAGAACCAAACGCAAAAGAACCGAAGAAAAGAAAAAAAAACAACGGGGCTTTGCAGAAATCGCTTGCACACATACATACTTGCACACGATTATTTCATTAATTATGTTTTTATTCCTTCGCTTTAGTTTAATTTCATAGTGTTTTTTTTTTACCTCGTCGCCAATGTAACAACCTGTACTTTTAAAGAATAACACAACCACAATTTAGATCGTCAACTTATTTATTACACTTCGATGTGATTGCTTCCAAAGTCAAAGTCAGACTAATAACTACGAATTAAGTATGTATAACAAAAGAGTACAGTCAAGTAAAGTGTGTGAGAGAAAGAGAGAGAGAGAGCCGTCGATCCTCTCTCAGCATCGTGGTGCTGGTTCCCACAATAATTATAGATATGAGCGGAGAGCCTAGATAAGCCGATACAAGAAGAGTAAAAAATATAAAGAGTAAATATAAGAGTAAAAAATATATAAATATAAGAAAATAAAAATATAAAGACCTAACTAACACTACTCCAGAAAATACTTTAATAGCAACTTCTATTTAGTGAAAGTGCGATAGCACTTTGCGTGGCAAAAAGATTTTTGGTAAATCGATCAAAATTTACAAAACTAAGGTACAGTCCTGAGGTTAGACGTTCAAAGGGACAAACAGACCGGCATAGCCAGGGTTACAGGGCACTGACCAATAAAAATGGGCATCATTGCTAATAGATAAGTACATACGTAGATACATTAACTTAATATTAAAAAAAAGGTGATTGGATGTCAATTGCGATGCTTAAAAAAGGATTAATAATTGATTCGTTTCTTTATTAATGGAAAAAATTAAACTATTTTATTTTATTTCCTATTCTTTAGTCTGCATTTCATGATGCCAAAGTTCCGAATTGGTTTCATAAAACCTGTTTTTTTAAAAACCAGCGTCCCTGCTCAGTAGGAGACATATATAATTTTGGAAATCTTCGATTTGCTGACCAAAAGGAATTAACGAATCTTGTGGGTAAGTATTTAAAACATTTCTATATAAATTTAAAAACATTTAGAAATTTACTTAGAAAATTTACAAGGAGTTATAAGCTCACAATTAGGAAAGAAGCGATCGAAGGCTGCTAACTTAGCACTAAAAGACTTTGGGATTGAATATGCAAAATCTAGTAGATCGACGTGTCGTGGATGTGAACAAAAAATAAATAAGGATTTAATTCGCTTACGTAAAACCGTTTATGATACTGAAGTTGGTATGAAGTACGGAGGCCAGCCTTTGTGGTATCATTTGGACTGCTTCACCCAATTGCGTTCTGAGCTTGGCTGGTTTGATTCAGGTGACAATGTGCCAGGTTTTAAGAGCTTAGCCGATGATGATCAAGCTGAAGTTAAAAACGCCCTACCGTAAGTTAATATCTTATTGTATCTTTATTAACTGTTCGGTAATAATATAACATATGTAATTTGATCCTGTAATTCGACCCACTAAGTATTGTGATCTTTTCTAATTCATTCATTAGGTGTGTAATAATAGTAAATAGTATAATTCGTTAAAAAGTATGTAACAGGTATATGCAAGCGCTTAGACCCTAAAAAGAGAATCTAAATTTGATCCGAACCTAAAAAGATAATATATATTGAATCAGACCCTGTCCGTATAAACGCTGTGATTTTGGGAATTTTAGAAGTTGAGAAGTTGCAATTAAGCATGTAGATTCTAGGGAAGCGGACACAGCAAAATTTTTGTTCAGAAACTTGACACGCCCATTTAAATGCCAACAAAGTGCCTAAAAGTCCTGGTGATCATTTGCCGGAGGTTGCGGGGCATTCCCCTTAGGCAGCCTACCACCAGCGGCTTTCTTGAGCTTTGGAGATTCTACTAATAGCTTAAGTATATTAAATTGTGAATCTACCGTGGAAAGAATATCATCAGCTCGACGAATACTATCTCTAGCCACGCCAAAACTTCTGATCAGTCCTTTCAAGCCACCTTTAGTTTGGCGCATAAACAATTTCATTTCATTCGCAACCCCTAGGCAAGCATCACAACAGTATTTTAGATTTGGGCCTTTAGTTAGGCCATAACTTGTTAGGCCGTTAAAACCAGCGCACTCAGTGTGCACCATTTTACCATTTGATACCCAACAAGTCATTTTTGATTGCTCATACTTGTTTACCTGACGGCATTTGTTTTGGAAGCAGACATCATTGGTTTCCATATTTAATTGTAACCAAACACTGTACCAA
Source organism: Drosophila teissieri (assembly GCF_016746235.2). Lineage (NCBI taxonomy): Eukaryota > Metazoa > Arthropoda > Insecta > Diptera > Drosophilidae > Drosophila > Drosophila teissieri. The sequence goes on from NC_053032.1 coordinate 2,756,498, forward strand.
AACACAAAATCAAAACTTGTAAGCGAACTGTGAAATGTACCGCAGTCTGCACGCTTAGAGCTTTGGATTTTGTGTGGGAGAGCGAGAGAGCGGGTACACAGTGCAGTTTAAATTCAAAAACAACACCAAACAGCACTAAGGACAGCGCACGAAAAAGAGAGTAAACAAAACACAAAGACAGAAAGAGAACATATTGAATTAATTTATTTAAATAATGCACGAATCACAAGAGTTTCACACGCGAAGCGAACGGAACCTTAACTAATACAGTAAACGAAATTGAATTATTTAAGAAACAAAGCAGAACTAAGCCGCTGAGCAGACCCTCCAGCTTCGTCCGCACCTGCTAGAAAAAAAGGCGTGGGGTGGAATGTTCGTCTTTCACTGGGCGTATTGCTACAGGGACTGCGGCGTAAAACGGTCGACTGCGCGGAGCGTCGGTAGGAACTGAACAGGCGTCTGGCGGGACCGACCGGGACAGAGCAAGGGACTGGAGGTTGCGGCTAGCAAGGCATACGCCTTGAACGCCCAGCACTTCTGGGTCTGGGAAAGGTGACGCTTCCCTAAGCCCACAGCCTTTACTTTCCTCAGCAATCACGCGTGGCCGCGGCTGTAACAAGCGAGGGTCTACGTCCGCGACGGGAGAGCGGACACCACTGGAGAATCAAATCACAGTGTAAAACTAGGCAAGAATAAAGTTCAAGGAAACGATAACTGCTAAATGTTGTTACTGGTAACCGGGTGATCACGTTTAATATAATATAATATATATTCAATATATTAATATAGAATATATTATATATATTATGTATTCATATTTTATATGGTTTACTTTAAAGACAATTAAATATTCAGTGGCGAGTATCAGACTTCCTTTTGGTATTAGTAAACACAGACGTCAGAGCCCTCAGAGCGAAGTCGTGAATAGTCACGACGTGTGTGGTGGCAAACTCTATACTCTATCTGGAGTATCAAAAATCGCGGAAAGATAGACGCGATATAGAAAACAGTAACGGTTGAGGAAATATATATGTATATACTAGTAAGATCTAAGAATTTGTTGAAAACGTTAGTATTCATCGCTTTAAGAACAGCAGAAAGTCAGAATTAGAGATAATAGGATACAATCTATTATAGTCAGAACATATTACTCTGTAGGGATCATGCAACTCATAGTTAGATCTACATTGATTTAAAATTAGGGATACGTAATTTCTAGTGAATCTGCTTGGAACAGAGAAGTTTAGACGACTAACCAAGTCGGGACTAACAACTTCACCACGAATAAGATTAAAATAAAGACTGTTCCAAGCATCGTTCTACGGTTAGCTAGGGAGGGTAAGTTAATTAACATTAGTCTACTGGAATTGAGATGTGATCTAAGGTTTGCATCCCAATTAAGGCGCCGTAAGGCAAAAAGTTAGAAGTTCCTTTGAACCGATTCAATGCGGTCCGAGTAATCTTCGTATTGTGGACTCCACACAGGTGATCCATACTCAAGAATCGCACGGACTAGAGATATGAATAAGATTTTGGTCATGTAAGGATCATCAAATTCCTTTGACCACCGTTTTATAAAACTAAGCACACCCCTGAAATTATTGACAATAGACGACATATGGTCTGATTTAAGTTAAGGGTCCAGAAGAACACCAAGATCATCAACCCGTGTTAATCTGTCCAAAGAGCACCCACTTAGAGTGTAAGTCGCGTGTATTGAGTTGACACGACAAAAAGTCATAACTTTACACTTGGAGCCATTTAAGTTTAATAGCTATCTATTTGAAAGCTATCTAGATCGGATTGTAAGTCCAAATGGCGAGAAATGTCCTTATACTGCAGGCATAATTTTACATCGTCAGCGTACATAAGTACACGCCAATGCTTTATTATTAAGGGAAGGTCGTTGATAAATAAGTTAAAAAGGAGCGGACCTAGGTGGCTTCCTTGTGGGACTCCGGATGTGACTCGGAGAATACAAGAAAGATAATTTTTAAAGAGGACCCGTTGAGTCCTGCCATTCAGATAACTTAGAATCCATTTTAGGAGATCAACAGGGAAACCTAATAATTCAAGTTTCCTTACTAAAACTGAATGATTAATAGTGTCAAATGCTTTACTAAAATCTGTGTAGATGACATCTGTTTGAAGATTATATTTGAAGCCCTGTTCTACGAAGGAGGTTAGCTCCAGAAGGTTAGTAGTTGTTGATCTGCGTTTCGTGAACCAAATATGGAGATATATTTGACCTACAAAGGTGCTGCAAATGGGGAGTGATAACGTTTTCAAAAAGCATAGGGATAGCCGACAATTTAGAGATTCCTCTTTAATTACTTGCATCCGATTTGCTACCTGGAGAGGGATCACAAAGGACTCCTGTCATATATGGGGGAACTGTGAAGATTCCAGAGATAAGTTAAACGGTTTCAGTAGAGGCTTGCACAAGGCTTCCGTACAGAATCTAAGCACACAGCCAATAATTCCGTCGGGACCTGGAGCATAGACAGGCTTAACACGCTGAAGATAAAGCAGTGGGCTTTCGTTTACAGTGGGACAAAATATTAAATTCGACTTTTATACCGCGTAAGAGTAAGGCTGTTCGCAATGAGGTAACGTAGAATATGTGGTTTGAAAAAACTTGGCAAATAGATCGGCTATTGCCTGATCCGATGTTACCGTAGTATTTTCAAACAAGAAAGAACGCTATAGCAAGTTCCCCGACTATCTGATATCCGTTACTTAGCTAGTGGAAGTGCGAATGAGAGTCTTCAAAACTGACAGTTTTTGGCGGCTTGTGGGCGTTAGAGTGGGCGTGGGAAAACGTATTTTGGCAAATCGATAAAAATGTACAAGACTAATATAAAAATGAAAAAATATCAATACATTTTTCAAAAGTGTGGGCGTGGCAGCTTTGAGCGGTTTGTGGGCGTTAGAGTGGGCGTGGCAAAACGTATTTTGGCACATCGATACAAAAATTTACAAGACTAAATAAAAATGACCAAATATCAAAACATTTTTCAAAAGTGTGGGCGTGGCAGCTTTGGGCGGTTTGTGGGCGTTAGAGTGGGCATGGCAAACATTTTTTGGCAAATCGATAGTAATTTACAAGACTAATTTAAAAATGAAAAAATATCCAAACATTTTTTAAAAGTGGGCGTGGCAACATGAATCGACAGACTTGCGCTGCGTCTATGTCTCTGGAGTCTGTATGCTTAATATGAAGTTTCTAGCTTTTGTAGTTCCTGAGATCTCAACGTTCATACGTACGGACAGACGGGCAGACGGACATGGCCATATCGACTCGGCTATTGATCCTGATCAAGAATACATATATTACCTTATATGGTCGGAAACGATTCCTTCTGCCTGTTTTATACTTTTCAACGAATCTAGTATAACCTTTTACTTTACGAGTAAGGGGTATAAAAATAGCGAGGAAGGGTAAGAGGTTGTTTTGCGGTTAGTGTTAACGGAATTATAAAAATGTTTGGGATACTGTGCGAGCTGAAACTTACAACAGTTTAAATAATAATTATAAAACTGAGCATTAAGTTCGGTAAAATTTAACCGAGCACTTACATATTTAGAAAATATAGACTAAGAACCGGTATTTTTAAAATTTGTATAAAGTCGGGACTTAACATTTCTTATATGTGTCATCTCTTTATTAAACTAAGGAGGTTTGTTAGAGATGGACGGATAGTATATCGGAACACAAGAGTTAAAGAATGATTTAATTTCAGTATAAAAACAAGAGAGAACGCTATAGTCGAGTTCCCCGACTATCTGATACCCGTTACTCAGATGGTGAAAGTGCGCATGAGAGTCTTCAACACTGACAGTTTTTGCGGTTTGTGGGAGTTGAAGTGGGCGTGGCAAAAAGTTTTTTAGCAAATCGATCGAATTTTACAAGACTAATACAAAAATGAAAAAATATCAAAAAAATTTTCAAATGTGTAGGCGTGGCAGCATTGGGCGGTTTGTGGACGTTAGAGTGGGCGTGGCAAAAAGTTTTTTGGCAAACCGATAGGAATTATGAAGACTAACACAAAAATGGAAAAATATAGAAACATTTTTCAAAAGTGAGGGCGTAGCAGTGTGGGCGTTAGAGTGAGCGTGGCAACATGAATCGACAAACTTGCGCTGCTTCTATGTCTCTGGAGTCTGCATGCTGAGTCTCAACTTTCTAGCTTTTATAGTTCCTGAGATCTCGACGTTCATACGGACGGACAGACGGACGGACAGACGAACGGACATGGCCAGATCGACTCGCCTATTGATCCTGATCAAGAATATATATATACTTTATATGGTCGGAAACGCTTCCTTCTGCCTGTTACATACTTTTTAACGAATCTAGTATACCCTTTTACTCTACGAGTAACGGGTATAAATATTTTGTTACGTCGGTGTATTCGTGCCGGTGCCTGGATAATGACTCAGGCCGAGGGAGGGGCATCCGATATTCAGGCACCATGATGCCAGCGTAACCTCGTCGATTTTGGGTCGTGGGATCTTGGTTAGCCCCTCACCTCTCCAACATAGCGAGAATAAATATTAGTAGTGCCTGAAAAAGTTCGTACCGTTCGTCAGTCAGCAGTCCTCACTGCCCCACAATCCACTATATCTTCATGATCGTAAAACGATCGGGGAATGTTTCGGCCACGTTCCCTTTCATTCATGCGTCCGCATGCCTGATGGATCGTCGCGGGGCGTGCAATACGATCCCCTTTTGTTAAGGTTGTCCGTCAAACGTTATGTCATCGTTTTTGACATACTCCACTTCTCGCGTCAGCCCCCCTTCTGGAAATGTTTACCTACTCATTTCGTCGTAGTTACAATAATAGCATAATTGAGTAATAGATTGTTGGCTAGTGCCATGTTAAACAAACAAAATTAAAAGGCTAGCATACAAAAATTATGATAAGGCTATAATTGTTTTTAGCGAGGAGTAAAAATTGTTGGCTATTCACGACTACAAACGTCGCTCTGAGGGCTCTTGTTTTTGCATACAAAAACCAGGCGGATACTCGCCGCTGAAAAGTAATTTTTATTTAAGACAATATCGAACACAAAAATATTTAACTTCTTTTAATGAAATACATTACCTGGAAGAGGCTAAGTATACAATATTTTTCTTTAAACCTGATTCCCTTCGGTTACCATTGTTACAAAAATATACTTATATTTACTAATGGTGTAAAAATAAAATGAGAACGAGAATATATGTATATATATGAATATAGAGAAAACTCGGGAACATGGTTCCGTCAAACTTACCCCACTTTAATCCGGAGCGATGAGATCTCGACGCGTTGGATCCTAGGTGTTGTTATATATATATATAGTGATGGAGTTATAATATGTATGTATATTACCTTCGTGCACCAATTAATTGTAACCGAACCATAATAAGATATACACAAATAAAGATAAAAAAAAATACACAAAGTGTATTCGGCTCTCAGATTACTTGGAGTAAGCACTTGTTAGAAAAGTCTACGCTGTTGCCTGTTTGCGCTGATATTCACATTGACGTCAAAGCACCGGTTCACTTGTTCTTTTATTTAATTGTTTTGCCGTTAGTATTTTCAATTAAGCACTTTGTGGGAATCCGGATTCTGTCCAGGGTATGGTGATAGTCCATCCTCCGCTGTACGGATCTCTTGTACATTTTCACTAGCTTTACTGATCTTCTATTAAAGCTAGTGAAAATGCCATGTACTTATGTACACTGACGATGTAAAATTATGCCTGCAGTATAAGGACATTTCTCGCCATTTGGACTTACAATCTGTTCTAGATAGCTTTCAAATAGATAGCTTTTAAACTTAAATGGCTCCAAGTGTAAAGTTATGACTTTTTGTCGTGTCAACTCAATACACGCGACATACACTCTAATTGGGTGCTTTTTGGACAGAATAACACGGGTTGATGATCTTTGTGTTCTTCTGGACCATAAACTTAAATTTTCAGACCATATATCGTTTATTGTCAATAATTTCAGGGGTGTGCTTAGTTTTATAAAACGGTGGTTAAAGGAATTTGATGATCCTTACATGACCAAAATCTTATTCATATCTCCAGTCCGTGCGATTCTTGAGTATGGATCACCTGTGTGGAGTCCACAATACGAAGATTACTCGGACCGCATTGAATCGGTTCAAAGGAACTTCTAACTTTTTGCCTTACGGCGCCTTGATTGGGATGCAAACCTTAGAACACATCCTTATTCCAGTACACTAATGTTAATTAACTTACCCTCCCTAGCTAACCGTAGAACGATGCTTGGAACAGTCTTTATTTTAATCTTATTCGTGGTGAAGTTGATAGTCCCGACTTGGTTAGGTTAGGTTATGTTTTACCGGCCGTCGGTTATCCGACGCACTTAGACCATTGGAGGTCCGTTGTGATACCGTGTATGTTTTCCCCTTTTGCCCGCAGAGGTTCGTGTGAAGTTAGCAGTTTCCCCAGCCAGAGGCGCTAGTGAATTTTTATATCCGATGTGGCTCGGTGTCGGACAGGTCGGACGTGTCTATCAGGAATCTGCTTCCTAATTGAGCAAGTCTGTTCGCTTGCAGTGCTGGACAGTGGCATAGTAGATGCTCTACTGTTTCTTTAATTTCTTCGTCTCTGCAGCTACGGCAGAAATCATTATACGGGGCATTTAGTCTTTTGGCATGGGTATCTATCAACCAATGCCCTGTGATGACTCTCATTGCAGTGCTGAGGTTTGCTCTGGTCCATCTTAATTTCGATACTGTTTTCGAGTGACTAGAGATTGAGCCAATCGAGATGCGAAGGCCTAGCTGTTCGGAGTAAACTCCTCCTCCTACTCTGTTCTGTAGTTTTGACCCATCCGTATAGAAGCATATAGCATTCTGGGGGCCAGGTATTTGTGAGTTCCAATCGTCCCTCTCTGGGATGATTGTGTTGAAAGGTGTTTGTATGTACTCCGTAGGAGTGCAGTAGTCTGTCCTGAAGGGGACTATTTGAAGGTTTTTTAGGATACATGAGTGACCCACTTCACTGGTTCCACCGTTTGGTATCTCTAAGCCTGATTGCCGCTACTGTGGCCTGTTCCATGCCAGCTAGTTCTGGGCTTGGGAGGTTGAGTATGGCATTTAGGGCTTCGTTTGGGGTGGTGCGTAAAGCACTGCTGATGCAGAGTGCCGCAGCTCTTTGCATTTTTGCTAGCATTTTTATGCTGGATTTCTTTTTCAGAGCCGGCCACCATACCACGATCCCGTACAGTAGTATTGGTCTGACAATAGCCGTATATATCCAGTTTACTATATAGGGTGTCATGCCCCATTTGAGCCCTATTGCTTTCTTGCACGTGAAAAGTGCAATTGAAGCATTTTTATATCTGTCTGTGAGGTTCAGATTCCAGCTTAGTTTTCTGTCAAGTATTACGCCCAGGTATCTTGCGTTGTTACTGAAGGAAAGTCTTTGATTGTTGAGGATGGGTGGGACTAGGTCTGGTATGTTGTACTTCCTAGTGAAGAGAACAAGCTCGGTCTTTGAGGGGTTAATTCCTAATCCGTTATTTTTGGTCCAGCTGGACAAAACACTGAATTTTTTTGCTCATGAGATCGCATAGCGTTTGGGGGTATTTGCCTGTAAAGATGATAGCAACGTCATCCCTTCCATGTCGCGTAGAATCGAGTTGACTGCTATGTTCCATAGAAGTGGGGAGAGGACGCCTCCTTGCGCAGTGCCTCTGCTGACGTGTCTAGTGAGGGTTGACGCGCCTAGTGAAGACATAACCTTCCTGCAGGTGAGCAGTTGGTTTATGAGTCCCACCAAGTGGCGGTCCACCCCAAGGTCTGTCAGGGCTCTTGGAGACGAGAGAGTTTAGTGCTGTCTCTGTCGATTTCCCTGTCTTGTAGGCGTGTTGCGTGTCTGTGATGAGACTAGGGCTGAGAGTTGATCTCAGATGCAGGCCGATGATTCTTTCAAGGGTCTTTAGTAGGAAGGATGACAGACTGATTGGTCTGAAGTCCTTGGGGGTCGTGTGTGATGGTTTCCCAGATTTGGGGATGAAGACTATACGGGACTCTAGCCACGATTGTGGTAGGTGTCCAAGAAGTAGGGATCGTTTGAAAATGTCAAGAAGCCAGTTTATGGCTATATCTCCCGCATGCTGGATTTGTGCGGGTATGATTTTGTCTGTACCTGCAGATTTGTATGGTTTAAAGCTGTGTATGGCCCAATGGAGGACCTTTGGGTCTATGCACAGTTCGATACTTGCCAGTGTGGCGTTTGTTTGTTGGGGGGTGAGAACGTTTTGGCTGTTTCCTGGGAAGTGAGTGTCTAGAAGTATCTCCAGAGATTCCTCATTCGTGCTGGTCCAGAAGCCATCTACTCTTTTAAGGTAGCCTAGGGTTGTGGCCGATTTGGATAGTATTTTTCTAAGTCTGGCTGCTTCAGTTGTAATTTCAATTTCTGAGCAGAAGGAATGCCACGAGGATCTTTTTGCTTTCCTGTCTTGTAGGCGGTCCACAGGGCCTCCTCATTTCCTGCCTTGGCCCTGTTAACAAGGGTTCTGCAGTCTATTCGGAGGGGGGACAGTTCTGCTGACCACCAGGGAAGTTTTCTTTTTCTTTTGGGCTTGCTGTTGGGGCAGGCCTTTTTTAGTGCATAGTTGCAGGTTTCTGAGAAGATTGAAACTAGTTCGTTTAGGGGGAGGGGGATCCGTTCGTATGAAGGGGGATCCGTTGGGATTTTTTTTTTTTTGTATTTTTGCCAGCCTGTTTTCCTTGGGTTTGTGAAAACTGCTGGTTTTGAGGGATTGATTGTAAGGGTCGTTTCTATGTACGTGTGGTCCGAGAAAGAGTGCTTATCTAGCACCCTCCAGTGAGTTACTGTCTCTAGTAGTGGTTTAGAGACGAGAGTTAGGTCTATTACCTCTTTTCGGTTCTTGATGATAAAGGTGGGGTCATTACCTTTATTACATATGAAGAGATTTGAACTAAAGATAAAGTTAAAAAGAGACTCATCGCGGTCGTTTGTGTCTGTACTTTCCCATTGTGAATGGTGGGCGTTAGCATCACAGCCTATTAGTAGGCCTATGTTTTGCTTTTCGCTGTGTTCTACCAGTCTCCTAACCAGTTCATCCGGCGGTTCTTGCCCTTCGTAGGCCATGTATGATGACAGCACTCGGAACGGAGATGGCTGACTCTCCACGGTGGCTGCCGCGTTGTCTGCATCGCTGTAATTATGGAGCAGAAAAATGCTAAGGTGCTTTTTGGCTAGAATGCAGGCTCTTATTTTACCTTCGCTGGGAGCTGTTAGAAGCTAATCCTGAAACCTTTCCTCCCACTATCCAAGGTTCCTGGATTAGGACTATGTCGACTCCATCATCAGCCAGATGGAGTTGAAGAGCAGCGGAAGCTGCCTTACTGTGGTGGAGGTTTATCTGCAGAAGCCTCACGGACATCTGCTGTGGGCCTCTCCACCACGGTTGTATCGGCTCCCTCCTCGTCCGATGTGTCCAGGTCTGTCAATTGACCCTTGTTCGCAAGGCTGCGGAGGATTGAGGCATCGGTCGAGTAGCCGTCCTCGGTTTCCGATGCCTCGATCTCGGAGGCGATCTCATCGATCACTCCTCCACTGCCTTTCTGATCCTCCTTGGCGGAGTCCGATTTGTAGACCTTTATGGTCACTGAGCTAAACCCGAAGTTTAGCTCCCCGTGAGCGGCCTCAATGGGAGCTAGGGACTCCTTGTTTAGAATGAGGATGGCCTGGTTTGTTGGTCCAACCATTTCGTCGACCTTCACCACTCGCCAGTCCGAGGTGGGAAGGTGCGGGTTGCAGCGCTGCAACATGGTGAGGATCTGGTCCGGCGCCTTGATGGATGCCGGGATCCAGATCCTTGCCCGGGGTCGGCAAGGTACGTCGGACCAGCTCAGCGCAACAAGTCCCTCGCCCTCAAACACCTCCCCCAACTCTTTTACTGCGGCTTTATAAAGCTCCGCAAAGCGTTCATCGTCACAGGCGATTACCTTGACGCCACCAGGGGGCCAGGTTCCTTGGCCAGAATCTCAAAGCATTTTATGGCTAGGGCTGCCTCCACCCACTTCCACTTGTTACGTGGAATTCTGCCACTCGGGTCGTTTCTGTCAACCACGCCCAGGAGAATGTGATTTTTCGCGATCTCCGCAAAGGATCGCCCTGGCTGCACGCGTTGCCGCTTTGCCGAGGGGTCGGAGGGAACGTCCTGGAGGTCTTAGGTGGAGGTCGCTTTTTGACCTCTGTGGGCTTGGGGGTTTGGGGGCTTCCTTGCCGAAGTTTGGCAAAACGCATTTAGCCCATTCCACCTTCTTCATCCACTCAGCCGAAGGAGCCGTTTTTGATCTCTCCTGGCTGCGTAGGATTTGACCTGCAGATCGTTTCTCTGCATAGGTATGTTTGCCCTTACCGGTTGCCACTGGGTGCTTTTCGTCCTTGGCTGCGCCTGAAGGGGTCATTATGGCACTAGGGCCTAGAGATGTTCCCATGGCGACGGCTTTGGGCGGCTTGCACTCAGTCGCCTCAGATTTGAGGCGGGGTTCACCCGGGCTCACTCGCCAGCTTTGCTGCCGTAAAGTTTGTACGGCCAGACTCAGTCGTCACTGCCGTTTGGGTAGGTTTTTTGGGAGATCCTGACTCCTTTTTATTTATTTATTTTTGTTGGCTCCATGTGATTGCCACGAGTTGTGGAGAAAAGGAGGGTCCACCCGGGCGGAGATCCGCGACGCCCGGGTAAGGCTTCTTAGAACAGAGGGTCGCCAGGTACCCTGAGCTCTCCGTTTGAGACTGAGCTATTTTGTGACCCGGGCCCTAAGTCAGGCTGACTCTCGGCACGGGTCGAATGATACCTTCGTCCGGCCCGGGACGCCCGACTACCATCCTCTGACAGGGACATAACCTTGCCAGGTGACCTGTTTCCAGCCGCCCTCGCGTGGAGAGTATAGTCGCACTTCCGGGTGTATGGACAATTACGGCGCGTTCTTCAAGCTTGAAACTACACGTTATTCCCCTTGTCCATCACCCGACTGACGGCTCCCGACTTAGTTAGTCGTCTAAACTTCTCTGTTCCAAGCAGATTCACTAGAAATTACGCATCCCTAATTTTAAATTAATGTAGATCTAACTATGAGTTGCATGATCCCTACAGAGTAATATGTTCTGACTATAATAGATTGTATCCTATTATCTCTAATTCTGACTCTCTGCCGTTCTTAAAGCGATCAATACTAACGTGTGTAACAAATTCTTAGATCTTACTAGTATATGTATATTTCCTCGACCTTTACTGTCTTCTATATCGTGTCTATCTTTCCGCGATGCGAGCCGTACGGCAGCGCCCTGTGTCGGTTGTGCATGGGCCGTAAGACTCGCGCGTAAAAAAAAAAATCGTGCTTCGTCGTAATGGACCTCAGCTACCTGTGTCTCAATTCGGAGACTTTCCTTGTCCCAAACGTCTCGACGTAGCGATCTTGTTCCTTGCTGACTATCACGGCCGTAGCTCCCTTGCTGACTTTGTTGCTTTACGGTGTTTACTCGTATCCTCGTTCTTCTTGACTGTCCAGTTTCCAGCGTTCGGCTTGTTTATATAGGCCTCCTCTAACGGCTTTTCCTTCTCGTCTTCAGTGTCCGGATCAAAAGTCCACGGTTTTACCGTTGGCCCGTTCCAAAGTCCAGGTCGGTCTGCTCCAAAGTCCAGCTGATACCGCTGTTCTCCTTACACAGACACGGCGCTGACAGTTGTCTTGCTGTCCTTCTCCAGTTCGTGCCGTCTCACTCTCGGTCTCCACGTTCTCTCCTTCAACCGATCTTTTTCCAAACTCTTTCTACCGATTCTGTTTCTCCAAACTCTCTTTCTACCGGTTCAGTTTCTCCCAACTCTTTCTACAGCTCCTCGGCTTCGCACTGACAAACTTGCGCTGCGTCTATCTTACTGGAGTCCGCAGGCTGAATCTCTTTCTAGTTTTTATAGTTCCTGAGATTTCGACGTTCATACGGATGGACAGACGGACGGATATGACCAGATCGACTCGGATCCTAATCAAGCATATATATACTTTATATGGTCGGAAACGCTTTATTCTACCTGTTACATACTTTTCAAGGAATATAGTATAACCTATAACTCTACGAGTAACGGGTATAATAATTTATTAGTTAATTTACAAGCAAGGGAGTCATAAACCTAGCCAGGCATGACATTTCATATTATCAATCTGATAATATTTCAAAATTAAATACAAACCCACTAAACTTAAACACTAATACCAATACTAATACATTAATTAATACTAATTAAAAACCAAAACTCCCACCCCTATCATCAATTTCTTATCCCCTTTATTGCATTCATAATTTCCACGCAGATCCAAAGACCAAATGTAAACCATCAGACCCCTCATAGACAAGCTTTTCCAACAATTCAATCAGAACAGATCAAATTTGAATAAAGAATTCAGAACAGACTTATTAAATCCAGAGTGACATCGGCAAATGTTAACAACCCCCAGAACAACCAAGAGTACTAAATAAGCGTTTTAAAGAAGGCAGCGGACAAACATGTATGCAAACAGATTAAATAGATTACAATAACAAAGCTGAACAAGATAATGACAACGATGAACAGTTCAGCGGACAGCGGACACTTCTTATTTAAAGTGTTGCTCTACGCGTATGCCTCTGGCAATAAAAAATTTAGATTGGTCGTCGACTTGTAGACCTTAATGGTCACTGAGCTAAGCCCGAAGCTTAGCTCCCCGTGAGCGGCCTCAATGGGACCTAGGGACTCCTTGTTTAGAATGAGGATGGCCTGGTTTGTTGGTCCCTCCATTTCGTCGACCTTCACCACTCGCCAGTCCGAGGTGGGAAGGTGCGGGTTGCAGCGCTGCAACATGGTGAGGATCTGGTCCGGCGCCTTGATGGATGCCGGGATCCAGATCCTTGCCCGGGGTCGGCAAGGTACGTCGGACCAGCTCAGCGCAACAAGTCCCTCGCCCTCAAACACCTCCCCCAACTCTTTTACTGCGGCTTTATAAAGCTCCGCAAAGCGTTCATCGTCACAGGCGATTACCTTGACGCCACCAGGGGGCCAGGTTCCTTGGCCAGAATCTCAAAGCATTTTATGGCTAGGGCTGCCTCCACCCACTTCCACTTGTTACGTGGAATTCTGCCACTCGGGTCGTTTCTGTCAACCACGCCCAGGAGAATGCGATTTTTCGCGATCTCCGCAAAGGATCGCCCTGGCTGCACGCGTTGCCGCTTTGCCGAGGGGTCGGAGGGAACGTCCTGGAGGTCTTAGGTGGAGGTCGCTTTTTGACCTCTGTGGGCTTGGGGGTTTGGGGGCTTCCTTGCCGAAGTTTGGCAAAACGCATTTAGCCCATTCCACCTTCTTCATCCACTCAGCCGAAGGAGCCGTTTTTGATCTCTCCTGGCTGCGTAGGATTTGACCTGCAGATCGTTTCTCTGCATAGGTATGTTTGCCCTTACCGGTTGCCACTGGGTGCTTTCCGTCCTTGGCTGCGCCTGAAGGGGTCATTATGGCACTAGGGCCTAGAGATGTTCCCATGGCGACGGCTTTGGGCGGCTTGCACTCAGTCGCCTCAGATTTGAGGCGGGGTTCACCCGGGCTCACTCGCCAGCTTTGCTGCCGTAAAGTTTGTACGGCCAGACTCAGTCGTCACTGCCGTTTGGGTAGGTTTTTTGGGAGATCCTGACTCCTTTTTATTTATTTATTTTTGTTGGCTCCATGTGATTGCCACGAGTTGTGGAGAAAAGGAGGGTCCACCCGGGCGGAGATCCGCGACGCCCGGCTAAGGCTTCTTAGAACAGAGGGTCGCCAGGTACCCTGAGCTCTCCGTTTGAGACTGAGCTATTTTGTGACCCGGGCCCTAAGTCAGGCTGACTCTCGGCACGGGTCGAATGATACCTTCGTCCGGCCCGGGACGCCCGACTACCATCCTCTGACAGGGACATAACCTTGCCAGGTGACCTGTTTCCAGCCGCCCTCGCGTGGAGAGTATAGTCGCACTTCCGGGTGTATGGACAATTACGGCGCGTTCTTCAAGCTTGAAACTACACGTTATTCCCCTTGTCCATCACCCGACTGACGGCTCCCGACTTAGTTAGTCGTCTAAACTTCTCTGTTCCAAGCAGATTCACTAGAAATTACGCATCCCTAATTTTAAATTAATGTAGATCTAACTATGAGTTGCATGATCCCTACAGAGTAATATGTTCTGACTATAATAGATTGTATCCTATTATCTCTAATTCTGACTCTCTGCCGTTCTTAAAGCGATCAATACTAACGTGTGTAACAAATTCTTAGATCTTACTAGTATATGTATATTTCCTCGACCTTTACTGTCTTCTATATCGTGTCTATCTTTCCGCGATGCGAGCCGTACGGCAGCGCCCTGTGTCGGTTGTGCATGGGCCGTAAGACTCGCGCGTAAAAAAAACAAGAGAGAACGCTATAGTCGAGTTCCCCGACTATCTGATACCCGTTACTCAGCTAGTGGAAGTGCAAAGGAGAGTTAGAGTGGGCGTGGCAAAAAGTTTTTTGTCAAATCGATAGAAATTTACAAGACTAATACAAAAATGAAAAAATATTAAAACATTTTTCAAAAGTGTGGGCGTGGCAGTTTCGGACGGTTTGTGGTCGTAAGGGTGGGCGTGGCAAAAAGTTTTTCTGCAGATCGATAGAAAATTGCAATACTAAAAAGAAAAGTGAAAAAATATCTAAACCTTTTTCAAAAGTGTGGGCGTGGCAGTTTTAGGTGGTTTGTGGGCGTTAGAGTGGGCGTGGCAACATGAATCGACAAACTTGCGCTGCGTCAATGTCCCTGGAATCTGTATGCTTAATCTCAACTTTCTAGCTTTTGTAGTTCCTGAGATCTCGACGTTCATACGGACGGACAGACAGACGGACAGACGGACAGACAGACGGACAGACGGACAGACAGACGGACGGACAGACGGACATGGCCAGATCGACTCGGCTACTGATCCTGATCAAGAATATATATACTTTATATGGTCGGAAACGCTTCCTTCTGCCTGTTACATACTTTTCAACGAATCTAGTATACCCTTTTACTCTACGAGTAACGGGTATAAAAATCGTGCTTCGTCGTAATGGACCTCAGCTACCTGTGTCTCAATTCGGAGACTTTCCTTGTCCCAAACGTCTCGACGTAGCGATCTTGTTCCTTGCTGACTATCACGGCCGTAGCTCCCTTGCTGACTTTGTTGCTTTACGGTGTTTACTCGTATCCTCGTTCTTCTTGACTGTCCAGTTTCCAGCGTTCGGCTTGTTTATATAGGCCTCCTCTAACGGCTTTTCCTTCTCGTCTTCAGTGTCCGGATCAAAAGTCCACGGTTTTACCGTTGGCCCGTTCCAAAGTCCAGGTCGGTCTGCTCCAAAGTCCAGCTGATACCGCTGTTCTCCTTACACAGACACGGCGCTGACTGTTGTCTTGCTGTCCTTCTCCAGTTCGTGCCGTCTCACTCTCGGTCTCCACGTTCTCTCCTTCAACCGATCTTTTTCCAAACTCTTTCTACCGATTCTGTTTCTCCAAACTCTCTTTCTACCGGTTCAGTTTCTCCCAACTCTTTCTACAGCTCCTCGGCTTCGCACTGACAAACTTGCGCTGCGTCTATCTTACTGGAGTCCGCAGGCTGAATCTCTTTCTAGTTTTTATAGTTCCTGAGATTTCGACGTTCATACGGATGGACAGACGGACGGATATGACCAGATCGACTCGGATCCTAATCAAGCATATATATACTTTATATGGTCAGAAACGCTTTATTCTACCTGTTACATACTTTTCAAGGAATATAGTATAACCTATAACTCTACGAGTAACGGGTATAATAATTTATTAGTTAATTTACAAGCAAGGGAGTCATAAACCTAGCCAGGCATGACATTTCATATTATCAATCTGATAATATTTCAAAATTAAATACAAACCCACTAAACTTAAACACTAATACCAATACTAATACATTAATTAATACTAATTAAAAACCAAAACTCCCACCCCTATCATCAATTTCTTATCCCCTTTATTGCATTCATAATTTCCACGCAGATCCAAAGACCAAATGTAAACCATCAGACCCCTCATAGACAAGCTTTTCCAACAATTCAATCAGAACAGATCAAATTTGAATAAAGAATTCAGAACAGACTTATTAAATCCAGAGTGACATCGGCAAATGTTAACAACCCCCAGAACAACCAAGAGTACTAAATAAGCGTTTTAAAGAAGGCAGCGGACAAACATGTATGCAAACAGATGAAATAGATTACAATAACAAAGCTGAACAAGATAATGACAACGATGAACAGTTCAGCGGACAGCGGACACTTCTTATTTAAAGTGTTGCTCTACGCGTATGCCTCTGGCAATAAAAAATTTAGATTGGTCGTCGACTATCGAAACTTAAATGAAATAACCATAAACAATAATTTCCCAATTCCGAACATAGATGAAATTTAGATTAAGTAAAGGTAATGCCAATACTTTACAAAAATCATGTTAGGGAAAGGTGTTCACCAATTCAACATGGACCCAAAGTCCATCTGCATTTTCGATTAATCACGGTCACTACGAGTTTACTCGTATGCCATTTGGTTTGAAAATGCCCCAGCAACTTACCAACGTTGCATGAACATCGTCGTAAAAGACCTCATTAACAAACATTACCTTGTATATTTAGATGATGTTATTGTCCACTCAACATCTCTAGCTGAACATTTGGACTCACTATAGGAAGATAAACAATGCGAATTAAAAAAAAATAAAAGCGATATGTTGGTGAGCTAATAAGCTTTTTTATTAGCTATTTTTGAGAAATGAAAGCCGTTTTTCTTGTAAAGATTTCGAACTATTATGTTTTATTTGCTTCAGCGAAATTTGGCATCGATGTGTTGACTATCGAACAGCAAAACGCAAAAACTAATGGTGCAGGCACGAGAGTACAAGAAAGAGCGCGTGAGAGAGGAGAGCTTTGATGCTCACGCAGCTGCTCTGCATAGATAAGGAAAGCTAAGGGGCCGAAGAGACCAATTGTGTCTCCAATGTTGGCAATAATCGAAAACATAGATTTAGAAACTGCTTCCGGCTGCAAGAACCGACGCATGCAAACAAATTAAATAATTTTTAGGATTATGCGGGTATTACTGCAAGTTCATAATTTGTAAAAAAAAAAAATCTAAAATAATAAATCTTTCAAAAAATTAAAAACCCATTTCTCGTTTGCCTTGAATTATAAAAAAACCTATCAAGTTTCTACTGACAATAGTAATTTTGCCATAGGAGTCGTATTAACACAAGATAATAAACCAATTAGTTTTGCAAGCAGAACTCTTAAATGCTGGCCATTCCTTATAGTCATCAGATGGGATGCGTCATCGCCGAGCACGTCTTGATACTAGGGCTCTTTGTCGTTAGATGGATCAATATACCCTTCACACTCTTTAAAAAGAGCAATTTGATCATCTTCGAATTCTTTCCAAATTGAACAGCGTCTGTATAACGTGAGGTTATACGTGCGGCGCAGCGCAACAGGAATACTAAAATTCGTATATAATAATGTTTAACATCAATATAGGGGCAATTCGTTTATCAACAATTAGCTACCGCAGATATTTAACATCGAACAACTCGCCATCTTTGGTATTTTGTAACGAACTGATTTCCTGGTTTCTGCTCGCTACGGATTGCAACGGCTAGCTCAGAGAGTTTTTGGTTCGTCCCACCAAATTTATGAGTTGTGTGATTTCCCGACCAAAGAGAAGACAGAGTTTCTGATTTGAACCACCTTTATTTATTGACGCTTGACAAAGGGAATCCTGTGATCCTCACCTTCAGATGCGCGTCGTCGCTCCTTCGTCGTCCTTCTTCGCTGGTCCCGTGTCGCGCTCGATGGCGTATCCGTGCCGGCTCGACTGGGGCATAGGATGTTATGGGGACAGGAGATAAGCTAGCGCTCCTCCCGAACCACCTTTGCAACCAAAAACCATCCCTTTTTGACTATTTCGCTGTAAACCTCCGCGTACTTTCACTGACCGACCGTCTGACGGTATGGCTCTCCGCGTACTTTTCCTGATTGTCTATGTGGTTCTCCTCGCACTTTTCCTTATTGACTGTCGATCTCTGCGTACTTCCACTGGTTGACTGTGTCCACACTTTCTGAATCCGCTGCGAACGTTTGGTCGCACGCCCTTGTCCGGACTGAGCGACTCGCGCCCGTACTCTGCGCTTGCACGTATGACCTACGGGTTTCGGTCATTGAAATCCAACAAGGAGTTTTTCAGCCGACCGTTTACTCGAAGTCCAACTTGGTCAGTGGAGGGTGAAAGCGAGTGCAGTAAGTGAGATGGCTGTAATATTCCTTTAGTGTATGAAGATTTTACGGGCAAGACCAGTGAGGGCCAATTAGTTATAGGATTTCCTATTGGGTGGAACAGACACGTCATTCAATACTAAATCCGTGGATTATCTGCATTCTCCAGAAACAACCCAGTCTAAACAAGTCTTTTGAATTAGAAGCAAACCCTGCAGATGCTTGACCTGACCGACGTACAGCAAATTAGGGGACCGCGGCCTATAAAAGTACGGCGCAAGCGCAGCTCGGGACCCAGTCAGTAAATATGCGCACCAGTCAACGAGAAATCAGTCAGTGAGAACGCAAGTATATTTGCCGCAAGTGAGTAAGCAGCGACCTGCGGATCAAGATCACAGAATCGAGACGCTGACGGTCGAGAGAGTCTAGTTAGCCGAAATCCTAGTTAAAGTTAACTAAATTACCTCCACATGAAATGTTTATATTTCTAATGAATTAATTACTTTAAATTAATAAGTTCATAAAAGCCTCTTAGCTGGGTGGTCTTCTTCTGGGCTTCTTCGGTCGTATTTGGAGGAATTCATCACAGCTCAGAAAAAAAGGTGCGGATGTCTGGAGGATGCGGCGATAACGATGGGCCGACAGAACGACGCAAGGCTGCTCACTTTTCAAAAATAAAGTTTTTTTTTACCTCAGGCACCATTCTAAATATATACTTTATATATTTAAAACAGTCTCAATCCTATTCTTCTTGATATAAGTCGTCTTAGTTTCGCCAAGCAAATCTAAAGCTCATTAAGCATGTTGCTTAATGGCGTGGGTATGTACCCACACCAACAACAATTCTCCATATCTACCGTTACAACCAGCGCCAGTGAATTGTAACATCCGAAAAATAACCTACGAGACATTCAAGCAGCAACACCAAGATGGGTAATCGAGGCCCAAATAAATCCTTCCACCAATAACACCGTTCTTCTAAATTCCCCGGACCCAAATACATAATTATATACAGATCCGACACAGTTCTCGACCTTTCTAACGTTTCTCCATTTTTAATCAAAAAACAAATTGATTACGCCTTCGGAAAAGAAGTCGAAGAATGCAAAAAGCTAATCAAAACCAAAAACAACCTTCAAGCTAAAAGACTTATGCAGCTAAAAGCTTTTGCTCCCAACATAACGTTACCGTAGGTCTCCACAACTCTCTTAACAAAAGCGGTAATCTA
This sequence comes from Drosophila teissieri, assembly GCF_016746235.2. Taxonomy (NCBI): domain Eukaryota; kingdom Metazoa; phylum Arthropoda; class Insecta; order Diptera; family Drosophilidae; genus Drosophila; species Drosophila teissieri. Next base: position 2,776,095 of record NC_053032.1, read on the forward strand.
CTCAAATGATCTGCGAGGAATAGGCGAAAGTATAATCCTAAGACAACTTGCACATCAACAAGTAACCGATTTAAAAAAGATTTTGAAAAAAGAAAACGACAATCTCAACGGCTTCGCTGTATTGTTACATTGACATTCAACTCTCACGTACTCCCTGAATATGTAATGATTGGCTATCAATGAACCTCAGTCCGCGAGTATATTCCGTTGCCAACTAGATGCAATAACTGCTTCGGATTCGGCAATTTGTACAAAACTTGTAAAAACAAAAAACCTGCTACCACTGAGGAGACGACTACCACCTCGACCCACACTACCGAAAAGTGTATAAGACCCCCAAAATGCACAAACTGTAGCGAAGATCAAACCACATACCCCCACAACTCCATAAACAGAAGTTGCCCAGTATTCTAAACAGAACAAGAATTGATACAAATCAAATCTCAAACAAATGCGACAACAAAAATGCCCTTAAAATCCTTGTAATTCCATGGAAATTAACCAATCTCACCAACCGATTTATACCCTCAATAAACTATATTAATGCTAAATATAGTACCATGGAACATTGAAGGTTATATGAACAATTACTTCCAACTTCAAATACTAATTAAAAAGTTTAGACCACACATCATTGCCCTTCAGAAAACCCACATATCCCACACATCATCACTCCCTATCCCCATAAACTTTAAAATTTACTGCAGTTTCTAATCGAATGCATTTGGTGGTACAGGCATCTTAGTGCACAAATCTATCTCCCACTCACAACACCAACTAAACTCTGACTTCGAAGCGATCGGTATTTCGATCAATTCAAAAATTAACTTTACCATAATTTCTTCCTACATGCTGCTCAAACACCTGATTTTTTTTTTTTCAAAATCAAACAACGGGAAAAAATGCATTTTATATTTGTAATTGCTTGTTTTGAAGCCCAGAGAAGGCAGAAATTGGAGGGCTTGGGAAAATCTAATGCTGCCTCCTTTTTCACAGTTTTAATTCCGATGGTCGCATTTACTTTTTTACTGCACTTTGACCATTTAAGTACTTAAATTAATAAGCATTATTTACAAACAACACTTTTGGCCCTCCTTTAAATGAATTAATAGATTCTTTTATATTTTATAAGTACTTTTACCTGCCTTTTTCGTTTCACAAACAGTAAGGCAACAACATGTTTGTCGAACCTGAGGGGTGGGGTCAAAATTAAATTTTTTATAAAATAACTTAGTGGCAGAATGATCTTGTACAATAATATACCTTTGAGTAAACTATTTTTTCCGTAGTAAATAAGATCTGATTTGATATAAAAATTCCTGAAAATCTCACACTTCAACTTAAAAACTCAGCAAAAGCAACGTCAACAAAGAAGCTGCACTCATTAACAAAATTTTAATACACTTCTATTCCACAAAACACAATTTTTCCCCTATCCCGTACAGTTCCGTGGTGGAACCAAAAAACAATAAATGAAAAATCCCTAAAAGAAACATACACAACAAACATATTAGAATTTAAGAAGGCCAACGCGAAGTATCGAAGAGCAATTAAAGAAGCTAAGAAAACGGCTATCCAAAAATTCACCTCCCAAATACACCCCAAATCGGACTCTTCGATAATGAGGGCAAATATTAAATTAAATATTCTATTTCTAAACGCCTACAATTCTCATAATGCTATTATCTCCTCTCCAAAAGAAATGAAGTTCGTCGCTAACGCCGACGATTTCCATTTAATAATTGAGCACAAGAAAACAAAAAACCCCTCAACTAACTTTTCACCCCTTTTTATACCCGTTACTCGTAGAGTAAAAGGGTATACTAGATTCGTTGAAAAGTATGTAACAGGCAGAAGGAAGCGTTTCCGACCATATAAAGTATATATATTCTTGATCAGGATCAATAGCCGAGTCGATCTGACCATGTCCGACTGTCCGTCCGTCTGTCTGTCCGTCCGTATGAACGTCGAGATCTCAGGAACTATAAAAGCTAGAAAGTTGAGAATAAGCATACAGCCTCCAGAGACATAGACGCAGCCCAAGTTTGTCGATTCATGTTGCCACGCCCACAAACCGCCCAAAACTGCCACGCCTACACTTTTGAAAAATGTTTTGATATTTTTTAATTTTCTTATTAGTATTGTAAATTTTTATCGATCTGCAGAAAAACTTGTTGCCACGCCTACCCTAACGCCCACAAACCGGCCAAAACTGCCACGCCCACACTTTTGAAAAATGTTGTAATATTTTTTTATTTTTTATTAGTCTTGTAAATTTTTATCGATTTGCCAAAAAACTTTTTGCCACGCCCACTCTAGCGCCCAAAAACCGTCAAAAACTGTCAGTGTTAAAGACTTTTCTTCGCACTTTCACTAGCTGAGTAACGGGTATCAGATAGTCGGGGAACTCGACTATAGCGTTCTCTCTTGTTAACTATGTATATAAATCAATAATGCACTAATTCAGGTGCCTCCCTTTCAATAGACAAATGCCAAGCCCTTCATATATGTCAAAAACACAAATGCAAACCAAAACAAGAGAGAACGCTATAGTCGAGTTCCCCGACTATCTGATACCCGTTACTCAGCTAGTGGAAGTGCGAAGGCGAGTCTTCAACACTGACAGTTTTTTTCGGTTTGAGGGCGTTAGAGTGGGCGTGGCAAAAAGTTTTTTGGGAAATCGATAGAAATTTACAAGTCTAATACAAAAATGAAAAAATATCAAAACATTTTTCAAAAGTGTGGGCGTGGCAGTTTTGGGCGGTTTGTGGGCGTTAGAGTGAGCGTGGCAACATGAATCAACAAACTTGCGCTGCGTCTATGTCTCTGGAGTCCGTATGTTTAATCTCAACTTTCTAGCTTTTGTAGTTCCTGAGATCTCGACGTTCATACGGACAGACGGACATGGCCAGATCGACTCGGCTACTGATCCTGATCAAGAATATATATACTTTATATGGTCGGAAACGCTTCCTTCTGCCTGTTACATACTTTTCAACGAGTCTAGTATACCCTTTTACTCTACGAGTAACGGGTATAAATAGAAACCGGCACTATAAATATTCCTGCAACCAAAAAAAACAATAGATTTAACTGGGCAAACCACACAGGCAATCTAAGAGACAGCCTCTGTAAACCCCCTAGCATCATAAAACACCTCTCCTCCAAAATATACAACACCAACACTTCTCCCTTTTCCAAATAATAAATTCAATATTGAGAGAACTCCTGACAGGCAAACTTTCTAGCAAGCTCCTAACTTCTACGACACACCCCTTAAAAATTTCGGTAAAACATCCAATAAGAAATTTAAATACCCCATCACTATTGACCGAATAATACACACATATGTCATATGCTCAATGTCCCCTTTAACCAATAAAAACCACCGCAAGTAAAAAATTCAACTCCAAAATTATACATAAAGCTACCAACACATCTCTATCAAAATACAATAAATCCAGCACACCCGTCACAACTTTCAAACTACTCTTTCAATTGTATTCCCAACCACAAATTTCTTTACACAGATGGTTCGATGGCCAATGGTATAGTAAGCTCTAGCGTAACAAGCGAAACCAACCAAATCAAATCTGGCCTCCCCGTACTTCACAGTCCTTTTAAGCGAAATAATAGCCATAAACGAAGCAGTTAGGATTGCACTAAAAACCCCAGGCAAACATGCCATCTGCTCCGATTTCCTATCCGCCCTAAAATCCCTCACCAATACCAACAACAACTCATACTATCCATCAACCATAAGAAACCTTGTCTCTAACCACTTCCCAAAAATTAATCTTATATGGATTCCCAGTCACATGGGCTGGTTTTACGTTGACAAAACAGCAAGATGCCCACAGACACCCCCTCGTCTACACAACTGTGGCGACATTTCTCGGCAACAAACAAACAGAACTGCATAACCATATTACCATATTACCCTGGTACAAGCTCATACTTCAAGCTACCACACCAAACTCCTCTTACAACCCCACATCACACAACAGGAAAACAGAAATCTTTATGAACAGGCTCAGGCTTGGACACACCAACCTTACCAACGCCCGCCCACTACATAAACAGATCCCTCCCCAACATATGCCCTCTTTCCAACCATCATCAATTAGACGTTAAACACAACCTAGTTAGCTGTCCTTCCCTTTCCCTTCATAGAACAGTGGCCTTGCTAACCCAACGGAAGATAACATCAACAAAATTATAACCTTTTTGCTAAACTCCAACCCAATTCATAAAATATAAAACTATATTTCTCTCTCCCTCTGTATAAACCATTGTCACCCTAGACGAGCGGAAGGCCGTAGCTGCTTATGCTCCTAGTTCTTAGTTACCTTATAGTTTTATAAATTAAGTTACATATAAATAAAAAAAATAAATAAATATAAATATAAAAGGAATTGATTTCATATCCCTACAAAGCAACTGCAATAAAGACCTTTGTTTTCGTCCCCTAAAGGTAGTTCGCCCCTTAATGTATTATATTTTCGATACTAAAACTTTTTTTAAAAATCGAAAGGGTAAGAAAACGAGGGCAAATGATGTTATGCGATTTAAAAAAAAAATCATTTTTTACTCTTTGATTTTCGAAAATGTGTAAATTCTATATCTATAAATCGTTCCGATTCCTATCGCTCCGTGTGCAAAAAAACCAATTGGTGAAGAAACGATTCCAGTTTTAAAATTTCAAAAATTCGATTTTACGGAACCAATCTTGTTTGGGTTTTGCATTTTTCGAATTTTTGCATATGTTAATTATGGGTCTGCTCATTGCACGCCTTCTAATTTTAGTAAAATGCAGTTCCGTGGGTTAACAATTTTATTCCAAACATTTCAGTATGCTATCATCCTACTCGACTCAGGTAGGCCACTTTGAAGGGAATCCCAATTTCGCTGATTCGTTGAGATCGTGGCTCGTAAAATTGGAGCACCGATCGCTTTGCTCTTTGAGCCGCATTGGACAGTTGAGAAAAGAGTCATTACAATCACTGAGAAATAAATTGGTTTTTAATATCAAAGTGTTTGACTTCTGGTACACCGTTCAATGAAAATAGTTCGTTTCGAGGAATTCGACGATCTCTTTTGCCAGTGCGTGTCTCAAAGGTTGCATCAAAAGGAAGTTTAAGAAGTGATCGAGAATGGAAACGACCTTTTAAGATCAGGGGGTACAAGCACTATATGGTCAACATACATTAAACTGATAAGACTCAAAATAGCTAATGTTCCTTAAAAGTAGGCGAACATACCAAGTGGTCATCAAGGTATACGAATACATTGTCCCGTATCGCTTGCGGAAAAACGTTATCCATTAGTAAACTGATATAGCGGTCTGTCGGGCATCTGTTGTAGGCATCAGAGTGGGCGTGGTAAAATTATGGGCAAATCCAGTACAAATTTATAAGACTAACAAAAATATTAAAAACAAGAGAGAACGCTATAGTCAAGTTCCCCGACTATCTGATACCCGTTACTCAGCTGTCAACACTGACAGTTGTTGGCGGTTTGTGGGCGTTAGAGAGGGCGTGGCAAAAATTTTTTTGGCAAATCAATAGAAATTTTCAAGACTAATTCAAAAATGAAACAATATCCAAACATTTTTTAAAAATGTGGGAGTGGCAGCTTTGTGCGGTTTGTGGGCGTTAAGGTGGGCGTGGCAAAAAGATTTTTGGCAAATCGATAGAAATTTACAAGACTAATACAAAAATGAAAAAATATCAAAATAATTTTCAAAAGTGTGGGCGTGACAGCTTTGGCCGATTTGTGGGCGTTAAAGTGGGCGTGGCAAAAAGTTTTTTTGGCAACTAGATAGAAATTTACAAGACTAATACAGAAATGAAAAAATATCAAAACATTTTTTAAAAATGTGGGAGTGGCAGTTTTGGGCGGTTTGTGGGCGTTAGAGTGGGCGTGGAACATGAATCGACAAACTTGTGCTGCTTCTATGTCTCTGGAGTCTGTATGCTTAATCTGAACTTTCTAGCTTTTGTAGTTCCTGAGATCTCGACGTTCATACGGACGGACAGACGGACATGTCCAGATCGTCTCGGCTATTGATCCTGATCAAGAATATATATACTTTATATGGTCGGAAACGCTATCTTCTGCCTGTTACATACTTTTCAACGAATCTAGTATACCCGTTTACTCTACGAGTAACGGGTATAAATATTAAATCATTTTCCAAATTTGAATGTGTGTGACAGTTTTGGGCGGCTGGTGGGTGAGGCAAAATCAGTTAACAGACGTGCGCTGCGTCTATGTCTCTGGTATTCTCACGCCTAATCTTAACTTTCTAGCTTTTAAAGTTCCTGAAATCAATGCGTTCTTACGGACGACAGACAGGGTCATATTTACATACAAGCATTTACTATATTGGGTACCTCTAACATATTTTTCAACGAGTCCAGTATACCGTTTAAGTCTAAGAGTAAAGGGCATAACGCTATAAACGAGTTTTCCAAACGTTTGAAAGATGTTTTAAATATTTAATTTTATTGTTTGTCTTTCTAATTTCTTGTGCCACACTTTTTTATAAAGTCCACAATTTCTTAAACTTCCGAAGCTTATCAAAAACCGATGGATGTAAAAATAAAGCAGACTATTGTTCTGACAAATTATGTTAGACAAATATTTGGGAATATATAAAAAAAAATTTATTTGAAATAAATAACGCAATTAATCTTTTTCATAAAAAGAAATTGTATCAATTGTACTCACTTTAAATCTGGGTTAAAGGCTTCAAATAAAACAAGACGGAATGCTATAGTGGAATTCCATGACTATCAGATACCCATTAGTCAGGAAGTGCGAACGACAAGCGTAAACATTTTCTTTAATATCGGTTAAACTTGCAAAACAATAATAAAATTAAAAAATAAATTTGAAAATGTTAGTTTTGGGCAGTTTGTAGACGTTTGAGTGAGCGTGGCAAAAAGTTGTTGTATAAGTCTATAGAAATTTACAAGACCAATAAAATAATGAAAGACAAAACATTGAAAACATTTTTAAAAATTGTGGGCGTGGCAGTTTGTGGGCCGTGGAATAACGTTTCTTTTTGCATATCAATTAAAATTTACAAGGCTAATACAAAATTACAAAAAATTTTAAAACATTTATCCTGAGATTGCGGCGTTCATACAGACGGACGGCCATTGATCCTGATCAAGATACATACATATGTATATACTAGATCCGTTGAAAAGTATGTAACAGGCAAAAGGAAGCGTTTTCGACCATATAAAGTATATATAAGTAAACAATGATGGTGGTGGCAGTTTAATAGGAAACTATCGATAGGATCGAGAGTGCAGTTGGCCGGAATAATCGAAAAAGCAGTTGCAGCGTATAAGTCGAGAAAAAGGTTGTAAGCGTCAGTTGTGTAAAGGTGGATAAGTCGGTCGGTCTTTTTCAGAAACGATCAGTCAAGTCGGACAGTCGTTGAAAGTTGAACTTAACTTTGTTACATTAAAATTATCAATAAACTATAACCAATATTTGAATAAATATTACATTTGGGGGCTCAACCGCCGAATTAAGGTGAAACTTACACAGTTTAATTTGCCTTATTGTGAAATTGCGTCAGAAACTGAAAATTACTGTGTGTATGTTTTGGCGTTGCTTCGAAGAAAAGTAACGGTGAAAAGTAAAGAGACAAATGACAAGTGCGTCAAGTTGAAAAGCGGCAGCAAGAAAGAGAGGTACGAAAGAAACAGCAGAAACAGCAGAAACAGCTGAAGCGTATGGGCTAAACGAGAGGGAAAAATATGCGCAAGCGCGATCAAAAATGACAAAGACGGCACAGTTGTTCTTGAAATTGAAGCTGGTAGGCTCGTATGAAGAATTGAAATCAGCGCTGTTAACTGAAATCAAACGAAAACTGGGAAATTCAGAAGTACACAAGAAACTGGCAAATAGGAAAAAACTACAAACGGAGAGTTTCCATGAATATGTCTTGCAGAAACCAAGTCTGTGATACGTTATATTGTAAATGGACTGAGCATCAAAACAGAATACAAATTTATAATGCATACCTGCAGATACCAGCAGATTTACAGCAGCGGCCAGCAACAGCATAATAACAACAATAAAAGAACGGCAGTCAGTGAAATTGGTGCAAGTGGTAACGGATTCCAAACGGCTGAAAAACATTATACTAAATGGTATTTAAATTGCGTGCCTGGTGCTGATGTTACGGTTGTGAAGCACTCTGTGTACATGAGGCTAAAAGATGTTGTGCTAAGTCCATGTCGTTCTTTGTTGCGTGGCCTGGGTAAGGCGGGCACGATGCCGCTGGGAGTTTTCACTGGAGCTGTTCAATTAGACGATATGGAGACTGTTCAAAATTTGATCGTGGTAGGGGATGAAAAAAAGGAAGATGATGCTCTCCTTGGATACGATTTTCTAGCAAAGTTTAAATTTACACTGAATGCAAATTGGTTTAAGTTTTCGTTTTTGTCAGCCTGTCCTGAGACATTAACCAGATAAGTATTCACGATTATGGTTGTACCGAAAGTAATGTGAATACTCCTCCCCAGTTTGCTACTATAATACGAAACCTGATAGACGAATATCATCCAACCTCGCTAAGTCACTTGTTCAGTTAAGAGCTGTGCCGGATGAGAAAATCAAACTGTTAAGTCATCAGCCAAGTCGACATCCTCCAGGTGAAGCCGAAGCCGTTAAAAACAAGTCGATGACTGGTTAAAAGAAGGAATCGTTCGACCATCTACTTCAAGCTTCGCCAGCAGAACAGAAAGAAGACGTGCCGTCTGTACACAATCTGTATTGACTATCGCCAATTAAACAGCATGGTGCTTAAGGATGGTTTCCCTGTACCGATCATAGAGGATGTACTCGAGAAACTGCAAGCCGCCAAGGTGTTTGTGTCGTTGGACTTAGAGAACAGTTATTTTCACGTCCCAATAGAAGAATCAAGTCGAAAATATACTGCGTTCATCACCAAAGAAGGCTTATATGAATTCGCTACGACGCCATTTGGATTCTGCAATTCTCCTGCGGCATTTATAAGATTCATAAACCACATATTCCAGGAGTTTGTATCACGAGACATTCTACAACTTTACATGGATTACAATATATGGACAGACAGAGAAATTAAAGTTGGTGCTATGTGAATCAGCGAAGTTCTGTAGAGTTCAAGTTGGTTACTGACAACATAGCGCTTACACAAACCATCAAGAAAGAAGAAAGACGTTCCTCGAGAGGTAGCTGAATGGATTTTGTACATGGCACACTTCGACTTTAAGACGGAACATTGTGCGGGTGAGAGAATGCGTCACGTAGATTGTCTCAGCAGTCTGAGACATCATGTCGGTTGAAGGCTGCCCAACAAAAAGATGAATATATTCAAGCCATACGCACGATATTGGAAGAACGACCTTACAACGTCTTTAAACTGAAGGGAGAAGTTTTGTTCAAGTTTGTCAAAGGAAATGATTTGCTTGTTGTACCTAAATTAATGGAACGTGAGATTATAAGCGAAGCTCATGGAGTCGGACATTATGCAAACCAGAACACCATACATTCTATACAACAGCAGTTTTGGATTCCTCACCTAGAGAACAAGGTCACAAGGCTTGTCAGCGCGTGTATTCCGTGTATTATTACTAACAAGAAGCTGGGCAAACAGGATGGACTTTTATGCTGCATTGAGAAAGGTGACAAGCCGTTACACACTTTGCATGCTGATCACTTAGGACCGATAGACGCTAACAGAAACAATATATGTAAGTACATCTTCGCACTTGTTCATGGATTTTCAAAATTCGTGTGGATTTTTACAATAAAAACAACCGGAGCTGACAAAGTTTTGAAAAAAATGGAAGAATGGTCAAATGTATTTGGTAATCCGAGTAGAATAATAACATACAGAGGAGTTGCGTTTACCTCAGGAGAATTTGAAGATTACGTCAACAAAAATGGAATCGAGCATGTCTTAACAACAACTGGTGTTGCCATGAAGAAATGGGAAGGTAGAGAGAATAAATAGATCTATCCTATCCATTATTTCTAAATTGTCGGCTGCAGATTCTTCAAAGTGGTATAAGTTCACTTCGCAAGTACAAAGGACTATTAATTCCCATATAAGTTGCTCTACAAAGGAAATCACCATTTGAGATAATGTTTGGAGTAAAGATGCAGAATAAGTCCAACGACAGACTATTGGAACTTTTGGAGGCAAATATTGTGTGATACTAATGGCTCAAGATATTTATAAAAAACATTACGACAAGAAACGTAAAGGAGAAGTTGTATACAAATAAGGTGATCTGGTAGCAGTAAAACGTGTTGCTGGGAAAAAATTGGCAAGCGCTTGTCTAGGACCATATGAAGTAATAAAAGCAAAACGCAATGGCAGATATGAAGTTCGTAAAGGTGTCCAAGGAGAAGGTCCCAACAAGACGCATACGAGTGCGGATAACATGAAGCTATGGAAGTATGCGCAGAACAATGAGGATGACTTATCGTCTGGGACAGTCGATCAAGTGCAGGATGGCCGAGTGTAAACAATGATGGTGGTGGCAGTTTGATAGGAAACTATCGATAGGATCAGGAGTGCAGTTGGCCGGAATGATCGAAAAAGCAGTTGCAGCGTAAAAAAAGGTCGAGAAAAAGGTTGTAGATCGTCAGTTGTGGAAAGGTGGATAAGTCGGTCGGTCCTATTCAGCAACGATCAGTCAAGTCGGACAGTCGTTGAAAGTTGAACTTAACTATGTTACATTAAAATTATCAATAAACTATAATAAATATTATCAATAATGAATAAATATTACATATATTCTTGATCAAGATCAATAGCCGAGTCGATCTGACTATGTCCGTCTGTCTGTCTGTCCGTATGAACGTCGAGATCTCAGGAACTATAAGTGCTAGAAAGTTGAGATTTAGCATGCACTCCAGCGACATAGACGCAGCGCAAGTTTTTCGATTCATGTTTCCACGCCCACCAGAACGACAAAAACCCGCCCCAAACTCCCACGCTAAAAATGTTTTGATATTTTTTCACATCTTTCTTAGTCTTGTAATTTATCGATTTTCCAAAAATCTTTTTGCCACGCCCACTCTAACGCACACAAACCGCCAAACCGGTCAGTGTTAAAATTTCTCTTCGCACTTCCACTGATTAACGGGTAACAGATAGTCGGCTATAGCGTTCGGTCTTGTTTTACTAACGATATTTGGAACCTTTTAAGCTCTTAATAAACAAACTTATTTTAAATAATATATATTTACTTGTTTTACAGAGCAATAAAATCTGAAGAACTGCCAGAAACAAAAAGAGCTAAAACGGAATTATCAGATACAAATGAAGAAATGGAGAAAAATCAACATTTAAAAGATCAAAGTGATGCCTACTTTAAGTTTCGCGATGACGTTAAAAATATAATGAAGAAGAAAGACATTGATATACTTTTAAAGTCTAATAATCAAGAACCTGTAACTGGTGACACAGAAAAGTTATTGGACCAAACTGCAGATCTACTGACATTTGGTGCTATTGAATCATGTTCTGAATGCAACAGCTCTCAGTTCACTTTAAATAAATCGGGTTATATATGTAATGGAAATCTTTCTGAGTGGACCAAATGTAACAAGCTGTTAGCAGAACCAAGAAGATTGGCTTGCAAAGTGCCAAAAGAACTTAAAGCAGCATACCATTTTTTGAATGCAGTGTCAAAAATGCCATCTACACGGATTTTTTTTAACATTTCTCCCAGTAAACCTACTTTTTCCAGAAACCTTCTAAAAACTAAAAAAAACAGTGATGATTTGGATAGGTATGTATTGAATATATGCTTATAAAAATAATATACGTGTGTAAATAAAGAAAACTGACAAAAGTTTATAGATGAAGTAGACGTTGCCACGTCCACAAACCCACAACCACAGCTCGGCGTTCCTCTTGTTAAATATGCTTTTATTATCTGGAAAATTGTATTTATTTTTTCTTTTCAAGTAAATGTGTAATTCGTTATTAAAATTATTTATAGGATATGTTAGACATATTTGTTCACTTATCCTAATCAACACTTGTTTGCCAACTTAAGCTGAGTCATTTGAGTCTTGGGATCTTGGGATATAATAACGAGTGCCAGAAAAGTAATAATAATAAGTCCTCACTGCCCCACCAGTGTTATTTATAAATATATAAATTACAGTTAACTACAGAATATGCATGCCAGAAAGATAAAAATTACATTTCTTTTTTGCACAATTTAATTTTTTTTTGTATGTTATTTCAAAAGGAATTTTTTATTTAAAATATTATATAAATGTGAAACTGCAAAACTGTGATTCCTTAAACTGACGCCTTTTAAATCCTATGCGACGAAATCTTCAATTATTGGATCCTGGGCTGTAGATGATACTAAAATAGATTAATAAATATAAACTCGTATAGGACTATAGGCTTATTAGAAAATTCGAAAATTTAAAACAAAAACAAGAGAGAACGCTATAGTCGGGTTCCCCGACTATCTGATACCCGTTACTCAGCTAGTAAAAGAGCGAAGAGAAATTACAACACTGACTGTTTTTGGCGGTTTGTGGGTGTTAGAGTGGGCGTGGCAAAAAGATTTTTGGTATATAGAGTTAAATTTACAAGACGAACAAAAATGTGAAAAAGTTTCAAAACATTTTTCAAAAGTGTGGGCGTGGCAGCTTTTGGCGGTTTGTGGGCGTTAGAGTGGGTGTGGCAAAAAGTTTTTTGGCAAATCGATAGAAATTTACAAGACTAATACAAAAATTAAAAAATATCAAAACATATTTTAAAAGTGTGGGCGTGGCAGTTTTGGGCGGTTTGTGGGCGTTAGAGTGAGCGTGGCAACATGAATCGACAAACTTGAGCTGCGTCTATGTCTCTGGAGTCTGTATGCTTAGTCTCAACTTTCTACCTTTTGTAGTTCCTGAGATCTCGACGTTCATACGGACAGACGGACATGGCCATATCGACTCGGCAAGAATATATATACTTTATATGGTCGGAAACGCTTCCTTCTGCCTGTTACATACTTTTCAACGAATCTAGTAGATCCTTTTACTCTACGAGTAACGGGTATAATTATAACAACAGAAATAACAATAACAACAATGTCCGAGTTACACAAGGTTCCTCGGAAAACCAACAAGCACCTTTAGATACACAAAACTAGTTTGTTCGATCAATCTCAATCTAAATATATATGCAAATTTTTCAAATGCTTAAACAAAAAATTGACATTTCTAATAGACACTGGAGCAGACATTTCACTTTTAAAAGAAAATGTCATAGAATCCAAAAAGCTTCCAGACTTGATTGACTTTGCCATCACCAAAAGGATATCCCAATCAATGATTAGAGCTGAGGCACTTTCAGAACTTTCATCTGATCACTGCCCGGTGCTCTTTAATCTTTTGTACCAACTGCAACACATCGAGCGGCCGTATAGACTCACAAGCAACAGGACCAACTGGGAGAGGTACTAAAAATTTGTTTGTTCACATACCGACTTCTCTAGCTCATTGGAAACCGAGCAAGACATCGATCAGTTTGCTGGTAGCCTAGAATCAACACTAGTTGCAGCAGCAAAAGCGTCAACTCCACAAGATACCCACGGATGCAGTAAAAAGTTCAACATGACAAGTCGAGATACTGAACTCCTTGTTCTTGAAAAACGACGACTTCGAAGGGAGTGGCAGGAGCACAGATCACCTGGCGCAAAGAGTAGACTAAAAGCAGCCTCTCGCAGACTTACTAAAGCGCTTAAGAAAAAGAAGCGGACGCACAACTGCGTTACATCGAGAATCTCACGCCCACCAGCACAAAAAACTCATTGTGGAAAGCCCACAGGTATCTGCAGGCACCAGCAGAAACTGTCGTACCCCTCCGTAACTCTACCGGAAACTGGTCTCGTAGTGACATGGACAGAGCAAGAGTCTTCGCTGATCATCTCAAAAAGGTATTCCAACCAAATCCAGCCACTAACTCATTTACTCTCCCACCTTTAACTGCATCTGACTTAGCACCACAAGATCCCATAGAATTCCGGCCAAGCGAAATAACGAAAGTCATTAGAGAGCAACTGAAGACTGGAAAATCGCCTGGCTTCGATTTAATAACACCGAAAATGATCATCGAGCTTCCAATGTGTGCAGTTCTACAAATCTGCCTACTCTTCAACGCTATTACCAAAATTGGATACTTTCCTCAAAAGTGGAAGAAATCAGTTATAGTTATGATCCCTTAGCCTGGGAAAGACAAAACACAGCCATCATCATACAGGCCAATAAGCCTACTTACTTGTCTCTCCAAGTTATTTGAAAAAGTACTGCTGCTACGAATCAGTCCCCACCTTAAAACTCACGACACACTCCCATCGCACCAATTTGGTTTTCGGGCAAAACATGGAACTATTGAGCAGGTTAACCGCATCACAACGGAAATTCGCACTGCTTTTGAGCATCGGGAATATTGTACAGCTTTATTCTTAGACGTTGCACAAGCATTCGATAGAGTATGGTTGGATGGACTTATGTTTAAAATAACCAAACTGCTACTCAAAACTTACATAAGCTTCTAAAGTCTTACTTATACAAAAGAGTGTTCGCGGTTAGATGTAGTTCAAGCACTTCAAGCGATTGTACTACAGAAGCTGGAGTGCCTCAAGGAAGTGTATTAGGTCCAATTCTATACACCCTATACACGGCGGACATCCCAACAGACTACCAGTTAACAATATCCACATTCGCTGATGACACTGCAATACTGAGTCGATCCGTATGCCCAGTAAAAGCTACGATGCAACTAGCACGCTATTTAACATGTGTAGAGAATTGGCTTGCAAATTGGCGCATACGAGTAAACGAACAAAAATGCAAACAAGTTACGTTTACTCTTAACAAACAAAGCTGCCCGCCCTTGGTTATGAACCACACGCGCATCCCACAAGCCGATGACGTAACATACTTAGGTATTCATCTGGACAAGCGGCTCACCTGGCGGAAACACATAGAGGCCAAGACGACGCACCTGAGACTAAAAGCAAAGGATCTACACTGGCTTATAAACGTTCGGTTCTCCCCTAAGCCTGGAGTACAAAGTACTTTTGTATAACACCGTCCTTAAACCCATATGGACCTATGGCTCCGAGCTATGGGGCAATGCATCGTACAGCGAGCACAGTCTAGGATTCTGAGAATCATAACTGGAGCTCCATGGTATCTTCGGAACGAGAATATACACAAAGACCTAAAAATTAAACTTGTCATTGAGACAATAACAGAGAGAAAAGTAAAATACAAGGAAAAACTAGGCTCACATCCAAATCCCCTTGCAAGAAAACTTCTTCGAGTATGCAGCCAAAGTCGACTGCACCGCAACGATCAACCAGCCCAGCGTTAAATTTGTTAGGCCACATAGCACAAATCATCTCATAAAATGATAATTAGCTAGCTTAGAATAAGATTTGAAAACTTATTGTTAGTCTCTTAAGTAAAAGGGAAGATTCAATAAATAAGAAGATTTAACAAAAAAAAAAAAAAAAAAATCGAATCCACGAACGATGATAATTAATCAACAGATAAATATTCAAGGCATAGGCCAAGGAGTCGAACACTCCATCGGAATGATCAATACAGAAATTCAAACAGGGAAATTCATAATACCACACAATTTTCATGTTGTTAATTTTAAATTTCCAATACCATGTGATGGTATATTAGGCATTGACTTTATTAAGAAGTACAATTGCCAGCTTGACTTAAAACCAAATGAAGACTGGTTTATAATTAGACCCCATAACTTAAAATATCCGATTTATGTACAAATTACATACAATGCTGGAAATAACACAACTCTTCTACCAGCAAGATCCGAAGTAGTCAACAGAATTTCACTAAGTCCGTCCGATATTAATATATTAATACCCAACCAAGAAATTCAACCTGGTATTTTTATAGCAAATATGGTAGCAAAAGCTAACATGGCTATTGTCCGATTGTTAAATACAACATCAAATAACCAAATGGTGAACCGAGACAAAATAGAATACGAATCATTAGAAAATTACAACGTCATTAAGTCCGATAACAAGTCGAGTTCCCCGACTATCTGATACCCGTTACTCAGCTAGTGGAAGTGCGAAGGAGAATCTTCAACACTGACAGTTTTTATCGGTTTGAGGGCTTTAGAGTAGGCGTGGCAAAAAGTTCTTTGGCAAATCGATAGAAATTTACAAGTCTAATACAAAAATGAAAAAATATTAAAACATTTTTAAAAAGTGTGGGCGTGGCAGTTTTGGGCGGTTTGTGGGCGTTAGAGTGGGCGAGGCAAAAAGTTGTTTGGCAAATTGATAGAAATTTACAAGACTAATACAAAAATGAAAAAATATCAAAACATTTTTCAAAAGTGTGGGCATGGCAGTTTTATGCGGTTTGTGGGCGTAAGAGTGGGCGTGGCAAAATGAATCAACAAACTTGCGCTGCGTCTATGTCTCTGGAGTCCATATGTTTAATCTCAACTTTCTAGCTTTAGTAGTTCCTGAGATCTCGACGTTCATACGGACAGACGGACATGGCCATATCGACTCGGTCCTTTTACTCTACGAGTAACGGGTATAAAAATAACAGGTATTTTATATTAGATGACTTAGTTTGGGAGAACTTTAATTTTGGCCGTTGGTCTCTTAAAACTTGTTAATGAATTGCATTTTCTTTGTTGCTAATTGTCTGAATCAACGAGCTCCTCTAACTCAAGCTTGTATTTTTATAAATATAAGAACGACATCATGAATATAACATAATCTTGTATTTCTTGTTTTCTTGTTTTCCCTGCTCCTTGATTAGTTAGGCAGACTTATATGGAATTGGTACTGTAGTAGACGCAATCGACCTTTTAAAATCAGGGGTGACATGATACAATAGTGACGACGGTTGGGATTTGCCAGTAGGTTTTCAACCGACGCGAACTGTCACAGCAGACATGATTGCTGATTAATTGCAAGCCATAACATGCGGGTTATAGGTGACGAATATGATGGTAATAGTGTGGTAAATTTACTTACTCTACGAGTAAGGGGTATAAATATTTCAGCGTTTATTAACATAGGTATTCAAAACCTAGACTTCTCATTTTGTTTTCGTTTTTCCTTACATTTCTTTTCCATTTGCGCACAAGGGCAAAATTAAAAAGAAGAAACATTGGAAAATATATCCACGAATTGTAAAAATTGTTTCATTCAAGTATAAACTCTTTAAAATTTTAAACTGCTTCTACGAAACTTAAGCTTACTGAACTAGCATTAAATATTTTGTCCTTGCAAAGCGCAGCTGGGCGCTCGTCAAACATTTTAACGCAAAAGGGCATTTTAAATTAGTATATGTATAAAGTGCGCAAACTACCATTAAATGTCACCAAAATTGGTTGTAAAGTGCAAAGTATTTACCATATTTCCCGAATTTAATAAAATCCAATTGGTTTATAGTTCTTGAGTAGTTAGTTGATGTTTTACGTAACCTATTTGTTGTACCGGCTCCATTTGTAATAAAACAAGAGAGAACGCTATAGTCGAGTTCCCCGACTATCTGATACCCGTTACTCAGCTAGTGGAAGTGCGAAGGAGAAATTTCAGCACTGACAGTTGTTGGCGGTTTGTGGGCGTTAGAGTGGGCGTGGCAAAAAGTTTTTTGGCAAATCAATAGAAGTTTTCAAGACTAATTAATAAATGAAAAAATATCAAAACATTTTTTAAAAATGTTGGCGTGGCAGCTTTGTGCGGTTTGTGGGCGTTAAAGTGGGCGTGGCAAAAAGTTTTTTGGCAAATCGTTAGAAATTTACAACACTAATACAAAAATGAAAAAATATCAAAACAATTTTTCAAAAGTGTGGACGTGGCAGTTTTGGGCATGAATCGACAAACTTGCGCTGCGTCTATGTCCCTGGAGTCCGTATGTTTAATCTCAACTTTCTAGCTTTCGTAGTTCCTGAGATCTCGACGTTCATACGGACAGACGGACGGACAGACGGACATGGCCAGATCGACTCGGCTACTGATCCTGATCAAGAATATATATACTTTATATGGTCGGAAACGCTTCCTTCTGCCTGTTACATACTTTTCAACGAATCTAGTATACCCTTTTACTCTACGAGTAACGGGTATAAAAATGCATGACAATATGACATTGAAGATAACGGCCTTGTATTTGGATTTATTGGCTACACAGACTTTTGGATTTGTACGATTGGAATAGTGTTCAGATTTTCGATAATAACTTGATCGATAACAACTGGATTCGATGAAGGAAAAGGAAGCATTTTTATTGAAATGTATTGAAAATGGATATGAAAAGAGGTGAAAAGGGCTTACCGTGGACAACCCAAAACTTAGATTTCTAAAATCTTCAATAAGATAAAAGCGCCGGGATATAGCTTACCTCCCCGAAAAAAATTTATTTTCCGAACATTTTAATTAATTAAAACTCCCTCAAAATAGATGCCGGCTTGTGTATGAACCTATATATAATAATAAGAAGCTTTGTAAATAGGAAACTCTCTTTACATTTTTTTCAAAACTATTCAATAATTATATTTGACAAAAAGATGGATACCCTTTACAAAATGCCGCTGAAGTGGTATTGCAGCTTCAAGCAAACGGAGTCATATTCTAACTGGGCTTTGAAATCGCTATGATGGTTTATTTCTTTCATCGTTGTCGAAAGTAACAAAATTTGGTTATAACATTAAAAAGCTGTGTAATGGTAGTGAACTCGGCTCAATTATAACTATCGGCGGTTTAAGGTCGCAACTGGGAGATTTTTTCGGGATAAGATTACCTTTAATAATTTGAGTTGCCGTAAAAAGCTAGAAAGTGGAGTTTAAGCATACAGACTCCAAACACATAGACGCAGCGCAAGTTTGTTGATTAATTTTGCCACGCCCACTGTAACGCCCAAAACTGCCACGCCCACACTTTTGAAAAATGTTTTATTTTTTTTTCATTTTTGCATTAGTCTTGTAAATTTTTATCGATTTGCTAAAAAACTTTTTGTCACGCTTACTCTAACGCCCACAAACCGCCCAAAACTGCCACGCCCACGGTTTTGAAACATGTTTTCATATTTTTTCATTTTTCTATTAGTATTGTAAATTTCTATCGATCTCCAGAAGAACTAACGCCCACCAACCGACCAAAGCTTCCTCGCCCACACTTTTGAAAAATGTTTTTAATATTTTTTCATTTTTGTATTAGAGCTGCGGTCGCAAGAATGGATTCCAGTGTTGCTGTGGAGTTCTTTATAACAAATATTGGGTTGTTGGCACAACTCAATGTGAGCTCTTATATACCTTATCCAGTTTGTTTTGGTGTGAAGTTAATGAGTCTGTGCAGTATGGGTAATCAACTATTTAAGATACGATGATAATTTTGTTGTCTAGTTTTATACTCACCTTTACAATTCATTTGGCAACGTGTCACCGCCCCCGAAAACCCCCCCACATACCCTACCGCCCCCCTAACCTTCAAGATGTTTCTACCCAATATATTCTTCAGTATCTATTTCAACGTTAAAAAAAAGCCATTTTCATATTCGTCATTAGGCCAGAGCCGTTTCAGCGGTAGATCTCATATGATGTTCAACGGGCCTTGCCTTCCGTCCAAGCCGGGTATTATCCAGCTTTTTATTTCATTTATTTATTTATTATACCCGTTACTCGTAGAGTAAAAGGGTTTACTAGATTCCTTGAAAAGTATGTAACAGGCAGAAGAAAGCGTTTCCGACCATTTAAAGTAGGATGAATAGAGCCGAGTCAATCTGGCCATTGTTCGTTTGTCGGTCCGTCTGTCTGTTTGTTCGCATGGACGTCGAGATCTCAGGAACTATAAAAGCTAGAAAGTTGAGATTAGGCATACAGACACCAGAGACATAGACGCAGCACAAGTTTGTTAACCAATGTTGCCCAATATAACGCCCACAAACCGCGCAAAACTGCCACGCCCACACTTGAAAAATGTTTTGATATTTTTCCACATTTTTGTTAGTCTTGTAAATTTCTCTCGATTTTCCAAAAAACCACGCCCACACTAACGTCCACAAACCGCCAAAGACTGTCAGTGTTAAAATTTCTCCTTCGCACTGCCACTAGCTGAGTAATGGGTATCAGATAGACAGGGAACTCGACTAGAGCCTTCTCTCTTGTATTATTTTACTTTTGGGCGTTATTTATACCTATAGTGAAATAGCTTTGTGACATAAAAACATGAGACATAACACTCTTGAGCGTTATAACATGTAGTCTTTAATTTAAAGTGTCATTTATTGTTTTATATAATATTTATTTTTCTCTTTTTATTTCAGGCCAAAAATAACTCGTATAAATCCCCCATTATACAATTTAAAGTTTTCAATTATAGGCTTAAAGGACCAGCAGAAAAATCTAAGAAGTCGAATAGAAAAATTGGGCGGAAAGTTTGAAGTTAAAATATCGGAAAACACAATAGCAATAATATCAACAGAATTAGAAATACAAAAAAAATCTATCCGTATGAAGTCAGCACAGGAGCTTGGAATACATATTGTACCAATTGAATTTTTAGATTTTGTCGAAACTGATAAAGACGGAGCTATTAATTATATAATAAGCACAAGTATTTGTAGTTGGGGAACAGATCCAAAATCTAGAATTCCAAAGGAATCAAAAAGTTTAAAGTCAAACAGTATATATACAAAATCCATGCCAATATCACGGACATATAAAGTAAAAGATGGCCTAGCTGTTGATCCGGACACTGGGCTTGAGGACATCGCACATGTGTACGTGGACGGTAAAAATAAATACAATATTGTGCTGGGCTTGACTGACATTCAGCGAAATAAAAACTCCTATTACAAATTGCAACTTTTAAAAGCGGATAAAATGGAAAAGTAAGTATTATAACTTGTCTACGCTTTCAAAATCACTAGTGCATTTTCTGTAAGTGTAGTGTTGGGTATTCATCAATTATTGAGCAATTTGAAATTTTGGATCGTTTGGGACTTCATAGGATTTTATTCTCAACATCAAAACAGAAATACATTGTGTAAATACAAATAAAACAAGAGAGAACGCTAAAGCCGAGTTCCCCGACTATCTGATACCCGTTACTCAGCTGTGAAGAAGGCCCTTCAACACTGAAAGTTTTTGGCGGTTTGTGGGCGTTAGAGTGGGTGTGGCAAAAAGTTTTTCTTCAGATCGATAGAAATTTACATTACTAACAATAAATATCAAAACATTTTACAAAAGTGTGGGCGTGGCAGCTTTGGCCGATTGGTGGGCGTGGCAAAAAATTTTTTTGAAAATCGAGGGAAATTTACAAGACTAATGAAAAAAAGAAAATATATCAAAACATTTTTCAAAAGTGTGGTCGTGGCAGAGTGGGCGTGACAACATGAATCGACAAACTTGCGCTGCGTCTGTCTCTGGAGTCTGTATGCTTATTCTCAACTTTCTAGCTTTTAAAGTTCCTGAGATCTCGACGTTCATACGGACAGACGGACATGGCCAGATCGACTCGGCTATTTATCCTGATCAAGAATATATATACTTTATATGGTCGGAAACGCTTTCTTCCGCCTGTTACATACTTTTCAACGAATCTAGTATACCTTTTTACTCTACAGGTAACGGGTATAACAAATTCAGAACTTTTTAAGGTAAGATGTAGATTTCCTCGACTATAAGCTAGTGGGAGTGCTGGCAAAATGTTTGAAAATATTGTTGAAAATTGACAGGAAAAATTTAAAAAAATCGATTATTGTTGGCGTGATAGCTAGTTGCTGTTTGTAGGCTGGATGGAAACTAGCAAACCAAATATGGAGAGGAGATCGAGGAGTATTGCGGTAGGTACTCTTCAATGAGTTCAATAACAAGCATTTAAATGCGTAAAAATTGCGTTTCCCGATAGTTTTATGTTTCTTACTCATTCATTCCAACATTTTTTTTATTCTAAATATTATTTTAATAATTTGTCCGCTATCCAAACCGATTCAAACAAGCTTTCTGTTAGGGATCATTTGGTACAAGATTTTAATATTAAAGACAAGAGAGAACGCTATAGTCGAGTTCCCCGACTATCTGATACCCGTTACTCAGCTAGTGAAAGTGCGAAGAGAAATTACAACCGTTTTTGGCGGCTTGTGGGCGTGACAAAAAATGTTTGGCATATAGAGTTAAATTACATAACGAAAAAATATGTGAAAAATTTCAAAAGTATGTGCGTGGCAGATTTGGGCGGTTTAGAGTGTAAAAATTTTCTCAGATCGATAGAAATTTACAATACTAAAAAAAAAATGAAAAAATATCAAAACATTTTTCAAAAGTGTGGGCGTGGCAGTTTTCAGCGGTTTGTGGGCGTTGGAGTGGGCGTGGCAACATGAATCGACAAACTTGCGCTGCGTCTATGTCTCTGGAGTCTGTATGCTTATTCTCAACTTTCTAGCTTTTAAAGTTCCTGAGATCTCGACGTTTATACAGACGGACAGACAGACGGACGGACATGGCCAGATCAACTCGGCTATTGATCCTGATCAAGAATATATATACTATATAACGGAAACGCTTCTTTCTGTTACATACTTTTCAACGAATCTAGTATACCCTTTTACTCTATGAGTAACGGGTATAATTAGGAAAAAAACAACAAACAAAACATAAGTAAAAGAAGGCGAGGAACTTTCTTTGGTTCTTTACTATTTAAAATAAACTAAGTATTATTTGTGAAATTTCGCATACGGTTAAAAACTTAAAAAAAACGAGATTCACGACTATCTGATACCCGTTACTCAGCTAGTGGAAGTACAAAGGAGAAATTTCCACACTGACAGTTTTTGGTGGTTTGTGGACGTTAGAGAGGGCGTGGCAAAAAGTTTTTTGTCAAATCGATAGAAATTTACAGGACTATTTATGGGGCCTAGTAGTGTAGTGGATAGCGCAACTACCTGTCAAACACGAGGTCGTGGGTTCAAACCCCCCCATGTCGGGAGCATGGACACACAATCTTTCCTCTCAAGGAATTACTTTTCTAGTTTTTAGAAAGTATTATTCCATCCAAAAAATGTCTAAGGCAACAATCTTCGGCAACTTCCCCTTCCCAAACCGCCACACCCCCTATCCACGCTATATGGAGTAAAGCGGGGTCCCACTACATAGTTACCAAGTGCACCCTGTGTTCTGCGAACAGCAACAACACCCAGCAGGGCCTGACGCGTTACCAGACTGTTCGCTTTTCTAAGACTAGCAACATCACCGTAGACGCCACTCCCCGATGACGTTAGGTGGCAGCCCCACCACTGGGATAAGCCGCATCTGGCCAATTACCGATCAGTCGAAAAAACCTAAACCGATTACCGAAACAAATACGAGAAAATTAGGCTCTCGTAGAAGCCCTCAGTTCCCGAGAGGAATAGCAATTAAAAAAAAAAAAAAAAAAATACAAAAAATATCAAAAGTGGGCGTGGCAACAGAGTGGGCGTGGTTAGAGTGGGCGTGGCAACATGAAACGACAAACTTGCGCTGCTTCTATGTCTCTGGAGTTTGCATGCTGAGTCTTTCTAGCTTTTATAGTTCCTGAGATCTCGACTTTCATACGGACGGACAGACGGACGGATAGACGGACGGACAGACGGACATGCCCAGATCGACTCGGCTATATATCCTGATCAAGAATATGTATACTTTATATGGTCGGAAACGCTTCCTTCTCCCTGTTACATACTTTTCAACGAATCTAGTATACCCTTTTACTCTACGAGTAACGGGTATAAATTTTTAGTATAGATAATAATATTCAACATGCTTTTTATTACAGATATTGGATATTTCGTTCATGGGGTCGAATCGGAACAAATATTGGAAGCTCAAAACTTGAAGAATTCGACACATGCCAATCTGCGAAAAATAAATTTAAAGAAGTTTATACAGATAAGACTGGAAATGAATACGAGCAACGAGACAACTTTGTTAAAATAACTGGTCGAATGTACCCAATCGAAATTCAGTATGGGGATGACCAAAAGTTGGTAAATCACGATAGCCATTTTATAAACTCCAAATTAGAGATTTCTGTGCAAAATTTAATTAAGCTAATTTTTGATGTTGACTCAATGAAAAAAACATTGGTGGAATTCCATATTGACATGGATAAAATGCCGCTGGGAAAGCTTAGTGCCCATCAAATTCAATCTGCATACAGAGTAGTGACTGAAATTTTTAAAATACTAGAATGCGGTTCCAATACTGCTAGACTTATTGATGCAACAAATAGGTTTTATACGTTAATTCCTCATAATTTTGGAGTACAATCACCAAAATTAATTGAAACTCATCAACAAATTGAAGACTTGCGGCAAATGCTTGATTCATTAAGTGAGATAGAGGTTGCGTACAGTTTAATCAAAAGCGAAGATGGATCTGATTCTTGTCATCATTTAGATAAACATTACGCACAGATAAAGACTCAGTTGGTGCCACTAGACAAAAATAGTGAAGAATTTTCGATTCTGAGCCAGTACGTAAAAAACACTCACGCATCTACCCACAAATCTTATGATCTAGAAATTATTGATGTATTCAAAGTATCTCGCCAAGGAGAAGCAAGGCGTTTTAAACCATTCAAAAAGCTACATAACAGAAAATTGTTATGGCACGGATCCCGTTTAACTAATTTTGTTGGTATATTATCGCATGGTTTAAAAATTGCTCCCCCAGAAGCGCCACCAACAGGTTATATGTTCGGAAAAGGCCTTTATTTTGCTGATATGGTTTCAAAATCAGCAAATTATTGTTGCACAAGTCAACAAAACTCTACTGGATTAATGCTTCTATCTGAAGTTGCTTTGGGAGATATGATGGAATGCACCTCAGCTAAATATATTAATAAACTATCAAATAATAAACATAGTTGTTTTGGTCGTGGTCGCACAATGCCAGATCCTACTAAGAGCTATATAAGAAGTGATGGGGTTGAAATTCCGTATGGAGAAACCATTACCAACGAAAATTTCAAGTCTTCGTTATTATATAACGAGTATATAGTATATGATGTTGCGCAGGTCAATATTCAATATTTATTTCGTATGGAATTCAAGTATATATATTAATTGGTTTAAAGTATATTGAATGAGAGTGATTTTAATAAATTGTTATTATTTTTATAAGTTGCAATTTTGTAATACAGTATATTCTATTAATCTTGGGGGTAACTTCTGTTGACTGATAGCTGTTCTGCAGGCACTAATTAATAATAATTAATATCCATTTCCGGTCCATCAGTATTTCACCCCCCCATCCGACTTCTTAATTTAATGCAGGTTTTCAACTAAAAAAGAATACAAAAACAATTACGTTATTAAGTATTTACAATTATTAAGTAAGTAAAAGAAGGCGAAGAATTTGGTTCTTTACTAGTTGAAAAAAACTTAGTATCAGCATGCTAAACTATTAAAATTTTCCCAATGTATTGTTTTATCAAAAGTTCCAAATGTAAGTGATTTTATTAGATTTTATATATTTACTATATACTATATATTATAAATTACATAAAACTATTTTTCCCTAATAAATTTATATTAGTATATTAAGTATAAGTAAACAGAAGGATATTTTCTCTTTGATATTGATTAACTTTATTATTTATCCAGTTTATTTGATGTTATACAAATTTTGGAATTGTTTGCATAACTGTAACTGTCGCGAAACGGCTTTGAAACGATCGATAGATAAGCAATTCGAATGTAACGCCACGGTTTAAAGGCAACGCCCTTTATCCGCTCATACGGTCGGCGTCAATAACTTTAAAATCAGTTTGGATAATTATTACAATTATATATCAGAATTTCTGTCGGTTATTGCTTGGTAATGTATCAATTATATTTATTATATACAATTCGTATTTTTATTGGATACTGCGTGTGTCAAAGACTGATGGTCAGTATAAATATTTAAGTTGTTTACCCACTGCGCAGGGCGAAAGTTGAAAAAGAACACCACCGAAGAATAAGCACAGAGAATGTACATGAGACTGACTTGTAGCTTAAAACTAGAACGGCGCTTTTACCCGCTTTACATCGCTAAGGCGGGCTCGGGTGATCGGCGGCGGCCGACCGCGGAGTTTTGAGAGCGCGTGCTCGGATGAAAGCGAGAGCGTAAGTGCGGACAAGAGGGGCGAGCGTGGACGAGAGCGAAAGCTCTGTGCGCAGAGGCGATACAGTGGCCCCTCACATTAACACCCTGTATCACAAATTCTCAATACAAAGGCTAGGAGATTCCGCTCATTTGTGGCTAAATGAATTTCGTTGTCCCGGATTGTTGTTGAGATAAAAGTTATTTTACGATTTTATTGTGACAGCCATAAGCGGAAGAATCCGTTGTTAGATAAATAAGGATTGTTAAAATCGGGGTACGCTAGATCCACGTCTTCTGATCCTAGAATTATTTGTAGTCTTAATTTAATTCACATTTTTCTCGATTGATGTGTGCTGCCTTTTCCTTTTTTCCCTATTAGGGGAGATTTGAGATATTCTCATGCCGGCTTCGCATAAACTTTTTACAGAACACTGGGTGCGTTCTTGAGTCCAAATGGTAATCTACAGAACTCATATTTTCCGTTTTTGAGCGAGAATGTGGACTTTTCTTAATCAGTTTCTGAAAAATCGATTTGATGGTAACCCGGCTTAAGATCGAATATTGTAAAATTCTGCGCATTTCTTATATTTGCAAGTATCGTAGAGATGCTGGGAATATTTATCACAAATCGCTTTTGGATAAGATCGATACCGGGCTTTTCTTATAGACAACCCACTTGTGATGATGCCTAGAAGATGCTCAACAACTGCGTTGCCCATGGGCTCAGCCCTCTTGCTGATCATTAAAATGTATAGGGATAGAATTGTCTTTTGGCTTATTGTAGAGTCTCAGTGCCGCTTTCTTGCTCTATATTTTTTTTCCAAATTAATTTTTAAAGTCTAAGGTTAGTCCCACTATTCTATTAAACACTTAAAACAATTAAAAAAGAAAAGAGTTTTCTTGCAAAAAGGGTTGTCAGGTATCGAAGTTCTTTAAGCATGACAAACTGGGAGACACATTTATGCTGTCAATTTATTCGCTTTTATAACCTATCCATACGGGCATCGATGCCAATTATCGATGTAACCAACTAAAATAAACTCACTCAAAAATCGCTATTGATATATGGTAAAAATAGCTAATAAAAACAGTCAAAAGGTTAACTTTAAAATTAAAAGTAATTCCTGTAAACTACGCAATATTGCAATATTACGCAAGTAGTATAGAACTCTAGCACGTACATAGCTAAGTAACAAACTGCTGCCTGTTCTGCCCGATTGTTGTTTTGGCTGCTAAAAATTCTGAAAGCATTACCGTTGATCAGGATTACATTTTATAGGCACAAGACGACTGCATATATATAAGATTCGTTGAAAAGTATGTAACCGATCACACACGGTCGGAACCGTTTCCGACCATATAAAGTATATATTCTTGATCAGGATCAGTAGCCGAGTCGATCTGGCCATGTTAGTCTGTCCGTATGAACGTCGAGATCTCAGGAATTACAAAAGCTAGAAAGTTGAGATTAAGCATACAGACTCCAGAGACATAGACGCAGCGCAAGTTTGTCGATTCATGTTGCCACGCCCACTCTAACGCCCACAAATCGCCCAAAGCTGCCACGCCCACACTTTTCTAACATGTTTTGATATTTTTTCATTTTTTTATTAGTCTTTTAAATTTCTATCGATCTGCAGAAAAACTTTTTCCCACAAGGAAACGCCCACAAGCCCCCAAAAACTGTAAGTGTTGTAAGTCCTTCATAGTTCCACTTTCAAATATACATATATTTGCTAATCGTATAAAAATAAATACATATATATGCATATATATAAATATAGAGAAAACACGGGAACAGTGTTCCGTCAATTTTTTTTTTTTTTTAATTCCTTGTTATTCCTCTCGGGAACTTAGGGCTTCTACGAGAGCCTAATTTTCTCGTATTTGTTTCGGTAATCGGTTTTAGGTTCTTCGACTGATCTGGTGATTGGCCAGATGCGGCTTATCCCAGTGGTGGGGCTGCCACCTAACGTCATCGGGGAGTGGCGTCTACGGTGATATTGCTAGTCGTAGAAAAGCCAACAGTCTGGTAACGCGTCAGGCCCTGCTGGGTGTTGTTGCTGTTCGCAGAACACAGAGTGCACTTGGTAACTATGTAGCGGGACCCCGCTTTACTCCATATAGCGTGGAGAGGGGGTGAAGGCGGTTTGGCAAGAGGAAGTTGCCGAAGATTGTTGCATTAGGCATTTTGAATGGAATAATACTTTCTAAAAACTAGAAAAGTACTTTTTGAGAGGGAAGATTGTGTGGCCATGCTCCCGTCATGGGTAGGGTTTGAACCCACGACCTCGTGTTTGACAGGTAGTTGCGCTATCCACTACACTACGAGGTCCCCTGTCAAACTTACCCCACTTTAATTCTCAGCGATGAGATTTTGACGCGTTGGATCCTGGGTGCTGCCATATATACTGATGGAATTATACATACATATACATTCGTGCACCAATAATTTGTAAACCGAACAATAACGTAATATACACAAACTATACAAAAACAAGAAAGAACGCTATAGTCGAATTCCCCGACTATCTGATACCCGTTACTCAGCTAGTGGAAGTGCGAAGGATAGTCTCTAACACTGACAGTTTTTGGCGGCTTGTAGGCGTTAGAGTGGGCGTGGCAAAAAGATTTTTAGGAAATCGATAGAAATGTACAAGTCTAATACAAAAATGAAAACATATCAAAACATTTTTCAAAAGTGTGGGCGTGACAGTTTTGGGCGGTTTGTGGGCGTTAGAGTGGGCGTGGCAAAAAGTTTTTTGGCAAATCGATAGAAATTTACAAGTCTAATACAAAAATGAAAAAATATCAAAACCTTTTTTAAAGTGTGGACGTGGCAGTTTTAGGCGGTTTGTGGGCGTTAGAGTGGGCGTGGCAACATGAATCGACAAACTTGCGCTGCGTCTATGTCCCTGGAGTCTGTATGCTTAATCTCAACTTTCTAGCTTTTGTAGTTCCTGAGATCTCGACGTTCATACGGACGGACAGACGGACAGACGGACAGACGGACGGACAGACGGACATGGCCAGATCGTCTCGGCTATTGATCCTGATCAAGAATATATATACTTTATATGGTCGGAAACGCTTTCTTCTGCCTGTTACATACTTTTCAACGAATCTAGTATACCCTTTTACTCTACGAGTAACGGGTATAATTATAGCAAAAAGACTCTGGTGGTTGGTGACACATAGCAACCTACTTAACGAAAACCAATTTGGATACTCTATGTAGACTATCTCATAACGAAGTCAAAAATGCACACCTCCCTCGTCACTCTTGACTTTTCAAGAGCCTTCGATCGAGTAGGTGTGCACTCCATAATCCACCAGCTGCAGGAATGGAAAACAGGCCCAAAAATTGTAAACTACATGAAAAACTTTATGATTAACAGGAAAATAATTGTCCGTGTCGGTCCGCATACATCAAGCCCACTACCCCTATCCAATGGAATCCCCCAAGGTTCACCCATATCCGTAATACTCTTTCTCATAGCTTTTAATAAATTATCCAATATCATTTCCCTATACAAAGAAATAAAATTTAACGCATACGCCGACGACTTCTTCCTTATATAAAATTAAAAAAAAAACACAAACATCAGCCTAGACAACCTATTAAATGAAATAGGGAATTGGGGCTCCTACTCAGGGGCATCGCTATCCCTATCAAAATGCCAACACCTCCACATATGTAAAAAACATCACTGTACTTGCAAGATAAGCTGCAACAACATCCAAATTCCTACCGTTACTTCCCTAAAAATTCTATGTATAACCATAAACAACAAATATAAATGGAACACACACATATATTCACTCTTACCCAAACTCTACAATAAGCTAAATATAATAAAATGTCTATCCAGTCTCAAATTTAATTGCAACACGTATACTCTACTTAATGTAGCAAAGGCAACGGTCATCGCCAAATTAGAATATGGCCTGTTTATATACGGCCACGCTTCCAAAAGCATTCTAAACAAAATAAAAACACCATTCAACTCCGCAATCCGCCTAGCCCTCGGAGCCTATCGCTCTACCCCAATAAATAATTTACTCTACGAAACAAATATTCCCTCTTTAGAAATGAAACGAGACCTTCAAATAGCCAAGCTATCCCAAAACCTAATCTTTTCGAAAAACACGCCAATTCACAAATTTGTTAAGCACAACAAATCTAAAAAGAAAACACTATCAATAATAGGCCAAACAATCAAACTCAGCCTAGAACTTAACCTACCCTACAAACCAATAAAACTCCATAAATGCAAGCCATCATGGATCCTCCCCTACCTAATAGACACATCACTTAGAGGCCACAAGAAACAAGAAACATCCCCAGAATCATACAGAAAATTATTCGAACACACAAAATATAAGCTAAAGCCACATCTGGAAGCAGGGCATACTGCCTCCATACTCATCCGTCCTCACTTCCGCAATAATTGCCATACTAAAAGCAATAGAACTAATTAAAACCCGAAGAGAAAAATTTATTATCTGTTCCGACTCCCTATCGGCAATAGACTCAATCAAAAACCCGAATAACAACCGCTTTTACCCAAACCGAATCAGATCCCTATTAACACAACATGCCCCTAAAATTAAAATAATGTGGATTCCTGGCCATTCAGGAATAAAAGGAAATGAACTGCAAAATCAGCAAGCAATATGCCACTAATTGTCACCCCAAACATAAACAACACAGATATAACAAGAGAGAACGCTATAGTTGAGTTTCCCGACTATCCGATACCCGTTGCTCAGCTGGTGGAAGTGCGAAGGAGAGTCTTCAACACTACATGTTTTGGCGGTTTGTGGGCGTTAGAGTGGGCGAGGCAAAAAGGTTTTTGGCAAATCGATAGAAATTTGCAAGACTAATACAAAAATGAAAAAATATCAAAACATTTTTCAAAAGTGTGGGCGTGGCAGTTTTGGGAGTTCGAGTGGGCGTGGCAACATGAATCGACAAACTTTCGCTGCGTCTATGTCTCTGGAGTCTCAACTTTCTAGCTTTTATAGTTCCTGAGATCTCGACGTTCATACGGACGGACAGACGGACATGGCCAGATCGACTCGGCTATTGATCCTGATAAAGAATATATATACTTTATAAGGGAGGAAACGCTTCCTTCTCCCTGTTACATACTTTTCAACGAATCTAGTATACCCTTTTACTCTACGAGTAACGGGTATAAAAATAATACGACTTCGTCTAGGACACACAAAAATAACCCACCAACACTACCTAAATCCAAATCCAATAATAGTTTGCCCTTTTTGCCAAGGAGATCTTTCAATAAGCCACATAATGAACTCATGTCCATCCCTTATACAAACCAAGCAAGCCATATTTAGCAACACTAACCCCCTATACCTTCTTAGCAAGCCCAACCCAGAAAACATACGAAATCATACGTTTCCAAAAAAAAGGGAACTATTCCACCAAATTAAAAAAAAAAAATCATTTGACCAACTAGCCATTAATTAGATTAAAAAAAAAAAAAATAAATAAAAATAGCCATAGGCCCTGCAGCCAGTGCTATATTACTTAAGTTAGTTTAGTTTTGTAAACTGCTCTATCTATTATCTATATATATAAAATGCTTTGTCCTCACTGACTGACTGATATATCACAGCCATGGCCAAACCACATGTCTTAGAGACTTGAAGTTTTTTTTTAAAAATCAGAAAAAAAATTTCCAGATTCGTATTTATGATTTACATTTTCTAATTCCACCTGCAACCTATTTTAAGAAATAAAAAACATAAATTTAAATTGCATTAAATGCAAGCTCGCTAAGCAAGCATTGAAAACGTTCAATGCGTGTGTACGCATACATACATCATTTTAGCGTGGGCAACTGAAAGAGAGCCAGAAAAAAACAGTTAGACTCGACTGCAAAGAGAGCCATGTCATTTATTTTTGTGTTCGCCATGTGCATTCGAGCAAAGTCGCGAATGTTGTTGTTGTTTTGTTCCCGTGAACGAAGCAGTAATTTATATTTCATTCTTTGTCATACATACATAATAACGCTCTGGAAATTGAAAAATTTTAAAAATAATTGCTTTTTTTGGTAAAATTTGTTTCTTGAATTTTTCAATATTAAACAAGAGAGAACGCTATAGTCGAGTTCCCCGACTATCTGATACCCGTTACTCAGCTATTCGAAGTGCGAAGGAGAGTCTTCAGCACATACAGTTTTTGGCGGTTTTGTGGACGTTAGAGTGGGCGTGGCAAAAAGTTTTTTGGCAAATCGATAGAAATTTACAAGACTAATAAAAAAATGAAAAAATATCAAAACATTTTTCAAAAGTGTGGGCGTGGCACCTTTGGGCGGTTTGTGGGCGTTAGAGTGGGCGTGGCAAAAAGTTTTTTGGCAAATCGTTAGAAATTTATAAGACTAATACAAAAATGAAAAAATATCAAAACATTTTTCAAAAGTGTGGGCGTGGCAGTTTTGGGCGGTTTGTGGGCGTTAGAGTGGGCGTGGCAACATAAATCGACAAACTTGCGCTGCGTCTATGTACCTGGAGTCTGTATGCTTTATCTCAACTTTCTAGCTTTTTTAGTTCCTGAGATCTCGACGTTCATACGGACAGACGGACGGACAGACGGACATGGCCAGATCGACTCGGCTACTGATCCTGATCAAGAATATATATACTTTATATGGTCGGAAACACTTCCTTCTGCCTGTTACATACTTTTCAACGAATCTAGTATACCCTTTTACTCTACGAGTAACGGGTATAAAAATTATAGGGAGTTTTCATTAGTTGTTTTCATGCTACACAGAGAAAAAAATTGTTTATGTTTATTTAGCATGAACTGAATTACGGGTAGGTGGGACGAAGTCCACCGGGTCAGTCTAGTAATAAAAAAAATAAATACAATTTTATGTTCGGTGGTAGGCAAGTGAGTTTTAATTGCAGTTTTGCTCGCTACACTGCTCATATCTGCTGAGCGGACTATGTATCCCGCGCTATGCACTATTGGGGTTGCGGGATACTGGGTACGGTCCTTTCCATGGTGATGGTCCCGACGCTAGGATTTCATCTTTGTGGTCGATGACATCCACAGTGTTGATCACATTAGCGGTATTGTCGGATGCTTTGGACTCCTTGCCGCCCATCTTGAGACTTTTTTTTATATCTTTTGGCACAGCCGGTACTATTGTAGTTCTCCCTTCAGGAGTATTCCTTTTTGCCGGCCCTTGATCCTTCCAGTCTAAGTCCTGGTATCCCGGATTCGGTTGCTTTTATATGTGAATCTTCAAAGTCGTATGATCTTACAAAAAGACGTTAGACGATCTGACGATGTCTAACTTTCCTCCCGACTGTTCGTCTGTCTGTCTTTCCGTATGAACGCCACGATTTCAGGAACTATGAAAGCTAGAAAGTTGAGCTTAAGCATGCAGATTTCAGAAACTGCAACGCATACAAACCGATAAACCAAAACTATAAAAAACTATTAAAAGAGGGTGGATTGGAAGAGTTTGTGACGTGTCCACACGTTGTTGACTCAGCAGCAAAACGAATGTTCCGTGCAAACAGTTCGACAGCGCCTTTGATGTCATCGGGAGAGCCTAACACCATGTTAAGGTTGATAAGCTGGTTAACCGCTACATGGAAACGTGGAAGGCTCGCGTTTTGAAGAAGAAGGTGAGGTAGTGATCAGAATCATTAATTAATCATTAATACACACATACATTGAATAAAAAAAATTACAAAAAAGAGAGAGCGCTATAGTCCAGTTCCCCGCCTATCTCATACCCGTTACTCAGCTATTTGAAGTGCGAATGAGAGTTTTTAACACTGAATGTTTTGTGGGCGTTAGAGTGGGCGTGGCAACATGAATCGACAAACTTGCGCTGCTTCTATGTATACTTTCTACATACTTTTCAACGAATCTAGTATACCCTTTTACTCTACGAGTAACGGGTATAACTATAGTAGCGCTCTTACCCGCTTTACATCGCTAATCGGGTAAGCTTGGAGAGCGCGAGCTCGGATGAGAGCGAGAGCGTAAGTGCGGACAAGAAGGTCAAGCGCGGACGAGAGCGAAAGCCATACAGTGGCCCCTCACATAAACATGTTGTCCCGTTTGGAGCTCACGGTGGCCGAGCAAACCTGCTCATCCCCATCTCTGGTCGAACGCTGAACGCTGTCGATGCAGCTCGTACGCGTGCACGGGTCGATGAGCGCCGCCGTGTCGAAGACCTGAGTCCCGGCATTAATCCGCACCATAGCAGTCGGTAGCAGGTTAACGCTGTGTCGCTGTAAACGGGACGACAGCGACGGAGCGGAGGATGCGCTCGGCGGGCTACTCGGACGGGCGGCGGAAAACTGCCTAGGCGCAACGGACGCACACTCATGAGGGCCGCGGAGCGTCTGAAACACGTCGGGAATCGCCAAGCGATAGCCGACGAGCGGCTGAAGAACGCCGCACAATGGTATCGCATTCGACTTGTAATAGTTCAAAGGGGTTGAATCCAAAAAATGGTTAAAATCGGTTCAGTATTTTAGAAGTTACACGTGTTCAAAGTTATAACTTTTTTTGGGTTGCAAAAGCAGCAGGTGTTTTTTTGTAGATAATTCTGACTTTGGGGTCGATTTTTAGGTAAAATATGTATGGTCTCTATGGAAAAGGTCATCAAATCTCGGTAAAACCAAGGTAGAATAAATGTAAAACATTCTTTGCACGTCCAGGCATACCTGTTTTACCGAAGTACAAATTTCACATATTTATACCCGTTACTCGTAGAGTAAAAGGGTATACTAGATTCGTTGAAAAGTATGTAACAGGCCGAAGGAAGCGTTTCCGACCATATAAAGTATATATATTCATGATCAGGATCAATAGCCGAGTCGATCTGGCCATGTCCGTCTGTCCGTCCGTCTGTCCGTCTGTCCGTCTGTCCGTCCGTATGAACGTCGAGATCTCAGGAACTACAAAAGGTAGAAAATTTAGATTAAGCATACTGACTCCTGAGACATAGACGCAGCGCAAGTTTGTCGATTCATGTTGCCACGCCCACTCTAACGCCCACAAACCGCCCAAAACTGCCACGCCCACACTATTGAAAAATGTTTTGATATTTTTTCATTTTTGTATTAGTCTTATAAATTTCTATCGATTTGCCAAAAAACCTTTTTGCCACGCCCACTCTAACGCCCACAAACCGCCCATAGCTGCTACGCCCACACTATTGAAAAATGTTTTGATATTTTTTCATTTTTGTATTAGTCTTATAAATTTCTATCGATTTGCCAAAAAACTTTTTGCCACGCCCACTCTAGCGCCCACAAACCGCCAAAAACTGTCAGTGCTGAAGACTCCCTCGCACTTTCACTAGCTGAGTAACGGGTATCAGATAGTCGGGGAACTCGACTATAGCGTTTTCTCTTGTTTTCAACTTTAATGGAAAAAAAAAATCGATTGCCAATTATTCCCAGGGTTTGGAGTATGAGGTGTTGTTCTTGAATATGTTCTTAATCATCTTAATAATCAAAAGAGATCGGGTCCCCGACGTCCCACCACGAATTTCCCAGGCAAAATATACTTTCAACTCGCGGCTTTGTGCAAATTCAAGCTACAAGCGCAGTTGCTGCGCAGTACGAAATTGTATGGCGGGCATACATTTTTTCCTGTATTGCTTGTTTTCCAATTCCTGACTTTGTAATGATTTTAAATGAATGTATAATGATAAATTATTCTTCGAAAATATTCAATGAAGTAAAATTGAATGATTATTTTGAACAAAAAGTGCATACATAGGTAAAAATGGATAAAAAATTGACAACATAAAAAAAAAATTTTGTTTTCTTTAAAATTTATTTATTTTCTGTTTTTAAAGCATTAAATATGTACCATATTAGCATTTTCAGTGAAAACAAATGAAATGTATTTGCCGAAATTGGACAAAATTTGAGAAAATTAATTTTCGAGTATAAAATCTACTATTATCACACCTTTCATTTAAGAAAAAATTATGAAAATATCTCAATGGTTCAAGAGTTAAGATTTTTGTACACCTTAAGTATCTAAGGCGCCACTGTGCGCCGTGGAGCGGCGGACGGGAGCCGAGGAGCAGCTGGAGGCCATGGAGTGGCTGAGTGGAGTGGCCGGCGCGCCTCCTGACGCGACTGGCGCGCGAAGAGGTGCAGCAGCGTGTGATGATCCTGCCCGCACGTTTTGCAGCAGTCCCCTCGCCGACACGTTCCGTCTGAGTGTTCGTGGGCCAGACAGCGGGGACAGTACCGATTGGCGAGGACAGCCCGTAGCCGCTTCTCGGCACTCAAGCGCAGAAATCGGTGGCATTTCCGTAACGGGTGGATCCCACTGCAGACTCGACAACGGTAGGAGTTGGTACCTCGAGTACATCTGCTTTCCAATGCGGTGGCGCTGCGCGGACGTGGAGACATCGTGCTTGATATGACTGGAGGAATTGGACGGAGAGAGAAGAGGAAATCAGTAATGGTAAAACTACGAATGGGACTAACTACACAACAGCACAGTGACGAGGTACATTGGAGTGGACAGGCTATGTGACCTAAGTCAAGGTGTTCTTGGATCATCGCGTCATTCTGGTGCTGGTCCAGCGAGTCCTCGAGGGCGCAGGTAACTCGCGTGGAGAAGGCGGAGACCCTCCGGGGGTCTGCCGAATGAACTTGGCCGTTCAACACCCATCCAAAAGTGGTTTCCTGGTCGGAAAGGGATCCACAAATGTTTATTTTGCAGTTGCCGAGGAGAATAGACGGAAGAATGTCTGCTCCTATCAAGACATCCATCTGGGAGCTCTCAAAGAAGGGATCCTCTGAGGCGCCCGTGCCTTCTGGAATAGGTGCGGGCCGAGTCCCGGCTCTTGCAGTCGAACTTGGAGCGGTCGCAAATGGATTGTCGCGGTGCAGGAGTGTGTGATGCCGGCTGTGCCATGTGAAGCAACTGTGGGTACTAGTGCAATCCCGTTGCTGGTGCCCTCATGCGAAACAGTTCAGGCAGAGCTGCCTTCTCTTGATGTAGGCGGAGCGCCGAGAATGTGAGGCGGTTCCTCACATCCATTTCGAGGAACCGTGGACATAAGCGAATGGGGTGGTTCTCCCTGGAACAGAGATCACACCCCTTGGGGGTAACACCATAAACACCAAGAGGCAATCCCAAGCCTCGACTGGAATGGAAAACGTCTTTAAGGCTGTCAAACAGCTTTGAATTGTGTTCCGTAAGTCTCTTAAGGCGGTCCCGGACTCTTGTTTGTTAACCAACAAGCGTCTATTTTCATAGCGATCCGTTAGGCCTCGCCACGCTGAACTAAACCCTTCATTCGTCACGGTGTGCAAGCAGGTGAAACAACCTTTCCACCGGTGTGAGACGGGGATTTTGGATATATATCGCGGTGAAAAGGTCTCGGAATGTGGGCCACCGAAGATAATCACCAGCGAATACTTCGGTGTCCACTGGCGGTAGACGACACCCTGTCGTCGAAGGTGTGTGAACACTGACGGATGTCTGAGTAGGCTGGACGGCTGCCTTTTCTATTATCTCCTGAAGATTGGCAACACACCTCGAATAGACGGAATAACAGTAGCTGTATTTGGATTCCAGTACTGTGAAGGTGGCGGGATCCTGGTCGGACACGGAAAGGAGATCGGAGCAGCTATTATAGCCATTCTTCACATTTTCCCATAAAGCCCGGATTTCGTCCAGATGGACTCGGCACATTTGCCGCGAAAATCTCTCAGGTTCCGAGGCGCCCGGAGTGTGGAGGTTAGCTTCGAATAAGCTAACTCGGTCCGTCGTGGCAATGAACCTTTTTAGGGCGACATCTACCGCACTACCGATCGAAGGGATTATATGCGGCTTCTTATCGCCTCCCGTGAGCATTCTCAGAATCGACTTCTGCTGATCAGGGCTTGTCACCTGACTTGGGCAACGGGTGCCTTGGAAGAAGCGGCCAGATGGTCACACTAAAGCTCTTGGCGCCACAAGCTTGTCGTCGGCGAAAGAGGAGATGAAGTGCGTGAACAGCCAAATGGCATGCGGCCGCTGAAGTCGTATGTGAATACAAATATTAATATATCGTTGCTCGGACGTTGAGCTTTCTTATATTCTGTTGGGTCAGAGATCCAAATTTGGTCCATGAAGGGTTGTTCTTGTCACGTAATTCGAAAATACTTAATTAATAATTGTAACGAACTGATTTGCTTGGTCTGCTCGCTACGAAATACGTGCGGCTAGCTCAGTAGAGTTTGTGTGTTCGTCCCACCAAATTTATAGAATAACGTGATCACCCGGTTACCAGTAATAACACTCGCAGTTTCGTTCTCGGGTCTTTATTCGATCTCAGTTTACAATGTATTTCAATTGTCCGGACGCCTCTGCTCTCGCTCGTCGTGGCCTCGGATCTTCGCCTGGTATTGCCGCTGACGTGTGCGGAGAAAGGTCGAGGGCTTAGGGAAGCGTCACCGTTCTCAGACTAGGGTGAACAATTGGTGGGCTCTCAAAGGCATACGCCTAGCTAGCCACAACCTCTTATCCCTTGCTCTGTCCCGGCCGGTCCCGCCAGACGCTTGTCCAGTTCCTTCCGACGCACCGCGCTGTCGCCCGGATACGCCGCAGTCCCTGTAGCAAGACGCCCAGTGAAAGACGAACGTTCCACCCTACCTTTTCTCTTCTGCCGGTGCGGTTGGACCTGGGTGTCCTGCTCAGCGGCCTGGTTCCACTGTCTTACCGCCTTCGTCGTCCTGGGTGGCGCGGACCTTTGTTGTTGGGCGCTCGTCGCGTGGGCTGGGAATTGTTGTCGTACGCAGACTCACGGAAGCTCACGGCTGTGATCCCCAAGGCAAACGCCTGTGGAACAGCAACGCGTCAACCCCACGTCTGGTTCGGACTGGTGGCGCCGGTACCACGCCTGCTTGGATTGCACGGACACACCAGGCTATCGCCTGGTTCAAGCACGCGATCTCCTACACAGTCCACCGGGTCTACACCACAATCCCTGCCGCTTTCTCGGGTGCCCGCTTAGGTCTGGCCTCTCCTGGTGTTTGCCTCCTGGCTACTCGTGCTTCGTCGTTTGGACCTCAGCTACCTGCGTCTCAGTTCGGAGACCTTCTCGTCCCGAACGTCTTGACGTAGCGATCTTGCTCCTTGGTGACTATCACGATCGTAGCTCCTCTGCTGCTGTCGTTGTAACGCTGTTGACTCGTACACTTGCTTTCCTTGACTGTCGGTCCTGCTTCCAGCGCTCGGCCTGTTTATATAGGCCTCCTCTAACGGTTTATCCCTTTGGTCTCCAGTCTCCGGATCCAAAGTCCATGATTTAACCGTTGGCCCGGTCCAAAGTTCGATTTGTCCCGTTAATTGCCTTTAAACCTGCTGACTCTCCAAACTCTCTTTTCAGCAAGTCCGGAGTCTCCATCCTCTCTCTCTCCACTTCCCGAGTCTCCAAACTCTCTTTCTCTAGAGTCTCCAAACTCTCTTTCTACAGCCCAGAGTCTCCAAACTCTCTTTCTCCGGGCTTCGCACTACCGTTACTACGCTTTGCCTTGTTGCGTAACTGGCAACGGCAGGCCCTTCTTATGCGATCACCATTCGCATTTGTGCGGAGTTTTAACTCCTCACATCTCCCCCTTTCTTCGGGAAAATTTAAAATCCGGCCTTGCGGTT
This sequence comes from Drosophila teissieri, assembly GCF_016746235.2. Classification (NCBI taxonomy): domain Eukaryota; kingdom Metazoa; phylum Arthropoda; class Insecta; order Diptera; family Drosophilidae; genus Drosophila; species Drosophila teissieri. The sequence goes on from NC_053032.1 coordinate 2,815,937, forward strand.
ACCGCGGAACACTCTTGGGATTCCGTCGACGCTCACAGCTCCATCTCGAGTTCCACAGCGCCGATCTCCTTTGAGTATATTCCTCGTTCTCAATTTCAAACTTTGCCGCTCATTTGTTCATTCGTGATGCTTCTTCGTTCTACGCTCTTCTTCCCGCATTCCACTTTTTCGTCTTCTCGTCATCTGGTCACACCATTTGCCGTTGATCGATTGTTACCGATAGATCCCGATAACTCCCGTTGGGGCGGCGTTGCCACTTGGTGACCCTGGTATTTCCATAGTGTGACCCGTCATGTGCTGCTTTTTCCGATGTTTTTGCCCATCGATTGACACTATCGAGTGCCGATCGACCGCCTTGTGATCGAGGCGCCCCCTTCCCTAAGCACATGGTGACTCCGCAAATGCTGACAACAGAAGGAAATTTTGGGTAAGTTTTCCTCTTTGAAATTTCCCTTTCCCTTCCTTCATTCCACTTTCTCTTTTCAGCTTAGTACTCTCTTCGGACCCCCTCTCCCTTCGATGGACCTAGATGTCGCGGATGGCTGCTTTCTCTTCGGGATTTCACCTTCGGCATACACGTGAGTGCCCTCTTTTTGGGTTTTATATATACATTTTCTTCTCTTGTGTTTGCGCATGCTGAACTTCTGCACTTCCTTGCTCTAGATGGCATCGACATGGATCCCTTTTTCCTGGAGGTGGACCAGCACTTGTGGATGGACTCCTTTTCAGGCCGCCCTTCGACCCACACGTGAGTTCCTGTGCCCTTTTTTTTTCCCCTTCTTTCATGGGTCCACTAATATCCACTCCTCTTCTCTTCCAGATTTCGCCCACATGCAATTCTTTTAATACGATGTGAATTTAAATGTACATAAACCTAAATATATCCTGTATTTTGTGCGCGTACGTGTGATCCGTCCCTTTAAATAATGTGCTACGTGTTTTGTGTTGCGTGTTCTATTATTGTTTTTTTTTTTATTATTTTAAATCCGGGCGGGATTAGCTTCCTGGACCTCGTTCACCAACCCAAACAATCGGATCCCAGTTGCTGCTACCCTAACTCGGAACCTCTCATTTCCGCGGTGCAGGACCACGCACCGGCGGCTACCTCGGCGCTTGGCGTCCCGGATCCCCGGCTCATCCACAATTCCCGCGGGCCACTCCGCCTCCGGAATCGGAGCCCACCGCTGGACTTCTGACGTAGACGCCGTCCGCACCCAGGACGGCCGGGACGCGAGGACACCCACCGCTGGAGCGGATGACTGCCGCTGGAGTCCGGGCCTTGGGGTGTGCTTGGGTGATGGCCATACCCATGGCCCCTTCTCCAGCTCTGCCGCAGTGTCCGGAGTCGGCGGAGCCCAACCGCCATGGACCGGCGCCTCTTCTTCCTTGGGCGCTTCGGGGCCAACCGGCCATGTCCACGTGACGATCTGTTGCCGCCAACGTCTACCTCCTTCCGTGAACTCCCGCACCTGGTGCGACATCCCGGCTTGTGGGGTCGGTGGGTCCTTGTTTCCCACGGGGTCCTGGGGTTCCTGGTGGGTGGGTGGAGCCGTGGGTGGACGGGCGGTCGGCACCGGGTTGGGTGGGGGGCTGGGTGGCCAGTGCCGTGGCCGGGGCGTAGGTGGGATCCTTGTCGACGCTATGGGTGACGGGGGTGGGGACGGCTCCGGGGTCTCTTCTTTCACCACTTCCTCCGAATGTATATACCGCGGAGTGGCGGGTACCTCCCTTCCTTTGCCGCCGGCTTCTCCCTCGTGCCAGGCGACCAGCTCCCAGGCCGCGCACTCCTCCTCCTCTGCCCTTTCGAGCTCCTGGAGCCACCTTTTCTCCTCCTCCTCCTTGGTCCTCGACCTCTGCAGGGCTTCGTGCATGGCCGCCATGGCTGCCCGCTGCTGCATGCGGACGCGCGTTGCCTTGGCGGCCTCGTACTCCTCCTTCGCCGCCATCCGTTCTGGATGCGGGGCTCCCATGGCCACCACCCGGTCGGCCTCCAGTCTCCGCATCTTCACGATGGCGTTAGCCATAGCGGCTGACGTCCCCCCGCTTCCTCTAGGGTTCCGCCTTGCCTCCTCGAACACAGGCGCGGTCCCCGGAAGGATCCGGTTATCGACTCCGCTCCTGGCCCTCTTCAGCCGCCAGGTCCTCATCTCCTCCTTTGGGTCCTCCTCCCACTCCAGCTCGCTTTCGTCCGTCGTGACTACTGGCTCCGGGTCCTCTCTCCGCTCGTCCTCGGCACCACGCCTCGGAGCTTGGGTGGGCCGAGGGTTAGGCATACGCCTACCCCCCGACCGTCCTTGCCCCTCGACGGGTCCTTCGACCCTCTGGCCCGTAGTGGCCAGCCTCCTTGTAGGGTGCATCTCGGTGGTTGCGCTCATCTTAGTTGTCGAACTTCTTGTGACTTGAGCCCCTCGCTCGGCTCTCCTTTACACCTCGGTTTCGCCCTTTCCTTTTAGACCTTTACCGTTATGTCCTACGGCGGCCTACGTCGGCGTCGATCTCTTCCCACCTTCTACCTGCTCTCTTGTGTTGGTGCTTCGGGCCCGGGCTTTAGTCTGACTTTGTCGGTCTCCGACTACAGACGCTCGTTCTTACGGTACTGTCACCTTGATTCTCGTACCGTCTCTCCTCTTTCTTCGGGACATTCAGCGAGCTTGTTGCCCGGTTGCCTGGCCTCTTTGTCTTTCCGTCCTGGACCCGTAGTCTGATCTTCCTTCGTGGGGATTTTTTTTTTTTTTTTTTCCTCTAGAGTCGGATCTGGTCCCCCTTTCCGGTGGTTGGCTGTTGGCCCATCCTTATATTCCATTCTTCCCCTCTGTCCCGCTTCCGTCTGGAATGTTCATTGGTGCTCTGGTTCGCTCGTGGCTTGCCTTCGTTGACTCTCGCCTTGGCCTGACGCTAGAACGGTTGTTGGCCTCGCAGTCTTCACCCGTTGACTTTCGCCCTGGCCTGACGCTAGAACGGTGGCGACCCTTGTCCGTTCACAGGCTCCGTTGTTCTTCCGATTCCCGTCGTTAGTGGACTTATTATCCCCTGGTTTGGTTGTCGAGGCATTATTCTGGTCCGCTCGTGGTCTGCATCCGTTGACTCTCGCCTTGGCCTGACGCTAAAACGGTTGTCCGACACGCCGTCTGTCCCGTTGACTCTCGCCTTTGCCTGACGCTAGAACGGTTGCCGAGCCCCGTCCGTTCTCAGGTGTTGTGGACTTCTCCTGCATGCCTTCCCTGCTTCCTTCTGACGGATCCGACTCCACGTTCTTGTCCCCCTTCTCCTCCCGATCCTGCTGTTTTAGATCGCTGACATGTACCGTGCGTTCCTTTTTGTTCGTCCGGTGGCGAATCTTACATATCACTGGCGATATGAAATCCACGATTTGATACGGTCCATCGAACCTCGGAGCTAGTTTGGCCGCAAACCCTTCAGCCGCTTTAGACAAATGGTGCTCCCTGGCCCACACCACTTCACCAACGCTTGGCTTCCACTGCCTTCTCCGCAGGTTGTAATGCCTTGCTTGGTCCTGGGACACCCTCTCTAGGTTCCTGCGCACAATCTCGAAGACCTCTCTCATCTTCTCAGCGTTTCCTTCCGGTGACTCTGGTTGCCTTCCCGTACCTAGCGTTTCTCTGTCATAGAGTGCGTTCGGTAGTCTTGGCTCGCGGCCCTGTGTCAAAAATGCCGGTGAGTAGCCTGTGGAATCTGAAACACTGGAATTCACAGCCAGCATGATTTCGGGCCACCTTTCATCCCAATTCCTCTGGTTCTGCCCGGCAAACTGCGCTATCATTGTCTTCACAGTGCGGTTTGCTCTCTCTGACGGATTCTCCTGTGGGGTATACGGTGCCGTAAACTGTTGCTTTATCCCCATGTCGTTGAGGAACTTCTTAAAAGCCCGGCTCGTGAACTGCACGCCGTTGTCCGTGATCACCACCTTCGGTACTCCAAATCGTGAGACTATGCGTTCCCTGAACGCTCTCTGCAACGTTTCCGCCGTGGCTGTTCGCAAAGGCACCAACTCCGTCCACTTCGAAAACCTGTCGATCAGTACCAACAACATACTGTTTCCGTGCTTCGATCTTGGTAGTGGTCCGACGAAATCGGCGCACACTGTCGCCCAGGGTTCCTCTGGGATCTGTGTCAACATCTTTCCCGCCGCCTGCCGCTGATTCGGTTTGAACCTTGCGCAGCCCTCGCACTTCCGAACGTATGCCCTTGCGTCTCTCTGCATTCCTGGCCAGTAGTAACGGGCTGCAAGCCGTGCAATCGTCTTCCGACTGCCTACATGACCGGCTGCTGGGGAGTCGTGGTTTTCACGCAAGACGGTTTCTCTCATCTGCCGCGGAACACATAGCTTCCAGGTCACTACATCTTCGTTCCCTGCTCTATGCGGAATCTGCCTGTAAAGGGTGCTACCCTCCCACACGTAGTCTGGGAACTTTTGAGGCTGTGCTTTTAGTTTTTCTCGCATTTCCTTGATCCAGCTGCACTCTGATTCGGCCCCCTTGTCCTGCGTTCTTCTCAGCATATCTGGTACTGCTGAGTCCGCCTCTGGCAGTGGCTGCCTCGACAATGCGTCTGCTACCACGTTCAACTGGCCTTTCCTGTATGCTACCTCGAAGTCGTACTGCTGCAGCTCCAATGCCCATCTGGCAATTCTTCCCGAAGGGCTTTCTATGCTGTTCAGCCACTTCAGCGCCATATGATCCGTCACTACCTTAAAGTGGTAGCCCTCGAGGTACGGCTTTAGCCCACACAATTGCCAAGCACTCCTTCTCTGTTGTCGAGTAGTTCTTCTCGGCTCCGTTTAGGGTCCGGCTGGAGTATGAAATTACCCTTTCGCCATCTTCTGTGTCCTGCGTGAGGATAGCCCCAATCCCGTAGTCACTGGCGTCCGTTTGCAGGATGAACGGTCTCCCGAAGTCGGGACACGCCAAGACTGGGTCGGTAACCAATCTAGCTTTTACCTCCTCGAAGGCCTGCTGGTGGTCCTGTGACCATGTCCACTTGGTACCCTTGCGGAGGAGGTCGTTGAGTGGCCTTACAATGCGCGCGAAGTCAGGCACGAAACGTCGGTACCACGATGCGACTCCAAGGTATTGCCTCAGTTCTCGGACCGATGACGGTGGCTCTAGCTGGGCTATCGCTGCTACCTTCTCTGGGTCCGTGCCTATCCCTTGGCTTGTGACGCGGTGCCCTAGGTACAGAAGTTCTTGTTTGAAGAACTGGCATTTTTCCGGGTTTATCTTCAGATTCGCCTTCTTCAAGCGACTGAATACCTCCCTGAGGTTTCTCTTGTGTTCCTCTAGGGTGCGGCCAATCACGATGATGTCGTCTTGATATGCAAATGCATGCGGCGACATTTCCGGTCCAATCACCTGATCCAGGGCCCGTTGAAATGTGGCCGACGCGGAGTGTAACCCAAAAGGCATCACCTTCCATTGGAACAGCCCTTTCCCTGGGACCGTGAAGGCCGTGAAGCCACGGCTTGATTCTTCCAGTGGAATTTGCCAATACCCATCCTTTAGGTCCAGGCTGCTTATAAATCGCGCCTCCCTTAGTTGGTCGAGGATGTAGTTTATCCGTGGCATCGGGTAGGCATCCTTTATGGATTTCGCGTTTATCTGCCTGAAGTCCACGCATAGTCTCCATTTTCCCGTTTTCTTCTTCACCATGACTATGGGTGAGCTGTATGGGCTCCTTGAATGCTCAATCATCCCCATCTCCAGCAGTTCGTCCACCTTCGCGTTGATCTCCCCTTGAATCTTTGGATTCTTGGGATAGTATCTCTGCTTAATTGGTTTATCGTCCTTCATGGTTATCGTGTGCTCGGCAATACTCGATGTTCCGGTCATGGCTTGAAACTTCGCGAGCTCTGTTTCCAGGAATTTGTTCACGTCGTCCTCTTCGCCGTCCTTTTGGACTAATGCGACCGACAACTTCTCCTCGAGCCACCCGTTATGTCTGCCTCTGGCCGGTATTTGGATTTCATGACCGGCGCACTTGATCTCGGCCCCGACTTGCGTGAGGAAATTCCACCCCAGCACCAACGCATCCACTATCCCTGGTAATATTAGCATGCTCATGACGAGTCGCCTGTTGCCGAACTCCACTCCTATATCGAGCTTTGCGCTGATTTCGCCACACCTCCCATCTGCCAACCTAACCTGCCGTCGTATCCTTGTAATCGTCCCATGGGCAGCCAGCTTGTCCGCCAGCTCTTCACTAATGAAGCTTGCTGTTGCCCCGGTGTCGATCGTGGCCTTGTATGTGTCCCCACCGATCTTTACCGCTGCGGACAACTGCTGCTCCTCCTCGATTAGTTTTCCGGTTAGTTTGGAGAGGCGGCATCTTGCGACCCCGGCTCGTCTCTCTGCGGCTGGGATCGCTGGCCATTTCCCGCTCTTTGGCAGCATTCTGTGCTTCGGACTCCTATCTTCCCGCACATCCAGCAGAACAGCAGCCTCTGTTTTCGGCAGCCTCTTGCCCAATGGTCGTGTCCGCCGCACCTGCGACACGCTTCCTGTGGATTGGCAATATGGGTTGGGTTCTGACCCGGGTTGCCCCCTGACGTTGTTCCAGTGTATCTCTGTGTGGTGACTGGCGGCCTCCATAGGGTCGTGTTTTGTCGTCTGGCCTGGACCGGGGTATATTGTGCCCACTGTTCCCGGGTATGCGTGCCTGGATCTCCTGAGTCCTCACACCTTCTGCACGTGACGTGTGTTGCGGCCGGGGCTTTGTTGCGGCTGTATTTGTGCTCTTCCGCAAATGCCTCCCGTTCCCTGTGCAGCTCCTCGTATTCATCTGCCAGGATCATGAGAGCCTCTAGGTCGTCCACGTGGTAGGATCTTAACGCTATTCGGAGGTCTGGCGTGCAGTTCTCCTTGATGAGCTCCAGCGTTTCTTTCTTCCCATACCCAAGGGGTCTTATCAGGGTCTGCATCTCGACCATGTAGTCCTTGAATGCCTCCCTGAACCCTTGTTTCCTTTGTCTCGCCTTGTCCGCGAGCTTCGTGAAGTATCCCCTGGGCAGGAAATACGTCTGGAAACTGTCTATGAACTCGGCCCAAGTCCTCCAGTGCTTGTTGTTGGCTATGTACCACTTCAGAGCCTTCCCCTGCATTAATTCCGGCATGGCTCGGGGAATCATGTTAAGGTCCAAGCCGTATGTGTTCGCGGACCATTCCACCTGCTCCAGGAATTCAAGGGGTTTTCCTTCCCCGTCGAAGCGAAACGACCACTCTCTAACTTGCTTTGCTACTTTCGCGTAGTCTGGCGGACTGGATCTGGGTCTTTCTGGGCTTGGCCTCCTTTCCCTGCTTGTCTCTCTCCGTTGCCCTTCTCGGAACATCTCCTCCATGTTTAGACTTGCGATTAAGTCTTCGCCCTCGGGGTTCGTAAGCTTTATGCTTGGACCTGGTCTGTCTGGGTATGCTGCCTCCAATTCTGTCCAGACTGCTGCGAGTTTTGGGTCGTTTTCCGTCTCTGCGTAGTACTCCGCTAGAGCTTTTCGCATGTCCTCTGTCCTTCCCGACAGCGATATGCGCAACCTCTGTGCGACATATGCGAAGTCTTCCTTTTTAAGACGGTAGATCCAACTTCTACCCATACTGCTTAGTTTGTGTCTACTGCCGGGATAATCACGTTATTTGGGCGCCAGATGTAACGAACTGATTTGCTTGGTCTGCTCGCTACGAAATACGTGCGGCTAGCTCAGTAGAGTTTGTGTGTTCGTCCCACCAAATTTATAGAATAACGTGATCACCCGGTTACCAGTAATAACACTCGCAGTTTCGTTCTCGGGTCTTTATTCGATCTCAGTTTACAATGTATTTCAATTGTCCGGACGCCTCTGCTCTCGCTCGTCGTGGCCTCGGATCTTCGCCTGGTATTGCCGCTGACGTGTGCGGAGAAAGGTCGAGGGCTTAGGGAAGCGTCACCGTTCTCAGACTAGGGTGAACAATTGGTGGGCTCTCAAAGGCATACGCCTAGCTAGCCACAACCTCTTGTCCCTTGCTCTGTCCCGGCCGGTCCCGCCAGACGCTTGTCCAGTTCCTTCCGACGCACCGCGCTGTCGCCCGGATACGCCGCAGTCCCTGTAGCAAGACGCCCAGTGAAAGACGAACGTTCCACCCTACCTTTTCTCTTCTGCCGGTGCGGTTGGACCTGGGTGTCCTGCTCAGCGGCCTGGTTCCACTGTCTTACCGCCTTCGTCGTCCTGGGTGGCGCGGACCTTTGTTGTTGGGCGCTCGTCGCGTGGGCTGGGAATTGTTGTCGTACGCAGACTCACGGAAGCTCACGGCTGTGATCCCCAAGGCAAACGCCTGTGGAACAGCAACGCGTCAACCCCACGTCTGGTTCGGACTGGTGGCGCCGGTACCACGCCTGCTTGGATTGCACGGACACACCAGGCTATCGCCTGGTTCAAGCACGCGATCTCCTACACAGTCCACCGGGTCTACACCACAATCCCTGCCGCTTTCTCGGGTGCCCGCTTAGGTCTGGCCTCTCCTGGTGTTTGCCTCCTGGCTACTCGTGCTTCGTCGTTTGGACCTCAGCTACCTGCGTCTCAGTTCGGAGACCTTCTCGTCCCGAACGTCTTGACGTAGCGATCTTGCTCCTTGGTGACTATCACGATCGTAGCTCCTCTGCTGCTGTCGTTGTAACGCTGTTGACTCGTACACTTGCTTTCCTTGACTGTCGGTCCTGCTTCCAGCGCTCGGCCTGTTTATATAGGCCTCCTCTAACGGTTTATCCCTTTGGTCTCCAGTCTCCGGATCCAAAGTCCATGATTTAACCGTTGGCCCGGTCCAAAGTTCGATTTGTCCCGTTAATTGCCTTTAAACCTGCTGACTCTCCAAACTCTCTTTTCAGCAAGTCCGGAGTCTCCATCCTCTCTCTCTCCACTTCCCGAGTCTCCAAACTCTCTTTCTCTAGAGTCTCCAAACTCTCTTTCTACAGCCCAGAGTCTCCAAACTCTCTTTCTCCGGGCTTCGCACTACCGTTACTACGCTTTGCCTTGTTGCGTAACTGGCAACGGCAGGCCCTTCTTATGCGATCACCATTCGCATTTGTGCGGAGTTTTAACTCCTCACATAATACAGAAAAGAGTAATCGCAAAAATTCACTTATTCTCAAACTAAAGAATTGCGAAGCCGGAACGGTGGAATTGTAACCTTGGCTGTTATGCCGTCGTCAAGCAGTGTGTGCGTAAGGGATGGAAGAAAAAGGGAGAACAAACAACAACACCGCGGCCTCTGCAGCGGTTAACTCGAAACTGGACAAAAAACAATCGCGGTCCCGATTTGGATTATGGATTTGTAATAATGTTGTTGTTTTTAATAATTATTATTTAATAATTTATTATTATTTTTTTAAATTTATTAAATATATTAATTCGTAAATCAATAATTTATTATTATTTTTTTTTTTTAATTTTTAAAATAAATTTATTTGTAATTTAATAGTTTATTAGCGGAGATTAATTCCTGGAAAAATGGCAGATAATTTACGTATACGGAATATGGGCATGCATGGGTTTGTATGGGCACAGTAAAGCATCGAGAAGTGGACTGTATTTAATGTCTGTAAAAGGACATAAAAACAAGAGAGAATGCTATAGTCGAGTTCCCCGACTATCTGATACCCGTTACTCAGCTAGTGGAAGTGCGAAGGAGAGTCTTCAACACTGACAATTTTTGGCGGTTTGTGAGCGTTAGAGTGGGCGTGGCAAAAAGTTTTTCGGCAAATCGATAGACATTTTCAAGACTAATACAAAAATTAAAAAATATAAAAACATTTTTTAAAAGTGTGGGCGTGGCAGTTTTATGCGGTTTGTGGGCGTTGGAGTGGGCGTGGCAACGCGCTGCGTCTATGTCTCTGGAGTCTGTATGTTTAATCTAAACTTTCTAGCTTTTGTAGTTCCTGAGATCTCGACGTTCATACGGACGGACAGACGGACATGGCCATATATGTAGTTTGGAATGCAATTAGCTATGCTAATTTACCAATGCGAAACACTACTTACCGGTTTTATATATTGTAACGAACTGATTTTTGTTGTCTGCTCGCTACGGAATCCGTGCGGCTAGCTCAGTAGAGTTTGTGTGTTCGTCCCACCAAATTTATAGAATAACGTGAACACCCGGTTACCAGTAATAACACTCGCAGTTTCGTTATCGGGTCTTTATTCGATCTCAGTTTACAATGTATTTCAATTGTCCGGACGCCTCTGCTCTCTCGTCGTGGCCTCGGATCTTCTCCTGGTATTGCCGCTGACGCGTGAGAAGGAAGGTCGAGGGCTTAGGGAAGCGTCACCGTTCCCAGACTAGGGTGAACAATTGGTGGGGCTCTCAAAGGCATACGCCTCGCTAGCCACAACCTTTTGTCCCTTGCTCTGTCCCGGCCGGTCCCGCCAGACGCTTGTTCAGTTCCTTCCGACGCACCGCGCTATCGCCCGGATACGCCGCAGTCCCTGTAGCAAGACGCCCAGTGAAAGACGAACGTTCCACCCTACCTTTTCTCTTCTGCCGGTGCGGTAGGACCTGGATGTCCTGCTCGGCGGCCTGGTTCCACTGTCTTACCGCCTTCGTCGTCCTGGGTGGCGCGGACCTTCGTTGTTGGGCGCTCGTCGCGTGGGCTGGGAATTGTTGTCGTACGCAGACTCACGGAAGCTCACGGCTGTGATCCCCAAGGCAAACGCCTGTGGAACAGCAACGCGTCAACCCCACGTCTGGTTCGGACTGGTGGCGCCGGTACCACGCCTGCTTGGATTGCACGGACACACCAGGCTATCGCCTGGTTCAAGCACGCGATCTCCTACACAGTCCACCACAATACCTGCCGCTTCCTCGGGTGCCCGCTTAGGTCTGGCCTCTCCTGTTGTTTGCCTTCTGGCTACTCGTGCTTCGTCGTCTGGACCTCAGCTACCTGCGTCTCAGTTCGGAGACCTTCTCGTCCCGAACGTCTTGACGTAGCGATCTTGCTCCTTGGTGACTATCACGATCGTAGCTCCTCTGCTGACTTCGTTATAACGTTGTTGACTCGTGCACTCGCTTTCCTTGACTGTCGGTCCTGCTTCCAGCGCTCGGCCTGTTTATATAGGCCTCCTCTAACGGTTTATCCCTTTGGTCTCCAGTCTCCGGATCCAAAGTCCATGATTTTACCGTTGGCCCGGTCCAAAGTTCGATTTGTCCCGTTAATTGCCTTTGAGTCTGCTGACTCTCCAAACTCTCTTTTCAGCAAGTCCGGAGTCTCCATCCTCTCTCTCTCCACTTCCCGAGTCTCCAAACTCTCTTCCTCTAGAGTCTCCAAACTCTCTTTCTCTAGAGTCTCCAAGCTCTCTTTCTCTAGAGTCTCCAAACTCTCTTTCTCTAGAGTCTCCAAGCTCTCTTTCTCTAGAGTCTCCAAACTCTCTTTCTCTAGAGTCTGCACTACCGTTACTACGCTTTACCTTGTTGCGTAACTGGCAACGGCAGGCCCTCCTTATGCGATCATTATTCGCATTTGTGCGGAGTTTTAACTCCTCACAATATTTCACGTTGAAAATTTTCCAAACACCACTTGTCACGTTCTACAATTTAAAGCAAACGCAAAAGAAAAGGGGTGACGGAAAACGAAACTGAAAATTCTGACAGGCGTTTGTCAGGGTATTTCCGACCATAATGATCCCGTGTAATTAGAATTACATGGAAAAATATTAAAACCTTTTTCAAAAGTGTGGGCGTGGCAGTTTTTGGCGGTCTGTGGGCGTTAGAGTGGGCGTGGCAAAAAGTTTTTTGGCAATTCGTTAGAAATTTACTAGACTAATACAAATATGAAAAAATATCAAAACCTTTTTCAAAAGTGTGGGCGTGGCAGTTTTTGGCGGTCTGTGGGCGTTAGAGTGGGCGTGGCAAAAAGTCTTTTGGCAAATCGATAGAAATTTACTAGACTAATACAAATATGAAAAAATAATAAAACCTTTTTCAAAAGTGTGGGCGTGGCAGTTTTTGGCGGTTTGTGGGCGTTAGAGTGGGCGTGGCAACATGAATCGACAAACTTGCGCTGCGTCGATGTCCCTGGAGTCTGTATTCTTAATCTCAACTTTCTACCTTTTGTAGTTCCTGAGATCTCGACGTTCATACGGACAGACGGACAGATGGACAGACGGACAGACAGACGGACGGACAGACGGATATGGCCAGATCGACTCGGCTACTGATCCTGATCAAGAATATATATACTTTATATGGTCGGAAACGCTTCCTTCTGCCTGTTACATACTTTTCAACGAATCTAGTATACCCTTTTACTCTACGAGTAACGGGTATAATTATGTGGCGAAAAACCAAGATGAGAAAAAACAAGAGAGAACGCTATAGTCGAGTTCCCCGACTATCTGATACCCGTTATTCAGCTAGTGGAAGTGCGAAGGAGAGTCTTCAACACTGACAATTTTTGGCGGTTTGTGAGCGTTAGAGTGGGCGTGGCAAAAAGTTTTTCGGCAAATCGATAGACATTTTCAAGACTAATACAAAAATTAAAAAATATAAAAACATTTTTTAAAAGTGTGGGCGTGGCAGTTTTATGCGGTTTGTGGGCGTTGGAGTGGGCGTGGCAACGCGCTGCGTCTATGTCTCTGGAGTCTGTATGTTTAATCTAAACTTTCTAGCTTTTGTAGTTCCTGAGATCTCGACGTTCATACGGACGGACAGACGGACATGGCCATATATGTAGTTTGGAATGCAATTAGCTATGCTAATTTACCAATGCGAAACACTACTTACCGGTTTTATATATTGTAACGAACTGATTTTTGTTGTCTGCTCGCTACGGAATCCGTGCGGCTAGCTCAGTAGAGTTTGTGTGTTCGTCCCACCAAATTTATAGAATAACGTGAACACCCGGTTACCAGTAATAACACTCGCAGTTTCGTTCTCGGGTCTTTATTCGATCTCAGTTTACAATGTATTTCAATTGTCCGGACGCCTCCGCTTTCTCGTCGTGGCCTCGGATCTTCTCCTGGTATTGCCGCTGACGCGTGAGAAGGAAGGTCGAGGGCTTAGGGAAGCGTCACCGTTCCCAGACTAGGGTGAACAATTGGTGGGGCTCTCAAAGGCATACGCCTCGCTAGCCACAACCTTTTGTCCCTTGCTCTGTCCCGGCCGGTCCCGCCAGACGCTTGTTCAGTTCCTTCCGACGCACCGCGCTATCGCCCGGATACGCCGCAGTCCCTGTAGCAAGACGCCCAGTGAAAGACGAACGTTCCACCCTACCTTTTCTCTTCTGCCGGTGCGGTAGGACCTGGATGTCCTGCTCGGCGGCCTGGTTCCACTGTCTTACCGCCTTCGTCGTCCTGGGTGGCGCGGACCTTCGTTGTTGGGCGCTCGTCGCGTGGGCTGGGAATTGTTGTCGTACGCAGACTCACGGAAGCTCACGGCTGTGATCCCCAAGGCAAACGCCTGTGGAACAGCAACGCGTCAACCCCACGTCTGGTTCGGACTGGTGGCGCCGGTACCACGCCTGCTTGGATTGCACGGACACACCAGGCTATCGCCTGGTTCAAGCACGCGATCTCCTACACAGTCCACCGGGTCTACACCACAATACCTGCCGCTTCCTCGGGTGCCCGCTTAGGTCTGGCCTCTCCTGTTGTTTGCCTCCTGGCTACTCGTGCTTCGTCGTCTGGACCTCAGCTACCTGCGTCTCAGTTCGGAGACCTTCTCGTCCCGAACGTCTTGACGTAGCGATCTTGCTCCTTGGTGACTATCACGATCGTAGCTCCTCTGCTGATTTCGTTATAACGTTGTTGACTCGTGCACTCGCTTTCCTTGACTGTCGGTCCTGCTTCCAGCGCTCGGCCTGTTTATTTAGGCCTCCTCTAACGGTTTATCCCTTTGGTCTCCAGTCTCCGGATCCAAAGTCCATGATTTTACCGTTGGCCCGGTCCAAAGTTCGATTTGTCCCGTTAATTGCCTTTGAGTCTGCTGACTCTCCAAACTCTCTTTTCAGCAAGTCCGGAGTCTCCATCCTCTCTCTCTCCACTTCCCGAGTCTCCAAACTCTCTTCCTCTAGAGTCTCCAAACTCTCTTTCTCTAGAGTCTCCAAGCTCTCTTTCTCTAGAGTCTCCAAACTCTCTTTCTCTAGAGTCTCCAAGCTCTCTTTCTCTAGAGTCTCCAAACTCTCTTTCTCTAGAGTCTGCACTACCGTTACTACGCTTTACCTTGTTGCGTAACTGGCAACGGCAGGCCCTCCTTATGCGATCATTATTCGCATTTGTGCGGAGTTTTAACTCCTCACAATATTTCACGTTGAAAATTTTCCAAACACCACTTGTCACGTTCTACAATTTAAAGCAAACGCAAAAGAAAAGGGGTGACGGAAAACGAAACTGAAAATTCTGACAGGCGTTTGCCAGGGTATTTCCGACCATAATGATCCCGTGTAATTAGAATTACATGGAGAAATATTTAAAAACGGACGCATTTGCGTTGCCTATAGCGACAGTTTAATTTCTTACAAAACTTGAAATCCTTAGATCAACAAATATAAATTATATATACACTTAAAACTATATAAATATCCCACCAATTATTAGAACGATATTCAGAAGCCTATACATTGCGTTTTTTCTCTACTCTGATTTTGTATCCTCTTATCTCTCACTCTCATTTTCGGTCACTGCTCCGAACTACTTCAAAAAAAAACAACAAATATGAACTGCGGGCAGAGGCAGCGGCAGCGGCAGAGCCACGACTGAATTCGGCTTGTCTTCGGTGTTTGAAACTTTGCTAGACAAAGCCTGTGAGACTTGATTCCTAACGTTCAAAAACCGCCCAAAACTGCCACGCCCACACTTTTGAAAAAGGTTTTGATATTTTTTCATTTTTGTATTAGTCTTGTAAATTTCTATCGATTTGCCAAAAAACTTTTTGGCACGCCCACTCTAACGCCCAAAAACCGCCCAAAACTGCCACGCCCACACTTTTGAAAAATGTTTTGATATTTTTTCATTTTTGTATTAGACTTGTCAATTTCTATCGATTTGCCAAAAAACTTTTTGCCACGCCCACTTTAACGCCTACAAGCCTCCAAAAACTGTCAGTGTTAAAGACTCTCCTTCGCACTTCCACTAGCTGAGTAACGGGTATCAGATAGTCGGGGAACTCGACTATAGCGTTCTCTCTTGTTTATTAATGAAAAAGTAGATAATTATTTTTGCGTAAAGTATGGAGGTGCTACAGTGATCGGAAAACCCTCACCTCCGGAGTACTACAGTCAAATAAGACATTTACTGATAAAAAAGAACCAAATCTCGTGGAAAAACTTTTCTTACCCTACAGTAGGGAACTGCATTTCCACGACAAATTTCCTAAACAGAGCCATACAATTTCCCATTATATCTTACACAAAACCGTTTCACATCGCGGAGCGTGTGAAAAGCCTGAAAAACTGACTTCGCAAGTGCCAAGTGCCATTCCTATATTACAGCTAATAAATAGGAAAACAGAAAGAGAGGAAAAACGAATGTACCTTTATTAAACAAGTGAAAGTGTTAACGGTATGGCAGCAATAGATGTAATGTTCTATATTTATGCAGTACCTGTATAACAGGTAAAGCTTTTATTTAAAATCTGTCCTAGGTGGATGATTAAATGTTTTTTGGGGACTTTAACTTAAGGGGAAAATCACTTGAGGGAGAGTTGTGTGTTTTTATTCAGCCAGCAGTGAGTTCGTGTGGGTGTCTTCTTGGTTCCGCCAGTGGTGAAGTCGAGTGGGTGTGTTCTGCACAGGCGTCTGACTGTTAGACTGTTGTCCAGTAGGTTGATTGCCAGGTGGTTAGGGTGGTTTTCCAGCCTACTTGCGCACCTTGCGCTCAGCCTATTAATCTCGTCTAGTACTGGTGGGATGCCTAGTTCGATATGGATAGTGACATTCTTCTGGTACGGGTGTGCGTCAGATGCAATTCTCAAGCATTTGTTCTGGAACCGTTGTATTTTTAGGCGGTTTGAAACACTTGCCGTACCCCACAGCTGTATCCCGTAGGTCCAGATCGTCTTGAGTATTGGCTTGTACACCAGAAGTTGTGTGTTTTGCTTATGCTTTGAACTTCTTCCGATGAGCCAGAGAAGGTGTCTCAGGCGCACATCAGGTTGCGATTAACTATGAGGTGGTGACGCTAAGTCCTTTTAGAGACATGTGCTGACGCCTGTAATTAATTAGTTTGCTCTTTGACTTTGAGCAATTGCTGAAACATTCTTATGCCAAACAGCATTTAGAAACTCCCACCCTCTAGTCTCCATATCATTTAATTTGCCGCTGTACAAATTGCTCACGGATAATAAAGTATCAGCAATCAATAAATATTATTCCGTCAGTGCGACCTTTTAGCAACTTCTCATGATGTGTCATCCGCATTGAAGTCAATTTTCTTATTAATTTCCCAATACGATTTTCCGTGCTTCCGCTTGGCCATCTCAAAGTATTTATTTTATTTAAGATATTTTTAGGGTGTTCAGGAAACAATACATTTATAATTTTTGATACCCTATAAAGTACATCAGATTCACTAGCCCAGCCAATCTGGCTGTTTTCGAGTACTTAAGGTATTGGTTCTCTGTTCTTTTAAATATACAGCTGACACGACTGCTTTGGGAAAACATATCCAGGTGTTTATGTAAATGTTGTTGTAATTAAAATCGATCAATGTTATTAAAATATAAGTCGATTTATAACACGAGAGAATGCTATAGACTATCACATACCCGTTACTGAGCTAGTGGAAGTGCGAACGAGAAATTTCATCATATTTTGGAAATTGGGAAAAAAAATAATAAAATAAAAGTTTGGGCGTGACAATGTTGGGCGTTCTATTACATACTTTTCAACGAACCTGCGAGTATACGTAGTATCAAAGACATTAGAATAATGAATTATTATGTATTTGGTATAACCGATTCGTGAATGCCAACACTACACCGTAGTAGAGAATAAGAATTCGAAATTGAAAAATTAGACAATGAAAACTAGTGTGTGGTCGATCCAAATGAAAAGAGTGTTAATACGACAGAACACAAAAACTTTTTTGATGCTAGATTTAAAAATGCACTTTATGTTTCCAAACAGTTTGAAGAAGGTACCTTGGCTTGAGCCAAGGTATATAAAGGCAACCAAATGGAGTTGCAGAACGAGCCAATAGAACACTTATTGAAATGGCTTGTAGCATGTTGGTTCATGCTAGAGTAGGTGAGAGTTTTTTGGGAGAGGCTATAATGACAGCGGCATACTTGCGGAACAGATCGGAAACCTCGCAACTGGATAACACAACATTATTTGAAGCCTGGTTCGGAAAGAAATCAAGTGTATCCCATCTACGAGTTTTTGGATGCAAGGCTATCGTGTTAAACAAAACACATAGAAAGAAGTTTCATCCAAAAGGAGAAGAACACATATTGATAGGCGGTTTATAAACTTCTAAAGCTGGTCGTTTACACAATCCGAAAAAGCAAAAAATAACCAGAGACTTTGTATTTATTTAGGATGACAGCATCAATCCTAAAGGAGGTAAATATCGAAGTAGAAGAGTCTGGACACCAAGATGATATTGACACGGATATTCACCATCCAGAAATAGTAGGCGTACACACTTAATGTATAACTTTGATTGCAAATGTATATTTATATTCATGATATCGACTTCATTTCTTATATGCTATAAGAAAATTTATTATTAACTTTTTCGGAAGGCTTTCTAAACTTTAAGTCCTTTACTAATTTAAAAACAATAATTTGTTTATATGACACAAGAAAAAGTATGCGAACAAACATAAAATGGTACTTGTAAAAGCTTATTATGCAGTTTTTTGAACCGTTAAATCTTAAATAACGGTGATAAAAGCACAAGAAACTTATTGTTGCTCGTTGTTTCAGTGAATTTTGGCCTTCTAATATCTTTGGTTACACCGAAGCTGAGTATGTAGCGCTTTCAACAGCAGCAAAGGCTGCAGTATACATAAGCAAACACAAACAAATTTGAAAAACAAGAGAAACCGCTATAGTCGAGTTCCCCGACTATATGATACCCGTTAGTAGAAGTGCGAAGGAGAGTCTTCAACACTGGCAGTTTTTGTGGTTTGAGGGCGTTTGAGTGGGCGTGGCAAAAAGTTTTTTGGCAAATCGATAAAATTTTAAAAGACTAATACAAAAACAAGAGAGAACGCTATAGTCGAGTTCCCCGACTATCTGATACCCGTTACTCAGCTAGTGGAAGTGCGAAGGAGAAATTTCAGCACTGACAGCGGTTTGTGGGCGTTAGAGTGGGCGTGGCAAAAAGTTTTTTGGCAAATCAATAGAAATTTTCAAGACTAATACAAAAATGAAAAAATATCAACACATTTTTAAAAAATGTGGGCGTGGCAGCTTTGTGGGCGTAAAAGTGGGCGTGGCAAAAAGTTTTTTGGCAAATCCATAGAATATTACAAGACTAATACAAAAATGAAAAAATATTAAAACCTTTTTCAAAAGTGTGGGCGTGGCAGTTTTTGGCGGTCTGTGGGCGTTAGAGTGGGCGTGGCAAAAAGTTTTTTGGCAAATCGTTAGAAATTTACAAGACTAATACAAGAATATCGAAACATTTTTCAAAAGTGTGGGCGTGGCAGCTTTGGGCGGTTTGTGGGCGTTAGAGTGGGCGTGGCAAAAAGTTTTTTGCAAATCGTTAGAAATTTACAACACTAATACAAAAATGAAAAAATATCAAAACAATTTTCAAAAGTGTGGACGTGGCAGTTTTGGGCGGTTTGTGGGCGTTAGAGTTGGCGTGGCAACATGAATCGACAAACTTGCGCTGCGTCTATGTCCCTGGAGTCCGTATGTTTAATCTCAACTATCTAGCTTTCGTAGTTCCTGAGATCTCGACGTTCATACGGACAGACGGACAGACGGACGGACGGACGGACAGACGGACGGACAGACGGACGGACAGACGGACATGGCCAGATCGACTCGGCTACTGATCCTGATCAAGAATATATATACTTTATATGGCCGGAAACGCTTCCTTCTGCCTGTTACATACTTTTCAACGAATCTAGTATACCCTTTTACTCTACGAGTAACGGGTATAAAAATATCGCAAGCGCGGCGGACTATCCGGCGAACAAGGAAATTCCCGAAGACAGTGCACACAAGTTGGCCGATAATTGTGTTTATATGTATTAGGATGTAGGGGATGAATATATATGCAACTATGTATGATGTATGATCATATGTGGATATGTATGATGTATGAACATATTACCATATGTATGTTACATACATACATATATGACCGTTTGCTCGTTCATGTACGGAAAAAGAATGGAACAAAGCGAAGACGGATTAAAGAGGAAAATGTCGATCGATGAGGAAAACTGAGTTTCTCACCTGCCGTTGTGTCTGAAAATTGTCGGATGTGGAACTGACACGGAAAATAGTCTTACAGCAGTGCGATCGAAATTAAATGTTCGGAGCTCAGCTGAAGACCGGCAGTGTGCAAATTTAAGAAGGCTCGTACTTATCTTGGCGGAACAAATAGCCGGGAACTGCTGGCAAAAGAATATCCTGGCTTGAAGGACCAATGTTTGTAGCGGGGCGTCGCCCTCCAGAGATAAGTTGAGCAAGTGGTCGATTTTGGAAAAAAATTCCCACGGCGCAAAACGAAAAAGTCGAAAAGGAACCACCGAAGAAGAACCACAAGAAGCGGGGGCGCAGAGGCCATACAGTGGCCCCTCACTCATAAACACTATTTTTCACTAATTAATTAATATTAGTACAGTAAGTATAATTAGTATAAGTTAATACAAGCATATTTTCCCTTTGATATTGATTAGTTTTAATTTTTATCCAGTTTATTTGATGTAATACTGACTTGGAATTTGTTTGGATAATACTGTCCCGGAACGGATTTGAAATAGAATGTAACGCCACGGTTTAGTATTTGTATTGAAAAATATTGTCATAGGATGGGGTCACACCAATAACGGTATGTAAAGCTTACCGCCTGCTCTGTGGTTATTCCGATTGGAGTATGTAGTATATTTAATTTGTATGTGAGGTTAAGCCGAAGCAGTTGGCTCTGCTGGCGAAATCGATGATTTAGTGATGTTTTTTAGTAGCGATGAATTGTGGAACAGCATCCAAGTATACATATATCCTATCCACAGAAGATCGGACTTCTTCAATACGATTATATATCAGAATTTCTGCCGTTTATTGCATTTGCTTGCTAATGTATTATTTATATATATTATATATATTTCGCATTTTTATTGGATACTGCGTGTGTCAAAGACTGATGGACAGTATAAATATTAAATATGAATATTATTAAATACAAAGGCTAGGACTTTTAGATTCTGGTTGTGAATCTTCAAACAGGGGAAGGGGTACTATCATCGCGTTGAGTTGACAAAGAAAATGCAAGTCGACAATAAACGAGCGTCCGATGACCATTTCAGCGTCCGCAATAGGTCACAGAAAAAAAACTTACTCCAGTTACGAGCACAGTTCACCGAGGGGGTATTGACTTCCAAAATGGAGGAAATTTATAAATATGACTCCTAGGTGGAAACACTTGGCATAGAAGACCGATAGTTCAGAAAACTTTTATGCCGGTATAAGTAGACCGTGGCCCACCGATAAAATAGTCAATACCCGGGTTAATACCCGTAAGTCAATACCCGGGCGAATATCCGTTAGTCTATAGCCGGGAAGAATCAAAGTGAACACCTGAAAGTGAATATCCGGGAAGACTCGAACTGACTACCCGAAAGCCAATACTCGAGAATAACTTCAGTCAAAGGAAAAGTGTCGACAAGCGAGGACTCGAACAACCCTTAGCATAATAGGACGTAATCGGAAAGGATCCAAGACCAATACAAAGAACACGCTTGAAGAAAATTATATAGAAGTCTCAAGATGGGCGGCAAGGAGTCTGAAGCCTCCGACAACACCGCCAATGTGATCAACACCGTGAAGGTCGTCGACAACAAAGAGGAAATAGCAGGTGTGCAGCATACCCTCGAGTTCATCGCCGCTCTATTAATATTGCTGGCACTATTGAAGCTAGTAAAAATATACAAAAGATCAGAACAGTGGAGACGGGACCATTATCTTAAAAGGATTGTATCCAGTATCCCACAACCCCAATAGATAAATATATAATACGCAAACGGCAAAACAAATAAACAAAGAATAAGTGAATATGGTGAACTACCAATAGTTATTGGTGCACGAATGTATATGTATGTATAACTCCATCACTATATATATAGCAACACCCATGATCCAACGCGTCGAGATCTCATCGCTTCGGATGAAAGTGGGGTAAGTTTGACGGAACACTGTTCCCGAGTTTTCTCTATATTTTTATATATGCATATATTCTCGTGCTTATTTTATTTTCACGCAATCAGTAAATATAAGTATATTTTTGTAACAATGGTAACCAAAGGCTGTCAGGTATGGAGAAAAATATTTTATTGTTACCCTCTTCCAGGCAATGTATTTCATTGTAGAAATTGAATTTTTATACCCGTTACTCGCAGAGTAAAAGGGTATACTAGATTCGTTGAAAAGTATGTAACAGGCAGAAGGAAGCGTTTCCGACCATATAAAGTATATATATTCTTGATCAGGATCAATAGCCGAGTCGATCTGGCCATGTCCGTCTGTCCGTCCGTCTGTCCGTCTGTCCGTCTGTCCGTCTGTCCGTCTGTCCGTCTGTCCGTCCGTCCGTCTGTCCGTCTGTCCGTCTGTCCGTCTGTCTGTCCGTATGAACGTCGAGATCTCAGGAACTACAAAAGCTAGAAAGTTGAGATTAAACATACGGACTCCAGAGACATAGACGCAGCGCAAGTTTGTTGATTCATGTTGCCACGCCCACTCTAACGCCCACAAACCGCATAAAACTGCCACGCCCACACTTTTGAAAAATGTTTTGATATTTTTTCATTTTTGTATTAGTCTTGTAAATTTCTATCGATTTGCCAAAAAACTTTTTGCCACGCCCACTCTAACGCCCGCAAACCGAAAAAAACTGTCAGTGTTGAAGACTCGCCTTCGCACTTCCACTAGCTGAGTAACGGGTATCAGATAGTCGGGGAACTCGACTATAGCGTTCTCTCTTGTTAATGTTCGATATTGTTTAAATAAATGAACTTTTCAGCGGCGAGTTTTTGTATGCAAAAACAAGGATCGTATAGCGCGGTCCCAGAGTATGAAGGGGAGGGAATGTGGCCGGAACATTGCCCAATCGTTTTACGATCAATCTACAGCTTGTGGAGCAGTGAGGACTGCTGACTGACGAACGGTACGAACTTTTACAAGGCGGTGAACTCCTAAGCTGAGTTGGCGGATTTTGCCGGCGGGAACGCTGGTACGAGGCCGAAGCTGCTTGCCGGGTTGGCACCGGTTTGAGACGCGAGCGCGCTCGCGACCGCGACGACGAGCTAACCTGCTCGTGCATGTGGAGCAGCGTGTGGTGGGATCGGTCGCACTTCTTGCAACGATCACCGCTTCGGCAGTCTCCCGTGGAATGCTCGTGAGCGAGGCAATTGGCGCAATATTTGTTAATGAGGACTGCTCGCAGACGCTTTTCAGCGCTGAGCTTTAGGAACCTCGCGCACTTCCGAAGAGGATGGATACCGCGGCACTGCGTTCGTTTCGTTGACGAGGGGCCATGCTGCGGGTAGTTGAATGGCGAAAGGAGATCGAAAACGAAATGAAAAAGAATGGATGATTAGTGATAGTGAACTACAACTAAGGACGAGAGGCGCGCCTTTTTATTGTGGAGATTCGGAAGACTCCGTCGGCAAAAGCACCACTTTTGCCACTGGACGTGGCAACTCCACGTGCGGTACGGATATTTACTACACGGACGTTGCCGTCGGCTCCCGGGAAGACAGACTCAATTCTGGCGAGCCGCCACTCATTAGAGGGTAAGTTGTCGTTCTTGATGACGACCATGTCATCGATGCGGAAATTTTCGGACGGGGCCTGCCATTTAGTGCGCTTGTGGAGTTCCTTTAGGTACTCTTCTTTCCATCGCACTCGGAACTGCTGATGGAGAGCCTTCAAATGCTGCCACCGATTAAGAATGGATTTCGTTTCTCCTTTTACTTCGGGTTCCACCGTGGACATAAGGGGTCCTCCGACAAGGAAATAACCTGGCGTCAGAGCCAGCAAATCTGTCGGATCCTCAGACATAGGAGAGAGCGGGCTGGAGTTAAGGCACGCTTCTATTTTTGCCAAGAGCGTGGAGAGCTCTTCGAACGTGTACTTTCGTGTGGCAGTGCATTTGTAAAATAGTGTCTTAAAACTTTTTACGCCTGCTTCCCAAAGGCCTCCCATATGGGGTGCCCCCGGAGGAATAAATTGCCATTGCATCTCTTGATGACTATAGGCATTCGTCATCGACTCTTTTACGGCTTGAAGGAAATCGCGGGAAAGCAGGGTGGCAGCGTCAACAAAGGTTTTGCCATTGTCTGACTGGACTGGACGTGGACACCCTCTTCTGGATACAAAACGAGCGAAAGCGGCAAGAAATTTTTCGGTCGTTAAGTCAAATGTAGGCTCTAAATGGATGGCCTTGGTGGAGAAACAAACAAAAACTAACACACACCCCTTTGTAATAAGACATGCTCTTCCCGTATAGTTCTTTATATTGAACGGACCGGCGTACGATGGTCTTATTTTGGGCAGAACACCCATCAGTTGGCTTTGCAACCGCTTTTTGTGGATCCCACATACTTTGCACGAGTTTAGTACTGCTTTCATCAGGTTCTTAATTCTCGGAATCCAGTATTTTGACCAGATGAGGCGCACCATTAACTGGTTACCACCACGGAGAGTTATGCGATGTGTGAAATTCGCAAGGAGGCGAGAAAGCAGGCAGTTATACGAAGAATCACTGGATGCCGTTCATTGTATTGAAGGCTTTCGGAAGCCGCCAGACAGCCGCACGCCCTGATCAGTCCTTTCGGATCTAGAAACGGGTTCATGCTTAGGATGGAACTTGAATTTGGCACTGGACGCTTTTCACTTAGGCAGTGATATTCCACAGGGAATTCTCTGCGCTGAGTGTTCGAAATTAGGAACCGCTCGGCGGCGGCGATTTCAGTGGCCAGCAAATGCACATTAGATGGGGATGTCTGCTTCGTGCACCGCTGTATGAAACGATAAACATAAGCAAGGACCCGTACCAAGTCGGCCCGTGCCACCGTGCTATCGGCTAGATCTTGGAGGGAAACTCCTCTACTTGCCAGGTCTGCTGGATTATGCTCAGATTGAACATGAGACCAATTCTCTGTTTTTGTGGCCTGAGCGATCTTCGTCACCCTATTGGCTACAAATGTGGTCCACTGGCACGCTGGCTTGTTTAACCATGCAAGCACTATTGTGGAGTCCGTCCAGCAGTAATGTTCGGAGTTGATCGTAGGCATCTGCGGAATGATGGCTGCAGCCATTTCGGAAAGCAATAACGCTCCGCACAGCTCCAGTCTCTGGAGCGAAACCGTTTTGACTGGTGCTACCCGGGTTTTCGCGGTTAGGAGTTGCACCATAATGGTGCTGCCCACTTCTACGCGGACATATATTGCCGCCCCATAAGCCTTTAGCGATGCATCGCAAAAGCCATGATGCTCGACCTTCAAATCTGGATGAAACGAGAGCCAGCGTGGGATGCGTATCTGCTCTAAAACCGAATACCTTTGGAGAAAATTAAGCCATCGCTGAGAAAGCTCATTTGGAATGTTTTCGTCCCACCCAAGCTCCTGTAGCCAAATCTCCTGCATGAACATTTTAGCTCGAACGATAAACGGCGCTAACCAGCCTGCAGGGTCGAACAATTTGGCAATTTGGGACAGGACTTGGCGTTTTGTAAAGGACGTTTCAATAGCCAACTCTGGCGGAACGAAGAAGAATTCGTCGGAGGTTTCATTCCAGCGAATACCGAGGGTTTTGGCAGTGCTTTCTGAATCGATCTCGAGAAAATCAGTATTTAATAGATGGTCGCTCTGAATGGCCGCTAAAACTTCCTTTTGGTTGGAGGTCCATTTCCTCAATGGAAATCAGGCGGAATTCAGAGCGTCTCGGAGCTCTTGCACCTTGAGCTGACCTTCTTCCGTGGAGTCCGCTCCGGCTAGAACATCATCCACATACATGGGATGGCTCAGTTCTACGTCAGCTGCTAGCTGCTGCAGTACTCGGATGGCCAGGAAAGGCGCGCAATTGACTCCAAAGGTTACTGTTTTCAATTCGAAATCTCTGAGTTCCCCTCTATTGTTTCGGAAAAGTATTCGTTGGAATGGAGTGTGCTTCGGATCTACCCAGATCTGCCGATACATTTTTTCGATATCGGCGCTAAAGACGTATCGGAAATAGCCCAATTCAGAATTTGAATGGTCAAGTCGGACTGTAAGACAGGGCCAGCATGAAGGATATCATTTAAACTGGTACCATTCGATGAAGGGCTGGAGGCATTGAATACTACACGGAGTTTAGTAGTTACGCTCTCCGGTTTTAAGACGGCGTGATGTGGCATATAATAGGCGTTGCAATCATGGGTAGGAAGAACTTGTCGCATGTGCTTTAATTCGAGATATTCCTGGATCACCGAATCGTATCTCAGAGTAACGAGGCAGAGTAACGACATATTTGCCGCACTCGTTTCTCGTGGTCGTTTGAAGGAAATTCTTCTCGCACATGGAATCGGACTCTTTTACCAACTTTATTGGTATATCCCCCACCTCCCAAAATTTTGTGAGTAGTTTGTCCAGTGAATTATCGTACGCGTGGGAGATCTGCGTCGATAAGGAGGAAATTCTGATTTGTGCTGAGGCTGACACTGGCCCAGTTAGTACCCAGCCGAGAATGGTCTATTGCCCCACAAGAGAGCCACAGATGTTGGTTTTTGCTCCACTCAGAAGCAACGAAGGCAGAATGTCGGCTCCGATAAGGACATCTATTTGTGCGCTCTAATAGAATTTTGGATCCGCCAGTGGAAAATCGGGAAGATCCCGAAGGAAATTTTGCAGAATTGGGTAGGAAGGCAGATTTCCGGCTAGTTGAGGGAGGACATAGGCCGTCGTCTCCAACTGCAACGCGGGCCTAGTCGGAGATCGGATGGTGAAACTGCAGAGCTTCTTGGACTGAGCGGATACTGTTTGGTTTAAGCCTGAGACTTGGGCTTGAACCACCTGGAATGGCAATCTAATTAGATTGAACAGTCGCTCGGTTATGAATGTTGCCTCTGATCCGGAGTCGATCAGGGCGAGGCCTTAAAGTTAGTGCCAAGATGGGAAATATTGATTACGGCAGTGCCAAGAAGGATAGGTCTTGAGCCCGTGGCGAAATAATTTTGAACACCGGCTTGCTCATTTGGAACGAAATTGGCCTGATTAGCAGAAATTGGCCTTGCAGGATTTGAAGGACTTGAATTGCTGGAAAAGGGGTTGTTTCGGTGCAACAACGTGTGATGCCGGCCACGGCAAGTAAAACAATTGTGCGTGCTTTTGCACTCACGAAGCTGATGTCCCTTTGCAAAGCAGTTTAAGCATAACTGCTTCCGTTTAATGTAGGCTGACCGGTCGTCAACCGACATTTGGAGAAAACGCGGACATACACGGACAGGATGGTTTTCCTTGTTGCACAAGTCGCAACTTTTCGATTTTGGAGACACTTTCGTCTCATAGGAATTTAGTTTTCTAGAGGGCCCGCTTGAGTTCATCGCTTTGGAGTGCGACTGAATTAGTACGTACGGTCTCACGTCATCGATGGCCTCTAGTGTTCGATGACGTTCTGTGAGGAAGGTGTTCAGCTCTACCCATGTCGGGATTTCGGCTTCTTCTTCTTCGGGAGCTTGGATGAACACAGATATACCAGCAGGCAGTCCCAGTTCTCAGTGTTGATGCCTGACATTTCTAAGGCAGTCAAACAACCCTGAACAGTACTTTGCAGTACCTTCAAGGCCGCCCCAGATTCCTGTGGTATCGACTGCACATTAAACTGTTTTTTTAACTGACTGTTTACCAACAATAGTTTATTTTCGAAACGCTCTGTTAGGTTTTCCCACGCAGAGCGGAAACCCTCGTTGGTGAGAGGCGAAATCGAAACGATGACATGCGCGTCGCCACTTGTTTTGGCATTTAAATGCAATAACTTTTCAACCGGAGTCAGCCGTGGATTATTGCCATTTATATGGCTGTGAAAAGATCCCGGAAAGTCGGCCAGCGAAGATAGTCGCC
Source organism: Drosophila teissieri (assembly GCF_016746235.2). Classification (NCBI taxonomy): domain Eukaryota; kingdom Metazoa; phylum Arthropoda; class Insecta; order Diptera; family Drosophilidae; genus Drosophila; species Drosophila teissieri. Next base: position 2,843,188 of record NC_053032.1, read on the forward strand.
TGCGAAAACTTCTGTGTCTCATGGAGGCAACCGACAGCCAGAGGAAATGTAGGCCTGGGGCGCAGCGTTCGCGGCTGGTATGGACTGAGACGTGCCCTGATCGATTTTATCAACGAGCTGGGCAACACACCTTTCATAGACTGAATAGCAATAACTGTATTTAGCCCTGAGAATAGGCATGTTGCCTGCTGCCGCTTCGCCTGCTGACACAAGGCACTCTGAGCAGATGTCGAATTCCTTTTCAGCCTTGTCCCATAGGATTCGGACTTGGTCGCGTCGGACGCTAAGCATCGTGACGGTTGGAGCTGCGGATTCCGGAGTGTTAATCTGAGCCTCAAATTCGCTTAAGCGGTCAAAAACCGAAATGAATTTGGCTAGCGCTAGATCGGAAGCAGCCATATTTTTAGCTGTGCGCTGTACTGTGGCTTTGGATGGAGTAGCACAGTCGTCGGAAATCTGCGCAGGCGTTTTCACCGAAATGCTTGGAATTCTTGGACTCTTGGGCCCTTGAGGTGAAAAAATAGACCTGGGTTTGTCAGCGGACAATTTCTTCTTATCGTCCCCGATGGGCATAATCAGAGAAATGCGAAATGGAAAGGAAGCGGTTTTGGAGCACGGTCACACTTTTGAAAATGTGGACAGATTCCTTAGACTGCACTTAATAAATTTAAGCTTGCCGCCGTGAACGGTATAAAGCAGCGGAAAAAGACCGTATAGGATGTAACGGGTGAGAAAGTGGTGTAAAATTTACGAAGTGGAAACGCCGTAGTTTCGACTAATTGGACAGCTGACTCGGAGTGAACAGCGATTTGTATAAATGATTTATGGTAATTAGGTCCACCTGATTTACGGTTGGAGCACTTGGAATGTGGAACACAGTGAAAAAAAATGTTTATTTGAACGTAGAAAATTTTATTTTTTTGTTTACAACTGGAAACGGAGAAATTGGAATGGTGAAATTTGAATCTTTTCTCCGCGTTGTAAGTACTTCTAAAAACAAACACAAATTAATATCCAAGCAATACAGGAAAAAAGATTTATCGGGTGAACGACTTATATTTGGCGGTCGTATTATTTATTTATGGATGAAAAAAGAATTGTCTTGTAGTTTTAAAATTTTTTTTTTAAATTAAAAAAAATAATTAAATAAATATAAAAAATGTATTTGTTAAAAAAAAGAAAAAACCGCTTTTAATTTATTGCTCGGAAATTGATTTGGAATTTTATGGAAGAAATTGATGGAAAACAAAAGGCCTTTTCCGCGTCGGCACTTGGAAAAAATTTTATTTGTGGTTTGGATTTGCAGACGGGAAAAAATGTACACTGTGATATATGTATGTGGATGTAATATATGCAATGTGTATGTGATATATGTGGATGTAATATATGTAATGTATATGTGATATAAGTGGATGTAATGTATATGAATATATGTATGTATATGTGATATATGTTGATGTAATATATGTAATGTATGTGGATGTTATATATGTTGATGTAATATATGGAACTGGCGGGTAAATGTTTAATTAATATTTTATTTGGAATGGCCAGAGGGTATGTGTTGGAGGTATTTCAATGTTGGTTTTGGACGCGTTTCCCCATAATTCACAGCCGTATGTCCAAATGGGTTTCAGCACGGTATTGTAGAGAAGTACTTTGTATTCCAGACTAAGCGGAGAGTTGCAATTAATAAGCCAGTGGAGATTGCCTGCTTTAAGCTTCATATGAGTCCTTTTAGATTCTATATGTCGCCGCCAGGTGAGGCGTCTATCTAGGTGAACCCCGAGATATGTTACTACGTCTGATTGTGAGATGAGAGTATTGTTTATTTCGTTATAGCGTTAAAGAGATTGCATAAGGTCAGAACCGCACACGGTGGGAGTTCTATGATCATTTTTGGTGTCACCAAGTCGTGTCCAGGTGATTTTTTGTTATAGATCTTTTATTATAGATGCTACCTCACGTTGAATAAATGTTATTGGATTTAATGGTGGCTGGATTTTAATTGCTACAGGTAGGACAAATGAGTTGCTAGCAGTATTTGGTTGAAATACGCCTTAAAGGAGATCGGCGAATGCACTTGCTCTATCTTGTTCGCTGCGTAACCAGCTTCCTGAGGGGCCTCGCAGTGGAACGACTGTTTCTGCTGGTGGCTATATATTTTTGTGTGCTTTTCACAAAGGGTTCTTCTTGCTGGTGGGCGATAGTTGTTCGATATATAGATGTTGGGCGTTTGCTTCCTCAAGCTTAAGTGCCCTGGTTAGTCTACGTGTTGCTATTTTTAGCTGTTCCTTAGCCTTTGGGGATCTGTGATTCTGCCATTCTCTTCTTAGTCTTCGTTTTTCAAGTACTAGCTGTTCGATTTCGCGAGTTGTCTTGGTATGATTTGTCGTTTTGTGTGTGTCTGGAGGGGTAGAGGCCTTGGCTGCAGCAACAAGATTTGCCTCCATCGATTCGGTCAGGCGGTCAATATCCTCATGGGTAGACACTGTTTGATTTGTTACCATGTGAGTACAAACATATTTTGTGTACCTTGCCCAGTTGGTCCTGTTGCCTGTCAGCCTGTAGGTGTGCTCAGTTATATGTGGTCGATGCCTGAGAGCATGTAAAACTGGTGAGTGATCTGATGATAGTTCTGCAAGTGACTCAGCCGTAATATTATTTCTAGGGATCTTTCTTATTATTGCGAAGTCAATGAGATCCGGGAGCTTATTTGGATCTGCTGGCCAGTATGTAGGCCTACCCGGAGTGACATAATCGAGCTTATTTCGTGGCTTAATGAGCGCGTTGAAAAGTTGTTTGCCCTTTGGGTTTAAAAGGCGTGAACCCCAGTGCGTGTGCTTGGCATTGTAGTCACCAGCCGCTATAAATCGCTCACCGAGTGAGTTGAAAAATTCCAAGAATTGGTCCTCAGAAACTGCAAAACGAGGTGGGCAGTAGACTGCGGGGCCGATGCTAGATTGCATGCTTATGGAAGTGGATTGCAGGTAGTCCGTTTCAGTTCTATTATGAAGGTGGTGTTTGATGCGACCTCTGATAAGTATGCCAGTGCCGCCATGGGCTTTTCCGTCCGGATGGTTTGTGCTTGTCTGTTAGATGTGTCTCGGAGAGGAGCATGACGTCAATATTTTTTTCGGATAGGAACTGGGCAAGTTCAAGTTTATGCCGTGAAACGCCATTCGCCTTCCACATAGATATTTGAAGTGGAGACATTATGTTGATTTTGATGACATGAGAAGCTGTATCAGCATATTTTGGTTTCGCATAAGCTCTTGCATTGTTGTTTGCATGAATGTCATAAATTCTTTTAGGGTTTGCTGGAGTGAGATCATCATCGTTTCAATGCCAGTTGATATATGCTGCGTTTGATCGTTCGAAGTAGTTATTTCCTGTTCTTCCCGCGTAGTAGTTGACTTTTGTGTTATTGGATTCACGCTTTTAATTCCCGATCTTAAGGCAGTAGCGAAGGAAACGCTACGATTGGTACGATGTGTAGGAAGGGGTGCCGTGTAAGAGGGGCCCGATTGTGGCGGAGTGTGACTGATGTGTGTGGCCTGAGCTCGTGTTGATTCTCCGTGTTTGTTAAGACGGTTCTTTAGTTCCTTATATACTACTCAGCCACGCCAATTCGCTGTGTGACTTTCACCGCAGTTGCTGCACATTTTAACAGAGCTTTCTTCCTTGTTCTTATGACAGTTCGCTGTGCTGTGGGCTTCACTACAGTCTACGCAGATAGAGTCCAGTGTACAGTAAGCCTTAGTGTGGCCATATTCTTGGCAGTTAGTGCACTGCACTGGGCGGTTGCGCTTGTGTGGCTCTTCTACTGTGATACGCCGAGGCAATAGGAGCTGTAACTTGTAGGTTGGGTAAACTTCATTTTTTTTAGTATCTGGCTCTCTGGCTCCAACTCGATTTTGAACATTGGTTGTGGTTCCTTATTTTTGTTAAGTGTGTTCATGACCATTTTTGCATTAACGTTTTTTTCCTTGAGCGCTTCTACGATTTCAGTGGTCGAAACAGTTGCCTCAATCCCTTTGAGAACAACCTGTAGGCCCCTTGCGCTTTTTAGTTGGTATGTATACAAGTTTTTTCCTGCATCGTCCAGGAATTTGGTTAGGAGACGATGGCTAGCCTCGGTTTGAGTTTAAACTTTTGTTTCATTAATGTTCCCTTTTCTTAGGGGGATTATGTAGAACGAGTTTTCCCCTATTAATGTCGCTATTTTGTTCACTAAGGCACTTGAGCTTTTTTCGCGAATGTATATTGGAGGAGGCTTAACCTTCTTAGGTTCCTCTTTGGATGACTTTGCCGTTTGTACACTTTCATCAGTAGAATTTGCCAGAAGCTCAAATCTGTTGGTGTTTGCTGGCGTTTTATTAGCGACATCGTCTCGTGTAATTTTTGCCTTATTTTCGGATTGTTGATTTTTATTATTTTGAGGGCTGAGTTTTCTTTTAATTCCAGTCTGTATGGTCGACCCGGCGTTCTTGTTAAGTTGATCGCTGGCTCAGGGCGAGCAAGTACTTGCGTCAACGAAATTGAGCGAGCCGATGATACCGTTCCAGTTGTTGTTGTGATTGCAGTTGCAGTGGTTGTTGTTGTCACAGTACTAGTCACCGTAGTCAAGCGTGAAGAAATTTCGCAAGTGTTATGTGGTGCCTGCGGGTTTTGTGACGAAGCTGGTAATGAGGGGAGCAAGAACGCGCTCTTTCTTGAGTTGTTGGCAAAAGTAAATTCGTCGGGTTAGGGGTGATTGACCGCTCGCTGTCTGCAGAAGTCGCGGAGACGTATGAGAAGTACGAAAGAACTGATGGATTTAGTGAGACAAAGTAGGGATACGCTCTAAAGAGGATAAAGGCTGAGTTGCAAGCCGCACAAACCTTTACGGAACAACCACGGATGGCACCTCAACCTAGACTGCCCAGAAACCCCACGGATCTTCTGTCTCTCCAAACTCTCTTTCTACAGGTTCAAAGTCTCCAAAACTCTCTTTCTCCAGGTTTAGTGTCTCCAAACACTCTTTCTATTCGGTTTCGCACTGCCGTTACTACGCGTTGACGTGTTGCGTAACTGGAAACGGCAGGCCCTCCTAATGCAATCTTCATATGCATTTGTGCATAGTTATAAATCCTCACATTCCCCCCTTTCTTCGGGAAAATTTAAATCCAGCCTTGCGGTTCCTGCGGAACATTCCTGAGATTCCGTCGATGATCACAGCTATGTCTTGAGTTCTACAGCGCCGATTTCCTTTCAGTGTATTCTTATTTCCGTGACGCTACTCCTTTCTTCACTCTTCTGTCCACATTCTCGTCCTTTCGTCATATGGTCACACTACTTCCCGTCGATCGATTGTTGCCGATAGATCCCGATAACTCCCGGTGGTGACAAAGCAAATGCCGGCAAAAGAAGGAATTTCAGGTGATGTTTTCTCTTTAAAAATTCTCATTTCCCTTAACTTACTCCACTTTCTCTTGGCAGCGTGGCCATCTCTTCCAACCACCCCCCCTTGACGGACCCCTTGTCTTCTGCCGCTCTTCGACAAACACGTGAGTGCTTGATTTACCCGCTTGCGCGTGCTGACCTTTTTGTCTTTTCCTTTGCTTTAGCTTGCAACAACATGGAACTTCTCCTGGCGGCGGACCGGCACTGTAGAAGGATGCTCTCTCTCCTGCCCGAACTCCCTGTTCTCCGACCCACACGTGAGTGCCGGCCCCTGTTGTTCTTTCTTCCTCTTGTGCGTCCTTTTCCTTTCCAGATTGTATTAACATGAAATTTTCCCTTGTTATGCTGGGATCTGGAAAATATACATGCCGATTTTTTCCATGTTTTCTGCGCGTTTTGTGTGAATCGTCCCGTAAAAATGTGCTACGTGTTTTTGTCATTGTATTTTTTTTATTTTTGTGCGGGCATTATTGGACCCACCCCTCCTCGGCTTTCCGCACCAGGTTAAACAGGCGGACCCCTGTCGTCGACACCCGCACTCAAAATCTCTCGCCACCGCGGTGTAGAACCACGCACCGGCGGCTACCTCGGCGTTTGGCGTTCTGAACCACTGGCTCTTCCACGACTCCTGCGGGACAGTCCGCCTCCGGGATCGAAGCCCACCGTAGGACCTCCGCATCCAGGAGGGCCGGGATGGCTGGACATCCACCGCTGGAGCGGATGCCTGCCTTTGGAGTCCAGGCCTCTGGTTGCCCCTGGGTGGCGGCCATACGCATGGCCCTTTCTCAAAGTCCGCCGCAGCCCCGGTGTCGGGCGTTGGCGGAGCCCAACCGCCATGGACGGGCGCCTCTTTCTCCCTCGCTCCCTTGACGTCAATTGGCCACGTCCAGGTGACCCCCTGTTGCCGCCACCGCGTTCCTCCTTCGGCAAACTCCGTTCTCATCCTTGCTCCTCGACCGCTGCAGAACTTCGTACATTGCCGCCCGCTTCTGCATGCGGACGCGCGTTGCCTTGGCGGCTTCGTACTCCTCCCGGGCTGCCATCCGTTCTGGTTGCGAGGCTCCCTCCGAAGTCTCCCCGCTTCCTCTAGTGTTCCGCCTTGCCTCCTCGAACACCGGCGCGATCTTCGAAAGGATCCGGTTAGCTGCCACACTCCTGGCCCTCCTGAGCCTCCAGGTCCTCCTTTCCTTGGCCGGGTCCTCCTCCCACTCTAACTCACTCCCATCCAAAGTGACCACCGGCTCCGGATCTTTTCCTCGATCGTCCTCGGCCCCACGCCTTAGCGCTCGGGTGGGCCGCGGGTTGTGCATTCCTCTACCCCCCAACCACCCTTGCCCCTCGGCGGGCCCTTTAGGACTCTGACCGGGCAGGCTGCTCGTTACGCGTGCACTCATGTTGGTTGTCGAACTTTTTGTGTCTCGAACCCTCTGCTCACTTCTCCATCACACCTCGGTTTCGCGTCTCCTCTTTGGACCTTTATCGTATGTCCCTCGACTTTTTGCGTCGGTGTCGATCCCTCTCATCCTCCGGGCTGTTGACTCTGGCGGAGGCCAGACGGATAAATAGTCGTTCTATCCCATTCTTTTCCCTCTGTCCCGCTTCAGTCGGGTATGTTCATTGGTGCAATACTCTGGTTCGCTCGTGGTCTGTATCCGTTGACTCTCGCCTTGGCCTGACGCTAGAACGGTTGTCGAGCCTTGTCCGTTTACAGGTACTGTCGTTTTTCAACATCCCGCCGTTTGTGACCTTACTCTTCCCTGGTGGTGGTTGTTGAGGCAATATTCTGGTCCGTTCGTGGTCTGCATCCGTTGACTCTCGCCTTGGCCTGACGCTAGAACGGTTGTCGAGCCTCTTCCGTTCTCAGGTATTGTCGTTCTTCAACATCGAACAGTTTGTGACCTTACACTTCCCTGGTGGTGGTTGTTGAGGCAATATTCTGGTCCGCTCGTGGTCTGCATCCGTTGACTCTCGCCTTGCCCTGACGATAGAACGGTTGTCGGACTCGCAGTCTGCATTCGTTGACTCTCGCCTTGGCCTGACGCTAGAACGGTTTTCGAGCCTCGTCCGTTCTCAGGTATTGGCATGCTTTCCATGTTTTCTCCCGACGGATCCGCATTCTCGTTCTCAACACCATCCTTCACTAGATCATGCTCCTTAAGTTCGCTGATGTGTGCCGTGCGCTCCTTTCCGTTTTTTTGGTGGGGAATCTTACAGATCACTGGTGATACGAAATCTATAATGTGGGACACTCTCTTCAGGTTCCTCCGCACTATCTCAAAGATCTCTTTCATCTTCTCGTCATTTTCTTCCGGCAACTCTGGTTGCCTTCCTGTACCTAGCGATTCTTTGTCATATAGCGTATTCGGTAATCTTGGCTCGCGGCCTTGTGTCATGAACGCCGGTGAGTATCCCGTAGATTCCTGGAAATTACAGCCAGCATAATTTCGGGCCATCTTTCTGCTCAATTCCTCTGGTTCTGTCCGGCAAACTGTGCTATCATTGTCTTAACAGTGCGGTTCGCTCTCTCCGTCGGATTCTCCTGCGGGGTGTACGGTGGCGTAAGCTGCTGCTTTATCCGCATGTCGTTGAGGAACTTCTTGACAGCCCTGCTGGTAAACTGCACGCCATTGTCCGTGATCACCCCTTTCGGTACTCCAAATCGAGCGACTTTCCTGCCGCCTGCCGCTGATTCGGTTTGAACCTGGCGCAGTCCTCGCATTTCCGAACGTACGCCCATGCGTCTCTCTGCATTCCTGGCCAGTAGCACCGGGCTGCAAGCCGCGCAATCGTCTTACGACTGCCCACATGGCCGGCTGCTGGGGAGTCGTGGTTTTCGCGCAGGACTGTTTCCCTCAGCTGCAGCGGAACACATAGCTTCCAGGTCACTACATCTTCGGTCCCTGCTCTATGCGGAACCAATCCCGTAGTCGCTGGCGAACGTTTGCAATATGAACATTTTCCCGAAGTCGGGGCACGCCTAGACGGGGTCGGTGACTAATCTGGCTTTCACCTCCTCGAAGGCTTGCTGGTGGTCCTGTGACCATGTCCACTTGGTACCCTTGCGGAGGAGGTCGTTGAGTGGCCTTACAATGCGCACGAAGTCACGAAACGTCGGTACCAAGATGCAACTGCCAGGTATTGGCGCAACTCGCGGACCGATGACGCTGGTTCTTGTTGGGCTAGGGCTGCTACCTTCTCTGGGTCCGTGCCCATCCCTTGGCTTGTGACGCGGTGCCCTAGGTACAGTAGTTATTGCTTAAAGAAGTAGCAGTTTTCTGGGTTTATTCTTAGATCCGCGTTTTTCAAGCGGCGGAACACCTTCCGGAGGTTTCTTTTGTGTTCCTCTAGGGTGCGGCTAATCACGATGGATATCATCTTGATAAACAAAGGCATGAGGCGACATTTCTGGTCCAATCACATGATCCAGTGCTCGTTGAAATGTGGCCGACGCTGAGTATAATCCAAACGGCATCACCCTCCATTGGAACAGCTCTTTCCCTGGGACCGTGAATGCCGTGAAGCCCAGGTTCGACTCTTCCAACGGTATTTGTCAATACCTATGGAGGTCCAGACTGCTTATGCAACGCTCCTCTCTTAGTTGGTCGAAGATGTAGTTTATTCATGGCATCGGGCATCCTTTTTGGATTTCGCGTTTATCTGCCTGAAGTCCACGCGCGATCTGTACGGGCTCCTTGAATGTTCTATCAATCCCATTTTTAGAAGTTCTTCCACCTTTGCATTAAACTCCCCTTGAATCTTTGGTTTCTTGTGGTAGTATCTCTGCTTAATCGGTTATCATCCTTCATGGTTATCGTGTGCTCGGCTATACTTGATGTTCCGGCCATGGAATGAATGTCTGCCTCTGGCCGGTATCCGGATTTCATGACCGGCGCACCTAATCTTCGGATTCCCACTCTTCCCCACATCCAGCAGAACAGCAGCCTCTGGATTCGGCAGCCTCTTGCCCAATGGTCATGTCCACCGCACCTGCGACAGGCTTCTTGCGGATTGGCAACATGGGTTGGGTTCTGACCTGACACCCCAAGGTGTCGTTCCATTGTGTCTCTGGGTGGTGACTGGCGGCCTCTATAGGGTTGTGTTTTGTCGACTGGACTGGACCGGGGTAGATTGCGCCCACTGTTCCTGGATCTGTGTATCTAGATCGTCTGCGTCATTCCCATTCCATTCCCTTACTTGTTTTGCTATTGTTGCGTACACCCTTTTCGGGAGATCGTAAGACTTTAAAGATTCAAAACCGGAATCTAAAAGCAGGGGACGGGGTACAATCACCCCGTTGACTCAGTTGGGTTGACAAAGAAAATGCAAGTCGACAATAAACGAGTCTCCGATGACCCGGTCAGCGGCCGCAATAGATTGCAGAAAGTAAAGAAAATCAACACCAGTTCCGGGCACACTTCACCGAAGGGGTTTTTTTTTTTCGAACTTATTGCGTTATTTATTGGATCTCCTCTTATTATGAGACTAACAATAATTATTTAAAACTTATTATATAATTTAGTTTAAGTACAATATTAAATAGTTGTATTAGTTAGAGACGGCCCTAGGATTTCTTTGCTGGGCTGGAGAATCTTTGCGCTTTAGTCTGCTGTGACTGCATACACGCGTGAGCGACTTCGCGAGAGGATTTTCGTGTGCGGCGAGCTTTGCTTGATGTTTACTCTTTCTCATCTGGATTTCCTCGTTGACGAGGTTTATGTTGAGGTCTCTATGGATGCTTTCGCTGCGTAGGTACCATGGTGCCCCAGTGACAGTTCGCAGAATCGCTGACTGAGCTCGCTGTATAATTTCAATGTTGGTTTTGGACGCGTTTCCCCATAATTCACAGCCGTATGTCCAAATGGGTTTCAGCACGGTATTGTAGAGAAGTACTTTGTATTCCAGACTAAGCGGAGAGTTGCAATTAATAAGCCAGTGGAGATTGCCTGCTTTAAGCTTCACATGAGTCCTTTTAGATTCTATATGTCGCCGCCAGGTGAGGCGTCTATCTAGATGAACCCCGAGATATATTTCTACGTCTGATTTTGAGATGAGTGTATTTTTTAGGGTACATGGTGGGCAGGTTTGTCTATTCAGTGTGAATGTTACATGTCTGCTTTTGGTCTCGTTTATCTTAATGCGCCAGTCCGCAAACCATCGTTCCACTGTTTTAAGATGACAGTCAAGTTTTTCTGTTGCCTTTGATGGGCATTTGGATCGGCTGAGTATTGCGGTATCGTCAGCAAACGTAGAGGTTGTGAGTTGATAGTTTGTAGGCATGTCTGCTGTATATAAAGTGTAAAGAACGGGGCCCAGCACACTTCCTTGGGGAACTCCAGCATTGATGACGCGGTCGTGTGGAGTCGAACTGTTACACCTGATTGAGAACACTCTTTTGAAGAGATAAGATTCGAAGACTTTGTGGGTATTCTGCGGAAGCAGTTTTGTTATCTTGTACATTAGTCCTTCCAGCCAGACTCGGTCAAATGCTTGTGCGACATCTAAGAATATTGCTGAGCAGTATTCCCGGTGCTCAAAAGCAGTACGAATTTCGTTTGTGATGCGATGGTATTGTGTTTTGCATTCTTAAGTAGGGAGCTAGGTGTTTTAAAAATGCCTTTTCAAACAGTTTCGAGAGACACGATAGGAGACTGATTGGTCTGTAGGATGAGGGTTGCGTTTTTTCTTGGCCTGGTTTGGGAATCATCACTATGACCGCCTTTTTTCACCTTTGGGGATAGTATCCAAGTTTCGTAATAGCGTTAAAGAGATTGCATAAGGTCAAAACCGCACACGGTGGGAGTTCTATGATCATTTTTGGTGTCACCAAGTCGTGTCCAGGTGATCTTTTGTTATAGATCTTTTATTATAGATGCTACCTCACGTTGAATAAATGTTATTGGATTTAATGGTGGCTGGATTTTAATTGCTACAGGTAGGACAAATGAGTTGCTAGCAGTTGCACTTGCTCTATCTTGTTCGCTGCGTAACCAGCTTCCTGAGGGGCCTCGCAGTGGAACGACTGTTTTTGCTGGTGGCTATATATTTTTGTGTGCTTTTCACAAAGGGTTCTTCTTGCTGGAGGGCGATAGTTGTTCGATATATAGATGCTGGGCGTTTGCTTCCTCAAGCTTAAGTGCCCTGGTTAGTCTACGTGTTGCTATTTTTAGCTGTTCCTTAGCCTTTGGGGATCTGTGATTCTGCCATTCTCTTCTTAGTCTTCGTTTTTCAAGTACTAGCTGTTCGATTTCGCGAGTTGTCTTGGTATGATTTGTCGTTTTGTGTGTGTCTGGAGGGGTAGACCCTTGGCTGCAGCAACAAGATTTGCCTCCATCGATTCGGTCAGGCGGTCAATATCCTCATGGGTAGACACTGTTTGAGTTGGTACCATGTGAGTACAAACATATTTTGTGTACCTTGCCCAGTTGGTCCTGTTGCCTGTCAGCCTGTAGGTGTGCTCAGTTATATGTGGTCGATGCCTGAGAGCAAGTAAAACTGTTGAGTGATCTGATGATAGTTCTGCAAGTGACTGAGCCGTAATATTATTTCTAGGGATCTTTCTTATTATTGCGAAGTCAATGAGATCCGGGAGCTTATTTGGATCTGCTGGCCAGTATGTAGGCCTACCCGGAGTGACATAATCGAGCTTATTTCGTGGCTTAATGAGCGCGTTGAAAAGTTGTTTGCCCTTTGGGTTTAAAAGGCGTGAACCCCAGTGCGTGTGCTTGGCATTGTAGTCACCAGCCGCTATAAATCGCTCACCGAGTGAGTTGAAAAATTCCAAGAATTGGTCCTCAGAAACTGCAAAACGAGGTGGGCAGTAGACTGCGGGGCCGATGCTAGATTGCATGCTTATGGAAGTGGATTGCAGGTAGTCCGTTTCAGTTCTATTATGAAGGTGGTGTTTGATGCGACCTCTGATAAGTATGCCAGTGCCGCCATGGGCTTTTCCGTCCGGATGGTTTGTGGCGTAGAATAGGTATCCTGGAACATGGAAGTTGTGCTTGTCTGTTAGATGTGTCTCGGAGAGGAGCATGACGTCAATATTTTTTTCGGATAGGAACTGGGCAAGTTCGAGTTTATGCCGTGAAACGCCATTCGCTTTCCACATAGATATTTGAAGTGGAGACATTATGTTGATTTTGATGACACGAGAAGCTGTATCAGCATATTTTGGTTTCGCATAAGCTCTTGCATTGTGGTTTGCATGAATGTCATAAATTCTTTTAGGGTTTGCTGGAGTGAGATCATCATCGTTTCAATGCCAGTTGATATATGCTGCGTTTGATCGTTCCAAGTAGTTATTTCCTGTTCTTCCCGCGTTGTAGTTGACTTTTGTGTTATTGGATTCACGCTTTTAATTCCCGATCTTAAGGCATTAGCGAAGGAAACGCTAGGATTGGTACGATGTGTAGGAAGGGGTGCCGTGTAAGAGGGGCCCGATTCTGGCGGAGTGTGACTGATGTGTGAGGCCTGAGCTCGTGTTGATTCTCCGTGTTTGTTAAGACGGTTCTTTAGTTCCTTATATACTACTCAGCCACGCCAATTCGCTGTGTGACTTTCACCGCAGTTGCTGCACATTTTAACAGAGCTTTCTTCCTTGTTCTTATGACAGTTCGCTGTGCTGTGGGCTTCACTACAGTCTACGCAGATAGAGTTCAGTGTACAGTAAGCCTTAGTGTGGCCATATTCTTGGCAGTTAGTGCACTGCACTGGGCGGTTGCGCTTGTGTGGCTCTTCTACTGTGATACGCCGAGGCAATAGGAGCTGTAACTTGTAGATTGGGTGAACTTCATTTTTTTTAGTATCTGGCTCTCTGGCTCCAACTTGATTTTGAACATTGGTTGTGGTTCCTTATTTTTGTTAAGTATGTTCATGACCATTTTTGCATTAAAGTTATTTTTCTTGAGCGCTTCTACGATTTCAGTGGTCGAAACAGTTGCCTCAATCCCTTTGAGAACAACCTTTAGGCCCCTTGCGCTTTTTAGTTGGTATGTATAAAAGTTTTTTCCTGCATCGTCCAGGAATTTGGTTAGGAGACGATGGCTAGCCTCGGTTTGAGTTTGAACTTTTGTTTCATTAATGTTCCCTTTTCTTAGGGGGATTATGTAGAACGAGTTTTCCCCTATTAATGTCGCTATTTTGTTCACTAAGGTACTTGAGCTTTTTTCGCGAATGTATATTGGAGGAGGCTTAACCTTCTTAGGTTCCTCTTAGGTCGACCCGGCGTTCTTGTTTATGTTTTGGTTTTCTGCTAGCACAGCGGAACCGTTAAGTTGCGTTTTTGTTTTGATCGCTGGCTCAGGGCGAGCAAGTACTTGCGTCAACGAAATTGAGCGAGCCGATGATACCGTACCAGTTGTTGTTGTGATTGCAGTTGCAGTGGTTGTTGTTATCACAGTACTAGTCACCGTAGGCAAGCGTGAAGAAATTTCGCAAGTGTTTGGTGCTTGCAGGTTTTGACGAAGTTAGTAATGAGGGAGAGCACGAACGCGCTCTTTCTTGAGTTGTTGGCAAAAGTAAATTCGTCGTGTTAGGGGTGATTGACCGCTCGCTGTCTGCAGAAGTCGCGGAGACGTATGAGAAGTACGCGTTGTTTCGTTGCAATAAGAGCCGGCGAAGGGGGTATTGACTGCCCAAAATAGGGGAAAGTGAGAAATATGATTCCTAGGTGGGAACACTTGGCATAGAATACCAATAGATCAGAAAAAAAGCTCTATGCCGCTATAAAAAGAGCATGGCTCACCGATGAAAGGTCAGAGAGAGAGTCAGTACCCGGGTAAACACCCGTAGTGCGTCGGTACCCAGGAAAACATCCGTACATCAAATACCCGGGCAATTATCCTTTTGTCCATCGAGGGGATGACTCAGGGATAAGTCCAGTCTCGAAGAAAAACGTCAAGGAGCAAGGACACTAGCATCCTTTAAAAGAAATAACAAAACTAACAAGGAACACACCTTGAAGGAAGACCATAGTTCCACGAAACTCTCAGGATGGGCGGGAAGGAGTCTAAGGCCTCCGACAACACAGCAAATGTGATAAACACCGTGGAGGTTGTCGACCACAAACAGGAAATAGAAGGAGTACAACATACCCTGGAATTCATCGCTGCTATACTGATCTTCCTGGCTCTGTCAAAGATCGTAAAAATGTACAAGAGATCCGTACAGCGGAGGAGGGACCATCACCATGCTCTGGACATGATTGTATCCGGTGTCCCACAAAGTGCTTTATTAAATAAACTAACAGCAAGTGCTCCAAGTAACCTGAGAGCCGAATAGAAGCCAAAGTGTGCTACGAAAGAACAGAAACCCAATTCATTCATACTTTTATATATATGCATACTCCACTTAGGGTATTTTTTTTTTATTTTGTGTTTGTGTATATTTTATTATTATTCGGTTACAATTAATTGGTGCATGAAAGTATATGTATGTATAACTCCATCACTATATATATAGCAACACCCAGGATCCAACGCGTCGAGATCTCATCGCTCCGGATTAAAATGGGGTAAGTTTGACGGAACCCTGTTCCCAAGTTTTTTTATATTCATATATATACATATATTCCCGTGCTCATTTTATTTTTACACCATTAGTACATATAAATATATTTGTGTCAGGTTTAAAGAAAAATATCTTACTGTTAGCCTCTTCCAGGCAATTTATTTCATTAATAGGAGTTAAATATTTTGGGTTCCATATTGTTTTAAATTAAAAAATTACTTTTCAGCGACGAGTATCCTCCTTGTTTTTGTTATGCAAAAACAAGAGCCCTCAGAGCGAAGTTTGTAGTCGTGAATAGCCAACAATTTTTGTTGACGTGCGCACCTTTGCTTGGTGATGAATTCGAAACTTCTCGCTAAAAACAGTTGTAGCCAACTTATCATAAATTTTGTATGCTAGCTTTTTAATTCTTGTTTGTGTTACATGGCTCTAGCCAACCATCTATTACAACAAAATGAGTAGGTAAACATTTCCAGAAGGGGTGCTGACGCGCGAAGTGGAGTAGGTCAAAAACGACGACATAACGTTTGACGAACAACCTTGACAAAAGGGGATCGCATTGCGCGGCCCGCGACGATCCATCAGGCATGCGGATGCATGAAGGGGAGGGAACGTGGCCGGAACATTGCCTGTCTCGTCGCTCTCGTCGTCCCGAGTGGTGTGGACCGTGTCGCTGAGTGCCCGTCACTTCGGCTGAGGATTGTCGTCATATGCGGACTCACAGTAGCTAACCGCTGCGCACGCCAACCCCACGTCTGCTCTCACTGGTGGCTCCGGTACCACGCAATCGCCGGGTTCACGTACGTAGTCTCCGACACAATCGACCGGGTCTTCACCACAATTCTTGCCACCTCTTCGGGTCCTTTCTCGGTTGGGTCCCGTCTGTTAAATGCTTCCGGAATAGCCGTGCTTCGTCGTACTGGACCTCAGCTACCTGTGTCTCAATTGAGACTTTCTTTGTCGCGAACGTCTCGCCGTATCGATTTTGTTCTTTGCTGACTATCACGGCGACAACTCCCTTGTTGACTTCGTTGCTTTACGTTGTTGACTCGTATACTCGTTCTTCTTGACTGTCCAGCTTCCAGCGCTCGGCCTGTTTATAAAGGCCTCCTCTAATGGTTTATCCCTCTTGTCTCCAGTCTCCGGATCCAAAGTCCACCGTTTTACCATTGGCCCGGTACAAAGTCCAGTTTGGTCTGGTCCTAAGTCCAGTGGATACCGTTATTCTCTTACCCTGGCACGTCGACGCCTACTGTTGTCTTGCCGTTCTGCTCGTGCCGTATCCCTCTCGCTCTCCATCTTCTCTACTTCCAACCGTCTGTTCTGCGATCTCTCTTCCTACCGGTTCTGTTTCTCCAAACTCTCTTTCTACCGATTCAGTTTCTCCTAACTCTCCTTCTCCAACTCCTCGGCCTTGCACTGCCGCTACTACGCGTTAACTTGTTGCGTAACTGACAACGACAGGCCCTCCTCATGCAATCTTCATTTGCATTTGTACAATATATATTTAAAAAGTTACCAGCTATATATATGTCGGAGAAGGAAATGTTATTTTGAAATGAGCGCCTTATCGATGGTTAACTTGCTTACGATACTAATCGATAGGACGGTTTGTATTTGGTTGTGAGATCTTGACATACAAAAAGATCGAGTGTGGCCCTGGTTTAGCGTGGTCGTGCTGCTTAGGAAAAAAGTTGGGAAGAAACACACAAGCAGCGGAAGAACAATTGGAAAAGCTATCAAGGGACTCGCTACACAATCATAAAACAACTTTTAGCGCTCCGACATATATATACACCACCAGTAATAGAAACCAATAGCCTGGTTAGTTCAGTCGATAGAGCATGATGCAGGAGTAGGTTGAAGCCTTATGTTTATGGGCGCCTTATAAAAGAGAAAAAATAACCCACCAAAAACCAGGTCATAATACAGATGGCGGGAGATGTTGCGATGTTTACGCATCGATCACTTCGAGCCTGTTACGTACACCCTCATTTTAGAATCATAAGACCTTAAAGATAAGCCATAAAACGCCTGTATCTGAAGCAGAGGGAGGAGTACAATTACCTCGTTGAGGCAAACTAAATATATATATTTCTTTTTTATATAGCAGGGATAGTTCTTATTTAAGATCTGTCCTAATTGGACCATAAAAAAAGGTCTAGTCCGCTAAAACACACCTCAGTCCACGGGAGGGGAAAGCCTCGGGAGAGAAATTATCGAGAGAATACATTCTCGGGAGGAGACAGTCTCGAGAGATAGAGATTTCGCGTCCAATGGGAGACTACCGATACTGAACGATAGATTTCGTGTCCAAGGTGGACGATAGATGGATTGGGATGTATCCGTGAATGCAAAAGGACACCTCGTAAAGGAAAACTTGCTTTTCGGACCAGTAGACAGGAAGTTTCAAGGAGTTTAAAGCCTCCGACTTTACCGTCAATGTGATCAACACCGTGGAAGTAATGGACAAAAAGAACGAGTGCAGCGGCTACTTGACCATAACCATGCGTTGGAAAAGAT
This sequence comes from Drosophila teissieri, assembly GCF_016746235.2. Classification (NCBI taxonomy): domain Eukaryota; kingdom Metazoa; phylum Arthropoda; class Insecta; order Diptera; family Drosophilidae; genus Drosophila; species Drosophila teissieri. The sequence goes on from NC_053032.1 coordinate 2,860,663, forward strand.
CGTAACCAGCATTCCATAACCGCAATAAGTCACATCGTGAAAACCGAACTAAAATACGAAGTCTGCTTTGTATACATAAGCAGTGCAGTGACAATTATAACCAGCAAATTAAATCAAATAACTTACCTATGCATCTTCTTTAAATGCCAGCTAAAATAAAGTAACATCAATAACATCCAGAACAAGTGCGGTGACCAAGTAATTGGAGAATCAGATAGCGGTTGAAGCGTGCCGCAGAGAAACATTCATACTACCATACACATATATATATGTGGGAATTGGTTTGAATAAGAATACTCGCAGTGGTAATAGGTATTAAATGTTTCGATACTTCTACATTGCAGCCCTGACTAAAATGCAACCCTGACTAAAATGCAACCCTAGACTAGGGCAAGTTATCGATAGAAAGGAAGCGAGTGTAGAGTCGAGTGAAAAAGTAGCAAAGAGCGGTTGTTACTAAAGTTGTTCAAATTCTGTTGTGATTTGCAATAGATGCTTACTGGAGCGGCTAAACTGTTTGTGAGTAGTGAGGCGAATACTCGTAGATGGACTGTTTTGAAGGCTAAGTTGAGAGTAGAGTTTTCAATCAAAGTTTCATCAGCTGAGGTTCATAGAAGATTGGACCACCGTCAGCAGAGAAAAGACGAATCATTATTTGAAAATTTGTATGCTCTAAAATAAATCGCAATGCCAGCTATTACTAAGAGCCGAGCTTAATTGACTATTACACAAAGGGTATTCCAGATTCGAAAGGGAATAAGATTATATCATCAATTAGATGGGGATCGTTAGGAGCAAAAGTCTGGAACATCCAGGAAATGTTTCAAATGCGGCAATAGATCTCATGTAATAAAAGACTGTAAGAAAACAGATTTTGTTTGCTTTTAATGTGGTCAGGCAGTACACCGAGCAGCACAATGTACAGTACCCACAGATGTCAGGAAATACACAAATGCTAATGTAGTTCAAAAGGAGTTTGACGGGAATTGGAGAAAGTCGTGTTTTAACATTTGGAAGTATTATTATATCCGTTCTAATAGATGATATCCCAATGAAAGTAGAATTTCATGTGGTTCAAGATCCAGATATAGGTTTCGATGCTATTTTAGGTAGGACAATTTAATACACTGTCGATATGAAGGTACTCACTTTAATATCAGGATGAAAACTGAAGAAGGAGGTAAAATTAGGGATACAAAGATATTTGATCGTTTGGTGAATGACGAATAGAAACTTCTAAGGTAGATTTTTCTCATCATAATCAGCCGGAAGCTAAAACGGTATTGGAGATGATTTCCTCCCTTTCTTAATTGTACGGTAATTAATAATGCTAGCACTCGTTAAATTCAGCAAATGTTTTAATTTAATTTTTTTAACACATAACCTTAATATTAATAACTAAAAATTACCAATGCATTCAAAATGACTATAAATAAGTATACTACATTTAAAAATGTTCTTAAAAGTCGTGTTCTACATCAAGATCTATTGAAAAAGGATTTTCAGAGTCAGAATCTGAATCCCTATCACTATTGTTAGCATCAAAATCGGGAACATTGTTATTATTGTTCATGTTAACAAAATGTTGCGTACACCCTTTTCGGGAGATCGTAAGACTTTAAAGATTCAAAACCGGAATCTAAAAGCAGGGGAAGGGGTACCATCACCCCGTTGACTCAGTTGGATTGCGACAAAGAAAATGCAAATCGACAATAAACGAGGCTCCGATGACCCGGTCAGCGGCCGCAATAGATTGCAGAAAGTAAAGAAAATCAACACCAGTTCCGGGCACACTTCACCGAAGGGGTTATTGACTCCCCAAAATAGGTGAAAGTGAGAAATATGATTCCTAGGTGGGAACACTTGGCATAGAAGACCAATAGATCAGAAAAAAGCTCTATGCCGGTATAAAAAGACCATGGCTCACCGATGAAAAGGCAGAGAGAAAGTCAGTACCCGGGTAAACACCCGTAGTCCGTCGGTACCCGGGAAAACATCCGTACATCAAATACCCGGGCAATTAGTCTTTTGTCCATCGAGGGGATGACTCAGGGATAACTCCAGTCCTTTAAAAGAAATAACAGGACTATCAAGGAACACACTTTGAACGAAACTCTCAGGATGGGCGGCAAGGAGTCTAAGGCCTCCGACAGCACAGCAAATGTGATAAACACCGTGGAGGTTGTCGACCACAAACAGGAAATAGAAGGAGTACAACATACCCTGGAATTCATCGCTGCTATACTGATCTTTCTGGCTCTGTTAAAGATTGTAAAAATGTACAAGAGATCCGTACAGCGGAGGAGGGACCATCACCATGTCCTGGACAGGATTGCATCCGGTGTCCTACAAAGTGCTTAATTAAAAATACTAACGGCAAAACAATTAAAAGAACAGGTGAACCGGTGCATGGCCGTTAATGTTGATGTTCACAAAAAACAAACAACAGCAAGTGTTCGCTCCAAGTAACCTGAGAGCCGAATAGCAGCCAAAGCGTGCTACCAAAAGAACAGAAACCCAACTCATTTATACTGCATACTGCATACTCCACTTAGTGTATTTTTTATACCCGTTACTCGTAGAGTAAAAGGGTATACTAGATTCGAAAAGTATTTGAAAAGTATGTAACAGGCAGAAGGAAGCGTTTCCGACCATATAAAGTATATATATTCTTGATCAGGATCAATAGCCATGTCCGTCTGTCCGGCCGAAACTGCCACGCCCACACTTTTGAAAAATGTTATGATATTTTTTCATTTTATTATTAGTCTTGTGAATTTCTATCGATTTGCAGAACAACTTTTTGCCACGCCCACTCTAACGCCCACAAACCGGCCGACACTGCCACGCCCACACTTTTGATTAATGTTATGATATTTGTTCAGTTTTGTGTTTCTTTTGTAAATTCCTATCGGTGTGCCAAAAATTTGTTTGTCACGCCCAATCTTACGCCCACAAATCGCCCAAAACTTTCACGACCATAGTTTTGAAACATGTGTTGTTGTAAATTTCTATTTGCCAACTACTTTTTGCCACGCTCACTCTAACGCCCACAAACCGCAAAAATGCCATGTCCATAAATAAGTAAATATTTAATTATTATACCCGTTATACGTAGAGAAATTACTTTGGATTATATAATTTGCTTTGCCAATTTCTATCGATATGCCGAAAATATTTTGGTTAAGTTCACTTAAACGCCCACAAATGACAATACCCTATTGAGATGTGTACGAATAGGAAACTGTGCAGTAAATATCAATCGAGTGAAAAACTTGGCTGAATCACTCCATTACATTACAGGTAGCATGTTCAATGACGTCAGAGATAGCCGATAACGTAATTGTTCATAAATAAACCCGCCAGTGTTACTGTTTAGTTTGATTTATTGGTTAATTTCAGACACTTAATATTAATTAGTTCGACACCGATGCGTACGTTTTCTTGCAGATCAAAAATGTGACTGACTTAAGCTTTGGCTGTACTCACGCCATACGATTAAACTAGCATAAGACGTAAACAAGTTACAGTTAGAAGGGAGTTAGAAGTTTGGAAAAGTACTGGGCAAGCTCGCGGACAATTACCGCGGTGCGATGCTTACATTGATTCCGCTGATAAGCTCCGCTGAAGCTGCAGACAAATGATAAGGTAAACAAAGATAAAGGGTGACTTGTTCGCGCATACAGGGTGTCTCGTTCCCAAACAGTAATAGATCGGTGAAGCCACTTTCTGGCAGACGCTTACAATTCAAAACTGCATAAATGCTTCAAGCGTCATTTACATACATAAATATATGTTTAAATATTATCTTATAATATAATTTCGATCAGAGCAATGGTAAATTGGAGTAAGATTTATCCTGCGCTGATCAATGAACTAATAAATAAATGAAATCATATGTTGTTTTGCTTTTCTTTCCCACTTCTCAATAATTCAATATATATTGATCTAGTGTTGAAAAGAATTTTAGTGTTAAATCTCGCTCTTAGCTTCTCTTTCTTAGGGAGCTTTTTCACGTTTTTTACAAGTGCTGAAAATAATTTTAGTGTTAAATCTCGCTCTCAGCTTCTCTCTCTCTCTTAGAGCGCTTTTCCACGATTTTTACAAGTGCGTGGCAGGTGAATGTTAGAGAGAAAGGGAGGTCTCTGTTGACACTTTGAAAATATAAATTGATGCGCACTCTTTATAAAGAGAGAAACTCAGTTTTTGAACAAACATAATATTATCAACATGTGCCATTTTGCCTTTCTGACCTTTTATTTATCTTATTTTACTATAGTAAATTATATGTCTAAACGATTTTCTTTTGGTAAGAGAAAAGTTATATTCTATAAACTTAAAGTTTGTTTTTCTTATGAGCTGGCAGGCGCAATCATATGTTATGGCTATTTGGCTTTTCTCAGGTACTCTTCAATAATTCAATATATATTAATCTACTGTTAAATAGAATGAAATTTTATTAAGAGCATTGCTCTTAGAGAATGTTAAATCTAAATGGTAGAACTCGCTCTTAGCATACGGTGCTTTCCCGCGCTTTTCTTGAAAAAGTAAATAGTAAAAGAAAAGAATGAACTAGGGAGTCAGTCGAAGATTAAATTTTTGTATTACATCTTTTTAGAGCCAAGTGCGATTTTTAATTGATTTTTCAAGTTCCTAACGTTTTCTTGCCAACCCATAAGTGTTAAGCTCAATTTTTAACGTAAAGATTACATTTTTGAATAAAAAGTTGCATAAATTAACGTAAAATTTAAGTTACAACGCGGTCGTGAGTGCTGTTGCTGCTTCGATTGACGTCGCTGCCGTTTGGCCCGCTGCTGTCTCGTCGCTGCGCTCATTGCTAAGTATAACATTTGTAATGTTTTTTCTTCATCCTAATATCGCCCATACCCATATCGCTTTTTTACCCATATTAATATAAGAACTGAGCCTTTTTAAAGGCTTATTCTCATATTTTTGTCCATATACGTATTCAGCGTATATATATTTTTTTTTTTTAATGCGCGAGTCCCACGGCCACAAGAATTAGAGATAATAGGATAGAATCTATTATAGTCAGAACATAATACTCTGTAGGGATCATGCAACTCATAGTTAGATCTACAATGATTTAAAATTAGAGGTACGTAATTTCTAGTAAATCTGCTTGGAACAGTGAAGTTTAGCCGACTAACCAAGTCGGGACTATCCACTTCACCACGAATAAGATTAAAAATAAAGACTGTTCCAAGCATCGTTCTACGGTTAGCTAAGGAGGGTAAGTTAATTAACATTAATCTATTCGAATAAGGAGATAATCTAAGGTTTGCATCCCAATTAAGGCGCCGTAAGGCAAAAAGTAAGAAATTCTTTTGAACCGATTCAATGCGGTCCGAGTAAACTTCATTTTGTGGACTCCAAACAGGTGATCCATACTCGAGGATCGGACGGACTAGAGAAATAAATAATGTTTTGGTCATGTAAGGATCATCAAATTCCTTTGACCACCGTTTTATAAAACCAAGCACACCCCTGGCCTTATTGACAATAGACGAAATATGGTCTGAAAATTTAAGTTTAGGGTCCAGAAGAACACCAAGATCATCAACATGTGTTATTCTGTCCAAAGAGCACCCACTTAAAGTGTAAGTTGCGTGCATTGAGTTGGCACGACAAAAGGTCATAACTTTACACTTAGAGCCATTTAAGTTTAGTACGTTATCACGGCACCAGGTTTGAAAGCAATCTAGATCGGATTGTAAGTCCAAATGGCGAGAAATGTCCTTATATTGCAAGCATAATTTTACATAATCAGCGTACATTAGTACACGCGAATGATTTATTATTAAGGGAAGGTCGTTAATAAATAAGGTAAAAAGGAGCGGACCTAGGTGGCTCCCTTGTGGAACGCCGGATGTGACTCGGAGAATACAAGAAAGAGAATTTTTAAAGAGGACCCGTTGCGTCCTGCCATTCAGATAACTTAGAATCCAATTTAGGAGATCAACAGGGAAACCTAATAAATCAAGTTTTTTTTATTAAAAGTGAATGATTAACAGAGTCGAATGCTTTACTAAAATTCGTATAAATGACATCTGTTTGAAGATTATTTTTGAAACCCTGTACTACGAAGGAGGTTAGCTCCAAAAGGTTAGTAGTTGTTGATGTGCGTTTTATGAACCCATGCTGACATGGTGAAATAATTGATCTACAAAGGTGCTGCAAATGAGGAGCGATAACGTTTTCAAAAAGCTTAGGGATAGCAGACAATTTGGAGATTCCTCTGTAATTGCTTGCATCCGATTTGCTACCTTTTTTATGGAGAGGGATCACAAAGGACTCCTTCCATATTTGGGGGAACTGAGTAGATTCCAAAGATAAGTTAAACAGTTTTAGTAGAGGTTTGCACAAGGCTTTGCACAGAATCTAAGCACACAGCCAGGAATTCCGTCGGGACCTGGCGAATAGACAGGCTTAACTCGCTGAAGATCATAAAGCAGTGAGCTTTCGTTTAAAGTGGGACAGAATATTAATTTGACTTTGATACCGCGTAAGAGTAGAATATGTGGTTTGAAAAAACTTGGCAAATAGATCGGCTATTGCCTGATCCGATGTTACCGAAGTATTTTCAAAAATTAGCGAGGAAGGGTAACTAGTTGTTTTGCGCTTAGTGTTAACTGTTTGGGATCCTGTGCGAACTGGAACTTACAACGGTTTAAATAATTCTTATAACACTGTGCATTAAGCACGGTAAAATTTAACCGAGCACTTACATATTTAGAAAATATAGATTGAGAACCGGTATTTTTAAATTTTATATAAAGTCTAGACTTAACATTTCTTAGATGTGTCAACTCTTTATTAAACCAAGGAGGTTTGTTAGAGGTAGACGGATAGTACATCGGAACACAAGAGTTGAATAATTATTTAATTGCATTATAAAAAATATCTATGGCATCGGCCATTATGTTGCAAGAATATAGATCGGACCAATTAAAGCCAGATATAAAAAGATTTAGCCTCTGAAAGTTTGCCTTACGAAAACAATGAATTCGTTTGGTTGTCTTTTCTGGCCTCTCTTTTATTACGGTACCTGTGTCGATTGTCACCTCGAAAGTTGGATTGTATGGATCTTCAGGTGGACTAAGAGGTGCTACTCTAGTCAGAAACACACTTTCAGGACTTGAAACAAAACATAGATCCAATAAACGACCAAGAGAATTTCGAATATAATTAACTTGCGACAACGATATGTCAAGCAAGCCGTCAATAAAGTCATATAGGCAGGAGAATATTCGACTGTTCCTCTGTGGACCACTTAGTGCCTGGTATATTAAAGTCACCTAGAACAACTAGTTGGTCCCTATCGGACAGTCTGTTTGTAACGGATTGGGTAGCGGACAAATGGTTAATATATTCAGGAAATTCAGAAGACGGCGGAATGTACGAGGACGTAATATAAACATAGCTATCAGAAAATGACAGCTTTACGCATAAGAATTCTAAGTTACGGAACTCGTCAAAAAGTACCTCCACTGACGTGAGGGTAGACCTAACAGCAATTAGGACTCCACCTCCCCGCCTGGAGGGACGATCATGCCTGTATACTGTGTACATACCTGTGAAAACTTCGGAGTTAAGTATCTCCGGTTTTAACCAAGTCTCTGTAAACACAAAAATATGGGATGCAAAGGAAAGACTATTAGAATACAAATTAGTTAGCTTACTACACAAGCCTCTTACATTTTGATAACAGATAGTGAGACTAGATTTTAGTTTTTTGAAGATAAAGAAGTAGAAGTAGTAGAGGAGGATGGGGCAGTGATCTGGCCACTTGTGGGAAGTTTAATTCCCACGGGCCCTTTTTTTCTATTTTTAATCTTTGCTTCAAACTCTTTCACAATCATACTTTCCGGCCAAAAATCAGCAGAACATATGGTTGAGAATAGCTCATTTGGGACAGTTATCTTGAAAGATGAGATGTCCCTAGCATAAGAAAAGTTAAATTTTTCCACTTTTATGTTGTCGGCTTTTGTTTTGTCTTGTATATAAGACAGTACATCAGATGATATTTGATCAGGGAAAAGCCGAGAAAAAAAATTTGTTTCTTTAGTGGAACCACCGAGAGGGGTTTTGGCACTGCAGGTTGTATTTCTGAAGTGCCAACTTGTGCCGGTAGTCCGGACTCAATATTCCTTTGTGGTGGTAAACAATTCGGGACGGGTGGAATCACCGGTTGAGAAACCAGCGTGGACAAAACGGAATCTGTAGCAGTCCCAGGCTGGACTCCCTCCACAACCGATTGATCGGATTGCGCCGAATCTTTTTTAGCTGCCGATCTAAGCAACATTTGAGGGTTTGCTGCGATCGTCAACTGATCAGCTGTGGAGTCCTGTTGATCACTTGCCGAAGGTTGCGGGGCATTCCCCTTAGGCAGCCTACCACCAGCGGCTTTCTTGCGCTTTGGAGATTCTTCTAATAGTTTAAGGCTATTAAATTGTGAATCAAGCGCAGAAAGAAGATCATCAGCTCGACGAAAACTATCTCTAGCCACGCCAAAACTGCTGATCAGTCCTTTCAAGCCACCTTTAGTTTGGCGCATAAAGAGTTGCATTTCATTCGCAACTCCTAGGCAAGTATCACAACAGTATTTTAGATTAGGGCCTTTAGATAGGTCATCACTTGTTCGGCCGTTAAAACCAGCGCACTTAGTGTGCACCATTCTATCACATAGCCAACAGGTCATTTTTGACTGATCAGGCTTTATTACCTGACGGCATTTGTTATGGAAGCAGACAACATTGGTTTCCATGTTTAATTGGGTTTTGACCACTGTACTAAAAGACAAAATCAGAAAGTGTACCGCAAGAGCGCAGTGTTCACTTTAAGATTTTGTGTGGGAGAGCGAGAGAGCGGGTGCACCGTGCAGTTAATTAAAAACAACACCAAACAGCACTACGGACAACGCACGAAAAAGAGAGTAAACGCAAAGACAGAAAGAGAACAGATTGAATTAATTTATTAAAATAATGCACATATCACAAAAGATTCACTCGCGAAACGAACGGCACTTTAACTAGTACGGATTACGAAATTGAATTATTAAAGAATTTATTAAATTCCACCGCTGGGTTTAGCAAAACAAAAATAAATTCGGAGCGCAGAAAAAAAACACGACCGTTCGCTTCGAAGCTAGAATGACATATAAACTTAATAGTACTAAAAGTTTAAGTCTTTTTAAGGACTTGCACTTATAATACTATTAATACTATACTATAATATTATACTATATATGTTGGAAAGTATGTATGTGTGCAAAAGTCACATAGCTTACATATACTCCTGCATAGCAGAGAGTAGGATAGAGAGAAGATGAATTGCTTATTGTAGCTTATCTTCATTCTGTCTTTTGTAGCTTTGTGGTATGTGGCTTTGTGTGTGTACTCATGATCTACGCGTCGTCAGTCGATTTATGAAAGCGAGCGTGTGCAGTTCTTACAATAAAGTGACACAGAAAATAAAACATCAAAGTGCCTATTTATTTCATGCTGGTCTGACAATATTTAAATATATAATTGAATTCCACAATAATATTAGCCAATTACCATAGGTTATGGGCCCAGACACAAAATAGCATTGAAATAATTAAGTCTTTGATTGTTAATAACAAGCTACAATAAAAAGTGAAGAATAATACATGTGTATATATATGTACATACATATATGCATTGAATTGCTAATATATGCATATACATATTTAATATAATTACATACATATAGTTGTATGGCAGTTTAATATGTGCGCGTCTTAAACGTTTATAATAATTTCACAATTTCGTCGCATACACATAAGCGTTTTTTTTTTCGCGCGAAAAACCGCGACGCTGTAGCTGGTGTCGGTACCAAATTTTTTTTTCTCTTCTTTCTCTCTTCTTATTCTTGCAGTCACCGCATTTCTAAGAAGACAAACGAATACAAGTTGTGTGTATTGAGTAAAAAGGAAGAATGGATAAAGGAAAGAGAAATATTAAACCTTTTGATGGGGAAAAATATTCAATTTGGAAGTATAGAGTGAGAGTGCTTTTAGAAGAAAATGATTTATTGAGTGTAATAGATGACGAACAAAATATAGTGAATGATGATATTAAAAAGGCACAAAGACAAGCAAAAAGCATAATTGTTGAATATCTGAGTGACTCGTTTTTGTTTCATGCAAATAATGCATGTACACCTAAGGAGATTTTTGCTAAATTAGACGAAATCTATGAAAGAAAAAGTTTAGCTTCACAACTCTCATTAAGAAAACAACTATTGGGGTTAAAGTTAAAGGGTGATACTTCGCTACAAAATCATTTCTATTTGTTTGATAATTTAATAACTGAGCTCATTGCGTCAGGTGCAAAAATAGATGAAATGGACAAAATTTCACACTTACTTCTAACTCTTCCAACATGCTACGATGGGGTCGTAACTGCAATAGAGACACTATCTGAAGCAAATCTGACTTTAGCATTTGTTAAAAATCGACTACTTGACCAAGAGACAAAACTAAAAAATACAAGCAAGGACACAAGCGCAAAAGTTCTTCAAGCGATAGGCAATAACCAAGTTAAAGAAAATAAATATAAAAACAAAGGAATGCACAAAAAACAATTGAAGAATAAATTTAAATCGAAGCCGAAATGTTTTCATTGTGGAAAACCAGGACATTTAAAGAGAGATTGTTTCTTATTGAAACGGCAGGCAGGAAATCTAAATGTTGGTAGTAATATTAGTGGACAAGAGAAGCAAGCTCAAATTGCAACAACCAATTCTCAACGAGGCTTTGCATTCATGATTAGAAAGGAAAACATAAATAAAAATATGGGGCTGATTGAATTCATCCTGGACTCCGGTGCATCAGATCATCTCATCAATGATATGTCGTTGTTTTCTGAACATGAAAACTTGCAAAATCATATTGCCATCGAAATTGCAAAGCGTGGAGAGTACATACATGCAACTGCAAAAGGAGTGGTTAACCTTACCAGTAGTGGAAGGGAAATAACGCTGAAGAATGTGCTGTACTGTAAAGAAATTCCACATAATCTATTATCAGTGAAGAAGATGCAAGATGCTGGAATGACGGTTGAGTTTAACCCGGATGGCATCAGAGTAACTAAAGATGGTAATCTAGCGTTTGATGGAACATGTGAGTACAATGTACCAATAATAAGATTTAACATGAATAGTAGAGTATACACATCAAAAGTTAGAAATAGTGCTGAGTATCGCTTGTGGCATGAAAGATTGGGTCATATAAGTGCAGGCAAATTCTTAGAGATAAAACAAAATGAACTATTTGAAGATATAAATATATTAAAAGACATAGAGCTAAATCAAGATCTATGTGAGGCTTGTATAAACGGCAAGCAATCTAGATTAAAATTTAATAAATTTAAAAACAAAGAAAATATCCAGAGACCTTTGTTTGTAGTCCATTCCGATGTCTGTGGGCCAATCACACCCTCTACTATTGATAATAAAAACTATTACGTTGTTTTTATTGATGAATACACACATTACTGTGTGACATATATAATTAAATATAAATCAGATGTTTTCTCTGTATATAAAGATTTTATCGCCAAGAGTGAGGCTCATTTCAATTTAAAATTAGTAAACCTTTATATAGATAACGGTAGGGAGTATCTTTCAAATGAAATGCGTGATTTCTGTGTTGAAAAAGGCATAAGCTATCATTTAACGATTCCTCATACTCCACAATTGAATGGTGTGTCAGAGCGGATGATTAGAACAATCACAGAAAAGGCTCGATCAATGATTAATAGCTCTAAGCTTAATAAATGTTTTTGGGGTGAAGCTGTTTTAACAGCAACATACTTAATTAACAGGTCCCCAAGTAGAGCGTTGAAAGAAAAGAAGACACCATATGAAATGTGGCATAATAAAAAGCCAATCTTAAAATATCTTAGGATATTTGGTTCAACAGTATATGCACTTAATAAAATGCATAAAAGAAAATTTGATGACAAGTCAATTAAAACAATACTTGTCGGTTATGAACCAAATGGGTACAAATTGTGGAATGAGAAATCGAGACAATTTATGACAGCTAGGGATGTTGTGGTGGATGAAATAAACATGTTAAAGTCTAAGTTGGTACATGAAGAAGACTCGGAGGTTCAACTTGAAAGTGTTGATGATTCTTTAAATGAAGAAAATGAAGAGTCAGATTTTCCAATGGTGGAAAATGATGAATCTGTTGATTCAAGGATGAATGTACAACATAGTGAAAATTCCACATGTCTAAAGAATGCCGATCCAGTTATAGAAACTGGTGATGAAATAAAAGATAACAAATGTGAGCAAGAAATCAGACGCAGTGAAAGAAATAAAGGTAAACCTAAACTATCGTATAGATTTTTAGAAAAATGTCTAATGAATACTCAAGTCTGTTTAAATGATATTCCCAGTACAATTGACGAAATTGAATTTCGTGATGACAGATCTTTTTGGGAAAAAGCCATACAAGATGAACTTGATTCACATTCAGAAAATAAAACATGGAGTTTGGTGCAGAAGCCTAATAATAAAAACATAGTAGATTGTAAATGGGTTTTTAGCATTAAACAAGATGAGTTTGGAAACTTAGTAAAGTATAAAGCAAGGCTAGTAGCACGAGGCTTTACACAAGAATATATGACTGATTATGATGAGACATTTGCACCAGTTGCACGAATTACCAGTTTTCGTTTTTTGTTGGCCCTTTCAAACCAATACAATTTACAAGTCCATCATATGGATGTGAAAACAGCATTCTTAAATGGAACACTAAAAGATGAAATCTACATGAAGGTTCCAAAAGGGTTGCCATACTGCGATGAGAATGCAGTATGCAAGCTTAATAAAGCTATTTATGGCCTTAAACAAGCCGCAAGATGCTGGTTTGAAGTTTTTGAAAATGTGCTTAAAGATGTTGGATTTGAAAATCTAAAAGTTGATCGCTGTATCTATATTTTAGATAAAGGAAATTTCTTAGATAATATCTATATTTTATTATATGTGGACGATGTAATAATTGCCACTAGTAAATCCGAAACAATGTCTAAATTCAAATCATACCTTCTAAATAAATTTAAAATGACTGACTTAAAAGAAGTTCGATATTTTATCGGAATTAAAATTGATAGAAATAAAAGTCAGATATGTCTCAGTCAATCTGCATATATAAAGAATGTGTTAAGAAAGTTTAATATGGAAGACTGCAATGCAGTTAGTACACCTCTCCCAAGCAAACTGAACTATGAGGCTCTACAATCTGAAGAATCATATGAGGCACCATGTAGAAACTTGATTGGTTGTTTGATGTACATCATGTTATGTACTCGCCCAGACTTAAGTACATCAATAAGTATTCTAAGTCGATATACGAACAACAATAATAAGGAATTATGGCTATGTCTTAAAAGAGTTTTAAGGTATTTAAAAGGAACTGTTGATTTGAGATTGAAGTTTGAGAAAAATGTACAGTTTAGTAATATTCTTATTGGATATGTTGATTCTGATTGGGCAGGAAATGAGACAGACAGAAGAAGTACTACTGGTTATTTATTTAAAATGTTTGAAAGTTGTTTAATTTCATGGAGCACAATGAAACAAAAATCTGTTGCAGCTTCATCCACCGAAGCAGAGTACATGGCCTTATTTGAAGGTGTTAGAGAAGCCTTATGGCTGAAGTCTTTATTGGTTGAAATTAAGCTAGAATTAAATAGTCCAATAGATATCTATGAAGATAATCAAGGTTGTATTAGTATTGCAAATAACCCAACTTGCCACAAGAGAACTAAGCACATAGACATTAAATATCATTTTACAAGAGAACAAGTTGAAAGTAAACTTATTTGTATTAAGTATATTTCTACAGATTTACAACTTGCTGATATACTTACTAAGCCGTTACCATCTGCAAGATTCATTACATTGAGAAGTGGACTTGGACTCTCAGAATGAATTAAAACATAATATTCTTGGATTAAACTACAGAGGAACCAGACTGAACTGGGGCTCGTGAAATAAAGTAACATTTAATTTAATTTAATAAATAAAACTGTTTATTTTATAATTTTGAATTTCTTACAAAGACGAAATAATGTTAATTTTTAGTTAAAATTGTTTGCAAAACTGAATTAATGTAAATAATATGTTCGATTGATCTGATTGGGTTTTACTGGGTTTCCCCAACTCCTCGCAGCGAATGCTGGATCAAAATTATTCCCCAGAAGGACATGCACAGTCTTGTTAGTAATAAAAGTACAGCAATGTAACTTTTGAGGTGGCGTGTTGGAAAGTATGTATGTGTGCAAAAGTCACATAGCTTACATATACTCCTGCATAGCAGAGAGTAGGATAGAGAGAAGATGAATTGCTTATTGTAGCTTATCTTCATTCTGTCTTTTGTAGCTTTGTGGTATGTGGCTTTGTGTGTGTACTCATGATCTACGCGTCGTCAGTCGATTTATGAAAGCGAGCGTGTGCAGTTCTTACAATAAAGTGACACAGAAAATAAAACATCAAAGTGCCTATTTATTTCATGCTGGTCTGACAATATTTAAATATATAATTGAATTCCACAATAATATTAGCCAATTACCATAATATAATTATACTATATTGAAATAATAATTATTTAAGACTTAAGTCTTTTTAAAGACTTCTTAACTTATTATTATTTCTTTTTTTCACATTTAATCTTAATATATTCTATAAATTTTCCCATTAATAGAAATATAAGCATTTTTAAAAGCTTACTCTTATATTTTTATTCATTTACGTACTCAGCGTATATAATCTTAATAGTACTAAAAGTTTAAGTCTTTTTAAAGACTTGCACTTATAATACTATTCATTTAGTTAGGTTGGTTCTAATAATAATAATTTAAGCTTAACTTAAGCTTAACTTAATATTATTTCGCTTTTTCAACAGTTAATTTAAATCTATTACACAAATTCTATAAATTTATATAAATATAAGAATTATACTTTTTAAAAGAATAATTTATATATTTTTATACATACATATTTTACATATTTATACGTGTTTGTTTAATAGTGCTGCAAGTGTTAGTCTTTATTAAGACTTATGTATACTTCTACTACTATTAATAAAATTATATTGATATTTAAAATAATAATATAAGCTTGAGTCTTTTTAAATACTCATTCTTATAATATTATTTTTCTGTTAAGTATTGTTTCTGTGTTCAATAAATAATAAATTCGAAATATTTAATATATATATTTATAAATACTTTATTAAGTCGTGTATATAATTACTAGAAATGCCTCGCTTAAATAGACCCACTGCTTCTCAACGTGCAAGAACGCAATTGTTGAGAAATAGAATAAATAGGGAAAATGAAGGATATGCAGAGATGGAGAGAGTGGCAAACACAGTATCTCAGCGTAGGCGGAGGGAAGATTCCTTAGTAAGGAATGCAGAGCAGGGCGTCAATACAGTGTCTCGAAGGTCTAGACGCTTGAATCGCTCTGTTCGTGCGATTGAGCAAGCGACTGACACTCAGTTTCGTTCTCAAAGGCGACTAGATCCTGCAATTCGCGTAGTTGAGCAAGCAGTCGGTACTCGGCGCCGTTCTATAAGACGGCGAATCAGCGAGAATCGAGCTGTGGAGCAGGTCCAAAACACTGCTGAGCATAGGGAAAGGCGCTTGAATCCTGCTCTTCGCGTGGTTGAGCAAGCAGCCGATATTCGGCGCCGTTCTATAAGACGGCGAATCAGCGATAATCGAGCTGTCGAGCAGGTCCAAAACACTGCTGAGCATAGGGAAAGACGTTTGGATCCCGCTCTACGCGCAATTGAGCAAGCAGCCGATTCTCGACGTCGTTCTGAATGGCGACAAAATAGCGAGAATCGAGCTATGGAGTAGGTTCAAAATACTGCTGGCCATAGGGAAAGGCGCTTGGATCCTGCTCTTCGCGTGGTTGAGCAAGCAGCCGATACTCGGCGTCGTTCTGAAAGACGACAAAATAGCGAGAATCGAGCTGTGGAGCAGGTTCAAAATACTGCTGGCCATAGGGAAAGGCGCTTGGATCCTGCTGTAGGCGCAGCTGAGCAAGCAGCCAATACTCGGCGCCGTTCTATAAGACGTTTGGATCCTGCTTTTCGCGCAATTGAGCAAGCAGCCGATACTCTACGTCGTTCTGAAAGCCGACAAAATACCGAGAATCGAGCTGTGGAGCAGGTTCAAAATACTGCTGGCCATAGGGAAAGGCGCTTGGATCCTGCTCTAGGCGCAGCTGAGCAAGCAGCCAATACTCGGCACCGTTCTATAAGACGTTTGGATCCTGCTTTTCGCGCAATTGAGCAAGCAGCCGATACTCGACGTCGTTCTGAAAGGCGACCAGATAGCGAGATTAGGTTTATGGAGCAGGAACAAAACACTGCCAACCATAGAAGAATGCGCTTGGATATCGTGTATCGCGCGGGTGAGCAAGAAGCAAATACACTGGCAAGAGATACACAGGAACGCTTATTAGAAAGAGAGCGTGATAGGGCTAACAGAGCTAGGGATGGGCCGGTAGGGATCGCAGGGTAGTCGAGCAGGCAAGAAATACACTTGCTCGACGAGGCGCACGATTAGCTGCTCGACAAGCAACTATCGATGCAATTAGAAATATAAGTCAAAGAGTTAGTCAGTATAGAAGCCTTAGTGCTAATAGGGAAGCAGAAAATCTTCGGAATGCACTTCGAAGTCAGGAGATTAGACTTGATATAGCTCAGGAAAATAGGACTATTAGAATCAGGCCTATTGAAATAGAAGCTCACATAGCTACATTCAATAAGAATGTTAAGCTTAGCCCAGATCAGATTTGCTTTTGTTGCAAAGGATTGTGGTTCCCCAAGCAAATAAGTAAGCTTTCTAGGTCCTATTTGGAAGAACATTGCGAGTTCAGGGAAGAGATATACCAAAATGCAAGACATCTTGCTTTTATTGGTAATCTTTTCAAGTTTTGCAAAACTTGTCATAGCAACATAAAAGCCGGCCGAAAGCCCAAAGGAGCCATTTCAAACGGCTTAGATTTCCCAGAAATTCATAACTCTTTGAGGGGCCTAACTCCCTTGGAAGAACGACTGATTTCACCTTGCCTTCCATTTATGATAATTAAATCAATAGGTCACGAGCGTCAAAGTGCTATTAAAGGAGCAGTTGTCAATGTCCCCATTCCGGTAAGCAATATCGCGACGTCTCTTCCATGAGCTTTCATGAGGCTGAGGTAATACAGCTCCACCTCAAACGAAGAATGGAATATGGACATGATTTCATGGCAGAAACCATACGGCCTGCCAAAATTGCTGACGCTATTAGGTATTACGTTAATATTGAGCTTTATAGAAAGCACAATGTGTCAATTAACGAGCAGTGGATCTCTGACTTCACATCCGATACTGTTTCATTCGTAGCATCTCAAGCTGATGTAGCCTTTGTAGAGGGACAACTAGCCATCCAGGAGGAGGATGAAAATTCGGAGGCGCGTAATTCTGATTAGAATACAGAAGCCGAAGAACTAAACCCTGGAGGACAAGAAACATTGCTTGAGAATAACCAGACACATAATGTAGGAATGACGAGAATTACAATAGCTCCAGGTGAGGGCCAAAAGCCTCTCGACGTAATTCTTGATGCTGATTCTGAAGAACTGGCATTCCCTAGCATATATGCTGGCATAAAAAGACCATCTTCAGAAAGCTACACAACCATAGTTAGATCTGAACTTAGGAATGTAGATAGACGAGGTTGTCGAACTGATAAGTTATTCTTCAATTATAAGAAGTTGGAATTGATAAAAATTCGAAATAATTTTTCAACTTGCTTACGTAAGCGGAGTGCCTCCAGTGCCATAACAGCTGCTAACGTCCTAAATGAAGATTTTATTGGCAACCTCATTTGTCATGATGAGGGATATAGGATCCTTAGGGACATTCGCACGTCTCCTGCTCACTGGGAAGATGAGAAGAAAAAGGTCATGGCCATGACTCGCCAATTTGGGCTGCCAACTTTTTTCATAACTTTATCGGCCGCTGAAACTAGGTGGCCAGAGCTGCTAGTACTGCTCAAGCGCAATGTAGATAGGGTTAATATAAGTGAAGAAGAAGCTTCAAATTTGCAGTTTAGGGAAAAGGCGCGCCTTATAAGAACAGACCCAGTGACGTGCGCTAGATATTTTGATTACAGATATAGAGAAGTTTTAAAACTTATGAAAAAGCCAGGGGGTGTCTTTGGAAGTAATTTCGTTACTACCTATTACTGGCGAGTTGAGTTTCAACAGAGAGGTTCGCCTCATATTCACTACATGTTTTGGCTGAAAGATGCCCCAAAAGTGGATTTAAACAATGAAGAGTCTATACGTACTGTAATAGCCTTCATTGATCAGTTTGTAACTGTGGATGTTACAAGCCCAGATTTGGCTCCGTATATTGAATACCAAAAGCATAAGCACGGGCATTCGTGTCTTAAAAAAGTGCGGGGACAATCTATTTGTCGTTTCGGTATTCCATACCCTCCAATGCCCCAGACGGAAATTTTAAATCCACTTCCCGAAGCAACTCAAAATTCTCTTCATCACGAAAACTTCAAAAAAATTCGAGATTTTCTACTTCGCAATCATGCAGATGACATGATTAGCCATTTAAGCATATTTGAACATTTTCTTACTCACAACCATGTGAGCCTCAGCTACGAGGACTACATTTATGCTATTAGGTCTAGTTTGAAAAAACCACAGATTTTTCTGAAGAGAACATTTGCAGAAATTCAAGTAAATGCTTTTGCATTGCTGTAGCTACATTATTAATTATATTAACAAATCCCAACGGGGTATTTCGAAGTTAATGCGAGAAGCAGCTAATGACATTAGAAGAGGCAATTCAAGCATTCGACAAAAGCTACAGTATCTCGGTCACAAGTTTATTTCAGGCACTGAGATATCTGCTCAGGAAGCCGTGTATTGTTGTCTGGGAATGGCGTTGTCCGAAGCAAGTAATAAGTGCGTTCATATCAACACCTTCCCTCCAGAACAACGAGTTCGTATGCTTAGACCTACACGCGACCTTCAAAATATGCCTCAGAATTCAACTGACATATTTCTGAAAGGATTGCTGGATAGATACGAACAAAGACCAGATTTCCATGAAGGCCTGTGTTTAGCCGATTTTTCAGCAAATTTTGAGTTTTCCAAAAGCCGTAGAAGTACTCGCCAGAGGGCAAATAGTGACGATGAAACTGAAGAAGGCAATGACGTGTTAGGATATTTTCCGCTCCGAGATGGAAGCGCTTTTATTAGGGAAAGAAATAAGGCCAGTATTATTAGGTATAGGCCATTTAATATTAATACAGATAGGATTAACTATTTTAAATCATTAGTTATGCTCTTTTCTCCGTGGCGAAATGAACAGGTAGATTTAATTCAAAGAAATTGCGAGGAATTTTATAAGGAGAATGAGGAGGCTATTAAAGCCAACTTTGAAAAGTATAATGCCATAGATAGTTTAGAAGACGCGCTTAGAAGGGCCATGGAGGCAGATAATATGGAGTTTAGGGCATTAGCTATTCCTGAAATATCTTCTCAAATTAATGTTTTAAACTTGAGCAACAATTTGTTAGATGTTGATCCGGATAGCAATATCCGGGTAATAAAGCTTCCGCCACTTATATCCCCTTTAAACTTAGCCAATTTAGATAGATCACTAAATTTGGAGCAAACGACTTTTTTTACTCATGTCTTGCATAATGCAAGGACAAATCGAACCTTTTATGAGTTCGTAGGTGGTGGAGCAGGTGTCGGCAAAAGTAGATTAATATCAACCATATTTCAGTCCCTATCCAAGGAGTATAATGGTAGAGTAGGATGCGACCCAACTTCGGTAAAAATTTTACTGTGTGCTCCCACAGGCAAAGCTGCTTTCGGAATCGGAGGATCCACTCTTCATTCCATGTTCTCTCTCCCTGTAAATCAGGCTGGGTCTGCATTTAGAAGTTTAAGTCCTGATTTGTTGAATACCCTTCCTTCAAGATTTATTGATCTTAAAATTCTTATAATAGACGAAATTTCTATGGTCGGTGCAACAATGTTTTCTCACTTAGACTCTCGCCTAAAGCAAATATTTTCTAATGTTGAAACTCCTTTCGGAGGTATTTCGGTTATCGTGTTCGGCGATCTTAGACAGTTGCGGCCCGTATGTGATCGCTGGATTTTTCAGCCCCCGGCGCATGATCCATACAGTGCTATATTTGGATCGTATCTGTGGAGTCCTTTTAGGTTTTTTGAACTCACAGAGATAATGCGACAGCGAGATGACCAACCGTTTGCTATTGCACTCAATAACATGGCATCCGGCCAAATGACGTCTGATGATGTTAGCTTGCTTAGATCTAGAATTTCCGATGAAAGTCAAATTCCAAATGACTCAATTCACCTTTTTACAAGTAATCAGGACACAGATCGGTACAATAGGGAGAAGCTTAACTCGATTCCCACTGCTCAATTTCTCTCGGAAGCTATAGACTCAGTTAAGTCCGCTCAAATAAGCTAAGAGCAGAGGAACAGATGTCTGGAACAAGCTAGGTCCCTAAAAACATCTGAGACACAAGGATTGTGTACCTCTCTGACTTTAAAAACCACTGCCAAATATATGATGACGGTCAATGTAGATACATCAGATGGTCTCGTAAACGGAGCCACTGGTGTCCTTAGGGAGATAGGCTTCAGTACGTCCAACACTCCAGATCTTCTTTGGATACAATTTTTAGATTAAAGCATAGGAGTAAATGCGCGTTCCAAGCGCATACATTGTGAGGAGGCTTTATGGACGCCGATTTCGAAAATAATAAAAAGTTTTCAAATTAATTCTAATCAGGCAACTATAATTGACCGAAAGCAGTTTCCAGTGGTTCCTGCAGAAGCAATTACTATTCATAAGAGTCAAGGAGCTACGTACAGTAAAGTGGTAGTTCATACTAACTCCAGCATGCAGAGAACTGCGCTGTATGTAGCCTGTAGTAGAGCAACAACTGCGGCAGGTCTCTTCATTATTGGACCTTTTGTCCCCCCAAGATCCGCTCAGGATTCAGCTTCAGAAGCAGAGCTCCGAGATTTGCGTTCCACTAAGCTATTGAATACCCATTTCGATTGTTTAATCAATAGTCCGAACCATATTTTTTTCCATAATACGGAAAGTTTACACTGCCACACTAGCGATGTTTGTTCCGATCGGCTAATGCTTAGGTCTTCTATTTTGTGCTTTGTTGAAGCATCAACATACTCAAATGAAGTATACGAAATTCCTGGCTTTACCACAGCAGTGAGATTAGATTGCCAGTCAGTAGCTAGCGGAGCCCGACCAAAAGGAGGCATTCTCGTTTTTATTCGAAACGAACTTTATTTTTTTTTATTTGAAGAGTTGACTTAAGCTTGAAAGTTTAAGTGAACAGTTTTTGGAGCCATGGCTACTGAGGCCTTCGGCTAATGTACATTTGTCTGTTTTTTTTTTTTTTACATATTTACAGGATGGTATGAATATTATTTATATTGTTAATATAAAATTCTACAACTATGATTAACCTTATGAATCTTTATTTATTTTATATTATATGATATATGTCACATTCTTTTAAATATTTTATAATGGTTCTTATGTTGTCAGATGTTGGGTTTGTTACTAAAGATTTTAATGAAGATTGAGAAAAATATTTTAATCTGATTTGATTAAAGGTGGAACAAAAAGTAAGCAAATGTTCGAGGGTAATCGAGTTGTTCGTGTTACACAAAGGACATAAGGCAGAGGCATTTTTATTCATATAGTGTGCATGTGTTAAATTCGTGTGTCCCAGTCGGATGCGAATCAACTTAATCTCATCTTTGCGAGGTATCATTAATTTATCCTTATAGTTCAGATAGTTCTTTATATTCATTTTATGTAAATTGATTGATTTGTACCAAGTGGATGTATCGGTGAACCTATTTAGTTGGTTTGTAAAATAAAATTTTTTTATGTGATTCTTTAAGTCTGTATTATTGTTGTTTTGTGTGTACGTTAATGGAAAAAGTCTAGAGTCTTTTGCTGATTTATCAGCAAGCTCATTTCCTGTTATATTAATGTGGCTGGGAACCCACAGAAGGGTAAATTTTGGAAAAAATCTTATTAATAAGTTTTTTATTTCGACTACGTAATATGTATTGTTGTTTACATTTTTAATTGCATTAAGGGATGAGAGAGAGTCGGAACAAATCATAAATTTACCTCGTCTGGTTTTAAGTAGTAAAATTGCTTCGTGTATCGCTATTAATTCCGAAGAAAATACGGTAGAGTATGTTGGGAGTAACCCCATTTTAAAAACTTCAGTTTCTGAAGTTATCGCATAGCCTGTAGATTCGTTCATTTGAGATCCATCTGTATATACGAATGATGTTTTATTACTTTGCTCTGACTTAAGTTGAAGGAATTGTTTTCGGTAGACTTCTGGAGGTGTTGTGTTTTTATTGAGTTTACTGAGTGTCGTGTTGATGGTACTCGAGTTAAGGGCCCAAGGTGGGTCTTTGTGTTTGAGTTTTTTTGGAGGTCTTAAAACAATGTTAAAGGATTTATTAAGTTTAAGAACTTTGTCTAAAACAGAATGTTTTTTCTCTGGTTTTGGTTGCTTATAGTTCTTAATTATGTTATGAAGTGGTGAGTCTGAACTGCTAAGTACGAGTTGGAAGAGATTTGTAGTTAGAAACTCTGTTCTGATATCAAGGGGTGTGATGTTTGCTTCAAATAGAAAGTTAGACGTTGGTGTAGTTCGAAATGCTCCCAAGACTATCCTAACTGCTGTATTTAAAATCGACTTAATTTTTTTCAGACTGCTTGGTGCAGCCGATCCATACAATGGCAAAGCATAATCCAATTTTGAAATAATAATGGACTTAACAATTGATACTAATGTAAGTGTACTGCAGCCAAACTTTGTGCTTGCAAGACACTTGATGATATCGAGGCGTTTTGAAAGACATGTTGTGAGATCATCAATATGTGGGTTCCACTTGTGTTTCCTATTGAATGTAACACCCAACAGTTTCAATGAAGAAACATTGGGAATGTGGACTTGGCTGGTAGATACATTGCAAATACAATTTTGTTTGTTACAAATGTGCATATGCTTGCATTTGGCGGGAGATAGGCTGCCGCCAGAGTAGTTGCACCAATCCGAAATATTGCAAAATAAGGAATCTAGGTTTATCGTAGTATTTTTAGTTTTGTCTAACTTAATTAGAAGATTAAAGTCGTCGGCGTATGCACTTATGTATATTTCTTTGTATAAAGCAATGATTTCTGTAAGTTTTTGGTAAGCAATAACAAACAGAACCACAGAGAGTGGTGACCCTTGGGGGATGCCATTATCCAATGGAAGTGATTTTGAGTATGATTTACCCACTTTAACAATTATTTTTCTGTTTGTCATAAAATTCTTGACATAAATAAGAATGTGTGGGCCAACCCCCCATTTAATAAGTTGATCTATTACGGCGTGAATGCCAATTTTTTCAAACGCCTTGGAGAAGTCAAGTGATACAATTGATATGTGGTTTTTTGTGTCTAAGGATTTGGTTATAATATGGTCTATAAAAAGTAGACAATCCATAACAGATTTTCCTTTCCTAAAACCAACTTGACTATTGTGTAGAAGTTTGTTAGAAGTAATAAACCACCATAGTCTTTTAGCTACAATTTTGTCAAGAAGTTTTGCTAAGCATGAGTTCAGCGAAATAGGTCGATATGATGAGATCATTGTTTTTTCATTATTTGGTTTCAATATGGGTATAATGAGGCTGAGCTTGTATTGTTGTGGTATTACATCACCCAGTATTGCGTTATATAAGTTTATAACTCTGTTTTTAATTTCTCTGGGAAGTGCCTTAATCATGGAATAATTTATTCGATCTAGGCCTGGAGTGTTTCCTTTTAAGGAATTAAGGGCCGAAGAAAATTCGATAAAGTTTATTTCGTTCTCTATTGGCAAAGCAGCCTTTCCTGGAGCATATGACAGATCATCTGCCAAAATTCTACTTTTGTTTGTCGTAAACGAGTTGGTAAAGTTTGAGTTGTTTGATTGTAAAGACCAGTTTTGGCAGAATAGCTCCGCAATGTCCTGAGGCTGAGTGATGTTGTCAGTAGATTTTATACTTTTAATGCAGTGTAAGCCTTTCAAAGTATTTAAGCCGCAGAGACGGCGTATATTGTTCCAAATTTTTGGTATTGGGGTAAGAGGATTGATTTCTTCTGTGAATTTGGATGTAGATTCTTTTTTGGCCTCTTTGTGCGTACGTCTAAATAGTGCATTTTTTCTCCTATAGTCAATAATATTTTCGGTAGTAATATTTCTTTTAAGTAATTGCCAAGCCTTGTTTTTACTTTTTCGGAGTTTCTCTAGTTCCTTATTCCACCAAGGTACAGTGTGCGAAGTTTTTGGCGTGGACTTTGGGATGCTTTTATGTGCACTTCTTAAAATAATTTTACTAAGATTGGCTGCTTCCTGATTTATATTCGAGCTTATGGGTAAGGAAGAGTTGTGACTAATGCAAAGAAGCGTATATAAGTCCCAATTCGCTGAATTTGTTTTGAAAAATGGCCTGTGTGTTGGTTTTTGGATTTGAGCTCTATTAAATATATTGTTCAGAATGGGCAAGTGGTCGCTACCAAAGAAGTCCGTTTCGATTGTCCAGTTTGTTTCTATTGCAAGTTCGGGAGTACATATGCTAAGGTCTATATGAGTCAATGTGTTATGAGTGCTTAAATGTGTTGGGCTGCCGTCGTTGAGGATAATTAGGTTAGACTGGGCAATCCATTTTTCCAGTGTAATTCCTTTCCTGTTAATTACAGGGGAGCCCCATCTTTTATGCCAACAATTAAAATCTCCAGTTATTAAGGTCGGGATATTGTTAGCGATATTAAGCACTGAGTATAGGTTGTTGAGAGTAAAATTAGCTTTTGGTTGTATGTAAGTTAAATAATTTGGAGTTTTGTCTTAGAACAGATTTCCACGCAGATAGCATCAAAGTCGGATCTAAGGGTTATTTCTCGATATTCGATTGATTTGTGAATGAGGATCGCTACCCCACCATAAGATGGAGAAGAGTTCAGAGTTATCATGGCATAGTTGATTGGGATGGGGTGTAGATTATGTGCTAAGATGTGAGTTTCTTGGAGAGTTAATATATGTGGTTTGTGCTTTGCTATTAAGGTTTGGAGTTCACTGTAGTTGTTGTTGAAACCATTGATATTCCACTGTATAACTTTCAAAGACATTTTCATAGGCTAGGAGTATTGTGAAAAGTACAGAGATAAAACTAAAATATGATTTGTTGGTGTCTGGCAGCAACAGTGCGCAATCAGACACAAACTACAGTGAAAATTGCTGCAACTGAAATGTCCTCCCCCCGCCCCCCAATCCCTCCACATGTTGTAAAGCGAGTGGTAGGCCGCAGGGGAGGACATCTCTTATCGGTTGCAGCATTGGTTAATTAATTTCGTCTTCTAAATTTGAGAGATCCATTTGTTCATCTGAAGATGACAAATCAGGAATTTTTTCCTTATGACTAATTTTAAGATCTATTACATTGTTTGTTTTTTGTTGTTTCTTATCTTTTGTTTTAAGTTGTGACTTAAGTCGATTAAAAATATATTTTGGAAGGATTTTAACTGAAGGACTTGGGCTGGTGGGAAGTTTGTTAGTGGAATGTGATAGGATTATATTTGAAGTTTTGGATTCCTCGTTGTTTCCTGCTAATTCCTCGTAGGAAAGTATCTTACGTGTGATTGTTGAGTGGTTGGGCGCCGCGTTATTTTGGGGATGGTTGTTATAGTCAGTGGAGTTTGTTTTGGCCACGCTGGAGTACAATGATCCATCGTGTGGGTGTCTCGAGTTATAGATGGAGATAGCCTTTTTAATGTCCACCTTTTCGAGCGTCTTAATGGCTTGTATTTCCTGATGTTTCACGAAGATGGGGCATCTTCTAAAGACTGATGAGTGGTTGGTGTCGGGTAGGTTCAGATCCTTGCAGTTTACACAACATTTATTGAAGTTGCAAAGTTCTTTGGTGTTAGTGTCCATGTGGTATTCCTTGGCACAATTTATACATGACTTTTTGTTGCGACAGAGCGTGGTGATGTGTCCAAATCGGAAGCAATTATTGCAGCGGAGTGGGGCAGGTATAAAAGTGCGTACTTTGACCACTTCATATCCAATTTTGATATTTTCAGGTGTTATGTGTGAGCCAAACGTTAATATGATCAATCCAGTTTCTTCCAATTCGTTGTTAACCTTCTTTAAAATTTTTTTGACTTCAATGACGTTTTGGGTTGCCAGTTCATCTTTAATTACGTTTTCGGGTAGGCAGCGTAGATCATTGGAATATATGACTCCTTTTGAAGCATTGAGGGTAGAATGTTCACGAACCTCCACTGGGAATGATCCCAAAAGTTGGAGTTTCTTCAATTTTAAGGCTTGTAGCAAATTTTTAGTTTTGATCAACAAATTTCCGTCTTGTGTTTTTTTGGCCATCAAAACTTCGCCGTTGCAAGTGAAATCAATCGTTTTCTTTATTAAAAACGGAGAGATGTTTGCCATTGAACTGTCATCAGTTCGTTTCATAATCAAAAACTTGGGTTCAGACATTGATTTTGTCTTATCAGGGGGATCAACGGTCGTAATCGTAACGGTGATTAGTTTTATTTTTGTTATGTTATGCTTTAAGCTTTGCTTTGTTTTGTTTTGAAGAATGGTTTGCGATAAGAAGCAAGCGATTGGTTTTAGATAAGAAGCAAGCAAGAAACTTTCCGTACACACGTCTTGTCTGTCCGAAAGTCAAATTGGAACTGTCGAAACGAACTATTTGAGAATGTTAGTCTTTGCTCAAGCCCAATTTAAGCCTCTCCAGTGTTTGAGTTTGCTATCTTTAATTACCGATCTTTAGGAATTCTAGTTTTTTCTATAAAAGTCCGACCTATCCCTTAAAGAAGTTTAAAACTGAATTTAAGGAGTTATTTCAGCACCACACATTTTTAAGTAGTAATTGTTTAGTGTTAGGAGATTTTAACTTGTGCCTCCACTCCATCTCTGGCTGCTGCAAGCAGCAGATTTTTTAGTAGATGTAAAGGGTTTTAGTGCCTTGCTAGATTTGGATTCGTCTACAACCAATTGCAATACGCATATTGATTGGGTGTTTATACATATTTTCGATAATAGGGCCACTGCGCGCACATTCGAGACCACATATACATAGTTACCACAGTGGTATATTAGTTAGCGTTAGGGAGGCAGATTAGGTATTGTAGTTATTTTATTAAATATAAACTAAATAAGTGTTTATTTTCATTATAAGTATTCATTATTAAATTAAAAAAAAAAACCAAAAAACAAACAAAAATTAATATTATTATATAAGTCTGATAATTTAATTTAATTAAAAAAAAAACAAGAAAAATACCAAAAAAAAATTATTAAATAAAAAAAAAACCCAAAAAAAAACCTAAACAAAATAATTAATATTTTTAAATAAGTTTGCTAATTTAATTTAATTTAATTTATTTTATAATTATTTAATTTAATAATAACAATATCTATGCCTCCATATGCTACGGACAAACAAAATTTTTGGGGAACATGGAGTTTTATAAATTTTTCAAAGTTTGAAAACTCAAGTCGACTCGTAGGTCCCCAAAACTGATTTTGGTTTAAACGACCCCGTTGAAACTCAACGGCCTTCACGTGGTGTTCCCTGGGTACCGATTTCAAAATTTTAATCGGAAGCTAATTCGAGCGGCGAAAAGTTACGTAAATATATGAAGGCCTATTTATTGTTTTTTAAATTTAGCTGCTGAGTAACGGGTATCTAATAGTCGGGAACTCGACTATAGCGTTCTCTCTTGTTTTAGTTTGTGTTTGTGTATATCTTATTATTATTCGGTTACAATTAATTGGTGCACGAAAGTATATGTATGTATAACTCCATCACTATATATATAGCAACACCAAGGATCCAAAGCGTCGAGATCTCATCGCTCCGGATTAAAATGGGGTAAGTTTGACGGAACCCTGTTCCCAAGTTTTTTTATATTCATATATATACATATATTCCCGTGCTCATTTTATTTTTACACCATTAGTACATATAAATATATTTGTGTCAGGTTTAAAGAAAAATATCTTATTGTCAGCCTCTTCCAGGCAATTTATTTCATTAATAGGAGTTAAATATTTTGTGTTCCATATTGTTTTAAATTAATACAAATTACTTTTCAGCGACGAGTATCCGCCTTGTTTTTGTTATGCAAAAACAAGAGCCCTCAGAGCGACGTTTGTAGTCGTGAATAGCCAACAATTTTTGTTGACGTGCGCACCTTTGCTTGGTGATGAATTCGATACTCCTCGCTAACAACAGTTATAGCCAACTTATCATAAATTTTGTATGCTAGCTTTTGAATTTTTGTTTGTATTACATGGCACTAGCCAACAATTTATTACTCAATAAAATTATGCTATTATTGTAACTACAACAAAATGAGTAGGTAAACATTTCCAGAAGGGGTTCTGACGCGCGAAGTGGAGTAGGTAAAAAACGATGACATAACGTTTGACGGACAACCTTGACAAAAGGGGATCGTATTGCGCGGCCCGCGACTATCCATCAGGCATGCGGATGCATGAAGGGGATGGAACGTGGCCGAAACATTGCCCGATCGTTTTACGATCAAGCTACAGCTTGTGGGGCAGTGAGGACTGTTGACTGACGAACGGTACGAACTTTTTCAGGCACTACTAATATATATTCTCGTTATGTTGGGGAGGTGAGGGGCTTACCAAGATCCCACGACCCAAACTCGACGAGCTTACGCCGGATGCTCCTCCCTCGGCCTGAGTCCTTTCCCAGGACACAGGCACGAATACACCGACGTAACAGAATTGGCGCCCAACGGTAGGATTTGACATATTTGTTAAGAAATAGTGTCATTGGTTTCAACGAAAAATAGGCATAATCTCTTAATTAATTTGACTATGTATAGAATATTGGACTTAAGTAGAATCAGTGCGCGCCCACTAACTTTTTTTTACTATTTAGCATAAATTCAAGTCCCCAACTTCTGCAACCGAAATCTCGCGTAAATGGTTCAGAATAGAGGTATGACTTTGAGATGACTTTCGTTTATTATCCTTTTAAAATCGTAAGTCCTTTGTTTTGTCCTTAGAAAAATCGGTTTGAAAAAAAATTCCTTAACTCGAAAATGTGGGAGATCTCCTTGTTATAATATCAAACAACTAAGTGCCGATCGACTTTTTTTTTGTAAATCACGTAAATATAATTTGAGGGTGGCTCCCGCTTCCAACGTATTAGGCCAAGTAGCCAGGTCGTTCGAGAAGGTTGAGTTCAAAGAAGATAGGAGCGCAGATATAATGGTAACGCATTTAGCGGTGAGGTCCGGGTATATCGTTTATTGGACGATCCAGTACAGAGGGGGTGGCGGAACTGACCGGAAAACGTAAAATCGACGCTGCCCGCGTACTAGGCTATGGAGCCAGGTCGTTTGAGGGGCTCGACTCTTTGC
Organism: Drosophila teissieri; assembly: GCF_016746235.2. Taxonomy (NCBI): domain Eukaryota; kingdom Metazoa; phylum Arthropoda; class Insecta; order Diptera; family Drosophilidae; genus Drosophila; species Drosophila teissieri. The sequence continues at coordinate 2,890,295 of NC_053032.1, forward strand.
GGCTTTCCATGACTAGTTTTGGGCGGGGGACGATTTTAGTTTCTTTGGTTCACGCTGCTGGCGTACTAGGCCAAGTAGCCAGGTCGTTTGTGAGGCACGTGGCCAGAAAAATAGGAAAACTGTTGTGGAGTCCGAACGTAACGGTCAAATAGCAGCAGGTTGTGGAGTCCGCAAATATCGGTCAAACAGCCTGATTTTCCGACGACTGGCGAGAGGGGGTTTTCGGACATACACTGTCTTAGGTGGACCAGTTTACATATGGAGCCATTCTAAAAGCTCTCCAGGAGAAGGTGGGCCTGCTCACATATGGAACCAAGTAATAGCTCCCCTAGAAAAGATGGGCCAATTCACATATGGAACCACAGTAAAAGCTCCCCAGGAAAAGGTGGGCCAGTCCACGTACAGAACCATAGTAAAAGCTCCCAGCTTAAATACCGGACGGTTTCTTGACTGAGGAGAGACTTATTAATGGCGTAACAGCACCAGCTTACCTATCTTATTTTTACAGTTATAGTCAGAAACTTTCACGGTAGATCGTGTAATATATTTAGCTGCATACCAAGCCGAACTCAAAAAAAAAAAACAAAACTACAAGTATCAAAAAGAGCAATCCAAATACCCGCCACCGGGAGAGTAACACGTTCGCGAACACAAGAAGAGGGTCGTGCACCACGAAGTGCGAGTGTGGGTCACTAGATCAAGAGTCTACAAAACTTCGAGAACCAGCCGGAAGAGATAGGACACTTCTCCGAACAGATTGAAAGCACGATGGATGAAGCAGCCGGAGGAATAGATTTACCGCTAGGACCGCCTAGAGGACGCTCTAGCATGTTGCCACGGTACCATGCAAGTTCCGAAAACCGTTCGGAACTGGCCGATAGGCGGTAAAGAAAGCTAATGGGTTTAGTAAAGCAGAGTAGAGATGCGGAATTGGAGATGATCGCTCAAGTAAACGCTTTGAAGAAGAAAGTGGCTGAGTTACAAGCCACCCAAACCATTTCCAAACAACCAAGAATGGCCCCACCATCTGGACTACCCAGAATCCCCACAGATAGCTTTTTAAGACATCAAGATACCCCAACACCAGAACAAGTGTCGCAAGAATGTTTTAACAGCCAAATGCATCGGTTAAGGGAGCCCAGACGAACGGCCACTCCGCAGCAGATACCGGAGACCAGCCAAGCAGAGACCAGCCACCAACTGCACACCGAGTTAGATCATAGTCTAATGTTTCAAGCAACAGCACAAAAGGGTGTTCGGCTGGATAAATGGAACTTGAAATTTGACGGAACAAGCCGCGGTATGACCGTTGAAAGTTTTTTATTCCGTGTGGAAAGACTACAAGAATAATAAAACATAAGCCGACAGCAAGTTTTCAGAGAATTTCATAGTCTGCTGATCGGCGCAGCCAGCTAGTGGTATTGGTAGCATGGAGGATCGAGCCGAGGATTATGATTTTGATTACTATTCGCTCACCAGGGAAATGAAAAGCGCTTTTTCTACAACTGGAAGTGACCTAAGGAAGATCAAAGAGTTAATGGAGAGGAAACAAGGGTATAACGAGTCATTCAGCGATTATGTCGCCGACATGCACAACTTACACTTTAAGTTAAAACACAAGATCGCCGAGGGTGAATTTGTAGAACTTTTGAAGGATAACCTGAACTCCCAAATGAGTGGGTTACTGTTGACGTCCCCAATAAGGTCACTGGTAGAGCTTAAAAAGGAGGGGCTCAGAGTGGATCGGTGGTTAGGAAGCCATGGAAAACCGATGCGAGGTAGACCTGTAAATGAGATCCAACGCTCAGAGAGGCAAGGACGTATTCCCGATGGTGCCCTTGTGGAAGAATTCCAACGCAGACCGGAAGACAGCCGCGAGTCCAACAGAACAGCGCCTGGGTGCAAAAAATTCTTTGCACGATATGATATGCTATACGTGTGGATACGGAGTCTACCGCTAACACCCCGGAAACAAGAACCCATGCACGTCTCTATTCCACGAAATCACCTGCCGCTTTTGTCAGAAGTCAGGCAGAGACGCTAGGAGAACGGGTTTTCCGCGTAGTCCGCCAGGCCAAACCGGGGAAACCAGGCGGACCAAGAACTCGTCAAACCCGTAAATGCCATTCAATCCAGGCAAACGTACCCATCCCATAAGACTCTAAAACAACGAGAGCAGGAGTATGCGGCAGCACGGGAGCGCATTTTTAACAGCGCTGAGAAAAGAGCAGAACACCAACACCGCACACTGGGGATTGTGGACACTGTGGTAAGGGTGCCACATGACAACCGATTCTTTGCTAAGACGAGAGTTGATGGAGAAGAAATACTGGCGCTGCTGGATACCGGAGCTAGCGCAAATTATCGGAAAAGGCGCAGAAAAGTTCCTAAGAAACAGGTCACAGCCGGTAACGAAATTCAAGAAGGAGAGTGTGCGCACGGCCAGGGGGGCAAGACCAGAGTGACAGGGGTCATTACGCTACCGGTGGAATGGGAAGGCGAAACCAAAAACTTGAAGTTCCTTATCGTGCCTGGTCTAACTCAGCGGTTTTATTTCGGAATTGATTTTTGGGAAAAGTTCGACCTAACATTTCTGGAAAAAAAGGGCCTGAGCTAGCAACACTAGAAACACAAGCGGAAGGCGAGTCAAATGATGGTTCGGATCTAGTGGACACTGATACGGCTGCGAAGGCATATACCCCACACCAGCTCACCGGAAGTCAAAGCCTACAACTGCAGCAAGTGATCGCAACTTTTCCGTCATGCCTGGAAAAGTTTAGGAAAAACAGGCCTGGAGAAGCATATAATCGAAGTAACAAATGAGGATATACCTATAAAGCAACGCCATTATCCAATATCTCCGGCAAAACAAAAGTGGGTGTATGCTGAACTGGATCGTATATTAGGTCTGGGCGTAATCGAAGAAAGCAACAGCAGCTGGAGCTCCCCAGTAACCCTGGTGCAGAAGGGTACCAAGAATCGCTTGTGCCTAGACGCTCGAAAAGTCAACGCTCGAACCATTAAGGACGCATATCCTTTGCCACACATTGACGGCCTACTGAGTCGACTGCAGGAAACCTATTATATTTCCGCGATTGATTTAAAAGATGCCTTTTGGCAAATACCGCTAGAACCCAAAAGTAGAGAGAAAACGGCTTTTACAGTTCCCGGCAGGCCACTATATCAATTTACCGTTATGCCATTCGGCCTGTGTAACGCGCACAACGAATGTGCCGCCTAATGGATAAGGATGTCCCAGCAGCAATACGTGAGCAGGTGTTTGTTTACCTCGATGACTTATTGGTCTGCTCCCCGACCTTTGAAGAACACCTAGTAATGTTAGGCCGGATGAGTGATTGGTTACAACGAGCTAAACTTACCATCAATGTGGACAAGAGTAAGTTCTGTTATAGTCAGGCCAAATACCTAGAATACGTTGTAGGAGGAGGATGCATCCGTACAGATGATGCCAAGATACAAGCAATACAAGAGTTCCCTAGGCCAAGTTCCGCTAAGCAAATGCGTAGGTTTTTCGGCATGACAGGGTGGTACCGGAAATTCATTCAGAATTACGCACAGACTGCCTCACCGCTTCATGACTGCCTTAAGAATGATCGCGTGAAGAAATTCGAGCTATCCGAAGCGGCCATCCAGGCCTTTGAGTCGCTGAAAACCGACATGACAGCAGCACCTGTACTTGTCACTCCAGATTTCAAGAAACCATTCATCATTCAATGTGACGCCTCTACCAATGGCGTGGGAGGAGTACTGTTTCAAAATGATGACGAAGGCGGCGAACACCCAATCGCATACATGTCCGCAAAACTAAACAAGGCACAAAGGAATTACATCATAGCTGAGCTGGAATGCTACGCTGCAATCCTCAGCATCACAAAATTTCGAGCTTATGTGGAGGAAATGCCTTTTAAAGTAATAACGGACCATGCCAGCTTGAAATGGCTAATAGGCCAGAAAAACCTATCAGGGAGGCTAGCAAGATGGAGCCTCAAACTACAGGCCTTCGACTTCACTATCGAGCATCGTCGGGGGTCCCTGAACGTGGTTCCAGATGCACTATCGAGGGTTCATATGGATGCAATACAAAAAGTTCAGGTCACCGCGCCAGACCTACACATCGATCTAAAATCCCCTTTCTTCCAAGCCCAAGAATATCTGGCACTAATAGAGGCTGCCGAAGCCAACGCCGATAAATGCCCAGACATTCAGACCTTCGAAGGGTCCATACAAACGAATGGGTTTTTGCCAAAATGACACCATCAACAACGACCGAGCCTGGAAGCTCTGGGTGCCCGCCGAATTACGATCAGAGCTAACTTGGAGAGCACATCGTGCCATGACAGCAGGAAACGGGGGTTTACACAAATCCTTAGCAAAACTGCGAAAGTTTTACTAATGGCCTGGAATGTCGGTCGATGTTCAAAAACTAGTGAAGGCTTGCGAAGTATGTAAGGTCAGCAAGACAACCAACAAAAACAAACGCCCACCCATGGGAGAGCAGCGTGTGACGGAACGAGCAGGCCAAAGGCTTTTTATAGATTTCATGGGACCATACCCCCGAACTATAGCCGGAAACTCCGTCATTTTTGTATGCCTTGATCATTTTTCAAAATTCGTATGGCTACACCCTATGAAACAGGCAGTAGCCACCGAAGTGGTCAAATTCCTCGAGGTGAACATTTTTCATCAGTTCGGTGTGCCCGAGTTCATTCACTCCGACAACGGAAAACAGTTTGTTTTGCAAACATTTGCTGACCTTATGGATCGTTACGGCATTAGTCATATAAGAACCGGGTTGTATTCCCCCCAAGCCAACGCCGCTGAAAGAGTAAACCAATCAGTGTTACAAATTCTACGGGCTGCCATTACTACCGACCAAAAAAATTGGGACTTGCAACTCAGCCGAATTGAGTGTACCCTACGCTGTGGCTACCATGAGTCGATCGGGATGGAGCCTTTCTATGCCATGTACGGAGTCCGAATGATCACTCACGGTTCCGCTTACCCGGTCCTGAGGAGGTTAGGAGGCATACAATGCTCCGACCGACATATACATGGCACCAGAAACCAACTATCAACATGAGCAACGTAACATCCGAGTCCCTGAGGACCCAGATTCAGGAGACTGCCGAGCAGTCCCAGCTAGTCCGGACACAGCTAAGGCAAATCCTCTCCCAGATGGGCAACACGCAAGAGTGCGTGGGAGGATATCAAGACAGCGTCCTTGAAGGAGACGTCCAGCTCCAGGAGCTGCATATCCATTGGAGTTGGAGGTGTCCGGGCCCCGTAGCCGAACACGGAATGCCCGCCGTCCTATAAAAACTGCAATAAGACGTCTAAGGAAACAAACGGAAGAAGAACGAAAGACCCTGTCCCGATACCAGGAGGTTCTGCGCCGAATCCGCCTGGACCTCGCCTATCATCAGGAGAAGGACTGGCTCCTGAGCAGCAAGCTCAGGCAGGACATGCGTAGTCTGGAAAGGTGCAACCCCACCATGGGTTTGGTTACTGCCGGGAAGAGTACCTCCTAACCCTACACGAAAGGTCAACCAAACCTTATGTCGAATAAAAAAATAATAAAAATAAAATTATATATATATAAAAACTTCTTATACATATTTCAAATAAACTAATTACAAACCACAAAAAGGGAAAGAAAAAAAAAACCTTTATTCCTAATAGCCCAGCTAGCGCAGTCAGCAGAGTGTGGTGGGTCGAAGCCACACGTTAATGGGCGCATAATGAGAACCACCTACCAACAAAGAAATAGGAAATAAGAAACAACAAAAATACAAGAAAATGGCGTACGGCCCTTCTTTATGCGAAGTCATTCCATGCGTAACCGCATCGATCACTTCGAGCCTGTTGCGTACACCCTTTTCGGGAGATCGTAAGACTTTAAAGATTCAAAACCGGAATCTAAAAGCAGGGGAAGGGGTACCAACACCCCGTTGACTCAGTTGGATTGCGACAAAGAAAATGCAAATCGACAATACACGAGTCTCCGATGACCCGGTCAGCGGCCGCAATAGATTGCAGAAAGTAAAGAAAATCAACACCAGTTCCGGGCACACTTCACCGAAGGGGGTATTGACTCGCCAAAATAGGGGAAAGTGAGAAATATGATTCCTAGGTGGGAACACTTGGCATAGAAGACCAAGAGATCAGAAAAAAGCTCTATGGTGGTATAAAAAGACCATGGCTCACCGATACAAAAAGGCAGGGAGAGAGTCAGTACCCGGCTAAACACCCGTAGTCCGTCGGTACCCGGGAAAACATCCGTACATCAAATACCCGGGCAATTATCCTTTTGTCCATCGAGGGGAAGACTCAGGGATAACTCCAGTCTCGAAGAAAAACGTCAAGGAGCAAGGACACTAGCATCCTTTAAAAGAAATAACAGAACTATCAAGGAACACACTTTGAACGAAGACCATAGTTCCACGAAACTCTCAGGATGGGCGGCAAGGAGTCTAAGGCCTCCGACAACACAGCAAATGTGATAAACACCGTGGAGGTTGTCGACCACAAACAGGAAATAGAAGGAGTACAACATACCCTGGAATTCATCGCTGCTATACTGATCTTCCTGGCTCTGTTAAAGATCGTAAAAATGTACAAGAGATCCGTACAGCGGAGGAGGGACCATCACCATGTCCTGGACAGAATTGTATCCGGTGTCCCACAAAGTGCTTAATTAAAAATACTAACGGCAAAACAATTAAAAGAACAAGTGAACCGGTGCATGGCCGTTAATGTGAACATCAGCAAAAAAACAAACAACAGCAAGTGCTCGCTCCAAGTAACCTGAGAGCCGAATAGCAGCCAAAGCGTGCTACCAAAAGAACAGAAACCCAACTGATTCATACTTTTATATATATGCATACTCCACTTAGTGTATTTTTTTTATTTTGTGTTTGTGTATATTTTATTATTATTTGGTTACAATTAATTTGTGCACGAAAGTATATGTATGTATAACTCCATCACTATATATATAGCAACACCAAGGATCCAACGCGTCGAGATCTCATCGCTCCGGATTAAAATGGGGTAAGTTTGACGGAACCCTGTTCCCAAGTTTTTTTATATTCATATATATACATATATTCCCGTGCTCATTTTATTTTTACACCATTAGTACATATAAATATATTTGTGTCAGGTTTAAAGAAAAATATCTTATTGTCAGCCTCTTCCAGGCAATTTATTTCATTAATAGGAGTTAAATATTTTGTGTTCCATATTGTTTTAAATTAATACAAATTACTTTTCAGCGACGAGTATCCGCCTTGTTTTTGTTATGCAAAAACAAGAGCCCTCAGAGCGACGTTTGTAGTCGTGAATAGCCAACAATTTTTGTTGACGTGCGCACCTTTGCTTGGTGATGAATTCGATACTCCTCGCTAACAACAGTTATAGCCAACTTATCATACATTTTGTATGCTAGCTTTTGAATTTTTGTTTGTATTACATGGCACTAGCCAACAATTTATTACTCAATAAAATTATGCTATTATTGTAACTACAACAAAATGAGTAGGTAAACATTTCCAGAAGGGGTGCTGACGTGCGAAGTGGAGTAGGTCAAAAACGATGACATAACGTTTGACGGACAACCTTGACAAAAGGGGATCGTATTGCGCGGCCCGCGACGATCCATCAGGCATGCGGATGCATGAAGGGGAGGGAACGTGGCCGAAATATTGCCCGATCGTTTTACGATCAAGCTACAGCTTGTGGGGCAGTGAGGACTGTTGACTGACAAACGGTACGAACTTTTTCAGGCTCTACTAATATTTATTCTCGTTATGTTGGGGAGGTGAGGGGCTTACCAAGATCCCACGACCCAAAATCGACGAGCTTACGCCGGCATCCTGGTGCCTGAACATCAGATGCCCCTCCTTCGGCCTGAGTCCTTTCCCAGGACACAGGCACGAATACACCGACGAAACAAAAATTGAGCAATTTTGGTGATTTCAAAAGATCGACTACGTCTGCTGGTAGGTGTAGTTTATTTTGCTGGCCCAATCTTTTTGTTAGATAGATGCTCGACACAAGAGGATCTGAGGAATCCATTGCTCTGTGGAAAACGTCTGCCATGTTGTTCGGCCGTGTACTCTTTCGAGCATGTAACCTCCTGTCACTCTTATTGTATTTGTTGCGAGCCTCTGAGGCAATGGGTTTTTCCATGTTCCCGTAGAAGCAGGTTCAAAAAAAAACACACTTCGTTCGTGACTCAAAGTAGCAGTACGAATTTTTATTTGTACCGTTTGGCATTTTGAATTCCCCTGCAGTTTTTACTAGGTTTATAATGTCTGTTCTACTAGTGTTGCTTGCTAGTTGCATTGTAATACATTTCATGGATGATGTTATTGTGCCTAGTAACGATGTTGATGAGGGGATAATAAATTTGAAGCAAGTGTTAGAAGTATCTTCTCGAAATGGGCTACGAATAAATTGGGGTAAATGCCAGATACTACATCGAAGCGTACATATTTTCTGATATATCGTTCAAGATGGAGCCATATCCCCAAACAAAGAAAAGATACAGGCCGTTACAGAATACCCAGAACACAAAGATAAAAGGGTATACAACGTTTCTTAGGTTAACGTCTTACTTTAGACAATTCATAAATGGATATGCAGATATTGCTACGCCATTATCAGATCTCTTAAGGCAAGATGCTAAGCTCGGATTTATTATTTTTATATTGTGAGAAGAATTACAGTTCGTATAAGCTAGAGGTTTTAGCAATAATAGCAGCTCTAATGAAATGGCGTACGTATGTAATTGGTATATCTTTCACCATAATAACGTTACAAACGCGTTTATATTATATTTACATTATATTTCCAAGATTTTGATTATAAAATAGTACATCGTGCAGGGTCTAAGTTAAAGCAGGCTGATGCTTTGAGCCGAGTGTTTATTTTTATATTATTTTTTTATATTCAAAATAAAGAACTCTTAGTAGTCCCTGCTCAGATGGATAACGAGATAATTGTTACTGCTCATAACCAAGGTCAATTCTCGGCTGCAAAAACGCAAGACTTAGTAAAAAAATCGTATTGCATTCCAAAATAGAAAGTAAAAGTTGCTCGTGTTGTAGATAGTTGTGTTCGTTGCATAATAGTTACCGCGAAATCTGGTAAAAAGGAAGGGTTTTTAACAGCATTCGATAATGGTAATTTACCGTTTATTACATATCATATTGACCATGTTGGCCCAATGGAACTAACTAATAAGCGATATAATCACATTTTAGTTGTGGTAGATGGGTTTTCGAAATATGTTTGGTTGTATTCAACCCGTAGTACAGGTGTCGATGAGTTTATGGTAAGAGTACTCGCAGTGGTAATAGGTATTAAATGTTTCGATACTTCTACATTGCAGCCCTGATTAAAATGCAACCCTAGACAAGAGCAAGTTATCGATAGAAAGGAAGCGAGTGTAGAGTCAAGAGTCGAGTGAAAAGGTTCCCAAGAGCAGTAGTTTTTTAACCTAAATAATACATTTTGTCATAAGTCTATATAATTAAATGAGAAATCTTGAAGAACATATATAATTTGTTACACTTAAAAGCTATGTTACTTGTTTAATAAAAACCATATAAACGAAGAACAACATATATGTATAAATATATCGACGATGTATTTTTTTGTATACTTTTTTCATTACGTTTATTAAGTTTTGATTTATTGTCAATATGTTGTATGTATAATTCCAACTTCATGTCTATTAACATCCAGGATCCAAAGCGTCGAGATCTCATCGCCCCATATTTTCCTTATATATTTTGTATCATTTTACGATCAACGTATTTGTGTTATTATTTTAACCAAAGTGTAAGAGCCATAGAAGGCAGCTTATTGTTAATCTCTTCCAGGCAATGCATTCCATTGACAAAAATTTATGTTTATTAATTAATATTTTTTTAAGTAAAGTTAACTCTTCAGTGTCAAGTATCACCCCTGCTTTTGTATACACAAAGGTAGCGACGTTTGACCGGAAAACGTAAAGCCGACGCTCGAATCCAGGGAAATAGGAAAACTGTTGTGGATTCCGAACGTATTTGTCCAGCTACCGTATGAAACCTTGTTAAAGCTCCTTAAGAAGTGGAAAACGTAGACATATTGGCTATGTGTAACCATTGTAGCATATCACGTGTGAATAATACTAGGGTATTCGGTTGGGACCAGCTGATGGACGTACGATATAATACAGCACGCGCTGTTTCCGGCACTGCTCAGGATCGGTACGATGGGTGGGTTTTTATACCCGTTACTCGTAGAGTAAAAGGGTATACTAGATTCGTTAAAAAGTATGTAACAGGCAGAAGGAAGCACTTCCGACCATATAAAGTATATATATTCTTGATCAGGATCAATAGCCGAGTCGATCTGGCCATGTCCGTCTGTCCGTCCGTCTGTCCGTCCGTCCGTCCGTCCGTCCGTCTGTCCGTCCGTCCGTCCGTCCGTCCGTCCGTCCGTCCGTCCGTCTGTCCGTCCGTCTGTCCGTATGAACGTCGAGATCTCAGGAACTACAAAAGGTAGACAGTTGAGACTAAGCATACAGACTCCAGAGACATAGACGCAGCGCAAGTTTGTCGATTCATGTTGCCACGCCCACTCTAACGCCCACAAACCGCCCAAAACTGCCACGCCCACACTTTTGAAAAATGTTTTGATATTTTTTCATTTTTGTATTAGTCTTGTAAATTTTTAACGATTTGCCAAAAAACTTTTTGTCACGCCCACCCTAACGCCCACAAACCGCCCAAAGCTGCCACGCCCACACTTTTGAAAAATGTTTTGATATTTTTTCATTTTTGTATTAGTCTTGTAAATTTCTATCGATTTGCCTAAAAACTTTTTGCCACGCCCACTCTAGCGCCCATAAACCACCAAAAACTGTCAGTGCTGAAGACTCTATCGCACTTTTACTAGCTGAGTAACGGGTATCAGATAGTCGGGGAACTCGACTATAGCGTTCTTTCTTGTTTTTAATTGTATCACTCGAATTGCTGGCGTCGTATGCAAATTAATTATTAAAATTCGCGTGCTATGGGAAATAAAAAAAAAAAAGTGCACTCAAATCCAAAAAAAAGACATTATTTCAAATGGTCCCTAAGTTCCAGTTTCCTTTTCAATACCCTATCATATTTCTGTTCAACATGACCCCACGGCAATAGGTTAGCAATTCATCTCTAATTCATGCATTTATTTATAATACTAATTTTTCAACATATTTTGCCATTTAAATTTACCAACTTTCGGGTCCTAACATAAATCCTAATTATACCCGTTACTCGTAGAGTAAAAGGGTATACTAGATTCGCCCACTACAACGCCCACAAACCGCCAAAAACTGCCACGCCCACACTTTTAAAAAATGTTTTGATATTTTTTCATTTTTGTATTAGTCTTGTAAATTTTTATCGATTTCCCAAAAAACTTTTTGCCACGCCCACTATAACGCCCACAAACCGCCAAAAACTCTCCTTTGCACTTCCACTAGCTGAGTAACGGGTATCAGATAGTCGGGGAACTCGACTATAGCGTTCTCTCTTGTTTTTAAAATAAGTTTATTTACTTTCTAACATAGGGAGAAATATCGTGAGAATGGTGCTGTGGGTAGATAATATGGTATGTATATGTACATATATGTCGGAGCATTTAATTCGTAAACAGTACTGGGCACAGTAAAGCATCGAGAAGTGGACTGTATTTAATGTCATTTTAATTGGGATGTATGGGATAAATATATATGTAACTATGTATGATGTATAATCATATGAACATATGTGGATATGTATGGTTTGAACATATGACCATATGTATGTTACATACATACATATATGGCCGTTTGCTCGTTGATGTACGAAAACAAGAATGGAACAAAGCGAAGACGGATTGAAAAGAAAAAAGTCGATCGATGAGGAAAACTGAGTTTCTCACCTGCTGTTGTGTCGGAAGAAATTCACGGATGTGGAATTGACACGGAAAATAGTCTTACAGCAGTGCGACCGATGTACGAAAACAAGAATGGAACAAAGCGAAGACGGATTGAAAAGAAAAAAGTCGATCGATGAGGAAAACTGAGTTTCTCACCTGCTGTTGTGTCGGAAGAAATTCACGGATGTGGAATTGACACGGAAAATAGTCTTACAGCAGTGCGACCGAAATTAAATGTTCGGAGCTCTGATGAAGACCGGCAGTGAGAAAAGAGGGCTCGTACTTATCTTGGCGGAACAAATAGCCGGGAAACGCTGGCAGAAGAATATCCTGTTTTGAAGGACGTTTGTTTGTAGGTGCGTCGTCCTCCAGAGATAAGTTGAGCAAGTGGTCGAAGTTGGGTAAACTAAGTGGCAAGAACGACCAAAAAGAGTATATCATAGTCATTATAGATGCGTTTACAAAATACGTTTATTTACACCATACTCTGAAGATAGACGCAGCCAATTGTATAGTATCAGTGAAGCCAGTTATTTCTTTGTTTGGTGTTCCATCCCGTATCATAGCAGATTAGGGACGATGCTTTGCGGGATCTGAGTTTAAGGAGTTTTGCTCTGTGCATAATATCGAGTGGTATTTAATTGGAGCTAGTCGAGCGAATGGACAGGTCTAGCGTGTAATGAGTACCCTTAAAAGTTTACTAACTGCGGTGGAGACAGGCCAGCGTTCGTTGAAAGAGGCATTAAAAGAGGTTCAGTTAGCAATAAATTGCACAATCAATCAGGTCACTAAGTTTAGTCCGTTACAGCTTTTAATTAGAAAAGACATAAGACCATTATGCTATTGAATATTGTTGAAGAGTTACTTGAAGGAGACCGATATTGTTTGAAGTCATTAACAAGCAAGCGAACCTACAAGTATCCTCATGAGTGTTTTAGGGCGTTACCGGTCGTGACAGTTTCTGCGGAGATGGATGAGGATATGATTAGTGGAGGCGTTGAAACAGACGCAAATGCTGGCGTTGAAGCATACGCAAGAGACAGTGTCAGTGAGAGTACTAGCGTTGAAACAGATGCAATTGGTACCAGTGAGGGTACAAGTGGCGTTGAAACATACGCAAGAGACAGTGCCAGAGAGGGTACTGGCGTTGAAACAGACGCATAAAGGTGTAACGTCGTGATCCAAAAGGCCTCTTCGAGAAACATAGGTAGACTTGGTGCGCTATCTGGACATTCATTTTATTTGAATATGATTGATTGAATTGATTGATTTGAATATCAAATTAGTTGTAAAAATTATGTTTTAAATTGATTTTAAGAAAGAGGAAGAAATACTTGAGCAGGGCATATCAGCATGAATTGCTAAATTTATACTCGGGGGCGTGTAAAAGTCAGGATTGGCCGTGTCGGAGCATTGGTAGCATTATTTGAATTCAGTACAGCAACATGAATATTGTATGTGCCAAAATTGTAATAAAGAAGAATACAGAAAACAGAACAACCGTCATCGCTGTCTTGTGTTCTGTATATCACCGAGAGTCGGTGAGAGGACTAACTGTAAATTCTCACACCGAGTGTGACCCGTGCCTACGTGTTTGGTTTGTAGCCTCTTCCGTTGGTTCGTTCTGTGTACATCACTTGAAGAAGTGTGTGAGCGAGACTGGACTGGCTATTTGCTGTGTGTGCGAATGAGCAGGATTGTGACATAAGCAAGCTGCGCAATAGATTTTGGCGACGAGCGAGCGTGCATAAAAAGAGAAAAGTGAGTCTTGGTAAAATATTCGAAGTACACAGACGATATTATTTGTGAAACGACGACAAGTGGAACGATGGCGCCAACGAAGAGAACGGGGCTCGGTGCTCGAGGTGCTAAGAATACTGAAGCAATTCACGCTTTGACATATATATATATAGATAGAATAGGTTTTATAAAATAAATATTAAGTATAAAATGAAATCATTAGCGAAAGGCAAAAGTAGGTTTTTCCATGCGTATTTCATAATAATAGTTCAAATGCAGCATGCAAACTCCAGAGACATAGAAGCAGCGCAAGTTTGTCGATTCATGATGCCACGCCAGTAGTCCCTGTTGTTGTGTCCAGCAGCGTCCAAGCCGCGTACAATTTTAGTAGATCCATCCGTTACCTTGCGCAGAATTGAGACATCAGCTTTGCTAATCGAAGGTAAGTTTACAAATATATCTAGCAGATTGTTCACAATGTGTCGAGGACGGTTACGATGTTCAAGAATAAATAATAGAATTAATTAGCAAGCGCGCACACATACCTTCTAAGTCCTAATTGATCTTGGTAAATATTAATCTTGGTAAGCTGTTTACCTCTCCAACATAACGAGAATAAATATTAGAAGTGCATGTGCGTTTAGGCTCCTATGTAATCTCGGTATACGTGAAGACCGTTAAGTTCATCTTCCGGGGAGATGATAGTTTTGATTTGGAACGAAGCAAGGCGGTAGTGACCATAAGAAAGCAGCATCAAAGAAATGAAAACTCCTATAATTTAAGAAGCCGTGAGGTTTCAATCGTCCCAAGGGTCCAGAGGTCTACAGGCGGAATTTCTGTCAAAGTAACTTTGCAAAGGGATTCAATGCTAAACTTGCCCCTGTGATCCTAAAAGCACATAATAAAAAAAACTCGGCAACAGTTACTACGACGTGGAGGATATACAAGGGGTTTTGTAGACGCGGTTTTCGCTGTAAAAGATACAGGAAAAAAAATAAAGACCGAAAAGTAGGCAATGGATTTGAAGTGTGGCCCAACAAATAGTAAAGCAAGCGCAAAGTTAATCAATGTCCGTCCTCAGATTGGAAAATGGCGCATATAAATATAAATACTTTTTATGGCTTACTAGCATAGTTAGGACCATCCCCAATAAGAAGCTTAGCGTGTAAATTGCCAAAGGAATTCGGGAAGTATAAATGCCTAAAATTAATACTTATTAGCTAGTTTATAGCTTAAAGAACGTATGGTTCCGCCTTTCATCTCAGGAATGATATTCCTTTTTTCAGTGCCACCTTGACACTGTAGAAATAGGGTCTATAAAGCTGACCTTAACCGTAAATTCGGTCTATTTGACGATCAACTCGACCAACCACATCGAAATCTCCCAGAAGCTATTTCTTTTTTCAATCTTTAAAGTAGAATTAACATAGCCAGCGAAATATAAACGTTGAAATTTATTCTAAAGACAAGGAAAAAAAAAGGAAGGTAAATAATAACCGCCGATCGACAACAGGTCAGAACTTTGGAAATTTAAGGAGTAATTGATTTTGTAGGTCACAATCGTAAATCTACCTATATCGTCGCAAAGCCCACCCGCAGTGCTAAAAGCTTGCTGCGCCCAACGAAAGAGAGGGAGAGGGAAAGGCAAGCCTGGCTCTGCAGCAGTCACTTGGGAAACATCGCCGTGTTAAGCAGCTACTGCAATAAATTCGGTAGGCAACGAACCGAGCATAACCGAATGTGCATAGCCCCATGCATGCGATTACGTCACAATCAGCGCGAAAAGAAAACGAAAAAGTAGAGATCGTATTAGCCTGGGAATGGCCCGATTAAGAATCAACCGAAATACTGCTAGTTATAGTTTTTGTGTTATTTTATTTAATTTTTTTTTGTATTATTTATTAATTTTTTTTTGTGAAAATTTACTGAAGTTGCTAAGGAGAATATCATAATATATAAGAGAATGGTGTAATTAATTATAATGTGAGTTAAATTAAAACCAAATAAAAAGAAGGAAAAGGCAAACCAAAAAAATATATGATGTAACCAAGAAAATCATGCGTTACTACTAAATAGTTAAGAAAAGGTAGACTACAACCATGAAGTGAATCGGTCTAGTGGTGTAAACTATATTAAAGCAAAGATGATGGCATGGTACTAAAGTCAGTGAAAAACAATTAACTAAAATACCAGAAAATGAGGGGAAAATTAAAGACGTTGCCAGGTGAAAATCGAAAGTGATCGAGAGTAACAAAACCGAAAGTGATTTAAAGCCCTTCTACCCCTCCCGACAGATTCGCCGAAAGCGCTTTCGCCCGACTGCAAATGGAGCGGTAAGTCTGCAAAATACCGAACTAAACCCAACCGGGGGAAAAAAACTGATCCGAAAAATAAAACAAGAGAGAACGCTATAGTCTAGTTCCCCGACTATCTGATACCCGTTACTCAGCTAGTGGAAGTGCAAAGGAGAAATTTCAACACTTACAGTTGTTGGCGGTTTGCGGGCGTTAAAGTGGGCGTGGCAAAAAGTTTTTTGGCAAATCGATAGAAATTTACAAGACTAATACAAAAATGAAAAAATATCAAAACATTTTTACAAAATGTGGGCGTGGCAGTTTTGGGCGGTTTGTGGGCGTGGCAACATGAAACGACAAACTTTCGCTGCGTCTATGTCTCTGGAGTCTGTATGCTTACTCTGAACTTTCTAGCATTTGTAGTTCCTGAGATCTCGACGTTCATACGGACGGACAGACGGACATGGCCAGATCGACTCGGCTACTGATCCTGATCAAGAATATATATACTTTATATGGTCGGAAACACTTCCTTCTGCCTGTTACATACTTTTCAACGAATCTAGTATTCCCTTTTACTCTACGAGTAACGGGTATAAATACAGGAAGATACCACTATACCCTCCATTAAAGCAACCATCTCTACCGCACCTCGAGCTATGCGGCTCATTGCTTCTAAGTAGACTCATCGTGTCGATGAGAAAATCGAAGATCCCATCAACCATCGAAACTAAAAATGTTTCTAGCAAATAGAACATCAGAAATTCTCGATGCTATTCCCCGCAATGCATGGTGTCATGTCAGCACCATAGAAAATCCTGCCAACTGCGCGTCTCGGGGCAAGCTGGCATCTGACCTGCTCAAATTTGACCTTTGGTGGACGGGCCCATCGTGGCTGGGAGATCCGTAAAGGCCTGCGATAAAGTTGAAGTCCTCAATGTTACCTTTCAGAAAATCACGGGCAAAAGGAGATGAAAACTTTGTCTTTGGTCACACAGCTAGATCATTAAACGAACAAGAACACCTGATTCCGGCTCAATTACATGCCTCCAACTGCTGTGTAGTATGCGCACATATCGAATACCCAGCCAATAGTACAGATAAACACTGTAACACTTTGTTGCAATGTTTATGGAAATAGTACATTTTAAGTGCATGTGATATTTGATCACCCACTCATGCACCCGCCCCCATGGGCAACGGCACAAAAGTTAACTGCCGAACTTGATTTTCCAAAGAGCCGAATAACACAACTCACTCAGTGCATATTAAAGGTTTAAATGAATAACAAATAACACAAAAAACACCATCTCCCAAGCTGTTGCCGAGAAAAATTGACGCCTGCCCGACCGACTGCCCTGGACCATTGTACGCGGTACCATGTAAATCCACATGCCTAATACCAAAGACCAGTGCTCTGGACAAAATTTAATTTAAAAAGAGCACAAACAATATTAAAACAAATAACAATAAATTTAAGTTTGTTACTTTAAGAAAGTAAAATAAATTAAACACGATTAAAGTACAAATAAAATAAAAATATATTTAATAAAGTATGGCTACACTAAAGGCAATTAGGGAAGCATATGATAGAGTTCAGTTTACTCTTATCTTAAAAAAAGAGTTCATATCCATATAATAATGGAATGGAACGAATTATATAAAAAAATAAATAACATAAAAATTGACTTTGATAAATCATTTAAGTCACTTACACAGAACAGGCCAATTCAAACAAATACTTTTAAAAAACATGCCGAGATACTAGTAAATTGCTTTAATGAAGCACGTAGACTAGACATATCAGTACCAACCATACTTAACTCTTCTCTAACAATTGAAACTGGTGATGAACGGGAATCAACAGAACAAGCTAATACTGATCAAATAGATTTAGAAGAGCTTGAGACAAACCTTAAAATAGAAGAGCAGGATTTAAATAACCTTACTATCCCAGCTGTTTTGATGTCAGATCTGGATAATTCTACAGATTCTGATACTTCTTCAAGTATAGTAGAGAACAAACCAGGCAATAATATCACAATGGCGCAATCTAATATCGATTTTATTAATACAGCATCTAAGCTTATACCAGTTGTTGATGGTAAAGCGGAAAACTTACAAAGTTTTATTGATGCATTACAAATATTGGAATTAATAGCAGCCGAACACGAACAATTAGCAGTTTCTATAATAAAAACAAGGCTAAAAGGTGTTGCCAGAAATTTAATCGGAGATGAAACAACAATAACTGATGTCATTTCCAAATTAAAAAGCAATGTCAAAGGCGAAACTGTAGTAGTGTTATCAGCAAAACTGATGAACCTACAAGAACGCTATAAAACTGCTAAGCAGTACACACTAGAGGTTGAGCAGATGACAAAAATGTTAGAAGGTGCATATGCACCTGTTATATATATAACAGATGGTTTATCCCTAGAGAAAGCTAGAAGTTATTCCACTCAGCATGCAGTGAAAGCTATGATTAAAAATTGCCCTATCAATAACGTAAAACTTATCAATACCATGAATGAGGCCGTATCAAAATTTGTAAATTGTTGCACGGAGGCAACCGGACAGCCAAACACTGTCCTTACAAATATAATTCACAGCGCGGCGGAAACCGCGGACGCGGAAATTATAGAGGTAATTTTCGCGGTCACAACAATAATTTCAGTCACAATAATTATAATAACAATGCCCAATGCACTAATGGACGAGGCCAATATAGAGGAAACTCAAGAGGCCGTGGTAACTCGAATCGAGGCCACAACTATAATAACCCAAATAATGTCAAGTTAGCCAATAATATATCGGAAAACCCGGAAATCCCTTTAAATACTCAACAATATAAAATGCAAGGGTTCACACCATTAATCTCAGTCAGAACATATTTGTATCATTTAACCATGTGGCTAAAGGAAAAGAAGTTGTCTTTTAAGTAGACACAATTCGCTATTCCTTGCGATGGCACATTAGGAATCGATTTTATTAAAAAGTTCAACTGTCAATTAGACTGAATTAGACTGACCATCTGAAGATTGGCTTATAATCAGACCTAATAACTTAAAATTTCCAATTTATGTTCCAATAACACAGTTCTGGAAACAACTCAATACTTCTGCCAGCAAGATCCCAAGTTATTAGAAAAATACATATAAATTCAAAAGAACACAGTGTATTGATTCCAAATCAAGAAATTAAGCATGGTATTTACATAGCAAGTCCCATAACAACATCTAAACGACATCTACGTCTTATTAAGAAATGAAACAGGTCCTAAGTTGGAATATAAATATACTGGTCCGTATAAAGTAACGGAAATATGTGATAGAAATAACATTATAATACCGAATAATAAAAACAAAATACAAACGGTACATAAGGATAGGTTAAAATTGTTTTTTTTTTAATTGTATACTAATTACATGCTAAGACAAAAATACTATGATTACTATCTGTAATTTAATATATATAGAAAAAATACATAACAAAAAATTCAAAAAATAAAAAAAAGGAAAACAAAAAAAAATGTATAAAAAAAAATATTCCTTAATTAAAAATGAACCTTTTAAGTAGAACCTTATAAAACAACTCCATAATATTACGTTGTTTTTCAAAAGGAGGGAGTATGCGCACATATCGAATACCCACCGTACTAGGCAATAGTACAGATACTCACTGTAACACTGTGTTGCAATGTTTATGGGAATAATCCACTTCAAGTACATGTGATATTTGATCACCCACTCATGCACCCGCGTCATAAATGCAGGATCAGCATTTATGCTGACCACTTGTGAGCGCACATAACACTCCCTCTCTTAGCAGAGTAATACATAAGTAATATTCCTCTCCGCTGTCCAACTGTGGACAGCTCAGCAATGAGGCTTAGGCTTACTTAGAACCTAAGGAAGAATGTTAAAATCAGATTCAACTGAACGTTGGAAGCGGCACCTTCGCTGCTTTCAAAAATAATAAAAAAACACCCAAGACTCAAAAGGAAGAAGCCTTTTCATTTCTACAGCTGACCTTTGAAGAAGTTCACATCGCCTTTGCTGGGATGTCTTCGTCGTTCGATCAAAACGTTGGTCTTCCTTTAATAGACTTTCTTTGTTTCTATCAGTCTGACTCAACGAGCTGACTCAATTGAATCAGCTTTAAATTGGCCGCTTAATGTGTACATTTTAAAAGTCTTACGATCTTATAAGGAGAACGTACGTAACAGGCTAATCGATGCGGGGACAAATGGAATGACGCAAAAGAACATGCGTACCCCATCCGGATTATCACCTGCATTTTTTCTCTTCCTGTTTTACTTTGTGGATCAGGCATCTATGTCTTTACGTGTCTTTAACCCACTCCTGCAGTCACGATTTGCATAGTAAAAATGTTTCGAATTTATAATACGTTTTTAGGTCAATACGCACATTTAATCTAAGGTCTGGAATTTATTTGACAGACGACGTTAGAATTACAAGCAACAGTTTTTCGTCTTCGCCGTATGTTAGCACCGTATATGCTTTTTTAAGGTGTAGCTCGTACCGCACCTTTCAACTTATACAGCTAACCGTCGCACAGTGGCGCATTAGATACAGATACTGAATTTTAAGCAAATTTTGACGACAACGGATCGTTGCGTGGGATATGGCATTCGACAAGTAATAGTTCAAAAGGTTTGAATACAAAAATGGCTCTAAGTGTAAAGTTATGACCTTTTGTCTTCTATATCGCGTCTATCTTCCCGCGATTTAAGCCGTAAGATACACGGCAAAAAAAAAAAATCGGTTCAGTATTTTAGAAGTTACACGTGTTCAAAGTTGAACCTTTTTTGGGTTGCAAAAAAAGCAGGTATTTTTTGTAGAAAATTTGGACTTTGCGGTCGATTTTTAGGTAAAATATGTAACCGACCGGCTTGGTTATAGTCTTTATGGAAAGTGTCATCAAATCTCGGTAAAACCAAGGTGGAATAAATGTACAATATTCTTTGCACGTGCAGGCATACCTGTTTTACGGAAGTACTAATTTTCACCTTTTTTTCAACTTTAAGGGAAAACAATGAATGGGATTCTACCGGATTCTGTGTTTGGCGTATGATGTGTTGTTCTTGAATATGTTCTTTATCAGAATCAAAAGAGATCGGGTCCTCCCACGTCCGTCCCCGAGGAAAAGATACTTTCCCAGGCAAAAGATACTTTCAAGCGTAAAAAATGAGCGGCTTAGTGAAAATTCTGCTACAAGCGCAGATGCTGCGCAGTACGAAATTTTAATGCGGGCATACATTTTTTCCTGTATTGGCTTGTTTTTCAATCCCGGACTTTGTAATTATTTTAAATGAATGTATAATGATTAATTATTCTTCAAGAGTATTAAATGAAGTAACATTTAATTATTATTTTGAACAAAAAGGTAAAAAAAGGTATAAATAGATGAAAAATAAAAATGTTGTTCTTTAAAATTTATTTAGGTACTAAAATTACCTTTCATTTAAAATAAAATTATGAAAATATCTCAACTGGTTCAAGAGTTATGATTGTTATTCACCTAAAGTATCTAATGCGCCACTGTGCGTCGACTCGTTCAACCCTGACAACGCAACAGAACGTTTTATACCGTTTTCTCGTATGTAATTTTCAATACTTTGATTTAAACGGAAACATTCCGTTCTTTGTTCTTTATTTGGAAACTCTGCATGCTTATGTCTAAGTACAAAGGGTTTTTATATCATTCGCGTCTAGGCCGGCCGCGATGCCGTTGGCAGAGACGTCGCTCTTATGTATTAAGTATTTAAGTAACGGACTTGTTACTTATGAAGTGGAAAATGATGTGCACATTTCAACTGCGTTGTCGGCATGGTCAAACATGCCGACACGGCATTTTTGGGCGTTGTAGTTTACCTTGTGTAATGACCCGCTTACTAAGAGTAACACGCGTTATGATTTATAGATAATATATATATATATATTCATTTCGTTTATTCCGATCTATGGTATTCGCACATCCACGCTGCTTGGCAGTCCGCTCAGGAGTAATCCATTCTCTCACTCAGACACTAGGCCATCGGTAGCGTCTCTCCCGTCGCTGCTCTCCCGATGCTTGGTTGTTGGCAACGCCGGTCGCCACATCCCTCCTTTATTAACAAGTATTAGCTTTAATGGCGGCAGGGGTGGCTGGATCCCGAGGCTTCCTTCTGTGGCCTGGAGTACTGCGTTCTCCGGGGTAGGTGTTGATTCCGGTAAGCTGTCATCTGGTTGCGGCGTTGGGCAGGAGGCTGGATACGTTTGGCTAGCTGGACCTTTCTTAAGATGTGAGGCATTTCTTGTTAGTTTTCTACCACCCCCTTCGATCACCACAATATTATTGTGTCGTTCTAAAACCGTAAATTCCGTCTTGTCGAAGTTTGATGTAAGTTTGTTTGGGAACACTACGTTTTTCAAAAGCACCTTGTCGCCCACTTCTATATCGACTTCCTTTGCCCCTCTTCTTTTGTCGGCTGCCTGCTTTCCCTTATTCTTTTCAATAATATCTTTATCTCTCTCTCCAGAGTCTAAGGTATTCTCGCAGATATCCCCAATGCCCGGTATTTTGTCACGGATGACTCTGTTGAACATCAGCTTTGTGGGCGCAGACCCTGTTGTTCCATGTGGGGTTACGTTGTACATAAGAACGAATTTTTGGATTTCCTCTTTGTAATTTTTTTCCATTTGCGTATGCTATTTTTAAGCATTTTACAAGGGCTCTGTTCATGTTTTCAACTTCCCCGTTTGCTTGCGGCCAATACGGTGGGGTTCGAACTTGTTTAATGCCGCACGCTTTGCAGTAGTTAGAAAACTCCTCGCTAACATATTGGCGTCCATTATCCGTTCGTAGGTGCTCAGGATATCCCAGTCTACAGAAGATCTCTTTCATTGCCTCTACCAGGGTCGTTGAAGATATGGTTTTAAGAAACTTATGCTCCATATATCGTGAGAAATAGTCAATGAAGACTAGAACATATTCATTGTTGGGAAGCGGACCTAGTAAATCCGACGCTACCCAAATCCAAGGGCCAGTGGGAAAAGGATTCCTGTCCATAGGGGGTGGCCTGATGTCTTGTGATACCAGGCAACAATCTCTGCAAGCTTTGACAAACTTTTCTGCCTCTCTGTCTATTTGTGGCCACCATACTTTGGATCGCAGGCGGCGTTTCATTGCTGTCTCGCCGGGATGTCCTTCGTGGGCTAACTCCAGTATTTTTACTCTCAGAGATGTTGGCACGACTAGGCGGTTTCCCCTCAAAAGGAGCGAGCCAACCGCTGAAAGCTCATACCGAAACGGGTAGAAGCCCACTGAACTATCGGGCTTCCAGGAGTCGTTCTTCAGGCAACTGATTGCATCCATAATCTCTTCATCCCTCTTGGAAGACTCTGCTATTTCATGAATTGTCATAGATCTTGGGATAGAGCTCTGTACGACGCGAAGGATGCTGTATTCCGTCTTGTGGTCGATTGGTTCTACCGCCGGTAGTTGACAGAGTCGAGACAACGCATCTGATATGTTGTCTCTTCCGGATTTATAGATAACGGTGAACGTATATGCCTGGAGCCGCAGCAGCCACCTTTCAATCCGAGTTGGGGGCTTGGATGTTGGTTTGAAAATGGCTTCCAAGGGCTTGTGATCAGTTTTCTCGGCTTCGCCTCAGGTGAATTTGCTTTCAGTTTTCAGCAGTTTTCTTAGAGGATCTGTGTGACTTGCAAGGTCCGGAATGAACTTCCCGACGTAGGTCACCAAACCGAGGAAGCTCCGCGTTTCTTCTTTGTTCTTTGGGTCTCTGAAAGATCGGATGACGTCAATTTTCTCAGGGTCGACTTCTATTCCCTTGTCGGATAAAATATGTCCGAGGAATTTTAGTTTGCTTGTCTTCCAGATGCACTTTTCTTTATTCAGTAGGACATTATTTTCCTGGAAGATCTGGCATACTTCTTTTACGGCGCTGTCGATTTCGAGGTCAGTTGCGCCAAAGATGATGATATCATCGATGAAGTTCATGGCGTTAGGTACCGTAGATAGCATCTGCTCGAGAAGGCGTTGAAAAATTTCGGGAGCAGAATTTACTCCAAACATCAAACGCTTATAGCGGAAAAGTCCCCTTGGAGTTATGAACGTTGTTATTTCCCGGCTCGATTCATCAAGGGCCAGTTGGTGATAGTCGTCCTTGAGGTCTAGGCGTGCGAAGAATTTAGCCTCTTTGAGTCTGGTCATAAAGCAGTCGAAAGTTGGTAATGGGTAGTTTTCCCGTAGGATTGCTTTGTTTGCCAGTCGCATGTCGACACATAAACGGATGTCCCCGTTCTCCTTAAACGCAAGAACGATGGGAGATATCCAAGCACTCGGGCCTGTGACTGGTTCAATTATATCTCGACTCAGGGCTTCATCCAGTTTTTTCATGACTTTGTCCTCGAGCGCTGCCGGGATTCGTCTCACTGGTTGTTGAACGGGTTTCACATCATAATCTATGGAAAGGCTTACTTCAATGTTTTTCCATTTTGGAAAAGGCTCCATTTCCTCAATACGGTTAATGTTTCTTCCCAGTCGGAGGACTTTTAATTCTATAGCCGTGTCTCGGCCCAGCAGAGATTGTTCTCCATTTTCAATCACGTAAAATGAGGCAATCTCTTCGGTACCCGGCTCAACGGAAATTGGGGCCTCGAAAATATACATTACTCGTAGTAATTTATTAGAGGCATAGGCTCGGAATTGCTTTTCTGTATGAGTTCTTACGTCAAAGACTGTGGCTTTTCTCTTCACTAGCAGAGACCAGTCCGCGTGGCTGATAAGGTTAAACTTGCACCCCGAGTCAATAATCAAAGAAATTTCACGGCCTCCCACTCGGCATCGTATGAACTCCTCCTCATCTTCGCTTGACACTTTAAAGCAATGTGTCTCGCCCTTTTTGAGTTTGGAGCTGGTGGCCTCCTCTTCGACAGAGCGAATATACGTGCGGGGCCTTTTCAGGTTATTCCTTTGGTACTTAAGGAATCGGTCGTTCAAGTTAGTTCGGCATTTCCTGGCAAAGTGTCCAGGCTTCGAGCATTTATTGCAAGTCACATTTCTTGCCGGACATGATGGGTCGTTGTGTGTGTGTCCGAATTTTCCACATCTGGGGCACTCCCCACTCTGTTTAAAACCACGATGTGTAATTTTACAGATGGGTTCCGCAATTGGTCTTGATGTTATTTCTTTTGATTCTTTGTTGATCTGCTCCTCAACCTGACATGCTTCGATCACTTCCTCTAGTGAATACTCCTTTCCCAGAAGTCTTTACTTGAGGTCTAGAGGTGCCCACACATCTATGATTTTATCCTTTAGACATATATTCTCAATCTCCGCTTTTGAGGATCCGAAGGCACATCGTTGCATTTGTTGGCGGAGTCGCAGCATGAAATCACCAAAGCTTTCTGTGTCCAACGGTGTCAGGCCTCTGAATAGATGTCTTTCAAACGTTGAGTTTTGCTTCGGTGAGAAGTGTTTATTTAAATGGTCGATGAGGATATTATAGATGTCTTCTTTATTTTCGTCGCTGGGCTCCACCAGCGCACCAGGTAGAGAGTATACTACTGACTGTAGCTGGACTCCTCCCAAAAGCAGTAGCTTACTCCTTTTCCGCTTCTCGGTAACAATACCCTCGGCCTCGAGGTATATTGTAAACGCCCTCAACCACTTCTCCCATTCATTTCGGAGGATTGTCTTGTCGATCACCTCGCACGGAAACGGTTTAATGATACTGTCGGTCATTTTCAATACGGGACCTAGAATTGGGGTTTATGACGAATGACATTATTAGATTTACGACTTGACTTGTAATTAATACCCGGCTCTCTTAGGAGCTTGTAATTATTACCCATCCTCAGTTCAATAATACCTCCCATTTACATTTGTTGTTTCCGTTTTTCCTTTTAAATTTTATGAATTCTTTTGGCTTGTGGAGAGAATACTGCTCCACCCGACCTTTAACCTTTTTGTTTGCAACTCAAACCGATTACCCAGCTCTTTCTTAAAAGCTTGTAATATTTTTCCTTTTTCCTCCGTTTTTTTTTTAATTAAATTTTTTTTTTTATTATTAAAATATTTATTTATTTATATATTTCGTGTTCTGTTTCTTTTCTTTTTTTGCAAAATATGCTTTGGTTTGTACCACTACTCGGCTCCTCTCTTAGAGCTTATAATGCGTACTCGGCCCTTGCAACTCTTTGGTTGCTAGAGAAATTTCTCTCCAGCTCACCTTTCAAGCTTGTAAAGAGTATTACTCTTATTGGTTATTTTTCTTATATCCTGGTTGCTAGAGAGTGTCTCTCTAACTCACTTTATCTTAAGCTTGCGAAGAGTAATCTCTTCACTCAGCCTATCTGTCGGAGTGCATGTGTGTTGGATGAGAGTGATGCTTAACGTCATTTTATGTTGGCCACGTGCAATCTGCACTCACGCAGCTTATTCCTTCTCTCCTCTTTTTCCACATTTTTATGTATGTATATGCCGGTAGGCACGTTCCATCACACACACACTCACGCACAGCCTATATCACGCCACTCGTTTACCGTAATTTCACGCCTTTTTCCTAATTTATCAAATTTACCAAAGTTTTAGTTATTATCATTATCATTTACCGATTTTTCCACTCGTCGTCAATGTAATGACCCGCTTACTAAGAGTAACACGCGTTATGATTTATAGATAATATATCTATATATATTCAGTTCGTTTATTCCGATCTATGGTATTCGCACATCCACGCTGCTTGGCAGTCCGCTCAGGAGTAATCCATTCTCTCACTCAGACACTAGGCCAACGGTAGCGTCTCTCCCGTCGCTGCTCTCCCGATGCTTGGTTGTTGGCAACGCCGGTCGCCACACCTTGCATTCTTGTGTGGTCTTATTTCATGCCACTTGAGATGCCTTGAAGAGGCTTACATAAACATTTTGATTTAATGTGACAATGTTTATACAATGTGTTGAAAGAAAAGGAATACGATGTGGCGATTTTCATGGATATTCAGCAAGCCTTTGACAGGGTGTGGCACAAAGGTCTACAATGTAAGCTTAAGTCTTTGCTTAATCCGCAACTACATCAACTAGTAACGTTCTGTGTAACTATAAACGGAATCAAATCTTGGAAATGGCCATTTTGCGCAGGAGTTCCCCAAGGCAACGTCCTCGGCCTTACATTGTATTCTCTGTACACTGCTGATATGCCAACTCCAAGATCAGTCCGCAGAAGCGCAGTAGCCTTACAGGGCCATGTTTGTTCCTTTGAAATTGGGCGCTGAATTGTAACATAGGAATAAACAGTAGCAAAATTTAAGTTTTCGACAAGACCGGGAAGCTGCGGCTTCTTGAGGTCATCCTGGACAGGAAACTAAACTTTGGACGTCATGCTACATTGGTGAAGCGCATACTATGTTGTCAAAAGCTGCAAAAATGGTGTGGCTCATGTCTCCTAGGGGCATGTCTCCTTAAAAAACAAAATGGCCATATATAAAACAATCCTCCGCCCGATTTGGAGATATGGCCTACAAGTTCATAAAATTGTTGCTAAAACACACAAAAACAAAATCCGGCCAGTCCAGAGTAAAATACTGAGATCTGGCAATAGAGAAGGTTGGTGACGTTATCCAAACACTAGCTCAGATATACGAAGTCAGGCTGAACCGGCATCGAAATGTTTTCGCTAGACGTTTTTTACGGCAGAGTGTCAGGAGAAGACTAAAAAGACTCCACCCACAGGATCTAACTTCTAGAACCATGTCGTAATAAATATTTTTAGTATTAGTTGTCAATAAATATTTATATGTATATATGTATATATAAAATATGTATCATTGAATATAAATAAAAATTGTTAACTTTATCTCTAATACAATAGTATTACTAAGTCCTAACCAGGTCGTAATAAATATTTTGAGTATTAGTTGTCAATAAATAATTAAATATATAAAATATGTATCATTGAATATAATTAAAAATACTTTACTTTATCTCTAATACAATAGTATTACTAAATCCTATTCCTTAAACATATAATTGTTTAGGCTGCCTGAAGGTAGCAGTACAATAATTTAAATCTACATGTATAAACATGTACAACAAGTATAAGCAAAAACAAATACAATGTGTGTGGCACATCTCCCTCCTTTTAAAAAATAACGTCATTTTATGAAGTTTTTTTAATATTATTTTGATATAAGTATTGGCATTATTAAATTAAAAGATAAATTTATTATTTGTATTTTTATATATTTATTATTTGTATTCTTAAGTATAATGTTTATATATTTTAGATTTTCATTTTTTATTTTTCTTTACATATTTATACCCGTTACTCGTAGAGTAAAAGGGAATACTAGATTCGTTGAAAAGTATGTAACAGGCAGAAGGAAGTGTTTCCAACCATATAAAAGTATATATATTCTTGATCAGGATCAGTAGCCGAGTCGATCTGGCCATGTCCGTCTGTCCGTCCGTCTGTCCGTCTGGGAATACTAGATTCGTTGAAAAGTATGTAACAGGCAGAAGGAAGTGTTTCCGACCATATAAAGTAAATATATTCTTGATCAGGATCAGTAGCCGAGTCACCATGTCCGTCTGTCCGTCCGTTTGTCCGTCTGGCCAAAGACATTAGAATAACAAGATGCGTAACGCCATACGATTTTTTGCACACGGCTTTTCAAGTGGCTCCAGGCTTTCTCGAAATTTTCTTCAAAAGCCACAGAGCGGAGGGCTCTAGAGCCACCAGCTCTCTTGTACGCATACAGCGACAGCTGACCACTGTATTGGAGCACACGTATGCACATTAGAGGGCTGCATAACACCATTCAAACCGGCAAATGAGACATTCGTGTTGAAACGAACGAAGTGAATTCGGCGCGTTTGCAAATGAACGAAGTGAAGTCGGCAACACGCGCCGACTTCAATTCATTCAATTCAAACGGCACATTCTGAAACGAATGAAGTGAAGACCGAGTAAAGTGAATGGGTGATTCGAATGTCTTGTCTGCGTATGTGTGTGTGTGTGTGAGTTTCAATAAAAGATGCTAAATTTGTGTTTTAATATTATTACATAACAGATAATACATTATATTCTTATCTTATAAATATATATATATATTTTTTTTTAATTTTCAATGTTATTGTGTAAAAACATAATTTTATTAATATTTTCCGAGTTAAGCGAAATGGCAAAACGTTTGTCTGTTATTAAATAATACACAAACACAGAAAACTTAGACTTACCTCCGCGCTGTCCGAACTCATTTTACACAATGACAACATAAAGAATTCAGAGTACTCTGAATTTCTATTGAACATTCATTGGCTTCATTTAGTCTTTGCGCGCATTCATTGACTTCGTTTCGTTCGGGTGCCCAAAACTCCGAACCCATACGAAGTGAACGCAAAGAGATCGCGACAACTGAATGGTATGTATTCTGAATACTTACTAAAACGAATGAGTACTCTAAATGCAAACAAAGAGAATGGTGTTATGCAGCCCTCTAATGCACATGCATTGTAAAAATGACAAAATATGCCCTTGATCTTAGAAGTTCTTAGACTTTAAATCTATATTATTTTTTAAAAATTGACACCACTTAAAAACTCTAGTCTTGCATTGCCTTAACATAACAATTATTCAAATTCAACACAGAAACAATAATAGCACAATTTATGTACATAATAATGCATAATAATTTTAAAATTTGACTTTATATTAGTCATAATGACATAATTGTCATAAGAGTATTCAGCGTGCGACGTGTGGAAAAAAGAAGAAGACAATGATTCTTCGGTGCTTATGTCCGCACTTCGTGATTCAAGAAATCAATTTTGCAATAAACAGATTCTATATTTTTATTTATTTTATATATATTAATTTTTTAATATGAATTTTGTATTTAAATTTTTATGAAATATTTATTTTTGAAATGTAATTTCTTTTATTGGGAATTCTTTGTTTTAAATTACAGTAGTTATAATAATTTACTTTGTATACGTTTTAATTATTTACTATAGTTATTTAGTCTAATTACTAGTATGAAAACAAGAGAGAACGCTATAGTCGAGTTCCCTAACTTCTGATACCCGTTACTCAGATGGTGAAAGTGCGCAGGAGAGTCTTCAACACTGACAGTTTTTGGCGGTTTGTGGGCGTTAGAGTGGGCGTGGCAAAAAGTTTTTTGACAAATCGATAGAAATTAACAAGACTAATATAAAAATGAAAAAATATCAAAACATTTTTCAAAAGTGTGGGTGTGGCAAAAAGTTTTTTGGCAATTCGATAGAAATTTACAAGACAAATACAAAAATTAAAAAATATCAAAACCTTTTTCAAAAGTGTGGGCGTGGCAGTTTTAGGCGGATTGTGGGCGTTAGAGTGAGCGTGGCAACATGAATCGACTAACTTTCGCTGCGTCTGTCTCTGGAGTCTGTATGCCTGTTCTCAACTCGAGAACTCGACGTTCATACGGACGGACAGACAGACGGACGGACAGACGGACATGGCCAAA
Organism: Drosophila teissieri; assembly: GCF_016746235.2. NCBI lineage: Eukaryota > Metazoa > Arthropoda > Insecta > Diptera > Drosophilidae > Drosophila > Drosophila teissieri. The sequence continues at coordinate 2,920,841 of NC_053032.1, forward strand.
TCGACTCGGCTATTGATCCTGATCTAGAATATATATACTTTATGTGCAACATTGTTTGCTTATATCTGGGTACTGAAGTAAGGAAGGTTTCATCAATGCTTTCTTTAAATATTTATATGCATTATTGCATTCTTCTGTCTATTCAAATGGAACATTTTTTTTACAGAGCCTCGTTAAGTGGAGTGATTGGTCTGAAAAACTTTTGATAAATCTTCTGTAATAGTTGCAGAACGCAACGAATCTCCTAGCTTTATCTGCATTCTTTGGCTGCGGATGATTTTTGATGACGTCATATTTAGTACCATCAGGCAATATACCTTAATATGTACATTTGTGTCCAAGATAAGTTACTTTCTTCATAAAGGAAGTACACTTTTCTGGATGTAATTTAAGATTAAGCTGTCTGCATAACTTGACGACATCGGTTAAGTTCTTTAGCATATGCTTTTATGAACAGCTTAATACTTAATCATCCTTGTACAAAAAGGCTTTTCGAAGGTTGTATGACTGTGAATGCAAGTGTCATCATCCTGTGAGGGCGGTTTTAAACCATTTTCAAGTATTCAAGATTTCGATTTATTATCTAATGCGATAACTAGTGGAGTTACAGGTAATTGATCTGCCAGCCCTACCACTTTTGTCTAGGATAAGTAATTAACGTTTCCTAACGCGAGATCACCCGAAATTCAACTCTGCTGCTGTTAAAAGCTTACCGCCTTTATTGTCCGGTCTCTTGTTATACTGATCTGAATTAAGAAAGACGTATAACGTATTGCTTGTGCGAATTTAATTAAAACTGCGTGATCATCTATGTCAGACAGCATCGATTCAGACAGAATCTGGTGATCTGTTTCGTTATTAGAATATTTAAATTCAATTAAATTTTGGTAGCATTCGGTATAAAGTTAAAAGTTGTAGCCTTAACGTGTACATATTGTTGGACTTCGAGTCTGTAGAGAGCATTTGTTCATAATTTCCAAATAACGCTTAAATCGACCTAAAATCGGTCGTCATCAGGCCTGCTGACTTCGTGGGATCTTTCGTAAGTACGGCATAGCCGCATTTATTATTATGTATGTGTTTCCTCCAGACACTGGCGTCCGACAAAGATACCCTTTAATTCGAGTATTAACATGAATTATAATATGAAAATAATAAAAAACGATTAGAATTAAGCGTCAATTATTGAAATAAATTTTTGTATAGTAGCGATAGTTTTAAAGCAACGATTTAAATTTTAAATTAAATGAAGAACACTTTTATTTTATTTGTTTTATTCATAAGTTACTAGAATGTATTCAGCTATCAAGGTCGCCAAAGGGAGGATAGGAAGAAACCATCATCTAATTCTTCCACTGCTAGCTGAGCTACCTTTTTTTCCGTCTGCATCTATAACTTCCCGTCCGCTTTTCATTTTGCCTAGGTCTACATATTGGTAATATGACGACTGCGATTCGAAGGTCAAAACAACCCACCCCAGCGCTGAACCTAGCCGGCAAGTTAGTTAGACAGAGAAGACTCTTGGGCGTAGATAAACAGTCGTGTTCGTTACATACTAATTGGCGCCCAATGTGGGGAAACGAGCGAATTAAATTCTCGAAGGAATCTTAATTTGGTGGATAAAACTGGATTAAGCAATCGAATAGTCAATTTTCCGGATAACCCTACGAATACTTCCCCTTCCCAGTATTAGATGCCCACCCAAAACTTTGATATTAGCGTAAATAGTTTATATTTATGTTTTTTATGTCAAGGAATTGCTAGAATTGGCAGATTTGAGTCCGGTTTTTAGACCGGTCATAATAATATAAATAACTAGTGGGACCAATGAAAAATTCCTAGAAACCAAAACATTTGCATAAACTATATTTTTCGTTTGTCCATTTGAAGCGAATACAAATAAAGAGTTTGGAATGCCAACCTTTGAACACGCAACGTATAGCTGCCCATGAGAAAAACACGGCTCTTCCAAATTCAACCCGCATACTTGAAGCGTTTGTCCTTGTGCCTTATTGATGGACATGGCAAATGATAAATTCAAACGGCATGTCTGTTGGTATCAACGAAATACGCGGTCTATTACGAATGTAAAAAAAAATTGAATTTAAAAACACTATTAATATATAATAAAAAATACTAACATGGAATACGATTTCCAAATAAAATATCCAATTTGATTTCCAAAAGCACAAAATTGAATGAAAGAGAATAGCACTCTAGAACAAACTGAGCAGAGAAAAATGACATCCTATATTTCAGAAATGCCGCTGCAGCTTAAATCAATGAAATTTTAGATCCAATAAAGTGGTAAGTTGAACTGTGTATATGATGTGGATCGCGCATTTGAAGTTAAATTCACCGTTTTATCCCTCTTCTCCTTTCTCCTCCTTCGTCTTCCTTCTTCTTCTGACTTCTTCATCCTCCTTCTTCCTCCTCCATCTTCTTCATCCTCCTTCTTCCTCCTCTATCTTCTTAATCCTTCTCCTTCTTCCTCCTCCATCTTCTTAAACCTTCTCCTTCTTCTTCCTTCTCCTTCTTCTTCTTCCTTCTTCTTCTTCCTTCTTCTTCTTCGTTCTCCTTCTTCTTCCTTCTTCGTCTTTCTCTCTTCCTTTTTCGTCTTCATCCTTTTTTTCTTCTTCATCCTCTTTCTTCTTCATCCTCTTTCTTCTTCCTCTACCTTTTTCTTCTTCCTTCTTCGTATTCCTTCTCCTCTTTCTTCTGAAAACCTGCGTGATTGTTGATGCTTTAGACTTCTTGCTTTATTGCGTTCGGCTCGTGTATCTTCTAATTGATGAAGAAGAAGGAGGATGAGGATGAGGAAGTCGGTGAAGGTGGAAGTGGTGAGTTTAACCACAAATGCACGATACACATAATTAACACAGTTCAACTTACCACCTCAAAAACAAATGCCTGCTGTTACAATTTATTTATGAACCAAATAAAGTTTGTCTCATGAATTAAATAAAACAAAATGAGCAGAGAAGAATGACATCCTATGTTTTAGAAATGGCGCTGCATGTAAAAAACGGTTTTCCCGCATTTCTTTTGACTTTTTCCAGAATTTAAACTATCCTATCTCTCAAGTTGGATCGAACTGCACATGGTGTGCGAATTTTATTGTAATCGGTTGAGTGGTTTAGGAGTCCATTGAGGACAAACATTGTGAAACGAGATTTATATATATTAAGATATATATATATTTTTTTTTTCCATTATTATTATTATATATATACTAGTTGGCCCTGTGCGCTTCGCCGCATGCAGTCTTAAAATTCAGTGAAAAATTCCTAGAATTTGTTATATGAAAGTCATTTATTTTATTTGAAAATTGTTATTTTTAATCCAAAACATTTGGATAAACTATATTTTTCGTTTGTCCTTTTGGAGCGAATACAAATAAAGAGTTTGGAATGCCAACTCTTGAACAGGCCACGTATAGCTGCCCATGAGAAAAACACGGCTCTTTCAAATTCAACCCGCATACTTGAAGCGTTTGTCCTTGTGCCTTATTGATGGACATGACAAATGATAGACGCACTGGGAATTGCAGTCGCTTAAATTCAAACGGCATGTCTGTTGGTATCAACGGAATACGCGGTATGAGCACCATTTCACCTTTCGCTTTTCCAGTCAATATCGTGGCTTCAATTAAATTCGGCATCAATTTTTTTACAACCATTGCACAATTTTGGTGCATTTAAATTCCGTAGTAAAATAATTGATGAGCCGATTTTTAAGTTCAAAAAATGCGTTGGCATACCAGGCGGTTCTGGGGAATTTAAAAATTCAACTGGATAATTCACTGCATCATCTTCTTTCATTGCGCTATCAAAAGATTTATATGATATCAGTGCGCCTGGCAATTTTTCTTGAATGTGAAAATTGATTTCATTGACATGTACATTTTTTGGTGACAATATTGCTCGTTCTGTCAACCAATCGTGATTTCTGTGATTTTGAATTATATTTGGAAAAACGCTTTCTATTAATTCCCCTTTAGATTGTACAATTGTACAAAAATTGTTTGGCAAAGTGATCAAGCCATTTGTATTTGGAACTTTGCCACTTCCGATTTCTAATAATTGCTTCGAAAACCGCTCTGCAGATTGATCATAGTGCTTTTGGGCATATCGCCACAGGAAATAATACTTCAAGCAAGCATTGACCTGATCCGCTAACGTTGCACGTGGAATGACGGGCAATGTTTGTCGGAAATCTCCTGACAAAAATATTATTGCACCACCCAAAATTTGTTGATTGCGACGTAGATCTTGCATTGTTCTGTTTAATGCTTCCAGAGATTTTTTATGGGTCATTCTTCTTCTTCTTCCTCCTCCTTCTTCTTCTGACTTCTTCATGCTCCTTATTCCTTCTTCTTCTTCATCCTCCTCCATCTTCTTAATCCTTCTCCTCCTTATTCCTCCTCCATCTTCTTAATCCTCCTCCTTCTTCTTCCTCTTTCTTCTTCGTCTTCTTCCTCCCCCTTCTTCTGAAAACCTGCGTGATTGTTGATGCTTTAGACTTCTTGCTTTATTGCGTTCGGCTCGTGTATCTTCTAATTGATGAAGAAGAAGGAGGATGAGGAAGTCGGTGAAGGTGGAAGAGGTGAGTTTAACCACAAATGCACGATACACATAATTAACACAGTTCAACTTACCACCTCAAAAACAAATGCCTGCTGTTACAATTTATTTATGAACCAAATAAAGTTTGTCTCATGAATTAAATAAAACGAAATGAGCAGCGAAGAATGACATCCTATGTTTTAGAAATGGCGCTGCATGTAAAAACGGTTTTCCCGCTTTTCTTTTGACTTTTTCCAGAATTTTCTTTGGTCTGGTCCTAACGGAGCCCGAGACCTTTCCAACGAATGCAAAACCGTTGAAATCGGCTCATGCGTTCTGGAGCTATAATCATTGGTGAAACTTGTTCTCAAATTTTATATATATAGATGAGGTTGCTATCGTGTCAACCCGAAACAAGAAGTCAATAAGGAGTCCTAGTATGGAATGATAGTATTGTATTATTAGAACTCTATACCGACCAGAACTTTAGATTGACGACGTATTTTGGATGGTGGAAATCGAGACTGTTTGATATTGGATTATTTCAGATCACTCCTCTTTTAACCAGACAATATTTTCAAAAACCTTAAGAGTAGAACAAGTTGTATAACAAGTTGAAAAGAAGGATAATCTCAGCTAGCTTTAAATTGTTGTAAACCGTATCCGAAGCAAGCCAAACCTTAATCACGTTCTTTTTATATCGTTATTTCAAGAAGATTTTGTTGTACCATTATGCCTATTACAAGAAGCACCGACAACCTTGCTGTTAGCAATCCTGAATGCACCATTTGTAACGATACAGTAGCTAGCGAAGTTCCGATCACTGAAACCACCTGTCGACACAGATTTCATAGCGCGAGTATATCGCAGTGGATGCTTAACAGTGACAATTGTCCCAACTGCCGTAGAGCCTGTAGTTTAGACGAGCTCAACATGTTAACCACGACCAATAGCAGAAGCTTAGCGCAACAATATCGGTAAGTGCCAACAGCGCCGCGGACACGAGGGTTCCTCCCAGCGCACCCCGACCGCTGCAGTCTCTCGTCTGCCACGTGCGTCCACAGGAAGTGTGTCGAACAACACCGCAACATTATCTTAACAACAAGTTTACAACCTTATTAGCATATCTCTAACTAATTTTCAAGAGACAATCTCAGCGTCGATTACCGAACAAATTACGGTTGCCCTAAGAAACCTTAATTTCCCGTCGCAAGGTCCGTCTGCTAGAGTGGAAGAGGTGCCAGTCGAGTGGGATAACGTCATTCAGGATCCACAGATGTAATTTAGATTAGAATTCCCGGAGATTTCCAATAATAGAGACAGCCGTCCCGATAAAGTCTCGAGTCTCATTGTTAATTGGCATCTTAATTTCAGCAAATCCCAAGGCGATATGCCGATCGAAGATTTTATATACAGAGTGGACTGTTTAACTTCTCGATGTTTAAATGGCGACTTTGACCTTTTGTACCAATTCGCCTATCTGTTGTTCTCAGGACCAGCCTTGTTATTCTACTGGCGCTCGCATCGACATTCGGCTGATAGAAATTGGATTACCCTGTGTACCCGACTCCGAGAAAGATACAAACATCAACGCTCAGATGAAGACATCAAAGATATGATCAGACGACGACAGCAGAAACCGAATGAAAATTTCGACGATTTTTTGGACTCGATGTTGGCGATTGCAGATTCCCTGCGTATCCGATTGTCGGATTCCGACCTAGTAGATGCGGTCAAGAGAAATCTGAAGCCCGAGCTAAGACACGAACTCTTGCATGTGCCAATCGCAAATTTGTCGGCTTTACGTAACGAATGCCACATGCCATGTCATCATAGAGACCCCAGAACCCTAAGCGTGTGGTTCAGGAAGTAATGTATGAAGATGACGCTAACGCTGATCAAGAGGATGATCAAGAAGTAAAAGTAAATGCCCTTCACTCAACCAAATGCTGGAATTGTGATGGCGCGGGTCATCGTTACCACGATTGTTTAAAACCCCGTCGAGTACTTTGTTATGGATGTGGGAAACTGGACACATACAAGCCTAGTTTTCCAAATTGTAAACCGACTTCGAAAAACTCCAACGTGGATGTCCGAGCCGTCCGAGACCGGATGTCCGTCAATAAAACTTAATTCGGATGATTGGAAGATTCATTGAAATCTTGGAGCCCAGACTCGGACAGAACATTCCAACCCCATCAGACACGTCTTTGAACAGCCTTAGGTTAGGTTAGGTTAGGTTTTACCGGCCGTCGGTTATCCGACGCACTTAGACCATTAAAGGTCCGTTGTGATACCGTGTATGTTTTCTCCTTTTGCCCGCAGAGGTTTCTGTGAAGTTAGCAGTTTCCCCAGCCAGAGGCGCTGGTGAATTTTTGGACCCGATGTGGATCGGTGTCGGACAGGTCGGACGTGTCTATCAGGAATCTGCTTCCTAATTGAGCAAGTCTTTTCGCTTGCAGTGCTGGACAGTGGCATAGTAGATGGCATGGGTGGCTATCAACCAATGCCCTGTGATGACTCTCATTGCAGTGCTGAGGTTTGCTCTGGTCAATCTTAAAAGTTTTGACGTTATTTGGCGTGTTAGGCGACAGTGTGTGGTGTTTTCCCATATTGTCTGTTTGTTACGGTTTAGGTTTTCCCTAAGTAGTAGTTTACAAGTGGCTAAAGGCATACTCATGCCCTCCATCTCTTGTATGAGTGGCGCGGTAGTGCCCTCTCGAGCTAGTTCATCTGCAATGCAGTTGCTTTCTATGTCCCTGTGTCCGTGTACCCATATAAGGCTGATTACGAATTGTTGTGTCATCTCGTGTAAAGATGCTCGGCAATTCGATACTGTTTTCGAGTGACTAGAGATTGAGCCAATCGATTTGATAGCTGCTCGGCTGTCACTGAAAATGTTTACATGTGAGCTTTCCGGCTTTAGTGATTTTATGTGTTTTAGGGCCTCCCTTATTGCAGCCACTTCAGCCTGGAAGACGCTGCAATGATCGGGGAGTCTGATCGAGGTGCGTAGGCCTAGCTGTTCGGAGTAAACTCCTCCTCCTTCTCTGTACTGTAGTTTTGACCCATCCGTATAGAAGCATATAGCATTCTGGGGGCCAGGTATTTGTGAGTTCCAATCGTCCCTCTCTGGGATGATTGTGTTGAAAGGTGTTTGTATGTACTCCGTAGGAGTGCAGTAGTCTGTCCTGAAGGGGACTATTTGAATGTTTTTTAGGATACATGAGTGACCCACTTCTTGTGGGTTCCACCGTTTGGTATCTCTAAGCCTGATTGCCGCTACTGTGGCCTGTTCCATGCCAGCTAGTTCTGGGCTTGGGAGGTTGAGTATGGCATTTAGGGCTTCGTTTGGGGTGGTGCGTAAAGCACTGCTGATGCAGAGTGCCGCAGCTCTTTGCATTTTTGCTAGCATTTTTATGCTGAATTTCTTTTTCAGAGCCGGCCACCATACCACGATCCCGTACAGTAGTATTGGTCTGACAATGGCCGTATATATCCAGTTTACTATATAGGGTGTCATGCCCCATTTGAGCCCTATTGCTTTCTTGCACGTGAAAAGTGCTTGTTGAGGATGGGTGGGACTAGGTCTGGTATGTTATACTTCCTAGTGAAGAGAACCAGCTCGGTCTTTTAGGGGTTAATTCCGAAACACTGAGTTTTTCGCTCATGAGATCGCATAGCGTTTGGGGGTATTTGCCTGTGAAGATGATAGCAACGTCATCCGCATAGGCTATTATTCGGCACGCGCCTTTCGCTCATGAGATCGCATAGCGTTTGGGGGTATTTGCCTGTGAAGATGATAGCAACGTCATCCGCATAGGCTATTATCCGGCACGCGCAGTTGGTTTATGAGTCCCACCAAGTGGCGGTCCACCCCAAGGTCTGTCAGGGCTCCGGTAATCGCCGTTGGGATGACGTTGTTAAAAGCTCCTTCTATGTCCAGGAAAGCTACCAGTGCATATTCCTTTTGGGACATTGATTTTTCTATCTTGGAGACGAGAGAGTGTAGTGCTGTCTCTGTCGATTTCCCTTTCTTGATAAAGGTGGGGTCATTACCTTTATTACATATGAAGAGATTTGAACTAAAGATAAAGTTAAAAAGAGACTCACCGCGGTCGTTTGTGTCTGTACTTTCCCATTTTGTATGGTGGGCGTTAGCATCACAGCCTATTAGTACGCCTATGTTTTGCTTTTCGCTGTCTTCTACCAGTCTCCTAACCAGTTCATCCGGCGGTTCTTGCCTTTCGTAGGCCATGTATGATGACAGCACTCGGAACGGAGATGGCTGACTCTCCACGGTGGCTGCCGCGTTGTCTGCATCGCTGTAATTATGGAGCAGAAAAATGCTAAGGTGCTTTTTTTGGCTAGAATGCAGGCTCTTATTTTACCTTCGCTGGGAGCTGTTAGAAGCTAATCCTGAAACCTTTCCTCCCACTATCCAAGGTTCCTGGATTAGGACTATGTCGACTCCATCTTCAGCCAGATGGAGTTGAAGAGCAGCGGAAGCTGCCTTACTGTGGTGGAGGTTTATCTGCAGAAGCCTCACGGACATCTGCTGTGGGCCTCTCCACCACGGTTGTATCGGCTCCCTCCTCGTCCGATGTGTCCAGGTCTGTCAATTGACCCATGTTCGCAAGGCTGCGGAGGATTGAGGCATCGGTCGAGTAGCCGTCCTCGGTTTCCGATGCCTCGATCTCGGAGGCGATCTCATCGATCACTCCTCCACTGCCTTTCTGATCCTCCTTGGCGGAGTCCGATTTGTAGACCTTTATGGTCACTGAGCTAAACCCGAAGTTTAGCTCCCCGTGAGCGGCCTCAATGGGAGCTAGGGACTCCTTGTTTAGAATGAGGATGGCCTGGTTTGTTGGTCCAACCATTTCGTCGACCTTCACCACTCGCCATTCCGAGGTGGGAAGGTGCGGGTTGCAGCGCTGCAACATGGTGAGGATCTGGTCCGGCCTTGATGGATGCCGGGATCCAGATCCTTGCCCGGGGTCAGCAAGGTACGTCGGACCAGCTCAGCGCAACAAGTCCGGCGCCCTCATACACCTCCCCCAACTCTTTTACTGCGGCTTTGTATAGCTCCGCAGAGCGTTCATCGTCACATGCGATTACCTTGACGCCGCCTTGGAACCATCCCACGTCTTTGCAGACAGGAGGTGGGCCAGGTTCCTTGGCCAGAATCTCAAAGCATTTTATGGCTAGGGCTGCCTCTACCCACTTCCACTTATTACGTGGAATTCTGCCACTCGGGTCGTTTCTGTCAACCACGCCCAGGAGAATGCGGTTTTTCGCGATCTCCGCAAAGGATCGCCCTGGCTGCACGCGTTGCCGCTTTGCCGAGGGGTCGGAGGGAACGTCCTGGGAGCGCTCCATTTTAGGTGGAGGTTTCTTTTTGACCTCTGTGGGCTTGGGTGGTTTGGGGGCTTCCTTGCCGAAGTTTGGCAAAACGGATTTAGACCATTCCACCTTCTTCATCCACTAAGCCGAAGAAACCGTTCTTAATCTCTCCTGGCTGCGTAGGATTTGACCTGCAGATCGTTTCTTTACGTAGGTATGTTTGCCTTTACCAGTTGCCACTGGGTGCTTGTCGTCCTTGGCTGCGTCTAAAGGGGGCATCATGGCACTAGGGCCTGGAGATGTTCCCATGGCGACGGCTTTGGGCGGCTTGCACTCAGTCGCCTCAGATTTGAGGCGGGGTTCACCCGAACCCGATCCTGCGGTGTTGGCCAGGCAGGTGGGCTCACTCGCCAACTTTGCTACCTTGAAGTTTGTACGGCCAGGTTTTTGGGGAGATCCTGACTCCTTTTTATTTCTTTTTGTTGACTCCATGTGATTCCCACGAGTTGCGGAGAAAAGGAGGGTCCACCCGGGCGGAGATCCGCGACGCCCGGGTAAGGCTTTTTAGAACAGTCGCCAGGTATCCTGAGCTCTCCGTTTGAGACTGTGCTATTTTGTGACCCGGGCCCTCAGTCAGGCTGACTATCGGCACGGGTCGAATGACACCTTAGTCCGGCCCGGGTCGCCCGACTACCATTTGCCAGCATCCTCTGGCAGGGACATAACCTTGCCAGGGGACCTGTTTCCAGCCGCCCTCGCGTGGAGAGTATAGTCGCACTTCCGGGTGTATGGACAATTATGGCGAGTTCTTCTAGCAAGCTTGAAACTACACGTTATTCCCCTTGTCCATCAGCCGACTGAACAGCCTTACTGGACCTTTTCACGAGCGGTTAAAAGAATATAAAAGACGACGAACAAAAATCTTTATAGTCGAGGACGACTTGCCTCTGACCGTCTAAGACGTTATTGCTCACAAAAACAACTATTCAAATAAGTATTAATTTTCTCTCTAGTTCACAAAGAAGATGACATCCGACCGTTTACATATATTACTCTGTTGAATGAGCGTTACTTAGCCTTACTAGATGGTGCGAATAAAAGTGTCATCGGCGGTAAGCTAGCCCAGCGAATTTTTAAGCAAGGCTTAACCTTCACTAAGTCGTATACGAATGTTAAAACGGCAGATGGAACAAGGCATTAAAACTCTACCCATCGAATAGAACGCACTTAAAGCCAATTTCCAATTTCTTATTGTGGAAACCATCACTCAAGACGTAATTTGTGGAATTGATTTTTGGAAGACATTCAAAATATCTTTAAGCTTTCAGGTCAGCGAAATCGGAGAAGAATTTACGGACGTGACTTAACTTCAGCTAATGTGCGGTTATGTGCGGAGGTCGATCGAATGTTAAGTCTAGGCGTTATTAAAGAAACAACAAGTTCCGCATGGTCCTCACCAGGGATATTGATAGTAAAACCAGGCAAGGATCGTTTCTGTCTAGACTCGCGTAAGGTGAATGAGGTACTGAAGAAGGATGCGTACCCAAGGCAGAGTTTACTAGGATTACTTAGTAGATTGCCTCCAGTACATTGTATCTCTAAAATCGATCTTAAGGATGCATTTTGGCATATTTGCTTCGATGATCCAAGCCAAAGACAGCATTTACCATACCGAATAGGCCTCTCTATAAATTCTCACACATGCCTTTTGGCCTTTGTAATTCTCCACATACTTTGTGTCGCCTCATGGATCAAGTAATTCCCTACTCAATGAAGGATCACGTGTTTGTCTATTTAGATGACATTTTGGTCATGGGTCAAGCGTCAGTTACGTCGATTCTTAGGAATGACTGGCTGGTACCAGAGAATTATTCCAAACTACTCAGTAGTGACTGCGGCACTTTCTGACCGGCTGAAAGGAAAAGTCTTCGAAGCTGCCCAAGAATCTTTGAAGGCGATAAAATCCAAACTGTGTTCGGCACCCTTTCTTCGACATCCCAATTACCACCGACCATTCATCATCCCATGCGATGCGTCTTCCTATGGTAAAGGCTGCTATTTCCGATTATCAAATCATTGATAAGTATTTATACCATCGTCCCAAGTTTCCATCATTGGAAGGAGATATCGACCCCGAGTGGAAGCTGTTTGTTCCGGTTGGTCTTAGACAATCCGTCTTGGAATCTGCGCACAGTCAACCAGTAGCTGCCCATCGCGGGATCGCTAAAACTCTGGAACATATCCGAAGGTATTTATACAGGCCACGTATAGTTGTCGACGTACAGGATTTTGTAGGCAAGTGTGAACTGTGTCAGACTTCAAAATATCCCACGCGATCGTTAAAGCCACCAATGGGATTTCCAGTCATTACGCATCGGCCCTTTCAACGGCTGTGTGTTGATTTTATAAGAACCTTCCCGCGATCTAAACGAGGAAATATTGGAATCTTTATAATATAAGATCACTTTTCGAAATTTACCTTCCTCAAGCCCGTAAAGAAATTTTCATCGAAGGTTATTATTCAGTATCTTAAGGAGGATATTTTATCTTGCATAGGAGTGCCGGAAACGTTCGTAAGCGACAATGGCACTCAATTTAAAAGCCATGAGTTCGTTTCGTTCCTTTCCTCTTATGGGATCACCCAAGTGCTTACTGGAGTCTATTCTCCGCAAAGCAATTCAGCCGAGCGAGTCAATCGATTTATTAAGCGGCCTTGCGTACGTACATCCGATCGAACCAACGGGATTGGGACCAATATATAAGCAGCATAAACTGCATAGGAAATTCGTTGTACTTATTGGAGGACCTAAACGGAAGAGAACTTGGCACCTTTCACGCCAAAGACATTTGGGAATGCAGAGGCTAACCACCCTTTTCCAGTTTTAACCTCGAGTCAAAAGACTGCCTTTAAATCTGTTGGTGTGAGGGCGGTTTTAAACCATTTTCAAGTATTCAAGATTTCGATTTATTATCTAAAGCGATAACTAGTGGAGCTACAGGTAATTGATCTGGCAGCCTTACCACTTTTGTCTAGAATAAGTAATTAACATTTCCTAACGCGAGATCATCAGGCCTGCTGACTTCGTGGGGTCTTTCGTAAGTACGGCATAGCCGCATTCATTATTATTTGTCTTTCGTCCGACAAAGATACCCTTGAATTCAATCATTAACATGAATTATAATATGCGTCAATTATTGAAATACATTTTTGTATAATAGCGATGGTTTTGAAGCAACGATCTAAATTTGAATTTCAATGAAAAACAATTTTTTTTTATTTTATTATTGATAAGTTACTAGAATGTATTCAGCGATTAATAATTAACTGGAGATTATCACAATGGAGATTAATATGATTGATTTAGTATATAGAAGGTCGCCAAAGGGAGGAACGGTTGTACAAAGGGGAATTGTTGGGTGTGATGAAGGCTGCTGTCCTGGAATTTTCCAAATCGGCTAAAATAAAGAACACTCGAAAGGGTGAACACTTGACTTTTCTTAATTGCGCGGGCGCGACCGGGCGTATGTTCGCTAGTAGTAGTTTTTACACTGAAGTTTATTCTAATTAGTTAGGCTCTCCCAAGCGCAGCGGAAACTCCTTGGAGACTCTGAGGTGAATAGCGAGAGAGAGAGGGAGGGAGAGCGGGTGACAGTCCAAACCCCGTAACTTGGACATTCCGCCCCCCTTGCAATCACTAGGGTTGCAACATAGCCATTCTACGGCAGGCCATGGAGACGGTAGCAGGCCGATGGAACTGGTCATCAGCCAGCATGATGTCCCGGAACTTGGACACCACTGTGTCGCTCAATGCCCGGACAGGTGTGCAGATCCGCACACTGGGCTCAATCTTGAGCACGACCTCCAGCTTCGTTCCCGCGTCGACCCTGGAACGAATTGTCGTCGTGCAGACCTTCTCGTCGCCAACACTGGTCATTGGCAGCTTAAAGGCTGATGCCAACGAAGCGTCGATGCAGCTCATGGGGGTGCACGGATCGATGAGTGCTGCAGTCTCGAAGGTCTGCGTCCCGGTCTCCAACTTAACCAGTGCTGTCGGAAGGATGTTCACGCTGTGGCGTTGCAGTAGCGACGCGAGCGATGGGCCTGGCGTGGTCGATTCCGGGCGTCGTGGCGGTAAACTCCTAAGCTGAGTTGGCGGATTTTGCCGGCGAGAACGCTGGGACGAGGCCGAAGCTGCTTGCCGGGTTGGCACCGGTTGGAGACGCGAGCGCGCTCGCGACCGCGACGACGAGCTAACTTGTTCGTGCATGTGAAGCAGCGTGTGGTGGGATCGGTCGCACTTCTTGCAACGATCACCGCTTCGGCGGTCTCCCGTGGAATGCTCGTGAGCGAGGCAATTGGCGCAGTATTTATTAATGAGGACTGCTCGCAGACGCTTTTCAGCGCTGAGCTTTAGGAACCTCGCGCACTTCCGAAGAGGATGGATACTGCGGCAGACTCGGCAACGGTAGGATTGAGTACCTCGGGTACGTCTGCTCTCCAAGGCACGCGCACTGCGTTCGTTTCGTTGACGAGGGGCCATGCTGCGGGTAGTTGAATGGCGAAAGGAGATCGAAAAGAAAATGAAAAAGAATGGATGATTAGTGATAGTGAACTACAACTAAGGACGAGAGGCGCGCCTATTTATTGTGGAGATTCGGAAGACTCCGTCGGCAAAAGCACCACTTTTGCCACTGGACGTGGCAACTCCACGTGCAGTACGGATATTTACTACACGGACGTTGCCGTCGGCTCCTGGGAAGACAGATTTAATTGTGCCGAGCCGCCACTCATTAGAGGGTAAGTTGTCGTCCTTGATGACGACCATGTCATCGATGCGGAGATTTTTGGACTGAGCGGAGACTATTTGGTTTAAGCCTGAGACTTGGGCTTGAACCACCTGGAATGGCAATCTAATTATATTGAACAGTCGCTCGGTTATGAATGTTGCCTCTGATCCGGAGTCGATCAGGGCGCGTGCCTTAAAGTTAGTGCCAAGATGGGAAATATTGATTACGGCAGTGCCAAGAAGGATAGCTCTTGAGCCCGTGGCGAAATAATTTTGAACACCGGCTTGCTCATTTGGAACGAAATTGGCCTGATTAGCAGAAATTGGCCTTGCAGGATTTGAAGGACTTGAATTGCTGGAAAAGGGGTTGTTTCGGTGCAACAACGTGTGATGCCGGCCACGGCAAGTAAAACGATTGTGCGTGCTTTTGCACTCACGAAGCTGATGTCCCTTTCCAAAGCAGTTTAAGCATAACTGCTTCCGTTTAATGTAGGCTGACCGGTCGTCAACCGACATTTGGAGAAAACGCGGACATACACGGACAGGATGGTTTTCCTTGTTGCACAAGTCGCAACTTTTCGATTTTGGAGACACTTTCGTCTCATAGGAATTTAGTTTTCTAGAGGGCCCACTTGAGTTCATCGCTTTGGAGTGCGACTGAATTGGTACGGACGGTCTCACATCATCGATTGCCTCTAGGGTTCGATGGCGTTTTGTGAGGAAGGTGTTCAGCTCTACCCATGTCGGGATGTCGGCTTTCTTATGGAGCGACTTCTCCCATAAGGAGAGAGTTATCTTCGGGAGCTTGGATGAGCACAGATATACCAGCAGGCAGTCCCAGTTCTCAGTGTTGATGCCTGACATATCTAAGGCAGTCAAACAACCCTAAACAGTACTTTGCAGTACCTTCAAAGCCGCCCCAGGTTCCTGTGGTATCGACTGCACATTAAACTGTATTTTCAACTGACTGTTTACCAACAATCGTTTATTTTCGAAACGCTCTGTTAGGTTTTCCCACGCAGAGCGGAAACCCTCGTTGGTGAGAGGCGAAATCGAAACGATGGCATGCGCGTCGCCACTTGTTTTGGCATTTAAATGGAATAACTTTTCAACCGGAGTCAGCCGTGGATTATTGATATAAATGGCTGTGAAAAGATCCCGGAAAGTCGGCCAGCGAAGATAGTCGCCTGCGAACACTTCTGTATCGCATGGAGGCAACCGACAGCCAGAGGAAATGTAGGCCTGGGGCGCAGCGTTCGCGGCTGGGATGGACTGAGACGTGCCCTGATCGATGATCAACGAGCTGGGCAACACACCTTTCATAGACTGAATAGCAATAACCGTATTTAGCCCTGAGAATAGGCTTGTTGCCTGCTGCCGCTTCGTCTGCTGACACAAGGCACTCTGAGCAGATGTCGAGTTCCTTTTCAACCTTGTCCCATAGGGTTCGGACTTGGTCGCGACGGACGCTAAGCATCGTGACGGTTGGAGCTGCGGATTCCAGAGTGTTAATCTGAGCCTCAAATTCGCTTAAGCGGTCAGAAACCGAAATGAATTTGGCTAGCGCAAGATCGGAAGCAGCCATATTTTTAGCTGTGCACTGTACTGTGGCTTTGGATGGAGTAGCACAGTCGTCGAAAGTCTGCGCAGGCGTTTTCACCGAAATGCTTGGAATTCTTGGACTCTTGGGCCCTTGTGGTGAAAAAATAGATAAGAATGCCGTGGCCGGGGGTGGGTGGGATCCCCGCCGTCGAGGTGGGTGACGGGGGTGGGGACGGCTCCGGGGTCCCTTCCTTTACCACATTCTCCGAGTGGATGTACCGCGGAGTGGCGGGTACCTCCCTTTCCTCGTCATCGGCTGCTCCCTCCTCGTGCCAGGCGACCAACTCCCATGCCGCGCACTCCTCCTCCTCCGCCTTCTTGAGCTCCTGGAGCCACCTTCTCTCCTTCTCCTCCTTGGACCTTGACCACTGCAGCACTTCGTACATGGCCGCCATGGCTGCCAGCTCCTGGCCCTCTTAAGCCTCCAGGTCCTCATCACCTTGGCCGGGTCCTCCTCCCACTCCAGCTCACTCTCGTCCGAAGTGACCACTGGCTCCGGGTCTTCTCCCCGATCGTCCTCGGCACCACGCCTCGGAGCTTGGGTGGGCCAAGGGTTAGGCAATCGCATACCCCCCGCCCGCCCTTGCCCTTCGGCGGGCCCGTCAAGACTCTCACCCAGAGCGGCCAGCCTCCTCGTGTGGTGCATCGCTACCCGTGACTCATTTTGACTGTCGAACTTTTTGTGACTCGAGCCCTTTGTTAATCTCTCCATTACACCTCGGTTTCGCCTCTCCTCTTTGGACCTTTACCGTTATGTCTCTCGGCGGTTTACGTCGGTGTCGATCCCTCTCTTTCTCCTTTCCGTTATGCCTTCTTGTGGCGCTCCTGGTCCGCGCTTTAGTCTGACTTTGTCGGTCTCCGGCTCCAGACGTTCTCCAGCTCTTACGGTACTGTTCCCTTGATTTGTACCGTCTCTCCTCTTTCCTCGGAAACATTGAACGGACTTCTCTTTGCCCGGTTGCGTTGCCTCCTTGTCTTTCTGTCCTGCTTCTCCCTTCCTTATATATATACTAGTTGGCCCTGTGCGCTTCGCCGCATGCAGTCTTAAAATTCAGTGAAAAATTCCTAGAATTTGTTATATGAAAGTCATTTATTTTATTTGAAAATTGTTATTTTTAATCCAAAACATTTGGATAAACTATATTTTTCGTTTGTCCTTTTGGAGCGAATACAAATAAAGAGTTTGGAATGCCAACTCTTGAACAGGCCACGTATAGCTGCCCATGAGAAAAACACGGCTCTTCCAAATTCAACCCGCATACTTGAAGCGTTTGTCCTTGTGCCTTATTTATGGACATGACAAATGATAGACGCACTGGGAATTGCAGTCGCTTAAATTCAAACGGCATGTCTGTTGGTATCAACGGAATACGCGGTATGAGCACCATTTCTCCTTTCGCTTTTCCAGTCAATATCGTGGCTTCAATTAAATTCGGCATCAATATTTTTACAACCAGTCTTGGCCATTGCACAATTTTGGTGCATTTAAATTCCGTAGTAAAATAATTGATGAGCCGATTTTTAAGTTCAAAAATTTAAAAAATTCAACTGGATAATTCACTGCATCATCTTCTTTCATTGCGCTATCAAAAGATTTATATGATATCAGTGCGCCTGGCAATTTTTCTTGAATGTGAAAATTGATTTCATTGACATCAATTGACATTGACATTTCATCGTTCTGTCAACCAATCGTGATTTCTGTGATTTTGAATTATATTTGGAAAAACGCTTTCTATTAATTCCCCTTTAGATTGTAGAATTGTACAAAAATTGTTTGGCAAAGTGATCAAGCCATTTGTATTTGGAACTTTGCCACTTCCGATTTCTAATAATTGCTTCGAAAACCGCTCTGCAGATTGATCATAGTGCTTTTGGGCATATCGCCACAGGAAATAATACTTCAAGCAAGCATTGACCTGATCCGCTAACGTTGCACGTGGAATGACGGGCAATGTTTGTCGGAAATCTCCTGACAAAAATATTATTGCACCACCCAAAATTTGTTGATTGCGACGTAGATCTTGCATTGTTCTGTTTAATGCTTCCAGAGATTTTTTATGGGTCATTCTTCTTCTTCTTCCTCCTCCTTCTTCTTCTGACTTCTTCATGCTCCTTATTCCTTCTTCTTCTTCATCCTCCTCCATCTTCTTAATCCTTCTCCTCCTTCTTCCTCCTCCATCTTCTTAATCCTCCTCCTTCTTCTTCCTCTTTCTTCCTTCTTCGTCTTCTTCCTCCCCCTTCTTCTGAAAACCTGCGTGATTGTTGATGCTTTAGTGTGCTTGCTTTATTGCGTTCGGCTCGTGTATCTTCTAATTGATGAAGAAGAAGGAGGATGAGGATGAGGAAGTCGAAGAAGGTGGAAGTGGTGAGTTTAACCTCAAATGCACGATACACATAATTAACACAGTTCAACTTACCACCTCAAAAACAAATGCCTGCTGTTACAATTTATTTATGAACCAAATAAAGTTTGTCTCATGAATTAAATAAAACAAAATGAGCAGAGAAGAATGACATCCTATGTTTTAGAAATGGCGCTGCATGTAAAAAACGGTTTTCCCGCTTTTCTTTTGACTTTTTCCAGAATTTAAACTATCCTATCTCTCAAGTTGGATCGAACTGCACATGGTGTGCGAATTTTATTGTAATCGGTTGAGTGGTTTAGGAGTCCATTGAGGACAAACATTGTGACACGAGATTTATATATATTAAGATATATTTTTATTGTAGAGCCGGATCGGATTTCTTTTCCCGGTGGTGGGGCTGTTGACTCTGACGGGGCCAGTCGTCCTATTTCATTCTTTCCCCTCTGTCCCGCTTCCGTCGGGAATGTTCATCGGTACTCTTGTTCGCTCGGGGCCTGCCTCCGTTGACTCTCGCCTTGGCCTAACGCTAGAACGGTTGTCGAGCCTCGTCCGTTTTCAGGTATTGTCGTTCTTCAGCTTCCCGCTCTTGTTGACCTTACACTTCCCTGGTGGTGGTTGTGTGGGCTATATTTTGGTCTGCTCGTGGCCTGCCTCCGTTGACTCTCACCTTGGCCTGACGCTTGAACGGTTGTTGGACTCGCAGTCTGCAGCCGTTGACTCTCGCCTTGGCCTGACGGTAGAACGGCTGACGTCCGGCCTCGTCCGTTCTCGGGTATTGTCGTTCTAATGCATGCTTTCCTTGTTTTCTCCCGCCGGATCCGCATCCTCGTTCTCAACACCATCCTTCGCTAGACCATGCTGCTTAAGGTCGCTGACGTGTACCGTGCGTTCCTTTTTGTTCTTCCGGTGGCGAATCTTACATTTCACTGGCGATATGAAATCCTTAATTTGGTACGGCCCATCGAACCTCGGAGCTAGTTTGGCCGCAAGCCCTTTAGCCGCTTTTGATAAATGGTGCACTGTGGCCCATACCACTTCACCAATCCTTGGCTTCCACTGCCTTCTCAGTAGGTTGTAATGCCTCGCTTGGTCCTGGGACACCCTCTCCAGGTTCCTCCGCACAATCTCGAAGATCTCTTTCATCTTTCCGGTGACTCTGGTTGCCTTCATGTACCTAGCGTTTCTCTGTCAAAGAGTGCGTTCGGTAATCTTGGCTCGCGGCCCTATGTCAAAAATGCGGGTGAGTAGCCTGTGGAATCTGACACACTGGAATTCACAGCCAGCATGATTTCGGGCCATCTTTTATCCCAATTTCTCTTGTTCTGTCAGGCAAACTGTGCTATCATTGTCTTCACAGCCTGCGGTTGGCTCTCTCCGCCGGATTCTCCTGCGGGGTGTACGGTGCCGTAAACTGCTGCTTTATCCCTTTCGTTGAGGAACTTCTTAAAAGCCCGGCTCGTAAACTGCACGCCGTTGTCCGTAATCACCACCTTCGGTACTCCAAATCGTGCGACTATGCGTTGCCTGAACGCTTTCTGCAATGTTTTCGCTGTTTTCCGCAAAGGCACCAATTCCGTCCACTTTGAAAACCTGTCGATCAGCACCAACAACATATTGTTTCCATTCTCGATCTTGGCGCACACTGTCGCCGAGGGCTCTTCCGGGATCTGTGTCAGCGTCTTCCCCGCCGCCTGCCGCTGATTCGGTTTGAATCTTGCGCAGTCCTCGCATTTCCGAACGTAGGCCCTTGCGTCTCTCTGCATTCCTGGCTAATAGTACCGGGCTGCAAGCCGCGCAATCGCCTTCCGACTGCCTACATGACCGGCTGCCGGGGAATCGTGGTTTTCGCGCAGGACAGTTTCCCTCAGCTTCCGCGGAACACATAGCTTCCAGGTCACTACATCTTCGTTTTCTGCTCTGTGCGGAATCTGCCTGTAAAGGGTGCTACCCTCCCATACGTAGTCTGTGAACTTTTGAGGGTGCGCTTTTATCTTCTCTCGCATTTCCATGATCTAGCTGCATTTTGACTCGGCCTCTGTGTCCAGCGTTCTTCTCAGCATTTCGGATTCAGCTGAAACCGACTCTGGCAGTGGCTGCCTCGATAATGCATCTGCTACCACGTTCAACTGGCCTTTCCTATATGCGACTTCGAAGTCATACTGCTGCAGCTCCAACGCATCCCATCTAGCTATTCTTCCCGAAGGGCTTTCTATGTTGTTCAGCCACTTTAGTGCCATGTGATCCGTCACTACCTTAAAGTGGTAGCCCTCCAGGTACGGCTTCAGCTTCCGGATAGCCCACACAATTGCCAAGCACTCTTTCTCTGTTGTTGAGTAGTTCTACTCGGCTCCGTTTAGGGTCCGGCTGGAGTATGAAATGACCTTTTCGCCATCTTCCGTGTCCTGTGTGAGGATCGCGCGATTCCCGTAGTCACTGGCGTTCGTTTGCAGAATGAACATTTTTCCCAAATCGGGGCACGCCAAGACTGGGTCGGTAACTAGTCTGGCTTTTACCTCCTCGAAGGCTTGCTGGTGGTCCTGTGACTATCTCCACTTGGTACCCTTGCGGAGGAGGTCGTTGGGTGGCCTTACGATGCGCGTGAAGCCGGCACGAAACGTCGGTACCAATATGCGACTCCAAGGTATTGCCTCAGCTCGCCCCCTCGTTGGCTTGTGACGCGGTGCCAAACGGCATTACTCTCCATTGGAACAGCCCTTTTCCTGGGACCGTGTGAGCCGTGAACCCCGGCTTGACTCTTCCAACGGTATTTGCCAAAACCCATCCTTGAGGTCCAGACTGCTTATGAAGCGCGCCTCCCTGAGTTGGTCGAGGATGTAGTTTATTCGTGGCATCGGGTAGGCATCCTTTATGGATTTCGCGTTTATCTGCCTGAAGTCCACGCATAGTCTCCATTTTCCCGTTTTTTTCTTCACCATGACTATGGGTGAGTCATTCCCATCTCCAGAAGTTCGTCCACGTGTGCTCGACTATACTAGACGTTCCGGTCATTGAGTGAATCTCCGCCAGCTCTGTTTCCAGGAATTTATTCATGTCACCTTCTTCGCCATCCTTGTGGACTACTGCGACCGACAACTTCTCTTCGAGCCACCCGTTGTATCTGCCTCTGGCCCATATCCGTATTTCATGACCAGCGCACCTGACCTCAGCCCCGACTTGCGTGAGGAAATTCCACCCCAGTACCAACGCCTCCAATATTCCTGGTAATATCAGCAGGCTTATGCTGAGTCGCCTGTTGCCGAACTCCACTCCTATACCGATCTTTGCGTTGCCAACCTAACTTGCCGTCGTATCCTTATAATCGCTCCACGGGCAGCCAGCTTGTCCGCCAGCTCTTCGCTTATGAAGCTTGCTGTTGCCCAGGAGTCGATCGTGGCCTTGTACGTGTCCCCACAGATCGTCACCGCTGCGGACAACTACTGCTCCTTCTCGATTAATTTTCCGGTTAGTTTGGAGAGGCGGCACCCTGCGACCCCGGCTCGCCTCTCTGCGGCTGGGATCGCTGCCCATTTTCCGCTCTCTGGCAGCATTCTGTGCTTCGGATTCCTATTTTCCCGCACATCCAGCAGAACCCAATGGTCGTGTCCACCGCACCTGCGACACGCTTCCTGTGGATTGGCAACATGGGTTAGGTTCTGACCCGAGTTGCCCCCAGGCGTCGTTCCAGTGTGTCTCTGGGTGGTGACTGGCGGCCTCCATAGGGTCGTGTTTTGTCGCCTGGACTGGACCGGGATATATTGCGCCCACTGTTCCCGGGTATACGTACCCAGATCTCCTGAGTCCTCACACCTTCTACACGTGACGTGTGTTGCGACCGGGGCTTTGTTGGATTTCCCGTTCCCTGTGCAATTCCTCGTACTCATCTGACAAGATCATGAGATCATCTCAACGCTATTCGGCGGTCTGGCGTGCAGTTCTCCTTAATGAGCTTCAGCGTTTCATTTTTCCCATGCCCAAGGGGTCTTATAAGGGTCTGCATTTTTACCATGTAGTCCTTGAATGCTTCCCTAAGCCCTTGCATCCTTTGTTTCACCTTGTCCGCGAGTTTCGTAAAGTATCCCCTGGGCAGGAAATACGTTTGGAAACTATCTATATATTCAGCCCAAGTCCTCCAGTGTTTGTTGTTTGATATGTACCATTTAAGAGCCTTTCCCTGCATTAATTCCGGCATGGCTCGGGGAATCATGTTCAGGTTCAAACCGTACGTGTTTGCGGACCACTCCACCTGATCAAGGAATTCGAGGGGTTTTTCTTCTCCGTGGAAGCGAAAAGACCATTCTCTTACTTGCTTCGCTCCTTTTGCGTAGTCCGGCTGGCTGGGCCTGGGTCTTTCTGTTATTGGCCTCCTTTCACTGCTCGTCTCTCTCTGTTGACCTTCTTGAAACATCTCCTCCATGTTCAGACTTGCGATTAAGTCTTCACCCTCGCGGTTCGTAAGCTTTACGCTTGGACCTGCTCTGTCTGGATATGCTGCCTCCAACTCTGTCCAGACTGCTGCGAGCTTCAGGTCGTTTTCCGTCTCTGCGTAGTACTCCGCTAGAGCCTTTCGCATGTCCTCTGTCCTTCCGGACAGCGATATGCGCAACCTCTGTGCGACATATGCGAAATCTTCCTTTTTAAGACGGTAGATCCAACTTCTAGCCATAATGCTTTACTTGTGTATACTGTCAGGATAATCACGTTATTGGGCGCCATATGTAACGAACCGATTTTGTTGCTCTGCTCGCTATGGAATACGTACGGCTAGCTCAGTAGATTTTGTGCGTTTTGATAATATAACGTGATCACCCGGTTACCAGTAATAGCACTTGCAGATTTGTCTCTTGGGTATTTATTCGTACTTAGTTTCACAATGTAACCTGATTGTCCAGACGTCACTGCTCTCCCGTCGTAGAGTCGGACCCTCGCCTGGTACTGCCGCGGACGCACGTGTGCGGGTGGCGAGAAGAAAGGCCAAGGGCTTAGGGAAGCGTCACCGTTCTCAGATTAGGGTGAACAATTGGCGGGCTCTCAAAGGCATACGCCTCGCTAGCCACAACCTCTTGTCCCTTGCTCTGTCCCGGCCGGTCCCGCCGGACGCCTGTTCAGTTCCTACCGACGCACCGCGCTATCGCTCGGATACGCCGCAGTCCCTGTAGCAAGACGCCCAGTGAAAGACGAAC
This sequence comes from Drosophila teissieri, assembly GCF_016746235.2. Classification (NCBI taxonomy): domain Eukaryota; kingdom Metazoa; phylum Arthropoda; class Insecta; order Diptera; family Drosophilidae; genus Drosophila; species Drosophila teissieri. Next base: position 2,944,687 of record NC_053032.1, read on the forward strand.
GTTCCACCCTACCTTTTCTCTCATGCCGGTGCGGTCGGACCTGGGTGGTCCGACTCGGCGGCCTGTTTCCGCTGTCTCGCCATCTCGTCGTCCTGGGTGGCGCGGACCGTGACGCTGGGTCCCGTGACTTGGGCTAAGGATTTGTCGTCGTACGCGGACTCACGGCAGCTAACGGCTGCGACCCCAAAGGCAAACGCCTGGTGGAACAGCAACACGCCAACCCCACGTCTGCTCGGACTGGTGGCGCCGGTACCACGCCTGCTCGGATCGCACGGACACACCAGGCTATCGCCGGGTTAACGTACGCAGTCTCCGACACAGTCGACCGGGTCTACACCACAATTCCCGTCGCCTATTTGGGACCCTCTTCGGTTCGGTCTCGCCTGTTGAATGCCCCCGGGCTACCCGTGCTTCGACGTATTGCTCCTCAGCTACCTGCGTCTCAGTTTGGAGACTTTTCTTGTCCCGAACGTCTTGACGTAGGGATCTTGCTCCTTATTGACTACCACGGCTGTAGCTCTTCTGCTGACCTCGTTTTTCACTTGTTCACTGGTATACTTGTTCTCCTTGACTGTCCAGCATCCAGCGTTCGGCCCGCTTATATAGGCCTTCTTTAATGGTTCATCCCTCTGGTCTCCAGTCTCCGGATCCAAAGTCCACGATTTTACCGTTGGCCCGGTCCAAGGTTTAACTTGCACCGTTATTCACTTTTAAACCTACTGTCTATCCAAACTATCTTTTCTATCGGTTCAGAGTCTCCAGAGAGAGTCTTTCTCCAGCTCCAGAGTCTCCAAACTCTCTTCTCTTAGAGTCTCCAAACTTTCTTTCTCCAGTTCAGAGTCTCCAAACTCTCTTTCTCCAGTTCCGCACTGTCGTTACTAAGCGTTGATTTGTTGCGTAACTGGCAACGGCAGGCCCTCCTCATGCGATCACCATCCGCATTTGTGCGGAGTTTTAACTCCTCACAGCAGTATGATCTTCTTCCCAAAAGCTTAGCGATAGAGGATGTAGTTTTTTCTGATCATAAGTCCAGCGACATCAGTGTGGATGATACGCATATGTTATACGACGTTCAGAGAGCAAAGCTAAGGAACGTAATCGATTGCTTTCCCTCTTTTACAAAACAAGGGCTGGGTAAAACTAGCCTAATCTTACATTCCATTGACGTGGGTAATGCAAAACCTATAAAACAACGTCATTTCCCGGTATCACCTGCTGTGAAAAAGAGTATGTATACGGAAATAGACAGAATGTTGCAGTTGGGTGTGATAGAAGAGTCACAAAGTGCTTGGTCTTCACCTATAGTGATGGTAACGAAGCCTGGCAAAGTTCGGATTTTTCTTGACTGCCGGAAGGTAAATAGTTTTACCGAAAAGGACGCATATCCTTTGCCTCAGATTAGCGGGATTTTAAGTCGACTTCCTAAGCCAGAATTTTTAACCAGCTTAGATTTAAAGGATGCCTATTGGCAGGTGCCCTTTGAGGTCAATTCTCGTGATAAGACGGCCTTTACGGTCCCAGGTAGACCGCTCTACCAATTTAAAGTTATGCCATTTGGCCTTTGTAATGCGACAAGTACTATGTTCAGACTGATGGACAAAGTCGTACCCCTGCATTATCGAAATGAAGTTTTCGTTTATTTAGACGACTTGCTGATTGTTTCTTCAAGCTTTGAGACGCATTTAGAGGTCCTCAGAAAGCTGGCTTTACACTTAAGGAGAGCAGGACTGACAATTAACGTCGGTAAGAACCAGCAATGAAGCAAGTTGGATATTTGGGCCATTTCATTCGTAACGGCGAGATACGCACAGATTCTGAAAAATCACTAATTTTCCGATTCCTAAAACCTTGCGAGGACTTAGAAGTTTCATGGGCCTTTGCCGTTGGTATATAAAGCTTGTTCCATGTTTCGCTGCTTTGTCTGCCTTAATGACTATCTATCTGCATTTAATGGCTACAAAGCGAAAATTCAGTCTAACCCCGGAAGCAATTAAAGAAATGTCTCACGGAAGCACCGGTGTTGTGTAATCCAGATTTTTCGAAGCCCTTCTCGATACACTGTGATGCAAGCAAGATAGAAGTAGGAGCAGTTTTGGTAAAGGTTTCTGAGGAAGGTGACGAACGACCAATTGCTTTCGTGTCAAAGAAGCTGAACCAAGCTCAACGCAACTATACGGTCACGGAATAAGAGTGTTTGGCGGCCATAGTTGCTCTTAAACATTTCCGAGCGTACGTCGAAGGTTACAAGTTTCAAATTATTACAGATCACGCGTCGCTTAAGTGGCTTATGGCCCATCGCGACTTAAATTCCCGGTTGGGACGATGGGCGATCGCTCTACAGCCCTTTAAATTTCAAATCGATCACCGCAAGGGGTCCTGAACGTAGTTCCCGATTCATTGTCTCGGGTCAACGAAATTGCTGCTGTAGATCTGCAAGATGGTCTACTTGAATTCGATTCATTTTAAATCCACTGAATATAAGGAATTAATCCAAAGTGTCAGTGTTAACAAAGCGAATTTTTCTGACCTAAAAGTTGATGATGGGTACTTATATAGGAAGGCAGAAAATCTGACGGGTCAAACTCTTCGTGATGAATATGTATGGAAGCTATGGTTACCCAGGGAAACGATTGCAGAAGTCCTCGCGTATGCTCATGACAGTCCGTTATGCTCGCACGGTGGGATACATAAAACCATTGAGAAAATTAGGCGATATTATTATTGGCCAGGACTCGAAAAAGACGTAAAGGCTTATGTCAACGCTTGCGAGGTGTGCAAATCCACCAAGGCGCCGAATTCCTCACTTAAACCTCCGTTAGGAAGAGCTCCAGAGACACAGCGGTTTTTCCAACGACTTTTTATTGATTTTCTCAGTCCCTACTCGCGCTCCCGAAGTGGAAATATCGGTATCTTTATACTACTCGATCACTTCTCAAAATATGTCTTTCTGAAGCCGGTTAAGAAGATTAATACGGATGTAGTAGTTAATTACCTCGAGAATGAACTTTTTATGACATTTGGGGTGCCTGAAACTATCGTTTCGGTTAATGGCTCCCAGTTTCGTACTGGAGGGTTTAAGAAATTGATGCGCCAGTAAGGAACTACGCACGTATTTACAGCAGTGCATTCCCCGCAAGCTAACGCTTCAGAACGTGTTAATCGTTCAGTCATCTCAGGAATTATGTCTTACGTACGTTCTGACCGGAAGGACTGGGATGAATACTTGAGCAGGATTTGTTGTGCTTTACGTTCTTCGGTGCATTCTAGTATTGAAACCTCTCCCTACTATATGGTCTGCGGTCAGCATATGGTTACCTCGAGTTCAACATATTCTCTCCTCAGGAAGCTTAATATGCTCGACTATATTTGCCAATTAAACGCTAAAATAAATTGATAATTAAAATCAAGATGAATTTAGTTAAAACTACTTAAAACCGAACCAAACTTACTTATCTTCGTTAAAAGAATAAATATTTTGGAATATAAAAATTACTTAGAAAATCAAGTACACGATGAACACTGAAATAAATATGTAGGGAATTTATAAAAAATGAAAAATTAAAGAAGATTTAGTCATGCCAACCGAAATTAAAATATTAATGAAAACTATTAATTAACCTAGGAGACACACAATGAACGTATATATATATTTATAACTAAAACGTAAAGACACCGTTTCTGTAATCCTTACTTATTATGCAGTAGTCAATTAATTATTATTTTGTATCTTTTGCTTATATTTGGCTTATTATTGGTGATCTATATCCTGCTCTTAGGTATTGCCTAATCCAACCCATTTTGTACACATGCAGAGGTTTACGATATTAGGAAGAACATTTTATTATGCTGTTAGACTTAATTATTATTATTAAAATGTATACTATCGAAATCATGGAGTAATTATTTTTGTTTGAACTCGGCAGATGGTTCAGCAGTCGTAAGGGGTATCAAAAGAGATCACCCGAGTGAGACTCGAAGGTGGTGATCATAGGTTGGGCGGGTCTCCGATGACGTAATAACACCTACGTCTCATTAACGAATTTCCCTCCTCTTTTCTTTCTCTAATTGCTTTAACCGTGTCTTTTGGAATTTATTTACGTTTCTCTACCCGATTTCCGATATCTTTTCAGGTCGTGTCCACCGCACCTGCGACACGCTTCCTGTGGATTGGCAACATGGGTTAAGTTCTGACCCGAGTTGCCCCCAGGCGTCGTTCCAGTGTGTCTCTGGGTGGTGACTGGCGGCCTCCATAGGGTCGTGTTTTGTCGCCTGGACTGGACCGGGATATATTGCGCCCACTGTTCCCGGGTATACGTACCCAGATCTCCTGAGTCCTCACACATTCTACACGTGACGTGTGTTGCGACCGGGGCTTTGTTGGATTTCCCGTTCCCTGTGCAATTCCTCGTACTCATCTGACAAGATCATGAGTGCCTCTAGGTTGTCCACGTGGTAGGATCTCAACGCTATTCGGAGGTCTGGCGTGCAGTTCTCTTTAATGAGTTCCAGCGTTTCCTTTTTCCCATGCCCAAGGGGTCTTATAAGGGTCTGCATTTTTACCATGTAGTCCTTGAATGCTTCCCTAAACCCTTGCATCCTTTGTTTCACCTTGTCCGCGAGTTTCGTAAAGTATCCCCTGCGCAGGAAATACGTTTGGAAACTATCTATAAATTCGTCCCAAGTCCTCCAGTGTTTGTTGTTTGATATGTACCATTTAAGAGCCTTTCCCTGCATTAATTCCGGCATGGCTCGGGGAATCATGTTCAGGTTCAAACCGTACGTGTTTGCGGACCACTCCACCTGATCAAGGAATTCGAGGGGTTTTTCTTCTCCGTGGAAGCGAAAAGACCATTCTCTTACTTGCTTCGGGTCGTTTTCCGTCTCTGTGTAGTACTCCGCTAGAGCCTTTCGCATGTCCTCTGTCCTTCCGGACAGCGATATGCGCAACCTCTGTGCGACATATGCGAAATCTTCATTTTTAAGACGGTAGATCCAACTTCTAGGCAAATACACTACGCATAATAACCGAGCAAGCTGTGGAATGGAGAGCCCCGCTTTACCTCCTGTTTATCGACTTCAAGAAGGCATTCGACTCAGTTGAAAGAGCAGCAATATGGCGAGCACTTGCAAGAAAAGGAGTACCTGCAAACCCATCGCAACTAGTGCACCTTTCCAGACGAACACCGGAATTCGGCAAGGATGCCCGCTGTCACCACTCCTCTTCAACATCGTAGTCGACGAGTTAATGAGCGAAGTATGCTCTTCCAAGCGCGGAATTTCGTGGAACCTCACCAGACACCTTGAGGACTTGGACTACGCAGACGACATATGTCTCATATCGCACAGACTCGGCGACATACAGAGGAAAAGTGACGACCTCGTCAGGATAGCCAGCAGCGTAGGGCTCGAGATAAACATAGCGAAAACAAAAGCTATGCGCTTCAACCACTCCAACCAAGGAAACATCAACATAAATGGGAACCCAATCGAGTTCATTACGAGTTTCCCATACCTTGGCACCATCACATCCAACAGTGGTGGAGTGGATGATGATGTCTCCAGTCGTCTTGGCAAAGCCCGCTCAGCATTTGGGAGACTATACCGCATATGGAGAAACCGAAAAATCAGCCGACGAACAAAGCTCAGGATCTACAATGCGTGTGTGAAATCCATACTGCTATACGGAAGTGAGACATGGCTCGCCACGAAGAAAATAACGGAGAAGCTACAGGCTTTCAGCAACAAATGCCTGAGAGTCATATGTGGGGTATTCTGGCCAAACAGAATAACCAACACAGAACTGTGGCGCGTTACAGACGAGTCCCCGATTCATATACAAATAAGGAAGAAAAAATGGATGTGGATAGGGCACGCTCTCAGAAGAAACCCGAGTAGCATTGTGAGGATGGCATTAGACTGGAACCCCCAAGGAAGCAGGCGAGTAGGAAGGCCAAGAGCAACCTGGAGAAGAATCGCTCACCAAGAACTAGCCCAAATAAACACTACATGGGAAAGTGCAAAACAGACAGCTCAAAATAGAGTTAGATGGAAAGCTCTCGTAGAAGCCCTAAGTTCCCGAGTGGAATAGAAGGAATTAAAAAAAAAAAAAAAAAAAAAGATCCAACTTCTAGCCATAATGCTTTACTTGTGTATACTGCCAGGATAATCACGTTATTGGGCGCCATATGTAACGAACCGATTTTGTTGGTCTGCTCGCTACGGAATACGTACGGCTAGCTCAGTAGATTTTGTGCGTTCGTCCCACCAAATTGATAATATAACGTGATCACCCGGTTACCAGTAATAGCACTTGCAGATTTGTCTCTTGGGTCTTTATTCGTACTTAGTTTTACAATGTAACCTGATTGTCCAGACGTCTCTGCTCTCCCGTCGTAGAGTCGGACCCTCGCCTGGTACTGCCGCGGACGCACATGTGCGGGTGGCGAGAAGAAAGGCCAAGGGCTTAGGGAAGGGTCACCGTTCTCAGATTAGGGTGAACAATTGGCGGGCTCTCAAAGGCATACGCCGCGCTAGCCACAACCTCTTGTCCCTTGCTCTGTCCCGGCCGATCCCGCCGGACGCCTGTTCAGTTGCTACCGACGCACCGCGCTATCGCTCGGATACGCCGCAGTCCCTGTAGCAAGACGCCCAGTGAAAGACGAACGTTCCACCCTACCTTTTCTCTCATGCCGGTGCGGTCGGACCTGGGTGGTCCGACTCGGCGGCCTGTTTCCGCTGTCTCGCCATCTCGTCGTCCTGGGTGGCGGACCGTGACGCTGGGGCCCGTGACTTGGGCTAAGGATTTGTCGTCGTACGCGGACTCACGGCAGCTAACGGCTGCGACCCCAAAGGCAAACGCCTGGTGGAACAGCAACACGCCAACCCCATGTCTGCTCGGACTGGTGGCGCCGGTACCACGCCTGCTCGGATCGCACGGACACACCAGGCTATTGCACCTCAGCTACCTGCGTCTCAATTTGGAGACTTTCCTTGTCCCGAACGTCTTGACGTAGCGATCTTGCTCCTTATTGACTACCACGGCTGTAGCTCTTCTGCTGACTTCGTTTTTCACTTGTTCACTGGTATACTTGTTCTCCTTGACTGTCCAGCATCCAGCGTTCGGCCCGCTTATATAGGCCTTCTTTAATGGTTCATCCCTCTGGTCTCCAGTCTCCGGATCCAAAGTCCACGATTTTACCGTTGGCCCGGTCCAAGGTTTAACTTGCACCGTTATTCACTTTTAAACCTACTGTCTATCCAAACTATCTTTTCTATCGGTTCAGAGTCTCCACAGAGAGTCTTTCTCCAGCTCCAGAGTCTCCAAACTCTCTTCTCTCAGAGTCTCCAAACTTTCTTTCTCCAGTTCAGAGTCTCCAAACTCTCTTTCTCCAGTTCCGCACTGTCGTTACTAAGCGTTGATTTGTTGCGTAACTGGCAACGGCAGGCCCTCCTCATGCGATCACCATCCGCATTTGTGCGGAGTTTTAACTCCTCACAGCAGTATGATCTTCTTCCCAAAAGCTTAGCGATAGAGGATGTAGTTTTTTCTGATCATAAGTCCAGCGACATCAGTGTGGATGATACGCATATGTTATACGACGTTCAGAGAGCAAAGCTAAGGAACGTAATCGATTGCTTTCCCTCTTTTACAAAACAAGGGCTGGGTAAAACTAGCCTAATCTTACATTCCATTGACGTGGGTAATGCAAAACCTATAAAACAACGTCATTTCCCGGTATCACCTGCTGAGAAAAAGAGTATGTATACGGAAATAGACAGAATGTTGCAGTTGGGTGTGATAGAAGAGTCACAAAGTGCTTGGTCTTGCCAATTAAACGCTAAAATAAATTGAAAATTAAAATCAAGATGAATTTAGTTAAAATAAAAACAAGAGAGAACGCTCTAGTCGAGTTCCCCGACTATCTGATACCCGTTACTTAGCTAGTGGAAGTGCGAAGGAGAGTCATTAACACTGACAGTTTTTGGCGGTTTGTGGGCGTTAGAGTGGGCGTGGAAAAAAGTTTTTTGGCAAATCGATAGAAATTTAGAAGACTAATACAAAAATTAAAAAATATCAAAACATTTTTCAAAAGTGTGGGCGTGGCAGCTTTGAGCAGTTTGTGGGCGTTAGAGTGGGCGTGGCAAAAAGTTTTTTGGCAAATCGTTAGAAATTTACAAGACTAATACAAAAATGGAAAAATATCAAAACATTTTTCAAAAGTGTGGGCGTGGCAGTTTTGCGCGGTTTGTGGGCGTTAGAGTGGGCGTGGCAACATGAGTCGACAAACTTGCGCTGCGTCTATGTCTCTGGAGTCTGTATGCTAAGTCTCAACATTCTACCTTTTGTAATTCCTGAGATCTCGACGTTCATACGGACAGACGGACATGACCATATCGACTCGGCAATTGATCCTGATCAAGAATATATATACTTTATATGGTCGGAAACGCTTCCTTCTGCCTGTTACATACTTTTCAACGAATCTAGTATACCCTTTTACTCTACGAGTACCGGGTATAACTACTTAAAACCGAACCAAACAAAACCGACTTATCTTCGTTAAAAGAATAAATATTTTGGAATATAAAAACAAGAGAGAACGCTATAGTCGAGTTCCCCGACTATCTGATACCCGTTACTCAGCTATTCGAAGTGCGAAGGAGAGTCTTTAGCACATACAGTTTTTCGCGGTTTTGTGGGCGTTCGAGTGGGCGTGGCAAAAAGTTTTTTGGCAAATCGATAGAAATTTACAAGACTAATACAAAAGTTAAACAAGAGAGAACGCTATAGTCGAGTTCCCCGACTATCTGATACCCGTTACTCAGCTATTCGAAGTGCGAAGGAGAGTCTTCAGCACATACAGTTTTTGGCGGTTTTTGGGCGTTAGAAAGGGCGTGGCAAAAAGTTTTTTGGCAAATCGTTAGAAATTTATAAGACTAATACAAAAATGCAAAAATATCGAAACATTTTTCAAAAGTGTGGACGTGGCAGTTTTAGGCGGTTTGTGGGCGTTAGAGTGGGCGTGGCAACATGAATCGACAAACTTGCGCTGCGTCTATGTCCCTGGAGTCTGTATGCTTAATCTCAACTTTCTAGCTTTTGTAGTTCCTGAGATCTCGACGTTCATACGGACGGACAGACGGACGGACAGACGGACAGACGGCCAGACGGACAGACGGCCAGACGGACAGACGGACGGACAGACGGACATGGCCAGATCGACTCGGCTACTGATCCTGATCAAGAATATATATACTTTATATGGTCGGAAACACTTCCTTCTGCCTGTTACATACTTTTCAACGAATCTAGTATACCCTTTTACTCTACGAGTAACGGGTATAAAAATATCAAAACATTTTTCAAAAGTGTGGGTGTGGCAGCTTTGGGCGGTTTGTGGGCGTAAGAGAGGGCGTGGCAAAAAGTTTTTTAGCAAATCGTTAGAAATTTACAAGACTAATACAAAAATGAAAATGAAACAAGAGAGAACGTTATAATCGAGTTCTCCGACTATCTGATACCCGTTACTCAGCTAGTGAAAGTGCGAAGGAGTCTTCAGCACTGACAGTTTTTGGCGGTTTGTGGGCACTAGAGTGGGCGTGGCAAAAAGTTTTTTGGCAAATCGATAGAAATTTAGAAGACTAATACAAAAATGAAAAAATATCAAAACATTTTTCAAAAGTGTGGGCGTAGCAGCTTTGGGCGGTTTTTGGGCGTTAGAGTGGGCGTGGCAAAAAGTTGTTTGGCAAATCGTTAGAAATTTATAAGACTAATACAAAAATGAAAAAATATCAAAACATTTTTCAAAAGTGTGGGCGTGGCAGTTTTGCGCGGTTTGTGGGCGTTAGAGTGGGCGTGGCAACATGAATCGACAAACTTGCGCTGCGTCTATGTCTCAGGAGTCAGTATGCTTAATCTCAACTTTCTACCTTTTGTAGTTCCTTCGACGTTCATACGGACAGACAGACGGACAGACGGACGGACGGACAGACGGACAGACGGACAGACGGACGGACAGACGGACATGGCCAGATCGACTCGGCTATTGATCCTGATCAAGAATATATATACTTTATATGGTCGGAAACGCTTCCTTCTGCCTGTTACATACTTTTCAACGAATCTAGTATACCCTTTTACTCTACGAGTAACGGGTATAAAAATGAAAGTGTGGACGTCGCAGTTTTGGGCGGTTTGTGGGCGTTAGAGTGGGCGTGGCAACATGAATCGACACTGCTTCTATGTCTCTGGAGTCTGCATGCTGAATTTCAACTTTCTAGCTTTTATAGTTCCTGTGATCTCGACGTTCATACGGACGGACAGACGGACATGGCCACATCGACTCGGCTACTGATCCTGATCAAGAATATATATACTTTATATGGTCGGAAACGCTTCCTTTTGCCTGTTACATACTTTTCAACGAATCTAGTATACCCTTTTACTCTACGAGTAACGGGTATAATAATAAGCATATGCCAGATCAGATTGAGCAAGACCTCCACCCCCAACGCCGACGAGCTAGAGCCGGACCCTATAGCGTGCCCCTCAAAGTCAGTTACAATGTTACCTAACATACTCATTAATAAAAAATGCCCATACGGATTATAGCATGGAGGGATAAACCTTATGCGAAATTATATCCAAAGAATGTATTGGATTTTCGGTTTGAAAAATTCGTTAAAAAAGTATTTAAGAGAATGCGTAAAGTGTGCAAGGTATAAACAAAATACAGCTCAGCAAATAATGGGTCATTTGCCAAAATATAGAATTACGATGGCATTACCATTTATTAATACGGGAATAGATTACGCAGGTCCCTATTTTGTTAAATGTCCAAAGAATCATGGACAAAAAACATTTAAAGGATACGTTGACGTATTTGTTTGCATAGCCACCAAAGCAAATGGTTAGCGATCTAACTTCTGACGCATTTTTAGCAGCACTCAGAATATATATTGCCAGACGAGGAATATCTATTCGGATAACGGAACAAAGCTGGAGCTTGGAGCTGCAAGAAAATTAATCAAGAGTTATTCAATGCAGTACATGAAAATAGAATAGAAAAGGATAGAATTGATTGGCATTTCATTCCCCCGGCAGAACCTCACTTCGGAGGTATTTGGGAAGCTGGAGTTAAATCGATGAAGTACCATTTCAAAAGAATAATTGGCGACAATAGTTTGACATATGAGGAAATGTCCACGCTGTTATGTCAAATAGAAGCATGCTTAAACTCAAGACCATTATATACTGCAGTTAATGAAATGGACCAACAAGAGGTTTTAACACCCGGTCATATTTTGATTGGAAGAAATAGTAGAAATAGTAGAGCCAATGGAAGATGAAAGAATCGGACATTTGGATAGGGTGAGACTTATTCAAAAAATAAGAAACGATTTTTGGGTAAAATGGAAAAATGAGTATCTACATACACTTCATACACTCGTAATGTAAAGGAAGGACAGGTTGGCCTCTAGAAAAGGTAGAGAAAATACATAAAGGTAATGATGATATGGTCCGAGTGGTGAAAATTAAAATTCAAGAAGGATCTATCACAAGGCCAATTGAGGCTGACCCTGATTCAAAAAGGCAAACTAGAGCGACATCAGGAATGTCCGAAATTGGGTTTGTCTTAGCAATGCTGTTATTTATATTGTGTTGTCAATTTTCTATCGCATTACCTAATACTGAGAAGCCGAAATATTCAATAGAGAAAATAAATAAAAACTCGGCAATTTACTTAGATCCAATGGGCGACGTTGAGATTGGGGCCCCTTCTTGGAACTTATTAATATACTATAATATGAAAAAGGAAGCTGTTAATTCCAAAAATGAAAGTAGTTTGCGAAAAACTGTATAGTTTTGAAATCAGTGTCTGTTAATTCTAGATAACACTGATCGCAATCTTGGAGGAAAATAACAAGCTCCTTATGTCCCAAGGTAAAACGAGAACTAGAAGAGTACCGTTACCACATTTTGTTCGGGATAATGGATGAGGATGATAGATTAGAAATGGAAGAAAATATGAGCAATCAGCAGAGTCTTAACGAGTTGAGCAAAAAACAAACGTCAATTGTCGATTCTATAGCTAATATTCTGAAAAGCACGACAGATGACATTAATACGAACTTTAGAGGCATGAATAAAAGAATTGAAAATGTTTATGTTTACAAGGAATCAAACATTTTCTTTATGATTGCCAAACAATTAAGCAATTTAATAGATGATTGTGAAAAAATACAGTCCGGAATCATAAGCTTATTAATTGACATCAATCATGGGCGGCTTAATACTGATATGTTACATCATAGCCAGTTAAAGATTGAGATTTCTAAGATTTAACATTTATTATCCAAAAATTTAGTATTGCCAGGGAAAAGGACAGGCACTGAATTAAAAGTTGTCTATACCTTACTAACAGCTAGAGGACTTTTCGTTGATAGGAAATTAATTATCAATGCAAAAATACCGTTGTTTGGTAGGCATGCTTCAGTACCTTATAGGATCGTTCCAGTACCGATTAAAATTGACGAGCGCTTGATTCATCTCGGTCCCAATATTTAGTCTATAATTTCGAAATAGATGCTTATCATTTAATGGCAGAATCCACACTTAATAAATGCCAAGGGTGGCAATCAAACAAAAGAGTTTGTGAAGGAAGTTGGCCTTGGAGAAGTGCCAACGATAATAGTTGTGAGATAACGCCTCTTAAGTCGAGGGTATCAAATTGTAGGTACAAATCAAATATTGAGGATAAATCATACTGGGTTGAATTGGATAGACGAAGCAGGTTGCTGTTTAAGGTACAAAACAACACAAAGACTCGCGTTCAATGCGGAAGTTCCAAGTTAGAGATAGTCGATTTGCGTGAACAAGGAATTTTAACAATTAGATCAGATTGTACTGCACGGGCAGATAATGATATATTAGTGGCTCACCACTCAATTCAGTTAAAAGATCAAGGGACACTATCAATGTCATATATACAGTTGCGAAAAAAAATAATAGCAGCACCATAACTTATTTTATTCTTGATCAAATAAATTAACTTTTGCGGTACCGATAGTACAAAATACTGATTTTTCGTATTAAGCTATATATTTATACCCGTTACTCGTAGAGTAAAAGGGTATACTAGATTCGTTGAAAAGTATGTAACAGGCAGAAGGAAGCGCTTCCGACCAAATGGAGTATATATATTCTTGATCAAGATCAATAGCCGAGTCGATCTGGCCATGTCCGTCCGTCTGTCTGTCCGCCCGTCTGTCCGTCCGTATGAACGTCGAGATCTCAGGAACTATAGAAGCTAGAAAGTTGAGAGAAAGCATACAGACTCCAGAGATATAGACGCAGCGCAAGTTTGTCGATTCATTATACCCGTTACTCGTAGAGTAAAAGGGTATACTAGATTCGTTGAAAAGTATGTAACAGGCAGAACGAAGCGTTTCCGACCATATAAAGTATATATATTCTTGATCAGAATCGATAGCCGAGTCGATCTGGCCATGTCCGTCTGTCCGTCCGTCTGTCCGTCCGTCTGTCCGTCTGTCTGTCCGTATGAACGTCGAGATCTCAGGAACTACAAAAGGTAGAAAGTTGAGATTAAGCATACTGACTCCTGAGACATAGACGCAGCGCAAGTTTGTACACTTTTGAAAAATGTTTTGATCTTTTTTCATTTTTGTATTAGTCTTATAAATTTCTATCGATTTGCCAAAAAACTTTTTGCCACGCTTACTCTAGCGCCCACAAACCGCCCAAAGCTGCTACGCCCACACTTTTGAAAAATGTTTTGATATTTTTTCATTTTTGTATTAGTCTTCTAAATTTCTATCGATTTGCCAAAAAACTTTTTGCCACGCCCACTCTAGCGCCCACAAACCGCAAAAAACTGTCAGTGCTGAAGACTCTCCTTCGCATTCCACTAGCTGAGTAACGGGTATCAGATAGTCGGGGAACTCGACTATAGCGTTCTCTCTTGTTTTTGTATTAGTCTTGTAACTTTTTATCGATTTGCTAAAAAACTTTTTTCCACGCCCACTCTAACGCCCACAAACCGTCAAAAACTGTCAGTGATGAAGACTCTCCTTCGCACTTCCACTAGCTGAGCAACGGGTATCAGATATACGGGTATCTCAACTTTCTAGCTTTTGTAGTTCCTGAGATCTCGACGTTCATACGGACGGACAGAAGGACATGACCAGATCGACTCGGCTATTGATCCTGATCAAGAATATATATACTTTCTATGGTCGGAAACGCTTCCTTCTGCCTGTTACATACTTTTCAACGAATCTAGTATACCCTTTTACTCTACGAGTAATGCATTTAAATGAGGGAAGGAAGAGTGTCTCAAGCGTATGGTTGAGTTGGCAAATGTTCGGATTAAGATTGCTCAATCTTACACAATCCACACAGTTTAATGGATTATTAATTTAAACAGTATTTAATTTTAAACACGTTTTTTAGTTAATTGGCTGCTGCATATTTAATATATAAGATACTCGAAAGTATTTGGTAATTCAAAAGTAAGACCTTCTTAGCTTCATTGTATATATATTTATATACAACACTAGTGGGCCCTATGCGCCGCATGCAGTCTTAAAATTCAATGAAAAAATAAATCGAACTAGACTATGGAGTTAAGAATCGCACAAGTGCACAATTATATACTCGTAGAGTAAATGGGTATACTAGACTCATTGAAAAGTATGTAACAGGCAGAAAGATCGACCATATAAACTATATATATTCTTGATCAGGATTAATAGCCGAGTATCTTATATACTAAATAACAAAAAAAAATAAATCGTACTAGACTATGGAGTTAAGAATCGCAAAAGTGCACAATTATATACACGTAGAGTAAATGGGTATACGTAACGTAAAAAATGTGTTTTAATGCTTATACATTTTTTTTTAGTCTTGTAAATTACTATTAGCAGGTATCTGATAGTCTTTAGTCGGGGAACTTGATTATAGAATTGTCTCTTGTTTTTATTTCGATTTTATTAATTGTGTTTTGTAATAGTGAATAACTATATTTCTATTTGTGATTTTGTAATAGTCAGAGTCTGCCTGCTCTATTTTTTGGTTGGTTTAACTGATTTTTCTAATTTTTTTGTGGTGAGCGTTGTAATGGACAGTATAGTCAGAGATCTTGTAGGTTAACGGCACCTAGCGACTAGTAATGTCGGTATCCAGTACCGACTTTCGTGGTTGGTTAGCCTTGGGTGACTTCTGGGAGGTCCCACCCAGCAGTCCGTGAATGGCGGACCTGGCGATTATACGGGAGTTATGGTTTCCCACGGGATTGAAGGTGGTCTAAATGTAGAATTAGGATAATTGCGAAAGATTCTGGCCTATAGACTCAGATAGCGTGATAATAAAAAGATATACGGCGAATCGCCCGAGTTTCATTGGGCTCTTTATTGAACTAAACTTATGCAACTGTACTAGAACTAACCGCGGCCGGCAAAAACAGCACTAGCAAAAACAGTAAGCTCACCAAACCGGGAACCAATGGGAACCAAGCACAACCCCTAACGGCGTTTATGCTGAATCTGCATATAAACACACTAGGGTGATCCAATAATCACCCAAGACATATACCGACATAAGTTTACTCATTAATTGTCTTAACTTATATATCTAAACCCAAATAACAAAGATTAAGCTGATCCATTTCTAATCGGAATACCCATGTTGCCCATCGTCAGTGCACAATTCTTATACCCGTTACTCGTAGAGTAAATGGGTATACTAGATACATTGTAAAGTATGTAACAGGCAGAAGGAAGTGTTTCCGACCATATAAAGTGTATATATTCTTGATCAGGATCAATCGCCGAGTCGAACTGACCATGTCCGTCTGTCTGTCTGTCCATATGAACGTCGAGATCTCAGAAACTAGTGGAGATTAAGCATGCTGATTCCAGAGACATAGACGAAGCGCAAGTTTGTTGGCCCATGTTGCCACACCCACTCTAACGCCCACAAACCGCCCAAAGCAGCCACGTCCACGCTTTTGTAAAATGTTTTGATATTTTCTCACATTTTTGTTAGTCTTGTAAATTTACTTCGATTTGCCAAAAATGTTTTTTCCACAACTACTCTAACGCCCACAAACCGCCAAAAACTGTCACTGTGGAACTTTGCATTTTCACAGAGTAACGGGTATCAGATAGTCAGGGACTATAGCGTTCTTTTTTGTTTTAAGAATTAAAATGGTTATGAAAGATATAGATATAATACATTAAAGTTTATTTTAAAATTATAATTACACTTATTTAATAAAATCCAATTATAATGTTTAAGTTGAAACACCAATTCTTAAACCCATGATGACCGAAGAACTCCCGTAGACCATCATAAATGGGGCCAAATGCATAAATTTGTGGAATCGCGTTGACCATGTAGGGTGAGCACCTATCACCCCCACGTCCATTCTAGGGTGTGCACTGAAAGAAATTCCCTTTCAATCCTTTTGTCTTTTTCATAGCATCCACTAGAGCCTACTGATTTAGGCTCGTTGCCTGTTTGCACGCATAAACTTTTAATTTGTATAGATATGACTGAGCACCCATATGCTGAAACTTCTTAAGACCACAACGACACTCGCTGACGAGATAGAGCCGGATTATAATGCGTGCGGTTTTATTAGCAGGAAATACCATAAAAGTTGTTCGTTAAAGCCTTTTCTGTATCTTATGTTGACTTCTTGACTTCATAGTCCGTACAGTCGTTATTTTTTTTTTTCTGTGTTTTGTTGGGTATTTAATATTGGCTGTTCGCCGTATAGCAATATGTGTGTATGGTCCAGTCCAGTCTTTAGCCCTCGCTTAAGAGCCAATCTGGTAAAGGCGCCGTCTCCGTCCGCCTTTAGTAATTTTGGCTTGCTAAGCATTCTAAACAGTCCTTTGTTTTTATTTCTTCAAAAGTGACAAATTTCGAGTAAATACAACTAACGTAATGTTTGCCTTTGGATGAGTATATGTTTATCGCGAATGCCTTCTGGAGCTAGGACGTGTCCCAAAAATGTGGTATCCTGCTTTAGAAACTCACACTTCTGAAGAAATTTAAGGTTGGCTTTTGTCAGTTTTTAGGAAACTAGTCCGAGCGATAGTAGGTGCTCTTCCTGGGATGTCGAGAATACAATTATGTCGTCTACGTACACAAGACAGTGTTTATTTACGAGTGGTCGCAAATTTTCATTTATGCACCATTGAAAGGTGGCTGGTGCGTTTTTTAATCCGAATGGCATACGTAAGTATTCATTATGATTGTGCTTGTGGGAAAAGGCCATCTTTGAAACTGATCCATTACGATATTGTGGAAAGTCTTTGCCACGTCTAAAGATGTGAAGTAATTGCAACTGCCTAGTTTTCCTAAGATTAAGCCAATTTTTTGGATTTGGTGTCTGTCTCCCACTGTAATTTCATTAAAATTTTGGTAGACTATTACAATTATAAATTTCTGTTTGCCTGATGCATATTGTTTCATTGGGACTATCCAGATGGGGTTATTGTAAGGTAAGTTACTGGCTTTCGAATTGGAATTGATTGTATGTTTGGTTTGATTGGTAATTTATCACCCTCGTGGTACTTTATGTCATGGTATTGGTAACACAATCTTTGTTTTACCTTTTTATTTATATGTACCATTCTATATGGGTCGGATTCCATGCTTACATTCTGTTCTTGTGCTGCTTTGCTTTAGATTAGTTCGTATATGTTATTGTAAGGAGTCAAGTGGCTTATATTTTATCGATCTAGATAGCTTATTTTCCTTCGCCAAAAATTTTCTTTCTAATAAGAGGTCGCATTGTTGTTAAGAATAAAATCTTTGAAGGTCGCTTTGGTGTTGAGGACAAAATCTTTGAAGGTTATACATTTGTTGACAATGAGCATAACATTGCTGGTATGAATAAAAATATTCGTATTCGGGATTGGTAAGTTAAATATGTGGATCCGGTATCATTAAGGGATTTTAATATTTTCTCTTTGTATTAAATTGTTATATATTGAAGCTTTTAAAAGGCTTTTTGCTGAAAAAAATTCAGTTTGTTCGTCATTGAGTTCTTGCTTGTCGTTGTATGTCTCGAGTGTATTAATCTGCTATGGCAGTTATGTTGTTTGTGAACTTTGGTTGTCTTAGTCACTATCACTATCAATGTGATACTGCGGATAAGAGTCCATATGGTCGTATGTTGGATAGTAAAAACGGCCATAAGGAATATATTGCTGATAAGCAGCGCTCTCTTGATATAACGATTAATGCATAGTTATCCTAGTCTGTTCACTGTTAGATGGTCTTGATCGCTTTATTGGTTAATTGGCAAATGTGAACTCGTATTAGGTACTGATTGTTGATTTTAATATTCTTCTGATATTTAAACCCGACACTAACCAGACTAATAACATCAGATGATAATGTTATTAGTCTGGTTAGTGTTGGGCTTAAAGGATTTTTGTGGCTTATCAGAGGTATTTTGTTTTTGGGTAGTTGCACTTGTATGGTTCATTTGTTCATACATGCCTTTCCTTTGTAAAAGCTTTATAAGTGATCGCAAATTTTATATGTTGTGGTTATTTATTCTTAGATAAGTGTGTGTAGGTAAATTTTCAATGAGGGTTTCTATAGGATTTAATTAGTCTTAAATATAGAGTTTTGTCTTCAAGAGTTATTTCTAATTCAAGCTTACTGGTAAGTGTTTGTCTGCGGCTTTCTGCTTCCTCCAGAAATGCTCGTACACTCCCTCTGAATGGGGTCTTCCGAAATATCTCCAAAAGAACGTCGTTAGGTGTCTGGGGTTTATAGTTGAGTATCAATTGTCTTCGTAGCTGGGGCCAGGTGGTTATGTCGTTGGATCTAATTTTTACACTTATTAATTTATTATTTTTTTTCTTAGTTTTACTTAAGATCAAATCAAAATGTTCACAATGGTTGCGGTATAGCTTTTTCGTAGGGTTTTGAGGTAACCAATTGGATTTACATTCTCTCACAATTTAAATCGCGTCTTCCTGATTAAAGTTCATTGTTGACACTGCGTTACACGGTTTCGCGTTATTGTCTAGGATTTATTAAAACTTAACAAGATATGGACCGTCGCAGGGGTGTGTGAGAGCGTTTTTTTTTTCGATAACGATTCAATAGAATTAACTCTATCCAGACCGACTACGCCAGTTACGTATATTTATTTAATGGGACGAGTTCCCCGACTATCTGATACCCGTTACTCAGCTATTTGCAGTGCGAAGGAGAGTCTTCAGCACATACAGTTTTTGGCGGTTTTGTGGACGTTAGAGTGGGCGTGGCAAAAAGTTTTTCGGCAAATCGATAGAAATTTTCAAGACTAATACAAAAATTAAAAAATATCAAAACGTTTTTCAAAAGTGTGGGTGTGGCAGTTTTAGGCGGTTTGTGGGCGTTAGAGTGGGCGTGGCAACATGAATCGACAAACTTGCGCTGCGTCTATGTCTCTGGAGTCTGTATGCTTATTCTCAACTTTCTAGCTTTTATAGTTCCTGAGATCTCGACGTTCATACGGACGGACAGACAGACGGACAGACAGACGGCGGGCAGACGGACATGGCCAAATCGACTCGGCTATTGATCATGATCAAGAATTGATCAAGAATATATATACTTTATGGGGTCGGAAACGCTTCCTTCTGCCTGTTACATACCTTTCAACGAATCTAGTATACCCTTTTACTCTACGAGTAACGGGTATAAAAATATTAAAACATTTTTCAAAAGTGTGGGCGTGGCAGTTTCGGACGGTTTGTGGTCGTAAGGGTGGGCGTGGCAAAAAGTTTTTCTGCAGATCGATAGAAAATTGCAATACTAAAAAGAAAAGTGAAAAAATATCTAAACATTTTTCAAAATTGTGGGCGTGGCAGTTTTGGGCGGTTTTTGGGCGTTAGAGTGGGCGTGGCAACATGAATAGACAAACTTGCGCTGCGTCTATGTCCCTGGAGTCTGTATGCTTAATCTCAACTTTCTAGCTTATGTAGTTCCTGAGATCTCGACGTTCATACGGACAGACGGACGGACATGGCCAGATCGACTCGGCTACTGATCCTGGGCCGGACAGCTTTCGGCGGTTTGTGGGCGGTGCAGAATGTTTTTTTGGCCAATCCATAGAAATGTACAAGATTAATAATAGCCGACATTCCCGAATCAGTAACTCTTTACTCATGTAGTGGAAGTGCTAACCAGAAGTTTAATTTGTAACTGACGCAGTAGGTAGTCCCCTGCCCTAGGACGGATTCCACAAGGAGGAAACCGTAGATGCAGACAAAAATATTAATAATGGCAATTTAAGAAAGGAATCAAAAAGTGAGTAGAGTGTTAGTGCGTGAAATGGAGATTGGAATAACCAAAAAAAATTAATTATACAAGCCAATAGTATGGCCTAATATATATAATTAAATAATCGCAATACTCATATGTAAAAAAAAACAAGAGAGAACGCTATAGTCGAGTTCCCCGACTATCTGATACCCGTTACTCAGCTAGTGGAAGTGCAAAGGAGAGTTTTTGGCGGTTTGTGGGCGTTAGAGTGGGCGTGGCAAAAAGTTTTTTGTCAAATCGATAGAAATTTACAAGACTAATACAAAAATGAAAAAATATCAAAACCTTTTTCAAAAGTGTGGGCGTGGCAGTTTTAGGCGGTTTGTGGGCGTTAGAGTGGGCGTGGCAACATGAATCGACAAACTTGCGCTGCGTCAATGTCCCTGGAATCTGTATGCTTAATCTCAACTTTCTAGCTTTTGTAGTTCCTGAGATCTCGACGTTCATACGGACGGACAGACAGACGGACAGACGGACAGACGGACAGACAGACAGACGGACGGACAGACGGACATGGCCAGATCGACTCGGCTACTGATCCTGATCAAGAATATATATACTTTATATGGTCGGAAACGCTTCCTTCTGCCTGTTACATACTTTTCAACGAATCTAGTATACCCTTTTACTCTACGAGTAACGGGTATAAAAACCGGGTTGGATTTATATTCTATATTCTTCAACGTTCAGCCTAAGACTAAAAATCAAATGTAAGTAACGTTGAGGAGAAGTGTCAGTGCTTTAAGAATATGTTAGTGTATTTCGGGAGAGCATTGCTATTGGTTTCTAAAGTTCAAGAGAGTTTCAGCGAAAGCACGCAAAACTGCTTAGGTTAGGTTCTAAAATTTCTTCACAAGAATGGCTAAGTGCCATTGCCAAAGAATTGTATATAAGAACGCTTACTGTGCAGATGGCATTCAGGATGGAAATGAATTAAGTGTTTTATTGTTTATTGTTCTGTGTAATAATTGAATTGGCCGATTTGGGTGGTGTAAATACGTCACTATATATACTGTGGGCTGCTTGTGGACGTTGGAGTGGGTGAGGCAAAGACTTCTTGGTAAATCGATATAAATTTACAAAATGTATAAAATAATGAAGAAATATCAAAGAGTTTTAAAAGTATAAAAGTATAAATTTTTATTTCGTGTCAACCCAATACACGCGACTTAAATTTTAAGTGGGTTTTTTTTTGGACAGAATAACACGGGTTAATGATCTTGGTGTTCTTCTGGAACCTAAACGAAAATTTGCAGACCATATTCTCGCGAATAGAGCCGTACGATAAACGGCATCGTACCTCGTTCGGTTGGGCGGGAGGTGTGGCCGTAGGACTCGCGAGTTAAAAAAAAAAAAACTTACAACGTTGCGCCTACTGCGGGATCCAATACCTCAGCAATCATGTCTCTTGGAAACACCTCGTTGAAGAAGACAACGCCATCTGCAGTCCCAGAGATGTGTTTGTTTCCAACAGCAGGTAAAGGAGTTGCGCAAGCATGCCAGAATACCCGTAAATCTAGACGCCAGATTACTAATCTGCACAATGTTGCAACAATATGGCTGTCAAAAAAGTCTCTAGGCAATAACCGATTTGCAGCCTTGGAGAAAAAAGAGGAGCTTAATTTGGACTTGCGTAAAGCTGATAATAGAGCAGATAACTTTTACTTCAGTGGAAATCAGTCTTAAAATATGCCTTCCAAGCCTCCGGCTATATTTTTCAAGGATATTAACAATCCCCACGAACTGGAGCTGAATTCGTGCGCTAGTGAGAGTAACTATAGTGTTAGACCTTTTTAATTCGGTGTATCACGGATATACACAACCAATTCGTATGATTTCCGTGCTGTTGGAAGGCATTTATCATTGGTAAGTTGTCAGTTTTGGCATCATCAGCTAAAAGAGGATAAGTCATATCGAATTGTGCTTCGGGGAATGCACGCAAACGTGCCCAGGGTTCAAATTCTTTTGCTGACTTTGGATTTGAAGTCCTTAATATATATTGGAAAAAACGAACAGATCTCTAAAGAAGACGACGAAGCTGTAATCGATTACAAGACCAGGCAAAACCGGTTTTTTGTAAACCTAATGCAAGGGCCGAATGTCGACAAAGTACTGAAAATAACTCAGCTAGGCAGAGATCGGGTTACTGTAGAGCGTGCGCACCGCAGAAAAGAGGTGTTACAATGTCTGAGATGTCACAGATGCCAAGAACTATTATTTTGAGAATACAATTTGTTGTAGATGTCCAGCACATTTACCCAGAGAGGATCAAAGCCAATACAAGACCTTGCCTTTGGGAATAAATTCCTGGCACTGGAAACCGTCATTCTGGACGCCGATAGACTGAACAAAATGTTTGAATTAATTACGACTCACAAAGCATTTCGATAAAAGGCTTCTTTTAACTCGGATTCCAAAATAACTGATTCAATAATAACAATAGAGAACGCTATATGCGAGTTCCCCGACTATCTGATACCCGTTACTCAGCTATTGGAAGTGCGAATGAGAGTCTTCAACACTGACAGTTTTTGGCGGTTTGTGGGCGTTAGAGTGGGTGTGGCAAAAAGATTTTGGTCGAACCGAAAAAAATTTACAAGATAAAATTTACAATTTACAATAAAACTATGAAAAAATATCAAAACAATTTTCAGAAGTGTGGGCGTGGCAGTTTTGGGCGGTTTGTAGGCGTTAGAGTGCGCGTGGCAAATATTTTTTTTGGCAAATCAATAGAAATTTGTAAGACTAATAAAACTATGAAAAAATATCAAAAGTGTGGGCTCGGCAGTTTTGGGCGTTATAGTGGGCGGTGCAACATGAATCGACAAACTTGCGCTGCTTCTATGTCTCTGGAGTCTGCATGCTGAATCTCAACTTTCTAGCTTTTATAGTTCCTGAGATCTCGACGTCCATACGGACGGACAGACGGACATGGCCAAATCGACTCGGCTATTCTCGGCCTGATCAATATATATACTTTATATGGTCGGAATCACTTCCTTCTGCCTGTTACATACTCTTCAACGAATCTAGTGGGTGGACTCACGGTTGCTAACGGCTGCGATCCAAAAGGCAAACGCCTGGTGAAACAACCCCACGTCTGCTCTGACTGGTGGCGCCGGTTCGCATGGACACACCAGGCCTCTCCGGGTAATTTTTCGGTTTGGTTGAATGCTTCAGGACTATCCGTGCTGCGTCGTATTGGACCTCAAATTGGTAACTGATACAATAATAAAAATCGAATTGTGGAACGCACGGAGTCTAGCTGGAAACTCTTATGAGCTACGAGTCTTCCAAAACGAGCACAATATTAATATCATGTTTGTCTCCGAGTCACACATTCGCGAAGGACAGCGCATCTAGTTACCAGGTTACACCTCTTACCCCGCCTACCATCCCAGTGAAAATAGCAGAGAAGGTGTCACAATCATTGTAAATTCGTCCTTGTGCCACTGCCAACCCCCCATCTCAACGAATGACCGGCAAATAGCGATAGTTCAGATGCAGACATAGGGTTGTGTACCTTACAACCAATGAGCGATTAAATGAAATCTGTGATTGAGTCCCAACAAGCTACGCTGGGCAACAAATTTATAGCAGGTGGGGCAATTCTAGAGGTTGCGTTAGAGAGGCAGATTGTTGCAGGAAATCGTTGCAAACGGCCAATACCAAATTTTAGCAACGGGAGAACCGGGAGCAAAAGGTCATTACCATCTTCATGACAAACTTGAAGCAAGCAGCAAGTAATCTACGAAACCTACCAGCCTTAACTGTCCTCCACAATAGCTAGTCTACTTTTATTTAAACGAAAGGACAGGAATGAATAAGCGAGATCAGAAGATGCCAGAATCTAGCAAATTTACTAGAGACTTGCAAATCGCCACCATAAAGTATTGGCAAATAGAAGATAGAATCAAATAGATGAGTTATTGGAAAACCTGCTGTAACGAACTGATTTTGTTGGTCTGCTCGGTACGGAATACGTGCGGCTAGCTTAGAAGATTTCGTGTGTTCGTCCCACCAAATTTATCTTGAAACGTGATTACCCGGTTACCAGTATCCGAACGTTCCACCCTACCTTTTCTCTCTAGCTGGTGCCGACGGACCTGGGTGGTCTGCTTAGAGGCTTCGTTTTGCTGAGTGGTGCGAACCGTGTCGCCGGGTGCCCGTCACTTGGGCTGAGGATTTTCGTCGTATGCGGACTCACTTTCGCTAACGGCTGCGATCCCCAAGGTAAACGCCTGGTTAACCAACAACACGCCAACCCCACGTCTACTCTGACTGGTGGCGCCGGTACCACGCCTGCTCGGTTCGCACGGACACACCAGGCAATCGCCAGGTTCACGTATGTAGTCTTCGACACAGTTGACCGGGTCTTTACCACAATTCCTGCCGCCTCTCCAGGTCCGTCTTCGGTTTGGTTGAATGGACCTCAGCTACCTATGTCTCAATTCGGAGACTTTTCTTGTCCCGAACGTCTGGACGTAGCGATCTTGTTCCTTGCTGACTAACACGGCTGTAGCCCCCTTCCTGACTTCGTTTCTTTACGTTGCTGACTCGTATACTCGTTCTCCTTGACTGTCCACCTTTCAGCGTTCGGCCTGCTTATATAGGCCTCCTTTAACGGTTTATCTTTTTTGTCTCCTGTCTCCGGATACAAAGTCCACGGTTTTACCGTTGGTCTGGTCCAAAGTCCAGCGTGGTCTGGTCCAAAGTCCAGCGGATACCGTTATTCTCATTACCATTGCATGTCAACGCCTACTGTTGTCTTGCCGTCCCTCTCGCACTTTACTTCTACCGGTTCTGTTTCTCCAAACTCTCTTTCCACCGGTTCAGTTTCTCTAAACTTGTTTTCGTGAAGCCACTCCTTTCTTCACTCTTCTTTCCGCATTACGTATTCTTTACCTTTCGTCATCTGCGCTCACTACTTTCCGTCGATCGATTGTTGCTGATAGATACCGATAACACCCGTGGGTGCGGCGTTGCCACTCGATGACCATATTAATTTTGTAGTGTGACTTGTCATGTGCTGCTAGTTCCGATACTTTTGCCCATCGATTGACACTATCGAGTGCCGATCGACCGCCTTGTGATTGAGGCGCCCCCTTCCCTAAGCACATGGTGACGAAGCAAATCCCGACAAAAGAAGGAATCTAGGTGATGGTAAGTTTTCTCTTTTAAATTTTGCTTTTCCCTTTACTTATTCCACTTTCACTTGGCAGCGTGGCCCTTTCTTACCATCAACACCTTTTTTTCAGATTGTACCAACATGAAATTTACATACCAACATGAAAGCTAAATAATTCCCACTCACAAACAAACAAAAAACACGTAGCACACTTTTACGGGGACGATTCACACAAACGCGCACAAAATATGGAAGAAATCGACATTATTAAAATGCCCACCTCTGGACCTCCCGGGACGGCCGGGATGGCTTGGCACCTACCGCCGGAGCGGATGCCTGCCTTTGGAGTCCGGGGCTCTGGTTGCCCACGGGTGGTGGCCACACCCATGGCCCTCTGGGTGGTGACTGGCGGCCTCCATAGGTTGTGATTTGTCGCCTGGACTGGACCGGGGTATATGGTGCCCAACGTTCCTGGGTCTGTGTACCTTGATCGCGTGCGTCCTCACACCTTCTACACGTGACGTGTGTTGCGGCCGCGGCTTTGTTGCGGCTGAATTTTTTGTTCTTTTGCGAAGGCTTCCCGTTTCTTGTGCACGTACTCGTCTGCCAGGATCATGAGTGCCTCTAGGTCGACCACATGGTAGGATCTCAACGCTATTAGGAGGTCAGGCGTGCAGTTCTCCTTGATGATCTCTAACGTTTCCTTTTTCCCGTACCCCAGGGGTCTTATTAGGGTCTGCATCTCGACCATGTAGTCCTTGAATGCTTCCCTAAACACTCGCTTTCTTCGCCTTACCTTGTCCGCGAGTTTCGTAAAGTACCCC
Organism: Drosophila teissieri; assembly: GCF_016746235.2. Taxonomy (NCBI): domain Eukaryota; kingdom Metazoa; phylum Arthropoda; class Insecta; order Diptera; family Drosophilidae; genus Drosophila; species Drosophila teissieri. The sequence continues at coordinate 2,971,001 of NC_053032.1, forward strand.
CTGGGCAGGAAGTATGTTTGGAAACTCTCTATGAAAGCGAAAAGACCAGTCCCTGACTTGTTTTGCTATTTTTGCGTAATCCGGCTTTCTGGGCCAGGGTTTTTCGCGACTTGGCCTTCTTTCCCTGCTCGTCTCTCTCCGTTGGACTTCCCGCTGCATCTCCTTCATGCTCAGACTTGCAATGAGGTCTTCACCCTCAGGGTTCGTCAGCTTTATGCTTGGACCTGGTCTGTCTGGATATGCTGCCTCCAATTCTGTCCAGATTGCTGCGAGCTTTGGGTCGTTTTCCGTCTCTGCGTAGTACTCCGCTAGGGCCTTTTGCATGTCCTCTGTTATTCCGGACAGCGATATGCGCAACCTTTGTGCAACATACGCGAAATCCTCCTGCTTATATAGGCCTCCTTTAACGGTTTATCCCTCTTGTCTCCAGTCTCCGGATCCAAAGTCTACGGTTTTTCCGCTGGCGTGGTCGAAAGTCCAGCTTGGTCTGGTCCAAAGTCCAGCAGATATCGTTATTCTCCTTACCGTGGCACGTCGACGCCTACTGTTGTCTTGCCGTCCTGCTCGTGCCATCTCCCTTTCGCTCACCATGTTCTCTCCTTCCAACTGTCTGTTCTTCAAACTCTTTCTTAAAACGCGTTGACTTCTTACGTAACTGGCAACGGCAGGCCCTCCTCATGCAATCTTCATTTGCATTTGTGCGGAGTTTTAACTCCTCACAATGGGCACTAAAAACAATGGGCACAAGAAAACGATGCTATAGTCGAGTTCCCCGACTATCAGATAATCGTTATACAGAAAGAAAATTTGCACATTTTTCAGGCATATTGATAGACATAAGGAAAACCATAATTAATTGAAATAAAACTTTGAAAGAGTATCAGTTTGTGGGCGTTAGGGAAGATAATTTATAACAATAATTATAACCGTTACTCGAGGGTCGGCTTGTGTGCGTTAGGGAAGATAGTTTATAACAATAATTATACCCGTTTAATTATGTCCGTCTGTCCGTCCGTCTGTCGGTCCGTATGAACGTCGAGATCTCAGGAACTATAAAAGCTAGAAAGTTGAGATTCAGCATGCAGACTCCAGAGACATAGAAGCAGCGAAAGTTTATCATGTTGCTCATGTTGCCACGCCCACTCAAACGCCCACAAACCGCATAAAACTGCCACGCCCACACTTTTGAAAATTTTTTTAATATTTTTTAATTTTTGTATTAGTCTTGTAAATTTCTATCGATTTGCCAAAAAACGCACTTTTGAAAAATGTTTTGATATTTTTTCATTTTTGTATTAGACTTGTAAATTTCTATCGATTTGCCATAAACTTCAGTGTTGAAGAATCTCCTTCGCACTTCCACCAGCTGAGTAACGGGTTTCAGATAGTCGGGGAACTCGACTATAGCGTTCTCTCTTGTTTTTATACCCGTTACTCGTAGAGTAAAAGGGAATACTAGATTCCTTGAAAGGTATGTAACAGGCAGAAGGAAGTGTTTCCGACCATATAAAGTATATATATTCTGGATCAGGATCAGTAGCCGAGTCGATCTGGCCATGTCCGTCTGTCCGTCTGGCCGTCTGTCCGTCTGTCCGTATGAACGTCGAGATCTCAGGAACTACAAAAGCTAGAATGTTGAGATTAAGCATACAGACTCCAGGGACATAGACGCAGCGCAAGTTTGTCGATGTATGTTGCCACGCCCACTCTAACGCCCACAAACCGCCTAAAAATGCCACGCCCACACTTTTGAAAAAGGTTTTGATATTTTTTAATTGTTGTATTAGTTTTGTAAATTTCTATCGATTTGCCAAAAAACTTTTTGCCACGCCCACTCTACCGCCCACAAACCGCCCAGAACTGCCACGCCCACACTCTTAAAAAATGTTTTGATATTTTGGGATTTTTGTATTAGATTTGTAAATTTCTATCGAATTGTCAAAAAACTTTTTGCCACGCCCACTCTAACGCCCACAAACCGCCAGAACTGCCACGCCCACACTTTTAAAAAATGTTTTGATATTTTTTCATTTTTGTACTAGACTTGTAAATTTCTATCGATTTGCCAGAAAACTTTTTGACACGCCCACTTTACCGCCCACAAGCCGGCAAAGACTGACAGTGTAAAAGACTCTCCTTCGTACTTCCACTAGCTGAGTAAAGCGTTCTCATTAATGCAATTTTCTAGTATCTCTAGATACTAGATACTAATACTACTAGATACTAATACTAGATACTAGATACTAATAGTATTTCTTTGAATTGGCCTGTTTTGTGTAAGTGACTTATATGATTTACCAAAATCAATTTTTATGTTATTTAATTCTTTATATAATTCATATATTTTATGGATATTAACACTTTTTCTTTAAGATAAGAAAAAACAGAACTTTATCATATATTTCTCTAATTGCCTTCAGTGTAGCCATACTTAATAATATATTTTAATATATTTTTGTTTTATTATACCCGTTACTCGTAGAGTAAAAGAGTATACTAGATTCGTTGAAAATTATGTAACAGGGAGAAGGAAGCGTTTCCGACCATTAAAGTATATATATTCTTGATCAAGATCAATAGCCTAGTCGATCTGGCCATGTCCGTCTGTCCGTCCGTCTGTCGGTCCGTATGAACGTCGAGACCTCAGGAACTATAAAAGCTAGAAAGTTGAGATTCAGCATGCAGACTCCAGAGACATAGAAGCAGCGAAAGTCTGTCGATTCATGTTGCCACGCCCACTCAAACGCCCACAAACCGCATAAAACTGCCACGCCCACACTTTTGAAATTTTTTTTTATTATTTTTTAATTTTTGTATTAGTTTTGTAAATTTGTATCGATTTGCCAAAAAACGCCCAAAACTGCCACGCCCACACTTTTGAAAAATGTTTTGATATTTTTTCATTTTTGTATTAGACTTGTAAATTTCTATCGATTTGCCATAAACTTTTTGCCATGCCCACTCTAACGCCCACAAACCGCCAAAAACTGTCAGTGTTGAAGAATCTTCTTCGCACTTCCACCAGCTGAGTAACGGGTTTCAGATAGTCGGGGAACTCGACTATAGCGTTCTCTCTTGTTTTCTGTCAAATCTATAGAAATTTACAAGACTAAGAAAATTATCAAAATCTTTTTCAAATATGTAGTTTTGTGGGCGTTAAAGTGGGCGTAACAAACAAATTTTTAAAGTGTGGGTGTGGCAGTTTTGGGAGGTTTGTGGGCGTGGCAGTGTGGGACAACTAAACTGTGTTGCGTTTGTATCTGGAGTCTGCATGCTGAATCTCAATCTTCTAGATTTTATAGTTCCTGAGATCTTGACGTTCATACGAACGGACAGACGGATATGGCCAGTTCGACTCTGCTATTGATGTTGAGAATGAATGAGAATAAATGAATGAGTATAATGAGAATATTTATACTTTATGTAATAGGAAAGATGGTAGTAGTACGCTTTTCATAAGAATAAACAATTACATCTAAAGAGTAAAAAAAAAAGTGTGGGCGTGAGAGTTTTTGGCGATTCGTAGGCGTTGGAGTGAGCGTCACAAAATGTTTTTTTGCAAATAGAAATTTACAAGACTTGTTGTTGTGTTAAGCTAAAGTCGATTTCCTCACTCTTTAGCCATCGCTTGATGGTATGGTAAATGAAGCATAAATACTGCATTCAATTAAATTGTTCTGGATAAGTAGCTGGCTATTAAGGAAATAATAAGTCCTCCCGAAAAGTTTAGTAGTTTTCTGTAGAGGCCTTTCATAAGCAGTCATGATTAATTATGTGTTTTAACAAAATTTTGCTGAGTAATATTTTTTTATATATTTGTATTTATGGTTAGTTTGTATGCGGTCTGCGTCACTCTCAATATGCTCTCTGAAAATGGTCTATCAAATATTGGTCAGCTTTTTCTCGGGTCATAGTATTGAAAAATACTTGTGTGCTGTGTTTTTTATAATATTTTGTAACTTTACGGAGTTGTGTTCATTTCAAAAATAATACTTGTCTGTAAAATGTATTTATAAAAATTAAATTAGTATTGTCCTCTTTTGCACTATGTTGGCTTTGCTTACTCAAGTATGTCTCCTAAAGTTAATTAATACTTAATGTCCAAATCAATTTCGGACTACTCGTATTTAACTCTCCATCGAGTGAAATTTGACTATGGGCTTTTAATACGGTAAAACCGTAGCTCAGTGGCTGATGGTCACTAGATATTTCAAAGTGTCTTCCAAGTAGGTAGTGCTAAAAGTTTTTGTCGTCCAAACAATTGCTAAGAGTTATATTTCAATTATTTATATTTAAATTGTGCCGATTGATAGTAGGTGCTTTTCCTGGGATGTCGAGAATACAATTATGTCGTTCACGTACACGAGACAGTGTTTATTTAAGAGAGGTCGCTATATTTCATTTATGCACCATTGAAAAGTGGCTGGGGCGTTTTTTAGTCCGAGCGGCATTCGTAAGTATTCAAAATGACCGTGCTTGTGGGAAAAGGCCGTCTTTGAAACTGATTCATTTCGATATTGTGGAAACCCTTTGCAAGGTTTATAGATGTGAGGTAGTGATGCAAGTTCGACATCGATGTCGATGGTCGGCGATGTAGGCAAATTATAACATCGATGCATTGCTTATCCGATGATAACCGATATCAAAAAAAATATCGAAAAACATCGCCCAAGAAAAATCAATTTTCTTTTCATTGAGTTTCACATTATAAAAGGGAACCAAAACTTAAAATATATAACATTATTGCTTTCATAGTATTTTCATTGCGTTAAAGATTATTAACATAAACAAAAACTTAAAAATTACAATAATGCTTTTATAGCAGTCTTCATTGTAATCTTAATCATTGGGTTTAGAGAAATAATATTTCTTGTCAATGCTATGCAAAAATAAAATGTGACTTAGTCGATCTGGTCTTATTCTGTTTCTTTTTCGGCTTAAAACATTAGATGCCGCTGAAAAGACTCGTTCAGAGGGAACTTACGATCCAACTACCGGCCAATATTGAAAAGCTATCTTATGCAAATTTGGGTATGAATTTTTCATATAATCCCATACATTTAGAGGGTTACTGTAGAACGATGCTAATAGCATTCGGAGATATGCCATTATTTCAATTTCAATGTCGCTGTTTGCGCTTTGAAACTGTGCCAATTGATGGTGATGGTCCCAAAAAGAATTGGTATTACTTGCTTCATTCTTTAGGGTTTCAGAAACATTACATTCGTTGGCCATCGGTTTTACGATGGATTTTATTTTTTGAATCGATGTTGCGCATGCCTGAGCGTCTTTAAAATGCAACTTCTTAAATTTGGGATCAATAACTGTTGCCATTGACAGAATACGTAAGTATCTGCAACTCACTTCCATTTAACATTGAAAGTTCGCTGCAAATACTTAACAGAATTTTTGTTACAATGGTTTTTAACTCCAAAAACCTTTCAATCATATAGAATGTGCGGTTCCATCTTGTAGCAACATCTTGGATTAACATTTTATCTGTATGTTTTCTTAATTTATCGCTGGCAACGCAACTTTTCTTAAAAAAGGTTACAATGTCCTTCACCTTTACAATAATGGGATTTATCGAATCTCGCTGCATAGCAGATCGTGCTATAAGATAACGGTCATCGTGACCGTTTTTCCTTCAAGCATTGACTTGCAGATTTCCGTTAATTTCACGTGCTTGTCAACGCATTTCGTAACTGTTGCTCGCGAGGGTTTTTTTTAGCGCGGTGCAATTGTGTTCATTAAATGCACAAACCCTTCGTTTTCCACAACTGAAAAAGGTTGCATACCTTTACTTACCATAAAAACAATGGCATAATTTATTTTATTGGCAAATCTGTTTGCATAAGTGGGTTGCATTTCAAGATATTGTGCACCGCCTCAGATGATCTTTCATATTTGTAGTATTCCCCGAAGTCCGGATTTCTTTGGAACATATGGCTGCCGTGTATCATACGGCTCGAATCGCGGGAAGAAAGACGCGATATAGAAAATAGTAAAGTAAAGTCCTACGGCCACACCTCCCGCCCAACCGATTGAGAGGCGCTGCCGTGTATCGTACGGCTCGAATCGCGGGAAGATAGACGCGATATAGAAAACAGTAACGGTTGAGGAAATATATATGTATATACTAGTAAGATCTAAGAATTTGTTAAAAACGTTTGTATTGATCGCTTTAAGAGCGGCAGAGAGTCAGAATTAGAGATAATAGGATAGAATCTATTATAGTCAGAACATAAAACTCTGTAGGGATCATGCAACTCATAGTTAGATCTACATTGATTTAAAATTAGGGGTGCGTAATTTCTAGTGAGTGTGCTTGAAACACAGAAGTTTAGCCGACTAACCAAGTAGGGACTATCAACATCACCATGAATTTAATTGAAAATAAAAACTGTTCCAAGCATCGTTCTACGGTTAGTTTGGGAAGGTAAGTAAATTACCTTAGTCTACGGGAATAAGAAGGTAATATAAGGTTTGCATCCCAATTAAGGCGCCGTAAGTCAAAAAGTAAGAAGTTCTTTTGAACCGTTTCAATGCTGACCGAGTAAACTTCGTATTGTGGACTCCACACAGGTGATCCATACTCAAGAATCGGACGAACTACAGATATGAATAAGGTTTTGGTCATGTGAGGATCATCAAATTCCTCTTTTTTATAAAACCAAGCACACCCCTGGCCTTAAAGACAATAGACGAAATATTGTACTGCAGCTGCATGCAGGCATAAATTTACATCGTCAGCGTACATAAGTACGCAGGTTAAGTCGTGCCCAATCTCAGTTGTGTTTATATAGATTTTAGTTTTGAAATAAGTGCGACCTTCTGCTTTGGCTGCTCAAGAATAAGTAAAAGTATATTTCTTTTCGTTTCTACATGTAGGCTACATTTCAAGTACCGTTTGCTACGAAACCCATTACGCTGCATTTCTGACAGGATGCCCCTACTCCGTGGTCTGTCGATGTTTTCTGGGTGTTGACTTTCAATCCTGAGTCTGCACTTCTGCGTCCGGGTACATTCAATCCTATGTCTGCAATTCTGCGTCCGGGTTGAATGTTCTAATACTGTGTTACCAAAGACATTATAATAACAAGATGCGTAACGGCCATACATTAGTTTTCCACTATGCAGCCACCTTTTGGTGACGACAAAATTGCTCTCTTTTCGCTCGCCTAAAATTGAGAGCGTAAAAATCTAAAAATAGAATTGTCTTACTTGTGTGAGTTAAAACATTAAAGGAGATAGTGTGTATGTGTGCGTGCTTCTGCTAGAAGGCGATTTTCGGGCCGAAATCAATTTTGATCTAAGAAACGAATTTGATTAATGTTTTGATCAATTTGGATTCAAAACTATAATGGTTTGAAAGAAGTTTTTTTAATATTCGTTTGATAAAATCGCCGCTCGAATTAGCTACCGGTTACATATTTATATTTATACTAGTTGGCCCTGTGCGCTTCGCCGCATGCAGTCTTAAAATTCAGTGAAAAATTCCTAGAATTTGTTATATGAAAGTCATTTATTTTATTTGAAAATTGTTATTTTCAATCCAAAACATTTGGATAAACTATATTTTTCGTTTGTCCATTTGGAGCGAATACAAATAAAGAGTTTGGAATGCCAACTCTTGAACAGGCTACGTATAGCTGCCCAGAGAAAAACACGGCTCTTCCAAATTCAACCAGCATACTTGAAGCGTTTGTCCTTGTGCCTTATTGATGGACATGACAAATGATAGACGCACTGGGAATTGAAGTCGCTTAATTTCAAACGGCATGTCTGTTGGTATCAACGGAATACGCGGTATGAGCACCATTTCTCCTTTCGCTTTTCCAGTCAATATCGTGGCTTCAATTAAATTCGGCATCAATTTTTTTACAACCAGTCTTGTGCCATTGCACAATTTTGGTGCATTTAAATTCCGTAGTAAAATAATTGATGAGCCGATTTTTAAGTTCAAAAAATGCGGTGGCATACCAGGCGGTTCTAGGGAATTTAAAAATTCAACTGGATAATTCACTGCATCATCTTCTTTCATTGCGCTATCAAAAGATTTATATGATATCAGTGCGCCTGGCAATTTTTCTTGAATGTGAAAATTGATTTCATTGACATGTAAATTTTTTGGTGACAATATTGCTCGTTCTGTCAACCAATCGTGATTTCTGTGATTTTGAATTATATTTGGAAAAACGCTTTCTATTAATTCCCCTTTAGATTGTAGAATTGTACAAAAATTGTTTGGCAAAGTGATCAAGCCATTTGTATTTGGAACTTTGCCACTTCCGATTTCTAATAATTGCTTCGAAAACCGTTCTGCAGATTGATCATAGTGCTATTGAACACGCATGTTTATTTTCAATGTCAATTTTTGGACATATCGCCACAGGAAATAATACTTCAAGCAAGCATTGACCTGATCCGCTAACGTTGCACGTGGAATGACGGGCAATGTTTGACGGAAATCTCCTGACAAAAATATTATTGCACCACCCAAAATTTGTTGATTGCGACGTAGATCTTGCATTGTTCTGTTTAATGCTTCCAGAGATTTTTTATGGGTCATTCTTCTTCTTCTTCCTCCTCCTTCTTCTTCTGACTTCTTCTTGCTCCTTATTCCTTCTTCTTCTTCATCCTCCTTCTTCCTCCTCCATCTTCATAATCCTTCTCCTCCTTCTTCCTCCTCCATCTTCTTAATCCTCCTCCTTCTTCTTCCTCTTTCTTCTTCCTTATTCGTCTTCTTCCTCCCCCTTCTTCTGAAAACCTGCGTGATTGTTGATGCTTTAGTGTTCTTGCTTTATTGCGTTCGGCTCGTGTATCTTCTAATTGATGAAGAAGAAGGAGGATGAGGAAGTCGAAGAAGGTGGAAGTGGTGAGTTTAACCTCAAATGCACGATACACATAATTAAAACAGTTCAACTTACCACCTCAAAAACAAATGCCTGCTGTTACAATTTATTTATGAACCAAATAAAGTTTGTCTCATGAATTAAATAAAACGAAATGAGCAGAGAAGAATGACATCCTATGTTTTAGAAATGGCGCTGCATGTAAAAAACGGGTTTCCCGCTTTTCTTTTGACTTTTTCCAGAATTTAAACTATCCTATCTCTCAAGTTGGATCGAACTGCACATGGTGTGCGAATTTTATTGTAATCGGTTGAGTGGTTTAGGAGTCCATTGAGGACAAACATTGTGACACGAGATTTATATATATTAAGATTGATAATTATTAATATGTAATATACGAGTATGTAATATATTTCCGTACTTTACCAATGCAACAAAACGACTTTAATTGATTATGAATACAATTATATAGCGAAATTTAAAAAAATCGAGGAGCTATACGTATAGTCAGTTTTAAGCAAACGTTTTAAGAGAAAAAGAAAACGTATTAAAAGAAAAAACAAAAAAAATTGGCGCGCTTTTCTGCCTACCCATAATTGTGCGCTGTTTTAGAAACAACAAAATGAAATATAAGAAAATAATTTAACTGAATCTTAGTTGCATTTTAAATACTGAAAATGGATAATTTTCATACTAGTAATTTGACTAAATAACTACAGTAAATAATTAAAACGTATACAAAGTAAATTATTATTACTACTGTAATTTAAAACAAAGAATTTCCAAAAAAAAAATAACATTTCAAAAATAAATATTTCATACAAATAATTCATATTAAAAAATGAATATTTATAAAATAAATAAAAATATGGAATCTGTTTATTGCAAAATTGATTTCTTGAGGCACGAAGTGCGGACATAAGCCCCGAAGAATCATTGTCTTCTTATATTTTTCACACGTCGCACGCTGACTACTCTATTGACAATTATTCTAATAAAAAGTCATCTTTTAAAATTATTATGCATTTTTTTGTACATAGATTGTGCTATTATTATTTCTGTGTTGAATTTGAATAATTGTTATGTTAAGGCAATGCAAGACTAGAGTTTTTAAGTGGTGTCAATTTATAAAAAATAATATAGTTTTAAAGTCTAAGAACTTCTAAGATGAAGGGCATATTTTGTAATTTTTACAATGCATGTGCATACGTGTGCTCCAATACAGTGGTCAGCTGTCGCTGTATGCGTACAAGAGAGCTGGTGGCTCTAGAGCTCTCCGCTCTCTGGCTTTTGAACAAAATTTCGAGAGAGCCTGGAGCCACTTGAAAAGCCACGACGAAAAAATCGTGTGCAAAAAAATCGTATGGCGTTACGCATCTTGTTATTCTAATGTCTTTGGTGATACTGTCCGGGGGGGTTTCGGTGGAGGTGATGACCTGGTTAAGTCGTCACCGATAACTCCTCCCCCCCCAAGACGGAACGACGGCCATAAAGAAGCTATGGTAGGAGTTCCGTGAGTCGTCATAGGAGTAGTTGCGTAGACTATCCTGTTTATCCTCAAGGTCCAGGCGACAATTGCTAGCACGGTAGAGCTTGCAAATAAAATGTATATCGTCATCAAGTGGCTTGCCGCCTTACTCCGCATAGTTCCAAGAACCCACTCGGTCTAGAGTGTATCGAGATGGAGTTGTTGGAGATTGCCTTACTCCGAATAGTGCCAAGAACCCACTGGGTCTTGAGTGTATGGAGATGGAGTTGTTGGAGATTGAGTGGTTCTATTGTAGGTATAGCTCTAATATCGGTAGTTTTTGTTATATTCATCTGCCATCTATCAGTCATTGTGACGATGGCATCGGCATATCTTGCACCGGTGATGAAGATGGAGTACTTGTCGTGGCTATAACAAATGACGCGCTCAATATTTTGTCGGGTGTGCAGTTGGAGGTTAAGTTGATGTTTCCCGCGTTAAGGACGATTAGAAGTTTTCCCACGGGGCTGTAGACTGGCATCTGGTTTTTGGCTGTCACCACAGTGCAGGTCGCTTTGTTGTTGGTCAGTAAATTCTGAAGACATTCTGGGTTATCAGGGTCGGTGGGGGTTTCGCAGAGTTCTTCAGTTCTGCTTTATCTTTTAAAATAAATTTGGGTAGGTTTACAATTTCCGTCCCATTGAACGGTAGGTTACAATTTGGTAAAATGTATAATTTTTCGGTGACAAAATTGGTATCTTAATTTCAAAGACAATTTTTTTCTTATCCGTATTAGTTTAGTAGTGATAATAAGTCATAGTACTTATGGTCTGCTTTTATTCTAATTTTTTGTTCCGTTTATGAATTCCTGATTTTTTGAACTTCAGTGTTATTTAATATATATATTTTGGGACAATATTGAGCTTCGCAAATAAAATGCTTTATGCTATGCCTGCCAAATGGATATAAAGAAGATCTACGTTAATGTTAATTCTGGTCAAAAATAGACTCAACTCTGTGTCTTGGTGTCCTGTATCTATTTCTTTGAATTTCCTGTTCTGGTTGAAGTTAATGCATTTATTTATGATTTCTTGTTCTCTGTTGATATGACCCGTAATTTCTTTGAATCTTATTATTGTCTCGTCTTGAAATTGCGCGGTATTTTCCGAGTTCTTCCCTAACTGTTTTAATTACCCTCCCAGATCTGTTATTTCCCTCTTTGGGTAGCAGTCCGGTCCGTCCCTAAGTTGAGTTTAACGGGGGATTGATCCCCGTCTAGTCTATTTATGTCTAGCCGTTGGTCCATGCTCAACGTCAACCTGTAAAGAGGAATGCAATGTGGTAATGTGATTCTCCCAATTGTTTGTCTTATTTATGTAGACGACCTGTCGTTCGAGGCTTTTGGTTGAAAATTTACGCTGTCGTCAATGTTATTAAAGTAAGAAGGATTTCCCCTTGCACCACCGTATCTTTGGTTTCACCCCCATTATCATCTTGGTTTTGGGAATTGGTACGTTAATCCCGATTCTGGAATGAGTTTGGTCTGAATGGGTTATTCCCTGGGTAAGAATTGGTCCAGTTGTTCCTCCTGTTATTATTGGAGAAATAGTCGTTGTCTCGTCTATAATTGGTGGGGTATTTCTGTTGTTTCTATTTTCACCCCCTCTATAGGCATTCTGTTCCTATCTGGGACGGTCCGTGTTGGGTCCTTTTGGTCTTTGGAAAATAAAACTTTGTTCAATTTGGCACCATTCGTATGCCTGTTCGATTGTGTGTGGGCTCTTTGCCCGGATTACATTTGTTACCGCCGTAATTTAAATTCAACCGCCAACTAGGCGAAAAAGGCGTAACCCTGAAAACCTTTGGTAAAAGTGTTACCCATGGTCTGCGGTTATTGGATAGGGCAACACTTGCGAAGGAGAAAAAACAAAGTTTTTTAAAGCTGCTCGCTTTGCTAAAGTAAATTAAATAAAAATAAAGTGACTGCTACAAAAAGTTGTTTATTGCTCTCCCTAGGCCGAAATCAATTAGTGCCTCAACATCATAACCAATTTTCATAAGCATGTACGAGAACAGCTGCTCGGTAGCCGGATTTTCAGACGCTGAAAACATGCTTCGTCTCCAGAAGTGTCTCAAAGGGAAAGCCTACGAATTGGTTCGTGATAAGCTGCTACTGCCGGCACTCGTCCCGGAGGTTATTAAGACGCTAAAAACCTTCTTTGGGCGACCGGAACAGATCCTCGACCGGCTCATCGACAAAATCCGTAAAATAAGTATACACAAAGATAGATTGGAGTCCCTAATCGACTTTGCGATGGCAGTGCGCAACGCGTGCGCCACAATGGAGGCCTGTAACCTGTACGCACATCTTGACAACCCAATGCTTCTGCGCGAGCTTGTTGACAAGTTGCCCACTCATCATAAATTAAGCTGGGTCATGCATCCACGCAGTGCTTCTATCCCTGTCGTAAAATCATTTAGCGACTGGATATACAATTTAGCAGAAGCAGCCTCCACAGTCATACCTGCACAAAATTCATGGAGCGTGAATACCCACACGCACTTATCAACCGGAGAAAGGTGTAAGACCGAAGACGATCAGAAGGAAGACGCCAAACCGAACCCTTCATGCGTCATGTGCAACTCCACCGAACACTACGCCGCCCAATGCGAGAAATTTAAAAGTTTGCCAGTTCCGGAGCGACATCATATAATCAACGACGCCAAGGCCTGCTTCAGATGCCTAAAGATGCACCGTCGCAAATGTTTCTCAAAACGCGATTGCGGCGTTGATAACTGTCAATCAAAACACCACCCTTTCCTTCACAGAGAAGCTCCTAAGCCCGAACTCGTCAGTACCCACCATCAAGAAACTGGCCTCGAAGAATCATACTTTCGAATCCTGCCGGTAACACTATATGGGAACGGAGCAAAGGTCGACACGTATGCGTTTTTGGACGAGGGCTCATCTGTAACACTTATCGATGAAGGAGTTCTGAAGCTCCTCAAGGTTCCTGTTTCCTCTAAGCCACTTTGTCTGCAGAGGACCGGAGACACCACCCGTACGGAGGAAATGTCTCTCAAAGCCCAGGTAGAAATATCGGAGATGGGGAGTGGAAGAAAACTGTGGCTCAACAACGTGCACTCAATCAAACACCTTGCCCTACCTAAGCAAACCGTTGACGCACATAAACTTGGCAGCAAATACAAGCACCTATATGGATTGCCCATAAAATCATATTGGAATGCTGCACCGATGCTTCTAATTGGCGCAAACAACTGGTGAAGGAAGGTTACAATTTGGTAAAATGTATAATTTTTCGGTGACAAAATTGGTATCTTAATTTCAAAGACAATTTTTTTCTTATGCGTTTCTTATTAGTTTCAAGTGATAATAAGTCATAGTACTTATGGTCTGCTTTTATTCTACTTTTTTGTTCCGTTTATGAATTCCTGATTTTTTGAACTTCAGTGTTATTTAATATATATATTTTGGGACAATATTGAGCTTCGCAAATAAAATGCTTTATGCTATGCCTGCCAAATGGATATAAAGAAGATCTACGTTAATGTTAATTCTGGTCAAAAATAGACTCAACTCTGTGTCTTGGTGTCCTGTATCTATTTCTTCGAATTTCCTGTTCTGGTTGAAGTTAATGCATTTATTTATGATTTCTTGTTCTCTGTTGATATGACCCGTAATTTCTTTGAATCTTATTATTGTCTTGTCTTGAAATTGCGCGGTATTTTCCGAGTTCTTCCCTAACTGTTTTAATTACCCTCCTAGATCTGTTATTTCCCTCTTTGGGTAGCAGTCCGGTCCGTCCCTAAGTTGAGTTTAACGGGGGATTGATCCCCGTCTAGTCTATTTATGTCTAGCCGTTGGTCCATGCTCAACGTCAACCTGTAAAGAGGAATGCAATGTGGTAATGTGATTCTCCCAATTGTTTGTCTTATTTATGTAGACGACCTGTCGTTCGAGGCTTTTGGTTGAAAATTTACGCTGTCGTCAATGTTATTAAAGTAAGAAGGATTTCCCCTTGCACCACCGTATCTTTGGTTTCACTCCCATTATCATCTTGGTTTTGGGAATTGGTACGTTAATCCCGATTCTGGAATGAGTTTGGTCTGAATGGGTTATTCCCTGGGTAAGAATTGGTCCAGTTGTTCCTCCTGTTATTATTGGAGAAATAGTCGTTGTCTCGTCTATAATTGGTGGGGTATTTCTGTTGTTTCTATTTTCACCCCCTCTATAGGCATTCTGTTCCTATCTGGGACGGTCCGTGTTGGGTCCTTTTGGTCTTTGGAAAATAAAACTTTGTTCAATTTGGCACCATTCGTATGCCTGTTCGATTGTGTGTGGGCTCTTTGCCCGGATTACATTTGTTACCGCCGTAATTTAAATTCAACCGCCAACTAGGCGAAAAAGGCGTAACCCTGAAAACCTTTGGTAAAAGTGTTACCCATGGTCTGCGGTTATTGGATAGGGCAACACTTGCGAAGGAGAAAAAACAAAGTTTTTTAAAGCTGCTCGCTTTGCTAAAGTAAATTAAATAAAAATAAAGTGACTGCTACAAAAAGTTGTTTATTGCTCTCCCTAGGCCGAAATCAATTAGTGCCTCAACATCATAACCAATTTTCATAAGCATGTACGAGAACAGCTGCTCGGTAGCCGGATTTTCAGACGCTGAAAACATGCTTCGTCTCCAGAAGTGTCTCAAAGGGAAAGCCTACGAATTGGTTCGTGATAAGCTGCTACTGCCGGCACTCGTCCCGGAGGTTATTAAGACGCTAAAAACCTTCTTTGGGCGACCGGAACAGATCCTCGACCGGCTCATCGACAAAATCCGTAAAATAAGTATACACAAAGATAGATTGGAGTCCCTAATCGACTTTGCGATGGCAGTGCGCAACGCGTGCGCCACAATGGAGGCCTGTAACCTGTACGCACATCTTGACAACCCAATGCTTCTGCGCGAGCTTGTTGACAAGTTGCCCACTCATCATAAATTAAGCTGGGTCATGCATCCACGCAGTGCTTCTATTCCTGTCGTAAAATCATTTAGCGACTGGATATACAATTTAGCAGAAGCAGCCTCCACAGTCATACCTGCACAAAATTCATGGAGCGTGAATACCCACACGCACTTATCAACCGGAGAAAGGTGTAAGACCGAAGACGATCAGAAGGAAGACGCCAAACCGAACCCTTCATGCGTCATGTGCAACTCCACCGAACATTACGCCGCCCAATGCGAGAAATTTAAAAGTTTGCCAGTTCCATAGCGACATCATATAATCAACGACGCCAAGGCCTGCTTCAGATGCCTAAAGATGCACCGTCGCAAATGTTTCTCAAAACGCGATTGCGGCGTTGATAACTGTCAATCAAAACACCACCCTTTCCTTCACAGAGAAGCTCCTAAGCCCGAACTCGTCAGTACCCACCATCAAGAAACTGGCCTCGAAGAATCATACTTTCGAATCCTGCCGGTAACACTATATGGGAACGGAGCAAAGGTCGACACGTATGCGTTTTTGGACGAGGGCTCATCTGTAACACTTATCGATGAAGGAGTTCTGAAGCTCCTCAAGGTTCCTGTTTCCTCTAAGCCACTTTGTCTGCAGAGGACCGGAGACACCACCCGTACGGAGGAAATGTCTCTCAAAGCCCAGGTAGAAATATCGGAGATGGGGAGTGGAAGAAAACTGTGGCTCAACAACGTGCACTCAATCAAACACCTTGCCCTACCTAAGCAAACCGTTGACGCACATAAACTTGGCAGCAAATACAAGCACCTATATGGATTGCCCATAAAATCATATTGGAATGCTGCACCGATGCTTCTAATTGGCGCAAACAACTGGACCTTTGCTGTTCCCCGCAAAATTCGTGAAGGAAGACGCAACGAGCCTATCGCCTCAAAATGTATGCTAGGATGGAGTATTCAGGGCACAAGTAATGCCACCCAAAATTATTCCCTTCATCACTGCGTTTGCAACTGGGACGACATCGACAAGACGGTAAGAGAAAGCTTCATCGCAGACCCTATCACACCGCGGGAGCTCTTCTCTAAAGACGACAAAAAGGCTACGGGAATTCTGGAGGAAACATGTAAGAAAGTAAATGGTCGCTATCAAATTGGACTGCTCTGGCGAGACAAAAATGTAATTCTTCCAGACAGCTACTCAAACGCACTTAAACGACTCGAATGTCTTCGAAAAAAAATTAACAAGAATCCAGAGCTATTCGATAAAATTCAAGGCCAAATTGACAACCTAGTCGACAAAAACTACGCTTTCGAACTGGAAACCAAAGATATAGCAGAGGACATAAACCGTGTATGGTACCTCCCTATATTCATCGCTCTAAACCCAAACAAGCCAAATAAAATAAGATTGGTTTGGGATGCAGCTGCAAAGAGTCACGGCAAATCCCTCAACGACTTTATGCTGAGCGGACCCGATTACTTAAACCCGCTAACCGAGGTTCTTATGGCATTCAGAGTTGGTCGCATAGGCGTGTGCGCGGATATCGCTGAGATGTTTCATCAAATAACTATCCAGCAAAGCGACATGTATGTTCAACGATTTCTGTGGCTTAACAAGGGCAACAAAACTCCCCGCACATTCGTCATGCGGGCAATGACATTTGGAATTTGCTGCGCGCCCTGTATTGCTCACTAGTTTAAGGATCAATGTCCCCGAGCTTTCGAGTCAATTACAAAGGCTCATTATGTGGACGACCTTATAGAGAGCTACACCGACGACTCTGAGGCGATCGCAGTAACATCAGAAGTCCGAGACATTCATGCTGAGGGAGGATTCACTATAAGAAATTGGATCTCGAACTCTACCGCTATCCTCAAACATTTTGGAGAGCGCCAAATAGCCGAACAACATCCCAAAGAACTTGGTGGCCCGGAAAAAGTTCTTGGTATGTATTGGGATTTCTCAAACGACGTTTTTAAGTATACTTTTAGATTCGCGAGACTTAAAAGAGACGTCCTAAATGGAGAATCCAAACCAGTCTCAATACCACGCATGGAACTAATGGCCGCTGTAATTGGAGTGGGCCTCGCCAAAAAGGCCATGAATGTTAGAAGGCTCAACATCAATTCAAGTACATACTGGACAGACCGTTCTACAGTGGCTTGATGTGGACCCACGGAAATTTCAAGCCTTCGTTAGGCATAGAGTTGGGGAGATAATCGATAACACAAGTCTAAACCAATGGCGATGAATTCCCACAAAGCAAAACGTTGCGGATTCAGCTACCAAATTCATCAAAACTCCTGACGCTAATCGCTGGTTAAAAGGTCCTCACTTCCTAGTCAAGCCAGAAAGCGAATGGCCCTTACAAGACATTATTCTCGACAACAGCGAGCCGTGTGAACTACGTAAGCATATCTTCGTTGTAAACAAACTAAAGTGTTTTGATTTTGCAGTAGAATACTTCTCTGATTGGAGACGCCTATACAGAGCTGTGGCAACATTCGTGCTATACATTCAAAGAGTACGTGCCAAATGTCTCGGAAATCAACTACCGAAAACGTTAGACCCCGAAATCATAAATAGAGCAAAATCGTGGCTATATAAAGGGTGTATTCAGCTGAAATAACCGCTCTAAAATATAATTCAGCCATTCACAAGTCAAGCTCGTTGATTGCCCTGAACGTTTACCTGGACGAAGACGGCGTACTGCGCATTCAGGGAAGAAACGATAACATAAATCCTGACAACGCCATCGTTCTGTCAAAGAACTCCCAAATCGCATTTCTAATTACAAAACATTACCATGAAAAATCACATCACATGATGCACGAGTCAACGATAAATCGTATTCGAAGCGACTTCTACGTACCTCGTCTACGAGTGCTGTATAAAACAGTTCGAAAGGCCTGCCAACTGTGCAAAATTGCCACCGCCAGCCCCAAAGTACCTCAAATGGCTCCATTACTAGTCGCCCGACTAGCTTGCTTCGAGAGGCCCTTTACATACACGGGAGTCGACTACTTCGATCCCATACTGGTCAACGTTGGCAGACACAAGGAAAAACGGTGGGGAGTCCTCTTCACCTGCCTGGCGCTGAGAGCCGTACACATAGAAGTAGCCCACAAACTCGATGTAAGCTCATGCATTATGTGTCTGCGGATTTTTATGACACGTCGCGGGACTCCAAAAGAAATCTTTTCTGACAATGGCACAAACTTTAAAGCCATGGAGAAAATGGTGAAAGAAGAACTACAAAAGATCGACTTTGATGAAATCACCATAAAATACGAAGCAATTAAGTGGCACTTCAACCCGCCCGCAGCACCTCATATGGGAGGCGCATGGGAACGACTAGTCCGATCGGTCAAAACTGTTTTGAAAACAATCTGCCCAACAAACAACTTCAACGACGAAACTCTTCAAACTGCCCTTATAGAAGCGGAAAGTATCATCAATTCCAGACCACTAACCTTTGTCTCTTTAGATTCAGCCGACGACGAAGCACTCACCCCGAATCATTTATTTCTGGGATCGACGAACGGCTATAAGCGTATGGCAGATGGCAATACCGATCTAAGGCTGCGTTGGCAACAAACTCAGTTATTCGCAGACAAATTCTGGAATCGCTAGGTTAAGGAATTTACCCCAAGATTAACCAGACGCAGCAAGTGGTTCACCAAACGTTCCCCAATAGCTATCGGTGATGTTGTTATCGTTGTCGACGATCAACTGCCGAGGAACATGTGGCCAAAAGGACGTATTACTGACGTAGTGATGGCCAAAGATGGAAAAGTACGCAGAGCTACAATATGGACACCAAAAGGCATCATGGTCCGCCCAGTGGCCAAGATTGCTGTCCTAGACGTCGGTTTAAAAATTGGTGAAGATCAGAAGGACGTTCACGGGGGGGGGGGAATGTTACCGCCGTAATTTAAATTCAACCGCCAACTAGGCGTAACTAGGCCGAAATCAATTAGTGCCTCAACAACAGTCCTTATCTCGAAAACAAGTTTTGTTAGAGTCAGCCCTTGCGGTTGCTTCTGAATTTCCGCTTTGAGAATTGGCTCCGTCTTCTTGCATGCGTACATGCGTTTCAGATTGTCCCTAATGCTGTCCCATTCTAGTTTGGTGTCAATAACATTTAATGATTCGTCCGCCCTGCCAATTATTTGTTTCCTTAGTGTTCGTAAAAGTAATGGTCCGTACGGGGTTTCGTCAGTACCCCTTATAAGCAATATAATTTCCTCGCCACTGACTATGAACTTTTGAAGACTCCCCGGGGTTCCATCAAAGGTAGGTAGTTTGTTTGACAAATGCTAAGATAACTTTCGAATTTTTTTCGACATCGCAAGCGCCAGCCCGCCACATCGACATCACAGGCACCAGCCAGCAACATCGACATCGCAAAGCACCCGCCAGCAACATCGACATCAACATCAACACGCGCTAGCAACGTAGACACCGCCCGCCAGCAACACCGAGAGCGCCAGCAACATTGCCGGCAAAAACACCACCACTAACAAAAGGAGAACAACGGACAAGAGAGAGAGAGCAAAGGAGCATAGCAACAAGAACGGCAACCCGAAAGCTCAAGAGAGCGACCAATCGGGAAGCACGCATGCCAGAGCGAGACGAAGAGAATACCCGCCGCAGCAGAGCCCGAAAGCTACTGCGTAGAAACGCCGGCAGAGCAAGTGCACGAGGAACTTCGCTGCTGGCCGATCGTTCTCTTCTCTCGGCGAACCTGTAAGCGATCAAACGTGCGAAGGTATAACCCGCAGGGAAACCAGACGCAAAACCACCGACGGGATTTTCGCCTGAGGCCACATGGACATGGAGTCCAGCGCCCAGGGCTAGAAGGGTGAGCCGGCCTCCCACGACATGGGAGCCGGCGGTGCGGACTTAGATAGGGAAAACTCAGAATAGGGGCAAGAAAGATAAACAATAAACGCAGATAAGAAAAAAAACCGACGGCACACTCTAGATAATCATGGCCAGCTCTCCTCCTCCGCCTCTTCCTTTCTCCCATCTCTCCCTTTGCGGACTTGGGACCCGGCACCATGGTGAACAGGGCCGGGTACCTGGCCGCCGGAACCGGGACCTGCCGGCCGCTCGAGCCACCCCTCTCGCCACGGCAGTCCCGCCACATGGTCGACGTGGGCGGGATTGCTTCCCCCAAGAAAAGCCTGGATCCTGGATCCCAAGTGCAGCCCTACTCGGGCCGCCCCTTTCCCCGAAATATTTCCCTAAAATAAAACCCGCGCTTTCACCAGGGCATCCCCGTTTTCCTGCCTGTCTCAATATATAAATAATGGGAGGACTCCTGAGCCGCTGAGGTTATCCCAGCGCTTGCGATGTCAATGTTGCTGGCTGGCGCTGGTTTTTTCCCTAACTCCTAGCTATTTACAGGTCCCCTTCGTGGAACTTGGCTTGTCACTTATATACTAACCCTATTAAATACTAACTTAATACTAACTTAATTAACTATATACATATGTACATAGGGCTTGTGAGGGATACCTCACATCCCATCCCTACTTCGGGGATGCGGAAAAACCTTGATTGAATAGCCACCCCGGGATACCTGGATGCGGTACCGGGTTTAACCGACTTCGCCCAGGTAGCGAAGACTGCGATCTCCTCGCTGGCGGATGCGTTCCTGGACCCTGTCGTAAAGTTCTACCGGGATCCACCCATCGGCAGGCGCACGCATTAGGGCCTCTGGATCCGGGAACGGGTCCTCTTCCGGTAAAGACTCGTAGTCGGTGGTCTCCTCTTCGGGCCAAGGGGCGGGGCGGCGTCGAGGCGCATGGCGCAATATCCCCGGCTGTCCCTCGTGGGCCTCGGGTGCGACGGTGGCGTCCCGAAAGCGCCAGCGCCAGGCATCGGTGGCTGGCAGTAAATTTACTCGGCGGACCGATTGGGTAACTGCCGTGGCTCGTTCGCGGTGGCTGCCTCTTGGTCACGGGGTGGAAGCGCTTGCGTCGAGATGGGTGTTGACTCTGTAGCGGCGTTGGGTCGTGGCTGGTATGTTCTGGTGCCGGTGTTTCCGGCGGCTGGGAGTGTTGGCTCGGTAGGGGCCATGGTCAAGAGGGTCTCTACCGCAGCTCGCGCGATCTGGCGTCTCTGGGAGTTGGCTTCGTCGTCTCGGCGGGGTGACGTCCTGGTCCCTGGAACGGCTCGTGGTGCTGGACCTGGGGCTACGGGCGTCGGGTTCTGCCGCAGGGTCCGTCGTGCTGGCCGTCCGTCGGCCGCATCGGTGTCAGTGACCGTTGTCACGGGGTTCGCACGGGGCTGCCTGGATGTTCGTGGGTGCAGCTTCTCCGATCGGATGCTCGTCTGGGTGGTTGGACTCGGGCATGTGGACCGCCGTGGTGCTGGAGTGGCGGGTTTCGGTTGCCCCGAACAGTTTCTCATAGGACGGTGGTGGTGTCTCGGATACGTCCTCATAGCTGGCGCCGAGCGGTCCAATGGCGACTAGCGGCGGTGGTGCTGGGGAAGGCTCGCGAGGTCGAGAAGGCGTGACCTCCGGCGGAAATTCCTCGAGGTGCCCCGGGGTTTGGAGGACCGGATCCTCCGCTAGGATGACTCCTACCATCTCCTCCAGGCTGAGTCCTTCGCACCACGAAGAACTGATGGGCGACAGTGGCCGGGGCTCGTTGGTGATGGTAACGAGTAGCGGTGGCGGAGCCAGTACCACGGCGGGCAGTGTCTCGTTCAGGTCTCCGGGCCGCGGGAGTGCTAGCCGTGAGTCCTGTGCCGCGGTGCCGATGCTCAGCGCTTCTAGCACGACTGCGACGCCTGGTGGGGCGGTGTCCGGCGGAAGGCGAGGTGGGGCGGGATCTGGCGGCTGTGTGTGCCGCCGATCGGTCCTCTCGATGTCGGTGCCGATGGTGGTGATGCCCGTGGCGTCGGTGGTGATGATCGGGCTCGTGTCTTGGCATTTCGTCTGCGTTTGTTTATGTTCACTTTGTGTTATTGCGTGTTACTTTTCTTATTGCGTCGCAATAAGGAAACGGTTCGATCTCGATGTTGGCGCCGCTTTAATTGATTGCCCGATAACCCGTAATGAGCGGCCTATGCGGTCCGATCCTGTCGATCCGGCAACCTTTATTCGTTGGTGTTACCGGACGGCGTAGATTATCCAAAGCGTTGCTCCCGGCTCGGATCGAAGTTGGCCAGACCGTTCCTGATCTTGCCGATATGGCAGCCCGGTTCCCCTTTGTTCGTTGTCCTGGCTTTGTTTTTGAAAAGAATCTGTGGAAAATAGGAAAAGTGACTTGCAAAATGTCTGGAACGCCCGGCTCGTGAACTGGGTTCCGTTGTCGCAGGCGAGGGTTCTCGGGACTCCGAAACGGCTGAGGATACGTTCCCGGAATGCCCGCTCGAGGTACAGCACTGTGGCCCGTCGTAAGGGGATGAGTTCAACCCATTTGCTGAACGAGTCGAGGAACACTAGCAGGACTGTGTTCCCTTGCTTGGATCGCGGAAGCGGTCCCACAAAATCCGCGCATAAGACGTGGAAAGGTTCGTCGACCTGGCGGGTGAACATTCTTCCCGCCGGTTTCTCTTGGCTCACTTTAAATGTCTGGCAGGTATGACATCTTCGCACGTATCTGGCTACTTCCCGGAATAATCCCGGCACTTTTATCTGGCCATACCTTTTTTATATCAAATCAGATCTTATTTACTAAGGGAACAAAATAGTTAACTCAGTGGTCTATTGATGTTAATTCCACATCCACACAAAATCATTCTGCCACTTAGTTATTTTATACAAAAAATATTTCTGACCCCACCTCAGAATTGACAACCAAAATGTAGCCTTCGGCAACAACAATTTACGATTTGGTAAATGGTCGATAAGTACGACACCAAAAGCTATCGCGAAGGTTGCCATACTGTTCGTGAAACGAAACAGGCAGGTAAAAGTACTTATAAAATAGAAAAATATAAAAGAATTCATTAATTAATTAAAAAGAGGGCCAAACATTTTGTTTGTAATTAATGCTACTTAATTTAAGTACCTAAATGGTCAAAGTGCTGTAAAAAAGTAATTGCGAACATCGGAATTAAAACTGTGAAAAAGGTGGCAACTCTTGATTTTCTGAAGCCCTCAAATTTCTGGCTTCAAAACAAGCAATTGCAAATATAAAAAGCATTATTTCACGTTGTTTGATTTAGAGAAATAAAATAAAACATGTGTTTGAGCAGCAAGAAGCGATGAGAAACGAAACATTCAGATAGCAAAACGATAGCAAAAATTTTGCGAAAACCAGAGCACCTAAAAACGAAATCGTACGATTTGATTACCGGAGCATGCCTGAATATACCCTTTTAATCTACGAGTAAGAGGTGTAATTAATTCCATAACGGTCGGATTTTTTTTTATGTTGTGTCCATAGCAAAACCACAAAGCAAAGGCGGACAGCAGTAGTTACGACGAACTAAAAACTTTGCAAGAACAAAAAAAAAATAATGCAGAATAAATTTCCCAGATAAAAGCAACGGTTCAGGAAGCCCTTGACAAACAAGCCCTCTTATTTAAAGAAAAGATAGTCTTTCTGACAAATCAGCTTAGTAGAACTACAGTTTCCTAACTAAATTTTCCGCGAAATAGAAATCGTGCCAGGGGCCCACTGCGACGATCCCCAAAATATTATAAAGTCCATACCCGACTTCGACGGAAAAATAGAAAACAAGAGAGAACGCTATAGTCGAGTTCCCCAACTATCTGATACCCGTTACTCAACTTGTGGAAGTGCGAAGGAAAAATTTCAACACAGACCGTTTTTGGCGGTTTCTAGGCGTTAGAGAGGGCATGGCAAAAATATGTTTGGCAAATCGATGTAAATTTACAAGACTGACAAAAATGTGAAAAAATATCAAAACATTTTTCAAAAAAATGTTTTTCGTATAGCGATAGAAAAGGGAAATACATCTTATAAAATAAAATCAAAACATGCAAAAAGGTGTAATATATCGCAAAGTTCAAAGACGAGGTGGAACAAGTAATTTACCAGTTGAAAGCGAAACTACATTCTATTCCAAAGATAAGTAATCTGACACACGATTTAAATGGATATTACAGAAACATTTTTTGTCAAGAGCGATTAAAAAGAGTGTGTGATTGTTTAAATCGATGCTTGAACAAAGGTCACAGCTTTTAGTTAACATTGTTGATAAATTGTTATACCCGTTACTCGTAGAGTAAAATAGTATACTAGATTCGTTGAAAAGTAGTAACAGGCAGCAGGAAGCGTTTCCGACCATATAAAGTATATATATTCTTGAACAGGATCAATAGCCGAGTCGATCTGGCCATGTCCGTCTGTCCGTCCGTATGAACGTCGAGATCTCAGGAACTACAAAAGCTAGAAAGTTGAAATTAAGCATACAGACTCCAGGGACATAGACGCAGCGCAAGTTTGCCGATTCATGTTGCCACGTCCACTCTAACGCCCACAAACCGCCCAAAACTGCCACGCCCACACTTTTGAAAAATGTGTTGATATTTTTTCATTTTCTTATTAGTATTGTAAATTTCTATCGATCTGCAGAAAAACTTTTTGCCACGCCCACTATAACGCCCACAAACCGCCCAAAGCTGCCACACCCACACTTTTGAAAAATGTTTCGATATTTTTTCATTTTTGTATTAGTCTTGTAAATTTCTAACGATTTGCCAAAAAACTTTTTGCCACGCCCACTGTAACGCCCACAAACCGCCCAAAGCTGCCAAGCCCACACTTTTGAAAAATGTTTTGATATTTTTTCATTTTTGTATTAGTATTGTAAATTTCTAACGATTTGCCAAAAAACTTTTTGCCACGCCCACTATAACGCCCACAAACCGCCCAAAGCTGCCACACCCACACTTTTGAAAAATGTTTCGATATTTTTTCATTTTTGTATTAGTCTTGTAAATTTCTAACGATTTGCCAAAAAACTTTTTGCCACACCCACTGTAACGCCCACAAACCGCCCAAAGCTGCCAAGCCCACACTTTTGAAAAATGTTTTGATATTTTTTCATTTTTGTATTAGTCTTGTAATATTCTATCGATTTGCCAAAAAACTTTTTGCCACGCCCACTCTAACGCCCTCAAACCGACAAAAACTGTCAGTGTTGAAGATTCTCCTTCGCACTTCCACTAGCTGAGTAACGGGTATCAGATAGTCGGGGAACTCGACTATAGCGTTCTCTCTTGTTTTCTTTTAATTTCGGTAAAAAATTAAATTTGTATTCTCAATTGACGGAGCAGTGCATTATTCCTGGTCCTTCGGTCTCCAATGAAGAATTTAACATAACCACCTACATATGTAGTTCGACAACAACAAAAAACAAGAGAGAACGCTATAGTCGAGTTCCCCGACTATCTGATACCCGTTACTCAGCTAGTGGAAGTGCGAAGGAGAAATTTCAACACTGACAGTTGTTTGCGGTTTGTGGGCGTTAGAGTGGGCGTGGCAAAAAGTTTTTTGACAAATCAATATACATTTTCAAGACTAATTCAAAAATGAAAAAATATAAAAACAATTTTTAAAAGAGTGGGCGTGGCAAAAAGTTTTTTGGCAAATCGATAGAAATTTACAAGACTAATACAAAAATGAAAAAATATCAAAACATTTTTTAAAAATGTGGAAGTGGCACTTAATTCCTTATTTGCTGATCTTGGAAGTATTTGCTACATCAAACAACGCCGGGCCCAAAGAACATTGTTCGCGCTAACCGTTTCTTAGAACTGTCAGACATGGACACAGACAACAGACCAAACGACCATAAAGAAGGTAGTACCTCGACCAGCTCAAGACATTCTAGCTCCAGCCACTTAACCAATAGCAGTAACAACTTTGTTAATACCAAAGTTGGCAACAATACCGCCAGCAACATTAAGATTTTCAGCCTTACGTCGCAGATATATACAATGTTATAATCCTGTCCACAAACGCTCTTATCGCTTCTGATTGATACCAAACGCGAAAATTTTGATGAGATGGTCGGCAAAGCTGATCCTACCAAACCGTACGGCTTCAACCTTAGGAAATGGACAGTGTAATGGACAGTGTAGTCCGAGATCTTTTAGCATACAAGGGACTAGTAACGTCGGTATCCGGTACTGACTTTCGTGCCACTCTAATCGGCTCTAGGCAGGCTTGCATTTGCGTGAAACGCCATAAAACATCTCGTAGTCCATCTTTAGAGAGATGCCACATAAATTATCATGGGTGTTCAGACGAACACGAATATATTTAAAGACTTACGTCGGACCAGCTGCGGCTTTATATAGTTCCGCAGAGGGCTCGTCGTCACAGACAGGAGGGGGCCAGGTTCTTTGGCTAGAATCTCGAAGCATTTTGTGGCTAGGGCTGCCACCACCCTCTTCACTCTGCTGACAATTTGATTATAACCTTTCTTCAAATCTGTTGCAATACCTCTTGTTGCCTAAAAATAACCTAAGGGTGAAAAGGTTTTTCGTTGTGGGGAAGTCCTTGATAACTTTCACTTTAGGAATGAATACCGCAAGGACTGAATCCCGCCGGTGCGAATATTCCACTTTTTTTTGAAAAACTTGGTTTTTTCCTGAGACACACGACACTGTCCCTGAAATGGTCTTCATTGGACCTGAGGAAGATTACTACGTCATTAACGCATACATAACATATTATTATATTATATTACTTTATTTCTGATAATAGCTACTGCGTAATAGTGTCCGTTGTACGGCTCAAACACTTTGTAGGCTGCAGAAGCGGCTTGCCACCACGAAACATAAACAGCCCAAAACATACCCGCCCTCACTTTTAACCAGAAGACCGCTTACCAAGTTTTGAGGCAGATCCGAATGGAAGCTTGCTGCTACGAATTAAGATCTATTCAATTTATTATACCCGTTACTCGTAGAGTAAAAGGGTATACTAGATTCGTTGAAAAGTATGTAACAGGCAGAAGGAAGCGTTTCCGACCATATAAAGTATATATATTCTTGATCAGGATCAATAGCCGAGTCGATCTGGCCATGTCCGTCTGTCCGTCCGTCTGTCCGTCCGTCTGTCCGTCCGTCCGTCCGTCTGTCCGTATGAACGTCGAGATCTCAGGAACTACGAAAGCCAGAAAGTTGAGATTAAACATACGGACTCCAGGGACATAGACGCAGCGCAAGTTTGTCGATTCATGTTGCCACGCCCACTCTAACGCCCACAAACCGCCCAAAACTGCCACGTCCACACTTTTGAAAATTGTTTTGATATTTTTTCATTTTTGTATTAGTGTTGTAAATTTCTAACGATTTGCCAATAAACTTTTTGCCACGCCCACTCTAACGCCCACAAACCGCCCAAAGCTGCCACGCCCACACTTTTGAAAAATGTTTTGATATTTTTTCATTTTTGTATTAGTCTTGTAATATTCTATCGATTTGCCAAAAAACTTTTTGCCACGCCCACTCTAACGTCCTCAAACCGACAAAAACTGTCAGTGTTGAAGATTCTCCTTCGCACTTCCACTAGCTGAGTAACGGGTATCAGATAGTCGGGGAACTCGACTATAGCGTTCTCTCTTGTTTTAAATAAAAATCTGTGAATAATTGCTCTGTCACTAAGCTATGGTCTGAAATTGATCAAAAGCTCAATTAATCGACTTAACTGAAAAGCACTCAGCTTCACTTGATATACCCAAAATGAGAGAAATAGGTGAGAAATCCAGATGAATCAAATACATCATCCCAAATGTTCCATCCCGATTTCGTTATTAATCCTGATGAAGATTATCAGGCATGCTCCGGTAATCGAATTCGTAAGATTTTTACAATTTCGATTTGAAATCGAAAAATTGGTGCTCCGGTTTTTGAAGTCATAAGAATTTTTCGATTTGTAAAACCGGCACTTTTATCTGGCCATACCTTTTGTATATCAAATCAGATCTTATTTACTAAGGGAACAAAATAGTTAACTCAGTGGTCTATTGATGTTAATTCCACATCCCCACAAAATCATTCTGCCACTTAGTTATTTTATAAAAAATATATTTCTGACCCCACCTCAGAATTGACAAACAAAATGTAGCCTTCGGCAACAACATACTGTAAGAAAAGGTGGCAACTCTAGATTTTCTCAAGCCCTCAAATTTCTGGCTTCAAAACAAGCAATTGCAAATATAAAAAGCATTATTTCACGTTGTTTGATTTAGAGAAATAAAATAAAACATGTGTGTGAGCAGCAAGAAGCGATGAGAAACGAAACATTCAGATAGCAAAACGATAGCAAAAATTTTGCGAAAACCAGAGCACCCAAAAACGAAATTGTACGATTTGATGACCGGAGCATGCCTGAATATACCCTTTTAATCTACGAGTAAGAGGTGTAATTAATTCCGTAACGGTCGGATTTTTTGTATGTTGTGTCCATTGCAAAACCACAAAGCAAAGGCGGACAGCAGTAGTTACGACGAACTAAAAACTTTGTACTTAGAGCAAGAACAAAAAAAATTAATGCAGAATAAGTTTCCCAGATAGAGGCAAAGTTTCAGAAAGCCCTTGACAAACAAGCCCTCTTATTTAAGGAAAAGATAGCCTTTCTGACAAATCAGCTTAGTAGAACTACAGTTTCTGCACAACAGATAAAATTTTCCGCAAAATAGAAATCGTGCCAGAGGCACACTGCGACGAGCCCCAAAATATTATAAAGTCCATACCCGACTTCGACGGAAAAATAGAAAACAAGGGAGAACGCTATAGTCCAGTTCCCCAACTATCTGATACCCGTTACTCAGCTTGTGGAAGTGCGAAGAAAAAATTTCAACACAGACCGTTTTTGGCGGTTTCTAGGCGTTAGAGAGGGCGTGGCAAAAATATGTTTAGCAAATCGATGTAAATTTACAAGACTGACAAAAATGTGAAAAAATATCAAAACATTTTTCAAAAAAATGTTTTTCGTATAGCGATAGAAAAGGGAAATACATCTTATAAAATAAAATCAAAACATGCAAAAAGGTGTAATATAATATATCGCAAAGTTCAAAGTAACAAGTAATTTACCAGTTGTATCCATGGCTTTCAAATTGACAGAAATTAACTAAGCGCAGGAGTCTAGTATGCACCAGTATGCATTTAGGGTGGCAAAATACACTTGATAAGGTCTATTAGTATTTGTTTGGGAACGAGACACCCTGTATGCGCGAACAAGTCACCCTTTATCTTTGTTTACATTATCATTTGTCTGCAGCTTCAGCGGAGCTTATCAGCGGAATCAATGTAAGCATCGCACCGCTGTAATTGTCCGCGAGCTTGTCCAGTACTTTTCCAAACTTCTAACTCCCTTCTAACTGTAACTTGTTTACGTCTTATGATAGTTTAATCGTATGGCGTGAGTACAGCCAAAGCTTAAGTTAGTCACATTTTTGATCTGCAAGAAAACGTTCGCATCGGTGTCGAACTAATCAATATAAAGTGTCTGAAATTAACCAATAAATCAAACTAAACAGTAACACTGGCGGGTTTATTTATGAACATAAAAAAATTGGTCCTTCGAGAGCCGGATTACCGGAACTGCGTTTCTTTCGGGAATTTGATTTTGATTATTGGCCTTTTGGCAAACGGTGATCTATAGATACATCGTATAGAATCGGTTCCTTCTTTCGACCACCATGCGGAGTGTGATTCAACAACGGGGCTTCTGCAAAAGCCAAATTACTCGTGCGCATAATAATGCCTTTAAATTTGTTGATGACATTCATTCAGTGCAAACAATAGTTGTCCGCCTGGCGCAACTACAGGAAAATTATTTGCGGTTCGTAGCTCTCGGAAGAGCTGTATGCATTTAAATCGGAAGCCGATTGGGAGAACCCTGACGAGGATTTTGACGCATATGAGGACAAACATTATGCTACACACGCTATTCTCAGCAATACTTTGGAGGAGTTGAGACGGGATGTCACCTCAAACAGTGTTGATGCCACAGTTCAAGCCGCAGACACATCCCAGAGAAGTCATGTCGATTTTCAGTTCGAGCGAATTAAACTTCCGACTTTTTCTGGAAATTATGAGGACTGGAAACATTTTTCGGACATGTTTATTGGATCGATTGCTTCCAATTCGAGCCTGACGGATTGCCAACGATTTCATTATTTAAAATCGTACCTTGCCGGAGACGCGCTTGCATTAGTTAAACATATTCCAGTTACTAATGACAACTATCGGGAAGCATGGGATCGGCTGGAACAGCGATCGTTCTTAAACAGTTTCATGAGCCTTCCGAGTGCTATAAAATCAAATATCGGCACAGTGCGGAAAATTGCCGATGGTGCAGACGAAGTTATTCGTGGTCTACGAGCTCTTAATTGCGAAGAGAGGGATCCCTGGCTAATTTTCATTTTACTTTCAAAATTAGATAGCGATACCCGCCAAGCCTGGGCTCAGTGCGCAGAATCCGAGGAAAAAGGTGTGACCATCAACCGATTCCTGAAATTTCTCACATCACGCTGCGATACGTTGGAGGCTTTTAACTTAAATCGATCAACCCAAGCTCGACGCGCAGCTACAACGCACCACGCAGACACGCATCCAAGACGGGAAGGGCCGAAGTGCACATCGTGCCAGCAGAATCACCAACTGTTTAAGTGTTTTCAATTCATCGCACTCGACATTGCATCTCGCCGAGACTTCCTCAAATCAAGAAAGCTCTGTTTCAATTGCCTCAGCCCGGCTCATATGGTGGGCAACTGTACATCGAGACATACTTGTCGGATCTGCCGCCGCAAGCATCATACTTTGGTTCATGGCTCGTCGCAGCCAATTCAAAATGGCAACAACATTGACACAGCAAGTGTTGACAGCCGCGATCGACCAGCAGTCTCACATGCGGGATCTACAATTGGCCACAATCAACCGCTAGCTCGAGAAGGTCATCGCTTGGGAAGCGAGACTCCCGCGGAAAACAACTTTAGGCATCATACTCTGGAGAATATTCCGGCGGCTGGTTCTCAGACTTTGTTGCCAACCATCCTTGCTGACGTCATCGACGCCTGGGGAAACACTACAACCTGCAGGCTGCTTCTGGACACTGGATCTACAATAACCTTGGCATCGGAATCATTTGTTCAGCGAATAGGCGTGCGTCGAACGCACGCACGGATTTCTATTCTCGGTCTCGCCGCCAACAGCGCGGGCGTTACCCGAGGACGCGCACATATCAAGCTGCGCTCTCGTCATTCGGGCCAAACTGTCGAATTGGTCTCGTTCATTCTCAACTCGCTGACGTCATCACTTCCTGCCCAAGTTATTGACACCTCATCCTCTACGTGGAGGCAAATCTGCGAGCTTCCTTTGGCAGACCCAACGTTCTGCACACCTGGAGCAATCGATGTCATTGTTGGATCGGATCAACTTTGGTCTCTATACACAGGAGATCGGAAACACTTTGGTAACGACTTTCCTATCGCTCTCAATACTGTATTTGGTTGGATTCTTGCAGGCTCTTACTCTGCATTCGATGGTCACCCTAATTCTGCGATTACTCATCACGCGGACCTAGACACGATGGTTCGTTCATTCATGGAGATGGACAGTATTCAGCCTAACCAGGCTCTCCTGGACGCCAGCGATCCCACAGAGCGTCATTTTGCTGCCACACACAAGCGCTCGACGGACGGGGTGTACGTCGTCGAGTATCCCTTCAAGGAGAAGGCACCGCCTATTGATTCGACCTTGCCACAGGCCATCAATCGCTTCTTCTCGCGGGAACGAAAATTTCGTCGGTATCCAGAATTGAAGCAGCAGTACGAAGCTTTCCTGGACGACTACCTGCAACGTGGACATATGGAACAACTGACCTCAGCTCAGGTTGAGGAGTCCCCAGACACCTGCTTCTATTTGCCGCACCACGCTGTCATCAAATTGGACAGTCTGACTACCAAATGTCGTGTAGTTTTTGATGGATCAGGAAAGGACAGCTCTGGAGTATCGCTCAATGACAGACTACATATTGGTCCACCGATTCAACGCGATCTTCTTGGCGTTTGTCTACGCTTCCGGCAGCACCAATATGTTTTATGCGCAGATATCGAAAAGATGTTTCGAGGCATTAAAGTCTTTAAGCCACACACCAATTTTCAGCGCATTGTTTGGCGCAAGACTGAGAATGAACCTCTGCTTCATTTTCGCCTGCTGACGGTTACCTACGGATTGGCACCGTCACCATTTCTGGCTGTTCGAGTTCCAAAGCAACTTGCCGACGATCATGGCCATGAATACCCTGCAACAGCTCACGCTCTTCTGCACGATGCCTATGTGGACGATATCCCTACAGGCGCCAACACATTCGAGGAGCTTATGATTCTCAAGGACGAGCTTATAGCCCTCTTGGATAAGGGAAAATTCAAGCTACGCAAATGGAGTTCTAATAGTTGGCGTCTTCTGAAATCATTACCAGAGGAAGATACATAGATGTTTTGAACCTATCCAGCTCCTCAACAAATTAGCTGCGGATTCACCTGTCAAAGTTCTTGGCATCCAATGGAACCCTGGGAAGGACGTTTTGTATCTCAACCTAAAGGGATGCGATGCGACCATTTCTCCGACGAAAAGAGAACTCTTGTCTCAGCTATCACTCTTGTCTCAGCGTACGCGCTGGAGAGCCTTAGTAGAGGATTTGCCAGCACTTACGCAATGCCAAGTACCACGGTATATTGCGTCACCATTTTGAGATGTTCAACTACACGGATTCGCCGACGCATCCTCGCACGCCTACGGTGCGGTAGTTTACGCTCGAGTTGCAGTTGGATGCAGCTTTCAAGTAACTCTGGTTGCCGCCAAAACACGGGTGGCCCCGATCAAGCCCGTATCAATTCCACGTTTGGAGCTCAACGCTGCGTTACTTCTATCTCGATTGCTTTCTATTGTCAAAACATCACTAACAATTCCTCTTTTCAGCACAAGCTGCTGGACAGATTCAGAAATTGTGCTACACTGGCTTTCAGCTCCCCCTCGACGGTGGAACACCTACGTCTGCAACCGAACTTCTGAGATATTGAGCGACTTTCCCCGTAGCTGCTGGAACCATGTTCGCACGGAAGACAATCATGCTGATTGTGCTTCCCGAGGACTTCATCCGTCAAAGCTTCTGGAGCATCGACTGTGGTGGAAAGGTCCGTCCTGGCTGGCCACACCCACCTCTGAGTGGCCACCTTCTACAAGCAAGTTCAGCGTATCTTCAAGTTT
Source organism: Drosophila teissieri (assembly GCF_016746235.2). Taxonomy (NCBI): domain Eukaryota; kingdom Metazoa; phylum Arthropoda; class Insecta; order Diptera; family Drosophilidae; genus Drosophila; species Drosophila teissieri. The sequence continues at coordinate 3,004,533 of NC_053032.1, forward strand.
CGATGTCAACACCGAAGAACGAGCCATAAAGCCCACGACTCTGCATAACTTTCCTGATGAAAGTATACACGAGTTACTCATCCACAAATTCTCAACCTGGACGCGTCTTATAAGGGTATCTAGCTACTGTCATCGCTTTATTCACACTCTTCGATCTCATCATAGGAATTCGGCAACATTCCTTACGTCTGAAGAGTTGCTGGACGCACAGCGCCGACTTATTCGACATGTGCAACAAAAATCCTTTGCCAGAGAATATGCGCAGCTAGAGAATCGACGCCAGCTTAACGCTAAATCGCATCTTATCCGGTTTTCTCCGTTTCTGGATGATTATGGAGTAATGCGAGTCGGTGGGAGAATCGAGCAATCTACACTAAACTACAACGCCAAGCACCCGATTCTGATACCTAAAGATACACCACTAGCTGGACTGCTGGTTCGACATTTTCATGTCTCCTATCTGCACACTGGAGTTGATGCAACGTTCACCAATCTTCGTCAGCAGTACTGGATTCTGGGAGCCCGCAATCTCGTCAGAAAGGCAGTCTTCCAATGCAAATCCTGTTTTCTTCAACGAAAGGGCACAAGCAACCAGTTCATGGGAGAGCTACCAATTCCTCGAGTTCCAGCTAGCCGCTGCTTTCAACACACAGGGATGGACTACGCTGGACCGATCGCATTCAAGGAATCAAATGGAAGAACTCCACGCATCGGAAAGGCATGGTTTTCTATTTTCGTGTGCCTCACTACAAAGGCACTTCACATCGAGGTTGTTAGTGAGCTAACTACACAGGCTTTCATCGCAGCCTTTCAATGATTCATTGCCCGCCGAGCGAAGCCTACTGACCTGTATTCGGACAACGGAACTAAATTTCATGGAGGCAAGCAAACTTTGGATGACATGAGACGTCTGGCCATTCAACAAGCCAAAGATGAGGAACTAGCAGGATTCTTTGCCAATGAAGGGATTTCTTGGCACTTTATACCCCCGTCTGCTCCCCATTTTGGAGGGATGTGAGAAGCTGGAGTTCGCTCAATTAAACTCCATATGAAACGGATACTTGGATCAAAGGCTTTAACGTTTGAGGAGCTCTCTACTGTCCTGACCCAAATTGAAGCTATCCTGAATTCACGCCCGCTGTGCCCAACTGGGGATAATTCTTTGGATCCACTGACGCCTGCTCATTTTTTGACTGGATCTCCGTATACTGCATTGCCTGAACCCTGTCGTTTGGATATGCAAGTCAATCGATAGGAGAGGTGGAATCAGCTGCAAGCCATGGTTCAAGGCTTTTGGAAAAGGTGGCATATGGAATACCTGACATCTCTTCATGAGCGGACAAAGTGGCATCTGGAAACCGAGAATCTGAAGATCGACACACTGGTAGTACTCAAGGAGCCCAATCTACCGCCCTCTAAATGGATTCTTGGCCGCATCACCGCAGTGCACGCAGGAATCGACGACAAGGTCCGAGTCGTTACAGTGAAGACTGCTCACGGATTATACAAACGCCCAATTGCCAAATTCGCTGTACTGCCTCTCTGCTGAACAACCGTTCAGGGGAGCCGGTATGTTTGGGAACGAGACACCCTGTATGCGCGAACAAGTCACCCTTTATCTTTGTTTACATTATCATTTGTCTGCAGCTTCAGCGGAGCTTATCAGCTGAATCAATGTAAGCATCGCACCGCTGTAATTGTCCGCGAGCTTGCCCAGTACTTTTTCAAACTTCTAACTCCCTTCTAACTGTAACTTGTTTACGTCTTATGCTAGTTTAATCGTATGGCGTGAGTACAGCCAAAGCTTAAGTTAGTCACATTTTTGATCTGCAAGAAAACGTACGCATCGGTGTCGAACTAATTAATATAAAGTGTCTGAAATTAACCAATAAATCAAACTAAACAGTAACACTGGCGGGTTTATTTATGAACAGTATTTATGGTCCGCAAAAATTTAGTTCTTGTAGATATCTTGTAGTTCAAGCGAAACAACATTCTATTCCACAGATAAGTAAACTGACACACGATTTAAATGGATATAACAGAAACATTTTTTGTCAAGAGCGATTAAAAAGAGTGTTTGATTGTTTAAATCGATGCTTGAACAAAGGTTACAGCTTTAAGATAACATTGTTGATAAATTGTTATACCCATTACTCGTAGAGTAAAATAGTACACTAGATTCGTTGAAAAGTAGTAACAGGCAGCAGGAAGCGTTTCCGACCATATAAAGTATATATATTCTTGATCAGGATCAATAGCCGAGTCGATCTGGCCATGTCCGTCTGTCCGTCCGTATGAACGTCGCATACAGACTCCAGAGATATAGACAAGTTTGTTGATTTATGTTGCTACGCCCACTCTAACGCCCACAAACAGCCACGCCCACACTTTTGAAAAATAATTTGATATATTTTCATTTTATAGTCGGGGAATAGTCGCGGAGCTCGACTATAGCGTTCTCTGTTGTTTTCTTTTAATTTCGGTAAAAAATTAAATTTGTATTCTTAATTGACGGAGTAGTGCATTATTTCTGGTCCTTCGGACTCCAATGATGAATTTAACATAACCACCTACATATGTATTTGACAACAACAAAAAATGAGTGAGGCACTTAATTCCTTATTTGCTGATCTTGGAAGTATTTGCTACATCGAACAACGCCGGGCCCAAAGAACATTGTTCGCGCTAACCGTTTCTTAGAACTGTCAGACATGGACACAGACAACAGACCAAACGACCATAAAGAAGGTAGTACCTCGACCAGCTCAAGACATTCTAGCTCCAGCCACTTAACCAACTTTGTTAATACCAAAGTTGGCAACAATACCGCCAGCAACATTAAGATTTTCAGCCTTACGTCGCAGATATATACAATGTTATAATCCTGTCCACAAACGCTCTTATCGCTTCTGATTGATACCAAACGCGAAAATTTTGATGAGATGGTCGGCAAAGCTGATCCTACCAAACCGTACGGCTTCAACCTTAGGAAATCTACACGGAATATGAAGCGATGGCCTCTTCGCAAAATCCTTATACAAAAAGCCGACCAGTTTTTGTGGTGGGCTTTGTAATGGACAGTGTAGTCCGAGATCTTTTAGCATACAAGCGACTAGTAACGTCGGTATCCGGTACTAACTTTCGTGCCACTCTAATCGGCTCTAGGCAGGCTTGCATTTGCGTGAAACGCCATAAAACATCTCGTAGTCCATCTTTAGAGAGATACCACATAAATAATCATAGTTGTTCAGACGAACACGAATATATTTAAAGACTTTTGGGCTCCGTTTATATCTTGTGTAAATGAATCGAGAGTGTTAAATTTATATTTAGGATTTTTTTATCTAAGGCGATATGGGTGCAGTGCTAATCTAAGTGCACACAACATGAGTCAGCCACTTGAGATCGTTCCCCGGCTCCTAAAATGAGTCCCTTAGTGGGAGACCACAGATAAGGTCCTCGCCGCTCAAGATATGCAGATGGGACAGAGCGCGGGACCTCGATAAGGCGGGGACTATTTACTTAGGCCTCTGCGTAGATCATTTACTTTAAGATGCGATTCTCATGTCACCTACTTAAACCGAAGATATTTCTAAATAAAATCAGTTTTCTTACAAAAAATGAGGAAAGTTTATTATTTTGACTCTCTTTCATTTTGGTCAATCGAGCCTTCGATCAATACTGCAGCTTCTCCCAGAGGTAAGGGAATCAGAAAAAAGGCCAGGTCCTTAAAGCAACGCAAAACTACACTTGCAGCTAAAGGAAGCAAAAAAATTAACTCTTGTTTCCCCCTACCAAAGGTAAGGAACAGAGTATACATAAAAAAGCAAAAGGATAGAAAAAGCTCGAACCACCTCCAGTGTAAGATCAAACAAAAAAAAATTATCTTTAACATCGACGTCAACGGAGCCTAGTTAGAGAAGGAAGAAACGCATTGCAAAACGCAGCATCAACAACAACAGCAGCAGCAACAACAGCAGCAGCAACAACAACAGCAGCAGTGAAAACGACGACAGCTAAGTCAACTCAAGATTTGTTTTGTTCATATACACATATATATATAATATGTCGGAGCATTGGTAGCAATATTTGAATTTAGTACAGCAACATGAATATTGTATACAATACAATATTGTTTACAACATTGTAATAAAGAAGGATAGAGAAAACAGAACAACCGTTATTGCTGTTGTGTGCTCTTGAGTTCTTTAAATCACCGAGAGTCGGTGAGAGGACTAATTGCAAGTTCTCACACTGAGAGAACTTTTGGTGTTTGGTGTGTTGCCTCTTCCGTTGGTTCGTCCTGTGTGTGCGAAAGAGCAGGATGGCAAGTGTGACATGAGCAAGCTGCGCAATAGATTTTGGGGACAAGCGAGCGTGCATAAAAAGAGAGAGGTAAGTCTTGGTAGAATACTGCTAGTACACAGACGATAGTAATTGTAAAACGACAACAAGTGGAACGATGTCACCAACGAAGGGAACGGGGCTCGCTGCTCGAGGTGCTAAGAATACTGAAGCAACTGGCGCTTCGACATCAGAAGTGGGATTCGACCCTCCTAACTCTGAGTTGCGCCAAATTTTGGAGCAACAAAGTAGAAATTTTATGGAGTTGCTGCGAACAATGCAGGCTAGCGCAGCGCCTCGTGAGCCAAAGACGGTTTTTTTTAACCAAAATACAATCCCGAAGCTGCTGGCGCCGATCCATGTGTTTGGAGTATTACGGCCGACAGGATTTATACTGAAAACCCACTTGAGGGTAGTGCACCTTTGATTGCTCTCAGCAAAGCTTTGGAGGGCAGTGCATCGCTATGGCTTTCGCAGAGATGTTTTCCTGGCATGACTTGGGTTGAATTCAATCAACTATTTACGCAAAGATTTGTCGGCGTAGAAACAGCTGCAGCAACACTTCTCAAGCTGCTAGAAGGACGCCCATGGATTGGAGAGTGTATGTCGTCGTATGCAAGCCGACTCGTCACTTCGCTAATGACGAAAATGAGAAATTATGGAGCCCGAGGAATTGTTGGTGTCAGTTGTGCTTGCGCATACTGCGCAACTGGACAGCAGACTGAAAAAGCTTGTGTGCACCACAAACATCAAGACGCCTAGCGAATTGCAGCAACAGTTGCAGATATACGAAATCGGGCAGCGTCAAGAGACTTCGAGGGCAGACACAACTTTGTCGCCAGAAAGGAAGAAGCAGAAAATTTCAAACATCATTTGGCATTATTGTGGAAAGTCAGGGCACAAAAACGCAGACTGCCGCCTCAAGAAAAATCTTGAATCACAATCATCGTGAAGCGGGCATGCTGGAGGCTTTGGTATGATCCGAATCTCCTAAGGTGACATCCTCCTTAAATGGAATTGGCACAATGTATCGCCCATCTGAATCTTTTTTAGTAGTTTTAGTGAATTAATTTTCACATATTTCAGACTCGATATAATTTTTGTCTTCCTCTTCAACTTCCCAGTAGCGATCTAAATCTTTTATTTCTTTCGTTGTTGTTACAATTGTTTCCATTCCTTTGCATTTTTTACATCCAGAAACAATCCACCCGAAATTAGTTTTCTGCCCAAGGAGCCCATCTATTCTTTTAACTCCATTTTGCAAAAGGTGAGTGTATAAGTCGGCTCTAATGATAAGATCAATTCGACCTGGCTCATTAAAATAGGGGGGAACTAGTTTCTGGCCCTTCCATTTTTCTTTATCAACATAAATATTGCTAACTGGAAGAGCCTTCATTAATTTTGGAGTATTAATGCTTCAATTATTAAATTTTTAGGAGAATTTTTAATTGAAATTAATGTTTTGTGCTTGGAGATGCACTTTCCTGTGAAAGATACTCCATTTATTTCTGTTTGAGATCTAATTATTTTTAATTTTAAAATCTGCGCATGTTCTTCAGAAATGTGTTTACATTTTCTATCTTTTGATGAAGCATGCTATGATGATTTTTCTTACAAATGGAACACGATATATAGCTAAGGTATTTTTTATTAAAAGTGTGTTCTAAATGTTATGCCTTTAATTTGATCATGTGAATTGACTCATTTATAGAGTCCATACACATTCTTAATTGCCTTGCTGAGTTGACATTCACATTTTTGGTTAATAACTCCCAAGCGGCATCATAATTCTCCCCAGTGCCCAGTAACAGGTGAGAAACTACGTTTCTGGCTTCTTCCTTTACTGAGAACTTAAGATAATTAAATTTTAAGGTCGGACTTAAATCCTTCCTTATATGAATAAGGTCAGCAAACAACTCAAAAATAGGTCCCAATCTTTGGAATCTTCATAATGTGGGAACCTGTATTTTTGGTAGATTTGGCAAATCATCAATTTGTTGATTTCCAAAATCTACCTTTAATCAGATCATAGTCTAAATGTCATAGTTGAAATACTGAATTCGATTTCTTCGAATCTCCTATCCGTGACATTAATCTGGGCGGCTTGTTTTAAATTCACAAGCTTTTCCCAATAAAAATCAGTTTTTCTTCTAATCTCAAAAGTTTTAAACTTATCCTCCTGAACCGCGTTAAGCGTTTCCTCTAAATAATCCTCTAATTGTTCGATTGCCTTTTCTAAACTTGAAACTTCTGTTTTAGCCTGTTTTGTTTCTTTAATGACTTTGAAACATGCCATCATCTCTTCAAAGTGTTTATTTTTGAAGTAGTCATGATCGACTACTCCAATACGCAACAGTGCCGAGTGATTTCGAACGCATTCCGACTTTAAATCGTCAAATTGCTTTAGGAAGGCATAACTGAGGTTTGGGAAATTTAGTAATTCTCAGCTGGCTTCGGTAATTTCAATTTGCCTTTTTATAAAGGCAATCATATCAGTGGACAACACTTAAACTTCTGGTTTAAGATTTTTTTTTAATACAACTAAATTTTGTTCTTATATGTATGGGAAAACCCCTTGCTTATTTTTCGATATTCCGGGGAATACCTGAGGAATTCCAGAGGATGGAAATTCCTGTCAGATTTGTATGGAGACTTCCCCTAGGATTCCTCTAGGAGTCCTGGGTACTCCCTAGGGATTCGTTAGGGAATCCTTAGGGACTGGTACTGAAGGGTTCTCTTTATGTACGTGGACGTATAAATAGCACAAAATGAAGTTCATCTTTTTGAATAGTTTTTTTAATTAAAAAAAATTTCTTGGAAATAAAACAGCTTTCGTTCTTCATAGCTTAGCTTATAAACTAATAAATTAATTAATCAAAATGAATAAATGTTTAAAAAAAAAGATGTGGAAATTTAAAAACTAAAAAACAACGAAAAATGCGTGGTCACAGAAATAGCACAATTTCAAAATATCTTCAATTAAACATAAAAAATAAGTTTAAAAGTAATTAATGTAAAGCAAATTTAATATTTGATTGAGTATCCATGATTTTTGATGACTGCGTTACATCTTCAACCCATACTCTCCACAAGATCCTGACATCTATCCTTTGGAATGGAGTTCCAGGCTTCTTGGACACCTTTCCACAAATCGTCAAGATTCGAAATTTTTTTTTTGGATATCATAACCTTGACATCATTCCATAGATTTTCTATTGGATTTATGTCAGGGCTTTGAGCCGGCCATTCCAGAACTTGGATGGATTCGTCCTTCAACCACTTTTTAACGACACGATATGTGTGCTTTGGGTCGTTGTCGTGCTGGAATGTCCATTTCAGAGGCATGTTCTCAAACGTAAATGGTTCCATTTGATTTTTGAGAATGTCCACATACATAAAGCGATCCATTACGCCATTGATCCGGTAAAGCGGACCCACACCTCGCCAGGAAAATGCACCCCAGCACATAATGGAACCGGCACCGTGCTTAACAGTCTTCATGGTGTACCTGGGGTTAAGAGCTTGGCCTTTTGGACGACGAACAAATGTTTTCCCATCGGGTCCTACTTTATTAATTTTTGTTTCATCGCTCCAAAGGATGTTTTTCCAAAAACTCAGGTTCTTATCCCGGTGGGCCCGTGCGAAACTTAATCGTTGCGATATGTTGCGTTTTGACAGGAGCGGTTTTTTTCTGCTGATGCGTCCAAAGAGGGAAGCTTCATTTAGTCTTCTTGCCACTAATTTCCTCGATACATTTGTGCCACATTCTTTATTTATTTCCTCCATAATTTCGCGGGAGGACTTGAAAGGATCCGCCTTGCTCTTCCGTACTATGAGCATATCTGTACGCGGATCAGTTTTTCGTGGCTTTGGTTTGCGTTTTTTTTGATTGGTCAAATATGCTGTGTTTTCCTTCACTACCTTTAGTGCATTATATACCATTTTCCTCAAACATTTCATTATTTCGGCAATTTCAGCAGGTGTATTGCCAGATTCAGTTAGGTTGAATATCATCCTCCTTTCTTCAACTGAACAATGCTTTCCTCGACCCATTTTTTTAACTTTTGTATTAAATTACATTAATTTGTTGACGAAATTTTTTAAATCACGAAAAAAAACTTAGAAAAACCACTTTTTACACGGAATTTGCTGTAAGTTCTTTAAAGTGTGCTATTTCTGTGACCACGCTAAATAATCGCTCGCGAACGAAAATTAAGCATAAAGCAGAAGAAAAAAATGATAATGGTAAATTTATTGGGTTGTACATCATCTAGAAGAGAGCAATAATCAATTCACATCAAAATTTTTGGAATCGAAAGCCAAATACTTCTGAAATAATCGATCAAAAGTTACTGTTCTGATGTGTGCTATTTATACGTCCACGGCTGTATGTATAAATATATGTATATATTTCTATATATATATTTACTTACGTAGTTACTATTTTTGAGTCAAATAAATGATCCGTCTGTAACAAAGACAAAGATCAACGCTGAAGCCAAGTATAAATTGAAACACGAACGATTTCGGTGAGCGTCTTTATTTTAAAACTGTCAGCTTAAGACTAAATGTACAGAGTTTTGATCGGCTCGAAGTGAGTCGCGAGAAACGGAAATGTGTTTGTCAGCAGTTTTATTTATTTGTGTTTAAGTGCATGCAAAAAGAATGATGAAGTTATACAACAATCATGCGCTTTACTTTTTTGTGGATTCAAGTTTCGTTACGTTATGTTGTGTATTTATGCACGCGCAAGATTGTATGCGCGTTGTTTTTGTTAGGTTTAAGTTTATGTAAGCGTAATATGAGAAGCATATTATGCTACTATATATATATTGACTTTTATCGCTTCATTCCTTATCATAATTAGCATTAGTTTCTATATTAACTTTTGCTTGTGCTCTTAGATTCTGTAGATCATATTTTTCTTCAACAATATTCGATAGCATCCCTAATGGTCTTACGTCTTATCCAATTACTTAAAGCTCCTGGGGCAATTAAATATCACTCGATATTATGCACAGAGCAAAACTCCTTAAACTCAGATCCCGCAAAGCATCGTCCCTGATCTGCTATGATACGGGATGGAACACCAAACAAAGAAATAACTGCCTTCACTGATACTATACAATTGGCTGCGTCTATCTTCAGAGAATGGTGTAAATAAACGTATTTTGTAAACGCATCTATAATGACTATGATATACTCTTTTTGGTCGTTCTTGCCACTTAGTTTACCCGTGATGTCTATATCTACCGTATGAAAGGGTATTTCGTCTTTAGAAATCGGATGCATTTCTTGCTGAATTTTCCCAGATTGTGGTTTCGATAGTTTGCACGTGGTGCAATTGTCAACGAACTTTCGTACGTATTTCGTCCTTCCTACGAACCAGTAACAGCTATACACTTTGACAAGAGTCTTTTCCCAACCAACGTGCATTATAGCCTCGTGAATGTGGTGAATGACAGCCAGCCTATAAGACCTTGGAACTACAGGTAACCAGCGGGTTCTACCATTCCTCTGAATTTTACGATACAGCAAACCAGCTCTCAACTCATACGTACTAGCAAGACTCTTGTTAAATTCATTGTTTTGTAGTTTAGAGATTAAAGATGTTATTTCGAGATCTCGCTGCTGTTCAGCTATAAGCCAGGTGTCACTTAATTCAGTTAAATCTTCACACATTTCAGGAGCTTTGGCAGCAAACTGTAACTTTTTCGTTATCGGGTTTCTTGAGAAGAAGTCCACATGCGCCATGCGCTTTCCTTTCCTATACACAATATCGAATTCAAAAGATTGTAAAAACAACCACCATCGATATACGTTGTCATCTAACTCAATCTTTTGTTGACTTGCCTTTATAGAGTTACAGTCGGTATATACTGTAAACTTGATACCCTTTAAGTAATGTTGATCATATATCATTGCGTTAAATAGTGCCAGGGTTTCTAAAACATATAAATTATACCTTGACTCGGCTGGGGTTGTACATTTACTGTAGTACTCAATAACATGGTTTTTATCGTTTATCTTGTGCATGACTATCGCACCATAACCCACAGAGCAAGCATCTGTATGAAGCTCAACCGGGTATTGTGGATCGAAAATTGTTAATACCAGGCTACGGGTCAATGCAAAGATTATCTCCTTTCTCACTGCTTCATGATTTTCCTTCCAATCAAAACTATTATTGTCTTTAGAAGTAAGACAAAATAGAGGCTTTAACGTTTCAGAGAATTTTGGCACGAATTGTCGAAAGTATGATGCTAATCCAATAAACTGTCTTGGCTGCGTGACCGTTTGCGGAGGTGGCAATTCAACTAATGCCTGCAACTTTCGAGGATTAGGTCCAAGCTCTCCTGCCTCTACTTCGTAACCGAGATACTCAATTTTTGATTTTCGAAATTAAATGAGAATCCAGCTTTAATGAGAGTTTCTATGACTGTCTGTAATCTTGAAATTGCCTCCATTTTAGTTTCGGGCACGACCAATACATCATCTATGTAAACCACAGCATACGAATACGAAAGTGGCCCCAACGCTTTTATTATTGCTCGCTGAAACACTAACGGAGCATTCTTCAAACCAAACGGCATTGCCACAAACACGAACTGCCCTTCGGGTGTAACAAATGCCGTACGCTCTACTGAATCTGGGTGAATAGGTTGTTGCGTACACCCTTTTCGGGAGATCGTAAGACTTTAAAGATTTAAAGCCGGAATCTAAAAGCAGGGGAAGGGGTACCATCACCCCGTTGACTCAGTTGGATTGCGACAAAGAAAATGCAAGTCGACAGTAAACGAGTCTCCGATGACCCGGTCAGCGGCCGCAATAGATTGCAGCAAGTAAAGAAAATCAACACCAGTTCCGGGCACACTTCACCGAAGGGGGTATTGACTACCCAAAATAGGGAAGAGTGAGAAATATGATCCCTGGGTGGGAACACTTGGCATAGAAGACCAATAGAAAACCAAAAAAAAAAAAGCTCTATGCCGGTATAAAAAGACCATGGCTCACCGATGAAAAGGGCAGAGAGAGAGTCAGTACCCGGGTAAACACCCGTAGTCCGTCGGTACCCGGGGAAAGCATCTGTAGTCAATACCCAGAGGTAGTCATCCGTACATCAGATACCCGGGCAATTATTCTTTTGTCCATCGAGGAGAAGACTCAGGGATAACTCCAGTCTCGAAGAAAAACGTCAAGGAGCAGGGACACTAGCATCCTTTAAAGGAAATAACAGGACTAACAAGGGACACACTTTGAAGGAAGACCATAGTTCCACGAATCTCTCAGGATGGGCGGCAAGGAGTCTAAGGCCTCCGACAACACAGCAAATGTGATAAACACCGTGGAGGTTGTCGACCACAAACAGGAAATATAGGGAGTACAACATACCCTGGAATTCATCGCTGCTATACTGATCTTCCTGGCTCTGTTAAAGATCGTAAAAATGTACAAGAGATCCGTACAGCGGAGGAGGGACCATCACCATGTCCTGGACAGAATTGTCTCCGGAGTCCCGCAAAGTGCTTAATTAAAAATACAAACGGCAAAACAATTTAAAGGTCAAGTGAACCGGTGCAGGACGTTAGTGTGAACATCAGCAAAAACCAAACAACAGCAAGTGCTCGCTCCAAGTAACCTGAGAGCCGAATAGCAGCCAAAGCGTGCTACAAAAGAACAGAAACCCAACTCATTCATACGTTTATATATATGCATACTCCACTTAGTGTATTTTTTTTATTTTGTGTTTGTGTATATCTTATTATTGTTCGGTTACAATTAAGAGGTGCACGAAAGTATATGTATGTATAACTCCATCACTATATATATAGCAAAACCCAGGATCCAACGCGTCGAGATCTCATCGCTCCGGATTAAAGTATTCCCTGTTCCTGAGTTTTTTATCTTTATATATATATGCATCTATTCCCGTGCTCATTTTATTTTTACACCATTAGTACATATAAATATATTTGTGTCAGGTTTAAAGAAAAATATCTTATTGTCAGCCTCTTCCAGGCAATTCATTTCATTAATAGGAGTTAAATATTTTGTGTTCCATATTGTTTTAAATTAATAAAAATTACTTTTCAGCGACGAGTATACGCCTTGTTTTTGTTATGCAAAAACAAGAGCCCTCAGAGCGACGTTTGTAGTCGTGAATAGCCAACAATTTTGCTCCTCGCTAAAAACAGTTATAGCCAATTTATCATACATTTTGTATGCTAGCTTTTTAATTCTTGTTTGTATTACATGGCACTAGCCAGCAATCTATTACTTAATAAAATTATGCTATTATTGTAACTACAACAAAATGAGTAGGTAAACATATTCAGAAGGGGTGCTGACGCGCGAAGTGGAGAAGGTCAAAAACGATGACATAACGTTTGACGGACAACCTTGACAAAAGGAATCGTATTTCGCGGCCCGCGACGATCCATCAGGCATGCGGATGCATGAAGGGGAAGGAACGTGGCCGAAACATTGCCCGATCGTTTTACGATCAAGCTACAGATTGTGGGGCAGTGAGGACTGTTGACTGACGAACGGTACGAACTTTTTCAGGCACTACTAATATTTATTCTCGTTATGTTGGGGGGGTGAGGGGCTTACCAAGATCCCACGACCCAAAATCGACGAGCTTACGCCGGCATCCTGGTGCCTGAACATTGGATGCCCCTCCCTCGACCTGAGTCCTTTCCCAGGACACAGGCACGAATGCACAGACGTAACAAGGTATTTGGTAGAATCCGCTGGCCATGTCCAGACAAGAAAAATACTTTCCCTCACGCAACCTTGCAATTTAATCCGAGATAAGAGGCAACGGGAATTTATCCGACACTGTATTAGCATTTAGCTCTCTATAGTCTATCCATAAGCGATCAGTTCCGTTTTTCTTTTTTTTCCAATAAAATTGAACACGCAAATGGGGCCGCCAACAATTCGTCAATCTTTGCACATCTACACTTAGCCTATATGGTCGCCTTTGTACCGTTTTATTTGGATCTATCAAACGAATTTCTAACTGGCCTGTGTTAACTTGTGTCTTAGGAACTCGAAACTTCAAAACGTTTATTAAACTGCCCTTGTAGCTTCATTCAACTCTATATTATCGTTTATACAATCTTTATATGTTTTGGGTTCAGTTACAACATTAATCAGTTTTACTTTATAAATGCAGAATCTGTCTGACTCAATCGTTACTCCGAAGCCTTGACTTAAAATCTCCCTGCCTATCATGATATCATGTTAAGTACTTGTTCTTCAAACAGATGTCATTATACGGATTTTAGTAAAGCATTCGACTTTGTTAATCATTCACTTTTAATAAAAAACTTGATTTATTAGGTTTCCCTGTTGATCTCCTAAAATGGATTCGAAGTTATCTGAATGGCAGGACACAACGGGTCCTCTTTAAAAATTCTCTTTCTTGTATTCTCCGAGTCACATCCGGCGTCCCACAAGGGAGCCACCTAGGTCCGCTCCTTTTTACCTTATTTATTAACGACCTTCCCTTAATAATAAATCATTCGCGTGTACTAATGTACGCTGATGATGTAAAATTATGCTTGCAATATAAGGACATTTCTCGCCATTTGGACTTACAATCCGATCTAGATTGCTTTCAAACCTGGTGCCGTGATAACGTATTAAACTTAAATGGCTCTAAGTGTAAAGTTATGACCTTTGGTCGTGCCAACTCAATGCACGCAACTTACACGTTAAGTGGGTGCTCTTTGGACAGAATAACACATGTTGATGATCTTGGTGTTCTTCTGGACCCTAAACTTAAATTTTCAGACCATATTTCGTCTATTGTCAATAAGGCCAGGGGTGTGCTTGGTTTTATAAAACGGTGGTCAAAGGAATTGATGATCCTTACATGACCAAAACCTTATTTATTTCTCTAGTCTGTCCGATCCTCGAGTATGGATCACCTGTTTGGAGTCCACAATATGAAGTTTACTCGGACCGCATTGAGTCGGTTTAAAAGAACTTCTTACTTTTTGCCTTACGGCGCCTTAATTGGGATGCAAACCTTAGATTACCTCCTTATTCGAGTAGATTAATGTTAATTAACTTACCCTCCTAAGCTAACCGTAGAACGATGCTTGGAACAGTCTTTATTTTTAACCTTATTCGTGGTGAAGTGGATAGTCCCGACTTGACTAGTCGGCTAAACTTCACTGTTCCAAGCAGATTTACTAGAAATTACGTACCTCTAATTTTAAATCATTGTAGATCTAACTATGAGTTGCATGATCCCTACAGAGTATTATGTTCTGACTATAATAGATTCTATCCTATTATCTCTAATTCTGACTCTCTGCCGTTTTTAAAGCGATCAATACTAACGTACTTAACGAATTCTTGTATATTACTACTAGTAAACATAAATTTCCTCGTCCTTTACTGTCTTCTACATCGCGTCTATCTTCCCGCGATTCGAGCCGTACGATACACGGCAGCGCCCCTCGGTCGGTTAGGCGGGAGGTGTGGCCGTGGGACTCGCGCGTCAAAAAAAAAAAAATAAAAATAATAATGACATGAAATAACATTTCCAAGGTAAAATCGTTAATGGTAACATTGGTCAAAATTTGCGTAGAATCATTTCCATTACTACATTATAAAGTCTTTTTCTAGAGAATTTTCCAGCGGCGCTTTCCTAAATGAGTGAACACTCGCCTCCGGAATCAAATCAAAAACAAGAGAGAACGCTATAGTCGAGTTCCCCGACTATCTGATACCCGTTACTCAGCTAGTGAAAGTGCGAAGGAGGCTTCAGCACTGACAGTTTTTGGCGGTTTGTGGGCGCTAGAGTGGGCGTGGCAAAAAGTTTTTTGGCAAATCGATAGAAATTTAGAAGACTAATACAAAAATGAAAAAATATCAAAACATTTTTTAAAAGTGTGGGCGTGGCAGTTTTGCGCGGTTTGTGGGCGTTAGAGTGGGCGTGGCAACATGAATCGACAAACTTGCGCTGCGTCTATGTCTCAGGAGTCAGTATGCTTAATCTCAACTTTCTACCTTTTGTAGTTCCTGAGATCTCGACGTTCATACGGACGGACAGACGGACAGACGGACGGACAGACGGACATGGCCAGATCGACTCGGCTATTGATCCTGATCATGAATATATATACTTTATATGGTCGGAAACGCTTCCTTCTGCCTGTTACATACTTTTCAACGAATCTAGTATACCCTTTTACTCTACGAGTAACGGGTATAATCAACGAACTCACCAAAATGAACGAGCACACCTTTTGGTTCCGTTACCGAACATATGTTGTTCACACTATAAACAAATGCGTACACTTAATGAGTTAAATTCGGGTGTTTGAATCTAACTGACTCGCTACTGGGAGGGCATCGCCTTTTATTCATTCTTACATAGGCTCTTATCATCTAATTATATAATGCAGCGCTTGTAAGACGCTGCAGTCTGCGTTGGTCAATGCAGCTGAGATGTACGGCCAGTAGTTGTCTCTTATTTATGCGTTGCCTCCGGATATAAATGACCATTATAATTATGCTAATCGTTGTCAACGCTAGAGCCGAGTGTCCGCTTGCCGTGTGGAAAATCAAGTCATCAATGTGTACTTTGTTATTATACCCGTTACTCGTAGTGTAAAAGGGTATACTAGATTCGTTGAAAAGTATGTAACAGGCAGAAGGAAGCGTTTTCGACCATATAAAGTATATATATTCTTGATCAGGATCAGTAGCCGAGTCGATCTGGCCATGTCCGTCTGTCCGTCCGTCTGTCTGTCCGTCCGTCTGTCCGTATGAACGTCGAGATCTCAGGAACTACAAAAGCTAGAAAGTTGAGATTAAACATACAGACTCCAGAGACATAGACGCAGCCCAAGTTTGTTGATTCATGTTGACACGCCCACTCTAACGCCCACAAACCGCATAAAACTGCCACGCCCACACTTTTGAAAAAGGTTTTAATATTTTTTCATTTTTGTATTAGTCTTGTAAATTTCTATCGATTTGCCAAAAAACTTTTTGCCACGCCCACTCTAAAGCCCACAAACCGCCCAAAGCTGCCACGCCCACACTTTTGAAAAATAATTTGATTTTTTTTTCATTTTTGTATTAGACTTGTAAATTTCTATCGATTTGCCAAAAAACTTTTTGCCACGCCCACTCTAACGCCCACAAACCGCCAAAAACTGTCAGTGTTGAAGACTCTCCTTCGCACTTCCACTAGCTGAGTAACGGGTATCAGATAGTCGGGGAACTCGACTATAGCGTTCTCTCTTGTTTTTCAGAGTCTGGATGCGCATTTGAAGATTTTGCAGTTCATTAGTGTTGTTGATAATCAAGTGCTTCAGCGGGACCACGTTCCATGTCTCCTTGTCATCTATAATTCGTAAACTGGGGAAGATAGACATTTCAGACGCTTTCGAAATTACTTTTTGAGGAGTAATTATTTTTGTATCCCCTAATATTGCTGTGCATCCTGCAAGTAGTTGTATAATGCCTTGATTGGGCAGTCTTATAACTTGATGCTGTTCGTTGCATCTTATATTAGCTGTTGTATTTCGAAACAGTCTAAATAGCCAACGGTTGGATCCACTTATCTCTTTGATGAACGAATTGCCTTGGTATTCCATCATTTCGCATGAGTTGGTTTCAATGGAGATATTTCGCAAGAGTGATCATCCGCGTTTTTCCATGCCCAATTACTTTCGCAAAGCCATGTTGTCGAATCCTCTTGTCTGCATTGGTTAATTTCCATTTCAAACATTAGGTGATATGCATTTATGTCTGTATTGAACGCAAAATATTTAGAATTCAATTTCGGAATAAGCTTTGTTCCGTTTGTCCACAGTGGTATTGGGATTACTTCAAAGAGATCCGTTTCCTGATTGTTGTATATCGGCAATTTTGCTTCAATGAATAGGAAATTATCCTTCAACATAGTTTGTGCCTTCATCAGTTTATAGATCAGTGGTAATTGTATAACTGAATTTACACCCGTATCATTTGTTTTCGTCCTAATTTTTGCTTAACTTTTTCGAGTTCCTCCAGCATTTTGTTATGGGCAATTAGTGTAGGATGAATTCTTCTTTCACTAATGTCCGTTACCATTGAGATCGCTGTTGCTTGTAGGCTTTTTGCCTCTTCAATCCAGTTTCGCACTTGATTTGATAACATAAGGAATTTAATTGACTCCTTATATACCATAAAGTGCTCCTTCATCGTCCCAAATTCCGGTTTGCTTCTATCGTAGTTGCTCTTACTAATTCTTCCGTGGCATTGATGACCGAGGTCTGATTGTCAACATATTCCATTATATGTTTTTCGTTTTTTATGATCGTTTGCATATTTTCCTGTATTCTATTTGCATTTCCGATATCAAAGCATTTCGGTTGGTACGGTGCCGTAGTATTTTGTCTTTTTCTTTTATGTTGTCAATTTTTGTCCGTATTGTCGTGCCGAAGAAATCGCAGTAGTCCTTGAAGTCTCCCATTTTTTTGCAAACCAGGCGGGATTTTTCCAGGAAGTCCTTTGATTGTTTTATGACATCAAAATAGGCTTGGATGTCATAATAAAACAATAATTGCCAACTGGATGTAGCGACTTCAATTTTACCAATTTTGTTCACCATAACTGCAGCTTTTGCGTCGATGTCGTAAATTTTCCCAAGTTCTTTGGGAATTTCTTCCGAATTTTTTGTCGCAGTTGTAGCTTGCAACATCAATAAACAGCATAGCACAGTAGCTATGCTTCCAGTGCCATTCCTTTTGCCTTTTGGAACTCGCTGCCTAAGCTTCTTGTCCTTGCCTAGCTGAATTGACTCCGTTATAGATGGCGTTGCAGCTCCAGCTGGTTTTGCTTCGCTAACAGGAAGTTGAGAGATCTTGTTTAGCGATCTTTTTACTTCCCCATCGCTTGTTTTAACCGTGACTACCCGGACTTTATCATCTTGTCCTTTAGTCGTACTAATGATTCTTCCCATTGGCCATCTTGCAGGGTGAGTGTTCTCATGTTTTATAAGAACCAGCTGTCCCTCCTTCAGATTTGGCTTTAACTGGCGCCATTTGGTTCGCTGTTGCAATGACACCAGATACTCCTCTTTCCATTTCTTCCAAAAATCACCTCTGATGCGTTAAATAAGCTTCCATCTATCCAAAGAGCTGATTGTCTTACTTTCGTCAAAATGTTCAGGAGCTCCAATTAGAGGTCTTCCCACCAGAAAATGACCCGGCGTTAATACGTCCTCACCATCGTTTTCGCTCCTTACAGTGACTAATGGGCGCGAGTTTAGCACTGCTTCGATTTGACATAGCAGCGATGCAAATTCTTCATATGTAAATTTGTTTTCACCAATAACTCGTTTAAGGTGATGCTTCACTGATTTTACACCGGCTTCCTATAAACCTCCCATGTGGGGGCTGCCCGGGGGAATAAAGTGCCACTTGATGCCTTCTTTTTCTAGTGTAGGTGCTAACTCATTATTGTTTGTAATGGCAGCTACAAATTCTTGTCCAATACTCTTGAAGCTCCTACGAAGTTTGTTCCATTATCTGAGTATATGTTCTCACTCTTGCCTCGTCTTGCAAAGAACCGTCGAAGATCCTCCAGGAATTTGTCTGACGAAAGGTCGCTAACAGCTTCCAGATGTATCGCTTTTGTTGTCATACAAACAAATACACAAATGTATCCTTTATACGTTTCTTGACCTCTTCCCTTTAAGCAGCGAATCTGGAACGGTCAAGCGTAGTCGATTCCAGTATTTTGAAACGAGTAATAAGCCGTTACTCGATAAACTGGTAAATTTCCCATCAGTTGACTGGACATCTCTTGCTTGTATCGTATGCATACAATACATTCCCTTAAATATTTCTTTAAGGAATTTTGTATGCCAAATATCCAGAACTCCCTCTGAATATAAGTTCTCATAATGTTAATTCCGCCATGCAGAGTTTCTTTATGAGAATCCTTTACAATTAACCAAGTCAAATGTGACTTATCCAGTATAATTGGATGTTTTACATTATACGGTATCATTGCGTTTTGTAGTCGTCCACCGACTCGAAGTACGCCTTCACTATCCAAAAACGGATTTAGCGCCTGTAACTTACTCTTTGGGTCTAATGGTCTTTTGTTTTTGAGTAGTCTGACTTCGTGTCCGAAATCTAGCTGTTGTTGTATCTTTACCACAGCAATTTTCGCTAGCTTTAATTCCTCCACCGTAAGATGTGAAGGCTGTTGCCATTTTCCTCTCAGCTTTGTTATGAAGCGTAATACATACGTCATTACTCTAAGAAGTTTGTCGATCGATGAATACTTCGATAAAAGATGGTTTTGCAGATATTCGGATTTTACCAATGTGGATACCACAACAATTTCCGATTCCTTTTTAGTGTGCTAGTGTTGTGCATCTATAGATAGCCAATTCGGCCCTCACCACCAAATTTCACAGATTTTAAGAGCTTGCGGTGATATCCCTCTTGAAGCCACGTCTGCTGGATTTTCTTCCGATTTAACGTAATTCCATTCGACATTGGGAATTCTAGAACACTAGTTCTGACGAACATATCTTTACTGCGCTTATTCTCTATCCAAGCAATAGCAATGTGCGAGTGGCATCCATTGTATTCTTGTTTCTCCATATAGCCTGCACTTTCTCTAATAACTTTGCTAGTAAATGCGTAGCACATAATTCCAACTTTGGAATTGTTTTCCTGTTTTTTATAGGATTTACTTTGCTTTTTGCTGCTAGCAAAGTAACTCTGCCGCCTACTTTTGTATACACAGCCGCTGCATATGCTTTCTCTGATGCATCGCAGAATCTATGTAGCTCCATAATACCTTTGGAGCATCCAGTCCATAATTTCTTATAAATCTGATAAACCTTTAGCATATTCCATCCACCAGTTTGCTAAGTTGGATTCCAATTTAACGTCCCAAGTCATCGATAACTTCCACAGTTCCTGAATGAAACATTTCCTTGAATCATTACAGGTGCCAACCATCCTAGTGGGTCGAAAATTTTGGACAACTGTGATAACACTTACCGCTTTGTTATGCGTGTTAACATTGGGTTTTCTGCCGAAAACGTAAACGTATCCTTCTTCGGATCCCATTGAAGTCCTAAGGTTTTGATCGATTCATTCTCCTCAATTCAGATTTTCTCCGTAGCACCGTCGTCCTGAATGTCGGCTAAAATACGTTCGTCATTTGCAACCCATTTTCGCAGATGCATGCCGGCCTTCTCCATCACTTGTCTCAATTTCCTTTGAAGTTCATAGCACTCGTTGACTGTGTCTCCACCAGTTATGAGGTCATCCATATAAAAGTCGTCTCTTATTTTTTCTGCTAAGACGCTATCCTCTTGGCAAAAGCGATCTGCCAACTCTCGTAGACATCGGACTGCTAAGAAGGGTGCTGCCGAGGTGCCATAAGTTACGGTTGTTGACTTAAACTCACTGATCGGCTATTTTGGATCATCTCACCATAGGATATATTGGTATTCTTGGTCTTTCTCGGCAACCTTTATTTGGCGATACATTTTTTCAATGTCAGCTACCATAACATATTGCCACTTGCGCCATTTAATTATAATATCGAATATATCCTTTCGAATCTTAGGACCAGCTATAATAACGTCATTTAGGCTTAGTCCATTTGTCGTCTTTGCGGATGCGTCAAAAACTACTCGTAGCTTCGTAGTTAAGCTTCCAGGCCTGATGATTGCTTGATGGGGTAAATAGTATTTACCTTGACCCGTTGTCTTTACAGATTCCATATGTCCCATCTTAAGGTATTCTTACATGAATTCGTTGTATGCAGCCCAGTTCTTTGGGTTTCTTTGAAACTTCTTTTCCATTTGCATAAGCCTTGCCATTGCCTGTTTGCGAGAGTCCCCCAGCTTTGCCTCTTGGTGGAATGGAATTGAAACCACAAATCTGCCTTCCTCGTTGATGACAGTTGTTTCTTGGAATTTTCTTTCGCATTCTGCATTGTCTGTAATCGTCTCATCGGCTTAATCTTCCAATTCCCAAAAGCGTTCCAGGTCCTTTAGATTTATTGTTGTAGTGGCACTTATAATTGTTTGCTTTGCTGCTCGAGCTATATTTCCGGACACAATCCATCCAAATTTGGTTTTTTGTCCCAAGATTCCATTCACGGTTTTTATTTTCTCCATCATAATCAGGGGAAATAGATCCACACCTATCACCATGTCAATTCTGCTTGGCTCGTTGAATCGTGGATCTGCTAGCCTGTAGCCCTTCCACTCTTTGTTGATATCAATATCAAACTTTTTGCTGGGAAGGGCTCTATGGAGTGTTGCTAAAACCAATGCTTCCGTTGATGCTTTGAAGCTGCTTGGAATTTTTGGTTTGATCGTCAGGTGGACACTATTTTTTGATAATTGTGTAGTCTGGGAGATACCTTCGACCTCTATAGTACTCCTTACTCTGGGAATCCTTAATATTTGTGCTGCTTCCTCTGAAATCAGCGTCTTCTGGGATCCACCGTCAATAACCGCCCTCAATTCGTTGTAACCTCCAGCTTTGTTTTTAACTAAAACAACAGCTGTAGCCAATAGTGTGTCTTGGCCTTGCTTAAGGCTATTGCTGTTGATACTGCGTTTTGTGTCTTCATGAAAAAGGCTGTTGTGTCTTTTGGAGCATCGATTGCATCTAATTTCCTTTCTGCAGTCGATAGCATTATGCTTTCCAAAGCATCTAAAGCACATGCTGTTCGTTTGAACGAATTCTTTTCTTTTTTCGATTGATTGTGCATTTGAGACACTTTACCATATCGTGGCCATCCTTAGAGCAAAAGGCACACGATCTAACTTGCCCCTTTCTTGTAGCAAGCTGAGCTGTATTTTTGGTAATGGCATTTACTGAGTTGTATTGTTGCTCAATAAACTCCAGTACATCTTGTAAGGACTGTATAGCTCTTGCCTTTTTTACATGCTGTTCATACAGCTGCAAGGCTTCTGGCGAAAATTTCCGCAGCAGAATTTCTGCTAAAATTACGTCAGCATTTGGTATATTTATCTCTTCAAGTGTTTCTACCTTTAATTGCGACTCCTTGTAGGCCTTGACAGCATCCATAGTTTTAATAAATATTTTATCATTAAAATATTGATGATCGTCAACTCCCAATTTTACCAGCGCATTGTTTTTAGTAGTAAATTGGTCTACCAATGCTTCTATTGCTGGTATAGATGCCTTGTCCTTGATGGCTTGCAGTATTTTGTTCTGCAGCACTCCTTGGTCTTGCATCAATTTCACAGATCTTTCCGACAACATCTTGGGAAAACAATCACTGTGACTTGTGCTTTCTGCTTGTATTCTTTGGCGTGAACCGTTGGAAGATTTTTTGATTGGTCGCCCAGTTGACCTAGCTGTGCCTCGACTCACAGCTGGTTGATCAGCCAAGGAAAAGCAAGAACACAATGTTTCACCTTATAGTCCTAGTACTTTAAGGCGTGGTCTTTTATTCTGTGTTTCTTACCACTGGTGGGGGAAGCAACAGAATCACTCGAATAACCTTGCTCTTTTTACTTTGAAGCGCTGGTTTCTTCTGTGTTTCTTACCACTGGTGAGGGAAAACAACAGAATTTCTCCAAGGACCTTGCTCTTTTTTCTTTGAAGCGCTGGTTTTATCTTCTGTGTTTCTTACCACTGGTGGGGGAAAACAAAAGAATTTGTCGAAGGACCAGAATGTTCACACTATAAACTAATGCGTACACTTAATGAGTTAAATTCGGGTGTTTGAATCTAACTGACTCGCTACTGCGAGGGCAGCGCCTTTTATTCATTCTTACATAGGCTCTTATCATCTAATTATATAATGCAGCGCTTGTAAGACGCTGCAGTCTGCGTTGGTCAATGCAGCTGAGATTTATCTTAAATCTATGTTTGTGGCCTATGACCGCGCTAATCACCTCCCGCGTGATCATATCTCTTGACACTTCGGCAATAGACCACTGCAATCGTACTTATATGTAGTTGCCACTTATGTTGTCCCGTGCCATGTTTATTGCAGCCCATAAATATAACATATTTATAGTTTGTCTACTTATCATGTCTAAACACATCTTGAGACATATGTTAACTCTCTTTTCAGTGCTTTGTCCAATCGAAGTGCATCCAGTAGAAATTCGTCCAGCCTGTCCACACTTATAGCATTTTACGTTCGACTTTTGCTCTTTTGGCTTCATACCAAAGCCTACAGCATGCCCGCTTCCCGATGATTGTGATTCCCGAAATGCAGAATCTGTCTGGCTCAATCGTTACTCCGAAACCTTGACTTAAAATCACCCTGCCTATCATGATATCGTGTTAAGTACTTGTCCATAATGACATGAAATAACTTTTCCAAGGTAAAATCGTTAATGGTAACATTGGTCAAAATTTGCGTAGAATCATTTCCAATACCCTTAAGCATTACTACATTATGAACTCTTTTTCCAGAGAATTTTCCAGCGGCGCTTTCCTTAATGAGTGAACACTCGGCTCCGGAATCAAATCAAAAATCAACGAAGGGCATCCAGTAGAAATGTGTCAGGCCTGTCCACACTTATAGCATATTACGTTCGACTTTTGATCTTTTGGCTTCATACCAAAGCCTCCAGCATGCCCGCTTCCCGATGATTGTGATTCCCGATATTTCTTCAGGCGGCAGTCTGCGATTTTGTGCCCTGACTTTCCACAATAATGGCAAATGATGTTTGAAATTTTCTGCTTCTTCATTTCTGGCGCCAAACAATATTGTATTGTATACAATTCAAATATTGTGTACTAAATTCAAATATTGCTACCAATGCTCCGACATATAAATATGTGTATATGAACAAAACAAATCTTGAGTTGACTTAGCTGCCGTCGTTTTCACTGCTGCTGTTGTTGTTGCCGCTGCTGTTGTTGCTGCTGCTGTTGTTGTTGATGCTGCGTTTTGCAATGCGTTTCTTCCTTCTCTAACTAGGCTCCGTTGACGTCGATGTTAAAGATAATTTTTTATTTTTTGCTCTTACACTGGTGGTGGTTCGAGTTTTTTCTATCCTTTTGCTTTTATGTATACTTTTATATTTGTATATGTTTATGTATACTCTGTTCCTTACCTTTGGTAGGGGAAAACAAGAGTTAATTATTTTGCTTCCTTTAGTGTAGTGTAGTGTAGTGTAGTTTTGCGTTGCTTTAAGGAGCTGGCCTTTTTTCTGAGTCCCTTACCTCTGGTGGGGAGAAGCTGCAGTATTCATCGAAGGCTCGATTGACCAAAATGAAAGAGAGTCAAAATAATAAGACTTTCCTCATTGAGTTTTTGTAAGAACACTGATTTTATTTAAAAATATCTTCGGTTTAAGTAGGTGACATGAGAATCGTATCTTAAAGTAAATGATCTACGCAGAGGCCTAAGTAAATAGTCCCCGCCTTATCGAGGTCCCGCGCTCCGTCCCATCTGCATATCTTGATCGGCGAGGACCTTATCTGTGGTCTCCCACTAAGGGACTCATTTTAGGAGGCGGGGAACGATCTCAAGTGGCTGACTCATGTGGTGTGCACTTAGATTAGCACTGCACCCATATCGCCTTAGATAAAAAAATCCTAAATATAAATTTAACACTCTCGATTCATTTACACAAGATATAAACTGAGCCCAAACTTGTAAGTCTTTAAATATATTCGTGTTCGTCTGAACACCCATGATTATTTATGTGGTATCTCTCTAAAGATGGACTACGAGATGTTTTATGGCGTTTCACGCAAATGCAAGCCTACCTAGAGCCGATTAGAGTGGCACGAATGTCAGTACCGGATACCGACGTTACTAGTCGCTTGTATGCTACAAGATCTCGGACTACACTGTCCATTACAAAGCCCACCACAAAAACTGGTCGGCTTTTAGTATAAGGTTTTTGCGAAGAGGCCATCGCTTCATATTCCGTGTAGATTTCCTAAGGTTGAAGCCGTACGGTTTGGTAGGATCAGCTTTGCCGACCATCTCATCAAAATTTTCGCGTTTGGTATCAATCAGAAGCGATAAGAGCGTTTGTGGACAGGATTATAACATTGTATATATCTGCGACGTAAGGCTGAAAATCTTAATGTTGCTGGCGGTATTGTTGCCAACTTTGGTATTAACAAAGTTGTTACTGCTATTGGTTAAGTGGCTGGAGCTAGAATGTCTTGAGCTGGTCGAGGTACTACCTTCTTTATGGTCGTTTGGTCTGTTGTCTGTGTCCATGTCTGACAGTTCTAAGAAACGGTTAGCGCGAACAATGTTCTTTGGGCCCGGCGTTGTTCGATGTAGCAAATACTTCCAAGATCAACAAATAAGGAATTAAGTGCCTCACTCATTTTTTGTTGTTGTCGAACTACATATGTAGGTGGTTATGTTAAATTCATCATTGGAGTCCGAAGGACCAGGAATAATGCACTGCTCCGTCAATTAAGAATACAAATTTAATTTTTTACCGAAATTAAAAGAAAACAACAGAGAACTCTATAGTCGAGCTCCCCGACTATTCCCCGACTATAAAATGAAAATATATCAAATTATTTTTCAAAAGTGTGGGCGTGGCTGTTTGTGGGCGTTAGAGTGGGCGCACCTTTTATAGTTCCTGAGATCTCGACGTTCATACGGACGGACAGACGGACATGGCCAGATCGACTCGGCTATTGATCCTGATCAAGAATATATATACTTTATATGGTCGGAAACGCTTCCTGCTGCCTGTTACTACTTTTCAACGAATCTAGTATACTATTTTACTCTACGAGTAACGGGTATAACAATTTATCAACAATGTTATCTTAAAGCTGTGACCTTTGTTCAAGTATCGATTTAAACAATCACACACTCTTTTTAATCGCTCTTGACAAAAAATGTTTCTGTTATATCCATTTAAATCGTGTGTCAGTTTACTTATCTTTGGAATTGAATGTAGTTTCGCTTGAACTACAAGATATCTACAAGAACTACATTTTTGCGGACCATAAATACTAATAGACCTTATCAAGTGTATTTTGCCACCCTAAATGCATACTGTTGCATACTAGACTCCTGCGCTTAGTTAATTTCTGTCCATTTGAAAGCCATGGATACAACTGGTAAATTACTTGTACCACCTCGTCTTTGAACTTTGCGATATAATACACCTTTTTGCATGTTTTGATTTGATTTTATTTTATCAGATGTATTTCCCTTTTCTATCGCTATACGAAAAACATTTTTTTGAAAAATGTTTTGATATTTTTTCACATTTTTGTCAGTCTTGTAAATTTACATCGATTTGCCAAACATATTTTTGCCACGACCTCTCTAACGCCTAGAAACTGCCAAAAACGGTCAGTGTTGAAATTTTTCCCTCGCACTTCCACAAGCTGAGTAACGGGTATCAGATAGTTGGGGAACTCGACTATAGCGTTCTCTCTTTTCTATTTTTCCGTCAAACTCGGGGATGCACTTTATAATATTTTGGGGCTCGCCGCAATGGGCCTCTGACACGATTTCTATTTCGCGGAAAATTTTATCTGTTGTGCAGAAACTGTAGTTCTACTAAGCTGATTTGTCAGAAAGACTATCTTTTCTTTAAATAAGAGGGCTTGTTTGTCAAGGGCTTCCTGAACCTTTGCTTTTATCTGGGAAACTTATTCTGCATTAATTATACCCGTTACTCGTAGAGTAAAAGGGTATACTAGATTCGTTGAAAAGTATGTAACAGGCAGAAGGAAGCGTTTCCGACCATATAAAGTATATATATTCTCAGGATCAGGATCAGTAGCCGAGTCGATCTGGCCATGTCCGTCTGTCCGTCCGTCTGTCCGTCTGTCCGTCCGTCTGTCCGAATGAACGTCGAGATCTCAGGAACTACGAAAGCTAGAAAGTTGAGATCAAACATACGGACTCCAGGGACATAGACGCAGCGCAAGTTTGTCGATTCATGTTGCCACGCCCACTCTAACGCCCACAAACCGCCCAAAACTGCCACGTCCACACTTTTGAAAAATGTTTCGATATTTTTTCATTTTTGTATTAGTCTTGTAAATTTCTAACGATTTGCCAAAAAACTTTTTGCCACGCCGACTTTAACGCCCACAAACCGCCCAAAGCTGCCACGCCCACACTTTTGAAAAATGTTTTGATATTTTTTCATTTTTGTATTAGTCTTGTAATATTCTATCGATTTGCCAAAAAACTTTTTGCCACGCCTACTCTAACGCCCTCAAACCGACAAAAACTGTCAGTGTTGAAGATTCTCCTTCGCACTTCCACTAGCTGAGTAACGGGTATCAGATAGTCGGGGAACTCGACTATAGCGTTCTCTCTTGTTTTTTTTTGTTCTTGCAAAGTTTTTAGTTCGTCGTAACTACTGCTGTCCGCCTTTGCTTTGTGGTTTTGCTATGGACACAACATAAAAAAAAATCCGACCGTTACGGAATTAATTACACCTCTTACTTGTAGATTAAAAGGGTATATTCAGGCATGCTCCGGTAATCAAATCGTACAATTTCGTTTTTAGGTGCTCTGGTTTTCGCAAAATTTGTGCTACCGTTTTGCTATCGGAATGTTTCGTTTCTCATCGCTTCTTGCTGCTCAAACACATGTTTTATTTAATTTCTCTAAATCAAACAACGTGAAATAATGCTTTTTATATTTGCAATTGCTTGTTTTGAAGCCAGAAATTTGAGGGCTTGAGAAAATCTAGAGTTGCCACCTTTTTTTACAGTATGTTGTTGCCGAAGGCTACATTTTGTTTGTCAATTCTGAGGTGGGGTCAGAAATATATTTTTTATAAAATAACTAAGTGGCAGAATGATTTTGTGGGGATGTGGAATTAACATCAATAGACCACTGAGTTAACTATTTTGTTCCCTTAGTAAATAAGATCTGATTTGATATACAAAAGGTATGGCCAGATAAAAGTGCCGGTTTTACAAATCGAAAAATTCTTATGACTTCAAAAACCGGAGCACCAATTTTTCGATTTCAAATCGAAATTGTAAAAATCTTACGAATTCGATTACCGGAGCATGCCTGATAATCTTCATCAGGATTAATAACGAAATCGGGATGGAACATTTGGGATGATGTATTTGATTCATCTGGATTTCTCACCTATTTCTCTCTTTTTGGGTCGATCAAGTGAAGCTGAGTGCTTTTCAGTTAAGTCGATTAATTGAGCTTTTGATCAATTTCAGACCATCGCTTAGTGACGGAGCAATTATTCACAGATTTTTATTTAAAATAAATTGAATAGATCTTAATTCGTAGCAGCAAGCTTCCATTCGGATCTGCCTCAAAACTTGGTAAGCGGTCTTCTGGTTAAAAGTGAGGGCGGGTATGTTTTGGGCTGTTTATGTTTCGTGGTTTCGTAATGACGTAGTAATCTTCCTCAGGTCCAATGAAGACCATTTCAGGGACAGTGTCTTGTGTCTCAGGAAAAAGCCAAGTTTTTCAAAATAAAGTGGAATATTCGCACAGGCGGGATTCAGTCCTCGCGGTATTCTTAGGACTGAATGTTATCAAGGACTTCCCCACAACGAAAAACCTATTCGCCCTTAGGTCATTTTTAGGCAACAAGAGGTATTGCAACAGATTTGAGGAAAGGTTATAATCAAATTGTCACCAGAGTGAAGTGGGTGAAGGCAGCCCTAGCCACAAAATGCTTCGAGATTCAAGCCAAAGAACCTGGTTCCCTCCTGTCTGCAAAGACGTGGGATGGTTCCAAGGCAGCGTCAAGGTGATCGCCTGTGACGACGAGCGCTCTGCGGAACTATATTAAGCCGCAGTAAAGGAGCTGGGGGAGGTGTATGAGGGCGCCGGACTTGTTGCGTTGAGCAGGTCCGACGTACCTTGCCGACCCCGTGTAAGGATCTGGATCCCGGTATCCATCAAGGCGCCGGACCAGATCCTCACCATGCTGCAGCGATGCAATCCAGTCAAGGTCGACGAGATGGAAGGACCAACAAATCAGGCCATCCTCACCCTAAACAAGGAGTCCCTAGCTCCTATTGAGGCCGCTTATGGGGAGCTAAACTTCGGGTTCAGCTCAGTGACCGTAAAGGTCTACAAATCGGACTCCGCCAAGGAGGATCGATGCCTCAATTCTCCGCAGCCTAGCAAACATGGGTCCAATGACGGACCTAGACACATCGGAGGAGGAGGGAGCCGATACTACCGTGGTGGAGATGACCACAGCAGATGACCGAGAGGGTTCTGCAAATAAACCTCCACCACAGTAAGGCAGCTTCCGCATGCTCTTCAACTCCATTTGGCTGAGGTTGGAGTCGACATAGTCCTGATCCAGGAACCATGGATAGTGGGAGGAAAGGTTTCAGGATTAGGGACTAAGCTTATAACAGCTCCCAGCGAAGGTAAAGTAAGGGCCTGCATTTTAGCCAAAAAGCACCTTAAGCAGCCATCTCCGTTCCGAGTGCTGTCATCGTACATGGCCTACGAAAGGCAAGAACCGCCGGATGAGCTGATAAGAAGACTGCAAAAAACAAAACATAGGCCTCCTAGTAGGCTGTGACGATAAACGCCCAGCACAAACAATGGGAAAGCACAAACACAATCGACCGCGGTGAGTCTCCTTACAACTTTATCTTTAGTTCAAACCTCTTCATATGTAATAAATGAAATGACCCCACCTTTATCATTAAGAATCGAAAAGAGGTAATAGACCTAACTCTCTTCTCTAAACCACTATTAGAGACAGTAACTTACTGGAGGGAGAGTCCCGAATTGTCTTCACCCCTAAAGCAGGAAAACCATCACACACGACCCCCAAGGATTTCAGACCAATTAGTCTGTCATCCTTCCTACTAAAGACCCTTGGAAGAATCCTCGGCCTGCTTCTGAGATCAACTCTCAATCCAAGTCTCATCACAGGCACGTATCACGCCTACAAGAAAGGGAAATCGACAGAGACAGCACTAAAATCTCTCGTCTACGCGATTACCGGAGCCTTGACAGACCTTGGGGTGGACCGCCACTTGGTGGGACTCAGTCAACTCGATACTATGTGACATGGAAGGGGGGGCTGCAGGATAATAGCCTATGCGGATGACGTTGCTTAGAGAGGCTTAGAGATACCAAACAGTCGAACCCACAGGAAGCGGGTCACTCGTGTATCCTAAATCACACTCAAATAGTCCCCCCAGGACAGACTACTGCACTCCAACGGAGTACATACAAACACCGTTCAACCCAATTATCCCAGAGAGGGATGAGTGAAACTCACAGACACCTGGCCCCCAGAGTGCTATATGCTTCTATAAGGACGGGTCAAAACTACAGTACAGAGTAGGAAGAGGAGTTTTCTCCGAACAGCTAGGCTTACGCATCTCGTTTAGACTCCCAAGCTGAAGTAGCAGCAATAAGGGAGGCCCTAAAACATTTGAAAGCACTAAAACCGGAAAGCTTCAGTGATAGCCAAGCAGCTATCAAATCGATTGGCTCAATCTCAAGCCACTCAAAAACAGTATCGAATTGCCGCTCATCTTTACACGAGATGACACAACAATTCGTAATCAGCCTTATATGGGTACCCGGACACAGGGACATAGAAGGCAACTCAATCGCAGATGAACTAGCTCGAGAAGGCACTACCGCGCCACTCATACAAGAGATGGAGGGCATTAGTATGCCTTTAGCCACTTGTAAACTACTACTTAGGGAAAACCTAAACCGAAACAAACAGACAATATGGGAAAATACCACACACTGTCGC
This sequence comes from Drosophila teissieri, assembly GCF_016746235.2. Lineage (NCBI taxonomy): Eukaryota > Metazoa > Arthropoda > Insecta > Diptera > Drosophilidae > Drosophila > Drosophila teissieri. The sequence continues at coordinate 3,035,596 of NC_053032.1, forward strand.
CTAACACGCCAAATATGGCCAAAAATAAGCTCAAAAAGAACGTCAAAACTTTTAAGATTGACCAGAGCAATCCTCAGCACTGTTATGAGAGTCATCGCAGGGCATTGGTTGATAGGCACCCATGCCAGAAGACTTCTAGCCTTACACGAACCTCGACGGGAAATCCGGTCTCAATCCGACGGCCGGTAACATCAACCTAAGTAAACAGTAGGAGCTACCCATACGGACTAGTTGAGCCATTCCCTACTGACACCTTTAATTATTGCATTGACTTGGTTAAAGATATTGTGAACGGAGCACAGGAAAATTGCGACAGCTGAATATAATCGCGCACACAGAGCAGCGCAAGAAAATGCGAAGCATATACTTAGGGACTATTATTTTCCAATCGCCTAATGTCGGAATTTTAGTTATGAGTAAACATGATGGACACCATTATTTCCCGTTTCTATCGATATGCCAAAAATTCCACTTACACACACACAAGCCAAAACAAGCTGTAATTTTCAAAAATGTTTTCAATTTTTATTAGTTTTCTTGACAATTTCTATCGATAAACCACAAAATGTGTGAAGCTTCTACTACTATCACTCCCACTAGCTGCGAAACTGGTAACTGATTGTCGAGAAAACCGACTATAACGTTCTCTACTGTTTTTTCTTCGATTATTTGTATTTTGCATAAGGAAATAAAGAAAATAGCGTCAAACTAGTTTATTTCAAACAAAAAGAAAAAACAACGAATGAGGAGGAAAATTATGTGTAATTGGGTAAGGTGACAAACAATGGGCTCATCATTTAGTGACGGAACTGGCAAAAAGGTCCCTTAGGCAGGGTCGCAAAACTTTGTATCTAGTGGTGAGACGGAAAGATTAACTAAATTTCAATATGCCGACTTGTCCAGGTGTTAAAGTCCTACTTACCCTTGAGAGAATCATTCGTTGGAGGAAATTAAGTCTAAGCATAACAGGGCCCACTTTAAATTATAAACTATGATCGAGGAAGACATTCTAGCAGCTTGTAACAAACTTCTACACTCAAACAAAAATCAGGCCAAAATGTTAGCTTAGTAGACGAGCGCACGCGGAATATTCGGCTGGCTGCTTGTCGGCATTGGTGTGAGTATTGATGCTCGCCCCTATGAGAAGGCCTCTTTGTAAAGATAATTATTGTCTAAATCGCGTGCGAGATAAGCTAAGTACAGGAATGAATAACAGAAATTAAATAAAATGAAAAGTCTTAAAGATTCCTATTACCGCGGCCAAGTTCCATTCTTTACCTCTATCAATGACCTAGAAGTTTCACAAGCCCACCTATACAATGGTCGTTCGGTCCCCCAAGGCCGTCATTGTCAAAACGACTTCATGCTAGCTTAAGCTATCCTATCGTGGAATCATCCTAGCTGCGGCAAAGCTGGTAACATAAAAGAATAAGGTTTTATTACTGGCTAAAAACATGGATATAAATATAACCTTATACTAAACATTTAGGATATTAATTGTAAAATGGAATACAATTTAACATGATATAACTTATATTCAACAGTATTCTAACACCATGGCGGCGCCTTTAAAATTTAATCAAATAAATGTGTGAAAAGTGAAAATTGATTTAAACATAAAATTTTGGTGTGACACAAAGAAATGGTAAAATCTCAGCTAATTTGCGTAAAAAGTTGCAACGCGAACCCGCTCGATTTTATTTATTTAATTCTTCCCTTTTTTTTACTATTTCTTCACCCTTTAATTAACGTTTTAGGGTCAAACACATCTACTCTTCGAGAGTCATAGCTTGAAGTTCTGGATTAAATTAAAATGTTGTTTAATTTTATTTGCACACACCGCTTGCGTGGAACTCCATCGAAGAAAGCGATTTCGTTAAGGTGTTGCATTTCAGCTAATGGGGAAATTTAGAAGAAATAATTATACCCGTTACTCGTAGAGTAAAACGGATCACTAGATTCGTTGAAAAGTATGTAACAGGCAGAAGAAAGCGTTTCCGGCCATATAAAGTATATATATTCTTGATCAGAATCATTAACCTAGTCGATCTGGCCATGTCCGTCTGTCCGTTTTAGGGTCAAACACATCTACTCTTCGAGAGTCATAGCTTGAAGTTCTGGATTAAATTAAAATGTTGTTTAATTTTATTTGCACACACCGCTTGCGTGGAACTCCATCGAAGAAAGCGCTTTCGTTAGGGTGTTGCATTTCAGCTAATGGGGAAATTTAGAAGAAATAATTATACCCGTTACTCGTAGAGTAAAAGGGTTTACTAGATTCGTTGAAAAGTAAGTAACAGGCAGAAGAAAGCGTTTCCGACCATATAAAGTATATACATTCTTGATCAGGATCATTAACCTAGTCGATCTGGCCATGTCCGTCTGTCCGTCTGTCTGTCCGTATGAACTTCGAGATCTCAGGAACCATTTAAGCTAGAAAGTTGAGATTGAGCATGAGGACTCCAGGGACATAGACGCAGCGCAAGTTTGTCGATTCATGTTGCCACGCCCACAAACCGCCCAAAGCTGCCACGCCCACACTTTTAAAAAATGTTTTGATATTTCTTCATTTTTGTATTAGTCTTGTAAAGTTCTATCGATTTGCAAAAAACTTTTTGCCACGCCCACTTTAACGCACACAAACCGCCAAAAACTGTTAGTGTTGAAGACTCTCCTGCGCACTTCCACTAGCTGAGTAACGGGTATCAGATAGTCGCGGTACTGGACTATAGCGTTCTTTCTTGTTTTATTTTACAGCCCTAAGCGCATATTTCGCGATCAACAATTTAAGACAATTAGCCATTTTTCTTGAGCACAATTAAACACTAATCACTTATGACCGCCCAGCGTCCGTGGTTGGGGGCGGATTTACTTAAAAATTCTTCTTACATTCTTTCTAGCCGCCTCTCCACCGACTTAGGCCTAACTTGAACTTGAGCTATTACTGCCTAATTTCGGCTTCGCTTACTGAGCTGGTCCGCGACGGTCATCCAATGCACAGCGCACTCGACAAACTGTTCTGCTGTCTGCCTTTCGATTCTTTGTCCTGCTGCACACATAGAAGACGCTCCTCTCCAAAAAGAAACCAAAAGCTTATTCGGCCTTCACTTTTCCTTTGTTTCAATCCGGGCTTTGGCCGCCGAATTTTGCGGAATCATCTCTTCTATTTTTTTTGGATGACTGCGCTGGCGTACGCTGCCAAAAAAAATAAACAGGTAATTAGATGCTGGCCCCGCCGTGATCCTATCACTCTTAGACTATGCCACCGCACGTCAATCTGTTAAAAAAAAAACCTCCGTTGTCTTCGATGGTTATATCCACTCGCGTCACTCAGCAAAATAAATGTATCTGGGATTCTGTATCTCTGCGACACTTTATAAAAGACTTGATATATAGTTGAGCGGCAAAATCGGAAAAGGCCGCTTCTGACAAAGATTAAGCTACCAAATAATACCTACCAAATTTAGCTTTAAATAGCTTCTGATATAACCAGATTGGTATGTATGAAATGCTACAAAACATGTAGAAAGCTCGATCAAGTGATTTGTTTATTTATGTTCTTATTATTAAGCACTGCACTTTCCATTATTGAAAAAAGCTTCAATGGTATTTACTTTAGTTTTGTAAAAAGGCTGTGCGAAACGCAATGATCTAACTCAGCAACATAGTCAAATAGTTCTTCGATGCACGTCTCAGTTGTTTTGGATCGGCCATTCACACGATCATTACACTCTTGGTACTTATTGTACAAGGATTCTATGTGCCCTTTGGCTTGGCATTTTTCCTGTTGTATAAAAATCAGTTACGTGTTATATTAAATGATGTAAGGAAATTGTTTTTACTTACCCTTAAAACTGATTGAGGGTCAACCAAGTCCTGCTCGTCATCAGCTCTAACGACTGGAAGCGAAAACCAGTTCCTAAAAGCCATTATTAACGCTAAAATAAAACAAAACTGGTAAGACTTTGAACAAAAACTAAAATAGGATTATAAATAACGCCATTTACAATATTTTTTAAAAGAGATAACCTTTAAGACGGCTATGATGCAATCACAATGTATTTATCGAATGTCTGAATTATAAATGTCCAGACCAACAAAGAAAAATGATTGTATGTATACATAACAATGCGCTTACCTTATAGTCGAATTCCATAGAGTACATCATTGTGTACCAGTTGGAATTTTAACTAGATGTGAAAAGCTGTTCACACAAGGTACCATGCGCAAGTTTAATGATTTTTGGCCAACCTACTACTATAAACTTTTGTGCGACAAAAGCAAATCATAACCATTTATATACAAACATGTTGTAGCACTCTGTTGCAATGTGCACGTAAACAGCCAGCCCGAAGTGCAAGTGAAAGCACCCAGAGCAGTTTGCAACCTGCTTTATCACTTCAACTCGCTTAGAGCGTCCGATTGCTTTGTTGTATTATGTGCTTTAATTACCGTTTATTTTCAAAGCACGAGTTTTTAATTTTTTCATTTGTGAGAAAACACCAGAACGAAGTGGAGGTAAACGTGGAAAATTTAATTATTGAGGTCTTTTTACGCCCAGCGCTATGAGATCAAAGAAGCAAGAACTATCACAATAGAATCTTGGTGGAAAAGATTGGACAGAAATGGAAAACATATTAGAAACAGAAAGTCAGTATCGATTAATTGCAATCTATTTGTATTTACATATTTTTATTTGGTGTTTCTGCGTGTGCAATAGAGGTCTGCACGAATGCACTCAAAATGTTCGGGTATTTAAGTACTCACAAGCCTAAGTCGCAACTCGGCGTGCCGAAACGGTTTCAACAAAGTGAATTGCGCATTGGTGAGCATTGTTTTCGTTGTATGTGAAATGAGTGAAATTTAAACCAAAGCGGAATGGATAGAATCAGTGAATGCAGAGCATTCGTTCATGGCTTGCAGAGGCAGCTTCGCTTGATTACATTTTCTTCTCTCGATTTATTGACACACACATTCACCGCTATAAACCTAAAGCGATTCCGCAGAGAATCAGCCTAACTCTATCGATTTCCACAAGGATGTGGACATATCAGAGTCTGATGGAGAGGAATACTCATCGACATCATCAGAACACGTAGATGAAACGCGTCCCTTAAAAGGGCTGTTGGACTCAGGGGCTGCTACATAGTTGGTAGGTTGGATGAGCCCTTTTCAAAAGAAAGCATACTATTTAAAAAAAATAGTATCAAAAGCAACAGACAAGAAATTGTAGGAAAAGTTTGTCTACTAGAGATCTACCACCAAAGGACGGAAGATATTGACATATTCATTTTCCTCACATTTACCTCACCTAGGAATCGCTTTCGGGTTATATAATGCCACTCAATCTATGTCAAGAATAATGGACAAAGTTATCCCGCCCTATTGCGGAACTAAGTAGAACTACTTAGATGAACTATTTAGATGACTCGCTTATTGTATCAGACACCTTAGAGAGGTACTACCGGACGTGACATTGCACATTATGCGAGCTGGACTGACGATCAAAATTGGGAAAAGTTAGTTTTGTCCCAAGAGAGTAAAATATGTAGGGCATATAGTGGAAGACGGAGGAATTTCAATGGATCCGGAGAAAATTGTTACGATAACTAAGTTTCCCTTGCCTAAATCTCTTATGTCTCTAAAGAGCTTTTAGGGCTATGTGGTTGGTAAAGCGAGTTTATTGGGAAGTTTGCAGCAGTGACATTTCCGCTTACAGATTTCCTAACTACGAAACGGAAGTTTGTGCTCACTACAGAATCTCTTTGACGATTTAAAACAAAAATTAAGCGAAGCTCTCGCTCTCAAAAACGCAGATTTTTTTTCATACACTGCAGAGCCAGCAAGCCTGGAGATGGAGGGGTCTTAAATCAGCTGTCTGAGAACGGTGATGAATGTTCAATCGCCGTTGTTTCAAAAAATTTCAATAACGTACAACAAAATTACTCAGTAACTGTGCAAGAATGTTTAGCAGTCATTGTGTGCTTGAAAAATTTCTGGGGCTACGTTTAGGGTTATGAATTTTCAACAATCACGGAGAAATAGTTAAAGTGTATCAGAGCAAGTAGAATTCGTGCCTGGCAAGTTGGGCATTGAAGCTACAAGGCTACTCTTTTACGATTGAGCACAGACAAAGTGTGGTATCACATGTCCTTTTAAGAGCGCACGAGGAAGATATCATCATTTTAAGGCAGCAGAATATATGGATTTGATCGCTCGATTAGAAAGTTGTAAGGATCGGTTGCCTAATGTTAAAGTACATGATGGCAGGGTTTATAGGACGGCCGAGCATTCAGTTCAGAACATGACGATCCCCTTCTGCTCATGAGGGAATTCTGGCCAGGACTTGTCCCGGATATCAAGAAGTACGTGTAACTTACAAGGCTTCCAAAGCACCCAAACATGCTCTATACGATCTCCGCTAGCCAAGCCGTCTAATTCAAAACGATTTTTCATAGGTTTTATGTAGAATTTCTTGTGACTTATCCGAGATCAGGCATTGCTAAAATTGGCATATTTATAGTTCTTGACCATTTAACCAAGTTCGTGTTTTTACAACCAGTACTGCTGTTGTTCCACTTGATCGGCTTTCCTAATGTCATAATACCGGATGATGATGCATTCCGCCGTAGGGACAAGCCCATGTTATACGAATAAGCTTACACTTAAAGACCCAATTTAGGCGCCGTAAGGCAAACAGTAAGAAGTTTTTTTAAACTGATTCAATGTAGTCCGAGTAAACTACGTATTTTGGACTCCAAACAGGTCATCCATACTCAATAATCGGACGGACCAGAGAAATGAACAAAGTGTTGCTCATCATCAAATTCCTTTGACCACCTTTTAATAAAACCAAGCACACCCCTGGCCCTATTGACTATAGACAAAACATTGTTTGAAAATTTTAGTTTGGGGTCCGGAAGAACACCAAGATCTTTTATCCGTGTTATTCTGTCCAAAGAGCACCCATTTAGAGTGTAAGTTGGATATCTTGGGTTGACTCGATAAAAGGTTATAACTTACACTTCGACCATTTAAGTCTAGTACGGTATCACGGCACCATATTTAAAAGCTATCGTATTGTAAGTCCAAATGACAAAAAATGTCCTTATACTGGAGACATAACTTCCCACCGTACAAGGTTGTTAATGAATAATGTAAAAAGGAGCGGACCAGGGTGGCTCCTTGTGGGACACCGGATACAAGAAAGATAATTTTTAAAGAGGACCCGTTGCGTCCTGCCATTCAGATAACATAGAATCCAATCTAGGAGATCAACAGGGAAACCTAATCACAAAGGACTCCTTCCATATATGGGGAAATTGTAAAGATTCCAGAGATAAGGTAAACAGTTTTAGTAGAGGCTTGCACAAGGCTTCCGCACAGAATCTAAGCACACAGCCAGGAATTCCGTCGTGACCTGGCGAATAGACAGGCTTAACTCGCTGAAGATCATAAAGCAGTGAGCTTTTGTTTAGAGTGGGACAAAATATTAAATTCGACTTTGAAACCGCGTAAGAGAAAGGCTGTTCGAAATGAAGTAACGTGGAATATGTTGTTTGGAAAAACTTGGCAAATAGATCGGCTATTGCCTGATCCGTTATGTTACCGTTGTATTTTCAAAAATAGCAAGGAAGGGTATGAAATTGTTTTGCGCTTAAGGGGGTCGTCTACCTTCGCGGTTTAAAATAATCGATTTTTTTTTTTGCATATTTCTAATGTAGATATAACTAAAAACATGCCCTGTGAAGGATTTGATCGAAAGCATGCTGATTTACGAGATATCGAGCCTTAAACATGGCCCCGCACGGTCGTCAAGATATCCTAAATCTGTAAAGAGTCACTTATACACAAAACATCTGGCTATGGCATAACACAAGGTTTTTTTTGAAAAAAAATTTTTCCGATTTTTTATATTCTTTTTTAGATTGGAAAACATGCTCAAAAAGTGCAATTTTTTTTCAAATCGCTGCCATTTTGTGAAATTTTCAAATTTTGAAAAAAGCTTGTGTCTTGCCATAGTCAACATTCTTAAAATAAAGTAAACAAAAAAATTTGTTGTTTCAAGCTTCTGAAGCTGAAATATCATTACGACCGTTTGACCTCATCGCACCGGCAGTGGTGCATTCAACGACGCGCAAATGGAAAATTTCACCATTTCTTTGAGTTTAAGCATTAATTAAAATTTTGTACAAATATCATGTGTAGTTTTTTTGCAATCCATCCTTGAATAAGAGGCCCGAAATTTTAGCGCGAGGGTAGACGACCCCCTTAATCTTAACGAAATTATAAAAGTGTTTCGGATTCTGCGTGAAATGAAACTTACAACGGTTTAAATAGGTCTTGTAACACTGGGCATAAGGCACGGTCAAATTTAACCAAACTCTTAAATATTTAGAAAGAATACACTGAGAGGCGGTATTTTTAAATTTTGTATAAAGTCTGGACTTATAATTTCTTAGGTGTGTCAACTCTTTCTTAAACCAAGGAGGTTTGTTAGAAATTAATATTTATAGTATCCGCCATTTTGTTGCAGGAGTAAAGATCCGACCAATTAAAGCCAGGTATAAAATTATTGAGCCTCGGAATAAACAACGAAACGAATTCATTGTTGACCTTTCTGAATTTTCTTTTATTACGGTACCGATGTCAATTGTCACCTCGAAAGTAGGATGATATGGATCCTCAGGTTGAGTAAGAGGTGCTACTCTGGACAGAAACACACTTTCAGGACTTGTTACAAGACATACAGGCATGCTCCGGTAATCGTTATATTTGGGCCAAATTTTTCGATTTCGTTTTTAGGTGCTCTGGTTTTTGCAAAATTTGATCTATCGTTTTGCTATCTGAATGTTTAGTTATTTATCGCTTTGTGCTGCTTAAACAACAGTTTTATTTTTTTGTCAAACTCAAAGAACGTGAAAAAATGCCTTTCATTTTTGTAATTGCTTATTTAAAAGACAGGAATTCAAATCGAAATCATAAAATACTTACAAATTCGATTACCGGAGAATGCTTGATAGATCCAATAATCGACCCAGAGAGTTTCGAATATAATTAACTTGCGACAACGATAAGTCGAGCAAACAGTCAATAAAGTCATGTTGTGCTATAGGGAGAAGGAAGTCAGATATTTTGATATATTTTTATTATTATTATTTCATAGGTTTTACATAAATAGCACATAGGATAACTAATAATTTAAATTTGATTAAGATAGGAAAAGGAAAACTAGTTGAAGACCATTCGATCACATCAAACGCTGAGATAATATAAAAGCGATTCGCTTTTACTATTTTTGCGTAGCGAAACGGATTGAAGTAGATAACAAATTATTTTTGCGACACAAGCGACAGGTTTCTGCTGAAGCGTTAAATCTTTTTATTCTCACAGCAGCAGCCCTTTAAAAGCGCTTTCACCGATGGATGCAGCAACTTCAAAGTGAGTAAAACAAAATCAAACTAAAAGTCTTATCCAAATTATCATGCAAACGACCCACTTAGCTTAGAATAGAACTGACTGAGTCGTATGTTTCGCGCAAACCAGAGCCAAGAAAATTTCCGCTAATAATCAGTATCTATCTCTGATCCCTGCTTTCGTTCCAACCAAAGCATATAACCAGCCCGCAGCTGCAAGTTTATACCGCACCTGATCGCTTAATAGCGCTTCCGAATCGGATCAGCTGTGGCGATTGCCTACGATCCGTAAGCTTTTGTTTTTAAGTAGAAATACAGTGCTTTTCGATATGCGTATGCAATATAGGAAACAAAGCAAAAAACTTATTGCAGTTATTTAATTTTTTTGTATGTTTCATTTTGGTCCAACTAAATTTTTTTTTTGTTTTATGTTAGTTTCAAGTGAATATAATGACGTGTGAATATAATAATGGTGCGAGTCCAATAGATGAGTTTCAAGTTTGATTTGTTGTCACCGGTTGTCACTGCGTCGCGATGCGTTGCTGTGTGTATCCCAGATGTTTTTTTTATTGCAGCACTATATTTTAAAAATAAGATGATAATGCTTAGGAGCAATCAAGGTGCGTAACTTAACTCACACGTAGCGACGAGCGCAGCCGAGAAATTTAAGCGAGATACATTCCAGCAGCCCACTTACGTTGTTTGTTACAAGTGGTCCAATATAATAGAATTCTTCCTGCAACAGAAATAAAGTCTTTTAGGAAAGTTTTTCGTTTGTAAGCTATCTTAAAAACTAAAAGTATGTGTAGAAACGGACATGGCTGAAGTTACTTATCTTTATACATACTTTATTTGGTCTCAATTTCACTGCGTTGCAAACTTCTGCCAAATATTGCGCTTTCCACTGTATCTTTCGACCTTCTGGTATTTTCTCTCTACCAGATGGTTTACTCTCAATCAAACCGTGACAGCAAAAAGACAAATTCATAAGAGTGGAAACATAAATGTATTGGGAAAGGAATTACAACAGAATAAACAGCACTACAGGTTATAATAAAAATAGCACGTCAGGGACTAGATGTTTGCTTATTAAGGCAAAGGTTGTGGATTACGTCAATGTAAAGAGCAAAAACGTGTCAGTACTATCTTTGGAATCTAGGCATAATGACACAGTGTGAACAAAAATACCTTGTTTCATAAAAAGTAGTACCGTGCCAGTGTGTAAGCCATATTAATAGCATTTCTCCTTTTGAAAGAAAAAATATTAGATGCTGACGCTGTTACGCTGAATTTGTGAATAAAATTATTAAATTCTTTATATTAATGTTTAGATTTTTTTCTTATTACCAACGGTCATTGATTGTAAATGTATTGTTGTCACAACATAATCTGCCAATATGATTTAAATTCGACTATCACTTTCAACGGTCAAATCGTAAAAAAATGTGATTCCATATCTTTACCTTTTCTTTTATGTTCTTTTAGAATTATTAATTGGATACTAAAATGGCTGACCGCCTTACACAATTGCAAGACACCGTTAATCAGGTAGCACTTCGCATTAAAAAATATCTGCAATTAAGTAAATAAAATCATTGCAGCAAGCCGAAAACTTCTGCAATGCTATTGGTGTAATTCAACAAACATCTTTTCCGAGTAAATTTGTTAATTTTGAACGCATTGGACCCCAAACGCCAAACTCGTGTCAGCCGCAAGAAGACTATGCCCAACTATTTGCACAGTTAATTGCTCGATGTGCTAAAGACATCGACACCTTAATTGAGTCTCTTCCAAATGAAGACAGCTCCATTGAACTCCAAAATTCTAGCCTTAAGAGACTGGAGATCGAAAACCAAGAAACTGCAAAAGACCTTGAGGAAGTAGTGCAAAAAGGCGAACTTTTGCTAGAAAAAATGCAGTATGCTTTGGAAAGCATTGCTCAGGCTCAATTAGATATGCAAATAACACTTAAACATGATTTACAATAGCCGCAAAATCAATTTTTAATATAAAGGCATAATTAGTTTTAAAATTTTAAGATTATAAATTTATTTCATTTTTGCTTTATGTATATACAGAACGCATGGTATTTAATATATACATATAACTTTTATAAGTAAAATTAAAAGAATCTTTATTTAACTTAGTTAAGACTTAAACCATTTTGAACAGCACTTCTGACCTCGTTGATTTAAATGATATTTCTTCGTGTGCACTACATTCGTCTATTTAAACATACCCGGTTTAGCTATATTAAGTATTAGCTTTTAATGGATATAAAAAGAAATTTACACTTTTTCTTTTGCTCATATCTTGCTACTTTGTTGTTCATTGACGTGATGCAATTATATTAATTTAAAACCATTGTTTTTTTTAAACAAAACTTTTCTGCAAGTTATAAAAAAAAATACTATATGTACTTACATATACCCCACTTTGGATTTTATAAACAAATTAAATGTATGAGCTCTAAAATAATTCATTCATAGTTGTAAATAAGTATTAGTTAAGTGTGCCTCGACATCCTTGGGCGCCGCACAGGCACGGTATTTTTTCTTCTTCCAATGGAAATTTATAGTCGTACGTTATTTCCTCGTTGATACCAATGGGTTGCTTTGAATATATAACTATTTTCTTTTCAGATTCAATAGTAATAACCTTAGCGTAGCAATTCGGCTGAAAATCAAAATTGTATGTTAGTAACACATGTCAGAAAAGCCAGCTATACTTACATTGCAACTGTGATTTATAAATCGAGCTAAGTTTCCACATTTAGTTGCATCGATTATAGTTTCCATATCGATTCGAAACAAATAGGAACTACCAATTCCAATCGCTTCGTACTTTGTTTCTCTTAGATCAGCAACTACAGGTCGAATCATCTGACCAACATATTCAATAACCATTTCATCTGCAGCTATGGGCTCCATTGCAAATAATCCCCAATCATGTATCGCAGATTTGGCAAACTTAAGCTGTTTCTTCCGAAACTTTAGCTGATTAAATTTTAAGAGCTCAGACTCACCCATAGAACCAAAGGCTGTCAAGAGCCTTCGCTGGTTTGAGCGAGCTTCGCGGGAAATTCCTTGCATTTTGGAAATTAATTTATTGTGATGGTGGTTTGTAAGTGCTGTAGGTTCATCGCTCCGATCTTCATTAAGGGAATCTTCTGTATTGGCTTTAGCGTGATGGTACTTGTGCTTAGCTTTTTCTCGAACATCTAATTTGTAAAATCCTTCAGTTCGCGCAGATCCAGTCTTATGGCGCATCAGTTCATCATCTTTTCTTCGTTTTTTTGGAGGCGGTGGCCAAAAAGCTCGGTCAGTTGTGCAGTGGTCCACCCAGTGAGTATTATTTAAAAACATACTAGAAAATAAATGCTCATTAAATTCTATAATATATAATAACTAATAACACTCACGCATACGGCTCCTTATGCAAATGGTCCAAATAACTCATTTTTATAAAGTTTATATCTTCTGCATCAATGCCTTTTGTTAAAAAAGTGTACAAAATAACCATTTCTTCATTCTGATCACGAGTTTTATACATATCATATGGAACAAAACTTGCAGTTCTTCGTGCCAATTCGGCCCACGCATCTCTATTTGGTGTCATTTTGTTTTTTACATTTGGCATCCTTGGGACCGAATCTTTCTTCTTCTTTTGAGTACGACTTGGATCTTTGCGAGGTCTGCCTGGACCGGTCCTCGTCATTTGGTTAACAATTGCAATGTTCTCTGGTTCTCGTTTTAAAATGTTTTTAGTCTCATTCAACTGGCCAGATGGAAAATCGCACAAAGAAACTGATTGTGCGTGAGGCGGCAACGAATAACAATGCTCTAGCGCAACCTGGCTGGCCTGTGACGCTTGACTGGAACCGCCGTCAGAATACACTGGCGATTGAGTTCCTTTGGTTTTATCTTTTAAATTTGGATACAGTTTGTTACAACCGTTTGAAAGAACATCACTCTGTAAGACAAATTCATCTAGATTTTTCTCAATATTTTTTACATTGACTGCAGTAATTTCATCATTACTTGCACCTTCAAAGCATGGTTTTATTTGGGAATTAAATATTTCTCGAGTTTCGTCATTTTTATTTCTTGGGGTGTTATCGCTATGTTCCATGGTATTAGGGGATTGTAGGTTTCTATCCAAAGACTTTTCAATCCTCTTCTCTTGTTCCTCTAAAAATTCTCGTTCAATTTGAGCCATGTACTCAGTATTTCTTTTTCTCCTTTCCTGATATTCTTTCTCCTCCTCGGAGTCGCTGTAAATTCTATCATAATCAAATCCTGACTTTTGTTTACAGTCATCAATTTTTTTAATTTCTTCTTCATTGTACCCCGGAGGTGGAACAGGGGTAAGAGAGCGCCTACATTCATTCATTTTTGGCGTGTTTGGTATCTTTGTTAAAAATGTGGTCTTAATCACGTTTTCGTCCAATCCGAAGCAACTATCTTTACTTATTTCTTCGAGATCAGATAGAATAGTGGAAATATTTTTTTCTTGTAGAGCAGTAAACAACGTTCTATCATTATCTTCATCTGTATCGGAATAAATATTATTTTTCTTTGTATGCCTTGTTACGTTCTCTTTCTTGTTTTCATCTGAGCCCGAATCAATACTTTTCAAAATTTTATTCCTTGTACCCACTCTGTTTTTGTTTCTAAAACTTTTTTTCCGCAGATTCCTATTTCTTTGACCATATCCTTTAGGACTATCTTCTTCAGTAGTCCTTGCCTTTTCGACACAATCGCTGGCTTCATACTCAGCTTCACAAGAAGCGGAAGAAGACGAAGATGAAAAGAAACTTTCGGCACTTCCCTTTCTTTTTAAAATTAGATCAGATATTCGCGATTTAGTATCTGACTCTGGAATTGGGTCTGGACCCTTTATGTTTGAACGTGCAGTATCGGAGATTCCCACATTAGAATCCTCCTTTTCAGAATCTGAACGTTGCACCATTTCCTCTTGGTCACTTAAATCTCTTTCCAAAAAATTTCCTTTGTTTGGTATAGGGCTAGGATGTTTTCTTATACGCCGAAATGATGGCAGCTTGGGCATTGCCGCCCGTAAGCCTATACTTGAGAAGGATTGAAAATCTACGACTTCCCTTTGGGAATTATTAAGAAGACTAATGTCAGCATTCTTTTCCTTATAGGAAGTATCTTTAATCAAATTTAAGGGTGTATTGACAGTGGAGTCTGCTATTTCGGATAGCGGCTTTGAACGAGCTTTTATTGTATGCTCGTCCCACCAGGTCTCAAAATGTTTAAATGCAGTTATCTCAATCATACGCTTATTAACGTCCCTTTTTAAAATCTGTTTTAGCTCCTCGACAATATAACCAATTACTTTTTTTACTTTTTTGCGTATCCCATCATTCGGATCTGATAGAGCACTTTCATGGTAGTTGTATGGCTTAGAAAAAGAATCAAAATTAAATGAAGCAACGGCTTTTAAATAATCAGACTGCATGTAAGCGCCATTTGAAAAAAAACGAGTTGTAGATTCCGACGGGATACCGGATAGATAGTGCCCATAGCCTGTTGCATGGTAATAAAAAGGATTTTGATTTGAATGAGAATACATGTAAGGTGACATAATAGGTTTCTCTGCACCTTCTTCTTTAGTCTGAATAGGATCCTCATGGGACGATAAGCTCGATAAAGACATATTGTCATCATTTACTTCTTTTTCACTTGTTAAACTGGTTTTCGATTTGTCCTTTTTACCTAGTATTTCTTCATCACTTGATATATCACTTGCTTCATTTTTGTCACTTGACTTTTTTTTGTGCTCCGAGTTGTTTGAATCGGAATTAACATCTGAAAAAACATCAGGTTTGCATTTATCTGTTTCTGAATCGCTACTATCCATTTGAAGAAAAGGTGGTGCATTTCCAAACGTTTTTCCTTTAAATATTAAGGCTATTCGAGTATCTAAATCTACGTTCCCCTGATCGGAATTCAATTGTGTAACTGATTTTAATTTAGCCATGTAATTAACGTTTGACGGCACTGGCGGTTGAATATTTGCGCAGCCATAATGCGCAGTTGACGTAATACAATTTTTATGGTGTTCCTCTTCATCCCAGTTTTCAATCTCTTCTGGTGGCGGCGGGGGTGGTTGTACTGGCTGAAAGTCAGGCTGAGGCGCAGTCCAACCTCTATGATTAGACCATTTCTGAATATTTTCAATTGAAGGGTAAGAACAGCTACTGAAGCCATGGCTCGCGCTAGGCAAACTGGAACCGGAATAGTAACTAGTTATTGTATTCGATGAGCGTCTACCATCAGTTTCAATATATTCATGCAATGAATAGCGATTACAATACTTAAGACTTTCGCGATCCCTTCGATCGATTTCAGCAGATCGGTCGCGATCTCTTCCGCGATACTCTCGATCTTTAGATGTGTTAAAACGATGTTCTCTCTTTTCCCTGGGCTGGTCTCGGCTTTTGTCGCGAGATCTTTTACGGTCTCGAAACGACTCTCGCTCCCTAGAACGACAATAATCGCGAGGCCGTGAATCTGAATCTCTACCTCTTTCTCTTGTCGTGATCAATATATCCCGAGAATCCTCCGGAGATATATCTTTAGAACGGCGTCGATAAAAACTACGTTTACTTCTTACTGAAGTGCCAACATTTTCACGCATTCCACGATCACGGTCATAACTTCGCTCTGGCGTGTGTCGACTGCGGTCCTTAAAATGACGATCTCTTTCCCTTTCCTTGTCGCGATTCCAGTTTCGATCTCTACTGCGGTCTGCAGTAGGATTGGTTTTAAAAGTGGTGTAGATATCATTTACGTGTTCGCCGTTTTTTTCAAGATATCCGTGGATGAGTTCGGTGTCTTCCAAAGCCGAATGCTGAAATGTCCATTTTAACGTTTCTTTGGTATCTATTAATGGTTTTGCAGCGACTGGATTTGTAAGACTCTCAATAGCTTTTTTTAATGTGGCACCAAAAGGGTCGCAAAACACATCCAAGATCTTAAAGACATAAATAAATTAGAAAACGCCATAAGCTTCCAAGCTAAAGCTTACCTTTCCCATTACAGACTTTTGATTGTATTTTTCAACGAATTGTCTCGCTCCCTTCGTACTATCAAACACTATACGAGCAATGCCCATGTGTTTGTTTGTGATGGGATGATGGTAAATATTTATTTCATCAGATGTTCCACACTTGTCCAGCATGCTAGCAAGAAACTGCTTGTCGATGTTATCATTTAGGTTCACTATTGTAACTTCGACTGCAGGTGGTTGGCCCACGTAGTCGGAATCGATGACAAACCTATGGGTAGGGTCTGGGTAATTAGATGAAATTTTTAAATTAAAGTAATGGTTACCTCGGAATAAGAAGCATAAGTGGTTCAACAGCCCTGGCGCGTATGCGAATAAGTGGATTCCGTGGATCCCTGGGAGTTATTGTTGGATAAGCCGGGTCTCCTGGCATTAAACCATCGTAACGATAGAGTCTGGTACCACATTTAACCAACTGTGGATCAGCTAGCAGTTTAAAGTTGCGCGGCATTTTAGAGTTGGCCAGAGACGAATCATGGTTGTTGCCGGAATTGTTGACAAGGGTAATATTACGAATGTCCTGCATCTGTGTCAAATAAGTCTCTGTTCAATTATGAACTACCCTATCTACAACTCAGGTGCAACTGTTTTATATTAGGACTGGTTTGCTTTTGTGTAAGAACGAGGGCAGCCACTTTTGTAAAAGCTAAATAAAACTGAAAAATTTGTACGAAGTTTATTGCTCCATGAATATAAAATCTTACATACCTAATTTGCTTATTAAAAAAATGACTTCTAATAGAATATCAAAATATTTGGAAAATCACAATAAAATTATCTTCGCTTTGTTTGGATTAGAAAGGGATCATGAGCGAAATATATGCGTTTAATTGGAATCGTTCACGGTGCTTTTTTATTTATAGAAATAATAATGAACATGGTTTTTTCATTATTATATTGGTTGAATGTTAAATTAAACTCTCAAATATCTGAAATACCAGATCACAATGCAAAAAATACACAAGAAACGAGGCTTTCGATGTGTAGGTACGATATTTGTGAAATCGATTTCGTTAATAATAACCTGTTCAGACTATTGCTACAATGTGGCGTTGGGAGAAAGGTTTCTCTTTCAATTCATATAACCGTATAAGGATTTTTTAGGCCTAGAAAAGTTTTTTTTCCGAAATCGAATACGGGTTTTTGTATACATATGAAATATTTTGAATGGTGTTGCGTTTAGGCGGCTTTTAACTTTTAAATATTATATTGTAATGGGTGAATGAAAATATATTAGGTATTTAAATTAATGAGCAATCCCTAGTTATATAAGAGGTTTGTTTGAAGTGAAATCGATTTCGAGCGTGGGAAGTAAAAATAAAATGTTAATATTGGTATACAACGGAGTTTCTATTGCTACAGTTATTTTTACAATGTGAATCTGGTATTACAAAATGAATTATTCTTAAACTATTGCTTTAAAGGGCAACAGCGACGTGAGCAGCGAAACTGGTTTTTGATCAGAAGATTTATAGGTTTGAAGCGTTCAAAAATCGAGAATCGCTCGATAAATTGGTCAGCAAGCAAAACTGGCAACTTTTGAAAAAATCGAATTGAAAAAATACAAAAGTACAAGACCTGCCCATTTTTAATTAAATAGTATTTTTAAACTATTCAAAGTACATAATTAACAAAATTATTAATATTTAGCGATAACAAAATACCTCTTGACAAAGTTTCATACAAAGGTTCGAATATAAACTTTTGTAACAAATAATTAATATAAATTGAACAACAGCCCCAACTATATCAACACACATAATTATAATTTTCCCAAAGTCTATTCGATTATCTTTAGGTTGGTTGTCGCTCGTTATCGGACAACAGCAAATTTTTAGTGCGCTTCATCACTACGTGTTCTGGCGTCCACAGTGGTTTATAATATTTGATAAAAGAATTGATCAATAAATAACACAATATTTTTAAACCAATAAATATTTAATGAAAATGCTTGTAGTTATGTTGGATTACCGCGTGCTTTGAAAGTTATATTTACTATACAACTTCTAGCTGAGTTGTTCCCCATCCTAAACCTCCATCTACCACGAGACAGCAAAAGGGTAAATTGTTTCCGTGACGTATAGAGGAAAAGGCTAAAGTCGATTCGTTGAAAAGTAGTAGATTGTAGTGACGCATATTCTATGCAAATCAGAACGTTGCCCGCAATTCAATTTTTTAACAATTTCCAACCTAATTTTAAAATATCTTTCCATTATGTGAGTAACTGGTTTCTAATGGTTGAGTAATTCTAATGTTTTTAAAAAAATGTATATAACTATGAACATGTTATAACATGTGCAGGATCTGCCCATGAATTAAAATATTTAACTGTTCTGTGGTATTTTCTTTGGCTGGTAGACAGTCAGCGTAAAATTAGATGTTGAACTGAGGGTAAGGCTCCAACAAAATCTGACACACTATAGAATAATCTTATCGATAAGTATATCACGATAGGGCGATGGTTTTGGTGGCGCCCCTCTTTGGAGATCCTGTTAAGTATTCTGGCCGTTTGAATAATCCCGGTTCGCTCTGGGATTACTCTTAAATGGCCTGGATTATGTCCAATGACACAAGGATAGGATTAGGAATATAGCGTGGAGCATGATAAAATGCCAATCATAGTCAATCGTAGCCATACCGATGAGCTATAAAGTAGCTAGGGCAACTTAACTATATCTGTGCGGGAAATTAAGAAACAGTGAGTAAGATCATTTTGGGGTCTCATATTAAAGGTTCCCCGTGAAAATCTACATTGGAAGTCAGCCAAAAAATGTATTTCTTGGAGCATGACCGCCATAACGTCGCCGCTTAGGAATTTGGCCATATTTGGAAAACTAACCCATCCACCAGGACTCACCGCCGGTGAGTCCGTTCAATTTATACTAGTTTCTGAACGCGGGGAGAACCACGTTCGTTGGATTTGAAGTCTTCCGGGACAACCTCCTTTGACTCCAGCACAATTCTTGGCTATTCCGCGAGACGTCGACCGCCGCATTTTCCTTCAAAAGGCGTCAACTGCTACTGCTAGTCTTGGCGCTGAAATTGAAAACTAAATTAGGCTTATTTTTCTTATTAATACTTTGTTCAACTTACCTCGATCTTTGTAAATCAATCCGGAGTCAAACGCGAGTCCAAGCTGTTGTCGTGGTGCCGCTAAATTTGGGTCGCAAGAATTTAGTTAGCCTGACAGGGAAATATAACACAGAATCACGTTTGGTCTTATCCGTTGGAGCTGCTTAGGATTACGTGACTCATACTAGCTATTAAAAATTTAATTAGTAAAAATAATATTGACGAATGGCAGCGATGCAGGCGAAGGATAATCTTCGGATCATTCATGTAAAAATCCAGAAACACCTCGAAAGCGCCTATGACATGAGCCGTTAGAGCTACGACGAGCTCTGACACTGCACGCCAAGCCAGGACAGGAAGTCTTCCGGAGGAACTTTGTGTTGAGTGATTTCAGCAAAGCCTTCAACGCCAAGTTCGCCCGTAAGTTCTTGAAAGTGGTCAAGGCCGTTGGGAATAAAGCGTACTTTCTGGCGGACCTACAAGGACGCATGCGGGCAGTGTATAACGCCAAGGAGATCAGATTGTGATCTGCAGAACGTAATAACAAACTATTCAATGCCAAGAAACCTTACAAATGTACTTCCCGTATACCGTGGGCCCCGCGTAAGGCGCCGTTCGAAATGCTTGACTACATCAGTGCCGCGTTGATTCCTACCGCCCTCCAAGCTAAAACTTCGTGTAGCGCTTCTCGAAATATTTGGTTGGTTTTGCAATCCCTGTTCGCTTCGGGATTACTCTTAAATGGCCTGGATTATGTCCAATGTCCATGGGTCGAATGACCTATGGAGAGGATTAGGAATATGGCGTGGAGCTTGATTTCTACCAAGCACTAGGGCCACACTTCATTGCAGCAGGCGACTACAACGCTAAACATAGTCACTGGGGATCGCGACTTTTGAATCCAAAAGGAAAACAGCTTTATAAGACTATAATAAAAGCCACTAATAAACTTGACCATGTTTCTCCTGGGAGTCTTACATACTGGCCATCAGATCTCAATAAGCTGCCTGACCTGATCGACTTCGCAGTTACGAGAAATACTTCCCGCAGTTTGGTTAAAGCTGAATGTCTGCCAGATCTATCATCTGATCACTCGCCTGTACTAATTCACCTCCGCCGGTACGCAGAAAACGTGAAACCACCATACAGATTGACTTCACACAAAACAAATTGGCTCAGGTATAAAAAATATATAAGTTCACACATTGAGCTAAACCCAAAACTCAATACTGAATCTGATATAGAGAGTTGTTCGAGTACATTGCAATCCATTCTTACTGCAGCAGCTCTTACTGCAACACCAAAAAAAACAAACATTACAATTAATTCGAATAAGACCAGCGTACAAATCGATCAACTCGTCCACGTAAAACGACGCCTACGCAGAGAATGGTAATCTACCAGATCCCCAACAGCAAAACAAAAGCTAAAAGCAGCCACAAGGAAACTGGCCAACGCCCTGAAACAACAGAAGGAAGACGATCAGTGCCGATATATAGAGCAACTCACACCAACAGGTACAAAACATAAGTCACTGTGGAGAGCCCACTTAACTCTCCGCCCACCGACTGAAACCGTTTTGCCGATAAAGAATTCCGCAGGCGGCTGGGCCCGTAGTGATGCAGACAGAGCCACCACATTTGCCTCACACCTACAAAATGTATTAACGCCAAACCAGGCTACTAACACATTCGCGCTACCGTCCTCACCCGTAAACTGCCACCAGCAACACACCCCAATTGTGTTTCGTCCAAAAGAAGTCATCAAAATAATCAAAGACAATCTCAGCCCGAAAGAATCCTCCGGCTGCGACCTTATAACACCGGAAATTATCATCGAGCTGCCACACTCTGCAGTTCGCTACATAACCCAGCTCTTTAATGCCATCACCAAACATGGTTACTTTCCACAACGATGGAAGAGATCGATTATCATAATGATTCCAAAGCCTAGTAAGGACCACACAGTCCCTTCATCTTACAGACCAATAAGTCTACTCTCATGTATTTCGAAACTATTCGAAAAATGCCTGCTGATCCGACTTAATCTACATCTGAGAACACACAACATAATCCCAGCCCATCAATTTTGATTTCGGGAAAGCCACGCAACCATTGAACAGGTGAATCGTATAACAACGGAAATAAGAACTTGACAGAAGACTTACATAGCGCAGGCACATTGAAGCCAAAAAAAAACTCAACTTAAACTCAAAGCCAACAGCTTACACTGCCTCATCAACTCTGGTTCTCCGCTCAGCCTAGATCACAAGGTCTTACTCTACCATTCTGTATTGAAACCTATCTGGACCTATGGCCACCAGTTATGGGGCAATGTCAGCAACAGCAATACTGACATCATACAGCGAGCGCAATCAAAGATTCTGAGAACCATCACTGGGGCACAGTGGTACGTTCGGAACGAAAACATTCAAAGTGACTTAAATATCCATGCAATTACGGAACTTATGGAAAAATACTATAGTAAGCTTTACTCGCACCCCAACCACCTAGCGAGAGGTCTAACGCGAAACATCTCCGGCGAAAGGACCTACCAACCCTGCGAAGACATTTTTAGGGCCGTCTAATCATGGAACAGTTGGAAAAATAATACAACTGTTCAGAACTTTTATAGTTAAGATTTTTAAACTTGTTGTTAGTTCTTATACAAGACGATTCAACAAGCAAAGATTCAAAAGCAAAGTACAAAAAAACAAAAAAAAAATAGACGAGCTATCAATTTGCAGCTGGGGCAACTTAAATTTCTATATCTGTGTGGGAAATTAAGAAACAGTGAGTTAGATAATTTAGTGTCGTGTAAAGATATTTATTTCTGCATTTGTCCCTAGAATAACCGGGGTATCAACATAAAGGTTTCCCGTAAGAAACTACTTTGGAAGTCGGCAAAAAAATATATTTCTTGGAGCAAGACCGCCATAACCTCACCGCTTAGGAATTTGGTCATATTTGGAAAACCTTCCCATCCACCAAGCATTTCGGAGTCAGGATATCGATCCACCATCCTTTGACTCCAGCTCAATTCTTGGCTATTTCGCGAGGCGTCGACCGCCGCATTTTCCTTCAAAAGGCGTCAACTGTTACTAGTCCTGGCGCTGAAACTGAAAACTAAATTAGGCTTATTTTTCTTATTACTACTTCGTTCAACTTACCTCGATCTTTGTTAATCAAGATGGACGAAGATGGACGAAGATTCACGAAGCGAAGGAGGAGCCGGAATCCTTGAGTCTGTCTGCGCAGGAAAGGGAAGCCTTGGAAAGGGTCAAGAGTGAGTTTCTTACCTTTGAATGGGATGGTCTAGGAGTGGGTAGCGTGAAAAGACATTCTATCGAGCTAGTCGAAGGAGCCCGAGTCTTCAAGGATCGACCTAATCCCATGTTTTCAGCGAAGCAGAAGGTCGTTGAGGATGAAGTGGACAAGATGCTGCCGTTGGGAGTCATTGAGGAATGTAAGAGTTCGTGGAGTAATCGCTAGACGGTAGTGTCCAACCCATTGAATACCGGGTTTGTCTGGATGCCCGCAAACTAAACGCTTTAACGGAGAAGGACGCATACCCTCTACCCAGTGTTGATGGGAGCTAGGAGAACACGGCGTTCACTGTTCTGGGAGATTGTTGTATCAGTTCCGGATGATGCCATTCGGGCTTTGTCACGCAGCGCAACGCTTGGTGCGGCTGATGGACCGGGTGATATCAGCGGAGCTCAACGTTGTTGTTTATCTGGATGACCTAATCCTGGTTCCCGATTTCCTGACGCATTTGAAGTAACTGATTTGCTCACCATCCAGGTGAGGCAGTTCGTTCAAGGATTTTAGATGTGTAAGAAACCAACGCGCCAAACTTCAGGATGCAAGGGATAGGAAGAAGATTATTAACTGAAAGTCCATTTTAGAAACATTACATAGACTTCCAAGGCTAAAAACCCGAGGTCCAAGAGTGGTCACGCATAGATTTTCATCGTAGTGGACCATTTCTCGAAATATATTTTCCTGAAGGTCATGAAGGATGCGACGGCGGCAAGCGTAGTAGATTTCCTCGGTAACGAAGTGTTTTACGCGTTCGGTGTCCCTGAAACGGTACATTCGGACAATGGTAAACAGTTCACATCTAAGACGTTTGAGGAGATTGTCGATGGGTTCGGAATACAACACATCAAGACGCCGATATACTCACCCCAACGCAACGCAGCGGAGATGGTAAATCGAAATGTGGTGTCGGCAATCCGGAGCTTCTTGGACAAGGATCACAGATATGTGAATTCGCATCTGCCGGAGATCAAGGTGGCCATACGGAATACTCTCCACTCAGCCACAGGACCATAAAATGGCAAGGCTGCAGGCGAAGGATGAACTTCGGGTTAAAGCCCGGAAGTCCAAAACCCCGCACACTGCACGCAATGCCAGGACAGGAAGTCTTCCGGAGGAACTTCGTGGTGAGTGATTTCAGCAAAGCCTTTAACGCCAAGTTCGTCCGTAAGTTCTTGAAAGCGAGGATAGTCAGAGCCGTTGGGAATAATGAACTCATGGGAGTGTATCACGCCAAGGTTATGATCTGCGGAACGGAATATCAAAGTATTCAATTTCAAGGAACCTTAGAAATATACTTCCCGTACAGCGTGGGCCCCGCTTAAGGCGCCGTTGGTGGCGCCCGCCTTGGAAATCATGTTAGGCAATCTGGCCGTTTGAATAATCCGGGTTCGCTCCTGGATTACTCTTAAATGGCCTGGATTATGTCCAATCCCTCAAGGATGGCATTAGGAAAATGGCGGGGAGCATGATAAAATGGAAATTATAGTCAATTTTAGCCATACCGACGAGGTATCCGGTTGCAGATAGGGCAACTTAAATTTATATATCTGTGGTGGAAATTAAGAAACAGTGAGTTAGATAAAGTTATTTATTTCAGCATTTGTCCCTAGAATAACCGGGGTCCCAACATGAAGGTTCCCCGGGTAAATCTACATTGGAAGTCGGCAAAAAAGATATATTTCTTGGAGCAAGACTGCTCTAACCTTGCCGCTTAGGAATTGGGTCATTTGTGGAAAACTTACCCGTCCACAAGGCATTCAGCAGTAAGGATCTCGATCCACCATCCTCTCCTTGGCGATCCCGATACCGCCGGTGAGTCCGTTCCAAGCATATTAGTAACTTAGCGCAAGGACAACCACGTTCGTTGGGTTGGAAGTCTGCCGGGGCAACCTCCTGTGTCTCCAGTGGAATTCTTGGCTATGTCGTGCGACGTCGATCGACGCATTTGCCTTCAACAGTTGAAAACTGCTACTGCTACTCAGGGCGCTGAAATTTCAAATAAAATTAGGCTTATTTTTGTTATGACTACTTTGTTCAACTTACGTCGATCTTTGTTAATCAATCTGGAGTCAAACGCGAATCCGAATTGTTGTCGTCGTGCCGTTCCATTGCTGCTAAATTTGGGTCGCGAGAATTTTGTTAGTCTGACAAGGAAATATAAAACACACACTCACGTTTGGTCATAAGCCTTGGAGCTGCTCGGGATTAGGTGACCCTATACGTATGTAAATACGGCCGTTGTACAGCCGTTTTCAAAGCACCGCCAATTTCGGGGCAAGTTTCCGCTTTGCTTTGTAGATCTCGAGGTTTTCCGGACTTGTCACTTTGACCGTTCCAAAAGCAGTCGACGATCAAGGGTAATTGCCGCCTGATGAGGGGTTGACCACAAAATGTGAATAATGTGTGAGTTAGCAGCACTGCCACAAATAAAAGGAAAAGCAGTTCGTAACACTCTTTTTAATGATGAAACAAATGAATGAAAAACAAACACTCAACTTAAAATGTAACACCTATTACAAATTAACTTTTTAGAAGTATAAACAAAAATTGGCTTCAAAAATATTGATCTTTATGAATTTTTTCCCCTTCTATATTTCTGTTAAATGAGTATCAGGCATTTCTTTCTTTGTATTTCATTTATAAATTTGTTAGGCATGGTGAAAACAAGGAAACTAAGCGAATTTATAAAATTTGAAATAATAATTGAGTATAACTCTGGTACTTCGGTACAAACTATCATTGATTTATATATAGTTCCACGGGCTACTGTGTATTACCAAATAAATAAATATAAGATAACACTTATACCGACCACGTAGAACAACTGAATAAGACAAAGCTTATATTTTACGGAAGTTTAAGCATAATGTTCTACAAACTCCCCGATTGTCAAAGAACTAAAAGAAGGAGCCGAAATCGATATCAATGAGAAAACGGTTCGCAGACGTCCTAAGGAAACCGATTTTGGAACATGTGTTAGGGTAGTTATTCCACTAATAACTTCACGAAATAAGTGAAAGTGCCGTAGACGATTTGATTCCTTCAATGTCGGTTGCAAGACACGACAAAAATTAATAAACAAATTTTCCTTTAAATAAACATACATAATTACATACAAAAATATAAAATATTTGTTTATGTTTAAATTGTGTCAAAATAGAGAGACATGATGAAAAAATTTTCGATTATGTATATATTTTTGATGGTTTAATATGCTTGCAAACATTTTTCCGAGGCTTGTTCCTGTTTAAAATTAATGCAAAAATTATAATCGAGAAAATATTTTCTTTGGGTATGGACAGGGCCTATACTTACAGTTATTTGTATCGCGTCTGATAGCCGTGAGGAACCCCACTACACTACATTCGGAACCAGCTCAAGAGCGAACATAAACATATGCGATTGAATCAATTCTTAGAACAACGGTGTACTTGGTGAATAATCTCGTATTTTATAATTTGTGCACACATATCTAATGGGTATGTTATGAAAGCAGTTGTTTGTTCAGCCATAATTATTTGCGTTTCATACTAGACTACATATGTATGTATTTAAATACGAACCCTGTATTTGCCTGTCCCATAGCTTTTAAAGGAAAACTAATAATGTAGTATTGAACCTACGACTCTTTGCCTAGCACTTTGAATTTTATTCATAATATCTCCTCTGCAAAATCATCACTGAGCCGATAATGCGTTTGGCTGAGTCAGCTAAATTAGCTGACACACTCACCGAGTCCTTCTCGCTGATGACTCTACGGGGCGATTGTTTAAAACTAATGATTTTGCCATGTCATCGAGTTGAATCGCGACATTCCTTAAGTAAATTCAATGAATTTTTTTTTTTAAATCTTTATGGTCATTTAGTACAAGAAAGTGCGGGAAATAAAGTCTCGGAAGCAGTTCCGACACCCTAGAGAATATACATACGTACACTCTTTTTCTTCTAGCGCGTCCGTTCTGTACGTTTGAGCGTAAATATCTCGGAAACTATTGTAGCTAAAAAGGAGTGCAATTTTCGCATAGGTTTTTGTAGTTTGCCTTCTCACAGTCTTTTCTTTCAGTAGGAAAGAGACTGTTTCCAAGGTTGCGCACAACATCGGGTCGTTTACATTTCTTTTAAAAGTTTGGATGTGACAGTTTAACGCTTGTGGCTTGTGTATGTGGCGCAAAAGACTTAGGCGTCATTTAAGCTTGGTAGAAATGCTTATCTCATATTAAGGAGGTGTATGTATGATGGCTTCTTTGTGTATTTTCATAATGTTTTAATAAAGGTTTGTTTAAATATAACTTACTATATTCGTTGAAAATCTCATGTAAAAGCTTAAGGGGGGAACAACCTTTAGATGTCGAAAAAAAGTCTTTCTTGCAGTCGCTTTGTAGGGATATGAAGACAATTCTTTTTATATCCATATAATTTTATTTAAAGTGATATCTGAGGTAATCAACAAATAATTTTTTCCAAAAGGGAAAATTGTAATTTGACAAATTTTACAAGAGTCATATCGACACTGACATCATAATTAGTGTAAGTGATGCTGGCCATAATTATAGTATAAAGTGAGTCTACTCGAGAGGGTTTTTTGTCGTCCTACTCTATCAGAATCGGGACATACAAAATATTTTTTATTCAGTCCAAGTCCCGATCTAACTGTTTATTCTTGAACAGGATATAAAAAAGGAATTATTTAGTTAAAAAACAAGAGAGAATGCTGTAGTCGAGTTCCACGACTATCAGATACCCGGTACTCAAAAAGTAAAACGAGAAATTTTCAAATTTTTCAGGCATATTGATAGAAATAGGAAACAACAAGAATTTAAGTGGAAAATACTAAAAAATGATTTAAAAGTGTGGGTGTAACAGTTTTGGGCGATTTGTGAGCGTGGCAACATTGGTCAAGTTCGACTACGCTATTGTATGTATATTTACATACATATATTCTTTATATAGTCGGAAACGCTTCCTTCTACCTGTTACATTCGTTTTCCTTTCCGGTAACATCGAATGAGAGTCGATCTGTCTGTCCGCCCGTCTGTTCGTCCGTATAACCGTCTCGAGTTCCGGACCTATGAAAGCTAGAAATTTTAGATTGGCATGCAGATTCCAGAGAAAAAACGTAGGGCAAGTTTGTTTTTCAGATGTTGCCACGCCCACAAACCGCCTAAAACTGCCCCTCAAACTGCTTTGATAAATGTTTATTTTTTTTTTTGTTTTATCATTTGTCTTGCCAATTTATATTGGATACTAAAAAAACCTTGGCCACGTCCACTCTAACGCCAACACTGGAACACTTAAAAATTTTTTTTTTCCAGTTTGTATTGATATGGCAAAACAAATTTTGAACAAATTAGCCACGCCTACAAACCATCCAAAGAAAAACGCTCACACTTTTAAAATTTTTTAAAATTTTGTTTATTTTATTATTAGCAATTTTTATTGGTACGGAAAAAATATTTTGTCACCCCTATACTATATCGACCAAAACTGACACGCCCACATTTTTCAGTAATGTTTTGATATTTTTTTATTATAATGTTTGCCTTGCCAATTTTTAAGCCAAAGTAATTTTAAAATTTTGTCCCTCACCATTATCAAAGTAAAAGGTTTCTAAAAGTCAAGGAACTGGAGCCTAATGATTTCTTTTGTTTTTATATGCGTTGCCTGTCAAATTGCGCATTTCTTGGTCCTCCAAATTATTACGCTGAAATAAGGGCGTTTGTTTTAATGTTATTGCCCTCAAATGGCTTTAAAGTCGTAGAAAAGTTGTTAGCAAGACACATGCAATTTTCTTTTTTATTTCCATTTCCCCAAAGATTATTTTATTTGTTTATGTAGATTTAATAATGCAAGTTATGCATGTTCAATTTTTTTTTGCAGCAGTTATATTAAAGTGGGGGTATGGGATGAAGTTGTTTTTGGAGATGTGAGTTTCGCTGCCTATTGTATTTGGGTATCTTTGGTCGTTTTAAGTGTTGTATTGAGTTAATAGGGTATGATTTTTAACTAATTCAGTTGGGATTTGTGTGCGTGGCCGTATATTGAAAGATGTTTCCGATGTTTCTGTTTTTGATTGTGGGGCCTATGATTTTAAGTGTGCAGGTGGTGGAAATTAGGTGCCACCTGTAAAATTAAGGGCATTGCTTGCGTTAGATGTGGATAAGTTGGCGTTTATCATTTAATATGGAGTCATATTGCGTGCAACTTGCTTAAAGATGTTGGTTAGGTTTATGTGAATTTTTTTGTTTAAAATATTAATTTAATTGAGATATAGACAGTGATAAATAAAACAACATATTTTAGGGCTTTACGAACTAGCATTGTAATGGGCGCTATGAGGTGATGCCAGTTCTTTTCGATATATTTTGGTTTTCATAATACAAAACCTGGCGTGAAATGAAAACATTTTTTAAAAACTTTGGGATTGGACACGTCCATTCTAAAACGAAGAAACGCTGAAAATGGTGTTCCTAAAATCTTGTTGCAGTTTGTAGGCGTTATGGAATAGCGATAGAAATTAGCAAAAATAAAAATAATATGAACTAATAAAACTATTTTTAAAAGTGTAGGAGTGGACACACTCATTCAAAAGTCATACTGTTGAGCTAATAAGCCTTTTTTGCAAAATAAAAGACGATTATTATGTTAGCGAATTTAAGCGATTCAATTTATCATTCTTTGAGAAATTTGGCAGCGATATGCATATTTGGCGTACGAAACGAGAAAATTGGATATGATTCTTCGGTACGCTGATTGGATTTCGGTCACTGACTCCAACAAAGACTTCTCGAGCTACCCATATAATCTTGGTTAACAGAGGGTGTCCTGATCCTAAAGTATGCGAAGATTTTCCCAAAGAGGAGCTTTGACGGAATTCCAGAACTGGCTTCTCCGCTGATGCTGTAGGGGCCAATCAGATGTGAAGTCCGTGAGATATAAGCGTCTGCAACTTCCAGAAACAAGCCAGTCCAACTGAGTTTGTTGCATTAGCGGCAATCCCGGCCGAAGCTTGACTGGACAGACGCACAGCAGTTCTTAGAAAAGACAGACGACAATTAGTAAGTCTATGCGTTGAAAACGATGAAACTCTGGGTTCGCGAGTTTAAGATGTTTGGGTATGTTCCAGTTGCAAATTTCAATGTCTAAGCAGGGCTGACTTTGAATAATATTGGAGGCAATAACAGCAGTGATGTCGGCCGAGTAGTTACACGTTCGAAATCGTATTGAAATGTTTACTGATGAACCATCTGTCTGAAAACTAGAATGGCAAGGAACGAAGATTCCGAACTAATACGGTAGCAGTGGCTAGGAGCGCAACATCCTTACCAAGATGCTCTGCAAAAAGAGCAGCAGGCGTTCCAGGCATTGCAGAGGGTTCTACGGCATGATGTGAGTCAGAAGCCAGCGTTTCTGTGAGCTTTCATGTGGTGAAGGAGAGGTGAAGATTCCCAGATGATGCAGGGTGTGGTGCTTAGATCTGCATGCACGCCAATTGCTGGAGTTGCACTGCCTCGGGTGATGCCGTCTTGAGACAATTCATGCAAAGTACGACCCTTTTTACTTCTCTGTATCGATTAGCTGTGGTCAGGTTTTTTAACTTTAAGACTCAATATATTGAGTTTCCAAAACCATTGCAGAACGCACAGGTCAAAGGGCTGAGACTTGTATCAGGAAGCGCTGCCATACGCAAATCATATGCTCTGTTGCTTCCTGATTGCCTGGCGCATAGCTTGCTTCCCACGTAGTAACTGAATTTTTGAAGACTGGATCCTCTTAATGCTCTTCCCATTTCGCCTGACTGATAAGGCATCCAGCGATTTGTTCCGTTGAACCCATTCCATGTAGCGCACGGATATGAGCGTTGATTTAATCCGACAGCTCACGAAGCATTGAAACTGAACCACTCTGAACTGCTCTTAGCCCCCATATCTCAGTGACATGCCCCTGAAAAACTAAACGCCGATTGGCAAATCTTTTTTGCAACAATTCCAAAGCTATGCAAACAATTCCAATTCCCTAAAAAACGCCTTGCGCCTCAAAAATGTCAGCCATGGCAACAGCAACAACAACAAATTAAGTTCAAGCGGGAAGATTAGTGCCAAGAAGAATCAGCGGCCGCTTTCGTTATTTTATTGTAGACAGATATTGTTTATGCACAAATCAATCAGCAGTAACAGCGAAGTTTAAGCTTTAAATAGCTTTTTATAATTTGCACTAATATTGTTTATATATAAATCACGTCGGGGTCACCAAAATGTTGAGCTAATAAGCCTTTTTTGCTAAATGAAATAGATTTTTATGGTAACGAATTCAAGCGATGTAATTTATTATTCTTTGAACAATTTGGCAGCGATGAGCATGCTTGGGGTACGAAAAGAGAAAATTGAATGCAGAGCGACTCAATTGCAGAGCGAACAGTAGAACGCTAAGCCAAAGTTATTTATTTTTTTATTTGAAGAGTTGACTTAAGCTTGAAAGTTTAAGTGAACAGTTTTTGGAGCCATGGCTACTGAGGCCTTCGGCTAATGTACATTTGTCTGTTTTTTTTTTTACATAATTACAGGATGGTATGAATATTATTTATATTGTTAATATAAAATTCTACAACTATGATTAACCTTATGAATCTTAATTTATTTTATATATTATATATATTTATATATTATAATGTAACCTATATCATATGTTACATTCTTTTAAATATTTTATAATGGTTCTTATGTTGTCAGATGTTGGGTTTGTTACTAAAGATTTTAATGAAGATTGAGAAAAATATTTTAATCTGATTTGATTAAAGGTGGGACAAAAAGTAAGCAAATGTTCGAGGGTAATCGAGTTGTTCGTGTTACAAAAAGGACATAAGGCAGAGGCATTTTTATTCATATAGTGTGCATGTGTTAAATTCGTGTGTCCCAGTCGGATGCGAATCAACTTAATCTCATCTTTGCGAGGTATCATTAATTTATCCTTATAGTTCAGATAGTTCTTTATATTCATTTTATGTAAATTGATTGATTTGTACCAAGTGGATGTATCGGTGAACCTATTTAGTTGGTTTGTAAAATAAAATTTTTTTATGTGATTCTTTAAGTCTGTATTATTGTTGTTTTGTGTGTACGTTAATGGAAAAAGTCTAGAGTCTTTTGCTGATTTATCAGCAAGCTCATTTCCAGAAGGGTAAATTTTGGAAAAAATCTTATTAATAAGTTTCTTATTTCGACTACGTAATATGTATTGTTGTTTACATTTTTAATTGCATTAAGGGATGAGAGAGAGTCGGAACAAATCATAAATTTACCTCGTCTGGTTTTAAGTAGTAAAATTGCTTCGTGTATCGCTATTAATTGCGAAGAAAATACGGTAGAGTATGTTGGAAGTAACCCCATTTTAAAAACTTCAGTTTCTGAAGTTATCGCATAGCCTGTAGATTCGTTCATTTGAGATCCATCTGTATATACGAATGATGTTTTATTACTTTGCTCTGACTTAAGTTGAAGGAATTGTTTTCGGTAGACTTCTGGAGGTGTTGTGTTTTTATTGAGTTTACTGAGTGTCGTGTTGATGGTACTCGAGTTAAGGGCCCAAGGTGGGTCTTTGTGTTTGAGTTTTTTTGGAGGTCTTAAAACAATGTTAAAGGATTTATTAAGTTTAAGAACTTTGTCTAAAACAGAATGTTTTTTCTCTGGTTTTGGTTGCTTATAGTTCTTAATTATGTTATGAAGTGGTGAGTCTGAACTGCTAAGTACGAGTTGGAAGAGATTTGTAGTTAGAAACTCTGTTCTGATATCAAGGGGTGTGATGTTTGCTTCAAATAGAATGTTAGACGTTGGTGTAGTTCGAAATGCTCCCAAGGCTATCCTAACTGCTGTATTTAAAATCGACTTAATTTTTTTCAGACTGCTTGGTGCAGCCGATCCATACAATGGCAAAGCATAATCCAATTTTGAAATAATAATGGACTTAACAATTGATACTAATGTAAGTGTACTGCAGCCAAACTTTGTGCTTGCAAGACACTTGATGATATCGAGGCGTTTTGAAAGACATGTTGTGAGATCATCAATATGTGGGTTCCACTTGTGTTTCCTATTGAATGTAACACCCAACAGTTTCAATGAAGAAACATTGGGAATGTGGACTTGGCTGGTAGATACATTGCAAATACAATTTTGTTTGTTACAAATGTGCATATGCTTGCATTTGGCGGGAGATAGGCTGCCGCCAGAGTAGTTGCACCAATCCGAAATATTGCAAAATAAGGAATCTAGGTTTATCGTAGTATTTTTAATTTTTTTCTAACTTAATTAGAAGATTAAAGTCGTCGGCGTATGCACTTATGTATATTTCTTTGTATAAAGCAATGATTTCTGTAAGTTTTTGGTAAGCAATAACAAACAGAACCACAGAGAGTGGTGACCCTTGGGGGATGCCATTATCCAATGGAAGTGATTTTGAGTATGATTTACCCACTTTAACAATTATTTTTCTGTTTGTCATAAAATTCTTGACGTAAATAAGAATGTGTGGGCCAACCCCCCATTTAATAAGTTGATCTATTACGGCGTGAATGCCAATTTTTTCAAACGCCTTGGAGAAGTCAAGTGATACAATTGATATGTGGTTTTTTGTGGCTACGGATTTGGTTATAATATGGTCTATAAAAAGTAGACAATCCATAACAGATTTTCCTTTCCTAAAACCAACTTGACTATTGTGTAGAAGTTTGTTAGAAGTAATAAACCACCATAGTCTTTTAGCTACAATTTTGTCAAGAAGTTTTGCTAAGCATGAGTTCAGCGAAATAGGTCGATATGATGAGATCATTGTTTTTTCATTATTTGGTTTCAATATGGGTATAATGAGGCTGAGCTTGTATTGTTGTGGTATTACATCACCCAGTATTGCGTTATATAAGTTTATAACTCTGTTTTTAATTTCTCTGGGAAGTGCCTTAATCATGGAATAATTTATTCGATCTAGGCCTGGAGTGTTTCCTTTTAAGGAATTAAGGGCCGAAGAAAATTCGATAAAGTTTATTTCGTTCTCTATTGGCAAAGCAGCCTTTCCTGGAGCATATGACAGATCATCTGCCAAAATTCTACTTTTGTTTGTCGTAAACGAGTTGGTAAAGTTTGAGTTGTTTGATTGTAAAGACCAGTTTTGGCAGAATAGCTCCGCAATGTCCTGAGGCTGAGTGATGTTGTCAGTAGAGTTTATACTTTTAATGCAGTGTAAGCCTTTCAAAGTATTTAAGCCGCAGAGACGGCGTATATTGTTCCAAATTTTTGGTATTGGGGTAAGAGGATTGATTTCTTCTGTGAATTTGGATGTAGATTCTTTTTTGGCCTCTTTGTGCGTACGTCTAAATAGTGCATTTTTTCTCCTATAGTCAATAATATTTTCGGTAGTAATATTTCTTTTAAGTAATTGCCAAGCCTTGTTTTTACTTTTTCGGAGTTTCTCTAGTTCCTTATTCCACCAAGGTACAGTGTGCGAAGTTTTTGGCGTGGACTTTGGGATGCTTTTATGTGCACTTCTTAAAATAATTTTACTAAGATTGGCTGCTTCCTGATTTATATTCGAGCTTATGGGTAAGGAAGAGTTGTGACTAATGCAAAGAAGCGTATATAAGTCCCAATTCGCTGAATTTGTTTTGAAAAATGGCCTGTGTGTTGGTTTTTGGATTTGAGCTCTATTAAATATATTGTTCAGAATGGGCAAGTCGTCGCTACCAAAGAAGTCCATTTCGATTGTCCAGTTTGTTTCTATTGCAAGTTCGGGAGTACATATGCTAAGGTCTATATGAGTCAATGTGTTATGAGTGCTTAAATGTTTTGGGCTACCGTCGTTGAGGATAATTAGGTTAGACTGGGCAATCCATTTTTCCAGTGTAATTCCTTTCCTGTTATTTACAGGGGAGCCCCATCTTTTATGCCAACAATTAAAATCTCCAGTTATTAAGGTCGGGATATTGTTAGCGATATTAAGCACTGAGTATAGGTTGTTGAGAGTAAAATTAGCTTTTGGTTGTATGTAAGTTGAAATAATTTGGAGTTTTGTCTTAGAACAGATTTCCACGCAGATAGCATCAAAGTCGGATCTAAGGGTTATTTCTCGATATTCGATTGATTTGTGAATGAGGATCGCTACCCCACCATAAGAAGGAGAAGAGTTCAGAGTTATCATGGCATAGTTGATTAGGATGGGGTGTAGATTATGTGCTAAGATGTGAGTTTCTTGGAGAGTTAATATATGTGGTTTGTGCTTTGCTATTAAGGTTTGGAGTTCACTGTAGTTGTTGTTGAAACCATTGATATTCCACTGTATAACTTTCAAAGACATTTTCATAGGCTAGGATTATTGTGAAAAGTACAGAGATAAAACTAAAATATGATTTGTTGGTGTCTGGCAGCAACAGTGCGCAATCAGACACAAACTACAGTGAAAATTGCTGCAACTGAAATGTCCTCCCCCCCGCCCCACCAATCCCTCCACATGTTGTAAAGCGATTGGTAGGCCGCAGGGGAGGACATCTCTTATCGGTTGCAGCATTGGTTAATTAATTTCGTCTTCTAAATTTGAGAGATCCATTTGTTCATCTGAAGATGACAAATCAGGAATTTTTTCCTTATGACTAATTTTAAGATCTATTACATTGTTTGTTTTTTGTTGTTTCTTATCTTTTGTTTTAAGTTGTGACTTAAGTCGATTAGAAATATTTTTTGGAAGGATTTTAACTGATGGACTTGGGCTGGTGGGAAGTTTGTTAGTGGAATGTGATAGGATTATATTTGAAGTTTTGGATTCCTCGTTGTTTCCTGCTAATTCCTCGTAGGAAAGTATCTTACGTGTGGTTGTTGAGTGATTGGGCGCCGCGTTATTTTGGGGATGGTTGTTATAGTCAGTGGAGTTTGTTTTGGCCACGCTGGAGTACAATGATCCATCGTGTGGGTGTCTCGAGTTATAGATGGAGATAGCCTTTTTAATGTCCACCTTTTCGAGCGTCTTAATGGCTTGTATTTCCTGATGTTTCACGAAGATGGGGCATCTTCTAAAGACTGATGAGTGGTTGGTGTCGGGTAGGTTCAGATCCTTGCAGTTTACACAACATTTATTGAAGTTGCAAAGTTCTTTGGTGTTAGGGTCCATGTGGTATTCCTTGGCACAATTTATACATGACTTTTTGTTGCGACAGAGCGTGGTGATGTGTCCAAATCGGAAGCAATTATTGCAGCGGAGTGGGGCAGGTATAAAAGTGCGTACTTTGACCACTTCATATCCAATTTTGATATTTTCAGGTGTTATGTGTGAGCCAAACGTTAATATGATCAATCCAGTTTCTTCCAATTCGTTGTTAACCTTCTTTAAAATTTTTTTGACTTCAATGACGTTTTGGGTTGCCAGTTCATCTTTAATTACGTTTTCGGGTAGGCAGCGTAGATCATTGGAATATATGACTCCTTTTGAAGCATTGAGGGTAGAATGTTCACGAACCTCCACTGGGAATGATCCCAAAAGTTGGAGTTTCTTCAATTTTAAGGCTTGTAGCAAATTTTTAGTTTTGATCAACAAATTTCCGTCTCGTGTTTTTTTGGCCATCAAAACTTCGCCGTTGCAAGTGAAATCAATCGTTTTCTTTATTAAAAACGGAGAGATGTTTGCCATTGAACTGTCATCAGTTCGTTTCATAATCAAAAACTTGGGTTCAGACATTGATTTTGTCTTATCAGGGGGATCAACGGTCCCCATCGTAACGGTGATTAGTTTTATTTTTGTTATGTTATGCTTTAAGCTTTGCTTTGTTTTGTTTTGAAGAATGGTTTGCGATAAGAAGCAAGCGATTGGTTTTAGATAAGAAGCAAGCAAGAAACTTTCCGTACACACGTCTTGTCTGTCCGAAAGTCAAATTGGAACTGTAAGCCAAAGTTGTAGGTGCGAGAGTAATAAAAACAAGAGAGAGCGCGAGGGGGATGAGCTTAGATGCTTACGCTGATCTGCACAGATAACAAAGATAATGCTGTTGATCTGTGTCTCCAATGTTGGAATGTTTACAAATAACAAATTTAGGAATTTCTGGCAGCTGCGAGACCCGTCACATACTGACTAAAAGTACTAAAGCTTGATGCGGCTTACTCTTTATAAATTGTATTTGTGTAGATTATTCATTACATCAATTTATTTTTAAATGTATATTTTAAGGTAGTAATGAGGAGTCCTCCGTATTAAAAATGGATAATAACTTGGCGAGTGATGAATATGCAAAACTCCAGCACAACTATGCGGAATTAGAACGAAAGTACAATGAAAATATTGCTACCTCTGGAAACAATGGAAGTGGACTAACAAGTTTTTTATCACGATTGTCGTTGACTGTTGCTTCATTATTCGGTAAAAATACTTATGCTGATATATACATCCGATCGCAAACGAGAGTATTTTCTGCACATAAGATCGTACTTCACGCACGCTCTGAAAAATGGGGAAATGATCTATTGAGCAACATACAGGAGCTGGACTGGAGTGATTTAAATGAGGAGGTGGTGTCGTCGCTTTTGCGTTGGATATACACTGATCTGATTGATTTGCACCATGACGGGCTAGCGTTGGATCTTCTACGTGCCGCACATCGATTTGGTTTACCATCGCTTTTAGGATTATGTGAACGGGCATTAGTGACTTCTGTAGGTCTAAGATCTTGTATAAGATTTTATTGCGTGGCCGAAGAAGTTGGTGCATCAACACTGTTGGAACATTGCTCCTGCATAATATCAACACACTGGAATGAGCTTACAACTCAAGATTTCCAACATATTTCTGGACCCTTATTGTTTGAAATGCTTAAAACCAAAACAAAACATCCTCTCCATGCTGCTGTTAGACTCTTAAGGGAAGACGTCGTGTCTCTGTGCATTGAAAAATATGGAGACTCCGTAAGTACTCTTCAGTAAAAAAAAAAGAATGTATTTGCAAAAAACCCCACACAACTATAACAACCAGTAATGGAATGTGGTACGTGGCGGCCAAGTAAAGTGTAGTTTTGAGTGTAGTTTGATGATGCATAAAAATTTCTTTAGAATGACAACGTTCGGATTAACTCTATCGAAGGAAGTGAAATGATTAGACATCTAACATTTGTGTCTTGGCAAATTTTAAGTTAGTTTGACAAAAATTGGTCGAATTTGTTTGTATTGGGTTCTCAAAGCGCACTGGCTTTGGGGTCTTTCCAGTCGATGTTAAATTATATCCTGGAGTGGTTCGTAAGGTACCACTCTCTAGTTAGTTACCTTGGGCATGTTGCTGTTTGATGAAATCGCATATTTCAATAAACTCTTCACTGTTCCTGTTGAATGTTGGGTATTTACTTATGTTCGACACGACAAGTTTTGTGTCGAATATACATATATTGATAAATTTATATTTTTATATCCTCTGTTGCTGAAACAGATAGCAATAACTGGATGGCCCTACTCTTGAAAGTCTGTTCACCTGTACCAAATCATTACCACTGGCCAAACTTCGCGGAAGCCGCTGATATCGATTTTTAAGGAAACTATATTATTTTTTTTTGGTGCACGCTTTTGTCAGGGTCAGTGATAGCGGCGTGAATGGAATTATCTATGTAGACCTCCAAATTGAACACTCCCTTTTTGTTTGCTTAGGTCGATAACGACCCTTTTTGCGACTAAATACTCTTGAATTGTTTCGAGCTTACACTTTTTGTTCGCAGGCGACTTTGCTGAGTGCTCTTTGCGGCAAGCAAAGAGGATTTCTTCTTCTCATTTATTTTGGCCTTTGTCAAAACTTGCGGTGGTTTTTAATACATTTTTTAATAATTATCTATACATAATAAATAAAACTCATTTAAATTCTGGGCAAAATTAGAAAAAAAACAAGAGAGAACGCTATAGTCGAGTTCCCCGACTATCTGATACCCGTTACTCAGATGGTGAAAGTGCGCAGGAGAGTCTTCAACACTGACAGTTTTTGCGGTTTGTGGGCGTGGCAAAAAGTTTTTGGCAAATCGATAGAATTTTACAAGACTAAGACAAAAATGAAAAAATATCAAAACATTTTTCAAAAGTGTGGGCGTGGCAGTTTTAGGCGGTTTGTGGGCGTTAGAGTGGGCGTGGCAACATGAATCGACAAACTTGCGCTGCTTCTATGTCTCTGGAGTCTGCATGCTGAATCTCAACTTTCTAGCTTTGGTAGTTCCTGAGATCCCGACGGTCATACGGACGGACATGGCCAGATCGACTCGGCTATTAATCCTGATCAAGAATATATATACTTTATATGGTCGGAAACGCTTCCTTCTGCCTGTTACATACTTTTCAACGAATCTAGTGTACCCTTTTGCTCTACGAGTAACGGGTATAAAAACCTTTCTTTGGTGTTGGCAAATTGTCATTTGATACACAGTCACTAAAGAATCCAGTGAACCTATGATCTCATTCTGAATTATTTAGTTAAAGTCATCTATTTTTTTTCAAAGTTACTCCCTCTCTCAATCTTTTATAATTTTCTTAGTAATGATATTTTTATAAGAAGACCTGAGAACGATATAAATTTCGATGCCCTTCTGGTTCCAAGCTACCTGCTTAATAGAGTCAACCTTTCTTGAGTTGTTAAATTCGATTCTAACACGAATTTCTTTTGTTATTATGTATTTATTAAACTTTTTTTTATTTGTTTTGAAATTAGTGAAATGGTAATTCACTTCATATTTATTAAACATTTCTTTTTAACGTCATTTTCTTGTATGTCAAAACTTTTTGGCCACGCCTACTTGTACACACACAAATTACAATTGCAATAAATTCAACTGCTTTTCTTCTTTGTTGCGTATCTCCCACGCACTTCCACTACACTCATAGAGACAATTTTACGCATTTTAGAAAATCGACATAGAAAAAATAAACACCTTATACTAAGGTTTTTTAAAATAATGTGTTATAAAGTCAAGACAACGCACCCTAAAAGCAAGGTTGCGATCCATAAATGCAACCCAACGCGCAATAAAAATATTTTATTTCTTAATTTTCTAAAATTTCTGTTTTTGGCACCTACCCTAAAATCAAGTGAGAATTGCCAAGAATTTGATCCTAATACTTTTTTAAGTCCACGGATAGTTTGCCGTAAAACTAATGATACTCGGCCGGCCATAAGCTAAATCAACGAAAATATTAAGAAAGAGAATTCTCTCTTGTTCTGTGCTTCCCTTTATTCTCAAAGAAGAAGAGCATTTGGAGAGAGCAATAAATATGTATGTTGAATATACATATGTGCATTTTCTTTGTGCATTAATCGTCACAACAATTACATATTAATCAATTAATCAAGTACATTACAACAGACATTGACGATCTTTTGAAGGAAATGGGAGGCGAAGCCTTTCTTAACATTTTTTCTGGTAAGTACATGCATTTTTATACTCGTAGAGTACTCGTAGAGTAAAAGGGTATACTAGATTCGTTGAAAAGTATGTAACAGGCAGAAGGAAGTGTTTCCGACCATATAAAGTATATATATTCTTGATCAGGATCAGTAGCCGAGTCGATCTGGCCATGTCCGTCTGTCCGTCCGTCCGTCCGTCTGTCCGTCTGTCCGTATGAACGTCGAGATCTCAGGAACTACAAAAGCTAGAATGTTGAGATTAAGCATACAGACTACAGGGACATAGACGCAGCGCAAGTTTGTCGATTCATGTTGCCACGCCCAGTCTAACGCCCACAAACCGCCTAAAACTGCCACGTCCACACTTTTAAAAAATGTTTCGATATTTTTTCATTTTTGTATTAGTCTTGTAAATTTCTAACGATTTGCCAAAAAACTTTTTGCCACGTTCTCTCTAACGCCCACAAACCGCCCAAAGCTGCCACGCCCACACTTTTGAAAAATGTTTTGATATTTTTTCATTTTTGTATTAGTCTTGTAAATTTCTATCGATTTGCAAAAAAACTTTTTGCCACGCCCACTCTAACGCCCACAAAACCGCCAAAAACTGTATGTGCTGAAGACTCTCCTTCGCACTTCGAATAGCTAAGTAACGGGTATCAGATAGTCGGGGAACTTGACTATAGCGTTCTCTCTTGTTTTAAATTGGTGTATATCAACCCGTAAATAATAAAACAATAATAATTATGAGGTTATTTGTGTATGTATCGTATGTTACATACAATAACTGACGGTTACATATTCTTTCTATTTAGAACGAAATTTTAGCATCCTAACGCTTAAATCGTTATATTGGGACCAGCTACAAAGATAATTTCCTTAAGAGCTTGTTGAAGAAGCTGTTGAGTTTGAGTAATTATGTCCCCTTTTACAACAGTCCAGTCGTGGTAACAATAGCAATTTCCTCCAACAAATATAAAATAAGGAAATATGTAAAAAGCCTAGGTTTGATTTTTAAGTAAAGCATATAATTAATTGTATTTACATAAATATGTTGGAATTAATTCGTAGCGTTTGACGAAAGATTGCGCTAGCCAATTCATAGTCACACATACATACATATGTACAAAGGTAAATACCATCCTGGAAGCGTCTGACATAGCGCACCTTTACCAGTAGATGACATTTCTTTATTGAGTTCATAGCATATGTTGTGCAGTATCAAACATGTCGAAGTTTGTGCCGGAAAAATCGTTTTCGCGGGGAGTGTTACTTTATTATTTAAATTTTAAATTTAAATTCAGCAGGACGAATTTTAAATTATTGGAATATGGGATGCAGCGTGCACGAGGCACCAAGTTATAGGACCCACGGTAGTCCATGTGTCTACGTCGGCCGTTCTGGGCACTTTGTTAAGGGTGGGCATGCTCTGGCTTATAAACTGTTTTTAAAAAAATTACCACTATGTGAGATTTCCAATTTTCCCCCTCTAGGCTACCAGCGGAAACGAAAAATTATATTAGGATGTCTAAATAAGAACGCAAAAAATATAATGCCTTAGATCATTTTGGTCCTCTGCAGCTATTATAGGTGCATTAAAAAAGGCCTTGCCACAATTAAAAAACACCTAAATAAATATTTTTAAAAGTGGAGGATGGTATTGTTTTTGCCAATCACAAAGGAAAAGTAAAAATCGAATTATCGAATTAATTCAAGACGTAGACGATTCTGAAAAACCACTTGATCTAATAACGCAGGATACCTGGGATCTCCAAAATAATCCGGGAAATCAAAAGGAATTCGACAAATATAAAAAGGAACTCCTGGCCATTGTATGGATACATAAGAATCAGTGAAATTATTTTTACGGAGTAAAAAACGTAAACATTTAACTGGTCATTGTAATTTGACGTACGCAGTATCAAATAAAAATACGATGGAAATCTTTTATTGAAGACCATAGAGCAAATATCTTTTACAAATCAGGCAAACAAAATATTTCAGGAGAAAATCTCCATGTAGACATATTTTCAACAGATGAGCACCCATTCCTCACATGTATTCATACATTTTCTAGGTTCGGTATTGTACATTAGGAAATATTTTTAATTTAAAAAAAGATTGTTAATTTTCCCCCTAACACTCCGAAATTATTAATTCAATATTACTTACATAGCACCTCGAATAGTTAAGAGATTTTAAAATAGTTGTTGGGGACGACTGTTCTAATTAAAGGAATGTTATCTATACCGACAATTTTTATGCTAACACTTTAACGAACAAAGAACAGTTTGAGCTGACTTTCCTTCATGAGTAAAGCCTAAACCAGAGAGAACGCTATAGTAGAGTTCCCCGACCATCTGATACCCGTAACTCAGCTAGTGGAAGTATGACGAAGATATAAATTTACTTTACTAAAAAAAATGAAAGTAAATCTTAAAACAGTTTTCAAAATTGTAGGCGTAGCAGCTATGGGCGGTTTGTGGACGTGGCAAAAAGTTTTCTGCAAATCGATGAAAATTTACAAAACTAATAATAAAAATATTAAAACATTTTTTTTAAAAGTGTGGTCGTAGCAGTTTTGGGAGGTTTGTGGGCGTTAGAGTGGGCTTGGCAGCATGGGCCAACAAACTTGCGCTGCGTCTGTCTCTAGAATCTGTATACCTAATCTCAACCTTCTAGCTTTTATAGTTCCTGAGATCTTGACGTTCATACGGACGAGCAAACAGACCGACGGACGGACGGACATGGCCAGATCGACTCGGCTATTGATCCTGATCAAGAATATATTTCCTTTACCATATATGGAACGTTCTGTTACATACTTTTCAACGACTATAGTAAACCCCTTGTCTCTACGAGTAAAGAGTATAATAATTAAATGAAAAAAAATAC
Source organism: Drosophila teissieri (assembly GCF_016746235.2). NCBI lineage: Eukaryota > Metazoa > Arthropoda > Insecta > Diptera > Drosophilidae > Drosophila > Drosophila teissieri. Next base: position 3,078,788 of record NC_053032.1, read on the forward strand.
AATTTTTTAAATGTGCGGCTTTTAGCAAACAGAAATTTACAATAATGACTAAAGTAATGCAAACAAAATCGAAACATTAACACACAAAAGTGTGGTAGTGGTATTGTTTGGCGGATGATGGGCCTAGGAGTGGGCGTGGCAACTGTGGGCATAAAAATTGCGCTGCATCTATGTCTCTGAAATATGCATACTTAATCTCAACTTTCTGGTTTGCATCCTGAGATTGACGTTCATACGAGTACGTACGAGCAGACACGGCCAAATCGACACGGCTTTGATCCTGATCAAGAATATATATACTTTATAGTGTTAACACGTTCATAATTCAATACGTTGTATTTTTCTTGCTTTTTTTATAGCTGGTAAATACATTTTCTGAAAATGGCCTGTTGCCTCTTGAAATGGCTTTGTCTTCGAAAAATACCCAAATTGCGATGACTCTAGTAGAAAACGGAAAGGCTAACATAAATGCTGTTAATATAGAGGTATGAATAATTAAATAGTTAAATTTGCTAATTATTTTATCTAACAGGGATGTACGCTCCTAAAATCTGCTTTAAAAAATGGTGATGCTTTTTCTGCTAACTTTCTGTTGGATCAAAACTGTCTTTTAGACCTTCCATCTAAGTATAAACATTTTAAATATAGTTAATCAAATAAATAAATAATATTTTTTTGTAGACAATCTTCAGATACTGCATTACACATTATTTGTAATTATAGTCCGGACAATATCTCAGAAATAATAGAAGTTGTGAAAAAGATTTTGCAAAGAAATGTAAACGTAAATATACAAAACATAAAAGGAGAAACGCCCTTGCATATAGCGATTGCTAGACGAAATTTAGAGATGGTGAAGCTTCTGCTTAAAGTGCCGAGTATTGATATAAACTTGCGCACTTTAGACGAAAAGTGTGCTTTGGAACTAAGTTTATCAATGGGAGACCACGAGTTCCTAATAGCCTCAATACTTCTTAGCATGGGAGCACAGACAAATCCTACAAAGTCAAAGACCGGAGATAGCATACTACAAGTGCTTTCGTTGGACGGACATCGAGGAGAAAAATCTGCAATTTTCCTGTCTGATTTTGCCGATTTAGACCATTTTAATTTACGTGGGTTAACAGCATTACACATCGCAGCTTTGAACAACATGCCAAACCTAGTTACAAAGTTGATTGTTAATGGTGCTTCCCCCAATTTAAAACACATTGATTGCGGTTTAAAATCAGCATTGCACATTGCAGTGGAAGCTAATGCCATTGATGCATTAGAAGCTTTTGTTCAGTTAAAAAACCAAAATATTGATTTTAATTGCCAAGATATTAATGGTGACTCTCCCCTAAGCCTATGCTTAGCCCTTAAGAGAACTAATCTAGTGTCTATTCTTATCCGAGGCGGCTCAGATGTTAACGGAAAGAATAAAGATAACTTGTCACATTTACATCAATCAATTAAGAATGGAGATAATGATACATCATTATTTTTACTGGAGCAGGGTGCAGACATTACAGCTTTATCAGGTAAATTTGTTTAACACCCAAAAATTACATTTACCGGACCAAAAAAGTCAGCTAGGTTTCAATGCACAAATGTAAAATCTGTTTTCGGTCATTTTTAAACGCAAGCGGATTCTGGTGCAGTATATTTTACCAAATTGTGGTCCTTGTTTCGGTTTCTATATACATCCGTGGACGTATAAATAGCACACATCAGAACAGTAACTTTAGATCGATTATTTCAGAAGTATTTGGCTTTCGATTCCAAAAATTTTGATGTGAATTTATTATTGCTCTCTTCTAGATGACGTACAACCCAAAAATTTACCATTATCATTTTTTTCTTCTGCTTTATGCTTAATTTTCGTTCGCGAGCGATTATTTAGCGTGGTCACAGAAATAGCCCACTTTAAAGAACTTACTGCAAATTCCGTGTAAAAAGTGGTTTTCCTAAGTTTTTTTTCGTGATTTAAAAAATTTCGTCAACAAATTAATGTAATTTAATAGAAAAATTTAAAAAAATGGGTCGAGGAAAGCGTGGTTCAGTTGAAGAAAGGAGGATGATATTCAACCTAACTGAATCTGGCAGTACACCTGCTGAAATTGCCGAAATAATGAAATGTTCGAGGAAAATGGTATATAATGCACTGAAGGTAGCAAAGGAAAACACAGCATATTTGACCAATCAAAAAAAACGCAAACCAAAGCCACGAAAAACTGATCCGCGTACAGATATGCTCATAGTACGGAAGAGCAAGGCGGATCCTTTCAAGTCCTCCCGCGAAATTATGGAGGAAATAAATAAAGAATGTGGCACAAATGTATCGAGGAAATTAGTGGCAAGAAGACTAAATGAAGCTTCCCTCTTTGGACGCATCAGCAGAAAAAAACCGCTCCTGTCAAAACGCAACATGTCGCAACGATTAAGTTTCGCACGGGCCCACCGGGATAAGGACCTGAGTTTTTGGAAAAACATCCTTTGGAGCGATGAAACAAAAATCAATAAAATAGGACCCGATGGGAAAACATTTGTTCGTCGTCCAAAAGGCCAAGCTCTTAACCCCAGGTACACCATGAAGACTGTTAAGCACGGTGGCGGTTCCATTATGTGCTGGGGTGCATTTTCCGGGCGTGGTGTGGGTCCGCTTTACCGGATCAATGGCGTAATGGATCGCTTTATGTATGTGGACATTCTCAAAAATCAAATGTAACCATTTACGTTTGAGAACATGCCTCTGAAATGGACATTCCAGCACGACAACGACCCAAAGCACACATCTCGTGTCGTTAAAAAGTGGTTGAAGGACGAATCCATCCAAGTTCTGGAATGGCCGGCTCAAAGCCCTGACATAAATCCAATAGAAAATCTATGGAATGATGTCAAGGTTACGATATCCAAAAAAAAATTTTCGAATCTTGACGATTCTTGACGATCCAAGAAGCCTGGAACTCCATTCCAAAGGATAGATGTCAGAAGCTTGTGGAAAGTATGGGTTGAAGATGTAACGCAGTCATCGAAAATCATGGATACTCAACCAAATATTAAATTTGCTTTACATTAATTACTTTTAAACTTATTTTTTATGATTAATTGAAGATATTTTGAAATTGTGCTATTTCTGTGGCCACGCATTTTTCGTTGTTTTTTAGTTTTTAAATTTCCACATCTAGTTTATAAGCTAAGCTATGAAGAACGAAACCTGTTTTATTTCCAAGAAATTTTTTTTAATTAAAAAAACTATTCAAAAAAATGAACTTCATTTTGTGCTATTTATACGTCCACTGTATATTATATTTATATATTTTTTCATTTGGTGTAAATAGAAAGAGAATATATTGTTCCTAACTTACATACACACTCATATACATATATGACATATTGTCATATATTTTTGATTGTACGTTATTTTTCCTATATGTAAGTTTTTATACTGCGCTTCTGATCCTATAAAGTATATATATATTTAAATTAACTGTTATTTTTTCTAATTTTTTTAAAAATGCCAAAAAAATTTTGATATTTCCCTCTCGTACTCACACTATCCGAGTAACAGGTCTTATTATTAGTCAACGAATTCGACTTGTCCTTACTTAAAGTTAAAAAAATTAAATTATCATTATTATATATATTATCAATCGGACTTTTTAGGCCCATTATCCTTAATTACTACAGTTCTTAATTTGTAACTCAGTGTAATTAAAAAATTTAATAGACAATCTGGATTCTTCATTGGATTTATCGATTATGCATGATCTTCCTAAAGTTGTCGACGAACTTTGCAGAAGAGGAATCGCCCTAAGCATTAACCAAAATGGAATATCACCATTATGGTCTGCTTTGGAAAAAGGATACGAAGACGTAGCACTTATACTTGTGCGACACGGTATTGACACAGATTGTTGGCACGAGGGACCTGAAGGATGCCACCAAACTCTATTACATCGCGCAATTGATGAAAACAAAGAGTCAGTAGCTATATTTCTAATTCAAAGCCAATGCGACTTAGACTCTGCACGTCAGTTAGGCCTCAACGGAGAGGGTGCAGATGAAGCACAAGATAAGGCTTCTCCGCTGCATTTATGTTGTCGTTGGGGCCTAACTAAAGTTCTGCAGACGTTAATTGATCATGGTGCTAATGTTAACGTAGTTGATGCTGAAAGCAAATCCCCACTTCATGGAGCTATTGAAAACCACCATGATGAGATAATATCCATACTTCTTTGTCATCCTGATATAGACCTAAAGCTACGTGACAGGTCTGGAAACACACCGTTTGCAACTGCATTGGACGTCCGTAATCACAACGCTGCTCAACGTATTTTGAATCGATTTCCAACAGCAGCAGAGCAAATGGACCTGCGCGGCCGAAACTTTCTGCATTTAGCAATTTTGAAAGATGATTTAGAGAGTGTTTTATTTTTATTAGCTATTCAAGTAGATGTAAATTCTCGGGTACATGACGTCAATCAATCGACGCCGTTACATCTAGCAGCTGCATCACAAAACGAAATGATTACCAGAAATCTGATTTTAGCTGGCGCCCGTATGAATGAAAGGGATGCTGTTCAAAAATTACCCCTGCATGTTGCTATAGAATGCGGTAATCTTGCTGCAGTTTCTGCGTTAATTCAAAACAATGCTGACTATGACGCAACAGATGCTGACGGCAATAATGCTTTGCACATTGCTGTGCGATGCGCCCAGTTATTCATTGTGCGGGAACTTTTAACCGAATCGAGAGTGAATGCGGAGGCAACTAATTTAAAGGGTAGAAATCCGATGCATGAATTGTGCCGGGTCGTAGAAGATAATACAGCCGGACTTATTTGTGAATTATTTCTTGAGTGTATGCCGAAGTATCCAATTAACATTCCTGATATGGACGGTAATACACCTCTTTTGCTTTCATTTATGAGAGGCCAATCACCACTTTGTAAAATTCTTGTAAAGGCAGGGGCTTGCCTTGGTACTGAAAATAAAGATGGAATTAATATTTTTAATTTTAAGCTGGCCACAGATCAATTACTTCACAAATTATTGGACCAGCTGCCACAGGAATCACCGTGGTCAGAGTGTGACTACTGCCAGCAGTGTACAAATAAATTTACAATTACTATGAGAAAACATCATTGGTAAGAACGTAATTTTTGACAAATGTAAAATATTATTTCTTTAATATTATACATTTTTATTTGTTATATTTTAGCCGGCATTGTGGACGGGTCTTATGCTCTAAATGTTCCAGTAATGATGTGCCCATTTTGAAATTCGGCATCAACAAACCAGTTAGAGTATGCACCGTTTGTTTTAATGTACTACAATGTGGAAATGGATACTTTTCATAGAAGATTTCCCTATTGCAAAAATTAGTTTTAAATCTTAACAACGTTTCAAATTTTGAAGCGGTTGAAATAAAAGTGTTGTCTGTCATTTAGCGAGAAGACTTTTTGAAGCCCTTTAATCACACTTCAAACATATTACCTCAAGAAACATGCTAAGCTCTTTGTAAAAGTTTATTCCACTATATGAAATGGGTATTATTTCTATTTTTGCTTCAAGCGAATACATTTCAATGTTTTGCAACAAATTTAACATTAATAAATAATATTTTAAATACAAACTATTTTTGGTCAAAAAAATAAAATTCCACGAAATTATATATTTTTTTTATTATTTTGCTCAAAATAAAATTTAACACTAGAACATGGGATCCGTGTTAGACTTTTCACCTGACTATTACATATCCTTGTGTAAGAATCAGAAAGCTCCCCCTCAAAAACTTGTTTATATACCCGTTACTTGTAGAATAAAAGGGTATACTCTATATTCGTTAAAAAGTATGTAACAGGCAAAAAGAAGAGTTTCCGACCATATAAAGTATATATATTCTTTATCAGGATCTATAGCCGAGTCGATCTTGCCATGTCCGTCAGTCTGTCTGTCCGTCCGTATGAACGTCGAGATCTCAGGAACTATAAAAGCTAGAAAGTTGACATTCCTGAGACATAGACGCAGCGGAAGTTTGTTAACCCATATTGCCACGCCCACAAACCGACAAAAACTGTCAGTGTTAAATTTCTCCAGATCTCCTATCAGATAGTCGAGGAACTTTTCCATACAATTTTTTACCAAAAGTGTGTTTGGGATCATTGTCTTGCTGAAATATGCATTTTTTAGCAGCAATATCCATATTTTTAATTACTATTGGAAGATTTGTTTCAAAAATGTTAAAGTCTGTTCCTTCCGCATTATTCCTTCAATTAGGACCAAGGGACCAGCTCCGTTTTTGTATATACAGCCCCAAACCAAAGTCATTAGAATAACAAGATGCGTAACGCCATACGATTTTTTTGCACACGATTTTTTTGTGCTGGCTCTAGAGCTGGCTCCAGGCTCTCTCGAAATTTTGTTCAAAAGCCAGAGAGCGGAGAGCCAGCAGCTCTCTTGTACGTATACAGCGACAGCTGACCACTGTATTGGTGCACACGTATGCACATGCGTTGTAAAAACAAGAGAGAACGCTATAGTCGAGTTCCCCGACTATCTGATACCCGTTACTCAGCTAGTGGAAGTGCGAAGGAGAATCTTCAACACTGACAGTTTTTGTCGGTTTGAGGGCGTTAGAGTGGGCGTGGCAAAAAGTTTTTTGGCAAATCGATAGAATATTACAAAACTAATACAAAAATGAAAAAATATCAAAACATTTTTTAAAAGTGTGGGCGTGGCAGCTTGGGGCGGTTTGTGGGCGTTACAGTGGGCGTGGCAAAAAGTTTTTTGGCAAATCGTTAGAAATTTACAAGGCTAATACAAAAATGAAAAAATATCGAAACATTTTTCAAAAGTGTGGGCGTGGCAGCTTTGGGCGGTTTGTGGGCGTTAGAGTGGGCGTGGCAAAAAGTTTTTTGGCAAATCGTTAGAAATTTACAACACTAATACAAAAATGAAAAAATATCAAAACAGTTTTCAAAAGTGTGGACGTGGCAGTTTTGGGCGGTTTGTGGGCGTTAGAGTGGGCGTGGCAACATGAATCGACAAACTTGCGCTGCGTCTATGTCCCAGGAGTCTGTATGCTTAATCTCAACTTTCAAGCTTTTGTAGTTCCTGAGATCTCGACGTTCATACGGACAGACGGACAGACGGACGGACGGACAGACGGACGGACTGACGGACATGGCCAGGTCGACTCGGCTACTGATCCTGATCAAGAATATATATACTTTATATGGTCGGAAACGCTTCCTTCTGCCTGTTACATACTTTTCAACGAATCTAGTATACCCTTTTACTCTACGAGTAACGGGTATAATGACAAAATATGCCCTTCATTTTAGCAGTTCTTAGACTTTAAATCTATATTATTTTTTATAAATTGCCGCCACTTAAAAACTCTAGTCTTGCATTGCCTTAACATAACAATTATTCAAATTCAACAAAGAAATATTAATAGCACAATCTATGTACATAATAATGCATATATATTTATACCCGTTACTCGTAGAGTAAAAGGGTATACTAGATTCGTTGAAAAGTATGTAACAGGCAGAAGGAAGTGTTTCCGACCATATAAAGTATATATATATATTATATATATATATTCTTGATCAGGATCAGTAGCCGAGTCGATCTGGCCATGTCCGTCTGTCCGTCCGTCTGTCCGTATGAACGTCGAGATCTCAGGAACAACAAAAGCTAGAAAGTTAAGATTAAGCATACAGACTCCAGGGACATAGAAGCAGCGCAAGTTTGTCGATTCATGTTGCCACGCCCTCTCTAACGCCCACAAACCGCCCAAAACTGCCACGTCCACACTTTTGAAAACTGTTTTGATATTTTTTCATTTTTGTATTAGTGTTGTAAATTTCTAACGATTTGCCAAAAAACTTTTTGCCACGCCCACTCTAACGCCCACAAACCGCCCAAAGCTGCCACGCCCACACTTTTGAAAAATGTTTCGATATTTTTTCATTTTTGTATTAGCCTTGTAAATTTCTAACGATTTGCCAAAAAACTTTTTGCCACGTTCTCTCTAACGCCCACAAACCGCCCAAAGCTGCCACGCCCACACTTTTGAAAAATGTTTTGATATTTTTTCATTTTTGTATTAGTCTTGTAAATTTCTATCGATTTGCAAAAAAACTTTTTGCCACGTTCTCTCTAACGCCCACAAACCGCCCAAAGCTGCCACGCCCACACTTTTGAAAAATGTTTTGATATTTTTTCATTGTTGTATTAGTCTTGTAAATTTCTATCGATTTGCAAAAAAACTTTTTGCCACGTCCACTCGAACGCCCACAAAACCGCCAAAAACTGTATGTGCTGAAGACTCTCCTTCGCACTTCGAATAGCTGAGTAACGGGTATCAGATAGTCGGGGAACTCGACTATAGCGTTCTCTCTTCTTTTATATTAGAATAATTGTCATTAGAGTATTCAGCGTGCGACGTGGGAAAAATATAAGAAGACAATGATTCGTCGGTGCTTATTTTCGCACTTCGTGCTTCAAAAAATCAATTTTACAATAAACAGTTTCCATATTTTTATTTATTTTATAAATTTTAATTTTGTACTATAAATTATTATTATAAAATATTTCTTTTTTAAATGTAATTTCTTGTTTTGGAAATTCATGGTTTTACTTTGTATACGTTTTAATTATTTACTATAGTTATTTTCTCAAATTACTTGTATGAAAATTACCCATTTTCAGTATTTAAAATGCAAATAAGATTCAGTTGATTTATTTTGTTATATTGTTTGAAAAGCGCGCCAATTTTTTTGCTTTTCCCTTTAATACGTTTTCTTTTTCACTTAAAACCGACTATACGTAGAACTGCTCGATTTTTTTTAAATTTCGCTATATTTGATTATAATTGTGTATATACAAAATTAATGTCGTTTTGTTGCATTGGTAAAGTACGGAAATATAAGTGCGAATATAAATTGCGATAGGTAGTGAAAAATAAAAGAAAAAAATAATTAAAAATGAAATTAAAATTTAATTATTTATCAATATAAATATAAATATAAATATGTAAACGGCAGCTAATTCGACCGGCGATTTTATCAAACGAATATGTAAAAAACTTCTTTCAAACCATAATAGTCGAAATTGACCAAAACATTAATCAAATTCGTTTCTTAGATCAAAATTGATTTCGGCCCGAAAATCGTCTTCTAGCAGAAGCACGCACACATACACAGTGTGTGTATTACACTCTATCTCCTTTCCCTTCAGTACCAGTTCCTAAGGATTCCCTAAGGAATCCCTTGGGAGTCCCCAGGACTTCTAGAGGAATCCTAGGGGAAGTCTGCATACAAATCGGCGAGGAATTTCCATACAACAGGCGTTCGTGGCGAGGAATTCGAAGTTCCCGAGGAAATCCTCTGGAATTCCTCAGGTATTCCTCGGGAATATCGAAAAATAAGGAAAGGGTTTTCCCGAGGAATTCCCCAGGAATTCCCGAGGATTTCCCCAAGGAATTTCTTGGGAATTCCTGAGGATTTCCTGTGGAATATCGAAAAAAAGGCAAGGGGAATTCCTCAGATATTCCTGGACGAATTCCCGAGGAATTCCTTAGGAATATACCTGTAAATCTAAAAAAATCTCCCAAAAAATGTATTTAAATGTTAAATTAAATTTTTATTTTTTCTTTTATTACATTAATTTTTTCCTATTTTTGTTTGCGTTCTTTTTAACAAATGCAAGTGCGGCCAGTGGGGCAAGGCCTTCTCCGGTGGCTGCTGGGTTGGCCTCCTAATGTGCTTATGCTATCTGTAAAGAAAACAAGAGAGAACGCTATAGTCGAGTTCCCCGACTATCTGATACCCGTTACTCAGCTAGTGGAAGTGCGTAGGAGAGTTTTTGGCGGTTTGTGGGCGTTAGAGTGGGCGTGGCAAAAGTTTTTTGGGAATCGATAAAATTTACAAGACTAATACAAAATGAAAAATATCAAAACATTTTTCAAAAGTGTGGCGTGGCAGTTTTTGGCGGTTTGTGGGCGTTATAGTGGGCGTGGCAAAAAGTTTTTGGTAAATCGATAGAAATTTACAAGACTAATACAAAAATGAAAAAATATCAAAACCTTTTCAAAGTGTGGGCGTGGCAGTTTTAGGCGGTTTGTGGGCGTTAGAGTGGGCGTGGCAACATGAATCGACAAACTTGCGCTGCGTCTATGTCCCTGGAGTCTGTATGCTTAATCTCAACATTCTAGCTTTTGTAGTTCCTGAGATCTCGACGTTCATACGGACGGACAGACAGACGGACAGACGGACAGACAGACGGACGGACAGACGGACATGGCCAGATCGACTCGGCTACTGATCCTGATCAAGAATATATATACTTTATATGGTCGGAAACGCTTCCTTCTGCCTGTTACATACTTTTCAACGAATCTAGTATACCCTTTTACTCTACGAGTAACGGGTATAAATATATAAATACTATACATATATTAATATCATGTAGTTTGGAATGCAATTAGCTATGCTAATTTACAAATGCGAAACACTACATACCGGTTTTATATATTTCACGTTGAAAACTTTCCAAACACCACTTGTCACGTTCTACAATTTAAAGCAAACGCAAAAGAAAAGGGGTGACGGAAAACGTAACCGAAAATTCTGACAGGCGTTTGCCAGGGTATTTCCGACCATAATGATCCCGTGTAATTAGAATTACATAGAGAAATAATTAAAAACGGACGCACTTGCGTTGCCTATAGCGACAGTTTAATTTCTTAAAAAGCTTAAAATCCTAAAATCAACAAATATAAATTATATATACACTTAAAACTATATAAATATCCCACCAATTATTAGATCGGTATTTAGAAGTCTATACATTGCGTTTTTTCTCGACTCTGATTTTGTCTCCTTGCATCGCTCACTCTCATTTTCGGTCACTGCTCCGAACTTCTTCAAAAAAAAAACCAACAAATATGAACTGCGGGCAGAGGCAGCGGCAGAGCCACGACAGAATTCGGCTTGACATTGGTGTTTGAAACTTTGCTAGAAAAAGCCTGTGAGATTTGTTTTTCTTTTTCGAACTCTGGCGAGGAAAAATACGGGCAAGGAATTTTGGTACTGAAGGGTTATTGTTTTTACTCACACAAGCAAGACAATTCTATTTTTAGATTTTTACGCTCTCAATTTTAGGCGAGCGAAAAACGAGCAATTTTGGTCGTCACCAAAAAAGTGGCTGCATAGTGCAAAACCAATGTATGTCCGTTACGCATCTTGTTATTATAATGTCTTTGCCCAAACCATTATTGATCCGCCACCGTGCTTCACGGTTTGCTTTACGTTACTTGGTGACTTGATTGTGGGATCTCTAGTCCAATACCAAGAGCGTCCATCTGACTCGAAACGATTAACCATATATTCCCAACTGGTACTCTAGGAGGGGGGTACTGTGGCAACTCTCAGCAGCTTACAATAGTGTGATCGAATCTATCATCACTATTCTCGACGCCCATGGCATCCTTCGCTGCTTCTTAGCTTTGTCTCTTACACGCGCCAATTTGTTATAATTAATATAAGCAGTCTATGTAAATTCGTGAATAAATACTAAAACTTATTTTTGGGTACGATACACATTAAAGATGAAACAAAAATTAATCGTATCGGGGATGGAAAAGCCAAATTTTCAGTCGCTGAAGTGGCCACCGCAATCTCCTGATATGAATCCCATAGAAAATTTGTGAAGCCATGTAAAATCTCAATTCGCAAAATATGCAGTCCCTCTAAGTGGAATGATGGAGCTGTGAGAAAGAACAAAGGACGTCCGGTACGCTATTCCTCCTGAAATGGTGCTATACCCAAAGTATGCCAAATCGCATAAGGGAGCTAAAAAAATCAAAAAGGCTGTGGACTCATTATTAAAATAATCTCAAATAAAATTAATATATAATTTTAATATATATTATTTCACATATATATATTTTTTCACAAGCGATAGTCAGTAGAAACAAAACAAGACTAAGATTATTATCGTACATTAAATAGGGGAGAAGATACTGACCGTTGAAGTTAGAATATGCAACTCGTGTTACAGTTTTGCTCGTCACGAGGAATTTCCTCGGAATTTCCTCTAGTATTCTCCTCGTAAATTCCTCGGAAACATACATGTAAATCCAGAAAAATCTCCCAAAAAACGTAAAAAAGTTATTTAATTGGCAAATTCAATTTTTTTTTATTTTTTATTCCATTAATTTTTTTCTATTTTTGTGTGCGTTCGTTTTAACACATGCAAGTGCGGACAGTGGGGCAAGGCCCACTCCGGTGGCCTCCGTTCTACAACGTGAATGCAAAAGAAAAGTGGTGACCGAAAACGAAACCGAAAATTCTAACAGGCACGCAGGGTATACTCGACCGTAATAATCCCGTGTAATTAGAATTCCATAGGCAAATAATTAAACACGGACGCATTGGCGTTCCCAATTGCGACAGTTTAATAATGAGGCTTAATAAATTAAAAAAAAAAAAAATTTTCAAGCTGTAAAAGATTCGGTAGTTTTTTATTACAGATAATTTTATCTACTTATTTTGTAATATACTATTTAATATGAATATTATATATTAATAATGGTGCAATGTTGTAATTCTCTCTCGATGGAATTCGACATACACAATGTTGAGCAAGTACAGCAATTTAAGAAATTTTACAAAAGGAGCATTTGGAGCTCCGTGCGTGCGTCGACCTAAAAAGACTGGTTAGTACCCTAAAACCTGCACACCTTGCAACAAAAAAGCTGCAATACACTCAGTTGTCCATATTTTCAGAGTCATATTATTAGCGCAGCAAGTGCCGATTGCGGCAAGTGGTCAAATTCAAGTGTCCCGCTATTCTTTCTAATTCGTACACGAGAGCATACATATTTCCCTTTTTGCTTTCATCTTCTCCCTCCCTTTTGCGACCAGGCCTCACCCAACGATTATGCCTCTTTTATTAGGGCTGGCAGCAGCGTCACGCTATTTCGTTTCCTTCTAGGAATTGCAATGCAGCCGCGTAACTCAGCGATTCAACAGCCAAATAATCCGTGTATTCATAATTTCTAACTTAATAACCATCAAAATCAATTCCATTATATTCTTCTTACTTATTAACATGTATGTACTTCCAACTTAAATTACTCACAGTACTTTATACATAAATATGTATTACATTATTAGCTCTTGTCTATAATATAATATCATCTTTCTATCTTATACAATTACTAGTCCTCCTGATTTCCACCAAACATTCACGCAGGATCATGGTGTAGCCGATCATACTCTCCCGCCATATGTAAATGAGCTTTTTCCTCCCGTCCGGATGTCTTCTGCGACTCCAGACGCACGGTGGTTCTTCTTCCAGAGTCCTCGGTGTCCGGCTGTTAAGCCAGAGAGTGGTGACTTCTTACGGAGATTAGGATGGAGGGCGTGACTTTGCCCCCTTGGCCGATCGTTGGCCTTTTGGCTCAGCGAGAATGTTCAATATAAAGAAATGGTATTTTACGGCCAAGTGCCGGAGTAGCTGTTCTTTATTGTTAAAGTGCTAGCTTAAAACTGAATACGAAGAATCGAGAAAATATGAATTTACCCTAGCTTTAATGCATCACGCCATAAGCCCATGGTCGGCATTTATGCAGCGCAATTCGGTACCCCGGATACTGGGTGTCCGATTGCCGCTGCTGACCGTTCTTAGCGGGGAGCGCTGAACTCAGTTGGGGCGCATCATCCTTGTTTGTATGACGCTACTTAGTTGCTAGGGCATTATAAACGTAAACCATGTGGCTGCTGACTCAAATATATTGAGCGCTCTATTAGTTGTCAACTACTCCCCCCCTCAGATTATGACCGTCCTCGGTTATATTAAGCCTATCGATGGTTTCTTTTATTTCGACAGAGGCTCGCTTTCTCCTTAATACCAGAAAAAGGATGAGTGAACCAATCAGACCAACGTTCAGAATTACTCCAGCCACGAACCAAAGTTAAGGGGAACCCGCGGCGTCAACCTCGTCCTTGAACCCTTGGGTAAAGCGCAAGTTGTCGCTGTTCATGCGGTGTAGCAAGGGCATGCTCAGTACCGGGTTGTGGCCGACGATGTTTAGTAGTGGTGATCTTGCACGCCAAGCTGCTTGTCTATTGTTTTTCGGAAATTTACGAACTCTGTTCCGTTGATGGTAGCTGATCGTTCGAAGGTTACCAGATGCGTTCCTTTGACGAGCACCTCTAGGCCGCCATCCGTGCTGATTGAGTATGGCACTGGGCTGTGTTTCCCGCTTGGAGGGGATTTACTATGTTAGCTTTAGCCATTGTTACAGTGAGAATGAAATTTTGTATCTCTGTTGTCAGCATTCTATTCCTCGCTAGTAGTGCCTTGTACAGATGCGGGGTGTCAACCAAATCGTTATTTTGGGCTTTAATAATTTTGTTAATGGTGTCGGTTAGCTTGTTTATCTGTTTTTGAGTTTCCGAGTTTATGTTAATCTGTCTGGAGTTTGAGTCCACTAGCTGAGCTTCTGTCATTGTGATTTTTAGGAAATCGGAGGCGTCAGGAGTTCCCGCAACTACCTTAAGAGCTGTACCCAAGAAGTCTAAACTTCTCGCAATTCGGTGATGTATTTTTAGAACGGACAACAAGTTTCTAAGATGATCTGTATCAACATCTAATAAATTGCGCATATGCGACAGTGGAAAAGATTCGGACAATTTTTCTGTCTCATCTACCATGCTAATAAATTCAGATAGGTTGCTTGAGTGCCTCAGGCAGTCACGATGTTCAAACACCAGTGCATCTCCATCTATGACGGGAATGTATTTGGCGTGAGAAAAGTCGGTAATCCGTGCATTTTCCACTACCAGGGTGATGAGCGTTATGAAGGCGAACCTGCAATCCAAACGTAGAATGAGACCACGGCGTATTTACTTAAATCTGGCTAGTAAGCCAAAGAATATGGTATTAGCAAATTAAAAGTGGGAATCTTATTTGAGGTTGTCCTTATGGACCACCCTCCCTTTAATAAGAACAGACGTTCCCAGGTCTGCTGCACTTTTTGTTCTGTGCACAATGGAGTCAGTTTGTTTCCTAACCTTTTATTGTTTTTGACAAAAACCCCGTCTCCTACCTCAAAAACACGGTTTTAGCTGGGTTGCATCTTTCGATCAACCTGTCATTAATGCCTAGGCAGCGACCATCGGAACCCATGTGGAGGATCTCGACCGGTTTCTCCTGAGTGACAGAATGTAGGGTCTTATTATATTTTATTTGCCCTCAAGATTAGTTGCCCTCAAGATTAGTTCTGTCGTATCGCTGTTTTTTTTGTCTAACTTAACACACCTGGCTATTTCTGTCAAGGGGCTGTGGAATCGTTCCACTTGACCGTTTGACAAGCTATGCAGCGGGGCCGCGTTCACAATGTCAATGTGGTAGCTGTTTTTAAGTAACGAGGTGATAGTTTCCGAATTGAAGGCGGCTTTATTGTCGCAATATATTGTTCTTATTTTGGGGAACAAATTTAAGAGTTGAAGCATGGGCCCTGTGACGTCCATTATTGTTCTGGACAGCACTGGTTGCACTATTGCAAACTTCGAGAACTTGTCAACGCATGTTAAGAATTGTCTCTTATCAGTTGAGAAGATATCAATGTGCAACATTTCGCCGGTATAGCTTGGTATGGGTGTTTCCCCGAGCTCCTGTTTCTTAGGGTGCCTGTCAAATTTTGCTTTGGTGCATATTTTGCAATTTGCAACCACTTCTTTTGCTAGGCTGCTCATTTTGGGGAAATATTATAGTAATCGCGGAGGACTTGCTTGGTATTCTCCTGAGCCGCCCTGTGTGCACGATTGTGTTCTGTCGTGATAATTTCCAACTGCTCGTTTCTATTGGTAACGTCTATCACAATATTCTTACAGTATCGAAACTGCGTAGCCGGGATATGAGCAATTAAATCATGTTGAAAACTTGCCAGGGTGGGCAGATCGCAGTGTATCGCATTTACGACTTCGGGGTTCACGACCTCCTTCAGTATTTCCAAAATGGTGCTTTTGTCGGCGAAATTGATTAAGTGACGAGTTTTACTACGAAACAACACCAAGCTTCGTTTTAGTCGGAAACGTGCTTCTTCAATTTGATTTCTGAAGCAGTTTACTGGTTGGTCTGTCGCTTCGACCGTGTAGGTCAGTGACAGTTTGCTGTGAGTAGTCGCAGCGTCTGATTGAGGTTCATTTTGTAGGGCATTAATGTTCTGCCTGGAAAGAGCGTCAGCCACATGGTTGTCTTTACCCGGTTTGTAGTGGATTTTCGTGTTATGATCATCAGTATACGCTTTCCACTTTTTTATCTTCGGAATTGGATTCCGATCGGACACCGCGAATGTCAGCGGCTGATGGTCCGTATAAATGTTAATATCGCGAGTGCCGTATACGTAGTGTTGTAACTTGAATAAAGCCCACACTATGGCCAACAATTCTCTTTCATTCGTGGCGTAGTGTGACTCGCTCTCTTTTAGGGTCCTAGAGATCATAGTGATGGGGGTTTTATCTTGCGATAGAACCGCACCAATACCGTTTGCGGAAGCATCCGTCGTTAGATCGAATGGCTTCCTGAAATCAGGGTATCTGAGAATTACATCCTCAGAAGCCAAGACATTTCTCAGCCCCTCGAATGCATCTCTCTGCAAATCACCGAACTCAATAGGAGTTTTCTTGGACCTGTGTTTGCTGATAGAGCCGTTTTCTCCTTTCAACAAGCTTGTCAAAGGCCTCGCGATCGCCGCAAAGTCTTTAACGAAGCAACGGTAATAACTGGCTAGACCCAAAAATGACCTTAGCTCATACAAATTTGTAGGCTCTGGGTATTCCTTTATGGCCTTTACTTTTTCTGGGTCTGTTTTTGCACCTCCATTGGTGACAATGGATAAGTTAAAAAAGTGCGTCTTCTCGTTGGATACCTTCATGTTGGCATCGCACAGGCCTTTTAAAACCCAATCTATATATCATTTTCAGAAAAAATAATGACTTCATCTACATAAACATAGCACGATTTGCCAATTTGTTCCCGTAAAACGTCGTCGATCGCTCTTTGGAAGATGCTTCCCGCATTCTTCAACCCGAACGGTAATCGACAAAATTCATACTTTTCACCGTTAACCGAAAACCGGTCATGCTCGGCCAAGTATATCTGGTGGTAAACGGACTTCAAATCTAACGTTGTAAATACATGGCTTTTCCTAAGTTTGCCAGCGATGGTTTTTTCGTTAAGCTTCCTAAAGTCTATGCTAACAAACTCAGATACACCCATGGGGTGCGGGTATAATTTGGAATATACCGCCTTATCATCGCTCGTGCGAATTGTGGCAATAAAAGAAGTGTTAAACGGCAGTGCCTCGTTAGATGCTGAAAATGCCTTAGATCTGTTTGCGGTCATCTTTCGGAGTTGAACTTTTACAGGTTCCGGTACGACGATCTCATTTACGTTAGTAATATTTACATTGTCGCAATTATGATGCTGAAGCTTTTCAGAAACAGAACCATAATTTATTGTACCTTTCTCTGCGTCGAGTTTTGCTCCCACCTGTGCTAAGAAGTCAAATCCTACAAAACAATCGAATGGTGTCAGCTCGTCTAAAAGAAAGAACGGAGATGTTTTTCCAAAAATATTCATTAAACATTTCTGGTGAACTCTGTTATAACCATGAATGGAACTAACTGTGAAAGGGGAATCCACCGGCAACACATTTTTAAGCTCCTTTACGGGCTTGATGTAGTTTTTTGCCGCCCCTGTGTCGATTAAAATTTTTAGTTGTCTTCCTTGCAGCTGGTGTTCAATAAACGGTAGTCGGGAGCGCTCCCTAAAAAATTGATCCGATCATCTTCGTCAGACTCATTGTCTATCTCGGTCACGGCCGCTGCGGCTGCGCCCTCATATTCGCTTTCATTTTTATCGTCAGCCTGTTGCATAGTGTTCTGCAACCTCTGACGCCTTTGTCCGGTCATACGTGCGGAGCCAAATCTTTTATGGCCCCGAACACTTTCGGCCTTGGTATTTGTAGGCTGACCGCTTCCAAAGGAAGTCGGCTGCCTATGTTGAGTCACGGCAGGCTCAGGCGACTGATTACGATAGCTGCCCGCGTTCTGGGCAGAACTATTTGGTTGGGGCCTATTCTGTTTTTTGTAAAAATGGGGGTTCTTCCCTTGGCTATCTTCGGCCCTGCTATGTTTTCCCTGCGGCTCCCTTGAGCGGTTTTGGTACTTTCGGTGCTCATAGGTGAGTGCCTTGTCCTCTAAAGCCTTTGCATATGTAGCAGCAAAGGTAGTGCGCTCTATGGTAGTCTCGGATTTCCTAGCTAAAGCCAAAGCTGAGGGAAAATCCTTGGGCTGCGCTGGCAAGACTATGGCCCTCAAGGGTTTCCTAAGGCCAGCAATAAATGCATGGAGAGCATCCTCTCTAACTTCATTATTAAACAGAATGGCACTGTCCGGTTCGTGTGTCATAACAATCTTATTCGTTATTAACGCCAACCGCTTTTCTACGTCGTCGTAGTATTGCATTAGGCTAAGTTCTCCTTGCCTAACTGTTTCAAGTCCCTGTATAAGGACACGCAACGACGTTTTGTCCGCGTAAGTGCAGTCTAATCGAGCAATAATGGCTTCGAAATTTAAGACCCTCTTGCCGATCCCCCGATTTTATTTCTACTGATCGACACTGCCTGGTAGTGTGCCTCGCTACCGTGATATGGTTTGAAAATCTCGTATGCATCTACTGCCGACTGCCGCCATGACACATAGTCATCCTGTTCTCCCGTAAAATCTGGCATGGTCTTGACGATGTCAAGCTTGACTTCACACCGAATGGTCTACGGTTATTCTTCTACTTGTGGTGCTTCCACACGCAAGTTTTGCATTTGTTGTTTCATCTTGTCCAACTGTGACTGGAACGCCTGCTTCAATCTAGCTTCCTGCTGGGCTAAAGCCTGGCTAACAGATCCAGATATAATTTCTTGTAACTGGGCGGCGTCCATGTCTGTACTGCTATCTGTCGTAGTAGGACGAAAGCCTTCCGATTCTAAATCCCACTCGTCGTCACTATCGCACTCGACCTTGATATCTTTACATCTTGTACATCTTCATTAGATTGTTGTGCATCCAAATATATACTCCCGGCATAAATCATCACAAGAATATGGTGCAGCGAAACATTTACTGCCACTAAGCATCCACACAGAATCATGGTGCAGTTGTAATTCATCTCTGTGTGCTCGGTAACGATCGCAAATATTTATGTGTTAACTTATATTGACGCTTAATTGTTAACGACCTTAACTCAGATCGGCCACCCTCTAAGCTTCAATAACTTCAAAGGGGCCCTTAAAATGTTGGGTGAATTTTATTTTGGTTTTTCTCTTTGTTGTTTTTTTTTAACAATACGTAGTCACCTACTTGATGCTTTATAATTTTGGCTTTGTTTTCATCCTTAGAAGTAGTTAACAAATGCGTAAAGCTGTCACTAGATTCGTTGAAAAGTATGTAACAGGCAGAAGGAAGCGTTTCCGACCATATAAAGTATATATATTTTTGATAAGATTCAATAGCCGAGTCATCTGGTCATGTCTGCCTATCCGTCCGTATGAACGTCGAGATTTCAGAAACTATAAAAGCTTCAGATTCAGTATGCAGACTCCAGAGACATAGACGCAGCGCAATATGCCACACCCACAAACGGCCTAAAACTACGACGCCCACACTTTTTTAGATTTTTCAGTTTTCCTGTTATGTCGATATGTTCATCATCCTATCATACTTGCATCTGTTGGAAATTGATGATAGTTAGTGCTGAAGTATTTGTCAAGGAATTAAAGGGTTATCTAATATTGACGAGCGAACTTTGAAAGCTCATTGTTATTTGAGTGACAGATGTCAAATGCAGTGTGCTATATTCATTCCGTCCTCCCAAACCACCATGGCAGGTTACAGTGTCCAGCAGCACGTGCAAATCATAAAATTGTTTTATGAAAATGGGTCTTCAGTTCAGTACCGTCAATGGTGAGCGATGATCAACTTCTGTTGGCCTGAAATCGATAATATGGATTTGGACAACATGTGGTTTCAACAGGACGGCGCTAAGTGCCACACAGGACCCGAAGGATGGACGTTCTGCACATCAATTTCCGGACATGGTCATCTCGCGTGGTGACTTGAACTGGTCATTGAGATTGTGGGATTTGATCCCGCTGGACTTTCTTGTGGGATTTTCTTAAATCGCAGGTCTATGCCAACAAGCCGCAAACCACCGATGCCCTCACATTTCGTGTGCGCGCCACCAACCGAAGCCGTGGCGGCAATTTGAATGATGTTATATTCGATACATAATGGGTTTAATAAACCTTTCAAAAGTTGCAATTACGTGGCAAAAAGATTTTTGGCAAATCGAGGAACATTTACAAGACTAACAAAAATGTGAAAAAATATCGAAACATTTTTCAAAAGTGTGGGCGTGGCAGTTTTGGTCGGTTTGTGGGCGTTAGGGTGGGCGTGGAAAAAAGTTTTTCTGCAGATCGATAGAAATTTACAATACTAATAAGAAAATAAAAAAATATCAAATTATTTTTTACAAGTATGGGCGTGGCAGTTTTGGATGGTTTGCGGGCGTTTGAGTGGGCGTGGCAACATGAATCGACAAACTTGCGCTGCGTCTATGTCTCTGGAGTCTGTATGCTTTTATAGCTTTTATATTTCCTGAGATCTCGACGTTTATACGGACGGACGGACATGGCCAGATGGCTATTGATCCTGGTCAAGTATATACATATATACTTTATATGTTCGGAAACGCTTCCTTCCGCCTGTTTCATACTTTTCAACGAATATAGCTTACCCTTTTACTCTACGAGTAACGGGTATAAAAAGAATTCTGCGGCCAATAAGACTTATAACCGTATCTAATGTTTCCATTGCCTGCTCTTTGGTTTTTGCAACTATAAAAACGTCATGAATGTGGTTGATGACAAATTTATGAGCCATCTGCCCTAAATCTTGCGCGTTGAAATACTAAAAGAGGAGAATAATATTACAAGGAATTCAAATGCTGTACGATCGTACGTTCGATAGAGTCCGGGTGAATTGAAATTTGATGAAATCCACTCGCCATGTCTAAGCAGAGAAATACTTTGCTCCTTCCATACGCGCTTTTGCTCGGCTATATGGGGAAGGGATACTTATCCCTGTATTTGAATTTAATTCCTCGTAGTCTACACATAAACTATCTTTACCATTTATTCGTGACCAACGTCATTGGACTAGCAAAAGGTGAACAAAATGGGTGTTTAACATTTGCTGACTCATGTTAATCTATCATTCCTTTTACATTTGCTTTTTACTCATCACTAAGTCTGTATGGGCGACGCTGAATAGTATTATGCGGATCAATATGTCGTATTTTAAGTAGTTCTGTGGTTACGCGGGAGTTTGTAATTTCTAATAAATGAGTTAGAATGTTTTTACTGATATTAAAAAGATCTACCAAATATGAATCGTACGACAGCCATTGTACAACTTGAGACTTATAAATAAAAAATTGACTTGCTTACAACTCCAAAGCCTTGACTTAATATTAGATATCACTCGACCCTTTCTACTAAGCATAAGTGTGTGAAAATTTCTACTGAAAAGGAAAATTTTTTTTGGGATTTGAAAATGTGGTATTGAGTGTGGGATGTATGTTTTTTTTATTTATTTTGAATTAAAACGAATATTTAAGTGCAATTCGTGAGAATTATATTTAATCTGTGTCCATATCACTATCCGAATCATCGTTATTGCTATTGCCGGTTTCATCCGATTTTGGGTTGACGTTGGCAGCAATTTGGCGCAATAGCTCAGGTTTTTATTGCAGAAACTTATGGAATTCGATGCACGACAAAGTGAAATTACATTTCAACATGAGATTTGCTTTCCACTTTTAATTTTGATTTAATTTTGAAAAAACCCGCTCAACAGGTGCAGATGTCGCGAGCAAGCACAAGACGAATTCCAGTATTTTAGAGAATTCCTTGAATTTACAATGCTCCTCAGACAAATGTTTGAAAATTTCAACCCAACGATTCGGAGTCGACACTTTATCAGCATTCCATTGATTTATTTACGAAATCGTACGATTTGGCCCAAATATTATTCATGCATGCTTGAATATGAATGCTGTCGCCTTTGTTACTGTAAAATTTTTGCATTGTCATTTTTTTTTGCGATAAACAACTATAGTCTATAGATTTACTATAGTCGAGTTGGATGATGTGTACTTTGTACATTTTATGCAATGTCTATTTACTATGTATTACAGTTTGAATTCTAAAATGTAATATAATTATCGCTGCGTATTGATATTTTCGGATTCGATGGCATATTGGGATAAATAGCGGCAAGTCAACCAACGTATGCTACACTCTTAAGCGAAACACACCATAAGCTGTTTATATTGAGGAGGCCCCGATACCTCAACCGAATGCAGCAAAGTATCTTGGAGTAACTCAGGATCGTAGACTTACATTTGCCAAACATATTACGGACTTAAAAACGCGAATACGTGCTAAGATGGCAAAGCACTTTTGGCTACTCCGGTCGCGCAGTAAATTGTCACTATCAAAGAAGGTGACTATCTAAAAAATGATTATAGCTTCAATTTGGAAGTTCAGGTGCCAAATCTGCGGCTTGGCTTGCGACAGCTAAATCAATAGGATTCAGGTAATCCAGAACAGGGCTGCGGATTGGACACTGGTTGCAAGTGCTTTGCGAAACACCACCCTGCACAAAGATTAAGATGAAATTAAATAGCACTCGAGTCGCTACCATAAGGCTAACGCCACAGGAATCGGATGGCAAACGCCCTGAGCAGTACTCGCCAATGAGGCTTAATAGAAAGCAACCAAGGGACCCTATTCTTCGATCTCCTTCAAGGAGGAGCCTTTTGAGCTGAGTTTTGGACTGGGTCATTTAAGCTTCTCTTTACAAGAGAGCATTCAGCGCCTGAGTCAAAACAAACTGTTTCAAAATACCCGTTTGTTCTATGGTTATCAGACTTATACGTTTTCCATAATTCACCACATTTCAAGCATGTCCTGGTACTGGCTGGACGTGACCTTTCTCCAGCTGAATTACGATTGCGATGACTTTACTCATTTTGCCTTGTGGCCATGTCGTCCACAGTGATGACATTTTACTTGTGCTAGCAGCTTCATTTTCATCCGCTCAACAGTTTCGTTTTTCACTCTCTATGCGTACGGCTTTAGTTGTTGTTTAGGATCGTTTGCGAGTTTTAACGGTACCCGTAAAAACCTATTTTAAAAGGCAGAATTATAAGTTGAAAAGGTGAGTTAAAACGATGGACACAATAAGTTCTTCCGCTCGTCACTGTAACCTGTCATGTGGCTTGTGAGGACGAAATGAATATAGCACACTACATTTGACATCTGCCACTCAAATAACAATGAGCTTTCAGCGTCTCCATTGGATAACCCTTTATGTGTGTCTTCTGGTATTATAGGACAACACACTATTAATACCCGTTACTCGGACAGACGGACGGACAGACGGACACTGCCAGCTCCACTCTGCTATTGATCCTGATCAAGAATATATAATAAACTTTTTTGGTGATAGATTTAATGATAAAAATATATTTTCCTTTTTATGATCTTTATTTGAATAAGTTTCACCAGAGGTCAGTTAAGAACTAATTTACAAATGTATTCTTTCGGCCCAGCAAACCTTTTACAGAGGATTAACATAAGCCTTTTAAGTTCTACTTAGCTTTATATGTCAAGCTTAACAGATCATTAAGCTCGTTACCGTTAAGCGGTTCGTATCTTGGGGGAATGTTATTTATGAGGCTTTTGGAGAGTGAAGCTTTTCAAAAGATCGGCTTTAGCTTTTTTATATGAAGAGTGAATATGTCGTATGAAGAAATGAATATGTCACTATATGTAGGGATAATACAAATTAAGTTTATTGTTCACAAAGTTTGAAATTAATAATTATAAAAATGAAAAGAACTACGACTCTCGCACTAATGAACGCATCGACTGACTTCGTTAAAAATTCTGCAGCGACTGAATTACTTCAGAGACACCATGGGAGAGAGACTGTTGGCAATGCTGTTAGGATCTGGCTGATATAGGAAACAGTGTGTGCACTCCCAAACATCTAGGCTGCATGATAATGCCAACTTACTCCAATCCCACAATCGGCCATCCTGAATATTCATTCGCCCCTGAATGAACTCCATTTTTTTATATATTCGGCTGCAGTCGTTGTTGTTTTTGGCCCTTCCTGATTCCCTTCCTTTATTAGGTTTGTCGTTGTCGTTATCCTCTCGTTGTCGTTATCCTCTCGTTGTCGTTATCCTCTCTTTGTCGTTTCTTTCGCCAGCTGTATCCGCTCTTCGATACGGAATTTCACCACGAAAAATTCTTGTTTCGACACGTCTTCAAAATGCCCAAGAACTTTCATGTGCACATTGAAAGACTTTCTACTAGTCTCACCGTTGCTCTTGCGTCGTCGTTGCAACCGTCACTTAAATATTCTTTTAAAGGGTCTCTTCTTTGTCGAGGAAAGATCCAGAATTTGCTCCAGTTTTGCTTCGTCGAATTCTCGCACGCCAGTTTCTCTTCTTATTCGTTCTCTCAAATTCGTTAGTGTTAATGCACTTTTATTAATTTTATTCTTTGAACGTTCCCGGACGAGCCCCCAATAATTTGTAGGGATAATACAAATTAAGTTTATTATTTTGGGTATTGTTCACAAAATTTAAAAAATAATAATTATAAAAATGAAAAGAACTACGACTCTCGCACTAATGAACGCATCGACTGACTTCGTTAAAAATTCTGCAGCGACTGAATTACTTCAGAGACACCATGGGAGAGAGAGACTGTTGGCAATGCTGTTAGGATCTGGCTGATATAGGAAACAGTGTGTGCACTCCCAAACATCTAGGCTGCATGATAATGCCAACTTACTCCAATCCCACATACATGAGTTACGTAACTAGGCGCATGCCGTATTCGGGAGAACTCTTTCCAGCATTGGGACAACCATTAAAGATACTCATTAGGCTCGCTGTCGGGGTCTCAAAGTTCTCGCAATTTACCACGAAAACAAAATTGGCCCAACCAACCACTGCGAAGCACTTCCTTTCATAGTGCAATTCCTGTGAGCGAAAATTAACTGCACCTTATTACACCACGCATTTGCATCAGCACCTGCTCTGTCTGAATAAAATTTTGGCAAGATTATCGTGCTGGTGCTGCTTTCTTAGATGTAACTAGTTCCATTAGAAACTGACTTAGCTTTTCTAACGAAATTAAATTAAAATTTGTTGACCCATTTTGCCACGCTCACTCTTACGCCTACAAGCCTAACAAAACAGCCAGGCCCAAACTTTTTCAGTTTTATATTCGTCTTGTAAATTTCTTTCAATTTGCTCAAAAACGTTTTGCCACGCTTACGAACCGGCCAAAACTGCCACGCCCACAGTTTTGAATTGGTCTTGTAAATTTCTATCAATTTGCCAAACAACGTTTTGCCACGCTTATGTTGAATCAAGACACCCCTTACCCCACGCCCCTTCCAACGCCCACAAGCCGCCGAACGTCGTATGAACGTCGAGTTCTCAGAAACTATAAATGCTAGACAGTTGATATTAAGCATGTAGACTCCAGAGACATAGACGCAGCGCAAGTTTGTTGACCCATTTTGCCACGTCCGCAAACCGCCAAAAACTGCCACGGTATCTAATAGTTTTAATATTTTTCATTTTTGTATTAGATCTGTGAATTTCTATTGATTTGCCAAAAATCTTTTTGCCACGACCACAAACCGCCATAAACTGTCAGTGTTGATGACTTTCCTACGCACTTCCACTAGATGAGTAACGGATATCAGATAGTCGGGGAACTCGATTTTAGCGTTCTCTCTTGTTTTATTTCATTTAATTCTTATTTTTCCTATCTATATATATAAAAATTGAGAACAAGTTTGGTGAATGATTATAACTCCAGGACTCCAGTTGGAAAGGTCTTGGGCTCCGTTAGGACAAGAGCAAAGAAAATTCTGAAAGAAAAGCGGGAAAACCTTTATTTACATGCAGCGCCATTTTTAAAATATAGGATGTCATTCTACTATGCTTATTTCGTTTTATTTAATTTATGAAACAAACTTAATTTGGTTCATAAATAAATTGTAACAGCAGGCATTTGTTTTTAAGGTGGTAAGTTGAACTGTGTTAATTATGTGTACCGTGCATTTGAGGTTAAACTCACCACTTCCACCTTCTTCGACTTCCTCATCCTCCTTCTTCTTCATCAATTAGAAGATACACGAGCCGAACGCAATAAAGCAAGAACACTAAAGCATCAACAATCACGCAGGTATTCAGAAGAAGGAGGAAAACGAAGAAGGAAGAAGAAAAAGCTAGAGGAAAAAGAAAGAGGATGAAGAAGAAAAAAAAGGATGAAGAAGAAGAAGGAAGAGGAGGAAGACGAAGAAGGAAGAAGAAGAAGGAGGATTAAGAAGATGGAGGAGGAAGAAGAAGGATTAAGAAGATGGATGAGGAAGAAGGAGGATGAAGAAGAAGAAGGAATAAGGAGCACGAAGAAGTCAGAAGAAGAAGGAGGAGGAAGAAGAAGGAAGACGTGGAAGACGAAGGAGGAGGAGGAAGACGAAGAGGGATAAAACGGTGCATTTAACCTCAAATGCACGATCCACATCATTTACACAGTTCAACTTACCACTTTATTGAATCTAAAATTTCATTGATTTAAGCTGCAGGTCAATTTCTGAAATATAGGATGTCATTTTTCTCTGCTCAGTTAGTTCTAGAGTGCTATTCCTTTTCATTCAATTTTGTGCTTTTGGAAATCAAATTAGATATTTTATTTGGAAATCGTATTCCATGTAAGTATTTTGCATCATATATTTATAGTGTTAGTCGTGCCTTAAATTTCATCAAACAGCAAATAAAATGCCACGACCAAGGCGTACTAATATTAGTCGCCGTACACGTAATGCTTATACTTTAAGGTCGAATAGAACATTGCAAAGTGAGGAAGAGCGTGCACAAATTAATGCAGATAGAAGAGATCGATATGCACGAAATCGAAACTCACCTAATCGATCTCTTGATAGGCAGCCACCTCGAAATCGGCCAATGCGAGCGGGAGTTCGTGTTTTGCAGCAAACGCTCCTTGCTGCTTTTAATTACGATAGTGCGATTGATTACAGTGCATATGGCTGTATTGGTGGAATGACGGTAAGATGTGCACATTGTGGTGCAGCCAAATTTCCAAATGAAACAGATGGCATGTGCTGTGCTAACGGCAAAGTGAAATGGCCAACATTTGAATCTCCACCCGATCCACTACGTTCGCTGATTTTTGGAATGTTATCAACGTCGACACATTTTTGTCTCATATTCAAGAATACAATGCATCATTTCAAATGACTTCTTTTGGTGCGACAAAAATTGTAAGAAACAATTTTATGCCGACGTTCAAGGTGATTAGTTCTTCCTTCTTCTTCTTCTTCTTCATCCTCCTTCTTCTTCATCCTCCTTCCTCCTTCTTCTTTCTCCTACTTCTTCTTCTTCCTTCTTCGTCTCACATTTTATAGATTCAGGGTCAGATTTACCACCGCGCTGGCTCATTATTACCATATCCTGATACCGCGTATTCCGTTGATACCAACAGACATGCCGTTTGAGTTTAAGCGACAGCAATTCCCAGTGCGTCTATCATTTGCCATGTCCATCAATAAGGCACAAGGACAAACGCTTTAAGTATGGGGGTGGAATTTTGAAGAACCGTGTTTTTCTCATGGGCAGCTATACGTAGCCTGTTGGCATTCCAAACTCTTTATTTGTATTCGCCCCAAATGGACAAGTTTATCCAAATGTTTTGTATTGAAAATAACAATTTTCAAATAAAATAAATGACTTCCATATAACAAATTCTAGGAATTTTTCATTGAATTTTAAGACTGCATGCGGCGAAGCGCATAGGGCCCACTAGTTTCTATTATTATGCCAGAAAAATGTGAAATGTTGTTCGCACTTTCACAAGCAGACTAACAGGTACTAACAGACTAACATACTCATGTATGAAACAATATTTACAAGTAAAGAATTTAATAATGTTAATCTATGCTGTGGTGCTAAATATTAATTTTGGAGTCAAAGGTGATGTCCATGTCAAAGACTTGCTGAATATGCTTGAAAACCGCCACAGAGTATTGCCTTTCTTCCATGGCCTCCAGTGTGAAATTAACTACACGACGTAGTTGTTCTGGAGTCCCGTGTCTTTTTGGAAATCCAAGCTGCCACTTAGGAATCGGCAATCCAAATCGATAATCCGGGTTAAGATGACTCTTTCGAGCATTTTTCCTAATGCCGGAAATAAGCTGATTGACCTAAAATGGTTAAATTTAGGGGGCTGTTTTGGGAATCATAGTTATAAGGGCCGATTTTCACAGCTCCACTAACTGAGTAACGGGTATCAGATAGTCGGGGAACTTGACTATAGCGTTCTCTCTTGTTTTTGTATTAGTTATGTACATTTTTCGATTTGCCGGACGGAGAGGGCCAGATCGACACGGCGATTTTAATTCCAATCAAAAACATTTATATGTCGCAGTGTTGTTGTTTTCTTGCGTCTGATCTGCCATGTTGTCACATAAACTTTTTGAGTGAAGCGAATTCCAACGGGCGTGTGTAATCGTCTGCATGCGACTGCCCGCATTTTCTACGCATCGATCTATGCTTTACACACGCTAGCTAGACTACACTAGGCGACAACGTCGTCGCCTCACTCGTTGCGGTACTTTGGCGCCAGTAATATTATGCGTCGTAGTCAAATTCTAAAAATGATTTCACAATATACCAAACTCATTGCGCAGCAGCCACTTGCAAGCGCAGTGGTGAAACTATGTTAATAATGTGACAGACACAATACATTCAGTATGCGACATAACTTATATGGTCGAAACCCCTTCCCACTGCCTGTTTCAGGCTTTTCAAAGAATCTGGTATACCCTTTTACCTGTACTTTTGTATTACTACAAGCATACACTATTCTGCTTACATTTTTCCATTCCTTGACGACATATGTTCTGGAACTAATGACATTCGCATTTACATTACTCCTTTGATTTAAGGTATCGTTTATGGCTCTACTTTAAATACTTGGCTTTAAAATTGCTATAGTATGCTTTTACATCTGTGGCAGCATCTTTATACGCTTTATAAAAGTTCTACAAAGGGCTATGGATTAGATAATTAAACTAGCCGCGTTCTTCGGCTAGCAAAATTACATTTCGGTAAACACTTTTTATGTGATATGTGTCATTTGTTTTAATTTTTTATTTTTTGTATTAGTTTTATATCGATATTTCAGAAAATGTTGAAATTTTTCGTTCGCACTTTCACTAGCTGTGTAACGGGTATCTGATATTTGGGGAGGTCGCTATGGTTTTTTCTTAACCTGAGCTGAACAACATTTTGGTATGTGTTAAATAATAATTAGTCATGAACATTCAGAGAAAATTTAATCTTTAATTGACTAGTGTGAATAATGAAAGCAATCCTTGAATGCTCAAGGATGGGTGAGCTTGATCACGAAGGGGCCGCAAACGAGTACCGTATGACGAGCATTGCTACCCAGACGGAGTCTCAAAAGCCTACCAGGCTACGCAAGATGCGAAGGTGCTAAGGAGGCAAGTACCCAAAGTGCAGGCGCCCAAGCCGAGTAACACGATGGTTGTTATCCACGGAGGAGAAGGGGTGACAACCGGTACAAAGGAGTCCAAGCCGGGCAGCTATGCATCGGTCGCCAAGAGCGCTGGCGCGAGCGCTCAAGGTGAAGCCTAAGCACCTGTGTAAAAAGCCAAAGGCACTTATCGTGAAGAAGACGGGTGAGGCTTCTAACACAGAGAAGCTCCGGAAACTAAAATCGTACCCGAGCCTTAGGGAACTCGGCAAACACGTACGCAAAATACAGAGAACCCATCAAGGTGAGCTGCGGCTGAAAGTAGAGGGAAAAGCCTCGGAATGCGTTCACAAGCTTAAAAGCGATCTTGAGGCGACGCTCAAAGAGATGGCCTTGCTTGTAGCGCTATCTTGTAGCGGAATGGACGAGGCTAGGACAGCAGAGGAGCTCCACAGCTGCCTGGTCATCCAATGGGGACACTCCTCCATGAGCCTAGACGAGTCAGGGAAAGCATCCATTAAGTGTTACAGCCCTTTCCACGTTCAGGAACTGGCTTCCTCACCGATGCGCGGAATTGCATATACAAGACCGGCGAAGACCGAAGGGAATGGGAACCAGTGTATTCAACCCCAATGATGAAGCTGTGATAGACACTATGGGAATGCTGGACCTGATACTACTGAACTACGGATGGAAGCCAACGAAGCCCATAAAGAATTGCTAAATAGCGTAGACGGAGATACCGGGGGCCTTGTCTACAAGCTGGTAACAAACCAGCTAAGGAAGAAAGGGGTCACAGAACTGGATGTCGTCGAGGCAGCCAAGCGTATTAAACACAATGTAGCTTCTGGCCTAGACGGAATTCCTGGAGCAGTCGTCAATGCAGTAGCTTTGCGTAGTCCTGACATCTTCATGACCCCCTTCCAGAAATGTCTTTTGAACGGGGTCTTTTCAATGGGCTGGAAGAGTCAGAAACTAGTCCGGTTGGCGAAAGGCAAGGGACCAGCAAGCTGCCAACAGCTACCGCCCACTATGCCTGCTGGATATCCTCGGAAAACTGTTCGAACGTATCCTGTATAGTCGAATAGAATCAATTACCGAGAGCACCAACGGCCTAGGAAGTCAACAATACGGCTTTCGGAAGATAGCCAAGGACGCTCTTGCTGGCGATAGATGGCTAGTAGGAGGGAAGGAATATTTTGCAATCTGGACGTAAAGAACGCCTTCAAAACCGCTAGATGGCCCGTAATACTCGGAGCCATGAACAGAATGGGGGTCCCGGAGTACCTGAGGATAATCGTTGGCAGCTACTTTAGGGACCGGGTCTTGTGGTACGATACGGAAACTGGCGCAAAGAGATACCGACTTTCGGCAGGTGTTCGCCAAGGATCTGTACTTGGACCGATCTTGTGGAACATCATGTACGATGAGATCCTGGGCATCAACAGGACCCAGGGAGTAGAGCTACACTGTTTTGCGGACGACGTGGCAATAAAAGCAGTCGCCAAAACAATCGCAGACCTACAGGACAAATGTAACGCTACGATTGGATTCAAAATTTGTTGTCAAGCCGATAGAAATTTGCCAAAAGAAATTAAGCGAAAAATAATCAAAACATTTTACAAACTTTTTTTTGCGTGGGAGCTTTGGGCAGCTTGTGGGCGTTACATTGGGCGCGGCAAAAAGTATTTTGCCAAAACGATAAAAATTTACAAAACTAATAAAAACAAGAGAGAACGCTATAGTCGAGTTCCCCGACTATCTGATACCCGTTACTCAGCTAGTGGAAGTGCGAAGGAGAATCTTCAACACTGACAGTTTTTGTCGGTTTGAGGGCGTTAGAGTGGGCGTGGCAAAAAGTTTTTTGGCAAATCGATAGAATATTACAAGACTAATACAAAAATGAAAAAATATCAAAACATTTTTCAAAAGTGTGGGCTTGGCAGCTTTGGGCGGTTTGTGGGCGTTACAGTGGGCGTGGCAAAAAGTTTTTTGGCAAATCGTTAGAAATTTACAAGACTAATACAAAAATGAAAAAATATCGAAACATTTTTCAAAAGTGTGGGTGTGGCAGCTTTGGGCGGTTTGTGGGCGTTATAGTGGGCGTGGCAAAAAGTTTTTTGGCAAATCGTTAGAAATTTACAACACTAATACAAAAATGAAAAAATATCAAAACATTTTTCAAAAGTGTGGGCTTGGCAGCTTTGGGCGGTTTGTGGGCGTTACAGTGGGCGTGGCAAAAAGTTTTTTGGCAAATCGTTAGAAATTTACAAGACTAATACAAAAATGAAAAAATATCGAAACATTTTTCAAAAGTGTGGGTGTGGCAGCTTTGGGCGGTTTGTGGGCGTTATAGTGGGCGTGGCAAAAAGTTTTTTGGCAAATCGTTAGAAATTTACAACACTAATACAAAAATGAAAAAATATCAAAACAATTTTCAAAAGTGTGGACGTGGCAGTTTTGGGCGGTTTGTGGTCGTTAGAGTGGGCGTGGCAACATGAATCGACAAACTTGCGCTGCGTCTATGTCCCTGAAGTCCGTATGTTTTATCTCAACTTTCTAGCTTTCGTAGTTCCTGAGATCTCGACGTTCATACGGACAGACGGACAGACGGACGGACAGACGGACAGACGGACGGACAGACGGACGGACAGACGGACATGGCCAGATCGACTCAGCTACTGATCCTGATCAAGAATATATATACTTTATATGGTCGGAAACGCTTCCTTCTGCCTGTTACATACTTTTCAACGAATCTAGTATACCCTTTTACTCTACGAGTAACGGGTATAAAAATTAAAAATATTTAAACTACTTTCAAAATTGTAGGCGTGGCAGTTTAAGACAGTTTGTAGAATATTTAGTTACACAGTTTGCAGTAGTTTTCGCATTGGATTCGCATTCATGGTAATTGGATCATGATGTATGGATCATAAAATTTCTTGCTCCTATAAGCGTTTTGCTCGAGAAGGGCATTAAGATCTAGACAGTATCTAGTCGTTTGATTG
The DNA here is from genome assembly GCF_016746235.2 of Drosophila teissieri. Taxonomy (NCBI): domain Eukaryota; kingdom Metazoa; phylum Arthropoda; class Insecta; order Diptera; family Drosophilidae; genus Drosophila; species Drosophila teissieri. Next base: position 3,111,533 of record NC_053032.1, read on the forward strand.
CGGTTTTCTTAATCAAGTATGTGCTTAAACAAGGCCTAAAACTATAAAATGCCATAGATTTGCATATATCACATAGCATTTTGACTTGGCCCAGAATTGATGGTTACTTAATGTCATTCGTGTACATGACGACTTTGGAGGCGGACTCAATCATCTGAGGAAGATCGTGTATAAACAGACGTAATAATAATAAACCAGGATAAAAACAAAGAGGAACACCCTGACTCATAGTCACCGTGTTTGAGAATATGTTAATAAATTGTACTTTTTTGATAGCTGCCGATAAAAAATATTTTAAGCAATCCGATCAATCCGTTGTGCAGGGAGTCCGATTTTTCGGAACTGGTTTCTAAACCAGCGATTCCACCTGTCCCACCACAAAGCAATATTAAGTCCGGACTACTGGCCCCTTAGAACCACACCTCACTGTGGTTCCACTATAGAAACAAATTTTCGTTTCTCAGCTTTCCCCTGATCAAACCAGACGGGGAGGTAGAGTCCTAATTGCGGTTAGGTCTACTCTCACGTCATAAATTCTTTGAGTCCCGTAACGTAATATGAGTACCGTAATTCATATGCGTAAAGCTGTCATTTTCCGATAGCTCTGTTTATATTACGTGCTTTTAGAGTCCGGCGACTTCTGAATTTCCAGAATCATTTGTTTGCTACCCAATCCGTCTCAAATAAGCTTTCCGATAGGAACCAATTGGTAGTTTTAGGGTATATATCTGGCACTACGAGGTCCACAGAAGAAAAATCAAATATTCTTCTCCCTATAGCACAACAAGACTTTTTTGATGGTTTGCTTTACTTATTGTTGTCGCAAGTTAATAATATGCAAAACTTCCTTGGTCGATTATTCAATCTATTTCTTGTGACAAGTCCTGAAAATGTATTTCTGTCCAGAGGACCACCTCTTACTCAACCTGAATATGCATATCATCCTACTTTTAAGGTGACAATCGACACAGGTACCATAATAAAAAAATGTCACTGATTGTTTTCTGAGGCTAAATAATGTTATATCTGGCTTTAATTGGTCCGATCTTCACTCCTGCAACATAATGCGGATATCTTAAATATTTTTTATACCGAAATTAAATCAATCGCTTTGTAACTTTTGTGTTCCGATGTACTTTCCGTCTACCTCCAAAAATCCTCTTTTACACACCTAAGAAATGTAAAGTCCAGGCTTTATACAGAAATAAAGATATCAGGATTTAGACTTTCTTTTTTGAATATATAAGAGCTCAATTAATTTTTACCGTGCCTTATGCTTGTTGATAATAGGAACCCTGTATTTCTATACTCTAAGAACAATGTACGCATGTAGTATAAGCATACACCTATCCTGATCTCAGTTTAACGAATATGGTATAAGAAAACATGTATACTGATTTTGTTTCTCCTTTCATTAACTTCAGTCTCTAATAATTCTGCCAATAAATAGGTCATGGGCCCAGGCATTGGAGAAATTAAAGTGCGGTGTGCCACTCTCGACTAAGAACCATGGGTGCACTATATCAAACAGATAATTTGAAAGACACAAACTATGACACCTGGAAAATACAGATGCGATCTGTGTTGGTGCATTTCGGGCTGTGGAGCGTTACCTCTGAAGAGGTTGCGGAATCAAATGTTCCTTTGGTAATGTTGAAAGAAGTTTATCAACCAACCGGACCTGTAAGAAAGGTACAGTTTTATGAGAAACTAAGCGAAAGGAGCCGGGTCAAAGCATGTCGACCTAGATAAGGCCTGTCTGAAGTTGGAATAGAGCTCAACGAGGAGCTTCGATCCATAGTGTTGCTGTCAAGCCCTTCAGAACAGTTTGACCATTTTGTGGTGGCTATAGAAACTCGAAATTAGTTGTCATCTTTCGATGTTCTCACCATAAAGTTAAAAGAGGAGGGTGAGAGAAAGACAATTGCTGAAAAGCAAAGCGATAGCACTAAGGCTTTCGTCGCTGCACAGATTCATTCATTTTCAAGTGTGGTGAAAAAGGCCACATAAAATGCACAGTGCTCAAGTGTTACTGACGGAGATGGCAAAAAGATGACAAAGAAATCGGTGAACCGCCAAAGTAGCCTGCTAAATGCTGGTTACGTCAGCAACTTAAGGAGCCCGGTGTGGTGCGTAGACAGTGGCGCAACGAGCCATATGTGTTGTGAAAAAGAGCTCTTCATAAATTTGGAGAATCATACAGGTCGGACTGGCCAATGCTGGTTTCCTGCAAGCTGGAGGAAAAGGGGACGTCAAGACTCAAACAAGCTTGTGCACGCTCACGCTCAAAAATGTTCTGATCGTACCAAAGAGCAAACCAAAGAGCAACAGATGCAAAGTGATTTTCGATATACAAAATGCTGAAGTGATGCAAGACGGAGATTGCATCGTGAAAGCCAATAAGATTGGCAACCTATACTTGTCCGAAGGCGAGCGTAGTAAGTGTTTTGCGATGACAACTGTAGATTGAATTTTGCTGCATAACAGATTTGGTCACTTAAATATCTCTAGCATGAAAGAGATGATATCCAAAGGGATGGTTCTATCAGTGAAAAATATTTCTGTACCGGCAGCTAACAATAGCATATACACGCCAGAGCTAATCGGACGCTGGTGGCGATATCAAGGTGCCTTATGGTCCACGCGGGACCAGGAGATGCATTTTGGGCCGAAGCAGTAAACATCAATGTGTACGGATCTCTTGCGGTTGCTCTGGACACGGGTCCGAGGAAGGGTAGCAAGTTTCAACCCAAGGGCAAGGAGTACTGCATGGTTTGTTACTCGGTATCTGCCAAAGGATACCGTTTGTATGACGTAGCGACTCTATATGTGGTGGAAAAAAACAAGACGTCGTGTTTGACGAACATCATGTGCCATTAAAAGGGGATTCAGTGCCAATTGATATAGAGGAACCTGACCAGCAGGATGGGCTCGATACTGCAGAAAACGTTTCTGAGAGATCAATCGACGACAGTACTTCTAGTGCGAACTCCGATTACTACAAGAGTGCTTAAAACAAAGACATGGAAGTACCGGATGTTTGACGAACATCATGTGCCATTAAAAGGCGATTCAGTGCCAATTGATATAGAGGAACCTGACCAGCAGGATGGGCTCGATACTGCAGAAAACGTTTCTGAGAGATTAATCGACGACAGTACTTCTAGTGCGAACTCCGATCACTACAAGAGTGCTTAAAACAAAGACATGGAAGTACCGAATGTACATAAGATGAATGCTTTTGAGCGCCGAGGACCTAATCGACCCAAAATGTTCCGGACAGGAAAACCTGGTCGTCCAAAGAAGCAATTTATCACCTGGGCGCTTTGGTTTCGGAAAACGTTCCAATTCCAGTCAACTGCAAAGGGGCTTTGAGCAATACACATGCGCCAGAGTGGCGTGAGGCCATGAAGAGAGATTTAAATTCACTAGTTGCCAATCACGAGTTGCAGATCGCGGACTTTCGAAGGCTCAGCGAGCCATTGGATGCAAGTGGGTCTTTAATGTAAATTCAAGGCGCGACAGGTGGTAAACGGGTGCTCCCTGCAGCTTGGCGTTATTTATCTGGAAACTTTTTCGCCGGTTTGTCGATTGGAGAGTGTGCGTTTTATGATGGCACTAGCGGCGAAGCTGAAATAACATCTGCATCAAATGGATGTATGCACCGCGTACCTCAATAGCGATCTAAGCATGTCCGTTTACAAGAGGCAGCAGGAAAGATACCTAATTGCCAATAATCTAGACAAGGTATTACTGCTAAAAATATCAATATACAGCAGCTAGGAAGGGTATGGAACGAAAAGCCTAATAGTGTTCTAAAGGAATTGGGTTTTATTGTCTGTGACAACGAACCATGTTTATACAAACGAAGCGGAAAGAGTAATCCTTGTATAATTTGACGACATTCTTATAACCTGCCAGACTCAAGAGGATTTGGCTAAGGCTAAGACCGGGATCTCAAAGGATTTCAAGTGCACTGACAAGGGTCCACTAAAACATTTTTTGGGAATGAAAATAGAGCGAGATGGCGACCTTGGAGAGATTTCGTTGGGACATTCTCAATATATTAAGGATTTATTACGTACCCATGGAAGCGAGAATTGCAAAACGCCGAAGACACCTCTGGATGGTGACAATCTGAGCGCACAGGCATTCCTGTCTACCATTACAGAACAACGCACATTGATATAGGATATCATTTTGGAAGGAACGTTGTAAAGTATAGTCTAGTTTTGTTAAAGTATAAATGCAGAAATGAAATGTTGGCAGATATCTTGACCAAGAACCTTGCAAAGAAGAAGCATGAAGACTTTACAAAAATTAAAAATTTTTTTTTTTCGCGCGAGTCCTACGGCCACACCTCCCGCCCAACCGATTGAGAGGCGCTGCCGTGTATCGTACGGCTCGAATCGCGGGAAGATAGACGCGATATAGAAGACAGTAAAGGACGAGGAAATATATGTATACTAGTAGTAAGATCTAAGAATTTGTTAAATACGTTAGTATTGATCGCTTTAAGAACGGCAGAGAGTCAGAATTAGAGATAATAGGATAGAATCTATTGTAACGAACTGATTTTCTTATTTCTGCTCGCTACGAAATGCAACGGATAGCTCAGAGAGTTTGTTTGTTCGTCCCACCAAATTTATGATTTGTGTAATTGCCCGACCAAAAAGAAGACAGATTCTCAGATTTAAACCACTTTTATTTAGCGTCACTTGCTGAACAGAATTCGGTGACACTCGCCGTCGGATGCACGTCGTTGCTCCTTCGTCGTCCTTCCTTCGTATGCCTGCGTCGCTTCCGACGGGGATCCGTACCGGCTCGCCTGGGGCTTAGGATGTTATGGGGCAGGGTGTATCGTCCGTGAGATAAGCTAGCGCTCCTCTCCGAACCACCGTGCGACCACTGACTCCACCGTCCCTTCCTGCGTATGCCAGGCACTTGTCGCCCTTGCCGAAGGATAACCTGCGGGCTCGACCGGGGCTTAGGATGTTATGGGGCAGGGTGTATCGTCCGCGAGATAAGCTAGCGCTCCTCTCCGAACCACCGTTGCGACCACTGACTCCTCACACTATTATAGTCAGAACATAATACTCTGTAGGGATCATGCAACTCATAGTTAGATCTACATGGATTTAAAATTAGAGGTACGTAATTTCTGGTAAATCTGCTTGGAACAGTGAAGTTTAGCCGACTTACCAAGTCGGGACTATCAACTTCACCACGAATAAGGTTAAAAATAAAGACTGTTCCAAGCATCGTTCTACGGTTAGCTAAGGATGGTAAGTTAATTAACATTAATCTACTTGAATAAGGGATAATCTAAGGTTTGCATCTCAATTAAGGCGCCGTAAGGCAAAAAGTACAAAAGTTCTTTTGAATCGATTCAATGCGGTCCGAGTAAACATCATATTGTGGACTCCAAAAAGGTGATCCATACTCGAGGATCTGACGGACTAGAGAAATAAATAAGGTTTTGGTCATGTAAGGATCATCAAATTCCTTTGACCACCGTTTTATAAAACCCAGCACACCCCTGGCCTTATTGACAATAGAATAAAAATATGGTCTGAAAATTTAAGTTTAGGGTCCAGAAGAACACCAAGATCACCAACATGTGTTATTCTGTCCAAAGAGCACCCACTTAAAGTGTAAGTTGCGTGCATTGAGTTGGCACGACAAAAGGTCATAACTTTACACTTAGAGCCATTTAAGTTTAATACGTTATCACGGCACTAGATTTGAAAGCAATCTAGATCGGATTGTAAGTCCAAATGGCGAGAAATTTCCTTACATTGCAAGCATAATTTTACATAATCAGCGTACATTAGTACACGTGAATGATTTATTATTCAGGGAAGGTCGTTAATAAATAAGGTAAAAAGGAGCGGACCTAGGTGGCTCCCTTGTTGGACACCGGATGTGACTCGGAGAATACAAGAAAGAAAATTTTTAAAGAGAACCCGTTGTGTCCTGCCATTCAGATAACTTAGAATCCAATTTAGGAGATCAACAGGGAAACCTAATAAATCAAGTTTTTTTAATAAAAGTGAATGATTAACAGATTCGAATGCTTTACTTAAATCGGTATAGATGACAACTGTTTGAAGATTATTTTTGAAGCCCTGTACTACAAAGGAGGTTAGCTCCAAAAGGTAAGTAGTTGTTGATCTGCGTTTCATGAACCCATGCTGACATGGTGATATAATTGACCTACAAAGGTGCTGCAAATGAGGAGTGATAACGTTTTCAAAAAGCTTAGGGATAGTAGACAATTTGGAGATTCCTCTGTAATTGCTTGCATCCGATTTGCTACCTTTTTTATGGAGAGGGATCACAAAGGACTCCTTCTATATATGGGGGAACTGTGTAGATTCCAGAGATAAGTTAAACAGTTGTCGGAGCAGTAATTTATGTTAAAAAGAAATATTTGTAATTTGTAAACTTAGATGAAATGTAAACATAGCATAACAGCTAATATGAGAGCTTAATTGTAGTTGTGCTCACTGGATTACTCTTCTACTGAGAAGCTTTATCAGTCGTTTCGTGAGCATAACCGTGAAGCTTACACAGTGGTAGAATTGAAGTTGAGGCCTCCAGCTGCGCCCGCGCAAATAAACGCATTAAAATCGAACCTTTCGTCTATTTTTGCTAGCCGCCAGTCCAAATTTTCATCGGGAAAATTCTTCCGATTTTTCATGGCGCCCGAACAGGGACTACGGCTAACGGTTATTTAATTTTTGCGTGCGAAAAAACGAACAAAATAGTGCATTTTTCGTCGTTTCGGCACTTGTTCTGTTTTTTCTCTATTGTTGGCGAAATAACCTAGCTGGTGGAATTCGGCGAATTTTTTGGATTTGGAGCACATAGTGGAGTGGAACAGGAAAGTCATTGGAAATTATGCCAAATAATAACCAGGTATTCAGTGCCAAAAATTAAAAATAATAAGCACTCCACTTTTTGTGTGTATTGTGTGCGTTTATAATTCTTGGCATATGTGGTAAATTGGAAAACCAATTTAAATCCCAAACAAACCACCACCCCCAAATAAAAATATAATAAAAAGTGAATTGCCTTTGTCAAAACTTATGGTGTTAATTTCTGTGGAAATTTGGAGAAATTTATGTGCGTTAAATACATACGGTCAAACTGCAAAAGTTCAGTAAACCTACATACATACAAATACATAACGCCAGTTTGCCGCCAATTTCGTTTCTCCTTTGTGCAGTGCAGAACAGTTATCTGTCTGCTATATACACGGTGTCAGTGGCCAACCATATATACCTCGCACATTGGTTATTTTCAGCAGTACATACTGTGGCAGTGGCTCTCAAACCGTACATAGTGGAAAGTTCCTGCAAAACTCGGCAGTGAACTTAAGCCCTGCTCACATTTGTATGTACATCTATGCATTTGCTTGAACATTAATTCGATTTATAGTGAGATATTTGGCCTTATAAAATTGTATTACATTTTTTGAATTTCTCGGCGGTGTTTGTGGGCGTATTTAACACGAAAGGGATCCGCTTAAATATTTCGGACAGTTTATGTGTCATAAAATTCCAATTTTGTGCATTTTTGGCTTTGGTATTACCCATCAACGGTACATACACATACAAACTACATATTTTGTGCATTTCGGTAGTTCTTCGGCACAGTTAAACCTCATATAACCCAATAAAATTTATTGTTGAATTTGAAGTTGGAAATCAAGTTTTTTATATTTGGGCATCGAATTAAAATTGGTTTCGGGCGCATTTACGTGTGTGATTTAACCCTTGTTTCGGAAATTTACTAGTATTTGGACTATTTTTATTTATTCCAATTCATTCAAAAATGGAAAAAGAAAAGGAAGTATCGGCAAAGCTTAATTCTAAATTAATAGTAGCTATGCAAAAACATGATAGGGTTATGAGCGATATTGGACGTATGAAAACTGCATTTGAGGAAAAAACTATTTCGTTCGATAGTTTTCAACTGGAATACCGAATGCAACTTCTCGAAACATATTGTGAAAAATTAATGGATATTCAGTCAGACATTGATGTGCTAAACCCAGGAAATGATTTAAGAGAGGATATGTGCATAATCACAAAGGCTTTATATCGGTCGGCAATGAGTCGAGTCGAGGCTCCGAGACAGTCACGGGGATAACAGTGGGTTTCGTCATTCGTCCTATTTACCAAAAATAAATTTGCCCAAATTCAGTGGAAAACATTCCGACTTTAAAAATTTTATAAATCTTTTCGAGAGCTTAGTGCATAATGACCCGTCTCTAACAAATATCGAAAAATTCAACCATTTGCTGACATGTCTAACAGACGATGCATTGGGAACTGTCAAGGCGTTTCAAATTTCGGATTTAAATTATGAGAAAGCATTGGCTAGTCTAAAAAACGTTTACGACAATATATGCTTGATTTTTTTTTACACAATTTCTCAATTGTTTGACCTCCCTCAAGTATCGAAACCATCTGCATCAGGCTTGAGGTCCCTTATTGACGAAATATCGGCCCTTTATTCGTCATTACAGTCGTTAGGTAGTGAAAAGGACATAAATAACGCAATTTTTATTCACATTGCAATGTCCAAGGTAGATCACACTACAAAATCCCGATTTGAAGAACAGCTTGATTATAACACGCTACCGACATGGTCCGATTGTGCGATTCAATTGAATCGAAGATATCAACATCTAGCTGCTGAGGAGTCAACCAAAAGTAAAGGGAAGCCTAGCCAAGCTTCCAATAAGGGATATTCCAAATCTTCCTTCTCATGCACACAGACAGACCGCAGACCGGATTCAAAGTGTCGATATTGCTCAGCCACAAATCACAGTTTAGGCAGTTGTCAACCTTTCATGGCTTTATCGGTGATTCAGCAATTCGATTTTACAAAACACAATCGGTTGTGCATAAATTGTTTAAATCAAGGTCATCCAGTGAAGAAGTGCAAAGCAACAAAGTGTCGTGTTTGCTCTAAGCCTCACAACACACTTCTTCACAGATACGGGGTGGAGCAGCAACCATTTTCGTCGGGATCAGTTCCTCAAGTGCATGTCCAGGCACCTTCAGTAGCAGTTGATTATAATAATCAAGCCCATTCTTGTCATGTTGCTAGTACTGACCAAGTTATTCTTGCTACTGCTGTCGTTAAAGTACGGGATAGATTTGGACAGTTTCAATTAGCACGAGCGTTGTTAGATTCAGGATCTCAAATCAATTTTATGGCAGAGGACTTAGCACAGCGTTTGCGGTTACACAGGCAAGAATCATATCTAAATATCACTACTGTAGGGAAAAACGACTCGGTAGTACGGCACAAAGTCTTTCGATCTGTTGAGCGTAGGCCAAATAAAATTGGGTTCTGAACATCCTTCGCTTCAGAAAACTTTACTAGGATGGATTGTTTCGGGAAAGTTCACTCAACGCGCATCAAAGAACGCTCAGGTATGCAGCGTCTTTGGCAATGAAAATTTAAGTTCTCTCGACTCTCTTGTGGAACGATTTTGGGAATTGGAACACGTTCCTGAGAGATCGAAGGCTGTTTATACAGCTGAACAACTTGCTTGCGAGCAGCACTTTGAGCAAACCGTACATAGGCTTTCGTCTGGTCGTTTTGAGGTGAAGTTGCCATTTAAGAAAGATCCGAGTGTCTTAGGCTTATCCTTCGAATCGACAAAGCGCAGATTTCTTGCATTGGAACGCAAGCTTGCAAATAATCGCGAGTTACATGACATGTATCAGGAGTTTATGAGAGAGTATCTTAACCTTGGGCACATGTCACTGCTTCCAACACCTCCTCCAGAGAAACACTATTACATTCCACATCAATGTGTCCTGAGACCTGAAAGTAGCACCACAAAGTTGCGAGTTGTTTTTGACGCTTCAAGTAAAACGTCAACCTCGATCTCATTAAATGAGACTCTATTGGTGGGTGCAACTATTCAGAGGGAGCTTTACGCCATTCTGGCAAGATTTCGTTTGCACAAATATGCCTTGACGGCGGATATCTCAAAGATGTATAGGCAAGTTAACATTGCAAACGAAGATAGAGATTTCCAACTTATTGTGTGGAGGGAAAAATCAACGCAAGCTCTCCAAACCTATCGCCTCAACACTGTCACTTATGGGACAGCCTCTGCTCCGTTTCTGGCCATCCGCTGCCTCTTTGAGCTATCAAAAATTTACGCTGAGTCACATCCTGTTGCATCAGAGGTGATTTCAAGCGACTTCTATGTCGACGATATGCTCACCGGAGCGAACAGTATTGAAGAGTTGGAGGTAATTCGCAAAGAAGTGACGAAGGTTTTTGAGTTAGGAGGTTTTCATCTAGCCAAATGGGCAACAAATCACCCAAGTTTGATGAACAACCAGGGATCAGAAAAATCTCTTATATTCAACACTTCTGAATCCGTCAAAAACGCTCGGGATGAGATGGAACCCTCAAAATGATGCGTTTCATTATTGCTTGGAGGATTCGTTTCAGTCCTTACCACCAACTAAACGCAACATTTTGTCCGTCACAGCTCGTTTGTTTGACCCTTTGGGATTATTATGTCCATTGATTACACGAGCAAAAATCTTGCTTCAGGAACTGTGGCGACAGAAATTAGATTGGGACGAATCGGTTCCCATGAACTTGCATACCAGTTGGAACGAATTTAAGCAGAATTTACTAGCAATTGACAAGATCTCCATTCCTCGATATATCTGTCTGTCTGGCTATGACACTGTTCAAATCCACGGATTTGCTGATGCATCGAGCCACGCCTACGGCTGTTGCATTTATATTCGTACCGTGGTTGGGACAAATAGGATATCAAGACTTCTAACCGCAAAGTCTAGAGTGTCCCCACTAAAAACAAAGTCAATTCCAAGGCTCGAGCTGTGTGCAGCGCATCTGCTGGCCAAATTATGGTCTCACGTATCTCCTTTGCTTAACAAATTGGAGCTTGAAAGCATTAACTTCTGGTCGGATTCACAAGTCACATTATACTGGTTAAAGAGGGATCCATCAACTCTAGCAACATTTGTCGCAAATAGAGTCTCTGAAATTCAAGAACTCACAGAGAATGTAGTTTGGCGTCATGTGCCCACGGAAGAAAATCCGGCTGATCTAGTCTCACGTGGAACAGACTTAGAAGGTTTGAGGTGTACTCTATGGGAAAATGGACCGGAGTTCTTACTCCGAAATCCAAGCGATTGGCCTCGGTCCCATCAGATTGAAGTTTCAACGGAATTACAGTTTTCTGAGAACAAAAAAAGCGTGGCAGTATGTTCCGTCACAAAAAATCAACCGAATGTCTTTATTGAGCTTGTTGGAAGATGTTCATCATTTAGTAAACTCTTACGGATCATGGCCTACGTAAATCGATTCATTCAAAGGAAGAAGCTTAAACGCGAGGTCGTCATTTCGGCTAATGAACTGAAGTTGTCGTTTCTTAGGATGGTCCAAATATTTCAAAAGGCGGAGTTCAGTTCAGAATACGTCAAGTTGGAGAAGTCTGAATGTTTAAGCCCACATCTACAACGTTTAAATCCTTTTATACATACCAGCGATTTAGAAGGTGTGACTTTCAACTTAATCCGAGTTGGGGGGAGATTGCTAAATGCACCAATTCCGTATGATGCCAAGTTTCCACTATTACTGTCCTCAAAGTCAGAATTTGTTTCGCTATTTCTTCGCAACCTGCATCGCACTCATTACCATGCTGGTGTCAAGGTTATGGTTTCACTTTTGAGGCAACAGATATGGCTGATCAATGCGCGAGAAGCATGTACGAAAATTGTCCGTAGCTGCGTTCACTGTTTCCGGTATAAACCAGTGCTGATGAGCCAGATAATGGGCAATTTGCCAGCCGATAGGGTCCGAATGAAGCGCCCCTTCCTAGTTTGCGGAGTAGATTTTTGTTGTCCATTTTATATGTCCTTAAAGATCCGCGGTAGACCTCCTATCAAAACTTATGTGGCCGTTTTTGTGTGCTTTTCGTCAAAGGCTGTTCACCTTGAACTTGTTGTCGACCGTCGTAAAGACGATCCGTCTTTAAAAGGTTCGTCGGGAGGAGAGGGCTGCCGGAGAAAGTGTACAGCGACAACGCCACGAATTTCGTCGGAGCGTGCAACGTGCTGAAGGAGCTCAGCGAAGCGTTTCACCGCAGTCGGGACGAGCTGAGCGGATACGCGGCTCAGAGAGTGGTGTTTCATACCGCCGAGGTTCGGAGGACTGTGGGAAGCAGTCGTCAAAACCGCCAAAACCAGGTTGCTGCGATGAGTCGGCAACGCCAAGCTCACGGCGGACGAGTTGAGCACCCACCTGGTCGAGGTAGAGGCGCTGCTCAATTCGCGTCCAATCGCGTCGCCGGGCAACGATCCCAACGATGGAGAGGCCCTAACACCAGGACACCTACTAATCGGGCAGCCTCTGATCACGCTGCCGCAAGAATCCGGCACAGGAGGAGTGTGCAGCAAGGCCAGTTGCGCATATTTGAAGCGGTGGCGAATGCTGTCCGCTCTCAAGCAGCAGTTTTGGGACAGCTGGTCCAAGGATTACATCGCCAGCCTGCAGCAGCGCAACAAATGGAGCGTCGGATGCCGCGATCTGGAGGTCGGTTGCCTGGTGGGCGTCCACGAGGACAACGTGCCCCCGCAGCGGTGGCTAACAGGCCGCGTGGTGGCAACAACAGCAGGCGAGGACGGTAGAGTGCGCGTGGCGGAAATTCGGACGTCAGGAGGCGTCATCAAGCGCGCCATCCACAAGCTGGCATTGCTGCCAGTGGATACTGCTCCTGTTGAGAAGATGAAAGAGCCGGAGGCCTTTAACGGGGCCGGAATGTCGGAGCAGTAATTTATGTTAAAAAGAAATATTTGTAATTTGTAAACTTAGATGAAATGTAAACAATATGAGAGCTTAATTGTAGTTGTGCTCACTGGATTACTCTTCTACTGAGAAGCTTTATCAGTCGTTTCGTGAGCATAACCGTGAAGCTTACACAGTGGTAGAATTGAAGTCGAAGCCGCCAGCTGCGCCCGCGCAAATAAACGCATTAAAATCGAAACTTTCGTCTATTTTTGCTAGCCGCCAGTCCAAATTTTCATCGGGAAAATTCTTCCGATTTTGCAACAGTTTTAGTAGAGGTTTGCACAAGGCTTACGCACAGAATCTAAGCACACAGCCAGGAATTCCGTCGGGACCTGGCGAATAGACAGGCTTAACTCTCTGAAGATCATAAAGCAGGGAGCTTTCGTTTAAAGTGAGACAGAATATTAAATTCGACTTTGATACCGCGTAAGAGTAAGGCCGTTCGGAATGAGGTAACGTAGAACATGTGGTTTGAAAAAACTTGGCAAATAGATCGGCTATTGCCTGATCCGATGTTACCGTAGTATTTTCAAAAAATAGCGAGGAAGGGTAACTGGTTGTTTTGCGCTTAGTGTTAACGAAATTATAAAACTGTTTGGGATCCTGTGCGAACTGGAACTTAACTGGACTTAACATTTCTTAGATGTGTCAACTCTTTATTAAACCAAGGAGGTTTGTTGGAGATAGACGGATAGTACATCGGAACACAAGAGTTTAAAAATAATTTAATTGCAGTATAAAAAATATTTATGGCATCGGCCATTATAATAAAAGTCTGTTGTTAATTTGGCAACAACCATATACTGAAATTTGGTAACACTGATATGAATCTATTCTTTTTGTTTTTCTGAGAACTTCCTTCTTCTTGTGTTAACTTCCGATCGACTCACAACGCTGTCACGCTTATGTCAAATAAAACAATTACTCGTATTAAACTTTAACTAAATCGCCTCGCGTTTTACTCCTCCATTTCCAATAGTAAGCAGGCATGCATTGAGATGGGGTGTTGAATATAGGAATACTGTATTTCTATATTTTAAGCATACAACTATCCTGAGGCTCTATAATAATCTCAGTTTAACGAATATGTTATAAGAAAATATGTATACTGATTTTGTTTCTCCTTGCATCAACTTCAGTCTTTAATAAAATTCCGCAGCGTACACACGGTGTATAATTGTAATTTATTCTGTTATTTTACCAATCAATAATGCTCAGTGTTAAAATAACTATTTAAAAAAAGCTTCTAGCTTCAAAGCGAACGGTCGTGTTTTTTTTCTGCGCTCCGAATTTATTTTTGTTTTGCTAAATCCAGCGGTGGAACTTAACAAATTCTTTAATAATTCAATTTCGTAATCCGTATGCACACTAAGTGCGCTGGTTTTAACGGCCGAACAAGTGATGACCTAGCTAAAGGCCCTAATCTAAAATACTGTTGTGATACTTGCCTAGGAGTTGCGAATGAAATGCAACGCTTTATGCGCCAAACTAAAGGTGGCTTGAAAGGACTGATCAGCAGTTTTGGCGTGGCTAGAGATAGTTTTCGTCGAGCTGATGATCTTCTTTCTGCGCTTGATTCACAACCCCGCAACCTTCGGCAAGTGATCAACAGGACTCCACAGCTGATCAGTTGACGATCGCAGCAAACCCTCAAATGTTGCTTAGATCGGCAGCTAAAAAAGATATGGTGCAATCCGATCAATCGGTTGTGGAGGAAGTCCAGCCTGGGATGGCTCAGATTCCGTTTTGTCCGCACTGGTTTCTCAACCGGTGATTCCACCCGTCCCGAATTGTTTACCACCACAAAGGAATATTGAGTCCGGACTACCGGCACAAGTTGGCACTTCAGAAATACAACCTGCAGTGCCAAAACCCCTCTCGGTGATTCCACTAAAGAAACAAATTTTTGTTTCTCGGCTTTCCCCTGATCCAACATCATCTGATGTACTGTGTTATATACAAGACAAAACAAAAGACGACAACATAAAAGTGGAAAAATTTAACTTTTCTTATGCTAGGGACATCTCATCCTTCAAGATAACTGTCCCAAATGAGCTATTCTCAACCATATGTTCTGGTGATTTTTGGCCGGAAAGTATGATTGTGAAAGAGTTTGAAGCTTAGATTAAAAATAGAAAAAAAGGGCCCGTGGGAATTAAACTTCCCACAAGTGGCCAGATCACTGCCCCATCCTCCTCTACTACTTCTACTTATATATCTTAAAAAAACTAAAATCTAGTCTCACTACCTGTTATTAAAATGTAAGAGGCTTGTGTAGTAAGCTAACTAATTTGTATTCTAATAGCCTTTCCTTTGCATCCCATATTATTGTGTTTACAAAGACTTGGTTAAAACCGGAGATACTTAAGTACGAAGGTATGTACACAGTATACAGGCATGATCGTCCCTCCAGGCGGGGAGGCGGAGTCCTAATTGCTGTTAGGTCTACCCTCACGTCAGAGGAGGTAGTTTTTGACGAGTTCCGTAACTTAGAATTCTTATGCGTAAAGCTGTCATTTTCTGATAGCTATGTTTATATTACGTGCTCGTACATTCCACCGTCTTCTGAATTTCCTGAATATATTAACCATTTGTCCGCTACCCAATCCGTTACAAACAGACTGTCCGATAGGGACCAACTAGTTGTTCTAGGTGACTTTAATATACCAGGCACTATGTGGTCCACAGAGGAACAGTCGAATATTCTCCTGCCTATAGCACAGCATGACTTTATTGACGGCTTGCTTGACATATCGTTGTCGCAAGTTAATTATATTCGAAATTCTCTTGGTCGTTTATTGGATCTATGTTTTGTTTCAAGTCCTGAAAGTGTGTTTCTGACTAGAGTAGCACCTCTTAGTCAACCAGAAGATCCATACCATCCAACTTTTGAGGTGACAATCGACACAGGTACCGTAATAAAAGAGAGGCCAGATAAGTCAACCAAACGAATTCATTGTTTTCGTAAGGCAAACTTTCGGAGGCTAAATCTTTTTATATCTGGCTTTAATTAGTCCGATCTATATTCTTGCAACATAATGGCCGATGACATAGATATTTTTTATACTGCAATTAAATCATTTTTCAACTCTTGTGTTCCGATGTACTATCCGTCTACCTCTAACAAACCTCCTTGGCTTAATAAAGAGTTGACACATCTAAGAAATGTTAAGTATATAAAATTTAAAAATACCGGTTCTCAATCTATATTTTCTAAATATGTAAGTGCGCGGTTAAATTTTACCGTGCTTAATGCTCAGTGTTATAAGAATTATTTAAACCGTTGTAAGTTCCAGTTCGCACAGGATCCCAAACAGTTTTATAATTTCGTTACCACTAAACGCAAAACAACCAGTTACCCTTCCTCGCTATTTTTTGAAAATACTTCGGTAACATCGGATCAGGCAATAGCCGATCTATTTGCCGAGTTTTTTCAAACCATATGTTCTACGTTACCTCATTCCGAACGGCCTTACTCTTACGCGGTATCAGTCAAATTTAATATTCTGTCCCACTTTAAACGAAAGCTCACTGCTTTATGATCTTCAGCGAGTTAAGCCTGTCTCTTCGCCAGGTCCCGACGGAATTCCTGGCTGTGTGCTAAACTGTTTAACTTATCTCTGGAATCTACAC
Organism: Drosophila teissieri; assembly: GCF_016746235.2. Taxonomy (NCBI): domain Eukaryota; kingdom Metazoa; phylum Arthropoda; class Insecta; order Diptera; family Drosophilidae; genus Drosophila; species Drosophila teissieri. The sequence goes on from NC_053032.1 coordinate 3,128,030, forward strand.
AGTTCTCCCAAGTATGGAATGAGTCCTTTGTGATCCCTCTCCATAAAAAAGGTAGCAAATCGGATGCAAGCAATTACAGAGGAATCTCCAAATTGTCTGCTATCCCTAAGCTTTTTGAAAACGTTATCACTCCTCATTTTCAGCACCTTTGTAGGTCAATTATTTCACCATGTCAGCATTGGTTCATGAAACGCAGATCAACAACTACTAACCACCTTCGTAGTACAGGGCTTCAAAAATAATCTTCAAACAGATGTCATTTATACGGATTTTAGTAAAGCATTCGACTCTGTTAATCATTCACTTTTAATAAAAAAACTTGATTTATTAGGTTTCCCTGTTGATCTCCTAAATTGGATTCTAAGTTATCTGAATGGCAGGACGCAACGTTTCCCCTTTAAAAATTCTCTTTCTTGTATTCTCCGAGTCACATCCGGCGTCCCACAAGGGAGCCACCTAGGTCCGCTCCTTTTTACCTTATTTATTAACGACCTTCCCTTAATAATAAATAATTCGCGTGTACTAATGTACGCTGATGATGTAAAATTATGCTTGCAATATAAGGACATTTCTCGCCATTTGGACTTACAATCCGATCTAGATTGCTTTCAAACCTGGTGCCGTGATAACGTATTAAACTTAAATGGCTCTAAGTGTAAAGTTATGACCTTTTGTCGTGCCAACTCAATGCACGCAACTTACACTTTAAGTGGGTGCTCTTTGGACAGAATAACACATGTTGATGATCTTGGTGTTCTTCTGGACCCTAAACTTAAATGTTCAGACCATATTTCTATTCTATTGTCAATAAGGCCAGGGGTGTGCTTGGTTTTATAAAACGATGGTCAAAGGAATTTGATGATCCTTGCATGACCAAAACCTTATATATTTCTCTAGTCCGTCCGATCCTCGAGTATGGATCACCTGTTTGGAGTCCACAATATGAAGTTTACTCGGACCGCATTGAATCGATTCAAAAGAACTTCTTACTTTTTGCCTTCCGGCGCAAACCTTAAATTACCTCCTTATTCGTGTAGATTAATGTTAATTAACTTACCCTCCTTAGCTAACCGTAGAACGATGCTTGGAACAGTCTTTATTTTTAACCTTATTCGTGGTGAAGTGGATAGTCCCGACTTGACTAGTCGGCTAAACTTCACTGTTCCAAGCAGATTTACTAGAAATTACGTACCTCTAATTTTAAATCCATGTAGATCTAACTATGAGTTGCATGAGCCCTACAGAGTATTATGTTCTGACTATAATAGATTCTATCCTATTATCTCTAATTCTGACTCTCTGCCGTTTTTAAAGCGATCAATACTAACGTACTTAACGAATTCTTAGATCTTACTACTAGTATACATATATTTCCTCGTCCTTTACTATCTTCTATATCGCGTCTATCTTCCCGCGATTCGAGCCGTACGATACACGGCAGCGCCCCTCGGTCGGTGTGGCCGTGGGACTCGCGCGTTGATAAAAAAAAAAAAACCGCTGTAAGCCCCAGTTCGCACTAGATCTGAAGCAGTTTTATAATAAAACATTCGAGTGTATTTATGTAGGCGGACGATGATATATTATGCCTGGGGTATAAGGACAGTTCTTGCACTAGACTTACAATCCGATCTAGACAGCTTTCAAATATGTTTCCGTTATAGCTTACTAAACTTAAATGGCTCTAAGTTTAAAGGCATGTCCTTTTGTCGTGTCAACACACTACAAGCGACTTACACTCTATGTGTGTGCCCTTTGGACATAATTACACGGGTTAACAATCTTGGTGTTCTTCTGGACCCAAAACATAAATTTTCAGATCTTATTTCGTATATTGTCAATACAGCCAGGGTGTGCCTGTTTTGAGTCCGCAATATTGAGTTTACTCGAATCGGATTGAATCAGTTCAAAACAACTTTTTACTGTTTGCCGTACAGCGCCTTAATTAGGAAGCAAGCCTTAAATTACCTCCTAATTCAAGTCTACTAATGTTAATTAACTTACCTTCGCTAGCAAACCGTAGAAAGATGCTTGAAGCAGTCTTTTTTTGTAATCTTGTACGTGGTGACATTGGCAGTCCCGACTTGGTAAACTTCTCTGTTCCATGGAGATTCACTAGAAATTACGTACCCATAATTTGTAATCACTTACATCTAAAGAAACTAAGAGTTGTATGACATTACAGAGTATTTCGTTCTGAGTATTATTGTTTTTATTCTATTATAGGAATCTTTAGGACTTTTCATTTTTGTATTTTATTTGTTGTTGCTTATTTCCGTACCTAGCTTGTCTCGCACGCGGTTTAGACAATAATTATCATTACAAAGAGGCATTCTCATGGGGACGATCATCAATACTCACGCCATTGCGGACAAGCAATATGCCGCGTGCGCTCGTCTACTAAGCTATCATCGTGGCCTGATTATACCCGTTACTCGTAGAGTCAAAGGGTATACTAGATTCGTTGAAAAGTATGTAACAGGCAGAAAAAATATCAAAACATTTTTTAAAAGTGTGGGCGTGGCAGTTTTGGGCGGTTTGTGGGCGTTAGAGTGGGCGTGGCAACATGAATCGACAAACTTGCGCTGCGTCTATGTCTCTGGAGTCTGTATGCTTAGTCTCAGCTTTCCACATTTTGTAGTTCCTGAGATCTCGACGTTCATACGGACAGACAGACGGACGGGCATCCAAAGCCTTACCTCGTAAAGTAATTTATTGGTACATATTGGTAGTTCTAGATTGTTTTAATATTTGTAATACTACGTGGTTCGCAGAAGAAAAATCAAATATTAGCACAACAAAACTTCAATTACTGGACCTGAAAGTGTCTATCTGTCCAGAGTACCACCTCTAACTTAACCTGAAGATCTATTAAGTCCTGAGGTGACACTCAACATAGGTGTCGTAATCAAATCAGTGAAGTCTGTCTAACGAATATATGCTTTTCGGAAGGTTACCCTTGGCCTTGCAATATTTTGGCGAATGCCATAAATATTTTTTATACGGCAATGAAATCGTATTTTATCTCTTGTGTTTACTATTAAATCTCTAAGAAACCTTATTGGTTTAATAAAGAGTTGAGATACCCAAGAAATGTAGTCCAGACATTCTACAAAATATATATCTATTAATATATATCGTTATTCAGTCTATTTTTCCAAAATATTTAAATGGTCGGTTAAGTTGTGCCGTTTTTATAGACTATTTAAACCGTTGTATGTTTCAGTTCGCACAGGATCTGAAGCAGTTTTATAATTTCGTTAATATTAAACGCAAAACTTTTAAGCCTTTCTCGCTATTTTTATACCTGTTACTCGTACAGTAAGAGAGTTGTTAGTATACGTTGCCAGGAGGGTATTCGGTTCTCTGGGATATGGCAGGTCAGAGGTGTATAGGATGTATAATACAAGACCCAACAAGCTCGACTGCATCTGATGGTTAATCTTTTACCTTTCAGATAAGACTTTATGAGGAGACTTTATGGGCAGTTGGAAGAAAAGTTTTTAGCTTAAAAAGCAGACCATCATACCACACTCGATTAAAGGCTTCTTCACGTCTAGGAATATAACAGAGCTGTATTGACCATTTTCAAAGGCATCTAGGATATGCTATGTTACTCGATCAGCTTCTGAGGTTCCGTGGTGGTTCTGATAGAATGGCATCCTGAACGCAACTTACTGCAATCATTCTACTCAGAAATATTTTCTGGAAAATCTTAGAAAATGGGGTCAGCAATGTTATTGGTCTGTAGGAGGCCACCAGGTTTTCCGGTTTGCCTGGCTTTGGTATCATCGATATGAACAGGAGCACAAGAAACTTTTTTTGGCAGAGCCTTGGCAACTCCGCTATCAATTCCAACGAAGCTGGAGTGCAATAGTAGCTGGAATATAGCTATTTCCAGCTCAAAGCTATGGAACCGTCGAGAAGAAAGCCTCAACAATCTAAAGTCATAGCGACTTTCAGTTTAAGGCTACCCACGTTTTGAATTTATGGCTTGCAAAATCTTACTTATAAAGTAAAATTGACTAGTAGTCATCAATAATTTCCTGAGCCCTGACTGCGGTTATCCGAAATAATTCCCTACAGAGAAATGTATTTCAGATTATCTGACCCCATAAAATCAAATATTTTTGACTCCTTGAACATATTATCGAGAATGTCAAGCCACTTGACTTACCTGCATCCTCCTTTCCTGACTTCCCCATTGCAGTCTGTGCGGTCTGTGAAGGCTCCTTAATTCGAGAACCAATCAGGTGGATTCTAAGAGTAGACACCCCCTGTAAATGTCAAACTATCTAATCCTCGTGTATAAATATGGATCCCCTTGAATTGCTCATGATCAGCTCTTATAATACCTCAGCACTGCATACCAATGGATCTTACTGTAGAGTTTGTCGACTCAGTAAATGGAATAAATGTTCCATTAACCCAAGAGTCTGATGTCGTATTAATTGAAGGCTCGCCCGGATTAGAAGATTTGATAGATCGATGCTTAACAGGAGTATTTGAACCATCTATGTTATCTACTCCCACTGCAAGCATTGAAACAGAATTGGCGTCTCTTGAGTCGAGCGATTTTCTTTTTGGAGCTGCAACGCAGGACATTTTAAATGATCTTATACGAGACAATGGAGGCGACCATGAAATGCAATGTGCACATCAATTTGATTTGGATATACCTAACACAGATCCAATAATCTTCGAGCCAAGTCAACCAAACATTTATTTACAATAAATATATGGCAAAAATTACCATACTAGACGTTTTATTTGATCTAATTTGTCTATATTATACAGAAATTTATTCAATAAAACTATTTTAAAAAATTCAATTATGAAACTTGTTTTATCTTTATTTGATAACCTTCTCTTGATTTACGCATACTCTTTAATTCTGCATCGTGCATCAGCAAGAGGTGAACATTGTAATTATATCGCAACCAGAATTTTCGTTCATTGGGACAGAAATAGCTGCAATAATAAAGAGATTTTCGAGAAAAGTGCTGTCTTATATAGGGTCTGCAGTAACTTTTCATATCAAGTTATATATTTATACAAAAGTAATAAAAGTCTTAATATATGTATATATAAAAAACAAGAGAGAACGCTATAGTCGAGTTCCCCGACTATCTGATACCCGTTACTCAGCTAGTGAAAGTGCAAAGGAGTCTTCAGCACTGACAGCATTTGGCGGTTTGTGGGCGCTAGAGTGGGCGTGGCAAAAAGTTTTTTGGCAATTCGATAGAAATTTATAAGACTAATACAAAAATGAAAAAATATCAAAACATTTTTCAAAAGTGTAGGCGTGGCAGATGTGGGCGGTTTGTGGGTACACAAAAGATTTGCAGAAAAACTTTTTTCCACGCTCACTCTAACGCCCACCAACCGCCCAAAGCTGCCACGCCCACACTTTTGAAATGTTGTTAATATTTTTTCACATTTTTGTTAGTCACGTGTTTTGGCACGTCCACTCTAACGCCCACAAACTTCTTTGCACTTCCACCAGCTGAGTAACGGGTATCAGATAGTCGGGGAACTCGACCATATTTTTATTCATTTTATAAATATTAATTTCTTACCATGTATTATGTAATATTTATTTTTTAAATGTAATTTTTTTTTTTTTTTAATTCTTTGTTTTAAATTTTGGGTGGGTAAAAAGCGCGCCAACTTTTTTGTTTACTTTTTAATTTCTCTGAATCCGTTTGCTTAAAGCTGACTATATGCAGGAGTTCCTAGACTTTTTGAAATGTTCGCTGTATATTCGAAAACATATTCAATTAAATTATTTTTGTTGCATTAGTACAGTACGGATGTATTGTAAATATTGGACCCCATTACAATTGTAACGGCCCTGGGTACCGATTATTACATATTATTAATTAATTATTATCAACATTAATATAAATATTAAAACGGTAGCTAATTCGAGCGGCGATTTTAACAAATGAATATTTCAATAAAAAAAACTTTTTTCGGCAAAAATTTTTAAATAAAATTGTATTAGAGCATATCGAAACTGACCAAAACATTGATAAAATTCGTTTCTTATATCAAAATTGATTTCGGCCCAAAAATCGTCTTCTAGCACAAGCACGCACACATACACACTATCTCCTTTATTGTTTTTACTCACACAAGCAAGAAAATTCTATTTTTAGATTACGCTCTTAATTTTATGCGAGCGAAAAGAGAGGAATTTTGGTATTCTTGATCAGGATCAATAGCCGAGTCGATCTGGCCATGTCAGTCTGTCCGTCCGTCTGTCTGTCCGTATGAACGTCGAGATCTTAGGAACTATTAAAGCTTGAAAGTTGAGATATAGACTCACTCCAGAGATATTGACTCATTTATTAGTCTGGTAAATTTCCATCGATTTGCACAAAAATTTTTTGCCACGCCTACAAACCGCCCAAAGCTGCCACGTCCACACTTTTGAAAAATGTTTTGATATTGATGTATTTGATACTTCCAATAGCTGAGTAACCGGTATCAGATAGTCGTGGAACTTGACTATAGCGTTCTCTCTTGTTTTTATATCTTCTTTATCTTCTGAAAAATAAGTGTTGCTTATTTTTCGTTTATCGTCAATTTTATTTGGAATTTCAAGTGATTTATAATCATCATCACTTTCAAGAGGTATTTCGGGAAACTCTTTTTTTTTTTTTTTAAATCAATAACTTTTGATTTTAAATCTTCTTTATCCGTTTTTTGAGGTAAATCCGAGAGCTCAGACTTGCTTGGAAGCGGTGAAAACTTTGGATTTAATTTTCAAGTGTTAGGATTTATATCAATCGATTAGATTGTCTGAGATTAAGCTGTTCTCGTTGAACTTAAGTATGATTTTTGTTCATTTGAAGTGTTCTTGCCGAATCTTAATCCATTTATCAAAATCACTTATTTTGTTATTATTATTATTATTATTATTTGTTCGATGTTTCCTTATACTCTTCCATCCTCAATCCTTTGAAAGACTTAGCTGATGGGGGTGGTCTTCTTGATGATTTGACCGGTTTTGTAGATCATCCAGATTTCCTCTACAAATTAAAGTGTTGAATGCATTTCGGGGTTCTTCACAGCGTTGGTAGTGATCATCAAATTCACAACTTTTTACTAGGTTAGAGCATAAGTCATATCTAATTCTAGAGTTTAACATTAAAGCCTCGCGGGATTTACTAGGTTCTGAGCAATTCGCGTAATGGGAATCAAATTCACTAATTTTGATGCATTGGTTGCACAAGTCACAAGCCACTGATGATTCCATTTTAATTTGTTTATATATATTTTATATTTAGATATTTCGATTCGTTATTAAAATATTTCACAGTAAATGGTTTGAGTCCTGACAAACAATTATAACGTGATAGACGTAATACCCCGAGCAAGTTTGAACGAAATTATTATTATTATATTATAAGAATATAATAAGAATAATATAATAATGTAAGAATATGGAGACAGATCACAGTTAATCTGAAATACATTTCTCTGTGGGGAGTTATTTAGGATGACCGCAGTCAGGGCTCAGGAAATTATTGATGACAACTAGTCATTGTTACTTTATAAGTAAGATTTTGCAAGGTATAAATTTAAATCGTGGGTAGCCTTAAGCTGAATGTCGCCAAGACTTTAGATCGTCGAGGTTTTCTTCTCGACGGTTTTATAGCTTTGAGCTGAAAGTAGCTGGAATATTTATTTATTTTATGATTAGTTTTATGATTAGATGACTTTTTTTAGATATACCCTAAAGACCCTAAAAACAGTTTGTATGATATTTCTAAATATTTCTCATCAAATGTTCCGACCACCCGTTATCTTTCGAGACAATACAGGACAGAGTAAGGTGCATACCCTTAAATTTAAATCACACCCACACCCTTACGACCATCCTTATGACTGCTTGTGCGCGCAGGTACACCCCCTTCCAAGATTGCTTGTGCGCGATGGTGTGCAATTGTAATTTTGAGAGTTTTTATGAAAAGTCGAATTTTTAAATTCAGAATCGTGAAAAATATACCATTGAAAAGGGCTTGAAAAATGCTGACAGCACGCTCTATAGGGATTCTGCAAAGGGGCTGCCGTTGTACTGATCTCGCAGCTTTCTAGGGGTTAAATCTATGCGCTTTTGTGGGGTCAGCATTACGTAGTAGATCAGCAAAATAGTTGTTGTTTTTTTGTGCAGCAACCATCAAGCAGTATTTTTCTTTGTTTAATTGTTATATAAAATGGTTTATGACTATATATGCTATCTTATTTTCCCTCATTATTCTCAACGTATTATAGCCATTAAGTTGACTAATCAAAATAATATAAAATTCTTGGTCTTGTCATGTAATGTCATGTAATGTCATGTAATGTCATGTAACGTCATGTAATGTAATGTAATGTCATGTAATATAAACAAATGTATGAGCAATGTAATGTCATGTATGGTCATGTAATATTATGTAATGCCATGTAATATTATGTAATGTCATGTAATATTATGTAATGTCGTGTAATATTATGTAATGTCATGTACTATTATGTAATGTCATGTAATATTATGTAATGTTATGTAAAACAATTAATGTGCAATGTAATGTTATGTAAAACAATTAATGTGCAATGTAATGTCATGTAATATTATGTAATGTCATGTACTATTATGTAATGTCATGTACTATTATGTAATGTCATGTAATAATATGTAATGTTATGTAAAAAAATTAATGTGCAATGTAATGTCATGTAATATTATGTATTGTGCAATGTATATCATGTAGAGTAATATTTGAGCCCTAATAAATAGAGTAGTTTTACTGTGATTTATTCAACTTATTTGTCCGTTTGGAACAACACGCCCCCACTCCTGTTAGTATAAAAAAAAATTAAGCCTTACTAATAGTGTTGCTGATACCATGTAGATCTTCACCGCCTCAAACGCTTCTACGCGTCTTGATCGAGATCAAACTTCTTATTACGAATCTTTAATATGGTCTGAGTAAAACGCGGGTACCATACTGTTATTTGTAGGAACCTTCGCAGTTGCTAAGCTTAAGTCTGATGTAAAAACTTCTGGATAGCCAGTATTTCTGACTGGTCTGTTTTTATACTTTCTTTACCGTAGCAGAATTTGAATTTTCCACGTTGATTTTCAGATTTGCCCTTCTAAAGCAGTCACTTACCTGCCGCAAAATATTCAAATGCTTCTCAAAAGGAGCAATCGGACAATCAAAACGTCAAGGTAAATCGTCTCTTGCCGGTACATCTCTATCACTCTGTCGGCACATTCTCAGTGCCGCGTTGCATAAGCCAAAGGCATAGCCTGTCCCCCACCCATGTCCTCGTGACTCCTACTACAGCCTCCACCGAAGTGCTCCCTTTCAGTCGTCGGGTAAGGCTTGATAGACGAAAGAAACCGCTGTATAGATACTGTCATTAGCCCGGTCTACCCTTCAGTTTTAGATTAAACGCTATCACAACCAGCTCAACTGCTAGGACTTCAAAATGACATTTTCAGAATTTTAGTTCTACGACTTTTGGAAAAGCACTCTAGTCTAGCCAAAAACATCTGTAAATCAGAAAAACAAAATTGTATACTGAAGGAGTATTTATATAATCTAAAAAACGCATGTGAATAAGAACACTCAATGAACAATAATTTTTTTAAATTATTATATATTCTGTGAACGATAATTTCTTTTTAATTATTTTTGAAACATTTGAGAATCTAGTTTCTGCAGAAAAAGGAGGACGGAAAACTCTGCTATATAGACTTAGCTGTTGATCCTGATCAGGAATATATAACTTTTTCAATATACTATATATTTATATCGTGGCGAATGTCTCGTTCCTGTGTTGTAATCTTCAGATCAATTTAATATTCCCTCTACAAGGCTATCTATAAAAACAATATTTTAAATTTTAAAAGCTTACAAACCCTTGAAGCCCCTATCTTGAACAATGTATATGTTCTTGAAATGGTTTAAAAATTTACACATTTGTCTTAATTTGGTTAAATAATATGATTTGCTAATTGCCACTGTCGGGTCTCGCAGTCGCCAGCAGTTCATGAATTTGTTAAGTGTAAGCATGACAACTTTGGAGACACAATTAAACTTTACGGCCTCTCAGCTGTGCGATATTGTGTTGTTATCTAAGCATCTAACTCACCCCTCTAGCGCTCTCTCTCTCTTTCTTGTACACACGCGACTGCATTTTTGGTTTAGCGAAATCGTTAAAAATAATCCGTCTTTTTATTTCGTAAAAAATAGTTTAAAACAAGAGAGAACGCTATAGTCGAGTTCCCCGACTACCTGATACCCGTTACTCAGCTAGTGGAAGTGTGAAGAAGAGTCTTCATCACTGACAGTTTTTGACGGTTTGTGGGCGTTAGAGTGGGCGTGGCAAAAAGTTTTTTAGCAAATCGATAAAAATTTACAAGACTAATACAAAAATGAAAAAATATTAAAACATTTTTTTAAAGTGTGGGCGTGGCAGTTTTATGCGGTTTGTGGGCGTTAGAGTGGGCGTGGCAAAAAGTTTTTTGGCAAATCGATAGAAATTTACAAGACTAATACAAAAATGAAAAAATATTAAAACATTTTTTTAAAGTGTGGGCGTGGCAGTTTTATGCGGTTTGTGGGCGTTAGAGTGGGCGTGGCAAAAAGTTTTTTGCCAAATCGATAGAAATTTACAAGACTAATACAAAAATGAAAAAATATTAAAACATTTTTCAAAAGTGTGGGCGTGGCAGTTTTATGCGGTTTGTGGGCGTTAGAGTGGGCGTGGCAACATGAATCAACAAACTTGCGCTGCGTCTATGTCTCTGGAGTCCGTACGTTTAATCTCAACTTTCTAGCTTTTGTAGTTCCTGAGATCTCGACGTTCATACGGACGGACAGACAGACGGACAGACAGACGGACAGACAGACGGACAGACGGACAGACAGACAGACAGGCAGACGGACGGACAGACGGACATGGTCAGATCGACTCGGCTATTGATCCTGATCAAGAATATATATACTTTATATGGTCGGAATCGCTTCCTTCTGCCTGTTACATACTTTTCAACGAATCTAGTATTCCCTTTTACTCTACGAGTAACGGGTATAAAAAGCTTATTAGATCAACAACCACCACAATTAATCACTCGATTGAGTAACGACATGCTGGTGGCTGAGCAGTTGTAACAACAACAAAAATCTACCAAATTATGCCAAAACAGGAGAGCTTAAAATATTACGGTGGAATCGATACTTAGTTCATCCGAGTGCATTGTCCTCCGCACAAACCCCAGCACAACAACCTTGCCCCGACTACGCGACTTAGATTACACGGCAGTGGAAAATAAAACATCATAGTCTATCGACATAGAATCGTAGGTAACAATCAAGTACTCCAATTTTAGTTGAACAAGTGGTTTTGTTTAAGGATCATCAAACTGTTTATACCAACGCTTGACAAATGAAAGTATTTCTTTCGCTTTACTAACAATAATTATAGTGTGATCGAAAGCCCGTCCATTTCTACCGTGTGTTTCTAAAGTTCAATGTTAAAGTATATATGACACCAAGGATAACTGGTGTAAAAATATTTTTTCAATAAAGAGGCAGGAATATATCTGAGGTTGGTCAGTAATTGAAATCGCAAACAAAAAAGAACGATGCCTTACTTGGAGAACGTCAGAAGTTAGCTGAACCAAGACTTAAGAATCAAATGCTCCGCTGAGGTGCTTAAAAATGGCATCAGATTAAATGATGTTGAATGATATTTCTGAACCCATTTCGGATTTAAGAGATGAAGTTCATTACTTTTGTAAGTGCTGACTGGAGAGTTATTAAACCAGCGCAGCCTGATCATAATGAGATTCTCTGGTGCTGATAGATAATCAATAGTTCAAACAACTTTGAAATTGCTATACCTTTTTAAAAATACTTATGTCAGCTTTACGATTTTTTGCAAACATGAGAAGAAAATGAGGAGGTGTTTCTGAGGGATAATTACTGATAACTGAAGAAGTCGGTTTTGACAAAAAAATCTGATGAATAAGAAGTTGGGACATATGTACAATTCAAAGGAAGAGTGTAGTATTTATTTTAACAGTTAAAAGATAGCAGCAGGCTGGACGAGTGGGCAAACTCAATTTAAATTAAAGTCACCTAATACAATTAGGTGGTTGTTTAGTCGATATTTCGGAGGCGCCAACATGGAGTTCCCAATCAAAAAATTAGCCGGCGTGAGCACCTCTAAGTCGTCTGCATCAGCTGTAAGAGGCTAAAGCGGCCGTGAGTTGAGACATTCTTCTATGCTTATGAGCACCGTTGACAACTCCTCATAGGTCAGACGCCGATCTGCAATGACCCTCTTAAGGTGATGTTTCACCGACTTCACATTAGCCTCCCACAGCCCGCCAAAATGGGGAGATGAGGGGGATTGAAGTACCATGTGGTCCGCTGTGAAGCAAGCTTGGGGGCTATGAGCTTCTCGTAATTATCCTTGAGCCTGCCGTAGAACGCCTTCATTAAAACGGCGATGTATCCCCTATAAAAGCTTGTCCCTCGCAAGCGTGTTGCCTTCAGCTCTATAGCGCCTGTGTTGTCAACTCCAGTCGCCAGGAACGGTCTACTAGGGGGGTTCACTCGATGAAGCGGCAAATTTCCCATGAGCTGTGTCGAAGCGATTGGTCTGGACCGAAAGCACACATTTCCGTACAACTGTTTGGACTCGTCTTCCTCAAAAGTCAGCTGCGCACCTCAGTGCAGAGTCAAAACGTGCGAGTTCCGTATTACTAGCTGCGTAAAATTATGCGATTTTAGAAGGATCATTGGATGACGACGCTCGTGTGAGAACCCAGAATGGCGCAATCGCCCCCTTACTCGCAAGATTCCTTCTACCAAGATCGGTGATAAGCACAAGAGCTGACTTCTCGGAGGCAGTCTTTTATCGTTTTTTACCGCGGTCAGCTCGGACGAGAAAGACTGTCCTTGAACGATGCGCCCGATAAAAAACAGAGCATAGTCCAGCTCCTGAATGCTTAGAGGACCAGTACACCTTTCTCCTTTCCTGATAGCATTGGTTATGAACCGAAATTTATATGCACCTGGCTAAAACTCGAAAAACGTTCCAGAAGCGATGACTTTGGGACTGCGTGGTGAACGCGAACTTTGTCCGCCTTTGCCTTTAGCGAGCAATCATTCATGTCGACACCTTGACTGTGTGTAAGCCAAGTCAAAGTCCTTCAGCTCACTCGGAGGCAGCCCTCTTGTCGCACAGTCCGCTGGATTCTCGCTAGTTCCGATATGTCTCCATTGAGATGGTGAGGAGTGATCCAGGATGAAGGCGACCCTGTTAGCGACGAAAGTCTTCCATCTATTGACGTCCCCGTGCAGCCAATGCAGAAGAATTGTAGCATCCGTCCAATAGAAAGTCTGGATGGGAAGGTTCATTAGCCACTTAGCCGTGGTCAGCCATTTGACCAATTTGACCGCCAGTACTGCACCACTCAGCTCCGTTCAAGGTATGGTTAAGGGTTTAGTAGGAGTAACCTTTGATTTTGCAGTCAACAGCGAGGTGTAGCACGCTCCGCCCTCATGCTCGAGCCTTAGATAGGTCGTAGCTGCGTAGGATGTGGACGGCCCGTCACAGAACGCGTGAAGCTGAGCTGAAACTATGGATCCAGGAGCATAATGAATCCACCGTTGTATGCTTATATCGTCGAAATGCTCGCCACCGTTCTGCAAGAGCATTAGGAACCTCGTCGTTCTAATCCAGGGCCGTCAGAGTGCCGTCGGCATGCGTTTTTCCGCTATGCTCGACAGGATCGTCCTTTTGGTGTAACTAGCTGGTATCTCAACTATTTACCTGAAACTTGAAGCAGTCCTTATTTGGGAGCCAATACATTCTTAGCGCCTTGATCCGTAGTTTAAAGGTAACCGACTGCACTGAAGGTCTATCGGAATCGAGCGGAAATTACTCGCTTCGTTGCTCGACTATTTACGCAACTCCATGCGAGCGGATTTTATAGTAGAGGTGGAGAAACATCGATGTTTTCGAAAAATCACAAACATCGATGGTTGCACGTATGTATGTATGTATGTACCAGTCCCAAAGGATTCCAAAGGGAATCCCTCGGGTGTCTCCACGAATCCTCGAGGAGTCCCGAGGAATTTTCCATACAAATCGGCGAGGAACGAACGATTCCATAGAAAAGACAACTTTAAATACAGAGGAGGGCAATACAAATAATGCTACTCAAGATCAAGGTCAAGAACAAGCTAACATCTCGGAAGTCGTCGCTCAACCTACCCAAAACGACGTGCAGCTACACGATTTGCCCAAATTCTCGGCAAATACGGAGGACTGGCCACTCTTTAAAAGAACCTATGATGATTCTACTTACCTCTTTCATTATAATAATTTAGAAAATCTCACGCGTTTGGGCAAATGCCTAGTTGGAGAAGCCAAGGAGACTATAGCATCCCTGCTAATTTACCCAGATAATGAACTGGAGGTGATCGAGGAGTTGGAGTTTAGGTTTGGTCGACCCGAGTTACTCATTCGTTCACAATTATCGAAGATTTGAGATTTTCCGATGGTTCCATATAACAAACCCGAGCAGATTGTTAACTTTGCAACAAATGTTCGCGGGGTTGTACATTTTTTGTCAGCGGCCAACCACAGGGAGCACTTAAATAACCCAATCTTATTGGAAGAACTTTTAACGAAACTACCCACCCATTTGCAGTTGGAATGGCTTCAAAGCGCTGAAGGGAGGCATATGGGCCCATCTATTGGCCAATTTTCTACATGGTTCAGTTCAATGGCGAGAATTGTCGGCCTATTACCAGCTGTAGTTGACACTTCAGGAAAAGAACTCGTCGCTCGAAGCTCAAAGCCTATATTTATTGCGAACACGCAAATCATGGAGTGCATCCTATGCAAAGAATGCCATGATCTTGAAACCTGTAAGATCTGGAGGGAAGAAACCTATATATAAAGTCGCGCTGGAATATTGTCAAGGAAAATCGTTTATGTTTCGCATGTCTGCAAAAAGGGCATAATGTTCAGAATTGCAGAGTTAAACAAACTTGCCCGTTTGAAAGTTGCCAACATTCGCATCCACAAATTCAAAATCTACCAATCACAGATCCTAAGCCTTTACTAAATTGCTGCGGCGAAGTGACTAGCTCGAGCCCATACCTGTTCAAGGTGATTCCCGTCGTATATTATACGAAACAACGAAAAAATAGAAACTTATGCAATGTTCGATGACGGAAGCTCAGTTACCTTGTTGGAGAAAAGTATTGCTGACCAATTGGGACTAGAAGGCCAAAGAAGTCCATTAACCCTGCAGTGGTACGATAACAGAAAAAGTTTAGAAATGTCTAAGAAGATCAGATTTGGGATTACTGTCATGAATGATCATTTGCGATACGACTTAAAGAATGTACAAACTGTAAGGAGTCTCGATTTGCCAACCCAGTCGCTTGCAAAGAATCAGCACAATCATTTCGCTAATGTACCAATATTGGATTACACTGACGCTAAACAAGTTCTGCTCATTGGACTTGAGAACCTACATTTAGGTCTTCCGAAAAGGATAGTGGAAACAAGCTCACAACCAGTAGCCATTGATACAAAACTAGGATGGCAGGCATATGGTCCAAATTCAAAGTTTAAAAGAATCAGAGCTTCATTAAAATCCCGTGTGTGTTTTTTAATGGATGAAAATAAATGGCAAGATCTAGTGACTGAGTTTGTAGAATATAAGAATTTCGGTATGAGTAACTTACCACCCATAGAATCAATTGATGATTTAAGAGCCAAGGAACTGATGATTGAAAAAACCGTTCGAATTGGAAAACAGTTTGCCATGGATTGCCATGGAAGGAAAATGAAAGAATGTCGGATAGTTACGTGATGGCTGAGAAAAGATTGTACGTAATTGAAGATGCACGCTGATCAAGAATTTGATAAAAAATACAGAGCAGAGATGACTAAATATGTCGAAAAGGGTTATGCTCGCGAACTAAGTTACCCGGAAATTATTGACACATCCAAACCCGTCTGGTACATTCCGCACTTTGCAGTACAGTCGGTTCACAAACCAGATAAAATGCGCATCGTTTTCGACGCAGATGCAGAAGTCGAAGGCATTTCGCTTAACAAAGCGCTACTTAAAGGCCCTGACAATTTAAAGCCACTCTTATCAATTGTAATGCAATTTAGGCCAAAAGAAAATATGTGTAACTGCAGATATTCGAGAAATGTTTTCGCAGATACAGATAAACGAGAACGAACAGAGCGCCAATCGGTTTTTGTGGCGAAATGGAGACATAAGTCAACCGATTAGACACTACGCCATGACGTCCTTACTTTTCGGAGCAATATGTTCGCCATTCTGTGCAAATTATGTCAAGAATCTAAACGCAGAAGACTTTAAAGATCGATTTCCAAGGGCAACGCAAGCAATTGTTGAACACCATTATGTAGACGACCTTGTCATGAGTTTTACATCTGAAGAAGAGGCAATCGAGATTTGTCAAGAGGTTGTAAAGGTACATTCAGTAGGAGGATTTGAGCTGCGTAATTTCTCCTCGAACTCGAAGAAATTGCAGAATATCATGAACAAAGGTACAAAAAACTCACAACCATCTTAGGCATGTTTTGGAATACACAGCTTGATGTTTTTCAATTTGAGACCAAGTTCCATCGCATTCCGCAGAACGTCTTAAATGGAATTCGAGTCCCAACAAAGAGAGAGCTATTAGGAATGGTTAATTGCTGACTATCATATTTCTGCAAAGATCATAGTTCAGAGTACTTAGAGTTTTGGAACAAATTGGGATGAAGCTATACCGCCAGAGCTGCATACAAAGTGGAAACGTTGGTTGGCTGAAATACATAATATGCACAACTTTAAGGTTCCCCGAGTTTACTCTCCTAACTTACACTGCTGCGACCGATTGGAGATGCATATATTCGTCGACGCGAGTCAAGCAGCATTTGCAGCGGTTGCTTATTTGCGCATAGTTTGCCCAACCGCCGTCGACATAGCCTTTGTCATGGGCAAAGCACGCCTAGTCCCGAAGAAACTGTTGTCTATTCCTAGACTGGAGCTTCAAGCTGCAATCCTTGGCATTCGATTTAATCGCTTACTACAAGCAAATCATAAACTCCCAATGAAGGAAACATTTTTTTGGAGCGATTCCAAAACCGTCCCACAGTGGATTTATTCCAAGACAAGTAAGTTCAAACCGTTTGTAAGCCACCTGATAACCGAAATACTTTCAAATTCATTAGTCTCAATGGAATTGGGTACCATCGTCCTGCAACACTGCTGATGCCGCCACTCGTCTATCCAACTCCCCGAAAATCGATGGCCAGAGCTCATGGCCCGAGTTTTTTAAAGCTGCCGCGCTGTGACTGGCCGCAAACTACTGACACCATGTTACCAGTTGTTCTGGAAGAAGAAGTTCGCCCAGTGTTAAGATGCCAGTTAGCTATACCGATAATAGAGCTTAATAGAGCTTAATAGAGCTTAATAGAGCTTAATAGGGCGATTCTCTTCCTACAGCAAGCTCAAGCGGGTAGTAGCTTGGGTAATACGGGAGATCTGTCGGATGGTGCAAAAAGAAGCCTTCCCCGAGGAAATCAAGACCCTACGAAATCAGCAGATGATCACCAAGCAGAGCCGAATTTATGAACTGTCTCCATACATCGAATCAGACGGCTTCCTACATCTATCGGATCGAATAGATGAGGCCTCATATTTACCACTGTCAAGACGTCGTCCAATTCCCCTTCCGAAAGATCCCAAAGTCTCTTATTTGATTATGCGGCATTTTCACATAAAATACCACCATCAAAACCAGGCAGTCATCATAAATGAGAGCCGTCAAAAATTTTTAATAGCGCATACTAAGAAACTCCTAAGTAATTTAATGCAAGAATGCAATAGATGCATCTTAGATAAAAGCGCACCTAAGACTCCACGTATAGGTCAACTACCGCCAGACCGAATAACACCGTGTGTGAGACCATTCACTTATACTGGGGTGGATTTGTTCGGCCCACTAACCGTAACTGTGGGACGTCATCACGAGAAGCGCTGGGGAGTAATATTTACCTGCATGACCGTCAGAGCTGCTCATATAGAATTAGCAGCCGACCTTTCCACGGACGCCTTTATTCTATGCTTGTGTAACAATTTTATATATTCTTTATTAACGATGTTTCTCCTTCAACTTCTCGATCCAAAGTCCCTTCTTCTTGCTCCTCGATCACTTATCTACCTTCGATATATCGATGATACTATCGTTCATTCTTAAATCTATTCAATTAATTCTATCGATATTTAGTTATTTAGTATTTACAATTATATACAGTTTACACTTGCGAAATTTTATTAATCGTAGATACACACCTGTAATGATTCGAAGTGATAATGGTACCAACTTCATCGGAACAACAAAGGAGCTCAAGAACAACGAGGAATTATTGGATCGAGACGCCTTTGAAAATGAAGCTGTCCAGAAGGGAATTAAATGGATTTTCAACTGCCCTTTACAGCCCAATGCCGGAGGATGTTGGGAAAGGCTAATAGGAATAATAAAGAGATTATTAAGTAAAACTTTGTACAGTATCAAACCACGCGTTGAGACACTACAATCTGTACTAATTAAGGCTGAAAACATTATAAACTCACGCCCTTTTACTAAATTGCAAATCACTTATGAAGACGAAGAACCCTTAACACCAAATCATTTTTTAATGGGTTGTACAAATTCGACCCAGACGCCAAAGCCGACTGCCCAAAACATACATATGTCTGAGAAAGCAGTGGAAAATTGCCCAATCTCTTAAGGACCGTATCTGGAAAAGATGGATAGTGGAATACCTTCCACAACTGGTTCATGGTTCTAAATGGCACCAAATCAGTACCCCGCTTAAAATTGACGACCTGGTACTCATAATGGACGCCACCTTACCAAGGAGAGCATGGAGGAGAGGACGAATAATCAAAGTCTTCACTGGAAAGGATCAACAAGTACGTTCAGCTGAGGTGAAAACTGTGAATACTATTCTACATCGACCAGCATCGAAGTTAATACGCCTCCAGTTGTATGGTGAATCCAAGGACGATTCACGTTTGGGGAGGCTGTAAGAATTCGAAACAGTATAATGTCAAATTTGAATTTGATAATGTCAGATAATATTTGATTTCGATAGGTTAAGTAATCTTGAATTTGGTATTTCCTAAGTTGTATTTTAAAATTGTAAATGCCTGGGCACTCTTAGAAAGAGACAAAGTGAAGTAAGACGCGCCAGAAAACACAACATTGAAACGCGTAAAATAAATAAAAAATAACAGAAATAATTTAATGTCTTTGTCGAATCTAAACACCAACAATTATTAGAACGGTATCCAGAAGTCTATACAGCGTTTTTTTCTCGACTCTGATTTTGTCTCCTCTCATCTCTCACTCTCATTTTCGGTCTCTGCTCTAAGCTACTTCGAAAAAAAAACAACAAATATTAACAGCGGGCAGAGGCAGCGGCAGAGTCACAACGGAATTCGGTTCGACTTCGGTGTTTGAAACATTGCTAGGCCTGTAAGATTTGTTTTTTCAAACTCTCGCGAGGAAAAATACGGGCGAGGAATTTTGGTACTGAAGGGTACATACATATGTACATTTGAACGTGTATATATATGTGTCGGAGAAGGAAATGTTATTTTGAAATGAGCGCCTTATCGATGGTTAACTTGCTTACGATACTAATCGATAGGACGCTTTGTATTTGGTTGTGAGATCTTGACATACAAAAAGATCGAGTGTGGCCCTGGTTTAGCGTGGTAGTGTTGCTTAGGAAAAATGTTGGGAAGAAACACACAAGCAGCGGAAGAACAATTGAAAAAGCTATCAAGGGACTCGCTACACAATCATAGAACAACTTTTAGCGCTCCGACATCAGAAGTGGGATTGTACTTTCGTCTACTAATCATGGAAGACCAACTGCGCATCTTGATGGAGCACCAAAGCCAAAGTTTCCTGGAATTGGCAAAAACTCTGCAAGCGTCGGTACGAGAACAGGCACAAACTTGCGTCGTCACATTGCCGAAATTTAACGCCGACATTCCTGGCGCCGACGCTACTCAATGGTGTGCTACGGTTGACATTATTTTGGTTGAAAAACCGCTGGAAGGCAGTGCTCTAATATTGGCCTTAACAAAATCGTTGGAAGGAAGCGCGTCCCAATGGCTTTCTGAAGTGTGCTACGCCAAGTCACTTGGCCGGAATTTAAACAGTTATTTCAACAACGCTATGCAAATACTGAAACGCCAGCCGCCATGTTTTTGCAGTTATTAAACAGTCGCCCCGGCAACAGTGAATGCCTTGCGATATACGCTAGTCGCATGGTGACTTCGCTTGTTAACAATGCTGAGAGGATTGCGGTGTCCGTGGTTTTGGGACATTTGGCCAACTTTGACCGCCGAGTGCAAAGAATTGCATACACTGCCGAGATCAAAAATAGACGTGACCTACAGGCTGAGTTGCAGGTCTTCGCTTTTAACAAGCGCACCCATCATTCTGGAAATGAGGAATCTGGAGCAAAGCGAGCTAAGTTGGCGTCACTGAAGTGCCATCTTTGCGGAAAGCCCTGTTCTATTGGTAAAGAAGAAGAATGGATCAGCCAGACTTTGCGTGGATTATAGAGAATTGAATTCCAATACAGTTGCCGACAAGTTTCCCTTGCCTTTAATATCTGATCAGATAGCCAGGCTGCGCGGTGCAAAGTTTTTCACCTGCTTAGATATTACCAAGTTCCTCTGCATCCGAACTCTGTCGAATATACGGCATTCGTCACCCCTGATGGACAGTACGAGTTCCTGTCGATGCCATTCGGACTCAAGAATGCACCATCAGTTTTTCAAAGAGCAGTCATAAAGGCCTTGGGTGATCTCGCCTATTCGTATGTCATTGTGTATATGGACGACATAATGATTGTAGCTCCAACCAAGGAATTGGCACTTGAAAGCCTAAAAATTGTTTTGGATATTTTATCAAAGGCTGGATTCTCATTTAATGTTGAAAAATGTTTCTTTTTACGGACTTCTGTCCAATATTTAGGATTTGAAGTACGAGCAGGGGAGATTAGCCCAAATACTCGCAAGGTAGAATCTCTGCATGCTTTGCCCCCTCCGAGGTCTGTAACAACATTGAGACAGTTTATTGGGCTAGCATCGTACTTTCGACAGTTTGTTCCCGGATTTTCTCAGCTAATGAAGCCTTTATATTTTCTCACCTCAGAGAAAAATAAGTTTGAGTGGAATACAGAACACGAGGCAATTCGAAGAAAAATTATTCACATTCTTACAAATAAACCTGTCTTAATTATCTTTGACCCGCAGTATCCAATCAAATTGCATACCGATGCCAGTGCAATCGGATATGGTGCTATATTTCATCAATTTCTTTGTTTGGAGTCCCTATTCGTATTGTGGGTGATCAGGGAAGAAGTTTCACAGGTGCCAAGTTTGTTGAATTTTGCTCTTCCCAAAACATAAAACTACATTTGATAGCAACAGGAGCAAGCCGAGGTAATGGCCAGGTTGAGAGGGTTATGAGTACCTTAAAAAATTTATTGACAGCTGTTGAAACAAGTTCTAGGTCTTGGCAAGAGGCATTGGGTGACGTGCAGTTAGCTATTAATTGTACTGCTAATAAGATAACCAAAGCGAGCCCGTTAGAATTATTAATGGGAAAGGTTGCTCGTCCTTTAGGTCTTGTTCCAATTCATGATCCAGAAACAGAAATAGATCTGACCAAGATAAGAACTCAAGCTTTAGAAAATATAGAAAGATCGGCAAAGTATGAGAAGGAAAGGTTTGATAAAGGCAGAGCTAAGGTAGTAAAATTTAGTGTTGGAGATTTTGTGTTGCTTAATAATAGTGAGAGAAACCAGACTAAATTAGATGCTAAATATAGAGGTCCATTTGAGATTACAGAAGTATTGGATAATGACAGATATACCTTAAAGAGTATGAAGGGTAATAGACGTTATAAGTATGCGCATGAAAGATTGAGAAGATTGCCAAATGGGCAGGTGCCAAGCGAGCTGGAGAGCCCGTCAGAGGAAGCTGTTGAAAGAGACAGTAGTGAAACCGTTGAAAGAGACGGTATGGAAGCTGTTGAAAGAGACAGTAGTGAAGCCGTTGAAAGAGACGGTATGGAAGCTGTTGAAAGAGACAGTAGTGAAGCCGTTGAAAGAGACGGTATGGAAGTTGATGAAAGAGAAAGTGAATGGAGATGTTGAAATAGAGAGTAGAATGGCGGAAGGTGTATGGAAGTACACAGTTGTCGATGGCTACGTGGCGTTACCTGACCCTAGAGTGGTATTATAATGATGTTATTGTTTGAAAAGAAAAAAAAAAAAGAGAATGATTAAAAGTTGAGATAAAAGAAGAGAGAAATTAAGTAAGAAATGAAACGAATGAATTGAATTGAATTCAAATTAGTTGAACTATGGAGAGAAAAATTTAAAGAATTATTTAAAGAAAGATTTGAGTTGTATTATGAAAAGTTAAGGAATACTTTGATTTGAAATATGAAAAATTAAAAAAAAAGATCTTTAACGAAGGATTTAAGGAGAAAGATGTAAAACGAAATAGTTAAGAACTTGAAGTATTAGAACAAATGATGAAGTATAACGTTGGTTAATGTAAACTAAAGATTATGTTAAAGGAAAACCACGATGTTAATGACTAAGACTAAGACTAAGTTGATTGTCACATTGTCACAAATTAGAACTGAAGTTTGAATGCAGTGTGTGAATCTCTGATTTATGGCAGGACGTAGCTCATACACGAGGGCGTGTAATTTATCAGAATGGCCGTGTCGGAGAAGGAAATGTTATTTTGAAATGAGCGCCTTATCGATAGTTAACTTGCTTACGATACTAATCGATAGGACGGTTTGTATTTGGTTGTGAGATCTTGACATACAAAAAGATCGAGTGTGGCCCTGGTTTAGCGTGGTTGTGTTGCTTAGGAAAAAAGTTGGGAAGAAACACACAAGCAGCGGAAGAACAATTGGAAAAGCTATCAAGGGACTCGCTACACAATCATAGAACAACTTTTAGCGCTCCGACATATGCATGTATGCAGACGTGCACGAGTTCGTGCTCGATTTACCTCACGATTTTAAAAAAAAGTTCTGATAAAACTTTTGGTGTCACAAATCTGATGGACCACTTGAAACATGTCCATGCAGACCGTCTGAAGCTTGGAGCAGAGCAGAAACAAAATGCATTGCAGCTGCTAATGGGCTGTTGATATTGAGCCATTCAGGTGTATGGATGACCAGGGCTTTAGGGAGCTTATTAAGGAGCTGGACCCACGTTATAAGCTTCCAAGTAGGTCGCACTTGCCGGACGTGGTGCTCCCAAGCAAATAGGCTTTAAAAGCAAGCTTAATTCCATATTGGTGGAGACCGATTATGTGGCTTTAACCACAGATTTGTGGACCTCAAGAAAAAAATTAGGATTATATTACTGTTACTTGCCACTAGGTAACAAATAGCTTCGAGCTCAAGTCGGGTTTTCTTTCCACGGTTTTTTTTTCTACAAAATAAAACACAAACTAAAGTACACACTGGCCGGATGCTATCATCCTTATGCGGCAGCACTTTTAAAAGGACAACCAGCCGGAAGACTGCAACCCACTTACATATTGGGAGGTAAGAAATTATGCATTTTCTTTAAAAATGATTATAAAAATACTTCATTTCAGATGGTTTCTGACGCGGACGCTTTTAAATCATAGGCCAAAAGGTTATTTTGCGTTCCTGCAAAATACTCGTTCGTGTGAGTCTGAACGAGTATTCAGCAAAGCGGCCGTCGCACTAGGCTATCGTCAACCGTGGTTGACAAGCTTTTTTTTTATAAAAAAAACAAGCATATTGATCTTGAGTTGTAAATAATTTCGTTACATTTAATTAACAAAACAAGAGAGAACGCTATAGTCGAGTTCCCCGACTATCTGATACCCGTTACTCAGCTAGTGGAATAGCGAAGGAGAGTCTTCAGCACTGACAGTTTTTGGCGGTTTGTGGGCGTTAGAGTGGGCGTGGCAACATGAATCGACAAACTTGCGCTGCGTCTATGTCTCTGGAGTCTGTATGCTTAGTCTCAACTTTCTACTTTTTGTAGTTCCTGAGATCTCGACGTTCATACGGACGGACAGACAGACAGACGGACAGACAGACGGACGGACAGACGGACATGGCCAGATCGACTCGGCTATTGATCCTGATCAAGAATATATATACTTTATATGGTCGGAAACGCTTCCTTCTGCCTGTTACATACTTTTCAACGAATCTAGTATACCCTTTTACTCTACGAGTAACGGGTATAAATATCTATATAAATATTGTGTGACAAAAACGTTTATAATGATCCCGAGCTGTGAATAATTTCGTTACATTTAATTTAAAAAAATATGTATATGAATAATGTATGACAAAAACGTTCATATTGATCTAGAGCTGTGAATCATTTCGTTACATTTAATTTCAAAAAATATCTATATGAATAATGTATATAATAAGCTTTTCACATGGAAGCTAAATAAATTTTGGATAAAATACTGGCTTTTCATTTAAGCAATATTAAAAAAGGAAATATTCTTTAAATTAAAAAGATACTTTTTTTATTGAAAACATCGGTAACATCGATGTCCGCCAAAATTGATGTTTCTCCACCTCTATGTGGTCCGTTTATCCGGCGTCTCTTCTATCGTATGCCCTCCGCATAGAATGTCGTCCACATATATCTCGCTGATCAAAACTTCTTCCGCCTTAGGAAACGAACGCCGCTCCTCCTTCGCTAACTATTGAATGACCCTGATGGCCGTTGTTTGGGAACGAGACACCCTGTATGCGCGAACAAGTCACCCTTTATCTTTGTTTACATTATCATTTGTCTGCAGCTTCAGCGGAGCTTATCAGCGGAATCAATGCAAGCATCGCACCGCTGCAATTGTCCGCGAGCTTGCCCAGTACTTTTTCAAACTTCTAACTCCCTTCTAACTGTAACTTGTTTACATCTTATGCTAGTAGAATCGTATGGCGTGAGTACAGCCAAAGCTTAAATCAGTCACATTTTTGATCTGCAAGCAAACGTACGCATCGGTGTCGAAATAATTAATATTAAGTGTCGGAAATTAACCAATAAATCAAACTAAACAGTAACACTGGCGAGTTTATTTATGAACATAAAAAATTGGTCCTTCGAGAGCCGGATTACCGGAACTGCGTTTCTTTCGGGCATTTGATTTTGATTATTGGCCTTTTGGCAAACGGTATATGCCATAGCATATTAAAAAGGAATATTCTTTAAATTAAAAATACTTTTTTATTAAACATCGTAACATCGATGTCCGCAAATTGATGTTTCTCCACTCTATGTGGTCGTTTATCCGGCGTCTCTTCTATCGTATGCCCTCCGCATAGAATGTCTCCACATATATCTCGCTGATCAAAACTTCTTCCGCCTTAGGAAACGAACGCCGCTCCTCCTTCGCTAACTATTGAATGACCCTGATGGCCGTTGTTTGGGAACGAGACACCCTGTATGCGCGAACAAGTCACCCTTTATCTTTGTTTACATTATCATTTGTCTGCAGCTTCAGCGGAGCTTATCAGCGGAATCAATGCAAGCATCGCACCGCTGCAATTGTCCGCGAGCTTGCCCAGTACTTTTTCAAACTTCTAACTCCCTTCTAACTGTAACTTGTTTACATCTTATGCTAGTAGAATCGTATGGCGTGAGTACAGCCAAAGCTTAAATCAGTCACATTTTTGATCTGCAAGCAACGTACGCATCGGTGTCGAAATAATTAATATAAGTGTCGGAAATTAACCAATAAATCAAACTAAACAGTAACACTGGCGAGTTATTATGAACATAAAAATTGGTCCTTCGAGAGCCGGATTACCGAACTGCGTTTCTTTGATTTTGATTATTGGCCTTTTGGCAAACGGTGATCTATAGATTCCTACATCGTATAGAATCGTTCCCTTCTTTCGACCACCATGCGGAGTGTGATTCAACAACGGGGCTTCTGCAAAAGCCAAATTAATGCCTTAAAATTTGTTGATGACATTCATTCAGTGCAAACAATAGTTGTCCGCCTGGCGCAACTACAGGAAAATTATTTGCTGTTCGTACGGCTCTCGGAAGAGCTGTATGCATTTAAATCGGAAGCCGATTGGGAGAACCCTGACGAGGATTTTGACGCATATGAGGACAAACATTATGCTACACACGCTATTCTTAGCAATACGTTGGAGGAGTTGAGACGGGATGTCACCTCAAACAGTGTTGATGCCACAGTTCAAGCCGCAGACACATCCCAGAGAAGTCATGTCGATTTTCAGTTGGAGCGAATTAAACTTCCGACTTTTTCTGGAAATTATGAGGACTGGAAACATTTTTCGGACATGTTTATTGGATCGATTGCTTCCAATTCGAGCCTGACGGATTGCCAACGATTTCATTATTTAAAATCGTACCTTGCCGGAGACGCGCTTGCATTAGTTAAACATATTCCAGTTACTAATGACAACTATCGGGAAGCATGGGATCGGCTGGAACAGCGATATAACAAACAATCGCTAATTATTCGATCGTTCTTAAACAGTTTCATGAGCCTTCCGAGTGCTATAAATTCAAATATCGGCACAGTGCGGAAAATTGCCGATGGTGCAGACGAAGTTATTCGTGGTCTACGAGCTCTTAATTGCGAAGAGAGGGATCCCTGGCTAATTTTCATTTTACTTTCAAAATTAGATAGCGATACCCGCCAAACCTGGGCTCAGTGTGCAGAATCCGAGGAAAAAGGTGTGACCATCAACCGATTCCTGAAATTTCTCACATCACGCTGCGATACGTTGGAGGCTTTCAACTTAACTGGATCAACCCAAGCTCGACGCGCAGCTACAACGAAGCAGTACGCAGCAGTACGAAGCTTTCCTGGACGACTACTTGCAACGTGGACATATGGAACAATTGACCTCGGCTCAGGTTGAGGAGTCCCCAGACACCTGCTTCTATTTGCCGCACCACGCTGTCATCAAACTGGACAGTCTAACTACCAAATGTCGTGTAGTTTTTGATGGATCAGGAAAGGACAGCTCTGGAGTATCGCTCAATGACAGACTACATATTGGTCCACCGATTCAACGCGATCTTCTTGGCGTTTGTCTACGCTTCCGGCAGCACCAATATGTTTTATGCGCAGATGTCGAAAAGATGTTTCGAGGCATTAAAATCTTTAAGCCACACACCAATTTTCAGCGCATTGTTTGGCGCAAGACTGAGAATGAACCTCTGCTTCATTTTCGCCTGCTGACGGTTACCTACGGATTGGCACCGTCACCATTTCTGGCTGTTCGAGTTCTAAAGCAACTTGCCGACGATCATGGCCATGAATACCCTGCAGCAGCTCACACTCTTCTGCACGATGCCTATGTGGACGATATCCCTACAGGCGCCAACACATTCGAGGAGCTTATGATTCTCAAGGACGAGCTTATAGCCCTCTTGGATAAGGGAAAATTCAAGCTACGCAAATGGAGTTCTAATAGTTCGCGTCTTCTGAAATCAATACCAGAGGAAGATAGATGTTTTGAACCTATCCAGCTCCTCAACAAATCAGCTGCGGATTCACCTGTCAAAGTACTTGGTATCCAATGGAACCCTGGGAAGGACGTTCTGTATCTCAACCTAAAGGAATGCGATGCGACCATTTCATGTCGATTTTCAGTTCGAGCGAATTAAACTTCCGACTTTTTCTGGAAATTATGAGGACTGGAAACATTTTTCGGACATGTTTATTGGATCGATTGCTTCCAATTCGAGCCTGACGGATTGCCAACGATTTCATTATTTAAAATCGTACCTTGCCGGAGACGCGCTTGCATTAGTTAAACATATTCCAGTTACTAATGACAACTATCGGGAAGCATGGGATCGGCTGGAACAGCGATATAACAAACAATCGCTAATTATTCGATCGTTCTTAAACAGTTTCATGAGCCTTCCGAGTGCTATAAATTCAAATATCGGCACAGTGCGGAAAATTGCCAATGGTGCAGACGAAGTTATTCGTGGTCTACGAGCTCTTAATTGCGAAGAGAGGGATCCCTGGCTAATTTTCATTTTACTTTCAAAATTAGATAGCGATACCCGCCAAGCCTGGGCTCAGTGTGCAGAATCCGAGGAAAAAGGTGTGACCATCAACCGATTCCTGAAATTTCTCACATCACGCTGCGATACGTTGGAGGCTTTCAACTTAACTGGATCAACCCAAGCTCGACGCGCAGCTACAACGCACCACGCAGACACGCATCCAAGACGGGAAGAACCAAAGTGCACATCGTGCCAGCAGAATCACCAACTGTTTAAGTGTCCTCAATTCATCGCACTCGACATTGCATCTCGCCGAGACTTCCTCAAATCAAGAAAGCTCTGTTTCAATTGCCTCAGCCCGGCTCATATGGTGGGCAACTGTACATCGAGGCATACTTGTCGGATCTGCCGCCGCAAGCATCATACTTTGGTTCATGGCTCGTCGCAGCCAATTCAAAATGGCAACAACATTGACACAGCAAGTGTTGACAGCCGCGATCGACCAGCAGTCTCACATGCGGGATCTACAATTGGCCACAATCAACCGCTAGCTCGAGAAGGTCATCGCTTGGGAAGCGAGACTCCCGCGGAAAACAACTTTACGCATCATACTCTAGAGAATATTCCGGCTGCTGGTTCTCAGACTCTGTTGCCAACCATCCTTGCTGACGTCATCGACGCCTGGGGAAACACTACAACCTGCAGGCTGCTCCTGGACACTGGATCTACAATAACCTTGGCATCGGAATCATTTGTTCAGCGAATAGGCGTGCGTCGAACGCACGCACGGATTTTTATTCTCGGGCGTTACCCGAGGACGCGCACATATCAAGCTGCGCTCTCGTCATTCGGGCCAATCTGTCGAATTGGTCTCGTTCATTCTCAACTCGCTGACGTCATCACTTCCTGCCCAAGTTATTGACACCTCATCCTCTACGTGGAGGCAAATCTGCGAGCTTCCTTTGGCAGACCCAACGTTCTGCACCCCTGGAGCAATCGATGTCATTGTTGGATCGGATCAACTTTGGTCTCTATACACAGGAGATCGGAAACACTTTGGTAACGACTTTCCTATCGCTCTCCATACTGTATTTGGTTGGATTCTTGCAGGCTCTTACTCTGCATTCGATGATCACCCTACTTCTGCGGTTACTCATCACGCGAACCTAGACACGATGGTTCGTTCATTCATGGAGATGGACAGCATTCAGCCTAACCAGGCTCTCCTGGACGCCAGCGATCCCACAGAGCGTCATTTTGCTGCCACACACAAGCGCTCGACGGACGGGGTGTACGTCGTCTAGTATCCCTTCAAGGAGAAGGCACCGCCTATTGATTCGACCTTGCCACAGGCCATCAATCGCTTCTTCTCGCTGGAACGCAAATTTCGTCGGTATCCAGAATTGAAGCAGCAGTACGAAGCTTTCCTGGACGACTACTTGCAACGTGGACATATGGAACAATTGACCTCGGCTCAGGTTGAGGAGTCCCCAGACACCTGCTTCTATTTGCCGCACCACGCTGTCATCAAACTGGACAGTCTGACTACCAAATGTCGTGTAGTTTTTGATGGATCAGGAAAGGACAGCTCTGGAGTATCGCTCAATGACAGACTACATATTGGTCCACCGATTCAACGCGATCTTCTTGACGTTTGTCTACCAATACGCTCACGCTCTTCTGCACGATGCCTATGTGGACGATATCCCTACAGGCGCCAACACATTCGAGGAGCTTATGATTCTCAAGGACGAGCTTATAGCCCTCTTGAATAAGGGAAAATTCAAGCTACGCAAATGGAGTTCTAATAGTTGGCGTCTTCTGAAATCAATACCAGAGGAAGATAGATGTTTTGAACCTATCCAGCTCCTCAACAAATCAGCTGCGGATTCACCTGTCAAAGTTCTTGGTATCCAATGGAACCCTGGGAAGGACGTTCTGTATCTCAACCTAAAGGGATGCGATGCGACCATTTCTCCGACGAAAAGAGAACTCTTGTCTCAGCTATCAAGAATTTATGATCCGCTTGGACTGGTAGCGCCGGTCACAGTTCTACTTAAGCTTATCTTCCAAGAAAGCTGGACAAGTGTCCTGCAGTGGGACGACCCCATTCCTGAAAGTCTACGTACGCGCTGGAGAGCCTTAGTAGAGGATTTGCCAGCACTTACGCAATGCCAAGTACCACGGTATATTGCGTCACCATTTGGAGATGTTCAACTACACGGATTCGCCGACGCATCCTCGCACGCCTACGGTGCGGTAGTTTACGCTCGAGTTGCAGTTGGATGCAGCTTTCAAGTAACTCTGGTTGCCGCCAAAACACGGGTGGCCCCGATCAAGCCCGTATCAATTCCACGTTTGGAGCTCAACGCTGCGTTACTTCTATCTCGATTGCTTTCTATTGTCAAAACATCACTAACAATTCCTCTTTTCAGCACAAGCTGCTGGACAGATTCAGAAATTGTGCTACACTGGCTTTCAGCTCCCCCTCGACGGTGGAACACCTACGTCTGCAACCGAACTTCTGAGATATTGAGCGACTTTCCCCGTAGCTGCTGGAACCATGTTCGCACGGAAGACAATCATGCTGATTGTGCTTCCCGAGGACTTCATCCGTCAAAGCTTCTGGAGCATCGACTGTGGTGGAAAGGTCCGTCCTGGCTGGCCACACCCACCTCTGAGTGGCCACCTTCTACAAGCAAGTTCAGCGTATCTTCAAGTTTCGATTTCAACACCGAAGAACGAGCCATAAAGCCCACGACTCTGCATAACTTTCCTGATGAAAGTATACACGAGTTACTCATCCACAAATTCTCAACCTGGACGCGTCTTATAAGGGTATCTAGCTACTGTCATCGCTTTATTCACACTCTTCGATCTCATCATAGGAATTCGGCACCATTCCTTACGTCTGAAGAGTTGCTGGACGCACAGCGCCGACTTATTCGACATGTGCAACAAAAATCCTTTGCCAGAGAATATGCGCAGCTAGAGAATCGACGCCAGCTTAACGCTAAATCGCATCTTATCCGGTTTTCTCCGTTTCTGGATGATTATGGAGTAATGCGAGTCGGTGGGAGAATCGAGCAATCTACACTAAACTACAACGCCAAGCACCCGATTCTGATACCTAAAGATACACCACTAGCTGGACTGCTGGTTCGACATTTTCATGTCTCCTATCTGCACACTGGAGTTGATGCAACGTTCACCAATCTTCGTCAGCAGTACTGGATTCTGGGAGCCCGCAATCTCGTCAGAAAGGCAGTCTTCCAATGCAAATCCTGTTTTCTTCAACGAAAGGGCACAAGCAACCAGATCATGGGAGAGCTACCAATTCCTCGAGTTCAAGCTAGCCGCTGCTTTCAACACACAGGGCTGGACTACGCTGGACCGATCGCAATCAAGGAATCAAAAGGAAGAACTCCACGCATCGGAAAGGCATGGTTTTCTATTTTCGTGTGCCTCACTACAAAGGCACTTCACATCGAGGTTGTTAGTGAGCTAACTACACAGGCTTTCATCGCAGCCTTTCAACGATTCATTGCCCGCCGAGCGAAGCCTACTGACCTGTATTCCGACAACGGAACTACATTTCATGGAGGCAAGCGAATTATGGATGACATGAGACGTCTGGCCATTCAACAAGCCAAAGATGAGGAACTAGCAGGATTCTTTGCCAATGAAGGGATTTCTTGGCACTTTATACCCCCGTCTGCTCCCCATTTTGGAGGGATGTGGGAAGCTGGAGTTCGCTCAATTAAACTCCATATGAAACGGATACTTGGATCAAAGGCTTTAACGTTTGAGGAGCTCTCTACTGTCCTGACCCAAATTGAAGCTATCCTGAATTCACGCCCGCTGTGCCCAACTGGGTATAATTCTTTGGATCCACTGACGCCTGCTCATTTTTTGACTGGATCTCCGTATACTGCATTGCCTGAACCCTGTCGTCTGGATATGCAAGTCAATCGATTGGAGAGGTGGAATCAGCTGCAAGCCATGGTTAAAGGCTTTTGGAAAAGGTGGCATATGGAATACCTGACATCTCTTCATGAGCGGACAAAGTGGCATCTGGAAACCGAGAATCTGAAGATCGACCCACTGGTAGTACTCAAGGAGCCCAATCTACCGCCCTCTAAATGGATTCTTGGCCGCATCACCGCAGTGCACGCGAAATCGACGACAAGGTCCGAGTCGTTACAGTGAAGACTGCTCACGGATTATACAAACGCCCAATTGCCAAAATCGCTGTACTGCCTCTCTGCTGAACAAACGTTCAGGGGGGCCGGTATGTTTGGGAACGAGACACCCTGTATGCGCGAACAAGTCACCCTTTATCTTTGTTTACATCTGCAGCTTCAGCGGAGCTTATCAGCGGAATCAATGCAAGCATCGCACCGCTGCAATTGTCCGCGAGCTTGCCCAGTACTTTTCCAAACTTCTAGCTCCCTTCTAACTGTAACTTGTTTACATCTTATGCTAGTAGAATCGTATGGCGTGAGTAGAGCCAAAGCTTAAATCAGTCACATTTTTGATCTGCAAGCAAACGTACGCATCGGTGTCGAAATAATTAATATTAAGTGTCGGAAATTAACCAATAAATCAAACTAAACAGTAACACTGGCGAGTTTATTTATGAACAGCCGTGAAGGGTGCAGAAGCC
Source organism: Drosophila teissieri (assembly GCF_016746235.2). Lineage (NCBI taxonomy): Eukaryota > Metazoa > Arthropoda > Insecta > Diptera > Drosophilidae > Drosophila > Drosophila teissieri. The sequence continues at coordinate 3,160,875 of NC_053032.1, forward strand.
GTTCCGAATGTTAGCATGAACATAGATGGATCCATTCGGCGCCCGCCATAATTACATGCACATCGATACATTTTCCGTATTCGCTGTTTGGTCGATTAAGGATCCTTCTTAAAGACAGCGTGATGCGGGAACACACAGGTTGCTACGGGCCTATTGATTTCCTCACTCCTTCAGCACGTCCAGAGAGGATCCATCCGAAGTGCGTATTCTGAGCTATGCGCTCGCCTGGCAAACCGATCCTGCTGTCGGCCAACATGATTTGCGCCAACATGTCCACTCCTAATGGGGATCAGCCAATGAGAGCCCTCGAATATGATCCTAATGTTGTGGCGTGAAGCGCAGACTTGGCAGGCAGGAAGTAACTGTATTCAGAACATATGCTCAATCAACCTCTAAAGTGAAATTTGGGTTAATATTAGATGCTCGGGTGGCTGACCGCTTCAGGTGTAGAGACTGAACGACGTGTTCCGATACTAGGGTTGCCTCAGATCCTTGATCTGAAACCCGTGAAATTTGGGTTAATATTAGATGCTCGGGTGGCTGACCGCTTCAGGTGAAGAGACTGAACGACGTGTTCCGATACTAGGGTTGCCTCAGATCCTTGATCTGAAACCCGTGAAATTTGGGTTAATATTAGATGCTCGGGTGGCTGACCGCTTCAGGTGTAGAGACTGAACGACGTGTTCCGATACTAGGGTTGCCTCAGATCCTTGATCGATAAGAGCATTAATGACTGCTTGTAGGCCGTTGACCGGATTTCGTACGGCGATACGAGCAGTGGCGAGGAGCACATTCCTCGAAGGGACATTCGATGAAGTGGCCGAATGGCATCCGTAAGATGCGTGCGGATTTGGGTTCTCCGTATCTTGTGGACCTTGCTGAGATACGTTCTCCCTGCAGATGCCATAAGAGGCGGCGCTAAAGCCCGGATCAGATGCGTCTATGCGCAACTCGACGATTGATTATGAGCCACTACTGGGAAATGCAACAGCGTGTGATGGCGCTGCCCACAAACTTGGCAGCACTTATTGCTGGTGCTTCGTGCGCATGCGATTTGCTCATGCAATTAATGCATAATTTTGCCCTGCTCACTATATCCTTCCTCCAGTAAAAATCCAAGGAAAGAATGGTTGCGCAACTACGCAGGATATGGTCGCCGCCGCAGTGATAACAGGCGCTATCCGGGCGTCCTGAGCGCTCCTGTGCATTATGCACTCGCACTCGTTTGCTCGGGTCGGTAGATTCTGGGCCATAATTAAAGTCGTATGACGAACTTCGGTTTTCAATTGCATCCATTATGACCAGCCGATCATTCAAAAATGATTCTAAATACTTATAAGTAGGAACGGTGGCACCGCTAAATTGATGGTGCTCCCAACCAGTGCTGCGATTCCCCGTCCAAGGCTTGATCGCGGAGGAATGCAGCCAGGCAAACATTGACCGTGCTTAACATCGACCGTATTTATTCTGTAGTTTTCTTTTGCAGCCTGGGCAACGCGTAAATAGCGTTTATGTGGTGCGAATGTCATCAGTCACCAAGCCACGGTGTAATTTGCCTCGGTGAGCTGCATTTGTCAGATGTCATTATCGCGCCCTCCTGGCAACGACTATTTTAGAAAGTGCAACTGTTGCACATTGCTCAGATTATTGTTGTTGTGTATAACGCTTGTAAAGGCGTCATAGTAGCCTGGCCAGTCCACACATTCACCCGAAAATTTGGGCACTGACATCTGTGGCATGTTTGGCCGCACTTCCGGATTGGCGCGGAAGTTTATCCAAGTCCTCTGCGATGGCGCAATAGGCGTTCATATAGCGCTCCTCGAATTCCGACTGGAAATTCTTCGCGACATAGTTCGATCCAGCGAACAGAATCGAACGGATCCGAAACGCGTTCCGCAGCTTTTCCACTTGCTCGAGACTCCTTAAGAATCCTTCTTAAAATTCTGCAACGTCGATTTAAAGGACTGGTACCGATTTGCCTGTAAATCTACTAACTGCTCCAATGTCGGAGACTCTAAAACCGATTTCATGATGACGAGTGTAAAAACAACCAAACTTAGCGCTAATCCAAATAATCATGTAATGAGAAATTCGGTCAATTCTTGTCCCGCACACAACTTGTCCACTTACTCCGATTGTGCACCGGATTCAACTTACAAGAAGTCGCCAAAAACAATAGAAGCGAGCATCACAAAGTTCCACGACCTATGCGACCTGTATCGCCTATGTATCGCGGTCTTCCTTTTCCGTCTTTCGCCAAGCCGGAAATAGGCGAAGAAGAAGAAGCCAAATCCCAAAACAGTAGTTGCTGCGTCTATGTATCTCAGTTTTATTTTCAGGCAACATGCAGAGTCGAATTGCAAACTTAACGCGGCCGTGATCCAACGTGACCTATTTACACACAAAACCTATTTACACACAAAACTTTTCGAATTTAAATTTTTACACTTGCAGGTTCCCCTCATGGGCCACCATGTAACGTTGTGTGCCCTTCTATATGGTTAACATGGGGTCATTGTAAGAGGAGTAAACAACACAGTCGAATAAATTTAAATCGTTATAATTATTCACTGAATTACTTTAAGCTATGATTATGTACAGGCGTGTGTGTATACGTAAAGTATACATTGGGACAAGCAGCAAACTGAACACAAGTTTTACAATTTGCGGTGATTTCTGCCGCCAGTTGGCCCATTTTTGAGGAAAAAGTAGTCACGAAGGACTTGCTTTACATATTCCTGTCCTGCTCTATTGCGTTCCGTGGTCATGATTTCCCTTTGTCCGATTCTTTTTGTTACCTCAATGTGTAACGTATCACATCCAAGAATAAAGTCAGGCATGGTGTTCGATGGGTATCGAGCGCACGCGAGCGATGGTCCGGCTGCTGCTTGTCGGTAAAAGGGGGTTGTGGTCTTGCTGCGATCCCATATTTGCCTATTTCTGATTATAATACTTATTTTCGCGTGCTAGACAAGCTAACCTGATCCGGAAGTAGGAGAACTCACATTACAGACATCTAGAAGAGGAAAACATGTTCAAATGGTTTACGCCAAACCGATCTCGGCCAGCCTCCGGTGTTGTTGGAGGCCTTCGTTGACCCGCCCTGCCAATGGCCATCTTATCATCGTAATTTTCCCTGATGGCCCCTTCTGAAACCTAATCTATTCGCAAGGGCCTCATGCTAGCTGCGGCAAAAACTTACAGAATTACCACATTATAAATTGGATTTTTTTTTTTCTTAAAACTAGGCATATAAGATAAATAGGAATGAAAGTGTAAAAAGATGAATTTTTGCATAAATTTAAATTATTGTTTTTGGAATTCACGAAAAGTGAGGATTAAAAATTTACAAAAAAATTGACAAGAAAACAAGAGAGAACGCTATAGTCGAGTTCCCCGACTATCTGATACCCGTTACTCAGATGGTGAAAGTGCGCAGGACACAAAACACTCACAGTTTTTACGGTTTATGGCGTTAAAGTGGCGTGCAAAAAGTTTTTGCAAATCGATAGAATTTACAAGACTAATACGAAAATGAAAAAATATCAAAGTGTGGGCGTGCAGCTTTGGCGGTTGTGGCGTTGGTAGGCGTGGCAAATATTTTTTGACAAACAATAGAAATTAAGAGACTAATACAAAAATGAAAAAATATCGAAACATTTTCAAAGTGTGGCGTGGCAGTTTAGGCGGTTGTGGGCGTTAGAGTGGGGTGGCAACATGAATCGACAAACTTGCGCTGCTTCTATGTCTCTGGAGTCTGCATGCTGAATCTCAACTTTGTAGCTTTTGTAGTTCTGAGATCTCGACGTTCATACGGACGGACAGACGGACAGACGGACGGACAGACGGACATGGCCAGATCGACTCGCTATTGATCCTGATCAAGAATATATATACTTTATATGTCGAAACGCTTCTTCTGCTGTTAATACTTTTCACGAATCTAGTATACCTTTTACTCTACGAGTAACGGTATAAAACAATAGGACATCTACGTTAATGCTTTAGTGCTGACTCACTTTAATTTGGCATATATCATATGTTTTTCTTTGTGACTCACCTTTTCTTTTGTAACTTCATCGGAAAGCGCTTTCGCGACGCAGCTATTTCTTTGGAGTAAAGTTTATCTTTTTTTTGATTAAAAATATAAAAATATTGATTATTTCGCACACATTCTTATGAGGTATCCCTGTTATTTTTTTTTTCTTCCTCTCCTTTTAAAGTTGGGACATTTTTTTCCGTGTGGCTTACAAATTTAACACAAACATAAAACACAAAGCAAAGAAATCAGACACTTCTCCTCACATTAATTGGCACATTATCTTTCCACAATAATAAAAAAAAATCTTAACCTAATTTACAAAAACATAATTATCTTTTTTTTCCGTAGTTAGGGTTTTTCTCCCTTTTTTTTTTTTTTTTTTTTTTTTTTGATTTTTTCACTTTCTTTAAATTTGCCCTAAATGCTGGTCTTATATTAGTTATTAGTTTTAAATCTCGTTCAGCGCATTCGCGAGCGGATCGGACTTTTTCTTGCGATTTTCAATCTTCATAAATACAAGCTGCTGGCGAAGCGCGAGTTAAGATGTAGGTCCGTTTAAGAGTTCGTGGAGTTCAAATTAGAATACGTCTTGGTTCTTTTAGGTTTAACTTCAGAATGAATTTATTTCTTTACTTCATACTTCTTTACAGCTATGTTTGATACAATTGGAATTTGCTGATGCGACAGTAAATGGAAATGGGAGCGGATGCGGTTCTGTAGCTTGGGTGGATCAGCGTTTCGGTGGCCGATATTAAAGTGTCGACTAAACCTCCGGCTGTCGAGGGGGTTTCGGCGGGGGACCGCCGAGGGTAAATGCTGAGGCGGTAACTCCTCCCCCCCCAGACTGAACTACCGACCATAGCGGGGATATAGTTGCTGGAACGGGTGAAGCGATGGTGGGAGTGAAGGTGGCATGTGGCGTAATCTCTGGTGTAAAAATGGTCGTCTTCTTCGGGAAATAGGCCACGACCACTACTATTATTAATAGTACGCCAAGCATCGTGTAGGTCGTTGTTTTATGGATCGTGGTTCCCCATTGTATTTTGTTGATCTGTATTTTTGTTTCAAGATCCTCCATCCTTAACTCATGTATCCCCAATTCTTGGGTTGTTCTGTTTCTCTTAATTGTCATTATTCGAGGTATGTCCAACTTCAACTCTGCTGCGCCAAGCCTCTCCACCGCTTCGTACTGCACGTTGTTCACCATCGCCTTGCAATGGGTGAATTTAATTAACGCCGATCCGTTCAGCGTCCTCTCCAGTCCGCAACTCGTCTGTAGCTTGACGTTTTCCCCGTTGAATATAGCGATATATCCGGCCTCTGGTTCGAATATTGCTGTGGTGAATCCTGCATCCTTCGTTTCGCATTCCGCCTCCTTTCCACTAACCAGTCTTCTAATACATTTCTCATTAACCTGATTTACAATTTTATCATTCTTACACATGTATATGTTTCTTATAAACTGACATTTTTGTTTGTAATAAAGTATTTCATCTCCATGAATCGCCACATAATTTGGTGTTATGACAAATTCTGTGTTATTCATGGGAAGTGGGATAAGTCTGCGCAATGAAAATGTTTCGTTTTTGAATATCGGCAACCTGATAGAGAATATTATGTCTGTGTTGTTCATTATGGCTCTCAATTCTAAAAACTCGTACATGTGCTCTTCCGACACCAATTGTATCCCCTGGTTTTCTAACTCGTGAACACACTTGTCCGTTTCCTGTCTATCGAATAAAAACCTGGAGATTACCCCTATCTTTGCCAACAAGAGGCTCTCGGCAACGTCGTTTAAGTTCAATCCCAACATGTCTATTGTAAGTGAAATTCTATCGATGAATTCCAATCTGTAAATCCTCTTGTCTTCCTCCAAAAATGTTTTGCTTATGCTATTCTTATAATTGTTTATGAATGTGCTTACCCTACTCTGTTCTTCGTTAATGTACTTCGTTAGATTCTTGAACATTATATTAACCTTACTGCCTGTTTCTTCCTGCGTCCTTATGCTTTCCTTCAAATTCTCCTCTTCCTCTCGCATCTTCCTTATCTCTTCTTCCATCTTTTCTGCGTCATCCGCATCTAAATTCCCTGTTATAGCTTTAACCACTGAGCCCAGACCATTTATCAATCCTCTAGCCCTTCTGTGCTTGGGACATATATTTTCCAATCTGGTCTTTATCATTTGCAGCTTGTTCTGCAGTGATTTGACCAGATCTCTGGTTTCAGCTTCTCTTGCAGCTTCCCGCAATGTACTTTCCATCCCCTCTACTATATCTTTATATTCTTGCAACCTTACGATGTGGACAAAAGTCTTGTGCGTCTGGACTACCCTTGCCACTCCTAGTTGTATTTGGGCCAATGGTTCATTCCCCCTCAAGGGAATTACCTCGAGTCCGCTCTCCTCGGCCACGGCGATTGACCACCTTTTGATCGTGTACCCGTTGCTTAATCTTTGGGTATAATTCGGCCTGGAACGCATTGATTTTCTGTAAATAATCGTGTTCATTATTGAATGACACGTTATTCAGGAATTCATGCGTTCTGCCCGTAAATAGTTCCTGAGGAGTCAGCTTTGTTGCTGAGTGAATGGCGTTATTGTACGTTATAAACGCTTCACTCAGAGTCTCTTCATGTTTAAGCTCCAATCTCTTTTCCTTCTTATTTTCCAATATTAAACGGTATATTTCCGTAATCGTGGAGTGCAGTCTTTCGACTGTGGAGTTACTCGACGACTGCTGAAAGGACGTTGTATGCAGTTCGAGTTCGTACTGCCTACAAAAATCCTTAAAGAGGTTCGACGAGAACTCAACTCCCTGATCGCAAATTACCTTTTTGGGTATTCCGAATAGGGCCATAAAGTTCTTCATTGCTTTAACAATGTTGATACTCTCCTTGGCTGGGATAGTTATTCCCCATGCATATCTCGAAAATTTATCAATGATTGTGAAAACGTTTTTCTTGTTCACGAAATACAAATCGATATGCACTATCTCCAAGGGTCTGTCTGGGGTTTCGGTCACACTATACTTGATTTTATGGGGTCTCCTGTCGTATTTTTGAGTTTGACAGCTGTCACAGTTGTTGATTGTTTGTGCTATCACCTGTTTCATGTGAGGAAAAAACACCTTCCTCTTCAGGTGCGCTAGTGTCTCCTCTATCCCCCTGTGGTTACTCTTCAGGTGATAATCCTTGACAACTTCTTCTTGCTGGCCTCTCTCGATTATATCTGGCAACAATATTGTGCATCTCATCGCCCTATACAATCTACTGTAGGCAAAATACCTGCAGTATACCTCCTGAATGGTTAAAACCAATTCCTCCGGTATTAGCAATGCTACCGTTCTCTTCGGCTTTAAAATTTCCTTGAGTTTCCGGCCGATTGTCTCATCATCAAAGGTCTTCTCCGTCCAATTTATCCTAATCTTGTTCCTAAATGGAACTTGTTTAGTTACCTTGGACGTTTCTCCCTTTTCTATCACCACTTGGATGTTGTATTCATTTAGTGGCTTTTCCGAAATCGGAAAACCTAACTGTAAATCTTCTTCTGCAGAGTGTATTGTTTCTCCGTTAGTTGCTATTTCTGAGGCGTTTTCTAGCACGTTAAGCTCTGGCTGAACTCTACTTAATGCGTCTGCCACTACATTCAAGGACCCTTTCTTGTACACTATTTCGTAGTCGTACTCCAACATCTGAAGTCTCCACCTCACCAGTTTAGAGTCGGGTTCTTTAATACTCATTAACCAGGTTAATGGTCTATGATCCGTCACTATCTTGAACTTGGTACCAAACAAATAATGCCTGAAATGTTTTATTGACCAAATTATGGCAAGCATTTCCTTTTCTATGGTAGCATAATTTGTTTCTGATGTTGATAGGGTCCTACTTGCGTATGCTATTGGTCTGTCTGCCCCCAGGTTTCCCTGCGATAACACCGATCCAATAGCATAATTGCTGGCATCCGTGGTCAAGATGAATGGTTTTTCAAAATCGGGAAATTGTAAAATCGGGTCATTGCAAAGGAGTGTTTTACACACTTCAAATGCTTCAATATACTCTTCATCTATTTGCACCGTCTTTTTTCCTTTTAGCTGTTTCGTCAGCGGTTTTGTTATCGCTGCGAAATCCTTAATAAATTTCCTGTAGTAACCTAACAACCCTAGGAAGGACTTAATTTGCTTCCTAGTTCTCGGGATAGTGAACTTTTTTATTGCTTCGATCTTTCCCGGGTTCGGTTTTATGCCCTGCGGGGTTACTACATGTCCTAAATATTCTACCTCTGTCCTTAGGAACTCTGTCTTGTCTAATTGTAATTTAAAATTGGCTCCCGTGAGCTTTTTAAATACCTTCTCTAAGTCAGTAATGTGTTCCTGCAACGATGCTGAAAACACCATGATGTCGTCCATGTATATGAGGCAACATTTGCCCAATAATTCCCCAAAGATGTTGTTCATTAACCTCTGGAAGGTCGCAGGAGCGTTGTTTAAGCCAAACGGCATTCGCACATACTCGAAGTGACCTCCCTCTGCTGAAAAAGCCGTCTTAGGAATGTCTGATTCCTGAACTTCGATCTGGTGGTATCCACTTGCTAAATCCAACGTCGAGAAGTATTTAGCTCGTCCTAAATTGTCCAACACATCACTTATTATTGGTAGTGGATACCTATCTTTTATCACCTTTTAATTAAATTTTCTATAATCAACTACCATTCGCCATTTCCTTTCTCCCGACGCATCTTTCTTCTTAGGTACAAGCCATACCGGTGCACTCCAGGGTGAATGGCTATGTCTGATTATGTTCTGGTCAAGTAACTTGTCTAGTTGTCTCCTCACCTCCTGTCTTTCCTTAAACGCATACCTATACGGTCTAGCATAGATGGGAATGTCGTCCCTTGTTCTTATCTCATGCTTGACTGCGTTTGTGAAAGACAAATTGTCTCCTTCTCTATGGAATATCTTTGGATATCTTCTACAAATTTTACTTAATTCTCTGAGCTCCTCTTCATTTAAGTGCTCTGTTCTGATTTTGTCCATTGGCACTCTACCAACTGAGCTGTCGAAGGTCCTAGCCTCTTCTATATTGTTTAACTCAAAATGTTGTGCGGGTTTGAATTCTATAACATTTATTGGTTCCTCTAAAAACAATTCCTGATCTGTCTCTGCATAATTTGTAACCTCTACCAAACTTTGTCCCGACTCTGCCTTGTAAAGACCCTCTGAAATTTCTACGTCCTTTTTTATTATTGTTCTGTTCAATATGAATTCTCCGTCTTTCAATTGTACCGGAATAGATATAACTCTTTTTGATTCGGCTTCTATTGTATAAAGTTCCGATGGTCTGTATGCGACAAAATGAATTTTTCGTTTCAAATTCGCCACGACAAACCATCCGTCCCGCATATCAATTGTTGGAGTACATCAATTCCGATCAACCCCTCGAAGAATTGATGGAATTTAAAAAGAAACATTCTTATTTTTCCAACTCCTCCCAGTTCTGGGAACGTTGGTAAAAATGCCTCCCTCTGAAGTTCGTGAGACTGTGTAATGGTTTTAATAGCTATTGGGTCTTTTAATTTCCTTATGTATTGAGGTCGTGCTAACTCGGGTCGGATAAATGAAAAGGTTGACCCTGTATCGATTAGCAGTTTTATTGATTTTCCTGATTCAATTTTTACCAATAAATAAGGCAGTGTCGAATGACTCTTCCTGGTTCCTAAATATCCTGTGGATTGTTCGAGGCTGGTTGGGAAAAATTTGCCTCGTCTTCTCGAATGTTATGTAGTTGTCCCCTGATCTGCGCTTGATTGCCCGTCCTGTCGGAGGTATTACTTGAATTGAAAGACCGCCCTGAGTTGTTCGAGTTGTTCGAGTTGTTTGAATTGTACGAATTGTACGTCTGCCTAGATTGTCCTGAATTATTGGAATTATTAACATTTCTGGACATTCCAGACCTTCCGCTGCCCCCTGTATGGTTTGGGGCTTCAATTGCTAGCTGACCTCTCTCTCTGCCATTGTTACTATTATGGCCATAATTGTTCCATGGTCTGTCCCTGTTTGCCTGTCCTTGATTCCATCTCTGATTCCTATTCTGATAATTGCGATATGGCCTTTGATAATTGTAGGCTTCTCGCTGGTTAAAATTATCTGTCCTAAATGGATTTCCCATCATTGGGTATGAGAACCCAAATCCAGGCCATCCATTCGCATTTGGCATGGTAAATGGAATCGGAAACGGAGGTTGGTTATTACCACCCCACTGGTACTGTGACCAAAAGCCCGTTTCCCTTTGGGTTTCAATTGTCTGGGGCTCCTCTTTCTCCACTTGTTTCTGTACTTCCTCAGTAGTCTTATCTTGCGACTTCGCTGACTCCTGTGCTCCCTGATCTGAGTTTGTTTCTGCCAAGGCTATCAAGTTCTTTTCCCTGCAAGCTATCTCATAGGCTTTCGCTATGTTCAGCCCTTCCATATTCCTAATGGTCACCCCTATCGGACCTTTTAGTGCTGACACAAAGGCATTTAACGCCATTTCCTCATACCATTTAATCTTCTCTCCTTTCAATATTATACTCTGCTCGTTAGCCTTAAGAAGGCTCACCAACGCCTTTTTCAATGTCATAACCTTGGTATACAAAGCCTCTAATTCCAACTTCTTTTCTTTAATATGGTTAATTCCATTATTAGGTCCTGCTCCGACCTCTTGTCTTTAAAATGGGGCACTAATATCTTCTTAATCTGGTCCCAATTTAACTCTGTTTCATCTAGATCTAAGACCCTATCTGCTGCTCCTATTATCTTGCTCCTAACTGCTCTGAGTGCTATAACTCCTACATTCGACCTTTCCTCCCCTTTAATCAAACCTAATATCTGTTCTACCGCAGCTATAAATCCGTCTAGCTTACTTCCTTCCCCATCATACTTGGGAATAATCTCTACCAACTCGATCACCTTGATCGCTTCCAATACACCTGTAGTTGCCATTTTCTGCTACCTTAATTAACTTCCTACTTGCCTACTCTTTCAGAGTGTGTCTGTGTGTTATGTTTTGCTTAGTCTAGTCTTATGTCTTATAAATAATTAGTACTACTATTACTTAATAAAATGTTAAGATGTGTATTTGCCGATCTCCGTGTGTATGGAATATGTGTATCTTATAAAGTGAATCCTTAAGTGTCCGCGGGTGAAATGGAGTTTCTGTAATTAATTTTCATGAATAACCTTTCAATATTTAATATTATTTAACAAAATGGGGTTTCCAAAATAGTGTCGCAATGTAATGTTTTTTTTTTTCTTTTTTTTTTTTTTATATTATTTATTATTTATTATTATTTATTATTATTATTATTATTATTTTTTTTTTTTTCTTCTTTTTTTTATCTTATTCTTTAAAATACCCTGCGTGCTGAAGCTAGCTGTCCAGCTGTACCATACAGCTTCACAACCAATTGCGGACAGTCACTGCTAAGGCATCCCCGTTTGCTTATTTCACCTTACATGCTGAAGCTAGTTCGTCGGCTGTGCGATACAGCCTCGGAACCAAATGCGGACAGTCATTGTAAAACCCTCCAGCCATACCTACGCTAGGCAGCCGCTCTGTGCGTTACAGTGCGCCGCCTAATACATGTGCATGGCCGGATTACTAAATCCTTTATTATTTCTTTTACTTTTCCATATGCAGTAATTTTATTTAAAAATTTTTTCGATATTATTTCAGATTTATTATTCCGTTTTATTTTCCTCTATTTAAATTTGTAATTTTTCTCAATATCCATTCCCATGCTAAGCGGCCGCCCTGTGCGTTACAGTGCGCCGCCCAATACATGTGAATGGCTATCCTGTTCTTAATTTTCTCCTTTTGGTCTCGTCCTCACGCTAAGCAGCCACCCTGTTTGCACAGCGTCCTGCCCAATACATGAGAACGAGCTCCAATTTATTAAATTTCCACACTTCAGGCCCCACGGTGCCTTTCACTACGCCCTGTGCCTGTATGCAACGTTCGTTTCCATCGAACCGTTACCTACGACCGTTCTCTCATACTATCGAACTTTGTTGCACTGAACCTCGAGCTCCAACCGTTCGAACCGTCCGACCTGGCGTCGACCGACGGCCGTTCGCCCAACGAACTTCTCGTTGTATCGAACCGCCGACAACCACTGTTTCTTATGCGACGGTCGTTCGTCCGTTCGAGCCGTTCGACACGAACCGCCTGCCAACCACTGTTTTTGTGCGACGGTCGTTCGTCCGCTCGAGCCGTTCGACACGAACCGCCTGCCAACATCCGCCACCGAACATTCGACCGATCGAACCGAACTTCTTCTCGTGCATTTTATTGCCGATTTATTTCTTATATTCTTTCCTTTTATTTCGTGTTTATTTATTATTTTTATATTTTCATATTTCTTTCCATTGCATTACTTTCTTCATTGCGATTTATTATTTATTTTACACCTCCATTTCACTCACAAACACTCTACTCACTGTTCTGTTCTTCTTACAATGCTAATGTAACTATAACGATTTTCTCCATCCTTGTCGTCACGAATCCTTCCTTCTGTTGAATTCGTCCTTAGTCCAAGGGTCTACCGACTGCGCCAGTTAAGATGTAGGTCCGTTTAAGAGTTCGTGGAGTTCAAATTAGAATACGTCTTGGTTCTTTTAGGTTTAACTTCAGAATGAATTTATTTCTTTACTTCATACTTCTTTACAGCTATGTTTGATACAATTGGAATTTGCTGATGCGACAGTAAATGGAAATGGGAGCGAATGCGGTTCTGTAGCTTGGGTGGATCAGCGTTTCGGTGGCCGATATTAAAGTGTCGACTAAACCTCCGGCTGTCGAGGGGGTTTCGGCGGGGGACCGCCGAGGGTAAATGCTGAGGCGGTAACTCGCGCGAGCCAACTGACAAAAATCCACTAATCGGCGGCTACCTCTTCCGCGGTCCGTTGGCCTTCCTTGGTCGCAGATTTTGCCCTGCCCGTTTTGGGTAGCTGCAGCCGAAGATTTGTTGTCCGCTTTGCCTTTTTTTTTTCTTTTGTGCCCTGACAAAAAGACTACAACTGCTGGCGCTGCCTGGCTGTAGCGCTTCTTCCTTCCGGATCAGTATGCTGGTTATATTTTGTTCTTTTAAAACCCTGCACGAGAGTTAGGCGATAAAAGTCTGGGTATCTTAGCCCTTTTCCATCCACTTACCCCAGCTCTCCGCCGGTTCAAACTAATCGCCAATCTGGTTCGCCTCTGGGACTTGCACTTATTTGGCTTAAATTGCCCACAAACACCAAACGAACTTTCTCCGCCGATCTTTAACTTGAGAATGGCTGCTGATGACGCCAGATTAAGGCGGCAACCTAGCATCTGCCAGATTTGTAGAGATTTTTCTCTCTCAGGGAAATCTGACAATTAGCCCTGTAAGACCCGTGACCCTGCCGCTAATCCCTTCACGCGTTATGCAGGTGGCGCACGCCTCGCAATATGACACCTAGATGGCGTTGCAGTTTTAGCTTTGCCGCAAGTGCCACAAATACCCCCCGCCAAAGATCTAACTTGGGAGTCAAATTCCCAAGACAGATACAACCAGCACAGAAGGCAGCTCAACTATTGTTTCATATCTTTCGCATGATAGCGTCCATTATAGTCCCTTGCAGATCTTCCAGGTCATAGTTAGCCAGGCCAATTTTCTTCTTAACCCTAGCCTTTACGTAAGCTGGGGCTAGCTTGGCATTATAACCGGCTACGAAATTGCTTTGTCTGAAATTCCGTCGCCATACTTCCTGACCCTCTGCATACGACACCTCCCTCGACCGTAAATTATATTGTCGTTCGTTCCTCGCATTTTGCTTCCTCATAACCTCGCCTGCTTTACTGCGAATTAAATCTAGCGAATCTTCTCGTGTAAACACCGCTGACCTGTCCTCGAGCAATCGCAGAGCTCTTAAGAGCTTAAAAGTGGAGCCTGAAGATACATAGTGCTGCCCGAACACCATATAATAGGGAGAAGTGCCAATGCTAGAATGAACAGAGGATCGCAATGCGCAGCAAATACTACTGAACTGCTCATCCCAGTCCTTTTGGTCCGTACGAATGTATGCGCGGATTGCAGCTATCACAGATCGATTTACGCGTTCCGAAGCATTAGTCTGCGGTGAATAAAATGCTGTCAGAGTATGCAATACTTTATACTCCCGCAAAAATTTCTGGAATGCATCTGATTTGAATTGCGAACCGTTGTCAGAAACAATAGTTTCCGGCACTCCAAACGTATGGAATAGATCCTGCTGTAGATATTGAATTACTACGTCTGCTGTGAGTTTCTTTACCGCTTTTAGGAACACGAACTTCGTATAATGATCTAAAACTATGAAGATCCCTATGTGCCCACTCCTAGACCGCGGATATGGTCCTAGAAAATCAACGTAGAGTCTCTGGAAGAATCTATGGGACTCTGGAGAGGTACCCATTGCTGGACGTTGAATCCTGTTCGGCGCTTTCGACATTTTGCAAGTGGCACAAGCTTGTATATAGTCCTTCACGTCCTTGATCAACCCTGGCCAAAAGTAATACCATCGAACTCTTTCTAAGGTCTTGTGGATGCCTCCGTGGGATGCTAGGATGCTAGGATCATCGTGAGCTTTTTTCAGAACCTCGGGAACTAATTTCGTTGGAATCCAAAGTTTCCAGTTGAAGTTGTCGTGTAAGGCCTCGCCGGTAGCGTGATCGGTTCAGCGATACACCAAATTGTCGACCACCTTCAAATCTGGAAGCTTTTATCCATTCGCTTTTACCTTTTCAATCAGCTCTACATATTAATCGCTTTTGAATTCCGGCAAATCTAATTCCACTAGCAACCCGTGACTTGCGTCTATGGCCGCCAATTCCTCCTCATTCACACTCGACAATGCATCGGAAACTACATTTAACCTTCCGCTACGATGTTCGATTTTAAAATCGAAACTCTGCAGTTTCAAGGCCCACCGAGCTAAACGAGAATGGAGGTCCGTTTGGGTCATAAGCCACTTTAGCGACGCATGATCGGTAATTACGGTGAATGCGTTTCCTTCTACATACGCTCGGAATCTTTTTATACAAATAATGGCCGCCAGGCACTCTTGCTCTGTTACAGAATAATTTTTCTGTGCTTTGTTCAATTTTTTCGAAACGAAAGCTAATGGGTATTGGTCCCCTTCATCCGACTTTTGCACAAGAACTCCACCAACACCAGACTTACTCGCATCACAGTGTATAAAAAATGGTCTGCTAAAATCCGGACTGTGAAGAACTGGGGCAGAGCACAACATTTCTTTAAGCTTCGCAAAAGCCTTCTCTCCCTTAGCAGTCATCACAAATTTTTGTCTTGGCTTTAACAGGTCAGTAAGCGGAGCGGAGACAGATGCAAAATTATTTATAAACTTCCTGTACCACCCAACCATGCCTAAGAACCGGCGCAGAGCCTTGAGAAACTGCGGTAACGGAAAATTTGTAATCGCTGATATTTTATCTGGATCTGTCCGTATAACGCCCTCCCCGACAATATGGCCCAGATACTTGACAGTACGCATGCAGAACTTGCTTTTCTCGACATTGAGAGTTAACCCTGCTGTTTTTACATAGCTCGCCACTAAGCCTAACACCCTCATGTGAGCCTCAAAGCTATCTGATACTATGAGCAGGTCATCCAGATACACGAAAACCTCATTTCTCAAATTTGCAGGAATAGTCATAGTCATAGTCATAGTTTGAGAAGCGTTGGTGAGACCGAAAGGCATAACTTTGTATTGATATAGGGGCTTTCCGGGTATGGTAAATGCCGTTTTGTCACGCGATGCAGGGTCCAGAGGGATTTGCCAGTAGGCATCCTTGAGATCGAGACTTGATATAAACATAGCCTTGGGAAGCCGCCCTAAGATACCATCTATCTGAGGCAACGTATACGCATCCTTTTTAGTAACCGCGTTGACCTTTCGGCTATCCAAGCATAGACGAATTTTTCCCGGTTTCTGCACCAGAACAACCGGTGATGACCAGGGACTATCTGATTCCTCAATAACTCCTAAGCTGAGCATTCGATCGACCTCTTGAAACAGCAACTTTTCCACTGCCGAAGAGACGGGAAAATGCCTTTGCTTCACCGGCTTTGCGTCTCCAATGTCAATAATATGTGAGATTTTGTTCGTCTTGCCTAACCCAGAAACCGCGTAAGATGGGAATCGTTGAACTACCGACTTGAGTATGTCCTGTTGGCTAACCGAAAGTTGATGTGATTCAGGGGATATTTCATCCACACTCATACTAACTGGCAGAAGATCGAATTCTTTCCAGAAATCTATTCCCAGGTAAAGATCCTGACTGAGGGACGGAATAATATGCAGCTCTAAATCTTTGATTACTTGCTTGTACTGCACAGGAGTTCTAAGCCGGCCAATTACTTCTTGCTTTTTGCCATCCGCCGTGCTTGCAACCGATGCAGCGCGTTTAAAAGGAATTTTACTGACAACAATTTGCTCAGCTAATTTGCCACCGACCACACTCATTGCGGCTCCGGTATCGAGCAATCCTAACACTACTTTATCCAGCAAACGCACCTCAGCGTAAGGGCGTTTATCGGCCTTCTTATAACGGATAGCGTTAACAGCTTTTGCTGCTCGCCAAAAAGCTCTCATCCTGTTTGCATTTCGCGATCTTTTCTTCGGACTGACTGACATTGGATTTGTGGATAACTGATTAGATTTTATTAACTGTGGCCAAGGAGTAAACGGACTGACAATGCTATCGGACAAATTCGGGAAATTAATTGTAGGTGATAAGTTTTCTTTTTCTACTGGCTCGCATCTGGGTTCGTCGATTTCTGGCGCTGCACACACGACTGCTGACGAGGCTGTGTGCTCATCTTGGAGTTTTTTTTTTTTGGCATTTTACGCAAGATGGCTTGTAAGTATTCGGGCGTCCACAACCAAAGCAGAAAATTTTGCGTTTTCCCTCGTAGTCCTGATACCTATGACCCTCTTTGCGACAGTTCCAACAAATTAACGCCATAGCACCTATTTCTCCTTCATTTCCGTCATCCGAAAATTCAACTGCGTCATCCAAATGGATTTCCTCGATTAACTCGGAGACATTCTTGCGAAAAGGGATACTCTTTTGATAGCTATGGTTTCGCCTTACGGCTTAATTTTATGATATTTTTTCATTTTTGTATTAGACTTGTAAATTTCTATCGATTTGCCAGAAAACTTTTTGCCACGCCCACTTTACCGCCCACAAGCCGCCAAAGACTGACAGTGTTAAAGAGTCTTCCACTAGCTGAGTAAAGCGTTCTCATTAATGCAATTTTCTAGTATCTCTAGTTTAATAGTATTTCTTAATAGTATTTCTTTGAATTGGCCTGTTTTGTGTAAGTGACTTATATGATTTACCAAAATCAATTTTTATGTTATTTAATTCTTTATATAATTCATATATTTTATGGATATTAACACTTATTCTTTAAGATAAGAAAAAACATAACTTTATCATATATTTCTCTAATTGCCTTCAGTGTAGCCATACTTAATAATATATTTTAATATATTTTTGTTTTATTATACCCGTTACTCGTAGAGTAAAAGGGTATACTAGATTCGTTGAAAATTATGTAACAGGGAGAAGGAAGCGTTTCCGACCATATAAAGTATATATATTCTTGATCAAGATCAATAGCCTAGTCGAACTGGCCATGTCCGTCTGTCCGTCCGTCTGTCGGTCCGTATGAACGTCGAGATCTCAGGAACTATAAAAGCTAGAAAGTTGAGATTCAGCATGCAGACTCCAGATACATAGAAAGCGCTTTCGGCGACGGAGTAAAGTTTTTCTTTTTTTTGATTAAAAATATAAAAATATTGATTATTTCGCACACATTCTTATGAGGTATCCCTCTTATTTTTTTTTCTTCCTCTCCTTTTAAAGTTGGGACACTTTTTTTTCCGTGTGGCTTACAAATTTAACACAAACATAAAACACTGTTGGGTCATGCAGCCGCCAAAACTGTGCAGTAGACTAATCTCATACTCTTAATATAGTAAGCCGAAATAGTCAGTGGTAGCAGTTGCGATGCCCATAGTGCAAACCGCTGTTCTCGCACGCATTTATCTGTACGGCGCTCATTCCTTGTTCTCTTTGTTATCTACCTACGTTAAGCTTGGGCGCTGCATTTCGGCTGTCTGTCCCGCCAATTGTCACTTCTTCGTTTTTCGGCAAAGACTCAACTTGTGTATTTGATATAGCTCTTTGTCGGCCCTAGCTGCCGTAAACAATTCGCAAAATAAACAGTATCGGAAAATAAACAAACTTTCTTCGGCTATTTATTATTCGCAACAGCTATTGAAAAAGCTCAATAGCTAAACATTGGTGACCCCGACGTGATATGTGTTAATTTGCATGCATTAATTAATGCACTTATCCCGTTTATAAATAAATATAAATACATTAAATCGCAATCGGTTGGACAAGTGAGTGGTGATTTCGGTGATAGTGGCTGTGTTTAAGCGATCTAGCATTACATATATACATACATACATACATTGCTACATATATCGTTACGTGTATTGACTCCGCTTGCATTTTCGGCATTTGTTTTGTGCTCATCTTCCCGCTGAACCGAATTAAAAGCGATTTGTTGCTATGCCCGCTGAAAGTGACAAAAACAGGGTGACCTTTTTAAAGCGCAAAGCCAATGCGCTGTTCAGCAGGTTGCAGAGGCTACAAACGTCGCTGTCTAATGAGACGCTGAGCGGATACGACGAACCCACTCTTACGGTGAGGCTGGAGCAAATTGATGAGCTGCAAAGTGCCTTCAATGTTCTGCATACAGAACTGGAGGAATTGGATTTCGATGAAATTGACAGTGAAATGAGCGAGAGTTTCGATGAATTCATCGTTGAATTCAAGGCTAGTGTGCGCGCGGAAATAGCCAAACGCAATGTGCATTTCGCGCCGCACTCAACGCTTGCGGAAGGTGTTGTGCCCCACCAGTGTAGTGGTCATCAGACGCAGCCGCGGCTGAGGCCAATGCCGTTGCCGCCTGTGCAGCTGCAAACGTTTGACGGAGGCTTCGCAAACTGGGCGGATTTTTACTCCGTGTTCACGAGCATAATCGACAGCCATCCGGACCTCTCCAACATTGAAAAATTGCAACATCTGCGGTCATGTTTGAGGGATTCGGCGCTGGAAACTATCCGATCAAGGGAGATCTCAAACGGCAATTACGAAGCGGCTTTAGAGTTGCTTCAAAAAAGGTTTGATAATCGGCGTCTCGTTTTTCAGGCGCACATCACCGAGATTCTGGGCTTAAAGGTAGTACGGAATGGTTCAGTGGCATAGCTTCGGGAATTGTCGGACAAGTTTAACGCTCACATTCGTGCGTTGAAGGGTTTGGGCACCACTGAGCAAATCGCTGGCTGCATTATAGTGCAAGTGCTGCTGCAAAAGCTGGATGTGGCGAGCCAAGCTAAGTGGGAGGAGCGCTTGGAGGATCCGGTCGTTGTCAACCTTATTCCGTCGTGGGAATCGATGGCTGCATTCCTGGAGCAGCGATGTAGGACTTTGGAGGCCGTGGATTGCGCCATGGCAACCTATGCGCCAGGCGTTCAGGTGGGCAGAAATCGTTCGACGCTAGTTGCTACCACCCAAAATTCTCTTGGTTGCATGCTTTGCCATAGTGCAGAGCATGCCATATATTATTGCCCGCAATTTAGAGACTTAGGGCCAGTAGATCGTCTGCGCGAGGCAACGAGACTAGCACTTTGCCTAAATTGCCTAAAGGCAGGTCATCAGCTACGCCAGTGCAGCTCGAGCCGCTGCCGCACCTGTGGAATCAGGCATCATATGCTACTCCATCTAGATGGTCCGCCTTCCTCGCAGCCACATGTTCCGTTGTCTTCAAGCTCCCACACTGAGCCTTCTGCCCCGCTTTCGACTTCTTCTACTCTAATTGCACAGGATCTCTGTAGTGACCTTGTGCTGCTAGCCACTGCAACCGTTCTAGTGCAGAATCGGTCGGGACTGTTCGTTCCCTGCAGGGCCTTGTTAGATTCTGGCTCTCAACTGCACTTGGTCACCTCTCGGTTTGCAAATCAACTTCAACTTAAGAGGTCGAGGTCGTCCGGCTCCGTCACTGGAATCGGGGATTCCAATTTCGCGACTGATGGATTCTCGGTAGGAATTGCGATGCGGTCTGTCACTTCGGATTTCTCAACGAGCATAACAGCAGTTATCGCTCCCAATATCACGGATCGCCAGCCAAGTTTTAATGTGGACATTGGGGACTGGAAGATTCCAGAAAACCTGCAGCTTGCCGACCCGGAATTTCATAAAGCTCAGCGTGTTGACCTGTTAATAGGAGCTAGCCTGTTTTATGAGCTGCTGTGCGTAGGTCAGATAAAGTTGTTGCCAGGACTGCTTCAAAAAACTCGTCTGGGCTGGGTTGTGTCTGGAGGCTGCGCGCGCCCTTGTGGTAGCGCCTTAATTGCTTCACGCGTTCCTTCTTCAGCCAGCAAGGAAAACAGCATTGATGTTGAACTTGATTCACTTCTGCAGCGTTTTTGGGAGGTAGAAAATTGTCCCGGCCCAATAGTTCAAGCCACTAAGGAGGAGCTAGATTGCGAGGCCCACTTTGTTAAAAACTACACCCGATTGCCAGCTGGCGATTCCTCGGTACGGTTGCCGCTAAAACTCCATTTGGATTCTTTAGGAGATTCCTATCCTCAGGCTTTGCGGAGATTCTTGTCGCTGGAGAGGAAGCTTACAAAGCACCCTGGCTTGAGGGTTAAATATGCGGCGTTCATGAAGGAATATCGTGATCTGGGACATATGTCGCCTGTGCCTGCCTCTGAGGTCAGCTCGTACCGATATTTTTTACCACATCACTGCGTCATGAAGGAGGATAGCACTACCACCAAGCTTCGCGTTGTCTTTGACGGATCATCTGCCACTTCCACTGGTTACTCGCTTAACGATGTGTTAATGGCTGGCCCGGTCATCCAGCCCAAGCTATTTCACATCCTAATTCGATTTCGCTCACACCCAGTTGCCGTTACAGGAGACATATGTAAAATGTACCGATGTGTAAGAGTCTCGCAAGAAGATAGCTATTTGCAGTGCATTGTATGGAGGGACTCCCCAATAGATGACCTTCAAGAATACAAACTCGACACAGTTACGTACGGCACCAAACCAGCCTCCTTCTTGTCCGTAAGGGCTATGCAGCAGATGTCAATCGATGAGCAGGCATCTTTTCCCATTGAATCAGAAATCCTTCGGCGCGATTTTTACGTGGATGATCTTATCTCCGGCTCCGGCACGTTAAAGGATGCTATCAGCATAATGCAGCAGACGGCTGGCATTCTTGCGAAGGGCAAGCTCAAGCTAAGGAAATGGTGGTCTAACATTCCGCTTGTGCTTGAGGGTGTGCCCGCCGAGGACAAGGAGTCGTTCATGAAGTTTGAAGATGGTAGCGATTTCACCAAAACTTTAGGTCTCGCTTGGGATTCCGTCTCCGACCAGATATTGTTTTCGAACTCTGCATTTCAGTCGCCATTGAGACCCTGCAGGCGCTCTGTTTTGTCTGCGATTGCTAAATTTTACGATCCTCTCGGCCTGGTCGGTCCTGTAATCACAAGGTGCAGCTCTTGCAGCAGCTCTGCAAGGAAAAGCTGTCCTGGGATGAAAGCCTCCCGGAAACTCATAACACGAAATGGCTTGATATATGTCGCAGTTTTGAAATAATAAGTCATGTTAGTTTCCCTCGGTTCGTGTTTAGCGCAGAGTCTGGTCTTGATGTGCATGGCTTTTGTGATGCAAGCATTGATGCCTATGGAGCCTGCGTTTATGTGGTTTCTAAAGGGAATCAAAGTTTTAGCCATTTGCTTTGTTCGAAGTCGCGCATAGCTCCGTTGAAGACCATAACAGTACCAAAGCTGGAGCTTTGTGGTGCGGATCTTCTGGCTAAAATCATGAGGGAAATAGTTGGCTTGAAAGTATTTAAAGGACGCTACTATTGTTGGTGCGACTCGACGGTGGCACTTTCCTGGATGCGAGATGAGCCCGCCAGGTTCAACATATTTGTGGCAAATAGGGTTGCTGCCATTAAGGAGCTGACAGATGTCACGGCTTGGCGTTATGTTCCAACAGCGTTAAATCCGGCTGACATCTTATCCAGAGGATCCCTGCCGTCTGAGCTTAGCGAATCGTCACTCTGGGCGCATGGACCCGCCTATCTTACGGAGCCTGAAAGAGATTGGCCAACAGCTGTTTGTCCTGACAAACCGGTGCTTGAGCTTCGTCGAATTATGTTCATCGTAAAGTCGCCATACGTGGATGTAATTGCTAGCTCTAAATTTGCAAATTCTTACCCCGTACTGCAACGAGTGTTTGCATACATTTACAAATTTTGTAATGGAATTCGTCATCCTGGGCTCACCGTCTCACACATTCAAGAGGGTACTCAGATGATGCTGCGGTTGGTGCAGCGCGCGCAGTTATGGGAGGACATGCAGTCCCTAAAAACGCTGGGAAGAGTTTCCTCGTCTAGTCCCATATCCTCGCTGTCGCCGTTCCTGGATCAGTTTGGACTTCTTAGAGTAGGCGGTCGCCTCCGGAATTCGTCATTGGACTTTGATGGCCGCCACCGAAAAATCCTTCCAAGGTCCCATCCGGTGACTCTGGCAATTATTTCGCATTACCATGAAAGAAATCTTCATGCCGGACCTCGAGCTCTTCTGGGTGCAATTCGATCCCAATATTGGCCTATTGGGGGAGGAAGACGGTTACCAAGGCCGTGAACAGATGCGTTAGATGTTTTCGGATGAAGCCGCGGCTGATAGAGCACATAATGGCGGACCTTCCCAAGGAGCGCTTGGAAGGATCTCACGCTTTTGAGGTTGCTGGCATAGACTTCTGTGGACCCTTCTTTCACAAGTCGGATACTCGCAACAAGACCGCGGTTAAATGCTACGTCTGCGTATTTATATACTTTGCAACCAAGGCAGTGCACCTGGAGCTGATCAAGGATCTCTCGACAGTTGCGTTTCTGTGCGGACTCAAGAGGTTCATATGCACCCAGCGGAAGCCGAAGCAAATTTTGGTCAGACAACGCCACCAACTTTGTCGGCGCCAAGAATGAACTTCTGGAACTTCGAAGGCTATTTCTCAGCAGCGAGCATCAAGGCTCCGTTCAGAATTTTTGCCTTTCGGAAACGATTGACTGGCGGTTCATCCCTCCACGGTCGCCCCATTTCGGTGGACTTTGGGAAGCGGCGGTGAAAACGGCCAAACATCATTTCTACCGCGCTGTGGGTACGGCGGTTCTGACCTTCGACGAGCTGAGGACGCTGGTGTGCCACATCTCGGCAGTTATTAACTCCAGACCTTTAGTTCCCATTTCAGAGAACCCTGCCGATCTGGACGTCCTCACTCCGGCGCATTTTCTCAATGGTGGTCCGCCTTCGTCGTTTGACGAGCCAGATATAACGGGCCTAAACTATAATTGGCTTGACTCTTGGCAGCGCATCTCCTTTCTTCAGCAAATCTTTTGGTCGCGATGGAAGGAAGAGTACTTGACGTTGCTCCAGCAGCGCTCCAAGTGGCGCACCCCAAAGCCTGGCGTAGCCGTGGACAACGTCGTTCTTGTTAAGGACGAGAATCTACCCCCAATGAGATGGCCTTTGGCGAGAGTCATGCAGTTGATCCCTGGCAGAGACGGCGTCGCTCGAGTTGCAGAATTGAGGACCGCGTCTGGAGTAATAAGGCGGGCAGTGAACAAGCTGTGTCTGCTTCCCCTTGAGGACTCTGTTGGAAGCCAAGCTTCCAACGGGGGGAGGATGTTGGGTCATGCAGCCGCCAAAACTGTGCAGTAGACTAATCTCATACTCTTAATATTGTAAGCCGAAATTGTCAGTGGTAGCAGTTGCGATGCCCATACTGCAAACCGATGTTCTCGCACGCATTTATCTGTACGGCGCTCATTGCTTGTTCTCTTTGTTATCTACCTACGTTAAGCTTGGGCGCTGCATTTCGGCTGTCTGTCCCGCCAATTGTCACTTCTTCGTTTTTCGGCAAAGACTCAACTTGTGTATTTGATATAGCTCTTTGTCGGCCCTAGCTGCCGTAAACAATTTGCAAAATAAACAGTATCGGAAAATAAACAAACTTTCTTCGGCTATTTATTATTCGCAACAGCTATTGAAAAAGCTAAACAAACACAAAGCAAAGAAATCAGACACTTCTCCTCACATTAATTTGCACATTATCTTTCCACAATAATAAAAAAAATCTTAACCTAATTTACTAAAACATAATTATCTTTTTTTTCCGTAGTTAGGGTTTTTCTACCTTTTTTTTTTTATTTTTTTACTTTCTTTAAATTTGCCTTAAATGCGGGTCTTATATTAGTTATTAGTTTTAAATCGCGTTCAGCGCATTCGCGAGCGGGTCGGACTTTTTCTTGCGATTTTCAATCTTCATAAATACAAGCTGCTGGCGAAGCGCGCGAGCCAACTGACAAAAATCCACTAATCGGCGGCTACCTCTTCCGCGGTCCGTTGGCCTTCCTTGGTCGCAGATTTTGCCCTGCCCGTTTTGGGTAGCTGCAGCCGAAGATTTGTTGTCCGCTTTGCCTTTTTTTTTTCTTTTGTGCCCTGACAAAAAGACTACAACTGCTGGCGCTGCCTGGCTGTAGCGCTTCTTCCTTCCGGATCAGTATGCTGGTTATATTTTGTTCTTTTAAAACCCTGCACGAGAGTTAGGCGATAAAAGTCTGGGTATCTTAGCCCTTTTCCATCCACTTACCCCAGCTCTCCGCCGGTTCAAACTAATCGCCAATCTGGTTCGCCTCTGGGACTTGCACTTATTTGGCTTAAATTGCCCACAAACACCAAACGAACTTTCTCCGCCGATCTTTAACTTGAGAATGGCTGCTGATGACGCCAGAATAAGGCGGCAACCTAGCATCTGCCAGATTTGTAGAGATTTTTCTCTCTCAGGGAAATCTGACAATTAGCCCTGTAAGACCCGTGACCCTGCCGCTAATCCCTTCACGCGTTATGCAGGTGGCGCACGCCTCGCAATATGACACCTAGATGGCGTTGCAGTTTTAGCTTTGCCGCAAGTGCCACAAATACCCCCCGCCAAAGATCTGACTTGGGAGTCAAATTCCCAAGACAGATACAACCAGCACAGAAGGCAGCTCAACTATTGTTTCATATCTTTCGCATGATAGCGTCCATTATAGTCCCTTGCAGATCTTCCAGGTCATAGTTAGCCAGGCCAATTTTCTTCTTAACCCTAGCCTTTACGTAAGCTGGGGCTAGCTTGGCGTTATAACCGGCTACGAAATTGCTTTGTCTGAAATTCCGTCGCCATACTTCCTGACCCTCTGCATACGACACCTCCCTCGACCGTAAATTATATTGTCGTTCGTTCCTCGCATTTTGCTTCCTCATAACCTCGCCTGCTTTACTGCGAATTAAATCTAGCGAATCTTCTCGTGTAAACACCGCTGACCTGTCCTCGAGCAATCGCAGAGCTCTTAAGAGCTTAAAAGTGGAGCCTGAGCCTCCCGCAAAAATTTCTGGAATGCATCTGATTTGAATTGCGAACCGTTGTCAGAAACAATAGTCTGCTGTGAGTTTCTTTACCGCTTTTAGGAACACGAACTTCGTATAATGATCTAAAACTATGAAGAACCCTATGTGCCCACTCCTAGACCGCGGATATGGTCCTAGAAAATCAACGTAGAGTCTCTGGAAGAATCTATGGGACTCTGGAGAGGTACCCATTGCTGGACGTTGAATCCTGTTCGGCGCTTTCGACATTTTGCAAGTGGCACAAGCTTGTATATAGTCCTTCACGTCCTTGATCAACCCTGGCCAAAAGTAATACCATCGAACTCTTTCTAAGGTCTTGTGGATGCCTCCGTGGGATGCTAGGATGCTAGGATCATCGTGAGCTTTTTTCAGAACCTCGGGAACTAATTTCGTTGGAATCCAAAGTTTCCAGTTGAAGTTGTCGTGTAAGGCCTCGCCGGTAGCGTGATCGGTTCAGCGATACACCAAATTGTCGACCACCTTCAAATCTGGAAGCTTTTATCCATTCGCTTTTACCTTTTCAATCAGCTCTACATATTAATCGCTTTTGAATTCCGGCAAATCTAATTCCACTAGCAACCCGTGACTTGCGTCTATGGCCGCCAATTCCTCCTCATTCACACTCGACAATGCATCGGAAACTACATTTAACCTTCCGCTACGATGTTCGATTTTAAAATCGAAACTCTGCAGTTTCAAGGCCCACCGAGCTAAACGAGAATGGAGGTCCGTTTGGGTCATAAGCCACTTTAGCGACGCATGATCGGTAATTACGGTGAATGCGTTTCCTTCTACATACGCTCGGAATCTTTTTATACAAATAATGGCCGCCAGGCACTCTTGCTCTGTTACAGAATAATTTTTCTGTGCTTTGTTCAATTTTTTCGAAACGAAAGCTAATGGGTATTGGTCCCCTTCATCCGACTTTTGCACAAGAACTCCACCAACACCAGACTTACTCGCATCACAGTGTATAAAAAATGGTCTGCTAAAATCCGGACTGTGAAGAACTGGGGCAGAGCACAACATTTCTTTAAGCTTCGCAAAAGCCTTCTCTCCCTTAGCAGTCATCACAAATTTTTGTCTTGGCTTTAACAGGTCAGTAAGCGGAGCGGAGACAGATGCAAAATTATTTATAAACTTCCTGTACCACCCAACCATGCCTAAGAACCGGCGCAGAGCCTTGAGCAACTGCGGTAACGGAAAATTTGTCATCGCTGATATTTTATCTGGATCTGTCCGTATAACGCCCTCCCCGACAATATGGCCCAGATACTTGACAGTACGCATGCAGAACTTGCTTTTCTCGACATTGAGAGTTAACCCTGCTGTTTTTACATAGCTCGCCACTAAGCCTAACACCCTCATGTGAGCCTCAAAGCTATCTGATACTATGAGCAGGTCATCCAGAAACACGAAAACCTCATTTCTCAAATTTGCAGGAATAACCTTGTCCATCAATCTAGTCATAGTTTGAGAAGCGTTGGTGAGACCGAAAGGCATAACTTTGTATTGATATAGGGGCTTTCCGGGTATGGTAAATGCCGTTTTGTCACGCGATGCAGGGTCCAGAGGGATTTGCCAGTAGGCATCCTTGAGATCGAGACTTGATATAAACATAGCCTTGGGAAGCCGCCCTAAGATACCATCTATCTGAGGCAACGTATACGCATCCTTTTTAGTAACCGCGTTGACCTTTCGGCTATCCAAGCATAGACGAATTTTTCCCGGTTTCTGCACCAGAACAACCGGTGATGACCAGGGACTATCTGATTCCTCAATAACTCCTAAGCTGAGCATTCGATCGACCTCTTGATACAGCAACTTTTCCACTGCCGAAGAGACGGGAAAATGCCTTTGCTTCACCGGCTTTGCGTCTCCAATGTCAATAATATGTGAGATTTTGTTCGTCTTGCCTAACCCAGAAACCGCGTAAGATGGGAATCGTTGAACTACCGACTTGAGTATGTCCTGTTGGCTAACCGAAAGTTGATGTGATTCAGGGGATATTTCATCCACACTCATACTAACTGGCAGAAGATCGAATTCTTTCCAGAAATCTATTCCCAGGTAAAGATCCTGACTGAGGGACGGAATAATATGCAGCTCTAAATCTTTGATTACTTGCTTGTACTGCACAGGAGTTCTAAGCCGGCCAATTACTTCTTGCTTTTTGCCATCCGCCGTGCTTGCAACCGATGCAGCGCGTTTAAAAGGAATTTTACTGACAACAATTTGCTCAGCTAATTTGCCACCGACCACACTCATTGCGGCTCCGGTATCGAGCAATCCTAACACTACTTTATCCAGCAAACGCACCTCAGCGTAAGGGCGTTTATCGGCCTTCTTATAACGGATAGCGTTAACAGCTTTTGCTGCTCGCCAAAAAGCTCTCATCCTGTTTGCATTTCGCGATCTTTTCTTCGGACTGACTGACATTGGATTTGTGGATAACTGATTAGATTTTATTACCTGTGGCCAAGGAGTAAACGGACTGACAATGCTCTCGGACAAATTCGGGAAATTAATTGTAGGTGATAAGTTTTCTTTTTCTACTGGCTTGCATCTGGGTTCGTCGATTTCTGGCGCTGCACACACGACTGCTGACGAGGCTGTGTGCTCATCTTGGAGTTTTTTTTTGGCATTTTACGCAAGATGGCTTGTAAGTATTCGGGCGTCCACAACCAAAGCAGAAAATTTTGCGTTTTCCCTCGTAGTCCTGATACCTATGACCCTCTTTGCGACAGTTCCAACAAATTAACGCCATAGCACCTATTTCTCCTTCATTTCCGTCATCCGAAAATTCAACTGCGTCATCCAAATGGATTTCCTCGACTAACTCGGAGACATTCTTGCGAAAAGGGATACTCTTTTGATAGCTATGGCTTCGCCTTACGTCGTCTAAAAACCTTTCTCTTCGCCGAATTTCCGGTCGTAAATTCCTACTCAGAGTGTCCACCACATCTCGCTCTGACATTGGCGTTTCTAAGCTATCCATAAGCTGCATAATTGCATCGTGAAATGTGTCGAAATCCTCTTTCTCCCTTTGTTTTCTGTCTCGGATAGCTTCTCTAATATCCACATCAGTGCGGGTGTCCCGAAATTGCTTTCGCAGAGCATAGCAAAGCGAGTCCCATCGTACCTCCCTAACGGACTTGTGAAAGCGCCAATAGAAATCTCGCGCTTTGCCATCAAACCGCAAACTAGAATTGCTGCATAAAGCCACAAAATTCCCTTCTAGCGTCTGCTGTGTAAGTGCCTCTACCCGATATATGAAATTATCAACTCCCAGGCCCTCTGGACTGCCACTGAATCTTAGCTTCCAACTGTTAAGTATTTGGCCAACTTTATCGGGTCGTTGCACAAGACCGGTAACCTCTGTTCTTGGAGTTGCCCTTCCAGAGCCATGTACCATACTTGTTGGCCCTCCAACCTGAAAATTTACCGACTCTGAATATCGCCTCGTGTCTATATGGGCAGTGGTAATAGGTGGTTGCGAAAAATGTACAGCTAAATTGGCTTGTATAAGCTGCGACATTTTTTCCGACAGCTGCGTAAGTAGTTCATTTTGCATGGCCTTGACGTGTTCTGCTACCATGTTCCCTATTAACTGCTGAGGATTTTCTTGCCCCGAATCTTCATTGTTGGCTGGAGCAGATCTTGAAGGCGTGTTCAGCCGTTTCTGCAACCTAGTATGATGTTGAGGTTCTTTGCAAATCGGACAGGTGTTGCTGGTTTTGGAGTAGACCTCGAAACAATTTTTGTGGAACTTATGCCCACACTTGATCTTTACTATAGATGCAGATGCCAACGATTTTTCACACAAGATGCATTTGGGAGATGATCCTGCGGATCCCTCTTCCTCGGACAGCGGCATTTTTGCCAATTTAGACCAATGAATTTAGTAAGCAACTAATAACTATAATTTAACAAGATAGAACGCTATAGTCGGGTTCCCCGACTATCTGATACCCGTTACTCAGCTGGTAAAAGTGCGAAGGGAAATTACAACACTGACCGTTTTTGGCGGTTTGTGGGCGTATATAGAGTTATATGGTATATAGAGTTATATTTACAAGACAAAAAACAATGTGAAAAAATTTCACAACATTTTTCAAAAGTATGGGCGTGGCAGTTTTGGGCGGTTTATGGGCGTTAGGGTGGGCGTGGCAAAAAGTTTTTCTGCAGATCGATAGAAATTTACAATACTAATAAGAAAATGAAAAAATATCAACACATTTTTCAAAAGTGTGGGCGTGGCAGTTTTGGGCGGTTTGTGGGCGTTAGAGTGAGCGTGGCAACATGAATCGACAAACTTGCGCTGCGTCTATGTCCCAGGAGTCTGTATGCTTATTCTCAACTTTCTAGCTTTTATAGTTCCTGAGATCTCGACGTTCATGCGGACGGACAGACAGACGGACAGACAGACGGACAGACAGACGGACAGACAGACGGACAGACAGACGGACAGACAGACGGACGGACAGACGGACATGGTCAGATCGACTCGGCTATTGATCCTGATCAAGAATATATATACTTTATATGGTCGGAAACGCTTCCTTCTGCCTGTTACATACTTTTCAACGAATCTAGTATACCCTTTTACTCTACGAGTAACGGGTATAATAATGTATAAAAGTAAGCAAATAAAATTTATAAATATAAAATATCAAATCACATAAATAAATGATAATAAATAGGACAATAAATAAATTAAATCGAAATCCAATCAGAATAATTAATTACAGAAATAATCTAATCTAACCACATAAATAAAATTCAGAAAAAAATAATTTAAAATTGTAACATCGAAATTGAAAATAAATAGAACAATAAATCCAAAAAAAATTAATAAGACGGAGTGTAATTTAATTAAACGAATGGAGTGATCGCCAAAAACATACAATAAATTTAAAAATTAGTTTAAATTAATGATCAAATTAAACAAACGAAGTAACTAATATATCAAATCAGAACTAATAAAAAATATTTATTGCAATCAAACGAACAAATGAAATGGCAAATCAAACAAAATATCAATTCAAATCGTTAAATCACAAAAATTCAAATGCCCAAAAAATGTAAATATCAACGATTGCGTTTGTTCTCTTGCTATTCTTGCACTTGCCTATTCGAGGTTCAATAACCTCCCTTTGCTTTTCAGCTGCTTGTTCGTTGCGCTTCCCTTTTTTCAGCAGCAACACATTAATATATCAGCTAATGATTTTGGTTTTAAAGTTAAATCTTGTAATTGTAAATAGATAGAAAAATAACGCAAATCATGCAACCGGAACTCTTCCAAAACTTGAGAAAGATTGATTGCTAAACAAACAAAAAACATATATTATATTTCGCCGACAAGCATAGCTTGATTCCCTGCAAATGTGTAATTGGTTTTAAACCGAGTCTACCGTTTGACTATAACAAAAGAACATAAGGAAAACGAATAAGTTTTGTCGCGCAATTGCAACAACAACTACACTGCTGTGCAGGTGGTCATCCGTGGTCAGTGGCTAAGCTTAAGAGATAATCACTGACTGCGGTCCACGCGACTACCGCCTGCACCCTTCTTCAAGAAGAAGGGAGCGTATCTCTTTTGCCGTCGTCTGTGGTCTGTAAACTTCTTTATAAAAAGAATGCCTACGTAAATCCTATGCAGATAAACGACTAACGATTCAGCTTCCGTATAAGAAAACATGACCCTTCATTACAGCCAATCAGCCGTGGTCAGACTACATCTTATTAAAAGATTGTTCGCCTGCTTGTCCTATGCGTACTGATAAGCTGCTCTGTGTGGCTCAGAAATAAAAATGTAGGTGATAGGACAGATGTAAATCTTTTGTAATTACTGACTTGCGAGGCCGATTGATTTATTACTGATGATAAAATCTCTCGCATTACACTCACATTACAGACATCTAGAAGAGGAAAACATGTTCAAATGGTTTACGCCAAACCGATCTCGGCCAGCCTCCGGTGTTGTTGGAGGCCTTCGTTGACCCGCCCTGCCAATGGCCATCTTATCATCGTAATTTTCCCTGATGGCCCCTTCTGAAACCTAATCTATTCGCAAGGGCCTCATGCTAGCTGCGGCAAAAACTTACAGAATTACCACATTATAAATTGGATTTTATTACTAGTGCATATAAAAATTCTTAAAACTAGGCATGAAAGTGTAAAAATATGAATTTTTGCATATAATTAAATTATTGTTTTTGGAATTCACGAAAAGTGAGGATTAAAAATATACAAAAAAATTGACAAGAAAATTACAAGATAATAATACGCGTGAATTTAAATAGTGATTGTTTCGGATTTCTCTCAGTGTGATTATGTTTATTTCTATTGCATTTCCTTTACGATTCTTTATGTTAGCATTTATTTTAGCGTTTCAAGGGATAAAAAAAACAATAGGGATATCTACGTTAATGCCTTTAGTGCAGAACTCACTTTAATTTGGCCAATATACTCAATATGGTTTTTCTTTGGTAACTCACCCTTTTCTTTTGTAACTTCCATCGGAGAAAGCGCTTTCGGCGACGGCAGCTATTTCTTTGGGAGTAAAGTTTTTCTTTTTTTTTGATTAAAAATATAAAAATATTGATTATTTCGCACACATTCTTATGAGGTATCCCTGTTATTTTTTTTTCTTCCTCTCCTTTTAAAGTTGGGACATTTTTTTTTCCGTGTGGCTTACAAATTTAACACAAACATAAAACACAAAGCAAAGAAATCAGACACTTCTCCTCACATTAATTTGCACATTATCTTTCCACAATAATAAAAAAAATCTTAACCTAATTTACTAAAACATAATTATCTTTTTTTTTCCGTAGTTAGGGTTTATCTCCCTTTTTTTTTTTTTTGATTTTTTTACTTTCTTTAAATTTTCCCTAAATGCGGGTCTTATATAAGTTTTGGGTAGCTGCAGCCGAAGATTTGTTGTCCGCTTTGCCCCTTTTTATTCTTTTGTGCCCTGACAAAAAGACTACAACTGCTGGCGCTGCCTGGTTGTAGCACTTCTTCCTTCCGGATCAGTATGCTGGTTATATTTTGTTCTTTTAAAACCCTGCACGAGAGTTAGGCGATAAAAGTCTGGGTATCTTAGCCCTTTTCCATCCACTTACCCCAGCTCTCCGCCGGTTCAAACTAATCGCCAATCTGGTTCGCCTCTGGGACTTGCACTTATTTGGCTTAAATTGCCCACAAACATCAAACGAACTTTCTCCGCCGATCTTTAACTTGAGAATGGCTGCTGATGACGCCAGAATAAGGCGGCAAACTAGCATCTGCCAGATTTGTAGAGATTTTTCTCTCTCAGGGATATCTAACAATTAGCCCTGTAAGAGTAGCGATGTCATAGAGTGCGGATTTATATTCGATATTGAACCAGTCAGTGGTTTATGGTCGGTGAAGATGTTTAACTTCTTTACGCCATACAGCTTTTCGAGTAGTTTGCACCAATCTTCCCGTTCTCACCTTTTAGAATGTTCGTAAGAGTATTGCAATGCTAGCAAACCCATTTATGAAACATCTATAAAAGCTAACCAAGTCCTAAGTTTTTAGGACCGTGTTTGTTTCGTTGACGTGATTGGAGAAAAATGAAAAATACGTCGTCAACGTAGACATAGCTACTTTTACCGATGTGATCTCTTAGAACATCATCTAAGGCCCGCAGGAAAATGCTAGGGGCATTTTTTAAAACAGAGGGAAGCCTGCAGAATTCATACTTTCCGTTGTTGACCGAAAAAGCTTTCTTTTACCGATCACGCTTCGCGAGCTCAATTTGATGGAAGCACGCCTTCAAATCAAGAGTCGTAAAGTACTGAGCCTTTTTAAAGTTCGATAGTACAGTCGACAGTTGTTTTCTGATTCAGTTTTCTGAAGTCAATAACAAGACGTTTCCTCCTATGACCTTCTTCGTAAAATCCCTTTTTATCACCAACCCAAATTGTGTTATTGTAAGGCGACCGCGATGGTCTTATTATTCCGTCTGCTGGAAGTTGTTTAACCTCCGTATACCACCACGGTCCCACCTGCCTCCAAAACCAATACCATAACAAAGTTCACCATCCTTTTATGACTTTTCCATTTACTACTGCAGACTGAGAAGGCTCTATAAATTCGAGAACTAAGAGTAGACGTCAAACTCACTAATCCTCGTGTATAAAAATGGATCCCCTTCAATTGCTCAGGATCTGTTCGTATAATACCTCAGCACTGCATACCATGGATCTTACTGTTGGTTTTTTTGACAAAGGAAATTGTATAAATATTCCATTAACCCAAGACTCTGATGTAGTTATAATTAAAGGGAACATTGGAACAAAATTCGCGTCTTTTGAGTGAAGCCATTTTCCTTTTGGGACAGAAAGGCAGGATGGTATAATACGAGACAATAGAGCCGACCAGGAAATATAATTTGCATATTAATTTGATTTGGCTGAACAGGAGACCGGTCCTATAATCTATGCATTTCCTGATGATGATAATTTTTCTGTTCAGATCATTCGAGTCAACCAATCAATTATTTAAGGTTAATGAATGACGAAGATGACCCTGCATTACTAGAAGTTTTACTTGATCTAGGTTTTTTATTTGTCTATATTGTACAAAAATATAAACTGAGTATTTGGGTCTGAAATAACTTTTTTATTTCATATGAAGTTATAATAAAATAAAATGTTATATATGTATATATATCTTTTTATATATATTCTTAACTGAGCATAAAAGCTTAACAAATATATTGGTATCTCTATGCCTGCCAAAAACTAAAAATCTATGTATTGCAAGTAAGGACTTTAGTTTCGTTTTCTTTTGTTTCATTAAGTCCTTTAAAATATTCAATCTTATTAAAATTAGTCATAACACTCTCTTCCCCATAACACCACATAATTTAATCAATTGAAACATTAAAAAGATAATTTTGGTGATCAGATTTTCTAGAAATCTTGTTTTTCCCGATTTGTCAAACGGGTCCACAAATTAACATTGTGTAATGTATGTAAAGTACAGTTGGGCATCGATAGTTATCAACGTGCTTGCTAAGCGATAGTATACGATATTTTAAGGAAGTAACATCATCATGAAGTGTAGGGACTATCGAGTGCAAGGAGTACGAAGAGCAGAAAATTGGGATCGTGATGATAGAGTCAAGTAGTAAAAGAAGTCATCGAGGGATCAAGTCCGAGCATAGAAGTTGGTGTGTCGGAGGGTCAATCGTCGTCAAGTAGTCAAATCCTCAAATTGGAGCTATAGTCAGCAGAGTCGATTAGTCGCCGTTCCATTTATGTGTCATACAATTCTTGATATATTCAACTATGTTAATAAACAGGCTATAATACCTTACGTTTAGGGGCTCGTCCCGGTCTAAGCTTTATACCTGAGGCTCGATCCGGACAAATCAGTGTGATTCATAAGCTATTACGATTTGTAGTAAAATTCAAAGCGTCGGTACCTCGACAAAAGAGAGCGAATAGCAGAGCATAAACGACAAAAAACTAGAGGAAGAAAGAACGCATGCTTTAACACGGAAGGGAAGTTGAAAAAATATAAAAAGATTTTTCAAAAGTGTGGGCGTGGGAGTTTTGCGCGGATTGTGGGCGTTAGGGTGGCCGTGGCAAAAAGTTTTCATAACCCTTCCATTAACGAAAATGATTTGCCACATATTTCCCACCTGATTAAGAATTGGAAAGTAGAAACTTTGACAACACTGATTTACTAATTAAGTTATAGAACTTACTTATTTATCCCGCAGTCTTGCGTTAAGAGCAGCGGACTTGGCGGGCCGCCTTGTGCTGTCTTTTACACCTTGTTTTCATGTCTTCATGTCTCCGGCGAACACTTGGCGCTCAAATGCCCGACCCGTATTATGCTGACCTAAAGCGGAATGCGGTTCTTGGCCTGCCCGGTACCGTCGATGTTAGTGTTGAATGTGCAGCATCCAGTTGTGGTGGCATTTCGGGGGGTCACTGTACCCCTCCGACTTGCGCAATCTAACTCTTCCCTGTCTTAAGTTAAAGGCGTTCTCGGATTCTATGGTCTTAGATGGTTGTTGATGTTTGGCAAATTACAAGAATGATGATAGGGATTATGTGGAATCCCTATTTCTATCAATATGTTAGAAAAATTTGAAAATTTCTTGTTCGCACTTCCACTAGATGAGTAACGGTTATCTCATAGTCGGCTAACTCGACTATAGCATTTGTAACGAAGTTACAAAATCTCAGTCGCGGCCAAGGAACATATACAAGAAAATTTGTCTAGAAGGGTGGAACCTGTAGATAGGAATTTGTATATTGAAAGATGAATTGCCGATGAAATTAATGAAGGCCTCCCCTAGTCGCTGACCACGGCGGGTCGAGATGCTTCGGGTAGGGTTTGTTCCGACGATCTTTGATGGCCACGTTACTGGGTGGCAAACAAGGGTGGTAACTGGCCGTACTACTTCACGACTGGTAGCGGGATGCCAGGCCGGTGTAGCAGGGACAACGCGCTCTTAGCGGAGACACTTTGCCCTGTGCGGTGGTCGGCCGTATAATTCAAGCTTAGCGGAGACACCTCGCTCTGTTCGGCCGTCGATATGCTAGTTCAAGCTTAGCAGGAACACCTTGCTCTGCTTGCCGATTTGTATGACGGATCAGACTTAGCTAAGACACCTCGCTGTTCGGCGACCGGTATTACAGTTCGGACTTAACAGAGACACCTTGCCCTGTCTGCCGATCGGTATTACAGTTCGGTCGGTAACGGTGTGCCTCGGCTAAGCAGTCTCTGAGGTGACCGGATCGCACTGCTTCGCGATTTGATCTAGCGGGGCGTGTCTTGGCTAAAGCAAAATGGGGGTGGGTTTTGGCAGCGAGACGAAGAGAACTTAGGCGCTGAGACTCGCGGCTGGCCTAAAGAAACGAGAAAGTAGAGGGAAGGATATAGGGAATCCTCTGGGTATTCGCAGAGGTGGTCGGAGCTACTGTAGAACCTACAGGGCGGACTAATACTCTGCCTGGGCGCAGAAGCTACCGGGAGGATTGCCACTCCGGCTGATCTCAGAGACTACGGGAGGAATCAAAGAGGCCCCGTTCCGCCAATCTAGCGATCGCGCTTCGACCACGCTGGCCGCTAGCGGGGCCACGGATCATCGGGCGTGGTGTGATCGATAAGCATATCGATGTATCGGGGCTTGGGTTTGTTTCCTGTGTTCTTGTCTCGGGAGGCGGGCAAGAAAATATACTATCTTGTACGTTTTGTTGAACTTAGTTTAATTAATTAAAATATTCAGGCGTTGGACTTCGTGTCCGGGACTAATGGGCTAGGCTTACACTTGAAAGTATAACTATTACAGAACTTATATTATACTAGAAGGAACTCAGGCGTTGGACTTCGTGTCCGGGACTTATTGGCTAGGTTTACGTTTGAAATTATAACTATTGAAATTATAACTATTGTAACTACCATATTAGATGGATGAAATGAGATGAAACAGGATTTGTGGGGACCCTGCGTCAGGGTCGTCACATTCCCCCCTTACTTCGGCGGGAGAAACGAGACATTTCGGCTCCCGTTGGTCTTCATCGTGATTTGGTAGGATCCTTGGGGTGTCAGGACCCGGAACCGTTGACGGGATCTCTGTGCCGATGGTCTCCGGTCCTCTAGTGCCTGCCAGACGGCCTCGGGGATCCTCACGTCCGGCGTGTTGCCACTCCATCCCCTCGGAAAGGGGTAGGGCACGCCGGGTTGGCGGTCGGACGAAGCGGGGCCTCGATCACGACGGATCGGTAGTTCGTGGGGATGAAGTGGACCCAGGTACCGCGATGGTAGAAGAAACGCTCCTCGCCTTTGGACACAAAATGTTCGGAGCCTTCCAGCCGATGTCCGCCGCGTCTGTAATACTCCTCCTCCCTGTCCTGTGCCTGTCTCGTGCTCGTCATCGGAGAAGTCCGATATCTCCTCCTCCTGGTCCACCCCTTCGCTGCGGTTGTGTTGGTTCACGGTACTGTTGTCCGAATCGTTGTCGGACGCGTCTTCGACATATGCTGGCTGGTCCTCGTAGTCCGACCTGTCTGCGCGGAACTCCTGAGTACCTGTACCCTCGTGGGACCTCTCCGGGGCTCGTGAGGGGATGCGTCGTACTTGGGCGTCGGTGTAGAATGGGGACACGCCCCTATGGCCGGAGTATGGTGGCGAATAAGAGTAGTGCATCTCCGTGTGGCTGGTGGGTGGACAGTGCAACGCTGCCCGAGGGTCTTGTGGCCGAGTCGAGGAAGGCCCTGACGAGGATCGGGTCGCTCGACCAGAATCCCCTCGCTGGCTCCCACCCCTCGGCCATGGCCCGGTGGACCGCCCAGCATACGTCGTTCCTGGACGCAGCCGGGGGTCTCGTGTGGCCGTCGACTGCCCGGAGCGCGAGGTATTGTCCTCGCTGCTGTCAATCACGATGACTTCCATGGTGCGTGGTGTGGTTCGTGGTTCCTGAGATAAAAAAAAGAGGTCTTAGTCGTGGTGATCATTAGGAAGGGGGCCATATGGGCAGCAACGGGGCAAGAAGATAGATCTATGGGGTCACTGCAGTCCACCGGGCCACAGTGCGAGGTTAACGGGTTTAAGGTTGTCTCCCATTAGTTAGAGGGCTCGTCTGTGGGTCAAAGGTCGGTCTGGGTTCTCGCCAGCCGAAAGGAAAGTGTATGGAATGTGGGTAAGTCTGCACAAGAGCGCCGCGGCCAGAATCCCTGTTGGTGTGGTCGGTCGAGCTCGTTAACTCCGGCAGACTTGGCCTCAGGCGGTTCTCTCCGACACCCCCGGCTATATGCCGAAGGAGCCTACGACACTAGGTTGCCAACTAGGTTGGTGGAGCCCTTTCGTCGACAGGGTCCGGTGCCGTTGACAGGACCAACGCTTCGGCAGGATCGTCATCTGCAGCGTCGGAAGGGCCTGG
This sequence comes from Drosophila teissieri, assembly GCF_016746235.2. NCBI lineage: Eukaryota > Metazoa > Arthropoda > Insecta > Diptera > Drosophilidae > Drosophila > Drosophila teissieri. The sequence goes on from NC_053032.1 coordinate 3,199,456, forward strand.
GGAAGAGGGTGAGTGAAACTCTTTTAGGTCTCATATGTTGACTAGTCGACCCTTTCGTTGGCCGGGAAGGCGAACGTGGGCCACGTTGGGGGAGGGGAACGCGACCACTTTGTAGGGTTCGTCGAACTTTGGGGCGAGTTTTGCAGCAAACCCTTCACTAGCCTTGGATAGGTGGTGCAGTCGTTCGAGGACCATGGGCGGTTTCCAGACTCTACGACGCAGATTATACTGCTCCCCTTACTCTCAGCTAGCCTTCTGGATGTTGTTCGGAGATTTCCTTCAGATGCGCAGCTCTCTCGGACGGTGTTTGGGGTGAGGTGGCCGTTCCAGGCGTTACCTGCTCGTACCAGGATCCGGGTAGTCTCGGGTCTCGAGCTTGAAGAAGGAAAGCGGGACTATCTCCGGTCGTCTCTGAGACACTCGTGTTGATTGCGAGTGACAATTCCGCCAATAAATTGCTCCGTCTCGACGTACTGAGAGATCATGGTTTCGATGGTACGATTGGCTCGTTCAGTGGGATTTCTCTTGGGCAATCCCATCTCTTGGACAAAGTCTCGAAACGCCTTACTTGTGAACTTGGTATTATTACCACACACTATCTTCCTTGGTGCTCCAAAGTGGCTAAGTATCCTCTCGCGAAAGGTCCGTATTAGAGTGGCGGTGGTCGCCCTGCGCAAGGGTACCAATTCGACCCACTTCGTAAAACTGTCGAAGAAAACGAGGAGCATCGTGTTACTTTCCTTTGATCTGGGCAGCGGCCCTACGATGTCGGCGCATAAGATTCCGAACGGTTCACTTACTAGTCGGGTGAGCATCTTCCCAGCTTGTTGTCGTTGTTCCGACTTGTACTTTTGGCACCGCGTACATTGGCGAACGTATCGTCGTACATCTCGGAACATTTCGGGCCAGTAGTACTTTTGCGAGACTCGAAGTATCGTCTTCCGAATGCCAAGATGTCCGGCGGTAGGGGGGTCATGGCACTCCTGCAAAATGCGAGTCCGATGGTTGGCCGCGACGCACAATTTCCAAGGGATGTTATCCTGATCGTCAGGGCGGTGTCCCAGATGTCGGTAGAGTTCCCCGTTCTAAATCGTGTTATCTGGGAACTTCTGTGGTTCTTCCCGGACCTCTTGGAGTTTTCGTTGGAGCCACTTGCACTGGTGGTGGTCCTGGGCGAGCAGCTGAAGGGCTGTCGGGACAAAGCATCGGCGACTTCGTTGTATTTTCCGCAGCGGTAGTGTACATCGTATTGGTATTGTTGCAGCTTTAGAGCCCATCTCGCGATCCTCCCCGTGGGGTTCTCGATCTGATCTGATCAAGCCACTTAAGAGCCAGGTGGTCGGTAATTACGTCGAACCTGTAGCCCTCGAGGTAACAACGGAGCTTTCGAATACTCCATACGATCAATAGGCATTTCTTTCCCGTTGGCGAGTAATTTAGCTTCGCGGCGTCCAGCTTCCGGCTTACGTAAGCAATCACTCGTTCGTGGTCGTCAATCTCTTGGGTCAATACTCCTCCTAATCCGTAGTGGCTAGCATCCGTCTGCAGTGCCATCTTCACGGAGAAGTCTGGGCATACCAACACGGGAGCATATATCAGCGGGCTCTTTAGGAGACCAAACGCACTCTGTTGTTCCGGTTCCCACCTCCATCTCTGGTTCTTTCTCAGCGGGTTCGTCATGGGCTGGACCAAAGATCCGAAATTTGGTACGAATCGCCTGTACCACAACGCCATCCCGAGGCATCTCCTCAGCTCTCTCAGGTTCGTTGGAAGGTTCAGGTTCCGCACGGCAGCTACCTTGTCTGGGTCGGTGTGTATACCTCTGTCGCTGGTCACGTGTCCTAGGTAAGCCAACTTTCGCTTGAAGAATGAGCACTTTTTCTGGTTTATTTGCAGATTTGCTCACCTCAGTCGTTCAAACACCTTGCGTAGATTATCCATATGTTCTTCTAGACTGGCTCCGATGACGATTATATCGTCAAGGTATGCGAAAGCGTTTGGGTCAAGGTCCGGTCCGATCACGCTATCCAATGTTCGTTGGAAGGTCGCAGGTGCTGAGTGCAAACCCAAGGGCATAACTCGCCACTGATACAGTCCGCGTCCGGGCACTGTAAAGGCGGTGCACGCTCGGCTATCCGTTGCCATCGGTATTTGTCAATACCCATTGCGTAAATCCAACGTGGAGAGAAACTTCGCATTCCTCAATTGCTCGAGAATGTGGTTGATCCGCGGGAGAGGATACGAGTCCGGGACGGACTTCGCGTTTAACTGTCTGTAGTCAACACACATTCGCCATTGGCCGGTCTTCTTCTTTACCAGGACTAAAGGAGGGCTGTGTGACGGCTCTATGCATCCTTGTTCTAGCAAGGCGTCTACCTGTTCGTCGATAATTCGCTGCATCACAGGATTCTTGGGAAAGTATCGCTGTTTGATAGGCCGATCGTCCTTTATAGTTTTTAGTACTCGGCTATGTTGGCCAATTCTTTTATCCCTTCGAATCGTGCCAGCTGTTCTCTGGGTGGTTAAACGCGCCCTCGGGCGGTAACGGGCCGTACTACTTCACGACTGGTAGCGGGATGCCAGGCAGGTGTAGCGGGGACAACGCGCTCTTAGCGGAGACACTGCCCTGTGCGGTGGTCGGCCGTATAATTCAGGCTTAGCGGAGACCCCTCGCTCTATCCGGTGATCAGTAAAACAGTTTGGTCTTAGCAAAGACACCTTGCTCTGTTCGACCGTTGATATGCTAGTTCATGCTTAGCAGAAACACCTTGCTGTGCTTGCCGATTTGTATGACGAATCAAACTTGGCTAAGACACCTCGCTGTTCGGCGATCGGTATTACAGTTCGGACTTAACAGAGACACCTTGCCCTGTCTGCCGATCGGTATTACAGTTCGGTCGGTAACGGTGTGTCTCGGCTAATCAGTCTCTGAGGTGACCGGATCGCACTGCTTCGCGATTTGATCTAGCCGGGCATGTCTTGGCTAAAGCAAAATGGGGGTGGGTTTTGGCAGCGAGACTAAAAAACTAAGGCGCCGAGACTCGCGGCTGGCCTAAAGAAAAGAGAAAGGAGAGGGAAGGAAATAGGGAATCTTCTGGGTATTCGCAGAGGTGGTCGGAGTTACTGTTCCGGGTGGCCGTAGAAACTACAGGGCGGACTAATCCTTTGGCTGGGCGCAGAATCTACCGGGGGGATTACCACTCCGTCTGGGATCGGAGGCTACGGGAAGGGACTACTCCGGCTGATCTCAGAGGCTACGGGAGTGCTTACTATTATTACGAGAAAATCATGTTAGTTGATAGGGGGAAGGGGGGGAAAAGAGGCACTGCGTCGTGATATCTGGCACGGAAGGAAGACCAAAACCGTGCAAGTCCGCAAAACCGCACCGGAATTAGGTTAACGGAGGTTGATGCGGCGAAAAGAAAAAACGGGAAAGAAAATGCGTCGTCGATAATATTTAGAATTAGCGCCTTTATTGATAAATGGGAGATGAATGGTTGTCCCTGGCTGCTGCCTGATGGAGTAGGGTTTGTCGGCTTACGTGGTTATTGAACGCTTTCCTCTTGGGGGTTTTCTTGTTACACAGGCGGTACCGTATTACTGTTCGGACACGTGGCTCCGGGTCTCTTCTGTTCACTGCCGATTTCTGCGCGTGGCCAAGACACGTCCTGCTTCCTCGCGACTCGGAATCAAAGAGGCCCCGTTCCGCCAGTCTAGCGATCGCACCTCGACCACGCTTGCCGCAAGCGTGCAAGAAAATATACTAGCTTGTACGTTTTGTTGAACTTAGTCTAATTAATTAAAACAATTAAGCGTGGGACTTCGAGTACGGGACATAAGGGCTAGGCTTACATTTGAAATTATAACTATTAGAGAACTTATATTTTACTAGAAGGAACTGCGTCAGGGTCGTCACACATACTTTCTTGTTTGGCCTATTTTGCTATGTGCTATTAAATCTCTCAACTTGGCCATCAGATGTTTTGGGCAAAGGAGGCGAATTCAAGACCTGTATACCATACCTGTTTTCTAGGATGGTTCCTTTGGTTTGCGACTTAAGGGGGTCATCTACCTTCGCGGTTTGAAAAAATCGATTTTTTTTTTGGCATAGACATAACCGAAAACATGCCCTGTGAAGGATTTGATCGAAAGCATACTGGTTTACGAGATATAGAGCCTCAACCATGACCCGCAAGGCCTATTTACATCGCTCAAAAGCGTGTCATTTATCTTTAAACGCGTTTTCCCGAAAGTAGTGTTTTTCGAAAGGGTCGTCAAGATTTCTTTGAAGATATAGAAGATATCTTAAATCTTTAAAGCGTCACTTATTCACAAAACATCTAACTATGGTATGACAGATGCTTTTTTAAAAAAATTTTTTTTCGATTTTTTATAGTCTTTGTTAGATTGGAAAACATGGTCACAGAGTAAAATTTTTTTTCAAATCGCTGCCATTTTGTAAAATTTTGCAATTTAAAAAAAAACTTGTGTCATGCCATAGTCAACGTTCTTAAAATTAAGTTAAAAAAATTTTTTTTGTTTCAATGTTCTGAAGCTGAAATATTGTTACGACCGTTAGACCTCGTCGCACCGACAGTGGTGCATTCAACGACGCGCAAATGGAAAATTTCAAGAAAATTTCATCCGGGTTTTTTTATTTTCTTTGAGTTTAAGCATTAATTAATGAAACAAAAAAAATGTTGTTTAAATGTCATGTGTAGTTTTTTTGCAATCCATCCTTGAATAAGAGGCCCGAAATTTGAGCGCGAAGGTAGACGACCCCCTTAATAGACCTTTCATTATCACAGTAAACTATTTTTATGTTAAAGAAACGATTTATTAAATCCAAAATAATTTTAATATCTACGATTGCTTTTGCATCACCATAGCAAATCTTGAAAACTTGTCCATACTAGTTAGAAAATACTTTTGATCGGTTGAAAATATATCGATGTGGATAATTGGGAATGTGGGAATTGGTGTTTCCGCTATGGTTTCATGAACTGGGTGACAATTGTATTTTGCTTTAAAACACGTTTTACAATTTGTTGTGAATTCTGCCGCCTGTTGGCCCGTTTTGGGGAAAAAGTAGTCACGAAGGACTTGCTTTACATTTTCCTGTCCTGCTCTATTGCGTTCCGTGGTCATGATTTCCCTTTGTCCGATTCTTTTTGTTACATCAATGACCAGGCTCTTACAATGTCTAAATGTAGTTCAGAAAAAAGCATTGATTAAACCATGCTGCATGATTGATTTTATAGACGGAAAATTCGCATGCTCTGTTACTATTTGGTTCCTGGAACAATTCAAAGGTTCTTCCAATGACTCTGCAGTGTAGGTCAACGACTCCTCGATATGGAGATTAGCGATGTCAGAGAGTGCGGATTTTTATTCGATATTCAACCAGTCAGTGGTTGATGGTCGGTGAATATGTTTAACTTCTTTATGCCATACAGCTTCTTGAGTGGTTTGCACCAATCTTCCCGTTCTCACCTTTAAGAATGTTCGTTAGGGGTATTGCAATGCTAGAAAACCCCTTTATGAAACATCTATAATAGCTAGCCAAGTCAATAACAAAACGTTTCGTAAGATTTTTTTCGTAAGATTTTTACGATTTCGATTTGAAATCGAAAAACTGATGCTCCGGTTTTCGAAATCGTAAGAATTTTTCGATTTGTAAAACAGGCACTTTTATCTGGCCGAAATGAAAAAGCAAATGCCTTTTTATACCCGTTACTCGTAGAGTAAAAGGGTATACTAGATTCGTTGATTATACCCGTTACTCGTAGAGTAAAAGGGTATACTAGATTCGTTGAAAAGTATGTAACAGGCAGAAGGAAGCGTTTCCGACCATATAAAGTATATATATTCTTGATCAGGATCAGTAGCCGAGTCGATCTGGCCATGTCCGTCTGTCCGTCCGTCTGTCCGTCTGCCCGTCCGTCTGTCCGTATGAACGTCGAGATCTCAGGAACTACGAAAGCTAGAAAGTTGAGATTAAACATACGGACTCCAGGGACATAGACGCAGCGCAAGTTTGTCGATTCATGTTGCCACGCCCACTCTAACGCCCACAAACCGCCCGAAACTGCCACGTCCACACTTTTGAAAATTGTTTTGATATTTTTTCATTTTTGTATTAGTGTTGTAAATTTCTAACGATTTGCCAAAAAACTTTTTGCCACGCCCACTGTAACGCCCACAAACCGCCCAAAGCTGCCACGCCCACACTTTTGAAAAATGTTTTGATATTTTTTCATTTTTGTATTAGTCTTGTAATATTCTATCGATTTGCCAAAAAACTTTTTGCCACGCCCACTCTAACGCCCTCAAACCGACAAAAACTGTCAGTGTTGAAGATTCTCCTTCGCACTTCCACTAGCTGAGTAACGGGTATCAGATAGTCGGGGAACTCGACTATAGCGTTCTCTCTTGTTTTATATCAAATCAGATCTTATTTACTAAGGGGACAAAATAATTAACTCAGTGGTCTATTGATGTTAATTCCACATCCCCACAAAATCATTCTGCCACTTAGTTATTTAAAAACAAGAGAGAACGCTATAGTCGAGTTCCCCGACTATCTGATACCCGTTACTCAGCTAGTGGAATGCGAAGGAGAGTCTTCAGCACTGACAGTTTTTGGCGGTTTGTGGGCGTTAGAGTGGGCGTGGCAAAAAGTTTTTAAGCAAATCGATAGAAATTTAGAAGATTAATACAAAAATGAAAAAATATCAAAACATTTTTCAAAAGTGTGGGCGTGGCAGATTTATGACGTTTGTCGGCGTTAGAGTGGGCGTGGCAAAAAGTTTTTTGGCAAATCGATAGAAACTTACAACACTAATACAAAAATGAAAAAATATCAAAACATTTTTTAAAAGTGTGGGCGTGGCAGTTTTGGGCGTTACAGTGGGCGTGGCAACATGAATCGACAAACTTGCGCTGCGTCTATGTCTCTGGAGTCTGTATGCTTAGTCTCAACTTTCTACCTTTTGTAGTTCCTGAGATCTCGACGTTCATACGGACGGACAGACAGACGGACAGACGGACGGACAGACGAACATGGCCAGATCGACTCGGCTATTGATCCTGATCAAGAATATATATACTTTATATGGTCGGAAACGCTTCCTTCTGCCTGTTACATACTTTTCAACGAATCTAGTATACCCTTTTACTCTACGAGTAACGGGTATAAAAAATATATTTCTGACCCCACCCCAGATTTGAGAAACAAAATGTTGCCGTCGGCAACAACAATTTACGATTTGGTAAAGGGTCGATAAGTACGTAACCAAAAGCTATCGCGAAGGTTGCCATACTGCGAACATCGGAATTAAAACTGTGAAAAAGGTGGCAGCTCTAGATTTTCTAAAGCCCTGAAATAAATGCCTTCTCCTGGCTTCAAAACAAGCATTTGCAAATATAAAAAACATTATTTCACGTTGTTTGATTTAGAGATATAAAATAAAACAGGAGTTTGCGCAGCAAGAAGCGATGAGAATCGAAACATTCCGATAGCAAAACGATAGCAAAAATTTTACGAAAACCGGAGTACCTAAAAACGAAATCGTACTATTAGCAAAGCATGCCTGATTATACCTGTTACTCGTAGATTAAAAGGGTATTCTTCATTCTTTGAAAATTATGTAACAGGCAGAAGTAAGCGTTTCCGAACATATAAAGTATATATATTCGGGATCAGGATCAATAGCCGAGTCGATCTGACCATGTCCGTCTATCCATATAAATATCGAGATCTCAGAAACTATAAAACCTAGAAAGTTGAGATTCTGCATGCAGACTACAGATACATAGACGCAGCGCAAGTTTGTCGATTCATGTTGCCAAGCCCAATACAACGCCCACAAACCGGGCAAACTTTTGAAAAAAGTTTTGATATTTTTTATAATTTTTGCATTAGTTTTGCAAATTTCCATCGATTTGCAGAAAAACTTTTGCCCACGCCCACTCTAACGCTGAGTGGAGAGACTTTCACATTTCTGTTAGTCTTATAAATTTCTCTCGATTTTCCAAAAATATTTTTGCCACGCCAACCCTAACGTCCACTCTTTTAAAAATTTTTTTTATATTTTTTCACGTTGTTGTTAGTCTTGTAAATTTCTCTCGATTTTCCAAAAATCTTTTTGTCACGCCCACTCTAACGCCCACAAGCCGACAAAAACTGTCAGTGTGGAAATTTCTGCTTTGCACTTCCCCCAGCGTAACGGGTATCAGATATTCGGGGTACTCGACTATAGAGTTCTCTCTTTTTTTTTGTAAACTTTGTTGCGTTCATCAGAAGCATTTTCGTCTAAGCAACTAACTAATAATAATAGTTGGTAACATCGAATACCATGAGTAGCTACTTAGCTATACTTGGCAAAATATTTATGAATGTAACTATTAAAACTACTGATTTTTTTTTTGTCTATTTCCTGTTTTATCTTTATACCCGTTACTCGTAGAGTAAAAGGGTATACTAGATTCGTTGAAAAGTATGTAACAGGCATAAGGAAGCGTTTCCGACCATATAAAGTATATATATTCTTGATCAGGATCAGTAGCCGAGTCGATCTGGCCATGTCCGTCCGTCTGTCCGTATGAACGTCGAGATCTCAGGAACTACATAAGCTAGAAAGTTGAGATTAAGCATACAGACTCCAGAGACATAGACGCAGCGCAAGTTTGTCGATTCATGTTGCCACGCCCACTCTAACGCCCACAAACCGCCTAAAACTGCCACGCCCACACATTTGAAAAATGTTTTGATATTTTTTTATTTTTATATTAGTCTTGTAAATTTCTATCGATTTGTCAAAAAACTTTTTGCCACTCCCACTCTAACGCCCACAAACCGCCAAAAACTGTCAGTGTTGAAGACTCTCCTGCGCACTTTCACCATCTGAGTAACGGATATCAGATAGTGGGGGAACTCGACTATAGCGTTCTCTCTTGTTTTTTTTTTTAAATCTTGGGTTTTTTTTTATATCTTGGATTCCAAAGTGTTTTTATTCATTTTCGTGTATATCCAATCCGATACAAATTGAATTTTTCGATTGTTGCTGCGCCATATGCTTCTATGCTTCTAATGCTTCTAATTAAAATTTGTTTAATGTATGTATGTTGTATTTGTTTTAGATTGAAATAAGAAAACAACGATATATTAAAATCAAAATATCGACTTTATGCCAAATAAAACGAATTCTAGACCATAGTGAATTGGTAAAAAAAAATGATTTTATTTTTAACTTTTAAAAACCACCGGAAAATAACTGGCGCCTGAACAGGGACCGCATCGCGTACGAGAGTAAAAACACAAATAAACTAAGTGTCGCGACGCCGGTCAAAAAAATAAAGTTGAACGAACCCTCCCGCTGAAGAGACTCGCAAAAGTAATATTGCTCATCGAGAGACTTTCGCTGCAGGCAATCAAAACAAAACAGTTTCATTGCTCATCAGTGGACCACTGCTCTGTAGTACCAGTTCGCAGAACCCTTCCAGGAGAAGTATGGAAAACGGATCCCCAGTAGGACAACGAAAAAGGAAAACATCCGCCCCATCAAGGAAGGTGGTCGCATCAACATTAATGTAAGTTATTTTAAGTGAAAAAACAATGTAATAAGCAAGAAGTGAAAGAAAAAAGTTAATTAAAGCAAACAAATTAAAAAGCAAGCAAAATAAATAATAAAATAAATAAAAAAAAATAAATAAAACAAATAATAAAATAAAAATTAGCTATTGTAAATTGTTGAAATTGTAAGTGAAGAGAAAAGTAATTCGAGAAAAGAAACAAAAGATTATTAATTGTTAAACAAAATTAATTACAAAAAGAAGAGAAAAAATTTTTTTCATGTAATACAAAAAGAAGAAAACAAACACAAAATTGCGAGGATATCATTAAAAAAAGTCAATTTAAGGAAAAGATTTCTCAATAAAATAAATAGGGGGCATATTAAAAAAAAAACGAATAAAAAATCGAATTGAAATAAAACAAAAATTTGTTTAAAAAGAATTGGAATTTTTTAAATAAGTATTCCTTTTATTTAACACCAACATTTCAAAATTTTTGTTCTTAAATAAAAATAAATTTTTTGCCGAACGACGTTGATTGGCTTGAATCAGAACAACCTGATAAGAAGAGTTTAGATGAGTCATACAATAACAGGGTAGACAGACAAGCAGTAGAAGATAGACAGATACAAATTTATATATAGAGACTGTTAAGACAGTTAAGTTAAGACAGTTTCAACAAAACAAAAACATGGGCGAACCGATTAGGCAACAAGTTCAGAACGTAGTTAGCGAGACGCTGGCAGATTAATTGCTAGCATTGATTCACCGTTGGACCACCACACAAGCGGACTTCACACACTCTGTAAACCAGGGAATAGACCCGCAATATCGCGCGAATCTAGCAGATCTTGAGAGACTCGCGGATAATTTAGTTCCTCGAAAAAAGAAACCGATAGAATACTGACGCAAGTCAGACAGGCACACCCAAATATTTCAGTATATTACATATGTACCATACGGATTAAATTTTGGCACAAGCAATTTTGGCTCTTCAGTCCTACAATGTTCCACTGTTCCTTCTCGAGATACCTAACACTTTATTTCGTTGACAAGCGAGACGTTGGTGCTCTCGAATACCAAATTACTACCATATTTCAGAGTGGTCAACAATCGGTAGAAGAATTCTATCAAATCGTCTACCAGCACTTGTCACATCATGACAAAGTCCTACAGAGACAAAGCCTTGGATACCTTTATACGCGGATTGCGAGGCGATTTGCCTTGACTGTATCAAGGAGCCTACAGGCCTGCCGTCTGCGCTCCAATTGTGTCTTATATTAGAATACGAAACCTACCGTACTGGAAATGCAACAGGTAGATTACATAATATAAACCTTAATAACGCAGATCCACGACCGGTATCATTCCTACCACCAAATATATTGGCCCGCTCACCACCACCCATTCCTTCGCGAAATCCTACGCAGAATTTTTCATATAATAATATCTTTAGACAAAATCACTGGTACTGCGGACAACAGATTGCCGCAAAACCTTACCAGCAGACTACAACCAATACCCATAAATGACACGACCACTTTTCCAATATCCACAACGACAGTACGCCCCTCCGGGTCGTCCCTTCGCGCCCAAGCCACATCCACGACCCAAACCAATGGAAGTGGAACATAGCATTCGATCAGGAAGGATCAATTATATTAATCGCCCACAGTTCGAATTGGGGAAAAGACCACCTGTTCCACAGACCAATCCAATAGACAAAGAACATTCAATATTCAAACCGCTAGAGTTTCCCCAAGGGAAGACGAATAAACACTTCCTCACTACCTTATTTTAAGTGTAATTTGGGAGGTGAAAAATTAATCGAAATACTAATAGATACAGGATCCAATAGAAATTATATAAAACCAAAATTTGAATATATGTTAACACGCGCAAGCTTAAGTTTGCTGACAACGCTGTTACGCCGGATGCCGTCGTGACAAAGTTGCAGCCGAAACCAGAGACTCGCACGCGTAAGCTGCCGGACCGCCCGTTGCAGACGCTGACTCAACATTCAGCCGACTTTCCAGCGGCAGCGGCGGCTTCGTGGTCCGACGGAGTTGGCCCTAAATTCCAGTTTTAATTTTGTTCTCCAATTGTCAAATACAATGAATAAAAACAAATAAAGTTACTTTGCCGAGATATAATAAATAAATCAAATTAAGATCCTTTACTTAAAATAAACGGTCTTGTTAATTGGCGCCCAAACGGAAAAGAACCCAGTTACTCTATTATCTAACCGAAATAACTCTTCGAGCTAACGCAAAGAGTCGCGGTACGGTTCAATAAAGTGAACAACCAAATCAACAAGTGAACAGTTACTCTATTATCTAACTGAAATAACTCTTCGAGCTAACGCAAAGAGTTGCGGTACGATTCAAAGTGAACAAAAAAAAAAACAAAACAAATTTTGTGAAAAAAAAACCGCAAAAAAAACAGTGCAAAAATAGTGCAAAAAATACGCACTCACAATACACGAATACAAAAAATTAAGACCCCCAGCCAAAAGAGCTGAACGAATTAAATCAACAATACGAGCGGCCGACGGGAAACAGCATATCGCAGCGGCCACCCCACCTCTTGATCGAAGTTAGAATTTCATGTAAAAAAAAAATGTGAGATGTTCATTTTTATTTAAAATAAAGTAAATAAAATACTCATTGCTGTCTAGTGTGAGATTTCAGTGTTTATTAAAACAAACTTAAGTAAATTTCTGCCTGTTGCAATAGAGTGCTGAAGAACCTCTATAAGCCTAAACAAAAATTAATTCCGAAACGATTTGAATCTTTTATGTTGTGTCCGGGGCAATACCAAGAAAGGGCGGACGACAGTAGTGGCGACGAACTAATACCCTCATACTTAGAGCGGACTTTAGAGCAATCAAAAAAAATGAATACTGAACAGGTTGCCCGGATGGAGGCAAAGGTGCAGGCAGCCCTTGAGGAACAAGGCCGCTTATTTGAAGAGAGGATAGCCTCACTGACAAACCAGCTTAGTAAAGCTAGAGTTTCTGCACCACAGATAGAAATTTTCCAAGAAATTGAAATAGTGTCAGGGACCCGCTGCGACGAGCCCTTAGATGTAGCAAAATCCATCCCCGAGTTTGACGGAAAGATAGAAAACTATGTTTCGTGGAGGCAAGCCGCTTCCACAGCCTATAAAGTCTTCGAGCCATACAACGGCACCTCAAGACACTACCAGGCAGTAGCTGTAATCAGAAACAAAGTAAGGGGACCAGCAGATGCTGTGCTGGCCTCATTCAACACAGTGTTGAATTTTAAAGCCATTATTGCTAGGTTAGATTTCACATACGCGGACAAGACACCGCTTCACGTAATCCAACAGCAACTAAGCACGCTTCAGCAGGGCAACTTGCCACTAATACAATATTTCGACGAAGTCGAAAAAAAACTCACACTATTGACAAATAAAACACTAATGACGCACGACCCCGTCGCAGCAGCTATATTAAACGAAAAATTTAGAAACGACGCGCTTCACGTTTTCGTCTCAGGATTAAAAAAATCTTTGAAGTGGGCGGTCTTCCCGGCGCAACCCATAGACCTCCCCTCAGCCTTAGCTCTAGCTCAAGAGGCCGAATCAAGCAACGAAAGAGGCATTTTCGCAGCAAATTTTTCAAAACACCTTGAGGAAAAACCCCAAAAACAAAATTCGCAAAAGTTTCAGAACTGGCGTCAGAACGCCCAACAGGCAAAGGAAGAAAATCCTCAAAACAGGAATCCCTACTTCCAAAAGAACCAAAAAGATAGAAATGACCAGCAAAACTCAAATAGCACAAAACAGCGCTTTAACAACCAAAAGTTCCAGGGGCGAGTCCCCGAGCCAGTGGAGGTGGATCCCTCCTCGCGCTATAGGCAACCCGCACAGGGCTACAGGAACAATCACATTTACGTCGACCAGTCCATGAGGACCCAACAAAACCTGAATCATCTACCCCAAGAAGATAGTAGCGGTGACTACGAGTCACGGTCACAGCATGAAACGACACAGGTTGAGGACGATTCGTCCGGAGCCGAAAGCTGTAATTTTTTAGCGGAAGCTCCCTGCTTCCGTTCATAAGACGAACGGTTGCAGGGCGAATTATCAGACTTCTGATAGACACAGGGGCCTCAAAAAATTATATAAAACCCCTTCCCGAACTGGCACATTGGGTGTCAGTTGACAGCCCTTTTCAAGTCAAATCAATTCATGGGCACACTAAGATCGAGCAGAAATGCCTCATCCACCTTTTCGATGTAAAGTCCTATTTTTTCATGCTAGAGTCACTTAATGACTTTGATGGCATTATTGGCCTTGACCTCTTAAAACAGGTCAATGCTCAAATAGATCTGACAAACAAAGTCATTAAACATGACCATGGGATAGAAAAAATCGAGTTCACCAAATGTCAACAGGTGAACCATATCCAAATTAATGACGCAGATGTCCCTCCTGCTATCAGACTCACTTTTGATAGTATGATAAAAAAAATGGTAAAGGCATTTGCGGACGTTAATGAGTCCCTACCGTACAACATAAATACGGTTGCCACCATACCAACGGATGGCGAACCAGTTTACTCAAAACTGTATCCGTATCCAAAGGGCGTGTCTGACTTTGTCAATGCAGAAGTTAAACAACTTCTAGCGAACGGCATAATACGACCGTCAAAGTCTCCTTACAATAACCCGATATGGGTCGTCGACAAAAAAAGCATCGACGAAGCGGGTCACAAACAAAAGCGCCTGGTTATTGATTTTAGGAAACTAAATCATAAGACAACCGACGACAAATACCCTATCCCATCCATTTCGACTATATTGTCAAATTTGGGCGAGGCTCAGTATTTTACTACGCTGGACCTCAAGTCAGGGTTTCACCAGATCGAATTGGTTGAAAGAGACAGGAAAAAGACAGCGTTCTCTGTCAACAACGGGAAGTACGAGTTTTGTAGACTCCCCTTCGGGCTAAAAAATGCCCCAAGTATTTTTCAACGAGCCATTGATGATGTGCTTCGCGAACAAATTGGTAGGATATGTTATGTTTACGTCGACGACGTAATAATTTTCTCCAAGTCCAAAGAAGACCACGTCAGAGACATTGAGTGGGTCTTGAAAAACCTTAGGAACGCAGGCATGCGGGTGTCTCAAGAAAAATCCAAGTTTTTCAAGAAAAGCGTGGAATATTTGGGATTTACATTGTGCAGAGGCGGGATTCAGTCCTCGCCCGATAAAATTAAGGCTATTAAGGACTTTCCCCCACCAAAAACACTATTCGCTCTTAGGTCATTTTTAGGTCTAGCACGCTACTATAGCTGCTTCATAGCGGGCTTTGCCAAAATCGCAAGGCCCCTAACAGATATCTTGAAAGGCGAAAATGGCAAAGTAAGTGCCAACTACTCAAGAAAGGTGATAATCGAGTTGTCACCAGAGCAATATGAAGCCTTCGATAGGCTAAAAAACATACTGGCCTCCGAAGATGTAATGTTGTCCTACCCAAATTACAAAAAGCCTTTTGACCTCACAACAGATGCGTCTGGCTACGGACTGGGAGCGGTACTGTCTCAAGACGGCCGCCCGATAACGATGATATCGCGAACACTGCGGGGTAATGAGGTAAATTTTGCCACAAATGAGCGTGAGCTTCTCGCCATCGTATGGGCACTTAAGAACCTCAGAAATTACTTGTATGGTGTTAAGAATCTTAACATTTATACAGACCACCAGCCATTAACCTTTTCGGTATCGGACAAAAACCCGAATGCAAAAATAAAGCGTTGGAAAGCCTTTATTGATGAGCACAACGCGAACATAATTTATAAACCCGGAAAGGAGAATTTGGTAGCAGACGCCCTGTCTCGCCAAAATGTCAATGCACTAGAGGACTCAGTGGACTCGGATGTCTCCACCATCCACATCGAAGAATCCCTCACGTATACCATTGAAGCCACAGAAAAGCCGGTGAACTGTTTCCGGAACCAAATTATTTTGGAAGAAGGAACAATTCCCCATCAGAAGACGCTTATTTTGTTTAAGACAAAAACTCGTCACATACTACATTTCTCTGACCGCAGCACATTATTGCAAAGCATTAAAGATGCAGTAAACGCTGACGTAGTCAACGCAATTCATTGCGAGCTACCCATACTGGCTTCCATCCAACACGGATTAGTCGCGGCATTCCCTTCCACCACCTTTAGATTTTGCAAGAACTTGGTAACAGATATTGTAAACCCAACGGAACAGAGGGAAATTGCGACAGCCGAACATAATCGCGCGCACAGAGCAGCGCAAGAAAATGCGAAACAAATACTTAGGGACTACTTTTTTCCAAAAATGGGTCACTTAACCTCAGAAATAGCTGCAAACTGTAGAATCTGTACTATGAGTAAACATGATCGGCACCCAAGAAAACAGGAAATAGGGAAAACCCCGATACCGTCGTTCGCCGGAGAAATGTTGCATATAGATGTTTACTCCACTGCCGGTAAATATTTTCTAACCTGCATCGATAAGTTTTCCAAGTTTGCAGTAGTACAACCTATACGGTCTCGTGCAATTGTGGATATAAAAGCTCCACTTTTGCAACTTTTGAACATGTTCCCCAAAACAAATGGAATTTACTGCGACAATGAGAAATCCTTGAACTCAGAAACCATTAAATCAATGCTCAACAATAACTTTGGCATCGTGATTTCAAACGCCCCACCCTTGCATAGTCTCTCTAATGGACAAGTCGAGCGGTTCCACGGCACTCTTGGGGATATAGCACACTCTTATAAGTTGGAAACACAGGTAGAGGACACTGTCGAAAACATTCCCCTTGCAACTATAAAGTACAACAGGTCAATCCATTCGGTGACAAACGAGAGACCCATAGACATAATTCACGCAGCCTCCAAAGACAGTACAGTCCAGATCAAAGAAAAAATCGCGTCAGCTCAGCAAAAGACACTTGACCAAATGAATATAAAAAGAGTCTATAAGTCGTATCTGGTAGGCGATCGGGTTTGGATAAAAAACAATAAACGATTAGGAAATAAACTATCACCCCTATTCACAGAAGGTATAGTGGAAGCAGACCTAGGTACGACGGTGGGTGGTCCATAAGGACAATCTTAAATAGGCTTTTGACGTTTGGAAAATCATTTTTAACTAATTACATTTTTTTTAGGTTATATCTTTTCAGTTTAATAATAGCAACCATGACCTTGACCGAAGCGACATTGAGACTCAACGACTACTCCCACGCGGACTACATACCTATAGTTGACGGAGACGTAACAATCTGGGACTCGTACACTTACTTGGGACACACGACGAACCTGACATCTTTCGAAACTTACATCGACGAGACATGGAAACTAATAGACAAACTACCCAAAGATCATATGAGACAGGTATTGAAAACGGACGTACAGCACATAGCCACCTTAATAACTTCCTTGACCGTTCATCACCGACAAGCACGTAGCATTAACATGATAGGCAGTGCCCTTAAGGCAATTGCAGGAACCCCAGATTTTGATGACTGGGAACAAATAAAATTCAAACAAAATCAGTTAATAGAATCCGAAAGCAGGCAGATAGAGATCAACACTAAATTCCAAACAAGACTCAATGACGTTTCAAGGGCCATCAATAACATTTTGAAACCAGATGCAGAGGTCGAACATTTTTATGCAACTATTTTGGCAAAGAATAGAATGATAATTACTAACCTTGAGGACTTAATCCTTACTGTTACACTCGCAATAATAAATTTAATCAGCCCCCTTATACTAGACAGCATCGACATTAAAGAATTATTAAATGAACAACTCACCAATATTAGTATAACCGACCTTTTAGAGGTCTCTCATATAAAAGCTTTTCAAAATTCTGAATTATTGTACTTTCTGATCAAATATCCAAAACCTCTGTTAAGCTGTAAAAAAATAGATATTCTTCCTGTCCAGCATAATAACGTAATATTAGATCTAGAAGAGGGTAATACGGTGGCCGACTGCGGAACAAGGACCTACGCTGTACGTGACTGCGCTGCTACTGTGAGCACCACTTTCTGCAGAAGACTACAAAATACTTCATGCGCGCAGCAACTGGTATCTGGAGCCGTCGCACACTGTGCCACACGCCCCGGTCACCTGGCGCCCGTGATAGTAATCGGAGAGGGCATTGCAGTAATAAACAACGCGACCATTAATGTAGTGGACAGCACTGGACACAAACAGATAATCGCGGGAACCTTCCTCGCGACTTACGACGATTACGTCTCACTGAATGACACCCGTTACGTGAACCACCGAGGCATCCTGAAGAAGAAACCTGCTGTATCCACGTCAACCGTGGTCAACGTCACCCTTTTTAGAGAACATCTGAGCCTCCCATTCCTACATGACCTTACCATGAAGAATCTCCGCCATATCGGGGATCTTAGAACAGGATTATCTTCACGATCATATGGCGGCTTGGCACTCATCGCCCTATTCCTACTCCTCCTGGGCACCTGGAAATTGTACCAGCGCAGAATGAGAAAGAAGAAACCCGAAGACGCGTTTCAAACTAGTAGGGGAGGAGTTAACACGCGCAAGCTTAAGTTTGCTGACAACGCTGTTACGCCGGATGCCGTCGTGACAAAGTTGCAGACGAAACCAGAGACTCGCACGCGTAAGCTGCCGGACCGCCCGTTGCAGACGCTGACTCAACATTCAGCCGACTTTCCAGCGGCAGCGGCGGCTTCGTGGTCCGACGGAGTTGGCCCTAAATTCCAGTTTTAATTTTGTTCTCCAATTGTCAAGTACAATGAATAAAAACAAATAAAGTTACTTTGCCGAGATATAATAAATAAATCAAATTAAGATCCTTTACTTAAAATAAACGGTCTTGTTAATTTATACAAGTTAAAAAACAGATTAATTATTTTAAATAAAAAAATGATTTTTATTCGAGCGGTCAAGACCGTTCGTTTTATTTGATTATAATTTTAAGACTAAATTATCGTACCCTAATCTGGCACTCGTATGACGGTTGGTGCGCTGTTGGATGATGTTGAATTGTTCTGCTTAAGTTTGGCTACCTGTAGTATGACCTTCTCCTGCTTTCTTCTGCTTTGGAAACAGGCACCCGTGATAAGCAGTGAGATGCCGAATAGGATTATGATTGTGCTTCTATTGAAGATGTTGTCAATCTTGAGCTTACGCAATAGCTTGATGTTTTTGACATGCAGGTTCTCCAATCTTTGTAGAGATACTATTTCGATTCTTTCTGTCTCATCCGGTGTTAATTGTATGATGGGTGCGCCTGGCCTCGTCAATGTCAACTCGGTGTTGTTATATTCCATACCGTTTATCCTTAAAGTCTCGTTGAAGAATTTTACCACATATGAGCACACCAAATGCTTTATTTCGTGCCATTAAAGTTGTAGAGCATTAATATTCCGACCTCTTCGATCGTCTTAACATTACTTAGGTTTACGATTTTGTTTTTATTACAAATCTTAATATTATTAAAAGTTTTACAATTTTTTTTAATCCAAACATTTCGTAATTATACCCGTTACTCGTAGAGTAAAAGGGTATACTAGATTCGTTGAAAAGTATGTAACAGGCAGAAGGAAGCGTTTCCGACCATATAAAATATATATTTTCTTGATCAGGATCAGTAGCCGAGTCGATTTGGCCATGTCCGTCTGTCCGTCCGTCTGGCCGTCTGTCCGTCCGTATGAACGTCGAGATCTCAGGAACTACAAAAGCTAGAAAGTTGAGATTAAGCATACAGACTCCAGGGACATAGACGCAGCGCAAGTTTGTCGATTCATGTTGCCACGCCCACTCTAACGCCCACAAACCGCCCAAAACTGCCACGTCCACACTTTGGAAAAATGTTTCAATATTTTTTCATTTTTGTATTAGTCTTGTAAATTTCTAACGATTTGCCAAAAAACTTTTTGCCACGCCCTCTCTAACGCCCACAAACCGCCCAAAGCTGCCACGCCCACACTTTTGAAAAATGTTTTGATATTTTTTCATTTTTGTATTAGTCTTGTAAATTTCTATCGATTTGCCAAAATAATTTTTGCCACGCCCACTCTAACGCCCACAAAACCGCCAAATACTGTATGTGCTGAAGACTCTCCTTCGCACTTCGAATAGCTGAGTAACGGGTATCAGATAGTCGGGGAACTCGACTATAGCGTTCTCTCTTGTTTTTTATTAATAACTCTCTGAATCTAACATTGATGATTGTATTATTCTTTACAAATGGCTTGATTAAAATGTTTTCCTATTCTTTATTTTCTAGATTTGGAATTTTTTTACATATAAAGGTGTCGTTCTTTTATGTAAGACTGAAACGTCCGAAAAACTTAGCATTTCCTCTATGGATAACGACGATAAATTTCCATTTTCAAAAATTTTGTTTACCTCGTAAACTTCATTTTCTCCTAATAGAAATGTATTTATTACGTTAATTTTCGCCCATTGAATGGCATACTTTATATTTATTATTTCTTCATTAATGAGCCTAACTTGGTTTTGAAGATTAAGTGTTCCGCAAATTTTTGTAATAAAACTATTAATGGAATTAGTGACACTTGACAATTTATCAAGTCTGACCCTGAATTGGTTATTGATTACTACCTGTTTATTATTGTTATCTATTATCTCGTTAACGTTGCTTTCTAAGGATGTAAAGTCGTCATGATCTGGGGTACCTGCCACGTATTTCCATGCGGTGCCCAGTAAATTAATGGCTCTAACGGGTCTACTGTTATGGAAAAGGGAGTTAATGGTGTAGAAAGTGGAGAAGGTTTGATTCATTTCGTGGTTCAGGATATGGTAGTTGTCCGTAGTTTCTAGGCTATTTTCTATGTGTCCAGCTAGTTTATTTAGTGTGTCTTCGATATGCTTCAGATCAATGACATGTATTAGTCTGGTTGTTGATGTTCTTATTTTACCTATTCCTTTATGGATCGTTGCCGTTTGTACGTCCGTGTAGTTCGTAATTTCCATGGTTGCTTTTGCTCCGGTCAGTGCTCCTAGAGTCAGTATTCTGCAAAAAGGGTCAGTCATTTTTTAAGTTACGTTTATGTACTGTCCTGCCTGTCTCTGTTATTATAGTAGTTTCTTTATTTTCTTTAACTATTTCTTTTTTGAATTTGGGTGATAATTTTCAACCTAATCTGGCGTTAATTCGAACGTAAACTTCGTCGCCTGTCTTGTATGTTTTAATGGGTTTTCTTTTGCTGTTGTGGTATTGTAAGTCCTGATTTTGTTTTTGTCTTAGTCTGCCTATATTGTCCAGCCTGTTTTTTTCGAAGTCTTCGGGACTGACTGCTGATACTCTACCAAAGAAAACCTCGAGTGTTTTTTTTCCTGTGATCGAATGGATCGAGTAATTATACTCGTACACAGCTTTATCTAACAGTTCTTCAAAATTCCTTCTTAATACACCTCATTATTTCTGAAAGTGTGGAATGGAATCTCTCGATTTGTCCATTGACAGTACTCTTATAGGGTGGTACTCAGAAAACTTCAATGTTAAGCAGATCTTTGAGCATAAAAATGATTGAGACTGAATTGAGAGACTTTTAAGATTTCCTCAACTTGGTCGGCCTCGTTTGCCAAATCTGTTACCTTTGATTGTGTGAAACGAATTTTATATCTCTTAAAATGGACTGGGTATATTTTTTGAATTTTACCCATAATTGGTTCTGAGGCTTGTATGCCATTAATGACAGATGGGTTGAGGTATGTCTTGAGGAGTTGTATTAATTTGTGGTATTGTTCCCTGTGAATCTCGTGCCTATGGAAAGTAGGGAAGGGGATACTAAACTTGTAGTGGTCGACCTTCGAAGTAAAGAGAAATATTCGGTTTTTAAATACGTTTATG
Source organism: Drosophila teissieri (assembly GCF_016746235.2). Lineage (NCBI taxonomy): Eukaryota > Metazoa > Arthropoda > Insecta > Diptera > Drosophilidae > Drosophila > Drosophila teissieri. The sequence continues at coordinate 3,220,923 of NC_053032.1, forward strand.
GGGACTTCCATGCTAGGAATTAAATCGTGAGTTGAACTCTCGGCACTATGCTGGGTTGAAGTTACTGAATTGATTTGGTTAGGGGGGTCGTGACAGAGCGTCTGCTACTACGTTCGCTTTTCCAGGCTTATATTCCAACTCGTAGTCGTATTCTTCCAATGTCGCCTTCCACCTTTTGATACTTGCATTGTCATTCCAATTGCTCAAGGAATGGGTCAAGGGTTGGTGGTCGGTATAGATCTTGACCTTGGCTCTACCATAAAGATAGTTCCTAAGAGTCTTCAATCCCCATACTATGGCATCTCTTTATCGTTTGCTGCATAGTTTTCTTCCGCTCTTGTCAATGTCCTAAACAAGAAGGATATGGGCTTATCATCCTGCGAGAGCACTGCTCCCAATGCATAGTTCGAGGCATCGGTTGTCAATTGAAATACCTTCTTAAAATCAGGATAACTAAGTATGACTTCTTTAGAGATCAAAGCACTTTTTAGTTTTCTGAAAGCTTGCAAAGCTTCTTCATCAAGTTCTATTGTCTTAGACTTCGATTGATTTTTGGACACACGTCCATCTTCCCCTCATAAAAGATATGTCAGGGGCTTAGCGAGTCTAGCGTAGTCGTAGTAGTACCAATAACCCAAGGAAAGATCTTAAATCTCTTTTAAAGTTTTTGGTTTTGGAAATTCGAAATTGCTGTGACTTTAGCTGGATTGGCTTCAATCCCTTTATCAGAGATTATAAATTCGAGGAATTCCACCCTGGATTTAAAAAACTCGCACTTGTCCAGCTGACATTTCATGTTAGCATCATTAAGTGTTTTAAAAATTGTCGCTAAGTTTTGTGAATGTGTTTTTCTTATCTTTGCTGAAAACCACAATATCGTCTATATAGATATAACATATCTTTCCTATTTGGTCTCTGAGAACATCGTCCAGAGCACGTTGAAAAATAGACGGAGCATTTCTGAGCCCAAAGGGGAGTCGTGTAAACTCGTATTTGCCATTATTGACAGAAAATGCTGTCTTCTCGATATCGTACGCTCTCAGTGGTATTTGGTGGAAACCACTTTTGAGATCGAGTACGGAAAACAGTTTATTGTTTCCGAGTTGCGAGAGTACCTCATTGATTTCAGGTATGGGATATTTATCCGCAAAAGTTTCTTTATTCAATTTGCGGTAGTCTATAACCATCCTATATTTTTTTTCTCCCGATGCATCAGTTTTTTGGGGACAATCCACACTGGTTAATTGTAGGGTGACCTTGAGGGTCGAATGATACCATCATTGAGAAGATCCTTTACTTGTCTGTCTACCTCCTACTTGAGAGACATAGGGTACTGATAAAATTCAGAATAAACGGGTTCGTCCGATTTTGTCCGTATGCCCGCATTGATGTTAGTTACGAATGTTAGCTTCTCGCTCGGTCTGGGAAAGAGTTGAGGGTATTTATTGGTCAGTTTATTTAGTTCTTTGATTTGTGGTGGAGTCATATGGTCCGTACGGGGGCAAATGCTGTTCACTGCCTCGAGTTTTTTTCCTTAATATGTAATTTAACACGGTTTTTAATAATCATTAGATTCTTATTGACGTAAATAATAGTTTGCAATTCTTTCAGACTATCGTTTCCTAGAATAGCGTCAAAAGTTTTAAGTGTGGGAAGTAAGAAAAATGTAAAGGGAAGGTCGGAAAGGTTAAACAAATTAGCTATTATATGGTGGGTTATTTTAATGCTACATCCTACTGAGATTGCTTCGAATGGTTTTTTGTTGGGTATTTGAGACCCAACAAGGCTGAATATAATTTTTATTTGATCCCGTGTCAATTCGAATTTTTAATGTCTTCCCGCCCCCTACATTTGCTTCGAAGTATGGCAAGGAGGAGCGGGTAATTCTAAAAAATGTAAATCTGTAAGTTCTTCTTCCGTTTGGTCTGATACTAATACGTCTTCCCTATCTGTGTATTCTTGTAAGGTCTCATCGAATTCTTCTACTGCGCTTTCCTGGTCCAGGATTTGGGCGTAGTCCTTTTCGTTCATGTCAATTTGTTCGTTGTCTGGATGTTAAAGTGTTGGTCTTTAATCGCCTATTGCTTGGTATGGTGCAGGTGGCCTTTTACCAACTTCGAGCCTGGGCCTATTCATATAATTAATTTGCCTAGGACGGATACTAGGGTCGACCTCAATTGGTTCTGGTTTTGGTAATGGTTTAAGTGCCAATGGTCGAGGTGGTGGGGTTGGAAATCCGTTATTGCCAGCTATATTTCTTGGGAATGCCTGTGGTCTAAATTGTTGGTACGGTGATTGGTATTGATGTCGTGGTGGACCTTGATTAAAGTATTGTTGGTGTAGATGTGGTTGTTGTCGTACCACTGGAACATCATTATAATTGATCCTGTTTCTAGGTAAGGGTACCGGTACACCTTGTGCTGGTCTAAAACCCTGATTTCTATGATTGGCATGAGCAGTCCTGAAATTTTGGTTCTCAAGCTTCAGGCACAAGTGTAGTGCTTGGGGCAAATCTTGAGGTTCTTTAATACCCAGAAGTTTAGGTAAGTCTCCTCTCAAACCCCTAACAAAGGTATCCAAGGCCCTGTCCCTATAGAACTGAGTCATCACCCTTTCTGATTCCCTAGACAGTTCCATACATTCTACTTTGTTAAGAATCAAGGAGAGATGGTTGTAAATCTCCTCTCTTCTACCGTTTGGCTATTTTGCATCATTGTTGTCATCTGATGCTCTAATCAGACATCTAGATATGGAGGACCAATCCAACGGCCCATTATAAGATTCATGTACCCCGTCTGCGAGACCTATTACTTTATTTCTTATGGTATGAAGGCTACCGAAATATTTGGGGCTTCCCCTCGTTGCCTCGTAGGCATGAATTAAATTCGATTCGGTTACCAGAAAATTATCGTAGGCACTTAACGACATCAGACACTTTATCGAGGTCGTTTAAATTTTGTCTCAAGTCCGGTCTAATCGTTTTGTCAGTCGCGTCAATAAAATTTGCAGGTGGATTTATTGCCCTGGTGAACGCGGGAATCTGCTCCTGCAATGTTTCTGCCACTATACTGATTATCCAGTTTTTAAGCTCATTCATGTCTAGTGTATTGCGTTGACCTGGACTACTCGCGTTGGATGGAGAGGGTTGTGCGTTTAAGACGGGGGGTCTAACTGGGTTATTAGGGTTTGACATGATAAATTTCTACTCTTCATTAAACAAGATAACAATTTTCTTTAAATGATTTTTTTTGTAATTCACTTTATGTTAGAGTTCACTTTCACTTATTGATTTTGAATTTGAGGAATGTTTTATATTTTCTTCGAACTCAACTCGGGCTGGGATGTCAGCCCAAACGTCGGTGGAAGGCGTCATTGTTTGCACGGAAGGAGGAAGATCCTGAGGCCCCCATGCCCACATTTGATGGTGCCGGGTGGCTGAACGGGGTCAAAATCCGTAAGTGCATGAATGACCCCACGAGAAAGTGGCTGACGCAAACGGTTTGCCAATTGGAGGAGTTGTGGGAGGGGCCCAGCTGGAGGTGGTGGACAGAGAGCTAGTCCCATCCATTCCTAAGGCGATGGTTCTCTTTCCCATCGCTATTCAAGGGGACCGGGCGCTAAAGCTGCTGCAGCGACAGCATCCGGACATTCCAACCGCGGACTGGAAAGTTCTGCACCTTGCGACCCCATCACCCAAGAAGGGGGGCCATAGTGTAGTCCTCCAGATAAATAAAGAGGCGGAGGACATCCTCTATCCGAGGTACGGGAAGATGGCGTGGGGCATGGGGAGCGTGTACCTGCGCCTCAAAAAACGCCATCCCGGGGATAAGGATGCTCACACCCTGAAGGCAGGCGAGGTGGAGAAGGACCTTAGTCTGGAAACCATCGCGGAAGCCGCCCAGGGATTTTCGCTGGACGTGACGGACGAGGAGGACGCAGACCTGACGTTGACAGTCAACCCGGGTGCTGCAGCTCAATCTTCATAAAAGCAAGATCGCTTCGGCGGAACTCGTCTTCGCCCTGGAGCAAGGGTCCGCCGACATAGCTTTGGTCCAAGAGCCATGGATTGCCTCGGGCATTGCCGTCGCCGGACTATAGTCCTCCAATTACAACCTGTTCTATAAACCATCGGTAAGCAACGACAGAGGTGAGTCACTCTTAAACTTTTTACTATCAACTAACCTATGCATAGCTAAAGTGGGGGATGATCATACCTTTGTGAGTCCCACCTCCTCGAACGTACTAGACTTAACACTCGCATACACGAAAGGTAAATCAGTGGAGACGGCACTACACTCGTTAGTAACCACCATTGAGAAAGCCTTGCATAACCAAGAATATGCTCTCGGAGTGTTTGTGGATATATCCGGAGCATTCAACAACGTGACAGCAGACGCTATAATGGATCGGCTAGAAGCGGCCAACACGCCCCCCGCTATCAATTTGTGGATAAGAAATCTTCTAAGCTGTAGACGGGTACAATCCGAAGAAGGTAGGACTCTCTACCAACGCGGACAAGACGGACCTCATTCTCTTCACCAAGAGATACAAGGTGCCGCTATGGGTCCCCCCGAAAATTAACTCAACCAGGCTAACCCCGAAGACACAAATCAAGTACCTCGGAATTGATTTAGACAGCAAGCTGACATGGAAGCCCAATGTACTAGAGAGGGTGAAAAGAAGATGCTTAGCAGCACATGGGGCTTCTCACCCGCTCTAATGCACTGGGTTTACATCTCGGTGGTGCTTCTAACTCTAATGTATAGAGTCTTAGTGTGGTGGCAGGCTATGGAAAAGACGACTTACAGCAAGAGAACTCAGCGGCAGGCACTGCTCTGCATAACAGGGGCGCTGAGGTCAACCCCCACAAAAGCACTCGAAACTATAATTGGAGTTGATCCCCTAGATATCCACGCGCACATGATCGCAGGAAAGGCATCAGGGAATATGTCTCTACAAGGACTCGGGCATAGTTCAATTGGTCAAGACTTGAGCAGCATATCTGACTACATGGTCACCAGAACGTGGACCAGACGACTGGAAAACAGGCCAGGACCATGCTCAGCACCTCAATTTATACACCGACGGCTTTAGGATGGAAGGAGGAGTTGGAGCGGGCATATTCCGATGCAGCATATTCCAGGTGGAAGTATTCGCCATAGGGAAAGCGGCAGAGCTTGCGCAGAGCATTGACCGCCCACATGAAGCGGTCAACTTGTTCGTAGACAGTCTAGCGGCGATAAGATCCATGCAATCGTCAGCGGTCAGTTCCATATGTGTACTGGCAAGCAGGGAGGCACTAGAAATCCTTAGCACAACCACGTCAGTGCGGATCTACTGGGTTCCCAGTCACCAGGGCATCATGGTAATGAAACGAACTTGCAAAGGAAGGCGTTGGACTGACGAATGAAAGATCAGAAAACCAAAAGCCAAAAGCAGATGGAGGAGAACTTCCACCACCTACAAAATTTCAAAAATCATGTGCAAAGAGCACAACGCAAAACTCAGTCACTACGTGCTGCATCTTCCAAGGAAAGACTGCAGACTGTTAGTAGGAATTCTTACAGGTCACTGCCTAGCTGCGGCACACGCAGTCAAACTGAGCATTACCGACAACGCCAAATGCCGGAAATGTGATGAATTCGAGGCAATCGAAACCTTGGAGCATCTCATTTGCAAGTGTCCGACCCTAACAAGGGCAAGAATAAACTACCTAGGCGCCCCGGTTCTGGCATCGCTAGAAGATGCCTCCAGGAAGAAGCCAGGCGAACTACTTGCCTTCATTGCCTGCATTGCACTTTACATGTAGAACATTTGTTAGCGCAATAGCGGGTGTCAGTTCACTTGAATTTATGTTTTTTTAACTTACATAAAAAACAAGAGTCGCTATAGTCGAGTTCCCCGACTATTTGATAACCGTTACTCAGCTAGAGGACGTGCAAAGGAGAAATTTCAGCAGTGACAGTTTTTGGGCGTGACAAAAAAATTTTTGGAAAATCGAGAGAAATTTACAAACTTAAAAACAACGTTAAAAAATATAAAACGATTTTTCAAAGTGTGGGCGTTAAGGTGGGCGTGGCAAAAAAAATTTCTGCAAATCGATGTAAATTTACAAGACTAATAAAAGAATGAAAAAATATCAAAAGTTGGGCGTGGCATTTTTGGGCGGCTTGTGCGCGTTAGAGTGGGCGTGGCAACATGTCACTGGAGTCTGGATGCTGAATCTGAACTTTCTAGCTTATATAGTTCTCTGACTTTCTACCTACTCCCCGCATTAGGATCGTTGACGCAATATTAGGCTGGGACAGTATTCAACATTTGCAGTTAGTACTGTTCCCACACTTGGGGTTTATGGTGATTAAAGGAAAGACAACCATACCCATGAAAGAAAAAAACCACGAAGCGTTAAACAACATTGTAAGCAGAGTAGAACATAAGAATATAGAACAGAAGCACGACTGGGACCAACTTATCAAAACCTATACCAGAGTTTTTGCCGACCCGAATGAAAAACTCACTTGCGCTACAAGAGTGGAAGCTGAAATTAAAACTTCAACAGACTAACCCAAAAAATCATCATTTTATCAGTGTCCCATGACACTAAAAAACGTAGTTAATAAACAAATAAAATAATTATTGGATAACGAAATAATTTCGCCAGTGTGGATCGTTCGTAAAAAAAAAACGCTTTAGGAGAAAAAAAATATCGTATGGTCATTGCGCTCAAAGCACACAAACCGATTTCAAAAACAAGAGAGAACGCTATAGTCGAGTTCCCCGACTATCTGATACCCGTTACTCAGCTAGTGGAAGTGCGAAGGAGAGTTTTCAGCACTGACAGTTTTTGGCGGTTTGTGGGCGTTAGAGTGGGCGTGGCAAAAAGTTTTTTGGCAAATCGATAGAAATTTAGAAGACTATACAAAAATGAAAAAATATCAAAACATTTTTTAAAAGTGTGGGCGTGGCAGCTTTATGCGGTTTGTGGGCGTTAGAGTGGGCGTGGCAACATGAATCGACAAACTTGCGCTGCGTCTATGTCTGTGGAGTCTGTATGCTTAGTCTTAACTTTCTACCTTTTGTAGTTCCTGAGATCTCGACGTTCATACGGACGGACAGACGGACAGACAGACGGACAGACAGACGGACAGACAGACAGACGGACAGACAGACGGACGGACAGACGGACATGTCCAGATCGACTCGGCTATTGATCCTGATCAAGAATATATATACTTTATATGGTCGGAAACGCTTACTTCTGCCTGTTACATACTTTTCAACGAATCTAGTATACCCTTTTACTCTACAAGTAACGGGTATAATAAATCGTCAAGGAAGATTTAGGTACAAAACTTTTAACAGAATCGAAAAAAATATTCCACAAAAGTAATATTAAAAACATATGACCAATAACAGAAAGTGAGAAAGTGCTTGAGGACAAGCATCCGCTAAAGGGGAAAGAGTTAGCTTCGAAAAGCTTGTCATCTAAAACCAAAATGCGAGCATCAAAGTTGCGAATGCACTCATCGGTCAGCGGGTCGACATCCGTTACACTTGCAAAACGTAGCCAATTTTGCTGACCTAGCGTCTGGACCATTTCCTCCAGTGACCCGAATTCGAAAGAATCTGAAGTGCAAGCGATCACACCACTAACTTTAGCTGCGCCGCCTTTGCCAAATTGAAGCTTTCGTTAGGGTAGAATTGATTTAAGCAAATTAGTCTCAAAAATAATCTCCCGCAATAAAGTAACAGCTAATACAACTGAATTACTTCGCGTTTATATTTATAAATTTTAAAAACCACCGGAAAATAACTTGTATAAAGTAATATATTCATGATTAGGATCAATAGCCGAGTCGAGCTGGCCAAGTCCGTCTGTCTGTCCGTCCGTATGAACGTCAAGATCTCAGGAGCTATAGAAGCTAGAGTTGAGACTAAGCATATAGTTTCCAGACACATTGGCTCAGCGCAAGTTTGTTGATTCATGTTGCCACGCACACAAACCGCCCAAAGCTTCCAAAAATCTTTTGATATTTTTTCACATTTTGGTTAATCTTGTAAATTTATATTGATTTCCGACGCACTTAGACCATTAGAGGTCCATTGTGATACCGTGTATGTTTTCCCCTTTTGCCCATCGAGGTTCGTGTGAAGTTAGCAGTTTCCCCAGCCAGAGGCGCTGGTGAATTTTTGTATCCGATGTGGATCGGTGTCGGACAGGTCGGACGTGTCTATTAGGAATCTGCTTCCTAATTGAGCAAGTCTTTTCGCTTGCAGTGCTGTACAGTGGCATAGTAGATGCTCTACCGTTTCTTCCACTTCTTCGTCCCTACAGCTACGACAGAAATCGTTATACGGGGCATTTAGTCTTCTGGCATGGGTACCTATCAACCAATGCCCTGTGATGACTCTCATAGCAGTGCTGAGGATTGCTCTGGTCAATCTTAAAAGTTTGACGTTCTTTTTGAGCTTATCTTTGGCCATATTTGGCGACAGTGTGTGGTATTTTCCCATATTGTCTGTTTGTTTCGGTTTTGGTTTTCCCTAAGTAGTAGTTTACAAGTGGCTAAAGGCATACTCATGCACTCCATTTCTTGCATGAGTGGCGCGGTAGTGCCTTCTCGAGCTAGTTCATCTGCGATGGAGTTGCCTTCTATGTCCCTGTGTCCGGGTACCCATATAAGGCTGATTACGAATTGTTGTGTCACCTCATGTAAAGAAGATCGGCAATTCGATACTGTTTTTGAGTGGCTTCAGATTAAGCCAATCGATTTGATAGCTGCTTGGCTATCACTGAAAATGTTTACGTGTGCTTACACGGTTTCCGGTTTTAGTGCCTTCAAGTGTTTTCGGGCCTCCCTTATTGCTGCTACTTCAGCTTGGAAGACGATGATGGCAATGATCGGGGAGTCTAAACGAGATGCGTAGGCCTAGCTGTTCGGAGTAAACTCCTCCTCCTACTCTGTTCTGTAGTTTTGACCCTTCCGTATAGAAGCATATAGTATTCTGGGGGCCAGGTGTCTGTGAATTCCACTCATCCCTCTCTGGGATGATTTTGTTGAACGGTGTTTGTATGGACTCCGTTGGAGTGCAGTAGTCTGTCCTGGAGGGGACTATTTGAATGTTTTTTATGATACATGAGTCACCCGCTTCTTGTGGGTTCCACTGTTTGGTATCTCTAAGCCTGATTGCCGCTACTGTAGCCTGTTCCATGCCAGCTAGTTCTGGGCTTGGGAGGTTGAGTATGGCGTTTAGGGTTTCGTTTGCTTTGCGGTTGGTGGTGCGTGAATGCATCTTGGTGCCGCGGATCTTTGCACCTTTGCTAGCATTTTTATGCTGGATTTCTTTTTCAGAGCCGGCCACCGTACCACGAGCCCATACAGTAGTATTGGTCTGACGATGGCCGTATATATCCAGTTTACTATATAGGGTGTCATGCCCCATTTGAGCCCTATTGCTTTCTTGCACGTGAAGAGTGCTATTTAAGCTTATCTGTGGCGCTACTACTGAAGGAAAGTCTTTGATTGTTGAGAATAGGAGGGACTAAGTCAGGTATATTATACTTCCTAGTGAAGGGAATCAGCTCGGCCTTTAAGGGGTTAATTTCTAGTCCGTTATTTTTGGTCCAGCTGGACAAAACACTGAGATTTTTTCACTCATGAGATCGCATGAGGACGCAAAGGACGCCTCCTTGTGGAGTGCCTCTGCTGACGTGCCTAGTGAGGGTTGACGCGCCTAGTGAAGACGTAACCTTCCTGCAGGTGAGCAGTTGGTTTATGAGTCCCACCAAGTGGAAGTCCACCCCAAGGACTGTCAGGGCTCCGGTAATCGCCGTTGGGATGACGTTGTTAAGAGCTCCTTCTATATCCAGGAAAGCTATCAGTGCATATTTCTTTTGGGACATTGATTTTTCTATCTTGGAGACGAGAGAGTGTAGTGCTGTCTCTGTCGATTTCCCTTTCTTGTAGGCAGACACGCAGTCTGTGATGAGACTTGGGTTGAGAGTTCATCTCAGATGCAGGCCGATGATTCTTTCAAGGGTCTTTAGTAGGAAGGATGACAGACTAATTGTTCTGAAGACCTTGGGGGTCGTGTGTGATGGTTTCCCTGCTTTGGGGATGAAAACTATTTGGGACTCTAGCCACGATTGCGGTAGGTGTCCAAGAAGTAGGGACCTTTTAAAAATGTCTAGAAGCCAGTTTATGGCTATATTTCCCGCATGTTGGATTTGTGCGGGTATGATTTTGTCTGTACCTACAGGTTTGTATGGTTTAAAACTGTGTATGGCCCAATGGAGGACCTTTGGGTTTATGCACAGTTTTTATGCACAGCGTTTTGGCTGTTTCCTGGAAAGTGAGTGTCTAGAAGTATCTCCAGAGATTCCTCACTCGTGCTGGTCCAGGAACCATCTGCTCTTTTAATGTAGCCCAGGGTTGTGGCCGATTGGGAGAGGATTTTTCTAAGTCTGGCTGCTTCAGTTGTATTTATACCCGTTACTCGTAGAGTAAAAGGGTATACTAGATTCGTTGAAAAGTATGTAACAGGCAGAAGGAAGCGTTTCCGACCATATAAAGTATATATATTCTTGATCAGGATCAGTAGCCGAGTCGATCTGGCCATGTCCGTCTGTCCGTCCGTCTGTCTGTCCGTCTGTCCGTATGAACGTCGAGATCTCAGGAACTACAAAAGGTAGAAAGTTGAGATTAAGAATACAGACTCCAGGGACATAGTCGCAGCGCAAGTTTGTCGATTCATGTTGCCACGCCCACTCTAACGCCCACAAACCGCCAAAAGCTGCCACGCCCACACTTTTGAAAAAGGTTTTGATATTTTTTCAGTTTTGTATTAGTTTTGTAAATTTCTATCGATTTGCCAAAAAACTTTTTGCCACGCCCACTCTTACGCCCACAGACCGCCAAAAACTGCCACGCCCACACTTTTGAAAAATGTTTTGATATTTTTTCATTTTTGTATTAGTCTTGTAAATTTCTAACAAACCGCCAAAAACTGTCAGTGCTGAAGACTCTCCTTCGCACTTCCACTACCTGAGTAACGGGTATCAGATAGTCGGGGAACTCGACTATAGCATTCTCTCTTGTTTCAATTTCTGAGCAGAAGGACTGCCATCGCTTTGCTTTCCTGATGGCTTTTTTGTAGTTTGCAAGGGCTTTCTTGTAGGCGGTCCACAGGGCCTCCTCATTTCCTGCCTTGGTCCTGTTAAAAAGGGTTCTGCAGTCCATTCGGAGGGGGGATAGTTCTGCTGTTCACCAGGGAAGCTTTCTTTTTCTTTTGGGCTTGCTATTGGGGCAGGCCTTTTTTAGTGCATAGTTGCAGGTTTCAGTGAAAATTGAAACTAGTTCGTTTAGACTATAAATTGTTTGGGGGTATGGAGGGGATCCATTGGGATTTTTTCAATTAATTTTTTTTCAATGGTTTTGAGAGGATGGTTGTGAGGGTCGTTTCTATATATCTGTGGTCCGAAAAAGACTGCTTATCTAGCACCCTCCAGTGAGTTACTGTTAGTTTAGAGACGAGAGTTAGGTCTATTACCTCTTTTCGGTTCTTAATGATAAAGGTGGGGTCATTACATTTATTGAATATGAAGAGATTTGAACTAAAGATAAAGTTGTAAGGAGACTCACCGCGGTCGATTGTGTTTGCACTTTCCCATTGTGTGTGGTGGGCGTTAGCATCGCAGCCTATTAGGAGGCCTATTTTCTGCTTTTCGCTGTCTTGTACCAGTCTCCTTACCAGCTCATCCGGCGGTTCTTGCCTTTCGTAGGCCATGTACGATGACTTTACTAGAAACGGAGATGGCTGACTCTCCACGGTGGCTGCCGCGTTATCTGCATCGCTGTAATTATGGAGCAGAAAAATGATTAGGTGCTTTTTGGCTAAAATGCAGGCCCTAATTTTACCTTCCCTGGGAGCTGTTAGAAGCTTATATTAATCCTGAAACCCTTCCTCCCACTATCTAAGGTTCCTGGATCAGGACTATGTCGACTCCATCCTCAGCCAGATGGAGTTGAAGAGCAGCGGAAGCTGCCTTACTGTGGTGGATGCAGAAGCCTTACGGACATCTGCTGTGGGCGTCTCCATCGGCTCCCTCCTCGTCCGATGTGTCTAGGTCCGTCATTGGGCCCATTTTTTCAAGGCTGCGGAGGACAACACTTCCAGCATGGTGAGTACCTGGTCCGGCGCCTTGATGGATGCCGGGATCCAGATCCTTGCGCGGGGTCGGCAAGGTACGTCGGACCAGCTCAGCGCAACAAGTCCGGCGCCCTCATTTACCTCCCCCAGCTCCTTTACTGCGCTCGTCGTCATAGGCGATGACCTTGACGCTGCCTTGGAACCATCCCACGTCTTTGCAGACAGTAGGGGGGCTAGGTTCTTTGGCTAATATTTCGAAACATTTTGTGGCTAGGGCTGCCTCCACCCACCCTCCGCTCGGGTCGTTTCTGTTGTCCACGCCCAGGAGAATGCGGTTTTTCGCGATCTCCGCAAAGGATCGCCCTGGCTGTACGCATTGCCGCTTTGCCGAGGGGTCGGAGGGAACGTCCTGGGAGCGCGCCCTCTTAGGTGGATGTCGCTTTTTGACCTCTGTGGGCTTGGGGGGTTTGGGGGCTTCCTTGACGAAGTTTGGCAAAACGGATTTAGCCCATTCACTTCATCCACTCAGCCGAAGGAGCCGTTTTCGATTTCTCCTGCCTGCGTAAGATTTGCCCTGCAGATCGTATTTCTTCGTAGGTAAATTTGCCGTTACCAGTTGCCACTGAGTGCTTACCGTCCTTGGCTGCGCCTGAAGGGGGCATCATGGCACTAGGGCCTGGAGATGTTCACATGGCGACGGCTTTGGGCGGCTTGCACTCAGTTGCCTCAGACTTGAGGCGGGGTTCACCCGAACCCGATCCTGTGGTGGAGACCAGGCAGGTGGGCTCACTCGCCAACTTCGCTGCCTTGAGGGTTGTTCGGCCAGACTCAGTCGTCACTGCCGATTGGTTATGTTTTTTGGGAGATCCTGACTCCTTACTTTTGTTTGGAAACTCCATGTGATTCCCACGAGTTGCGGAGAAAAGGAGGGTCCCCCCGGGAGGAGATCCGCGACGCCCGGGTAAGGCTTCTTAGAACAGGGGGTCGCCAGTTACCCTGAGCTCTCCGTTTGAGACTGAACTATTTTGTGACCCGGGCCCTCAGTCAGGCTGACTCTCGGCACGGGTCGAGTGACACCTTAGTCCGGCCCGGGACGCCCGACTACCATTCGCCAGCATCCTCTGGCAGGGACATAACCTTGCCAGGGGACCTGTTTCCAGACGCCCTCGCGTGAAGGGCGCGTTCTTCTAGCAAGCTTGAAACTAGTTAGTCCCCTTGTCTATCACTCGGCTGACGGCCAGAGAAGATCATAACTCGCACCTAATTATACCCTTTACTCTTAGAGTAAAAGGGTATACTAGATTCGTTGAAAAGTATGTAACAGGCAGATGGAAGCGTTTCCGACCATATAGTATATAATATATATGTTCTTGATCAGGATCAATAGCCGAGTTGATCTGGCCATGTCCGTCTGCCCGTCTGTCCGTCCGTCCGTCTGTCTGTTCGTATGAACGTCGAGATCTCAGGAACTACAAAAGCTAAAAAGTTCAGTTCATTAAGCATACAGACTCCAGAGACATAGAAGCAGCGCAAGTTTGTCAATTCATGTTCCCACGCCCACTGTAACGCTCAAAAACCGCCCAAAACTGCCACGTCCACACTTTTGAAAAATGTTTCGATATTTTTTCATGTTTGTATTAGTCTTGTAAATTTCTATCGATTTTCCAAAAAACTTTTTACCACGCCCACTCGAACGCCCACAAAACCGCCAAAAACTGTATGTGCTGAAGACTCTCCTTCGCACTTCGAATAGCTGAGTAACGGGTATCAGATAGTCGGGGAACTCGACTATAGCGTTCTCTCTTGTTTTTAATTCTTGTATTAGTCCTTTAAATTTCTATCGATTTGCCAAAAAACTTTTTGCCACGCCCACCTTTTTAAAAAATGTTTTGATATTTTTTCATTATACCCGTTACTCGTAGAGTAAAAGGGTATACAAGATTCGTTGAAAAGTATGTAACAGGCAGAAGGAAGCGTTTCCGACCATATAGTATATAATATATATATTCTTGATCGGGATCAATAGCCGAGTCGATATGGCCATGTCCGTCTGTCTGTCCGTCCGTCTGTCCGTCTGTTTGTCCGTCGAGATCTCAGGAACTACAAAAGCTAGAGAGTTGAGATTAAGCATACAGACTCCCGCCATAGACGCAGCGCAACTTTGTCGATTCATGTTGCCACGCCCACACTTTTGAAAAATGTTTTGATATTTTTCCATTTGTTTATTAGTCTTGTAACTTCTATCGATTTGCCAAAAAACCGACCACAAACCGCCAAAAACTGTGCGTGTTGAAGACTCTCCTGCGCACTTCAACTAGCTGAGTAACGGGTATTAGATAGTCTGGGAACTCGACTATCTCTCTTGTTTTTATTTTAAAATACAAAAAAAATCAAGCAAAAAAACAATAGAAATATAATACTTAGTGTTGTAAGGAACTGATTATGCTTGCCTAGCTTTATAATGTGGTTATCCGGACGTCTCCGCTCACACGGGGTTGGTGGCGAGAAGAAAAGCTGTGGGGTGAACAAGTGCTGGGCTCTCAAGGCGTACGCAACCTCTTGTCCCTTGCTCAGTCCCGGCCGGTCCCGCAAGACGCCGGTTCAATTCCTACCGACGCTCCGCGCAATCGCCCGGTTTACGACGCAGTCCCTGTAGCAAGACGCCCAGTGAAAAACGGACGTTTCACCCTACCTTTTCTATCTAGCTGGTGCGGACGGACCTCGCCGCGGACTCACGGCAGCTAACGGCTGCGATCCCCAAGGCAAACGCCTGGTGGAACAGCAACACGCCAACCCCACGTCTGCTCTGACTGGTGGCGCTGGTACCACGCCTGCTCGGATCGCACGGACACACCAGGCAATCGCCGGGTTCACGTTCGACCACAATTGCTGTCGCCTCTTCGGGACCCTCTTCGGTTTGGCCTCGCCTGTTGAATGCTTCCGGACTAACCGTGCTTCGTCGTATTGGACCTCAGCTACCTGCGTTTCAATTTGGAGACTTTCCTTGTCCCGAACGTCTTGATCATAGCAATCTTGTTCCTTGCTGACTATCACGGCTGTAGCACCTATGCAGACTTCGTTTCTTCACGTTGTTGACTTGTATACTCGTTCCCCGTGACTGTCCAGCTTCCAGCGTTCGGCCTGCTTATATAGGCCTCCTTTAACGGTTTATCCTTCTTGTCTCCAGTCTCCGGATCCAAAGTCAACGGTTTTACAGTTGGCCCGGTCCAAAGTCCAGCTTGTACAGTTGTTCCCCTTACCCTGGCATGTCTACGCCTACTGTAGACTTGCCGGAATGCTCCAGATCGTGCCATCTCCCTCTCACTCTCCATGTTCTCTCCTTCAAACCTTCTGACTCTCCAAAGTTTCTTTCTACAGGTTCAGAGTCTCAAAACTCTCTTTCTCCAGGTTCAGAGTCTCCAAACTCTCTTTCTACTCGGTTTCGCATTGCCGTTACTACGCGTTGACTTGTTGCGTAACTGGCCACGGCAGGCCCTCCTCATGCAATTTTCATCTGCATTTGTGCAGAATTTTAACTCCTCACCGTGTTAATTAAGTATTAATATTATTTAATAATATATAAGATTGTTATTTGTTAAGACATTAGATGCAAAGGTTGCAAAATAATAAAAGCTTGAGAAAAATGAAGTTTCTTTTTAATGCGTTTTAAAATATTTAATATATACTTTTAAGCCCACTTTAATATTTTTATTTCGATTAAGACATTAAAAACCGTAAAAAATCAGCAAATGCCGTCTTTAATTTCAAATATTCTTTGTGTGCGAAATGGGGTGCATCAAAAAAAAAACATGTGCACGGCCTTTTTCTTGGGTGTTTTTTTTTAATCTCGCTTGCACCCTTACAAATTATATAAATGATATATTATAATAGATAAAATATTTGTTAGTATAAATGACCTCCGATCGTTGCTTGTGCGTTGGCTCACCCTAAACGTTATTGCGCAGCAGGCACTCGGGTATCATTTTGCAAGTAACAAAAAACAACCGAGGGGCAAAACACTTGGGTGTTTGTTATTGCCGCAAATAGTGTCAAAAACACTCGGGTGCTGAGACACCCAGTGTTTAGCGGGTGCATTTAGAGTGCCGGGGCACTATTGGTGCATACCCTTGAACTAAAATTTCACACACACACCCTTACGACCATTCCTTTTACGGCTTGTGCGCGACCTACTGAGACGACCCATTCCAAAATTGCTTATGAGCGAGGGTGTACAATTGTAATTTTGAGAGTGTTAATCAAAAGGCGTACGAAACGGCTCAAAAAAATTGTTTAGCCAGGAATCCCCATGGCATTGGCCAAATCGGCGGATTTGGCCTGTTTTCGGTTAGTAGTTTTGGATATCCTCAATTATGTAGGGACAGTGTATTTAATAACCCAAAACATGCCAGGTAGAATTTTTTGGTGGAAACTCGCATTGTCGGGATAGGGCATCTGAAATGTTTTTCTTACCCGCTTTGCAGATGACCTTGAATTTAAGGCTGGAGGTTTTGAAGTTGGCTTAAAGATGGTTTCTAAAGGCTTGTGGTCAGTTCTAGTCCGGCTAATTAAAAATATTTCTTTATATTCTTTCTCGGTCTAAGAGTACCGTTTTCCTTTTTTCTCATTCAAGATTACATGGTTTACCTTAAGAACATCTTTGACTTATTGTACTGCATCGTCATGATACTTTTCGTTTTTCCCAAATATAATAATGTCGTCGATATGGTTCATTACATTTTTGCATGTTGCTAAAATTTCCTCGAGTGTTCTCAGGAATATTTCAAATGCTGGGCTAACGCCAAACATTAATATTTTGTACCTGAATAAACCAATTGCGATTATGAACGTGGTTATTTTCCGGCTGGATTCCTCTAGCTCCCACGGATGATAAGCACTTTTTAGGTCTATTCGTTATAAGTACTTTGCTTTCCTTAATTTCGTCATAAATATCTAAAATACAGGAAATGGATAATTCTCTCTTAGTATTGGCTTGTTAGCAAGCCTTATGAAATCCAGATGTCGCCGTTGCCTTGACATCCTTGACCAGAATCAGTGCCGTTGCCAGAATGACACGAGTGATGCGGTAATGCACATGAGGGCAGTTGTCTACAAGATGACCCTTGCCAAGGCAATTAATGCATAGCTTGTGGCGCTTTACTGCATTGAGGCGATTATCTAGTGCGAAATTGATTAGTTGTGGGCATCTAAAGGTCTTGTGGTCTGTTTGTGAACAGATGTTACAAGTTTGTGTTGTGCAATTGAAGGACAGACTTGCCTGATTCCTCTGCGAGCGCGACCTATGGCAATCTGGTTGACTCATAGGAGCTTCAGCAGTAGGCTTCTTTTTCGATTCCAAATATTGACAATGACGTTCGACGACTTTAACGCATTTGTCCCAAGAAATCCAGCGCCGCATTCCACTTCCTCTTAGTCTCCTTGTCCACTTTGCCCATAACTATGAAGATGAGCATGGCCTCGCAGATCTGTGGCTCGGTGCTTAACGAACGCAACGAGTTGTATAATGCGGATGCATTATCGATTAGGCTGCGCAACTGCTGACCATTTGACTTGGCGATAGTTGGCAATGCGAAGGGTGACGACATGTTATCTAAGAATACGAGAGCGCTGTTTCAAGCGGTCCAGAGCCTGTGTGTATTTGTCTGCGGTCACCTGGAAAGCTCGAACCGTCAAAGGCGGGTCCTCGAAGACAGTTTAACAACTGGATGGACTTCTCGATCTTAGACATGGATGGCTGGTGGCCAACGGATTGATTAAACGACAATATGGATTCATGAATGCCGGTGCTGTTTGCGTCTGGTCCAAGTTGTTCCTGAACGCAAACCTTGGCGCGGATAAATAGTTCCTCTATTTCAAAGCGAGTATTGCGCTGCACCTCAGCTGGCTCCATCTGCTCTGAGTGGATAAAGCAAGTAGTTAAAGCACGAGTAGTTAAAGCACGATTCTAAAATCGACAAACGGCAAGATAAGTCCAACGGAGATAAATTCAAACCAGGTTCCACTGATTTGCTCATACGTGTAGGGTTATTCCGAGCACTCGTTCGATGAGCTTTAAGTTACTCCAGCGAAGACATTTTGCAGATGTTTAATTACTTTATTTATTTTCCATTTGGCAATGCCTTGCTTGACAAGGTAGACGACGAGAAGAAGTAAAAAATTTTCGTTCGCCAAGCCTAAGGTGCAACCCATGTGTTGCGGCAGGATGAGGTTATGTATGGGGATGCTCCTGGGGGCTGTAGATGTATAGATGGAGGACCGACGACGTCCAGGGATGCAGCGGGAGATCCATGTGTTGCGGCAGAATGAGGTTATGTATGGGGATGCTCCTGGGGGCTGTATATGTATAGATGGAGGACCGACGACGTCCAGGGATGCAGCGGGAGACCCTTGAATATAGCCGGTTTGGCAGGACAAAGGTCGTAAATGCGCGTGCGAGACTTAGAACACAACCACAACCTTCACCAAAATTAACTTAAAAACAAGAGAGAACGCTATAGTCGAGTTCCCCGACTATCTGATAAAATTACTCAGTTTTTACTGACAGTTTTGAACGGTTTATGGGTGTAAGAGTGGGCGTGGCAAAAAGTTTTCTGGCAAATCGAGAGATATAATATTTACACAACTAACAAAAATGTAAAAAAATATCAACACATTTTTCAAAAATGTGGGCGTGGCAGCTTTGGACGGTTTGTGGGCGTGGCAGCATGGGTCAACAAACTTGCGCTGCGTCTATGTCTCTGGAGTTGGCATGCTTAATCTCAATTTTCTATATTTTATAGTTTTCAAGATCCCCACGTTCATACGGACAGACGACATACACTTATACTTTATATGGTCGGAAACACTTCCATCTGCCTGTTACATACTTTTCAACTAATCTAGTATACCCTTTTATTTTGCGAGTAACGGGTATAACAAGAGAGAACGTTATAGTCGAGTTCCCCGACTATCAGATACCCGTTACTCAGCTAGTAGAAGTGCGAAGCAGAAATTTCCACACTAACAGTTTTTGGCGGTTTGTGGGCGTTCGATTTTTGAAATAACGAGAGAAATTCAAGTGTAACAAAAATGTGAAAGAATATCAAAACATTTTTCAAAAGTGTGGGCGTGGCAATGTTGGGCGGTATGTGGGCAATGGAGTGGGCGTGGCAAAAAATTGTTTGGCAAACCGATAGAAATTTACAAGACGTAGCAGTTTTGGGCGGTTGTGTGCGTTAGAGTATGCGTAACAACATTCGGGAACAAACTTGCGCTGTCTCTGGAAATGCATGCTTAATGTCATATTAGCTTTTATAATTCCTGAGATGGAGGCGTTCATACGGACAGACAGACATGGCCAGTTCGACTCTGCTATTGATTCTGAAAATGATCATACTTTATACTGTGGTAAATATAAATATAAATATATATATAAAACATAGATACAGTCGGTGCACATAGTAACACTTTGTTTATGAGAACCGAAATACGATCCGCAGTTTAAGTGCCGGCACTGTAACAAATGCTGCTTCGGATCTTAGGGCATGCGCGACACGGCTTCGTTTATGTATGTATGACACTCGTCTTCTATATATACACAATACACATACAACATGTACACCCAAACACACCCTACACTACTCTGGATGTACTCAACAGATACCAGATAAGAATAAGACTATCATATGATCCTCAAGACAAGGTTGAGTGGAAAAACCCAAACTCCTGATAAGTTACCCACTGGTAGACTAAACCTCCCTTGCCTAATTTAAACATTCCTTGCTTAAGGCCTTGCACCATTGTCACGTTCCCACGTTCAAAGCTCGGGCTCGCAATCCCGAAAAACAGAAGTATTAGATTGCAATAAACAAAATTATAAGAATCTAAGAGCACTTGTATCCAAGAGCGAATGCACTTGAATCCAAGAGAAATGCAAAGACAATTAAAGTCAGCAACTCAAAAGCTCTCTCTCTCTTTATTTGATCAGATCCCTAAAGTCTAAAGTCTCGACACCGAGGCATGAACGTCAATCAAATCAGAGAAGTTATAAGAGTTCAGTTTGAGGCCTATAATCGGTCGGTGTTCTTCTCAAGAAATAATATTGTAATCATTCAGTAAAATAAAATTATATTTTTTTTAATTATGAGTATTGCGATTATTTAATTATATATAAGTTATACATATGTCGATTGATATATGCCCTGGCGGATACTTCGCATAGCCCGATAGTCCTGAGAAACGTAAGCGATCATTACGATTATATTACTATATGGCGACCGTGACTTCGGAAAAATAATGCAACAATAACTGAGTGAGTAGAATGTTTGTGAGATGGGAAAAAACCGCGGCGGTGTGAGAAATGAAGTGAAAAAGAGAATGGTGCACGTAAAGTGGCTATTGCTCACTAAAACTTCGCTAAAATCAACTAGTATATCAGGCATAGAGCAAGGGACAATTTAGTCTTTAGGTACTATAGATTTGGGTATGAATTCCATATCGTACCTGACTATTTTCTTATTTTCCTATTCTTTGCATTCTGAAACTATTACAGAAGATGTATAAGATCTTAGATCACTCACACCACTTAACGAGGCTTTGTAAAAAGGGTTTATTTGAAGGGACAAGCGAATGCAATGAAGCATTCGAATATCTTAAAAGGAAATTAATGAAACTAACACTTGTTCAGTACACGGATTTCAGCAAACAATTTTGCATAACCACAGATGCTACTAATCATGCATGTGGAGCGGTACTATCTCAGGACCATATCGGTCAATGATTTCCCTATATAGTATCTCAAGGGGAAAAATAACTATTTAGCAGACGCTCATTCCCGAATAACTCTTTGTTGCAATGTTACGAAAACCGAAATACGAATAGGCAACAATGCCGATCCGCCGTTCAAGTTCCGATAACAAATGCAGCGTTGAAACTCGATGCTCACAAGCGCTCAAAAGTCGACATGAAAGTTCGAATGGTGCAGATGCCGGACGTAGCTCTGTACAAATTGGGAGCGTTTCGTCATCAGAAAGAGAAACTTGTATAATTAAGATATTAGGATATAAGATATAGGAGCGTTAGCTAGTCGCCCCCCAACTCGGAATAACGAAAAGTTGCACCAACTGCCTGCGTCTTCATGAATGAATGGGTTCAATCGTTGAAGACTTGGTCCAACCTTAAAACCTGTACGAACTTTTTCAATTTGTATTTGATACTCGTGCTTTTGAACTATTTCCATTATTATATGAAAAGCTGAATGATTCAGTTTGTGACAGAGTTTCTTCGAAAACTATAATCTTGTCTTCGCATTTTATTATAAAGCGGAACATATAAGCGAAAACTCTAAGCACTTTGAGGTGTGACGAGAATTATAACATTTAACAAATCGGAAGTTTGCAATCCTACTGCAGTCTTCCTTGCTTCCTGACGAAAGACTTCATCGTCCAGCTCGAAATGTTCATTCTTGGGAAACTTTTCCTCTTTGTCCATCAGAAATAGTTTTCCAGTGAATTAGATTGACTGCCCAATTTCATCGATGTTAAACCTTTAGAATCGATATCTGCTGGGTTTTGCTTTGTGGGAACATGCCGCCATGTAGCTCCTCCACCATTCTCGAATGTCTGCTATCCTGTTCGAAACGAATGTCGACAACGCAGATGGATGAGATCGAATCCAGTGAAGGGTAACTTCAGAATCCGACCAGTATACAATTCGATCGATAGAGACTTTTAATAAGGGCTTAATTCTGTGACAAATATCTGCGAGAACGGTAGCGGCACATAACTCAGGCTGAGCTGCCTGAGCTCCATAGCTCATAGCTATGCAGTCAGGGCATACCTTTGCAGCTGGAAGCGGAATAGCGTAGGATGTAACTCTTCTTGAATAATCGGCCCCTCCATCAGGCTGTCATTTAAGGCCACCTGAGACGAATGCTTGCAAGAAGCATTACATAAACACGACGCGCAACTTTAACGACGTACACTGTGCCCTTAACACGCATTGATAGAGAATGACATAATGACATTTTGTTGTCTGTATCGGCCCGAGACAACCCAACCAAGAAGGGTCTTTTGTCAAGTTGAATAGTTAGGACCTTATCTAATTTGACCAACAGCTAGCAATTCGAAAAATGATTCTGCTCCTATCAACATATCAATTTGTTGTGACTCATGGAAATAGGGGTCTGCTAATGGTAGGTTCTTCAGGATCTTCCACTCACTGACGTTCACCGATTGATCCGTATGGTAAGCGGGTATCAATTTTAAGATCCAAAAATCGAACGAAAACTTACTACCATTTATTCTCAACTTCACCACTGTGTGTGCGTTTTTTTTTTTAATTTAGAATTGGCCTTGCCAATACAAAGTAAGTTGATACACGACACCTCCCTACGAATCTGTAAGCGTTTCTCCTGTTCTTCTCAGTTCTCGCTAATCTGCTCTTAGGTACTGTATGTTGTATGGAGTGTACGTATGTTGTATGGAGTATGTTGAAGAATGTGGTTTGAGCGGTCACAAGCTCGATACGCTTTGCCTTTGCATTTTAAAACAGTATGGCCTTTTCGCAGACAAATGATACATAAGGAGGCAGACTTAACAAACTCGAACCTTTGCATTACAGAGAGAAGCCCAAACGGGCTACAGTTTTTTAGTACATTACCTAGTGCATTGTAGCTAGCCCAGCAAACTTGTTAGCTTCCTGTTGGAGGAGAAACTCTTTTGCTGATTAATGCCGATATTGGCGATTTAAAATTTTTTAACATTTTCTAAAAATCGGACCAAATCATAATCAAGCTGTTCCTCCCATTTTTGTTTGGTCAAATCAACATTGCATTCGAAATTTTTGTATCATCTCCTATTGATAACAGAGAAACTATACAGAGATAAGTTGTAGTATTTATTGAGTGTACTTTAGTATGATTATTTTAATTATAACAAATCGTGTACAAGGCAAAAGCTAAGAAGCCACGAAGGATGCCGTAGTCGTCGAGAATGGTGATGATAGAAGCGCCTAGATAGGGCCTCTCTCGATCTCGATACTCGTGTAAGCTATCGAGTTCGGTCACACTATATTAAGCTGCTGAGACTTGCCACAGTACCCCCCTCCTAGAGTAAAAGTTGGGAAAGGTATCTCGCTGGGAGTATGACTCGTCGTCCAGATCTCGATACCTGCGTGGCAGGTTGAGCGATTGTTTTCCTTTGTTCCTGTATTCGAGGAGGTTCCTCTTTGAAGATGTATGCTGGTTTAGGACGGTCGATAGAAACATTATTGTCCTTTGTGCGACCTTTGAGAGTAAAGTATTTGTCGTGTTTCGCTATTACTTCGAACGGACCCTCGTAGTTAGGTTCTAACGGAGTTTTAACTCGATCCACTCTGGCGAAGACGTGTTTGCATTGTTTTAGATCGGGGTGGATAAACTCTTGAGGCGTGTGATGGTGAACTGGCTTAGTAGTTGGCAGTTGCGATATAGTTTTCCGAAGAGCCTCGGTGAACTCAGACTCGGTGCGATTTTCAGAGCTTGATGAAAAAAATCCGCCAGGAACTCCCAGTGTTGTGCCGTACACCATTTCGGCTGGACTTAACCCCATGTCGTCTTTGATCGTGGTGCGTAGTCCTACTAGGATGATTTTATGGCAGCTTTTAATGTTCTGTGCCATCGTTCGACCATGCCGTTAGCTTGCGGGTGGTATGCCGTTGTGCGTAGATGTTTAAAACCACAGATTTTAGAAAGCTCTTAGAACAGTGTGGACTCGAACTGCCTTCCTAAATCCGTTGTGATGTGGAGCGGGATTCCATAGAGAGCGAACCAGCCAGAAATCAGTGCACTGGCAACTGACTGAGCTGTGATGTCAATTAAGGGAATCGCTGCAGGCCATCGTGAGAAGCGATCGATGCACGTAAGACAGTATCGATATCCGTTCGAAGAGGGCAGTGGGCCAACAATATCTATAATAATGTGCTCGAAGCGAGAGTCGCAGGCGGTATACTCTCCAAGTGACGATTTGGTGTGACGCTGGAGTTTGGCTTTTTGCACGGGATACAAGATCGTAAGATTTTGGCGACATCCTTTCCCATGCGAGGCCAAACGTAGTGCTTGCTAACCAATTTGTTCGTTGCCTTAACTCCAGGATGGCATAGCGAGTGCAGGCCTTGGACTACCGTTGGGCGTAGGCACCTGGGCACGAACGGGCGTACCTGTTTATTGTTAACGTGGCAGTAAAATTGTTTGTAAACAATTTCGTTAGTGATATGGTATTTTCTGGGACAGAGTTGAGCAGAGATTGTAGTTCGTCATCGCTTTCCTGTTCTAGTGCCATGTCGTCAAAATCTATGTGTTTGATGGCGTCGATGCGTGAGAGAAAGTCAGCGATGTTGTTTACCTCTCCCGAGATGTGCTGAATGTCGGTGCTGAATTGGCTAATAAAATCCAGCTGCCGGACGCGTCGTGGTGATGCTTTCTCAATGTTTTAAATGAAAGCGAACATCAGCGGCTTATGGTCGGTGAAGATTACAAATTTTCTGTCCTCCAGTGCGTACTTGAAATGCAGAATGGCCTGATAAATAGCGGTGAGCTCTCTGGTAGGTGCTGTACTTCTTTTGCGCCGATGAAAAGTTTTTGGAGAAGAAACCCAGTGGCTTTGTTTGTCCGTTGACGATCTGATGTAACACGGTACCCATAGCGTAGTCCGATGCATCGGTGGTCAACGTTACTTGAGAATTTGGTGCCATGTAGTTCAGCAACGTAGCATTTGCGAGCTCGTTTTTACAGGCGTCGAACGCGTGATCGGCTTCTGTAGACCATAGTATCGCAGTTTGGTCGTTTTTTTTATTACCTTGAATCAGTGTCTGGAGTATGTGTTGATTATCAGCAGCACGTGGGATAAACGGCCGATAGAAGCTGATCATACCCAGAAACTTTTTCAGATCCTTAGCGATAAGCGGTTTTTTAAAGTGACGAATGGCTTCCACTTTAGATTCAGATGGTTTTAAACCGTGTTGGCTGATGTCATGACCCAGGAACGTGAGTTGCGACTTTCCGAACTGACACTTCTCGAAGTTCACGGTGAGTTGTGCCTTTCGGCGGCGGTCGAGGTCTATGCGGAGGTGCGTCTCGTGTTGCGCTGCGGACTCTGAAGCGATCAAAATGTCATCGATGTATGCGAAAACAAAATCGAGGCCCTGTATGACGTCGTTTATGTACCGCTGAAAAGTCTGCGCTGCATTTCGCAAGCCGAATGTCATGTACAAGAATTCAAATAACCCAAAAGGCGTGATAATGGCTGTTTTGGGAATTTCTTGCGGCTCGACTGGGATCTGGTGATATGCTTTTCGCAGGTCGATTTTAGAAAATATGTTCTTACCGTATACATCCAGTATGTACGGAATCGGATATCGAGCAGGCACTATTACGTTGTTTAGAGCTCGGTAGTCTCCGCATGGACGCCATTCTCTGTTCGCTTCCTTTACCAAGTATGAAGGGCTTGACCAGTTGCTCTTTGGGGGACGACATATTCCTTTATCCAAAAGATAGGAAAACTCGCTCTGCAATGCTTTGAGTGGGCGGGCCGTTTGTCGTGATAAAATGGGTTACTTTTGATGTTATTAACAGCCTGTTTGAATTGATCGTTGCGAGATTTCGATATTCGTGAAGTAGCTTGGCGTATTAGTTGCACGCATCGTAGAATAAAATCCGAGCTATTTCATGCTTAGGCGTGCCACAGGTCGATTCAGATAGCGTTTCTCGATCGATATGTGGACCGATTGTTCTTGCGAGAACTGTTTTTGAGTAGGGCTCAACATCAGTGTTCCGGGGTGGCAAAGACGTAGAACTGTAGTCAACCGTGCGTACATTGTGAAAGTCGCCAACATCTACTACTTTATCTGCCAACTTAGCCAAGTCTGATAGGCTGGCGTCCGATACCTGCAAGATAGTTTGCACTTGTGTTGGTAAGCGCTGCATCCAAAGTCCTTTTAAGAAGCTTTCGTTAACTTTATTTGCGGCGAGCGAGCTTAACTCATTAAGCAATTGCGAAGGTCGCTTATCACCAAGGTCGATCTCCGATATTAACTTCAGTATTTTCTTCTGTTCGCTTTCACAGAAGCATTCCAGAATGCAAGATTTTAAATTTTCGTATTTGCCTACGCTTGGCTGGTTGACGACTGCGTCGGAAATTCGCGCCAAAACTGGTGCTTCGATTGATGCCAGAACTGTGTTGAACTTTGTCTCGTCAGAATTTATTCCTGCCAAAATAAATTGGGCTTCGATTTGAGACAACCATAATTCGGTGTGCTCGGGCCAAAACGGTGGTATTTTTACAGCCACGCGGTTGATTGCAGCGTCGGGAACACGAGCAACGGGATCGTGAAAAACGTCGGCGTCGTCTTCCATGGCGTCGTTGGTTGCCAAAATTTATGCAGATTTTCGAGTGTA